>NC_141695.1:826413316-828813316 GCF_964263255.1 Lissotriton vulgaris
TCTGTGTGGGGGTGTGTGTGGGGCGGCTCTGTGTGTTTGTGTGTGTCATTTGCGATAGATAAAGCTAGTGGCATTGTAAATGACAATGCCATTTATTTATGTTAAAAAAACATAAATAAAAATAATGTCAAGAGCAATGCCAATAGCTCTAACTTTAACAAAGGCAAAACCATTGCATTGTAAATGCTTGTTAGGTCTTGGTAATATATCCAGCCTCAAAAACACTCTTATCCAAGCAGTTCCCCAGCAGGCAGACCAGTCACGGCATTTCTGTGCATTGAAATCCGTGCAGCGGCCCCTGCACTGACAGCTGTCCAGAGAGGTCTTCAGTCCTCAGGTAACTGTAGCTCATTCAAGGCCATACGGAGTGAGATAGGATGGAAGGACAGATGGCGAGGAGGCCCTGGAGCAGGGAGGAGGCACCCGGGTCAGATTTAGTCAATATTTGCTGCTAGTTCATTAGGGACACTTACAAAGTATGGTCCTCGGAATTGGTGTAGTAGCGAGGTTTACTAACAGCAACAGGGGAGGAAATGCAATCATCGTAAAACTTGGAAATAAATAAATATATATAAAGTGTGAGGGCATACAGTTATTGTCTGGGGGTTCTGGGAAGATGCCACGTAAGAATTTTGGAATTAATGGGAGAACAATGAGGACCGGAGAGTGGAGCAGCAGCACAGAGAATGAAGCTAAAAAAATAAGAATGTGCAGCGGAAAATAGAGAAAAAAAATGCAGAGAAACAAACAGAGGTGCCAAAGAGAGATAAACAGAGACTTTGGCTGAGGCGAGAGCAGTGGTGAGGAAGCAGCGAGGGGTGCTGGGACAACGTTCAGAGGGGAATGCTACCATCAGTGTTGCATCACTGCAGCCACACGATTGTGAAACATTCGAATGGCACCGAAAATCCAAGGACTACAGCAAGATTGCAGCATCACCACCCTAGTAGATCTCCCGTTCATCAAACACCTGCTGCTTATTCCGTAAGGAATGGGGCGGTCTTTCACCTATTTGGCAACTTGTGTCCGGAATCAGCCCACGCACATGTCCGTGAGATTTGCTATGAGACAATTTTTAGGAAAATCATTAAAACCTGTCTCTTTAAATTGGATTTTTAAGGGCCATTCATCCTGTAGTTGGTATATTAGGCAGCCTTTCCTAGCGCTGGGACTCTGTTCGGAGTAGCTGTTCGCTGTTGTGCTTTATAAATTATATGATTGATTGATTCAAATGTGGCTCAAGCAGCCCCCTCCCTAATTTTATTTTCGATGGGGATGGCATCTCTCATGGGACCTTTCTGCACTACAGTCCTTGATTTGCAGATTCATCAGGTTGCAGGGTGAAGCTGGGTGCATGCTGATAGAGGGTGTGAATCCGAGTTACAGAGACGTCTTGTAGGAGCATTAAAATTCCCTTAGCCAGCTACACCTACTTGGACTGCCAATAATGCTGTATTTTCAGCCATGCTCCTCCTGCGAATTCAAAATCTAATAACAGTATGGCGATCAGGGTTATGTCAAGGAGCTGATGTACTCTCTTTAGGTAACTGCTCGCCTGACCCAAGTGAATATTTTTCAATACACTTTAAGCCTGCATGCTTATCATTTATACAGAATGTTAATCATTCTCTAGCGCTCAGAAAATAAACCGTTGAAACCATATTCCTTAAATCAGAAGAGGGTTAGTCAAATTGTCAAAATGATCAAGAAGAAGTTGGGTACATTTCTAAAGAAATAGCCGAGAATCCATCTGGGCTGAACAAGTGTAGAAAAATTGTATGCTGTTCAAAGAATGAAAGTCTTATAAAAAGACTAAAACATATGCACAGAAACACTTCTAGAAATACTAAAGACAGAGGTCGTTGATTTCTATAAAATACCCTTGCAAAACCTTGTTTTCCCATGAGAAACTGCAAGATAAGCCTCTAGGGTTCCTATGCATGGAATGGGTCTTACAAGCTGCATGCAAACCGTTTTATCACAACAATTCTGAGTATCAGTGATAGTATGTAATATACTACAAATCACAAGCATTCAATAGGGAACTGGAGTCTAGCTCTCCACAGAGCCTACCTGTAATGTCATGTCAAAATCAGACCACTGCAATCAATGTACAATATCTGCATGCATCCAAATCACATACCTTGTTTTTAAATCGTATCTCTTGCCCATGGGACCCATTCTCATTCTAAGTTCTATTTCATTTATATTTAACGATTAAGCTATTGGCAATGTAAATGACAATGCCATTTATTTATGATAAAAAAGTCATGAGCAATGCCAATAGCTCTACCTTTAATAATGCCGAGACCATTGCATTGTAAATGCTTGTTGTTACGAGTATCTAAGGTTGAAAACAGGATGCCTAAACAGTGTGCTAACTCCTTCAACAGGTGGAGGTGATTGGTGGCTCTGATAAGTACCATGCTGTGTGCCGGCCCTGTTACTTCAGGAAGCAGGCCCAGCAGTGTGGCCCGGACAACAAGGAGAACTTCACATTGGGCGTCCTGGAGCCTGTCCACTGCGCGCAGAAGGGAAAACTGCGGGCACCGACCACGCCCCGGAAGCTCTTCGCTCAGCTCCAGGCCTCTTAACAGGCGCAGAGTTCGCACTTCGATCTTCGCTGCTAGTCTGTCTTGGTCTGTGCCATGTAACTTGATCTCATGTGCAAAACCACACATTCCAGGAAGTATTGAATCGCAATTGACCTTTGTGGTGGGGAGACTTTCTTTTCCATTGGGACAATTGCCCAGAAGAGGAATTTGGACCGATATTTTCAGTCATGTGTACTCCTTGGTCTAGCTTTTTACACTATTTATGACGATAGCACTTACTGACGTGGTTTATATATTTAATGTGTTTTACGCAAGGGCATGGGTTGGCAGGACCATCATACTGTGTTAACCCCAGATAGATGGTTCGCTAAAGGCTATTCCTGTCCTGCGAAGCAGCGGCTTTTTAGTGTTTTTATTTTTTATTTTATAATGTCTGTTGAAGTGTGTCTGCATGGTGTCTGCCATGCCTTTCTAGGGAGGGTCCGTTATAGCGAGAGGAGAAGTATGCTCGTCTCAGTGGTGGGGTCTTTTAAATGACTGGTGGGAGGGAATAAATTATTTTTGTATATAAACTGCTCTCTTTTCTTTGACTTACCTTTTTAAAGCTGACGTGATGTAATAACTCTGCTTGATGTTTTGCTACCAAATATATAGTGGGCTTTGGCTCCACCCATGCATTATTACTCGTTCACCTCATAAGATTTAATCTTTGGTGTATCATTGTCTTCCAGGAAGTGCTCCACTCGAAGTACATGTAGTCATGTTTGTCACACTGGATTATTAATTTCACACGATTATTTTGTACATAAAGCAATTTTTTTTGTTGCTTCCCTACCCTGCAATTGCAAAGCCAACAGAACGAACTTGAAGTGATAATAAGCATTTGTTAATGCATATTTTTTTTATAGACGTTGTCATTTTACCATCCAACCTATTGGCTTTGCCATGAGCGTGTGAGCAGGAGCAAGAGTTAGAAAGCATATAATTTCGTTCTCTAAATGTGAGCAGTGGAAGGATGTCAGCCAGTCTCAATTCTGATGTTATGCTCCAGGAGAGGGGAAAACACAGGCAAAGATCAAAGCAATCTATGAAATGAAAAGCGATTGAGACTGATGATAAAATCAACCTACCATTTTAAGTTCACAATAGGGTTTTCGTTGATGCCTAGTATGGGGTAGTAGTAAGCAGCTGCAGAGCATCACAACTTGCAACACTTGCTGTTAGTGCTTGTAGAGTTGTGTGTGCATCACCCAAAGTCGAATCCTACTCTTTTGTCCTTTGTAAAAAATAAAAGATTATTATTGAATTAGGTAGTGGGATTAAGGCCTGCAAGTTGCATTGCTGCCTGGTAAGTGCTAATAAAGCACAACTGTCTAAAAAAAAAAAAAACCTATATTGCCCCCGGATAAAAGCATTGCCACACTGGAGGACCACTAAATGGACTCAAGGATTCCGGTTGTATAAGAGGGTTCTGCCAACTTGCCTCAAGCTTTTCCTGTAGAACCCTCACATGCCCAAAACGATTCTAGTATTATGGCACAAACTGTACAAATCCATCTCAATGTGTCCTGCACCCCATGCATGTTTTGCAACTCCTTTTTTAGGTCGAGTAATTTATTACTCGAAACTATTGTGTTAGAACAAACTCTCTTGACCAAGCGGATTTCTCACAATGCATGTTGTGTACTGGAGCGTGAAGCTTCCACAGGTGCGTGCTTGGCCTCACTCACAGCCCATATGCCTGCCCCCCCCCCCCCCCCCCCTTCCCCCCTCCCAGACTTCATTGGAATGCGCTCCGTGCATTCTTACCTCCCTTTCAGCCCATCCCTTTGAAGTTGGCTCGCATTTCTCTCCCCCTTCTGGGTCCTTGGCTCCTCTGCATTCCTCCTCCCTTCTCGCCCACACTTCTCATTAATTAGGTCGAGCCTGACCCACCATCTAATATGCTTCTGGTATAAAAACACGGTTTTAAAGAAACTGCTTAAAATCTCTTACATAAACCAAAATGCATCCAAAGTCATTGTTATTCTTTTGAATACTATAGTTTTTCTTCACCACATACCCGTTTCTCTTCATCCCAGTGTTTTGATGAAAAACCTTTTACATTCCATAGTGATGCTGGTGATAATTCTTCTGCGCAAATGACTTGTTTTTATTTGTAACCCCTCTTCATAGCAGGTGTTGTGACCACCGTTGCATCTAGTTAGTGCTGTGCAGCTCGTATGATACGAGCTAAGAGACAGCGAGATATAAAAACACGCATAGCATGTGAGACACTCGGTAACCTGTCCTGTGATTCTGCAGACCTCATGCGCCACTGCCTGCTTAAAACATGCAGCATGTACTCCAGATAGAGTAGGCTGGCACATGGGCCTCCCATCTTGTTTAGTTGCTTGAGACAGCCCCCCTCACGCGCACTTACTGCCGTTGTAGTTGAACTTAAAGGCACATTTTTTAGAATTTATCTTGGCTTCTAATTCCGATTTTTCCCTTTCCTGACTTTTTTTCCAAAGCCTCCCTAAATTGTCACGGTCTTGGCCTCTCCACTCTTCCTCTATTTCTGTCTCACTCTCTCCTGCCCCTTCACTGTCTCCACTCTTCCTCAGTTTCCGTCTCACTTTGTCCCCTTGTTTTTTTTTGTTTATGTTGGGTGCCGTGTTAATTAATGTTCATGTTTTGTTTACTCTGCTTCCCATTACAGCCAGTGGTCACACAGCCTTTGGTACAAATAATATAAATTATAATATAGTAGGCAGAGATGCCCAGCAGCATAGTCAGACTTGTTTTCTTCAAGTTGTCCCCTTAATTTAAGTGTAAGGCTTGCACATAGGTTGAAAGCCTACAGCACGTGTTGTGCACATTAAAGTGACAATGCGGAAACAAAGCGGGTGGCTGCTCTGGATTCTGCAGAGATCTTATCGGCTCTATAACAGTCTCCTCCACAAATGGGCCCCAAACACAAACGAAATGGATGTGTTCCTAAAAAGCAGGGAATACATACATGAAATAAATGCTCATTTGAATCGTTCATTAAGGATAAAAGCATATTTGCGAATTAATTTGACAGAGTGCCTGTGTCAACCAGGGAGGCCTTGAGGACAACTAGCTGGGCTTTAAGAAACTTGATCCGAAACACGACTTGCTCATGATATGAATGTCTTTTTTTAATGAGTGCTTAAGTTCATCGTGTTTTGTGGCTTGGAGATAACACACGCACAAATCTAGTCAGGCGCAAATGCTATTTCAAAGTGTTTGTATTTTGAAGTCAAATCGTTTTCCATCAACAAGCACATTTTCAATGTCACTTCACATTGTGACATGAATGGCAACGAACAGCTGTGTTAAGAGATATATTGTTTGCATTAAGAGAAAAATTGTGTGCAACTACTGATTACAGAATATGCAGCCCTTCATGTTTGCGGTCTGCGTGCAGACACACATTTATAGCATATCTAGTTTTAAAAGCCACCTTATTTTTCGTATTTTACACTGGCAGTGAGCTGCTCTTTAAGCGAGAGCTTCCCATGCCACTGACACTGTCCCCAGCCCTTACAGTGTATCTGAAATGGCAACATGGAATTTTTTACTTTTACTAGAAGGCACCACAGTTTTCACCTTTTACAGTGGCAGTGAGTTGCGCGTCAAGCAGGTTTTGCTATTCGCTAATACTGCCCCAGCCCTTCAAAACTTTCCAACTCAATCCACCTACACATAATACCAGTACACTCAAAATCACATAATTACTATCCATATAATGCCACTGCACACTATGTCACATAATTCCACTCCACATATCCACTTCACACCACACATTTACCAGTCACACAATTCCACAACTAACAATTCCAACCCAACCTACATAATTCAACACTACATACATGTACGGGGACACCACCACATCACTCTGGGGACACCACCACATCACTCTGCTCCACAACAGCACTGTCCTTGCTTGCTACCAACAAGCATTGCCGTAGCCAATAGAACTTGCAATAGGAAAGTGTAAGCTATTGATTTTGTGCATAACGATGCTATTAATTTATATATTTTCAAAGCCAACACATATTTAAAAAAATGTGTCATTTACAATACCAATAGCTCACACTTTCCTAATGCGAGACCTATTGCATTGCAAATGCTTGTTTGCTGTTTGAAATTGTCTATTGATCTTTGCCCTCGTGGTTCAAGAATGACTTTCATGTGAAGCTTTTTGGGACCACAGTGTAAACCCTGTGACCAAAGCGCCCATCATGAAAACACCATGACCACACTTGGGTAACCCAATATTCCCCCCCAGGAACTGGGCAATCAGTACACAAAGAGCATGTTCCTGGAGGAGTTATTTGAAGGATGCTTCTCAATGTATTGGTCAATATATCCAATGCTGTAATTAATATCAAGAGTACAATTTTCAGCATGCGAAAGAACCGTACTAGAAATAAATGAATCGAACTTCATGTGTACTGAACTAGCATATGTTCGTATTTTACAATATCATAAACAAATGTATTACATTGTGCAGGGTAAGGCATACATTTTGAACAGATCAATATACCAAAACTGCCTGCCCCCGATCTGATAACACACTTTTTCTCAAAAAGATCACAGGCGAGTGATATAGCCTAACTATGTAAGTTCTCAAATACAGAGTCCGGTTTGATTATTCCTTCCTATTTCCATTTTCCATAAAACAAAGGGCATAACATCACTATAAATTGTTAGAGAAGAGGGATTGATGATTTTTTTTTCTCTTTTGGCGAACTGGTCCCCGCGGTCATCAGGACACAGTACTGAAGTGCCTAACAACGGGAGACACAATGAAAACGCTTCACCAACAAATCACTTGGCAAGCCACTCAAACAGCAGTTATGGGACTGCCTAGGACATGGACTAAATGAGCATGCAACAAATCAAAGTACAACATAGCCACTGACTGCGCCCAACCAGAAAACAGGAATCCCTCACATGTAATCTTCAACGTTACTAACTACAGCTGAAATTGACCTCCTTAGGTCTTGGCTTGAGGAGCGATTTTCCTTTTCAAACTTAGACTCATTTATTCAATAAACTTTAATCAGCTTTAAGAATAAAACCATAGAAGTCAAACAACTACACAGTATCATGGTACAATACAAATTCACAGATGTACCCAGATCCAAATAATCAAGACATAAGGTAAAATACATGATATGCAAAACAAATATTAGTCGCAACTTTTCCTAAGTCTAATGGCATCCCGTAAAAAACTACAAAACAGTTTCGCTAGAGAGCAGTTTTAACAAAATGAAAGCTGGTCTTACCCTCCTAAAACCCAATTGCTATGAAGGGGATAATAAATAGTTTTCTGGGTACAACATAAAAAGTACAAAACATTAAAAAGTGCATTATGTCCTGAGGAGACTCTGCCGTAGCCACAGAGCATGAGGCACTGACCTCTGTGGGAACCTTGGGGGCATGCCAATAAATAGTGAAAGTTCGAGCCGAAACCTCATCAGAAGAAACCAATCATAGGTATTTTAAGTGCTAGAAGATACGATTCAGTGGTAGGCACAGTTTGCAATACAATATGTTTACGCACACTTGGTTTGCACACCTCTTATCCTCTCATGGTGACAATTTCTTAAAAAACTCCTTGACCCAAATGAGGTCCCTTTTGAAAATACCCTCTGGGTTCGTATAAAGGTCTGCTCTTTCCAAGCCTGGTAAGGCCAATGCTTATGTACTGGAGCCAGTGGATGCGCGTGAGAGACAATCCTGTATGATGTCTTTACAGAGTGTATTCTCCTGCTTAGACCAAATTTTGAGCCATAAGGAATAAGGGTGGAAGGCTAGGTCATCAGCAAGAAAAGACCTCCTCAATTCCTTGTGTACAACATAGGATGGGGTACATTGCGGAACATAGAGGAGCCTTTGCAAGAATGAGTTCTCAATGCTGTACACGGCCCTAAGTTCAATATGACCCCCATATCTCGCTCTCATACCTAACCTTTGAGATACATTTTGGTTGATAAATCTTCAGGAGGACCCCTATTGGTTTCCTGCCTACTCTGCTGGCAAAGTTAAAAACGGCTAAAAAAAAAAATACAACTAGAGAGAGAGGGAAAAGACAGGGCACTCTCAGTCCCCCGGGTAATTATCTTAAACAACAGAAGAGTGTCGTCAGAGAGAAGAAGAAAATGCTTGAAGCACAGTCAATGAGAAAGAGTATAGAAATCAACCTCTAATAGAGTCACTTCGGGATTTCTTAGGAAGCCCTCACTTACCACCCTGGGTGGTGACATGCTTCATCATCAGGCCCACTAGGAGAAGCTGAGTGCCTCCCTAGTGTGCTGCAACGCCAGATTACTGCGGAGCTGGTTTTTCGTAACAGTGGTGTGAAAAAGTGAGTTAAAAAATGCCGATAAGCTGTACCAGAAAAAACTTTATTCTGTGGTTAGCCAGGCATTGATTAAAAGGTATGTGAAAGTTAAAAATAGTTAAGTGTAAAATGTAAGTGCAAAAAAGAACAAACCAGAAAAATGTCCGAGGTATCGCTAGGTGCTAAGCGGGTGTTTGGCGTTGCGGGCGGTGGGCCATTGTCGCCACCACCCCCCTCCCGAGACCCATGGGGTGTGGATCTTTTAAGTAACAAACCACAGGTTCCTCATATTTTGAAGGAACCCTCACATTTTTCTGGTTTGTTCTCTTTTGCACTTACATTTTACACTTAACTATTTTTAACTTTCACATCCTCTGGTACGGGTGGGCCTTAGCGCGCCTACACCGCCGAGGTACACTGTTACATGGTCCTGATGAAAGCCCAGTAAATCTATACACATAAGGGCAGAAACATGTCAACCCCACTTTAAGTGGGAAATACCCAACACATTAGTTGGGAAATTACCCCACACATACCTTTTAATCAATGCCTGGCTAACCACAGAATAAAGTTTTTTCTGGTACAGCTTATCGGCATTTTTTAACTCACTTTTTCACACCACTGTCACGAAAAACCAGCTCCGCAGTAATCTGGTGTTGCAGCACACTAGGGAGGCACTCGGCTTCTCCTAGTGGGCCCGATGATGAAGCATGTCACCACCCACGGTGGTGAGTGAGGGCTTCCTAGGAAATCCCTAAGTGACACTCTTATAGGTTGATTTCTATACTCTTTCTCATTGACTGTGCTTCAAGCATTTTCTTCTTCTCTCTGACGACACTCTTCTGTTGTTTAAGAAAGTTAAAAACGGCTACAGAGGCTTTCACCAGGTCCCCTTGCAGTTAATCAGGGGGGAGGAAAAAACAACTCCCAGGTAGGAAAAGACATTAGTTTTAGGTATTGGCGAACAGCTCAGTTTAAAAGTGGGCTGTTTTGCCTTTGCCTTACCAGGACACACCTGCATGCTATATGACTTGGAGTGGTTTACTGATAAGTCCAACCCCTCCATAAATGAAGCAAAGGAGAAGTTGTAAGCCCCTAGCAGTCCTCGCCAGGAGGACTGGCAGACAACGTTACCTACCTGTGGAGTGTCTGCTGTGATATCTAAAAGAGCCTTCTCTAGAGAATTAATATATAGGTTAAAAAGAAGGGGTGAGGATGCCCCCCTCTTTATGTTGAATTGGCGGGACACATTCAAATCCTTAGAGTAGCATACAACTGCCCTACAGTCTGAAGATCCCTCAAAAACCAAATAATGTTATCAATACCGAAGGAAGCCATCAGCTGCGATAACTTGGACCTGTTCACAGAATCGAAGGCCGATGACAGGTCCATAAAAGCTAAGTATATAAGGCAGGCATGGGCCACTGTGTACTTGTTCAAGACAAGATACAAGTTGAGACACAGCTCCATGGTGAAACACCCGGGACAAAACCCATATTGGATCTCGGAACAAAAATCACTTTAGTCTGCCCAAGATACAAACCTTTCGAGTATCATGCGGCCCACCACCTTCACCACAGAATCCAGGCGGGAGATGGGCCTATAGCATGAGGTGCTATCCCGGTCACCCATGTGTCTATATGGGCGAGATAGAGATCAGGTAGGATCCCATCTAACCCCGGGGCTTTTTTCTTAGTAAGGCCCAGTATGCCAGCTCGTATCTCTAATTATAATGTTGGGCTTCTCACTAGACATGTGTTCCCTGTGTCACTACCTTGGGTGGTTCCTTGGGGTCCCAGCAATTCTACAGGCTCTAGACCTTGTGTCTTGTCAAGTCGTGGTTCTTATACCACTTTCTTAATATATGGTTTGCCCCCCCCCCCCATGGCCCAGTGTATATTGTGCTATTTACTGAAGTTCTATTGTATTTAAATTGTATACTTGGCTCTGTAATCTCATAAAGAGTTCACTAGAGCCTGTTTATTAATAAATACATATATTTTATATATATATACATTGTGTGGTTCTCCTTTCATTTAGAAATTCAAGAGGTTATCTGGTAAACCAAGCTGCTTTACACTCCTTCAAGACTTAGCCTGAAGACCGCTCTCCATAACTACCACTAGGATAGCTTTCAATAAAGGTTGTCTTAACCTATCATCAATAAGGGTTGCTTGGACTGGTGCAAGGTGCTCACTAGAACTAGTGGACAGCATATGCCAGGTCAACTTCACATCGAATCTAGGCCTCCCTGAATACTCACTCACCTGCTTACAGGTGGTCCAGAATGCAGCCACTATACAGGTCCTTTTGCTCAAGTCTAGGACTCATACCTCCTCTCACCTCAAGGCCTTGCACATGCTCCCTGTAAAAAAAAAAAAAAAAGGATCCGTTTTAAGGCCCTGGAACACTTCTTTAAGGCCCTTCAGGGAAATGGGGTGGAGTATTCTAGAAGTAGAGTATCTCAGAAGGAGAGTCATGCACTATGTGCCACCAAGAACCCGGAGGTCCTCCACGTTGAGCCTGGCATCCGTCCTCAGGATATACCCCGCCCGTTCCAGCAGCCGCTCCTTTTGGTTACATGAAGTCCTCGCCTTGAACCTTTTTCCTTTGACTCTCAGGAAAGCGCCCTACATAACCGTTTTCAGTAAAATGCTTAAAACCTGGCTTTTCCGTAAATAACTCCCAGCCTTCTGCCCCTTAGGGCAGCAATGGGTCTGATAGAGTCTTTTCAGCACCAGGACACTCTTTCTGAGTACCTGCCCACTCTACAAATGATCTTTTGTTCATTCATTCACCAGAAAGCCAAGATATAGTCAAATGGTCTCAAGCAGCCTCACGGTACCAATGACATAGGTCAGCACAACGGCATAACCAACTTGAATGAGACTTCCACCAGCAATACAATACTCTCCAATACCCCGCCTGTGTGGCCAGATCCTGACATGAAAATTTGGATTGCAGCCATCCAGACACCCTATCTTGCCGAAACTATCACTGATGGTGTAGAGCTGTTCTTTAAAACTCTTTCAAAATTGTGTAATAAATGTTTAATTTCAGTTGGCATGTGACAACCTACGTGTACTAGTCAGTCAGATCGTCCCGATCCTCTCATCAGGGGAATATTATCAGAATTGTTCATCAAGTGCACAAGCAACTATTCTAAACTTTTGGACCCAGCTTGACAAATATTGCCCTACGCGGGCACACCTCTCCAGCACTGCACCTCTGCCGAGGGTTGACTCCTCAGCTCCAGGTGCCTTCAAGTACCCTGATTTAACTATCTTAGAGTCCAAGGTAATTGATTTTTACTCAGCCTACCACTCTCAAGGGCCACACAATATTCTTAATTGGCAAAACAACCTTAGACATTTTCCAGAGCTAACAACCTTAGACATTTTCCAGAGCTGTAAGCAATTAAATCTCACTATCTAGGCAGCAAGCCATTTCGCTAAGGGAAAGGGCAGGAATGCGCCGTATTTAACATCATACAGCACATTCCTTTCCTTGTGCTGGTGCTCAATGTGCTGCCTAGCGCCAACGCAGGCACCCTTGTGCCATGGTGCACGGGTGGTTATGTTGCAGACAAGATTGTTTTTGTGCCAGAATCTGCATCTTCTGCCACAAAAACAATCCTTGTAGGCTTTTTACTCTTTCTATGTATGCTGCAAAATGCAGCACATATAGAGGATAAAATTAGGAGAAATGAAGATATTTTTACTAGCTACGCCGTTAAGCATTTTGACACATTCCCATGTCTACCACTAATGGTAAATCTGGTAATGTGCCAAAATCCATGAGTGGATCCTGGGAACACCCATGATCCAACGATGGAACGTCTCCCTGGGGCAAAGTAACGCAACGAGTTGCGTTACTCTAGATTTATCAAACCATGCAAGGTGGCAATGCATGGCTTGATAAATCTGACTAGTAGTGTTGCCCTTGCACCCCCTTGCATGGTGCCAGGGTGACAACTCGCTAAATCTGCTCCATCATTTATTGAGGACAAACAACATCAACCCCTATTAGCTCCAGATAGACGGAAATACCACAAAAGCCTCATATAGGCAGAGACTTAAGCAACGTTAATGTCTTCCCGGGCCCTCAAAGAAAGCCTACAAGCACACAGGAAGCTATAAGCATCACTGTGCAGAGGGATCTCAAACAGCATGGGACTCACTAAAGAAAGGCCAGATCACCTGATCTTAATTTGTTCTTGAAATATAGGTGGCATCCAGTGTCCGTTGCAACTTGGTGGGCCAGTCTAACTGCTTATCTCAACAAACACCACCAAATCATCGGTCTTCAGGAATCTTTGTTCCTTCAGCATTTCCATCTTACAAAGTTTGAAACCTTTGAAGTCATCGCTAAAATAAATGCTGGGGCAAGTGACTGGTCCCTTTTAATCCTAATAATCTGTCTCCCACTCGCAAATTGGTCCCTCATCTGACTACTTCTTACCTGTTTTAATAGAGGCTCCGGACAAAAAAAAGACTTGTAACTATACAATTATACATCCCACAGAGCAAGCTCAAGGACCAGGAACACATCCTAGCAATTTTCCACAACATCGAAGCCATTCTTGAGTCCCACTGCCACGCTATCATCGTATTGAAAAGGGATTTCAGCAAGTACTTGTTAGAATCGGGGTTGCCAAACACACTAGTAAGGATTCACCGGACGCTGTCCTTAACATACCACTTGTAAGGTGCCTTAAGATCAAACAGAATAGCTCCAACAATGTAAAATACATCGTCAAGCTACTAGTTGAGCTGGGCTTTTGGGGACTAAATGGTCTGCGTCAGTTGTAACCAACCAAAATGTACTTTTATGACTTAGGCACCCTAATCAATACTTTATCTCATTACTCAAAAATCCTTCTCTTTTTGCAAGAACTTTGAAATAATTGCCAGGGAAGAGAATGACCATAACCCACAGCCCATTAGGTTAGATTACCAGCTCACAAGGTATGGTCAGCTTCCACAATATCTTTCGGATAAAATCATCTCATATAGGAATAAAACTCCGATTTGAACAGCAGCCTAGAGCTGAAGCTCTCGGCACCAGAACTGCAACCATTCATCGAGTCCAGTTCATACAAAATGGCTTCCCCTGACTGGAGGAAGCACGACTGGCTACTAGACTGGAGACAGATGGTCAAAGCAACGTCTTTATCCCACAAGCCTCCTCTGTCTCACTCCAGAAGTCTGTCCTTAAGAAAGACTAAAGCTCACTGCCTCCTTAGAGACGGAAAACAAGGCCACAGGAGAAATCGGAGGAAAGCACTTCTTGCACCAGCTCAGCTGAATGAGACAAGAGCTTCAAACAACTGAGCTACCAGAACAAAACCCCCATTAAAAGGCTGTAAGCCATGCAACGTGATCAGGCCTGGATAAAGCTTGGAGAATCTATAAGCTCCCAGGACTCAAACGACTTTTGATCACTGATAGGAACCGATACCATGCCATGCAAAGTTGTACGCAATTTCTTTATTCCAAACAACTCTTGGGAGTCGCAATTCAGTGAGCTGTGCAGCAGTAATGTATTTCACCCTTCATTTCAAGCTGATAAATACATCCCAACCAGCCCTAACATAACTCGATGTGAGATAAATGGCTAAATCTTCTCGCGCTCCAGGCCCCAATGGCTTCCAAACCGCACTGATCGCACTAAATCCAGAGCTGTTATCTACACTAGTTCTTGGCCTATTTAACCAGTTTCTACCTACCGGCCAGACAGACACCTGCATCATGGAAGGGGTTGATAATTTTCTTTTTTTTTTGTATTTTGTGTCTTTTATAGAGCGCGCAGCTACCCCAATGGGGTGTCCCGGCGCTATGTGATTGCGGATTTCAAGAAGGTACCAGAGATGGGCGATTAACGGCAGAACAGGAAGGTTTTCAGAGCGCAACGAAATTCTTGTTCAGTCTTGCTCATGCGTAATTTAAGAGGCAACCTATTCCATCACCCTAATCATAACAAGCATTGGCATAGCCAATAGGTCTCGCCTTTGGCACCTTATAAGTGTTTAGCCATGCAACATTTGATGTTGTTGCACCAAGGATATTGTGCTGGGTAAATAAACACTTATAGGGTCCCAAAGGCGAGACCTATTGGCTATGGCAATGCTTGTTTTTCTTTAGCATGAAGCTAGCTCCCTGCTGGCAGAGTACCTTGAAACCCCAGGCCATGGGATAAAAGACTCTTCTTCACTAACACAGGAGTACATGGTAAATGCGGTTTAAAACACATGCCTTATGCAAAGAAGCATTGTAATGAATGTAGTGCTAATCATATGTTCCCAGATATACCTAGGCACTAGAGTGAGAGTCGAGTCCTCACCAACTCCCAGGGTAGAAGTCCTGCTGCTCCATAGTGCTTTACTATCGGTGCATACACTAGTGTGAGATCAGTGTCTGTCCAAGAATAAAGTCAGTTTGAGGAATGAATATTAAAAGCGCCCTCGAAGCCAGGACCCCCAGCACCGATGCACAGAATGGTGCACGCAGGGTCACTGCACCGGGCCAAGGCTCCAGGAGTCGATGATCTGAGTTCAGGCTGCAGGGTTCACAGAGCGCTGTCTCAGCCCGAGACATGATCCCACCTCAGGAAGCTGGCAGGCGCCTTTCACGCTAACCTATCTTTGGTGCTATTTAGGACAAGCAGAGGTGAGGGTGAAGCTAGGATGAATACTTATTTCTCATAATTTTATTTTTTTAAGTCCAGGCATATTTTGTAACCGACTGTACTGCCCTAATTATTCTGAGGCCACCTGGAGAGCTAGGGATTTGCACCAATCGATTGCAGTAGCCAGGTGGCAAAAATGTTACATTTACACTGATTAGTCTTGTAAATGACTGCAAAAATGTATCAATGAAGGTACGATAAAGAGGGCAGTAGGAGCGTTAAATAGATGAATAAACAAAGCCTTCACCAAGGCTTCTCTCAATGCACACATCTAGACGCTAGTGCTACTTGTGTCTTGTGTGTCTCACTCCTGATGCTGGATCAGTGCTTGTGTTTCTCAGCGCTGTCATTGCTGTTGCCACTGTGGCAATGTTTCTGTCTGGCTTATTTTACTCAAAGAATATCAGATAGGACAGTATGTCTATTTGATTGGACTCTTAAGTTCCCATCCCCCTTTCATCTGTTCGGGTAGTTTTGTTCTTCTAGCGCTCTGAAGCAATCAATGGGTAATGGTTTTTAAAAGTAATCAGGCTCCACCTCAAAGTGCAGCGGGTGCAGTGAGGCGAGAGTGCAGCCAATGCATTGCGCTCGCCCTAAAAAAGAAAGTCCCTCAGCAGAAAGCAATTCTGGTATTTTACTAACCCCTACTGGTCGTTTTCTATCAAGACAGTTAAATAGAGGCAGTTGAACAGAAAAAAAGTCTCTAAGAGGAAGCAGGCAAGTCCTAGGGCTGATCTTCAGGGTCCACAAAGTACATACACATATAGTATCAACTAAAGTATATACAAGAGGTCTCAAATGCTCGACTTTAAAAGGGCATTGGTGCTCCAACAAATGGTGTTGCTATAAAAAAACAAGCATTTACAATGCAATAGTTTTGCCTTTGTTAAAGTTAGAGCTATTGGCATTGCTCTTGACATTATTTGTATTTATGTTTTTTTTGTAACATAAATAAATGGCATTGTCATACACAAATACAGATATAGGCAGCCACAAGATGTTAGTACATGTTTGTTTTCGGTTACTGCACAAGAAGACCCACTTAAAAAATCCTTATATCATGAAGATGACGATTTACCTGTGAATTATTTACCGTAATTCGCAGACATTACATAATTCCCGTGAAATATAGGTGCCATCCAATGGCAAAAACTATAAGACTGGCTGGGTGGTCAGGAACATTGTATCCCAGGCCGCCTGACGTCAGAAGTGACCATTGTTTCATCATAAATGGGAAAACACACCAGAACATTCTAGTTGCAACCGGGGTGCAGCTTTAGGCGCTACTACAGACAGCCGTGCGCCTCTCCACTTCTACAGCAAATGTGCTTTTTAAGACACCAAATAATGTATTCACAAAAACAACACCCCGTAAACAACATTTAATTTTTTCCTTTCCACTGCAGTCTACAAACAACATCATCCAGTGTTTAATTCAGTTTGCAATTTAAAAAAAAAACCTGCTTGAAATGCAAAAAATGCCCTGGTAACTGCTCCAACCTGAAAGGTGGTGGATGGGAGCACATAGAGGGTAATCTGTGTGTAATGGTCCAACAAAGCAATCTCGTGGGTGTGGGGGCGTCGCAAGCCACGAGGCCCTCGGCTTCATGGCTTATTGTCACAGGAGGCCTCGGTGACATTATAAGACCTTTAAAAAGATACACGTATGTATGTATACATATCTACATATATATTTATGCGCATGTGCAATGTACAGGCACATAGATACATGCACATCTGTGAACACATATCATGAACCTAAACCCACATATACGTGTACATTGATAACACACATTTAAAACAGCCAGATGTGCAGACAGATTGTATGTGCATGGCCCCCCGGCCCCCACTCACCCGCGTGTAGATGTGCTTCTTAGTCAGAGCCATCCTGCCGGCCCCCTCCGTGTGTCAGCCGCTCCCTTTGTGGGGCTGCTCCCGGCGCATCCCGACACCCCGGCAGGATGTGGCTGCGGGTGCGAGCGGCCGGCCCGGCTGCGGTGCCTGGTGTCAGCGGGGGTGGGAGTGACCCCCGGAACTCTGTCTGCCTCTGCCCGCTGGAGGGCTCTGTTGTGTTGCTTACTTATTGTACTGTCCCTTTAATCATACACATTCTGGTTATGTCATTGCTGAATGTAGAATGTTATACATGTCACATTGTTGTGCATCCTTTGTAAAGATCAGTTATTCCTTGATGCTGATCTTGCTGGATTACTTGTACTGTGCTCTTCGATTGATTAAAGGATTCTTACCAATATCCTTGGATTTACTCTTCATTTCACTGGTGACGGGATTCGAAGAGCAGAACCTACGTGAGCAACTTTATTAACTCATCTTTGGAATATATTTTTTTTAATCTGATGAGAAATATTGACTTTGAACAAAATCAAACGGATTATTGATTTTCTACCAACAATAATTGGATTATTATTGCTGTGCTGTGCTGTGCATCAATGGAGCTAGCTGCGCTGAAGTGAATTATTACTTCTACTACCTTTGAGTGAGCTTCGCAGAAGGTGAATTACTGTTTCCTTTTTAAAACTATACTTTTTCATATAATATCGATTTTTTTTTTTACATTAAGAAAGAGTTTTTGTATTCTGGTTGATTGGAGAGGAAACAGATTGAAGGAAACAGAGTTTTAATCTACTCGATTCCGTTACCTGCACGCATCGCTGCACGCATCGCGGCACAAACTGATTTCAAAAGTAATTGCCTGCTGCTCCTCGCACCGTTTAGCGTCATCGTTGCTTCTTCCATTGTTGTCAAGCTTGAAGTTGGAGTTCTTCCACCTTCGATTCTCTCCGCGGATCTCCAACTACGTTGACTGTCTTCGAAAAGGATTGTGGGTACGTTACGTGTGACGTCACATCTTGGTTAAACGTGAAGCCTCTACTAAGACGTTTCACCAGCGATCTTCAATTCTTCAATAACTTCGATAATTTATTGATTGATTCCTTCGTTTTCAGCGATTTTTGTGCGTACCATCACGGTGATTCGCACACCATCAACGGTGATTCGCACACCATCAACGGTGATTCGCACACCTTCCAATTATATTTTCTGTTAGTAAGACCTTAACTGAATGACATATTATTTATTTTTTGTTCAAATACTATCGATCTCTACATAATTTACCATCATTGTTCAGTCAATTATCATTCATTGTAATACTTACTTTTATTCATTATAGTGATGATTCTAATTTAGTGTGGCATTCTCACTGTTAATATTAAGTACTTAATCCAGCATTACTTTAAAAAAAATTTTTTTTTAAAAGATTATTGTTGTTTTAGGTTTTCTATTGTACTATGACTCAACCTAATTACAACATCAGTTCTCCTCAGGCATTCTGGGTTTCTGGCAGTGAACCTCCACTTAAGTGGTTGGAATGGAAACCTTATTTCTGTAACTATATAGATGCATTAGATGAGGATGGAAAAATGTCTCATGCTCAAAAAAAGAGACTTCTTCTACATTCTTTAGGTCCTGTTGGGCTAAAGGTATATGAAACTATGACTAAACCCTCTTTTCCAGGAGATTTGAATGTTTATATGTTAGCGCTTTTACATTTAGATACCTATTTTGCTCCTAAAGTTTGTTTTGGCGTAACAAGATACAAATTATTTTCAAGGAAACAAACTAAAGATGAAAATATTGACCATTTTCTTGCTGATCTTAAAAAATTGTCATTAGTTTGCAAATTTGGTGAACTACAAGAAGAATTAATTAGGGACCAAATTGTTATGCATTCTTACAATGCTTCCATACAGGATAGATTATGGATTAATGGAGATTCTCCTTTGGATGACATTCTTGCTATTGCACGCAAAGCAGAAATGTCTGGCAGGTGCGCTAACGTTATAAAAAAGGACAACAGTGCACTGACTAATGAGGTTGTTTGCAAAGTAAATGCAACTGATAAGAAGAAGTTTAGCTATAACTCAAAACAGTCTTTTGGTTCTAGCAACAAATCATTTTCTGCAAGACATCCTCAATCTTCTTCTAATTTTAGACCTAAGTGTTACAGATGCAATAGTTTGGAGCATTTAGCTGACTTCAAAGGATGTCCTGGCCTGAAAGCTAAATGCGCTAGTTGCGGGTTAAAAGGTCATTTGACAAAAGCATGTAATAGGAAAAAGAAGAGTAAAGTGAATTTTGTAAATGACATTGATGAGGAGGAGATTTTTGAAAATGATTCGGAAGATAATTTAGTAATGAATGTACATGATAAGTTAGTTTTGAGAATAAGAGATGAGGATGTGGTTAACAAACCTATTTGTTCAATGAGTATTGGTGGAGTGGATGTCAAATCTATGCTGATTCGGGCTCACATTATACCATTGTTAATGAGGAAATGTGGAATTCTTCTTTTGTTCAACATGTTGGTGAGAAGTTATTGCCATCAAATATCCATCCTGAAGGTTATATGGGAGAACCTATTTCTATTTTGCGTTTTCGTTGGTTTGTTTTCAGATTCAAAGGCAGAGAATGTAGGGGAAAACTATACATTTCAAAGAAAGGGCCACCTGTTTTAGGGTGATTTGACCAAAAACAACTTCACATTATTTTAGATCCCAACAGTAAAGAACAAGTTTTAGTAGTTGATGATAGTTCTGCTGTTACTGATGGAATTTTACACAAATTTCCGAAGGTTTTTAGTAAAACTATGGGGAATTTGATTGGTTTTGAACATACGATCATATTAAAGGAGGATGCTTGTCCAAAAGTGCATAAATGTAGGAATGTCCCCATTTTGGTAAGAGATGAAGTCAGCAAAGAATTAGATAAACTTGTTTCTACTGACATTATTGAGCCGAGTGAATGGGTTTCGCCAATTGTCGTCGCGAGACGGAGCAATGGGAAAATTAGATTGTGTGTGGATTTAAGGTATTTAAATAACAACATTGTGGTTGACAAGTTCCCACTTCCTAAGATCAATGAAATGGTTTCTAGTCTTGGTAATGCACAATGGTTTTCTACTATAGACCTATCGTCTGCATACCACCAGATTTCTCTGTGCCCTGAATCAATGAAGTTTACATCTTTTGTGACCCCTTTTGGTTGCTTCCGTTATAAACGCATGCCGTTCGGCTTAGCTTCGGCGGCCGCAGTTTTCCAACGATTAATGTATCAATTGTTTAAAGGGGAAAAAGGTGTCAGATTTTTTCAAGATGACATTCTTGTTTTTGGGGATGATGAGAATGAGCATTTGTCAAGACTCAATAGAGTGTTAAGTATTCTTGTGAGCAAGGGCCTTACTGTTGAACATTCTAAATGTAAATTTGCACAAAAGAGCGTAACCTATCTAGGTCATATAATTGATGCTGATGGTGTTAAGCCTAAACCTTCTTTAGTTTCAGCTATCTCTGAGGCTCCTGTCCCAACAAGTAAAGAGGACATTAAGTCATTTTTAGGAATGGCTGAATTTTGTTCTAAGTATGTTCCTAATTTTGCGAGTGTAACTTATAATATTCGACAACTTTTGAAGAAGGGTGTGAGATTTGAATGGTCTAAGTCTTGTAATGAAGATTTCAAGAATATTAAGCATGCCATTGCTCAGGCCACTGCCTTACACAGTTTCGATCCATCTTTGGAGAACATAATAACTACTGATGCTAGTAACAAGGGTCTTGGGGCTGTTTTAATGCAGATAGATGAGAAAGGGAAAGAAAATGTGATAGCTTATGCTTCTAGATTTTTGTCTCCTTGTGAAGAAAAGTACCCCATAATAGAAAGGGAAGCTTTAGCTTGTGCCTGGGCGTTAGATCATTTTAAGTCTTTCGTTTGGGGAAAAATGTGTTTATTACGCAGCGACCACAAGCCGTTAGTAAAGATTCTGACTACAGAAGGTGTGATCAATGCTTCTGGTCGTCTGGCTAGAATTTCTATGAGGTTGCAAAATTTCATTTATAAGATCGTTTACGTTCCAGGTAAAAGCAACGTTCTTGCTGATTTTCTGTCAAGGATGCCTGTAATGTTGGAAGAATGTGATAATAATGAATGGAATGAGTTACAAGTAGCTTTTGTTCACGATGAAGGTCTTTCAGCCTTCAGCAGGGAAGAATGGAGTAGTGAGTACTTGGCTGATGAGTGTTTACAGAAGGTGATTTCTTATACAGTTGATGGTTGGCCAAATAAAAATGATATGTTGGATGATGCTATTAGACCTTTTTGGGAGGTTAGGTCTGAACTCTCAGTTGCACATGAGACATTACTGAGGGGTGAGAAGATCATTCCTCCCAGTGGATTACGTGAAGGAATTATGGAGCTTTGCCATGAGGGCCATCCAGGGATTGTGAGATCTAAGTCATTAGTGAAACATTTATTTTGGTTTGCCTGGTTGTGATTCTCAAACGGAAAAGATCGTTAGAGATTGTGTTATTTGTGCTTCTGCAGACAAAACATTGCGTACTTTTCGTCCTCCTATGTTGGAGTGTTCTTCTCCTGAGTTTGCTTGGGAATGTGTTGCGGTGGACATTATGGGTCCTATTCAGGAACAAGATGGTTCTCATCGATACTTAATTGTCCTTATTGATTTATTTTCTAAATGGCCTGTTGTTAAGGTTGTAGAGAGGGCAGATACAGATTCAGTCCTGTGTTTCCTGGATGAGACTTTTGTTACAGAGGGTATCCCTTCTTACATTCTCACCGATAATGGTGTTCAGTTTTTGTCTGTAAGAGCGAAAAGATATTTCAGTAAACTTGGTATTAGGCATAGGACAACTTCTCTTTATAATCCTGGCGGTAATGGTGTTGTTGAACGTTTTAATAGGGTGTTGAAGAATACTATTCAGCTTTCAATTGGTAATAATTTGGATTGGCCAACTCAAGTTGGGAAAGTGGTTTGGAATTACTGTATTACTACTAATGACTCTACCGGTGTTTCCCCTTTTGTCTTAATGAAAGGTAGGAACCCACGTTCTAAAACTGTTCCCACTTGGTTATTTTCAGGTGATGTTGAACCTTATTCTAAGGACTTAGTTAAAGCACGGTTGGTACAGGTCCATGACAAAAGTAAAAAATATCATGATTTGAAACATGGATCTAGGGAAGTTAAGATAAATGTTGTTGATTGGATTAGAATTAAGAAACCTTTTAAGGTGCAGAAAGGCGAGTCTACTTTCTCTGAACCTTTTCAAGTGGTGGAAGTTTTAAAGAATTCTGTTAAACTTAGCAATGGAAAAGTTTGGAATTTGAGTAGGGTTGCTAGGTGTAATCCTAGTTGTCCTTCTAGATCTGATAATTCTAACACTCTTTGGAAAATTGAAGATTTGGATGTTGATAATTCTAGTGGTAATAATAATTTGAATGACAGTCCTGGAGTGGTTAGCTGTCCTAGTTCGAGTGAGATTCCTAGTTCTACTGTGGTTGTTTCTGAGAGTGATAATTTAGAGTCTTCTACCAGTATCTCTGAAGATTCGGTTGTCATTCCTATGGAAGGAAGTTCTGTTGTAACTGGCGAGGATTCATCCTTGTCCCGCCATTCCTCAAGGAAGAGGGTGGTTCCTCTGTGGCTTAAGGATTACATCACAAACAACAAGTAGTAGTTTTTTAGGTCTCGCCTGTCAAGGCGCATGCGCATTGAGCTTGCGAGACTATGGGGGCTTAAACAGACTTTAACCAACTTGCAAGGAATCGATGGCGATTCCTTGCAGTGCCCGTGAAATTCAAGCTCAATGCGCATGCGCATTGACATTAAAAGCGCGTGCACATGCCCCCAGCCGCCTGCCTTGCACGTCTTTTCCCTCAGCCGCACTCCTCCCACACCCCCGCTCCACCCCCTCCCCTGCCTGCCGTGTCGCATTTCTTCAGGGCACCTCCCCTCATCACTTCCCCAGCAGCATCTGTTCCCCAGCCTGCAGAGAGCAGCTCTTCCTGCTCCGCCCTCTCCCCACTCTCTCTCCCCTCACGACGCTCCCCCCCATCCGCCCCCTCCCCACTCTCTCTCCCAGCACACCTCCCCCTCCAGCACACAGCACGGAATTCAGGCTCCGCCAGCAGCTCTTCCCCTCCCCACTCTCTCTCCCAGCACACCTCCCCCCGATCCGCCCCTTGTTTAAACCTTGGAAAGACATCCCGCCTCTCCTCCCCCTTCCTTCCCTCCCCCCAGCTTCTTCCCACCCTCCTCCCTTTGCCCGAGGACATCACGAGAGCCGCTAACCCTCCTCCAGGAGCCAGATGATGAGGGAGGAGACTCACAACTGCGGACCTCTCCTGCTGGCACACGAACAGCAGCATCTGTTCCCCAGCCTGCCGAGAGCAGCTCTTCCTGCTCCGCCCTCTCCCCACTCCCCACTCTCTCTCCCCTCACGACGCTCCTCCCGCTCCGCCCCCTCCCCACTCTCTCTCCCAGCACACCTCCCCCTCCAGCATACAGCACGGAATTCAGCAGGAAGAATTGAGTCCAGGTTCCGTGGACTATTCTGCTCATTGCCTTTTTCAGGAAGATTTCATTATGACTGCTGCCAAGAGGTCCTTCACTATTAAAGCAGCTGGTTAATCCTCATCCCAAACTTTGATTCTTTCATTACGGCAACTAGCGTTCTTGTCTTCCCTCCCTCTGTCTAGGTCTATATACTGAATGTTCTGTTATTAGCGCATTTCCTCCACTGCAAATTAATTGCCCATCAAATTACTAACAATAATATTTTTGACATATAGCGCTTGGAACTCCGCCAGCAGCTCTTCCCCTCCCCACTCTCTCTCCCAGCACACCTCCCCCTCGCTCCGCCCCTTGTTTAAAGCTTGTTATTCTGAATGTCTGTCTAATTTTACCCCGTGTACAGCTGTGTTTATTCTACGGGTAAGCAACCTTGGAGACTGCAGCCCATGTCTGCTTGCCTTCAACTGTGTTTTTACTGTAATATATGGACTTCGTGGGCTTTATTTGATTCGTGTTCGGCTCTGTCTAGTCTGTTGTTCAAATGGGGGTTGTTTACAGTTCCGCAGGTAGCTGAACCGTTTCCTCCTGCTTGCATCACCAAACACGCCCTCATTGCCCAGTTGGAGGTGGGGAGCGGCGGGTGTTGATGAAAATGATCTGATAGCTTCTAATGGGCTCGTCACACTTCGGCTTCGATAGTTTTCAGTGACACAGCCATGGCTTAGTCTTCAACTATAAACGTATCCATGCATCCATTCACCCACCCATTCACATTTGCATCCATCCATGTGTGCATCCATCCACCATCACCTCCAAATCCACCTCCACATCCACCGCCACATCCACCGCCACATCCACCGCCACATCCACCACACCCACCATCACCACATCCACCACACCCACCACTACATCTACCACCCCATCCATCACCACCACCACTGCATCCACCACCACCACTGCATCCACCACCACCACCGCATCCACCACCACCACATCCACAGCATCCACCACCACATCCACCATCACCACCACATCCATCACCACATCCACATCCACATCCACCACCACATCCACCACCACATCCACCGCCACATCCACCGCCACATCCACAGCCACATCCACCATCCCATCCACCACCACACCCACCACCACTACATCCACCACCCCATCCACCACCACCCCCGCATCCACCACCACCACCCCCGCATCCACCATCACCACATCCACCACCACATCCACCATCACCACATCCACCATCAACTCCAAATCCACCACCACATCCACCATCACATTCACTGCCACATCCACCGCCACATCCACAGCCACATCCAACCCCATCCACCACCACCCCCGCATCCACCATCACCACATCCACCACCACATCCACCATCACCACATCCACCATCAACTCCAAATCCACCTCCACATCCACCATCACATTCACTGCCACATCCACCGCCACATCCACAGCCACATCCACAGCCACATCCACCACACTCACCACCACCACATCCACCACACCCACCACCACTACATCCACCACCACCCCATCCAACACCACCACCGCATCCACCACCACCACCGCATCCACCACCACCACCGCATCCACCACCACCACCGCATCCACCACCACCACCGCATCCACCATCACCACATCCACCACCACATCCACTGCCACATCCACCGCCACATCCACCGCCACCAGATCCACCACACCCACCACCACTACATCCACCACCCCATCCACCACCACCACCGCATCCACCACCACCGCATCCACCATCACCACAACATCCACCAACACATCCACCAACACATCCACCACCACATCCACCACCACATCCACCACCACATCCACCGCCACATCCACCGCCACATCCACCGCCACATCCACATCCACCGCATGCACCACCACCACATCCACATCATCCACCACCACCACATCCACATCCACCACCACATCCACCACCACACCCACCACATCCACCACCACCTCCACCACCACATCCACCACCGCATCCACCACCCCATTCACCACCACCACCACCGCATCCACCAACACCACATCCACCACCACCACCACATCCACCACCACCACCACATCCACCACACCCACCACCACCACATCCACCACACATCCACCAACACATCCACCAACACTTCCACCACCGCATCCACCACCACCACATCCACCACCGCATCCACCACCACCACATCCACCACCGCATCCACCACCACTGCATCCACCAACACCACATCCATGACCACCACCACATCCACCACCGCATCCACCACCACATCCACCACCACCACCACCACATCTATGTGTGTGTGTGTGTGTGTGTGTGTGTGTGGCTCTGTGTGTGTGTAGGTGCAAATGCAATGTTCTTGGATTTTCGTCACAATAAAATACACTGAACATAATCTTCATAAAAGTTATTTACAAACGTTTAAGGTATAGCCATTATAAATTACAATAACTTTTATTTAAGTATTAATTATTTACAAAAATAAAAGCCATTGTTATTTGTAATATCAATACATCTAAGTCACGTAAATACAACACACATTGCATTACAAATGCTATAGGAGTCACATTGTCGAAAGTTAAAACTATTGACTTTGTAACTGACAAAGCTATTAATTTTGCTATTTTCAAAACCAACACATAAATAAAAAAGTGTCATTTACAATAACAATCGCTCAAACTTTCCTAATGCGAGACCTATTGCATTTCCAATGCTTGTTTGGTTTTCATAGGTATATAAATTCTAGAAGTTTAGATCCGCATTATGTATGTTATTCTTTTGTATTTTCTTATTTTATTATTAGAAAGGGGGATGTGTTGTGTTGCTTACTTATTGTACTGTCCCTTTAATCATACACATTCTGGTTATGTCATTGCTGAATGTAGAATGTTATACATGTCACATTGATGTGCATCCTTTGTAAAGATCAGTTATTCCTTGATGCTGATCTTGCTGGATTACTTGTACTGTGCTCTTCGATTGATTAAAGGATTCTTACCAATATCCTTGGATTTACTCTTCATTTCAGGCTCCCCGATGCTGGGGACAGCGCTGCGCTAGAGCTGCTGAGCCCGGGCCGATGACAGGGAGGGAGAGCCGCGGGGTCCTAGTGCCGGGCACTTCCGTCCGAGGGACGGGGCATTCCAGCAAAGAGCAAGCACTGCCGACCACCAGAGAGCCGGGCCTCCACTGGAAGCTGGCCTGAGTTGGGGCGAGGCTGCAGACGACGACAGCTCAGCTACGCCAGCCTGCAGCAATGAGGCGTGGGCACGGAGGGCTGCGAGCAGAGCGAGGAATGAGGGAGCAGCGTCTGGCAGGCAGGGTGACCGGGGCAATGCTTCTGTGTGTAACACATGGTTTTACCGGCAATGTGGCACAGAAAATGCAAAGCGTTCCGTTCTTTTTAAAGGGCACTCGATCCTTTCATTCACAACTATAAGCTTTCCAAGTTAGCCATTGGGTGCCAGTGCCGGCAATGCTGGACCAGATTCGGGGGCGTTCCCGGCTTTTGGCTGACGTAGTGTGACGTCGCCAAAAGCGAAAAATTCTCGGGAACGCCCCCGAATCTGGTCCCGCATTGACGGACAGAGCCCTCTCCCAATGGCTAGCCTCCATTTATGGAGCTAGCCAATGGGAGAGTGGGGCGGGTCCCTGTTCCACACTCTAACTCATAAGGTTTTTTAGCGCATGCGCACTTCGTGCGCATCGCCAGGCAAAACCTAAAAAGGCACAACTTCACCCCTGTCACATTGTACCCGCAACAATTAAAGTTCCTCCAATGCGAGTATGACTAAAAGAGACTCATTTTGTGTGCTCTGTGCTTGAAAAGTCGGAATGGTTTTTCAGTTAAGGAAAAAGTATAAAGTCAACTTGGAGCAATTGAAATCTAAGAACAGAACACCACTCGAATGTGGGACATACATTTGACTTGCATAAAAAGTATGTATCATCCTCAACCTGGGTTGACAGACCCCTTTCCCAAGGCACTGCTTCTGTGAGTATTGATACAAAGAGAAAGGTTTTGCTCTCTAATTCGGGTATCCCAGCCAGTATTGCACCTGCACAGAGTAGCAACATGGAAAGATGCTTGATAAGAACCAGCATTTTCAGGACCTTCCACCTGCAGCGTCACCTTATATTATCATTTTGAATGGTGTGCCACTATTGGGCACATGCAATGTGGAAAGATATGATCAACTTCTCAACAAGGTCACCCATTAGTTTAAAGTCTGAAAGACAGAACTACAAAGAGGTCAATGCGGTGCAAAGAGTAGCATGGCTTGGCAAAAGTCTCAAACCAGATGAAAGTGACTCTCCCATTGTCTATTTTAGGGACGACCCAGCTGTGAGAAGTATCCTTCTGAGACTTAATAACAATGAAGTGACGCAAAGTAGAATAGAAGACGTCCCACTGGGGTTCTTATAAAGGCCAATGGCTGTTTTTGATCCCCTAGCTGCTTCAAGGGCAAGGCGGGGGGGGGGGTTGTTTCATTAAACCAGTCCATCAAATTCCGCTCTAAAACAGTCATGCTGTCTTTGCCCAGTGTGATCACGTGGATTGACAAATAACAACATGCTCTGCTTCAGTTAGGATGGAGAGAGTTCTTGTGCTTGGGGTTTGGAAGGTTCTAGTCAGCTCTCAAGATGACTAAAATTTTATATATGGGTTTAATCCTCCTAGTCAGACTGGCAAAACATTAGGCAACTGTAGGTCAACTGCATCAAAGATATCTAGGACGTTAGGATCATCGAATGTGGCTAGTTTGGACTACAAAACGAGTAATTCGCAATGACTAGATCTAATTCGTAGCTACGACATTATTACCCTTCAATAGACAAGGCTGTTAACATGTGCCATGTACAGGGCTATATGTCGTAGTTACGCTAACTACTCTGGGGCTCTCGGGTAGGTCTAAGGAGGGGTTACTAACTGTAATTACTTAACCAGGAAATGTGGTAGATATTAGTGTGGATTTACATTCTTGCAATTCTCAACTTCTTTGGTTGGAGTATTGTTCCAGGAAGTTCTTGCCAATTAATTATTACAATTGTTTTGCAGTTAACAATTGCAATATCAATGCTGTGACCAGGCAGTTAGAAAGATCTTGTACCCACTACGGGGAGTTTATTTCCATACTATGGATGGGTGATTGCAACATTCTCTGCTGTGATCTGGTAGGTATGGTGAATTGTGGCTTAAGTGACACTCAAGGTGAGCTCTTAACACACTTTACCCACAAAGCTAATGAGGATGCCCTTAACGAGCTTGTCATCAACTACCGACTGCAAGGTGCTCTTGACTCTAATTCCCCGGTCCTAAAACCAAAATATATGGATAGGATAAGTTACAGTATTATCAATTTCATTCTGTTCGCAGAGGATTGACTGAAGTTCTTTTCTGGTTATGAATTCCAGAACAATGCATTTAGTGACCACTATTTACTTTCAATATTCTTTCTCTGCAGTAAACTACCCACGAAGATCTGCAATTACCCGCACATCTATCGCCACAAAAAACAAAGGTGTACTACAGAAATGAGAAAGGTTAGATAAATCGAGGTTATTTTGCAGTATTGTCACCCGTAATATGGTGGAACTCTTCGTGTATCTTAATGCTGAAAGAGGCCCCACCAGGATCACAACATGCTTCAGTTTTTGTGTAAATCAATCGGAGAAATGCTGACCCGCCATGTGGTGAACTCCCTGCAGACACCTTCTAGATCAGTGGTCTTCAAACTTTTTGATGCCGAGACACCCCATCGAAATTCTTTAGGCATAAGGACCCCCTCCCGACAAGAAATTCTAGAACCTGGTACTCCTTATCATTGACATAAATGTTCTCCAGAGAAACGGCCAATCTGTGGTTGCACCTCATTAGTACCAGTTTAACACCCAAATATAGCAATAAGCAACGAAAAGGTGACCAGTACAGCTTTAAAAGGGGCCTTTTACTGAGCGGCAACACATGTTGCTGCTTTTTAGTAACTTTTGGACCTTTTGAGAAAATATTTTTTTTTAAAACAGCAGATTCTGCGGCAGATGATGGATTATGTGGCAAATCAATAATTATGCTAAAATCGTGGCGGCCACACAATCACTTTATTCCAGTGGCTCTTAGTATTATAGCTGTAATGCATGCACTGCAACTTTATTGCACGGCTTTAGAAGAAAGCCATACTATATTTCATGCAATGCTGACGGCTTGCCATTTACAGCTGCATGTAACTGGAGGTAGCTAAATCTCATTCATCATAATTAAAACATACGTATGTTTTTTAGGTCTTTCACCATCAGGTAGCTACATATAAAATAACAGGCAACTTCAATGAATACGAAATACATGCTTTAAAGTGGTTACTCAGTGGGCAATGCACTATAGTACATTATTAAACCTCTATTAGTTAATAAACTGCAAAGGTGTGTGTGAAACCAGAGAACCACAGAATTAAATTGTGGTTGGTGCAGTGGCGAATAGTGATTTGTCTATGTTTAGGTCTATGAGGTCACAGCCTGTGACAGAAAGCATTGTGAATATGTAAGTCTTTATTTTATACTTGCATTACACACAACTGTACGCTGCCCCACGGGATGCGTAATGAGGAGAACTATTTTTATTTCTCCTCAATTGTTTCCTCTTTCTACGTGTAGCACACTTAGAAAGAGAAAATAGCTTCCATGGATTATTTTTGAACAGGAAGGCATGCCTTCCTGCACAAAAACAATTCTGCCAACAATGTAGACACCCTTGCCCCAGGGTGCAAGAGTGCCTGCGTTGGCGCTAGGCACCAAATTGTGCGCTGGCAGAAAGGACAGGAATGCACCATATCTTATAAATACAGTTCATTCTTGCTCTTTTTGCATAGGGCAGCACATCAAAAATACTTGCCGAGCTACCCTACATCATTTCATTGTAAATTAGGCCAATAGATTTGAGTAATACTCAGACCCCATGTAATGTATTTTTTTACATAACTGTCCCTTCAACACCTCTTCAGGGATAATAAGTGCTATGTAAATACAATGACAATTATAAGCGAGCGCTTCACAGCTTGGTTAACTCTGTGCACGACCACTCAAAAAACTTCAAGTGATTTATTAACTGCAGCACACTGGTAGAAAACCGTGTTTAGCAGTCTGCCTGGCTTCGATTTCCCAGGCAGGAGAGTCCCTGAATAACACTCAAGGGAAAGCATTTTACCTACTGGAATTAACTGCCTGGGACATTTTCTTTTTGCAAATGAAGAGCGCGACCCCCTTCCCATGACTCAACAGCCCCCCTGGGGGTCTTGCCCCATAGATTGAAGACCTCTGTATTATTAGATCATTGATACCTCCTAACAGCTAGTTAAAGTAAATATGCATTTGTCACAACCTCTTCAAACATATACCTTCTGCAACTCATAGAACGGGCAAATCCAATATCAATTCACTGGGGATCAAATAATTCTTGATTCAGCCAACCAACCACCATGCTGTTACATTTCACAAGTCTAAACATCTGCCAGGAACAAAAAACAGAGTCAATCCAAACCCATTAAAATGAAAAGACCGTTAAAGAATATTCTCAACCACCATCTCTCGGAAGAACTTAAAAAGATAAGATTACACACAAATTCAATATGTCAATACCACTGCTGCCCTCAAAACTTCAGTTTTGAGTTGAATGAAAACAACATTAGGCCTCTACCCAACCTTATTCACGATGCGACTCAAATGAAGTGAATTAGAGTACAAGAATAATCGGAAAACGAAAACATTTCAAGAACACTGGATTCTTTGAGGCCTTTGTAACCTTAAGAGTCAAAAGAAAATCCACAAGTGAGTCCATCACACCAAAGGCAGCTACTTAAAAAGCAAGCCCTATGAAGAAACAAATACTCCTAGAGACTTCTTCTAAAAACCTTTAGCTCCGTTTGCATGGCCAAAAGCATTAGCAAAGTCTTGTCAGTGAAAATGAAAAAGATCCATGGAGAACTGGAATTCTGCTAAAAATCCTCCTGCACCTGTTGTTAAGAAGATCAGTTACCAAATGGGAATCCTTCCAACGACTGGACTTAAAAAAAGCCTTTCAGATCACCTCTTACCCAAATAGATGAACCGGGCACACAAGACTGCACCAAATCTGCGCCAATGATATATTGTTTCTTTTACTCAATACACCTTACTCGAAGAAGGCATGTGTCTATTAACACTCCATACACTGGGCCTGCCCCACCTCACCGACTCCCACTAAAATGGAAGGTGGACTTTCTGGAATGGGCGGCTGCGGAGGAGTGCGGGGTCCAGAAGACCCGCACTTACAATCATACAGAAAGCATCCTGGAGAAATGGGGTAGGATTCTGGATGCGTTGGGTGGACACGATGCAGATCCGGGAAACAAATCTGATTCAGCTACACCGGAGGAGGGCGACGCAACCTATCCTGTGATAGCCGACTCCAGGACTGAGCTTGCTAGGCAGCTGCCCTTTTCACATCCATTTTCACTTTCTCCCTCTGCCACTTCATGCATAGACCAGACTGACACATGACCCCCCTCATGCAGCGAATGTCAGTGTTTGGAAGCCTGGTTTTGGTCTGTCCCTCCCTCCCTTCCTTCCTTCCTATTTCCTTGCTCTCACTTGGGAAATTCCTGATTCTGAGATCACCACATCAATAATGTAAACATGCTTGATGATGCTATGCTGCACTACTTATTTTGTATTGTCTTGAAAATTGAATAAACATATTTTAAAAAAAGATTATGCACAATGAAGTATTGCATTGACTATTTCACCATCCACAACTGTTTTACTACAGCCAGTGAGCCGACCAGAACACTTAAAAAAAATAAGTTAATTTATAATTTTTGGGAAACCGAGCAACAACCATTTTATTGGTTCAGTATAACAAATAAAGTTTGAAGATTTAAAATAGTTTCAGACAGCAACAGATTACAAGAGTTAGAGGTGCTGATGGAGTTGCAACACCCTTTATCGTTGTCACTGTTGAAACAAGTTGCAAGGTTTATTTGATTTTATTGTCACCTGTCTCTGGAAAATCACGAGCATGAGGCTCGAAAGCCAATATTACATTGAGTAAAACACAAAAACTGCGAAAAGCTGGGGGGAGGGTCTGATCATATCCATTTTTTTAGTCTAAATGTATAAAATACTATATTATTAATAGTCTAATAGAACATAGTTTAAGAGGAGATCTTAAAAATGACACCTCTACATGACCCACCCGCTCCCAGAGCAAAAGAGGGCAACAAAAAAATTATGGTGGACCAATACCAATCAGTACATCAGACAAAGACTGCCAAGAAACCCTGTGGTCGTGGAAGTGGGATGAGGAGCTGCGTCACACAGATTGACGGGGGAAGGGGGGGCATTTTTGTCAGAACACAGAAGACCTCTGAAAGCACCAAAACAAGAGAAGCCATGATGAAATTGACTCTACTCGTATAAGCGTCTTTATTGCTTTGCGCTATTTCCGATGCATGACAACATAATGTTCTTTTGAGATATTCTGTGGTACAGAACAATACTGCAAGAATATACCCTCATTCACTGATCTAAGAAGTGAGTATTAAGGATCAACCTATTTTTATGGATAATGTGGCGATAGAAATTATGTTGAAGAGGGGCTGACCATCTAGGATTGTTCCCATCTGGTTAAAAAAAACGGATTTCATATTTTGTGCTTTGTGACACATTTGCATTGGTTTACTCATAGACTCATAAAGAAAGACCACTAAAGATGTGAAGCTCTTGTGCTGATTTTAGAATTGTATCCAGCAACTGTCCTGATTAAGGCAGCATTACAGTTATTTCTTTGGGCTCCCAAAAACATGCATCAACGTCTTTAAAAACGACTGCCACGACCACCATCGTTTCAAAAATCTGTTTATAAGTGCAAATGTCTATGGGGTGGGATCTTTACCAGGCCATGGGGGGAGGAGGGGTGGGTTATAGTAGCAAGTGAAAAATACAAAAGATGGCTAAATAATGTTCTGAGACGGAGGGGCAACGTTGCCAGCGCAACCAGTTGTCCACGGATTGCCGGAGGGATTGGTGGAGCGAAGGGAACTACATACAAGAGGCAAACTTCTTAAGCAGCCATAATTTGAGATGGACAGATATTCCTAGAAAGAGAATTCTGTCATCTGTTCCAGGGATAAGGAGGCAGTTTCAGAATGAGTCCAGCAGCAGCGTTGTTTTGAACAGATTGAAGACTATGTGGTAAATGTTTTCGGCGGGCCAGATGTACAGAGTTGCCATAGTCTAATTGACACATTACTGGGCTTGGGTTGTTGTCTTGTGAGCAATAAGAAGAGGTAAGATTTTCCTCAGCAACTTCAAAGTAAAGAAGCAGGAGGCAGCTACATAATTGGGATCCACATAGTTACCTAGGTTTTTCACAGAGGTTTAGTGAAGATGAGGAGGTCCAAGTTCAGTGGGCCACTAAAGCGTGGGCCCATGAGGGTGGGTTGTTGTTGAAAAGAAATACTTGGGTCTTTTCACTATTACGTTTGAGGCAGTAACTTTTCATTCAAGTGGCTACTGCTGACATGCATCATTTTGAGCTATGAGCAATTCAGTGTATTTTGAAACATTTGAGATGAAAACTACTATTTCATTAATGGAGTCTGTAGCGCGGGCACACTGCCAGCATGCCAAAGAAAAGTTTGTTTGCGCCTGGACCGTGCCCAGCTCCCCTGGCTCTCTCACCACCCACCGCTACACTGTTAAGGAGCTCTTGGCTCTGGACCCCAGACATCGAAACAACTTCTGCTGCACCTCGTCCTCGTTTTCAACCGAAGAACCTTTCACCTGCCTCTTCTACTACAACATAGGGCCGCCAGCCCATACTGGATCCCTTGTCATTTCTGTCCACAAGAGCATGAACAACCTGGAACGGCTTCAATGCATCCTGCTCAATGCCTGTTCCCTCTGAAAGCACGTCACAGAAATCTGCGACACCATCACCACCCTCTCCCTCGATTTTGCCTTAATCACCGAAATATGGCTCAACCTCTCCTCGAACCCCGACATCGCCACCTCAACACCCGATGGCTACAAGATGATACACAGAGACCGCAACAACAAACACGGCAGGGGCATTGCCATGATCTTAAAGGAAACCATCAGAAGCATCACCACCAATGGCTACCTAACACCCCTGGAACACCTTAACTTTCAACTACAGTCCAACACCAAGATCAAAATAAGAGGCACCCTCGTATACCGACCACGACTGGCTTTCTACGTCAGTTCCAAATAAACCTTAATGCTCACCTAACCGTCAGCTCCTACCACTATGTACTACTGGGCAACCTCCATTTCCATTATCCCAACAACGCCAACTACACTGCCCTCTTAGAGAACCTGAACAACATCTGCCTCACCCAACTGGTTACCGAACCCACACACAAAGCTGGACACAAACAACTCCATTTTCACCTCCAGCAAAATAATCTAATTCAGCCACATCACAGAATCCACCTGGATCAACCACACCATGGTTCACTTCACTACCTACGACTATCAGCACACCATCCCCAAGAATCACAGGTCATCCCACATTAGCTGGGGCAAGGTAACGGGGAGACAGGACACAGTCCCTTAGTGACATCCAACATGAAGCTTCATCAGACCTTGACCAGGCCGTCCAGAACTTCCCTGCATGGAGCACCAAATGTGCCAACAGGGTTGTCCCGATGAAACCAGCAAAAACCAAAAACAATCCAGCTGGCACACTCCAGCACTCAGAACAACCAAGCACAAATGTTACAGACTCGAAAAATGGTGCTCCAAAAGGAACCCCTCCAACCGAGCCGCTCACAAAGCAGCCCTCAACAACTACCACTGGTGCATCATGGAAGACAAGAGAACAGCCATTGCAGTCCACATCGATAAGGCAGCCAACCACACGAAAGAACTCTTCAAAATAGTCATGGAATTCTGCAACCCAGCAGCCACAAAGAACACAATCTACCCCTCTCAAGAACTACGCAACAGCCTCTAGGACTACTTCCATAGCAAGATTGCCAGATCTACAACAACTTTGACCCTTCAACCCACCGCTCTCTCAACCTCAACCAACCAGCACACACCAGCTGAATGATCGCCACTTTGTTTGCACTCACCAGGGCTGGACTGCAAACCCAAAGCCGCCCTGGCAAAGTTGTAGAACCGCCAACTCTCCCACCCCCCACCCAGGTGGGGTGCAAGTGTGAAGCAATGCTTGGAACCCAGTAACAAAATCAGCCCCCAGCAATGCTGCTTTTGTTACGGGGGCAGAAAGATTGTAGCACCACTGCAAAACTGGTCCCCAGTAACAAAACCGGCCGGCAACACTACAAAACCGGCCCCCACCCATCCAGCCCCCTGGGGTAATGCCCGATGCCCACTACTGCCAGTCCGGCTCTGCCGCTCACCACTCAGACCACCACAGCCATCATGCCATCCTTTCACTCTGGGGCACCAAACTATACCTTCCCCCAAAGTCTTTTCAACCTCAGAACTGATCCTATCAGCACAGAACTCGCCAGCATCATCAACACCTTCATCACCACAGCACCCTTCCAGGGCAGATGGAAACACACAGAGGTCAGACCCCTCCTAAAGAAACCCTTCGCCAACCACAGCGAACTCAACAATTATCAGTCTATCTCCCTGCTCCCCTACCCAGTAAAAGTACTTTAGAAGGCCATCAAAAAACAGCTTACCAAATACCTGGAACAAAACCACCTATTTGACACCTCCAAGTCAGGATTTCATGTCAACCACAGGACTGAGATTGCCCTGATCGCTGCCACAGACAAAATCAGAACCCTCCTTAACCACAGAAACACTCTGTCCTTGATCCTCCTAGACCTCTCTGCTGCTTTTGACACCTTTTCCCACCACACCTTCATCAATAGACTATACAACATTGGCACTCAGCAAACCGCTGTTGAGGCCTCACAGGATGAACACAGAGCATCCGGCTACCTCCTATCGCCTACGTGCCCAAGTATCATCCCTCAGCCCCACCTTGTTCATCACCTACATGACCCCCTCCCCCTGCAGACATTGTCTGATCCCACAGCTTCAACATAATTTCCTTCGCAGACGACACTCAACTCATCCTCATCAAAGACCCTTCCACTACCAGAATCCACTTCAACAATGCCATGACCAATGCAGCCAACTGGATGAGAGACAATTGCCTTAAATTCAACTCTGACAAGAAAGAAGTACTGATCTTCAGGAAGAGCACAGCCGTATGGGACCACAGCTGGTGGCAAGCAGAACTCGGCCAAACACCCACAGACCATGCATGCATGCATCCTAGACATCATCCTTGACAAGGAACTGACCATGAAACGACAAGTCAACATAGTTGCCTCCTCCAGCTTCCTCACCCTTTGCATGCCCTACCGAATCTTCAGATGGAGCACCAGGAAGACTGTCGCTCAGGCCCTTGTCACCAGCCGCCTTTACTATTTCAATGCTCTATATGCCGCCATCTCCATCCAGCTCCTCAAAAGGCTTCTGACCATACAGAATGCTGCAGCTAGAATCATCCTGGACCTCCCCAAACGGACCCATAATATCCCCTTCCTCAGAAACCTCCTCTGGCTCCTCATCTACAAAACATGCTAGTTTAAGACCCTCACATATGGCTACAAAGCTCTGCATGATTAAGGACCGGCCTACATCAACCGACTGAACTTCCATCTACCTGCAAGACACTTGCGCTCCTCCACACAAGCCCGAAAGCACCCCCGCATCAGTCACTGCCGCAGCGAGGCAGTTTCTTCTCCTACATTGCTTCCAAGACCTGGAACTTCCTACCTCTCCATCTCTTGAACAGTCCCCTCCCTGGCAGACTTCAGGAAGAAACTCAAGACCTGGCTCTTCGACGGAGATGTCGCACCCACAGCGCCCAGATACCCCTAGGGGGGACAGTGCTGCGCTATCCAAATGCGGATTGATTGACTATTTCAGTATCATCAGCATATTACAGAATCCCAAATATATATAAACTATTCAGTGCGGGTAGGGGAGAAATACATCTTTTAAACAAGTTAGGACGTAAAGAAGAACCAGGTAAGAGTGTCATCAATCCAAATAAAATGTCGTATTCTATCACAACCTCATCATCCAAGATTGACAAATATCATCCCTAACTTGGCTCAATGGGCTCTTGCATTTTTTTTGTCCCTCTTGCCTCGCTTTACAGAAGGCCTCTATAGCAATGTCTAGAGGACCACTGGAAACAACTCTTGAACAGTTGAGAAAATAAATGGTCTCTGTCACAATCAGTCAATCACTTCCATGGTGGACCAAATCAACAACAACAAAAATCGATCAAAGCAGGGCTCAGTGCCCCAGGATCCAGTTTCTAGAAGCAGATGCAGGGTGTAGTGTGAGGTTCTTAAAGACACAGTGGCAGATTTTCTCTCATATGCTTTGCTTTGCAGCCTACTGGCTAACCATGTTATACATTCCATTTCCTTTTTAAAAAAGGTTTGTGAAAAACTTGCTACAATTGTTTTTATTTTTATGCAACAGGCTTTTAAATGAAAATTCAATGAAGTCTGGCCATTGAGTGAAGAAGAACAAATAAGCAAGTTGAGAGCTTCATGACAAATGCAATATTCAACGAGATGTGGCTGCCTAGAGATCTAATACAATTAAGGCAGTTTGTCCACCATGATCTAATACCGATCTGATGTCATGGGCAATAGCAGTCTCTGTACTATGCTGGGGCCTAACAGTTGATTGTGCTATAACTAGAAGGTTATTCTTCTCCAGGCAGGAATACATCTGGTTGTTCCCACTTTTTCTTGAATTTTAGACATAAAAAGGAGATGAGAGCTGGCTTGATATTTAAACCGCCGATTTGGAGCAGCTGTAGGTTTCTTTAATAATGATAAAACCACAGTGTGATTCCTGGAGAAAGATATATGAGAGCTAATGCTAAGTATAGATTGCAGAGATTGTAGATTATTGGAATCAAAATGTATTGACTAGGAAATAGATGTGTGGAGGACAAGGATGCAAGGGTGATTTTGATGGCATGATCAGGCAACGGTAGGTAAATAAATACATACATTTGTAGATTTATATAGTCCAGCTTATCACCTGTGAGGGTATCCCGGTGCTGTCCATGGGCATGGGGAAATTAGGTGATTTTCCCAGAATCGCAGGTCGTGGCCCGATGTAGAGGCTCTAACCTGGATTCCCAGTTTGTGAGTCAGCAGCTCTGGCTGCTGCACCACAAATTACAACACTGCACCTCATGTCCAAATGGCAGTAAAGAACAAGTTACTTGCCTTCGGTAACTCCTTATCTGGCAGAGACAGGATCCAGCCACAGATGCCCCACTTTAGAATCCTTCCCAGGCGCGAGATTGGATCTGGAAATTTTTCCATAGCACCCTTGTGTGCTGGCAGAGGACGTTCAGAAATTCCACATCGACTTCGTCTAATGGCTGCGACGTCAACGGAGTCCATATAACCCCCTTGATGATGAGCTGACATCAGTTCCTTCCGTGACTATTTTATGCACTTGGAATGCGGAGCCACAAAATGAAACTGCCTACTGAACAGTGTGCTTAAACAAAAAACACTCATGAGTCAAATAAATACCGAATTCCCAACTAAAAATTCTATAAATTAATATCTCAATAAAAATCCTGAGATGACAGAGAATTCCTATGCCCAATATCACTGGATTCTCCGGAACTTCTCTTGCTCTCTTTTTTATTTTTAAAGAAGTCAAATAAATTGAGACCAAACAGGATCCAGTTCGCAGAGCGGGGAGGATTGTTAAGGAATCTGCTGTTCGATCCTGTCTCTCCCAGATAAGGTGTTACCGGAGGTAAGTAACTTGTTCATCTTATAGAGACATCTAGCCACAGATTCCTTAGTTGAGAAGCAAATGCCAAAGCCATACCATCACTGCAAGAGGGTCCACAAACTCTGTCCATAAACGGTCTCCTACTAAGACTAACTGGTCCAGAAGAAAAGAATAGACCGGAAACTCATGATAATGTAGGTGAGCAGAAACACACCTAACCATATGAGGTCCCCAGAATGGGTCATAGGTAAATAAAGTTGCAAGACATTTAAACCATGTGAAATAACCTACCCATGTCAGTAAGCCCAAGCAGCTTTAAAAGCTCTCACCTTACAATAACTGAGGATATAACCACAGTAACAAAAATTATAAGACAATAAAATTATGGGAAAGGTATTACCTGTGGCAATAAGACTTTAACCATTTGGTTATATACTCAAGTCCGAACATCATATTCAAACTTGTGAACCCAGACCAGCTGGCCGAGACACTGAACAATACCTGTAGACCACAGAAGGCCAGCACTGCTCTGCAAATTACACAGAGAAAATCCATCCCTCATAGAGAAAACAAATGTTTAAATAAGAATGAAGTCAGAGGTAACATTAGCCCCTGTTTACAAAGAAGCAGTCCTTTCATAGAAAAAAGAACTAGAGATGCATAACACCTTCAGAATATAGAAAAAGTACGAGAGTTGGACAAGGACCTCTAGAATATCCCATTTACACAAGAGAACATATGCATATATGGAGATTATAGGAGTAACGTGATGAATGCCCATAAGTCCACCAAGTAAACTTTTTTTTAACCCCTTCCGTGCAGGGCATATTCCCCCGCTGTGCTGGGGGAAGGGGTGCGCGCGCAGCGCACCGGTGCTCCTGACGAGCTGAACTCGTCATGAGCCACGGTGGTCGTGAGCTCATGACGAGCTTAGCTCGTCATGACCACACCCGTTTCATTAGAACGCTCGCACAGCAGGGGAATTTGCCTAGCATGCGAGCGTTCTAACGGTCATGACGAGCTCAACTCGTCATGAGCACACAAGCACCGTGGCTCATGATGAGCTGAGTTCGTCATGAGCATGCAAGGTGTTAAAGATCGTAAATAGAGACCATAATCCACAGGTCACAGTGACATAACTGTATGTGACTATAGCGGAAACATATCCATAGAAAAACAATGGCATCAAACCCATCAAGTTAATGCAAGTTGTCTAAAAGACCACCATTAAACAAAGGTAACATATCATCAAATAAGTTCTCAAGGATAGAAAAAAATCTTGATAACTGAACTAAAACAAAGCTCTGAACAAGACCCTGTTTCATCAACATTGACCATATACCGACAGTCTAGTGAAAGACCAAAATCTAAAACTTAAATAAGGGAATTCTAAAAAAAAATAAAAAGGATCCAACCACTGAGAAAGTCCAACATTAATTTGTCTAAATCTCTAGAAGCCATACTTTACAAAGTGTGACCCAAATTACAGCCCCAAGAGGTAGGAAACAAGGAAAAGAACTGCCTACTAGCAAGTATATTTAACAACAAGGGGTGGTGATGGACAGAGTTTCTGAATTAAGCAGAATACTCTCACCCAGTCAAGAGATCAGGGCTAGATCCAACACCGTTTTTTAGCTCACTGCACCATCCCAGCTCAGAACCAGGCTATATGCAAATTAGTCCGTTCCTGTCCCAGTGCATGATGGGAACAGGGCAAACCAAACTACCAAGCCAATTCTTACACTGGGAAGGAAACAAGCTTCCGGGGACCGGTTTCTGGCATTTCAGCCGTCGTCGGCCCGGCTTGCTTGAATCCTGATGGTGCAATGAGCAAGCGACTCACATCTGAGTATACCCTTCCACGCTTAGGGTGGACAAAATATTTAACAACAAGGGGTGGTGATGGACAGAGTTTCTGAATTAAGCAGAATACTCTCACCCAGTCAAGAGATCAGGGCTAGATCCAACACCGTTTTTTAGCTCACTGCACCATCCCAGCTCTGAACCTGGCTATATGCAAATTAGTCCGTTCCTGTCCCAGTGCATGATGGGAACAGGGCAAACCAAACTACCAAGCCAATTCTTACACTGGGAAGGAAACAAGCTTCCGGGGACCGGTTTCTGGCATTTCAGCCGTCGTCGGCCCGGCTTGCTTGAATCCTGATGGTGCAATGAGCAAGCGACTCACATCTGAGTATACCCTTCCACGCTTAGGGTGGACAAAATATTTAACAACAAGGGGTGGTGATGGACAGAGTTTCTGAATTAAGCAGAATACTCTCACCCAGTCAAGAGATCAGGGCTAGATCCAACATCGCTTTTTAGCTCACTGCACCAACCCAGCTCAGAACCTGGCTATATGCAAATTAGTCCGTTCCTGTCCCAGTGCATGATAGGAACAGGGCAAACCAAACTACCAAGCCAATTCTTACACTGGGAAGGAAACAAGCTTCCGGGGACCGGTTTCTGGCATTTCAGCCGTCGTCGGCCCGGCTTGCTTGAATCCTGATGGTGCAATGAGCAAGGGACTCACATCTGAGTATACCCTTCCACGGTGATGGATCAAGCCCTGATCTTTGGACTGGGTAAGAGTGGTCTGCTTAATTCAGACACCCTGTTCATCACCACCCCCTTTTCTGAATCGTTTTTGGCCACTATAGTTGTGGCAGGGTATACTCAGACATGAGTCCCTTTCTCCCTGCACCATCAGGATTCAAGCAAGCCGGGCCGACGACGGCTGAAATGCCAGAAACTGGTCCCCGGTAGCTTGTCTCCTTTCTGGTGAAGAATTGGCTTGGTAGTTTAGTCTGCCATGTTCCCATGATGCACTGGGCCAGGGACAGACTGATTTGCATATAGCCAGGTTCTGAACTGGGATGGTGCAGTGAGATAAATAACGGTGATGGATCAAGCCCTGATCTTTGGACTGGGTAAGAGTGGTCTGCTTAATTCAGACACTCTGTTCATCATCACCACCCCCTTTTCTGAATCGTTACTAGCAAGTATAGACCGATACATAATAAAGAAATTGATTCTTAAGATAACGAAGATCCTGAAGTCAGGAATAAAAGTCTTGTACAAAGGGTAGAAACTTAGAGGCCCATGCCTCTCCTCCTTAAAGATCAATCCATATTAATTCTTCGCAGAGAAGAAATGGTACAACACTAAAGTTTGTAGCCTGGACACACGTGATGCTCAATTAGGCGCAGGCGGAAAGCGTGGCTTTGCATAGAGTAGACACGCTCAGACTGAGGAAGTATCACATCGCATCTTACTGGGACACTATCTTATCAGACATGCAGTCTGATCACTTGCGCGGGGCAGGCAATGGCACTGACTCTTTGTTAGAAGCCCCAGGCAGGGAGCCCAGGGTCATTGGCTGCGATTCTTCCCCTAGTTAATCACGAAGCCCCGCATTCACCCGTGCCCAATAAATCAAGTTTATGAGTCATTAGCATTGCATAAGTTGGCTGTGATGGGCGAAGACATCAGGGGTGGGGTGGGGGGCATCAAGTTGAGACGTTATGTATATTCTCAATTTATGGTTGTTATACCATTGATTGAAAGAAATGAATCTGTTGTCACTATAATCAACAGTTAGACTCTTTTGTTCGAATACAGGGGTTGATGTACTGACCTCCCCTCAAATACACAAACACATGCCTTTTGGACATGTATCATAATATAGGACTAGCCGTCAAAGTTCACCTTCCCTTGCAAGCTTATAGGGCCTGCCTATTCTTGTAGCTCAGCCATGTTGATGCGCTTTGTATGTTCTAAAATCCTTTACTGATTGTCTGGTGGCCTGTTTTTAACTGTATGCTCTGCTATTCATTATTTGCATTGCCCTTGGTCCACAAAAATGAAAAACCGAATAAACAGATTAAAAAAAATCACTGTCATCGCCCTTTACATTTTAAAGCAGCAAGCGGAAAAGTACTGACAGCATCTTTATTTGCACAAGCACGGAGGATGATGCACATTATCACTTGTATTAATACATATAAGACAACTGCAATTAAAAGAACTGCAATGATAATTTCAAATATTTTCATTCCCCAGTGTCCAAATTGGTCTCCTAGCCATGACCAGATGCCACCGAGATTAAAGTCTAGCCCATTCTGTAACTTGTACAGGTTCTTAGCCTATCCTTGATGTGGTCTCTTTGCCTGTGAATGTAGAGTGGGGTGTTGGGAAGATAAGTGCAGCATTGAGACGCTACAATAGCGCAACCTCCCTTTACCTGCTAAATATATATTCTAAAGCCAACCTATTCTGAACCAGCATCTAGGCATGGGCAAGAAATTAATTTAGCACGAATCCTAACACAAGTTGGGTGGAGTTAGCAATTTCTTCCATGATCTCTGCATTTCTTCTTGAATGTGTATATATGTATATGTTGTTCTATAGCACCAAGTAGCCAAAAGGCAAGCGAGCACTATACATGGTTAAATGCAAGCTTAAAGTCAGCAAGTAAGAAGAGATCAAGCGGAGTCTTGGAAATGTAATGCATTGGGATGTAGTACTACTTAAAGTGGGGAATCTTCAACTCATTCCTAAAATGGAGCAGTTTGGGGGGCGGTTGTGATAGATTTGGGGGTGTTGTTTCAGATCCTAGGTTCATAGATGGAAAAGACATGTGGTCTTGTTTTTTCCTTTTTTACACTTCTTATTATGCAGTTTGATTGAGTCCTGGCTGCGGGAGTGCGGAGAACCACCAGAGATGGTGAGCTTGTCTGCAAGATAAGCAGGTGTGCTGGTTGTGATGGCTTTATAAATAATGTTGTTGGATATGAAGATGGTGCCACTGGCAAGGGGAGCCAGTGTAGATCCCTTAGGATGTGGCTGATATGATCATACTTCTTCAGGCCCTGGATGAGGCATTCTGCGTAGTGTAACATCCAACTAAGGGGGGCCAGTGTGGAGGCTGTGAGGCAGGGCAAGACCACCATACAGATTCGAGAGTATAAGAACTTAAACAACAGTTCCTAAGTAGCTCTGGAGAAATGGGTTGGTTTTCTTTGGTAGAGAGAACTGAAACCAGGCAGTCTTTGTTTTTTGGCAATTTGTTCCTTGAGGGAGAGCCTGGTTTCCAGGGTAAATCCAGGTGATTTGTCATTAGCAGACAGTGGGGTTCAAAGGCATCAAGATTTGTGTCACTGAGCCAGGTTTATACTATATCTAGTTTCATCTTCTTCGCAGATAATAGGAATTCTGTCTTGGTTGGGTTGAGCTTCAGGTAGGCATCCAGGTCGGGATGATGTGCAAGCAGTGTTTGAGGCATTGGATGTCTGAAGCAGATGTAACTTTCAAGTAGTATGGTCTATCACCAGCAAATCGGTGGATCCTGATGAAGTTATCTAAACTCTAGCACTAGGGGGTTCCATGTACAGGTTGAAAATGACAGGCGACAGCATGGAACCATGACGGACTCCTCATGTGATAGAACATTTTTGAGACCTGGAGGGGCCCCTATGAACAAAGTGGTGCCAGTGTGGAAGAGAGGAGTAGAACCACGGAAGGACTTTGCCAGTGAATCCCATTCAGTACTCAAGGGAGACTATGAGATTGGGATCGTTGACTGTGTCGAAGCCAGCTCAGACATCCTGCAATATCATGAGGCAGTGGTGATCTTTATCTGTGATCAAGAAGGTATTGTCTACGATTTGTTAGATGGTGGTCTCTATGGTGCATTGTTATCTGAAGCCAGACTGATAGCAGTGCAGGAGACAATTCGCATTTATGTGATTTTGGAGTTGAATAAAGGCTGCTTTTGCAATGATCTTGCCGATAAATGGTAGGTTTGTGATGTGCCTGTAGTTGGTGAGGTCATCAGGGTCTAGTGTAAGTTTCTTAAGGAATGGGAGAATCGGCCAATTCTGTGAGCTTCTGGAAAGATGAGTTGAGTGAGGGAGGCCTCGATAATGGTAAGTAGGAGACCGCATCCCCTAGACAAAGCTTTGATGAAGGACAACAGCAAGACCTCATCTCCATTGCAAGCTTCATCTAAAGCAACCTTTCTTCCATACAGTTGGATTAAAGCAAAAATAATTTTGAATTAGTAGAGGCAGCCCAACAGCTTCTCCTCTGCTGCAAACCGGGATCGCCAAAGTAATATATCCTGAAACACAGGTCTGAGTCCCATATAAGGACAGCCATGAAAAGGCTCAGGATCCACAAAAGTAGTATGCAGAGCCCCTCCTGATGTGCCATTATAATCCGATGGGTGACGCATTAAAGAATACAATAAACTGGTGGATGGAATACTTGAGTTCATCTCGGCTACTGGTAATTACTTGGGTAGCATATCAGTCCATCGTTTTTCTGCACACTATGACACCTCACTTTGAACCCAGCAATAATGCAAATCAGTCTTGACAATGCTCCAGTGGGAACAGTCCAGACTGAACTTCCAGGTCAGGCCCTCCCTGAACAAGAACATTAGCAACCTAGGACCATTTTCCCCTTAGTGAGGGCTGATCAGCCAGGTATAGCTTGGTTCCATGCGACACTGCACGTGACCCACATCTTGGAAACCCTGTTCCACTTAGGGTGACACCCTGAAATATACCAAAAAATGTGTTGGGTGGAATGTGTTAGGAAACTGAGCGTCTTATTTGGTGTGGTTGTGAGACTTCACCATGTAATAACGTACCATCCCCGTAGGTTCAGTCAGGTTTCGTTTGTCAAACCTTAGCTCAACACTGAGGAGCTGTGGCTTTGAGCACTCAGGATTCAATAAAGGAACAAGTGCAAAGGATTTCAACAGCACCAAAACAGCTTAACCTCTTGGCTGCTAATGACAAGGGTAACTCGTCATGAACTTTCCATTCATTTCAATGGAAAATGAATGGAAAGAATAATGAGTGCCTTAGCACTGAAGTGGTTAAGAAACATGACTCCCTGTGTATTGATGTCCCTTCTGGGCCCACGCTGGTTTAGCATATTAGATGTTTATGGTTGCTTTGCACAGCCACATATAACACATTTGTTTTCTTGCTATTATTTTTAGGATTATGCACTATACGTTTTTTTGATATTCAGTGATGCTTCTCTGGAGTCAGTCTGCACATGTTAAACATGATTGTCTGGGATACATAACAATGTACTGTTTTATTTTGCCCAGTCAGCAACAGCTCCTAACATTGTAGGCATAACACAGTTGTCCAGCTACAGCTTTCCAACACAATAGTTTAATCATATAAAATGTATCTTGTCCCTTTGGGATAAAGCGGAGAATTCCGGCAGAGTGACCTGTTGTTGAACAAACGCATGCAGAGTCCGACGTGTAGCCTTGCGTAAACTGAGTTTACACTTATTATGATGCCGACTACGTACACCAGGTATGGGGCCCATAGCTAATCCTAGAGATCACTACAATACCCCTTCGCCTACACAGTAAGATAGACAGATAGAAAATAGCCATAGTGGGGTTGTTTATTGTATACAAGCTGCCATTAATGCTGATTACACTGCTCATTTGCATTTGCTTACAGCATATATGCTTCATAATGGACTACGATAGTTTCAATAAATGCATTCTAAACCATTGTGTTTTTCCTTTGTTTTCTAGGGGCATGCATGAGTAAGACGAAAAGTGATGATCTGTTTCTACAGTTCCCTTGGGGACTAGAGGGTCATATTCTAACTTTGCCAAAATCCCCTGGTACTCTGTAAAAGTTAGTGATCGGGTGAGGAACTGTGAGCTAGCTTGGATTTGGGCAGAGAAATACTGATGTTGTAGAGAGACTCAGTCCTGATGTCCTGTCATCACAAGGGACAGTTCTGCTTAGCAGCAGAATCCCTGCAACATGGTCCTACCAATGATTGGTCAGATACTTAACAGGTCTCCCAAGCAGTACCTGTGGCTGCCCATAGTTCCCTTACACATCCTCTGGAGAAGTCTGTGGTGTTAGGGATTAATCCTCTGCAGTATTTTAGGAAGCACCTGATTTTCTGTTGGTTTTTCAAGCATAAACCTTTAAAAGGATTACCCATATTGGTGTTAGCACTTTGTTCCAATTACTGTTTTATTAATGGAGTGGCAATAGCATATACCAATTGCAGACCTGCAGTCCATACTCATTTAACATTACATGGCCTTGGCAATGCAGGCGGTGACATGATGATCTTGGTTGAATCTCATGATGCCTATCGTTTAGAAGTCTTTTATTCTTGGGTACATTTCCAGCTTTTGATGCTAAAACAGGAACATTTCACTACATCTTGCTGGGAGGAATCAACTTCCATCTGGAGGACTCCAGTGATACCAACTCCATTGACCTCATAAAAAGATTGAACATTGGGCTCATGAGGGTGGTTACCGACCCCACGCACAAAGGAGTACACACGTTGGAACCCATATTCATGTACAGTAACAATCAAATACAGCCACACCTTAGAACTCACCTGGTCGGACCACTATCATACATTTCACCCTTGCCGGACCGCTCTGCACCACCCACAGCGCACCCTACCATTGCTGGACCAAGGTCACTCAGCAACAATGGAAAGACACCGTCAGCAGCACACAGCCTGTCATCACGACCAGACAGTAGAGAACTCAAACGCCTGGTTCAAAAGCGTGGCTAACCAAGTCACTCCCACCAAGACAGCCAAAATGCACAAATCCAATAGCGAGCCAGCTGGTACACTTCAGAACTAAGCACAGCGAAGTGCAGGTACAAACAACTGAAAAGAAGATGGAGCACCAGCAGGAACCACATCGACCTAGCCACCTACAAATCAGCTCACCAACTACCTCCACTAGCTCAAAGCTGCAAAAAAGGAGGCCCTGGCCCACTGGATCAAGAGCAGCGCAAACCCAAGAATTCTTCACCATCGTCAGAGCTCACCTGCCCGTCAGCCACTGAAAACTCGATCCCCTCCGCACAAGAACTCTGCGACGCCCTCACCAACCACTTACACAAGTGAAAAACCATATACAGAAACTTCAATCCCCAACCTTCCAAGCTCTTCAGCAACCCATCAACCACCACCATCAACCACCCTCTCACCTCATTGGAACTCAGCACACCAAACCAAACCAACCTTCTGAAATCTATCTGCTCAGGAGCACCCATAGACCCATGCCCCCACCAACTTTTCAACCTCGGAAAAGACGAGATCACCCACCTGTTTACTACCATCCTCAATGCCTCCATAGTCTCAGCCTCCTTTCCCGATGCATGGAAACATGCGGGGATCAAAACCACTCCCCCCCCCCCCTCCAGAAACCTTTGGCAGATCCAGCGAGTTCCAGAATTACTGTCCCACCTCCCTGCCAAAGTCCTCGAGAACACCGTCAACCTCCAACTCACCGGACATCTGGCGAGACAAAATCTACTGGTCCCTTCACAATCAGGCGTCAGAACCAAGACAACCTTCCTCGCAGCAGCAGACAAAATCTGCAACCTACTAGACAGGAGAATCAGTCGCCCTTATACTCTCCGCAGCCTTCAACACAGTCTCCCACCACACACTCAATCGGCTCCAGAGGACGATCCTTGTCCCACCCCTCAGCCAAAGCCTGGAAAACCCTTCCTCTTCACCATGTACCCTCCCTGACCCTCTTCAGGAAGGTACTCAAGATCTGGCTCTTTGACAGATACCTGAGGCACAGCGCCTGGATACCTTATAGGGCGATAAGCCGTGCTATAGAAATTACTACTTGATTGATGAATACTCTAACATTGCAGCAACACAGTTTATCAGCTCTTAGAAATTCGACTTTTACATTGGGAACATCAAGATTAATTCCAAAGTGCCCTAATACACGTACTTGGTCCTATACGCACGGGTGCCCTTAGTAATGAAGGGGCCAATTCTGGCCAGCGTCAGCTGGCTATACACTATTCCCTAATTTACAAAATCTCTATGCTAAGGAGCTAGAGCAATTATACACGGTTATAGTTAGACTATATTGTAGTGTAGTTCCTATTTTCCCAATAGGCTCTGCGCATTGGAATAACAAACAGCAGTGCAGACGTAGGACTGAGGTCATCTATGTCTCTACTGACTATATTAGACTTAATTAGTTTTGCCAGCTAGCTCAGAGGTCAGTAGAACTTTCTCGAATGAACAGGGAGGAGTGAACTTCCCTGATTAGACAAGAAGGGATTCAGTTTCTGACAACCGCATAAACATGACAACTTTGCTCCCTCAGAATAAAGAGTGTATCTCTAAAGTCGTAAAAACAATACAGCTATTTCACTCAGTCAATCGTGCATGCTTAGTTCCACCAGAATGCAGAGAAATAGAGAGACGGGCGTTTTCAATAAAAAGGTGCCATTTTATTGAGCAGTCTTCTTTCTCATGCAAGAGAAATGAATTGCCACAATTGCAATACTTATTATAAAGTAAAGTGCGTACAGTAAAAGTAGTATTATGAAATAATACTGTAAAAACATGGATATGATTTCTTAGCCATATGATACTTTAAAATGGATAAAATATATACATACATAAAAACATTGACTAACGAACTCAACTGGTGCTTCTAAGATACGCCTACCCCGGTGTACCTGACCTAAGCCTAATACGTGGGCAGGAGTAAGGAAGTTTGCAGTTTTAAGTTAAGTTATTTGACAAGTATCGGAATCAAGAATTCTCTCTAATGTTTTAATCAGCTCCGTATCTTGGTTATAGAATGAAGGAGGTCTTGTATCTCGTTTCTCAGGACTCGATCTCCCAGCAACCCGCGAGGGTGACTTGGGAACACCAGAGCTGGATTTCTCGGCGTGAGAAAAGGCAGCTTCTTCAGCGCGTCAAAAGGGAGGGGCGGCTTCCTTTGGCTTTGGCAACAGCTGGGCTCTCGGACAAGTAGAACGTCGCTCTGCTCCCCACCACCGTGTGTTTGCTTAAGGCAACGTTGGTATATTTATACCTGAAAGGTGCCGGGTTTGACGTAAGGTTTGGACATACGACGTCACTAAGAACTAACAGTTATTTCTGGACTCCAGGAGTTCTTGTGCAAATCAAAACAAAAGCAGGGGGAATTCCCGGGCTGCTGGAGGCTTGGTTTGCTTAAAGAACACGTTGTGCTTTCTAGGAGTATATGGGAGTAGCCTTGCCGTGCTTTGGACTGCATGGGCTATTACTAAATATGGATATGATTCTTATGCCTTTATAAGGATACTATTTATTATAACCACATAAGGGCATGAATCTGGAATATCGAATTAGGGTCCTAGATAGAAATACAACACCCACTCCAAATTCAGAGTTCAGGGAACGCTGTGTGCTTGTTGTTTTTTTTTAAAGTTATTTTCGTTGCTCAGGGGAGAACATCATATCAGACAGGCTTGCAAAAAAATTGGTCTACAACATCAGGTGAAAGTTCGACCAAGTTTGAAAATACTGAAACTGTGCAGTTCTGTGCGTGATTGCTATCATCGATGTTTGGATCAGCAATGCTCACAGAAGGTTGTACCTGTTTGGTGCTGCTTTACTCTCGTACTTCACCGCCACCTACTCGTAATGGTGAAGTCTCAACGAATGCCGTCATCAGAATAGATAGCCGCTGGGGACAACACGTTGCATGAGTCGTTACGGGACAAAGCAAAGTTTCGATATCCATTGGTACTGCTGATGGTAGTGTAAGACAGACGTCCAACACGCTTACTTCTCAGCATAGCAGACATCGAAGCACAGGTAAGATGCAATCTTGCCAGATTAGAAACCAAGTTGTACTCAGATCTCTTAGCCGGGCCGATCCGAGGACCTTAGTGATACGGTCTCGGTATCGTATTGCTAGGATCGTTTCTTCCATCGTTGCTGGAGTCTTGTCTGTGGATTGGCTTGCCATATCGGAGCAGGAGGAACAAAAATAAAATTCCTGCCACGAGTCCCAAAATTAAAGGTAGGCCGCCAAAGACAGAATGGACAAAATTCGGGAAGATGCCCAGAACTGTTTCACAGGGTGCTAACAGTCCCGAAAAAACTGTCTTAAATACATGTGCGATGCCACTGGTATCAGACATTTTTAAAATTTGACTCACCATTTCTACGAAATGCACGGGGCAATTTGTTGATAAAAGGGTATGCATCTCTGCCGCTGTCCTTGCAACTTGAAGATCATACATTTCTTTGGACGACATCAGTGGCACAGTAGTCTGTAAAAGAATAGACTTCATTCTGCTTAAAGTATCAATTCGAATAGAAGAGATATTCACATAAGGCCATATTGCCGCCTCCATGTCTGGATTGCTGTTTGGATACAATACTTGCATACAGCAAACAACCCTGGAAGTAACAGTTACGAGATAGCATTCTCCATTCCACAACAGCTGTGGTCAGTTATCATAACGTAGCTACCGTTGGAGAGTTGTCTGAAGAATGGTTTTATCTGTGTTGCAGGTGTGCCTTGCAGGTGACATGAAAGGTTATTTAAAGACCCTTTGCAAGCTCCATGTAAGTTAATACCTTGACACAGAAGTGTACCGCTTAGTGATTTTTTTACAATTATTGCCACTAAGGAATACCTCCTTTTTCCCTTCACTATAACATTTATGTGTGTAAGGTAAATCCCAGATTGATTTGATGCATCCTTTACCCAACCTTTCATACTGGCCTGCTGGTATATATTCTTGGCAATATTTAAACTGGAAAGTTGTTATCGGAATTGTAATGGTTCCGTGTATTATCCATTCAATGACAGGTCTCTCTGACATTGTCAATGGTAATCTCAAGTTTTGCAATGCTCAGAATCGTATAATCTGCTCCTTTTTGTGCCAAACTGATTTGTTTATCAGTAAGGTTAAAGATAGAAAATAATGACGTTATGTTGATTAGACGCCATGGCACGTAGCCTGAACGTAGGTTTTGCAACGTCCAGCCAAGCTGTACAATAGAACGCAATTGGGACTGACCATGTTGTAACATTAGCAAGTCGTGCTCTATTATATCAAAGGCAGATGATACAATACTGTCCAGTGAATATATTCTGGAAGACAGAGTCGTTAACCCATTGTCCAAAACAGAAAGTGATTTTTCCAAATTTATACGAACAATTTCACGTATTTTTTCTGCTATTTCAATTTGCATTACTTTCCAAGCTTCGTTGTAAGCAGCGTATATTCCGGCCGCTATGAAACGTTTTTGACGCTGTTTGCGAGGTCCCATTATACAATCTCGCAAGTCATCACCTTCTTTAAGTAAAGTCAAGTGTTGCTTAATTTCAGCCAGTGTGGATTTCTGTAGCCACTCAAGGCATAATTTCCCTACACTGTATGTTGTAACTATCCCTGGATGTTGTCTCTGGGAATATATTGGGTCTGGCCTGGTCAGTTTGACCCCCTGTTTTTTGTTCAGGAATCTATCTTGACAGTTATTTCTGTCTGTGGGCCAGATCAACCATTTTTTCCAATCAGGATTTGTTCTGTTTTGGTGTAAAATATGGGATACGTCTATTTCAACATCAGTAGTGCTATTACTATTAGGTATGGGATTCGGAATAGACGGTTTATTCAAGTCTTTTATTTTAGCTAAACCAAGACAAGTTGTCTGTTGAATGGTATCATTCAGTAATATTATTTGTTCTGGGATCATGCAGGCTCTAATCAATGATTCTAAACCTTGTACCTGCCAGTATTTTGTACCCCAGATGGTTTTTGTTTCAATGTATTTTTCCAGAACTCAAAACCAAAGGTAGACATTTTGTCATAACATTTTTCAGAATAAATCAATTTAGTATTTGTCAACATTGTTTTCATTCCTGTTTTGTTTAGCATTTAAAATAAAACGTTTCTGGATCACTATTGTTAAACCCTGAGAAGTATGGAAATTTCTCATAGAATGTCTTAGAGCTGCCTTTTGGCGGAGTTGTACAATGTTCCCATTGATTAGAATTAAAAATATTTCTAGGTTGTGCAGATTTATGCAATAGTGATGACCATAGTGATTGTAACAGTATAATTCTTCATAATTTGATGAACCCTGTAAATAATCATGTTCTGTAAATTTAGCTGACATTACTAAATCTGACATCATATTATTAATATTTTCAAAGTCCCAATCATCAGAAAAGGAACTTGGTATAACAAAGCCACTTAAGGAAACCTTAAACTGGTGTGGATACTTCAAGAGCTCAATCGAGCCCTAAATATCATAGTCAGTTTTGTCCCATGCAATACCCCCAGGTATTGGGTTGGCTGTGATGTTCACTGATGATAGTTCTCTTTTCTCGATGTGAGAGGATCTGTGAGACTTTAGGACCAAGTTGATGTTCTGACTTGCTGTGTCCATTGTACTATATTTTCCATCAATGAATCTACCCAAACATAAAACCATGATGAGCCAAAGCAGGAGGAAAAGTACACCTAACACAGTCCAAAATTCATTCCATGGTGAAATCAGATAGGTTTCTTTTAGTTGGTGAAAAAGCTCGGTCATTTTTTCTTTGAAAGTTTTTGTTGCTGGCTTGTCCCCATGTTCACTTGCATCATCGGAAAAGTCATCAAAGTTGATAAAATAGCCAGACGCAGTTCTGTCAATTGGTGGGATTGCTGCCGGATTTCCATTGATCTTTGCATTTTCTTTTGTTACATTTGTACATTCGGATGCTACATCGTTGTAGGTTGGTATATTTTCACGAATTTTTACAATTTGGGTTTCAAGAGGCACAAGTTCTATTGCTTTGTTGCATAGTCCCTTTTTATTTACTTCAGGTTTATCGAATGTGATTAGTCTTTCAGTTTGAACCTCTTGGATTGTAGCAAAGTTTGGTCTTCTGCTTTTTCTTGGTAGTCCACTGGGCCTGCTATTTATTATCGGCCACATGTTTGTGGTTTCACCAGATCCATGGAAACAATTCTGTTTTCCTTTTTACCAGCAAGGGGCGGTAGCACTACTGATCTTGTTCCGCTGACAGCTAAGACAGGTACTGCTTTTCTGTAAGAAGGCCCAAATTCCTTCTTCACCGGATCTTTTCTCTGACCAGATCCCCAATCTTTGGAATCCAGACAGGTTTTGCTGGGACAGGTGGTTCTTCAGTGGTTGTTGGCTTCCTCTTTATGTTACTTAGACTCTTTCTTGTTTCATTCAAGTCCTGTAAAACAGCCAAATTATCTTGGATATCAAAAGTTTTTTCTTCTACCACTGAAGTTTGACGATCCAGATCCTGGATAATCATTCTAGTACCAAACAAAAGTTCGTACGGACCGATACCTCCTAGAGAATTTCTTGGCATGTTATTAAGATTACGTTGGACACTTATTAGATGTTTGACTCACCCATCACCCGAACCGAATACCCTCGCCGTTATAGATTGCTTTATGTCACTTTTTTTTTTCCACTACCGCATTTCCCTCAGGATGGAAGGGAGAAGAGTACCGCAATGAAATGCCCATTCTGGTCATGGCCTCTTTGTAAGCTCGAAAGCTAAACGCAGGACCCTGGTCAGAGTATAGCATGCCAATTGCGTATGTGCCAATAAAGACTCGCAAATCTTTTATAACAGGTCTGGCATCAGCCGAGCGCTGGGGTCTACATTTTTAAGTGAATTCAGTCTTAATAATTATGGGGACACATTTCTCCGGCAGGATTTCTGCGTATAGATCGTCTGATGCTTTCTAATAAAGCTGTCCTGACAATAGTCTGGTCCGGTTCACTACTGCGATCTCTGTTGCAGTCTGGACAATCCATTGCAAATTTGTAAGCTCATCCCGGCCACCAGTATTCTGATTGTAATTCTATTAGAGATTTCAAGATCTGTTGGTGCCTCGGACCCAGTCCCATGTGTGCGTCTTCAATCAAGAAAACCCTCCGGTTCGTGTTTGGAATTACTCTATCTCCACTCCAGGGATTTGAGCAAAAGGAACGGAGTTTGCATCAATTATGTATGTATTACTGAGTGGATAATTGAGAGGTAATGCTGCATAATTGCCTTTTAATGACGCTTTTACCGCCAGCATGGTTTCTCCATCTATTTGTTTTTCTGAACGCTTTTTAGTGGCTACGGAAGCGGGTTGAACCGCTTTTGCTGTGGCTGTGTTAGCCAATGAATTCCCTGCAACATAAATGCCATCACGTTGATGACTCAGTGTATGTATCACGTGAGTCTTTTGTAGTTCTTTCTGTAAAAGAACTACTTGTTCCCAAAGCGTTTTATGCTTTATTGTGGCACCTGTGTCATCGTTGTAACCGTTTTTGCTCCATGTTTGCATGTCATTGTTGTATGACTTGACGCAGTAATGCGAATCGCACGAAATTAGTGTGGGGAATTCACGATCGGCATTTTCAAGCGCTATCTTTAAAGATCTTATTTCAGCTCGCTGAGCTGAACAGTTTGAGTGATTCAGTTTTGGTGATCATTGGTTTGAATTTACCAGAGCGCCAGCGACCTTTAACAATCGCGCACGCTGCATTGTAGGATTTTTTCTCTACATCGTAATGATGTGCAAATCTGTCCATATAGATTACACAGGTATATTGTTCGAGAGGGAGAATTTCAATTGGCAGAGGATATTCTTGTTCGTATTCTAGATCATCTATTTTTTTCAGTTTCGAGTCAAAATAGTATTTCACGTCTTCTGTAGCAAGAGAATTTTCCCATTGTATCCATCTTGGATCTAATGCCACTGTATTCAGATTACGTGGACATGTTAATGCCTCAAGGGCTGATTCTGCTGTATAAACAGTTATTCTCTTGCCTTGGGCTAGGGCTCTTTCTTTTCCTACAGCAGTTTGAACTGCTGTCAGAATTTTTTCTGTAGAGCTGAATTTCATTTCAGCTTGAGTGTACAAGTGTGAATTGTAAGCTATAGGTACTGTTTCTCCCTCCTTGGAGGTCAGGTATGTGAATCCGCATCTTCCTGGAATGACTCGGATTACAATGTTGCGTACGTTGTCGCGAGTTTGCAATTTTGTTTTAGTTAACATGTCTGTTTGTAATGATCTCAAAATTTCTGTGTGTTTTTGAGTCCAATGTATTGGTTTGAAATCAGGTTTTATTAATTCATAGAGGTTTAACCCTCTCTGCATAATTTAGAATGTATGTTCTACCGAAATTCAGGAAGCCTAGTATTGATTGTAAATTTTTCAGTGTCTTCAGTGCTTGGAGTACTGCACACTTCTCTAAGAAGTTGTCTGCCAGGCTTTTGCCTTCACTTGATAATTCATATCCTAATAGGACTGTTAGATGGGCAATTCTTGACTTTTTAAAGTTGAATTTGTAACCCTCTGAGGCGAACCCAAGAATTATGGTGTTCACTCTTTTTAAGTGAGTCTCCAGGTCATTTGTAGTAATTCTGTTACCCTTGCTGAGAATAATCCTGGGCTATTCTTGAATCCCTGTGGGAGTCGGCAAAATTGTTTTTGCGACCCCATTATTAAGAAAGCGGTTAAATACCAGCTTTCAGGTGCAATGTTTTGACAGAAGAATCCATTAGAGATATCTAATGTCGTTTTGTATTTTTTGCGCACGATGTTGTTCATTAGTGCTGCACTGTGTGCGTTTTGTACTGCAAAAGTTCTAGCAGCAGAAGTTTAAATGTCTGTAGTCCAAAACTAGGCTATATGAATCGTCTGGCTTGGAGACAGGAAACAAAGGATTGTTCATTTGTGAGGTGCATGTTTCAATCACCCCTTGATATTCAAGTTGCTCTAATATCTCCCTGACTTGCTTTTTAGCTTCTTGTTTAACTGGGTACTGCCTTTGTGCAGTCGGTTGATTTTTTAACTGGATTTTGTGGGGAGGAGAGTCCTCATTCCATCCTACATGTTTTTTGTATAATGCAGGGGCTTGGGCCACTGCCCATTTTCCTGCAAATGTGTATTTTTTATGAATCGGAATATGATTTGAGAAGGCAGGCATAATCATTTCTTCGCCATGAGGGCACTCCCTGACAAACTCTGGTGGCCAGTCTTTTTCAGCTAACAGGATGTCATAGCCTTTAGAAAGTTTCTCCCAAAAGAGACCTTTTATTTTCCTAGTTTTATCTCCCTCTATACGTAATGTTATTTCATATAGTTTATAGGGCACACTAACTCGTGTGTCTGCAGTTTACACCTGAATGTATTCATTCGTGTCCACTGTCTCCAGAAGATTCATCAGGATCTTGCGAGCTATGGTCACTTCTGCTGCGCTGTCTAGCATTGTCTGGGCCCACTCTCCGTTTTTCAGTTGTGTCCTCAGAATCCTCGGCATGTTTAATTTTAATATTTGCTACCTTCTTTCTAGGAAATTGTGATTTTTTACTTTGATGAGCAGATTCTTCGTCTTTAGACTTGACGTGCTCTTCCTTGTGTTCTGACCGTCCTCTTCTTTCCGATTTCTGTGGGGAAGCCTGAAAAGATCGAGAGGGACGTGTATCAATATCTTGATATCTATCAGGTTTTCTCAATTTATCCCCGTCTCTAAGATTATATCTTTTTTCAGAGGGTTCCCTTTGGGGAGACTTGCCTCGTCGGCCAGGAGATCTTTCTCTCCGTTGAGGAGACCTTCCTCTGGACTAGAAATGTTTTTCCTTGGGAGTGGATTGTTTATTGCCATCCCAACTCTTTTTTGGAGTATTTAGATTATTTTTAATAAATGTTTTTTCAGGATTTTCAGTCAGTTGGGGTTTTACTGGTTTCCCACCCAAACTATCTCTTCCTAGTTCTTCATAGGATTTTTCTATGATTCTGGTGAGCTCAAATGGTTGGTCTGTTATATCCGTCTCCTTCAATTTCTGGCAGATTGCCACACATGCTGCTTCTTCTCTTATGTTGGCCAATAATATAGGACCGTATTCGTTTTGAATTTGTCTTAGTACATCTGGTATGACCGCCATAGACAGAACACCATGTGTTTTTGTGTAGATGGAAGCAAAGACCGTGCCCCAAGTGTCACAGTCCTCCACATGTGGTGCGACCCCCATTGGGAGGCAGATAGTCAGAATTCTGTGTTTTTCTTGAGGTGTAGTATAAGGAAATACTGCCTCTATTTGAGTTATATTTTGTGCTAACCAGAATGGAATTCGTTCCAGTTTTATGGGTGTTTTACCAAGACATGATTGTATGCTCTGTGGTGTAATTTTGTTTGTATTCCCCTGATGAGGGGTCAGGTGTGGGATGTTAATTGTTGGTTGGACCGTTGCAGTCCGCATGACATATTGGACCAATTGTCTATGCATTTTAATTAAGAGTTTTAGCGGAGCTAAAAGTTCCACGTTTTATATTTTTTCAATGTCTGGGTGTGGTGTGTAGCTAGCTAGAACCGGATACGTGGCTCCTGGTCTACCTAGTGGACCGTGCCTGGTGATGTGATTTTGATGTTTTAGGGCGCCTTTAAACCAGAGCAGGTGCTCTTGGTATGTTAGTGGGATTTCAACATCCTCGAAAGGAGTGTATATATCCGGAGGTTCCTCTATTTTGTAATAGTGGAAATCTTTTGTCACAGCGTGTTCTGCTGGAAAATGTATCCATGAATAGAATACCTCTGTCTGCCGATATTCATGTGGCTCTAGCACGAATATGACCGTACCACCTCTTGGTGATAGTCCATTTTCTATAAGTTTAAGAGTTATAGTTCTTCTTATATTGACCAGAATGAGTATAGCATTCAGGTCATTTTCTTGGATGGTTGCGTCATCCGCTATGAGTTGAGCTTTTATTCTAGCTTGTTCCCTTTCGTCTTCAATTACGCCCATTTTACTGACAGAAAGTTTTGTTGCAGATCAAGTTTCAAGGAAACAAATATTAGGTGCACAATATTTTGGAACACTGTATCCTTCAACGTTGACTAAACCAAGAACTAATACATAGGATTCCCATCCTACTAAGTTCCGGCGGATATTAACCTTTCACCCACTCCAGATGTCTATTGGAGTTTTTATGGGAGAAAGGGGTCTGTGTGAAAAGCATGTCTGAGTTACTCTAGTGTCTTGCGTTAGTTTTATCGCCTTACCAAACGTTGGGCACCATGTAGTGTAGTTCCTATTTTCCCAATAGGCTCTGCGCATTGGAATAACAAACACAAGTGTAGACGTAGGACTGAGGTCATCTAGGTCTCTACTGACTATGTTAGACTTAATTAGTTTTAATTTTGTAAAAGGTGATGGACAGAGTTTCTGAATGATGCAGAATACTCCTACCCAGTCAAGAGATCAGGGCTTGATCCATCACCGTTTTTTAGCTCATTGCACCATCCCAGCTTCAGAACCTGGCTATATGCAAATTAGTCTGTTCCTGTCCCAGTGCATGATGGGAACAGGGCAAACCAAACTACCAAGCCAATTCTTATACTGGGAAGGAGACAAGCTACCGGGGACCGGTTTCTGGCATTTCAGCCGTCGTCGGCCCGGATTGCTTGAATCCTGATGGTGCAAGGAGCTAGGGACTCACGTCTGAGTATACCCTCCCACACATAGTGTGGATAAAATCAAATAGACTTAATTAGTTTTGCCAGCTAGCTCAGAGTTCACTAGAAACTTTCTCGAATGAACAGGGAGGGGTGAACTTCCCTGATTAGACAAGAAGGGATTCAGTTTCTGACAACCGCATAAACATGACAACTTTGCTCCCTCAGAATAAAGAGTGTATCTCTGGAGTCGTGAAAACAATAGACAGCTATTTCACTCAGTCTTTCGTGCATGCTTAGTTCCACCAGAATGCAGAGAAATAGAGACGGGCGTTTTCAATAAAAAGGTGTCATTTTATTGAGCAGTCTTCTTTCTCATGCAAGAGAAATGAATTGCCACAATTGCAATACTTATTATAAAGTAAAATGCGTACAGTAAAATTAGTATTATGAAATAATACTGTAAAAGCATTGATGTGGTTTCTTAGCCATATGATACTTTAAAATGGATAAAATATATACATACATAAAAACATTGATTAACGAACTCAACTGGTGCTTCTAAGATACGCCTACCCCGGTGTACCTGACCTAAGCCTAATACGTGGGAAGGAGTAAGGAAGTTTGCAGTTTTTAAGTTAAGTTATTTGCCAAGTATCGGAATCAAGAATTCTCTCTAAGGTTTTAATCAGCTCTGTACCTTGGTTATAGAATGAAGGAGGTCTTGTATCTCGTTTCTCAGGACTCGATCTCCCAGCAACCCGCGAGGGTGACTTGGGAACACCGGAGCTGGATTTCATGGCGTGAGAAAAGGCAGCTTCTTCAGCGCGTCAAAAGGGAGGGGCGGCTTCCTTTGGCTCTGGCAACAGCTCTGACAAGTAGAACGTCGCTCTGCTTAAGGCAACGTTGGTTTATTTATACCTGAAAGGTGCCGGGTTTGATGTAAGGTTTGGACATAAGACGTCACTAAGAACTAACAGTTCTTTCTTGACTCCAGGAGTACTTGTGCAAATCAAAACAAAAGCAGGGGGAATTCCCGGGCTGCTGGACGCTTGGTTTGTTTAAAGAACGCGTTGTGCTTTCTAGGGGTCTATGGGAGTAGTCTTGCCGTGCTTTGGACTGCATGGGCTATTACTAAATATGGATATGATGCTTATGCCTTTATAAGGATACTATTTATTATAACCACATAAGGGCATGAATCGGGAATATCGAATTAGGGTCCTAGATGGAAATACAACAATATCGACCCTTAACTCAGTTTGTTTCATGCACATTGATGGCTGTCCCAGAGAGGGCAGCACTGGCAGGGCAACCACAGTTGCCCCGCAATACCTACAATAAGTCCTATAATTATTAATTCAATTATGGTTCAAATTCCCACAAACTGTGAGGAAATTCCATTTTGGATAGCTCATAAAATAGATCAAACTGAAGCAGTGTTTTCCCTTATGGGACCACAAGACAAGCACAGAATATTGACTATGTGCTTACCCCATGGGATGGTTCCCCATATAGGTGAATGTAGCACTTGGGGCACAGTCTTTGCTGCAGTCTATACTATCACGCATTGTACTCAGTCTATGTATGTAATGAAATGAATGGGAGATTTTACCATGGTCTCCACGATTCTGTCAAATATTAAAGGTGAAGCAGCATCTCTGGCTATATGCCAGTGGTTTGTGTAGGTTGCACCAGTCAACTAGGAACAGTAGCTACCATATAATTATTGCTGAAGTATATACTTCTATAGGTTGCAATAATTTACGAACCAATCCCAATGAACCACAACTTAGCAAACCAGGTTTGAACAAGGACACTTCCAAGCAGAACACATACTTTGTTAACAAATGATGGGACAAACTCAAACCTAAAGAAAAAGCAAGATCTTGATAAGGTTCTCTTCCATCCGAGGCCTCTGACAGAAGTTATAATTTTCAGGGCTCATCAGAAAAACAATGAGAGGAAGGCAATCTGAGCGCAGACAGAAAGAGTATGTGAAACCAAAAAAGGACTATCCCAATTTCAGAAAAAGAAGGAAGAGGCATTAACCACAAAATATGCCACAAACAATGAGAACTCTCCTCCTGATCAGAAGGCAGGCGGTGACATTCCTTGATAGGGAGGCAGAGATCACTGTAGTGCACCAGAATATCCAACAGTTGCAGGCAGTGAAAGCAACTGGTCAATAAGTTACAGTTGAAACCTCAGACAGGCACATAGCCCTCCAGACAGGTTATATAATTTAAATATACAAATTGAGAGTGATATACAATGCACCATTTGGGTAATATTCTGGCAAAATTAACATTATAATATAACACTCTTAGTGGAGGCCAATTTGCCCCCGGAGTTTGAACAACCATTCTAACAAGGTGCAGATGTAATACTACCAACATTCTCTGATCTGTCCCTGATGAGGGCAAACAAGCCTATGCAGCAGAATGGGCTCTTGCACTAGCCCCAATTTTATATCGCAATTATGTCGACTGAGATAAGGACTCTACTTATGTAATACCCATAAGATCCAGCCCACAAGTGCAGCCACAATACCCAATAAAACAGGATGCTAAGGCACCTATTGAAGAAATACTTTCTCAATTAGAGTACCAAGAAGTAAGTAAACCATGTCTTTCAAATGATTAATCCCCCCCATCTTAAAACCGGATCATTCATATCATATCATTTTACACTATAGTCATTTAAATAGTCGTATACGCACATTTGCAATACAAAACACACACAGTACAGCACTTCTAAATAATGCAATCCATAAAGAATACTAAACAACCTTGGATTCTTCCAATTTTTTTTTTCTGCTAAAATATAGTGCCCGACAGCAGGAATTGGACTGCCTTCTCAGAACTGGACTTTCAACACCGCTTTTGTCGACTTCCCATGGGTATAAGAACAGTCCAGAATTGTTTGATACCCACATTGTGTCAATTCTACATGATATTAATCCAGATTAATTGTCCGAAGTAGATATCTACCTGACGGATGATGAGTTAAACACACATTTCGACAGAGTAAGTTGCACAATATAGGGATTTAGAGAATCTGGCTGCAAGTTCAACTTTAAGCAATCCAATAGAGCATTCCTAAGTGTTGTGGTTCTAGGACACAAACTTACCCATGAGGGGAAAAAGCCTTGCAACAAAAGTCCTAGAGAAGTGTACTCTGCTTCAACCATCAAATACTCTAAGGAAACTACAATCCGTTTTAGGATTCTTGAATTTTGGAAGAACGTACATATCTGATTATGCATAACGCATTAAATTATATGAATTAATTCACCCCAAATTTTTCCAGTTCACATTATACATCGGAACACAAACTCAGTCACTACAATCTGACTTGCTTGTGACACGTCACTTACATACACATGTGAATACTACAAACCTGGTCATCCATATAGTAGCGGGTGCCATTTGCTTCACCTAGGTCACCTTTAATGAAGGTCAAACCAGATAAATAGCATTTATATTCCAGTGCAGAGATGGGATTTGCATCCATGAAAGAAACACTAAATGCGGTGTACATGGCTATATTAAAAGAAAGGCCACCTGCACAAGGGAAACCTATTATTGTCATGACTCCCATCTCAGCCTTAAAACACAAGCAAGCATTCCATATGCTAAAGCCCTCCATCCTAGATGGATACCATGGGCAACATGCTTAACAGCTGTGGATGTAGACTTCCTCTTTGACTAGTCCTTACAGACACAATAATGTCTTCAATATGAGCATGTTTATCCCATGCCCAGCAATATTGCCTCCTGAGCAATATATTATCTATACTGATATTTCAGTCCAACTTGCTACAGAGACTAAGTACCCCAATTGGGCAACTGCGCCACCGTTCTTGGTGTGATGTTGGATGGAAAACCGTTCTTGGTGTGATGTTGAATGGAAATTTCAAACCACAGAAAACTCACAGTTCTAAGGAGACTGTCCTGTGCAGTTGGCTGAACTAAAAGCTTGACCTACAACATATGGACCCTGACTTCCCCACACTTATAGTGGGATTCTTACTATTGTGTCCAGTCTTTTAATGACAATTTGCATTATTGGTGCTAAAATGGAATCAAAGATTCTAAAGTCAACACTATAAAGCATAAAACGCTTTGGGTAAAGGTGACAGACCTAAAAGATGGGTTGCCACAGACTCGTGTTGCTCACACATGGAGTCATTAGCGTGTTGCTGCGATTACTCGTTCTTATATGAGAGTGGATGACAATATATTAGCTGCTGTTAATACTCCACGTCATGGCAACCCTTTACCTAGGGGCTTTCCTGCTAAAAATGCATATCATTTAAGCAAACAAAAAGTCCCCTTTATTACGATTCCAGGAGTTGGTGATAGTGTGATTCCCAACCAAGACCGCAGACTAGCCCTAAAAGGAATTAAGTATTTACGGACCGAAGGGCCAAACTGGCTAAGAAAACACATCTTTTTTTGCCTAAGAAAACATCTTTTTGCATATACATCCACCTTCTTTTATTTTTAATCACAGGGAGTTTTAGGAAAAGCACTAGAGCTGTTGCAGCGTGTATCAGCTTGTACCACAAGGCTTTCCGGCATGAGATGCTGCAAAAGGAAATCGGGATCCCTGGAAGCAGGTCTATGCCTTTTTGCAATTTGCTTATTTATTGGTGGGCAAGATTCTGGCTTAGTCCAGATACTTAGCATCATATTTGCTAGACATGGCTCCTCCAAAGAACGTGCTGGATACGACACTTCCATGAAACAAAGCAGTCTTCACCTCAAGTGGGCAGACTGAGAACCTGAGTCTCCACTGCACTCCTTATTACTGTGGCAAACGAGAACGCCTTCTGGGTAGCAATAGCAGGATTAGATAATGCCAGTCATATTTCATGCGAAGTATCTAATCCACTTGCATCCTGCAAATCCTCTTCGACATCACCCAGAGTATAAAGCTGACATCCAAACAAATATTCCTCCCTACAACAATCTGACTCAGACAGAGCAAACATCCTGGTCATAGGAAGAGCACTGGCCTCTGAAGAAATGAGTAACTTATCTGTAACTCTAGTTCTCTAACAATGGTATGTTATATTCACATGCTTGACTCATTCCCAGTCAGGCTGGAATCCCTGGTACATTAAAATAGCAATATAGTATAAAATATATAACCATATGCCTAAAACAGTATGTTTAGTAACACATCCACTTCATTCGAAAGAACCCAAACTTAAGCCAATGAGGTGGAAGCTTAAGCGCTCCTTCTCCCCTTGGAGGCCACCATAGCTCAGATTTCAAAGGAAAAGTGTAAGAATGAAGAGTCTCTGATTGGGGAGGGGTGAATATAAGAAAGATATTAATGTTGGAGAAGGAGTAGCTTCTTACCTGTAACTCCAGTTCTGTAGTAGGGGTATCTCTGTTATAGTCATAATCTAGTGAAAAGTCCTGCCCATGTGCGTGGACCCCGGAGCAATCTCTTAAGCTGTATTCATTGCAGTCCTGCATGGACTCTTAACAGAAAATTAAAGACAATAATGCAGCCTGTACCTACAAGGCTACACTGTCCAGTACTTTAACTAGAAATGCCAAGGATATTACACCAATAACAGATTTAACACAGTCTGTCAAGTTTCCCCCCTAGAGAAACTTTACTCCCCTCAACAAGTCCTTGAAATGATCGAGAGGAAAGAATGGACAGACAAGCCTCCATAGGCTGCCATTATGTGTCTGGAAAAGGGATACCGTGCCTTTAAGGAACTCTCTAGAGACCCTCTGTATCCCAGCATGCACAGCCCACTCCTTTTACTTTCAGTTCTTTTTGAAGGTGCATAAAGCAAGGCCTGTAGCATACATCACAGTACCATTTTCTCCACCGGGGAGTAGGGCGGGGGCTTATGACTATAACAGAGATACCCCTACTACAGAACTGGAGTTACAGGTAAGAAACTACTACTCCTGTAGTAGGGGATCTCTGTGTATAGTCATAATCTAGTGAATAGAATGGCAAGCCCATCCAAAAAACAACCCGGCGGTGGAGAAAAATAGACAACACCACTATTGTGAGAACAGATTCCGCAACGAAGCCTGCCCAACCTGAGCATCTGCTCTGGCATCAGAATCCGAACAGTAATGCTTAGCAAAGGTGTGGACTGACTTCCAAGTGGCCGCCCTGCAGATCTCTGTATTGGGAACATTTCGAAGCAAAGCTGTTGTAGCTGCTTTGCCCCTGGTAGAATGAGCCTTAGGCTTACCCCCTAAGGTCTTATTCGCTTTCTGATAACAGAGCTGGATACACAACCCAATTCACCTAGAGATGGACTGTTTCGAAGTAGCCAGACCAGTCCTGACCGACCCATAGTTGACAAACAATTGGTCGGACCTACGAATACCCTTGGTCTTATCCAGATAGAATTTCAAAACCCTTCTGACATCCAGGGAATGAAGAGACCATTCCGCTGGAATGGAAGGATTCTGGAAAAAGTTTGGTAAAGTTAAAGTCTGATTAACATGAAAATCAGAAATCACCTTGGGAAGGAACTTAGGGTGAGTACGCATAACAACCTTAGCAGCATAAAATACAGTATAAGGTTCCTGGCAACACAATGCCTGAATTTCACTGACCCTGCGGGCCGATGTAATGGCCACGAGGAACGCCGCCTTCCCACACAGGTGCTGCAGTGAAGCCTTATAAATAGGCTCGAAAGGTTCCTTCATCAGCCTGGACAGCACCACATTCAGTTCCCATGAAGGCGAAGGAAGCCGAACAGGAGGGAACACCTTCAACCCTTCCAAAAAATCCTTAATCACAGGAATCTGGAAGAAGGATGCCTGCGAAGGGCATTTCCTGTAAGCAGTCAATGCAGCCAGGTGAACCTTAATGGAATGGAAATTAAGGCCATACTGAGATAGATGCAGAAGGTATGGAAGGATAACATCTTCCTTGCAGGTAGTCGGATCATAGTTCTTAGACATGCACCAGATGCAGAATCTCTTCTACTTGTAAGCATAAGAGGTCCTAGTAGACGGCCTCTTAGCCTCCTTCAATATGTCCATGCAATCCTCAGGAAGATTGAAGTGGCCATAATGCACTATCTCAGGAGCCATGCCGCCAAACTCAACAATGAGAGGTTGGGGTGCACCATCTGCCCCCCGAACTTCGTGAGAAGGTGCGGCCGACACAGCAGCTGCCGATGAGGCAGGATCGACCAGTGAAGCAGGTCCGTGAACCACCACTGCCTGGGCCATTCCAGAGCAATGAGGATCATCCGCGCCCGGGACCGGGCCAGCTTGATGAGCACCGCCGGAATCAGGGGAATGGGTGGAAAAGCGTACAGAAAGCTGTTCGACCAGCTGATCCATTATGCGTTCCCCAGAGTCCCCGGCTGGTAATACCGCGAGGAGAAGTCGCGGCATTTGCTGTTTTCGGCTGTGGCGAACAGATCCACTTCTGGAGTGCCCCACATGGCGAAGATGTCATCGAGCACCTCGTAGTTTATGATCCACTCATGGTTTTCGTGAAGCAACCTGCGGAGGGGGTCCGCCTGAACATTCTGCACACCTGGCAGATGAGTCACCGTTATCGTCAGTCCTCTGGCTAACAGCCAGTGCCAGATCGCTTGCGCTTCCTGTGACAGTGCGCACGATCTCGAACCCCCCTGCTTGTTGAGGTAATACATCGTGGTCGTATTGTCCGTCTACACAAGCAAGGAGTGGCCTGGAAGGACGGATGAAAGGCTTTCAATGCCAAGTGAACAGCTCCGAGTTCCAGGAAATTGATGTGATACGTGGACTCTGCCGGAGACCACGTTCCCTGGATCTGTAGATGGTCTGAATGCGCTCCCCAGCCCAGGAGAGACGCATCCGTCACGATAGTCTGAGTCGGGATATCCTTGTGGAAAGGAACCCCTCTGAGGAGATTCTCTGCCGAGCACCACCATATCAGGGACTGCTGGGCGTGAAGAGACAACTGGATCCAATCGTCCCAACACCCTTTCCTCTGGTCCCACTGGTCCTCCAAACATTCCTGTAGCGGCCTCATGTGTAGGCGCGCGTGCGGAGTGAGGAAGATACAAGAGGCCATCGATCCCAGTAGAGAAGACACCGTCCTGACTGTTGTAGATGGAGCAGCTATGAGAGCCTGAGCCTTCCGAAGGGTGGATAAGTGTCTCTTCTCCAAAGGAGACACGCTTGCCGACAGCGTATTGATGGAGGCTGCCAAGTACTGCAGGCATTGTACAGGAATCGGGACAGACTTGCAGTTGCGCTTCCTGGAAGGAAAAGGCGTTGATCAACCAATCGTCCAGGTACGGGTAGACAAACACCTTGTTCTTTCTCAGGTGCGCCGCCACCACAGCCATGCATTTCGAAAAAGTCCTGGGTGCAGACTTCAGTCCAAACGGTAGTACGGTGTACTGATAGTGATTGGTGCCGACGAGGAAGCGCAGGAACTGCCGATGTTTCCGTGCAATGGGCACATGGAAGTACGCATCTTGGAGATCTATTGCGCACAGCCAATCTCCTCTCTTCAGCTGAGGATAAATCTGGTGCAAAGACAGCATGCAAAACTTTTCCCTGCGAATCCACTTGTTTGCTTGTCGCAAATCCAGACTGGGTCTGAACTCGTTCTTGTCCTTCTTCTGTACTAGAAAGAAGCATGAGTAAAGATCCTTTCCCCTTTGAGACAAAGGGACGTCTTCTATCGCCCTTTTTCTTACCAGGGTATCGGCCTCCGCCTGGAGCTCGCGCAGTTGGAACTGCGAGCCAACCGGTGGAATCGCTGGAGGCGGGCTGAGAAAACGAAGACTGTATCCATTGCAAACAATATTCAGTACCCACTTGTCCCGAGTAATGTTTCTCCACTCTGCCAGGTAATGTTGGATGCTTCCCCCCACCGGAGCGGGTATCAGATGAAGGGGAAGTAGCACCTCAGGGCCTAGACCCAGCCAAGCATTTGGTTGCGGAGGAAGACTGCTGACCACCTCGGCCCCTCTGGCGCTTTTGGAACGGTCTACGCTGGAATTGCTGCTGCTGCTGTGGCTGTCCAGCCTGTTGACCTTGCCTTCTGCCTTGCGGCCCGTACCTCCTCTGGAATGGGCGGAAGGTTTTTTTCTGTTCCTTAGGCTTTTCCAACCCGACAGCCGTCAGGGTTTCCTCCTCCGCCTTCATGCGGGCCATCTCGTCATCCGCATGTTTCCTGACGAGGGTCTCGCCCGAGAAGGGTAGGTTGGCAACTCTCTGCTGCGCCTCTGGCTTCAAGGATGTAAGACGTAACCAGGCGTGGCGAATCAGGTTGACCCCATGGCAGTACCCATGGGCTGCCAAGAGGGAGGAATTCACAGCCGAGCTTATCACCTGGTTGGAGACCAGCAGTCCTTCAGCAAGGATCTCTTAGAAATCTTCCCTTTTCTCCCGGGGAAGGTGTTCTGAGAACTATTGGAGGGACTCCCACAGAGCCCGATCATAGCGTCTCAACAGTGCTGAGGCACTCGCGGCCTTCATTGACGTGGAGGCCGTCCCCCAAACCTTCCTGCCTGCATACCGAATCCATCCAGCGACTCTCCTTGTCAGGAGGCACTGTCGATGACGGGGTGGTGGCGTGCTGTTTTCTTGCTGCCGTCACAATTACCGAGTCTGGCGCGGGTTCCAAACGAAGAAACGCTGGGTCCGAGTCAGGAGCCCTATATTTCTTCTGCAGCCTTTAAGGTGCCGATCTCGTAGCCGCAGGGGTGAGGAATAGCTCCATGGCAGGTTCCACCAGCCCTGGCACCAATGGCAGCAAAGGGCGAAATAACAGATTCTTGTGCAGAGTTTTGAAAATGACGGAAGTCGATGGTACGGTCACAGTGAGTGTGATGCCCAGCTTAGTCGCCCCTCGCAGCAACATGTCCTGGAAGGAGACTGTCATCTACTGGAGACACCCTCGTCCGAGGAAAGTCCGACAGTAGGTGAATAGTCCCTGGCATTGGATGACTCCGTGCGGCAGGACCTTGACCCGTCCCTCCTGTGGCGCCGTCTGGATCTCATAGAAGAACGACGGCGACTCCTGGATCTATCCCGCCGTCAAGAGCGAGATCTGGACCTCCACGGCCTCGGACGGTCTACTGGCCGTAGAGGACGTAGCTGTGGAGGCTGAAGCGGGAGCCTAGGTTGTGGTGGCCCCATAGCCGGCGTCTGGAGATGTGGCAACGAGACAGACCTCGGCAGAGGTGGTGGTGGAGGAGGCGGAGGATGATGAGGAGGCGGCGGCGGCGGTGTCTGATTACGCGGAGGAGGGTCCTTGGGTAATGGAGGAGGTGTCGGGGACCTCGGCTTGGAGGGCGAATAGACTTGCGAGTGCTCTGAGCCCGGAGCTTCTTCCACTCTCCTTTTCTTCGCCCGACCTGATGGGGGAGACCACGGGGCCGTACCCCTGGTAGACTAGCGACTGCACCGCTGCGACCGTGGACTCGTGGACACAGAGTACTCAGTCCTGGCTTTGGAACGCCTCCTGGACGACTATGCTTTCCTCCTCGACGCTGAGCATCTTCTCGAAGTCAATGACCGTCGTCTCGACGTCGATGATCGTCTTCTCGACGTCGAACGGCGGTGTCGCCTCGACGGCGAGCGCCGGTGCCTTCTTGAACCCTCTCAACGTCGATGATAGCTCGATGACGAAGCAGTCCTCGACGTCTACCTCGTCGGAGGCCTCAACGTCAATCCCCTCGCTGTCGAACGTCAACGCGACCCAGAGCCCTGGGGAGACAGGGAGCAGACCATGGTTATTCCTCTCGACGCCGACGTCGAGGCTATCGACGCAGACCGAGACCGGTGGCGTTTTCTGGCCTTCTCCTTACTGGAGAGCCCCCAGAGGCCGAAGCACGGGCAGAGGAAGAGGCTCCATCATGCCCAGACCCACCTTGACCATGCTGCTTTCTGTGCTCCAGTCCTTGCAGCCTGATCTTCTGTCTGTCCTTCAGGGTCCTTCTGGAGAACTGCTAGCAGATCTCACAAGTCTCAGGGACGTGAGAAGAAGGTAGACACAGGATACACACCCTGTGTGGATCTGATTTTGCCTTCTTTCTGGCATACTCAGGACATTTATCAAATAAGGCAGGCATATTTGATAAAAAGTCAACCAAAAGCACCAGAAAACTCCAGCAAAGTGAAGAAGCAAAAATACGTTGAGTGAACACACTAACAATTTATAAGTGCCAAAAATTACACAAAACACCGAAAAAGGGAGAGCTCAATATTCCAGGGTCCTGCTAGCAGGAGCCGGAAAAAAGAACTGAAAGTAAAAGGAGTAGGCTGTGCATGCTGGGATACCGAGGGTCTCTAGAGAGTTCCTTAAAGGCACGGTATCCCTTTTCCAGACACATAATGGCAGCCTATGGAGGCTTGTCTGTCAATTCCTTCCTCTCTATCATTTCAAGGACTTGGTGAGGGGAGGAACGTTTCTCTAGGGGGGAAACTTGTCAGACTGTGTTAAATGTGTTATTGGTGTAATATCCTTGGCATTTCTAGCTGAAGTACTGGACAGTGTAGCCTTGTAGGTACAGGCTGCATTATTGTCTTTAATTTTCTGTTAAGAGTCCATGCAGGACTGCAATGAATACAGCTTAAGAGATTATTTTTGATTGCTCCAGGGTCCACGCACAAGGGCGGGACTATTCACTAGATTATGACTATACACAGAGATCCCCTACTACAAAACTGGAGTTACAGTTTACTTATTTCATCCCTAACATTCACTCTTTTATATATTCACATGCTTGAAACAGAATAGCAAACAGTACACATTATAAAATACAGCAAAGTGGGAAACAGGCTCACCTTTAATGAAAACGGTTTCTCAGAACAGTCTGTCCCACTGCTGCGTCCACATCTAGACAGAAATGCTTTGTGAACGTATACCTGCGTCTCCAGGTGGCGGCACAATAGAAGTCTTTCAAACGCACACCAGTATAGAGTGCATTAGTTTAAGCCATGCCCCTAGTGGAATGCACACACCCTTTCTTTTAGAAGATGCTTGGCTTTGGCCTGACAAAAAAGCAATAAAGGCTGAAAGCCTCGGTTTGGACAGGGCTTGACCTTTTTGTGGTTGATAAAATGATACAAATAGCTGGTCTGATGTGCATATGTCCTTTTTTTTGTCCATATAGAATGAGACACTTCTGACAGTCTAGAGAATGTAATGACGTTTCTGCTGTTGAAGATGGATTGGGAAAGAAGGATCCAAGAAGGACAGATTGATTTAAATGGAATTCAGTAGGCACTTTAGGAATTAATTTAGGATTGGTTCGGAGTATCACTTTGTAGTGTAGTTCCTATATTCCCAATAGGCTCTGCGCATTGGAATAATATATCCTGTAGCTTGGACGTAGGACTGAGGTCTACTAGGTCTCTACCGGCTAATATTAGACTTAACTGTGAGTGGCAGCTAGCTCAGAGGTCACCAGAAACTTTCTCGAATAAACAAGAAGGGATTAGTTTTTGACAACCGCATAAAACATGACAACTTTGTTTCCCAAGAATAAGAAATCAAATCTCTAGAGTCGAGGAACCAATAGATAACTATTTCATTCAGTCAATCGTGCATGCTTAGTTTCACCAGAGGTGCAAGAGAAATAGAGAGACGCCGTTTTCAATAAAGAGGTATTTATTGAACAGTCTTCTTTCTCAAGCATTGAAAATGAACTGCTACAATAGTAAAGCTTACTATGAAGTACAATGCATATAATACGAACAGTATTATAAAGTAGTACTGTAAAAGCATGATATGGTTTCTAAGCCATAAAATGCATAAAATGTATAAAATACATAAAATACATACAGTGATAAAAGGATGACTAAAATACTCAACTGGTGCTTCTGGAATACGCCTACCCCGGTGTACCTAACCTAAGTCTGGTAAGAGGGAGGGAGTATAAGAGGAGGAGTTTAAGTCTAGGAGTTCTCTGCAAGGAATCGGATTCCTTGCAGAGGTCTAAGAGGTCTAATCAGCTCCGTACCTTTTGTTCTATAATGAAGGAGGCTTTGTATCTCGTTCTCGATTTCCCAGATACCCGCAAGGGTAGCCTGGAAACACTGGAGCTGGATTTCTCAGCAGGAGAAATGACAGTCTCGCAGTGCGTCTGCTGGAGGGTCGGCTTACTTCAGCACTTGCTGCTTAAGGGCGTCGGGCAAGTAGATAGTCGATCTGCTCCAAACCACTGTGTGTTTGTTTAGGCAAATCAAGGCATATTTATACTTTGAGGTGCAGAGTTTGACGCATGTTTGGACCTAATAACGTCACTCAAAGGCTCATTTCTTGGAAAACGTCAGGAGTTCTAGGAGAACTCAATATTCAAGCAGGGGGAAGTCCCGAGCTGCTGAAGGCGGGTTTTTCCAAGAAAACGTTGTTAATTCTTGGAGCTTAGTGGAAGTATCAATGCCGTATTTGGGCTGTATGGTTTAGGCCAAATATGGTAATGATTTCTATGCCTATATACAGAAATGATAAAGTATACCTATATAAGGGCATGAATCTGGAAATTTATACTAGGGTCCGAGATTCATTTACAACACCCACTCCACCGATATTAAGCTCAATAAGGCTAACCTAGCAAGCACTGAACACATCTAAAGCTAGTGTTTACAATCCCACCCCAATACAAAGAATGCATATGAACTGGGTATGCAGAAAAAATATTTTTAGCATTTTCTACAGTACCCAATATACTTAAGGGAAAGATTTCTAGGCATACAGTCTTTAATCTAATTTATGCAATTTGAAAAGAATCATGAGATTACATTTATGATAACGTCTCTTAAATACAGAAGAAAAGTCGAGATCATTTCATAACATAACAGGTCATAGCAATCTTACTATTAATAGGGACGAGGGCCAAATAGTTCTTCTAGTCAGTCTTCAAAAAATGATTTGTTCTCTAGGAATAGTTCTACTTTAAGCAGATTAGTCTGGGCCAAAAGTTCAATGTTTTGGAAAGAGACAAAAACTACAACTTTGTTGTGGAAATATAGTTCCAAATGTTAGAAGTCATTGTTTTGAAAAAATGAAGGCCGAATTTCAGGGTTCAGAGAACACTGTGTGCATGACTCAAAAGTTATTCTCGGTGTCAGGAGAAAACATCAAGTCGTCTGGGCTGGCAAAGAAATTGTCTACCACAGTAGGTGAAAGTGGAACCACTTGATCCAGCAGATCAAATGTGCATAGATGAGAAGCATTGCCGTCAGCGCTTGTTGCAGCGTTAGCAATGGTCATATCAGATGGTACCGGTGTGCCTGGTGTTTCTCGTACCTCACCCTAAGTTAGACTTACTGGTGAGATCTCAATGAATGCCGTCATCAGGATCTGTAGCCGTTGGGGGCAACACAATGCATGAGCCGTTACAGGACCAAGCAAGGCGTCGACATCCAAAGGCAGGACTGATGGAAGTGTAAGACAAATATCTAACACGCATTCCTCTCCGCAAAGCAGGAATCGTAGAACAGGTAAGATGCAATCTTGCTAGATTGGTCTGAACGATAGGAGCCATGTCCTATTCAGATCTCTTAAACGAGCCAAGCCGGGAATCTGTTATCCTCTCACGATACCTCTGGTCACGGACCGTCTGTTCCATGCGGTTCTGGGTATCGCCGGTTACTGGACTTGCCATATCGGAGCAGAAGAAATAAAAATAGTATTCCTGCTACGAGTCCGAAGATGAGAGGCAGGCCGCCGAATACAGAGTGCACGAAATTTGGGAAAATGCCGAGGACTGCTTCAAATGGTGTTAACAGTCCCGCAAAAATAGTCTTAAATACATGTGTGATGCCACTGGTATCAGACATGTTTAAGATTTGACTTAACATTTCTGCGAAATGTACAGGGCAGTTTGTTGATAATAATGCATGTATCTCTGCAGATGTCCTTGTAACTTGCAGATCATACGTTTCTTTTGATGATGTCAGTGGCACAGATTTTTGCAAAAGAATAGATTTTAATCTGCTTAAAGTATCAATTTGTATAGAAGAGATATTCAATGAAGGCCAGTTTGCCGTCTGACTGACTTGCGAGTTGGATACAATACTTGCATACAACAAGTGACCATGGACGACACACTAACCGGATAAATTTTTCCTGGCACCATTCCACAGCAGCTGTGATCATTTAACATAACGTAACTGCCATTGGACTGCTGCCTGAAAATGGGTTCTAACAGTGTGGAGGGAGTACCGTGCAGGTGGCATGAAGGGTTATTCGCAGAACCATCGCAGGCTCCGTGCAAATTAATACCCCGGCATAAAAGTGTACCACTTAGTGAATGTTTACAATTTTTCCCACTAAGGCATACTTCTTTCCCCTTATTCTGACAACTGTGTGTATATGGTAAAGTCCATGTTGACAATGTATTCTTTACCCAACCTTTCATACAGGCCTTCTGGTATATGCTGTAGACAATACTGAAACTGGAAAATCGTCACTGGAATCATGATGGTGCCATGAATAATCCATTCTTTTACAGGTTTCTCAGAAACTGTCAATGGTAAGCTTTCTAGTTTTTCAATGCTCAGCACCGTATAGTCTGCTCCTCTTTGTGCCAAAGAGATTTGTTTATCTGTAAGGTTAAACCCAGTAAACAATGACGTTGTGTTGATAAGCCTCCATGGCATGTAGCCTGAATGCAGATTTTGCAATGTCCAGCCTAGCTGCATTCTAGAACGTAATTTAGACTGGCCATGTTGTAACATTAGCAAGTCTTGTTCCATTATGTCAATTGCAGAGGATACAATGCTGTCCATTGAATATATTCTGGAGGACAGATTAGTTAACCCATTGTCCACTACAGAGAGCTTTCTCCAAGTTAATACGATCAATTTCTCGTATTCTTTCTGCAGTTTCTAATTGTGTTATTTTCCAAGCCTCGTTGTACGCAGCATATATACCGGTGTACATGAAACGTTGTTGCTGTGGTTTGCGAGGTCCCAATAAGAAATCTCGCAAATCATTTCTTTCTTTAAGTAAAGTTAAGTGTTGTTTAATTTCTGGAAGTGTAGAAGTTTTCAGCCATTCAAGGCATAGTTTCCCTACACTGTATGTTGTTACTATCCCTGGATGTGGTCTCTGGGAGTATCTTGGATCTGGCCTGTTAAGAATTAAACCCTGTGTTTTGTTCAGGAATCTATCTTGACAGTTATTGGTGTCTGTGGGCCAGATTAACCATTTTTTCCAATTAGGTCTAGTTCTGTTCAACTTGAAAACATATTGTACGTCTAACTCCCCTTCTGTAGTTTTGTTATTTTCAGGTATGGGCTTTGGTATAGATGGTTTATTTAAATCTTTTATTTTTGCTATGCCAAGACAAGGTTTGTTGCACAGTGTCATTTAAAAACATTATTTGTTCAGGTATAATGCAGGCTCTGAATAAAGCTTCCAGACCTTGCACCTGTCATTCTTTTGTGCCCCAGACAGTTTTTGTCTCAATGTTGTCTTTCAAGAAGTCGTATCCCAATGTGGACAACTTAGCATCAAAGTTTGCAGAATAAATTTGTTTGGTATTGGTCAACATTGTTTTCAATCCTGTCTTATTTACATTTTTGAAATAAAACATTTCTGGATCTGTAACATTAAACCCTGAGAAGTAAGGAAACATTTCATAAAATGTTTTAGAGCTGCCTTTTTGTGGTATTGGACAATGTTCCCATTGATTATACATAAAAACATTTCTCGGGCTTGCAGATTTGTGCAAATAGCGATGACCAAAATGGTTAAAACAATACATTTGTTCATAGTCTGATGACCCTTCGAAATATTCATGTTTAGTATATTTTGCAGACATTTCTAAATCTGACATCATATTATTAATCGTCTCAAAGTCCAACTCATCAGAGAATCTGCTGGGTGTTACAAAGTCATTCACAGAAACCTTGAACTGATGTGGAATCCTCAGCATCTCTACTGGGCCATAGATATCATAATCAGTTCTATCCCATACGATACCTTCTGGTATAGGGATGGCTGTGATGTTTACTGATGACAGTTCTCTTTTTTCAACATGTGATGATTTGTGCGGTTTTAGGACCAAGTTGATTTTCTGACTTGCTGTGTCCATTGTACTGTATTTTCCATCTATCATTTGCCCCAGGCTTAAAACCAATATTAGCCAGAGCAGGAGGAAAAATGCACCTGAACCAATCCAAAATTCAGTCCATGGTGAAATTAGATATATTTTTTCAAGTTCATGAAAAAGTTCTGTCGTTTTTTTCTTTGAGAGATTTCTTGGTTGTTGTATCTTCAGGTTCACTTGGATCCTCAGAAAAGTTATCAAAGTTGATGAAATATCCAGATGCAGTTCTGTTTATTGTTTGAATGGCATCGGGGTTTGTTGAAATTGCTGGAACTGATTTCTTCTTTGTCATATTAGTGTATTCAGGTGCTACATCATTGTAGACTGGTGTTTCTGGTCGAACCGAAATTTGGGTCTCAAGAGGCACGAGTTCCATTTCTTTGTTGCTTAATCCTTCTTTTCTTACTGCAGGTTTATCGAAGGTGATAAGTCTTTCAGTTTGAACCTCTTGGATTGTAGCAAGATTTGGCTGTCTGCTACCTCTTGGGAGTCCACTTGGCCTACTACTTATTATAGGCCACGTGTTGTGGTTTTACCAGGTCGATGGACACAACTCTGTTCTCCTTTTTACCAGCAAGGGGCAGTAGTACTACTGATCTCGTTCCTTGGATTGCTAGGACAGGTACTGCTTTTCTGTAACAAGGCCCAAATTCCTTCCTCACTGCTATCTTTTCCCTGACTAGATCCCCAATCTTTGGAATCCAGACAGGTCTTGCTGGGACAGGTGGTTTAGCATCAGTGGCTGTTGGCTTTTGTGTTGTGTTACTCAAACTTCTTCTTGTTTCATTTAAGTCCTGTAAGACAGTCAAACGATCTTTGATATCAAAGGGTTTCGGTTTTACCATTGAAGTCTGACAATCAAGACCCTTGATTATCATTCTAGTACAAAATAGTAGCTCATAAGGAGTGATTCCCCAGAGAATTTCTTGGCAGATTGTTAAGACTACGTTGGACACTTATTATGTTTGACCCACCCATCACCCGAACCTAATACCTTTGCTGTTAGGGATTGTTTTAGGTCACGTTTTTTTCTTTCCACTACCGCATTCCCTCAGGATGGAAGGGACTAGAATACCACAATGCAACGCCCAAACTAATCATGGCCTCTTTGTAAGCTCAAGAGCTAAACGCAGGACCCTGATCAGAATGTAGCGTGCCTATTGCGTATGTGCCGATAAAGATTCACAAATCCTTTAGAACAGTTCTGGCGTCAGCCGAGCGCTGGGGCCATAACCAAATAAATCTTGTCCTAGTAGTTGTGGGACCGCATTTGTCTGTAGGGACGCCTGCGGGTAGATAGCCTAATGCTGTCTTACAGAGGTGTCTGTATCTGGCTTGTTACTCTGTAGTCAGGTTTTCTGGGGCGGTTCATTACTGCGATCTCTGTTGCAGTCTGGGCAATTAATTGAGAAGTTGTATACATCCACTCCCAGTCTCGGCCACCAGTACAATTTTTCTAACTCTATTAAAGATTTCAAGATACCTTGATATCTCAGACCCTCTCCCATGTGTGCTTCTTGAATCAAGAAAACTCTCTGCTTCCCGTTTGGAATTACTCTGTCCCCCACTCCAGGGATTTGAGCAAAAGGAACGGAGTTTGCATCAATTATGTATGTATTTCCGAGTGGATAGTTTAGAGGTAACGCTGCTTGATTGCCATCCATTGATGCTGTTACTGCTAATAGCGTTTCACCATCCATCGATCTTTTTGAGCGTGTAATTGTAGCTACGGAAGCCGCTTGCACAGCTGACTTCGCGGCTTCATCAGCCAATGAATTCCCTGCAACGTGAACGCCATCATGCTGATGACTCAGTGTATGTATCACATGAGTCTTTTGTAGTTTTTTCTGCAAAAGAACTACTTGGTCCCAAAGCAACATATGCTTGATTGTGCCACCTTTAGCGTGTTTGAATCCGTTTTGAACCCAGTTATGCAGATACTCATTGTAAGATTGGACACAGTAATACGAATCGCACACTATAACTGAGGGGAATTCACTATCGGTATTTTCAAGCGCCATCTTGAAAGCCTGTATTTCAGCTCGCTGAGCTGTACAGTCTCCAAGTGATTGAGTTTCTGTGACCATAGGTCTAAATTTGCCTTCGCGCCAGCGACCTTTACCAATCGCGCACGCAGCACTATTGGCTTGTTTACCCCCAATTGCGGGCTGTGCTGATCCAACTGTATATATTATACAGTCATAATGTTCAAGAGGAAGAATTTCGGTCGGCAGAGGACATTCGTGTTCATATTGGAGAAATTTTTGTGTCTTTAGACTAGGGTCAAAAAGGTATTGAACGTCTGTCTGTTGCAGCAAGAGAGTTAACCCATTGTATCCATCTCGGATGTAGAGCTTTTGAATTCGGAAGGCTTGCTCTTGTCACTGCCTCCAAGGCAGGTACAGGTGTAATGATCATTATGCGTTTACCCTGCGCGAGAGCTCTTTTGCTACATTGCTACAGCAGTTTGAACCGCTGTCAGAATTTTCTCTGTAGAAGTGAACTTAATTTCTGCTTGTGTGTACAAGTGTGATTTGTAAGCTATTGGTACCGTTTCTCCTTCATTAAAGGTTATGTAAGTAAATCTGCATCTTCCTGGGATAATTGGGATTACAAGGTAGCGCACGTTTTTGCGTGTGTCTAGTTTAGTTTTTGCTAACATGTCTGTTTGGACTGAACGCAAAATTTCTGTGTGTGTTTGAGTTCAATGTGTTGGTTTAAAATCAGGTTCGATTAATTCGTAGAGAGGTTTAACCCTCTCTGCGTAGTTCAGAACGTACGTTCTTCCAAAATTCAGGTAACCTAGAATTGATTGTACATTTTTCAGCGTTTTTAGGGGGTTGGAGCAGCGCACATTTCTCTAGAAAGTTTGCTGCTAGGCTTTTGCCTTCACTTGACAACTCATATCCCAAGAAAATGACAATGAGGTGGGCAATTCTTGATTTTTAAAAATGTAATTTATACCCCTCAGAAGCGAACCCAAGTATTATGGTGTTCACTCTTTTCAAGTGCTTGTCCAAATCGTCATCCGTAAGATAGATGTCATCGACATAAGATAATGCCTCATCATCGTACGTTTGGAGTGAATCCGTTACTCTTGATGAAAATAACCCTGGGCTATTCTTGAATCCTTGGGGGAGACGACAAAATTGTTGCTGTGTCCCCAATATTGAGAAAGCGGTCAAATGCCTGCTTTCTGGTGCAATATTGTGACAGAAAAATCCATTTGAAATATCTAATGTTTTATATTTTTTGCGCACGATGTTCATCAGTGCTGCACTGTGTGAGTTTTGTACTGCAAATGTTTTGCAACAAGAGTTTAAGTGTCTGTAATCCAATACTAGACGATATGAATTGTCTGGTTTGGATACAGGAAACAAAGGATTGTTTATAGATGAGGTGGATGTTTCAATCACCCCTTGGTATTCAAGTTGATTTAAAATCTCCCTGACCGGTTTTTTAGCTTCTTGCTGAACTGGGTACTGCCTTTGTGCAGTGGGCTGGTTTTTTAACTGGATTTTATGGTGAGGAGAATCCTCATCCCATCCTGAGTGATTTTTATATAATGCTGGAGCTTGGGCTACTGCCCATTTTCAGGCATATGTATATTTTTTATGAATTGGAATGTGATTAGAGAAGGCTGGCATAATTATCTCTTCGCCATGTGGGCACTCCCTGACAAATTCAGGTGGCCAGTCTTGTTCAGCTGGAACAATGTCATAGCCCTTAGATAGCTTCTCCCAAAAGAGTGCTCTTATTTTTCTAGTTATAGCCCCCTCCATCCGGAGTGTTACTTCATATAACTTATGTGGTACACTAACCCTGGTGTCTGCAGTTTCAACCTGAATGCATTCATTCAAGTCCACTGTCTCCAGATAATCCTTCAGGATCTTGCGAACTACGGTTACTTCTGCTGCACTGTCTAGCATTGTCCGAGCCCACTCCCCGTTCTTGAGTTGTGTCCTCAAGATCCTCGGCATGTGACATTTATACTTGCTACCTTCTTTTTGGAAAACTGAGCTTTTTTACTTTGGTGAACGGGTTCCTTGTCTTTGGACTGGACGCGTTCTTCCTTGTGTTCTGACCGTCCTCTTCTTTCCGATTTCTGCGAGGAAGTCTGAAAAAAATCGAGAGGGACGTGTCTCATTATGTTGATATCTATCAGGTTTTTTCAAATTATCCCTATTCCTAAGATTATATCTCTTTTCAGAGGGCTCCCTTCGGGGAGACTTGTCTCTGTTGGGGAGTTCTTCCTCCTGGTTGAGAATATTTTTCTCTAGGAAGAGTTTGTTTATTACTCTCCCACTTCTTTTTTGGAGTAGTGAGATTATTTTTAATAAATGTTTTCTCAGGATTTTCAGTTAGCTGGGGCTTCAATGGTTTTCCACCCAAACTATCTCTACCTAATTCTTCATATGATTTTTCAATAATTCTGGTAAGCTCATAAGGGTGGTCTGCTATATCTGTTTCTTTTAACTTCTGGCGGATTGCCATAGATGCGGCTACACCTCTAATGTTAGCTAATAAGATAGCTGAGACCTGTTTGAAGTCTTTTAGTAATTTCATACCTAGATTTAAGGCTGGTTCTGGGCCATATTCATTATGAATTTGTCTCAGAATGTCTGGTATTACCGCCATGGACGGTACACCATGTGTTTTTGTGTAAATTGAAGCAAAGACTGTACACCAAGTGTCACAGTCCTCCACATGCGGTGCAATCCCCATTGGTAAACAGATTGTCAGAATTCTGTGTTTTTCATGAGGTGTACTATCGGGGAATACTGCCTCTATTTGAGTAATTTTTTGTGCTAGCCAAAACGGAATTTGTTCCCTTTTGGCAGGTAACTTGCCAATGACTGACTGTATAGTCTGTGGTGTAATTTTGTTTGTGTTCCCCTGGTACGGGGTGTGTTGCGGAATTATCATCGCTGGTTGGACTGTTAAAGTCCTCATGACATATTGAACCAATTGTCTATGTATTTTTATTAATTGTTTTAGCTGAGCTAAAAGTTCTCTATCTGACATTTCTTCAATGTCAGGATGTGGTGTATAGCTGGCTAGAACCGGCCATGTAGCTCCTGGTCTACCTAGTGGACCAAACCTGGTAATGTGATTTTGATGTGTTTAGGGCGCCATTAAACCAGAGCTGAAGCTCTTGGTAAGTTAGAGGAATTTCAACGTCCTCGAAAGGAACGTATTCCGCTAGAGGTTCCTCTGTTTTGTAGTAGTGGAACTCCCTTGTTACTGGATTTGCTTGTGGAAAAGTAATCTATGAATAGAATACCTCTGACTGCCGATATTCATGTGCCTCTATCACAAATATAACTTTACCACCTCTCGATGATACCCCATTTTCTATACGTTTTATAGTTATGGTTTTCCTTATATTTGCCGGGATGAATATAGCATCCGGGTCATTTTGTTGGAGAGCTGTGTCATCTAAGACTGCTTGAGCTGCTATTCTAGCTCTCTCCCTTTCGTCGTCACTCTCCGACATTTTTATTTACTAAAAGTTCTGCAGAACAATTTTTAAGGAAACAAAGATTAGGTGCACAATATTTTGGAACACTGTATCCTTCAACGTTGACTAAACCAAAAACTAATACATAGGATTTTCGTCCCACTAAGTTTTGGCGGATATTATGCCCTTTCACCCACTCCAGACGTCTATTGGAGTTTTTACGGGAAAGAGGGGTCTGTGTAAAAAGCACAACTGAGTTACTCTAGTATCTAGTGTTAAATTATCGCCTTACCAATCGTTGGGCGCCATGTAGTGTAGCTCCTATATTCCCAATAGGCTCTGCGCATTGGAATAATATATCCTGTAGCTTAGACGTAGGACTGAGGTCTACTAAGTCTCTACCGGCTATATTAGACTTAATTGTGAGTGACAACTAGCTCAGAGGTCACTAGAAACTTTCTCGAATAAACAAGAAGGGATTAGTTTCTGACAACTGCATAAAACATGACAACTTTGTTTCCCAAGAATAAGAAATGAAATCTCTAGAGTCGCGGAAACAATAGATAACTATTTCACTCAGTCAATCATGCATGCTTAGTTTCACCAGAGGTGCAAGAGAAATAGAGAGACGGGCGTTTTCAATAAAAAGGTATTTATTGAAGTCTTCTTTCTAAAGCATTGAAAAGGAACTGCTACAATAGTAAAGCTTACTATGAAATACAATGCATATAATACGAACAGTATTATAAAGTAGTACTGTAAAAGCATGATCTGGTTTCCAAGCCATAAACTGCATAAAATGTATAAAATACATACAGTGATAAAAGGATAACTAAAATACTCAACTGGTGCTTCTAGAAGATGCCTACCCTGGTGTAACTAACCTAAGTCTGGTAAGAGGGAGGGAGTATAAGAGGAGGAGTTTAAGTCTATGAGTTCTCTGCAAGGAATCTGATTCCAATAATTTTCTAAGAGGTCTAATCAGCTCCGTAACTTTGTTCTAGAATGAAGGTCTTGTATCTCGTTCTCGGGACTCGATTTCCCAGATACCCGCAAGGGTAGCCTGGAAACACTGGAGCTGGGTTTCTCGGCAGGAGAAATGACAGTCTCGCAGTACGTCTGCTGGAGGGTCGCCTTCCTTCGGCACTTGCTGCTGCAGGGCGTCGGGCAAGTAGATAGTCGATCTGCTCCAAACCACTGTGTGTTTGTTTAGGCAAATCAAGGCATATTTATACTTTGAAGGTGCTGAGTTTGACGCATGTTTGGACTTAACGTCGCTCATTTCTTAGAAAACGCCGGGAGTTCTAGGAGAACTTCATATTCAAGCAGGGGAAAGTCCCCAGCTGCTGAAGGTGGGTTTTTCCAAGAAAACGTTAATTCCTGGAGCTTAGTGGAAGTATCCATGCCGTATTTGGGCTGTATGGTTTAGGCCAAATATGGTAATGATTTCTATGCCTATATAAGGAAATGATCAAATATACCTATATAAGGGCATGAATCGGAAAATGTATACTAGGGTCTGAGAGTCATTTACAACAACTTTGTCCTTAGTGAACCGAAGAAAAGGTTCTCTGATGGTAACTGCCTGATTCTCTCCCACTCTCCTAGCAGATGTCATAGCCAGCAGTAGAGCTGTCTTCCATGAGACAAACTTTAAGTCTGCTCTATGTATAGGTTCAAAAGGAGGTAACATCAACTGTCCGTGGACTGTATTAAGCTTCCATGGAACTGGATGGTGTCAAAGAGGGCAAAATGCCCTAAAGAACCCTTTCATAAACTGATGATCCTTTTGGAAAACACAGTAGATGTTGATGTAACAGTCTTAAATAACAAGATTGCAGCCAAATGGACCCTGACAGAAGAATAGTTGAGGCCACTCTTTGCCAAACTTAAATAAGCAAGAATCTAAGAAGGTTTTAGTTGCAGTGGACGATTACATTTATTTCTGCACCAGACACAAAAACTCATATTTAGCATTGTAAGTGTTATTTGTCGCTGGACCTTGAGCCTGGCCATAATTGGTTTACATTCTTTTTATAGATCCAAATGGCCAAATTGTAGGTTTTCAGGTACCATGCTGTCAAGCTCAGCGACATGGGATTGTGGTGGAAAATCTCTCCATGATGTCTGGACAATATGTATAGATGTAACTTCAAAGAAATGGCTGGATGTGCTGCAAACTGAAGTAGCTCGCTGTACCAGAACGGTTGAGGCCACGCTAGAGAAGAAAACAAGTTACTTACCTATAACTGTAGTTCTCCAGTTTTGGAAGCTTTCATAGATTCACATGCCTGAATCATTCCCAGTCGTTGAGACGGGAGTCTCCGGTACATAAAAAAGCATTGCTTAGTAGTATAGCAAACTGAAAAGAGGCCTAGGCCCATTTTCCTTTTGCAACCCATAACCTTCGTTATGTAAAAGAGACCAAACTAGTTCCTGAACCAATCAGAGCCCCTCACCCTCTAGAACACTCCAGAAAGAACCTTTTGCCCCTCAGATTTTCGTGTACCTGTGCCATAGACACCTTTTGTGCTAAATCAGAGGTGAGCCTCTCAGAGGAGGAGGGTGGGTGCATGTGAATCTATGAAAGCTTCCAATACTGGAGAACTACAGTTACAGGTAAGTAACTTGTTTTCTTACTCCAGTATTGGAGCTTTCATAGATTCACATACCTGAATCAGAATAGCGAGCAGTAAGTCCTAGCACATTTTTGTCACCCAAGATCCTAAAGTAGGCAACATATGTCTGATAATAGCAGTGTGTATATATATATATATATATATATATATATATATATATATACACACATATATATACACACACACACGCACATATATAGAGAAATCTTCCTAAATGGCATATAGCATATCACGACAAAATGTGCCTATATCACCAACAAAGGAAGGTGGGATGGAGAAGAGGGCTCACCGTTACTAGAAAAGGTTCCTCAGTACTGCTTCTCCCCACTGCCACATCCTATTAGCAGGCGCATCAAGGCAGTAATGTCTGGTGAAGTTATGAGTACCCTTCCAGGTAGCAGTCCCGCAGATATCCTGGATAGGTACTCCTGCAAATAAAGCAGTGGAGGTGTACACTGCTCTTGTAGAATGTGCACGAACAGGTGCATTCAACGGCTTCCCCGCCGCCTGATGACAATATTGTATTGTCTTTGAAATCCAACGAGAAATTCCCCTTTTACAAGGGAAAAAAACCCTTCCTAGGGACACTATAAGCAACAAATAGTTGGGAAGACTTGCGGAAAGACCTTGTTCTTTGCCCGTAGAATTTCAGGCAGTGTTGAACATCTAATGAATGAAAAGATTTTTCCACTACTGTTGACGGTTGATGGAAAAACCGCCTAAGAACCTGTGGTTCATTTAGATGGAAATCTGTTGGCACTTTTGGAATGAATTTGGGATTAGTCCCAAGGACAACCCTGTCCTTCTTGAACTTCTTGTATCGTGAGAGCCTGTATTTCTCCAACTCTTCCGGCTGAAGTGAGAGCTTCTAGGAAGAGGTAGCTTCCAGGATAAGAATTTTTTGATCCGAAACAACCCCTTAATGAATTGCTTCATAATTCTTTCAGACCACAGTGATGGACTCAGGAAGTCGTCTATATAGAGAAATTGCCGCCAGGTGTACTCTAATAGAAGCATGGGCCAAACCAGATTTTGTCAACATCGGAATAAAGGGAATAATTTGATGTGCCTCTGAGTTTAGAGGATGAATATTATGTTCTTGGCAAAACAGACTGAATCTCTTCCATTTCATCCTATATGTTCTGTTTGTAGTTTCTGCTCTGGCATGTGCTAGAATAACTCTGTATTCTGCTGAAATACCTAGGATGTGGAATTCGTAATATTCAGGAGCCAGGCCACTAAGCGCAGCGATTTTGGGTCCGAATGAAGCACTTGTCCCCGGGACACTGTCAAGAGTGACGATATTGGTTGTAGGCGAATTGGGCGATCCTCTGAGGGCAGGAGCAACTCCGTGAACCAGCGTTGTCTGAGCCACCAAGGAGCTATTAGTATTACCTTGCACGTTTCCTTCTTTATCTTTGTGAGAGCATGTGGCAGGAGGGGGAATCGAAGAAAAGGCGTAGGCAAAGACGCCTGACCATGTTATCACAAAAGCATTCCCCCAGATCCCCTCTGGTGATGCCAACTTGCGAAGAACCGGCATTTTGTGTTCTGAGCTGTTACAAACAGATCCACTGCTGGAACTCCCCACTTGAAGTAAAAAAAGATGCTTTGCAATATGTCCCGATTGCTCTCCCACTCTTGGTAGGTCGATTTTAGTCTGCTGAGAGTGCCCGCTTTGACGTTATGATCTCCTGGAAGGTGTTCCGCCTTTAGAGATACTCCATGTTGGACAGCCCACTTTGTCTCACCAGAACAGACCTTCCCTGAATTCTTGGTAGGAAAGCAAGTAGTGCCAAGCCTACCGCTTCGAGTGCAAGCCAGATGATTTGAAGCTGTTCTTGCAATTTCCACAGACCGCTGACCTGCAGGTCCTGAAGGAATGCTCCCCATCCTTCCAGAGATGCATCAGTGGAAAGACTCACCGAAATGTTTTTTTTCTCCTGGTGCACTATGCCACTGCTTGCACCATAGCCAGGGTGACCTTCACCTGGTCGTGGAAGGATCCCTCTATCTGGTGCCATTGGCAATCTAGTTCCTCCTTTAATGGATGCATCTTTAGTCAGCCTAAAAAAATCAGAGGTATGCAAAAGGGCACTGCCCTTGGTAGCGACTTGTAAATACGTACTGAAAGACACTTTTTTCCTGTGAAATTCTTGGCTAGAGCCATGAGTCCCCGTTGCCTCTCTGTGGGGGGAATGCCTTGATTACAGGTGTCCAGAATCGCTCCCAGAAACGTGATTTTTTTGACGGTTGAAGGGCCAATTTCTCAATATTTAAAGTCAGTCCCAGTTCGGCGAACAACTGTATACATGCCGTAGTGGACACCTAGGCTGAAGTTTCCGATGGTGCTTTTATCAACCAGTCGTCCAGGTATGGAAATGCTTGGTGTCTGTGCACGCTGAGAAAAAGCGGTTACTGGAGCTAGACACTTTGTAAAGATTCTCGGGGCTGATTTGCGACCAAATGGTTGTACTTTGAACTGGTAATGGTCCCCAGCTACTGCAAATCGAAAGATACAGTCTAAGGGAAGGATGAATGGGGATGTGAAAATATCCTGTAAGTCTAGAGAGGTCATATGATCCCCTGGGTTCAAGCATAACCGAATGTCTAGGAGGGTCACCATTTAGAAAAATTGCTTCTTAAGGTAAGTATTCAGAGCTCCTAGGTCTAGAATAGGACGCCATTGGAGAGCATTCTTCCGGACTAGGAAGAAACAGGAGTAAAAACCCTTTTCGTTTTTGGAAGATCAGCACCGGTTCTATTGCTCCCTTTCGGAGCATTGTCCGGATCTCCAAACGCATCGGAGATAGTTGTTTAATCTCTTGACTTGTCGGCGGTGTCGAAGGAGGGAATTGAAGAAAATTCAAGAGTGTGTGCGAATTGTATTTTATTGAAGGCCCATCTGCTCGTCGTTATTTTCTGTCAATAATGCAGATGGGAACTAACTCTCCCACCCATGGGTATGTTGTTGAGAGGAAGAGTAACAAGTAGCCAGATCCAGGAGGTTGTCATTGTGTTTTACATTGTTCTGCCCTGGACGACCTCCTCGTCCTCTAGGAGCAGACTTTGTATAGCACCTTGTTTTTTTTTTTTTTACCCAATTGCTGACGATATGGTTGTGATGAGGAATAAAAGGGGTTTTCTTCCCTTGTTGATCACTCCTTTTGTAGGATGACTGGCCTCTTTCCCTGGCGCCTCGGAAGGGCACCTTACAGTCTCGTAGTGTACCCAGGGCAGTTATAGTATTTGTATCTTTTTTTGATACCTTGAAATGCCTCATCCACTTGTTTCCCAATAAAACTTCTCCATCGAAGGGGAGATTCAGGATCTTAATTTTTGGACTTCTAGTCTCAAGGCAGTCGCACTTAACCACCCCTGAAGCCTTAGCACCGCCGCTCGCCTCCTGTCTATTGTCCTCTGGAAAGAGGTCCATGTTTGGTGCCATATCGCACCACATATGCCTGTCTTATCTGCCCAGAATAGCATCTGCTTTGACTAAGAGAGCAGACATGGATGAGAATCTCTTTCCTGCATTGTCCAAGCATCTCCCCTCTCTGTCAGGAGGTATTGATATAGGCGCAGAGGGATTCTTAGATTTTTGTTGCGCCGCTTGCGAAAGCACGGAATCAGGTTTTGGATGGCCCAGTAAGCACGCTGGTGCGTCTAAAGGAGCTTTATATTGTTTCTCCAACCTAGCGAGCACAGGCGTAACTGTCGCCGGTGTCTTCATCACTTTGAAACCTTCTTCCCACCCATGGCTAACAATTGGGGATAGCCTGGACTGATTTTTGGAATGACTCCTTGAAAGCTTATAGGAAGCATTCTTTTTGTATTGTCGCGATAGGAAGCTGGAATCTCTCGCAGCTCTCTCCATTATATTATGGAAACTGCGGAGAATCCACCGGTCCTGGTGAGGAAGATGCCGGAGATGGATTCAAGTAATCATCCCATTTTTTGTTGGGATCAGTTATTTCTCCCGCTTCTGGCCATCATCATCTGTGGTGACTGGATTCTGGTGTTGTATTATTTGAGGAATTGTCAGCCTAACTTCTTGCTGTGGCTCCCTGTTTCTAACTGGAGTAGTAGGGATGGGATTTCCTGAGAAGCTGGTGTCGGAGGAAATCTCTTTCTATAGTCTGCCAGCATAAACTGCAGATCCATTATCAAGGAGGATGGCACACCAGCCATTCCTTCCTGGTACTCTTGGCGATAGGGCTGTTGCTGAGGATATTGGTGCTCCCAATATCCCTCAGTCATTCTCCTTATACTTCCCATGTAATTGTGAGGGGCTACTGGCGTATCCAAAATGTCCATCCTCCTGCTCTTATGAATCCTACTCTTCAAGCAGTTGCGTTCCCGATTTCAAATTTTGGAATTTCCCTAGTCGACGAACCAGTCGACGAGATCCCCATCGTAGACGAGGCCGTCGTAGACTAAGCCATCGTAGACTAGGCAGTCAACGACACCGTAGACGAGCCGTCATAGACGAGGCCGTCGTCTACGACGCCGTAGACGAGGCCCTCGTAGATGACCCTTTGTAGACTAGGCCGTCGTAGAAGAGGGCGTCGTAGACGACGCCGCCGTAGACAGAGAGGCTGTAATAGACAATGATGGTGGTTTTGACAGGAGTTTCACCTCAATCCTCGATGATGATGATAGTTTCTTAGTCGACGATCCAGTTGTCGATGTTGGTTTCTTAGTCTTTAACTCAGGAGGTATAGAAGACTGCTTCCTGAAGGGTTCTTGGACCAGAGGAGGTGATTTTGACAGTTCAGAAGTCGTCTTTTTAGGTCGAGCCTAGGCAAAAGCGAAGCTTTTGCTGTCTAGGGCTCGACAACTTATGTTATCACTCTGGGGGGAATGTGGACAGCAGACTGACACGCGCTTCTCCTGCCGGAGATTTTACCTCGTGGGCGCGCACGGCGCCGTGCCCCTCTCGTGCCTCATATTCCCGTGCGCAAACACTCACACAGCCACACTCACGTATGCGCACATACACAGCCACACGCATACACCCATACACACACACGCACACTGCATACACACACGCACCCCCCTTAAACAGACCCATGCGCACACAGACACACGCACAGACACACTCGAACACACACGCGTAACACTACCCACCCCACCACTCACCGGGCTCTTTCGGCGTGTTCAGTGTCTCCACCGCAGCGCTGGTCTTCACCCGGGCCCTCTCCTGGGACCCGGGACTTCAGATGCCGCACTCCGCTTTGGCGCGCGCATGCGCGGGCAGCCCCCGCCCTCTCACTTAGCCCGGGCTGCTTTCTGTTTTTGTTCGGTGTTGCTGGTTTTTTTCTTCTCGTTTCTCATCTTTCCCTCCTCTCCAGCGTCGCACAGCGTAAAGGGTGGCAGTCCACCCGGTAGCTCGCAAAGTGAAGACAGGAGAGGTGCGCGAGCTCCAAACCCATTGCAGACAATGGCTGTGACAGAGAGCTTCAGGATACATGGGCTGTGAACGCGCCCATCTCCTCTCGCGCTCTGCCACGCTTTCACTTTTGCGATGGCACCTGAATTGGCCATGTGCACGCTATATCTCACACCCGATACCAGCAGCCATGACCATTGAGCCCTTAAGACGGGGACTGCTCCAGGGAGCCCAATGAGACAACAAGCTGACACTGTGGCAGAGAGCGGCCGATATACGGCCCGGCGCTCTGATGCTGCCCGGAAGCTACAGATTCAGGGGCGGCCGGCGGGGCTGGGGAAAACTCGCATGAAAGGCAGGAGCGGATATGTAAGGCGTGATTGACCTTTCAGTTTTACCAATGTCTGCATGTTTGTGTGTCTCACCAATATGTAACAGGCTTGCACCTGAGGGTGACCAGTCGTCCCCCTCGCCCTGGAGTTCTCTGTTTTCAGCCAGTGGTCCCGTCACCTCAGGATGAACCATAGACAGTATGTACACACAGTGCGCACTACCGGAGAAATGCTTCTGTATGTCATGCCCCTAAATCCACATACCCACCATAAAGGGCCAGACACCACCTCCACACAGCATGTATATTAATACTGGCTTAAGTGTCCATTGCGCTAATGTCTTCACAGAGGACCTCACCAAATCTGTAAACGGGCTACAAAGGAGCAACCAGCTGACGTGACTGGCACCCGGCGAGGAGAAGCCCACCTCGGACAGAGCTGGTCATTCAGAAACCGAAAGCACTGGCGAGACGTGAGCAGCCCTCGCTGAGCCCGGGTGGGGGAGAGAGGGGGTCTGCACTGCACATAAATTCCCCCCAGCCAATCCACGCAACTGGTAGCCAAGTAAACTCTCTACAGCGGCATTTGGCACGAAACGAGTGTCACAAACTAGGCGCATACATTCCCTCTCTTAACACAAGAGCACTCAGTCTGTCCCCCCGGTTGAAAGTGTGCACTCTTCTAAAATACAAGCCCACGCTCCTTCCGAACACATAACCACGCGCCCTGCATCCACACTCAGACAAATGCACCCTGCTTCACAAGCTCGTGTTTCCCACACATGTTCACGTGCAGGGCTCCTCATTCCATGCAAACATGCGCAATGCCGTCTCCACAGAAGCATGCACTGCCCCTTGCAGTTGTAAACTCCACAACTCATAGCTGTTGCAAGCCGTCCTGTCAAGTGTCGTCCCACTCGCTCCTCTTCCCTCCTTCACGCCATCTGTTTCACGTGTACATTTGCCAGTAAGTTCCTATGGACAGCCTGCTCAGCCCATGCACAATGTTTCTTGATAAGACGCTTGGGTAAGCATGGACTACAAACACACAAGCAGAACCACGCTCTTCTGACACATGCGCACGCCTCTTCCTGAACACACAGACGCAGAGCTCGCAAGAAGACCCACGTCCAGCAGATCCGTTCCTTTTTACTTTGCATTCTGGGACTTGTAGTCCTGTACCTATAAAGAGTAAATACAAATAGGCCACCTGAAGCCTATGATAATTGCCCAAGTGTCTTCAATTTCAACACCACACAAGATCACTAAGAGTGTCGACATGGAATCTTATGGCACAAACCGCACACCACATCCCAACTGCAAAGCTAATGACAAAAGACGCACCTCTCAAACACGTGGGGCTGCTGTAAATCGCAAGACCAGCCATTTGTCCGGACGCGTGGTTTCCGTTGGTGCAACAGGTGCAGGGGCTCCGTGGCCCAATGAACCATGAGTATTGCTGTATTTCACAGTTTAAACATCGCCGTGGGTGGTGGCCAGATGGGGTGGGAGTAAAGAGGAGAGGGTAATGCATTTGACTCGTGGTTACACTCACTACAGATAGCCAATAGTTACTAGGAGGAGCGGCAGGTAAGACACGGTTATCTTATATATATATATATATATTTTTTTTTTTAAATCACAGAATAACATGACAAATACCGAAGGACACAGAAAGAAAACAGGACAGGATTGCTTCCGACACCTGGCATGGGAATTCGAGGGGTCTGCGTGTGCATGCAGTCTCTGGGGCACACAGAAACTGCTTTCCTAAGAGGGACACATGTGTTCACTCTTTCATACACAGCCACACGTGCATACATACATACAATCTTTCCACGGACACTCAGAAACATACACATTCATGCTGACTTCACAAGCGCACTCTCTCCACTCACTTCTCTCATACACACACACTTCAAATACACCCTCACACATGCACAATTTCTTCCACAAACCTGCCTTTCCCAGCTGGACATCCGTGAATGCACTTTTTACCCCCAAGCATGCATTACTACAAAAAGACATTGAACAACGTTTTCAAAGACATCGACGGATTGCACTCGTGGGACCAGAGGGGGCTTTTGCCTTCTTAAGTTACTGACGCGAGCCCTGCGTTCCCGGCCGTGCCTGGGAAATGCTGTCTGCCTATTTAACCAGCACATCCCTTTATTTACTTTGGACAGAAACTTAACACCTTGCCAACTCCTATAAAATGTGATTTATATTTTTTGTTTTATTATTATTATTTGTATACTACACAGTAAATATGGCTTCTAGGCTCTTTCAAGAATTGATTTTGTACAATGAAAGAGCTAAGCTTGATGCACCTCCTACAAGCAAACAAGCATTTGCAATGCAATAGGTCTCGCTTTTGTGAGAGTTTAAGCTATTAGCATTGTAAATTGATTATTTATGTTTTAACCAAACATAAACAAAACATAAATAAAAGGCATTGTCATTTACAAAGCCAATAGCTCAAACTCGCGTAAATGCGAGACCTATTGCATTGCAAATGCTTGTTTTACAATATTTCTCCCCAAAAGCATGTCCTTTACTCCCTTTTTCCACAGAGTGAGGAGATTTTGAAGGACTGCGCCCAGAAGACCCATGAGTTGTCTTTGAGGGCCTTCTCAGGATGTTCCCCTGAGGAATGATTTTGAGGAGATTTTCTTCTCTTTTGAGATCTCCTAGATGTGGAGGATGACGCCTCATCACTGACACTGGAGAAAATAAAAACCTCCTTTGTGGTCTTAGCCTTTGACACCATATTAAAAGGCGCCCTTCACGACCTCTCAGAAACTTACTTGAGAAAGTGCGACATACCTTGCAGTCCTTGGCCTGCGGTATAGACAGTAAATGCAGTCAGTGTGAGGATCATCAGTGTAGAGCAACCTCTTGGAACAAGTTGCACAGGCTCTAATAATCTTTTCTTCTCCTTTCCAGACATTCTGTAAAGAATGTATTTGAAGATATCCATATTAGAACAGAATCCAGTTGAATTCCTAACAACAAAGTTCTTTAATGAAGTTAAAAACACAGAATTTGAGCAGAGCTCAAAGGAGACTCCCTAGCACAACGTGCAGTAGAAAATCTGAGGGGCAAAATGTTCCCTAGGGAGTATTCTAGAGGGTGAGGGGCTTCGATTGGTTCAGGGACAAGTTTGGTCTCTTTTACATAACGAAGGTTATGGGTTGCAAAAGGAAAATTGGCCTAGGCCTCTTTTCAGTTTGCTATACTACTAAGCATTGCTTTTTTATGTACCGGAGACTCCGGTCTCGACGACGAGGAATGATTTAGGCATGTGAATCTATAAAAGCTCCATTACCGGAGTAAACAAGGATGAAATTGTAATGATCTATCTTCACCTTCAACACCCTAGGGATCAGGGGAAAAAAAGAGGAAAGGCACAGGCAAATATCTTGGACAAACAGATCGAAAGAGCATTGCCCATCGTCCCCCGATGCCAAAAACCTACTTTTGAAGCATGGATATTTCCTGTTATTTGGAGTGGCAAATAGATAAGATTGATTACATTTTATTCACAATTTATTGCGCAATCTGCTTCTGTTCTAGTTCCCACTCGTGCCAATTTCACATTTGCCAGCTGATTGCATCCACCTAATCATTCTGACATCCCGGCAGATGTTCCACAGCAATGTCTAACCTGTGAGAAACAGCCCAGTTCCAGAGCAGTCTAGCTTCTGCTAAAAGGATCTTGGGAAGTGTACTTCCTTGCTTGGCCATGTAGAACATGGATGTTATGTTTTCGGTTCTGACTAGGACTGGTTGATCTAGGAGGAATGCTTGCAAACTTAGTATAATGGTGCAGAGTTCCAATACATTGATGTGGAGCCTTCTTCTCTGCATCGGACCAGAGACCTCTGGGTGAAAGTTTTTGCAGGTGAGCGCACCATCCGTGATGAGTAATGACGACTTATTTGCACAAAAGAAAGACCGGCGTTTAGGTTTGCTGGAATCCTTCACCACATTAGAGCTCGTTTCAAGCACCTTGTGACATTGACCATATATTCCAATGAGCCTTCCACCAGTTTCCACTGCAAAACCAGCTCTTGCTGAACAGGTCTCATACGAAGCCTGAAAAACAGAATGAGGCCTATAATTGATGCCATCAGGCCTATTAAGAGACTAGTATTGCCTCAATGTCCTTGTTTAGCAGCACTAGTCTTTACCGTTGTCTGCAACTTTGGATGGAAAGGCATAGCCGAATTGAGTGTCTAGTATCGTTCTCAGAAACTGGATTTTTTGGGGGTTTCAAAGCTTATTTTCCTTGTACAACGTGAGACCTAATCTCTGGAAGAGATTGATGCAAGAAATTGTGGAAGCTTTTGCTATTTCCCTGAAGGGCGCTTTGACTAACAAGTAGTCCAGGTATAGGAACACCTGGTGATCATCTCTCCTGAGAAAAGTGGCAACTTGAGCAAGACATTTGGTGAATATTCTCAGCGCCGATTGGAGACAAAAAGGGAGCACCTTGAAATGATAGTGCTGACCCGCTACTGAGAACTGAAAGTACTTTGTGTTTTATATAAATGGGAATGTGAAAGTATGCATCCCAAAGGTCCAGGGAGGTCAAAAAATACCCTTCCTGCATCATCAGAAGGACTTCTTGCAAAATAAGCATCCAAAATGACTTTATTTAAATAGGTGTTCAGCTCTCTTAGATCCAGTATTGGTCTCCATTAGGAAGAACTTGGAATAAAAACCAGATTCCTTTGCAATTTAGAGACAATCTCGAAGGTTCCTTTGAAGAGAAGAACAATTGTTACTTACCTGTAAACAGGTGGTTCTCCAGTATTGGTGTCTTTCATAGATTCACATGCTTGAATATTCCCAGTCGTCGGAGTGGGAGTCCCACGGTAAATAAAATAGCAATAAATACTAAATATATAATAATATATAATAAATATATATAAACATAGTAAGGAAAAACCCAAAAAATGCATACAAGAAGCATAGGGTACCTAACCAAAAAGTTCTCCATAGGAATGCATGGGAATATAACAGTTGCAATGCAGCCTATCCTTGTCATTATGTTAGTCCAAACTGCAGCCAATCAGGCGCCAGCAGCCCTCTAGAACCTTCTCCTCAGAGCTCAAGCCCTCAGATTTTCATAGCACAAGAGTGACCACAGAGTCTATGAGGAGAAGAGAGCCTCTGAGGGGAGGATGGGAGGGTCGCATGTGAATCTATGAAAGACACCAATACTGGAGAACCACCTGTTTACAGGTAAGTAACAATTGTTCTTCTCCAGTATTGGGGTGTCTTTCATAGATTCACATGCTTGAATATAGAATAGTTAGCAGTCCGTATCCCAACACAAAGTTTCCAGAATGCAATGTATAAACAAAAGGTTGGAATCAACGGGTGTAATGACCCATGTCATAGAAGTTATACAACTATATGTGTACATAGAGAAGACATGCATAAAAACTGGAAACTAGTAGGAGGAGGGTAGAATAGAGGCTCACCTTATGGAAAAAGATTACGGAGCACAGCTTGTCCCACTGCGGTATCTCCTTCAGCCATGGCACCCAGATTGTGGTGCTTTGTGAACGTGTGCCTGCTGGACCACGTGGCTGCTCTGCAAATCTGATGCAATGGAACTCCGGCAAAGAGTGCAGTCGAAGAGGCCATAGATCTGGTAGAGTGGGCCCGTACTGCAGTCTGTAAAGGCTTTCCCGCTTTCTGATGGCAGAAAGCAATCGCCGAAGCCACCCAGCGGGCTACCGTAGGTTTGGTGACTGGCCGCCCTTTTTGAAAGCGGCCATAGGCCACAAAGAGCTGATACTACTTTCGGAACTGGGCAGTTCTGCTGATGTAAAACTTTAAACATCTTCTAATGTCCAAAGAGTGCAAGCGTTGTCCCGCAGGAGATTGCGGGTTGGCAAAGAAAGACTTCAGTATAACAGGCTCATTAATATGGAAGTCTGAAGGCACTTTTGGAAGAAAAGTAGGGTTAGTGCGTAAAAGCACAGAATCCGGTTTAAACTGTAGAAATGGTGGTTTGATCGTGAATGCATGCATATCACTCACTCGACGTGAAGACGTCAAAGCAAGTAAAAGCGCGACCTTCCAGGTGACATACTTGAGGTCTGCTTTATGGATTGGTTCAAAAGGTGCAGTCATTAATTGTGATAGGACAATGTTGAGGCGCCACTCGGGAGGGGGACGCCGAACTCGTGGAAAAGTCAGAAGAAGTCCCTTGAAAAATGGACGTATTAACCTGGATGAACATAGGGAGGCGGAGCCATCATGGCGGAAGCGTGATATTGCCGCCAGAAAGACTCTTAAAGTAGCATGTGACAAACCCGACTGAGCCAGTTGGAAAAAGAAAGGGAGGAGCTCGGCGGGCGTGGCACGCAAAGGATGTACTCCGGCGTCTGCACACCAGTGGCAAAAGCGTTTCCATTTCAACTTATAGGTCTTTATAGTTGATGGAGCCCTGGCCTGAGCAAGGATGTTACGGCACTCCTGAGGGATGGTTAGATGTGCAAATTCACAGTGTTCAGGTTCCAGGCTGATAAGCTCAGAGAAGAGGGGTCTGGATGGTAGATTTGACCCCTGTTCATGGAAAGAAGATCCATTCGAGGATGAAGAAGAATGGGTTTGCATTGAGACAGGAGTAGCAGCTCCGAGAACCACGCCTGTCGTGGCCCCCTGGGAGCAATCAGAAGGATGTGGCAGGGTTCTCTCCGAATCTTCCAAAGTACTCGTGGCATTAGAGGGATCGGAGGAAAGGCGTAGGCGAAGAGATTCGACCAATCCATCAAAAGGGCATTGCCTTGGGATCCTTTGTGGGGATGCCAGCTTGCGTAAGCGGGGCATTTGCGGTTCTCTGGAGTTGCAAAGAGGTCGATTTCCGGGAATCCCCAACGACGAAAGACCATATCGAGTGTTGGCTGGTGGAGTTCCCACTCGTGGTTGGATGATCTGGATCTGCTTAGGGAATCCGCCAGAAGGTTGGACAACCCCGGAAGATGAACTGCGGTGATTGTGATCTGATGCTTGATGGACCAGTCCCAAATCGTCTCTGCCAGGCGGGATAACACCGGAGACTTTGTTCCGCCCTGCTTGTTTATGTAATGCATGCAGGTTGTGTTGTCTGTCTGTATGAGAACCGACTCCCCTTGCAGCACTGGTTGAAATGATTTCAGGGCCAAAAAGATAGCCATGAGCTCCAATTTGTTGATGTGCCAGGTCTTTTGATGCACAGTCCATTTCCCCTTGACGGAAAGGTCTAGGAGGTGAGCTCCCCAACCCTCCAGGGATGCATCCGTCGTTAAAGTTAGATCCGGGGTGTTGAACAGAAAGGACGTGCCTGCCGCTAGCTGATGTGGTTGTGCCCACCATCTGAGCGCTTTCTTCATGGGGACGGTGATGGTAACCTGATCGTTGAAGGAACCGGTGACTTGGCGCCACTGTTTGTCTAGAGCCTGTTGGATAGGTCGCGCTCGTAGTCGGTAATGAGGGACAAGAGCGATGCACGACGAGGCCATCCCTAGAAAGGACTTCAACAAACGGACTGAAGCGCACCTCTTTGCCAGAAGTAGCGAAACTAATCGGAGAATCCTTTGCTGACGCTCCCGGGAGACAAACGCCTTTGCTAGTTTGGTGTCCAGCGTTGCTCCTAGGAAATCCTTGCAAGTTGTTGGCTGCAATTGAGATTTCTCCAGATTGATGGACAGACCCAAGGAACGGAATACTGTCTGACAAATGGAAGTATGGTGTTGGAGTTGTGAGCGGGATTGCGATTTCAGGAGGCAGTCGTCGAGATATGGGAATATCTGGATGCCTTGGAGACGAAGAAAGGCCATGACCGGAGCCAACATTTTTGTAAAGACTCGGGGGGCTGACCGGAGGCCAAATGGAAGGACCTTGAATTGGCAATGAAGGTGCCCCACCTTGAAGCGCAGGAACTTTCGATGACCTGCGAGTATTGGGACATGGAAGTAGGCGTCTCGGAGATCGATGGTCGTCATGAAATCTCCGACAGAGAGTAAACGCAAGATTTCTGTAAGCGTTAGCATACGGAAGGTCTGATCCTTGAGATAGTGATTGAGTGCTCTCAAGTCCAATATGGGTCTCCATTCTCCGTTCTTCTTGACGACAAGGAAAAAACGGGAATAAAACCCCTTCCCTCTCTGAGACTTTGGTACTACTTCCACCGCACCTTTTTGAATGATAAGGCGAACTTGATGAAATAGTTCCCTGAGGTGCGGAGGTGGTGGTCCGGAAGGTGGCGTCGGAGGAGGAACCTCGACAAATTCCAATGCATGGCCTCTTTTCACAATGTCGAGTACCCAACGGTCCGTAGTAATGGAGGTCCATTGAGAACCAAACAGAGAGATTTGACCTCCAATTCTCCGTTCGACAGACAAGTCATTGACGTTTGTTGGATTGTCCTGTAATTTCTGGCAGGTTGCTGACGGGAAGACTGTTGACGGTTACCGGTGAAACGTTGGTTACCTTGGTTAAAGGACCGATATTGACTGCTTCCTCCACGAAAAGTGGATGTAGTGCCACGTCCTCGAGCACCCCGAAAGGGCTGCTTCTTAAATTGAAGGGTACCCAAAGCACGTGCAGTGTCCGTGTCCTTTTTTTTTTTTTTTTTTATTTTTATTTTTGAAAACCTTTATTGTGCTAAAAGACAGTACAAGTACGGGCCCACAACCATCCGGCCGGCCACGGTCACACATTCGGCACTGGTGCATGCAATACGATGCCATGGTAATGCGGCATAACAATGGCTACAGTATACTAGTAGACTGGAAAGCGCCGTCGTACCTTGGCCCAGGAGCAATGCAGGTTAATTTTCAAAGTCTTTTGTTTGCGCAAATAGTAGTCAGGTCATGCTGCTCCGCACTTAAACAACGAAAGTAAAAGGCAAGGTCCATGTAGGTGGGACTCGACAAAAATATCTATATCTGGCAGAGCAGTGTACAACATGCAAGTCCCGACCAGAGGATGGTCACAGGATAGTAGGACCACAGGAAGCTATCCAGCAACCCATCCCCAATGCTACCACTACCCATCCCCCAGTATTCCCAACACGGGCCTAAGAAGAAGGGAAAATCAAGAAGAGCATAAATGGTGCCATAGAAAGAAAAAATCAACCAATAAGTAACCCCCCACCCTACACACATGCAGAGGCTATGGCCAACCCCCCCCTAGCAGAGTGTCTGTCGCCCCGTAAACCCGAAATACAGAAGGAAGAGAAAGTAAGAAGAAGAGAAAGTGAAAGTAAAATAAGAATAAGAGCTAATTCCAATGACATAGGGAGTCTGAACAGGAACCCCGTCCCTGAACGTCCCTAAGAAAGAACCGGGAGGAGGGTCAAGCAAACATACGCGCAAGCTCCATCAGTCCAGTAAGCAATCCCCACCCCAATAACAACTTCAATAAAACTGTGGCAAGCAATACAGTGGGGAGGGAATCAATACTTATTCAGCAATACAAGAAGCCGCAACGTTATTACCCAGGCTCCCAGCCCACATCTAACCTCCCACCCGACCACCACGACCCACCAGAGACCATGTCAAATGCAGCGCAGAACAAACAGTTATACCAACCTTGTAGCCTCCCAATACATCAAGAGATCACCCAACCCAAATGCAAGCAGTCAAATAAAGAAAACCGCGGCAGGGACCCCACCATCCCCACCCACCCCAATACCAACTGCAGCACAAACCCCCATCCCCCAGGCAGAAATCAACAGCTGTACCCTCCAATTACAACCCCATGTCGGCCAATACAAGACGCCATCAGAAGTTCCAAAGTGGATCAAGAGTCCCGATGTCCAGCAGCTAGGTAAGCAAAATCAATACAAAAAGATATCACCCCTGGCCTGAGCGTTGCAGTCCATCCGGAGAGGACCTTCTCGGGAACCATGCCGAAGGCGAAACAAAGGGACAAGATGGCCGTCCCCAACAATGAGAAAAACTGACCAGAAGAGGTGCAGGGCCCCGAGCCACGGGGGGACGGCTGACCAAAAGGGAGGGCTTCCCAGCACCCTCGGGAGAGGAGATTACCAACCGAGGAGAGGAGGAAGTTCCTGCAGCAAGGGCAGCAAGGAGGTCCAGCCGTCGGGGTGGCAGCAAACCATGTGGGAGCAATAATGGCGAAGGCTGGGCCTCAGAGTACAGGGTGGGGGAAGACAGTGTATCCATCTTCGCAGCGGCAGACAATTCCGCAACAGTGTCGCCAGATACCATTAGTTTCGAGGCAGGCGCCAGCTGTAACATAGTATCCGGGCCGTTGATTGCGACAGGCAGCCGGTGTCTCGATACGGAAAGCACCTCTTCGAACTTGCGGCTCAACTCCTTAGCGGCTTGTCGACATGTGGAACCCAGATCCACGAGAGCCGCCAGGACCTCCATACGAGTCGGAGCCCGCTGCGGGGCTTCACAGTCCGGCATTTGGGTCGGTGTCCCCGGAGAATAGGAGCGGGGCGGTGCAGGCAGGGCAGGATAGCCGAAGGACAAAGAAGCAAGCACCTATCTTAGTCCGCCATCTTCCCCACAGCCATCCGGTTACAACGGGGGGGGGGGAGAGAGACTATCACAATTCGGGATGTTGCAGGCGAAGGGCGCCGGCAGAGGTGCAGATTGTAAGCCTGAGTAACGAACAGCAAGCAACCCCTCGCCGCTGGTCAGGAGGCGGCCCCCGGCGCAGGCGGCACCGCCAGCCGGAGCCGAGGCAGCCCTCCAGCCGAGCCACTGTCGGAGAACAAAGGGGGTTAGGGGTCCCAACCTGCCAGCGCCCACCGCATCCAAGGTCGGGGAGGATGACCCCACCGTTGCACTCCACCGGCAGTCCAATTGTAAGTGCGGCGCCTCCCGTGTCAGTACTCCCCACGCCGCGTCATCTCGCAGCGGCCATCAGGGCGAGGTCCAGGGGGAGACAATGGTGAACGGCTCAAGCCACCGTATCGTCGTCCACCCGGCCAGTAGAGCCCTCGGGAGAACGCGGTCGTAGTCTGCACGGTAGCGCGGTCGTGGCGCCGCGACTAATGATCAGGATTAATGACAGGATACCGGTAGAAGAGTAGGAGGCTTGCGGAGCTGGGAGCCTACACGACCGTCCTGTCGGCCATCTTGGCTCCTCCCTCCGTGTCCTTTTTTATGGATTGTAGCGCTTCATCAATATGCGCTCCAAATAATGACTCGCCGTCATATGGCATATCCAGGATTCTTGTCTGAACTTCCTGTCGAAACGAAGTTGAGCGTAACCAACCTTGTCGACGCAGGACGGCCGCTCCAGCGAGTTGGCGAAAACCAGTGCAGGCCACATCCACTGCACAATCAATGAGTTCCTCTGCAGTTCTTTCTCCTTCTTGCAGAATTTTCTGTGCTTCTGCCTTGGAAGCATCCGGGAGTAACGCCACATAGGCGGACATATCAGACCAAGCCTGACGGTCATAACGACCTAAGATAGCCATAGCGTTAGCTACTCGAACCGTTGTAGAGGACATAGAGGAAAATTTACGCCCAACAGCATCTAGGCGACGGCCCTCTCGGTCTGGAGGAGCGGTGATTGTAGACGCTGGATTCTTCGAACCTCTTTGAGCTGCCTGCGTGACGACAGAATCGGGCTTAGGTTGACCTGTAAGGCATGCTGGAGATCCCACCGGCGCCTTATATTTCTTTTCCAACCTCGGCAGTTGTGCTGGTAAAGAGTTAGGCGTTTTCATTAATTTGACCCCTTCAGTCCAGATGAAGTCTATAATCGGGACTGTGTGTATCTGTTTTAATGGTTGGTTCTTGAAATCATATAGGAAGCAATCTTCCTCTCTGTGGGCTCGTGGTAATTTGAACCGTTGCGCCGCCCTGTCCATTAATTGGTGGAAGCCTGCAATATCCACTGGAGGAGAATCCCCTGGCGGCACTTGAGAAGGGGATGGTGTCTGAGCACGATAGTCATCCCACTTCGCTAAATGTTCTTCACCATCCTCATCCACATCAGAAACTTCTCCATCCTCACGCTCTGGAGGATTCTCGTCATCATCATCATCTGGATAAATGGTTGTGTGAACACGAACTGATGTACTCCTGTGAACAGTAACAGGCGGCGCCGGTTGTGGAGGAGCCAGTGCCGGCTCCGTTATTGGTTTCAACACCGATGGGACTGCGGTAACCTGTGGAGATGGTGGGAATCGTCGATTGTAATCTTCCAACATACTTTGGAGGTTCGATATCATTGATATAGGCAACATCGCAGCTGGTACTTGAGGATGAGTTGCTTGATGTTGGCCATACTGATCCTCTTCATCGTTACTGAAGTCTTGGCACTTTATGTTCAAGTCCGAAAGACTTTGAGCTTGGTCATCAGACTCTTGATCTGAGTCAGTAGCAAACAAAGGAGATGGAGGATTAATCATTTCTCCTTCTGTAAAAGTCCCGAACTGGACAGATTTGCTGGACTGTAGAGGCAATAAAGGCATTGAAGCAAATGAAGAGGCTGGCGTGGAAACTGTGTCCTGCGTACGCGTCGACGGCATGACATCAGTCGTCTTCTGCGAGGGAACTGTCTTGGATGCCGTCGCCGACGAGGAGACCGTCGACGGAGTAATCTTCATGGGCATCGTCGTCGTCGTCGACGGAACCTTCACTTTCAAGGTCTTTGTCGACGGAGCAGTCGTCGACGGAGCGGTCGTCGACGGAGCGGTCGTCGACGGGGCAGATGGAACAGGTCCTCTCGTCGACGGGACAGACGTCGACGGTACGCTCGTCGTCGAGGGCGTAGACGAACCCAGAGTCTTCGATCCTTTCGTCGACGACGACCGGGTCGTCGACGAGTGAACTCTCTTCGTCGAGGAAGATGAAATTTGAATTAAAGAAGAAACAGTCTTAGAACTGAGAACCACTCTCATCGACGACGAAGACGTCGACGCCGAAGCCGACGACGATCCAGAGGCCAGCGTCGTCGTGACTGTCGTCGTAGATTTTGATCCAGAGACAGCCATTCTCGTCGACTGAGCTGAAACTACCGTCGTCGACGAAAAATCCGTTTTCTTCACAGAAAAACTGGAATTTGAAGCAGAAAGAGCCTGAGAGCTATGTCTCGTGGGCCCAGACGTGGTAGGTAATGGTGAAGACACCGCAGGGGTCAAAGCGAGGGATAGTTTCCTCTTTTTAAGAAATGGGGAAGGCACCTCCTGCACACTACCACGCTTAGAAGCTGCTTTAGAACGGCCTGACACAAGACTTTCAGCATCAGAAAGTATATTGTCTTTGTCTTTCAGTCTTTGGAGCCAAACTAGTAAGCGGCCTTCTCTGTCCTTAAGAGTTTTCTCTGAGAATTTTCTACAGAGCTTACAGGTGCCCACTTCATGGTCCGGGTAAAGGCAGTAAATACACTTACTGTGTGGGTCGTCATGAAATAATCTCAGCTTTCCACAGGAGGAACAAGCTCTGAAGAGAGACTTCTTACTTGAAGACATTGTGGAGAAACTGGAAACACTTGAAGAGAAGAAAACTGAGCAGAGCTCAGGGAGACTCCCTTACACACGACGTGCGGTAGAAAATCTGAGGGCTTGAGCTCTGAGAAGGTTCTAGAGGGCTGCTGGCGCCTGATTGGCTGCAGTTTGGACTAACATAATGACAAGGATAGGCTGCATTGCAACTGTTATATTCCCATGCATTCCTAAGGAGAACTTTTTGGTTAGGTACCCTATGCTTCTTGTATGCATTTTTTGGGTTTTTCCTTACTATGTTTATATATATTTATTATATATTATTATATATTTAGTATTTATTGCTATTTTATTTACCGTGGGACTCCCACTCCGACGACGGGGAATATTCAAGCATGTGAATCTATGAAAGACACCCCAATACTGGAGAAACATGCGCTTTTCCATTTGCAGCTCCTTCAGATAAAGATTATGTTCCTTTCTTGGTGGACAAAAGGGGGGTCCTGAATGAACTCCAATGTATGGCATGATTGGACAATTTGTATCACCTATTTGCCGGACGTTATGTACTTCCATGCAGGAGCAAAAAGGGAAATTCTCCCACCCACTTCTAAGGACCAAATTAAAAGAGGGTATTAGCTGGGTGTCAAGCTCTTTTCGGATTGTCAATGGTTCGTGCTTGTGAAGACCTTCTCTTCCTGATTAAAGACCTCCTGTAGGCCTTCTTTAGTTTAAATTGAAAGTATCCTTGATCCGATCCAGACTCTGGATAATAAGGACATCCATACAAATTGAATCCTACTCTGAAATTGTAATCTTTCTGAGCCACGAAAACTAGATGTCCCAAATCTGCAATACTGAAATATCCCCAACGCTTTTGCTGTGTCAGTGTTGGTTTTAAGGCTTTGCAAAGCTTCATCAACATGTTTACCAAAAAGAATTAGCCCATCTCAGATTTTAGATGGGGCATCAGTATGGAAGGCTGTGGGCTTTAACCAGCCTCGATGTGTACAATATCTCCTGCCAACTAGCGAATACCTGTATTCGAGGTATCCATTGCTGCGTCAATAAGAAAAGTTACATCTCCCTTTTTTAGGGTGGCTCTTGCTGGTTCCATCTCCTCCTCAGGAATAGGGTCCAGTAATGGAGCAATGTCATGCCACATTTAGCGATCATAAGGACCTGGAATCGCCACAGCATTGGCCTTCTTAATTGAGGTGGCAGCCATAAAGGAAATTCTTTGGCCCAGATTGTCAATACATTTGCTATCCTTGTCTGAACGACTAGATGATGGTGTTAGGTGGGGGTTTTTTGTTCTTTTCTGAGCTGCTGAAGCAATTACTGAATCCAGTCTAGTATGACCAGTGAGGCAAGCCTGGGCTGAATCCGGAACCTTACATTTATGCAGATGAGGAATCACAGCTGGTACAGTAGACAGTCTTCATTAATTTCAAACCTTCTGACCAGACATACTCAAGAACGGGAATGGACTAAACACATTTCCAAAGTTGCTCGGTAAAGTCTAAGAGATAGCATGGTTTGATCTACAGAGGTCATTGGTAGTTTCAATTTATTGGCAGCTCTTTCAATCAATGAAAGACATTTGGAGCCATCATTTGTTGAATACAGTGGAATCGGTCCTTCATCTCCACTTTCGCCCATTATCATCTTTCCCATCACCACCTGGTGGCTGCTCTACTTCCATAATAGAGGATGCTGAACCATTAGAATAAGCCTCATCCATATCTTCTCCATGGACTGATCCCGTTGGAGGTGGTAGCGGTGATGGCTGCCTAGGGGGTGAAACCAGAAATTGAGACGGCTGAGGAGGTGGGAAGATGGGTGTAGCAGGAAACACCAAGTTAGGATTATTAGTTGGTTGTTGCGCTAATCACTCATTAAAAGTATTCATCGTCTGTTGCATGGTTGATCAGACCATTGGCTTTAGGACCACATCTGGTTCTCTATAATATGTAAGTGGCTTCTCCCTGATACCAAATGGAGTACGCTCAGACTTATAATCCTGCAGATAAACATATTTGCTGTGGGACTACTCATCATCCATTGCTTACTCTCCAAAATCAGGGACATAGCTCCCATCCAATTTAAGCGGTCAGTGAGGCATAATCACTAGGCCCCTCTTGATCTGACTGCAATAACTGCACTGGAGGAAATTATGTCAACCTTAAAGGTGAAAAAACATTTACTCCTATGTCTTATGGTCTGAGGGGTTCTCAGCTGTGATGCGGATCACGGTACGGTTGGGGACAGTATCCATGTTGACTGTCATCCTCATCGTTGACTGAATGCTCGTCGTCAGGTATATTTTTGTCGGCAAGTTGAAGTTGTCAACGATTCCCTCATCAACAAGGTTTCATTTGAAGATGATTATTACAGGTGAATCTCTGTACCGCTTACATGCATACTAATCTGTTTTTCTCAGTCTTGAAGTCTTAGTTGAGAAAGATTTACAAATCTTGCACTATGCAGACTTATGTTTAGGATAAAGACAATAACTACAGAGTGTGGGTCATCAGTGTAAATAATTTTCCTATCAAGATGAGCAGGTTTTAAAAAACAGATTGCTTCTCTGTCAGCCATGCTGACAGTTAATTGTCAGACCAAATAATCTTCCTGGTCCAGAAATTGTCACAATCAAGACCTCACAGTACAGTAATGCTGAAGACAGGGCTTGTCCAAATCCAGGGCAGACCAAACGGAGACAATTTGTCGTTCACTGAAAGGTTCGAGCACAACTCTGGCAAATGACTCACACACAACGTGATGTAGAAATCTGAGCTATGGTGGCGTCTAGGGAGAGTAGGTAGCGTAAGCTTCCACCTTGTTGGCTGAAGTTTGGTTTCTTTCAATTGAGGTGTATGTGTTACTAAACATACTATGTTGTTTCAGGCACATTGACATTTTCCACTGTGTATTGAATATTTTACACTAAATACTATTTTAGTGCACCCAGGATTCCCAGCCTGACAACAGGGATTGTATATGAATGATCTTATGTTGGAGAATCAGACAATATAAATCGGATCCTCAACTGGTATCGGTGCCATCAATATCACTGCTGGAGAGGGCAATCATGGTGGTTAAAATGGCACAAAGAACTGGGCCAATGACCTTGTCAGGTCCAAATTCGATTGACTTGGAATGAGCTCCGACCTCAACCTCGGAGCAAGGTCAAGAGGCACAGCTGGCTTCGAGGACTGATCCGCCAATGTTAGCTTATTTTGAGTTCCCCTCCGATCCATTGGGCCTGAACGCACACCAGAGGGTCCTGGGCAACAATTTTCTCCACAGCTCACTATAGCTGTTGAAGTTGAGCTAGCATTGCCACCTGGTTGGGATGAATCCAGAACGGGGCTGGCATCAGAGCCAGTCCTGCAGGAGAGGAACAGCTCTGTGGCCAGCACATCTTAGCACTAGAGGCAGGGAATTCCTCTGGTAGGAGCACCCAAGCAATTTCCTGCCTCTAGTGATAAAAACACTACACCACTTGTGTGTTGGTCTAGTGCCTGTGATACAAAACGCCCTAAAACACAATGTGGATAATCGGCAATAGGGGTTACGCTAGAGTTTGGGCACTACAGCAGCCTCCCAGGAAAACCTACCAAACCCAGGCATTTCTGAAAACTAGTCATCCAGGGGAGTGTATGGTGGTGTGCCTCGTCTGATCTCATGTTTTCTTACCCACTATGCCCTGCAAATCTCAAACCTTTGACTAAAATCTCACATATCCTTGCATTTCTCAGATGTGAACTTACAGAAATCACAGGCATGCTTCAAACCAAGGTTAATGAGAGCCCCCTAATTGACTGATTTAATGCATGCCTGTCACAGGCACCAGGGCTAGCCGCTCAAGTGCGGTAGCATTTTTATCAGGACAACTGGGAGGGAGGCTAGATGGTAGCATATTTGTGGATCTCTGAGGTTCCCAGAGGTGTACGTCACAGAAATAGAAGGAAAATTTGGGTCTTTAGCACCAGTTTGAGGAATAATGGGTAAGAAAATCTGGTGTGGGACAGACAAGTCACCCCACCCTGGACTCCTATGGGTGTCTAGTTTTAAGAAATGTGTGGGTTTGGTAGGTTTTACTAGGTGCCACTTGAACTAGGGTCTAAATTCCACATCTACCAAAATTGCACAAAAAAAGGTCTGTTTTGAGTCGAATAATGTGATCTGTCCATGTTGCGTTTTGGGCCCATTCCTGTAGCGGGCGCTGGGTACACCCACACAAGTGAGGTAACACTTTTATTGGGATATGTGCGGGATGCTGGTTAGTAGGATATATGCGGCTCCCCACAGATTCCAGAACACTCCCTCGCAGAAATGTGAAGAAAATGTGTGTTCTTCCCCAAAGTTTGAGGTTTGCTAGGATTTATGGGTGAGAAAACCTCATGAGAACCATACAAGTTGCACCACCCTGGTACACCCCACACCCCAATCCCAGGGTGTTTAATTTTCAGAAGCGTCTAGGCATGGTAGGTTTCCCTGGGTGGCAGCTGATCCCGGGTAAAAAAACTGCAGCAACGCACATAGGAAGAAAAAAGTGCGGCTTCTGCTAGGTGAAATAAATTGCACACCCTGAACTCACTCAAAGGATGGAGGTCGCATACGTGATAGTGAAAGAAAAGGAGGTTCTATAAAATAAAATATTTGCTTAGGATCCCAAAATTTGGTAAAGCGAGGAAGCCAGGATCGGTACCAGGTTTTCTGTTGTCACATTGTGCATTTTATCCACAAGTCGCCTACTTTTTTCTGCTGTTTTTAATTCTTGGTGCATGATGGCAGAGCGTGGATGACAAGCAGAAGGCACCCTATAGCTGGGCTCGAGAAACTAAAAGCCAGAGCCAGGCATGTGGTTCAAGTCCATAGTGGCCCACCTCTAATAGCATTCTTTTTCAGTTGGATATTCTTTTGCATTAGTAGATGATATTTGCCCCCAATGCACAGTTTTGATGTTAAAATGTATCTGGCACCTGGAAAGAACCAAACTCCTTTCAACCAGTGCTTTAAGTGGAAAATTAAAAGTGCCGGTACTCAGTAATTTAGAGTGACCGAACGTCCTGGATTTGCCAGGACAGTCCCGATTTTCGGGAAATGTCCTGGTGTACGACACTTATTGTAAAAATTATAAAATGTCCTGGTTTTGAGAGAGGGTCGGGTAAGCACGAGAGAGAACAGTTTGAAAGATTCTCTTAATGTGCTGCCTGACTTAATTCAGGCAACAAAGCAGGGTTTAATGAAGGGTGAATCAACCCACTGCAAAGCACATTACCGGAGGCCAGAATCACAACGCTCCCCTTGCAACACACCCCAGTTTGGCACTTTCATCGCTGCACAACATATTGACAGAGCAGGGTCTGTCTAGAGACCCTGCCCTGTTAATCACTGCGTGGTGACGAGCGCCCACTCAAACCCCTGCAGTTTGGAAACAATGAAATGGGCGCTTCTAATCTTCAGCAGAAACTCTGCGAAAGGGCGGCTACTTCACGGCTCATTTACTTGCAAGCTGCTCGGAAGCCCTGCCCTGGAGGAGATGACTAGCCTGAGCCTGCCGTTGATGAGGGTACTAGTACTCTCCCTGTGCTACAGAGAAGTGCCAGTACTAAGGACCCAAAATTTCGGAAGTGCCATTACTCCGTACCGGTGAGTACCGGCCCATTTAAAGCACTGCTTTCAACATGAAGCTTAAGACATATAGGAGGATTGGCAATCAAACTATATTCTCCAGGAGCTAAAAAGCAAGACAGTACAACCCGTCCATCAATCTCAGATTTTGATACATTAAAGCACAAACTCGCTCAAGACAAGGACCAGGGTGAAAATCAATTTTATTAAATCATACAGTGCATCAAAAGCAAGATAAGTTAATTGGCACAAAGTATCAAACTGAAGCTGAGGAGTACTTCCTCCTCTGTTTAAAGGCACTTTAAGACCCCACCCAAAATAAAAGGCGTGTACAACTTCATGCAAAAAACTGTTCTAATTCAAAGTTGGTGAGACACTTCTTAAGAAAAGGCAAAAGGTGCAGTATCAGCTAAAATCTATCAAGGACACTTTGGAGGATTTAAGAGATATTGGCACTTTGGTGTTAGGGGGAAAGCCACACACAAGAGAGAATAGCCCCATCCTCATTGCAAACTCATTAATATACACATTTTCAGCTGCATGAATCTTCCAGCTTGTGGATGGACTTTGTGCACCTCTAGATATTTTGAACGGTCACATAGATGTTTTTACAGCACTGCTTTATATCGCCTATTTACCCGCTCAGACAAAACTAAAATACATTTCCCGTGTCTCTCAGCAGATCCGAGGGTCAAACATATAAATAAAAGGCAGTAGGTACAGCATCAACTATCTTCGTCATCCAATCAATGACAGAAACCTACACAAGAACGTGCCACTAACACTGGGCTCATTCATGCCATGCTCCCAGAGGACGTAGCCGGACTTAAAAACAACTTGGAATCTCATTAAGAATCTTGCTACTCATGAGCGCAAGTGCTTTACCAGTGAATGACATCTCAGGTGGACGTTAAAGGGCACTTTGGAGGAGATAAAAGATAGTGGCACTTTGGTGTTAGGAGAAAATCACCGAAGACAATGGGAAAGCTCCATCCTCCGTGTTATCAGTCGTTAATGTACCAATTTTCAGCTGCATGAATCTTCCAGCCTTTGGACAGCGTTTGTGCTTTTGTAGATATTTTGAAGTCACACAGGCGTTTGCAGCATTGTTTTCTATTGCCTATTTACAGTCTCACACAGCACAAAAGTACATTTTCTTTGCCTCTCAGAATAACGGAGTCAAACTGATAAAGAAAATGCACTGGCACAGCATCAGCGATTATGTTCTTCCCATCAGTGGCAGAAACCTGGACGAACGTGCTACTATCATGGTGCACCCCACGAGCACGTAGGCGGACTTCAACTCAATTGATTGGACTCTAATTGAGAAGCTTGCTAATCATGAGAGCACGTGTTTTACCAGCACATTCCAGGTGGCTGTAGCACAATATTTATCAGGAAGCTCCCAAACACCACTGGTGCGGGTTTAACACTGCAAGCAAATGGCTTCAGTGAAACGCCGGTTGTACATACCTTTGCAAGGCACGAGTTTGCTTTTTTCAGGCCAAGGCCTGGCCACTGTTAATGTTAAGCTGGCATATATGCACAGCGGTGCAATCTTCAGTCTAGGAAGGATGAGAATGGCACCTTCAGATCCATAATTTTAATCTAAGTCACCCTGGTTCCAGGTTGGCCGGAGAGCTTTATATGCCAAGAACAAATTGATCTGTGTGCAAATGAGAGAACTCCTTATTGATTTAAGTTGCGATTCTAAACTTACTAGACAATTTCATTAAGGACAAGTGGTAGAATACAGTTAGTGCAAATTAAGAACAACTATGCCAGCTCCGTTAGGGGCCTGTCACTGTGTGCTCTGCACTGATTACTCAGGCCACAAAAATTGGAATATTTAAGGACTTCAACCTCTATCAACCATCAGTCTGCCATGTTTTAAAGCTCAGATGTACTGCAGGTACCACTTTTAAGATGACACAAAGCACAATTTATACATGAGAAGCTGTACTTCTTGCACGGCAACAGGAAGAGTGGCTAAAACATGACAAACAACCATCACAATGTAGTATTTTTAAACTCATCCATTGCCAATTGTGACTCCTATCAATGTCTAAGCAAGTGCCGTCAGATGGTTACAGTATCAACATAAAATATTCTCGAATAAAATAATTATTAAATGAGAAACAAAACATATAATTTCTTGAATCATGTAAACTCCTGCAATACTCTCATCCCCACACCCAGATTAAGTACCCATGGTACGCTATGAAACATACAAACATTTACATTAAAAAGTGGCTTTTTCACATCGGACATTCCCCCTTTTTACTATTCTACCACTACTACCAGGGTTCTATGCATATGCTAAATCCCAGAAAACAAATAAAAAGATATACAGAAGAAATTAGGCATAATGACCAGTGTTATGTGCAGGACAATGAACCCTAAAAGCAAATTAATGCCCTTGTATATTCCACATATCAAAATATGAAATAGGGAAATTACTAGGAATAATAAAGGTTCAATTATGTTAAATATTATGGTATGTTTTACTTGTGCAGGGAGGAAACCTGCTGCTGAGGACATGCATAGTAACCTTAACTCCCTTAGTGAAAGGAGATTACAAGGTAGTAACTTGGAGTAAAAAAACAAACCGTCTGATCTTGTCAAAGAGCTTTGGAGTGGATAAAAGAGTGATGCTCCACATTAACAAACTGTTGTCTGGGAAAGAAAAATATGTTGTTTAGGGGTGAGAGCAGGTAACAAGATAGCTGTTATAATAAACATGTTATGTGTGAGACACTACAAGGTAAAAACTAATGGAGGACAGTAATAATAGTTCCTACCTCAAACACCCTCAGCATCCAGCCCAACACTGACAGAGGATTAGAATTATTTCCAAAAACCTTCATACAAAGTGAATAGTAAAAAATAATATGGACAGCAAGATGCTCCCATTCACTTTGATCAGCAAATTAAGCACCAGACATGCTAAATGTAAGAGTGGGCATGTGCAACTTTGCCAGCTTGACCCTGATCGGTTTCCTGGCCATCCCACATAAAGGCCTGCAAGCAACTCGTGCTCCAGTTTTTGGCAGATTGCTAATATGCTGGTGGCTGGTACCCGCCTGCAGGGTCTGGGTTGTTGCTGAAAGGGGGTTGCTGGTAGCTAGCACCCCCAACATTGGGGTAACTGGAGTAAGGGGGAATTGTTGAGTCCTGTGTGGGGTCAGCATAACTTTGGGTGAAGTCATCCACTCCCATTTTGTATCTCTTGTAGGCAAAGATTGAAAGCATGATCTAGGAGGGAAAACACAAGATGACAGTTAAAATTGGCACCATGCCCACCATCAGCTGTGTTCTTAAAGGCACAGTTCCTCCCACAACTATGCATATTACAGAGACTCATCCATCTCGCACACCACTGTCCCCTAAATCAGAAGGCAACATAAGGCAAACAATACTTGCCTGGTAACAGATGTTCTGAAGCTTGTAATTACTGATTCACATGCTGAACATATCCCTGCCATTTAGCGGCTGGACGGAGAATATCACTTTGCTTTTATCAAGTAGACATTGTTCGTTATAGAGTGACTCACGAGGACACAGACTCTAATGCCACCATGCTAGTACGCTTAACATTTCTTTTTTAATTGTATGATGCAAGGTGTATTGTAATATAAACAACCATTAGAAATCCTGGGGTCTATAGATGTGTGAAACCATTACTAGCAGTTTAAACAAATAAACCAAAACCCACGTGAAACGAAACACATAAGCCCAACACAACTAACCGTGGGCATATCCCTTTACAAGACTAATTCCCTCACTCACCAAAGGTGACATGCTTCATCATTTGGGATTCTCCTCCCAGAGGAAAAACCTAGTTCCTCTGGGGGCTACAACCCCCTCTCTAAGAGGGAAGAGCTCAGGGACATTTTAAGTTCACTATTGGATATACTAAATCCACAAATGAAGAGCTGAGGGCGCAGCGCACATTTTTTTTTAAAAACTGTGAGGAAAGTGAACTTAAAACTAGCTCAAGAACATCAAAAAACCTTTATTATGAGAGGTACTTCGCCAGGATTAAAAACGCAGTGCACCAATGGTCTATATTTAAAACCGCAGTGGTGGACAAGAAACTACTTGGTCAACATGATTCAGCCGTTGTGCCTACAAGTAGGCTAGGCTTTCATCAGGATCTATGATGCTGCTGCAAAAACTGTGCACGTGATAGAACACAAAAGGATACAAGGACACAAATCTTCTTGATGTGCCTGTAACAAAAGAATTACCTACAAACAAAAAACAACAAAGATGTAATGTTTGTAGGTGTATCAACCACATTTGCTGCATTTCTCATGGAGAAAACCATCTAAAAGCAAGAATGAACTTACCCGTAATCCCTGGGTAAGTCACCACACCTCTACCTGGCAACCGCTCAGGAAAGGGGCACCGCTCTAGAAAAAACGGTAGCAACTAATAGTTAGTAATAACATACTTCGGGAGCTAGGAGTGTCATAGAACTGTGACTACCCCACTAAGTCAAAGTGTAAGGAGCCAAACTTACAGATGGAAACTTATATATGAAGGGTAAAGATATAAGAGACTGTTTACACCAAAATATTAGTTGGCTTCGATAGTCTGAACTTCATCAATATGGTCTATTTGTAAAAGTCTGCATACCAAGCTCATATAAAGTCAAAAAGTCATCAGGAAGACTTTTAACTCAAATAACCAGCCGGCAAGAATACAGACAAGTTTTACCATAAAAAAGTAGAAAATGTCTACCACCCCCTAAAGAAAGGGTTCCTGAAAGTGTGTAAACATCAGGGTGAGGCTGGACTATGATTATAACAAGGTTGCTGCAAAGTCACGAGTGCAGGCGACTTAAATACAACGATAGACGGTTTTACAAACAAGAAACACAGAGTCCCTGCGGGGGGGGGCTTACCTGTCCGTCGGTACGCTGCAATGTGTGGAGCCTGAAGCAGGAGGTACGGGGACATTTTCAAGCCTTCTTTTGAGATAATCCTTCCGTAATGTTAGCCAATCAAAGCATGCATCGGGGCTCACATGTGATGGAATACGTCACCATAAGCCCAACACATGCGCAAACAGAGTACAATATTTCAGTGAGCATGTGCTGTAATATCGATGTGCCCAAACATACTGGAAAAACATATATATATATATATATATATTCTGCCCCTGTTACTGTGCATAAAGATAGTGTACTCGGTTCGCACATGCATTGGGCTTATGGTGACGTCTTCCATCACATGTGAGCCCCGATGCATGCTTTGATTGGCTTACATTACGGAAGGATTATCTCAAAAGGAGGCTTGAAAAAGTCCCGGTCCCTCCGGCTTCAGGCTCTACAAATTGCAGCGTACCGACGGACAGGTAAGCCCCCCGCAGGTACTTTGTGTTTCTTGTTTGTAAAACTGTCTATCGTTCGGTATTTACACTAAGTGGGCTCCCGCTTGACCTATATTATCGTTGTATTTAAGTCACCTGCACTTGTGACTAGCAGCAACCTTGTTATAATCGTAGTCCAGCCTCACCCTGATGTTTACACACTTTCAGGAACCCTTTCTTTAGGGGGTTGGTAGACATTTTCTACTTGTTTATGGTAAAACTTGTCTGTATTCTTGCCGGCTGGTTATTGGAGTTGAAAGTCTTTCTGATGACTTTTTGACTTTATAGCAGCTTGGTATGCAGGCTTTGGTAAATAGACAATATTGATTAAGTTCAGACTATCAAAGCCAACCAAAATGTTGGTGTAAATAGTCTCTTACATCTTAACCCATTATATGCAAGTTTCCCTCTGTTAGTTTGGCTCCTTACACTTTGACTTAGTGGGATAGTCACAGTTCTGCGACACTCCTTCTGGCTCCTAAAGTATGTTATTACTATTAGTTGCAACCGTTTTTTCTAGAGCAGTGCTACCTTTCCTGAGCGGTTGCCTGGTAGAGGTGTGGTGACTTACCCAGTGATTACGGGTGAGTTCATTCTTGCTTTTTGATGGTTTTCTCCATGTGAAACGCAGCAAATGTGGTGGATACACCTACAACCATTACATCTTTGTTGTTTTTTGTTTGTAGGTAATTCTTTTGTTACAGGCACATCAAGAAGATTTGTGTCCTTGTATCGTTTTGCGTTCTATCACGTGCACATTTCTTGCAGCAGCATCATAGGTCCTGATGAAAGCCTAGCCTACTTTTAGGCACAACGGCTGAAACATGTTGACCAAGTAGTTTCTTGTCCACCACTGCGGTTTTGCATATAGACCGTTGGTGCACTGCATTTTAATCCTGGCGAAGTAAGACTCATAATAAGGGTTTTTTACGTTCTTGAGCTAGTTTCAAGTTCACTTTCCTCAAAGTTAAAAAAAACATTTTTTTTTTCACTGCACCAACACTCATACTGTTAGCTCTTCATTTGTGGATTTAGCATATCCAATACTGAACTTAAAACATCCCTGAGCTCCTCCCTCTCAGAGAGGGGGTTGTAGCGCCCAGAGGAACTAGGTTTTTCCTCTGGGAGGAGAATCCCAAATGATGAAGCATGTCACCTTTGGTAAGTGAGGGATTTAGTCCTGTAAAGGGATATGCCCACGGTTAGTTGTGTTGGACTTATTTGTTTCGTTTCACATGGGTTTTGGGTTTATTTGTTTAAACTGCTAGTAGTGGTTTCACACTTCTATAGACCCCAGGATTTCTTATGGTTGTTTGTTCTGACTTTGGGGATTAAATCCTGTGTGGTCTTAAAACTTTCCCAGGACCCTCCGGCTCAAAACCGAACTTGGTTATAGTATTGTAATATATACATAGTAGCACTAACACTTCTGTATGGGGCTCTTCAAACCACTTCTCCCCCCCCAAGGATGCTTGGAGGGGAGTGTGTGGATCTTCATAGTTATGAATTTAAGCAAATCTGTAAAAACATAACCTGATCCTTAGGAACTTGCTCCTAATGTAAACATATTTTTAAAATACCTCCTTGCATATGGTGTGAATACTGAGGCAGTGTTATGGTACAGGTGATAAGCTGCCTACCATCCAAGAGGTGGCTTGCTTCTTTTGTGAGAATCGTGCAAATATTACTTCAATCATTCGAGTAGCAAAATTGCCGTTACATGCAATGCTTTTCTTTTGCAGAATAAATTTTGGGGTAGATTCACATCATGCTATGTATCAGCCTCACAGCAGTGTTCTTCCGCTCAAGAAGACATCAGGTGAATGATGTCACAATCTGCCTCGAATTCAAAACTGACACCAAACAAAGAACGTTTTTGAAGGCCTACTGCTGGTGACTGGGAGCGATGCAGAATAGAAGAAAGTGTTTTTTTTCTGAAATGGATGGCCCTTTTAATATTGGAGGTGGATGAGAAGCTTGAACAGAAACCAATATATATTTCTTGCATATATTTTGCCGCAGTACTGCTTAATTATGTAATTGCAAAGCTAGCCTCTGTTGGTAAACAAAGATTTACAAAAAATATTGGTAACTCTACTGAATGATAGACAAACAATGTAAGCACATTCGGCAAAAATTCAGCAAAGACCTAAAAACAACTTGGTGTTAATATCTATTAAATGATCTTGGGTTGCAAGCCCATGAAACTCACTGACTCAGGTGGTAGCAGTCAGAACAATGTTTACATGCTACATTGATGGGTGGTGCCTCCTGACACGATCACTCTTAGTGCATTCTCTGAAGGGCCTAATAACTATTTCAATAAACAACAAACTAAGTTTTCCATTTCACGTGTAGGAGCTCATAGCACCTAACATACGTTCATGTATTTGCCAAACCCAGGTTTACTAAATGGACAATGTATTTCCATAGTACTAGGTTAGTTTGTAGAGGTGAAAGATGTCCTAGTAAGCACCTCACACAAACATTTTGTGGTGTAACAATCTAGTAAGACTATTTGCTTCCAGTAGGACACCCAAAGTCTTGGTACTAAATTTAATGAATCCAAGTTCTAGGATTTTAGAAGCAAACGACCGCTTTGTTATGTGAAATGGGCTCTGGAGGAAATTCTGTTCATTATCGCAGTGTTACCAATTCCAATTCGGATATAAGAAGTGTTTGTGTTGCCCATGTCAGGTCTCTTTGCAAGTATCATTGTCATTCATGGTTCCCTGACCATGCGTACTCCCAGTCAGAAAAGAGGTGTTCTTGGAAAAGGGAATGCAAAGTTACTAAACAAATTCTTGGACAGCACATTCTTGTTATACTGTATTGGATAAGTAATTTTGCCATTTTTGTTTCCAGCCTGCAAAAGAAAGAGTTTATGTTTGGTAACTGTTTCTAGGGCAGTGCTTCCCAAACGTTTAGAACCACAACACAATTGCTAAAACGACAAACCTTTGCGGCCCACCCACCTTTATAGGACATGAGGTAGGCGATTAAGTGCACTTTCATTTTTAGTCTGCACATTTGCTATTGAAATGAGCACTGAAAACTATACTGCATACAAACGATAATGTGTGGAAAACGGTTTCAGTGAGTATCATCATTTGTGCATCACCAAGTAAAGTGTCTTGATTTGTTTTGATCCCATTAAAATAATAGCTTCCATTAAACTTATGAATTACAAAAAATGCCCTTCATCTTTGCTTTCCTAACTGTTGAATGTTTACAGGTCTTTTTTTTTTAACACAAACTTCATTGCACTTCTTTAGTCATTGTCACACTTACTATGAAAATTGACAGTGGATAAATAGTGAAAAAGCAAAGGATAATACACAACTATCCGATTAGTACACATCACAGGCTACATCGTGACATTTTCAGTGAAGATTAAATAACAAATGCTGCATCTCCAAATCCAATAACCAAGCCACCTAATCCAGGAAATCCATGTATGGATCAACACGAGGGGATACATATGTCAATTTTGCATGCGAGAGAGAGGAGGGGAATACTGTACATGAATAGTGATAAGGAGTAGGGAGCCAGCCCCATCAACTAAGAAAGTTAATCATTCCAAGCATTTTCAATGAGCTCGCTAGGTACAATGGGGCAAAGCTTATGGAATAGCATGCGCATCAGAGGTATTGCGAAAAAGCGGTTTGGGTGACTAGTCAGGTGCCATATTTAAAACCCCTCTGGAAGAGCATCCCACTCCAGGGAGATTTTTTAAATTTATTTTTTTAACAGAAGCTACACTACTCCTCTCGTCGAGAGCATCACTTAATAGTCCCCAGTGAGCCATCTCATTCTGCCATGTATCTAACCTCAGGGATATGGGGGATTTCCAGTTTTGCGTGACAAGTCTTTTTGCCAGCAATATGGCCAGATAGGCAAATCACAGTGTCACCTTGGAACCGCACGGCTGAGGATAAAGGCCAAGGAGACAATGCACTGGAGTACCCCATTGATCCAGTCCTGTGACGTCTAATCGGGCCAGTGCACCCCCACCCAACATGGAGATAAACTGGGACAAAGCCATAATATATGTAAAAGATCCCCCTCAGGGGCCTTACATCAAGGACAGCCGAAGGAAGTTGTAGGGAATATTTTAGCGAGTTTGTGGTTTTAAATACATCCTGTGTAAAATAGAAAACTGGATGAATTTAAAATCTGGAGTTGGGATATTCCAGTATACGTGTTCAAGATTTGTCCCGGATTCTCCAAATGAGGTTTGTTTCACAAGTCCGCTTTAGAGGAATCAGCAATGCCGCCAGGTGCCCTTGCAGCTCGCGATATAGCCAGCAGATAAAGTGTCGCCCATTCCCCATGGTATGTAGAGCCAGAAGCAATTCATGTTGCTGGGTTTATTCTTATTAGGGTCCCAGTGAGCCCGCATGTGATAACAGTGTACCCTCTTGAAACAGTGACCTGACCGTCACAACCCCCTCCCGCGGGCCCAAACAGCACATTCAAGTTCAAGTTCGGAAATTTGTATAGCGCACTACTCACCCAGAGGGTCTCAAGGCGCTTGGGGGGGGGGGGGGGTACTTTACTTATCGAATATCCAAGTTTTAAGTTGCTTTCTGAAGGAGAGGTGGTTCTGTACAAGGCGGAGGTGGGTGGGGAGAGAATTCCAGGTTTTGGCCGCTAAGTAGGAGAAGGTTCGTCCCCCCATGGGGGATCTATGGATGCGCGGAATTGCGGCGAGGGCTTGATTGGATGATCGTAGTTGGCGGGTGGGGGTGTAGAAGGATAGTCGCGTGTTGAGGCATTCAGGTCCTAGGTCGTAGAGGGCTTGTAAGAGTACATGAGGATGTTGGAAGCCAGCAGAAACATTTGACACATAAGGTATTTGGGCGCAGTGTATCTCAGCGCCAACTTCCAGTAGGCAAGTGCCACCTGAAGGAGAGGACAGGGCCGCGGGCTAGTTACCCTGGGACATAGCCTATGAAGATGACGGCAAGCGACCTGAGCCGGTGCCTAGCCTATTTCCAACAAATGATGCCAATATGACAGCCAATTAAGTTGCCCCACGATGCAATACGCTTTAAAGTCAGGGGGCCTCCAAATCACGCTCAGTTGTGCGGAGTTGCAATTTAATGACTTACCTTGTGGCGCCTGGTACCTCAAACAAGCTCCTCTGATAATGTATTCAACCGGCAACACTACAACAATGAGGTTTACGAAATAACACACAAGGTGTTCTAACAATCATCTTCGTCAGGGCCTGTTGGCCTGCTACCGACAGGGGCAGCGTGACCAAAAAGGTGATCTGCGGTTTGAGTGAATTGATAGACCTCACAAGGTTCCCCTTCAACAAGACCTTCCTATACCAGTAAATTTGAATGCGAAAGGTGTGAATAGCGACAGGAATGTTCTGGTCTCCGAATTGCAATGCCAAGGCTGTGGGTTGGACTGCAAAGTGATAGGCACAAGGTTTGTTGACGTTGATATAGAGGCTAGAAAGTGCCCCGAAATATGTTAGCAGATGAGATAAGTTCTGCAGTTCGGCACAGAGGTCCAGGAAGAAAACAAGTTACTCACCTGTAACTTTGGTTCTCCAGTATTGGTAACTTTCATAGATTCCCATAGCTTATGTCATTCCCTGTCGTCGGAATGGGAGCCTCTGTAAATAAAGAATAACATAGCAGTAGGTACAAAAGAGAAAGAAAGGCCTAGGCCTCATCTCATTTTGTAGCATATCCACCTCTTTTTGCAAAAGAGACCAAAATCATGCAACAACCAAATCAGATTAGCCTCACCCCATAGAACCTTCCTATGAGAGTCTCAGATTTTCGTAGACGTTGTGTAACAGTAACCAAATATTCTGAAGGCTGAGCTTTCCCAGGGGAGGAGGGTGGGCGCATGGGAATCTATGAAAGTTACCAATAATGGAGAACTAAAGTTACAGGTAAGTAACTGGTTTTCTTACTCCAGTATTGGAACTTTCATAGATTCCCATAGCTTGACTCAGAGTAGCTAGCAGTTAGAAACAAAGCACATTTTGTGAAAAAAATACTGGAATAACACTGTCTCCATATTTTCATAAGAAATAAACAGACATTGAAACGTTTGTCAGTAAACATTACCAGATACCAAATGTGCAATAATAAGAAGGAGGAATAGAAGGGAAAGCTCACCGCTTACTGGAAGAGGTTCCTCAGGACTGCTTGTCCCACTGCTGCCTCACTGTGTGGAAGAGTCCAAGCAGTAGTGCTTTGTGAAAGAATGGGCACTGCTCCATGTAGCTGCCCTACAAATGTCCTTTATAGGAACTTCAGCGAAAAGAACAGCAGACGATGAAACTGATCTTGTGGAGTGAGCCCGTACACGTCCTTCTAGCGGCTTCCCCACCGCTTGGAGACAGTAGTGAATTGTGCTGGCAATCCAACATGAATTCCCTTGCTTCGAAAGGGGAAATCCTTTTCGAGGAGCACTAAAAGTGACAAAGAGTTGGGTAGATTTCCTGAAATCCTGGTACACTGAAGATAGAATTTCAGATACCTTTGGGCATCCAAGGACTGAAAAGACCTTTCTGCTGGAGTCGTAGGTCGAGGGAAAAAAGATTTTAGAATGACCGGCTCATTCAAATGGAAATCTGAAGAAACCTTTGGAATACATTTCGGATTTGTTCTCAGAATCAGAGTGTCCTCTTTGAACTGTAAAACAGGTCCCTTAATCGTGAGAGCTTGAAGTTCTCAAAATCTTCTGGCTGACGTTAAAGCGAGAAGGAGAGCCACCTTCCATGACAGAAACTTCAGATCCGCTCTATGAATAGGCTCAAACTGAGGTATCATGAGTAGCAAGAACCAAATTGAGATGCCACATGGGAGGCGGAAGTCGAACTGGAGGGAAAACCCTAAAGAGTCCTTTCAGAAATTGTTTGACTATTCTTGCAGACCAGAGGTAAGGACCAGAGGCTGTCAGTCTGAATCCGGATATAGCCGCCAGGTGTACCTTGATAGAAGAATGGGCATGACCTGACTTGGCCAGAGACAGAATGTAAGGTAATACTTGATGAGGAGCAGAAGAGAAAGGATGAAGGTTTTCCCGATGGCACAACAAACAGATATATTTCCATTTTGAACAATAGGTTTTATTCGTACTTGGTGCACGGGCTTGAGCTAAAACCCCTCTACACTCCTGAGGGATATTTAAATTCTGAAACTCTGTGTTCAGGAGGCACGCTGTCAACTGCAGTGAGCTTGGATCCGGATGTACCACTTGGCCCTGGGACTTAGTCAATAGAGAAGGAATGGGTCGCAGGTGAACCGGCTAATCTTGAGAGAGTAGGAGAAGCTCAGTGAACTAGAACTGGCGGGGCCACGCCAGTGCTATTCGAATCATTGTGCAGGGTTCTGTCTTGAGTTTCCTGAGTAATCTTGGAATCAGGGGAATTGGAGGAAAGGCGTAAACAAATGCGCCTGACCAGGCCATCGAAAGAGCATCCCCCAACGACCCACCATGGTGTTCCCTGCTTGAGTAAAATCGGCATTACCTGTTTTTTGAGGTGGCGAACAGGTCTATGGACGGAGTGCCCCGACGATTGAAAATACTGTTATGAGTGCCCTGGTCCAGTTCCCACTCGTGATAGATTGACTTCAGACGTCACGTTGAGGGTACCTGGAAGATGTTCTGTTGAAAGAGTGACATGGTGAAGAATTGCCCATTCCCAAATCTCTTGGGCCTCCCTGAAAAGAAGTTGAGACCTCGTTCCACCTTGTTTGTTCACATAGTGCATGGCTGTCTTGTTGTCGGAACGGACCAGGACGGTGGAATTCCAAATCCTCGGAGGGAAAGCCTGTAAAGCCAGTCGATTCGCCTTGAGCTCCAGAAGATTGATGTGGAGAGTGGGTTGCTTGGGTTTCCAGTGATTGCTTACTTGGAGGTCTTGCAAGACTGCTCCCCAGCCTTCAAGAGAGGCGTCGGTGGTCAGGATCAAAGGAGCTGGAGCAACTGTAAAAGTGAGACCTTTTGAGATATTGTCTGATCGCCCACCAGCTGACCGCCTCTTTCATCAGAGGAGTAACTATTATCTTGTCGAACGAGCCTTCCGCTTGGCGCCATTGCATGTCCAGCTGTTCTTGTAATGGGCGCATACGAAGACTGCAATGCGGAATTAAGGGAATGCAAGATGAAATTGATCGTAGGAGAGATTTGTATAGGCGGACAGACAGAGACCGTCTACTTTGCGATGGACAGGCAGAAATAATCAGCCTTTTCTGTCTCTTCTGATGGAAAAGCCTTGCAACAAGTTGTATCCAGAATGGCCCCTAGAAACTTGGCCGACCTGGAGGGAAGAAGAACTGACTTGTTTCTGTTGAGTTGAAAACCCAGATGATTGAAAAGCTGAATGCGACTTTCGACTGCACTTGTAGTTGCTTGAGCTTTTATCAACCAATCGTCTAGGTAGGGAAAAACCTGCAGTGACTTTTCTGAGAAACGCTGCAACTGGGGCCAATACCTTCGTGAATATCCGCGGCGCGGATCTGAGTCTGAAAGGCAGGACCTTGAACTGAAAGTGGCTCTTGGGTACTGTGAAGAGTAGAAATCTCCTGTGGGCTAGGTGAATAGGACCATGGAAGTATGCGTCCTCGAGATCCAGATTTGCCATGTAATCGCCGGGATTCAGAAGACGCAAGATGTCCTGAAGGGATACCATCCGAAACGATGAGATCGGTGTTGAGCTCCCTCAGGTCTAAGATTGGGAGCCATTTTTCTTCTGTCTTGCGAACCAGGAAAAAACAGGAATAGAACCCTTTGCCTCGTTGGGATACAGGTACTGGTTCTATCACTCCTTTAATGAGCAGTTGATGAGGTTCGAGACGTAGAAGGTGTAGATGTTTTGATTCGGTGGCGCGAGGGGCTCTGGAAGGTGGGAGGTGTTGAAACTCTAGTGTGTGGCAAAACCGGATGATATTGAGGACCCACCGATCTGATGTTATGATCTCCAAGCTACGGAGGCATTGTGATATCCTGCCCCCCACTGATGTTACAGGGGGTGAAGGTACAGTAGACAGAGCCGGGAAGCCGCTTTTGGCATTTAGAGGAATCCCTCCCCCGACGCGCCTGTTGTCCTCTTGAATGAAGGCTGGCGAGAGAAACGCCGATTGGCCCTGGCGTTGAGAGTACTGGGGTTTGTCCGACTGTGAAGATTGCGAATAGGAGGAGTAGCGCTGCTGTTGGTATCCTTCTCTATAAGTAGAAAAACATTTCCCTCTTGCACCACAGAAAGGCACTTTGCGGTATTGCAAAGTCCCAATGGACCTTGCCGTTTGTGTCTTTTTTAATATCCTGCAGTGCGTCGTCCACATGCTTTCCAAAAAGCATTTCCTATCAAATGGCAAGTCTAATATCTTATTTTGAACCTCCGGGCGAAACCAGGTGGCCCGAAGCCAACCGTGCAGTCTTAGAACAGCCGAACCCACCAAGGCGCAGAAAGCAGTGGTGGAAATGTCCATAGCGCAATCGATGATCTCTGAAGAAAACCGCTCTCCTTCCTCCAGGATCTTCTTTGCGTCAGCCTTGGAACCATCTGGGAGCTGATCCATAAATGGTGATAAATCGCCCCACGTTTGGCGATCATATTGTCCCAATATGGCTAGTGCATTGGCAGCCCTAACAAGGAGGCTGGATATAGAGGAAAACCTTTTTCCTACATTATCTAGATGCCTACCCTCCTTATCCGGTGGTGTGGAAAGGAGCGCCAATGGATTTTTTTACTGCCTGAAAGATGACATAGTCTGGCTTCGGTTGACCAACCAGGCGCTCGCATTGATTGTTGTTCAGAGGTTTGTGATAGAAATCTCCTCTTATAATCTAACAACATGATTTGTAAGTCACTAATAAGTGAAGACGGCAAGGCCACCATACCCTGTTGCGGTTGATCCAGAGGTCTTTCTTGTGGAAGGTATTGCTGTTGTTCCATATAATAGTCCTCAGAATCCGAATCCTGGTATTTTACTTGAAGTTAGGACGGACTGTATGCATCCCCATAAGGACCCTCACCTTCCTCTGGAAATTCATCATCCAAGAGCAATGCTAGAGGTAATGGTTTCACTCTACGAGGAGATGTTGTTTCTGGTGTTATTTGACGTCTTTTTATTGAAATTTAAAGTTTCTGTATCGTCGACGGAGATTGGATCGTCCACAAGGACGGATTGGTAGTTGACGGTAGCGTCGACGAGCTTGTCGTCCGTACCATTGTAGATGTCGAAATAGTCATCGACCCCATCGTTGGCGTCATCATAGTCGATGACATTGTAACAGGTACCTGTAGTGTCGAAGTAGTAGTCGTCGCTCTCGTCTGCGCACCCGTCGATGGAGCTGGAATAGATGTCTGGTGAATCTTGGATGCCGTTGTCAACGTACCTGGTGTCGTCGTCGACGGATGGATTTTCTTCTCAGATCTTCCATCCTGAGGTAAAGAAGCTGTTTTTTTTTTTTAACAGCTTTGGCTTGTCAGATGGTGGAGGAGAAACAGAAGGTCCATGGCTAGCCTAAGTAGACAGTACCTCAGGAACTAGTCCCTCCCTCTCCTTTACACCTCGGTGAGGAGATTGTTTGGGACTGGGCCTGTCGGACCTATCAGAGGTCCCAGGAGGACCAGTCGAAGCTGAAGGGGAAGACCTACCCTTCTTTCTAGACCTCCTTGAAGATGTTGCTGAGGAGGCATCATCACTGTCACTAGATACTTCTTTACATGACTTTAGCTTCAGCAACCAGGTCAGCAAACGTCCTTCGTGGTCTTTTAGGGTCTTGGAAGAGAATGTCCTGCAGATCTTACAACCAGTGGCCTTGTGATCAGAGTACAAGCAATAAATGCAGTCCTTATGCTTGTCCTCAATGTAAAGCCTTTTCTTAGAACAAGTAGCACCAGCTTTAAATAAAGCTTTCTTCTCCTTGTCTGACATCCTGAAGATAATTGTAGAGAATAGAGATGAAATCCAAAGTTGTAGAGAAATCTAAGCAGAGCTCAGTGGAGACTCCCTTAGCACAACGTGTGGTAGAAAATCCTAGGCTCTGAGGCTCTCTCATCAAGGTTCTATGGGGTGAGGCTAATCCGATTGGTTGTTGCATGATTGTGGTCTCTTTTGTAAAAAGAGGGGATATGCTACAAAATGAGATGAGGCCTAGGCCTTTCTTTCTCTTTTGTACCTACTGCTATATTATTTTGTATTTACAGAGGTTCCCATTCCGATGACGGCGAATGATACAAGCTATGGGAATCTATGAAAGTTCCAATACTGGAGTAAATATAAGATCATCTGCATATAAGGCACAGAGTGGTACACCCCACCTGCCGGGTCTTGCCGGATATGCTGTGCTAGAGGTTCCAGCGCAGAACAAATAAAAGTGGTGACAAGGGGCAGCCCTGTTGAGTTCCACGTGCAATCCGGTATGAGTTCGAAATATGTGGACTTGTCCTAGCCCTTGTTGTAAGACCTGTATACAGAAGGTTGACCCATCACATATGCCTGTGGAATGCCATAATGGGCTAGTGCCGTGAGCATCAAATCCACACCCAAAGTGTTGAAGCTTAGCGTACGTCCAGAGATGCAACCTGCAAAAGGGAAAAAATACAGGATGCAGCCATGATATGGAGAATCCGGAAAATATTCAGCGAAGTACTGCGTCGGTGTACAAACCCACATTGATCATCATGAATTAACTGTGGGAGCAATGAGAGCAATTTGCGGGCAATAATTCTACGCAATCTTATATTCGATGTTCAGGATGGAGCGGGGTCGATACGAAATAAATTCCACAGTCTATTTGCCAGATTTCAACAGTGATGTTACCAACGCCTCTCTAGTAGAAGGAAGCATACCTTCCTCCAAAGAAGAGTTGTATAGTTTTTCCAGACAATGCACTAATTTAGATGTGTACATAGAGCCAAATTCGATCTGTAGCCCGTCCGAGCATGGTGTTTAGTTTCTGGAGTTCTTTAATAGCCCCAGGTATTGCTCCTGATGCTATGGGTGCACTTAAGGATTCCTGGTCGTCCGGCGGCACTATAAGCAGTGTTGCACGCTGTAAAAACCCAGCTAACCTCACAGGTTCCAGGGAGGGTGTGCTGTATAAGAAGGGCATAGAAGTCACAAAACACCCCATTGGGAGTCTGCTGGGTGCCCAGAACTCCATGGGCCCAACATATCCGCCTCTGCATGTATTTTCTCCTGCAGCGCGGTGTCAGTGTGTGTGTATGTGTGCGTTTTTTTTTTTTTTTTTTAAGGGCCAAACCTACTCTTCAGTCGAGTGGTTTCCTTCCCAACCTCCTGTCTATCTCTTACCACTGCACCAACCCACGAACCACGAAGATCTCCCATACTACTAAAGGGAAAAAAAACGTCCCACCGTTTTCTGTAAAATAGGTGTCAACGATATTCCTCAACGTCTTCCTAAAAACTGCATCCTATAGTAGAGCAGGTTGCAGACGCCAAATAGGTATCAGGGTCACCCCTCCACACCCCCCCAACCCTGAATCTACAGCCCCACATGCCAAGAACAGATGCTTATAGGGTAAGTAACAATCAGTTTAAGGCATGTGTGGCTGTTGATACACATGCTTCGCATATACTGTATAGCAGTGTTCTCCAAAAGCAGTGGCTAACCAGTGAACGTTGTGAATGTTTGCGAAAATGCATGTAGCGCCACCTGTCCTCATTAGTTTGTTGGCGTGCTAAAAAATCCATACAATAGTGCATAGTGAAAGTGTGTGATGCAGACCATGTAGCTGCTTTACAAATGTCAACTATGGGGAAGTTGCCCAAGAAAGCCATAGATGCCCCTATTATGCAATTAGAGTGCACTCTGAGGTATAGCTAAAGTTTGTTCAGGTTTGATAGAGCATGTCTAAAAATTCATTTAACGATCCATCTAGAAATGCCTAACTTAGAAATGGCCTTTCCTTTATGAGGCTGTGCAAAAACATCAACAAGTTTTGTTTTGCTAAAGTCTTTTGTTCTATAAATATAATACATTAATGCTCTTTTGACATCTAGTGTTCGAAGAGTGCTTTCTGCCACAGAATCTGGTTGAGGGAAGAAAACAGGTAGTTCAACAGATTGGTTTATGTGGAAAGGGGACAGTACCTTTGGAAAGAATTTTGGGTTGGTACGAAGAACCACCCTACCCTATGTAGTTGGAAAAAAGGTTAGTGCATTCAGCTCACCGACATACCTTAGCAAAGTGATGGCAGTTAGGAAATCATCCTTCCACAATAGAAATTGGAGGGGGCAATTGTTTAATGGTTCAAAAGGTGGACCCATAAGTCTTGTGAGAATAATATTGAGATTCCACCCGGGTGCATGCGGGTCTCTGGGTGGCATTAATCCTTTAAGGCCTTCCATGAAAGCTTTAATAAAAGGCACTTTAAACAAGGATACGTGTTGCCTGTTTTCTAGATAGGCAGCCACATATGGAAGTATAAGCATGGCCAGGGTGCAAATGGTAACAAATTATGTTTTGTACAGATGCATTTAGAGGATCAATATTTTGGTAGAAACAGTAAAAAAAACAAATCTTTTTCATTTGGCTGCAGAACAAGCTCTAGTGGTAGGCTCACATGCTTCCTTAAGAATGGTGATACATTCTGGTGGCAGATTTAGGTACCCTAATTCTACGATTTCAGGAGCCAAATTGCAGGTTTTGGTGTTGGATTTTGCCATGAGTCTGAGTGAGAAGATTTGGGTTGAGGTGAAGCCTCTTGTGTGGAAATACTGAGAGTTCAAGTAGTTTTGTGAACCAAGGTTGACGCACCCATGTGGGAGCCACCAGAATGAGGGAGAGAGACACTTGCCTGAGCCTCCGAACCAGAAACGGAAGAGGCAGAAAGTGTAGAAAAATATCCCAGACCAACTAATCCATACTGCATTGCCTTTGGATAAGGGGTGTGGGAACCTTTCTCTGCAGATGCATAGAGGTCTATTTTTGTACAACCACACTTGTGGAAGTAGGAGAGGAGGACATTTGGGGGGGCGGGGGGGGGGGGGGTTTCGGGGGGTTGAGATCCTACTCATGGACTTATTGCTGCATCATGCTTGGGAATCGTTGTCCATACCCTGAGGATGTTCCGCTAGCAGATGGATTTTGTGATGTATTTCCCAATGCCAAATGGTCAGAGGCGTGAAACTGTAGTGTGTCCACCCCAGTTTTACTATATAGTACATAGCTATCATATTGTCCGTCCGGACTAACCGAACCTTGCCTTTCAGGTGAGGTAGAAATACTTTCAGAGCTAGTGGAGCAGCTTGAAGCTCTAGCAAATTATTATTATTAGGAGCTTATAAAGCGCACTTAAACCCAAGGGCGTCCTGGCGCTGTGAACTCACTCCCTAGAGCACATAAAGATCTAATCTATGAATAACCAGGTCTTAAACCCCTTTCTAAAGGAGAGGAGCTCAGACGCATTCCTAAGATGAGTCGGCAGGCTATTCCAGGCCTCGATGCACCGTAGGAGAAGAGGTTTCCTCCCAAACTGGCCTTTTTAATTCGTGGCACCACAACTAGCCTGCCTTCGGAAGAACGCAAGGCTCATTGATATGGAGATTCTGGTGTTAGTGTCCCAGAGACCCTGAACTGAATTTTGTAGGTGAGCACCCGCTCTGTGAGGGAAGCGTCTGTTTGCATGACCTGCAGAACAGGGTCAATGAACTGACGCCCTTTTAACAGGTTTTGTGAGTTCAACCACTGCAGAGAATGAGGGGTGCGTCTAAATCTCCCAGTCAACTCTGTGATTGGGTACACTGTGGTGCTAAACTTTCTTGTAGAGGACTCATGCAGAGTCTTGCACCAGGCCTTATGGCGATGCATGATGCCATCATCCCCAAAACACACATGAAAGTTTTTGACTGTCAAGTATTGATTAGCTTGAAATTACCATAGCAGTGTTTGAAAATGTTGAATTCTGGCTACATTTGGATAGGCTAAACCTAATTGAGTGATGAGCATAGGACCTAGATATGGTTGCAGCTGGGATTGTGAATTGACATGGCTAGTGAACTTAAATAACTTCGATCCAACCATCTGTGCTTCCGCCGTGCTAGAATGGGCGTTCGAGCCTTTGCGGTGTTCTCCGCTAAAACTTGGAACAGCCTGCCTATCCCCTTGCACCAAATCTGAATCAATCTTCTGACGTGACCTTAAGACCTGGCTTTTCTCTAGTGCTTAAACCTGCTCAGTGTACTCGCATCCTTCGCCTGTCCAAGCGCCGGGACACCCCCATTGGGGGTAGCTGCACGCTTTATAAGCTCCTAAAAATAAAATAAATAAATAAATAAGCTAGTCATCTATATGAACAAGTTACTTACCTTCGGTAACGATATATCTGTAAGAAACATAGGTTAGTTATAGATTCCTTACCTTAAAATTACCCCTCGGCGTCAGACTGGATACAGAACGTTTTTAGTCAGCAGTACCCCTGCGCGTCAGAAGGTGGCGTCGGTCGACTCGTCAGTTCTTTACACTTTTTTTCCACGCCAGAAGTGCAGAGCTATGCAAGACACTGACCACTGGTGCACAAAACTAGGGCCCTGAAGGGATGTCCTTAACCCTAGAAGTCAGTTTGCAGAACAAGGAGGATGGATCGGGCGGTAAGGAATCTATAACTAACCTATGTTTCTTACAGATATATCGTTACCAAAGGTAAGTAACATGTTCATCTGAAAGAAACCGATATAGATTCCTTACCTTAGAATAGATACCCCAGCAATACCAATCTTGGTGGTGGGTCTGCGAACTAAGTTCACACCAGAAAGTCCTAGAGAACTGAACGGCCAAAGAAGCAGTCTCTCCGAACTTGGCTGTCCAGGCAGTAGTGTTTGGTGAACGTGTGCAGCGATGACCACGTAGCTGCCTGACAGATGTCATGTAGGGGGACTCCTCGTCCTAAAGCAGTAGTAGCAGCCGTCGCCCTGTTGGAATGGGCACGCAGCCTCATTGGAGGCACCTTCTTTGCCAAAGAGTAGCAGGCTTTTATGCACGGAACGACCAACCTAGAGATGGTTTGTTTGTGCACAGCCCGACCTTTATTAGCGCCTTAGTAACCAACAAAGCAGGTCATCCACCTGGAATTATTTGGTGTGATCCAAGTTAAAGGAAAGCGGACGTTTTGGATCCAGACGGTGGAGCCTCTCATCCTCTTTTGAAGGATGCGGAGGCGGAAAGAAGGCGGCCAAAGTGATGGTTTGGCCAATGTGGAAAGAAGTAACCACATTGGGAAGGAAGGAAGGTCTAGTTCTCAGGACAACCTTGTCCGATGGCTAGCAAGAAAGGGAGGCTTGGAAGTAAGAGCTTGTAGCTCACCCTGCATGTAGAGGTGATGGCCACTAGAAAGGCAGTTTTCAAAGTGAGAAGTCTGAGGGGACAGTTATGTAGCAGCTCAAAGGGAGCGCACATGAGGTAGGTAAGAACCAAGTCCAAGTCCCACTGAGGCATTACGAAAGGAATGTGAGGAAAAAGATGAGTAATGCCCTTAAGCAATCTATTTATAACAGGGAACATGAAAAGAGAAGGCTTATCAGGAAGCCTAAGAAAAGATGAAATGGCCGATATGTAGTCTTTAAAGAGTGCCCAGAGCAGAGTCCTGCTGGGCCAAAGAAAGGAGGAGCATGAGGACCTGAGAAAGAAGGGTGGAAAAGGGATCCACAGCCTTTGCTGTGCACCATGCTACAAATCTTTTCCATCTGCAGGTGTATACCGTCTTAGTGGAGGGACGCCTGGCTGTCAAGATAACCTAGCAAATGACGTCACCTGCGCCGCTCAATCGCCACGCAAGGAGGTGAAGGCTGTACAGGTTCGGGTGGAGGACATCCCCTGCTGCTGCGACAGAAGATCCTCTCTAAGAGGCAACCTGATCGGAGGATCAATGGCCAAGTTGAGCAGCTCGGGATACCAGACTCTTTGTGCCTAATCCGGAGTCACAAGAATGACTTGGGCCTGGTCGCGATTGATCATCTTCAGCACTCTGGGCAGAAGTGCCTAACGAGTACCGTCTTAGAAATTCCAACAAGCAGAACTGCTAACATTGCGCGTTATCTTCAGTGGCTTTCCCCACTGCTGAAAGATACCTTGCACCACCTCAGAGAGGAGACACCATTCGTGATCCATTATGCACCTGCAGCCGAGTTTGTACGCCCTAGAGTTCAGAGAACCTGCCAGGTGTTGAACCACCAGGGAAATGCTGTGATGTTCCAGCCATGTCCAGAGGCGAAGAGCCTCTTGACATAGGGTCCACGACCCCACCCTGCCTTGTTTTTTGCAGTACCATATGTCGGTGGTGGTGTCCGTGGACACCTGCACCACTCTTCCCCAGACAGAGGGAAGGAATGCTTTGAGTGCAAAACGGATCGCACGAAGCTCCAGAAAGTGGATGTGGAGCCCGGACTCCGCCGGAGACCAGAGGCCTCTGACCTCCGCCTCTCCCATGTGGCCGCCCCATCCCAGAAGGGATGCGTCTGTCACCACTGTGTGTTCTGGTTGAAGAAGGGAGAGTGATCTGCCGTTGACCCAATCCTGGTTTGTGAGTCACCACTGCAATTGTCGTGCAGTGTCCTCCGAGATCTGGGTGCAATCAGACAGATTCCCTTGATGCTGCCCCCACTGGAACTTCAGATCCTACTGCTGAGCCTGCATATGCCACCTGGCATGATCGACCAGCAGGATGCATGAGGCACATACGGCCCAGCAGCCTCAGGGTCAACCTGACCAAAACCCGGGATAGGGGCTGATAGATCGGAATCCTAGCCCAAATACCCTGTACTCCCTGTTCGGGAGATAAACCCAAAACTGGGTTGTGTCCAGAACTGCTCCGACAAAGAGGAGGTCAGGTGTGATTTCAGCACGTTGATGGGAGAACCCCAGCGAATGCAGGAGGTCGGCCTGAGAAGTTGGCCTGGTATAGGATGTCCACTATTCTAGTGGGCATCCTGTATCAGTCCAAACAACCCTTAAGGTGATGGTTGTAAAGTCAACCTTATAGACCAGATATCCTAGTGGTAGCATGGACAAAGCAGTGTTAGGCTAAAACTTCAGAGAGCATGTGAAGCCAGCTGTTTTACCAATAATAATTCCTTGAATATCAAATGAAAGGACACCACACAAGGTATATATGAACATAAGTTACTTACCTGTAAACTGTGGTTCTCCAGTATTGGTGTCTTTCATAGATTCACATGCTTGAATATTCCCAGTCGTCGAAGTGGGAGTCCCACGGTACATAAAATAGCAGTAATATATGCATATATAAGTAAAAGTATTATAATTATATAAATACATATACATATATAAAATACAGTAAAATATCCAGAAAACTCAAAAGTACCATAGAACAGAATAGGCCCATAGAAAGCCTAAGGGAGAAACTCAACTTGGTAACATCAGTGTCATTATGTTTTGGTCAAAATTCCAGCCAATCAGGCTGTAGCTCCCTCTAGAACCTTCTCCTCAGAAGCCCAAGACCTCAGATTTTCGTAGCACAGAGTAACCAAAAGTGCCTGAGGAGAAGAGAGCCTCTGAGGGGAGGACGGGAGGGTCGCATGTGAATCTATGAAAGACACCAATACTGGAGAACCACAGTTTACAGGTAAGTAACTTATGTTCTTCTCCAGTATTAGGGGTGTCTTTCATAGATTCACATGCTTGAATAAGAGTAGAAAGCAGTAATCATCACATAAGTCATAAAGGTAACAGTAAATTCAAGCATACAATAAACATATCATATTTAAAGAGAAAAAACCTTTATGACTGGAGGCGGGTAGCAACAGAGGCTCACCTTTAATGGAAAAGATTCCGCAGCACCGCTTGTCCTACTGATGCATCTGCGGCGTCTGTTGACTGCAGACAGTAGTGCTTCGTAAAAGTATGGCTGCTCGACCACGTAGCAGCTCTGCAAATGTGTCGCAGAGGTACCCCCGCAAAGAGGGCAGTAGAAGCTGACACAGCTCTAGTTGAATGAGCACGCACTGGAGCTGGAAGAGGCTTGCCAGCCCGTTGATGACAAAAGGTAATGGTGGAAGAAATCCACCTAGTAATAGTTTGTTTGGTAACAGGTTGTCCTTTGCAGATCGGGCAATAGGCCACGAATAGTTGATCCGATTTCCTGAAGGATGCAGTGCGCTGAATGTAAAACTTAAGACAATGTTTAAAATCCAGGGAACGTAATGAACGTTCCTCAGGAGTTTGTGGATCAGGAAAGAAAGTTTTTAAAATGACTGGTTCATTGAGATGAAAATCACTGGGAACTTTCGGAATAAATTCAGGATTAGTACGTAGTGTAACAGCCTCTTTTGAGAACTGGAGAAAAGGAGGCTGAATTGTGAATGCCTGAATGTCACTGACACGCCTAGATGACGTCAAGGCGAGCAATAGGGCAAATTTCCACGTGAGGAATTTTAAGCTTGCTGAATGGGTTCAAAAGGAGGTAGGAGGAGCCGAGACAAAACCAGATTTAAGCACCAAGCAGGCGGAGGACGCCGAATGGGTGGAAACATACGGAAGAGGCCTCTGAAAAACTGTTGAATGATTCTAGACTAATACAGTGATGTAGAACCATCATGGCGGAAGCGGGAGAGAGCCGCCAGAAAGACCTTCAGAGTGGAGTGGGAAAGTCCTGACTTTGCAAGGGATAGGAAGAAAGACAGGATCTGTTCTGGTTTGGCAGTCATCGGATCCAAGGCTTTGGTGTGGCACCAGACACAGAAACGCTTCCACTTCAACTGATAGGTTTTAATGGTGGAAGGAGCACGGGCGTGCGCTAACACCTCTACAGTCAGCGTCGATGGTCAGACGCGCAAATTCATGGTGTTCAGGTTCCAGGCATGGAGCTGGAGGTATGCTGGATCCGGATGGCAAATCTGCCCCTGCTGCATCGTGAGGAGGTGAGGGAGTGGATGAAGCGGAATTGACTCGTTCTGGGAGAACAAGAGCAGGTCCGAGAACCATGGGCGCCGCGACCACTTGGGTGCGATCAGGATGATGTGGCAGGGTTGAAGCCTCATCCTGTGCAACAAGCGCGGAATCAGAGGAAACGGAAGGAAAGCGTAGCCGAATGCGTTCAACCAGCTGATTGAAAATGCATTTCCGCTCGACTCTGTGGGGATGAAGACTTGCAAAGCGTTGGCATTTCCGGTTGGTGATAGTCGCAAATAGATCCATCTGCGGCTGGCCCCACTAGTGGAATATGAACGAGAGTTGGTTGATTGAGTTCCGACTCGTGGTTGTCCGAGAAAGACCTGCTGAGCGAATCCGCCAGAACATTGGAAGCACCCGGCACATGGATGGCTGTGAGATGAACTGGATGACGAATCGCCCAATTCCATATCTCCTGTGCTTGTTCGGAAAGCAAAAGGGACCTTGTGCCGCCCTGCTTGTTCAGGTAATGCATGCTGGTTGTGTTGTCTGTCCTCACCAGCAGAGATTGACCTTTAACGATCCGTTGGAAAGACTTCAGGGCAAGGAAGATCGCCAGAAGCTCTAGGCGGTTTATATGCCAAGTGCGTTGGACCGCAGTCCATTTCCCTTGTACTGACAGATCTTCGAGATGCGCTCCCCAGCCCTCCAGGGACGCATCGGTTGTAAGCGTCAGATTTGGAACATCGTCTTGAAAAGACCGACCTTTTGAAATGTTTGGAGGGTGAGTCCACCATTCCAGAGCTTTGAATGCGGGGCGTGAGAAGGATCCTGTCATTGAATGATCCTGAAATCTGTTTCCACTGCTTGTATAATTCCTCTTGGACGACCCTCATATGTAGTCTGCAGTGGGGAAATCAACTGTATGGCAGAGGAAGCCATGCCGAGGAATGATTTCAACATCCGGACTGAAACGTACAGTTTTGACTGCAAGGACCGTACCATCTGGAGCATACGGTCTTGTCTTTCCTGGGAGACAAAAACCATTGCCAGCTGAGAATCTAGTGAGGCTCCTAGAAAATCTCGCCGCTGAGGCGGGCGAAAGTGTGACTTCTGGCAGTTGATGGAAAGGCCCAAGTCTTGAAACAGGGAGCTGCAAGACTGAGTATGCTTGATTGCCAGTTGGAGGTTCGGAGCCTTTATGAGACAATCGTCCAGGTATGGATAAAACTGTATGCCTTGCAGGCGCAGAAAAGCAGCTAACGGGGCCATGATCTTGGTAAAGACCCTCGGTGCTGAACGGAGGCCGAACAGCAGGACTCTGAATTGGAAGTGTAGGTGTCCAACTGTAAAACAAAATATGTTTTGTGCCTGGGGTGGATCGGAACATGAAAATATGCGTCCTGGAGGTCGATCGTGGAGTAGAACTCTCCGGGATTGAGGTAATGTAGAATCTGGAGCAGGGTTAACATTTGAAAAGTTTTGGACGTGATGAATTTGTTTAAAGCTTGTAGATCCAAAATTGGGCTCTATTCCCCCGATTTTTTCTTGACTAGAAAAAAGCGGGAGTAAAATCCTTTGCCCTGCTGGCCTTGTGGTACTACCTCGACAGCACCCTTCCTGATCATTAATTTGACTTGAGTCAAAAGGTCTTTGAAATGGGGAGGCGGTGGGCCAGTAGGAGAGCGAGGTGGAGGAAATGTTAATTCCAAGGTCTGTCCTTTTGAAATCAGATCCAGGACCCACTGATCGGAAGTAATGTTGGACCAATTCAAGATGTAATCTGAGATTCGACCTCCAATTTTTACAGTCGGTGGAGAAATAGTGCTGGGACTGTCTCTGTTTCTTTGCATTTGAACCACCTCTATAGGTAGTTTTTCTTTGGTATGGTCTGGAGGAGGTCTGACGACTCTGGAACTGGTAAGTTTGTCTTTGCAGGTTGTCATTGTAGGAGCGATATTGGTTTGAGCCACGAAAAATGGAATAGGTGCCGCCTCTACCACGTGCTCCTCGAAAAGGGCGTTTCTTATAATGGAGAGACCCCAACGCCTTGGCAGTATCCGTGTCTTTTTTAATTGATTCGAGGACCTCGTCGACATGCTTCCTGAAAAGCGATTCCCCATCATAATAAAGATCGAGGACTTTCGCTTGGACTTCAGGGCGAAATGCTGTTGATTTTAACCAGCCTTGACGCCGTAAATCAGCAGCTCCCGCCAACTGTCTAAACCCCGCAGAGGAGATATCAATGGCGCAGTCTATGATCTCTGAGGAGATTTTTTCACCCTCCTGAATGATGGTTTGTGCTTCTGCGCGAATATCATCTGGAAGTTGTGGAAGCAATGTCGCAATCTTGGACCACATTTGGCGGTCATACCGTCCAAGAATGGCCAAGGAATTAGCTGCTCTTACAGTGGTGGCTGCCATGGTAGTAAATTTTTTCCCTATGGAATCCAGCTTTCGGCCTTCCTGATCTGGATGAGAAGTAAGGGGCGTGGAAGGATTGCGAGACCTCTTTTGAGCCGCCTGAGTAATGACGGAGTCCGCCTTAGGTTGAGACACCAAACATGCTGGAGAATTTGCTGGTGCTTTACATTTTTTATCAAGTCTTGGCAGGACAGCTGGGATCGAATTCGCCGCTCCATTAATTTGAGACCGTCCTCCCAAATGTGGTCAATTATAGGGATAGTGTGAGCTTACCTTTGAGGTAGGCCCTTAAAATCGTAGAGAAAACAGTCAGTTTGTTGGACGTCCAAAGTGAGATGAAATCTCTTAGCCGCGCGGACCATCAAATTGTGGAAGCTGCCAATGTCCACAGGAGGCGAAGCCAATGGCGATGTTGGTGGAGTGGAAGGTGTGAGAGCCCTGTAATCATCCCATTCTTGAAGGGCATTGTCGTCATCATTTGGATCCGTATTTTGAGGATCAGGATCGTCATTGTCCGTATCAGGCAGGGCCTGCACCGGTGATCGTGACGCAACTGGTGCCGAGACTCGTGTTTGCGGAGGAGGCTGCGGGACTGGAGAAACAGGCCGAGATGGAGGAAATCTGTGGTTATAATCATCCAGAATGTGTTGCAGATTCCTTACCAAAGACAGTGGTATCTGTGTCGTTTGGTCTGACATAAGTGCTTCCGACCTATCTACTGGAAAAAGTTCCGTCCCATCTTCGACGTACTCTTCGTCCTCCTCATCATAATCCTGGCACTTAGTGCAGCTCGGATGGACTAGTCGCTTGACCGAAGGCATTATCATGCTCCGAATCATCATTGGAGTCCTCCTCCGCAGACTGAAATAACTTTTCAGGAAGTGCAGAACCACTCTTAATTGGACTCAGTGGAATTAGAGGTACGCGTTGCAGCGTAGAAGCAGTAACCACTGTGAAGGTGGTAGCTGTGGCTAAAGAGTGGTGCAGCGTAGACAAGCCCGTCGACGTGGCGATGGAAGAGTCAACAGCCGGTTGAGGCGTTTGCACTGTGTCCACAGGCAAGGATTCCGTCGACGGATGTGTCTTAGGCTTCGTCGACGAAGATTTCTTCGCAGTCGACGGCGCCGTCAACAAGGCAATGGACTTGCTCGTCGACGAAGATGGTCCCGTCGACAAAGGGTGGACCGTCGACGGAGTGACAGTCGTCGACGAAGCCGTCGTCGACGGTAAGGCAGTCGTCGACGAGGTAGTCGACGTTGAAGCAGGTCCCGTCGACATGCGACAACGATGTAGAAGTCTTGGTCGACGTCGAGGAGCACGTCGATGAAAGGCGCGTCGACTGGTGAGTCTTCGTCGACGAGGTGGATTTAGCAGCAGTAGACGAGATCCTCAAAACAGAGGTAATAGGCCTCACCTCATGTGATGTCGTCGACGAGGTGGACGTCGTAGACGTAGTTTGAGGACATAGAGCAAGTCGGCGTCGACGTGGAGACCGCATCCACGGATTTAGTCGTCGTCGACGGACGCGTCGACGAGCCAATGCCCAGATTAGAGGATGAAGGCATGGCTTTGGACAATGACGCAAGAGAACCAGGTCTCGTAGGTGCATGTGGAGGTAAATCCTGTGGGGAGACAACCTTCGAAACATCAACAAGTCTCTTTTTCTTCAGAAAAGGAGAAGGTATTTCAGTCTCCGACCCACGTTTCTGAGAGGTCTTTGAGTGAAAAGAAGAGACACTCATCCTCTGAGACCACAGCGTCCGTTATCTTCAACTTCTGAAGCCACAGAAGGAGACGGGCCTCTCTGTCCCTTAAAGTTTTAGGTGGAAAAGTACAACAGTACTTACAGGTTTTCACTTCATGGTCAGGGTAGAGACAGTAAATACATTTACTGTGTGGATCTTCATGAAAGACGCAGTTTTCCACAGGATGTTTCCTTGAAGAAGACAGAGTTGAAAAAACGGCTAAATAGGTTGAAAAACTAAGCAGAGCTCAGGGAGACTCCCTTCACACGACGTGCGGTAGAAAATCTGAGGTCTTGGGCTTCTGAGGAGAAGGTTCTAGAGGGAGCTACAGCCTGATTGGCTGGAATTTGGACCAAAACATAATGACACTGATATGTTACCAAGTTGAGTTTCTCCCTTAGGCTTTCTATGGGCCTATTCTGTTCTTTGGTACTATTGGGTTTTCTGGATATTTTACTGTATTTTATATATGTATTTATATAATTATAATACTTTTACTTATATATACATATATTACTGCTATTTTATGTACCGTGGGACTCCCACTTTGACGACTGGGAATATTCAAGCATGTGAATCTATGAAAGACACCCCTAATACTGGAGAACAAGTATATATGTATTTATTACTAACACAAACCCTCTGAACTCTTTATGTGGTCAGAGTTCGAGATACGTTACAAGTTACTCATTAAGCATACTATAAGTTGCACAAATACAATTCTGCCCTAGGGGCCTCACGAATCTTATACTAAGTAAGTGGTATAAGAACCACTTCAGGAAAGGTGAATAGGCCTAGGGCCTAGAGAATCGCTGGGGCTACACTTAACAACCAAGGGATTAGAAGTAGGAGGCCCACGGGCGGCGTGTGCAGTGTCTAAACACACACGCGAGTTACCATAGAGTTAAAATGGGAATCTAAAAGTTACAAAGTAGTAGATTTCGGACACTTCCGGATGGACTACGGGAGAACCCTGTTAAACTAGGACACTTGGATAGTTAATACCCACGGGAGCACCAGAGTACTCTAGTTACTTCACCCAGGGAAGCCGGGTGCATAGCTGTTCTTTCGTGTCAGGTTTTGTCGCGGTTTCCTATGGAGAGCTGCAAGAAAGTGCTGCAGGCGACCAGAAGAAAAGTGTCTGGGTGGATCCAAGGGTGGATCGGAGTCAAGAAGAACCTGAAAGCAGAGGGGACAGAGTCTGGGTCACTAGCCAGTGACCAGGAAGGAACCAGGCGATGTCGAGATGCAATCAGGTGAAGAGGTGAAGCTTGTCTCTGCAGCCACGTGGACCAGGAGGCGTCGACGACGACCAGGCGCTCGATACTAGCTGTCCCACGAAAGATCTAGGTGACTGCAGTGTCAGTATCCGGATTGGACCCAACAAGCCTTGGTAACCGCAACCCACGAAGGAAGTGAAAACTGGCATCTGTTCAGACCAGCAAGGTCTGGGGCGCTTCTCCTTCACAAGGAAGCTGGAGCAAGACTGGAGAAACCAGATAAGCGTTGTAGATTCAAATGTTAGTCTTCGTAGGGCTCACTAGCCAACGGGCTAGCAACCGGGAAGACGCCTTGAGCTATAATCCAGGTACAGGCCCCTCGCGGAGTGTGGAAGGTTGAGCTTCGGTGCAAATGCTGCTTGGGTCTGGGGCTTCTCAAACCCCAATGCACAACTTCGAGAGTACCTCAGAAGCTGCACAGGTAGCAACAAACAGGTAGTCCAGGATGTCCGGTCGCACGTCTCTCGGCCCGGCACGGGTCTCAGCTTTGCTGTGGATGTGGGTCGTAGTCAGAGAAGTCTGGAAGTCCAGTTCCTGAGTCTTCAGGTTCCGGCGGGAGCGTCGACAAAGCAAACCGGCAAGTTACTGGTGGTGCCTGTTTGCAAAGGGTGGTCACTCCTTGACCACAAGGGAGATGTCTTCAGTCTACCAGTCGATATGGAACGTTGAATGTCCAAGAGTTTCGTTTCAGAGTTTTTTTTCCAGGATAATCTAATGTCTCTAGACACAGCTCCTATCTTTATACTAAACTAAGGGGCTGGATTAACTGATTGGTCCCTCCCATGGGTGGAACCTGGGAAGGGGGTGGTTACACCCCTTTCCCTTTGTCCACTTTCGCGTCAGAGCTGGGGCTGGAGTGCCCCAGCAACTGGTTTGAACCGGGCTATGCATGGAGCACCCTGTGTGCCCCAGGCAGTGTCTGGAAAAGCATCTTTCCATTGAACCCACTCTGCCCCAATCCACTACAGGCTGTCTGGGGCCGTAGCCAGAGAGTCCTTTAAGAGCTCTAGCCCGTGGTCAGCCTTGTTGCCGAAAAGGCGACAGCCATCACAGGGTGTTAGACCTGGCATGAGTCTCTCCTCCCTTTTTTGTCTGTTTGCCTCCTCTGTTTACGATGTTTTGCTGGAATATTGCTTTGGGCACTGTGCCACTGCTGATCAGTGCCACAGTGTAAGTGCTCCCTATGTTAAATTGGTACATTAATTGGATTCCATGTTTGGCTTATTTGGTTTACTGTCAGTCCCTAGTATAGTGCACCAGGAGTGCCAGGGCTTGTAAATACAAATGCTGCTGGTGGGCTTGCAGCACTGGTTGTGCCACCTACAGAAGCGACCTAGTAAAATATGTCTAAAGTCTGCCATCGCAGAACCTGCATGCAGTTTGGTACTGCCATGCTGACTGCGCAAGTACACCTACTTGCCAGTCCCTAAAACCTTCCCTTCACTTCATGTTAGTCACCCCTATGGTAGGCCCAAGGGCAGGGTGCATTGTAAGCATAAGGTAGGACAAGCCCTGATGTGTGTGGCATGTCCTAATAGTGAATTACAGCCATTTTCGTTTTTCACTATTGTAAGGCTACCTGCTCCCCTTAGGTCAGAATGGGCTGCTGGAATTATTACACTATATAATCCTAACAGACTCCGAGAGCATGGTGGAAAGTCGAGTTTAGTATCCCTGAACTCAGAAGTTAATAACACATCCTTTAGGATGGATGGTTTTTAGATTCTGAGTTTGAAACTAGCACTTTTAGAAAGTGACTAGTTTCTCGTCTAACTCTCTACCGGTCTCTGCTGGTTTTTGTGTGTATGACAGGAGCTGGGTGGCTCCAGAGGTCTGAATGAGTCAGTGTGGGGTGAATAAGGCATTTGCGTTTAGAGTGGGGGAAGAGTAGTTCCCGATAGCCTGCCCTGCCTGACACAATACTGGCTGTACCTCCTGCCGGGCGACTGATGGCCCTGCCAGTGACAATACTGGCTCCACCTTCTGCTGGGCGGCTGAAGACCCTGCCCTGCACAGTGAATAGGCCAGGATGGGGAAATTCCCCTGCATGGACAAAGGGATCAAAGCAGAAAAGGGGTATAAGAGAAGGACCCCTGAACCAAAGATTGAGATAACTTCTGACAAGGAAACCTATACCAAGGACAAGAAGCCTGCTGATCCAAGGACTTGCCTACCCCTTCTACCAGAGTGCTGTTTGCTGGGGGGGGAATCCTGCAGTTGCTTCTTTATTTTTGCCAAGGAACAAGGAGAGAGGAACTGAGTGTGTACTCTCAAGCTTTGCCAAGAAAATCTCCAAGGGCTGGAAGAGTGCCAGTCTCCTGTTGAAGTCACAGGGCTAAAGGACTTCACCATCTGCTAAAATTGCCTGTTGCTGGAACTTGGGAGTCCAGCACACCTAAAGAAACCAGCAATCACGACGCAGCCGAATCCAGCTCGACATAGTGAATACGACTCCAGTGTCCCGCACCTTCGACGCCGGCCGCGATCGACACCAGTAGCGACGTCGCTACCGATCGCATTGACACCACGGCCCCTCTCGACGCAGTGAGCGCTGCTCACTCTTGCAACGACGACAGACAACGACGCCGTATCCTGCTTCGCCACCGTGAGCGCTGCTCCGGCCCGACATCTCTCGACGCCGCTGCGGATCGCCCCGACTCCGAAGCTCGATCGACGCCGACGCCTACACTTCGACGCAGTGGATCATTTTCTTCATTCTAAAAGTTACTGTGTTTCTGGGGTCTGTTTCAACTCCGGGCTCGACGTAGCGCTCCTCGTGGTAGACGCCGAACCTTTGGAATAACTATGCCTCGACGTCATGTGACGCCTGTGGGGGTTACATTGTTGCCAAGAACTGTGCTTTAGAGAAGAGTTACTTTTGTTGCTAAAGAACTATTTACTAAGAAGAAACTTTACCTGAACTATTATTTTTCCTTCCAAAGAGTATTTATTGAGATTGTGGTATATTTTTGTTGTTACTTGGTCTTGTGCTAAGCCTTATATAAATATCCTTATTTTTATAATACCCTCTGTGTTGTGTCCATTTGTGGTGTATTCACTTTATTACTGTATGTGGTCATAAATGCTTAACACACTGCCTCTGAGATAAGCCTGTCTGCTCTGCCAAGCTACCAAGGGGGTGAGCAGGGGTTATCTGAGTGTGTGATCCCCTTGCCCTGACTAGAGGAGGTGGGTCCCTATTTGTCAGAAGTGTATACCTCTGCCAACTAGAGACCAGCCGATTCTAACACAGGGCATGTCCATAAGGGTGGATTGGGCATCCCTGGAAAACCCAGTTGAGCGCAACCAGGCGTAGCGTTGAAGGGCTACGGACATGGAAATCGTCCTGCCAAGTGAATCGGCGGTACCCAGCCCACAGCAGATGGTAAACTTTGCTACATCTCTCCCCTCGGCTACTGCATAGGAGTATGTTCCGGGCCTCCTCCAGGCACTGAGGCAGCACCAGCGCCACCATATCATACACAGAGTGGGTGTAACAGCCCAATAGACATGCAGTGTTTACAGGTCGCAATCCCAAGCTGGCGGAAAAAACATTTTCTTCCCAAGGTGGTCCAGCTTTTTGGATTCCCTTTCCGGTGGTGCAGTAGGGAATGCGCCTTCAGAAGTGGAGGCTTGAACCACCAAGCCCTCAGGGGTGGGGTGCTCGCAGAGAAAAGTGGGGTAGCCCGGGCCGGGTGGTGGTGGTGTCTGGCAATCATCCTGTCCCCCAGGAGCCCGTGTAGGGCCTGGACCACGTGCCCAAAAGGATGTCCATGAGGGCTTCATTAAACGGCAGCAGGGGCTCCGAAGAGCTGCCTGACAGTTGAAGGACTTCTGTCAGTGGGTCGGGGAGAAGTCGAAGAGCACAATGCTTCTTTGACTTCCTTTTGTGCTTCGACTTCCCTGACCCAGAGTGCGAAGACTTAGAGAATGACTGGTGGGCACTCCGCCACCGGTCCCTCAACCTCATCCTCGAACAGCACAGAGCCAACTGCCGGGCTTCAAGTAGCTTTCGAGACTGCTCCCGCAATGTCATCGGGCCATGGTCCGGCAGTCAGAGTACAACTAGGAGAGGCACACGTGGTGCGGATCCGTCTCCGACATCAGTCGGGTACAGGAACAGCAAGCCTTAAACCCAGGCATCCCTCGTGCACCAGGAGTCGTGAGGGATAAAAAAAAAACAACAAAGTCGACAAAAGTCAAGAAAAAGGCTACGTCAAAAAATGACTGGGGGTACCACTCTCTCCGGATCTGCGCTTGCTGGCGTGAAAAAAGAAAGAACTGCCGTCAGCGCAGGGGTACTGCTGACGAAAAATGTTTCGGATCCAGTCTGACGCCTGGGGGAGATTCTAAAGTAAAAATATCTATAACTTTCTTTCAGATTGGAAGTGTTAAGATCTTACACTGAAGCATAAATACTTCCTGTGAGACTGCAGAATATGGATGCAACAGCAGGCATCCAGCAAGTCGATTGACACCATCTAGTCTTTCAGCTTACGTAGAAGAACCTGAGCTAAGATCAGCATCTTGAACTTTTCCTGCTTGAGAAACAAGTTCAAAATCCAGAGATTCAGGATTGGACGTAAACGCCCGCCTTCCTTGGTTATCAAGAATTACCCAGAATAGTATCCCTGACCCTGTTCCTGATCAGGAATTAACTCCACTGTGCACTTTAGGAGTAGGGATTGGACCCCCCCTGCTGGAGGAGCTGAAGGTCGTCTGCCGAAAGCAAATTTGGTTGTGGAGTAAAGAGTGGAGGAAATTCTTGGAAGGGTATGGTATACCCTTTTTCCACAATACTAAGCACCCAATGTTCTGATGTTCTAGACTTACATTGAGGTAGAAATTGATACCCTATCCTCCCAGCAGTAAAGGATGCTTTAAGATGGGAAAAGTGGGGCTGCTTTCCTATGTTCTTAGCAGATAAGGAAGAGGATGAGGTGGAAGGTGGAAAGAGGGGAAATGGCCTGCTCCTTACCTAGGTCATGCCCTCTTTAGCTCTTCAAGAAGTGGGCGCTGGGGGGTGGAGGGGGGAAGGTTAGGTGACTGCTGCTGTTGGCCATACTGTTGTCATTGTTGAAAAGAAAAGCCTCTGGAGAAGCCTCAAGATCTTTTAAATGGTCAATACTCCCTTGGCGGAGAGGAGAGACTCAGAACAAGTTGCGACTTTACTGTCCTTGAAATGTTCTAAAGACGAATCTGCTTTAATTCTGAACAGATTAGAGCCATTACAAGGTAAATCCAGAAGGGTGCTCTGTACATCCCGAGAAAAACCAGAACCCCTTTACCATGCATGTCTATGGGTAGAAATTGAAGTACCCATAGCTCTTGCTACAGAATCTGCTGTATCAATTACCCAATTGTATCACTTGGCGGGCTGCAGCCCTTCCATCATGTATTAATTCTAAAAAAGAAATATGTATCAATCCCAGGCAATCTGGGAATAACTGCCTGCACTGAATCCAGAAGGGCATGGACATATCTCTCCAGAAGGCGGGTGGTATTGGTAGATTTAATGCCATGTTTCCAGAAGAGAATTCTCAGCTGACTGTTCGATTTTCTTGGATTCTCTATCAATCAACCAATTAGTATTTGTAAAGCGTTTTAATCACCACAGGGATATCCAAGCGCTGAGGGGGGGGGGAAGCTACTCTAAAATCCAGGTCTTGAGGCTGCTCCTGAATTTGGCGAGGGAGGCGGAGGTTCAGAGGAGGATGGGGAGGTTGTTCCAGGCGAGTTTGGAGAAGGTGTGTCCTCTGGCTCAAGTGCTCTCTATTTGGAGGATGGTGGAGGGCCAGGGGGGCCAAATACAGGAGTCTGGTGGGGTGGTGAAAAGTCAGGCGGTTGTTCAGATATTCAGCTCCTGCATTCTGGAGGGCATTATAGGCATGCAAGAGAAGTTTGAAGAGGCATATCTTCTTAAGGGGGAGCCAGTGCAGGGTGCAGAAGTGGTGTGAAACCATCTTGGCAGATCCGGGATTATTTTTGCCACTTTGTTCTGGATGGTTTGGAGACGTTTGAAGAGGAGGGCGTTCCCGTACTCAAGACGGCTGGTGATGAGGGCTTGTGGGATGGTTCTCCGATGTCTTTTGAAATCCATCTGAAGATTTTGTGGCAAATTAAGAGGGTGCTGAAGTAGGTGGAGGCCACTCAGTTGACCTGTTGTCTCATGGAGAGCTCACTGTCGAACTTCGCTGCAGGCGAAGTGGGAAATTAACTTGGGGTCAGCTTCGAAGAACTTGAGGCTACGACAACCAGACTCTCTGGTGTAGGATGAGATGATAGACTAATCATAAGGAGCCGTGTTTGTAACATCTGGCTATTAGCTTTGACAAAGCAGTGTCCATCATAGGTTTCTGCCAAAGGTCTAAGACTGTTCAGTCAAAGCTTCATTAAAAGGAAGCAGAGGCTTTCAGTACACTGTAGAGGAGTGAAGTATTTCAGTTAAAATCTTAGGCTTGAGCTCTGCCATACGGAGTCTAAGAGCCAACATATCCTCAACCTTTCAGATGACCGAATGATATGTAGTGATTTCCCAAGGTGAAATGCCCTTTGGAAATCCCCACACTGGATAAGTGTCCAAACCACATGCCTCTTTTAGACCTTCAAAGTCCAGGTGAACTGCAGGGTGCCCCACAATCTCTACTTTTTGAGAATCCTGTTATCCTAAGAAATACTCTCCTATTAGCCACCAGGTTTGTTCAGGATCCTGGTTGAGACTTACAACTACATTCTTTTCTCATCTTTTGCCTTGGCCATGAACAAACAAGACTATCTCCTTCAGGGCCTTCGGATTCATCCTCCGACAGCTGGAGCAGGCATCTACAAGATTGTCTGATCCTAAATGCCAAAAACGGATGCCATTAGTCTCACTAATGGACATCTGACCTTCACAATCTTTGCATGGTTTAAAACCAGATTTCGAAGGTTCGGTTATAAAAACACCAGTTAAACATATGAAAAACATTGAAAATACAGTTCCCTTATGGAGATTTTGAAAAAAAGTTATGCATCAAAAGGAGCAGAAAAAGGGAACTTGCGACTGCACCTCAATAGAGAGGCGGCTTATGGCTCCAGTGATGTTACGTAGCGTTGCGTACAGAGTTGTGTTGAAGCAGATGCCCCCTATGGGTATGGCAGAACTATCGATACCTTTTCTGTTCCAAGCTGGGGCACAGGGATGTACAAAAGGTGAGAAATCCACAGATAGATGCATCCTGCAGAAACAAATTTATAGAGGATTTAGATCAGTAGGTTTAGATCAGATAGATCACTTGACTCCATGCACCATGCCCAAAATGTCGCTTCACTGAAGCTACCACAGTACCACGGCTAATGCAAACAAGTGCTCAGGTCCAAGTTGTAAGAACCAGGGTTATTGGTGGAAGGGGTAAAACCATACTCAAACAAGCCACAATCTTTTCCAGTATGAAATCACAAGCAAACCCTAAACCCTTGGGTAGCTTGGCACAGAGTTGTCAGGCTTAACTCCAAGGTAATGTGTACAGTATTTGTGCAACACTCCAAAGAGCAACAGTATGAGAAAAAACTCCAAGAAGATCCTCACCACATTAATGAAAAAAAGTGTTATGTTTCCCAACCTACTAGGCCTATGTAGCAAAACGACCTTTCAACCTACATTTGTCCTACCTAGCTCTGCATATTGGTTCTAGCACTGACCTTTTACCCAGTTAAGTGCTGAATAAATGTCGATTGGTTTCCTTGAAACTAGGCTAATTTATTATGCATTAGGATTCTTAGAAAAGTCCCCTGCACAGGACATACATGACAGGATTAACATACTCTGTATAAAAGTAATGGTCTTCATCCTAGTGCGAGAGAACTGTTTTGCATAATTGCAGGTATTGATTTAGGCTCATTTCATAATCTTACTCCAACTTCGAATGTGTAGGAACCCCAAGGCTATCTTTTTAGTATAAAAGAACCATACCTTCAATAGGGAAGCAGAGAAAACGCTTCCATGCTGACAAGACATTGAGGTCCAGGCCTGCTGAAGCTTCAACACGCAGCTGTCCGACATCCCTTGTGGGGTGTCCAACTCAAGACAGGGTCCTTTGTTCTCTTTTCTAGGAAATCTTGGCTTTACACCTACATGCATGCTAGGTACACAAAGGTAGGGTCCACATCGTAGGAGTATGCTTGATTACTTTCAAGTTTATAGCCTGCACGTATTCACTGTTTTAGCACCATGGTAGAATTCTACCGTCTATTTACTTTGTTAGTGCTTGCAATCTTTTACATTTGCTTCGGTCTAATGATTGTCGCAGCAAACATGTTTTCTACTATAATTACGCAGGTTCAATGAATGCTTATTGAAAACGGCCCCCATGTTAATTCTGTTTATCTCTCAGAGACTGAGCGAGCACGACTGACTGAAAAGTACTGTACTGTACAGTTTCCACGATCCCTGAAGGGTCAAGTGTTGTCATGTTCGATGGTGGCCAGGAACTATTCGCTCCTTGGTAAGGTTAGGGGGCTTATGGTGCCACTGTGAGCTATCTGGTCTATGGGCGGATATATCCTATGGGGAAGCCTGGAATCAGACTTGGCACCAATCCCTTAGTTAATGTTGGTCAACAAACACTCATACTATGCATTTTTAGGACCAACACGACATGGGTAATATTTTAATAAATAAAACAAGACCAGAACAACAAAAATCTAATCAATAGAACTAGGGATCTGCAGTTTTAAAGATTTCAGTAATAGCAATGCCAAAAACACATAGCACCAACTGTGGGTACCTAGTCTTGCCGTACCGGGACAAAGTCACAAGTTCAAGCCAACCGTGGTAGAGCATAGGCCAACTACAAGGACCCAATTAGGCCAGCTGAACAAGAGTTCCTTAATTTCTAGCTGCAGAGTGTCGCGACATCTCGCACCAAGGATGTCAAGAGGCCAAGGCGGGGCACTGGTTCTGAGGTGTTGGAATGCTGCAATGCGAGGTCCGGCATGGTCATCGAAAATGCAGTCAAGAAGGACTTGCGATGGGAAGTCCAACATCAAGCATACATTGTTCAGTCGAGGAGATACATAGTTTCCAAGAATTGATGAGGCTGCGATGCAACAACATGCATCGTCATAGATGCTGCCCTCGGCAAATGATTTGCAATGAGAGAGCCTGTGTTGGGAAAGCTTCGCATAGGAGGGGGTACGGATGCGGACTGCAAAGTTGACAAATTTCATGCGCTGAGGGAACCTTCTCAGCAGAGCCGATGCGTCAGTTCTGCTTGGGATTGCGCAGCACAACAAAGGAGAATCGTCGGTTCTACTGGGTTCACAGATGGTCTGGCAGAGCACCTTTAGGCCCACTTCCTATGGTCCAGGACTGGGGTGGCGCCACTTGGCAGTGCAGGACTCACAGATGGTCGTATCCAGGTGCTGGGTTCAAGGTTGTTGGAGGAGTCTGTCCCTGAGACTAATCTGGAGGCCAGATAACTCGTGGTTGGAGGCACTCTGGGAGCCCAATTTCAAGAAATACAGGTCCAAGCCCCCTAACCCAGGCAAGAGGGCAGCAGGCAGCACAGCAGTTCAGCAGAGTGGCAGTCCTTTTCGGTAGCACAACAGTAGTTTTTCCTGGCAGAGTATTCACAGTTCCAGAAGAGTACTGAATAGTTGGTGTCTGAGGTCCAATATTTATACATGGGCCTTCCTTTGACGTGGGAGAAGTTTCTAAAAGGTTCCCCTTGAGGTGCACAGGCTTATTGCCTGCCCTAGCTCCAGACTATCTACAGGGGGTATGCAGTCCATTGAGTGGAGGCAGGACACAGCCTATACAAGTGTAAGTAGGGCTGTGAATAGATCCGCCCTCCCATCACACTGGTGTGGCTGTCTAGGAGAAATACATAAAGCCCAACTATCCGCTACACCCATTCATGTGACCCAGAGGGATGCTGCAGGAACTAAATGGCTAAGACAGGAAAAGGCAAAGTTTTTAAAATCTGCATCTGAAAAATGCCAACTTTCGAAAATCAGCGTTTTCAAAATTGTAATTTTAAAATCAGACTTTACTGTAAAAGAGGATTTTTCATTACAATTCAAAAGATGCCAAACATGATCTGGTTGCGTGTACCCATTTAAGAGTTACAGCTTACTAAATGTAATAATGCAACTTCATTATCCTATGGGAGACGTTGGTCTTGCAGTAGTGAACAAAATTAATTTAGTAGTTTTTGCTATCAGGACATGTAAACTTAAAAGTACATGTCCAACCTTTTAAATACACTGCCCCCTGGATTGTCGAGGGACTACCTTTGCGGGGTCTTACATGAATTATAAAGAAAGGTTTGGGCCTGGACAAGGATTATTTTGCCAGGTTGAAATTGCTGTTTTAAACTGCACTCATAGACTGCAATGACAGGCCTGAGACAGTACCACTTTACTAGGGACTTCTAAGTAAATTAAATAAGCCACTTGGGGATACACCAATGGTGCCATGGTTTAACAAGTTAGTACATGCACTTTAGCACTGGGTAGCAATGGTAAAGTGCACATAGTCCTAAATCCAACAAAAATAAGATCAGAAAATAAGGAGGAGGAAGGCAAAAAGTTTGAAGGAAGACCACCCTAAACCTAATAGGTCTAACAGGATTATTTGAGATTGCTTGACATCAGCCAACCAGGGAATCCTTTGGGATTGCTGGTAACCAACAAAATCTCTCAGCGCATCTCTATATGGTTTAAGTTCCTGAGTACTACAGACTCTAAACCAATATAGAACAGGACGGAGCTTAGCAGGATCCGCAAATGGCCTCCAAGCAAGATCAAATCTCAGAAGCAATAAAGGAATACTTCTACCAAGATTCAAATGTTCCCTTAAAAAGTTATTTTCACCTACCCCAGAGAAAATGTACTACAATGGCCACATAGATCTGCACCGTACAGTGCAGCACTCCTTATATGGACATTAAAAATAACTACTACTGGTGTAATGGGGCGCAATGGTGCCTTTTTTTACAAACCTATTTAAGGTAGTAGGCTCATGTTGAATCAACAAGCAGCTCTTAGTAATTTGGGACATCCAAGAGCCCATGTTGGACAGCCTAACTCCTAGATCATCAAATTATTTAAACCCTCTCCGGGGTTATTAGACCCAACTGTATGGGCCCTTTTAAAGTTCTGTGCTTGTTGTAAGTCACAAATTAACTTTTCAAGTCATTACTTTCCAGCCAGTGAAACTCACAAAATAAGGAAAAACCATTACCAAGAGTTTGCAATCCCTGAGGGATCTTAGAAAGTAAAAGGTTATAATTTGTAAACAGTAGAACATGCACCTTCTTTCTAGCTAAGATAGGGGAGTCATTTACACAGTGTCAAAAAACAAAATCAACCATGTTGCCAAATTCTTACCAAGGTTTATTTCTTTGGCCAAATCAAAGGCAGAACGTAGGTCGACAAAGACATCAAAAATGTCTCCTGCACCAACGTCAGTCTTCAGCTTGGTTAACAAAAAGCAAAAAACCTTGACCTGAACCTGTTTGCAAAAACATCTTTTGGAGGTTATCCAATATGCGAATAGGGCAATAGTTGCTAAGGATGTTATGACTTTCTTTTTTAAAACAGAACAGGAATGATCTGGGCTCATTCCAGGTCAAGATTATTGGTGCACTCTCAGCTCTTGCATTAGAAACTAAGCTGATGTAAGGAAATGAAATAGCAGGGTCAGAGCGAAACAATTCAGCATGGACCTGGTCTAACCTAGGAACTTTGTCAAAGTTTTTGCGACAAGGCAGTCTTATTTGTGTCAGCAAGCGATAACTTGGGCAGAGGAAAAATAGGCTTGGGTGATTAGTCCATTCCTGGGGCTACACAAACCAGAGGTGTACCAGGTCGAGGAGTAAAGCGGCTCAAATGGAGCAGTCCACATTAATCTGCAGGCCTCGAAAAGTCCACTCGCAAATTGGGAGTGAAATTTTAGCAGGTCAAGCTATTTTTAGCACATATTCAACCCTGCTGGCTGGGGAGTAGCTGGAGGAAAAAGTTCTTCTGTTTCTTCAGAATGTGAATGAGTAATTAAAACTCCTTTAAATCTTGTTTTATCTCGACACATTGCTCAACTGTTCAAGGGCAGAGGTCAAATGTCAATTTGTCTTTTTACTAATTGTTGCTCATGTGTTCCTGGAAAATGGTGCTTACTTTTCTTTCTCTTTTTACAGTTAATGCTTTTTATAAAGTGAGCTATTTGACAATAGTTTTGAAACAAAATGCAGTAAAGTCCTTTTATTCCCTAACATTTGAACAGCTTGTAAATGAATAGTACAAGTAGATCAGAAATTATGAAAACATTTTTTGCAATTCAGAAGTGTGATGCAAACAAAGATTTAAATTGTAGGAAAACAAATCAGAAAACTTTACTTGGTGATGTGCAAATGACAAATATTTGCAGAAACTTTATTTCCAAACATTGTACACAATATAGTTTTAAAACCACATGTCAGTGACGAATTATGTGGCCATTTCAACGTAAAATCTGCTGATAGCAAATAGTGGGCTGCTACTTTATGCTTTAGTTATGTATTTATTAAAAGTGATAGTTTTTAAACGATGTGAGAGACATGCCTGCTCAAGCCCTGATGACAATGCATTTAATGAACTAAGAGGCAAGTCTGCAGTCAAGTGTATTATATGTTGCTAGATTTGCATTCTATATGGAGGTAATGTTTTTAGCCTACTAAATCAAACAAGAGTTTTCGGTACAGCAGACGTGCTGTACTTGCACATTTGAAGGTGCACTCATATGTGATCAAGAAGAAAATGGCCTCTCACTTAGTGAATTAAAATACTTGCCCAGGATCACATAATTTGAAACCAGTTTATGGGTCAAGATCATTATAATTAGGTCGAGTAGATTATTTAAGTCAATGGACCTGCAGGGCTAGTAAAAAAAAAAAAAAAAAAAAAAAAAAAAATGATTTTTCGAGCCCTGGTCTGGATGTGTACCTCGGGAGTCTTTACTGGACATAGAATACCCTGACTGACAATATGCCAGAATGTGCTAAAATCTTTATTCTTGGCAGCTACAAGACGATCCTTCCAGATACTATGTTTCCAATTTGATCTGACTGGTCTTAAATTGTTTTCTAGAAGTTTCTAGTCTCCCTGATCATGGGCCTGTTCCCTTGTTTAATAGAGGCCAGAAGAGCCTCCTTGACAGACCAACAGGCTAGGAAAAGCACTCCTGCCCGTAATGCCATTTTATTTCTTTTGTATATAAAAAAAAGTTTGTGAAAGATGTTCCAAATCACCTTTTGCTGAACCTGTGACCTGTTTAACAGTCATTTTTTATTTTAAAAAAAAAAAGGAAAATAATTGCATTTTGTAGCCTGTTGATAAGCAGCAAAGAGTTGTTTTTCACTCTGTTTAAGGGCACAATTTCAATGAAAAGCATTGCACATATGTTAAAATGTACATTTTATATACGTATTTGTAAGGTGCTCTGGGATCCCACGTGTCTTGAGGGACAAGTCCGTGCTGATTACGAGCCTCTGGAAAAGTAGTAATGTTCCCTTCTTTCCCCAATGCATTCTCCTGCCTGTTCATATAAAGTAGAATGCACTAGCAAGGTAACCCAACCTTAAAAGTGCGATGAGTGCACAGTATCTTATACAAATCAATTACGAAGGAAAGGCTGAAGTATCTGGCTGCATGTCAGAATAATAATAATGTCTACTTAGAAACGGTATCAATACCCCAGGGAACGCCAAATCCGTCGCAGATTTTACCAATGGGGTTCCCCCAGTGATTAATCTTGAGAATCCAACATGCAATTGATCCCTTTTTCAATCTCTCAAGACATGCCTTAACAGAGCAGAAATGCTCCCTACTTAGCAAAGGCCTCTCCTTTGTTGCAACAGAGCGCAGTAATTTCTTTGATTTCCAAGAGAACTTTTTCCAATTCTTCAGAAGAATTCGACTTAGACAGTTTTTTTGCTGATAGACCACCCACTGATCATGTACCCCATTCTCCCTTTCGGCCTCCTACTTTTGGTCCTCCAGCTACTCTTGCCACCGGAAAACTATTGTTTGAGAGATTATTCCTCCATGAGATTTCTGAGATCAAGGAAGAATTCAAGTACATTCCCTATAATATAATCTTTGCAGAAAAACAGGCATTACTCAATCTAAAAAATAACCCTAATGTTGTAATCAAACCAGCAGACAAAGGTGGTGGTGTTGTGATGGACATAGACAAATATGACAGAGCTAACTAGACAGCTATGCAACAGCTCCCACTACAGTGCACTCACTACTGATCCCCTACCAGACATTAAAACCAAAATATAAACCATGACTAACCAAGCAAGACTACTCAACATAATCTCTTAGAAAGAGCCCGCTTACCTGAATAACCAACATCCTCGCACGCCTGTCATCTAAGTTCTTCCTAAAATCCATAAAGATGCCTCTAACCCATCAGGGCGCCACATGGTCTCTGACTGCAGTTCCATCCTTGAACCGTTCGGCAAATATACTGATGCCGTGATAAAGGAATTTGTTCCACACAGACACCTATGTCAGAGACATTATGGATCTAATTGAGGATAGACCATTCGACACACTCCGAACTGATTGTTGGACTGGACATTGAGTACTTATACACCAACATCGTGCATGACGATGGCCTACTCATTATCCAAAATCTCCTGGAAACCAGACCTGAACCCATACGGATACCAACGGATTTCATTAGGGATCTTCTCAGAATTGCCTTCAGCAACAACTACTTCTTGTACAGAGATACTTTTTATCTCCAAATAAATGGAGCATCAATGGGTGCTTGTTTTGACCCGAATATTGCAATCCTGTCAGTGGCGTAGCTAGAGCTTCTGACGCCCGGGGCTATCCCCAAGATTGCCGCCCATGGCAGGTAGCGGCGGGGAGGGTGGATATGGGGAAAAATTTTGGCGAGCAGCAGGGGTGGATTGGCAGGGTTTAAGTTATGACGCCACTCTCTACTCCAATGCATAAGGAAGGGTGTGAAACTGCAGCGTGAGCATAGCGCAAACCTCGAAGGTCAAGTCTCAGTTGATGAAGGCCCACCAGCACTAAAATGGCAGATAAACGCATAAGTAAATGTATCCCTTCCTCCTCTTACACCTCTCCATACTGAACTGCTGCTACAAGACCACAGCAGTAAAACCAGCCGCTAGACATCAAGCACACCACCAAAACAACTCCCACATAGGTCACACTGTACACCCACACTCTACCAAACAACCACAGTACTTAAAAACATGGGCAAAGCTATAGCAATAGAACAGCTTCATTTTCTCTTCCATCCATGCATCTATCTATCCATTCTTTTACCCTTCCATCCACCTACTGGCATCCACTATTTCACCTTTAGATTCTGTCATCCATTCATTCTCTCATCCATCATTCAATATTTCGCCATTCTATCCATTTATCTATCTAGCCATCTATCCAATTTGCCATCCATCTATTATGTCATCCATCTGCCCATCCATAGTCGAAAAACCAATCATCCACTCTGCCACCCATTGATCTATTCACTCTGCCATCCATCCTCCACTCTGTTATCTTACCATCACCTCTGCCATTCATCGATCAACTGACATCCTTTCTTCAAATTCATTAACTCTTCCATTCATCCACTCAGCCATCCATCAGCCTACTCTGTTATCCATCCATCCTCCTATCCTCTCTACCATCCATCCATCAATCCACTCTGTCATTCACCCTCTCTGCCATCCACTCTGCCACCCATTCACCAGCCATCCACTCTGTCACCCATCCATTCATCAACTCTTATATCTATCCATTCAACCACCCATTCACTCTGCCATTCATTCATTTATCCATCAATCCACCCACTCTGCTATTCAACCACCCATTCATCCACTCTGCCATCCATCAATCCCCTCTGCCATCCATCCATCTATTCTGCCATCCATCCGCTCATCCATTCATCCATTTATCCACTCTGCCATCCATCCTGCCATTCATTCATCAATCCATCCACTCTGCTATCCAATCATGGATACAGTCACTTTGCCTTTAATCCATTCACGCTGCCACACATCCATCCATTTACTTTGCCATCCATCCAATCTGCCATCCATCCATACATTCATTCACTTTGCCACCCTTCTATTCACCCTGCCATCCATTCATCATCCATCCACTACGACTTCCATTCACAGATCTTTCGCCCACTCATCCATCCCTTTACTCTATCCTCCTTTCAGCTGTCCCTCCACCTATTCATTCACTCAACGATTCATCCATTTGTTCTGCCATCCTTTCACTTGCCCATCCACCTATCCATTCATGCACTCACCCATCCCTTTACTTTACTATACTTTCATGTGTCCATCCATCATCATTCATTTCTTTCACCCACTCATTCATCCGCATATCCATTCATCCTCCTACTCCATCATCCCTACTTCCTTTTTTTCACCCTTTTCTTCCAGCATTCCTTCTTTCTTTCCCTGTTCTATTTTTACAGCTGTCGCTTTTCGTCTGTGGCTGTGGGAGTGTTTCCGGTTTCCACTGAGGCACGTTTGGTGTCCTTGCTGGTCCACAAAATGTAATTAATTGAATTTGTGCTTATTGTGGCGCTGGGAGTGAGCCTCGCATAACAGAGCACACGAGGACGGAGACGAGAGCAGAGAGGCGGGCGGGGCGGCGAACATAGGAGGATATTTGACTTTTTGGGAGCACTGGATTCAATGTCGGGCATCGGAACGCCTAAGAGAAACCGAATGAACAAGTGCAGTCCTATCCTAACTAAAGCTTACCTAGGAGGATCTCCTTATGTAGGCGGCTTGGAGCGGTGGTGGTCGGTCTCAAACTAAGTGAGACTGGTGTTCTTAATGTAGCTGGACTGTCTGCAGACAATACCCGGCACTCCAAGAGTGCGTAGTGGTGGCGCGCGAGCGTGCGCCTGCGCATCACTTCTGCATTTTAAAAGCACAGTGCGGGGGCTGGCCCAAAATGTCCAGGGCCTTCAATGGTAGCACTTTTGCGCGCTACAATATTGACGGCCTGGCCCCTGGAACCAGGTGCGCGTGCACTTAGATACACGTGAGGTGTGCAGTGCACTGTGCTGCTCGACAATGTGCCTAAGTGAATCCTGGGCTGGCCACTAGTATAAGGCAGCTGCCGCCCCCAAAATAGTGCCGCCTGGGGCGGACCGCCCCCCTCGCCCCCCCCCTAGCTACGCCATTGAATCCTGTACATACACAACCTTGAAAAAACTCCTATTCTGATTGCCAATAACCCTTTCTTTAAACACATTTGCTTTCGGCGAAGATACATCGATGTCCTCATGCTGTGGCAGGGCAACAAAGAAAACTTGGATTCCTTCTTAGATTGGCTGAACGCTTCCCAACCACAACTGAAGTTTACCTCAGAATTAAAGTCCAATGATTTTCCTTTCCTTGACCTCACCCATCATGTGGAAGATGATCGAATAGGTACTACATTGTTCAGGAAACCCGCTGAACGAAATACACTGCTACTCTATTCCAGCTACCACCCTGTGGCCTCAGATGGCCTTCCGAACGGGTAGTTCCGCCCTATCTGGAGGAACTGTACATGGAAAAAAGATTATTTCTGATAAGCTGCCATTCTCACCACCAAACCTATCCAACGTGCCTAACTGTCGCTTAGTCTCTGGAGCACATAAACGTGCATGGTACTGCCATAGAGACATTCTACTGAAACAGAAGAGTGAAAACAACAGTATCCCTTTGCCTCCACTTTTTGCCCCTCAAGCAATAAGGTTAGCAAAATCATTAAGGAAAATTGGCACATCCTTCGTACTCAGGCATTTCAACAAATCTCAATTATTCTCCTATAAAAGAGGAAGCAATTTGGCCAATCATCTAGTATATGCCATCACTTGGCATAAGAAACCCAATGTCACAGAATAGATTACCTCAGCATGGGGGCTCCCGCCCATCATTGGACACTATAAAGGTCAGAACTTGTGGAATGTGCCTTGACGATCAACACTAAAGAATTCAAAGCAATTGTGATATTTTCAAAATTAACAGTCAACACTGTTCAAATGAGTCTTCCCTACATGACTGTAGTCGCGTCCTTACTTGAATTGCTATGCCTTTCCTTAAGTGCCTCGATCCTTATTCAATTTCATTAGCTTTTCCAGAGTGTTTCAGGGCTCTGTTTCATTTTTTCCTTTCACTTCACGCTCTTTGTCACTTTAATCAGTGTCCCGGCTGCGACCACGCCTCCCCCCACGCCTGCCGTCATGACACACCTAGTCAGAGACGTTTAGGCCACTCCCTAGTTGCGCTTGACTTTCTATTTCACTCGGGACTCACGCTGAGGATCGTACCCTGCCTGATGAGGATCCCACTGGACCTGTAACTCCCAAGTCACCTTCCCAGGATTCTTCCGATCTTCAGGTTAGTACGTAGTACTACGCTTGCTCTCGACCACCCTGCCTCTCCTGTGGTCAGCACTTAACTCTAGTTTTCCTGCAGACCAGTCCCTGGTCGCCCTCCGCATGATGCCGGGTCGGCACACCCTCAACCCCTTGACAATTAGGGTCACTAACTATGGGTCACTATGCTGGAACCAAACCACCCGCCCACTTTAATTTAACACGATTTGACGTTTCTCCAGTATAAGGGTGAGTCCCACCAATTGCTATGTAAATGTTTTTGTACTTGTATAGCGCACAACTACCCGCTGTGGGTTTTCCAGCGCTTGTACGAATACCGCAAGGGAACCATTCCTGGCTTTCCCTGTGAAGTGTCCACTCCTGGGCATCCCCATGGTGCAGACCAGGCATCCCTCGCGTTGTGGGGGCCGTTGTGGAGACTAAGCAAGCTATTGCCCAGAGTTGCGGCGTGGGACCCATGATCGGAATAGGCACTGAGGCGAGAATATCCAGCCAGGGGAATTAATGAGCCCGAGACCCGCCGGGGCAGGAATCGAACCCTGGTCCCTGGCCAGAGCTCTGCATCGAGGTCTTCCCGCTCTAACCATTGAGCCACACTTCTCCACAAGGCTATCTATAGGGACCATAGTCCTCTGCTGGGGCCTTTGCACGAATCTCTCCTCTTATCTCATCAGCAAATGCTCCCTCTCTCTCTTTTTCCCCCTCTCCCCACAGATCAGCTCACTGAAGCACACCGGATGGTGTTGCTCCTTGATTCCCCACATTGGTATTTCCTCCCTTCTGGGATCCACATTGAGCTCAGGTCCCCTCTTACTTTCCCTACCTCCGTTCTGCTATGTTCCACTCCCAGCTTATCCTAATTCTTGCCTTTCACTTTCTCCCTTAATGTACATCATGAAAAATAACAGTAACCTGGCCCTGAAGATGACCGTAACTCATTATAGGTCGAAACGCCGTTGAACTTCCAGTGCAATCCTTGGCGCAAATCTATTGTTCACAAAATTGTTAATCCTTTATAAAATAATTGTTAAAATTACTCGTGAACCAGAAAGTACCTTGCATATATTGCCAAGTGTGTTTTCTCTGCGCCGTTCCTGGCGGTTATTTTCAGGTTACGCACACTTATTGTAAACCGTGCCGATACGGTTCTCCTGCTTATACTTTTTCTAAATACAGATTGCTCCTTGCATCTTTCACCAAACCCTTGAGCCTCTAAGCAACTTAATGTGCATGTTTTATTTAACGGCCTTCTAAACATTACCTGTTGAGACATTGTTTTTTGCTATATACTTAGTAAAGGTAGTCACAGATCAACTTCCAAGTATCAGCTTAACCAATTTCCTGAAAGGGGAATTTTTTTTAATCAAAGCAGCAGTAGCAGCAGCTGTTTTCCCCTTTGTTGAATGGGACCCGAGATTATCTGCTAGCATCCTTTTATGGAATAACTCCAAAGACCGTCTGGAAGGTACTAAGGAACCCAGTGCCAATTGTTTTTTAAAAATGTGCTATCTACGAAGTATTGAAAATGTTATTAATGCGGTGTGCTGCTCCCCAAAATGGGGTGGGAGATTACTGCAAAGTAGGGACTGTATCGCAGAGGAAGACCTTTCAACTTGAAGATCATACATTTCGTGTGAAGACGTTAAGGCCACTTCCTTCTGGAACAATCAGGGTATCAGGCTGCTTAAAGCATCGAAGTTATCGCTCAAAATGTTTATCGAAGGTCAAATTGTAGCATCCCTGACTGCAGGGACAGATGGAAATAGCACTTGTGTCACAACCCCAGAAACCATCACCAAACATGGTAAATCCTGGTTTCATCCCACAGAAACTTTGACATCAAATAACTCCTATTAGAGAGCCGGGTAACCTTTCAGATAACATGAAAAATTTGCCTTGGATGCATTGCATGTGCCATGTAGTGTAACCTCTTGCAACTATAGAAGGCCCTAAAGTATTTTTGCAGTCTGTACCACTAAGAAAATACTCAGTTGCAGCATTCCTACAACAAGTGAAAGAAAGGATCCATGACCCCATGTACAAACCTTTCTCCTAGCACTTCCTATCTGCCTACTTGATAGTATTGCAAGCAGTATTCGAAGTGAAAAGTTGAAATTGGCAAAGAAAAAAAAATGTGCATTTCCAATCTGCAGATGGTATTTCCACCACAGTAAATGGTACTCTTTCTAACTTTTCAATGTGTAACAAAGTAGGTCACATCTTTCTTAGCCATACGGTCTGTTCTTTTAATAAGTTGTATGGTAAAAAGAAACTAGATGCACATAAGCAAATATGTGTCAAATGTCAACATTCAAGGAAAGATATCAACTTTAAATTTGAGCATGTAAAATGGTGATGTTCCTGCCCTGTCCTAATGTGACCACATGACACTATGGCCAAATGATCTATGAGCTCTTACACTGAGACTCAAAAATGGGATGGTGGAAACCTGATCAACTATCCGACTGTTGGCATCTTCTCAGTCAATGGTCTCTTCCTCTGTGAAAATAGCATTACCTTTGGGGGCTCCACCCCCAAAGCCGCATCCTTTCATACAGTTGTTAATAAATCTGAAGATGTGCTAGAGCTAGACTTGTCGCTTCCCTTCTTGAACGTGAAGGCTAATATTGAGCCCCCCCCGCTTACATCTTCGACCTTGGGCCCGAGCTCCTTTTTAATGATACCCTATTGGAATCAGTCCTGGGGGTGTAGGATGAGCCCCTTCAGTGCCAACAGTAAAAAGATTATTGGCAAGGAACGATCATCACCAGCTGATCCACCCCTCCTGTCCACTCTCCAGTCTCTGGGCAGCCTAGTTCTTCAGGCTTCTGGGTAGATATGGATTAGTTACTTACCTGTAATACTCGTTCTCTTCCAGGGGTATCCTTATCAAAGTCAAATGCATTAGAATATTCCTGCCCATGCGCGGGACCCTGGAAACACTATATTATATGGGGGTGTATATATACATATATACATATATATATATATATATATATATATATATATACATATATACATACTTGATAAAAATCACTGGGGAAAACAGTTGGTCAGGGAGCGGAAACAAACAGATTTCAAAAGGTTTGGGAAGCACTTAAAAAAGACAATGCTGAATTCTACCAAAAAAACATTGGAAATAGGACAGCCTATGCATTAGCATCTTCACTAGGCGTCAAGTGGCAGTCAAAGATTTTAATGCAATACTTCCAACTTGCAAAATGTTCTTAACCCAAGCCTCCAGACATTTGGATTCCTTGTCTAGCAGTGTCGCACATAAAGTCCCAGTTCTCTTCCAGGGGTTCCTCATCAAAGTCATAAGCATTGGAATATTCCCGCCCATACGCAAGACCTCGGAAACACTATATTATATGTGCCCCACATATATATACACCCACATATATATATATATATATATATATATATATATATATATATACACACATACACATATATACATATATACACACATATATACATACACATATATACACACATATATACATACACATATATATACACATATATATACACACATATATACATACACATATATACACACACATATACACACACATATATACACACACATATATACACACACATATACACATATATACACACACATATACACATATATACACACACATATACATATATATACACACACATACATATATACACATACATACATATATACACATATACATATATATACACATATATATATACACACATATATATACACACATATATATACACACACATATACACACATATATACACATATATATACACACATATATACACATATATATACACACATATATATATACACACATATATATACACACATATATACACACACATATATATACACATATATATACACATACATATATATACACATACATATATATACACATACATATATATACACATACATATATACACATACATATATACACACACATATATATATATACACACATATATATATATATATACACACATACATATGTATACACATACATATATACATATATACATATACACATATATACATATACATATACATATACATATATAATATATACAAATTATATTACCTACTGGCGGTCGCCAGTAGGTAGTTATAGTTATGATTGTTTTCCATAGGAAATCCTCAACATTCTATTTGGAATAACTTTGGCCCTGGTTGAAGAATCTTAGCGAATTTCTCAAAGAAGATGGCTCGGTCCGCTGCGCTCCTTCCCTGAAAGTTTGGGGGGGATTGGTCAAGTGGGGGCTGATATATATATAGATATATATATATATATAAAAAAAATAAGCAATTGCAGCCTAATAAACACCAGAGCTGAATCATGCTGTAAAGAATTTCCACCATATATGAAAAACATGCATTAGAAACAGGAGACACAACAACAAAATTTGTTTAGAAACTGTTTTAATGCTCAGAAAACAGTAGAAATTCTCAGAAATCACTGAAAGCATAGGAAGCTCCCAGACTGCATTGCAAACACACAGTCTAAAAAGACTGAAAAGCTAACCTGTAGCTGCATAGCAATAAACTGACACCGTGCCTTTAAGGCACTCCTGACCCCCAGCTTCCCATCATGCCTCAGGGGTGACAGTTATGTCAGTTGTTCTTTGAGGAGACTGAAAAAAACATGCAACAAAGGGGTTAACAATATCTCCAAAATATAATCTTCCTTTGCCCAGCTAGGATTACAGGTAAGTAACTAATCCTTCTCTTCCAGGGGATCCTCATCAATAGTCATTAGCATTAGAATAGAATAGCGAACCTCGCCTCATCTCCCTGCGGACAAAGGATAACACAGAAAACGTGATCAGTAAGCTTAGAAAACACCAAGCTAGGATAGAGCAAAAAACTATCCAAACAGATTTCTCAATGAGGCATGGCCTACTTGAGCATCAGCCCTGGAATCAGATTCTAGGCAGTAGTGCCTCGTAAAGGTATGAACTGATTTCCAGGTTACAGCCTTGGGGCGTCATGTAAGAAAGTAACTGTGGCCGCTTTCTCCCTAGTGGAATGTGCCTTAGGAGGCAAAGGTAAGGGCCTTTTCGCCAGCTGGTAAGCTAAGGTGATACAGGAAACAATCCATCTCGAAATGGATTTCTTAGCGGCTGGGAAGCCTGTTCTCATGGCGCCATAATTGACAAATAACTGATCTGTCTTCCTTGTGCCCTTGGTACTATCTAAGTAGAACTTAAGCACCCTCTTGAGGTCTAAGGAATGAAGAGACCGCTCTGCCGGGGTCACTGGATTAGGGAAAAAAGATGGCAGGGAAATAAACTGATTGATACGAAAATCAGACACCACCTTAGGGTAAAAAGAAGGATGCGCCCTTAAAACTACCCTGTTATGGTGGAAAACAGTGTAAGGCTCATTGGTACACAGCGCTTCGATCTCGCTTACTCTGCGCGCTGATGTAATGGCTACCAGAAAAGCGGCCTACCAAGACAAATGCTGCAAGGAAGCTCTATGGATTGGCTCAAAAGGTGGGCCCATCAATTTAGATAACACCAGGTTCAACTCCCACGGAGCAGAAGGTTTTCGAACAGGGGGATACACTTTCTTCTGCCCCTGTAAGAAGTCCTTGACAACCTGCATTTGGAAAAGGGAGGGCTGACTAGGAGACTTCCTGTACGCCGAAATGGCCGATAAATGCACTCATACTTTAGACCAGATCTTTCTAAGTACAGAAGGTAAGGGAGAATGACATCCTCCTGCCCCTTCGTAGGATCAAGGTGATGTTCTCTACACCAAAGAAAAAACCTCTTCCACTTTAACGCGTAGGACGCTCTTATGGAGGGCCTTTTTGCTTCGTTCAAAATATGCATGCAATCAGGGGGCAGTTTCAAATGTCCGTATTGCAGGACCTCAGGAGCCATGCTGTCAAGTTCAGGGAGGAAAGGTTGGGATGAAGAATCCTCCCGCCCATCTTGGTCAGCAGGTCCGTCCTGCAAGGTAGTCTCCTGTGTGGAGGTACCAACAGATGAAGAAGGTCTGGGTACCACCACTGCCATGGCTAGTCTGGAGCTATCAGGATCATGGTCTTGCTGGATCTGAGTATCTATTACACCACCTTTGGGGTTCGGGGCAGAGGAGGAAAGGCGTAGGCAAATGTCCCCGACCAGTCCATCAAAATCGCATTCCCTCTTGTCCCTGGACGATTAAATCTGGACGCGAAGGCGTGGCATTTTGAGCATTCGTCGTCTGCGAATAGGTCTATTTCCGGACGACCCAAACGATGGAAACGGTCCGCCACCAACTCGTTGTGTAGCACCCAGTCTGGCTGATCTTCGAAGTGCCTGCTGAGTGCGTCTGCTTTGACATCTCTCTCCTGGAAGGTGCACTGCCACCACCAAGAGCTTCCGGGCGAGAAGCCAGTGCCAGATTGCCTGTGACTCCAGGGAGAGAGGATGCGACAGAGTTCCACCCTGTTTGTTCAGGTAGAACATGGTCATCATGTTGTCGGTCTGGACCAGGACTGAATCGGACTCTATTGCAGGCAGGAAAGCATCCAGAGCCAGATGGACCGCTCGTAGCTCCAGCATATTGATGTGGTAGGACTGCTCTTTTGCCGACCACGTCCTTGTATCTGAAGGCACCCCATGTGTGCCCCCCTGCCTTGCAGAGACGCGTCGGTCACTACCGATTGAACTGAAAGTGGCTGGTGAAAAGGGACTCCCACCATCAGATTGCACTGCTGAGTCCACCATGAGAGGGAGGATCTCACCGCCTGGGAGAGAGATATCTGATCTTCCCAGCGACCTGTTGACTGATCCCACTGGTCTTCCAGAGTCTGCTGCAAAGGACGCATCCTCAGCCTGGCGTTGGGAATGAGAAAGATGCAGGACGCCATGGATCCTAGCAGGGATGCCACCTGCCAGACTGATTCTGCACCTGGAACAGAAGCCTGCACCTGTCGCATTGAAGACAGTCTCTCCTCCGACGGATATGCTCTTCCCACGCTTGTGTCCAGAACAAAGCTGAGGTAGTGGATGGTCTGAATGGGATGCAGCACTGACTTCATGTTGACATGAAGGCTGAGGTCGTGCAGCTGTTGCAGACAGGTCTGGAAGTCGTGCCTCACTTGCAGCGGGGATGGACCTTTCAGCAGCCAGTCGTCCAGGTATGGATAGATGAAGAGACCTTTCTTGTGAAGAAAAGCTGCCACCACTGGCATGCATTTGGTGAAGACTCGCAGAGCCGACTTGAGACCAAAGGGCAGGAATTTGTACTGATAATGTTTGTGGCCAACCACAAAACGTAGGTACTTGCGTTGACGTCTTGCAATGGAAATGTGGAAGTACGCATCTTGGAGGTCCACCAAACACATACAATCCCCTACTTGCACATGTGGACATATTTGGTGAAGGGCCAACATGCAAAACTTCTCCTTGACTATGACCTTGTTCAGAAGTCTAAGGTCCAGGATCGGTCGAAACTTGTCCTCCTGATCTTTTTTGGGAACAAGAAATTACCTGGAGTAAACTGCCAAGCCATGCCTTCCCTGGACCGGAAACAAGCTTCCGAAGACTGGTTTCTGGCATTCCAGCCGTCTTCAGCCTGGCTTGCTTGAATCCAGTGGTGTGGAGAGCATGGGACTCACGTCTGAGCATACCTATCCCACTCGGGGTGAGAAATGTAAAAACCACAGTTGATGGACAGACGTGAGTTCGGGCTGGACTGTTCCCATGAGGCACAGGGTCAGACTGATTTGCATATGGGCATGTCTGAACTGGGGTGGTGTGGAGTGCAAAAAACGATGGATTTAGGCCAGATCTCTGTACTGGGGTGAATGTATGACATGCATTCTGTCCATCAACTGTGGTTTTTGCTGCTGGAGTTAAAATAATGTCCATGACCGGGTCAAGGATCCCAAGAACCAATGGAAGCAATGGAAGCAATGGCCGAGATGCAGTCTTCTGATGGAGTCTCGAAAATCACTGTTGTTGTGACTTGTGGGATAGACATCTCAATATTGAGCTTCTGAGCACCTCTCTGCAGAACCTCATGGTATGTATTAATGTCATCTATGGGAGCGACCCTGGAAATCGGGCTGTCCGATAAGAGCGGGGGAGTAATCCCTCCTGGACGACCGGGTAGAGGAAGTAGATGGTGTTCTCCTACTTTGCCGGTGTGCACTGCGCCTCCTCTCCCGTGATCGGACTACGCGTTCTTCGCGCCTCCGAGAACGCGATCTATAGTGCCTTCTCTCAGGAGACCTCTCGTGCCTGTGCCTGGGAGAGCTCACTCCGTCCACCAGTCTCTGAAGAGGAGATCTATGAACGGGACTGGCATACTCCTGCATACGCCTTGTTGCCCCAGTGTCCTGCCAGTGAGTTAAGGGCAGCCGCCATCTTGGGGACAACTGAACAGCAGCAGGGACCTTCTTTAGCCTTGAAGGAGACTTGCGGACATGGGCAGCAGCTTCCGGAGTGGCCGACCTTGAAGAAGCCCTCCTGGAAGAAGCCCTCCTGGAAGAATGAGAGGACGAATGGCGCGAGGCTGACTCCGTCACCAGGACCACTGATCCATCTCCAGACCTCTATGAGGCCTGTCTCGACGTAGAGCGTGCTCTCGATGTCGAACCTGCACGCACTCCAGACGTTGATCTAGGTTCCTGCCATCTGCTCGACGGCGACCGGTGCCGATGACAAGCAGGTTAGTGCTGTCTTGACGTAGAACGGCGATGAGAAGCAGACGACGGAGGGTGTCTCTCTCTCTCGACGCCGAGCGTCGTCTAGACGACGGCGGTGCTGCGTCCAATCTCGACGTCGAAGGTCTGCGAGACGAGGGTGGAGGGTTTTTTTAACCCTCGAACGCCGTCGAGACGACAGACGTCATCCTCGACGCCGATCGCCGCCGACGGCGGATGGGACCTTGCTCTAGACGTCGATCGCCGATAGGACTGCGATGAAAGAAGTGAGCCTGCCCTAGACGCCAAACGTCATGCCGACGCCGGCGGAGGAAGAATTTCTATAGCTCCATTGAAGAGGAATAAGATAATTTCCTAGTGAAGCTCCTTCAGATGTGGAGGATGCTTCTTCGTGAGTGGGTTCACAAGAAGTTTCTGAATGAACTCAAACATATGGCCTGAAATAACAATTTGCCTCACTTGATGATATAGCAATTGGAGTTGCTATATCATCTTGTCCTACATCATCTTATGGCAGTTCACCCTCTTCCATATCAGCGTATATCGATTGATTGGAGTCATCCTCTTCCATATGCACAAGTTACTTACCTTCGGTAACGATATATCTGTAAGAAACAGTAGTTCGTGTTAGATTCCTTACCTTAGAATATCCCCAGGCATCAGACTGGGTCCCGAAAGTTTTGCATAGCAGTAACCCTGCGCATCGGTAGGCGTCGTCTGCGGCTCCGCGTCAGTTGTCGGTGTGACGTCGGAGTACTTAAACGCCGCCCTTGCGCGATGTCAGTTCTTATACACAGCTTTACCGCGCCAGGAACGTAGAGCCATGATAAAAACCGACACTGGTGCCATGAAACTAGGGCCCTCAAAGGGGGGAACCTTAACCCTAGGTATCGTTTCACAGAACAGGGAGGATGGGTGGGGCGGTAAGGAATCTAACAACTACTGTTTCTTACAGATATATCGTTACCGAAGGCAAGTAACTTGTGCATCTGAAAGAAACAGGTTGGTGTTAGATTCCTTACCTTAGAATAGATACCCTAGCAATACCAATCCCGGTGGTGGGTCTGTGAACCAATGATCACACCAGAAAGTCCTGGAGAACAGATAGGCCGAAAAAGCAGTCTCTCCAGACTTGGCTGTCCAGGCAGTAGTGTCTAGCAAACGTGTGCAGCGAGGCCCACGTAGCTGCCCGACAGATGTCCTGCAAGGGGACTCCCGGACCCAGGCCAGTAGTAGCCGCCGTGGCCCGAGTGGAATGGGCCCTCAGCCCAACAGGAGGCTCCTTTTTAGCCAAAGAGTAGCATACCTTGATGCACAACACGACCCACCAAGAGATGGTCCGTTTGTGCACCGCCCGTCCCTTCTTAGCGCCCACGTAACCACCCGGAACTGGTGTGTGCGGAACAGATAGAACGAAAGTGCACGTTTTGGGTCCAGACGGTGGAGCCTCTCTTCTTTCGAGGGATGCAGAGGCGGAAAGAAGGTGGGCAAGGTGATGGACTGCCCGATGTGGAAGGCTGTGACTACCTTGGGCAGGAAAGAGGGATGCGTTCTCAAGACAACTTTGTCCGGATGGACAGAAAGGAAAGGAGGTTTGGAAGTAAGAGCCTGGAGCTCACTCGCTCTCCTGGCAGAGGTGATGACAACCAGGAAGGCAGTCTTAAGAGTGAGAAGATGAAGAGGCAAATTGTGAAGTGGCTCGAAAGGAGCGCACATCAAATAAGTAAGAACAAGATTCAAGTCCCACTGAGGCATCACGAAAGGAACAGGAGGAAACATGTGAGTGATGCCCTTCAAGAATCTATTCACAACAGGGGACTTGAAAAGAAAAGGCTGATCAGGTAGCCTTAAAAAGTCTGAAATGGCAGAGAGGTAGCCCTTGATAGTGCCCAGAGCAGAGCCCTGCTGGGCAAGAGAAAGCAGAACCTCTGAAAGGGGGGCGGAAAGGGAATCCGCAGCCTTTGCTGTGCACCATGCAACAAATTTGTTCCACCTGTAGGCATATACAGATTTCGTGGAGGGACGCCTGGCTGCCAGAATCACATCACAGACCTCAGGAGGCAAGTCAAATGGCATCAACTGCCGCCACTCAATCTCCACGCATGGAGGTGGAGATTGGACAGGTTCGGGTGGAGGACCGTCCCCGCCTGCTGCGACAGAAGGTCCTCCTGAAGAGGCAGACGAATCGGGGGATCGACTGACATGCTGAGTAGCTCGGGATACCAGTATGTTCGTGCCCAGTCCGGAGCCACAAGGATGACTTTGGGCCCGGTCTCGCCTGATCTTCTTCAGCACTCTGGGTAGAAGTGGTACAGGCGGAAAGGCGTACAACAAACCGCAACTCCACTTGAGACAAAAAGCGTCGCCGAGCGAGTGCTGCCTTGGAAATTCCAACGTGCAGAACTGATGACATTGCACGTTCTCTTCGGGGGCGAATAGATCTAACCAAGGCTCTCCACATTGTTGAAAGAGACCTTGCGCCACATCAGAGTTCAGACGCCATTCGTGATCCATCATGCACCGGCGGCTGAGTTCGTCCACCCTGGCGTTCAGGGAACCTGCCAGGTGTTGAACCACCAGGGTCACGCCCCGATGTTCCAGCCATTGCCAGAGGCGCAGAGCCTCCTGACACAGGGTCCACGACCCAATGCTACCTTGTTTGTTGGAGTACCACATGGCGGTGGTGTTGGCCGTGAACACCTGCACTACACTCCCCCGGACAGAGGGGAGGAATGCTGTCAGTGCAAGCCGGATCGCCTGTAGCTCCAGAAGGTTAATGTGGAGCCGGAACTCCGCCGGAGACCAAAGCCTCTGATCTAAGTCTCTCCCATGTGCCTCCCCCACCCCCAGGAGGGACGCATCCGTCACTACTACATGCTCCGGTTGGAGTAGGGAGAGGGATATGCTGCTGAACCAATCACTGTCCGTGAGCCACCACTGCAACTGTCTCGCAGTGCCCTTTGAGATCAGGACATGGTCGGACAGGTTGCCCTGATGCTGGGCCCACTGAAACTTCAGGTCCAACAGCAGAGCCCGCATCCGCCACCGGGCGTGACGCACCAGAACGATGCAGGAGGCCATCAGCCCCAGAAGCCACAGCGTCAACCTGACCGAGACCCGGGATAAAGGCTGAAAGATCGCAATCAGAGCCTGAATATCCCGAACCTGCTGTTCGGGAGCATAAACCCGAAACCGCAACGAGTCCAGAACTGCTCCGATGAAGAGGAGCTTCTTAGAGGGACACAGGTGTGACTTTGGCACATTGATGGAGAACCCCAGCAGGTGCAGGAGGTCGGCCGTAGTCTGGAGGTGGCTGACTGTCTGGGGCGAGCCCGCCTTCAACAACCAGTCGTCGAGATAGGCGAAGACTGTCACCCCTAATCTGCGCAGATGAGCTGCGACCACCGCCATCACTTTCGTGAACACCCGAGGGGCGCTGGTAAGGCCGAAGGAGAGCACGGTAAACTGAAAATGCTCGTGGCCTACCGTGAACCACAGGTAGTGAAGGTGGGCTGGCAAGACGGGGATGTGAAAATAAGCATCCTGCAAGTCCAACGCCACCATCCAGTCTCCAGGGTGTAGGGCAGCTAGGACCTGAGCCAAAGTCAGCATCTTGAACTTCTCCTTCCGGAGGAAGCTGTTGACGTTCCGCAGGTCCAATATAGGGCATAGGCCCCTTTTGCCCTTCTTGGGAACCAGAAAGTAGTGGGAGTAACAACCACACCCTACTTCTGGCCCAGGAACGCGCTCGATGGCCCCCTTGGCCAAGAGGGCCGTTACTTCCTCTTGCAGAAGTTGCAAGTGATCCCCCGACATGCGGTGGTACTGCGGTGGCATGGCTGGAGGGGGTCGCCTCGAAGGGGAGGGAGTAGCCCTTTCGGACGATTTGCAGCACCTGTCAGACGTGATGGTGCACCAGTGGAGGAGGTGATGGCGTACCCTGCCCCCCACTGGCGTCAAATGGGCCTGAAAGCTCGGACTAGGAGGGCTTTTAGGAGGATGCTGTGGGGGTGGATGTGGACAGGCCTCGCTGCTGTCCCCTGGCACCACGGTTACCACCTCCGCCCCTGCGCTGGATTTTAGTCTGCGGCCCGTGGCTGGCAGGACATGAGGGGCGCCCCTTACTTGTCCACAAAAGGCAGAAGTTTGCTTGCGCTCGCCCGACAGGCACAAGGACTTGGCTGTAGCCCTGGAGAGTCCTTGAAACGCTCAAGCGCACTGTCTGCCTTGTCGCCAGAGGCGACGGCCATCAAACGGCATGTCCATGAGGGAATTCTGGACATAAGCCGAAAAGTTGGCGGACCTCAGCCAGGCGTGGCGGCGAACCGCCACAGTCGTGGAAATCGCCCTGCCCAGCGAGTCCGTGGTATCCAGCCCACATGGGATAGAGAACCGTGCTGCATCTCGCCCTTCCGCAAGGGCTGGAGCGTGTTTGACCCGGTCCTCCTACGGGCAACCTGGCAGCACGTCGGCGACCGTGTCCCACAGAGAGTGGGTATAACGGCCCAAAAGGCAAGCGGTGTTGACCGACTCAAACCACAAAAACTGAGTGAGCAGAACTGCTTCTTACCGAACTGCTCATACCTTTTTGATTCTCGATCAGGTGGAGCAGTCGGGAATGTGGTCTGGGAGTTAGAGTCCTGGATAACCAGGCTCTCTGGGTGGGGTGGGTGGACAGGAAGCTAGGGTCGCCCGGGGCCGGGCTGTGGCACCTGGCCACATTCCAATCTACAGGGGGACCAAGTGCCCAACAGAACGTCAGTAAGGGTCTCATTAAACAGCAGTAGAGGCTCCGAAGAGCTTGCCTGCGGTTTAGGGACCTCGGTGAGGAGGTTAGTCCTCACGGACGTGACAGGGAGCTTAAGACCCAAGGCCTTGGCCGCCCTCGTCAGCACCACGCTGTAAGTAGCCCCCCTCCTCCGTAGCCACGGTAGGAGCGGAGACAAAGCCAGTGTGAGCGAAGTGTCCAAACCACTGGCCTCCCCTAGATCCACTGCCCAGTCCTGATACGACTGCACTCTCGTGCCTGAGGGTCCTCAGACCCCTCCCAATCCTCCTCGTCTCCCATCTCCTGATAGTCCGGTGCAAAGATGGGGCCGGATCATAGAAGAATTGCTCTTCTCTCGGCGTTGAATGTGGCATCGAGCGACGCAGGTCCGACGCCGGATCCAGACCGAGGGAAGGAACGAGGAAGACGTCGGGGGTAAAACCCTGGGGGGGCGGTACCAGCGGAGGGGTCGTAAGGTCGACCAGCGGCGACCCGGATCCGGTGGGGCCCTGCGGCTTCGGGACCGTAGTCGTCGACGGCGCCGGGGCCGAAGCACCTGGCCCGCTTGGGCTCCCAGCCGGGGCCGCAAGAACGGAAGGCGCCACAGCGGGACTAGAGGGAGGAGAGAGTGACCTCATGGCCATGAGGAAGGCATCAATATCCTCCGGCGTCGCGTTCAGCTCAGGGACCGGTGGGTATCGGCTGCGCGGGGGGGGGGGGGGGGGGGGGGGGGGGTCAGAAGAGCGATGTTGTCTCTTCGACTTCTTGTGCCTCTTACCAGAGGACTTGGAGCCCGGCGAATGGTGTCGACTCCCCGAGCTGGGATTAATGTGGCCCTGCGACTGGTCCTTCGACCTCCTCCTCGACCTGGACCGTGAACGGCGCAGGGCCCACTGCCGGAGCTAGAGGCGCTTACGGGACCGCTGATGCCTAGCCTTCGCTGTCAAGGCCTGGCAGTCGGGGCACGACTTGTCATGGTCGGCCCCAAGGCAATACAGGCACCGGCGATGGGGGTCGGTAACCGACATCAGTCGTACAGGGCTTGAACCAAGGCAACCCTACCTGCACCGATAGTCTTACGGCTCGAAACAGGATCAAAAAGATCAAAACAGTTAGTCAAAAAGTGACTGAGGAGTACTGCCTTTTCCGGATCTGCACTTGCTGGAGCGGAAAAAAGAAGAACTGATGTCACCGCAGGAGGGCGGCGTTTAAGTACTCCGACGACGTCATCCCGGCGCCAACTACGCAGACGACGGACGCGGAGCCGCAGACGACGCCTACCGACGCATAGGGGGTACTGCTACGCAAAACTTTCCGGATCCAGTCGGACGCCTGGGGATATTCTAAGGTAAGGAATCTAACACTAACCTGTTTCTTTCAGATATTCAGGCACTGATGGTGGTTTCTGAACAACTATGGGTAATTCTCTTAGAGGTATACCATCGACGAATTACATTCGATAAATTTGTCACAGTCGATGGTGTCATCGTCAAGGTCATGTTAAACATTGTAATTATGAATATTTTTTTCTCCTTGTTAGTAGATGGATCCCCCATGGCTTTTGAAGTCTGTTTGGATTCTTTAGCAGAATATCCATGTTTAGGGACAGAAGAAGTGGCTTTAAACGCTGTCCCAAACAAATTCAATTCAGGAAACTCAATCAATGCATTTGTAGAGCGTGCTACTCACCCGTGGGGTATCAAGGCGCTGAAGGGAGGGGGGGGGGTGCGGCTACTGCTTGAATAGCCAAGTCTTGAGGTGTCTCCTGAAGGTGAGATGGTCCTGGGTCAGTCGTAGGTGTGCGGGTAGGGAGTTCCATGTCTCGGCTGCCAGGTAGGAGAACGATCTTCCTCTGGTGGTGGCTCTGAGAATCCGTGGGACGGTGGCGAGGGCGAAGCGGAGCTGGCGGGTGGGGGTGTAGAACAAGAGGCGGTTGTTGAGGTATTCGGGGCCCATGTTGTGGAGTGCTTTGTGTGCGTGGGTGAGCAGCCTGAACGTGATCCTCTTGCTGATGGGGAGCCAGTGCAGGTTTCTCAGGTTGGCGGATATGTGGCTGTGGCGAGGGATATCTAGGATGAGTCTTGCGGACGCGTTCTGTTTGCGCTGAAGGAGTTTCTGGAGTTTGGCTGGGGTTCCTGCGTACAGGGCGTTCCCGTAGTCCAGTCGGCTGGTGACGAGGGCCTGGGTGACCGTCTTTCTGGTTTCGGTGGGGATCCACCGGAAGATCTTTCGGAGCATGCGCAGGGTGTTGAAGCAGGAGGACGAGACTGCATTGACTTGCTTGGTCATCGTGAGGGAGGAGTCCAGGATGAATCCCAGAATGCGTGCGTGGTCCGTGGGTGTCGGTGCGGTGTGGTCCCAGCATCGTGGGCCACCAGGAGTCGTCCCAGGCAGATGGGGATTGCTAAATGATGAGTACCTCCGTCTTGTCCGAGTTGAGCTTTAGACGGCTGTGCTTCAACCATTCTGCGAGATCTTTCATTCCGTCCTGGAAGTTGGTTTTGGCGGTGAGAGGGTCTTTGGTGAGGGAGAGTATCAGTTGGGTGTCGTCGGCGTAGGAGACTATGTTGATGTTGCGTTTGCGTGCGATGGTGGCGAGGGGGCTCATGTGGATATTGAAGAGGGTTGGGCTGAGTGAGGAGCCCTGGGGTACGCCGCAGATCTTGGTTGCCTCGGAGCGGAAGGGAGGGAGGCGGACACTGGGTTCTGTCGGAGAGGAACGATCTGATCCAGTCCAGGGCCTTACCTTGGATCCCAGTGTGGTAGGGACGGGTTATTAGGGTGCGGTGGCAGACGGTATCAAAGGCTGCCGAGAGGTCCAGGAGGATGAGAGCGGCCGTCTCTCCATTGTCCATCAGGGTCCTGATGTCATTGGTGGCTGCGATGAGGGCGGTGTCGGTGCTGTGGTTGGCTCGAAATCCGGACTGGGATGGGTCGAGCAAGTTGTTTGCTTCAAGGAATGCAGTCGGCTGTTTATTGACGGTCTTCTCTATGACTTTAGCAGGGAAGGGGAGAAGAGATATGGGGCAGAAGTTCTTGAGGTCTTTGGAGTCCGCTGTTGGTTTCTTCAGTAGGGCGTTGATTTCTGCATGTTTCCAGCTTCCTGGGAAGGTGGTTGACGTGAAGGAGCTGTTGATGTTCCGGAGGTGGGGTGCGATGATGGCGTTGGCTTTGTTGAAGATATGATGAGGTCATGGGTCGGAGGGGGAGCCGGAGTGGATGGTGTTCATAACGCGGGTGGTGTCGTCAGTGCTGATGGGTGCCAATGCACTGAGGCTGGTGTGGGGGTCAATGGTTTGGTAGCCGGGGGCGGAGTCTGGGGTCCGAAGCGGTCATGTATATCTGCGATCTTGCGGTGGAAAAATGTGTCAGGGGAGTTGCAGAGGTCTTGTGACGGTGTGATGTCGTTGTTGCTGGCTCTGGGGTTGGAGAGCTCTTTGACAATGCTGAAGAGTTCCTTGCTGTTATGGGAGTTGTTGTCCAGCCGCTCTTTGAACGCTGTCCTTTTGGTGGTGCGGATCATCTGGTGGTATTCGCGGGTGGCGCTCGAGGGCTGTCATGTTTTCTGATGTCAGTTTGTGGCGCCAAGCTTTTTAGAGGGTTCGGCATGATTTCTTTGCGGTCTTGAGGGCGTCTGTGAACCATGAGGTTTTTCTGTTGCCAGTCTTGCCTGGGGGTTTCTTCAGTGGGGCGAGGCCGTCAGCGCAGTTGGTGATCCACTGTGCGAGGTTGTCTGCTGCGTCGTTGGTGTCAGGGGTGTCGACAGGTGGGTTCTGGCTCAGCGATGTGGTCAGCTGGTCTATGGTGACTTTGCTCCAGCATTTGTGGGGGATCTGTGGTGTGTGGTGGTGGGATGTGGTCTTCTTGAAGGTGAAGTGGATGCAGCTGTGGTCAGTCCAGTGTAGTCTGGTGGAGTGGCTGAAGGAGACGTGAGAAGATGGGGTCGAGCGTGTGGCCAGCGAGGTGGGTGGGCCTGTTCACCAGCTGCTTGAGTCAGAGGTTGGCGAGGATGTCGAGCAGGGTGGTGGTGGGGTTGTCGTTTTTCTCCAGGTTGAAGTTCAGGTCCCCTAGGAGGATGTACTCAGGTGAGGCTAGGGCGTGCGGGCTGATGAAGTCTGCGATTGTTTCGCTGAATTGTGTCCGTGGGCCTGGGGGCCTGTAGATGAGCGTTCCTCTGAGGGTGGTCTGGGGGTCGGTGTGGCCCTGGAAGTGTATGTGTTCGGCGGCGGTGAGTGTGTCATCTGTGTTGGTCGTGATGCTGATAGTGTTCCTGTAGATGATGGCGATTCCTCCTCCGGTTTTGTTGACATGGTCCTTCCGGGTGATTTTGTAGCCTTCCGGGATGGCTATGGCGATGTCGGGGGCCGAGGAGGCGTTCATCCAGGTTTCCGTGAGGAAGGCGACGTCTGGTGCTGCTGTATCAAGGAGATCCCAGAGTTAGACAGCGTGTTTGTGGGCGGAACAGGTGTTGAGGAGGATGCACTTGAGGTGGCTGTTATTGTTCCTGTGTTCGGTGGGCGGGTTGCAGGTTCGGAGGCAGGTGAATTAGCATGCTTGGCAGGAGAAGGGTCCGTGGGTGTCCCTCTCGGTGGCAGGTCGTCCTGTGTTGAGTGCGATGAGGGTGGCGGTGTAGTACCTCAATCTGGTTCCCTGGAAACAACGGGGGCCAGGGGTTGTGGCGTTGGGCGCGTTCCAGGCGCAGACGTGCTTGCTTCCGCGCGGTGTTGACCGAGTAAACTTCAATTTTTGCACTGCCTTTATGTAAGTGTCCGAAAAAGCACTTTTCACAGAATCTTTCCCTGAAGAGGAGGCATCTTCTTTAGAAAGAGGAAAATTGTCTTTAGCCTTCGGATACAATGCCAACCTCCTTTTTTCAGTTCTAAAGAGTCTTAGATGAGAAACTGACAAAAATCAGATTTGGATGCCTTTTGCTTTCGAAGAAGACAAATACACTGAACACTAGTATCTTCAATTTAAATCTTTACAAACTTGCAGGATGAACAACCGTTGAAAAGAGATTAACTCAGTCAGCCAAGGTGACAGTTGACTATCAAGTAAAAAGATCTCCCCAACCCAGGATTTAATAGAAATTCCTCAAACACAACTCCCAATACTTCAGAGCTGAAAACCGTGATGGTTCCGATCCAGGGTACATCATTAAGCAACAACTTACGGTTCACCGAAAGGTCATAGCAGAGATCTGGCAGGAGGGCAACCTCTAAGGACTTGTGGTAGAAATATGAGCTATGCAGGCCTCGGGTGAGCGAGGGAGTAAGGAGAGCTTTAGTCTCCATCTCATTGGCTGAAATGTGAGCTCTTTCAAATGCAAGACCAGAGACTCCAGCCCAAGAAGAAAACAAGTTACTTACCTGTAACTTTGGTTCCCCAGTATTGGTAACTTACATTGATTCCCATGCTTTGTATCATTCCCCGTCATCGGAATGGGAGCCTCTGTAGTATCACAACCATAGAAACAAAAGAGAAAAATAGACCTAGGCCTTATCTCATTTTGTATCCTATCACTCTCTTTGTGTACAAGAGACCAACATTTTGCCAGGACCAATCAGAGCAGCCTCACCCCATAGAACCATCCCGAGAGAGCTCAGAGCCTCAGATTTTCATAGCCGTTGTGCAAACCGCCACTAACTCTGTAAAACAACTGAGCTTTCCCAGGGGAGGAGGGTGGGCGCATGGGAATCTATGAAAGTTACTAATACTGGGGAACCAAAGTTACAGGTAAGTAACTTGTTTTTTTGCCCCAGTATTGGAACTTACATAGATTCCCATGCTTTGTATCAGAGTAGCTAGCAGTAAATTACCAAGACACATTTTGTAGATACATGGCATGACATAACCATATAGCAATACTTATAGCACAGCAAAAACAAGAAACAAAATGTGCTCACCAGGAAGGAGGGACTGTAGGGAAAGCTCACCTCTCAATGAAAAAGATTCAGCAGAACTGCTTGACCAACAGCCGCATCGTCTCGTCCTGCAGACTCCAGGCAGTAGTGTTTCGTGAAGGTATGAGCACTGCTCCACGTTGCTGCCCTGCATATGTCCTTAATGGCGACTCCAGAAAAAAGAGCCACAGACGATGCCACAGACCTTGTGGAATGTGCACGGACTTTTCTGTCCAGTGGCTTGCCCGCCTCCTGATGGCAGAATTGAATCGCACTTGAGATCCAGCGGGAAATGCCACTCTTTGCCAAAGGAAACCCCTTCCTTGGTGTGCTGTAGGACACAAACAATTGGGATGATTTTCGAAAGGGTCGTGTGCGTTCTAAGTAGAATTTCAAGCATCTTTGAACATCCAAAGAATGTAATGTGCGTTCCGCAGGCGTAGAAGGGCGCGGAAAGAAAGACTTTAAAATCAAAGGTTCACTCAAGTGGGACTCAGATGGCACCTTCGGAATAAATGTCGGATTGGTGCGAAGTATAAGCACATCCTTTTTTAATTGAAGGAATGGATGCACTATGGATAGGGCTTGAAGCTCACTAACTCTTCTCGCTGATGTTAGAGCTAAGAGGAGAGCCCGTTTCCAAGACAGGAATTTCAAGTCCGCCTTGTGCACCGGCTCAAACGGAGCTTTCATGAGTTGAGCCAGGACAAGATTGAGCTGCCAAACTGGCAGAGGAGGGCGAACAGGAGGATACATCCGAAACAAGCCTTTCAAGAATTGTTTCACAATCCTAGAGGACCATAAGGACGGGCCTGAAGAACTGCGCCGAAACCTCGATATGGCTGCAAGATGTACCTTCACAGACGAATGTGCCAACCCAGACTTAGCCAATGATAGTAAATAGGGCAAAAGTTGATGAGGCAGATTTGTAAGGATGGAGACCTTGTCTTTGACAACACAGGCAGAAACTCTTCCATTTCGCCTTGTAAGTTTTATTAGTGCTTGGTGCTCGAGCCTGGGACAACACTCCTCTACACTCCTTGGGGAGATTCAGATGACGGACCTCTCTGTGTTCAGGAGCCACGCTGTCAAGTGCAGTGATTTCGGATCCGGATGGAACACCTGCCCCTGAATCCTCGATAAAAGGGATGGAATTGGTCTCAAGCGAATTGGATAATCCTGGGAGAGTAGAAGGAGTTCTGTGTACCAGAATTGCCGGTGCCACGCCGGTGCAATGAGAATCATCTTGCAAGCTTCCGCCTTCATCTTCCTGAGTACTCGTGGGATGAGGGGAATTGGAGGAAAAGCGTAAAAGAATGCGCCGTACCAGGCAATCGAAAGGGCGTTCCCCAGAGATCCCTGATGGTGAACTTTGCTTGCGTAGAACCGGCATTTGGCGTTCACCGGAGAGGCAAAGAGGTTGATGGTCTGTGTCCCCCAAACCGAGAACACACTCTCCAGAATGGACTGATTCAATTCCCATTTGTGATTCACTTCTGTCTGGCGACTCAGGAGAGAACCTGCCAGGTGTTCGGCCTTCAAATTGATCCCGTGCAGAATCGCATAATCCCAGATTCTCTGAGCTTCTTTGGACAGAGTTTGTGACTTCGTTCCTCCTTGCTTGTTGATGTAGTGCATGGCCGTCGTATTGTCCGTCCGGACCAGCACTGTTTGATTTTGAACTCTGGGAAGGAAAGCCTGCAAAGCCAACCGAATGGCCGTTAGCTCCAAAAAATGTATATGGCACTGGCGCTGGTCTGGACTCCAGTGTCCGCTGACTTGACGCTCTCGGAGCACTGCTCCCCAGCCTTCCAAAGAGGCATCTGTAGTCATGATCAGGGGGGGATGGTGAAATCCTGAATGTCAGACCTTCCGCGATATTGTCTTTTACTAGCCACCACTTGCATGCTGTTCTCATTTGTGGCGTCACAAACACCTTGTCGTTGAATGATCCCTCTGCCTGGCACCATTGTTTGTCTAGCTCTTCCTGCAGAGGACGCATTCGCAACCTGCAATGCGGTATTAATGGTATGCAGGATGACATCGACCCGAGCAGGGACTGGTATTGTCGAACTTTAAGGCATTTCTTGTTGAGCACCTGGCGAGCTGAGACGATCAACTTTTGTTGACGTTCCTCCAAAGGACGAGCTGTGCATTGCGTCGTGTCCAAAGTGGCCCCAAGGAACCTTGTGGATCGTGAGGGCTGCAGAACTGACTTGTGTTTGTTTAGCTGAAGGCCCAGGTGACTGAACAACTGGATGCAAGTTGAAACGGCTTGAGAAGTTTCCTTGAAAGATGGAGCCTTGACGAGCCAGTCGTCCAAGTAAGGGTTTCATAGAAATGCTGCTACTGGTGCTAACACTTTGGTGAAGACCCGTGATGTAGACCGAAGGCCAAACGGAAGCACCTTGAATTGGAAATGGCTCTTGCCCACTGTGAAGCGTAGATAGTGTCTGTGAGATGGGTGTATCGGTATGTGGAAATACGCATCTTCTAAATCCAGAGACGCCAAAAAGTCGCCTGGGTTCAAAAGAGGAAGAATATCTTGGAGAGTGACCATCCTGAAAGAGAGTTTGATGAGATAAGTGTTGAGCTCTCGTAGGTCTAGTATGGGGCGCCAAGTCTGCTGTCTTCCGAACCAGGAAGAACCTGGAATAAAAACCTCTGCCCCTCTGAGAGAGAGGTACCGGTTCTATTGCCCCCTTGATGAACAATTGGTGGGCTTCGAGGTGGAGCAGATCCAGATGTTTTGTGCGGTTGGCGCCCGGAGCTCTTGTTGGAGGAAGATCTTGGAATTCCAACGTATGGCCACTCTGAACAATATTCAGAACCCACTGGTCCGATGTTATACACTTCCAGCTGTTCAGACAAAAGGATATCCTGCACCCCACTGATGTTACTGGGAGGGAAGGAACAGTAGGTAGAGCCAGGAGGCCGCTATTGCCTCTTGGCATTGTCGTGTCCTTGGCGGTTCTGACGCCCTCGCTGAGGCTGGCGAGAGAAAGACGCCGATTGTCCCTGCCGTTGATTTGAATATTGAGTCTTATAAGACTGCGAAGACTGTGAGGAATCTCTCTGCTGGGTGTTTCTTCTATAAGGAGAGAAGCCTCTGCCTCGTGCACCTCTAAATGGGACCTTACGATAGTTCAGTGATCCCAATGACTTCGCCGTGTCCGTATCTTTCTTTATACTTTGCAGGGCATCATCAACATATTCACCAAAAAGCATCTCCCCATCAAATGGGAGGTCCAGGATTTTATTTTGGACCTCCTGACGAAAACAGGTGGCTCTCAGCCAGCCCTGGCGACGTAGTACTGCTGACCCTGCTAAGGCACGAAAAGCCGTGGAAGCTATATCCATAGCACAGTCGATTACTTTGGAGGAAGATTTTTCTCCCTCCATAAGGACTATCCTGGCCTCTTCCCTCGCGGAGTCTGGCAGTTGTTCCACAAATGGCTCCATGTCACACAACATCTGGCGATCGTATCTGCCTAGAATGGCGAGAGCATTTGCTGCTCGAACAAGCAAGCTGGCCATGGAATAAAACCTCTTTCCCACGTTATCCAGGCACCTACCGTCCTTGTCCGGAGGCGTAGTCAAAGGAGTTGATGGGTTTTTGGATTTGCTTTGAGCGGCCTGAGTGATCACCGAATCAGGCTTCGGCTGACCAAGAAGACAAGCTGGACTGCCCTCCGGAGCCTTATATTTCTTTTCCAGCCTGGGAAGAACCGGGATAACAGTGGCTGGATTTTGCATGATTTTTATCCCTTTATCCCACACATGCTCAATTATGGGAATGGATTTGACTGATTTTCTGTATTGTTCTTTGAAGTCATACAGGAAATATTCAGGCTCTTCCCTAGCAATTGGTAGTCCAAACCTCTTTGACGCTCTCTCCATGAGATTATGGAATCCCCCTATATCGACTGGAGGGGAAACAGAAGTATCTCGACCAGTGGCGTCTAGATCTTGTAGTCCACTGTCACCGGGATCCAAATCTGGGTCCTGCAATGGATCAGTCAATGGATCCACCTGTACTTCATCATCAGAAGAGGAATCCTGCTGAACGGTATTGGCGGGCTTGGGATCCGAGGTCCTGGAAAGGACCGTTGGTATGATCACTGGCGTGAGAGGTACCACTTGCGAAGGAGGCCGCACGACAACTGGTTGCGCTTGCGGCAACACCTGAGGCAGAGGTTGTGCAGGCTGCAATAAAGGTTCCGAAGGAAACCTGGTTCTATAGTCCTGCAGCATCATCTGTAGATCAGAGACTAGAGAGGCCGGCATGGCCACCATGTCCTGTCCTAAACCAGGTGGACGTCGCTCCTGAGGAACATAGCGATGCACCTCTTGATCATATGCATGTTCATAATATTCCTCCGTGTCAGTCTCTTGCAATTTGACATGTAAATCCGAGGGACTGTAGGCATCCCCATATTGGCCTCCATCCTCCTCCTCCTCATCCGACTCGTCATCCAGAAGCAGTGTAGGTGGAAGCGTTGAAACTCGTCTTGGAGACGTCATTTCAGGTGTAATTTTCAGCTTTTGTATAGGAAATTGCGGTTTTTGACACGTCGACGACCTCGTCGACGGGGCAGTCGTCGACGCTATCGTCGATGGAATAGTAGACGATATAGTGGACCTCGTCGACAGAGCCTTGGACTTCGTCGTCATCACCATTAGTGTCGTCGAAGTCTTTGTTGTCGTCGACGTAGTCTTAGTCGACGACGAGGCAGTCAACAGCACCTTCCCGGAGATCATCATCGTCGACGAGGAAGAAGTCATTGTCGACGAACCTGGTACCTTAAATGACGAAGTCGTCGACGTCGAAACCGCCACCGACGACTATCTCGTTGACGGAGCCAAGGAAACAGCGGGAATTTTCATAGAAGCAATAGTCGTCGACGTACCTGATGTTTGTGTCGTCGACGGATGCTGTTTTCTCTCAGGCACGGTCCCTGGATTGACTGTAGAGTATTTTTCACCAGTCTTTTCTTTTTTGGATGGAGGAGAAGTGATAGAAACATCCTTTTTGTCCTTAGTGGCTGTAACCAATCCAGCAGCCTGTCCCTGCCTCTCCTTTTCACTTCCGTGAGGAGATTTAATGGGACTAGCCCTCTCAGACCTGTCAGAGATCTTATGAGGGGCCTTGATCAGGGGCTTGGCTGAAGGAGACCTACCCCTCTTCTTGGATCTGTGAGAGGAAGCCATAGATGTTGAATCCTCTTCATCTGATGAAAGCACCTCCCTCCGAGTCTTCATTTTCTGAAGCCAGGTCAATAGCCGGCCCTCTTTGTCACAAAGCGTTTTTGTAGAGAAGGTTCTACAAATCTTCCATTCAGTGGCCTTGTGGTCCGGGTATAAGCAATATATACAGATTTCATGCTCATCTTCCACAAAAAGTCCTTTTTTTCCCACAAGACGCACAGGACCTGAATAAGGCCTTCTTCTCCTTGTCAGACATGTCTTGATTGTAGTACAAAAGTTGAAGAAATAACTAGTAAGAATGAGAAAACTGAGCAGAGCTCAGTGGAGACTCCCTAGCACAACGTGCGGTAGAAAAATCTGAGGCTCTGAGCTCTGTCAGGAAGGTTCTATGGGGTGAGGCTGCTCTGATTGGACCTGGCAAAATGTTGGTCTCTTTTACACAGAGAGTGATAGGATACAAAATGAGATGAGGCCTAGGCCTATTTTTCTCTTTTGTTTCTATGGTTGTGATACTACCGAGGCTCCCATTCAGATGACGGGGAATGATACAAAGCATGGGAATCTATGAAAGTTCCAATACTGGGGCAACAGAGACACCGGCCCAGGAGCAGATTCCAAACTCGTAACTTTACTACACTTAAGTACCTTCCTGAATCATGCCCATAGAATCCACCAGAAAAATTGTTACCAAAGGTCAGTAACTTTCTCCGATTGATACTTCTACCTGCAGATTTCTCACCTGTTGAATGGATTCCAAAGTAATACCTCCTAGGTGGTGGGTCTGAAGGATTAGTCATACGAGGAAATCCTGGAGCATGAAGCACACGAAATGACCATCACGTCGCACCTCCGAATCCAGACACAAATGCTTGGTGAAGGTGGGAAGGGAATCCCATGGCAGTGGCCGGGCGATCTCAGCCACAGAATCACCACTGAGAAAACCAAGATGAAAGACGTGACCCCCAATGTAACAGCCCCAGAATCTATGCAGCGATTCCTTCAAGAGAGTAGCACATCTTGATAATTAATTGGAGCAGGTTCTCCACTCAACTGCTTTGCACTTTGGGCTACCTGTGTGTCCCAGACAAAGCTGTTTGACATCCCTAATATTTTTTACACAGTCGATATAGTAGCGGACTGCTTTTCTGGGGTGCAGCTAGAGTATTCTCTCAACCTCCTTGGTAGGATAAGGTGGAGGGTAAAAACTGGGAAGGGTAATAGATTGACCCAGATGGAAAGGTATTAGCACCCGAGGGAGGAAAGCCGCTTTATTTCGTAGGACCAACTTACCTGGAAAGAAACATGTACAAGGTGCCAACAAGGCCACTATGGTTCTGTTGGAAGTGCCCACTGAAAAGCATGGCAGGGAAATTGAGATCAGTAAGCTTCAATGGGTTCATGCTGTATTCTATGCATCAAGCAACAAATTTATTCCATGTTCCGGAGCATGAAGGGCTGAAAGAACGACAACTTGGCAGGGAATTGGAAAGTATGCTTAAGTACCCTAGTTCAATCGCCAGGTATGAAGGTGGAGGTTCTGGAGATTGTCGTACAGAACCGGACACTCAGTTCGGGAAAGGAAGGCAGAGAAAGGGGCACAGGGAGAGGTAAAGAAGGTCCGCTGCGTATCACACCCTTCTCAGCCAGTGTGGGGTAATGAAGACTAGTTAGGCAATATGGGAGAAAAAGCATAGTGAAGCAGGAAAATCCACCTCAAATGAAACATGTCCCCCAAAGCTCCCAGGAGCAGACATGGGAGGGCACAGAACTGTGGGCAATGGCCATTTCTGTGAGTGGCAGACAGACCCACATGGGGGTGCCCATCGGGCAAAGATCTTCTGAAACATCTGCAGATTCAGATGCATCTCATTATCAGCAGGATGACGCCACCTGAGCCATCAGCCCTCATGGTAAAGAGCCAGCCAAAGGTTCATCACCTGTGTGAAGACTCAAGGTGCTGATGTCAATACAACAGCGGGAGCAGCAAACTGGTAGTGAGTTAATCCTACAATGAAAACCAGTTGCATCCTGTATGACTGCAGGATCGCTATATCAGAAAGCGTATCCTGCAAGTCAAGTGACACCTTCCTGTCTTCTGCTTCCAGGGCTAAAAGAACAAGAGAGAGGCCCAGAGGTAAAGGTTCAAGAGCCAGTTAGGATAGAACAAAGACCGTTGTCCTTTTTGGGTACTAGAGCCCACAGTTCAGTTCTCTTTTTACCCGGATTATAAAACCCACCAAATAATTCTTTGTAGAGCCCATCTGTTGAACTGCCTAAGAATCCATAACCTACTTTGTAGACTTTTTACTGTGTTCCGAGATTAGGAAGATTTGATAATTCGCCAATTATCTGTCGGTATGTGCCAACTAGTTTTAATCCCAAACAGAGCTCCATTCAGATTACATGCTCTACACTTTCACTGCCCTTGTACAATCTTCCTGCCTAGAGTTCTACTAATCCTCAGCTCTACAACACCTATTTAGTTTGCCTATCTCTACTCTTTCCTAGTTCTCATCGTGATCTCTAGTGTAATGCCTGCTCCTACAGGGCACAGACTCCTCTCATATTTGATATGTGGCAGTCAGGATACTGATCAAACGTCACTCCGTGTCTACCTGAACTGTCATTTGTTCGCATCAGAGGAAAATCTTTTGCAGTTCTTGTTTCAGCTGATGGACTTCAAGAGAATTCCCTTGTAATGGTTCTATTATTCTTTATGGACTTCCTCCCTCACATAGAAATAAGTGGGTATCTTTATTCACTCGGAATTGCTAAAGGCAATGGTCACCCACACCCTCCCAACAATCTAATGATCACATAACACCCTTGTATCTCTTTCTGTACACTTCAGAAATTGTTAATTTGAGTATCTCTAACCAAAGAAACTGGAACCTGACAAACATCACCAAAACGTTTTTACAAGTCAAATTTGACTGCTTAAGTCACTTTCCATGCATGCACAAATAAAAAGCTTAAACATACCCATGATAAGATGGAGAAGAAGCTAAAGGCAATAGCAGCTTGAACTCCACTGACGATCATAATTGTACTGAACTTGGTTATCGCCCACTCGTGTGTCAAGAAGCAAAACCCCACAAACCACAGGAAACACCAAAAACCTAGTAAAGAAAATAGAGCATACAAAAAAATTCTCAGAGAAGTCAAGTCAAGGGTCACTTATAACATGCACAGAAATCATACAAGCAGTTTGTCATACATGCCTATATACATACACCTGTAACTACAGTAACCTTTGATATATTCATGCTTTTATTTTATTGCCCTTTGGCTTAGGAAAAGGATCACACAAGACTTCTAGCTTTTTGAGAATCTGTGCCATCAGACATGCACAACCAACTGCTGTGAAAATGTTGTACAAGTCATCAGACTCCCCTTCATACAGCAGTTGATTCACTTTAGGTGCTACTCTTCCTGGCTTTTCAAAGTATTAAATTTGAGGACCTAAAGCTGGCATAGTGAGTCCGTGAACCGTTATTACACTGCAAATAGTAGTTCCAAGTTCATAGTCCAAAGAGGACAGAAGTACATGTTGAAATTATGTGTCACATTTACACAGTGCCACCTAACAAGCCAGAGTGTCTCCAGATTTCAACCCTTTCTTTTTCCATGGTAAAGGCCAATTGTGAGATTGGATCGTGGGTGGATATGGCGGTGAAAGGAGGACAGAAACTGCTAGGACTAAGACAGCAAGACAACACAGTGAGTAATGTATATTTACTCACATTATTAGCAATATTCCGGTATACTAACCGATTAAACACACACTGGCAGAGGCAAAAGGTCTCGCTTAGGAGACGTATTGGCTTTGCAAATGATTTATAGCAAGGCTGCATAAAATGCTTCAGGTGTGCCGCACAGCTGAAAAACAAGAGCAAAATAAAAAGCCATTTTTTATTTTTGTGTACCAAAACAAGAGATTGGTAAATAAAATGTAGCCTCAAAAGTGCTTTATTAAAGAGCAAGTTACTTATCTTCAGTAATGCCTCATCTAGCAGAGACTATACCTAGTCGCAGATTCCTTACCTTAGAATTATTCCCAGGATTCAGATATTTTTTGTGGGCAGTAACCCTGTGTGCCAGTAGGTGGAATAGATAGGCTCCTCGTGGCGTCTGAGGACATTCATGGTGCATATATAGGCCGCATGCTGACATCAGTTTTTGTGAGTTTTCAGACCAGGAACACAGCCACGAAGAACACTGACCACAGGTGTGGAAAACTAGGGCCCTGAAAGGGGAAAGCCTTGTCCCTTAAAATCTATTTACAGAGCTGGGAAGATGGGTGAGTCGGTAAGAAATCTACAACAAGATATAGTCTCTACCTGATAAGGCATTAACAAAGGTAAGTAACTTGTTCAACTGAGAGAGACTTGTAGATGCAGATTCCTTACATTAGAAAAGATATACCCAGGCAATACCTCCATAGAGGTGGGTCTGCCAACCAATTTCAAACCAAATAGTCCTACAGGAGGAAAAAAGCAAAGTGCCCATGCCTACGGACCTAATGTCCCAGTAGGAGTGTTTAATAAAGGTGTGCAGAGAGACCCACGTCGCTGCCTGGTAGACGCTAGGACTGGGACTGCGCATGCTAAAGAAGTGGTCACAGCCTTGGCTCTGGTGGAAGAAGCTCACTAACCATCAGGGAGTTGCTTCTTGGCCAATGTGTAGCAGATATTAATGCAGAGCATGATTCATCAGGAGATGGTCTACTTATGCACACCCTTTCCTTTCTTTGCTTCAGCATACCCCACAAAGAGTTGGTCTTCCACCTGGCACTCTTTTGTGCGGTCAAGGTAGAACGAACAAAGCTCTTTGGGTCCAGTTGGTGAAATCTCTCCTCTTTAGAGGAATGTGGCGAAGCGTAAAATGTATGAAGGGTGATGGATTGGTCTACATGAAAGGGAGTGATGACTTCTCGGAAGAAATGGAGCTCTAGTTCGAAGAACCAGTTTGTCTGGGTAGATGTTCAGGTATTGAGGCTTTGGATGACAAAGTCTGAAGCTCACTGACCCTCTGGGCAGATGCTATTGACACTAGGAAAGCCATCTTGATGGTAAGGAGTCAGAGGACAGCGTTGCAAAGGCTAAAAGGGAGCGCACATCAGGAACGTTCAAACTAGATTAAGGTTCCACTGTGCAATTATGAAAGAAGGGGGAAACATGTTTCAAACCTTTCACAAATTTGAAGAGGGATGGCTGATCAGGCAACCACAGAAAGACTGCGATAGCAGAAAAGTAACCCTATTAGGTGCCCAGAGAGGAGCCCTAATGGGCAAGGGAAATCAAAGAAAAAAGCCTGAGAAAAGGGAGTAGGAAGGGTGAACCTGTTTTTCTGCACACCATGCCAAAAACTTGCACCAATGGCAGGTGTATACCATTTTGTAAGAGGAACACCTGGCTGCCAGAATAACATCACAGACTTCAGGCGGAAGGTCGAAAGCTGGCAACTGCTGCAGTTTAATTTCCACACAAGGTTTGGGTGGAGAACCCACCCCTGCTGCTGCGATAAATATCCTCCCAAAGAGGCAGCCTGATCGGAGGACCAATGGAAAGTTTCAACAGCTCGGCATAAATAAAAAAATTTGAGCCCAGTCCGGAGCCACAAGGATGACTTGGGCCTGGTTGTTCCTGATCTTCAGAACTTTGGGCAGGAGTGTAATGGGCAAAAGGGTGCACAAGCTTCACTCCAGAGCCGCCTAGGAAACTCCAGCACGCAGAAATACCGACATTGTGCATTCTCTGCAGTGGTGAACAGATTTAACGGAGGATATCTCCACTGCTGAAAGAGAACCTTCAACACCTCCAGATGGAGACGCCATTCATGAGCTGCTCTGCATCTTCAGCTGACTTAGTCTGCCATTGTGTTAAGAAAGCCCGCAAGGTGTTGAACCACCAAGGATATCTTAGACGTTCCAGTAATGCCCAGAGATGCAGGGCCTACTGACCAAGGGTCCACAACACCACATAGAAGTGGTGTTGTATGTTAATACCCGCACTAGCCTTCCCTTAATGGAAGGTAGAGAGGCTTTTATTTCAAGTACGATCGCTTGGAGCGCCAGAAGGTTGATGTGAAGTCGGGATTCTGCGAGAGACCAGAAACCTCTGGTCTCCACCTGTCCTAGAGGGCTGTGCCATCCCAGGAGTGACTCATCGGTCACTACTGTCAGATCTGGCTGGGGAAGGGAGAGGAGTCTGCTGCTGATCCAATCATGGTTTGTTAACCACCATTGCAAATCTTCTGCAGTCCCCTCCGAAATATAGACCATGTCAGATTACCCTGATGCTGCACCCACTGGAACTTTAGGTCGCACTGCACTGAGCGCATATACCATCTGGCATGTCACACCAGCAGGATGCTAGGAGGTCCAGCAGCATCCAAGTCAGTCTCACCGAAATCCAAGAAACAGGCGGAAACATCGGTATTATACCCTGGATTCGCTGACCAGTAGGATAGGCCCACAGCTGCGCAGTGTCCAGAACAGCTCAAAATAAAGGGAGCCTCTGAGAGGGAGTCAGGTGTGACTTTGGCACATTGATAGCAAATCCCAGCGAGTCTGTCATAGCGTGGAGGTGGGAGAAAACATAGGGTTAGCCCGCCTTCAACAGCCAGTCGTCAAGACAAGGGAAGTCTGGAACCCCTGATTTCCACAGATGAGCTGAAACCACAGACATCACCTTGGTAAACACCCGAAGGACACTGGTAAGGCCAAAAAGGAGAAGGCAAACAAAATGCTTGTGGCCCACTGTAAAGCTTAGGCATCGTAGCCCACCGTAAAGCGCAAGTAATGCTTGCAGGCAGGCAGGATGGGAGTGTGGAAATATGCGTCCATTAAGTCCAACGTTACCACCAAGCACTTGATCAAGCGTGAGCACTTTGACCTTCTTGAGGAAGAGATTGAGAGGGTGCAGGTCTTAGATAGGACAACAGCCTCCACTCTTCTTGGGCACCAGGAAGTAGCGAGAATAGCAACCACAAACTACTTCTGGCATCTGCACCCTCTCTATACTTCCCTTGGTCTGCCATAAGCAGGTGGCATGGGTGGAGGATAGTCATGAAGGGGAGGGAGAATCCCCTCCAGGCAATCTGCAAAACCCATTGGCCTGTTGTGATAGACCTTAGTGTGGCAGGTGATAGCGTATCCTGCCTCCCTCTGGGTGCTCATGACAGTTCGAGGGCAAACTAGAGGAGCTTGGAAGCTACGGGGAGGGCGGAGGGGTGGTGGTTGGCCGACCCAACCTCTGGCTGCCCAAACCACGAGGTCTGTGGGGACCACATCCTCTGCCATGCAGAGGCTGGGAAGCTTGCGTGCTGTGGTGTAAACGTGTCCAGCGCTGAAACCACCTTGTCTCGGAAGAGACATAAGCCATCAAAGGGCATGTTCATATGCAATGCTTGGACATCCTCCCCTCAAAAGGTGTGGCGCAGTAAGGCCACCAATAAGGATCTCTCTCTGCCAAGCGAGTCATTGGCATCCAGCCCACATCCGATTGTGAACTTGGCTGCGTCTCTCCAGTCAGCAACAACAAGAGAGTATGGGCCTCACCTAGGGCAATAGGCAGCACCTGCGGAACCGAATCCCATACAGCATGGGAGTAAAAGCTTAAAAGGCACACTGTGTTCATGGACCACAGTGACAGGCTGGTGGAAGAAAACCTCTTCACCTAAGGAGTCCAGCCTCTTGGATTCCCGATCCTGAGGGACGGTAGAGAATGCACCAGGATTACGTGGTAGGTGGAGGCTTGGACTACCAAGCTCTCCCGGGTAGGGTGCTCAGTGAGGAAGCTGGGATCCTCTAGAGCAGGGCGGTGATGGCAGGCAATCATCACATTAACAGGAGCCCCTGAGCTGTGCTTGGACCAGGTCCCAATCAGAACAACTGTAAGGGCTTTATTAAATGAGAAAAGTGGTTCTGAGGTGGTCACTCTCGGCTGAAGCACCTCCATGAAGTCATTCATATGGACTGTCACGGAGGGCAGGCTAAGGTCCAGGCCCTCAGTCGCCCTTGTCACCAATGTTGCAAAGGACATCCCTCCTCCGTATCCACGGTAGGAGCAGAAAGCATGCCAGTATCTGGAAAAGTGTTCCGCCAAATCTTCACACCTGTCAAGATTTGGGTCTAAAGTCTGGCATTCATCAAGGTCCAGCAACCCCTCTTAATCCTTCCCTAGTCTGAGCTCATAGCAATAAGGCTCAAGTGCCGGCTTAGAGTACTTGGCTCCAGCTGGTGTCGGATCAAACCCCTCTGGCTCCGTGTCAGAGTCTGGGATCAGAATGGGGATAGCGCCTCAAGCTAACCTCTGAGGCCTTAGTAGCAGAAATCTCCCGCCTGGTCATCCTTTGTCAGATCGTGACGCCTGTACCTCTCCGTCCCAATCTGCCCAGTAGCACGGTCACTAAAGGACTTACTGCCATCTATCTCAATGCGCGGTCCATTTGTAAACATTCATTCGAAATATGGAGCCTGCTTAATTTAGAAACTCCGGACATCTGCTTCGTCCTCGAGACCTGGCTACATGAGAATGCCACTCCCGATTTACATGTTGCCATTCCTCCCGAGTATAACATCACACGATTCAACAGGAATGACTCCAGGGGGGGCGGACTATTAATCGCAACCAACCAAAACATAAGTGTTGTCAGTGTGGAAAATCTTGTTTCTAATCGTACCGAAATGATCATGTTCAAGATTAAAGGTCCCTTAAATAGCACCTGGAAGGGAGCCTTACTTTACCACCTTCCTGGAGCTAAAGAGAGTTTGCCAACGAACTGCTTGAGATCATCGCCCCTCACGTTTTGACCTCTGAGAAAATTCTTTTCATAGGTGATTTTAATTACCATGCGGACGTACAGCTGAATGAGGATACTGGAAAATTAATTTCTAATATGAACACCTTAGATCTTGTTCAGATGATCTCAGGCCCCACCGATCAGGCCGGTCATACTCTTGACCTTTTTTTTCCTCAAATTCTCCTGACATGGTAGACCACCCCATTCCATTGCTTTGGACAGACCATGATCTGTTGAAATTTACCATTCCTATTGCTACTTCCGAAGTGGCTCTTGAAAATTAATTCGTATTACGCAGACATCTGAAAAAAATTACCCTATCCTCGTTTTCTAAACACTTCCACTTTGATCCAACAGCTCTCCCTATGAGTGCTAGTAGAGCAGCACAAACGGGGGTGGTGATGGACGGAGCATCTGAATCAATCAAACACTCACACCCAGTCAAAAGATCTGGGTTTAATCCATCACCGTTCTTTAGCCCACTCCACACCACCCCAGTTCAGACATGGCCATATGTAAATCGGTAGGACCCTGTGCCTCATGGGAACAGTCCAGCCCGAACTGCCAAGCCATGTCTTCCCTGGACCGGAAACAAGCTTCAGAGGACCGGTTTCTAGCATTCCAGCCGTCTTCAGCCCGGCTTGCTTGAATCCAGTGGCAAAGTGAGCAAGGGACTCCCGTCGGAGCATACCCTGCCACACTTATGGCGGCCAAAAGCGGTACAAAAGGGGGTGGTGATGGACGGAGAATCTGAACCAATCAAACACTCACACCCAGTCAAAAGATCTGGGTAGAGCAGCACATCACTTTGATAAAGCCATTGAGTCTACATTGGATAAAATTGCCCCTTGGAGTAATGTTAAACATAAGATCATAAGTGCCCCATGGTTCACTGAACAACTAAAAACCACTAAATCCTTAACTAGAGCTGCTCAGAAAATATGGCGGAATAGCAAAGAGCAGGTCGACCGCAAGGCATATAAAGTATTGCACACTGGTTATATGCGTGATATAAGGTCGGCAAAGCGGACGTTTCTTGCTGAGCGGATAAATAAAGCTGAGAACTCCTCCAAAGAACTGTACCAAATCCTAAAGGAGTTTACCACCTTTTGCAATCCGTTATCAACACCTAATTCCCAAGAGTGGACTGATGCCCTTTCAGTATTCTTGGAGGATAAAATAACGGCAATTCACATCTCATTTCCCCCACATCAAGCTATAATGCAGTCTGAAGCTCGGGCAAACCTGTCATGCGACCCTTCTCATATCCTGAGTGAATTTGTGAAATTCGACAGTGAAATGACCATGTCAGTTGGGCAAAAAATAAAGTCTGGTTCTCCTACTGACCATATTTCCCCCAAACTATTTTCCATACTTGCCCCGGTTTTGGTGGAATGTCTGACCGGTCTCCTCAATAAATGTCTCTCGGAAGCAGACTTCCCCACAGCATGGAAAGCAGCAAGAATCAGACCAATATTAAAGAAACCCCTGGCCGACCCTTATATCCTCTTAAACTATCGACCAATCTCATTACTCCCGTACTTTGGGAAAATACTTGATTTTTTTGTCAACAAACAGCTTGTGAGCCATCTTGAAAACCAAGGACTTCTCGACCCGTCTCAATCGGGTTTCCGGTCATCACACAGTACAGAGACAGCATTGGTCGAGGTTGTTGATAATATTAGATTAGCATTAGATAAACAATCAACCAACCATCCGTGTCCTGCTCGATCTGTCCGCAGCATTTGACACCATCTCCCATCGCATCTTAATTCAACGGCTTTGGGAGATTGGTGTCAGAGGCAATGCCCTAAAATGGCTCACTAGCTATCTGATCGTACTACCGCGGTCCAAATTGGCAAAAATATAGCAGGTAAAAGACCTGTTAAGATGGGTGTCCCTCAGAGCTCTATTTTAAGCACTACGCTTTTTAATGTCTATATGACACCCCTGGCCAGAATTATCAGAGCCTTTGGCTTTGATGTTTTGTCTTATGCAGACGACACACAGATTTTAATCACTCTGGATCCGGATCCCAATGAGACAAGGCAGCGTTTAAAATTTTTTATGATTGAGGTTGATAAATGGATGAACACCAACCAGCAGCTAAATGGCAGCAAATCGGAAATAATGCTCTTTGGCAAGGCCGCAGAACACTGGGCACATGACTGGTGGCCAACTAACCTGGGCAATTGTCCAATGCCCAAAGAATCAGTGCGGAATTTGGGTTTTTATTTGGACAACGAACTATCCATGAGAAACCTAATAAATCATATCGTAGGGACCTGCTTTGGACTTATGTGTAGCCTTAGAAAGGTCTTCAAGTGATCCCAGCTGAGGCTCGGAAACCCTTAGTCCAGGGTCTAATCATAAATAGAATGGACTATGGGAATGCGCTTCTACTAGCCACCAATGAGTACCATCTGAATAGACCCCAGGTTCTTCAGAACACTGCAGCTCGACTGGTGCTCAACCTTCCACGAAGATCTTAATCGGCCCCTTGTTTAAATACCCTTCACAGGCTCCCGGTAAAAAAACAAATCCTGTTCAAAACACGATGTCTAATCCACAAAAATATGCACGGAAACGGTCCAAAATACTGGTCTCAAAAGTTAACATGGTACCAGCCTCAAAGAGAACTCCGATCCAGCTCAGAGTCTCTGCTAACATCTCTTAGAATACATACTTCCATAAATGGAGATCGTGCATACTTGTTTCTGGCCCCCGTTTCATGAAACAAAATGCCCCACTACCTCCGCATCATCCCCAAACACAGCTGCTTTCGTAAGAAGCTGAAGACATGGCTCTTTCTAAACTAAGATCTCTCACTTTCGGGTCAGAGCCGTCTGCAAGCGCCATGAGACTTTGGATGTGATATGTGCGCGATACAAATGCTTCTGACTTGACAGAGTGTTGTGTAGACATCAGGACCGGCACTGGGGAAGGTGGAGTTGGTACGAACAGTGCAGGGCCAGATCCATCTGTGGATCCAAGAGGCTTGAATGGCACCAGAGCCACCTGAGTGGAAGTGGTTGCACCTCTCAAACCCACTGTGCCGGAAGGCACCGGATGGAACGGGCTGCTCAAATATGAAACACGTGGACTTACACAACTCCCAGAGTTAAGCAGGGGTTGCTACGGTTCCCAGAAACTCGAAGCACTAAACTGCCCCAAATGCTGGCTCCATTGTGGAGCAAGACTTAGAATGTCGACGCTCCCTTATCTGGTAGGTCGACGGACAAGGAGAAGTTGAAGACTTCAACTTATTAATTGGTTTCTTTTTGTGGGACTTACCTGAATGACCTGATGACTGAGTGTGATTAAGATTTTGGGCTCTGTGACTTGTCCAGAGACCTTTCTTTTGACTGGACGAGATTGTTGTGGCATAGCCGGTTGAGGCCACCAGGAGTTTGAGGGATTGCTCCCTTAAGGCCTTTGGGTTCATGGCATGGCAATCAGCGCAGGCCTTCGGAATGTGGTCACGCTCGAATCAGCAAAGGAATACTAGGTGTGGGTCAGTCAATGACATTTGAATGTGACAGGCGCCACAGAGCCTGATGCTGGCCTTCCTAGTTGGCATCACTGTCACACCAGGAGAAGATCCGAAACAACAACTTCAACTAAAGTAAAAAATAAATAAAAAGGTTAATCAAAAAGGGACCTTGAGGTAGCTCTCCCTGGATCTGCGCTGACTAGTGTGAAAAGAACTCACACTCTGAGATTGCGCTTAGATAGGTACCACCCACATCACATCCACCGCAGACCATCCCATGTAAAACCGATCAACACCACCTACCTGCACGCAAAGGGGTACTGCTCACAAAAAAAGTCAAGATCCAGTCTGATACCTGGGGATACATCTAAGTTAATGAATCTGCGGCTATAAGTCTCTAGCAAATCATTGGCACAAACGTGTTTTCTTAAAAAAACAAATGGGTAGCAGGCTGGGATGGGGAACTAAAGAAACAGAAAGGTCAAGTTGGGGGAGAAGGACAGGTGAGCAAGAAACGGAAGTAGGTTGAGGGATTGCAATGGGTATGGCGAATGAGAGGATGGGGAGCAAACTGGCATGGAGAGTGGGAAGGCTGGGAGGCAAAAAGGACAACTGCAATGGACGGTGGGGGAAAGACAGTGGCAATGGATTGTGGCAGGAGGGAGAGCAGAACGAGAGCTCTCAAACCACACAAACAACATTCCTGGTTAATTGCAAACTCTGAATTTCCCTTTAAAACGTAAAAAGCTGCTTATAAAAGATTTAATACAAGTGATCCACTCTGAGCATATACTATCGCCTTGATTACAGTAGTCTGATGAGACCCCAGTTTTAACTCACTGGAACCCAATAATTCTTCCCAATCATGAGAGAAGGAACACACTCCTGGATAGAAGTTACTTACATGTAATACTAGTCTACAGTCATGGGAATTAGCTATTGGTTTTGCCTAGTTGGGTGTCGGAGTCCAGATCAAGGGAAAAACATTTTAACACATATGCCCGTTATAAAAGGACAGATTAGAGATGGGCAATTAATAAACTAATCTGACATATGCAGCCAGTTGCCAATGACAGACAGCTGCCTATTTTAGTTTTTCAGACCTAAAAATTATACAAAGCGGGCATATATGCAAAACAGCCTTAAAGGGTCGGAAAACTGCCTTTTATTGTTACGGCCCAAGGCTGATGCAGTCATTCAAGAGGCAGAGCTTCAAAAGATGATCTGTGGTTTCAGAACTATATGGGAGTACTTCATCCAGTTCAAGGTTTTTGCTTAGCATTCTTAGGCTATTAGACCCATTTACCCCATTATGAAATTAGGATTACAAGTCATAGAATGCAAAGCGAAAACCTGGACTGGATGAATGATGCAACACACCAATGACCTGGAAATCCAAGAGCTATTAGGAGAAAGGCAATATGATGTTCCTTTAGTAATATCCACTTATAAGGTTTCAGAGACAGAGGATTGATCAGCATGATTTTAAAAAATGCATTAATTTTCCTTCTCAATTATGAGATCTGCACCAATATTTAAGAACAATAAGAAGGATAATTCGCATTCATACCATCAGAAGAAGAAATGGAAAACTAGTTAGGTGGAGGAGGAATGGGCAGAAAGTATATAAATTCCTGTCATATAGATGCTGCTCTTCTATATACTGTGTTAAGTTAGCATGAGTTTATTAAGTGTTTAAACAACATATTTTCCTTTGGCTTCAGTTTGCACACGACACGTAATTGTTATTGTAGCTTTCAACCTAGACGAAAGATGTGATTTATTTCAGAATAATATGTTATTGCTCTGATATCAGTTGTGCTTGGTACACTGTCTGAACAGTGAGTGCGGAACCCTCTAAGAATAACCTAACACAAGGTTGCTGGGAGCTCTGATCCTCGCACCACTAGACATAACACAAATACAGTTGCTGCCAACATTGGGCTCTAAGCGGGTTTAAGATAGAGTTACTGAGAATGCAAAAACACACTTGATGGTGCTTTGAATGCAGAGAGCTGGTCGCTGATGATGTGATCTCCTCCTACTGACATTTAGAGGTATGGGCCCGCCCTGCTAAAACCCAAATGAGACCTTAGATATAATATAGTATGCTAAATAGGGTGCGCGAAATATAGGTGATACAGATTTCTATAGATTTTTGCATTATAATATGCTATCACCGTTTGCTTATTCTGGATTAGTGACTATGCTGATAACCCTGGTTTTTATAATATGTGTTCTCGTATTATATAAGATACTGCGTTTGAGAACCTTGCATTGAATAATAAATATTTCAAAATTGCACGTGTCTTCTTTTACTCCCCGTTCTGGGTTGAAATGATTATAGAGCGAAAGAGTGTTCATGTGTTCCACGATACCTGAGGTAATTTAAGTTCATGTTCTGGTTTGTCTAAGTCATTTGTAGTTTGTTATGACCAATGAGACACTGTAGCTAGCTCGGTAAGGGCATTTTGGATACTGAGGTGAGTTTTGGGTCACCCTAATTCACTGAGGTTCCTGATCTTAATGCACAGTTCTGTAAGAGAACGGAATCCCTGCTACATGGCGCCCGTACGTTGTTGGCCTTATATCATGACACTCGAGTAGTATATCATTCAATCCTTAACCCCTTCATTCCCGTTGCCGGAAAACGGTGGTGTCGGAAAAACCTACCTATTTTTGAAATAGGTCTTTTCAAGCTTGAATTAATCTAAAACGGTTTCCTTGAATTACTACCCAGTTATGCTACAAAGTAATCTTTGTTTTTTCAATTTCCTGTGCAGTCATGGCACAAGCCGTGGACATCCCGCTGCATAGCCGCATTGCGGTGCGTGATCATTTGCGGGCTTATGATGTTCCTGTGGAAGGCTTGGCTGTGGTTCTGGTGGTGAGTGCGGAACATGCTTAACCATACGAACTGTTTTATTCGTGGGTGACATTTACGGCAGTGGACGCAAATTCTGGTGTGTTCCACTCGTACACTGCGTCACCTGTACCTGCTGAATATGCTCCGTACAGAGCACAGGAAGTACCTATTGATGTTTGGCAGCATGGAGTTTGGTTTGGTGGCGCCCTACCCCATTTTTTAACCGCTCCGAGGTTAGGTCCTTTGTCCATTCCGGGCGCAAATTGGCCCGTTTTGGCTGGATTTACTCCTCACCCTAATCACGGCACTTGTAACTTAGGTGAACTTAGGCGACTTCATGTAGTCGCAATTGCCGTGATTCGAGCCCTTGTACATTACACGAGTCGTAATGTTCAAGGTGAAGCCCCTAGAGGTGCAGCCCTTCTGGCAGGGCAGGCTGGTTTGAAAATCAGTCCGGTCATGGTAAATTCCGTAATTTGCAGAAAGCCCCAGGATAAGGATGAATTTCCTTTCTGGCTTGCCGAGAAATTTGACCAGCTGGAAGCAGTGCTTTCGAATAAGACTCCTGGTGAAAAACACTGGATTCTAACGCTTAGCTTGCCGAAGGATTTGGCCCCTGAGCTTTGTGACCGAGTCTTGGGGTAAGACTTTTGCAGCGGTCTATTCGAGGTGCTATGGCACCCCGTCTATGTCCAATCTGTCTGCGGTCCTTAAACATGTTCAAGATGACCACAGACCGGAGTCTGCGGTTCAATTGGGTATGCGGCTGTGTGGCACCTTTGATGTGGTTTGCGATCTGAACCTTGCAAATGTCAAGGGAGATGCAGTGAACTTTCAGGTGGCTAACGCGTTAAAGGCGATTCCCGAACCCGAAAAACCCAGACAGTTAGCGAGGATAATTGTGGCTGCTTATAAAACGGTTGGCCGCAATGCCAAGGGTCTTAAGCCTTTTTCTGACAAAGAGAAAAAGCAGCCCCAGGGACAGATTTCGGCAGCAGCGGTTCAACCCAATACCAATAAAAAACAAAATTGGCCTAAAAAACAGAATCGGGGTAAGCAACAGCAACAACAGGCTCAGACATCTCGCGCTGCGTCTCCCTTGCCTGCGCAGTCGGAACGTGATTATGATTTGCGCGACAGCGCGATGATTAAATCTCCTGATCGGTTTCAGGCTTCTGAGCAACGCTCTCCTTGTTCCTTTCAGGACTCATCGGCTTCGTCAACCGGTGGTGGAGGGGGCGGCAGGGGCCGGGGTGGCCAGCAAGGACGTGGTCAGCCCCGCCCGCGCAACGGTGCAGACAAGCAGGAAGGCTCTACGCCTCAGAGACCGCAGTTTGCCAAGAAAAAAGTCGCAGCCTTAACGGCGCATCGATATGCCCCAGATTGTGAGAACGCGGCTTCGGAATCTGACGTGGGCTCTGATCTTGCTGGACAGCGCGGCGGAGATTACCATAGTGAGAGAGGCCCTCCGTCCACTACTGAAGGTGACAGCGACTGACACTTATGTTGTGATCGAAACAGCTGATACAAGAGTTGCTCCCCCTGATAGACTTTTTGAAATCGTCCTGTTAATTGAAGGTGACATACAGCGTACCATAAAAGGGGTATTTTGGGAAAATCTTTCGTCTACGTATGACATTTTGCTTTCGGAGGCTGACTGGGCCCCACCTTTTGTGCTCACGGCTCCGAGAGGGGAGGAGGTAATCCTCCCCAGTTTCGCGAATACTGTCTCTAGAGTGGAAGCGCTGCACTTTGCAGAAGAGTGGGCTCTAGCGCTTGCACCGGCTGTGTACCACAATCAATGTGGCTGGGATAAATTGTCCCCTAGCCACGAGATTCCTTTACGGTCTCAGCCGCAGCCTCAACCTCAACCTCAATATCCCATACGACGTGAAGCCAAAGCTTCGGTCGCAGCGATCCTTGAACAATTTGAATATCAGGGTGTAATTGAAACATGTGTGTCACCGATGAATAACCCCCTTTTTACTGTAAACAAGCCAGACGGCTCTTAACGTTTGGTTTTGGATTACCGGCATTTGAACTCGCATTGCCGTAACTGTGCAGTACAGAATACTCACGGCTCTGCCCTTGTAAATAGTCTTGTGCGTAAGCGGTTCAAAACCACGCTTGACATTTCCAATGGTTTTTATGCCCATTCATTGGACAGTCTTAGTTCCCAATGGACTTCTTTCACATGCGGCGGTGTCCAAAAAATGTTTCGGCGTCTCCCAATGGGCTATAAGAATAGTCCTGGAGTATTTTCCGCCCGCATTGTCTCTCTGTTGGAGAGGGTCGACCCAGATGCTTGTTCCTATGTGGATGACATCTATCTCACAGACGACGAACTTTGGGAGCATCTGTGTCAGGTGAACAGTATTATTTGTAACTTTGCAGACATGGGTTACAAGTTTAACTTTGCAAAATCGCACATTGCAGAGTACACAGTGTTGTTTCTAGGCTATGAACTGAACAATGAAGGAAAAGGCTTGGCACCTCACTTCCTGGAGAAATGCGCACAGCTGCGCTCTCCAACAACACTGAAGAAATTACAATCTTTACTGGGCTTTTTGAATTTCGGAAGGACATACATTCCGGAATATGCCCAGCGTATCAAGCCTTTGTATGCTTTGATACAACTATCTTTTTCCAAATCATGCTGGCTGCCTGAGCATTCAGCTATTCTGCAGTCTTTGCAGGCGGATTTGCTCGCTTCTGAATATTTACAGACTCGTGATAACCAAACCAACCTGGTGATAAGAATTGTCCCTGGGACGGTGGGTTGCACGTACCTAACCTTTAATGAAGGAGATACAGTACCTATTGCTTACAAGTCACACTTGTACACTTTGGCTGAAATGCGCTTTTCCACTGTGGAGAAAGTTTTAACGGCTGTGCAGATGGCGATTCTCAAGGAACGTGCCCTGTCACAGGGAAAACGCATGTTGGTTGTTACCCCGTGTCCTGCCTTGGAGGCAGTTACAAAAGCCAGTGTACTTAATTCTAAGGCTTTGCACCCTCGGTGGATCCAGTGGGCTGCATCCTTGACATCCCAGGATGTCACGTTTATTTTTGACGCCACTTTACGGTCGCAGGAGTACTTACAGTATGAATTTGTTCATCCTGCTCCTTTAGCTATGCGGCCGTTGGAGGATTTCCATTGCATCATTTACACCGATGGTTCGGCGCAGGTTGCGTATGGCTCTAAACATGCCTACGTTTCCGCATGCGCCATTGTGGTCGGTGCCATGGTGAACGATGAGTTCAAGTCCAGTGTCGTGCGCACGCAGACGCTTGGGGACTGCACCGCACAATTAGCAGAGCTTCGTGCTCTGATGCTTGCATTAGAGTACGCAGATCCTAGTGTGACGACTTTGATCGTAAGTGACTCTTACTACTGTGTCCAGTCTTACAATGAAAACTTGTTCTTTTGGATTCAGAATGAATTTTGTGATTCCAAAGGTAGCACAATAAAACATAAAATGATCTGGGTCCGAGTGGCAGAACTTAAAGAAAAGTTGCCGCTCATGTTTGTGATTCATACTCTTGGCCATCAGAGCGTGGGAGTCCACGCTGTCGGTAACTCGCTTGCTGATGAAGCAGCGAAGTCAGCAGTATCAAAATACTTAGTTGCAGCAGTCACGCGGTCCAAAAGTAAGATAGATGATGACATCTTGGAGGCTGTTGCTGCCACTGAGAAGGGAGGTAAATATCCTGCGGGGTTCCCTTCGAAGTACACATACCACTTAAGTCCTGATAAGGTTCCTTATGTGAAAATTCCTGATGTTGGTGAACGTTTAATTCCCAACTCGGATCGCAGAGCTACTTTGATTACAGCGGCTCATGAAGGTGTAGCATCTGCGCATGCGGGCGTCTCGGCCACTGTAACTCCGCTACAACAGAGGTTCTGGAGCGGGGACTGTACAAACAGACGAGCGATTATGTCCTTCAATGTGACATTTGCCAGCAGATTAAGCCATCAACTGCTGCGCGTCCGCCTCAGACACAGTTGTACATTTCTAATAAACCACTGGGTTGCATTTATTTAGATCACTGCGGTCCTTTTTCTTCTGATACTGCGTATAAGTACATCTTAGTAGCAGTTCATTCATGCACACGCTTTGTGTGGGTCTGGCCACATCTGAGCGCTGATTCACGGACTGTCATTAAGGATTTGTGAGTCTATGTAGGGATTTTTGCCTGTGGTACCTTCCATTTGGATCAGGGTCCGGCTTTCGCCTCTAAGGCGTATAAGGATGCAATGGTTTCGTTGGGGGTCCAAGTCAAGTTTTCGTCTCCGTACAGACCTGAGGGTAACAGTGTAGTGGAACGAATGAACCGTGACTTAAAGCAATCTTTGACAGCTTGAGTTATAGGCACTGGCAGAAACTGGTTGGCCCACCTCAATGGCGTGCAGCGTGCGCTTAATAATCTCCCTAGAAGGTCTCTGGGTGGGCGGACCCCATACGAAATGCTCTTTGGTATCAAGATGTATGTCCCTGACCTCGACGGTCTAGACTGCAAGGCCCAGGCCGCGGCCTTTGACGTAGATGAACATTGCAATGCTTTACAGGATCTACAAAAGACCAGAGACAGTCTAGCTAAGGAACATTTGCCCTCCACATCGGATGACGCGTTGCAGATCCCTGTAGTTGGCTGGCTACCCCAAGTTGGAGAACTGGTTCGAGAGAAGATCGATAACAACAGAGTTTGGTCCCTCATATCGTGCACCGGTTCGAGTTCTTGGAGTGAAGGGCACGAGAGCAGTCATTTTACCACCACTTCCAGGTCGTAAGGAAAACAGATTTATCTCAATTGACAATGTCAAGACACACAGGGTGGCCGATTGTTCATAGCATGACACCGGCTGTATCCTGTCCTTCCATGGTGAGGCACTCTGTGCTGGCTATTACTTCTGGTGCAGAACAGGAGGTGGCCCTCGAGATGCCTGCTATTTCCAGTCCTTTATTAAATACTATTCCCGTTACTAACATTGATGAGCTGAACTACACCTATCCAACTGATTTATCAATGCCTGATTTGCAGACTCGTTTGGCCGACCAGTCCAGATTCTCTTTTGACTGTTTCGGAACATTCAAAGAAATGCTCAACTATTGCAAAATATGCCACTTTATTTAAAAAACATTTTTTAATTCCCCCTTGGACATACGTTTGGTTGATTCTATTTTCATTTTATCTTTTTATGTCAATTGGTTTTGTGTTTTATTTTTTCCGCCTGATCGATGGCCACTATGTCAAAGAAAGAACAGGAATTCGGTACCTTAATGGAACATTGGCCCCTCTTTCCTCTTCACATTCAGCACACAGACTGAAACGAGACTTGAATACAGTCAACATTACTGCTTGGCCTGTCCTTGATGGGATTGTGTGGGATGCGGTTAGATTTCAAATAAATGGCCCCACTGAAGTGATTAATGTTCCAAACGTGCTTAGAGTAAACATGGGGGATGTGATTAAACAAAATATACGTTCTGATGATTAAGATATTCAGGCCGTAGAAGCATTATTTTTTGATTTGAAATACTATGCTACCTTTGATGCTGAGGATTTATACTTAGATTCTATTAATTATGGTGATTTGTTTTGTTTCCAACATTATGGTAATCATTTTTTACATAAGACATATTCCAGGAGAGTTGCTGTAAATTGCACACAGTGGGAACATTGCCCAGCTCCATTGGGAGGCAGCTCAAATGCATTTCTGAAAAAATACACTTATTTTACAGACTTTAATCAATCAAATCCTGAGTCATTTTATTTCAAAATGACACAAAAGTCCACGTCCAAAGTTAGACTTACCGATACAAAATTGCTGTATTCGAAGTCCTTTCTAGACAAGTTAGCTGTAGATGGCTACGAGTTATGGAAAGGAACAATTGACCTTAAATCGGTTTGGGGTACCAAAGATTGGCAGGTACAAGGCACTGAGGCTTTGCACCGTGCATGTCTCATCCCGAATCACATGTTGTTTCTAAATTCTACTATTTCCCAAACAACATGCTTTGGATTGGCTACTTCTAAAAAAATTAAATACACCAATTATCCCCGAATTGGAAGAATATTCAGGATGGGGTAATTATACTGAATTGTCCATTCGTGAGTTACAAGCTCTATTGCGCAATTCATCCTTTAATATATCCAGTTTGGATCCGAAGGGTTGGCTGATGTGGCATAGAAGTGCTGATTCTTGCCAACGTCGTTTTTTGGGTTTGGCTGAAGGGTTCACACAAGTCAGACCTGATCCCCGTTTTGAAACTGATTATACTGTCACTACTTACTCTGTGGGGAAACTGTGTCAGAATTGGTTACACCATTCCACGTTAGCTGCAGTTAAACTACATCTGTCTCAGTTAAATGATAATGTGGATTTAAACGATTTTATAAAAGGCCCGGCTAAGGGTAGGTCTAGACGGTGGATTTATGCGGTTTACAATGAAATTTGGAAATTTTCACAAATTGAGGCTGCTAAGCGCCTAAGGGCGATTGACCAAGCAAATTTGGAAAAAGTACTTGCAGTTGTCGATAACAGTATTAACATGCTTTCTTCCTGAATTTACACGTTGAACAATATTGTCTATTCTGTAGTTGACATTGTGAATGATGAGGTGTCTGTGTTGTACCATGGTCAAAATCAATTGCGTTCTGTAATGCAGTTTGCATGGACACTACAGACTCTTAAGGCGGGCCGCGTGCCCTGGAGTTACATGAACGTGTCCTCCCTATTTGCCCCATTTAATATGACTGACAAGCAGCACATGCTTTCCATGCGAGATGCGTCATTTTCTATGTTACACATTGAAAAGTTAGAATCTTTGCCCTTTTCTGTAGCTGAGGCAGCTGCTGCAACATGGCTTATCCATGGAGTTATTACGTTACCATTTGCTTTGTACAAGTTTACTAATTGTATGCGGTATATTGCGATAGGGCGATATGAACCATTAGGCAGTGCTTTCCTCCATGAGGCATGGTCTTTACCATACACGTACAGATGTCTGAAAGATGGAAAGGAAGTGAATCTAAATGGTGAAGAATGCACACAGTCGCCTGACCGTTCACGGATATGCAGACACATTCAGTTGCATGGTTCTTGTAATCAGGACCGGCCTAATTTAGCCTGTGTTTTAAAAGGCACACCAGTTCCAGCGATAGTTCCCACATTTACGTTATTGACAAACAATAGTTATTTGCTTTTGAATAACGAGGATTGTTGTGGGTTAATGGTCGGTATCGCTTATGTGGTTACTGTATCAGAACGTGTGGTGTGTTGCAAAAATGTGCTATATCCTCCCACACATGGGAATTCAGATGTTTCCATCTGGCCGCGCATCCCAACCTTGAAAGCGGAGTTCAATGGTATTAGCAGAATAAGGGCTCTTTTGTCTCAAAAGGAAGTGGCCCTGAGCTCGGCCCGTGAAACTTATGTCCTTCACATAGCTAACACACGCACAGGGGTGCAGGCACTTTTAAATACTGACTTGGCTTTTCATTTCTGCGAATTAGTTCATCAAATCTTTAATGCCTCCTCCACGTCTGGCTTGGCTCATTTTTTTAAATTGGTTAGCAGTGGTCTCGTGACTACTTTTGAAAAGATTTTTGGTGTCATCCTCGCTTTCTTCCATTCTATATTTTTGAGTTTGTTTGGCGGATTCCCTGTTTTGCTGGCTTTAGCTGCAGGCGTTTTGATATTATTCTGCTTCCTAAAACATGGATGCCCATCCTGCGCAAGAAGCTGCTCAGTCCCTTCTGACACTGTTTCGCAACCGGAAGCTTGATTACTAAGGCACCCTGCCGCTAGCGACCTTAAGCACGGCATTTGGATTATCGTTTCGATTTTCCTATTTCACATGTGTCCAGCCTGTGTTTCATTGCCTGAGCTGCGATTTCGACTGGGCCATTGATGTGTGTCTCTGCTTGCCGATCTCTCCTGACGTCGATTTTAATCACCTGATGGGCCCCGTAGTTGCTCACGAGTTGGTTTGTTCTGGCGAAAGGATTATGGCCTTGGCAGCGATGCATGGACTAATGGGTCAGTGGGACATACCCGCAGGGGCGCATGAGTTTCTGGCACATAGCGTTCTTGAGAACCCACCGAGTTGTCCTCTGATGTTGCTAGAGGGTCCGGTGCTGGAGGAGCACGTATGTTCTTTCCCATTACTTAATTGGATGGCTCAACTGTTTTCGGATGATGACAGTGATTTCATGTTGGAGGCTGTTGCTACCCATTTTGCATATTCCATCCACCCATGAATTGCTTTGAAGACTTTCATTATAATGGCACGTGACTTTTTAGTATCTCTGAATGGTGCCTTTTTCTTACGAACATTCAATTTTATATGATCTAGGCCTATGGTTTTATATTTGGCCTCTAGTTCAAGACTTGCTATTTCATTTTTTGTTTGGCCACTATAGGCATTCATACATATTTTTATATACATTTTTTTAGCTTGGCTCAATATTGTTGAACTCTGCTTTCATGTTATGCCTTTATACTGATATTGGCTTGCTAGTTTTGACGTCCTCGGATCATTGGGGGGGTGTCATATAGATGCTGCTCTTCTATATACTGTGTTAAGTTAGCATGAGTTTATTAAGTGTTTAAACAACATTTTCCTTTGGCTTCAGTTTGCACACGACACGTAATTGTTATTGTAGCTTTCAACCTAGACGAAAGATGTGATTTATTTCAGAATAATATGTTATTGTTCTGATATCAGTCGTGCTTGGTACACTGTCTGAACAGTGAGTGCGGAACCCTCTAAGAATAACCTAACACAAGGTTGCTGGGAGCTCTGATCCTCGCACCACTAGACATAACACAAATACAGTTGCTGCCAACATTGGGCTCTAAGCGGGTTTAAGATAGAGTTACTGAGAATGCAAAAACACACTTGATGGTGCTTCGCATGCAGAGAGCTGGTAGTTGATGATGTGATCTCCTCCTACTGACATTTAGAGGTATGTGCCCGCCCTGCTAAAACCCAAATGAGACCTTCTTAGATAGAATATAGTATGCTAAATAGGGTGCGCGAAATATAGGTGATACAGATTTCTATAGATTTTTGCATTATAATATGCTATCACCGTTTGCTTATTCTGGATTAGTGACTATGCTGATAACCCTGGTTTTTATAATACGTCTTCTCGTATTATATAAGATACTGCGTTTGAGAACCTTGCATTGAATAATAAATATTTCAAAATTGCACATGTCTTCTTTAACTCCCCGTTCTGGGTTGAAATGATTATAGAGCGAAAGAGTGTTCATGTGTTCCACGATACCTGAGGTAATCAAAGTTCATGTTCTGGTTTGTCTAAGTCATTGGTAGTTTGTTATGACCAATGAGACACTGTAGCTAGCTCGGTAAGGGGATTTTGGATACTGAGGTGAGTTTTGGGTCACCCTAATTCACTGAGGTTCCTGATCTTAATGCACAGTTCTGTAAGAGAACGGAATCCCTGCTACATGGCGCCCGTACGTTGTTGGCCTTATCGAGGTAGGGTTCTAATTTGCAGATAGATTTGTGCTCACAGAACACCTCAGTAAGTTTCCCTGTTTTGGGATTGCATAACTCTTGCATCTGTATTCATTCCCAGTAGGCGCGTTTTAAATCCTGTTTGGATGGCGGGAAATGGCTGGCCCAGGCCTCTCTGAATCCTATATAGGTTAAAAGCTGCCTAAGGTCAGTTATCCATTTAATCCTGTTCCCTGTATCAGCTATTATTAAATCATTAAGGGCAGCAGCATAATTGTACAGCTCAGCGTTCCTTCTTATGCGCACCCAGAAAAGCAGGGGACGAAGGCGTGCAATGTCCTGAATGGAGAGTCTTCCCATATCATAAAATAAGGGTTTCAACTGGGTGGAAGTGGGGAGGGAGATGAGGTCTCTTAAAAACTTGTTTTCTGATTAGGCAAGCTCGCTAATATTCTCGAAGCCCCAGAGTTCGGCCCCATATAGGGCCAAGGTAACGCTTTGCCGTCATAGACCACAAGAGCCGGTAGCAACTGGCCTGATCGCCGAAAGATGGTGTTCTCCAACGATGGCCCCAGACACCCGCTTGCGGCTTAGGAGCATAGTGGCTAAGTGGGAACTCCATTTCATGCCTTTAGAGACCCGAATTCCCAGATAGTCAAAAGACTCATCAGCGTCTAATGGGGTATCGTTCAGAACGATGCCATTTCTAAATAGTTTTGATGGATTAATAGTCATTAATTTGCTTTTGCTTGTGTTAATTGTTAACCCCCGAGAATTGCAGAAAAGGCGAAACCTGTTTAAAAGTTTTTGGAGACAGCTCGGTGACTAGGAGATCAGGAGTGTATCGTCGCGAATAGGAGGGTTGGTGTTTTTCCCCCGCCAGAATGGGAGCATCAGCTGGTTCCTCTCAGATGGTCTACCACCCCATTGATGAATAACGAAAACAGGGTAGGGGCCAGCACGCATCCCTGGCGTACCCCCCCTATTCACCACGACCCTCTCCGTCAGTTGCCCTTGTGATCACCACCTAATTTTAGCATAGTTGTCCTTATGCAGGCGTTTTGTAAAGTCAAGGATCTGGGGGGGGAATGCCCAATTCATGTAGGACCTGCCAAAGCTTATCCCGGGGTACTTAATCTAATGCAGTCTTCAGGTCTATAAAGGCCAGGTACAAGGCCAGGTACAAACTGCCTTTCCCTATAATCACTGTTTTGCAGTAAATCATAAAGAATCTGAACACCTTGTCCATTGTACCGACCTTTTGCCTAAAACCTGCTTGGTAGTGAGAGAGGATGTTCCCATCTTCCATCCAAGTTCTAATCCTCATAAGGAGCACCCTGCCAACCACCTTCTGCATCACATTGATTAAACTAATCGGTCTGTAGTTAGCAGGGTCCTCCTTATTTCCCTTTTTGAATATTGGGATAACCTCCGCACCTTTCCAAGAATCTAGGACAGGGGACCCCTAGCTATTGAATTCATCACAAGTAGAATAATATGGGCCCAAGGCTTTGGATCATACAAAAGCAGGTCCAGGGGAAGACCATCAGGTCCCGCAACCTTTCCGGGAGCGATACTATTTAATGTTATATCCACCTCATGGAGCTCAAAACAATCCAATGGCTGTGGAACGCAAGGGATGTTTTTTTGAAGTTTCGACATAAGGGGGCAAAGGGCCTTCTTCTCCTGAATAAAGATTGGAGAAGTGATCATGCCATTGGTGGTCTGTAATATGATTTGGTATTAGGTCAGATCCCTTTCTATTCCCTCTATTGATTAAATCCCAAAATAGAGTTGCACTCCTTTGCTTGGAGGTATGTTTAAGTACCTGCCAATGGGCCTCGTCCCAATTACGTTTGGCTTCCACCAGTGCCTTAGAACAGTCCTTTATTGCTACTTTAATTGCAGATAAGTCTTTTTTTCTAACAACGACGGATAGCGCCGCCCTCTTCTCCCTGCAGCCCGATGAATACCAAGGGTTTGTAGACCTTGCTCGATCTCGCTTTGAAGCCGTTTTCCCTTTCACAATAAAGACCAAACTGATCTTATCTATTGATTCTCGGTAGAGCAGGGAAAATTTGGATCGTTTCCCCATTTCACTATGGAGCACTGCAAGCTCCTGATTCTTAAGCTCAAGAACTTCCCTGATACTTAAGAGTTTGTCTTCTTGCTGAGAGACTTTATGCCATTTAATGCATCTATTACAGTTGGAGGGGGTTACCTCTTGAGTTGACAGTAGAGCAGGATTGGGCGCCTTTGTCCCAGAGGATGGCCAATCGTTGTTGACTTGTAGACAGAAAGGATTATGGTCGCTGTCTAGAGAGGGTTTAACTACCATATCTGGGATACGAAGAAGGACAGCAATACCCCGACACTATGGGTTGAAACAGATTGAAACAGCAGGGGCAGATTGTGGTGGACCCCACGCAAGATGCGACAGATGAAGTGGATATTATGCCGAGATCAGACTGTGTCCCCCCTACGATGGTGCCCGCACAGATAGACAAGCTGGACCTTATTCTGCAGGAAGTGCGAGACTCCAGAAAGGCCATAGAGTCGCAGATAGCTACTCTAACCACAGGTCTAACCCTACTGAGAGCGGATCACACGAAGGTAGCGGACAAAGTGAAGGACCATGCCAAGACCTTAGCGGGGATGCTACCGCAACGGAAACAAGCGGAGGCAGATGTGAAAACCCTGCAGACTCAGGTAGCCGTCCTAATAGACCGGGTGGAGGACGTGGAAGGAAGGGCAAGGCGCAATAACAGAGTGATCGGCCTACCGGAGAAAAGTGAAGGGACTGACGCCACAAGCTACATGGAACAATGGTTTAGGGACCATGTAACGATGGAAGGTCTCTCCTCGCAATATTGCATTGAACGGGCACATCGCATACCTACTGGCAGACCGAAACCGGGTGCCCCGCCACGTCCCCTTATTGTGAAACTGCTCAATTTCAGAGACAGAGATGAACTATTGCAGAAGGCCACAGAGAAGGCGCCGATCACCTTTGAAAACACGAGTCTCCCTATACCCGGACGACGCGCAGACGGTTCAACGCCAGCATTCCTCATTCCTGGATGTGAAACGAAGCTTACGGGACCTGAATGTCCAATATTCTCTCTTGTTTCCGGAACGCCTGAACATCCTACATGAACAAAAAGCCTACTTCTTCGAGAGCCCTGGGGACGTCGAGGTTTGGATCGAGGTGATGGAGCAAACTGCCACAACAGATGCCACTGGCCGCCAGGGCCTCGCCAAAGGATCTCAGCAGACTGCATTGAGGGGCCGTAGAGGTGGACACATCCGTAGGACCTTCCTGAGTAAGCGATTCCACTCTCAACGGCTGCAACAATCTAAGCAACAGGCGATCGTCGCGACGGCAACCTTTACAAACGGTCCGCGAGCTGGTAATGAGACTAAATCCTCCACAGAAGTGGAGTCTTCACATGGTTCAGACTCTGAAGGCAGCGTGGCCCTGTTCCCCTCGGCTACACCCCAACTGATCACGGACTTATTTGGTTGATATACTCACGCAAGTATACACTATGCTGCATTTCTATGGCATAACTAAGATACACTGTTGAACATTGTTACTTGCTATTTGTATGCCTATTGCAGGAAAGTACCGATAGGGCTCGGATACCGTCGTAGCTTCACAAAGTTCTTTCAAGGTAATGCACGTGCGCATGCGAAGTGCAGGAACCGCCCCCTAAATGGCCAAGGCCCTTGGTTTGCAATTTTTTATTTGCCTGTTGCAATGTTACGTTGAGGTCTGGTATAGTTCCGGTCCCAGACTGTGTATTGGGAAAGTTGGGGGGAGGGTTGGCCACATTCATGCCGTATATAACACTAGTCGCTTTACTACACACCACATTTGCACCCTATTGGATGTACAGATTGACACAATGCATGCACTGGACAGCTATACTATAATCACATGGAATGTACGAGGTATGGGCACCACACACAAATATCATAGGATACATGCACATCTGATTCGACGTAAGGTGCAGATAGCCTGTTTACAGGAATCACACATGGTGGCCGGTGAAATAGTAAAACTTAGAAAGAAATGGAGAGGGCAGATTTTCTCCACCTCTTATTCAGGCTACGCTAGGGTTCTACGATATGGGTACGTCATGGGGTGCCCTTTGTGGCGCATGAACACAAAAAAAAATAAAAAATAAAAATCGATAAGGAGGGCAGATATGTTTTTGTACGGGGGACATTGGACGGACAATTGGTGGTGTTAGGATCCATCTATGCCCATAATACCGGGCAGGACAAATACTGGGATTTCCTCCGCAGTGCACTTGCAGGATGGGATACGTTCCGCTGGATACTGGGTGGGGACTACAATACGGTAGTAGATGTGACCTTAGGTAGATCACACCCGCCACTATGCGGAGCAGGGGTACTCAAGCAAACTGAGGCGTTTGTACGCTGATGACGGGTTGGAGTCTCTGATGTGTGGAGGATGCGACATCAAGAACACCGGGAATACTCATTTTACTCTGCAGTGCACTCCTTACACACTAGAATAGACAGGATTATATGCTCTGCGGATATTGCAATGCAGGTGCTTCGCTCTACAAACCTACCCAAAACATTCTCCGACCATAAACCACTAGAGGTCACCATCACATGGGGCAGGGTACCTTAACCGGTCCCTACGTGGCGCCTTTGGCCACAGTTACTGGAAGATACGGTATTTCGCACAGATATATTACACACAATAGATCGGTACTTCACCGAAAACAGCGGCACTGCGACCAGCAGACTGATAGAATGGGATGCGTTCAAGACGGTGTTGCGGGGTTGGGCGATCAGCGCAACGCTAGATGCACGACAATAATTACATAGGTCACTGGTAGAAACCGAAACGGAGATGGGCAGATTAGATTAGCTGGCAGCGACTGACGATACACACTCGGGGGCGCTCCAGGAAATGCGGATTGTACATGCTGAACTGTTGGAATCTCTTAGAAAAGTAGATTATCAAGAATATACCAGACATACACATGTAGATGCAGACAAAGCAGGCACCATGCTAGCCAGACTTCTCCGGGATACTCCTCCCACAATAGTGATTACTGAAATCAAAAAGGTTGATGATACAAGCATATAAACACAGGGAAAGATCAATGAGGCCTTCAAAACATACTATGCTTCTCTATATGGCGTACCCGAGGCAGCACCCGCCGAGCGAACAGATTATTTCCTATCCACCTCGACCTTCCCCACACTGATACCCACGGCACAAAAAGACCTCTCAGGGCCCATAACCCCACAGGAAATAAGGGTTGCTATGAAAGACCTCCCTCGTAATAAGACCCCTGGTATGGATGGTCTACCCATCGAATTTTACACCACGTACGCAGAGACTTTAGTACCCAAATTAACAGACTTATACAAGACGGTTTGGGAGGAAGGTGCACTGCCTCTTACTACCGCACAATCACTGGTAATATCATTGCCTAAGCCAGGCAGGGATCATACGGACATGGCCAATTATCGCCCGCTCGCTTTTACCCACTGAATACAAAATACTGAGTAAGGTGCTGGCCAATAGGCTGCAACCCTTCTTACCCCACCTGATACATGTAGATCAGACAAGGTTCATACCAGCACGTAGCACCTCCATGAGCATTAGAAAGTTGCATCACTTGATGTCGGAGGCACCGCAGGGATTCCCACACGCGGGGTGTCTCTCTTTAGACCTCAATCAGGCGTTTGATTCGATCCACTGGGATTACATGTTTAGGGCACTCCCACGCTTTGGGATACCAGAGAGCTATATAACATGGCTAAGACTGCTTTACATGGAGCAGACAGCAAGAGCACGGACCGGTAGACACATCTCGGGCGAATATAGGATACACCGAGGGACGAGACAGGGCTGCCTGTTACCGCCTGATTTATATACTAGCACTGGAACCCCTGGCGATTCCACTGAGGCAGACCTTCCCAGATATGGGAATACCACTCAGACATACTACAAATCTTTTTGCGGCTTATGCCGATGACAATTATCTATCTCCGTGACCTCCGTCAGCCTTTAGCTCCACTTTATGACTTGTTTAAGTCCTTCGAGATCATGTCCGGCCTTGCCGTGAATATTGCCAAATCACAGGCCTTTTACTTTACGGGTCACGCTGCCACAGCAGAGGTGGACTTCGGGGACACTCCACTACAGGTTGCCCCCACTACATTTAAATACTTGGGTATTTAAGTGTATAGAACACATGCTAATATGTTAGAGGGCAATCTTGACAGGACTATACAATCCCTGCGATCCAGTATTGTTTTTTGAACCTCGCTGCCTTTATCAGTTATGGGGAGAGTCGCAATAGCAAAAATGGTAGTCCTACCACGCCTGCTTTATTACTTTACGAATTTGCCCCTAATAGTGCCACTATCCAACTTTCAAACATTGAACACGCTGCTACTAGACTTAATATGGGGCACAGGAAGGCGGCGTATTAGCTTGAAGAAATTACAAGTAGGTAGTAGTATGGGAGGATTGGGAGTCCCAGATTTCCGGGCATATCATTACGCCTGCCAATTGCAATGGTTATCCTACTGGACGGCAGGCCGTAATCTCCATGAAATAGGATACACTACAACTGATTTGGAAAATGGAGCCCTACACGCTCTCTTACTGCCCACCTACAAATTGCGGAAAGACTTACCTTCACTACTAACCACTGCATTGACGTGCTGGAAGGCGGCAATCCAATACGCAAAAGCACCCTCCACATATGTAAGCAATATACCTCTGCTGGGAATCCCGCTTGCCGCTGGTATCCTCACTACATGTATACTGACACCATGGGCAGACTCTGGTGTCACAACAGTGGCGGACCTGTTTAGCCACGAGCTCCTGATGGATCATGACACGTTCGCTCACGAGACAGGCGCACCGCAACACTTATTTTTAACCCACGCTGCTCTCCTACAGTACATTAAAAAGTATTGGGCACCACAGGGCCAGGAACCCGACCAAAATGAATTAGTGAAGATGGTACATTATATGGGGAGAGGACGGCACTTGATCCGCTGGATAGATCATGGGATCAGCGCCCACACCAGGATGAGCCTAGATTCATTGCGTGCTATATGGGGGGGGGGGGGGAGATAGGTAGGGAACTTTCGGACACTGAGTGGGCAAAGGTTCTAGAGCACCCCAAAAAGGTTTTTGGATTCAAGTTTATACAAACCATGATACTGCATCGAGCCTATCTGGCCCCAGGTCGGCTGGATAAAATGTTCCCCCAGACAACACTCATGCCCACGATGCCATGCCGCGGGAGCGTTATTATTACATATGCTGTGGACATGCCCCTCCCTATTAGACTATTGGGTCAGGATTAGAGAACTTATGGGAACAGTAACACCTTACATTGCATGATACGGTGGAGGAATGCCTACTGGGCTTACACAAACACAGATCAAAGCACAAGGTACCATTTCGCTTCATTGACCTGGCGTTACTCCTGGCTGGCGAAATCCAGCAGGCCCCCTGAAATACGCAAGTGGCACGCGGAAATGATAAAATGGGGTAGTGCAGAAGAAGCAGCGCTGCGAAGAGCAGAGGCGAGAGGATTACGTAAAGTACAGATAGCCCTAGAATGGGAGGCTATGTTAGAGGCGCTCAGATCGGAGGAACCTGATGCGTTCGTTTGATGATTACAATGTATGTGTAGTAAATATCGCAAATTGCCCACACCTGGCTATCCAACGGAATGTGTAGTTCTGTTACGCAGCTGTATGTAAATGAATTTACTTGGAATGCAAATGTACAGATACGGATTTTGCTTTTGAAATGTGACCACAGTTATTGGGGGGGGGGGGGGGGGGGGGTTGTACAGGGGTATTTCTTTATGGTTACCCGTTATGGACCACTGATATGTATTTCATTGTCGTAATTGTAGTACCAATCATATTTATGACATGTAATGTACTTATATGACCATTTTACAAGACTATGAACTGAAATTAAAAATCAATAAAATATGTTTAAAAAAAAACTACCATATCTTGGAGGTCCCCCCAAAGTCGAACATCGACAAGAATATAATCTATTCTGGTCGGGGAGCTTATCCTGTTAAAAGGTATTTGCTCCACTTGGAACAGAACCTGTCCTTCCATTTGCAGCTCTTAGATTAAATTACAGAGTGAGGGCATTGATTTGAATTGCCCTCTGTGACCATTTCTTGACGAGAGCTAATTTGAGGGGCGGGATAGCCCATTTGGTGTCCCTCTTCAGGGGCACCCAAAAGGTCGTCCGTACCCAGAGGTTCAAATGTGCAATTGAGGTCCCCAGCTACTATAATATTGGAAAGAAATGGAATACGAGATAGCTCGCTCTCCAAAGCTGTTATGGTCGAAGATGTTTGGGCACCTACAGTGCCTCTTGCATATATATTAAATAACTCTAGGGATGTGCCGTTGGATGACCCTCTAGCGGTCAAGCGCAAAATATCCAGTGACAGACAAGTATGAGTGACAATTGTCCAATTTAGGGAAATACTAATCCAGATTTGTAGTCCCCCAGAGGGGCGACCCTTACCTAAGCCAATTGCTGGAATAAAATAAGAAATGTAGCTGGATTCATGTAAAGACGTTAAACTCCACGTGTCCTGGAATAAACATACATCTAACTTTGACAAACTCATTCCATTCAGGGAGCAGTAATTTCTTCTGTAGCCCCGCTATGTTCCAGGAGAGCAGATTGAGCACGTTAGAATCTGACCTGGCCTCCGTTGCTGCACTGTCTAGTGCGCCAAGTGGGGTCCGTACATGTTCTACAATCATTTCCTGGCCCTTTAGGATTTCTATGGAAGGGGAATTTGCAATGGCATTAGTCTCACTACATCTAGCTCCAGTTATATCAATAATGCTACTGGATGGGCCCTCGATGTAGTCAGTCCACCCTGTTTAAACCAGATCCTCCTCCCAATCTCCCCGATGTTTCATGGTCTGCCACCCCAGATAGTGTCCAGAGTGGAGAGCGTCTAATCTGAATAGCAGAGTGCTCTGGGGAGGAGGTGCGGAACTCCAGAGCTAGCAAATTCCCAGCAAGAACAGCATTAGTTAGCAATAACTCAATGCAGTCTAACTCAGCATTACGCGATGAAATCCTCCTTACTCTAAGAATATCATCACGAATTATAGATCTGCATCCCCTCACATGTCGCAGCCAATGCGTTGCATTATTGCGCAAGGACTCGCTGCTTTCATACCCCTGCCTACAAGAGGGTTTGGGGACTTTGACCATATATACAGTTGACGGGTTGTCCCCTTGTGGTATGGAGTCTCCGTGGGGGGGAGGCTGTAGCCGGAGTTTTAATACTGGTGCGGGATGGAATTGCCCCTGGAACCCCATGCTATTGGAAGGTGTATATCGAGCCCCAGGAGCTTTCATTAAGTCAGCATACGATCTTTTGAAACTAGGGGTGGGGGCCATGGGAGGGGTGGGAATGCCTCGAGCTCGTAGTCCAGGATGGATCCTTCCACCCCCCTCCGTGAAAGCACTGATCAGTGGCTATTCGATTGTGCAAAGGATGTGGGGGAAGGACGAGACAATGAAGTAGCAGCTGGAAGAGGGGGCTTAGCCCTGCAATTTAAAGCTTCCACCATCTTTCTCAGGGAATCTACCTCTTTTTGGAGTAGTTCCACTTTCTGTAGCAACCCCTCATTTGTATCTCTACATTTGCATCTATTCACAGAATCGCCAGCGTTGGCAATATTACATTTATTCGTTATTGGGGATAGAGTACCCTCAACCATATGCTCCAACGCTGCAAATCTGTTTGAACAAGGGATTGGAGGAAAATGCTCAACAACTACACTGTCCCGTGGGTCCCCTAAGTTATTTCGATTTAAAAATGGTGAAAGAGGAGTGTGTAAGGGAGATTCCTTGGTGCCCTCTACCAATGGGCTGTGGCAGATTAGATTGGTGGGATGATGGGACAGTTTTTTTAAACATGGATGGAATTACTCGTTTGGGATTATTAGCTAATGCCTCCTCCAGATGGTCGGTAACAGTATCAGATGCTACATTATTGCCTCCTAGAATCTCCTCGCAGTCGCTTACTATTGACTCTGTTCTATCGAGGACACAGTTGCTGGCTGCATGACTCGCTTTTTTTACCTTTTTACATTTCTTGCTCCCAATTGCCCCCCCCCCTCCATTGATTATCTTTAGCCCAAAAGGTATTTGTAGACATCAATAGTAAGGCTTTAACAAAAACGGACTGTCAAAATGCGGCTTTCGCTATATAAAGTTCACCTATGGGAGAAGCCACCAGATATACGCCACAATGGTCCAGCAGAAATGTTAGTAAAAAGTACCTTATGTCCCGTGGCAGAGATGAAAGAGGGGGGCCCTGCCCTGCCTCTTCTTGGCTAGGACGGGCCTGCCCTTGGCCCGGGCTTCACCTGCGCGAAGCGGGAGGCGCAAGAGCTTAATAAACAGCTGCAGGTGGGCGGGCAAGAGCAGGACAGCTGATGCGGGCCCTGTGTGTTCCTGGGACCTGGAGTCCTTTGCGCTGCCAAAATGCCCCCACAAAGGTCTTCACAAACGAAGCGTATCCCCTTGATGCTACAAAGACACGACGAGTCAAGAGAGCAACACACAGAAATGGGGAGGCCTGGGAAAAACAGTTACACATCAATGCGCGGACGAGGTCTTCTTATGGCTCTGATGAGGTCATGCGGAGTAGAGTGCAGAGACTATTTAATGTGATGTCCTCGTCGGCATAGGAGAGCGGAGGAGAAAGTTCTGTGGAATGCTGCACATGCAGGTTTTTCAAAGGTGAGGAATCCACAGGCAGATGTATCCATCAGAACCTCATTCACATGTCGGCTTAGTTGATGGCAATGAGGAAAACAGTCTTGAGAGTAAAGTGCCATGAAGGACAGCTGTGAAGCGGCTACAATGGAGTGCACATCAGATAAGTCAGGGCCAGATTAAGATCCCATTTGAGCATGACAAAAGGGAAAGGGGAAACATGTTGCATCCCTTCCATAAAATCGCACACAACTGGTGACTTCAAAAGTCAGGACTTTCCTGAAAAATTTAAGAAGGCCAAAGGGGCAGAAAGAGAACCCTTAACTGTGCCCAAAACAAGAACTTACCAGGCAAGATACAGAACAAAGAAAAGAATGCCAGATCCTCCTACCAGCACCCCACTGCAACAGTTCCAGTCCAGCCTGCCCACAGTTCTGTTTTACCATTACTGCTCGATTTTCTGCCCTCTAGTTTGGCTTATTTATGCTCATTTTCTGCCACGTTTTGCTTTTTCTGTTCAATTCTCTGCCCTTTGTTTTGCCTTTCTCATCCTCGTTTTGCCTTTGCTGCTCATTTTTACACTTTGTTTTGCCTTATCGGCTTGTTTCTCCGTTTAGCCATTTCTGCCCTCTGCAATGCTCTCTTCAATTTTGCCATTTTCAGCTTGTTTCTTCCCGCAGTTTCCCTCCTGTTTCTCTCCCGCCACACAGTGCTTCGTCCTCCCTTAATGGAGGGAGCAGCGTCACCACATTGAGAAGGTACTCATGCCAGCTCCCCTGTCCAGCTTGTCTGCAGCCCGCTACCCTCTGCTGCTGGTCTATCTGCTGCCTTCTGGTTGTGTCTGCTCTGCTAATTTCTTGCCTTTTCTGCTCGATTGTTTACCCTCCGTTTGCCTTTTCTGCTTGTATTCTGCCCTCCATTTTGCTTTTTCTGCCCTGTGTTTTGCTTTTCTGCTGGTTTTACCCCGTTTTGACGTCTTCTGCTCTGTTTTGCCTTATCTTCTCACTCTTATGCTCTCCATTTTGCTTCTTCTGCTGTGCCTTTTCTGCTACATTTTCTATTCTGTTTTGTCCTTTTCTGCTAGTTTCTTACTGCTGTTTCCTTGAGACCTGTCGCAGGGGAAGCTGGCAGGACAGATCTCGCACCCCAGAGCCCAGATGAACAAGTTACTTACCTTCGGTAACGCTTTTTCTGGTGGATACAGCCTTCGGAAACTTTTGTAGCTCTCCTCGCCGACAAGGACGTCACAAAAGGGACGGCTTAGCTGCGAACTCCCTGACGTCACCGGAGCCATAAGAGCGCCCAGTTCCGCCCTTTCCATGCCCCCGAGGCACACGGACGGACTGACATAAATAGGTATAGTATACACAGTAATCAAACCAACACACACAGTGTGAAATCAATGCAAAAATCAAGAACAATTAAACATTTCCAGTATAATATATAATCATAAAATAAATAGTTTGCAGGTATAGAAGAGTGAACAACGGGGAGGCGGGTGGGTCAGTGAGCAATCCACAGGCAGATACTGTATCCACCAGAAAAAGCATCAGCGAGGGTAAGTAACTTGTTCTTCTGATGGATACTTCTGCCAGTGGATTCCTCACCTTGTGAATAGAATCCCACAAAAGCAGTCCCCACTCCCGGAGGAGGGTGTTCACTCTTTTATACCAAGAAATCCTGTAGGACAGAACGCACAAAATAGCCATCTCTCCTCACTACGGATTCTAAGCAGTAATGCTTCGCGAAAGTGTGGAGGGAGGTCCAAGTTGCCGCTCTACAAATGTCCTCAACAGGAACACCTCTAGATAAGGCAGATGTAGAAGACTTTGCCCTGGTAGAATGAGCTTTTAACCCCTCTGGAGGTTCCTAACCGGCCAAAGAGTAACAAATCTTGATGCACAAGACAATCCATCTGGAAAGTGTGAGCTTGTGCACCGCTCTGCCTTTTCTGCAGCCAGCATAGCCCACGAAGAGCTGGTCATCCACACAATAGTCTTTAGATCTATCAAGGTAGAAGCTCACGCCCTCTTTGGGTCCAAGCAGTCAAGCCGCTCCTCCTCCTTGGAAGGGTGAGGGGGAAGATAGAAGGAAGGGTAATGGACTGCCCCAGATGGAAGGGAGTTACCACCTTTGGCAGAAAAGCAGCCCTGGTCCCGAGTACCATTCTTTCAGCATGAATGGTCAAGAATGGGGGTTTCGAACTCAGAGCTTGAAGCTCCGTTACCCTCCTTGCCGAGGTAATAGCAACTTAAAATACTGTCTTAAAAGACAACAGTCTCAAGGGACACTTTTGCAAGGGCTCGATGGGAGAACTCATCAAATAGGTTAAGCCAAGATTTAAGTCCCATTGAGGCACAATAAAAGGAGATGGCGGATATTTGTTGGTAAGGCCCTTAATAAAGCGCAAAACAATAGGTGACTTAAACAAAGATGCTGATCCGGCAAGCAAAGGAATGCAGACAAAGCCAATAAATAACCTTTCACAGTAGCCACAGCAAAACCCTGCTGAGCTAAAGAAAGAGCAAACTGAAGGATGTTGGATAAACAAGCTCTTAAGGGGTCAATAGACTTCTCTTCACACCATGAGACAAATTTGGATCACCAATAGGAATAAATAGACTTGGTGGAGCGTCGCCTGGCCGACAGAATCACATCCACCACATCACGCAGGAGAGAAAAAGAATTCAGATTGCCCCGTTCAATCTCCAGTCATGAAGGTGTAAGCTCTGGAGGTGGGGTGTAGAACCTGCCCCGTGACTGCGAGAGGAGGTCTGCCCTGAGAGGGAGACGGAGCAGAGGGCACAAGGAGAGGTGGAGAAGATCTGTATACTACACTCTTCTTGGCCAATCCGGGGCGATCAATATGACTTGGGCCTGATCTTGGCTAATCTTCCTCAGAACCCGAGGAATCAAGGGTATAGGAGGAAATGCGTAAAGGAGTTGTGAGTCCCAACTCAACTGAAATGAGCCCCCCAAAGCTCCCTGCATCGGATACTGGAGACTGCAGAATGACGGGCAGTGAGCATTCTCGTGAGTGGCAAACAGGTCCACTCGAGGAGTTCACCACGTCCGGAAGCCGTGTTGAACCACCTCTGGATAAAGCCTCCACTCGTGATCGGCTGAGAACTGCCGACTGAGACTGTCTGCACGTAAGTTCAGAACTCCGGCCAGATGATTTGCCAACAGACAAGTCTGATGGCCCTGAACTCAGGACCAGAGACTCTCTGCAGAGACAATGCAACCCTACTCCTCCCTGTTTGTTGACATACCACATCGCTGTAGTGTTGTCCATTAGGACTTGAACCGACTGACTGCAAAGGGAAGGGAGGAAGGCCGGAAGACCTTGAGCGCCAAACGTATCGCCCGTAACTCCAGAAGGTTGATGTGAAACAACCTTTCTTCTGGAGACCAAAGACCCTTGATCTCCAGGACCCCCAGATGAGCACCCCACCCTAGAGTGGATGCATCCGTTATCACTGTAGCCACCGATGGAGGTAGGTGGAAGGGCTTTCCCTGAGACAGATTGCCTTCCACGCTCCACCAAGATAGACCCGCTGCAGCTTCTCTGGAGATACTCACAGACTCCCTGAGATCTCCATTGTGATGATACCACTGCCTGCGGAGGCACCACTGGAGCGCCCTCATGTGCCAGCGTGCATGGTTGACCAACGGGATGCAGGAAGCAAAAAGACTGAGCAGGCGAAGGACCTTCAGGACTGGAACAACCGCTCCATTGAAAAACAAGGGAAACATATCCTGAATGTCGAGAATCCTTTGAGGAGGAGGGAATGCTCGACACACAGTAGTGTCCAGTACCGCCCCTATGAACAGGTTGCACTGAAAGGGCACCAGGTGAGACTTGGGCACATTTATCGAAAAACCCAACTTGTACAACAGCCGAGTTGTCACCTGCAGATGATGAAGCACCTTCTCTGGTGACTCCGCTTTGATCAGCCATTCGTCCAGATAGGGGAAAACTGGAATCCCCGATCTTCTGAGATGGGCTGCCACCACTGCCATCACCTTGGTGAAGATTCGAGGGGCAGTAATAAGTCCAAACTGATAATGTTGCGACCCCACCGTGAAACAGAGATTGTTCCTGTGCGACTTCAGGATCGGGATATGAAAATACGGGTCCTGCAAGTCGATCGACACCATCCAGTCCTCTTGCTGCAGCGCATGAAGAACCTGCACCTGGGAGGAGCATCTTGAACTTTTCTTGCTTTAGAAAAATATTCAAGATCCTGAGATCCAGGCTTGGACGTAACCGCCCATCCTTCTTGGGTATCAGGAAATACCGGGAGTAGCATCCCTGACCCCTTTCCTGCTCTGGCACCACCTCTATCGCACCTTTTATTAATAAAGCTAGAACTTCCTCCTGTAGGAAAAGATGGTGGTCCTCCGAGCAAACCCCTTGACAAGGAGGGTAATTTGGAGGGAATTCCCGAAAGGGAACAGCATACCCATTCTCCACAAGATTGAGAACCCAAAGGTCTGTAGTGACCGATTCCAAATCTTATAAAAAATGAGTAAGCCGACCACCCCCCCGGACCAACATGATCCAGAATGGTGGATCTAGTGCTGCTTTGTTGTGGTAAGGAGGGAGGAGGAAGGAGGGGGGGAGGGAGGAGGAGGAGGAGGGCTGACCACCTTGTAGGCAACCTCTGTTTCTGCCCCTATATGACTTATATAGGGTGTTCTGCTGCTGAGGCCGTTTGTAGGTTCGAAAGGACGACCTCCCAAAGCCTCTGTACTTTCTATAAGAGGAACCCCTAGGCTGTGCCTGCAGACCCAGGGACTTGGCTGTAGCCTTGCTATCCTTAAATCTTTCTAAAGCTGCATCTGCCTTCTTTCCAAAAAGACCAGAACCATCAAACGGGAGGTCCACAAGAGTCACCTGGACATCCTGAGAAAACTCTGAAGACTTAAGCCAGGCACTCCTAGATTCAACTGAAGACCCCATTATCCTGGCTACAGAGTCCGCAGTATCAAGACCACTCTGGATCACCTGTCGTGCAGCAGTCAAACAAGACCTCATCAAAATGCTTTCTGTCCTCCTCCGATAACTTTGGGGCCAGCAGTTTAGCAGAATCCATTAAGGCATGAATGTACCTGCCCAAAAGGCAAGTAGCATTAGTGGACTTAAGTGCCATAGACGCTGAAGAAAACACCTTTTTAGCAGCCTGATCCAGGCTCTTTGACCGTTACCCAGAATCTGCGGAAAAGCACCAGCAGATTTCTTTGAACAGGCAGCTTGGATAACTAGGCTCTCAAGTGAAGGATGTGAAGTTAGAGACTCTGGATCTCCTGGAGCCGCGCTGTATCTCCTGGCAACAGATCTTGAGACTGCCGGAGCCAAAAAGGGCTTTTGCCAAACCTTCATAACCGGTTCAGTGATGGAGTCATTGAATGGTAGTAAAGGTTCTATTACTGCAGAAGGAGAATGGAGTACCTCTGTTAGAATGTTGGATTTAAATTCCGCTGTCGGGAGTTGTAGACCTAAAAGATTAGCAGCCTTACGTATCACAGTGTGGTAGGGAGTCACATCCTTAGAGGGAACCTCCGAAGGAGGAGAGAGTTGCCATTCTGGTGACATATCCAGACCACTTGCCACTCTTAAGTCTTCAAAAAAGTCCTCTGACTCCTGAAGCTCACCTTCCTTTATCTCATCCTTCCTATATTGCGGTTCCTCCAACAATCTTTGTGCCTCCTGCCTGGACCTTATCCTCTGAGTCGGCGCCGACGGAGTCGTACACGGCTCCGATGGATTGGGAACCGGCATCGAACCCGGATCTAGGGGCACAATCGAAGTCGAACGAGGTCGAGCTGACGGCGCCAGAGATGGAGGTATCGACGTCGAAGTCCTCGGTGCCGAGAAATGCCAGGACGGAGCCGCAGGAAGAAAAGGCATAAAGGGAGCCTGACCATAGGCTTGAGGAATCCCCAAATTGAACGTCATAGGACCCATGGGACCCGAAGGTGCACCAGAGGGGTACATTGCCCTCGCAAAGACACCATACATAGCATTAAGATAATGCAATGGGTCTTGCCCTGGACCAGGAAAAGGAGGGTACTCGCCTGGAATACACTCAGGCATAGGCATCACCGGACTAGGGCCTGCCGGCACAGATGGTGGATCCATTGGAGTAGACGGCCCTTCAGGTACTGGTACCTCTTCTACCGGAGCCGGAGAATGTTCCTGAGATGGAGAAGGAATCCGCGCCGGCCTATGACTGTGGGTATGCAAGCGTGCACCTGGGTGCGTTATTGAATGCATTAGTATTTGGCAATCTGTGGCAGTGTCTGCATTGCTGTATGCAGGGGGGGGTGTCAGTGTCTGCAGTGCTGTATGCCCAGGTGTGAGAGTCTCTGCCGTAGTAAGTCCCTGGGTGTCTCACTGTATGTGGGTGTGTTATTTCATGCATTAGATTTTGGTTGGATATTTCAGTGGCTATATGTGTGTGCCACTGCCTATCAATGTGTGTCTAGCTGTATCAATGTGAGCCTGTGTGTACCTCTATTCGTCTGTAGTTGGGTGTGTGAGTTGCTGTGCTGATGTGTTAGTAACTGTATCAATCTTTTTGTGGGTGTGCATCCTCAAAATCTAAAGTTAAGCAACAAACCTGTAAGAACTAATTAGTAAGTACATTACCTCAATAGATGCTGCCATTAATCTGCATAAAAGGAAAAATAACTAAAAGTTGTATTAGTTTTACAATTAATAGAATTACAAAAGCAACTTACAATGCATAAATAAATTTCTAAGAAGTAACTAGACATTCATCATTCTGTAAAGGTATGTATAAATATAAACAAACATTTAATTTTCCCCTTTTTACTGTCCCCAGCTTCTTTACACATAGACCGTAAACTATGCACTGTTTAAGCGCCACTTAAAATATGTATTCTAGGTTTCCATTTTCCCTTCTACTGTACATATGTGAATGACTGTAAAGGTACATGAGTACATGTATGAGAACCTGTAAGGTTTGTTTGTGACCCGTAACTTCATAATAAGGAAAATGCTACTTACCCGTATGCATCTGTTCTTGGCATGTAGAGCTGCAGAATTGTACACTTAGCATTAGATCGCCACCTGTTGTTGAGCTCGGATGATTGCATTTTGTTGTCGTCTTGGAAAAAGTCTTTGTAATCACGAGATAGGTGACTCCTCCCTTGGACGATAGTACGCATGGGCATAGGATCCATCCTTATATTGTTTTTCGCCATGATGGGAAATGATGGAGTTAGTAGAAGTAAAGAAAAAAGATGTCCATGCGTGTGCATCTAAGTAAGATAAAACAAACAGATACAGGTCCCGGGTAGGGGGAGGGCGTGTACAACTCTGCAGCTCTACATGCCAAGAACAGATGGATACTGGTAAGTAGCATTTTCCGTTCGAGGCATATGAGCTGCAGATTGTACACTTAGCATCGATTGTGCAGGAGTGTCTCCCCTAGCGGTGGTCACTTGCATCTGTTGCAGTAGTTTGAAAGAGTTTTAAGGACAGCTTGGCCTACTGCAGCTTGGCCTGCACATCAACACAGTAGTGTTTAGTGAAGGTGTGTGTTGTAGACCATGTTGTTGCCTTGCATATGTCCACTAGGGGAATGTTTCCTAAGAAAGCCATAGAGGCTCCTAGTTTGCGTGTTGAGTGCGCTCTAGGAAGAACTGTTAATGTACATTTTGCTTTTTGATAGCATATTTGTATGCATTTTACAATCCACCTTGCAATGCCACCTTTAGAGATGGGTTTGCCTTTATGAGGCGGAGAAAAAGACACAAACAGTTGTTTTATTTTTTGAAAAGACTTAGTCCTATCTATATAGTAGAGAAGAGCTCTCTTAACATCTAATGTGTGTAGAGCCCTTTATGCCACAGAGTCTGGGTTTTGGAAAAACACAGGTAATTCTACAGATTGGTTTAAATGAAAAGGAGTTATTACTTTTGGAAGGAATTTTGGATTACTTCTTAAAACCACTTTGTAACGATGTAGTTGTAAAAATGGTTCTTGTATAGTAAATGCTTGTATTTCACTTACTCTTCTAAGAGAGGTGATAGCAATAAGGAAAGCTGTTTTCCACGTGAGGAATTGCAGTTCACATTTATGCAAAGGCTCACAAGGGGGTCCCATGAGCCTTGTAAGAACAACTTTTAGGTTCCATACTGGAGAAGGTGGCAACCTAGGTGGGATGATTTTTTAATCCTTCCATAAATGCTTTAATTGCAGGTACTCCGAAAAGATACAGATGTGGTCTGTTTTGTAAATATGCTGCAAGGTGCAGGCGTATGGATGAATATGACAAGTTACCCCTCTGTAAATGTAAAAGGTAACAAATGATATTCTGGATTGAAGCATTCAGGGGATCAATTTGGTTATTGTTGTAATAAATGGCAAATCTCTTCCATCTAGCAGCATAACAAGCTCTGGTAGTAGGTCTCCTGGCCTCCTTAATAATGTTGATACAGTCGGGTGGTAGGTTAAGATAACCAAACTCTAAGACCTCAGGAGCCAGATCGCCAGATTCAGTTGATTTGGGTCTGGATGTCGGATGTCTCCAGGGTTCTGCGTGAGCAGGGATGGAGTCAGTCGTAGCTTTTGGTGTGGAACTAGAGATAGTTCTAGCAGTGTGGTGAACCACGGCTGGAGTGCCCATGTGGGAGTTACTAGGATTAGTTTGAGAGACTGTTGTCTGAGCTTGTGTACTACTAATGGTATTAGTGGCGGAAATGCGTATGCAAATTTGCCTGACCAGTTCATCCATATTGCATTGCCCTTGGACAGCGGGTGTGGAAACCTGGCGGCGAAGGTTGGGCAGTTTGCGTTTCCGTGTGTGGCGAACAGATCTATGTCTGGATGACCCCACTTGTGAAAGAATGGTTGAAGAACCTGCGGATGTAGTTCCCCTTCGTGAATTTGTTGTGTCTGCCGACTCAACAGATCTGCTATCTAATTGTGAACACCTGGAAGGTGCTCTGCCAACAGATATATATTTTGTGGAATGGCCCATCTCCAAATGTTCTGTGCGAGCTGGGACAGTTGTAGAGAGTGCATCCCCCCCTGTTTTTGTATATAATACATGGCTGTCATGTTGTCCGTTCGGATCAAGACAGCTTTGTTCTGTACTTGTACTTGGAATGTTTTGAGTGCTAAGAATATTGCTAGCAGCTCCAGATGGTGGATATGGAACATTTTTGTTGACTGTTCCATTGTCCTTGAGTCGTATGATGTAGGAGATGGGCTCCCCATCCTGTGAGGGATGAGTCTGCTGTGAGCACTAACTGTGGAACAGGTTCGAGGAACGGCCACCCTTTTGTCAAGTTTTTGGTGTTCCACCACTGCAGAGAGTGATGTGTGCGGCTGTCTAACAACACCAGGTCGGTTAGTTGACCATGAGCCTGGTTCCACTGTTGTGCTAGACATTCCTGTAACGGACGCATTTGCAGTCTTGCATATGGTACTATGAAGATGCAAGATGCCATCATGCCTATTAGTCTTATGAACACTCCGGCTTGCAGAGATTGTTGCTGTTGAAAAACTGTGACTAAGGCTTGAATGCTCTGTATCCTTACTGGACTGGGATATGCTAGAGCTGTAGACGTGTTTATTGTAGCTCCTAGATACGGATGTATGTGAAAGGGTTGTAGGTGCGACTTGGTGTAGTTGATGGTGAACCCTAAGTCGTGCAATGTTTGAATTGTCTGATGTGTGTGTTGGACACACTGATTGAATGACTTGGCTTTTATGAGCCAATCGTCTAGATAAGGGAAGACATGTATTTGTTGTCTTCTGAGATGTTCTGCTACTACTGCTAGGCACTTTGTGAATACTCGTGGTGCCGTTGTCACTCCGAATGGAAGGACTTTGAACTGATAATGTTGTCCTTCCAGCACAAACCCTAGATACTTCCTGTGAGCAGGTTGTATGAGAATGTGGAAGTAGGCGTCCTTTAGGTCTAGTGTTGTAAGGCAATCGCCTTGTTGCAGCAATGGGAGCACTTGTTGTAAAGTGATCATATGAAAATGATCTGATTGTATGTAGTGATTGAGGGGCCTGAGGTCGAGAATTGGTCTTAGTGTCCAGTCTTTCTTGGGAATTAGAAAGTACAGCGAGTAAACCCCTGTTCCTTGTTCTTGTAAAGGAACTATTTGTATTGCGTCCTTTTGTAAAAGTGACAGAACTTCTTGTTTGAGCAGGGTAAGGTGTTCTGTAGAAATTGGACGCTGCCTGGGTGGTATGTGTGGAGGTGTTGCTGTAGGTTCTAGGCAGTAGCCATACTGGATAATCTGTCGTACCCACCTGTCTGTTGTGATGGAGTTCCAGACAGGCAGGAACTACGTTAATCTGCCCCCCACAGGAGTGGAATGCTGTTGGGGGAGCAGAGGGAAGTCACTGTTTTGTGGCGGAAGAAGTTCGATTACTGTTGTTACCCGACCTCTTCCTTTATTGTTATGACCTCTATATCCTCCTCTAAAATATCCCTTGATAGAGGATGTTTGTGTGTTAGATTTGAAGGATGTTGTATTGTCTACACCGGTTTGTTTGGAGCCCCCTCTATAGAAGGAGCGACGAAAGGAACTTCCAGTTTGTGTGGACTGTAAATCTCCCATACATTTGGTAGTGTCCGTAACCTCCTTCATTTTTTTAAGTGCTGTGTCTACTTCTGGACCAAACTATTGGTTTTGATTAAAGGGTGGATTTAAAATGATAGTTTGCACTTCCTGTTTAAACCCTGAAATGCGTAGCCACGCATGTCTTCTAAGTACGACACTAGTATTTACAGCTCTAGATGCAGTATCTGCTACATCTAGTGCGCACTTGATTGAGGCATTAAAAATAAGCTTGCCTTCTTGTATACGATCAGGTGCCTGTGCCCTATATTGGTCAGGTAGATGTTCTAGCAGTTTCTCTAACTTATCATAATGAGCCCTATCATATCGTGAAAGGAGGGCTTGTGTATTAGCAATACGCCATAGTTTGGTAGCTTGCGCAGCTATTCTTTTGCCTGAGGCATCTATGACCTTGGATTCTTTGTCAGGTGGGGGTGCCTCATCTGAAGTTTGTGAGTTTGCTCTCTTCCGAGCATTTGACACAACTAGTGAATCTAATGGTAGTTGTCCTTTAATGTAGGCTGGATCTGCAGGTGCAGGCCTATATTTTTTCTCAATTCTAGGGTTTAAAATTCTAGTACATACAGGGACTTTAAAAATTTCTGGAGCATGTTTGATGACCCCATTAATCAAAGGAAGAATTTGAACAGACCTCTGTGATTGTTCAAATGTGTCTAATAGAAAATCTTCCTCTGCCTCGTCAGAATGTATAGTGACCCCCTGGTAAATGGCAGCTCTGTTCAAGAGGTGCCCAAAGCCAATGTTATCTTCTGGGGGAGAATGTTTTGATGGGTATGACTGTGGATCAGGAATACCTGGTATATCTTGTGGGTTTGGGTACTCCCAGTCTGTGTCATCTGTAGGGTATGGGAAAGACTCATCTGTGTCTATCCCTGTTACTAAATTATACTCATCATTTTGAGGTGAGTGTGGAGATAAAAGAGAAGAATGTGAAGGAGACATCTGTGGTGAATTGTTAAGAGGAGCAGGAGATGAAGGAGAAGGAAGTATAGGTGAAGAAAGGTGCATAGGGGATGTGGCAGAGTCCTTCTTCTTGGCAGGAACCACAGATGTGGATGTTTCATCTGCCTTCCTCTTGTGTGGTGTAGTGGACACCTGACCTGTTTTTGGGTCAATGTAGATCTTCTTTTGCAGAGGATCTGGCTGGAAGAGTTCTTCTCCTTGTGGAACTTTTTTTTTTTTTAAACACTTTATTAAGGCAGATGTTGCAATCCACAGCAGTAAAACAAACACTGTGACAAGTACTGTACTTATGGCCGCCAAGTAACTCGGTCAGCAGAACAATGAGTACAGCGGAACGTACAATCGGGTTGCACCATAGAGCACTGTAACTGTTACAATAGGAACATTTTCTGATAAAGCAACTTAAATACAAAATAAACATAACCATTAGTTCAAAAAGCAAAGAAAGGATAAAAGGGACAGGAATCATGAGAATCAGATTGCAAGACCAGCACAGTAAATCGATCTGTATCACGTCAAGTGGCACCGTTGACAATAACCACATCACAGTAAAAGCAATTAATGAACCTTTCCACCCAACAATGAGCTGGACTAAGAGCAGGAGTTCGCGCACTTCAAAATTGTCGTGAAGGGCCAAGAGTTGGGCCGCAGGAGTGTGAAAATAACCTCCATCGTTGGCATAAAGACCCCTGAGTCGGGAACAGTATCGGGGCCCCCACCTATCCAGGTCCTGCACCCACACCCAAGAGGCGACGGCAAGTAATAGCAGAAGCAGCGCCAGAGTGGGTGTATGGAATGGGCGTCCCATGGTCTAGCCCACCCCGGTCGGTATATTGGGATGTAGGGACTGAGAGGGCACTTCAAGGGCCTTCCCTGAAATGTATTGGTGGTACGGACCCCAAATGTCCGTAGGGCGGGAAGAGGCCGGGAGTTGGTCAGAGTATTCCGCACTGTTTACATTGCAGTATGCCACACTCCTTAGCCACGCGGCAACAGAGGGAGCACGTCTTGAGCACCAGTGCAGTGCGATCTCTCTCTTGGCCAAAAGGAAGCAGATCGATGCTAACTTGCGAATTTAGCGGGGAAAATTGGACACATATCCCATCAGGGCAATCTCCGGTAGGACAGATAGCGACAGGCCCACTATTGCACCCAGTGTGTCGTGCATTTCAACCCAATAGGAGTGTAATTTTGGGCAGGTCCAGGAAAGATGGGCAAAGTCGGCCTGAGGGGCGTTACATTTAGGACAAGTGTGGGGACGTGCTGGGTCGATTCTGTGGGCCAACGCTGGAGTGTGGTACAGCCGTCGAAGGAATTTAAAGTGTATAAGTTTGTGCCTGCTATTCATTGAAACCTCCCTGGTCATGGCACAGCACGCCTCCCATTGGTCGTCAGAGATCTGAGCGCCCAGATCCAGTTCCCATGCGGCGCGAACCGCCTCGTCGGACGATGGGAGTGAGGACAGGCAAAGTTTGTAGAGTTTGGACACAACGTGGGCCCCCGAAGAGTTCTGGATGATGGATGTGAGTGCGTGAGTGTCATCAGGTGGCAAATGTAGCCCGCATCAGCGCCCTAAGTCTTGCGCAAACAAAAGTATCCATAAAAGTGCGCTCGGTGAAACGGGGGTATTCGGTTACAGAAATAGCATGGCCATCGGGGAATAGATCACCGATCGTGTTAAGTTGGTATTTAGAGAGTGTTCGACTAATCACTGTTTCGCCTGTTATAGGGAGCCAATGTGGGTTGGGCAGCGGGAGGGCAGGAGAGTACAGAGTGTCAACGCGCAGCAAGCGTCTAAGTTTGTCCCAAGCCCAAGTCATCGTGGTGAGAGGGAGTATGTCGTGTGGGTCGCGGGGGAGGCCTCTAGGAAGAACGGCATCCAGAGACACCGGGAGCGCAGCGTCTGCTTCGGGTTTCAAATGTTGGATCCTGGCATCAGGATGGTACCAGGGGTGGGCATATGAGCATTGAGCCACCAGGTAGTAGAGGTGGAAGTCTGGGACCCCAAATCCGCCCTTCTCGTAAGGTAGTGTCAGTGTGCGCCAGGCAAGGCGAGGGCGCTCCCCCCCCCCCACACCAGTCTCAGCAGGGCAGTGCGCAATTGGGTGAAAAAAACCTTTGTGAGAGGGATGGGAATGTTGTTGAAGAGATATAAAAACCGGGGCAGAACCACCATTTTCACTATAGCAATGCGCCCAGCCATCGATAAAGGGAGGCAGAGCCATCGGTCAGTGTTATCCTCCAAAAAGTCAAGGGCGCGTCTATAGGTCAGGCGGATAATGGACACGGTATCTAGGTGGATATGTGTCCCAAGGTATTTAACGGAGTCCTCGCACCATTCCAACGGGAGGGAGCAAGGCCATCTCGCAGTGGCGAGGGTGAGAGGAAACAATTGTGATTTGTGCCAATTAACCCTAAGGCCCGAATATTCGCCAAAGCGCGTAATTTCAGATAGTAGGGGCTGCAGATTGGTCTCAGGGGTGCGGACGTATAGAACCATGTCGTCCACGTAGAGTGATACCAAAAGAGGCCCGGTGCGGAACTGGAGTCCCCTATGTAAATGCTTCTCTTGGAAGTGTCGGACCAGAGGATCCACTGCCAAAATAAAAAGTAAGGGGGATAGGGGGCACCCTTGTCGCGCACCTCTGGAGAGGGTGAACCTGTCGTTGATAGTGCCGTTAAGGCGAATACGTGCCGTGGGTGCTGTGTACAGCAATTCAACAGTCGCCACAATGCCCATCCTTCGCATCACATCCCAAAAAAAAGGGCCACTCCAGAGTGTCAAAAGCTTTTTCGGTGTCCAGAAAGACCGCGGCAGCCGGGATGGCGGGATCAATTCTGTGCAGGACCGAGAAGACCGTGCGAAGGTTCAGGGATGTCGACCTCTGAGGGACAAAGCCAGATTGTACCGGCGAAATAATAGAGTTCACCAGCAGCGCAAGCCGCATTGCGAGCACTTTGGCCAGGATTTTATAGTCCAGGTTCAGGAGTGACAGCGGGCGGTATGAACTGCAAACCGTTGGGTCGCGGCCTGGCTTGGGCAACAATACTATAACCGCCTCACGGAGCGTAGGGGGGAGAATACCGGACTCCAGGGCCTCGGCATAGACCTCGACCAGAATGGGCACCAGTTCCTCCCTGTATTCTTGATAGAAATCGGCCGTGAAGCCATCCAGGCCCGGAGCCGAGGACCCCTTCAGTGAGTCTATCGCCGCTGCGATCAACTCGGGCGTAATGGGATGCGCCAAGAAATCTTGCATATACTTCTCCAAGAAGACCATGGCAATTTCGTTAATATATGGGCCGGGGTCACGGCGTTCGTCAGTAAGGGCAGACTTGTAAAGGCGCTTATAGTAAGTCAAGAATGTGTTGCAAATGGCGGGAGTAGTGAAGTGTGGCGTGCCGTCGGCATCAGCTATTTGTGTAATGTACGCAGCCTGCCGAGGTGGGCGCAGCAATTGGGCCAGTAGCCTGCCCGGTCTGTCTCCCTCGCCATACTGGCGCGCCGAATGGTACCTGCCCAGATACTTCAGTTCCCTGTCCGCCGCATCCCTGAACTCCAAAAGGAGCTCAATGCGTCGTGTTTCGTTGACCGGGGAGGGGTCAGCGAGGATCCGGGATTCAATAGCCAATAGGTTGGTTTCTAGGCGGGACAGGGTGGCTCGAATTTCGCACAGCGCTCCAACATGTTTGGTGATGCACACCCCCCCTTATGGTAGCCTTGAATCCCTCCCACAGTGTTGCCCATGCGGTCACCGAGCCAGTGTTAAGGTCGAAATAGTCTTCGATCGCTGAGCGAATCTCCTCTGTGAAGACCGGGTCCGCAAGTGCTCGCCCAGGAAATCGCCACTGCCGCTCATACCCACCCAATCTGGGAACCGCAAGCGCCAGAATCACCGGAGAGTGATCTGAAAGGGTGCGAGGCAGGGTGCGCAAATCAGTGACCCAACCCGCCACGCCTGGAGAAAGGAGCCAGTAGTCAATTCTGGTACTCGTGTTGTGGTAGCCGGAATGGTGCGTGAAGGAAGGGGAGGCAGTGTGTCGCGTGGCTTCTATGTCCTGAAGTGAAAAGTGTGAGCAAATGTCCGCCATCGCAGCGCGGGAAAGCGGCTTGCGGTCAGGGGAGGGGGATGTGCTGTCTCTACCGGGGTTCATCAGTAAGTTGAAGTCACCCCCCCATCGCCAGTAAGTCAATGTCTGCAGGTAATAGTGACAGGTGTAGCTCCTCGAGGCAGGCCGGGGAATCAACATTAGGACCATATACCCCCACAATGGCAATCTTATAACCAAACACTAGCCCATGGAGTATCACATATCTGCCTTCCCCATCAATTTTGATACCCGTCAAGACAAAGGGTATTAGTTTGTGTATTAAAACTGCCACACCACGTGCATATCTACTGAAGCTTGAAAACACTCTGTGGGCGCCCCAACCCCGTGCAAAGGAAGTTGTGTCTGATTGAACCATGTGCATCTCCTGTAAAACAAGTACATCAACATTATGTCTCTCTGCATACTGTAGAACTTGTTTCCGTGTTCGGGTGGAGTTCAAGTCACGGACATTCCAAGTCATCAATGTTAGACTAGAAGGGCCAGTCTGCAAACCTATCCGGGCCATAGAGCCATGAACGTCCACCTTCAGCCGGGCTGGGTAGAGCATGCTGTACTTAAGGCCAAGATTACAAAGTGCCGCCTTGACGCTGGTGCACTTCCTCCGAGCCTCTTGCACCATAACTGTATAGAAGGACAACTTGCTCCCCTGCCACCTTACCTCCCCCATCTCTCACGCTGCCCAAAGTGCAGCATCTCGGTCACGAAAGTTCATTATTCTGGCAATGATGGGTCGGGGCAGCTGTCCAGTGCGTGGTTTGGGCCCTAAGGACCTGTGTGCTCTTTCCACAACAAAGCCAGCCGTTAAAGTGTCTTTTCCGAACAGTTCAATGAGAAGGTTTTCCACGAAAGTGTCGAACCGGCCAGAGGCTGTAGTCTCCGCCACGCCAAGGATTCTGATGTTGTTCCGCCGGCTGCGCGCTTCCAAATCCTCTTTCTTGATGGCGACATCTTTAAGAATCTTTTCTACCCTCTCCAGCCGCTTTAGAGCCTTGGAGGACCCGTTCTCGCTGGCAGCCCCGGACCATCGGTAGGCAGGACACGGCGTTTGGTGTCGGCAGGGGTGCAGCTTACAACCTATCTCGTCCGTAGTGGGAGCCCGCTCGGAGGAGCCTCACAGCAGAGCGGCCATTACGGTTGCCGCCGTGGCCACGCCCCCCTGTGGAACCTTTGTTGGCGCCGATTTTTTCGGTACCGGACAAGGTTGTTGCTTGTCTTTAGCCTTAGGAGTTGTTACAGTGTCCTTTGGCGTAGTTTGACACCGAAGTTGTTGTTTTCGGTGTTGTAGGCTGTTTCGAGGTCTTGGACACGTCAGAATCAGGCCTTGTCTGTTTCGGCACCAAAGACTATGTCTTTGAAGTGGAAGCAGGTCTCGTCGGCTTAGAGGCGTCGGAATCTGGCTTCATACCCTTGTCTTTAGAAGTCGACGGTTTCGGAGCCGAGACTTCTTTCGGTTCAGAGGATGCTTGTGGGATCGGCACATGCGGCTTGCTCGGTACCACCCGATGGTATGGAGTCACCTGAGTCGTCTGCCTCTGATACGATCTGGAGATCATCGGAATCTTCTTCGGGAACGAGCGGAACCTCCTCGTCAAAGATATCCACCGGTTCCGGAACTGATCTCTGCATGTTGTGTTGACAGGCCCTCCGATCTCTGATGGTTTTCCCTGGATCGAAAGGACGCGCAGGCTGTACAGCTAGATTCGTCGTAGTCTGGCGATAAGCACAGATTGCAGACCTCGTGGTGGTCACTGTGTGGAAACTTTGCTCCACACCTGGGGCATTTCTTGAACAGCGTCCTTTCCATGAGGTGTAGGCCTCACGGCGTGAATAGGTCCAACGGCCCACGCCGGCGACCGGAATTGAGCTGATGGAGTCGAAACGATGTTAGTTGATGTCGAAAGTAGTTTGGTACGTTTTTAGGACGTTTTATGCGCTTCGAAGTGTTTGAAAAGTCTATTTCTAGCCGGAGCGGAAAACTTTCATCCAAACCCAGTTGCGGAAAAAAACTATCAAAGGATGGAGCTGATGCCCATGCGCACTATCGTCCAAGGGAGGAGTCACCTATCTCGTGACTACAAAGACTTCTTTCAAGACGACAACAAGCAATCATCCGAGCTCAACACCAGGTGGCGATCTAATGCTAAGTGTACAATCTGCAGCTCATTTGCGTCGAACAAAGATTTATAACTTTACAAGTATATTTTTAACCTATTAAAATAGAATTTAAAACAAAATTTAAAATAACTCATAAAAGAACTTATTTAACTATTTACTAATACAGAAACACACTAACTTCAACAAAAAGCAGTACCAATGGAGAAGAGAATTCCTAGAAATGTAGAGGAAGAAATAGGTGAAGAGGTACAAGGGATGTGTATACATGCTCATGTGTATAAATGGGAGTGCAGAGGTTCGCGTATTATTTTTTGTCTTTCAAAAAAGTGGTACTGTACAATACCAAGAACATAACAGTTTGGCTGTGTGGAATCAATCAGATACATAGTAGGAACCTGTGACATACACAATTGTACAAACAATATATATTGTGAGGACAGCGGTGACATTGTAGAACTGCATATAAATCGATAAACTTTGTGTATATATGCACCATGTAGTGTGACTCAACTTGACAGTTAGATTGCGTGTAAACACCACTGGGAATATATATTATATATATTTCTTATTTCTTTTGACACTTATTGTCTAGTAGCCTCCATTTGACCTTGTTTTACACATTGCATTCTGAAGATCACACAGGAATTTCTACATCTCCAGCCTCCCCAGTATGAATAGAGTTAACAGCATGTGTCCGAACCCATTCGATAAATGGCTCCCATATCTCCCTAGGCCGGGAGGTCGGTGGCATGAGTTCCCAGTACGTCGCTAGTTGTGTTTGACCATATGTTGCTTCCATCAGCCATTCTTGGATTGTGGGTGTCCTTTATTTCCCCCAAACAATTGCTACCTGTCGCCTGGCAAATAACAAAAGCAGCGCATGCAATTTGCGTTTTTTAATGAGCGTGTTCTTGATGTATCCTAATAGGTCCACCAGAGGGGAAAGGGCTACCCTGAGGTCTAGGATTTGAATAATCGATTCAAAAATTCAAGACCAATATGCACTGAGGGCAGGACGTTCCCAAGCCATATGGAGGAGCAATGTGGCATACGTGCCGCACAGCAAGCAGTCGTTTTCTCGTAACCCCATCCTGTGTAGACTAATAGGCATTCTGTAATAACGGTGTAACATCACTAGCTCTTGCCTGCATTTTACTCCAGCGGAGGAAAGCTGCTTGCTGTCCACGGAGCATTTCACGGACCTTTGGGGATATCTGACGGGTCGCGCTGCTGGTGGGAGCAGTACCGCACTCGGCGGATACTCTGCATGCTCCCAGCGTGCGCTTGACTGTTGGAGAAAACTACTGCTGACCACACCGGGGGACTGCGAGGACCAGCAGCCTCTAGCCCTTACAGCTGGTGCCTCTTCCCCCGGCGGAAACGCCCCCTCATTACCGGCCTTTTACTTTTCGCGACACCCGCTCCGCGGGTGCCGCTCACTAGCTCTTGCCTGCATTTTACTCCAGCGGAGGAAAGCTGCTTGCTGTCCACGGAGCATTTTACGGACCTTTGGGGATATCTGACGGGTCGCGCTGCTGGTGGGAGCAGTACCGCACTCGGCGGATACTCTGCATGCTCCCAGCGTGCGCTTGACTGTTGGAGAAAACTACTGCTGACCACACCGGGGGACTGCGAGGACCAGCAGCCTCTAGCCCTTACAGCTGGTGCCTCTTCCCCCGGCGGCCACGCCCCCTCGACACAACATAAGAACTAGTTCAGTCTTTCCCGCAGCGCGGGGCGAAGCCCGGGCCATGGGTGGGCCCGTTTCAGCCCGTTCCAGACTGTGAGAGACTGGACTGGGCCACGGTATTTGTGTTTTATTTTTTGATCCTTAGTCTTGTTCTGATAATAACTGTAGGGACCCACACCCACATCTTCAGTCAACAGGAAGACCTGTCTGTGTCTGCCCTATCACCATTGTATAGCGTCCGACCATGACCCGAGTCACTAGAAGTAAAAAGACAGACAAAACCACTGACATAACCGGACCCATTGACTTATTCCTGAACAAAGCCAATGCTGTTATCGATAATACCATACAATTGATAGATCGTCGGGTGTCACATGAACTGGAGATTGCTAGAAAAAAATCGTCATTGGGCCCCTTGGCTCTAGCACAAACTCCAAGTTGCAAGGGTCCAATCACTCCCTTGTTGAATCAAGCAAGTGCACTAGTTCACACAGTTCCAAATACTGTGGACCTGTCAGCAACACAACTGTCATTAGGATCTGATTCTGTGGAGGACTTGGAAAAAACCCCGGATTTGCAACTCCTACACAGTCAAGACATGGCATTAGAATCTAACTCCATGGGTGAAAGGGAGGGGGCCATACCTAAGAGGTCAAGTAAGGGGTTGATTTTACAGGAGAACACACCGTCTCCACTTAACCGTGCAAACCCTTGTAACCTGAATAGGAACAGCAACAATATTGTAGTACTGCAAACCCCCCCACCCACACATAGAGCGGTCCCTGACATGCCCCCACAGTTCACTGAGTCCAGGGGAAACCCAGACGCACTAGGCGCTGCAGGTGGTACACACAAACCATGCACCACATGTGTATCACTACACGATTTTCTTACAAACAGCATGGGGGAATTGTTAAAATATCATCTGAAACCCCTGGAAAAAAGTATAAGAATAATCGAAAAACAACTTGCAAAATTAAATACCCCTGCATTTACTCAGAAGTCACTGGGCGCCCTAGTCATGGGGGAGGGGAAATCCAAAGAGCCAAGTAAACCGGCTAAACCGGCTCAACCGCTTACCTTACCAGCGGCGTGCCCAAAGCCGGCCAAACAGGCCCAAACGCTTACCACACCAGCGGCGTGCCCAAAGCCCCGTGTTCAAGATAAAGTAGCAAACACCCAGACTAATAAAAGTGTCAAATCAAATTCACAAAATACCCCTAAACCCCTAACTGTAGAAGGGAAGGGCCAATCCGATAACACTAGTGATAATGCGCAACCCACCCCAGCCCTTGTGGCGTTAAATACTCAGTTAGCTAATCTAAAGGAGACTGCACACACATCACAAAAAAACCAGCCACCCCAGTCTCAGGGAAAACAGAGGACGGGCATTAGATTCAGGCGGCCGTTCCACCTGCCACCTGAGGCTACCCCGTACACTGTCGTCCTAACAGGGGTGTCAGAATTGCCAGATGGCTCGGATGAGCCCCCGTGGTCACTGAGGAACAAAGTTCTGCAATGGTTAAGCCAAAATAGACCCATACAGCCATCGCATCTAAGCAGAATAAATTCAGTGAGAAGAGTGTATTGGATTGGGGACACGAAAAAAAGCCTACAGGGTGATTGTGTTATAGTCAATTGTGACGATCCTGCCATGGTTGACTATATTTCCTCCTGGCCAGCGCTCGAAAAAAGGGGGGGGGGGGTTGACGTACAGCGTCTTTCCTTCTTCTATCCACCTTTAAATACTCCCAATTATGGTGATACAACCGGTTGGGACGAAGACCAAGAGTGGCCATGGACGCAGGTGGGGTACACCAATAGAAGTAGAAACAGGAATAGCAATAATCACTGGAACAGAGGTTGGGATTCTCGCCCCTGGTATTATAGTAGAGGAAACCCAAATCACGATTACTGGAGGGGGGCTCCTACAAGGAACAGATACGACTGTTTAGATATGGTCGATTGACCAACAAAGGTCATCACAGGGGTACCAGTAATCTTAGTTCCCCAAATTAAGACCCATGATGTCCCTTCCCAGGTAGAAAGCTCTGATCCCGTGATGATAGAGACCACATTAGATCATGACACAGGAGGTGTAATACTGTCAGGCCAGCATCTAACAGATAAATCTAGTAAGCCACTGAAGGAGAACGGATCTGAGTCCACAACCGTAACCTTCTCTATGCTTTCACATCTGAGCACAGTAGATAAGTATAAGAGTCAAATCCACAATGAGATTGGAGCCCTGCCCGTGGGCATTGCCCCACCAACTACCCAGGAAGAACCGAGTCCAACCAATGAGGGGAAATGTTCATTAGAAATAACATCATGGAATATTGCTGGGCTGGCAAAAAAAATGCGGGACCAGTTATTTCTAACTTTCATGGAAAGGCAGGATATAATCTGCCTACAGGAGTGCTGGGACCCAGTTGAGACCCACATTGAGGGTTTTAGCACTTTCTATGTTCCCTCGATCCAGGGCAACCGAGGCAGAGGCTCTGGGGGACTGTGTATTTTCACTTCAAACCTCTGTAATATAGAACAGAGTATGCATGAGGCAAGCGGACCAAAAGCAGGCGTAGGGAGCTTACTACAAGGCCTGTTTTTTAAATCGAACGGGCGCTCCTTTTTCCTGATCAACCTCTATAACAACGCGCCAAAAGTTGAGGTTAAAACCTTAATAGCGGAGTTGGACTCTCTGTTAAAGAAAGGTCGGCAGACTGCTTACTTATAGCAGGGGATTTTAATTGCCACTTATGCCCCTATAGTCAAACTAAAAACTGTGGCATTTTTGACCTAAAAGGGGATCCGACTACGCACTTTGAACACTCCATAGGGGGCGACCTGTTAAATCAACTCATGCACGAGTGGGATTTTGCTTTTGCAAATGAACTCTGTCAGCCACCTGTAGCGTTCCATACAACTTTTTTTGGCCATGGGGCAGGCACTGTAATTGACTTTATTTTAGTCTCCAACAGGAATCAAGGCTGGGTGGGGGGTTTTGATACGGAGGATCTAGCAATAAGCGATCATTTCCCTATCAGTACCTCCCTTAGTCTAGGGAAATCGGGGTCCCAAAAAACAAGTACTATGAATATACTTCATGGTCATTCAGTCGCGTTGGCCAGAACAAATGGCTACGCCATTAAATGGGCAAAAATTGAACCTACAAACTTTCTAAAAGATCTGGTACGGAAAGAGTCTAGACAATTTGACATCTGCTTGGAACCAAGTGCCAACCCCGAGCTAATAACACAGGCGTATGAAGGGATCAAAGCTACAATAAACGCCAAGTTAACAAAAAAATTAAAGTTAGGGGATGACACAAGATTACATGGCTGGTTCAATCGAGCCTGTTCCAAGGCACACAAAACCCTGTTACAGGCCCTAAAGATCGTACCTAGGGATAGCGGTCTGGTTAGGGAAGAGAGACAGGCTTATAAGCAGACCCTCCGACTTAGACAGAAAGAACTCAAAAACGCAGCCTGGGAAGCCCTGATAAAGGCAAGTGCTCTAAGGGACAATACGTCGTTCTGGAAAGAAATTAACGCCCCCTTCTTTCTGGACAGGAAGGCAGACACCATAGAAATAGGCATACCAGAAGATGTCTGGGTTAATTACTTTACCTCCCTCTACAAGAAAGATTCACTTGCTCCGATCCCACAAGGTGAGACGGATGCGGGGCAAGGGGTTCTTTCACCTCTTCAGGAAAATTTCCCACTAAAAGTACTGTTTTCCCCTGCAGACGTGGAACAAGCTATCTGCCAGAGCGCTAGTTTAAAGGCCCCTGGACCTGATGGAGTTCCCATTGATTTGTTTAAAGGGAACGTAGATCTTTGGGCCCCCTTATTAGCAAATGTACTGAATGCTTACACTAAACTAGGTTTTCCCAACACATGGAATGAAGCAATAGTTATCCCAATATTTAAAAAAGGGGACAGACAAGACCCAAAATGTTATCGCCCCATCTCCCTGCTAGATAACCTAATGAAAATAGCAGGCAGGGTGTTGTTAACCAAATTACAAAGCTGGTCTAAAAGCAATGGAATACTTTCAAAATTCCAATATGGTTTTAAGTCTGGTTTGGGAACCATAGAGCAGGGTCTAAACCTGTCCCTCATAATGAATAAATATATTGGAACAAAAAAAGGGAATCTGTTTTTAACATTCGTCGATTTAACTTCGGCGTTTGATTGTTTGGATCATGGTATGCTGTGGAAAACCCTGAACACAATGGGGATAGATAAAAACATCTTAAGTTTCATCCAGGAGCTGTATAGAGATGCAGGCGCTACGGTGAGATTTGGCAAAAATGGCGAGCAAACTAGAAAATTTCCCATAGCAAAGGGTGTTCGCCAGGGCTGCATACTTGCGCCATTTCTATTCAACCTGTACATCAACGAGGTAGCAGCTTCTTTGTCTGATCTGGAGGTGGACTACCCCAAGATAAATGGTCTCGCAGTCCCACTATTGTTATACGCCGATGATGCGGTGATCATGGCCCGCACACAGCGGGGACTCCAAAAGGCATTAACGGGCTTTGCAACCTTTATGAGCTCTAGAGGCCTAAAAATAAACGTGGGGAAAACTTTCACGATGTCATGCACCACCAGTAAAAAAGTTCCTGATTGCAAAACCTTCGTTAGTGATTTAAAGATAGCTATGACTAAAACGTTTTCTTACCTAGGCATTACTTTTAACAATAGGGGGACATGGTCCGCAGCAATCACCTCCCGGAACCTGGCCTTTGCCCGCTCAATAGGGGCGGTCAAGCAATTCGCTAAAAGACTTGGTGGAAAACCGGTAGACACACTACTCAAGATCTATGCAGCAAAATGCGTGTCTACAGCTGTATATGGGGCGGGGATATGGGGACTTGCAGACAGTTCCCAAATTCAGAGGGAGGAAAATGCTTTCCTGAGATATCTTTTAGGAGTCCCGCGTTCCACATCTACTACCATATGCCACAATGAACTTGACAGATCCCATATTAGTGATCTGATAAAGATAGCGCCAGTCATGCTGTGGTACAAGATTTGGACATGCGAGGACACGACCTTTAATAGGGAAGTAATTCATGACTGCTTGCAGCAAGCCAAGGGCTTTAAACAGCCATGGCTGGCCTACGTTAAAAAATTCCTGATTTCCATCGGCCAACCGGAATTTTTCTCAAACCCAACCTCATGTGCCCAAATGTCAAAAAAAGCACTAAAAGAGACATGTCTTGGTCTACTGGAGGAGAGGAGATATTATCTAGATGGGAATAAGTCTACCATCGTAGCCCATCGCCAGATCCTCCATGATCATGGCCTTCACCCCTATCTGACGCCAAACTATTCATGTTATCATAGAATGCTCTTAGCACGATTGAGGACGGATTCTTTTTTCAGGCTAATAACGTTCCCCGCTCCAAATGACTGGTCTGGGAATTTGATAAAATGCCCATGTGATGGAGTAGCCACTCAGTCTAACATACACTGTATTCTTTTTTGCCAGTACTATCAGTGGGGAAGGAAAAAACATCTGTTGCCACTATTAAAGCTGTGGGGCCTGAGAAGTTGTAAACCTGCTCTTCATAGATTGTATCTGCTCCAAGATGAGCTTACCATTGTAGTGGTGATAAAATTCCTGTCGTTCATTATAAAATGTAGAGGAACCATGAGAAGTGACTAGAAGGCTGAGGGTTTGTTGAGTATTATTCTGTGCCTAATAAACACCATATAATACATAAATATGTCATATTTACCTCAACCGTTCCATCAACCAAATGAAATTACTTTCCTACTAAATGTATTTTATAAAAAGGTTTTTATGGCTTGTAAGATTAGATTAATTGATTGATATATGTAACAAAGTGTAATTGCTGCAGTGATTTCGTTTTAAAAATCAAGTTTTTAATGTTGTGTTTGGTATGTACCTTGCATTGTTCGCTTTTATGGTGTTTTGACAAATACCGAATAAAGTTATTTTTGAATTTGAATTTGAATTTGTGTAACATTTTTTCATGGATTAATCTGAGTTTGTAGTTAGGTGACAGATCAGTCATCGTCGGTCAAGGGGACAGGCAACTCTGTGTCCCATTTAAAACAAGCATTCAAAGTCACGCCAGGCGCATATGTCAGCATATGTATGTATAGTCTGGTGATCAATTTACGAGTAAGCGTATTATTTGGCAGGAATAAATTAATACAGTAGGACCCCACCCATGTACTTGCAGCGCTGCTGTTGATTTACTTTATCTTGGCAAAAGTTATTACGAATGAGTACTGCATCGTAGTCATGTTGAGTTCAAGTGCATGTTGTGAAATTTAGGAACATTAGTTTGGTTTCTAACTCAAGAGTTGTGCAGAATGCCCATGGGATCACTTGCATTACTTTAGAGAGAAGCAATCAACATAAAAGGTACCATCTACAGCGCTTCAGAATGGGCTTACAGGTACAGTTGTGTATTTTCCTTTAGAAGTGAAACACAATATTGAACCTGTGGGTGTAGAGGAAGAACCACTTGTTATTATAGTAGTAACTAGTGGATGTAAATAAGGTTAAGAAAGTTACATTATTTCTTAGGCATAACAATGTGCACTATAAAGATGTAGATGTTCCTTCCTCTCCGGCAGAACCCAGAGAGTCCGCCTCCCACCCTACCGACCCGAAGCAACTGACCTTATCTGCGGCGTACCCCAGGGCTAATCCCTCAGCCTGACCCAGTTCAACGTCTACATGGCCCACCTCGCACAAGTAGCCCGCAACACGACCTAAACATCATCTCCTATGCCGACGACACCCAGCTCATCCTCTCCCTCACCAAGGACCCGCAAACCGCCAAAACCAACCTCCACGAGGGAATGAAGGCCGTCGCCGAGTGGATAAAAAGCAGCCTCCTGAAGCTGAACTCGGACAAGACTGAAGTCCTCCTCCTCGGCCCTACCCCTTTGGACTATTGGTGGCCGACCACACTAGGAACAGCGTCGACACCCACGGACCACGCACACAACCTGTGATGTATCCTCGACTCCTCCATCTCCATGTCTAAGCAGGTCACGCCGTCTACTCCTCCTGCTACAACACCCTCCGCATGCTTCGCAGGATCTACAAGTGGATCCCAACCGAAACCAGAACGGTGACCCAAGCCCTCGTCAGCAGCAGGCTGGACTACGGCAACGCACTCTACGCAGGAATCCCGACCAAACACCTACGGCAACGCATCCAGAACGCCTCGGCCTGCCTGATCCTTAACATTCATCGACACAACCGTATCACCCCCCACCTAAAAGACCTGCACTGTCTCCCCGTCAACAAGAGGATCACCTTCAAGCTCCTCCCCCACGCACACACACAAAGCACTCCACAACACCAGACCAGCCTACCTGAACAACAGACTCAACTTCTACACCCCCGCCCGCCAGCTCCGCTTCGCCAGCCTCGCCGCCATCCCGCGAATCCAACGTACAACGTCTGGTGGGAGATCCTTCTCCTTCCTCGCCGCCAAGACCTGGAACACCCTCCCCAACCACCTGCGGCAGACCCAGGATCTGCTCACTTTCACGATGCTCCTCAAGACCTGGCTCTTCGAGCAGTAGCAGCAGCCCCCTCAGCGCCTTGAGACCCTCACGGGTAAGTAGTGCTCTTTACAAATTCTATGATTGATTGATTCTCTAACATGAAGTTGTATGAAGGAAGAAATGATGCCTTTAAGTGGACAGTTTGGAGAAGTGCATAGAAGTAGATCTGAAGAAATATGAGCATTACAGCATCCACCCACTACATTCAAGAGACATAATGGGGGGTGACTTAGAATTGCATCTGATGATACAAGCTAAAAGAACTCCAACACATGTGTTGCTAAAAGGTTCCTCAAGTTGCATCTTCTCATTTCTCTTAAAAAAAAAAAAGAAAAAGTATAAAATTGTTAGAAAAAACACCTTCTTAAACAACAGTACTTTAAACAAACATTTCAAAGCTGCCCCATGAAATCCTCCAAGCAGCAGTGACACAGTTTCTCACCAATTTACAATTTCAACCTGCACTCCTCTGGGGTTACTTCATACTTGTGGACGTGGAACTCCTTTATATTGGGATATCTCAGCCTTTACCCTTTCTCTAGAGCCAGTATTTAGTCCCTCCCATCACCATGAATATGACTCCAAAGGCACCTCTCTAATCCTCCTATGTACCACTACAGCTACTTCTTATGAAAGAAATAACCTGTCAATATCAAACCCCTTCTTAAAGTCAGGCACCAAGTCCCTGAATAGATGAACTTTTTCTTCTGGCCTGGACACAGCAGTGGTGCTCACACCTATTTTGCAACACTAAGAGCTACTTAAGACTTCAAGTGCATCTCCTTAACACTCCAGCCAGCAAGACCCTTTTCTCCTCCAAGGTTCTCTGAAGCCTCTTCTCTCCTCTGCATCTAAATGGGCTAGCTGCAGCCTCAGGACCCACTCATCCTGTCTGTCCTTGAGGTCCTCAGGGGACTGCTGAGTTTGGGAGGAGACAGTACTTCCTGCACCTCAAGGCTCTAAGGGCGAACTAGTACTCAAACTAGGACTTATAGGTGTGTAAATGGGTGCGTGAATGGTCTTATTGGTGTGTCACCGAGTGTTGCAGCCACTTTCTGGCTATATGAGTGGTGGGTATGCAAGTGCTTTTCTGGCCATGTGCAAATTACATGCTATTAAAAGGACATACAATAAGAAACACCGACATCCAATTTCAAACACATTCATTCATTCTGGCTTAGTAAAATTATTAAACTTTTAATACCGATTTCTCTTCCTCCTTTCCTGCTCACTGTATTTTTAGTTAATGTTCTCGTCCAAGCTCCTTTCTATTTTCCCTTCTAGTATATGTCTAGAAAGTACACATTTTCTTTTAGCTTTCATATTTTATCGAAATATACTTTTATATACTACAAACTAATTAACTTACCTGTAAAAGCTCTTTGCTGTTCTCTCAGTTTTATTTCTATGTTTGGAAACATCTGATGGTAACATCTGTTTCCATTCCAATCCTCCAGTCAGAAATCCTGCAAACCACCTCCTTTTCTCAGTAGAAAAGCAGGTAAAATGACTAACCTTCACAATGTGCTCCTATCCTTCTCTAGTTAACAAATCACAGGCTCCTTTCAATTTTCTATTTTGTTATACCACTTCTAAATGGTTAGTATTTCTTTTAACACTTTCCACGTTTTCTGCGGAGAAGCCCAATTCGGTTGTTTTTTTCCCCCGATAATCCTCCGGAAAGTTCAGGACATCCCCAATTTAACTTCACAGCGAGGTTTGTGGATTTACACATGGAGCCGCACTGAGCTGCGGAGTGGCTCGGCCTGGATGGCACTGTGCTAATCCTAAGCTTTTAGATTTGATAGAAAAGCAGACATTTGAGGTGAGCAAATTTTGAGTGCTGCTGGTGTTGTAGGGTGCTCTATACAGGAGCTGCTCTCCACCTAAACTTGGGAACTCCCCGGGTGGGGGTGGGGGAGTGTGTAATATATATATATCCGATTTGGAAAGGAACAAAGGAAGAATTTATGGAATATCTTGACAATTAAAGAAAAACATCCATTATGGTGAGTTGATCAGAATGAAACGCAAATGCTCTGATGAAATGGAATTAGAAATCAAAAGGAAACAGAACAGAAATTATACAGATCAAGAGACATAAAAGAAGGAAAGAAACTGGCAATATCCAGGACTCGTGCAGAAACTTTGATATGCAAGACCACAGAGAAAGAGGATTCTAAAATAAGAATGATACTAAATGTTAGTAAAGAGAGTCAACAAACCACTCAAATACTGGAACATACTTTAAAAAGACCCTGACATTGGACATATGCTGGGAGATGAACTGGAAATCACATATTGGAAAGCCCCATCTGTGAAAGATCAACTAAGTCACTTTGAGAACAGGAAATCCAAATCATGGTTAATAAAACAACAAATAGGATTTGTAAGATGTGACAAATGCAAAGCATGCAGGATGGGAAAAGACATTTGTGTAGTCAAGGACTTTAATGGTAAGGTTTTCACTATAAATGAGAGGTTAACAGGTGAAACAACCTATGCAGTATATATGATTGAATGTCAGTGTTAACTAAAATATATGGACATTACTATCTGCCATTTGAAAAAAAGAATCCTGGAGTCTCTTCTAGAACATACATGCAGTGCAAAATAAAGACAAGTATTATGCTATGGCCAAACACTTGGAGACACATACAGAATGTAACTGAAGGGAGATTAATTTCTATGGAATAGCGAACATACCTAGAAGGTAAAGAGGAGGAGACAGGACATTAAAACTGAGGCGTTTGAAATCGCGTCTCATCATTAGATTCAAAACAAAGAACCCGCCCCATAGGCTTAACGGGGACGAAGAACTTTATGTTCACTTTTGAACTAAGTAGGAGTGAGGCAACATGAACATATCAGTAAATTCAATGAAATGCTCAAAAAGGCTTGTTATACACCTGCACTCCACAGAGTTGCGACTTCACTATCACTATCACTATCACTATCACTAAATGAAAGTTACGTTGTCGCCGTAACTCATTTAGTGATAGCGCTGTTCCCGAAACATACACTCATTGAAAAAACTACAATTCCCATCCTACTTCCTGTTGAATGACAGGAAGTGACATCAGCAACAATTGTTTGTGGCGAGTTTTTTTCAAAACATAAGAGAACCGCAACATTGTACCCTTACCGTGAACAAGCTACAGGGTGTAGCGAAACGCGTTGGTGTTGTGCAGATGATGCTGTAAATCTGAAAATAAATCTAGGAAAATGGGAAGCAAATCCTTTGTTGAGTGCTGACTTTCTCCATCGTTCGATAGAATTGTGGACTATATGAAAGCGGGGCTCTGCTTTGTAGTCAGCACCGGTGATAAGAGCGCCACTGGACTACGAAATTGGAGCCAAGGCTGTGGATTTTACGAGGTGGTCCTGGTGAACGCCAACCCTGTGAAAATTGTCAGCAAAAACGCAGGACGTTTGAAGAGGGAAACGCACAGGACCTGGCGGACCAACATCGGAAGGTGGAGGTAAGCACGGGAACTGTGTCGCGGTACTTTTGATATACATCCTGACAAAGTATGCTGTTTAAAATAATTTAAGGGTTTGGCTACATTGTGAATTGGAACCGTCGGGAGTACTGGATAATAACAATACCGCAATTAATTGTGTATGATACACAGAAGCGGAGTAAAAGACTTTACAGTAACTTCGAAGTACGTGTTTTTCTCACACAAAGGACTCCCAAATAAATATGAACTCCTGTACAAACAAGGCAGCAGGGTTCTAAATAAAAGTCGATCAGATTTCAAATAAAAAGGGAGAAAAAGTACGGTGGTCTTTTTCTTCGAAGCATCCAAACACAATTGTTTTTTTTGGTACAAAATGAATAAACGAGACGCCGAGAGAACGGAACTATTGGACTCACGCTTTTTTGAGCAAAGAATAACCGGAACTGACAAAACCAGAAACAAAGATGACAACCTAAAAACAGACACTAAAAGTAAGCTTAAGATGTGGGAAAGACTAAGTAAGAAAGAAATCAATAAATGGTGGGAGCTGATTACTTTGAAAAAATATATTGAAGTTCAAAGAGTCCCAAGAGGATTACGGATCTCTTTAATGCCAAGCCAACAAGATGTATCGGATGAATTGTTAAATGAATGGGGAGAATTTATACTGGAATCCTCTTTGGGATTAATTAAAATCCTAGTCAAACATCTGGAGGCTGCACTCACAAAAATAAAAGAGGAACTGGCGGAGCTAGAAAAAGAATTGGATGTATTGGAATTAACCCCAGAACAGATCAAGTTCAAAGAAGATTTGGAAAAATATGTGAGCAAACATGAAGAAGTGGTAAGAAACCGCAAACAATCCAAATTCCAAAGAGATGAGGAAGATTATACCAATGGATGTATTTTCACGTATGCCAGGAAATTCGATATCTTCAAAAAACAAGGTAGCAAAAGTTTTGATAAACAAAGCTCATCAAGTGCAACATCACTAACTTCTACCGGAACAAGTGAAGATGGAGTACAAAATCCTAATCAAACCAACAAGGATTTTTTAGGAGATATGAGACTGGTATTAGAACAAAGAACATGGGAGTTCAGTCAAAACCAGAGTATCAGAGGAAGAGGTAGAGGACGCAGATGGGTACCCAGATCAGGAATATCTAAAAAAAAAACAACCAGAAGAGGACAAAGAAAGAAATGGATCAGAAACTATAGGTACGGAAACAAGATCAATGCGTCAAAAGAGGCGCAAATAAACATAATGGAAGATGAACTTGTGGTTTTGAATTTATCTAATAGAAAAATCAGTGAATATGAAACATCTTTACTAAAAAGAGGAATAACTTTTTGTCCGTCAGAATCAATGGATATAGCACAAACGAGAATCGATATATACAAATATATCAGAAAAATCAAACTAATGAAAACCTTTGAGGAAAATGAGAAAATGGCAACATATGTGAAAAAGAAAAACCAAACAAGAATAGATCAAACAATCACAGACAAAGGTTTGACCTCAGCGGACCTACCGGCATTGGTAGCACTCACAAATCTGGATACAGATAATGAGAATGATAACATCTTGGAATCAGAAATAGTACCTCAAAAAGGTACGGGTTTAAGTGGGATGAAAGTACCCTCAAAATTCTACCCTCAATTACCTCAAGGGAATAAGATCGATCTTTTTCAAGAGGCTATCGTCAAAGACATTTACAAAATTAAAGGACAAAAGTATAAAGACAACCTATCCAAAGAGGAAAGAATGGCCCTGAGTAATTTAAAAGATGACAAAACAATAACTATAAAAACCGCGGACAAAGGCGGAAATATCGTCATCCTAAACACAATTGAGTATGTGGCTGAAGCACATCTACAGTTGGACAACAATAAATATTATAGGAAACTAGAAACGAATCCAACTAAAATGTTCAAGGAAAAACTGGACCAGAAACTTCAAATGTGGAACAACCAAAATCTAATCGACCTAGACGAAAAGAAATTCTTATGCACGGAACATCCAAAAATGGCTACGATTTACTTTCTACCGAAAGTGCACAAGAATCCACTAAAACCACCAGGGAGACCCATTGTGTCATCGAAAGGGTCCCTAATGGAGCAAATAGCAAATTATATAGATTTCTTCCTTATGCCGTTCGTTACCAACTTAAGCTCATACTTACGAGACACAACAGACCTCCTCAAACATCTAGAGGACCTACCATGGCAAACCAATTATCTATTGGTCACAATGGATGTTGTATCTCTGTATACAAATATTGATAATGATATTGGTTTGAAGGCCTGTGCTTTCTTTTTGAAAGAACGTAATATCCAACTCAACCAACATAAATCAGATGTTGATAGATATGGTGGAGATGTGTTTAACCCAGAATGTATTTCTATTTGGAGATGAGATCTACCAACAAATCCATGGCTGCGCCATGGGATTTTCTTTCAGCCCAGCATATGCGTGTCTCACAATGGGATGGTGGGAACAACAGATTGCTTGGCACACAGACAATGATTTTTATGTGGAAAAAATAGCTAAATGGACAAGATATATAGACGATGATCTGATAATTTGGCAAGGAACAGCCCAAGAATTTGAGAACTACTTTCAGATCCTAAATTCCTCTACTTCAAACATTCGCTTTACATATCAAATCAGTAAAGAGAGAGCAATTTTTCTTGATACGGAAATCTATATCCAAAACAACAAGGTGGAGACGACACTCCACAGAAAAGATACGGCGACCAACTCAATCTTACATTTTAATAGTTTCCACAAACCTTCAATAAAGGAAAACATACCGTACGGAGAGTTTTTAAGAGTAAGAAGAATATGCTCAGAGGAAAAAGAATGGGAAACAACAAGCAAAACCATGGCACAAAGGTTCAGTACCAGAGGATACCATAAAGCTATCATTGAAAAGGGATGGCAAACAGCAAACATGAAAGAACGAAAAGATGCCTTGATCACTAAAAAAACATTAATAAACACCACCCAAAATAAAGAACCGAATGAAAGAAAAGTGAGATTGATACTTGACTATACGAGAGAATCAAAACAAATTGTAAATATTTTAAGAAAGAACTGGAAATTATTGCAATTAGATCAAACAGTGGGCAAGATAATGGGGAACCATCCTCTTGTAACATATCGCCGGGCCAAAAACCTAAGAGATAGACTTATACAGAGCCACTACCAAGACAGGACCAAAAAGAAAAAAGGAATCCAATGGCTGAATACGAAAGGATTCATCAAATGTCAACGGTGTAAGGTGTGCCAAATTGCCATCAACAAAAAAGAAGTAATGTTACCAAATAAAAAATGGTGGAAGATCAACCAATTAATAGACTGTATGAGCACACACGTAGTATATGTAATCTAATGTCCGTGTGCGCTCAAGTACATCGGCAGCACGAAGAATGAGTTTAAAAAACGGATCCTGGAGCATATTAGAGCTACAGTAAACAAAGATAAAAGTAATGCTGTCGCGAAGCATATGGAGTTGGCTCACAACAGTGACTGGAAACTCCTCAAAACATATGCATTGGAATGCATCTTGCCACACGAAAGGGGCGGAGATCAGGAGAAACAACTGAGATTTTGGACAGCTGGAGAACTGTTTGTGTATCTGAAAAATTTCTTTGCAATGAAAAGTGAGAACCAATAGTAAATAATTAAATTAGAACAAAAATGGGTGGAATTATATGGTTTCCTGGGAACGGCTCGAACATGAAGGGACAATGCGCTATCTTTTGTACTATGAATTAATAGTGATGTATACAACATGTGGCAGAGAATAGAAAATGTGAAAGCGTGTAGATTTGGGTTGACAAGGAACCAATAACGTAATGGAGTCACATCTTAGACAATTGAAGGGAACTATATTTTGTTTGCCCACCTGAGGGCCTTATTATAGTTCAGGCACTTCAGCCTAAATGCTCACTAGAGAGCTTTATTGAAATAACAAAAGTTGAATTAACTTTGCCCACTAGAGGGCAATATATATTCATTGATTTCTTATGTTCATTCGGCTATCAGAATCATGCATTAGACCGAAGGCATCACCCTTAAACATGTGAAATTGTAACATGCTTTCTCACATAAACTGCCATTCAATGAGATATAACTACTAAGTGTTATACATTTGTGACAACGTAACTTTCATTTAGTGATAGCGCTGTTCCCGAAACATACACTCATTGAAAAAACTGCAATTCCCATCCTACTTCCTGTTGAATGACAGGAAGTGACATCAGCAACAATTGTTTGTGGCGAGTTTTTTTCAAAACATAAGCCTTGGCTCCAATTTCGTAGTCCAATGGCGCTCTCATCTATATATTTATATCTATATCTATCTCCACACGAGCTCCTTCCAAGAAAAGAGACAGAAACCCTGGAGGAAACGGTAGGAAGCCTTCTTTTTATTACACAGTGGCGACAGCATTTCGGCAGCCCTCTGCCTTCTTCAGCGCCCAAAGCATCCTGTAAGTGTGGTCACACGCGGTGGAGGAGTCCCTCCTCTTAACCATTTGCCGTTGCAAGCCCGCTCCACCCCTTGTTGTTAAGTTCACGCACCTGTGTGAAGTCCCGAAAGTAGGGCAAGACTTCATTTCAGAATGCAGCATGATGAAGTCTGGGAACTGCGGTGCCAGGGTGAGACACAGAATGTCAAAATAGACATTGCGGGGGGGGGGGGGGGGGGCAGGGAACAGCGTGCGACCCACAGAACACTCCGATGGATTTTCCTGCTTTGGTGTGCAATTTGCAGAGTGCCTCCTCCGGTACCCCAATACTACCTCAGCCACGATATCCAGAAAGTGTGTGTATGTATGTGTGTGTGTATGTGTATGTGTGTATATATATATATATATATATATATATATATATATATATATATATATATATATATATATATATATATATATATATATATATATATAAATAAATAATCTACTGGCGTGTCGCCAGTAGGTATATATAGTTAGGATTATTTGTCTATGGAACTTTTGAAAATTCTATGTCTAATAACTTTGGCGTTTGTGGACGGAATCGGCTGAAATTTTCAGGAAAATGGCACATTTTGTTTCTGAGCAGCCCCTGAAAATTCGGGGGGGGTTTCATCAAGGGGGGGCCGAGAAAAAAGGGGGGTCCCAAAACACGTTTTTCCCATTCATTTTTCCATAGGGCCTTTGGCCTCACTTTTAGCTCTAACGGCTGAATGGATTTGCACGAAACTTGGCAAAATTGTAGGGACTGTTAGCCCGATGTGCCTTTGCTAGGTCTCAATATATGTGCTCCAGTGGTTTTTGAGAAATTAACGTTCAAAACAAGATATATATCTGTAACAGCGCTCCGGGCTGCGCTCCGGTCCGCTTACTTTTCGCGAAACGGAACTTTGCGCACAGAAAGCTGATTGGCTCTCCGGTGTCTGTCAACATTCTAAACAGTCCGGAGCGGCCGCCATCTTATCTCTCGGTAGGATCGAGAGAGAAGAAGAGGTGAAAAACGAAGGGGGAATTTAATGAAAGGGGGCAAGGTATACCCCTCTTGACCCCCTAGGAATGATGTTGGGGTTATTAAAGGGTCCCGTGGGGAAAATAAAAAAAAAATGATTTTTCACGGTAGAAGCGCATCCCGGGCCGCGAACTGGGCCGCAAACTGGTAGCGAAACGGGAATTCGCCATTTTGTGTTTTGTTTTAATTAAATTACTAGGTATAAGGGGGTTCGGGAGACGTATCCTGACCCCTTATGTTTTTTGAGGGTGGCTGAGGAGGCTCATATATGTTGATACATGTCTTCAAGCGGCTGTGCGTGAGTTTTTTTTTTTTTTTTTGCTGCGTGACGTCTGATAACGTTCGATTCGATGGAAATCAGGAAGTGTTGACCACCATTTTGTCACTGCGAGTAAATGTTTTGTTATAAATGAATCCTTATTGATAAACATTGTCTGCGCCATCTTGCCTTTTTGTCCAATGCCACAATTTTGTCGTGCACGGCAGCCATTTTAGATGCCTTGACCAGACCCACTCTCTGCACGCCGTCGATTCTCAGCACGGCTCCCCACCCTCGCAAGCATCTCCCCCACGCACTGGTCACCCCCGCTCTCTCTCTTATGTATGGGCCATATACTTCCCCCCCATCTGCGCTGCTCTTCCCTGAGAATCACACCCTGTGCCCGCCCGACACCTCCCTTTCACCCTATTCACTACCGCACCCTCTGACAATCCTCTTCCTCTGTGTCCGATTGTCCAGGCCGGACCCAGGCTATCACCTAGCCCTGCGGATGTAGTTTATGGCCCCAGCTGTAGAGAATCCAGACATACCAATCCTCCCGATTCAGGCGTGAGACTACTGATTTCAGTGCTAGTCTTCCGCCTCCCGATTCCTGCAAGGAAAAACCCGGGGGCATATTACCAACAACTAGCGATAATTTTTGTCTCTAACTTGTTTAGAGACAAAAATTATCGCCGCACATCGGCGAATTTTATCGCAGATAAACCTTGCTATTAGCAAGGTTTATCGCAAATGCGATAAAAAACGGCCGCAATGCATGAATATCGCTGAAAAGTCAGCGATATTCATGCATTATCCAGCAAATGCTCTTAGCCATGTTATCCACCTTCCATTGGATAACATGGCTAAAAACTGCTCAGGGCAGGTGTTAGCTTTTGGAGATATTCGCGCTTAGCGTGAATATCTCCAAAAGTTGGTAATAGGAGATAGCGATGTTAGGGACTGTTTCCAGTCGCTAACATCTTGGCACGCCCACTTTGCATTTCATTAGTGATAAATATCACTGACATGCAAAGCGGGGCCCAAGATGGTCGCTATCTCCTTTTAGCTGTCACTAACTGGTGTTAGCGACAGCTTGGTAATAGGGAGATAATTTTATCTCCTTTTTTTGGCTTTTAAAGCCAAAAAAGCGGAAATAAACCCCCTTGATAATATGCCCCACGATTCCTCGGGGGTTTCAGCTGACAGGGCTTGGTATTGTGTTACGTGCTAATTCTTCCAGGAAACGTCAGAGGGTCGATGCAGGGGTTCTAGAAGGGGTGATAAACCATTTAAGCCTCATGAACAAGCGCATGGTCTTTTAAAGATTTGTGAAGTACTCGGGGCGGCGGTGTGTGTGTGCCCTCTTTCAGGAGCGGGCGGGGGGGAGTTGGGGGGGGCACTGCCAGCAACTTGCCAGGCCAGGCAGTGTTCAACACGTGCATCACCCTTTCTCTGCCTGCTATTGCGCTCCATGCTTCGGAAAGGTAAGAAAAAGAACGTGCATTTGAGTTTGAAATGTCCGATCCTGTAGCAGTACACTTGCAAAGCCCACACATGACAATAACCCGATTCAAGGCCCCATTCACCCGATTTTTAAAAAAAATATAGTACTCCAAGAAAGTAGGATTATAAAACTTTATTAACTTTTAAATATAACGAACGCAACAAAAACTGTAAATATATTTAAACATTTTTTGATAAAAAAAAACAACAATGGTCAGAAGCTGTCTTTTGTGCGAATAGTCCCAAGGCAGCACAACGTGCTGAGTTGTGGAAGGCACCCAGGTGAAGAACCATCCCTTCTTTAAACCCCATGGTGACCAACTATAGTTTCAATGAGTGCTATGTCCCAGGTTTTACATAAAGTAGTGTTTACCTAGAGTGGTGCTGTGTAGGACACTCTGAATGGAAATTAACCAGAACTATAACGATAACAACAACAACAACAAGAATATAACTTTTATGCCCAAATTACGCAAACATTTAGCTAATCTGCTAAAGGGGGGAGTCGCCATTTCTTTTGATAATTTATTCACCCATCCGTAGCCTCTCTAATCTCCATTACAATGTGTTTCTTGCTGAAATTAACCAGAACTATAACCATAACAACAACAATAATATAACTTAAATGTCCAAATTACGCAAAGATTTAGCCTATCTGCTAAAGGGGGGAGTCGCCATTTCTTTGGATAATTTATTCATCCATCCGTAGCCTCTCTAATCTCCATTACAATATGTTTCTTGCTGTCGCTAGCTGATGAAAAAACTAAAGTGATAACTTCCTCATCCTTATTTTGTCTTTCTTTGTTCCTTAAGATGTTATCTGTGTCAACCTCTTCCGAGAATGCTGATGCGTTAGGGATTTCCTTGTGTTTCTTAATAGCATTGGTGTCTGCACACTTCTTTGTCAATTCTGTGAACATGATAACTGCTTCATAAACAGACGATATCTTTGTTAAGTCATTAGTGTTAAGTGTGTCTGAAACTACAGTGCCCTTCTGTTTTTCTTTCTTCAGGCTCTACAGAGTTTTGTGTGTTGTTCTTTTGAGCGACAATTATTCCAGAGCTTTCAGGTTCACTTGTTTTGTCCTGCAGTGAGTTAACAGCTTTAGAGACTTCATGTTTATTTGCTATGTCCTGCTGTGCGTCAACTGCTTCAGAGACGTCAGCCTCATTTGTTATGTTTGACTAGATCCTGGACCTGCCCGGCCGCGCCCAAAATGGCGCCGGTGTAAATGGGACTCGTAACTGCTTGTTGTGTACTGGTTGCCCAACCTTGATATCACGAGATACGTATGCAGTTTTGAAGCACATGGCGGAGGCTCGTCTGCTGTAGTGGGGCGCCCCTTTATCTTTTCAGTTGCCATTCCGCCCGCTTTTGCTACACTGTGCCTTTTCCGCCATTCAGCTGTTTACCGCCCGCTCTTACGGCTACAGCGTCTCGCTCACCATGTAGTTGAGTTGCTCCCACTCTTGCGGTGCAGCGATAGGCGGCTGCCACAGGACTCTTAAAATGGCGGCCGGCTCTTCGGATTTGGGCCTGGTCCAGTAAAATGGCCCTGGGACACCTTGGAACTCGGAAGCTTGTCTGCCAGGGCTTGGGTCCCATTCTCGAAAGAGTCCCCTCAGCCTTGAAGATTCTACAAAAGTCTTGGGGGCCCTCGACTCCCGCAGGCTTCCGGTGGGGAGCGGCTGCCATGATTGCTTGCGGAATGGCCACGACGGAGCTACGAGATGGTGGTGCTCTCATGGTGACGCCAGCTTCAGTCTGAAACATCCAGAAACAAGGTGGGGCTTTCATCGTTTGGGAAAAAAAATGTTTTCATCCAATGAAAAGTGTTATTTTTAGGTCACATGACCTAGTCTTACATCATTAGGAAAACAAAAGTAAAATGAACCAATGAAAAGTTTTATTAACAAGTCACATGACCTGTTATGCTTACGTTACGCGCTGCGCAGCGCGCTCTGGATCGTTTCCGGGAAGCTGCGCCTTGCGCACCGGAGCACTTCCGGGTGCGCTAACGCGGCGCGTCATATGACGCATTACGCGACAACGCAGGTCCAGAATATAGTCAAAATGTCTCCACCAACCAGCGGTCGGAATACAACCGCTTTCAGCAGTCCAAAAAGTTCTGTTAAATCTTAAGAGCGGGAGCAACTCAACTACATGGTGAGCGAGACGCTGTAGTCGCAAGAGCGGGCGGTAAACAGCTGAATGGCGGAAGAGGCACAGAGTACCAAAAGCGGGCAGAATGGCAACTAAAACGGTAAAGGGGCGCCCCACTACAGCGTGTCTTCAGGTCAAACGGATTGTGGGACAAGGTCCAGAATGGAAGAGTCATCAAAAGGCAAAAAATTCCGCCGGACCCCGGGAGCCGGCCGCCTATGTCGGGGGCGATCTCAGGCCACACCAGGGCAACACGACTTGGGGAGGGGGCAGGAGCCAAGCGCCCCTTCCCAGTCCGCGCCATCTCACCGCCCCTTGGGGGCCTCCGTCAAGCGGTTTAGGGAGGCAACGTATCACATTGTTTTCCAATGCAGTCAGGTCCACAAACGGACCCCACTTACTTTGAATAGTGAAGCTGCAGCAGGTGCAAATAAGGTTTAGACAGTGTTACAAGCGCTGCTTAGAACTCTGAAGTATGGCACTCAACATCCAGGACTTATGCCATTTGTGTAAGGCAGTGACATCGAAGCAACTCAGGGACCAAAAGCATGAACGAACACTCACGTATGAAAATCTTATTTGGGGAAGGGGCAGGATCCAAACGCCCCCTCCCAGTTCGCGCCACTACACCGTATGTAGAAAATCTGAAGCCATCGTTCTACAAACTCTCAACGCTTGCTATCAGTGCATGAGTTTCATGCTTGATCGATTGAGCTAGCCGGATCGGGTAACAAAAAGTATAAAATAGTTATGTAAATAGTTATTTAATAAAATGTTTTACCCTGTTTCTTTGCTGGTGTGTTGTCTATATTTATAATATTTGCATAGGGTTTGTCGTTATTTTGGGCGGGGTGGGTGGCGGAGTCGAGCTGTCTTGCAGCCCTCATGGTGTGGAGCTCAGTTAATTTCACTATTTTCGTATTTCTCATGAAGGGTTGTTCCTAATGCTTGTATTTTAGCGAGGTCAAAAAGAGATCCAATTAGTGGTCTACTGATTTTGCTCGATTACTTTTATTTTTTTACACGATTTTTCACTATCTGCAAAGACTAAACAGAGTATTGCGACTTTGTGCTTGTTTGTAAATAGAGAATGATCCAAAGAGAACCAATTCTAAAACAGTAAATGCTTGGATAACAATCAATCAAATGGAGAGACAAGCAGGTACGACGGATTACAACGGGGGTAAAGGTCTGCGGTAACTACCCTTCACTATCTGCAAAGAGAGAGTACTACTAAGAGAAAAGAGGGGGGGGGGGGGAGGGGGGCAGCGTTCAAAGCACATCAGCGTGCATAAACACGAAAACGTTTTTACCTATCACGTACTTGACATTTGACAGCTTTTGATATTTGCTATTAAAAAACCATTGAAATTCACAGAAAAAAACCATAGGTTATAGTCCATATATAGTTAGGAATTTGCATTTACAAAACCTTGAAAATTCAATGAAAAAACCATTGGTTATAGAACATATATAGTTAGGAATTTGCATTTACAAAACCTTATTTTACTCGCATAAAACCATTGAAATTCCATCTATAGTTAGATGCGCTAACTATATATCGCGCACCCGCAATCCACTGCTGATGATGTCACATATTACATCATTCATGACATGGTTAGTGACATCACTGATGACATCACTGATATTGGGTGCTGTGGTTCCTGAGATTACCCGCCTCAAAAGGTTTGGGTTCTCTCTTTATTATATTAGTATTGATATATATATATATATATATATATATATATATATATATATATATATATATATCGCAGCTCCTTTTTCTTTTGTCTAAGCAAAGAAAACAGCACTCACAGGAGTAGGATCAACGATTTTATTTCGACCCTTCGAGCACCAGACGAGTTTCGGCTCCTGCCTTTGTACCACTGACAAAGGCAGGAGAAGAATCGCGTCTGGTGCTCGAAGGGTCGAAATAAAATAGTTGATCCTACTCCCGTGAGTGCTGTTTTCTTTGCTTAAGACAAAAGAAAAAGGAGCCGCGATATTAGCGAGGCACGTCCCTCGCAACACGCACCCGTGCTGGAGTGCAAGACCAGGCGTAATGAGAAGCAGTGATATATATATATATATATATATACACGCTGAAAGGTCCCTTCACTCAAAGGAACGACAGCACTCCGGGGGGGGGATGAATTTCACAGCGGTCTTAGTTTATTCAGATGAAAGTCAACAACAAACGCGCTTCGGCATCAGCCTTCGTCAGTGTCAATGACACTAAGCACATGATATAATTTCAAACCTCCCTCATGGTAGCAGACATAGGTGAAGGACAAACCCTTAGATCTAATATGGCCGCCATCTTGTAATGGATAAGATGTGCACATTAACACATATAATTACCCTTCCAAAGTGATCAAACAGTGTATCGGTTAGAAAAACAAGTGGTAAATGCCAAAAGTAACAATTATACAAATTATATAATGTGTCAACATCTAGCCGTGGATTGGCATAAGTCCTTACATTATTGGTCTGCTGTTATAAGAATGAGGCTTATGTCGGCATGAAAATCAAAGAGCAAATACACTAATAAATATATACATATATACACATATATGCATTACATCTGAGGGGTTGTACAGAAAAATATATATATACACACATGATATCTGACCTAATCTCATATGTCTTGGCTTCATATTATTTCAAGGTTTCAGAGAGTATATACATATATATATACAAGTTAATGAATAGGCTGGACAAACTAATAGTGAAAATCCAAAGAATCATTTCTTACTTTCATATTCTTCTGATATATTCATTTTCTAGAATCATGAATCTTAAGCACTTCTACTCTGAGATCGTACTTCAGACTTTTTTTCCTATTTTATCTAACAATGACTACAGAACAGAATATCAGCTAGAAGCGAATACCCTCCCTAGGCAGATCATTTTCCTAGGTGAACGGCCATCTCCTCCCCGCTGTTAAGGCCTCCCGGATGTTTGGTCGCTAAATCGATGATCTATTTATATATAAAAATCTTTCCAATCAAAAGAAAGATTTAGCTCTCTTTGGGTTCCATAAGGCTAGTCAGAAATGCATTTGACGTACATAATTGACAGTTACGTCGTATATATTTGGGTAGTTCGGAAAAAAAAAAAACATCTGCACACAAAATTGTAAAAAACAAAGAATGAAGGTGAAACAATTCATCAGTGGTATGATACCATTTTAATGGACTTGTTCTCTCCAGCTTTTTAATTATGCACGGTTTATTTTCCACATAAAACTTAGACTACATATCCCACAATGCTCCATTACAAGCAACAGTGGGAAAGATGTATATATAGAAGCTGTAGAAGGACTCACTTTACGTGAACTAGACATGAGAATCGAAACTGGTTGGTAGTGGCAAGAGATGACCACAAAATAAAACATCTGCAACAGACTCCTGGAGTGTGGCGTATATGCCATATTGACAGGCGATGGTTTCATCCGGATTGCTGGCAACCTTTCACAAGCAAACTATCCGTGGGAAGCGATTTATCTCCATTGTTTGATTAATTTGAAAATGTATGGAAAAACTTTGGGAGGGATCCCAACATTACTGTTTCATGGTGGAAAACTGAAGGTTCTATTGCATATAATGCGGTTGGCTGACTGACTTTTTATTTAAGCTGATGTACCCAATACTGAAAAGACCGTTTTATTGGAAAGGCGCTGCAATTATGCCTCATGAGTAGACTCACAAATAGATGCCATTCATTTAGTGGGGACTAAATGAAGTTTCCATGGGGAAGAAAGATGCCCTCTACGAAGAAAAGTTTTATTTAACCCTTTAAGACAGGCTTATTACTGGGATTGTAAGGAATGGCCTTTGCGTTGGGCAGAACTGCAGCCAGGTGAACTCTTATGGGAGAATATTGTAGCTTCGCTAATAGTGGAGACCGGGGATGGTTCCATTTTCCGAACAAAAACAGAATGGGACTGTTCTGCAGACAATTAAAAAGTATTTTCCAATTAAAATTATAATGAAACCCAGATGGGCATACATATGGCTTTATGACTTCATACAATCCGGAGGTATATTTAGGTGGCAATATGCTAGACCTCAGGAGCCATGCAGCCAAATTCATATTCTATGTTGAGGATGATCTATTTTCCCGGCATTTTCAACAGTAGAATCAGTCTGCACAGCAGTTCTTTTATGCAGTTTTATTGTTAGATAAAGGTCGGGAATCACCACTGCACTCTGGATCAATGAGAATCTTAGTGGCATTTCACTGCTCCAGTTTTATCCGCACTGATGTAATCAGTGAAAACCCGTACAAAGATTGATTGCACCAATTAATCAAAAGTGCATTGCACAGTGATCCTGGTCCCCATACTCGAGGCAAAGCTTGGGCATTTCACTTTGTTTAGTATCAAAGAGGTGTACTTGAGAAAAAACAATGTCATGAAAAATATATCTTTCAAAATGTCATGGTCCAGCTCCTATTACCGATTGTCAATTTAATACGTCAATTTAATATCTGCTTAGCTTGTATGTTTCGCAATTCTGAAGACTTGGAAGATATACTGTTTGGATAGATTACTTTCTCGCAAGAAACCGGGCAGAATTATTTTAACCTCCAGAGACAAGAGCCTGGAACTGGCGATGCTTCGCTTGCTTAAAGAAAGCACTGTGGTTTTGCCGTCTGTCAGTATTAACCCCTTGTAATGGAGAGTAGAAATGTTTTCAGAGCTAAATGTATATAACTTTAGGATCTATGGTTTTTTATATGATACAGTTTCTGTTTCTTCAATCACAGCAATTATAATAACGGGGGCTGTAAAAGGGCTCCCGAAACACGTCAGAGATGCATCTGTCACTGTAGTCTGAAGAAGTAGGTTGTGGTGAAAAGCAGTTCTGCTCAAAAGCTTTTGTATTGCACCACAGTTTCAGTGGCTTTAAGGTTTGTAATGCAAAAGTCAACTTGTGCTCCCAATTGTATTGAATCTATTTGTCATGCATATAAGTTGGAGAGGGTGTCATGAACAGATTTGCAATGAGCACTAGATAAATGCACATGGTCATTGTTCCCAGCATGGATGAAACTTGATGAGCTGTAAGCAGAGTTTGTAGCAATTGATTTTTTAAAATTAAAATATGGACACACTGCCATACGAAGGAGGCACTTCTCTTTTCTCAGTGTTCAGAGTTGCCTCCAGAAGGTCCAGAGTCTGTAGAAGGGTTGCTGGTTCTTCAGGAGTTAACACGAAGACGCACACAAATGTGCAACTGGATGGTGATTAGGAGATCCTAACGAACTTGCTCTGGTGAATGTGATTTTATTATTAACCAGTCATCTGGTTACAGGAAAATGTGTATGGTAACGCTATGACTGCCATGCACTTGGGAAACATTCTTAGTGCACATTTTAGCTCGAAAAGGAGTAATTTGTATTGGCATTTACCTTCTCATAGAAAAATACAGGAGGTTATTGAAATTCACCGTTAGTGGGATGTGAAAATGGGAGCCTTGAAAATCCACTGAGAATCAACAAAGAGGTGCCAGTACTGCACTTCAATTCAATATTTTCAACAATTGAGTAACAATCCTCAATTCAGAAAGACCAATCTTTTAGTCTGAAATCTTATGAATAATTCTTTTTATTTTAAATTTTCATTTGAAGTTTTTTTCTTTTGACGTTATGACAATATATTTATATGAGCCTTTGTTTTCAAAAAGAAGAGACTTGAAAGGTATATACAGAACATTCAATATGAACACGAATTCCGTCAGTCTAATTAATTGAGAGCATGTGGGTTTATCATAGATCGTGTATTGGAGAAAAAGTAGTCCAAAAGTTTGTGGATTTGGTTGGAGCCCGCTGCTCGGGTTTATGTGAAATGTAGTGTGTTGTGATAATGGAGGTGTTATAAACATTGTTGTTTTGGTCCTTCCAAATGTCGCAATTCCGTGAGTCAAATATTACAGCTATATCATCAAACCATTCTTTGGGACAACAACTGAAAATAAAAATACAGGTATGACCTGAGTGAGTGCGGTACTGCTTTGAAGATGGGTGTTGCCTAGCATGACTGACTGATTGTGTGTTTATTATTTTTTTTAGATTGATTCCACACGGTCCTGATGAGATTCCCTTTCACATAAGGGATTCGAAACGCGTCGACCCCTGTTCGCACGAACCTCCGTTCTCTAAATAGACCAATCCTCCCATGATTGGAACTCAAATATTAACTATTGGATGGTCTATTGCATAAATTATGCTTGAACAAATCTCGTACTAAGCACCAATACTCGCACCTGTTGCTTCAAAAGAACTTTATTAAAAGCAGGGCGTGTATATTCACTTCAGAATAGTGAATTTTTTGGCACAATTTCTGTCAATTTGTCTTGTCTTGTATGTCCTTGTCTCTAAGTATATTGAGTGTAGTGTTTTGAATGTCCCATGTGTCCACAAAACGTTTTGCAAAATGATATATATTGTCTTTGAGCTGTGATATATTGTCTATTTTGGTATTCGTGTTCATATTGAATGTTCTGTATATACCTTTCAAGTCTCTTCTTTTTGAAAACAAAGGCTCATATAAATATATTGTCATAACGTCAAAAGAAAAAAACTTCAAATGAAAATTTAAAATAAAAAGAATTATTCATAAGATTTCAGACTAAAAGATTGGTCTTTCTGAATTGAGGATTGTTACTCAATTGTTGAAAATATTGAATTGAAGTGCAGTACTGGCACCTCTTTGTTGATTCTCTATGTAGGCGCAGCCTTACTGCCCAAGCCAGAACCCCCATTGTTGTTACTTGAAAATCCACTGAGCACATCCAATCTATTTGCATAAGTGTTGAGTAAATCTGATTCAAGGCTAATATTCTGATATTTTGCATCTGGATCCACTTGTTGCCGTATGCAAATGCTACTTACCAGTATGCATCTGTTCATGGCATGTAGGGCTGCTGACATTCATATCTGTGCATAGATCGCCGCCTAGTGTTGGGTCCGGATGATTGCACATTGTTGTCCTGGAAGAGTCTTCGAAGTATCACGAGATAGGTGGCTCCTCCCCTGGACTACAGTGCGCATGGGCATCGACTCCATCCCCAGATTGTTTTTAGCCATTGTGGCCGAGATGGAGTGAACTTTGTGAGTGATGACCATGGCATGAAATGCATGTAAATACTGCAGCTGCTACAGGCGCCGGGGAGGAGGGCGGGCGATATGCATGTCAGCAGCCCTACATGCCAAGAACAGATGCATACTGGTAAGTAGCATTTGCAGTTCGAGGCATGTGGGCTGCTGAATTCATATCTGTGCATAGAATACATAGCAGTCCCTCCATTAGCGACGGCCGCCCGTGCCAGCTGCAGCAGTTTGGAAAAGTGTCTTGAGAACAGCCTGCCCTACAGCTGCCTGCTGTTTAGAGTGCACGTCTTCACAGTAACGTTTTGTAAATGTATGTGTGGTAGACCATGTGGCTGCTCTACATATGTCCTCTAAGGGAATGTTTCCAAGGAAGGCCATAGAGGCCCCCAACTTTCTGGTGGAGTGGGCTCTTGGTGGAATTGTAAGAGTACGTTTAGCTTTTGCATAACAGATCTGAATACATTTCACGATCCACCTAGCAATACCAGCCTTGGAAATAGCGTTACCTTTGTGCTGTGACGCAAAGACAACGAAAAGCTGCTTAGTCTTTCTAAAATCTTTGGTTCTGTCAATGTAATACATTAGTGCCCTCTTGACGTCAAGGGTGTGGAGCATCCGCTCTGCCAGTGACTCAGGATTTTGGAAAAACACTGGCAACTCAATTGTTTGGTTTATGTGGAATTGAGACACAACCTTGGGTAGAAATTTAGGATTAGTGCGGAGCACTACCCTGTTAGCATGGACCTGGAAGAAAGGTTCCTGAATTGTGAGGGCCTGCAGCTCACTAACCCTCCGTGGCGATGTAATTGCTACTAGGAAAGCCACCTTCCAAGTCAAGAATTGAAGTTCGCAGGAATGTAGTGGCTCAAAGGGAGGACCCATCAGCCTTGTAAGAACCACATTGAGGTTCCATTCTGGAGCTGGAGGGGTCCGTGGTGGAATGACCCTCTTGAGTCCTTCCAGAAAAGCTTTGATAGCAGGCACCTTGAAAAGTGAAAGGTGCTGTCTATTTTGGAGGTATGCGGCCATCGCAGACAGGTGAATGCGGATGGAAGTATATGCCAAATTACACTGGTACTGATGAAACAGGTACCAGATGATGTTCTGAATGGAAGCATCTAGTGGATTGATGTTGTAGTTTGCACAATAAATGACAAACCGCTTCCATTTGGCCGCATAACAGGCTCTAGTAGTGGGCTTTCTTGCCTCCCGAATGATGTCCATGCAATTGGGAGGAAGGTTAAGGTAGCCAAACTCTAGGACTTCAGGAGCCAGATCGCCAGGTTGAGCTGTTGCGGATCTGGGTGCTGAATGTCGCCATGGCTCTGCGTCAGAAGGCTGGGTGTGAGGCGAAGCCTTTGATGCGGTACCACGGACAGTTCCAGAAACGTGGTGTACCATGGTTGGCGAGCCCACGTTGGAGCAACCAGGATGAGGGTCATCGAGTGCTGCCTGAGCTTGCGTGCCACCAGCGGTATCAGGGGTGCTGGGGGAAAAGCGTACGCAAATCTGCCTGACCAGTTCATCCATATCGCATTGCCCTGCGATTGCGGGTGTGGGAACCTGGCGGCGAAGCTTTGGCATTTTGCGTTCTCCCTTGTGGCGAACAGGTCTATTTCTAGATGACCCCATGTCTGAAAGTACGGCTGGAGTACTGATGGGTGTATCTCCCACTCGTGCATCTGGTGGCTGTGCCTGCTGAGCAGGTCCGCCATCTGGTTGTCCTTGCCTGGGAGGTGTTCTGCCATGAGAAAGATGTTCCTCTGAATGGCCCACTTCCACATGCTCTGAGCCAGATGAGACAGCTGTGGAGAGTGTGTCCCTCCCTGTTTCTGAATGTAGTACATGGCCGTCATGTTGTCCGTCCGGATCAACACGACCTTATTGCACAGATGTACTTTGAACGCCTTTAAGGCCATGAAGATTGCCATCAGTTTCAACACATTGATGTGCATCTTCTTTTGCTGTAGTGTCCATAGTCCCTGCACTGTGTAGTGGAGTACATGCGCTCCCCAACCCTGGAGAGAAGCGTCCGTCGTCAGGATAATCTGTGGCACAGGCTCCTGGAACGGTCGGCCCTTGCAAGGGTTTTGTGGATTCCACCAATGCAGAGAGTTGTATGCCCGACCGCTCACCAACACTAGGTCTTTTAATTGCCCATGAGCCTGAGTCCACTGACGTGCTAAGCACTCCTGAAGCGGGCGCATATGTAGTCTCGCGTGCGGCACAATGGAGATGCAGGAGGCCATCATGCCGATCAACTGAATGAACACTCGTGCTGGAAGTGAGTGTTGAGGTCTGAATTTTTGAATCAGCGATAGAATGCTGTGGATCCTCACTGAATTTGGCTGTGCTGTAGCCACCAGAGTGTTTATGGTCGCGCCCAAATACTGCCGTATGTGAGCGGGCTGGAGATGGGACTTTGGGTAATTCAGTGAGAATCCCAGATCGTGCAGAAGGTGAATGGTTTGGGACACGTGGTCGGCGCACTGTCTGTGCGACTTTGCTTGAATGAGCCAGTCGTCCAGATAGGGGTATACGTGGATGTTCTGACGTCTCAGATGCGCCACCAGTGTCGCTAGGCACTTTGTGAAGACCCTGGGCGCCGTGGTGACCCCAAAGGACAGAACCTTGAACTGGTAGTGCTGGTCGTGAATGGTGAACCTTAGATACTTTCTGTGTGAAGGATGCAGGGGAATGTGAAAATATGCATCCTTGAGGTCCAGAGTTGCCAGGAAGTCCCCTTGCTGAAGCAGTGGGAGAACCTGTTGCAGAGTAAGCATATGAAAATGCTCTGACAGAATGTACATGTTGAGAGGTCTGAGGTCCAGGATGGACCTGAGAGATCCGTCCTTTTTTGGGATTAGAAAGTACAGGGAGTAAACCCCTGTTCCCCTTTCCTGCAGTGGAACGAGCTCTATTGCCCCTTTTTGCAGCATGACCTGAACTTCTTGCTGCAACAAGTGCAAGTGCTCGCCGGACATAGGACGGTTCTTTGGAGGTATGTTTGGTGAGATGGAAGTGAGTTCCAGACAATAACCGTACTGAATAAGAGATTTGACCCACCTGTCCGTGGTGATGGACCTCCACACGGGCAGGAACCTCCCCCCACCGGTGTTGTGTGGTCGGGGGGCAGTGACAAGGCGTCACTGTTTGCTGGCGGTGGAGGACCTGGAGCTATTATTTCCACGTCCTCTGCCCTTGACGTTGTTACCACGGTATCCCCCCTACCTTTGTTGGTATATGAGGTTTGGGTGTTAGTCTTATAGAATTGTGTGGATTGTGACGCTTGACCCCTTGAGGTGCCTCTGTTATTGGAGCGGCGAAAGGAACCACCCCGAAACTGCTGGGATTGAAGGGCACCCATAGATTTGGCGGTGTCAGTGTCCTTCTTCATCTTTTCGAGTGTGGCATCTACTTCAGGTCCAAACAGGTGGTCTGGATTTACTGTTTGGTTGAGGATGGTGGTCTGAATGTCTGGTTTAAAGCCTGATATTCTGAGCCATGCATGCCGGCGCAGCAGAACGCTAGTATTTATAGCTCGCGAGGCGGTATCAGCCACATCTAGAGCACACTTGATGGAGGCATTGGTAATGAGTTTACCCTCCTGAATCATCATTTCCGCACCCTCCTTATACTGATCTGGCAAGTGCTGTAGAAGTGTTTCTAGGGTGTCATAGTGTGCCCTATCGTAGCGTGCAAGTAGCGCCTGCGTGTTTGATATGCGCCATATATTGGCTGCCTGCGCAGCAATACGTTTCCCTGATGCCTCAAACACCTTTGATACTTTGTCAGGGGGAGGAGCATCACCCGTGGTCTGTGAATTGGCTCGTTTACGGGCGTTGGAGACAACCAAAGAGTCCAGTGGCAACTGTCCCTTGATGTATGTTGGGTCAGTGGGCGCTGCCTTGTATTTTTTATCAATGCGAGGATTGATGACTCTTGCCCGGGTGGGCTCCTTGAAAACCTCTGGCGCATGCTTTAGCACACCCTTAAGCATTGGCAATGTCTTGACGGTCTTATCAGCCACTGAGAAAGTGTCAAAAAGAAAATCGACATCCACTGGGTCGGCGTGGAGGTCGACATCATGGTTGGCCGCAGCTCTTTCAATCAAAGCGTTGAAGGCTGCAGAGTCCTCCGTTGGTGAAGTTTTTGCAGCAAAAAGTTGCGGCTCGTGTCCTGACTGAGGGTCCTCGGGGTCGCCTCCCGCAGACCATGGCTCATGGACATCCTCTGGGTCTGAGTATGCTGGATAATTATACTCGTCCTCCTCGTCTCCGTCACCCTCCCCAGCGTTAGAGTGAGTGGGTGAGAGGTCCAGACCCTGTGGAGATGTCGGCTCCATAGGGGCAGATGCACCGGCAGAGTCCAACTTCTTTTTAAGAGGAATATGGAAATGTTCCAACGCAGGCTCCGGAGTGATTTTCCTCTTGAGGAGAGAGAGCTTGCCTGTGTTGGCGTCGATGATGACCTCTCGACGCTCCTCGTTTGCCAGTGGTTGATGCCGTGTCTTCGGCACCACCAATGATGCCTTCGGCGTTGAAACCAGCTTCAAAGGCACCCGGCCCCATGTTTCGGAGCGAAGGCCTTCGGCGCCGTTCTCGGCGGTAGCGTGAAGTGAATCGGCTTCTGCGCCTTTGCCGGCTTCTGTGGAGGCTTGTGCGGCACGGCGTCCTTTGGCTCGGCCGCCGCGGCTTCCTCCCGAATCCGCTGCAGGGACTCCTAGACCTTCTTGGTGAGAGATGGGGAGGGCCGGATCGGCTCGAGCGAGTCCTCCGAGTCCGGATTTGGGTAGGCGACCAAAGCAGCCGTCTTCGGAGCCGACGCGTCACCTGCCGTTGCCTTATCAACTGGGATTAGTGCAGTCATAGGCTTGGGGTCGTCCTGACGCTTCTTCGGGGCCTTCTTATGGTCATCGACTTTCTTGGCGTCGACGCGACTCTTTAGAGCGTCGACCAGCTTCGGCGTCGACGCCGCCGCATCGGGGGTCTTAGCCTTAGGCTTCGGCACCGTGGTCTTCGGATCGGCCATTTTGGCGTGGCTCTTGGGCTCGACAGCCATTTTGGATTTCTTCGGCGCCGAGGTCTCCGGCGCCTTTGACCCAACCAGTGCGACTTGCGCTTTCGGTTTCGATCCGGATGGTGTTGACCCCGATGGCTTCTCTTTCGGTTTCTGGACCGGGAGTGGCGCATCACCAATGTCTGTGGCCGGGCCAGGAGGCGGGGCCGTGGGACGAGTATTGAGGTCTTGGGTAAGGCCCGAAGGCGATCCCTCGACCTGGGCCTTATGATGGGGGTTGACCCCGGAGTCAGTCTGAGGATGCTCCTCCTCTGAGCTATCCTCCATGGTGGCAATGGCCCCGTCGTCGTCCCCTACCTCCTCGACGACTTCCTCGAACTCTTCGTCTCCCGCGTCGTAGTCTTCCTCGCCCACCGACGCCGGGTTAGAGTCCGAAACATTTAGGATGGTGTCGTCTTCAACATCCTCTTCAAAGATGTTTGTTGGTGGGGGTGCCGATATCTGGGCCTGCAGTCTTGCGGCCCGACGTAACTTGAGAGTCTTCTTCGACCGGAACTTGGAGCAGGCCATACACTTGGCCTCGTCGTGGTCCGGCGACAAGCATCCGTTGCACACAGGGTGCACGTCGATGTGGGAATACTTTGAGGCACACACTGGGCACCTCTTAAATGGAGTTCGTTCCATGTTGAAGTAGTCTGGAGCGTCGTGTAGGCCCGTCCGCGCCGACAGCACGCGGAAGTGTTCGGAGCCGATGAATAAACCAACCCGAACGATAGACAATACCGACGCGAGTCCTAAAGACCTTTTGGTCTCAAGTAAAGAAAAGTTAAACAACTATCGATTCCGACAGAGGGAACCGAAACACATCCGAACCCAATGGCGGAAAAAAACAATCTGGGGATGGAGTCGATGCCCATGCGCACTGTAGTCCAGGGGAGGAGCCACCTATCTCGTGATACTTCGAAGACTCTTCCAGGACAACAATGTGCAATCATCCGGACCCAACACTAGGCGGCGATCTATGCACAGATATGAATTCAGCAGCCCACATGCCTCGAACGCTTGCGTCCAGGATCAGACTATATTTATTTTTGTGCTTTTGAGAGCCAAAAAATATTGAGTAGATACCTTTTCCTTGTAGGAATGGAATAACGGGTTCTATTGATTGTTGTTCAAGGAGAGGGATTAGTTACTTACCTGTAATCCTAGTTCTCTTCCAGGGGTATCCTCATCAAAGTCATAAGCATTAGAATATTCCCACCCATGTGCGGGACCCGGAAACACTATATTATATGTGATATATATATATATATATATATATATATATATATATATATATACACATGCAATAGCAGCCAAATAACATCAGAGCTGAAATATGCTGTGAAGAATTTCCGCCATACCTGAATAATCAGCATTAGAAACATGAAACACCAAAGATTGTTTAGAAACTGTTTTAATGCTCGAGCAACAGTAGAAATTCTCATAACTCACTGGAAGCATAGGAAGCTCCCAGGCTGCATTGCAAGCACACAGTCTAAAAATACTGAAAAGCTAACCTGTAGCTGAATAGCCATAAACTGACACCGTGCCTTTAAGGCACTCATGACTCCCTGTATCCCATCATGCCCCAGGGGTGACAGTTAGGTCAGTTCTTTTCGGAGACTGAAAACAAACCCAGTAACAAATATGTTAACAATGTAGGAAGGTGGATACCGGACTATGGTTGCCCCCAACTTTTTGCTTGGTGTTTTGCTAGTTTTCAGACTTAGTTGACCTGGGGCCCTACCAATCAGGACCCCAGGCCTACTGCTCTCTCTCTAAAATGGATTCCATGTACCTTAGGTACATTTCCAATTGGTACTGGACCACCTTATCAGACCCTGTAACTCAGGGCATAGGTGTACCCAGGGCCTACCAGGGGCTGAAGCATGTATTATGCCACCCCTGGATGGCCATCTAAATCTGACACAACTGGCTGCACGACAGCTGGGGCAAGGTGGTGTAATCACCCTTTGCTGTAGATATAGTATACCTATATCTAACCCTAAAATGGACACACAGATTCCTATCAGTCACTCCTATGGCAGGCCTTGACAAGCCTGAAGGCAGAGTGCTTGGAATCGTGTGAGATGGTGCTCTGGCATGAGCTGAGCCCGTTTGCAGCTTGCGGAACCAAGTCCTAATAGCTGTTCCATGATAACGCATACCATATACTCTTAATTGCATTATAATCCTCGTGGTTAAATGCTATCTTTGGTATCGCTTTATCAAAACATGTCGAGTAAGGTGTCATACGAATTGGAATACTAACCCCTCGCCAATTCTGGCGACGGGGTTAGCATTCCACCCTTCTAGAGGGACACGACATGTATGTAACTGTGAACCCCGGTTAAAGTTAACTCAAGCCTCAGCATCACAAAATGGATGCTGCCACCACAGACACGAGTCTGACCCCCTGCAGCTGGGAGTCCTTCCAGCGAGGGGAGCTTGGACAAAGGGTTTCCTGTTGGGGGCGGTGCTAGCACCATCCCAGACAGGGTTTTGTGTATCCTGGGTAGGCAGGGCTTTACAGGAAGGTGACTGCAAGTGGCACCCTGGTGCTCACTACGCATCTGCCGGCTAGAACCAGTTCCAGGGGCACACCAGCCCCTGGCCTGGGGAAAGTCCGGCATGGGAGAGGGGTGTAACCACCCCCCTTACTGGTCCCACCCCTAGGGCAGGACCTAGTCGCGTACCTACCCCTTTCTTTAGGATAAAGGCAGGAGCGGGGACCCTTCCAAATTAGATCATCTTTGAATCAAGAAACTACTTTCTACGAAAGGATCTCTCGACTTCTTCTCAAGATTTCTCCCTTGTGACTAAGGAGTAGTCACCCTGCACCCGCAGGCACCATCTAAAAACACTGCAGTTTGCTGCACGCCCTTCCTCCGGAATCCGACTGACCAGCACGACGAGACCCGGCTTCCCTGGCCCCTCTGACCTCTACCTACGTCTACAGCTCAGCTGTGATCCGTGGGTGCGATGAGACCTCGAGGGACCGGCCATCTTCCAGACTGCACGACTCTTGCCCAGCACGACCGCCGAGGGATCCTCGTGTGAGTGCTTTGGGGTCCGAGAAGCCCCAACCCTGAGCAGCTCCAGCACCGAAGTTCAGCTCTCCAGCATCCACCAGATCTGCGTGGGGCCCTTCTGCTTTTTGCTGCTCACCGCGTTGTCTGGCTACTAGCCCGCTGGCTTGTGGCCTTCCCGACGACGACCGACGACATCACCACTGCTAGTCTGGTTGCTCCAGACTGGCCCTTGCTCCCTTCCAAAAGAGGAGCACCCCGGACCCTCCTGGTCCACTCCAGACGCCATTTTAGGTCCACCGCGTGGGCTTGAATTTGCCAAGACTTGTTGCCCCAATCCTGGGTCCAGCGACGTCGACAGCATCAACCATCGTGGGACAGCTCGCACCTTCATCCTGGTCGCCGACAACGCCTCCTGGTCCGTGAGACTGCAGAGCCCAGCGTCGCCCACTCACCTGGTCGAGGTGACTCCATCCGGTGCCATCCTGGTGCCCATCTGATCACTGGCCAGGACTTGGTGCCCTCTGCTTACAGGTGTCTTCCATCTTCGATCCAGGCTTGGCTCCATCGAACAATCTTCACTGGTCGCCTGCCAGCAACTCCTTTCAGGCTCCGGTTCGTCAACGAGGATTCCCGACGTCTTTTCAGACCTATGCAGCCGCAGCCCCTGGGCTAGGTAACTTCGGCATTTCGGTGCCCCAGCATAGCCTCACTATCCAAGGGTCCAGATCCACTTTCGTTTTTGACCTACCTAGTCGGGTTCGCCCGAGAACACCAACTTTGCTTTTACTAGCCTCCATAGACTTTGTCCCGCATCCCGCGTGAGAGTGCACACTCTGCACCCGAGTCCCCTAGGCCTCATACTAGTAATCTGAAGGTTCAGTAACGTAGTCCTAGCGATTCCAAAGCCTATTAGTCCAGTACTTACCTGCTAGTAATTTCGCATTCCCCTTTCATAGTATATGGTTTTCCGTGCCCCTCGGGCATTTGTGTAAATTGTGCAACTTAAAGTATTTTCGTAAGAGTTTTGTTGTGTGCTTAGTACCCTGTCCTCATAAAGAGTACAGGGCTGTTATGAAAATAAACAGTGTATTTATTTAGATCACAACACTTGTGTGGTGTCCTTTCACTTGGTGTTCAAGGGGTATATGTGATGGTATAACAGCTGGCTTAACACGCCCTCTAGAGTTTAGCCCGTAGACTGCTCTTGTCCATGCTACTAGGATAGCTGGTCCATCGGTTGACTTACAACCAATCATCAATAAGGGTTGTTTGGACTGATACATAGTGATCACTAGAATAGTGAGCACTGAATATCAGGCCAACTTCTCACAAACAATATCTCCTTATTAAAGAGTATCCTTTGCCCGGGGAGGCGGGAGGGTTGCTTATGACTTTGATGAGGATACCCCTGGAAGAGAACTAGGATTACAGGTAAGTAACTAATCCTTCTCTTCCAGGGGATCCTCATCAACAGTCATAAGCATTAGAATAGAATAGCAAGCCTCGCCTATTCCCGGCGGGCAAAGGAATGATAAGACAGTAATCACATCAACGAGTCTGAGTAGGCTATAGGCTACCCAAACAGATTCCTCAAGGAGGCTTGCCCTACTTGAGTATCGGCCCTGGAATCAGATTTGAGACAGTAATGCCTCATAAAGGTATGAACCGATTTCCAGGTTGCAGCCTTGCATATTTCTGACATTGGAATGTCATGCAAGAAAGCTACTGTAGCGCTTTCCCTCTAGTGGAATGCGCTTTGGGTGACACCAACAAAGGCTTGCCTGCAAGCTGATAGGCCAATTTAATGCAAGAGACAATCCATCTGGAGATGGACCTCTTGGCCGCTGGAAAACCTGTCCTCATTGAACCATAGTTTACGAACAGTTGATTCGTTTTCCTAATCCCTTTAGTCTTTTCCAAATAAAACTTGAGCACTCTCTTAAGATCTAATGAGTGAAGTGACCGCTCGGCTGGGGTCGTAGGATTTGGAAAAAACGAAGGGAGGGAAATGAACTGATTTATATGAAAATCAGAAATGACTTTAGGCAAGAAAGATGGATGAGCCCTTAGGACTAATCTGTTGTGGTGGAAAACAGTATATGGTTCCTTCGCACAGAGTGCTTGTATCTCGCTTACTCTGCGAGGAGAGGTAATCACCACCAAAAAGGCTGCCTTCCAAGAGTGATGTTGCAAGGAGGCCTTGTGGATGGGCTCGAAAGGAGGTGACATTAACCTGGATAGAACCAGGTTCAATTCCCATAGAGGAGAAGGATTTCGCACAGGGGGATACACTTTTTTCAACCCCTGGAGGAAGTCCTTAACCACTGGAACCTGAAAGAAAGAAATCTGATCAGGTGATTTTCTGTATGCTACTATGGCTGACAAATGCACTCTAATAGAAGTGTACTTTAAACCAGCAGTTGCCAGGGAAAGGAGGTATGGCAAGATGACGTCCTCCTGCCCTTTAGTCAGATCTAAGTGATGATCCCTACACCACAAGTAAAACCTTTTCCACTTGAACGCATAGGACGCTCTCGTGGAAGGTCTCTTAGCCTCCTTTAAAATGTTCATGCATTCAGGAGGCAAGTTCAAATGTCCATTTTGCAGGACCTCAGGAGCCATGCTGTTTGGTTCAGTGATGGGAGGTTGGGATGCATTATCCTGCCGTTTATCTTGCTCAACAGGTCCGGCCTGCAAGGGAGTCGTTTGTGTGGACACACAGATGTAGAAGGTCTGGGTACCACCACTGCAGCGGCCAATCCGGAGCTCTCAGGATCATTTCCATGTTCGACCTGAGGAGCTTGGAAACTACTCTCGGAATCAGAGCCAGGGGAGGAAACGCGTATGCGAATGTCCCTGACCAATCCATCAGTAGAGCATTCCCCTGCGTTCCTGGCCGGTGGAACCTGGACGCGAAGGCGTGGCATTTGGCGTTTGTCGTCTGCAAACAAGTCTATGGATGGACGACCCCAGCAACAAAAAAGCTCTTCTACTACTTTGTCGTTTAGCACCCAGTCTGGCTGATCTTCGAAGTGCCTGCTGAGTGAGTCTGCTTTTACGTTCAACTCGCCCAGAAGGTGCACTGCCACTACTGTGAGGCCTCGAGAGAGAAGCCAATACCAGATTGTCTGAGCCTCTCGAGAGAGTGGGCGAGATCTTGTGCCTCCTTGTTTGTTCAGATAGAACTTGGTGGTCGTATTGTCCGTCTGAACTAGGACTGAGTTGGACTATCGCTGGAAAGAAAGCTTTGAGAGCCAGGAATACCGCTCTGAGCTCCAGCATGTTGATGTGGTATGTCTGCTCCTGCGCAGACCACTGGCCTTGAATTTGAAGCGGACCCAGTGTGCTCCCCAGCCTTGCAGGGAGCCGTCACTATAGACTGGGATGGAAAGGGTTGGTGAAGCGGTACCCCCACCAGTAAATTCTTTCTCCGAGGCCACCATTTGATGGCATCTTTCGTGGCCTGGGAAACAGTGATACGATCTTCCCAGCGTCCTGTCGCTTGGTCCCACTGGTCCTCTAGAGCCTGTTGTAGAGGACGCATCCTTAGCCTGGCGTTTGGGATGAGAAAAATGCAGGACGCCATGGAACCCAGCAGGGATGCTACTTGTCGGGCTGTTGGAAGCCGAGACTCTAGCAGAATCCCACATTTCTGACTCATGGAAAAAAGTCTCTCCTCCGAAGGAAACGCTTTTCGCACGCTTGTGTCCAGAACGGAGCCTAGGTAGTGGATGGACTGTGTAGGCCGCTGGACTGACTTCTCCAGGTTCACATGGAGGCTGAGCCTGTGTAGCTGGTGCAGGCACAGTTGTAGATCGTGCGTTACCTGTACCGGAGATGGGCCTTTTAGGAGCCAGTCGTCCAGGTATGGGTAGATGAAGAGTCCCTTTTTGTGAAGAAAAGCCGCCACCACTGCCATGCATTTGGTGAAGACTTGTGGCGCGGACTTGAGACCGAAGGGTAACACTTTGTACTGGTAGTGCTTGTTCCCTACAACTAACCTCAAGTACTTGCGATGTTGTTGAGCAATTGGGATGTGAAAGTACGCCTCTTGCAGATCCCCCGAACACATCCAATCTCCGGCTTAAAGATGTGGACATATTTGCAGAGGCGGCTGGTGACATTTGAAAATGGTGCGGCGTTAACCAATTGACGTACAACACTGTAGCAAGCGAGCGTAGCGAACGAGCCCGAACCACCTACCCCCCCCCAAGAAAATTTAGAAAAAAGAGTGGGCAAACAGTGGATTAATGGCACGCACTGCCAACCCTTTCAACCATGCACAAAGACCAGACAATTCTCCAAGCAGGACTTGTACTCCTTTCCTTTCACAATAAAAGGGATCCTTTGAAGCGCCCAACAGCCCTCCCTTAATTTCAAGTACCGAAGCAATGATGAAAGTATCAATGTGAAGGGCATTTTTGAACGGGGGCCACGTTCAAGAAGCCCCTTAAATAGAGCACAAAGAAGAAAAAGTAAACGTATTACAGTGGATTAGCAAACGAGCAAGCACTCATTACTCTGTCCACAAAAGGACAATTACAATTGGCTGCAGAGTTCATATTCCATACAATTACAATACAATACTGATCCCACTGGAATCAATTAAATAATTAGCGGGCAGTGATGAAGCATTTCTAGATGGTGAAGTATTTTCAGGAGCCAAATAGTATGTTCTGTCAAACATTTGTTACAGTCTGTATTTCGCACGTCACATGCCCTAAACTGACATAACATCCAAACTTCAAAAGTTGGATTACATAATTTACAACATATGTACATTTCCTCTTGTGTCTGGCGTTGCCCCCATTAAACATCACTGTTCACCTGTCTGAGCTTGCTATGTTTCTTGGAATTCCAGGTTCCAGATTCATAGGGTCTGCTTGGACTCAGTCGTACACACCTCCCAGTAGCAAGAGAAAGCAGATTAGGTACAAAAACACACAGGGTGCAGGTTCAATATTGGCATGACCCCACTGGATTTACCAAGGGGGTGAGGAGAACTGTTCCTTCTATGTAGAGGAATAAAGGGTATACCCCACTATCGCCAGCCAGTACTGCTCCCAATCTAAGGGTCAGCCATTACGACTCAGGAGGATACTACCCAAGATGAGGAATGTAGTCCTAGCCCCCTAGAAACCAAGCACCCTGGAACGAGTAACTGTGTGGTCTCTGTCATAGGCAACCATGAAGAACATATGTATAATTGGTGAGAACTCTAAGGAGACACGGAAATATAATCACAGGATGGTGTATCGGCAACAAGAGCACAGGGCTTTGATCCTTCCACTTCTACTTAGACACAGCCCTGCACAAAGCTGAAGCAGACTAAAGGAAAGTACCCCCCCATCCTGCCAGAACATTTGTTATTGCCAGGACTGAATGTAATGCAAGCACACCGGACAAATGGACTGAGGAAGGCAAAAGGGATGCCCAGCCCTCCACTAAAGGAGAACCCTGAAAGAGAACATCTCAGAAAAAGATGACTGACTTCACCAGTGAAGAGCATCGTTATTCAGCAATTAAGGGGGCATACCTGTGTGTTGGTCAAGATGTTTGCAATCACAGCAATGTGTGAAGCATGATTACTGAAATCATACCTGCGTGTGGTGCACGATTGCAGAAACAATAGTAGAGTGGGACACATTATTACAAATACTCCGAGCAAAATATGGTAAAGTCAGCCTTAATTTCAGAGATCGGCCTACGTAGTTATCTATAGAACTGTTTACACAATACTTTAATATCAATGAGGTTGACTGCAATGTTGCACCACTTATGCCTCTCACAATATGAGGGGTATTGCGCTTGTGAAAAATAAACTCCTGCTGGAGCAGGAAACAAATCAGCAGCAAGATATTTGAGTGAGCTGGCTCCCCGGGGGCTTTAACTTAACAATATTACTTCCACTTGTGAAACGGACAAACACAATGTCAAAGGCACTGTGGCAATAATGCTGCGAATGCCACCAGCAGATGGGTGCTTCGTATGGGATTCTTCGACTTTGCGGCCCATGGCTAGGAGGTCAGGTCAAGCAGCTGAGGCTGTGAGCTTCATACTGCCAACCGAATGTACCTGACATTTATCTGTGGCTCATCCCGCAATCAGCTTCCCTGTACTCATGGAAACTAATCACGGACACATCCGCAATCTGTGCCTCTTGTAACGTGCAGTATCCCTGCCCTTTAGAGACGGGTATTAAACTCTTACTGAGTTTTCCCTCAGATAGTGGCATTTACCATTAAAATGTGTGTTGTCCTCAAAAGTAGGCAAAACAAAGCAAATTATGCAGCTTAATGCGGCACACTTTCAAACACTTTCACTGTTTTGCCACTGCTGCATACATTAACGCCGTATGGGCAAACATTTCACCTTTTTATCAGTTGAATATCTAAATATAGCAATCAGCAACTGACAGGTCTGAGGGGACCTGCAGCCGCGCGATAGAAGGAAGGTCTGCCCCTGCACAGCAACACATGCGGTACCGTTTTTATTAATGCGTTTTGATCTGTTTGAGCTAGAAAAAGTAATTTTTTTGTCAAAATCAGCAAGTTATGCAAACCGTGATGGATTATGTGGCAAGTGTGGCAAATCAAAGATTATGCCAGAAACGCCGCAAAATTGCATGTTTACAGGGGTCGTACTCCAGTAGTGAGCCCCACAAATTCACAACAATACTTAATTATTAACTGTCACTTTGCATACATGTGTTTACTTTAATATCAAGCGAGTACGCCGTCTCAGAGAGAATAAGTTAGAAGGGATCCATCAAGTCAGGCGGAATTCTCTTCACTTCGTCGAGGGTTCATGTAAAAGTTGCTTCTTCAGTCGCGGCCGGTGGAACGACTCCAGTCACGGCCGGCATGAATCAGGGGGCTGGGGGGAAAGGGGGTAACCGCGCGGGGAGGGGTGGGTTAATGCAATGAATTAAACTTACCAGGCATGAGGCATCTTCTTCGGTCCCACGTCGCCCCACATCTCCTTTGCAACGCTCAACAGGAAATACTAACGGCGCCAAATCAGGAGACCGAATGCGAGGGGGGGGGGGGGGGGGGGGGTGCGGGCGGCGGGCCCTTGTTTCCTCGTATCCTGGAATTTGATAGGGCATGGGGCGACTTTGCGCAAAACGCGTCACCGCCCGGGCAGGAACCTATCTACAGACGCATGCACTACACTGGGCATGCGCAGCATCCTAATGGTGTGTGAATGTGAGTGAGGGGCAATGCTCCTCACTCACATGCGCAGTCAGACCATCTTCTGGATGCCTGCTCTCGCCTGCGTGCGCAGGCGAGAGCAGGAGACATGCGCACTTTAACCCCTGAAGCACAGGCCGGCCCGGAAATGTAAACAGATGAATTGTGAAAGCCGTCAATTTGTCTGCTTACATTCCTGTTGCCCAAACTGCAGTGAGCAGTTTCTTTTATGAGGCGCTGCCCCGGCGCCCCTATGGACCAGCCGCCCCTGCTGATTTGCGGAACTTTTCTTTGACAATGACTTTATTTAATAGTCTTAGATCGAGTATTGGTCTGAACTTACCCTCCTGATCTTTTTTGGTGACAAGAAAGTATCTGGAGTAAACTCCCTTTCCTCTTAGAGAGGGAGGAACCTCCTATCGCTCTTTTTTGCAGTAGGACTTTCACCTCTCTTCGGAGCAAGCTTAGCTGGTGAGGGCAAGAGCTCTTTGGAGGAATGCTCTTCGGAGGCGCACGGAAACGTAGCTTGTATCCATTGCACAGTATATTCAGCACCCACTGATCCTTTATGATGCTGACCCACTCTGCCAGGTGTTGTGAAGCACTTCCTCCCACTGGAGTGGGTAACGGCGCCAGAGGAAGCCACTGCTCAGGCCTTTCCTCCTCTTGTGGTGTTAGAGGATTGTTGGTGACCTCCTCTACCTCTGCTGGGTTTGCCTCGAAACTGGGGTTTCCCCTGTTTCTTACTTTGGGACCACTGAGGGGTTTGAACCCTCTGTTGAGCCCCTCTCCCCCTGTTGGTCTTGAAGCGGCGTTTGAATTCTTATTTCTTCTCCAAACCCACCGCTTTCACTGTATGTAGTTCAGTCTTCATTCGGGTCATCTCTTCGTCAGCATGTTCCCCGAAGAGAGCAGAACCCGAAAAGGGGAGATTAAGGATGCGATGTTGAGCATCCGGCTTCAGACCTGTAAGGCGTAACCAGGCCGACCTTCTGGCACAAACCCCATGTGAATAGGAATGCGCCGCAAGTACTGCCCCATCCGCAGCCGTGCTTATCATCTGATTCGCCACCAGACATCCTTCTGTCACAGTCTCTTCAAAATCCTGCTGGGCTTCCTTTGGCAGTTTGGATTTTAACCTTTCCATGGAGTCCCATAAGGTTCTGTCGTATCGACCCAGAAGCGCAGCCGCACTAGACACCTTAAGAGAGGAAGCAGCTGAGTTGCAAACCTTGTGACCCCAGGAGTCTTGAGATTTGCTGTCCTTGTCTGGTGGGACTGAAGAGGAACCAGCGACTGCGTGCGTCTTCCTCGCCGCTGCCACAATTACAGAGTCTGCTGGAGGGTCAGATTTTACAAAAACCGGGTCAGAAGAGGCCGGTTTGTATTTTTTCTGAATGCGGGCTGGCACCGCTCTGATAGCCGCTTGAGTTAGGAAAACCTCTTTGACAGGATCCATAATCCCCGGGACTAAAGGCAGCAGTGGACGGGAGATGGCTTTCTTGTGCAAAGTCTCAAAAACGACTGTCGTTGTTACCTGAGGGACAGACATTTCAATGTTCAGTTTCAGTGCTCCTCTTTGCAGGGCATCCAGATACGTGCCAATGTCATCCACTGGGGAGGATCTGGACGTAGGACTGTCCGTCAACGTAGGGGTGTAGTCCCTCTTGGACGACATGGTAGAAAAGGTAGATGAAGTAGACAGAGTTCGTCGACGTCTACGGTGAGCACTGTGCCTCCGCTCCCGCGATCTTTTTGAACGCTCCTCCTGTCTAGGAGAGCGAGATCTGATCCGATCTTCTGACAGAGGTCTTCTTCTGTGAGATCGGGATCTTCTGGGAGATCTGGTTATTGTTCTCACAGGTGATTTGCGCCTGGGAGGACTACGGTTGTCCATCTCCTCTACCAGATTCTAAAGAGGAGACCTGTGTTGTGGGCTGGCATATTCTTGCATACGTTTGGTAGCCCCAGAATTTCGCCAGTGGTCCAAAGACTTGTACCATCTAGGTGACAGTCTGACTTGCTCAGCCGAAGGATCTGGCCGACGCTCAGGAGACCTGCGCACAGGACTTCTGGACCTTGAAGATTCAGTTGAGGAGCCAGAGGACCGTGAAGAAGAATGACAGGAAGCAGACTGTTACCATGATCACATCTGAATGCCTCGACGTCGAGCGTTCTTCCCTCGCCGCCAAACGCCTTCGGGGAGTCGGCGGGTCAAACAAACAATCTCGACTTCGGATGCCTATGTGAGGATCTATGGTCTCTCGACGTCGAGCGGCGATGACCAGCCGTTGACTGAGTCCTCTGTATCGATGTCGAACGGCGATGACCGGCCGTCGATGGAGCTCTCTGCCTCGACGTCGAACGGCGATGCCCGGCCGTCGACGGAGCCCTCTCGCTCGACGTCGAACGGCGATGACCGGCAGTCGACGGAGTCTTCTGTCTCAACGTCGAGTGCCTGTGCGACGACAGTGGAGGGGTATTGGGCACCCTCGACGCCGAGCGTCGACGAGACACTGACGGAGAATGCGTCCTCGATGCCGATCGACGAGTTACTGTCGACGGCGGAGGGGTCTTGGTCCTCGAAGCCGAACGCCGCTTCTTGGACGACGGCGGAGGAGTCACACTTCGACGCCAGTCGTCGCCTGGATGACGACGGCAGAGTGACCTCCCTCGACGCCGATCGTCGCCTGGTTGACGACGGCGGAGGGGATTTAGACGACAGAATTGGATCCTTCGTCGACGTACCTGTTCTTTGACGGCCTTTTTGACGCCAAACGATCCACCGGTGGTTCTTTCCTCAGCGCCAAGCCTGACGCTGAGGCTGAAGGGATGGAAGACCTGTGTTTTGAAGGTGTTTTAGTCTACTTGGAACCCTTCTTTCCCGGAGACCTTCCTCTGGATGACCTATGAGCCAGGCCATAGATGCAAATTCTCTCCCTGTCTTTGAGAGTTCTTCCTGACAGGTGCTCGCAGTGAGGACAGCTGCCTGGATCATGTTCTTCAGGCAGACACAGGATACAAACATCGTGGTTGTCTGATTTTGCTTTCTTGTTACCACAAAAAGGACACTTATCAAAAAGTGAAGGCATTTTCCACTGAAAAAGCCCAGTAAACTGACTTAAAAAGGCAGTTCCTTACTTGACTAGATGTAAAATGTCAAAGTAAGTGAAAAAGTTGTTCAAAGTGAAGTAATTTTCTGTCAGAAAACAGAAAATAGTGGAGCTGTGTAACCAGGATCCTTCCTGAAGGAGCCGGAAAGAACAACTGACCTGTCACCCCTGGGGCATGATGGGATACAGGGGGTGATGAGTGCCTTAAAGGCACGGTGTCAGTTTATTGCTATTCAGCTACAGGCTAGCTTTTCAGTCTTTTTAGACTGTGTTTGCAATGCAGCCTGGGAGCTTCCTATGCTTCCAGTGAGTTATGAGAATTTCTACTGTTTCCTGAGCATTAAAACAGTTTCTAAACAATCTTTGGTGTTGTTTCTCATGTTTCTAATGCTGATTATTCATGTATGGTGGAAATTCTTCACAGCATATTTCAGCTCTGATGTTATTTGGCTGCTATTGCATGTTTATACATATCTATATACATATATATATATATATATATATATATATATATATATCACATATAAAATAGTGTTTCCGGGGGCCCGCACATGGGCGAGAATATTCTAATGCTTATGACTATTGATGAGGATCCCCTGGAAGAGAACTATAGTTTCCTTTTGTAATGCACGCAATGGGCGTTTTTAAGCTCTTTGGTAGAATCGTGGGCAGAGGGGACTTGGACAGAGTTGTGAATTTGTTCTCGATAATTTGCAATACTCACTTGTCTTTCATCAGATTCCACTTTTTCAGGTGTCTTGATGTACTCCCTCCCAGTGGAGTGGTGAACAGAAGCGAAGAATTGGAGCCCTCATTGTTTGGACTGAGTTCTGGATTTTGCAGAGGAGGAAGAGCATTGCTGCGGGTGTCCTCTTCCTCCAGCCAGGGGTATTTTTCTTGTTGATGTTGCCCTCAATGTTTTGCACACAGGACCACTGTTGGGACTGAACTTGCTGCCTGCCTTGGTATCTATATTGTTATCAGGGATATCAAGACTCATTATTTAGGTTTCTCCTTTAGTCCAACTACTTTCAGTATCTCAGCTTCCTCATTCATCCATTCCATTGTCCATGTGGGAGCCAAGTAGGACCGAACCAGGGAAGGGAAGATTCACGAGTTTAAATTGTGTATCTGGTTTCAAGGATGTTAAATGCAACCAGGACGAACATCAAAAAGAAACATCATGGCACTACAGTGTGTCAATTAAGTATGCAGAATCGAATCAACAGATGTAATGACGCCCCGGTTTGAAACTAGTGGTTCTAAATTACCTCTAGAAGTCTTGTATGCTGTACCTTGGCAGACTGTCTGCAAAAAAGGGCAGCAACTCCCAAAGTGATGTGTTTAGTCTTCGTAGCAATGTTGAGATGCTTGTTGTCTTAAAGGCAACCACGGAGGGTGGCGGAGTGAGCTAAAGAATAATGATGGATTAAACCCAGATCAGTTGACTGGGGATGAGTGCTTTCAATGTTCAACACTACGTCCATCACCGCCTTTGGTTTTGCTTTGGTAACCACTGTAGTGTAGTTCCTATTTTCCCTATAGGCCCTGCGCATTGGAATAACAAACAGTAGTATGGACGTAGAAGTGCGGTCTTCCAGGTCTCTACTGACTATGCTAAACTTAATTGGGTTTGTACCAACTAGCTCAGAGGTCACTGGAAACTTTCTTGACTGAATAGGAAGTGATCAGCTTCCCTGGTACAGACAATAAGGGATTCAGTTTTCCAACAACCGCATAAACATGACAACGGGCGTTTTCAGGACTCGATATTTGTGGCACCTGTGTCATCTTTGTAATCGTTTTTAACCCAGCTCTAACTTATTATTGTAAGAGTTGACGCAAAAATGCGAATCGCACACGATTAGTGTCGGGAATTCACGTTCTGCATTTTCAAGCGCCATCTTTAAAGATCTGATTTCAGCTCTCTGAGCCGAACAGTTTCTCACTGATTCAGTTTGTTATTTTCGCTCTGAATTTACCGCACAGCCAGCGACCTTTAACAATCGCGCAGGCTGCATCGTAGGATTTGTTCTCTACGTTGTAATGCTGTACAAATCTGTCTGTATAGATTATACAGGAGTATTGTTGGAGGCAGAATTTCGATTGGCAGAGGATATTCTTGTTCATAAGTCAAATCATTCAGTTTTTTTCATGTGTGGGGCGAAATAGTATTTCACATCTTCCGCGCCAAGAGAATTTACATACTGTATCCATTTCGGATCCAGTGACATAGGCAGGTTTACTGGGCTGAATAGCGCCTCGAAGGCGGATTCCGCTGTGAGGACATTGATCCTTTTGCTATGTGCTAGTTCTCGTTCATTCGCTAATGCAGTTTCTACTGCTTTCACAGTATTTTCTGTGGGACTGAATGTTTTTTCTGCTTGTGTGTACAAGTGTGATTTGTAAGCTATTGGTACCGTTTCTCCCTCATTAGAGGTTAGGTACGTGAATCCGCATCTTCCTGGGATGACTCTGATTACAAGATTGCGTGTGTTGTCACGTGCATCTAATTTTGTTTTTGCTAACATATCTGTTTGCAGTGATCTCAAAATTTGTGTGTTTTTGAGTCCAGTTGATTGGTTTAAAATCAGGTTTAATTCGTTCGTAGAGAGGTTTAACCCTCTCCGCGTAGCTTAGAATGTAAGTTCTTCCGAAATTCAGGAAACCTAGAATCGATTGCAAGTTCTTCAGCGTTTTCGGTGCTTGGAGTACAGCGCACTTCTCTAAGAAGTTGTCTGCTATGCTTTTTCCTTCACTTGATAATTCGTATCCGAAAAATAATACTGTCATATGGGCAATTCGAGACTTTCTAAAGTTGAATTTGTAACCCTCTGCTGCGAACCCAAGTATTATGGTGTTCACTCTTTTCAAGTGAGTCTCCAAGTCGTCGTCTGTTAGATAGATATCATCGACGTTAGATAATGCCTCATCATCATACATTTGTAGTAACTCTGTTACTCTGGCTGAAAATAGTCCTGGGCTGTTCTTGAATCCCTGTGGGAGCCTACAGAAATTTTTCTGAGACCCCATTACTGAGAAAGCGGTCAAGTATCTGCTTTCTGGTGCAATATTTTGACAAAAGAAACCATTAGATATATCTAATGTCATTTTATATTTTTTACGGACTATGTTATTCATTAGTGAAGCACTATGCGAATTCTGTACTGCAAATGTTTTGCAACATGAGTTAAGGTGTCTGTAATCCAAAACTAGACGATATGAATCGTCCGGTTTGGAGACAGGAAACAAAGGTTTGTTCATTTGAGAGGTGCATGTTTCAATCACCCCCTGGTATTCAAGTTGATCTAAAATCTCCCTGACTTGTTTTTTAGCTTCTTGCTTAATTGGATACTGCCTTTGTGCAGTCGGTTGACTTTTTAACTGGATTTTGTGAGGAGGAGAGTCCTCATCCCATCCTACATGATTTTTATATAATGCTGGTGCCTGGGCCACTGCCCATTTCCATATTTAGTGTGAATCGGAATGTGATTCGAGAAGGCAGGCATAATCATTTCTTCGCCACGAGGGCACTCCCTGACAAACTCTGGGGGCCAATCTTTTTCAGCTAACAGGATGTCATAGCCTTTTGAGAGTTTATCCCAAAATAGACCCCTTATTTTTCTGGTCTTATCCTCTATACGCAATGTTATTTCGTATATCTTATGAGGGTCGCTAACTCTGGTGTCGGCAGTTTCTACTTGAAAGTATTCATTCGTGTCCACTGTCTCCAGATGACTCATCAGGATCTTGCGAGCTATGGTGATTTCTGCTGCACTGTCTAGCATTGTCTGTGCCCACTCCCCGTTTTTCAACTGTGTCCTCAGTATTCTCGGCATGTTCGATTACTTTAATACTGGCTACCTTCTTTCTTGGAAATTGAGATTTTTTACTTTGAGCAGGTTCCTTGTCTTTGGACTTGGTGTGCTCTCCTGGGTCTGACCGTCCTCTTCTTTCCGATTTCTGCGAAAAAGATCCAGAGGGACGTGTATCAATACTTTGATATCTATCAGGTTTCTTCAAATTATCCCTATTTCTAAGGTTATATCTTTTCTCAGAGGGCTCCCTCTAGGGAGACTGGTGTTCTCGAGTCGGAGTTCTTTCCCTCCGTCGAGGAGACCTTCCTCTGGATTGGAAAACTTTTTCCTTGGGAGTGGATTGTTTATTTCCATCCCAGCTCTTTTTAGGAGTATTTGAATTATTTTTAATAAGTTTTTCAGGATTTTCGAGCAGTTGGGGCTTTACTGGTTTTCCACCCAAGCTGTCTCTACCTAGTTCTTCATAACATTTTTCTATAATTCTGGCAAGCTCAATTGGTTGATCTGTTATATCCGTTTCCTTCAATTTCTGGCGGATCGCTTTATCCTCCATTGCCAATTGAACTAACTCTCTATATGCCTTTGTTAATTCTCTTATTTTAACTAAGAGTTTTTCACTTGACATTTTATCAATGTCCGGATGTGGTGTGTAGCTGGCTAGAACCGGCCACGTTGCTCCTGGTCTACCTAGTGGACCGAGCCTGGTAATATGATCATTGTGTTTTAGGGCGCCTTTAAACCAGAGAAGGTGCTGTTGGTATTTTAATGGGATTTCAATCTCCTCGAAAGGAGCGTACTCATCCGGTGGTTCCCCTATTTTGTAATAGTGGAACTCGTTTGTTGCAGCGTTTGCCGCTGGAAATTTTATCCAAGAATAGAATACCTCTGTCTGCCGATATTCGTGTGCCTCTATCACGAAGACGACTGTGCCACCTTGTGTGGTCAGTCCATTTTCTATAAGTTTTAACGTTATAGTTTTTCTTATGGGATGATTATCGCACCCGGTTCAGTAGTCCCTGTACCATAGGGACCCTGCTGAGTCGCATTTACTGCAGCATCAACAGTTCCGTTTTCAGTGTCTGACATTGTAAAAATGCAGGTTTTTTGCAGAGCAGGTCTCCAAGGAGACAAAGATTAGGTGCACAATATTTTGGAACACAGCATCCTTCAACGTTTAATAAACCAGAGCTTTACATAGGAATCTCTTCCTACTAAGTTCGGGCGGATTTTAACCTTTCACCCACTCCAGACGTCTATTGGAGTATTTACGGGAGAAAGGGTCTGTGTGAAAAATGCACGACTGAGTTACTCTAACGTCTTGCGTTAGTTTTATCGCCTTACCAAACGTTGGGCGCCATGTAGTGTAGTTCCTATTTTACCTATAGGCCCTGCGCATTGGAATAACAAACAGTAGTATGGACGTAGAAGTGCGGTCTTCCAGGTCTCTACTGACTATGCTAAACTTAATTGGGTTTGTACCAACTAGCTCAGAGGTCACTGGAAACTTTCTTGACTGAATAGGAAGTGATCAGCTTCCCTGGTACAGACAAGAAGGGTTCAGTTTTCCAACAACCGCATAAACATGACAACTTTGCTCCTTAGAATAAGAGTCAATCTCTAGAGTCGTGTGAAACAATAGACAGTTATTTTACTCAGTCAGTTGTGCAGATTACTTTCACCAAGATGCAAAGAACAGAGAGACGGGCGTTTTCAATAAAAAGGTATTATTTATTGAACAGTCTTTCTTCTCATGCAAGAGAAATGAATTGCCACAATTGCAAGACTTGTTATTATAAAAAGTGCGTACAGTAAAATGAGGATTGCGAAATAATACTGTAAAAGCATTGATATGGTTTCTTAGCCATACAATGGTTAAAATGAATAAAATATATACATTCATATATATACACATTTGACTAACGTACTCAACTGGTGCTTCTAACTACGCCTACCCCAGTGTACCTGACCTAAGCCTAATACTTGGGAGGGAGTAAGTAGCAGTTTTAGTTAAGTTGGTTTTGCCAAGGTTTGCTTCAAGAATTCTCTCTAAGGGTTTAGTCAACACCATACCTCTGAAATAGAATGTTGGAGGTCTTGTATCTCCTTTCAGGACTCGATATCCCAGTCACTCACAAGAGTAGGCTGGAAACGCCGGAGCTGGATTTTCTCTGCAAGAGAAAAGACAGCGTCTCTCTCAGCGCGTCAAGGAGGAGGGGCAGCGTCCGTGGGCTTCTCGCATCTGCTGGGCTCTGCAAGGGACAGCTGTTCTGCTCCTGTATTCACCACACCATCGCTATCATCGATGTCGCAGCTTTTGCTTAAGGCAACGTTGGTAATATTTATACCTGAAAGGTGCCTTGTTTGACGTAAGTTTTTGGACATAAGACTTCAATAAAGATGTCACTAGGAAGTGATCATCCTTTCAGTGCTCATTAGAGTTCTATTACTAAACAAAACATAGCAAGCAGGGTTTTCCCAGGTTGCTGAGTTTTATCTTGTTGAAGAACCCTGAGTGTAATCTCGGAATCTAAGATAGTGGCTTCTGCTGTGTCATCTGCTGTAATGAGCTACAGAGGCGAGTTTCAGAAATGTGGCTGAAATATGGCTCTGATCATGTATGCCATTATAGGGGTATGAATGGATTATAGCCGTATAGGGGCATACGGTCACAGTATTGATCGGGGTCCTAGATTAGAACACGACACCACGGAGGTTCAACAGACTTTGGATCAGCAGTATTCTTTTGCCCTTTGGGTCTGTAGGTACTGATGTCTATAGAGCATATGGATGTTTTTTGTCTTATTGCCACCACAGTGACTGAATACGGCTATGGCTACTACTGGGATTATGGTGGAACTTTCTCTGAGGTTTTGTACTGCTGGAGGAGCTTGCTTGCGGTCATCTGAACTGTCACTGAGGAAAGACATTTCTCTAACCCTTCAAAAAAAACTGTAACCAAAGGCAACGCTGGTCTCAGTCTCACCCTTGGCCCCAGTGTTTCTATGATTGTGTATATAGTTTTTGTCACACCTCCATTTGAATATTTTGTTTAATAGCCCATCTAATCAGCACAACTTGAAAAATGGTAACATCGCGGTGATATCATCCATGGAACAAGTGTGAAATGGAGATGCTGGTGATGTAGCATGTGCCTAGATGGAGATGTAACTAAGCGTGGAATGTCTTGAAAAATATGGAGAACAGGATAGAGACCATTTTCTTTTGCATCTATCCAGCATGCTGCTAGTAGAGTATTAGTCCAACTGGCTGCCACTGTAGGTGAAAGATGCATTGGCATTTTCTTTATTGGGGACACCAAAACAGTATTTTGTATTATTCCTGGCTTAGAAGGTAAATCAAGAAGTAGAAGATGATTCTGTAAGGTTCACTGGCAAAATGGTCATATTTGGTATTTTTGCTAGCGATATAAATAAATGACAAGCACCCTTATCAACCTGAATGGCTGAGAGGGGTCACTTAAGATTGGCTTGATGTAGACTTCTTCAACCACATGTGCTTCAAAGATGGTCGTTTTGCAGTCTAGGACAGTGTCCCTGGCAATGGTCTTTGTGGCAGTAATTTGGGTAGGGCCTTCTGACTGTCGTCATCCCTGCGGTTGAGCTGCGCTTGGACGGCGAACAAGCCAGTGCCTTGGGTTATCTCAACGTCAACAGATGGTCATGAGACTGTTGGGAGGGATGGTGATTGAATCTATGCCTCCTTTTCGCTTGGATCGTCCTTTTCGGGAGCTCCTTCTGTGAGAACGCAGGAGTCTAGTGGAGAGTTCCCACTCTCTAACTTGCTTTTGCCATTTTCTATCTCTCAACTACAGCATTAAGATCTTCAACTACCCCATGAGGCAGATCCGTCCACCGTCTTTAAGCATTCTTCATCGCTTACCAGATATCTGACCTGATTTGCAGCTTGTGACAGTGCACAGATAGTAAAAAAAAATATTAAATAAAAAAAAAGAGTTTAGTAGCCTTCTTCCTTTCATAAAAAGGACATGTCAAACAGTGAAGGTATTGTGAATGAAAATACTATCCACAAATGTGGCAAAAGGGGTTGATGCAAATGAAAAGAAAAAAAACACACAGTAAAGTGGAACACCACGGGGTTTGAAGAGTCAAACTTCAAGAAAATAGGAAGAAAATCTCCCTGCAGTGTTCAAGGATCCACTTTGCATGAGCAGGAAAAATATATATATTTTTTTTTAAAACAGAAGCTAGGAGTTAAACTGCAAGTACAATACATGCTGAGAGATAAAGGGAAGCTGTTGGCTACTTAAATGACAATTATATCTATATTCACCTAATGTACTGGTAACCTAGCAGACATCCTTCACCTTTGCTCTCCACTGTACCACAGTTGTTTGGCATTTTCCATGCTGAGAACTGACATTTTTCAGTTAGGTGTGGTAATGTCGTATTTACCCGCTTTTTTTGTTAAATAGACGATTCCTGGAATAATCAACAGTTGACCTGTTTAGTCCCATGGAGGTGACAAACTGGGAACTTTGAAATATCTAAATCCAGTGAAACGGTTTACTACTCTGCAAACAAAAAAATGTGTTCCTTAGTCCTACAATCCAGAAACTGATGCCCCTCCACATATGAAAAGGCAATCATTAAACCAGATTCTAAGACAACCTTTACATTATCATTCATAACTCAAAGACAACTTTCTGCAAATCTTACAGAACAGCACAATGAGATCTGCAAAGAAAGGGTATTGGCACACAGCTACAATCTAACCAACAAGAGCAACCTACCAGCTCAGAGAGATACAATTACAGGCACCATTTGAAAAGTGGGTGGGGTGTCTAGGTTGTCACCACAGCACTGCTATGAACTATCCAGTCTCAGGGTCGTCACAGTGCCTGTCGAATAGAGGTGGAAAAATGACCGCAGAATGCTGTAATCAAGGAGAACTTGGAAGATGAGCAGTACTTGCTTCAAAATAACGATTTAAAAAATATGTTAAATGTTTTGTAGCGTTGTTTGAGAATATTTTAACCTTTTAGACGTCACTGAAAAATTATGTTTGTTCTGCAATTAAACCTTCAAAAACAAAGAAAACAATCACATTTAATAGATTTGTCATACATAGAGGAACTACACATTTAGCAAGAATGTCTGAACAGACATCAGCAATCAAATTTTTTCAGGCTAAAACAAGAGTCGCCCATTACCACTCCCTCGAAAATCGCTTTACCACCACTACCTGGTCCTTTTAGCAAAATGTCACCGCAATTTTAAATTTGCTTTACTTAGAATAGCAATCCATGAATACTTTCTGCTATCCAATAAATGAGCAAATCCTCAATAATGGGCTGCTGTCAAGTCTACAACAGCCATGCTGAATGGAAGGCCTCTTGTCAGCATTTGTAACTGAGGAAGTAATCAAGCATTGCAAAGCCAATTGGTCTCACTTAGCCATTGTTCAGAGAGCGGCACAATCTGCTTGTCAAAGCACGACAAGCCAAGTCATAAGTATAGGAAGCAATGATATTGCTGGCTGTACTTTAAACATGGCAAACACGTTGCATTATCACAGGACAAAGAATCCGTAACTGTAGACGGATGTGATTTAGTCTTCGTCTGCGAAGATTTTCTCGCGGTCGACGAAAGTAGAGCCTTACTACTAGACGAAGATGGTCCCGTCGACTAATGTTGGGCCGTCGACGGGATGGCAATCGTCGGCGAAGTCGTCGTGGACGGTGAGGCAGTCGTCAACGAAGTTGTCGTTGACGATGAGGGTCCCGTCGACGGACGGTGGCCCGTCAACGATGCTGTAATCTTGGTCAACGACGAGGAGCGAGTCGACGAATGACGCGTCGACGGTGGCTTCTTCGTCGACGGTGTTGATTTGATAGTAGTCAACGAGATCTTTAAGATAGAGGTAATGGGTCTCACCTCATGGGTCGCCGTCTACGTGGACGTAGTCCTCGAAGACACTGAACAGGTCGTCGACGACGTGGAGACAGCATCCATGGATTTAGTCGTCGTTGTCTACGACGGGCCAGTGCCCGTTTTTGAGGATGATGGCATGGCTTTGGACAGCGACGCCAGAGAGCCAGGTCCCGTAGGCGTAATTGGAGGTAAATCCTGTGGGGAGACATCCTAAGAGATTCCCACAAGTCTACTTTTCTTGAGAAAAGGAGAAGGCATCTCCGTCTCCGACCCACGCTTCTGAGAGGTCTTTGACTGGAAAGAAGAGACACTCTCAACCTCCGAGACCACAGTGTCAGTGGTCTTAAACTTCTGTAGCCACAGAAGGAGACGGGCCTCTCTGTCCCTTAAAGTTTTAGGTGGAAAAGTACGGCAGTACTCAGTTGTTCACTTCATGGTCCGGGTAGAGACAGTAAATACATTTACTATGTGGATCTTCATCAAAGAGACGCAATTTTCCACATGATGGACATGGTTTGAACAAATATTTCCTTGAGGAAGACATCTGAGAAGAAGAAAAAAAACTAAGCAGAGCTCAGGGAGACTCCCTTTACACGACATGCGGTAGAAAATCTGAGGACTTGGGCTTCTGAGGAGAAGGTTCTAGAGGGAGCTATAGCCTGATTGGCTAGAAAGTGGACCAATACATAATGACACTGATATGTTACTAAAGTGAGTTCTCCCTTAGGCTTTCTTTGGGCCTATTCTGTTCTATTGTACTTTTAAACTTTTGATATTTTACTGCATTATATTTATGTATGTATATATGTAATTATGGTAATTTTCATTTATATATGCATATATTACTGCTATTCTATGTACCGTGGGACTCCCACTTCGACGACGGGAAATATTCAAGCATGTGAATCTATGAAAGACACCCCTAATACTGGAGAAGTACAAGTTCTCCAGGATCCCTGCACATGGGCGGGACTATTCAGTGCTTATGATGATCAATGGAGAGTCCCTGAGAGAGAACGGAGATTGATAAGAAAGCTTTCTAATCCAGAGAAAGGTCTGGCTTTGTGAGGTATTGTATACCCACACCAGGCGCCAATCCCTACTCATAGGCGCAGCAACTGCCCTCGTCCCCAGCATCGCCCCTGCAACCCTTCACACATTTACACCGCCCCGCCAAACTTGTCCCCCACCCCTCCGACTAACTCTCGCTCTCAGCTACCCCCCAATCTGACAGCAATCCCAGCTCTTAATCGCAACAACCGCTCTCAGCTACCCCCCAATCTGACATCAATCCCAGCTCTTAATCGCAACAACCGCCCTCGCCGCACCCACAACTCTTCTTCTGACCTCGACACACTCACCCTTCTCCGCTCATATGACCCAGCCCCCCAAACTCACACAAGCACCCCACACCGCAACATTCCCACGATACACCCAAATCCCCTTAGACCACCCACACTAAACAGCAGATCCTCCATCCCCAATAACCTTAGAAAAGTCCCTCTCTCGATAGAACCATCTAACACCCTCTACACACCCCGTCTCAAATGCGCTCTTCTCAACTGCAGATCGGCCACAAAACACTCAGCAGCCATTGCTGAACTCCTCTTATCGCAGGACCTTGACCTAATCATCCTGACTGAAACGTGGTTAACTGAATCCTCGACACCCATAATGGACATTCTGGTTCCTCCCAACTACCACATTATCAGGCTCGACAGAACAGGCCAAATAGGTGGCGGAATCGCATGCATATACAAGAACAACCTCTCTGTTCAGAAAGTCAATTCCACATCACTACCATCCCCAACATCCTGGGAATACATCTGCCTCAACATTATTAGTGAGGGCAAACCGATATGCTCTCTGCACAGCATTTACCATCCACCCAGGGACAACCTCACCTTTTCCCAACAAATCATGGATATGATCTCAACCAATTCCGGACGCCAGCTCACCCAAATATACCTTGGTGACTTCAACCTCCACTGGAATGACCGCAACGACGCGGTGGTAAATAGTCTTAAAAATTTCCTCGATGCCCTGAACCTCACCCAAATATGCAACAGCCCGACCCACGAGAAAGGCTCTACCATCGACCTGATCATCTCCAAAGAGCACTCTATCCAACTCGAATCCATCCAACCCTGTGACTGGTCAGATCATCATATTATCACATTCTTTATCAACGAAAAAGTCAAAGTCAACCCGGCGCAACTCGCCAAGCCCAAAGTCTGGAAAAGAGACTCGAAAAAGCTCAACCCTAGCTCTCTGCCCCCTAACAGCTGCAATCTCCTACTCCCTCCTGCAGGCGCCTCGGACGTCCAAACTCTAACTGACCACTATCTCAACACTATGACCTCTATAATTAATGAGGCTGCACCTATGCAGCTAAAAAGAGTCTCTACTAAAATCTCCAAACCATGGTACGACGGGAGTCTCAACGAAGATAGAAGAGACATGCGAATGGCAGAACAGACCTGGAGATCAGCCCCCTCCGCAATGCACCTAAAAGATTTGAAGAAGAAGAGAAACGCCTACTTCAGGAAAATAAAACGCTCAAAATCGGACTTCTTCCGCCTCCAACTTAACCAAGCAAAGAACCGCCCGAGAAAACTGTTTGAGCTAATCAAATCGCAATCCAAGGAGCAACCACAACCACTCAACACTGGGCGTGAGGCACCCACATGTGAAGACTTCGCTGCTTTCTTTATCCAAAAAACTGACAAAATAAAAAGCGATCTCCTCATTGACGCAAGCCTCTACTCCAAACCCAAATGCCCAGCACCCGCTGAACCAAAAAACAATGCTACATGGTCAACCTTTGACACATACTCGGAAGAAGAAATTGGCAAATTACTCAGCACCCTGAAACCATCCAATCACCTCACGGACCCCCTCCCTGCCTTCGCAGTAAAAGACTTTACCCCTTTGCTTCTCCCTCTCTGGACTAAAATCATCAACAGCTCTCTCCAACAAGGAAGCATACCTGACTCCCTCAAAGTTGGTCAGGTCACACCTCTACTAAAGAAGCCAACAGCCGACCCCTCTGATCTCAACAACTACCGTCCCATCACCAATATCCCCACTCTCGCCAAACTGCTGGAAAAATGCGCACAACTACAATTGACTAAACACATTGAGCAATTCGATCTCCTCAACCCTCACCAGTCAGGCTTCCGAGCAGGACACAGCACAGAAACTGCTATGACTCACATAATTGACGACGCACTTCAAATGCTAGACCAAAACGACACCTGCCTCCTCATCCTTCTTGATCTCTCCTCAGCATTCGACACCGTTAAACATGAGAATCTACTAGAACTACTAAACACAAGAATGGGCTTATCTGGAACTGTCCTCAAATGGTTCACTTCCTTTCTCCGCAACAGGTCGCAGAAATTCAAGAGCAACAACCTGATGTCCACGCCAGTACCTGTAACGCTAGGCGTCCCCCAAGGATCCTCTCTATCCCCAACTTTGTTCAACCTAGTCATGGAACCTCTCACCACCTTGCTACAAGCATCCAATGTACACTTTCACATGTACGCTGATGATACCCAACTTTACCTCAAATTACAATCACCCAATGACATCCTGCTCCTGAACTCAACGATCAGATGCACCCAATCCTGGCTTGCCGACAATCACCTCAAACTCAATGCCCTGAAAACAGAGTTCCTTCTGATCTCACCTCCAGCGAAGATATCCACCACTCAACATTGGCTTAAACTCCTAACCGCACTCAATGTCCAACCCACCATCGTGGACTCAGCAAAATCTTTAGGCATAACACTCGACACCAATCTCAACATGCAGCAACATATCAGCAAGGCAACAAAGGGAGCGAACTTCCAGATCAATACTCTGAGGAAACTTAAATCGTACCTCCCAGCCAAAGACTTCCAAACTGCGGTGCAAGCACTAGTCATCCCACGAATTGAATACGGCAGTACCGCCCTCTGCGGACTCCCACTAACTACAACCGCACCACTAAAAGCGTCTCTAAATGCTGCAGCGAGACTCATCACTGGGTCAAAAAAGCACTCCCACATTACCCCCGACTTGAAATCCCTGAATTGGTTGCCGTTTGAAGCCAGAATACATCTGAAAATCGCCTGCATGACACACAAGGCGGTACACCTAAACTCACCCGGCTACCTTGCTCAGAAATTGACAATCTCCGGGGGAATCAGAAACACGAGAGGCGCAAACAATCTTCTGCTGAAACCCCGAAGATTCCGGAAGGAGAAAACATACAAGCGCTCTTTCTCAGGAATGGCGCCTAGGATTTGGAACTCACTCCCTCCCGAAACCAGGCTTATCTCCTCCACTACACTTTTCAAAAAAGAAGTAAAAGCTATCCTCATGGCTAAATACACTTGAACTACTATCTCGAACCCTATTAACACCCTGCAATGATCTGTATTACTTGCTTGACCTCTTTACTTATTTGTACGGGTTGTCTTATCATTCACATGATTGGCTTTGCAGACACCCGTTTGTATTATTTGTACTGTATTATCTACTGATTTACTTATTTGACTTTGTTCCCTCATGTACCCTTCTGTACTGTGTGAACTATTGATTTACCTATTTGATTTTGTTCCCTCATGTACCCGTCTATGTAAAGCGCTCTGATATCTGCGAAGATCTTGTTCGCGCTATATAAAACTCTGAAAATAAAAATAAAATAAATAAAAATAAAAATAAAATAATGCGGTCTGTGACAAACAGCTAAAGATGCCTCTAGCAACACTGAGAAAAAACAAGTCAGTGAAACTTGGCTACATGTTGCTTAGCAGTCTCGAATAATTTGGGGTGCCAATTCTGGTATTGTGTTTGTGTTGCAGCCCTTCCCCACAGCCATCCCAGAGTCTACTGTTAGTCTATGACTGTAAAAAAAAGCTGGCAGACCACCAGGATAATGTCGGAGATGTACGAGGCAAACAATATATATATATGTATATGACATTTCCCACATGCGAGACCTTTTCTTCGGGTCTCAAGACGGGGTTACTGAGCTTTAATTATAACTAATGTTTATCATTTTATACTTTGATAACAATACATTTGCACTCCAATTAAATGAACAATTATTCCCTTTTAGCACTTGACTCAATGTAGTGAGTAAAAAAAGAAATGTAACTGTACAGAAATTATATATCGCACACTAAACACAATCAAATGTTCCCCCAAAAAATTGCCTTGCACTTTCTGCTCCAGTCATCACCTGAAACACTAATTTACCTTCATTGGTTCATTGGAGAATGTGGAGGTTCCCGAAGTTTTAGCTGCAAAGATTTAGTTTACATGATGCTGAAGAATAGACTACAGTGAAACAGCTCGAAAACTTACGATGCAAAAGGGACTTCCCATGAATAGGAATGAAGTGCTCACTTCCTTAAAGTAACCAAAGCATTCAGTTTGTGGAGTCCTGTAGGATCTTGAGTGACCCGGTGTCCAGATTAGGGGACCTCAGCGGCAGGAGTCGTCCTGGGACAGAGAAAGATCCCTCTTCTCAATGTATGAAGGCAACAGTGTCTCCAGGACCCAAATGGCGTTGTGCTCAATGTGGTTTTCCTAAGGCAGCTAACTACTTTAACAGTTAGTATACCGGGCAGAATGTTAGTGTACAGGGGAGCCTACATACGTGGAGGCAGTTCGGCGGTGTCCTTCCAGCAGCTACACTCTTTTTGCTGGAGGGCAGCAAGGCTCTGCTCTTCGAGAGCAATCAATCATAAAAGAAGTTGCATGTAGTGCTTCGGACAGGCAAGGGACTCTGTTCATTTGCACAGGACAGTTGTTGAACAGCTCCTTAAACACTTACCTGAATAGATCTCTTATATGTTGAAGAGAGTAGTGAGACAGCAGCCTTTCCACTTGTGCTTCTTCTGTGTTCTCCCTCTACCACACTGGAGACTAGCAATACCCAACAAGACATGTGGCAGGGCTTTCCTGATAATACATATATATTACATACACTTCAGGCATAACTGTATGACAAACATGAGACACTAACTCTTTAGAGTGTGTATTAGGGTCTAGAGAAACGAATATTTTGAATGGTGATAAAGTGAGCGAGATCGCTATAATATTATCTAAGTTGCACTAACAAAAATTACAGAACAAAGCAGAGAGAAAAAGTACATTCTGCTGTCTTACAAGCTTGTGTAAGTAGTTAACTTTGCAAGGACTTCCAGCTGCACAGAGAACAGATATAGAAGGAAGCTGGGTTGGATACATTTGCTTGACTTTTGAATGAGTCTTAGACATGGTTTTTTGTGTACAGTGCCGTACAGTGCAGTACAGTGCAGTAGCGTATATTGAGACGGGAGAATTTGGGAGGAGCAGTCACAAAAACTGGTTGCTTGAGGGTAGATTCCAGAGGGCCCCTATCAAACTGCACTTCTGGCAGCTTTCTAAAGTGTATGGGGGTACACTACATAGCCTGGATTAAAATAATAATTAAAGAACAAAAGTTACTTACCTGTAAACTGTGGTTCAATCAATCAATCAATCAATCAGTGACACTTATAAAGCGCGCTACATACCCGTGGGGTCTCAAGGCGCTGGGGGGGGGGGGGGAGCCGCTACTGCTCGAACAGCCAGGTCTTCAGCTTCTTCCTGAAGGAGAGGTGGTCTTGGGTCAGGCGCAGGTCGGTCGGGAGGGAGTTCCAGGTCTTGGCGGCCAGGTGGGAGAAGGACCTTCCTCCTGTAGTCGCTCTTCGGATGCGGGGGACGGCGGCGAGGGCGTGGTTGGCTGATCGGAGGTGGCGTTTGGGAGCGTAGAAGTTGACTCGGCTGTTGAGGTAGCTCGGGCCTTGGTCGTGTAGGGCTTTGTGTGCGTGGGTGAGGAGGCGGAAGGTGATTCTTTTGTTGACGGGGAGCCAGTGAAGGTCTCGCAGATGTCCGGAGATGTGGCTGGTTCGTGGGATGTCGAGGATGAGTCTGGCTGAGGCGTTCTGGATCCGCTGGAGTCTCTTCTGGAGCTTGGCGGTGGTCCCGGCGTAGAGGGCGTTGCCGTAGTCCAGTCGGCTGGTGACGAGGGCCTGGGTGACGGTCTTCCTGGTCTCGGTGGGGATCCACCAGAAGATCTTCCGTAGCATGCGTAGGATGTTGAAGCATGCCGAGGAGACGTTGTTGACTTGCCTGGTCATGGAGAGGGAGGAGTCCAGGATGAAGCCCAGGTTGCGTGCATGGTCTGTCGGTTTGGGTGCGGTGCCCAGGGCGGGAGGCCACCAGGAGTCGTCCCAGGCGGAGGGAGAGGAGCCCAGGATGAGGACCTCCGTCTTGTCCGAGTTCAGTTTCAGGCGGCTGGTCGTCATCCACTCGGCTACCTCTTTCATCCCTTCGTGCAGGTTGGCTCTGGCGGCGGCGGGGTCGTTGGTCAGGGAGAGGATCAGCTGGGTGTCGTCGGCGTAGGAGATTATGCTGAGGTTGTGTTTGCGTACGATGGCCGCGAGGGGGCTCATGTAGACGTTGAAGAGGGTGGGGCTCAGAGATGATCCTTGGGGGACGCCGCAGATGACTTCGGTGGCCTCTGATTTGTACGGTGGTAGGCGGACTCTCTGTGTTCTCCCGTCGAGGAAGGAGGTGATCCACTCCAGCGCCTTGTCCTGGATTCCGACGTTGCTGAGGCGCCGTACTAGGGTGCGGTGGCAGACCGTGTCGAATGCCGCGGAGAGGTCTAGGAGGATGAGGGCCGCTGTTTCTCCATTGTCCATCAGGGCTCGGATGTCGTCGGTGGCGGCGATGAGGGCGGTCTCGGTGCTGTGGTTGGCTCGGAAGCCGGACTGTGAGGGGTCGAGGGATCCGTTCGTCTCGAGGAAAGCGGCCATCTGCTTGTTGACGGTCTTCTCGATGACTTTGGCTGGAAACGGGAGGAGCGAGATGGGGCGGTAATTCTTGAGGTCGGTGGGGTCCGCTGTTGGTTTCTTGAGTAGGGCGCTGAGTTCGGCGTGTTTCCAGCTCTCGGGGAAGATGGTGGTGTCGAGGGATGTGTTGATGATTGTTCTCCAGTATTGGTGTCTTTCATAGATTCACATGCTTGAATATTCCCCATCATCGAAGTGGGAGTCCCACAGTGCATAAAATAGCAATAACATATGCATGTATACATGAAAAATATCATAAATAAAAATATACATACATATAATGTAATAAAATTGTACATTTTAAAAGTACCATAGAACATAATAGGCCCATTGAAAATCCTAAGGGAGAACTCACTTTAGTAGCATATTAGTGTCATTATGTTTAGGTTTACATTCCAGCCTATCAGGCTGTAGCCTCCTCTAGAACCTTCTCCTCAGAAGCCCAAGTCCTCAGATTTTCGTAGCACAAAGTAAGTTAAAGTGCCCGAGGAGAAGAGAGCCTCTGAGGGGGAGGATGGGAGGGTCGCATGTGAATCTATGAAAGACACCAATACTGGAGAACCACAGTTTACAGGTGTGAGAAGTTGGCCCGATATGCAGCGTTCCCTATTCTAGCGACCACTATGCATCGGTCCAAACGACCCTTATGGTGATTGGTTGTAAGTCAACCTTAGACCAGCTATCCTAGTAGCGTGGATACGAGCAGTCTTCGGGCTAAACTCTAGAGGGCGTGTTAAGCCAGCTGTAATACCATCACATACCCCTTGAACACCAAGTGAAAGGACACCACACAAGTGTTATGAAATTAAACAGTGTATTTATTAGAATCACAACAGCCCTGTACTCTTTATGAGGACAGGGTACTAAGCACAGAACAAAACTCTTAGGAAAATACTTCAAGTGCACAATTAAAACAAGTGCCCGAGGGCACGGAAAGTTCTAGTGGTCTCGGGCGGACCCGATAAGGCAAGTCGGAAGCGAGGGACTCAGGACCCTTGAGTAAGGAGGCTATGCAGACACCGTAGTGTCGGAGTTACCTAGCCACAAGGGCTGCGGCTGCACAAGTCTTACAGGCGTCGTGGGTCTTCGCTGACGAGCCAGGAGCCGGGAGGAAGGAGTTGCTGGCCGGCGACCAGTGATGAATAGTTCGTAGAGATCCAAGCCTGGATCAGAGATCGTTGATACCTGAAAGCAGAGGGGACCAAGTTCGTACTACTAGCCAGTAGTCAGAGGGTACCAGGAAGGTACTGCATGGCCGTCACCTCGACTAGGTGAGTGGGCGACGCTAGGCTCTGCAGTCTCATGGACCAGGAGGCGTTGTCGGCGACCAGGATGGAGGTGCGAGCTGTCCCACGAAGATTGATGCTGTCGGCGTCGCTGGGCCCAGGATTGGGGCAACAAGCCTTGGCAGATTTCAGGGCCATGTGGTGGGCCTAAAATGGCGTCTTGAGTGGACCAGGAGGGTCCGCGGTGCTCCTCTCGTAAAAAGGAGCAGAAGGCTAGTCTGGAACAACCAGACCAGCAGCGTTGGTTGTCGTTCGTCGTCAAGGGGTCACAAGCCAGCGGCTAGTGATCGGACAACGTACTGAGCAGCGGCAGAAGAGCCCCACGCAGATCGTGGAGATGCTGGGAGACTGCACTTCGGTGCTGGAGCTGCTCAGGGTCGGGGCTTCTCGGACCCCAGAGCACTCACTAGAGAATTCCTTCGGTGGTCGTGCTGGTTAAGAAAGCGTGCAGGTTTTGATGATGGCCGGTCCCTCGAGGTCTCGTCGCACCCACAGATCTCAGCTGAGCTGACGACATGGGTAGAGGTCAGAGGTGCCAGGGAAGCCGGTTCTCGTCGAGCTGGGTCGTCGGATTCCTGAGGAAGGACTTGCAGCAAACCGCAGAGTTCTTAGATGGTGCCTGCGGGTGCAGGGTGACTACTCCTTAGCCACAAGGGAGAAATCTTGAGAAGAGTCTCGAATGTCCTTTCGTAGAAAGTAGTTCTTGATTCAAAGATGATCTAATTTGGAAGGGTCCCCGCTCCGGCCTTTATCCTAAAGAAAGGGGTGGGTACATGACTAGGTCCTGCCCTAGGGGTGGGACCAGGAAGGGGGGTAGTTACACCTCTCTCCCCTGCCGGACTTTCCCCCAGGTCAGGGGCTGCGCGCCCCTGGAACTGGTTCCAACCGGCAGATGCGTAGTGAGCACCGGGGTGCCACTCCGTAGTCACCTCCCTGCAAAGCCTTACCTACCCAGAATACACAAACCCTGTCTGGGACGGTGCGAACACCGCCCCTGACAGGAAACCCTTTGTCCAAGCTCTCCTCGCTGGAAGGACTCCCAGCAGCAGGAGGTCAGACTCGTGTCTGTGGTGGCAGCATCCATTTTGTGGAGCTGAGGCTTCGGCTAACTTTAACCAGGGTTCACAGTTACGTACATGTCGTGTCCCTCTAGAAGGGCGGAATGCTAACCTCGTCGCCAGAATTGGTGAGGGGGGCAGCATCCAGATTCGTATGACACCTTACTCGACATGTCTTGATAACGCTATACCGATGTTACCGATATGATACGCGTTATCATGGAACAGCATTTGGGTCTTGGTTCCGCAAGCTGCAACCGGGCTCGGCTCGTGCCAGAGCCCAGTTCAGTTAACTTTGCAAGGACTTCCAGCTGCACAGAGAACAGATATAGAAGGAAGCTGGGTTGGATACATTTGCTTGACTTTTGAATGAGTCTTAGACATGGTTTTTTGTGTACAGTGCCGTACAGTGCAGTAGCGTATATTGAGACGGGAGAATTTGGGAGGAGCAGTCACAAAAACTGGTTGCTTGAGGGTAGATTCCAGAGGGCCCCTATCAAACTGCACTTCTGGCAGCTTTCTAAAGTGTATGGGGGTACACTACATAGCCTGGATTAAAATAATAATTAAAGAACAAAAGTTACTTACCTGTAAACTGTGGTTCTCCAGTATTGGTGTCTTTCATAGATTCACATGCTTGAATATTCCCCATCATCGAAGTGGGAGTCCCACGGTGCATAAAATAGCAATAACATATGCATGTATACATGAAAAATATCATAAATAAAAATATACATACATATAATGTAATAAAATTGTACATTTTAAAAGTACCATAGAACATAATAGGCCCATTGAAAAGCCTAAGGGAGAACTCACTTTAGTAGCATATTAGTGTCATTATGTTTAGGTTTACATTCCAGCCTATCAGGCTGTAGCCTCCTCTAGAACCTTCTCCTCAGAAGCCCAAGTCCTCAGATTTTCGTAGCACAAAGTAAGTTAAAGTGCCCGAGGAGAAGAGAGCCTCTGAGGGGAGGATGGGAGGGTCGCATGTGAATCTATGAAAGACACCAATACTGGAGAACCACAGTTTACAGGTAAGTAACTTTTGTTCTTCTCCAGTATTAGGGGTGTCTTTCATAGATTCACATGCTTGAATAAGAGTAGAAAGCAGTAAATCATCACAAGTCATAAAGGTAATATACCAAAGCAAGTAAGGTAAACGTATCAGTCAAAATGCAATGAACATTAAAATATTATTAGAAAAAACCTTTATGACTGGAGGCGGGTAGCAACAGAGGCTCACCTTTACTGGAAAAGATTCCGCAGCACCGTCTGACCTACTGCCGCATCCGCAGTGTCTGTTGATTGCAGGCAGTAGTGTTTTGTAAAAGTATGGCTGCTCGACCAAGTAGCAGCTCTGCAGATCTGCCTCAGGGGTACCCCGGCAAAAAGGGCAGCAGAAGTAGACACCGCTCAAGTTGAGTGAGCACGAACTGGAGCAGGAAGGGGCTTCCCAGCCCGTTGGTGGCAAAAGGATATGGTAGAAGATATCCATCTGGTTATTGTCTGTTTGGTAACAGGTTGTCCTTTGCAAATTGGGCCATATGCCACAAACAATTGATCTGACTTTCTGACAGTTGTAGTTCGCTGAATGTAAAATTTGAGACAACGTTTCACATCCAATGAGTGTAATGACCGCTCAGCTGGAGTTTGCGGAGCAGGAAAGAAATTCTTCAGGATTACGGGTTTGTTGAGATGAAAGTCACTGGGAACCTTCGGGATGAACTTAGGATTAGTTTGCAATGTCACAGCCTCATTGGAGAATTGTAGAAAAGGAGGCTGTATGGTATATGCCTGGATGTCACTGACATGCCTCGAGGATATCAAGGCGAGCAAAAGAGCAACTTTCCATGTGAGAAATTTTAGACTTGCAGAGTGGATAGGCTCAAATGGAGGTAGAAGCAGTTGAGACAAGACCAAATTTAAGCGCCAAGCTGGTGGAGGGCGACGGATAGGTGGAAACATTCTAAAACGGCCCTTGTAAAATTGCTTAATGATTCTCGAGGAACAGAGATGTAGAACCATCATGACGGAAGCGGGAAATCACCGCCAGAAACACTTTAAGAGTTGAGTGTGAAAGACCTGATCTCGCCAGGGATAAAAAGAAAGGCAAGATCTGTTCAGGTTTTGCAGTCATGGGGGTCCAAATCTTTAGTGCGGCACCAGACACAGAAACGTTTCCACTTTAATTGGTAGGTCTTAATGGTGGGTGGAGCGCGAGCGCTCGCTAACACCTCTGCAGTCCTCGTCAATATTTAGACTTGCAAATTCATTGTATTCAGGTTCCAGGCATGGAGTTGGAGGTATGCCGGATACGGGTGACAGATTTTTCCCAGCTTCATCGTGAGGAGGTGAGGTAGAGGATGAAGCGGTATCGGGTCGGACTGTGAAAATAGGAGCAGGTCCGTGAACCATGGGCGCCTCGGCCATTTGGGTGCAATCAGGATGATGCGGCAAGGTTGAAACCTCATCCTGTGTAACAGGCGAGGAATTAGAGGAAGTGGAGGGAAAGCGTAGATGAAGTTGTTCGACCAATTGATCGAAAATGCATTTCCACTCGACTCTGTGGGGATGCCGACTTGCAAAGCGTTGGCATTTCCTGTTGGTAGCAGTCCATCTGCGGCTTGCCCCGCCGCCGGAAGATGAAATCAACGGTTGGTTGGCTGAGTTCCCACTCGCGATTGTCTGACGACGCCCGGCTGAGTGAGTCCGCCAGAACATTGGCCACACCCGGCACATGGATGGCTGTGAGATGGATTTGATGTTGAATCGCCCAATCCCATATTTCTTGTGCCAGTTGTGAAAGCAGGAGAGACCTCGTGCCACCCTGCTTGTTGAGGTAGTGCATGCTGGTGGTGTTGTCTGTCCTCACTAACAGAGTGTGTCCCTGCACTAACCTCTGGAAGGACTTCAGGGCCAAGAAAATCGCCAAGAGTTCCAGGCGATTGATATGCCAAGTACGTTGGGTCGCAGTCCACTTTCTTTTTACAGACATGCCGTCGAGATGCGCACTCCATCCCTCGAGAGACGCGTCTGTTGTAAGCGTCAGAGTCGGAGGTTCGTCTTGGTATGAACGGCCCGCAGATATGTTTAGAGGGTGAGCCCACCACTCCAGCGCTTTCTGGATGCGAGGTGTTAGAAGGACTTTGTCCTCGAATGACCCTGACACCTGTTTCGAATGTTTGTCTAATTCCTCCTGTAGAGTCCTCATGTGCGATCTGCAATTGGGGATAATTTGGATGCACGAGGAAGTCATGCCAAGGAATGATGTGAACATTCGAACAGAAACGTACAGTTTTGACTGTAGGAATTGCACCATCTTTACCATGCTGTCCTGTCTTTCTTTGGAAACGAACACTTTCCCCCCGAGAATCTAGCGAGGCATTGAGAAAATCTCGCCTTTGCGACGGATGAAAGTGTGACTTCTGGCAATTGATTGAAAACCCCAAGGTTTGGAAAAGGGAGACGCAGAGCTGAGTGTGCTGCTCCGTCAGTTCAAAAGTCTTGGCCTTGAAAAGCGGGTCGTCCAGGTATGGATAAAATTGGACGCCTTGCAGACGCAGGAAGGCAGCTACCGGGGCCAAGATCTTGGTAAAGACCCTCGGCGCTGATCGAAGGCCGAATGGTAGGACTTTGAATTGGAAGTGCAGCTGTCCGACTGTGAAGCGTAGATACTTCCTGTGTCTGGGGTGAATTGGCACATGGAAATATGCGTCTTGGAGGTCGATCGTTGAAAAGAATTCCCCTGTATTGAGATAATTCAGAATTTGAAGCAGAGTTAACATCTGAAAAGTTTTCGAAATGATAATTTGCTCAGGGCTCGTAAATCCAAAATTGGACGCCATTCTCCCAACTTTATCTTGACTAAGAAGAACTGTGTATAAAACCCCTTGCCGCGTTGACCTTGCGGCACTACCTCGATGGCTCCTTTTTTGATCATCAATTTTACCTGGGCCAAAAGTTCTTTGAGATGGGGAGAGGGTGACCCCGAAGGTGGACGAGTGGGAGGGAATTTTGTAAACTCCAGGGTATGTCCTTTGGAGATAACGTCCAGGACCCATTGGTTGGAGGTGATTTCGGACCATTTGCAAAAGTACCTTGAGATGCGACCTCCAAGATTTACAGTCGGCAGAAGAAAGGAACTGAGACTGTCACTGCTTTTTATTGTTTGAGCCACCTCTATATGTTGTTTTTCGTTGGTATGGTCTGGTGGAGGACTGACGATTCTGGGATTGGTAGGTACCCCTCTGCCGGTTATCGTTGTAGGTGTTGTACGAACGATATTGACCTGATCCTCGAAAAGTAGAGGAACCTCCGCCTCTACCTCGTGCCCCCCGAAAGGGCCGTTTCTTGTACTGGAGGGTAGCTAAGGACTTTGCAGTGTCGGTGTCCTTTTTTATCGCCTCAAGGGCATCATCTACATGCTTGCCAAACAACGATTCCCCGTCTTACGGCAGTCCAGGACTTTTGCTTGTACCTCTGGACGGAAGGTGGTAGACTTCAACCAGCCTTGACGCCTCAAGACTGCAGCCCCAGCCCATTGACGAAAGCCCGTGGAGGAAATGTCGAGCGCGCATTCAATAATTTCGGATGAAATTGGCTCTCCCTCCTGAATAATGGCCTGCGCTTCTGCACGGATGGCCTCGGGTATTTGAGGAATCAGTGCGGCAATCTCGGACCACATCTGGCGGTCGTAACGGCCCAAAATAGCCAAGGTATTAGCCGCCCTCACAGTAGTAGCCGCCATTGTTGTAAATGTTTTGCCTATAGAGCCCAACTTGCGGCCTTCCTGATCAGGAGGAGACGTGAGCGGTGTAGCAGGATTGTGGGATCTTTTCTGTGCTGCTTGAGTTATAACCGAATCTGCTTTCGGTTGTGACACCAAACAGGCCGGGGCAGACGCCGGAGCCTTATATTTCTTGTCTAATCTGGGCAAGACTGCAGGTACCGAATTTGGATGTTCCATTAACTTAAGGCCCACCTGCCAAATAAAGTCAATGATTGGCATTGTGTGGGATTGCCTTTGTGAAAGGTCCTTAAAATCATACAAAAAGCATTCACTTTCATGTTGTTGTTTTTCGACAGTGTGATGAAAACGCTTTGCAGCACGGACCATCAAATTATGGAAATTTGCAATGTCCACTGGAGGCGATGTGGGCGGAGTGGAAGGTGTTTGAGCCCTGTAATTGTCCCACTCATTCATATCGACGTCATTGTCGTCGTCATCAGTGTTGAGAGGATCAGGATCCTCGTTGTCGGTGTCAGGACGAGTACCCCCCGGTGACACGGGTGGAAAAGGTGCAGGTGCTTGAGGAAGTTGAGGTTGAGGCTGTGGAGAAAGTTGTGATGCTGGAGAGGCAGGTGTAGATGGAGGGAACCTGCGGTTATAGTCATCTAGCATGTGCTGCAGATTCATGACCAAAGATAATGGTATTTGCGTAACCGGCTCCGAAGTAACTGGTTCCGATTCCTCAACAGGAAATAATTTGTTCCCCATCTTCGATGTTTTCCTCTTCGTCACCCTCATCACTATACTCCTGGCATACTCCTGGCACTTAATGTACAAATCAGATGGACTAGATGCCTGTCCGAATAGTTGTTCCACCTCTGAATCGTTTCCGGATTCTTCCCCACCAGACTGAAACAATTGGTCTGGAAGACGAGTTCCACTTCTCACTGGACTTAGTTGAAGGAGAGGTACTGTCCTCAAAGAAGAAGCAGCAACCACTGTAAAAGTGGCAGCTGTGGCCAAAGGTTGAGGAGACTTCAACGAGCCCAGTGATGTAACTGCGGCAGTCTTAGAACCAACCTGAGGCGTCTGCGTCGTCGCCATAGATGTAATCAACGCTGAAATTGAAGGCTTTTTCTTCGTCGACGAAGACTTCTTGTCCGTCGACGGAGCAGTCGACGAGATTGGAGCCTTACTCGTCGACGATGATGTAGACGTCGACGGGATGACAGCCGTCGACGAAGTCGTCGACGATATGATGGTAGTCGACGGAGGCGCCGACAACGAGACGGTCGTCGACGATGATGGGCCCGTCGACGAGCTGCTTTTAGAAGATGACTTTATCTTCGACTGGGTTCGCGTAGACGATGACTTCTTTGTCGACGGTATTGATCTGACACTTGTCGACGAGATCTTCACAATAGAAGTAATGGATCTCACCTCCTGGGCTGTCGTCGACGAGGTGATCGTCGTCGACGCAGTACTGGTTGACATAGTACATGTCGTTGTCGACGTAGAGGCTACAGTCACTGACTTAGTCGTCGCTGAAGACTTCGACGGATGCGTCGACGGGCCCGTCGACAAGCCAATGCCAGATTTAAAAGCGGAAGGCAAGGCTTTGGGCGCAGACGTCAGAGAACCAGGTCCCGTAGACGTGCCCTGAAGCGAATCCTGGGGGGAAACAATCGTGGAGGATTCCAACAGTCTACTTTTCTTCAGAAAAGGAGATGGAACCTCAGTTTCAGACCCACGCTTCTGAGAGGATTTTGAAATACCAGATGACAAACTTTCTACCTCAGAAACCACAGACTCTGAAGTCTTCAACTTCAGTAGCCACAGAAGGAGACGGGCCTCTCTATCCCTCAGAGTCTTGGGAGGAAAAGTGCGACAGTACACAGTTTTTCACCTCGTGGTCTGGGTCGAGACAGTAAATGCATTTACTGTGTGGATCCTCATGGAAAAGGCGCAGTTTACCACAAGAAGGGCAGGCTTTAAATAAAGATCTCCTATTTGAAGACATTTTCTGAAGAAACAAACAGCTACAGTGGAAGAAAACTGAGCAGAGCTCAGGGAGACTCCCTTCACACGATGTGCGGTAGAAAATCTGAGGACTTGGGCTTCTGAGGAGAAGGTTCTGGAGGAGGCTACAGCCTGATTGGCTAGAATGTGAACCTACACATAATGACACTAATATGCTACTAAAGTGAGTTCTCCCTTAGGCTTTTCAATGGGCCTATTATGTTCTATAGTACTTTTAAAATTGACAATTTTATTACATTATATGTATGTATATTTTTATTTATGATATTTTTCATGTATACATGCATATGTTATTGCTATTTTATGTACCCTGGGACTCCCACTTTGAAGACTGGAAATATTCAAGCATGTGAATCTTTGAAAGACACCCCTAATACTGGAGAAATTACCATTCGTTCAGTCAATCTAATGACCTAGAGGATGAACAATATACGTAGATGCTTAGCAGGGGGTATGGTAATCTATTACAACTATCAAGGATGAGTGTTATAAAGGTTTTTATAATGCTCATATCCTTTAATAAAATTACTGCGTAGAGAACCAGAATTATTACTAGTATTCTGACAAGGTTGATGTACTGATTGTATGTAATAAATAACCTCTTGTTTAAAAGTACCAATAGCTATGTGTGTCCGCCATTTATGGGTTCCCATGGGACAGTTCATACATATACTAATAACCCCTGTGCAAAAGAGTTTGGCAGTGTTATCCGACTCATAACACTCTGAATGTCGATGAACCTAACTTGTCAAAGGAAACAGGGAAAAACACTGGTCTTTTTTCCTTTTATCCATAGGGGTGTGTGAAGCACATAGCCCCTAGGTGCGAAGACGATCCAACCAGGCATGCCCCCTCCAAATAGGGAGGTTCACTACAAAGATATTGAGATGAAATGCTAGGAAGCTCAGTACTTATCCTTCAGAGGCCAGTCACGCCCTATTAGAAGCGATGCAGCTTTTGGATTTTTGTTGCCTCTATGAAATCCCTAAGGGCATTTTCCAGGTGAAACGCCTTCGTGCCAAGGGCATGCATATCAATCTGCCTAGGGACCATTTTAGATTGATGTGAGAAATAATGGTTTGAGAACTGGAGGTCAATCCGCATGGGTTGCTCACAAAAAGGCAGGAGGGGGTAAAGGCGAAGTCATTATGGTGAAAGAAGTCTGCTATTTGAAAGGGCTGCTCTCCTCTGGAGGCTGCAGTGCTGGTCGGCCTGGACTATGTTCACTAACCCACTAAGTTGCAGCTTGTATCAGGGAGGCAGACTGGGAATGTGTCTGTAGGTAGCACGTCCAGCAGGCCAATACCAGCCTGGTTACGACAAGCACCAGGCAATCATAGTTCATTCTTAAACAGTGAAACATGCATTTTTCTGTCACAACCAGTGAGATGCCTTACATGCAGTTCTCAAACACCATGAAAGCTATGGATTCTATTTACATGAGACTGCAGTCTTTCCTTATGTAGCGGGGAGGCACCCTCCCCCCAATCGGGGCCCAAGTAAAAAAGGATCAGCCCCTGACTTTATATAATGATGCCAAAATCGTTATGCACACAGCTTGAACAGCAGAAAGAATAGTCACCCTAATGAGGAGGTGCATTTTTGATGCCCCCCATTCACATCCCAGCAGACCTCTGCTTCCTAATATTCTTAGTCTCACTCAATTTCCTTGCCTCTCATTCTTATCTTATCTTATCTTAGGTGCCATTTGTAAAGCGCACCGACGCCGAAGCTTCCTGGCGCTGATGGACAGAGAGGGTGAGGAGAAATCGCAGGAGGCGAAAATCTAGCTAAGGAGGGGGGGGGGGATAGGTTTTTAACAGTTTTCTGAAATTAAGAAGAGAGGAAGAAGATTTGATAGACAGAGGAAGGAGGTTCCAGAGCACAGGAGCTAGATAAGAGAAACGGCGGCTGCCGAATTTCTTAGTTTTGTTTTTGGGGGTGACTAGCAGATCACGGTGGGCTGATCGGAGGTTGCGTGTAGGACAGTGGGGACGGATGAGGGATTTGAGAAACCCAGGGCCGGAGCAGTGAAGGGTTTTGAAGGTGAGACATGCCACCTTGAAGGCAGCCCTTTGGTCTATTGGTAGCCAGTGGAGGCTATGGAGCAGAGGCTTGGCTGATTGCCATCTGGGGGTTCCATGGATCAAGTGGGCCGCTTGATTCTGGACGACTTGGAGGCTGTGTAACAGAAATTGTGGGAGACCGTGGTAAATGGAGTTGGAAAAGTCCAAACGGGAGAGCACAAGTGAGATGACAGTTTGAGTGATTGCCGCGGGAGGGAGAAGGTGACGGACTTTGCGAATCCTCCGAAGTTGGTACATGCATGATGAGATTACCGCTCTTACTTGGGCTTTGAGAGCGAGTTCGGCGTCGATGAATACGCCCAGACTCTTTACTGTTTTTGCTGGGGTAGGGGGAGAGCCGAGCTCCGACGGCCAGAACTGTGGGCCCCAGTGGGCGTGGCTGAGTCCAGGGAGAAGGAGCTCGGTTTTACCGGGGTTCAGTTTTATGGATTCTGGTTCATCCAGAGTTGGTTATGGATCATAACTGCGTGGAACGTATTGATAGCCTGTGGTGAGTTAAGTGAGAGGATGAGCTGTAAGTCGTCGGCGTAGTTATAGGCTATGATGTCCCATTTGAGGAGAGATTGAATCAATGGCCGGAGATATAAATTAAATAGAAGCGGGGAAAGGGAGGAGCCCTGGGGGACTCCACAGGACGTGGGGGATTTTTTGGCCGTGTAAGGTCCCAGGCGGACCGCCGGTGTTTTCCCAGTGAGGAAGGACCTGACCCACTCAAGAGCAGACCCCTGGATGCCTGCCTGCTCGACACGGTGGAGGAGGATGTATGGTCCACCGTGTCGAACGCGGCCGACAAGTCCAGGAGGACGAGGGCTTTCGGACGCCCCGCGTCCGCGTTGCTCCTGAGTGTGTCAAGGACTGCCAGGATGACGGCCTCTGTAGAGTGGGCAGGTCGGAAGCCAGCCTGATTAGGCTCAAGATGACAGGAGGATTCAATAAAGTTTGACAGGCAATGGGTGGGCCTCAATGATTTTGGAGAAGTAGGGAAGGAGGGAAATGGGGCGATAATTCGACGGCTCTGCAAGGTCGGCACCAGGTTTTTGAGGAGGGGTACTAAGATGACCTCCTTGAAAGAAGTGGGGAAGATGCCACTGCTAAGAGATCTGTTGAGTAAGTGTAGAATACAATCTGGCAGATTGAGACACATGCTCCGCAGGACAGAGGGTGGACAACAGTCATTGGGGGAGCCAGATTTCACACGGGTGGCAAGTTCCGCTAGGGAGGTAGGATCCAGAGCGGGAAAGGTAGTGACGGTCAGGGGATTATTAGAGGAAAAATCCGGGGGGGATGACTGGGGAAGGGGGGCGGGGGGCGGGGGGGTGGGGGGGTAGACTTTTTGATTTTTATGATTTTTTCCAAAAAGAAAGAGTTCAGAGTGTCGCAGGCATCCTGAGTAGGGGTCTGAGCTGGGAGGGTTCTGTCATCTGTAGTTAGCTCGTTCAGGACTCTGAACACCTCCTTGGATTTGTCTGCTGCCGATGAGAAATATATTAGAGAAGTGTTCCATTTTGGCTGACCTGATAGCTGATTTATAGTCTTTACGTGCGGCTAGATAGGACTGTCTGGCTGAATCAGAGTAGTCGCGTCTCCAGGTGCGTTCTAACTGGCGCATTTTTAATTTATGAGCCTTGAGGTCGTCTGAGAACCACCTGTGGGAATTCCGGTGCCTGGTGCGAGGGAATTTAACTAAGGGGGCAAACTGGTCGCTGGCCGACTAACCAGGAGCCTATGTCTTGTTCTAGTTCGTCGATGTCACTGGAGGGGTGAGAGCCTGGGCGAGAGTCGGCGAGGGCAGTGAGGAAGCCCTGGGCATCGTATGTGCTTCATTTCCGTGACAGGCCCCCGGCCATTGGGGGGGGCGGAGATCTGGCCAGCGACTGTGATGGTAATATCCACCAAGTGGTGGTCTGACCAGACACAGGGGAGAATGTCCGGTAGGGACAGGGCCAGGTTGCAGGACCAAATCTGGTCCAGAATATGTCCTTTGATATGGGTGGGTTGAGAGACATGTTGAGTGAGATTCAGATTTTTAAGGGTCTCAAAGAGCTCAGTGGCATGGGAGCCGGCGTTGGTGTCGTTAACCAGTAGTTTAGATCGCCAAAAATAGCGAAGCAGGAGTGCATTGTTAACAGGGTTGACAGTTGTTCACTCATGATGGAAGAGAAGGAAGGCATAGAGTGGGGAGGCCGGTATAGGAGGAGGAGGATGAGGGGACCGATGTCAGTTTGCACACTGATGAGTAAGTTCTCCACCTCAGGGAGGGGAAGAGAGTAAGAGGAGATAGAGGTGAGGCGTTTGGATATAATGGCTGCCACCCCACCCCCAGGCCGGTCATCAGGGCGATCGGCGTGAAGAATATAATAATCAGGGGGAGGGCTGCCAGGATGTCTGGAAGGGACTCTGATGTTAGCCAGGTTTCTGTAAGTAGGAGCATGTCAGGGTTGGAGTTAGACAGCAAGATAAAAATGTCCTCGGAGTGTTTCACCAGCGAGCGGGTGTTCAGGTATAATCCCCCGATAGACGTAGAGTTCCTAATTGGCGTAGCTGGAGGTGAGCGTCCGCCTAGATGGAGTTGGTCAGGGCGCGTGATGCCAAACAGCAGATATGCGTCGAGTGGCCGTTGGAGAAGGCGTGGTGGCGAAGTGTTGTAGATCTCTAAGGGATTGAGCACAGTACGTGGCTCTCTGTTTTGTTTTTTACCTCACCTTCGCCTCAACCTCCCTCCCACTCCTGGTTCCCCCTTTACCTTTTCACAGCCACCTTTTGTTTAGTTTCCTTTATTTTCCTACTTCCTACCTCCTACCTCCAGAAATGGACTGCTGGCTATCTGACTAAGTTTGTACTAAATGGTTACATTCAGTCTGTTTTGATCCCTGTTAAAGGATGCCACGCATCACTGGCTGTCCTATTGAACAAAGTACTGATACCCTGTTAGGCTGAATTCACTGGATTGGAAAGCAAAATTTAAATCACATAAAATAAAATGATTTTCAAGGTCAAAGTGAAAAAATACACTGGACTGTCCACAAGCGTACAAGAGTTAATAGCATAGCTTCTCCAAGTCATGCAGAGGACTTTCACCCCAAATATGCCTCGAAGTTGGAGAGTTAACAAAAATAAATAAATACAAGGTCATTCCGCAATTTTTCAGAAAGGCCAGATGAACACAAAAATACAACATTCGGTGGGGAACTCAACGGGTAACGGCCATTATTAAATAAACTGAAACCATCGTTCTAACACCAGTGATGTACTTGCTACTCAAAATACAAACTATTAACACAAACAGAAACTACAATCTCCCCCAAAATTCTCAAGAGTGGGCTAGCTAGAATACAATTCTAGTATTCTACCCAAACTAATCAAAAATAATTGGTGTAAAAAACATCCTATGTAAATGGAAATCATTCCAAAACCTCTCATACCATACATGGTGGGTGTAGGTCTACTTTACAGAAAGCGCATACATCTAACAGCAATTAGAACAACCAGACATCGCAGAAACTATGGAACAGACTAAATCTATACATGCAAAAAAAAAAAAAAAAACTCCACGGAGAACACACCCCAGCACCAGCAACATTGGGGCCTGCCTCATATCCCTTTCTCATTCCGGAGATTAGCAAGGACATTCAGATCACGGCTAGTGCTCGAACCCCAAATCCCAACCCCCATCCCCTCCCCCGCTCTTTCTCGTATCCCTCCATCCCTCTGGGGCCCCCTTGCGACTTTTCCCTTGTGTCATTTCCCTTCCCCTTCACCCCTGCCTCTTCACCGACCGCCTCCCCGGAGTTTTCTACCATTAACATTTCGAAACAAACATCTGATTTAGATCTGTACCCAGCGGATGGTATTGCGTTTTATCCTTTGATGTTTTTAGATTCCATAATAATTCCTCTCACTATATACGTTCAATACCACTCTTTATCCTTATTTTTTTTGTACCCCCCCCCCCCCCCCAAAACTAAAAATACTTTGAAATTAAAAATATTAAATGCATTATAATTTCATAACAGCTTGTTTCTATAAAAAAAACACAGTCATTAAATTCAGTCAACGGGGGTATTGCAACCAAAAGGGCGAAAAAGTGAGTTTATGGTGCACAAAAGGCAGATCAAAACAACTCAATATGATACAATGTCAAAGTAAAGATAAAAACGTACATGATTATATTAGCAAACCACAAGAGACTCAACGGTGGTGTATTAAAAGCACCATCGCGCTTTACACATTATTAAATACCAATATCGGCTAATTCAGCAGAGAATGCTAATCAATAAAACATTTGACAAGAGCCAAAAATTAGGAACGTACAGGAAAAGGCGAGGTCTGCGAGTACGACATAGCGGCGGTCTGTGGCACTGCTCAGCTGAGGGAAATAGATGTCGATGATAAAGAAGACGATGCACCCCAGGAAGGCAAGGAATCCGATTCCGATACCGTAACGACACGCGTCTTCGTTGCCATTATAAAGGCACTTCACGGTGGACGTTGAGTCGTTCCAATACCCCTCTGAGATGATGCAGGCAAAAACAACCAGCGCAAACAACTGCACAAAGGACAGAAGAGAATAGGTTACATGGTGCTTTCAAAGGCACGAGCACAAACATTTGCTTTCATCAGGCATGACGGGTCTAAACGACAACCCAAATCTGTCATTCCATTAAACACATTTGGAATAATGCAATTATGTTAGTTTTTTTAAAATAAAGTTTTGATTAAGTTTTCAGTTTTGATGAAAAAAGCGCATTACATTTGATAGCTTCGATATTAATCTGTGAAATCGTGGAACCAACAGTAGGCAATGACATGGTATCTTTGTTAAGCACTAAGCAGACAAGAATTACATTGTGATAACGTCCACTTACATATACAGGTCGTTGAAATGAGCAAAGCTGGATAGAACTAATAAATCAAATGTGTTATACATGTATAATCAATATATTGACCATAATCTGGAATGTAATAGCCATCATCATATTAATCCACAAATCTGTGTCAATGTTAAAACACAACAATAAAGAACTGTGCTACTAAGAACTAATTGTCTGTGCCAACTACCATCGGGGTGCAATCATGACGGGCAGAACAAGTATTTGCAATGCAATAGCTCTCGCTAGGAAAGTTTGAGCTATTGGCATTGTAAATGACAAATTTTGTATTTATGTGTTGGTTTTGAAAATAGATAAATTAATAGCATTGTCATTTACAATGCCAATAGCTTAAACGTTCGCAAATGTGACACCTATTGCATTTGTAATGCAATATGTGTTGAGAGTGAGTGAGTGTGTTTTGGTATGCTACGCTATATTTTGTTATGCTACGCTAGGTTTTGTTATGCTACGCTAGGTTTTGTTATGCTATGCTAGGTTTTGTTATGCTATGCTAGGTTTTGTTATGCTATGCTAGGTTTTGCTATGCTATGCTAGGTTTTGCTATGCTATGCAATGTTTTGTTATGCTGTGCTTTATGCTATGCTAGGTTTTGTTATGCTATGTTGTTGTTTGTGTTTTGTTATGCTATGCTGTTTTGCTGTGCTTTGTTATGCTATGCTAGGTTTTGTTTTGCTATTCTGTTTTGTTATGCTATGCTTCGTTGTGCCATGCTATGCTTCGTTATGCCATGCTATGCTTCGTTATGCCATGCTATGCTTCGTTATGCCATGCTATGCTTCGTTATGCCATGCTAGGTTTTGTTTTGCCATGCTAGGTTTTGTTTTGCCATGCTAGGTTTTGTTTTGCCATGCTAGGTTTTGTTATGCCATGCTAGGTTTTGTTATGCCATGCTAGGTTTTGTTATGCCATGCTAGGTTTTGTTATGCTATGCTATGTTTTGTTTTGCCATGCTATGTTTTGTTATGCCATGCTATGTTTTGTTTTGCCATGCTAGGTTTTGTTATGCCATGCTAGGTTTTGTTATGCTATGCTATTTTATTTATTTATTTATTTATTTATTTAATTGCTTATATCGCGCTAGAATCGACCCATGAGGTATCTCCGCGCTTTGCTCACAACAAATTCTGGAATATGTTGGCTCTGTGGGATACCACAGGGAGGGTTATGCTACCTGAAACAAAAGAGTTTTTAACCCCTTCCATGCTGGTGACGAACCCCAGCCGTCATGCACTACGGTGCGTGTGTGCTGATGACGGCTGGGGTTCGTCATGGCCCGCCCGTGTTCGGCCGGCGGCCGCACACGGGAAAAAAAACGGCCGCATCGAAGGGGTTAAGGCCTTCCTATAACATAGATGGTTGTCGTTGTGTCTTAGGTCAGATGGAAGTTTGTTCCACATGGTTGGGCCTACAAATGAAAGGGCACGTCCACCTTGTCTGGCTTTTTTTATAGTGGGGATTTCCAGTAGACATTGCTTTGTTATGCTGTGCTTTGTTATGCTGTGCTTTGTTATGCTGTGCTATCTTTGGTTGTGTTATGCTATGCTTTGCTTTATTTTGTTATGCAATTGCTTTGTTATGCTATGCTAGGTTTTGTTGAGATATAGCATAACAAAACAAAACCTAGAATAACAAAACAAAGCATGGCATGGGAAGTTGGGGTTGTGGTTGTGTGTGTGGGGGGTTGTGGTTGTGTGTGTGTGTGGGGGGTTGTGGTTGTGTGTGTGTGTGTGGAGGGTTGTGGTTGTGTGTGTGTGGAGGGTTGTGGTTGTGTGTGTGTGGGGGGGGTTGTGGTTGTGTGTGTGGGGGGGGTTGTGGTTGTGTGTGTGTGGGGGGTAGTGGTTGTGTGTGTAGGGGGGTTGTGGTTGTGTGTGTAGGGGGGTTGTGGTTGTGTGTGTGAGGGGTTGTGGTTGTGTGTGTGAGGGGTTCTGGTTGTGTGTGTGAGGGGTTCTGGTTGTGTGTGTGAGGGGTTCTGGTTGTGTGTGTGGAGGGTTCTGGTTGAGTGTGTGTGGGTTGTGGTTGCGTGTGTGGTGTGTGTGTGTGCGGGGGGTGTGTGTGTGTGTTTGTGGTCGTGCGTGTGTGGGGGGGTTGTAGAAGTGCTCAACGTTTTAAATTGAACTATTAATAAATGCAGAGTACTATATATACATATTTCTAGGTGGAGAGGACATTAGGTCTGTTGTGACATAATTTTTCTAAATTACACTCAAGGCGAACACTTAAAAAGCAAGATTTGTGCTGTTGTATGCAGTACTATTATTCTGTCTCTTTGTTGAATGTTGATCTCGTGATGTACTTATTAATACAATAAACAATGGATGCCGTGGTAGAAACTCCACATGATCAGAATTTAAGACAATATAGGCCATGTTAGAGCCAGTCAGATGTTTCCCAGTATACCCTCTGAAGCAAGTCTTGAGAATACTTTTGTGCTTTAAATAAAACAGTAGGTGTTATTTACAACAGTGCAGTGCTGCCTGAGTTAGGCTTAATGTGCACCAGTATGTGTAATGTGGCAAGTGGCAAGACTGATATAAGGCAAGGTGAAATGAAGGACATAGGGAACAAACCCAAAGATGTACATCATTGACAAAAGTAATTCACAAAGCCAACAGGTTTCAAAAGCGCAAGACCTATTGGCTTTGCCAATGTTTTTTTTTTTTAAGGTAAACACGCATACAATGCCAGTGCCATAGTGACCAGGATCTCCCTCCAGATCACCAGAAACTCAGGTGGTGTGGAGTAATGTTACTACTCGGGCACTCTAAGACTTATTAGGTAAGGAGTTTCAACGCTTATTTACATTGAACCTCCCATCATAGTTTCCGCTAGTGTGCATGTTAGAAATCAAGAACTTCTCAACCAACTCGTGGTTTAAATTGGGCATGATTGAAAGTCAGCCTATGATCCGTGCACGAGTCCAGTTGAACCATTCTGGAGATACATCCTCCGGGATGCGATAGTGGTCTTGTGGAGGTACAGTTCTACCTTAAGAACCAAGTTTCTCCCAGGGGTGGGGTAAGATCTTTATTGCTTTCTTGAATTCTAGTTGACTGCTGATGATCCTTATTCTCTTTAGGGTGTTTACCAGTCTTTGCGTGTTTGCTCAGAAAAAGCTCTAAGGAATGCAGGTTCTCTTATGAAAGAGGAATTTTCTGGAGTAGAGCTATTCACAATGTTAGCTGTAGAATCTAAGTTTAGATGTCAGGAAAGTTGGACCTGCGCCACAGATCATGCAAAGATCTGTAGGCTTTGAAGGAGGCTCCTCTTCTGATTGGACGCCATTGTAGGACCTCCGGTACTGGGGTAATGTAGTCATTACTAATCAGGTTTATGACTTTTCTGGCAGCAGAATTTTAGATCTGCTATAACCTGCTGATTAGTTGTCAAGAGAACCCAATGTTAAGGCCAGCAGAACAGACATTATATGAAACTACTGAAGGCTGCATCTTCAAAGTAAAGGAAAATACACTATAAATGGTTCATTGTGTAGAAAGTGCATCAGATCACACTAGTCACCAGCACCTTTCTACTTTGAATGGGGAGATAAGGAATGAGGCTATTGAAGGAACACGTGTAAAATGAAATGAGTTTGGCACCTGGAAAGTATTATACAATGTAAATGATAACAAAATGGCGATGTAAGAGGTTTATTTTCAAACCTTCGCATACGATTGTCAAATAGAGGTTAGCAATGAAATAGGGATACTTAAGTGTAGAAGGCCTGAGAGTGACCTTTGGCTTTTAGTATGCACTCAAACTTCAGGCAAGGTGTTGCAGTTTTGTAATGTCTATATATTATGTACGAAGGAGGCCTTGGTAAGAGGGGGCAAGTGGGTACGAAATCATGATGGGGGTTCTTCACCAAAAGAGAAAGTAACGCATATGTTAGTAGCAAAAGAAACTCAGACACATTCTCAACAACAGAGGCATGACTTGGAGAGGTACCACGTAGTGAGTGGGTGCACGCAAAAGGTCAAAAGGGAGGAAAATCGAAGGGTCAGTCTCTGTGTGGGCGAAGAGTGACACGGGGGAGGTAGATAATATGGGTGGCAGGCAGTGTGTGCATAGCTGGAGACCGCCGTCTGAGAGAATGATGGGCAGTGAATGGTCACATGGAGGGACGGAGGTGCAGCCCATAAACACTTCAATCTGCTTTTGGATCGTTGTCAGGCACAGAGAGTGCGCCCACTGGAAAGCGGGGTCTGCTTTGCCATGAGCATACGAATCGAGGGAATGTGGTACTAGGTGCCGGACACTAAGTAGTGGCGTGTAGCTGGACACATAGAGAGAGTGGCCCAGAGAAGAGGCAGACACTGAGTGAGGAATGCGTCTTATGTGTTCTTGGGCACTCATTATGCACTGGTCTGGTGCAGTGGAACCGGGGGGGAGGGAGGGCTAGAGAGCTGCTAGGTCCTGAGCCTAGGCACCAGAGCAGGGGAAGGGGTCCATGAGAGGTGCAATGTGAGGCACTTTGTGTTCACATCGTCAACAGAAAGAGTACATAGTGTGCATATGGGGGAAGGGGTGTTGCCCATCACCAAAACGAGGTGCCATGTAGATGTGTGGAGACCTGGGAAGGGTTCAGTTCTAAACATGATTCAAAGTTATTACACGCCGCCCATCCATGCTGTTTGCATTCTTGTGAGAGCACAGCGATTCGTGCCTGCCAAGACGCTCTCTGAGCAGCACAAATGCTTCCAGGGAGGGTGAGCCGGAGGAGGAATAGTGCGCACCGGAGGAATAGTGCAACCGGAGGAATAGTGAGCACTGGAGTAATAGTGCACCGGAGGAGGAGGAGAGCGAGCCGGAGGAGAGCTTGCCAGAAGGAGGAGGAGGGCGATCCGGAGGATGAAAACGAGGAGGAGGAAAGTGAGCGGAAGGAGGAGGGCGATCCGGAGAAGGGGGAGGGAAAGGAGGAGGGCAAGCCGGAGAAGGAGGAGAGCGCGCCGGAGGAGGAGGTGGGCGAGCCAGAGGGGGAGAGCGAGTCGGCGATCTCTTGTGTTTCAGGCTGGTATCCCTTGGGAGCCAAGAGCAGAGTGCAGTTTCAATTAAACACTGGCGGTTTCTGTGGGAGACAGCAGGATACCTGAATATGCTATTTAAAGGTTAGCCGCTGAACTGGTGGCTGTGCGGACATAACAATGGTTTGTGGTGTCTGGGAGGACATGAAAGTATGGTGGGAAAAAGGACGGCAAGGGGGCGAAACAAACTGAGCAAGAGGTGCGGTAAGGTAGGGCATGGCCTAGGAACACGAGCCGCGGGTGTAGGATGGGCATTTTGAAAACAAAAACGCAGGCACCGTGCTGAAACATTAAGCGTGGCGGGCTGGGACGGGGATAACTGGATGCGAGCCTCGTGCGCCATTATTAAATGTGTGCGCTAGTGTTGTGAAAGTAAAAGGAGGTGCCGTGCTCAACCATCAAGTGCGGCGCTCGTAGGTGGGACTATGACGGGTTGCGATGTGTGCGCCCGTGTTGTGAAAATAAATGCGGGCGCCTTGCTGAAACATTAAGCGCGGCGCCAGATGGCGGGACGGCGAGGAGGGGCTACGAGATAAGCGTTCTAGGACAGGAAAGTGATGCCTCCTTTAACAAAACAAGCGCGGCTGCGAAAGCGAAGTGGAAGAGGCGCACAGGGACAATCGTGGGTGCATGGTAAGGAGAACAAGCTCTTGGCATTGCTGTGGCAGGGGAGCGCATTGCTTTGAAGTCTGATGCCGAGGCAGATTGTGTTTGATGTGCACACGCCTGAATCACATGAACTGTATGCGATCCGCAGCTAGGTAGACTTTTCGGACTGCTTACTATAATCTCGACAAACAAGCATTGCTAAAGCAATGCTAGAGGTCGAGACCTAAAAAAAATGAATGCTGAAGCAGCCGGCCAGTTGCATTCACGAGATAAGGCCCAAACAATGCCAAGTAAGAAGTGTCACCCTAGATAACACCCATGACACACCCGGCCACCTGGACCACTTCAGAATATGACCTCCTGTTGATATTTAAGACCTCTACTATCAGAGTGGGATCAAGCATAAAAGCATGCAATTTATGAAACCCTGTACCAGTATTTCGGCCAACAGTGGGACGAGCTTCACTTTATTGCACCTACTGTACAGTTTACAGCATGCCGTGCACCTAATGCAAATTGAATTCCAAAACGCAACTAAGATGTGGCTGCTATTCCCAGCCGTTATTTTTTAATTAAACTTAAACTGTTCCCGATTGTCAAGCATCGCTGTTCTCCTGTTTGATAATCAGAACCGGCTTCAACGTTTCAATATCGGATATTAGAACAGGTTTTGTATAGAGTTATTTAAACAGTACAAACAAACAGACTAGGGGAACTAGGATGAATGATGCATTAGACCATGACAATGCCCTAAATGGCATTTGAAATAGCCAAATTCTCATTGAATCTGTTACTAGACAAAAACAAAACAAATCATTTTAAAAACGAACACTACACTGTCCGAAGTGGTTTTTGGAAAACTCTGACAGATTTTTAAGATATCCAAAATAACAAGCATACAAGCTCATGCACTAGTGATCCTGAAAAACATCCGCAAAAACAGTTGACGGACAGAATGCAGAACAATGTCATACATTTACCCCAGTACAGAGATCTGGGCCTAAATACATAGTTTTTTTTGCTAACCATGCCGTTCCAGTTTGGACGCAGTGACTCGGGTGAATGCTTGCATTGTCCAGCATTCCGTCCATCAATTGTTTCTTTTGCATATGTTGCCCAAAGTGGGAAGGGTATGCCCAGATGCGGGTCCCTTGCTCACCACACCACTGGATTCAAGTTAGCCGAATGGTGATGCCCTGAAACCGGTCCCAGGATGCTTGTTTCCCATCCAGGGAGGACCAGGCTTGGCAGTTCGGGCTCGACTGTTCCCGTGAGGAACAGAGTCAAGACTGATTTGCCTATGGCTGGGTCAAACTGGGGTGAGCAAAAGAATGATGGATTAAACCCAGATCCTTGTGACTGGGGGTGAATGCTTGCATTGTACAGCATTACGTCCAATTGTTTCTTTTTCATATGTCGCCCTAAGTGGGAAGGGTATGCCCAGACTTGGTTCCCGTGCTCACCACATCACTAGATTCAAGCTAGCGTGGCCGATAATGGGTGATGTCCTGAAACTGGTCCCAGGATGCTGGTTTCCACTCCAGTAAGGACCTTGGCTTGGCAGTTCGGGCTGGACTGTTCCCATAAGGAACAGGGTCAAGACGGATTTGCATATGACTTGGTCCAAACTGGGGTGGTGCGGTGAGCAAAAGAATGATGGATTAAACCCAGATCCTTGTGACTAGGGGTGAATGCTTGCATTATCCAACATTCCATCCATCAATTGTTTCTTTTGCATATTCAGCATATGGGCATAAAGCTCAGTCTACTTTCCGCCCATCTTTTTAATTGGCTCCTGTCCTTTGTAGATGGCGGCTTTTCATTTGTCATTAGCTTAGTAGTCCCTCCTTAGTACCGCATTGTCTCTTCTCCTAACCTCCCATGAGGACATTCCCTGTTACATGTGTTGTTACGCCCTAGGTTTTAATTACAGCCTCAAGGAACTATTTTCTTAAGGGCCTTCAGTCAACACACTCACTTGGACCTAAACTAGGTAGGCAGTGGTTACTTAACACGCTAGCACAACTCACATTTATATTAGCCCTCCTATAAAACTTCCCTTCATCAACTCCACAAAGAGTACAACCTAATCCGGAATTAATATAATTATTTTGTCTCATTTCAAAGCTACTAAATTGCATATATGGACATAGCTATTTGAATGTATCTGTGGTACACTCTTGCATGCTATGCATTATGGGTAGGGTGGTTTTACCATATCTTCTGCAGGGTGCAGTACCATATGGGACACAACGTTTATGATTCTCACTAGGGACCTCTAGGAGCAGCTTGCGGTACTGCACTGAGACATACAATGCTGGTTCCTGGCTCACTAAGTAAGAATTTGCAATACACTAGGTCTTGCATTACCGAAAAAATGAGCTATTGGCGTTGTATTTATATTTGCGACGCCAATACCTAAAACTATCAGTAATGCGAGACCTATTGATAGCAAATGCTTGTTACTTTATCAAATGTCGATGGATGATTTTATCAAAACGGTCTCTTAATCTGTTCAGGAGAATGCATAAGAATGAATGGTTGGCCTTGTGTGTGATAATACTGACAAGCTAAAATAAGCTTTGGTGAAGCCAGTAGGTCTGACCTTGGCACAGGGATTTGACATGAGACAAGATTAGCTTAAACAATAAAAACAGGATAAGAAATATGAAGCGAAAAGACATTGTCAATGTAAAGTTTTGGCTCACCAGCCTCGACACTCAAGCACACTTCTTTTAAGACCTGTGCACATGTGATCAGATTGCAGGAGTCCACCCAGATATTTTACGACTCTTTCAGAACCATTACACAATGGTCTACAAATGTCCCAAACAAGCCTGCCAAAGACTAGCCAAACACTTCCTAGCACCCCTCGGATCCCAATAGAGGATAGATCACTCCTTGAAGCGGAAATCACACCCCCGAATGTGAAACAAGCCATACAGGCCCTGGCTCGGAACAAAGCCCCCGGGCTAGACAGCCTGCCCTTGGAGTATTAGGGAACTTTCGCCGCATTGTTAGCACCGAAACTAGCAGACACGTACAAATCAGCATTGGAGGAAGAGGAACTTACCAATTTCCTTCGGGAATCTCTAATAGTTTCATTCCTGAAGCCTAAAAGGGGCCAGATGCAAATGGCCTTGTATCGGCCAATAACGCTGCTATCCGCCAATTGCAAGATCATGGGTAAGATCCTAGTTGATAGTTTAGCCCAGGCCCTCCCACCATTAATATACCCAGATCAAAACGGGTTTGTGCCAGGTAGAAGCACCTCGCAAAACATTTGCAGACTGTTCTATGTCCAGGAGTGGGCACAGAGCCATTACCCGAGGGCGGCCTGTCTGATCCTGGAAAAGGCATTAGATACCCTGACCTGGCCTTACCTTTTCGGGACGCTCGTACGGATGGGGCTTGGTCCAGTCTTCAGAGCGTGCACAAAACTACTATATATGAAGCTTACATCCAGGGTGAGGCTGGGAAAATATCTCTCATCGATCCTTCAAATAGAGAGGGGCACCCGCCAAGGACGTTCCCTCTCCCCCCTGTTTGCCATGGCGATGGATCCTCTGGCAATCTGGCTGCGTCTGGAGGGAGATAGCTGGGGAATCCCGATAGCAAGCACCACACAAAGTGTGTCCTCATATGCAGATGACTTGCTGCTGTATGTACGAGATATCAAAGCAGACCTCAGCTCCATTTGGACAATGCTTTCAGACTTTGCGGCTGCATCAGGCCTGAAAGTTAACTGGGCGAAGTCCACCATATATCCACTGAGTCCGAACCTTCCTCCCATATACGCAGGAGGCTCGAGAATAGCCTGGAGTGAGCAAGACCTGCGCTACCTCGGTATCAAGCTTTACCATTCCCCCTGAGACCTACTCAAGAGCAATTACCACAGAGCTCTGGCTGGAGCTAGAACCCGGATAAAATGCTGGATGAACCTACCCCTAGCCCCTCTATGCAAGATTTCATTGGCAAAGACGATCCTGGTGCCACAATTCCCCTATTAGTTTGCCAACATCCCAGTCATTGCCCCTTACTCCCCCTTCGGAGTACTAGATACACTATTATGCTCCCTCTTATAGGGAAACTGATATCGCAGAGTAGCCCTTACAAAACTACAGCTACCAACAAACCGTGGTGGACTGGGAGCCCCCTCATTCGAGGCTCATTTCCTCTTAGCGCAGTTCCAACTGCTGTCTCGCTGACAGCAGGGAGACACCTGGGGGAGACCACCTTAGAGGAAGACCCAAGGACAGTGCAAGCTCTCTGCTGGCTACTGCTCCCGGGAGCCCACCCTGCATTTGCGTACCCTATACAGGTAGCAGTGGCACGCACTTTCACTCAGCGCCTCCTACGAATGTCGTGTGGAATTCCCCTATACACCCCACTGCGCCCCTAGCCGGTCTCTGGACAAACCACTCTACGCTTGAGGTGGGATCCTTGTTTACAGAGGGCCAGTTTCTCCCATTCAGTCAGCTGGCAGAAGAGACTGGTCTCCCACGGGGCAATTCCTACTGCACAGACAGATAGTTCTCAGTTGCTGATGTCTCTGGAAGCTCTCGGAGGGGGAGCCTGCAACACACCCCATGCTCCATACATTACTCCTCATGGGCACAGTCCAGCACTTAATCACCTGGCTTAATAAAGCTATCCGCGACCTTACCACCATTGTGCCTGAGGTGCCAATCCCTGGACGCAACATTCAAACACATGTTTTGGCAATGCCCCATGATACATCCCTATTGGCGCGCGGTACACACCACTACGGGAAATAATGGGGCTCATCGACATTAACACATGGGAGGCTAGTGGGATCGGAGTATTACGCAGGCAGAAGACTATTAAGGCGCAAATGCGATTTGCCTCCTTAGCTTTCCTACTGGCGGAGAGCGATTGCAATGCACTGGCAGGATCCAGAGGGGCCCCTGATCGCAGCATGGATCGAGGCGGTAGGCAAGTGGAGCTCAGCGGAAGAAGACAACAATAAGGCAGGAGGAGGTTCGGGGTATACATAGGAAACGTAAATCCATGGAGTTGGCCACGCTACTACACCAATTCCGACACCATACAACAAACTCCCAATAACCACCTTCATCGCCACCAGAAGCCTCGGGACCCCAAGATACCCAGGACGGCTTAGACACGCACAGACATTGCCATGGCCTACACACGCAGGGTGCTATCAGGAAGACAGAGACTCTTGCGAGTCACCCAGACACACAAGCGCCATGACTCAGAACACCTCCTAAAGCACCCATAACACCACAACCCCTTGGTGGTCCACTGGGGATGGCCCATGCCACCGCCTTAAACCCCTCCCGCCCATGGTCCCAACCACAAGTTAGCTGTTCGCAACAGTAGTTCTAGAGACCAGGCATTACCCAGGAAGGCTGGTCACTGGCCATACTCAAACACAATTCGACACAGCATGACATTAGTAGAGCAATCAACTGATGTACCCACTATTCATACGCATCACCATGGACTCTATGGACAAAAAGAAATGTGGTATACGCATGCAATAATTTTGCCAGAAATACGACAATACTTGTGTAAAATGTAATCAAAAGGAAATAAAATTGTTCAAAAAAAGTGTAAAAGTACAGCCAAGTGGGAGAAAATGTTTCCATATTATGAACATTTTTCTGCACTTTAAATTTCTCCCAATTAAAAACGGTAATGTTTGTGTATACATGCATTGGTGCCAAATATGGCGAAAGGTATGTATGTCCTGTTAGACAGTACATACGACCCAGGCTCAAAAACACACACATCCCATTAATATGCACACATGTTCGTACATCCCCAAAGACCAGGCTCTAACTGACACACATTGCAGCCCTGCCATAGTGTTTCTAGCCAAAGTATTTTGTTCAAACTATAGTATTTGGTGCCATTGACATTATGCTTAAAGTAAGGAAGCAGGACGTGGGGGTGTCTGGTAACCATGCGCAAGTGGCTTCACCGTGAGCAGCTCACAATGATTTTTACTGATTAGAAGTAGCTCTCACCAAAGAAAAGGTTGTAGACTCCTGTGTTAGGATGATGAGGAACTGGAAGTCTCAGTATCACACTGTAATTATCAGAAAAGGCTGCAATCAGTCCCTGAACTGTAAATCACATTCAAATTTATGGTGGGAAGTTGTGCACCACTACAAGTCCAGGCAGCCAGCTCAGACCTGGAATGCAGGAAGACATGTGAGGCAAGAATTGTAAAAAAAAAAAAAAAAAAAAAAAGAAAAAAAAACACCTTCTTGTGTGTGAGCCTGTAGTGTATGTGAATGTCTGCTTTTGTCTATGACAGGGTGTGGGGGGAGGAGAGGGCGTTGGTGGGGGAGTTTAGGGGGGGGGGGGGGGAAATCGGGGCACTAAGAAGATATTTCAAAGAAAATTTTTGGAATGCTTTGCATGTGCATGTCTGCTTGTGCCCGTGTGGGTGTGTGGGTGTGTGTGCAAGCAAGAGTATGTACGATTGTGAGCATAAAGCAAACAAAAAAAGCTGAAAATATAACGAAACCCAGAAACTTTAGTATAATAACATTGTTTGGCCTTCATTTAATTTTTTTATTTTAGACAAGTTAACCTGTTTCTGCATTTATAATGTGTTTTGGTATGTGCCGCAACTGCTGTAAGTCTTTATTTACTGATATTCCAAAGTCTGACTGACCATTAACTTAATAGTGCTATTGCTGGCAGGGCTGTGGAATTCCTATACCCCGACGCCCAGGACATACTGTTTGGTGTCAAGGACAAGAAGTTTTTATGTTTATTTTGTCCTTGGGGCAAGTAGACCTAGCCCCCTGCAACACAAACCCTCTGGCTGCCAGATTACACCAACACATTATTGATTGGGGAAAGGCATTGTCTGAAGTTAAGGCAATATTTGTGTCTATATGTTAATGCTGTTCGAACTTGCATTTATGGTTCATTTATAGAAAGCCTTTATTATTAGGCTGACTGCTCTGAGTAAAAGTTGCAAGTTCAGACTCCCCTACTGACTGGTTCAAGTATAAAAACGTGTACACACGTTTGCGAAGTTTAACAATATAAGGCTACATATAATGCTTCCAGGATGCTCTCGGATTAGATGCACCTATATGCAAAAGCTTGAAAGCAAGATTGAGGATTCTTTGCTTTAAAAATGAAATAATTAAAAAAAAAATGCAACTAGGAAAATAACGATTTGCTACACTACTGTAAAATTTTAGATACCATTTCTTTGATGGTATTATTTCCCCAAAAAATCCATAATGGAAAATCGGTGCAACCAGTTTAAAAAAAGATTATGGGAAGCGTGAAAATAATCAATGGCGAAGGCAATAGGTATGACATTGGTGGTCAGCCTTTTGGTTTTTCAATGCGTGTCTTGTTTTGACATAGGTTTTGTAAAGCTTTATTGTTGTGGGAGATGCCAGGCCCTTAATATTATAACAAACATTGGCAAAAAGCAATAATATTTTTTGGTCTCAAAAAGCACACATTGCCACAGTAGTCCCTGGCACTGAACAAAACTATTTTGTGTCAGATATGTTCCTTGTGAAAGAACAGAATGAGGTCACACACAGTGAATGATGTCACACACAGTAAAGCCAGCCTACAGATAGATCGAGAGAGAGACAGAATTCTTATAAAAACAAAAAGGTCTTGGTTAACTCAATACGTAATTAGGGGCCCAATTCTTAAAGTAGTTCACAAATGTGCATCCAGGTATATGTCTTTGCAGATTTACTGCTTTCATAAATTCACAGTAACTGACAGAAGTAGGCCAGAAACCGTACTCCTAAAACATATTTGCGAACTGCTTTTTAGCATGAGCAAATCTGCATTTGTAGTTTTGCTCATGCGAAAATCTGGAGTGTTTTTAAGTTCACTTTCCCTCCAACCACTTTCATCCCAACCCTAGAAAAGGTTTCATTTCTGCCCTTGTCAGGAGTACATTTCCAACCTTTCTTAGTACAGGAAAAGATTAGAGTAGACTCAAAAGCGCATTCCAAACCTAAACTATTAATTGACACTACCTCTAGCTCCAATATGAAGATCTGTGGAAAGGTGGCAAAATAAGGGAACTGCTAGAATTTAAACCCTACTAAAGCATTAGCCCTGGCATAATCAGAGAAGCTATTAACAGAGCTCTTATATATTGAGATTGTTGCCATAATTTGGTGCCACACCAAAGAGACAAGTGTTTTTTTTTACCGGACAAATAGATTTTTGAAGTAACCAGCCCCATGGACAAGTAGATATTTTATTAAATTCGACAAGTGCTAAGAAGGCATGACTGCAATGAAAATAAAGAGGATACTTCTCTTCTGGGTTAGAGCCTCTTCCCAGCAGGTTTAACACTCCTGAATGAATTGAATCAATGAATGAATGAATGAATTGAGGATTTCTACAGCGCAACTAAACCCGAAGGCATCAAGTCGCTAACAGATGGTACGGCTGTTTGCACAGAGGGGAAAAGGAGAGTAGATTACAGGTAGGCTTCCAGGAAGAGCCAGGTCTTGAGTGCTTTACGGAAGAGCGCGTGAGAAGCCAGGCCCTTGAGATCATCTGGAAGAGAGTTCCACAGTCTGGGCGCAAGAGAGCGGAAGGCCCTTCCTCCCCATCTGGCCTAAGAGAATCAGGGGACGGCTAGCAGTTTTTTGTTGGCAGAGTGGAGGGTCCTGCCGGGCACATAATAGGAAACAAGGGACCGGATATCTTCGGATATCTTCAGGTCCAGCCTCAGACAAGGCACGGTGCGTAAGGCAGAGGACCTTGAAGTTGATCCTGGCCTGCATGGGGAGCCAGTGAAGGTCCTTCGTAATGGTGGAGCCCGAGGAGCGCTTCGGGGCGTCTACCACAAACAGGGCAGCTGCATTTTGCACTATCTGAAGGCGCTGAACTAGACCTTTATTAGTGCCAAGGTAAAGTGCATTGCAGTAGTCGAGCCTGGAAGATATAAGAGCCACAGCGACCGGTTTTCGGGCTTCGAAGAAAAGATACTGGGTAATCTTTCTCAGGATCCTTAGGGCACCACAGCAGGTAGAGACTGTTCTGCTTACTTGTTTATCAAAAGAGAGGGTGGTGTCCAAGATCACACCCAGGTTGCGTGCCGAAGTAGATGGTGTGGGGCAGGTGCCAAGAACAGAGGGCCACCAGTCCATTGACCAGAGCTCCCATTTGCCTCCGAAAATAAGGACCTCCGTTTTCTTCCCATTTAACTTGAGGAAGTTCTTAATCATCCAGCCTGGGACTGCCTCCATACAGTTCCTAAGGTTTAGGGCCGTTATGTTAACTGATTGTGACAGAGAGACCATGATCTGGGTGTCGTCGGTATAGGCAAGAACTTTCAGGCCAAACGATCTTACAAGCCTGGCGAGTGGGGCCACGTAGATGTTAAAAAGTGTGGGGCTCAAAGATGAGCCCTGGGGAACCCCACACTGCACAGGCTTGACTGCCGAAAGGAAGTCACCTAACTTGACCCTTTGATTCCGTTGGTCCAGAAAAGATGTAAGAAGGCTAAGTGCTGGTCCGTCGACTGCAGTCTCCCTGAGGCAAGTAGCCAGAATGGAAGGGGACAGGGTGTCAAATGCGGCTGTAAGGTCGAGCACTACCAGCAAAGCAGTCTGGCCACTGTTGACCTTGGTGCGGATGTTATGGACAACCACTGTGAGAGCCGACTCGGTGCTACGCTGGGAAGAGTCCAGAGAGCTGGCGCTATCCAGGAAGGTACTCAAGTGGTGGTTAAGGTGGGCCTCTAGCATCTTAGCGGGAGCAGGAAGAAGGGAGATGGGGCGGAGGTTTTTCAAGATTCCGGGGTCTAGGGAAGCCTTCTTTAGATGGTGCTTGACTATGGCATTTTCCAAGATGATGGATAGACACCATCAGAGATTGCCAGGTTCATAACCTCCAGGAGGGGGGGGCAGCATTATCTCCCTACACTCTCTAAAGATCCTCAGTGGACAAGGGTCCAAAGGGGATCCAGAATTGAGCTTGTCCAGGAGCAGACTAAGTTGATCAAGTGTGAGGAGGAGGAACTTTGAAAAGTTGATGCAGGATTCATGGGTCTGTCTTTCCTGGGGGAATGGAGCGGGCAAGGGGGGACTCGGAGTCAGAGTGGAGGACTTCCAGGGCTGTGTGAATATACATAATCTTAGTATGGAAAAAGGCAGAGATCTGATCACACAGCTCTTGAGAAGGTACTATGGGGTCGGGTGACTGAAGAAGAGACAGGGAGTCAACAATTTTAAACAGTTCCCTGGGGGAGCTAAGAGAGGCGGTCAATTTTGCAAAGTATGCTTTCTTTTCTGCCAGCACCGCGATTTTATATCCTTTAAGTAAGCATTTGTGTTTCTCCCTCTATTTAGGATACAAATAAGACCTTCAGAGTCTTTCTTGTTTCCTGCACCCCTGTCTAAGCAATCTGAGGAAGTCTGAGAACCATGGGGCCGAAGGCCGTTTCCTGGCAGAATAGTGATGTCTGACCGGCGCAAGAATATCCACTGCACTTGCCAGCGTGTTAGACAGGTCAAGGGCGGCTACGTCGGTATCCCTCCGGAGGTGAGGTTTGAGGCTAGCCATCAGGGGAGCAAGAGTTTCATTATTCAGCCCCCTGAAGTTCCTCCTCAATTCCCAATTATTATGATCTAACTGAGACATATCAGGGTGGGAAGATGCGAATTCGAGGGGAACGGCCAGATGGTCGGACCAGGACAGGGGGAAAGGGGAGCCAATTTCGAGTCTGGAATCGTTGGTGAAGACTCCATCCAGGGTATGACCGGCTGAGTGGGTGGAGGTCCCTACTCCTTGTAGCAGTCCGCAGGAGGCCAGGGAGTCCAACAGGTGACTAGTGTCAGAGGAGTTCACATCCTCCAAATGAAAATTAAAGTCCCCGAGAATGGTCATATTGGGTCTGTCAATATAGGGTTCAAAGATCTCAAGTAGATCATGCCTGAAAGCAGACCTAGGGCCTGGGGGTCTATAGATCAAAATCCCGGAGAAGGAGACGGTGGGGGAGGAGTTTAGCGCAAAGTACATGGCCTGGAAGGAATCCAGCGGGGAGGGCAAGGGCTCAGTTCGACATCTGATTGAATTTTTGTGCAGTATGCCCAGCCCTCCTCCCCTGCGGCCTACTCTATCCATTCTAGCAAGGGCATATCCCTCGGGGATAGCAATTATTAGTTCAGGCCCTGAAAATTCAGAGGCCCAAGTCTCAGTAATGAAGGCCCAAGAGGGATTTCTATCTAAGATAAGTTCCCTGAACGCCACGTTATTTTTAACAAGTGAACAAGCATTGATAAGAAACCTGGTGCCTTTTGTCAGGGGGAACCTAGCTTTTTAAGGGAGGGCCGCTTATGGGAGCAGTCAGAGGTGTTTAAATGACTTCCTCTCCCACTACATCCGCAATCTAGGGCACCCATGAGCTATTACGGGGCGAAAGTGTATTGGCAAGGCTGCCAGGAGGGTTTGAGGGCTTGTAAATAACGTAGGTTGTATAAGGGACCAGCTGGGACGTGGGAGTGGATGGAACTAGCTTCCCTGGCCCCTGGCGCTTCATTAGCGCAGACTGGCGCGACTCTGACATTACCACTGATCGCGTCTGCTGCGCGGAGCCATGTCCGTCTCCTTATATACTGACGACTAGAGTGCAGCGTGTGATGCCTCCCACCCAAGATGGCCGCTGCCAAATAGTACAACCCGGGAACGAGAGAATCAGCACCTGACTCGGCTGAGTATCGCCCGGAGTGCGGGGAAATACAAGTTAAAACTGCCTAGGATAGGGCAGATTGCAAGGTAACAACATTACCAGTGAATGATTTTAAATTCATAAAAGCGAAATGAGCGCCACGATAAGTCCGTGACACAGCATGAGGTTAAAAATATTACCAGTGAGTGATTTAAAGTTCATAAAAGGGATATGAGCGACACGATAAGTCTGTGACACAGCACATCATGAGGGTTCACACACGCACGTCAGACACTTCACTCAGCACAGCTCCCGGCTTTCCGCCTCAGGAGTAAAAACGAACCCCTCCTTATCAACATATCTCAAGTTCATACCTCCTCCATCTCACTGTATATAGGAGGGTTGGCCCTTCGATGGAACACTTTCGCACTTCAATTATGTGTAACTACATACTCTTCAAGCAATTTGTTTCACTCCAGCTGGGTGCTTTCAATTCAGTAACCAGAAATCTAGTGTTGGACTTTGTTAATTTAATAAACTGAACAAAGAATCCTTCCAGCTGTAGTGCAATTTCAGAACAATCACTAATGCAATCAGAGCATCTGGCTAATCTAAAGTCTTTAGTCGAGGATACACATGCTTCTACATCTCGTGCAAAAATAATTTTATTATACTATCTATGCGTGGTATACAGTCACGGAATGAAATATGCCACGTTTATATATATTGTCCAGAGCAAGTCACTGGACAGGAAACGTGCACAGGCAGTAAGTATAATAAATCTCCATTTGGAATTAACTGTGAAAGAACCAAGCTCTCTTTAAGTACACTAAAGTTGTGCACATAATCAATTAGGCGCTTCTCAGCAAGACGGTAAACATTATATGAGGTGGACAGACAATTTCCTCGATATAATGTTGGTGCATTAAAAACGCTCATCTCAATACACCGTGTTGGCCCAGTCCCTCTAAATACACAGAATTAGGCCAAGATCATTCAGCTATCATTGTGGCAGTACCAGACAGTACGGGCTGGGTATCACAAAGCGCTGCCACAGTATTACAGTGCTCATCCAATATACATCAATGGCACAACTTCACATGCCATCTTACCAACACCCAATATCCTAAAGTCCTGGGGTCACATAATACTGACTTAGAACATTGTGCAGGCCCAATATCGCACACAGTGAAGACCAATCTGCGCAGTTCTTAGTCAAAGACATTCTATGGATCCTTAGGCATGGTTTAGTGTGTGGCATGTTCCTATGCATGCAACTAACTGACTTAATATACCCATTGTGTATAATAGAAAATTAGGATGGAGCCCATCAATTCAGGATCACTTAAAAACTGGTGTAGAAGCGGGTTGATGTCCAGGACTGTAAAGATATTGATTGGGAAAGCAGTGTTGAGTGTCTGTTGAAGATGCTTTGCTGAAGGTGTTCCTCAATCCGCTTACATGGTTGTAAACATAGGTGGAGGGACCATGACTCCTCACAATACAGACTCCATTGTATACATTGCAATATACTCGGAATAGATTCAGACACATACAGTTCAATAATTTTATTTTCCGGTTAGCTTATCAAAATGAAAGGTAAAGTATGAGAAAGTTAAAATATAGTTTTAAGACAAAATGTCCCCCATCTACATTGCGAGTTTTGCCATAAGGAATTAAGTGTTTCCCTCTGTGAACTCGCCCTTATATTTTCAAAGGATGTGTCCTCTGTAGGGAACAAATCACTGGGAAGAGATCTGAAATTACTCAGCCACGATAAAACAGGGCGGAGCCAGCCCCCACAGAACAAGACAGTATATCAGAGGGCCAGTATCACCCAGTGTTGGCCTAAATCACAGTAATGGCTCAAGGACAGGCCAGAATGCCTTAAGATCACAGTGTAGAGCCACGAAAACACACTGTCAGCTAAATACTACACACCCTGGACTCAAGGTCACACAGTACTGAACCAATATCAGAAACTGCTTTGGCAAAAATCAACTAGATGCTTGCCCAAGATCATGGAATCCTGGGTCAACAACACAAAGATTAGCCAAGATCATCAGACACTGGTGGGTCACAAGCAGAGCCAAAATCATGCATGACGGAGACAAGATTATCACACCACAGAATCAAGAAAACAGAGCTGGTTCAGTATTGCCTGCTGCTAACCCAATCTCACTCAACACTAGCCAAGATCATACATTAATGGCTTAACAACGCTGGCACAGAATCAAACACTGGTGGTCCATGATTAACCACGAGCGCCCAAGATCAAATAGTACTTAGCCAAAGTCAGGGCCGGCCTTCTATCACACTGTGTAGATGATGATACACAGCTCTAGACCTTGTAAATGTGTACTGAAAATCCTGTGCCATAGAAGCTATGGTCCCAACTTAAAATGCCCCATTAAATGCAACAGGTTGCTTACATATTTGAGAGGGTCATAGTAGCAGACATGCTAGTAACTGACTATATATACACACACATATACATTAGGCAAAAATACGTCTCCTGTAGTCACGCAGGTTTGAAAAGACGAGGCGAGCCCAGGTACTGGTGCTAGTTATTTTATTTTGCTCTCCACCACACCACCACACACACACACACACACACACACACTCACCACTTGTGCCACACGTGTAGAGAGAATATGCATATGTAGGAAAATTGAGACTTAACAAGGGCAATATGAATACTTGACAGATGGCGGAAGTGTCTTTGTATAATCCTGCCCCCAGCTCAATTTGAGGAGTACCCTCACTTGTATTTTACTAATTTAAAGCACAGAAGAGGAGGGAATGAGGAACATTTTGATGTTGTATGTTGTTTTTGGGAGTAAGTAGAGTATTAAACCATCAAATGTGTAGTGTGCGCGCCCCTGGTCATTGAGGGCATACATCACATCCATGATGGTCACAGTCTTCCTCTTTGCATGCTCTGTGTAACTGATGGCTTCCCACATCACATTCTCCAGAAAAACCGTGAGCACCCCGCGAGTCTTCTCATAAATAAGGACAGAGATGCACTGTCTTGGTAATGTCCTGGATGTTGTCCTCAAGCACCTTCTTGTGCCATTTGGCGCCCGTGGACCAATACATTTCCCCCCTTTGCTGCATGCAGACATGTTCTGCTTCTACTGTTGAACTGGATGTGAGATTCTGATTGAGCCAGATGCCGCTAGTGGCATTTGGCCAGTTCAACATGTACTTGCACAGAAGAATTGGTCTTCTTTTCAGAGGTCTGCTATAGCAGAATAAAGGAGACAAAAAGAAAAGGGTAAGGTAGCAAGCCAGACTCTGGGAAAGTCAGGCTGGATTGAAATTTTCTGATAGGACATAGAAAAAAAAAAGTATAACAAGGGACTATTAAGTGGAAGGATCCAGCTTAAATAAACAAACTCACTATATAACACTGGTAGCAGTGTTGTGGCTTTGTCAAACTTCATAAGTATGTATTGTAGGGTCGTGTGTTCCAGTTAGGCCCGGAGGGAACCTGCCATTTTACATGTACATAGGTCTTTCTAAAAGCTGAGTGACATTTGCATTCGTGACAATTTGGAAACTATACCTGCTTACAGAATCAACTTCGGAAAAACACCGTTATGCTACCTTGACACCATGTACAATATTTATACCTACGTTTCAAATGTGCTTGTCGTTTTCGTACAGATGGCGACATAGCTATCTTTTACACACAAACAATGGCAGCCTGATCAAGATCTCAACCCAATGAAAGGATTCCTTTGGTTATAAATAAACATCAGTTTCCGGGTCTTGGCAGAGGAGCACTTTGCTGTCATTGGCGAGGTCTCGGCATGATAATGCATCGCCCTGCAGGCAGCATGCTGATATCTCTGCCAGGGGTATCCAGCTCGTGACCACAACAGGTATGTACATTCTCTCTCTACAGGTAACAGGGGTTTGGATCATCCAGTATGGTGATTCTTGGCAGAACACATACACTTCCTAGGCACTTAGGTTAGGGGACGCATAGTAATAGTACATCAGATTTCTATATTGTTCTATATGCTTGCATATATACACGTTGCTTTGGCACAATGGTGGAAATGTGTATTCCGTTCACTGCATAGTACGTCCCATAACTCATTTGCTTCGGTCTATTGATCACCTACTGAAAAATCCTGACAGCAGTGCAGACTGCTTTGATGTGAGCGCTGGCTCAGAGTAAACGCATAGTAGTTGTGACCCTGGTGCAGACCTTAGAGGCAGTCAACCAAAGCAAGCATTCCAACTACTAAAGCTTTACATTCATGATGGCTACAATGGGCTAACACACTCACCACAACAGATGTAGGCTACAGATTTGATTCTACACTACAAACATTAGCTTTTTTTTGTGGCGTTTTATATAGAGCGAACTTGGCCCGAAGGTATCAGATATCAGAGCACTTTACACGAGCACCAATTGCATCACAGGAAGACTCATTCATTTTTGTCCAGAATCACAGGATGTTGCATATCCTTGTCGAGAGTCAAGCCTGGTTCCCGAGATTGGAGTTTGACCATCCTAGCCGTCAGGCCAACTCTAACCCCTCCCCCACCCCCAGCTTTTCGCCAGTATGAACACAAAAAAATGCCTCTTAATCGCTATGATTATAACATATACTGATGGGTAGGCCCGCCTGTCGTAGGGAATAAGCAGCAATACTCAGCTGCGTGCACAATTGTGATAGGGCGCGTGCACGATAAAGAATTCCATCCTGAGAGAACCTATACACAGTCACTTGGTGACTGCGCAGCTGGCAGCACTAAAGGCTCTAATTCTGGCAGGAGGAAATACAGGTCCAGGATTCCCCACACTTCTAGTGTGTGATTCGAACTACTGTGTCCAGTCCTATATCCAAAGGATACGTACACTATTGGAGCCAGAATGGACTCAGAGAATCAAAGGGTTACACAATATGCTTAAGGAACAAGTGAAAAAGCTGAAAGATTGCTTGCCACAGACTCATGTAATACAAACATGGAGTCATCAACGTGTTGGTGTTCATATTGCAGGGAATTCAAAGGCTGATGAAACACAAACGCAACAGTTTGCACTGCTGCGGCTGATGCATTTACTTGTTCTAGCACGAGGATGGACAGAGATATCATGTGGCTGTCAACACTGAACGCGATGGCACCCACCTGCCTTAAGGTTTCCACTCAAGTACTCCTACAAATAAGTTGCACAGAACATACGATATGCTCACATTCCTAGAGTGGGGAATAAAGTGATACCCAACACTGATTGCAGAGTGGGGTTAAGACTAGCTGCACAGGAGGGTCTCGATTCAGCACATGCAGAGGGGGGAGGGGGGAACTGTTACAATTTCATTTTTGCAGCTGTGCGATTGGTGGCCAGGTCTTTATAAACAGATCAAGGACTTTGCCCTTAAATGTGATATCTGCCAGCAGATAAAGGGTTCTTCTATAACCCGTCCACCCCAGACACCTACTGATTTCACAGAAGCCACTGGCTTGTGTCTAACTGGACCATTGCGGCCCTCTGTCATCAGATGGGGGCTTACAAGTATTTCTTGGTAGCAGTGGATTCTTGCTCTCGATTCCTTTGGGTATGGCCACAGCAGTTGTCTGATGCCCGAACTATTATGAAGGATCTGCAAGTCTTTATGGGGGACTTACGCAGTTGGCACATTACATTCTGAGCAAGGTCCGGCGTTTCGCTCCAAGGCTTAGCTCTAGGGCTTACAAAGAGGCCATGGTAAGTTTAGGTGTGACCCTGTGTTTCTCGTCTCCACACCATACAGAAAGAAATGCGGTTGTGTAGAGGAAAAACCGTGACTTGAAGCAGTTCTTTAACAGCTAGAGTACTAGGCTCAAGTCGAAGTTGGGTCCATCTGCTATATTGGGTCCAGAGGGCACTCAAGATGCCGTTAAAATCCCTGGGTGGTTGGACTCTCTATGAAATCCTGTTTGGGGTTAAGATGCAGGTCCCAGACCGCTACAATCCAAGCACGGGGGCAGCAGATACACCATTTGACCTCAATGAACGTTTGGCTGTTTTACAGGAACTGAACGACTTCAGGGACCAACAAAGCACTGTCCAAGTAAAACGTGTCAAAAAATTGTGGACAAGAAAGAAAGACTTTGGGCCTGTCCTGGCTGTTGAAGGTGCCAGAACTCTACTTACTCTGCCCCTTACTAGTAGCAAAGAAAAAAAGATTGGTCTCCATTGATCTGATCAAACCACACTGGCCTCTAGGGTAGATTCCTGCCTTCTCTCACTACCGTGCAGAAAGTTCAAATGAAAACTTTGATAACTAAAGCATCAATCTCTCTTCAACGAGAGACAACAATCAACAACAAAGTACGTCTTCTACTTTTTAAAACTACAACTGTGCAGTCAACTAGTACAGAAATGCAGATGTCAATTCAGAAACCTGACAAGAACACGGTCTACGTCTATGTACAACAGATATGTTGACGTACCACAGATCAAGTCATCTCCCAGTTCTACAGAACCTGCTGACCTGCCAAACATAGATCAGACGGCATCTAGCTACTTCATCGACCTTGATGACTTCTCATCGGATTCAACTGGCCACCGTCACTACGACTGCCTCTTCCTTTCAGGCTGAAAGGGCACGTTTTCAATTTCTTGCTGAAAAGGACATATTTTGTTACTCTATGGATACATCTTTGGATTACAATTGCGTTACTTTTCCTAGTACTTTGGAATTGTTTTTTCGACAGTCTCTTCCCTGCTTCTGAATGGCCATTTCTTCCTAGAACGCTCTGCAGTACAACTGGTGAACTTGGTTCTTAAACCACATTTGTCATCACACCAAGAACAAAAAGACCTTTCCCTGGTGATCCTACAGCTGTTCCAGTGCCTGAGGGGATTGTTTGGGATCGAGAATTGCATGATTTGTATGGCCCCACTGAGCTTTTACAAGTTCCATATTTGTTCAAAATTTCTTTAAATTACGTCATTATCCCTAGTACCATTTCTGATGATTGGGACGTTGATACAGTGCATGAACTGCTAGAAGATCTAGAGTATTCAACTGTATTTATTACAGTCATTTTCTGCATAAAGCAAGTATTACAGGGTTTCGATTTTTGGAGGGACTGATGTAAAGTCTATTTGGGGGAGAAAAGACCAGCAGGTTCAGGGAACTGAGGCTTTGTTTAGAGCATGCCTAATACCACAACAAGTTATGTCCCTGAACAAAACTGTGCAACAAACACCATGCCTTGGAATAGTCGAGATGAACGATGTGAACACCATGAATTCTCACATTTGCACGTTTTGAAAACTAGCAACAATATACACACTACAGTGAGAATACATTAGATATCATTCTGCAAAATGGCACATACAATTCCTTTGACCCCAATTGGAAGGGATGGCTAGTTTGGCCACTAGACATGAATGGATGTCAGGGACGCTACTTCGACAACACTAAGGTTGTTAAAACAAGTAGGCCTGATATGCGGTACGAGCAGTATGAACACTCAGGGGGTAGCACCAACTTACAGTGTTGGGACATTGTGCCTTGATTGACTAAAACCCATGACACTGTCTCAAATGAAACCCCACTTATCCCTTTTATCTGATGAGTTCGTCAAAAGCGCTTCTTGTATACCATATACAATGAAATAGGTTCGGGCTCTTAGCAGGAGGCTGCTGAAAGATTGCGCGAAATTCACAGGGCTAATTTAGAACAGGCTCTTGCAGTAGTTGAGAACAGCATGACCGCCTTATCAATCTAGGATATACTCTTTGGGAAACATAGTATCCTCAGCGATAGACATGTCCTCATTACAACATGGGCAGTCACAACTTGGGTCAATTATGCTACTGAGATGGACATTACAAATACTATGTTCTGGCCACGTGCTGAAGCAACATATCAACGTCACACAACTGTTTTCCCCAATACCATCTTACGGGATAACATTCTTAATGCACCCAAGGATGCTAAATACACTGTTTTACACAGAGAAGTTACTTTTCACAGTTGCTGAAATTGCATTTGTGGATTGGATAATCGATGGGTATATTGCACTGCCAATCTTGACATTTCTTTTTCAGCACTGTTTACAACATCACCAAGAGGGCAGATATGAAGCGTTAGGAGAAGGGTTTGTGCACAAGCCTTGAGAACTTCTTTTTAAGTTTGTGTCGAAACAAGGGAATTGATGTGTTTATCGGTTTCGACTACGAGAGTACTTTAAGTGGATCCTTCTTTGCAAGGACATTTCGTTGCAAGGGGCTTTCAATGCTTCTCTAGCTAACCAGTTCTGCTACTTGAAAGGTTCTCCTGCAGCTGTAATACGTACGACTTTCAGATAACTCTCTAAAGGGGGTTACCTGATGTTGAACGGTCAAGGTTGCTGCCGAAGGAAGCTGGGAGTAGCCTATCAACTGGAAGAGGTGTGGCCAGTTTGCCTGACTCCAGACCACGGGGTTCACGGTTCGCTCCCCGGTGCCAGGTTAGCCCAGCACCATGTGACTCTGGGCAGTAGCTCGCTTAATCTTCCCAGCAGCCCCCATTGCTGGGACTCCTCTCCGGAGGTAGCTGTGCGCTTTACAAATGCTTGTATTTCATTTACTATCTGGTAACGGTTTCTTACATTGTTACTTGTTGTACACAAGTATTGTTTCCACCTGCCCATACAGTGAGGAATGGGACGCTTTGGCCTTCAATTAATCTTACCACTGTGCATTTGGACACCCTGAACAAATAAACTTTACTGTTTCAAAAAGATGTGGCCTTAGCTTCTGCTAGGGAGGCGTTAGCTCTTCAGGTGGAAAGGTTCTCTTCAGAGATACAGGCGCTACTCCGCACTAACTCCCCCACGACATTTTGAAGAGCTGATGCATCTTATTTTTTAACATGTCTAGTATAAAAGAAATCGGGCATTTTGTCAAAAGTATAGGCTCTGGGTTGGTTAGCACCTTCCAGACAGTTTTCAGCGTGATTCTATCTTTTATATACTCAGTTCTCTGGATCCTCTTTGGAGGTTTACAGTTGGCCCCGTTCCCGATTGATAGGACAGTCATTTTAGTATTTTTGGTCCCCAATGGATGTCCCATTTTGAGATGAAATGGAGCTGGAAAAGCCTCATGTCCTACTATGCCACAATAGCATGATGCATTGCTTTGGTGCACCCTTGCTTTAAGAACTGAATGAGCATTGGTTCTTATTTCAGCCTGTGTGGCTTCACTGCCTGCAGCCAGTGATCTGCTGAGCACTTTCGAGTGTGCCTTGGATTTATGCCTGGGGTCGCAATTGGTTGAGCTCTGACATAGGCATACTGGTGGACCCCTTGAAAGTCCATATGTATAGTGGTCTGCTGTGTATTTTATTACTCTTGGGGCGCATTTTAAGAGCCAACCTGGGATGCTTCTGCCCCGAATGGATTGGATCTTGGCTCTGGTTCGGCAGAACACCAACTGGCTGTTCTTGCTCCCTCAGAGGCTGCTGTGGGGTTTGGACGGGAACATTTTGCTCTGTAAACTTGCTCCGAGGTGCGCCTTTGAGATCACAGTCTGTGGATTCTGGGAAAAGAAATGCTTTTTCTAACACTCAGAACCCAAACATCTGGCTATTCATCCTGTTTTTAACATCTTAAATTGACCCAATACGATTCTGTTGATGAGGGGGGAAGCTCAGGGACACCTGTTAGGACAATTACATAGGGATGGGCATCTGGGGGCAAATTAATATTCCAACGTATTTTAATATTCGCTGGATGGAATAAAGAAGGTTTGGGATCAAGAGTAATGGGAGGTTTGGAGGCAGCAGTAATGGGGCCGTTTACTTTCTGGGGGTATACTAGGCACAGTAGAGGGCAATTTATTACTGCTATTTGTATTAACCTTGGTTGGAGGTATTTTGGACGAACACTCTTGGGGGTAAGGTTTTTCCCTGCTACTTGAGTATTAGACAATGGTGGTTTGGCACCAGCCAGTACTGGTCCACCGGTTGCCTTTTTGGCAGGAACTTTTGGTCTGGCTTTTAATTCCAGATTTAAGGCCTGCAATTGGTCTTCGATGCCTTTTAGTCTAGATTCCAAGGGAGACAGTAAGGTTTTGATGAGCTCAGCTATAGAGCTCATAAAAATACCCTTCTTGTCTTCAGCCCCATCAAAGGATTCATCCAGGCTACTCTCATCAAGAAAATTTGCCAAACTTGGGGTTGAGGCTGTATCATCAGGTATGCCCAGTGGTAGGGGGTGTGAAACACGGCGCCCCTCAGCTTTATCTTCACTATTTTCTAAAGTAACCACTATATCCCTCCCCACCTCTAGCCCATAAGAAGTACTAATTGGATCACTGGGAGTTCCAATAGTTATAGTTGACGGGGCAGGATCAGCACTATCCTTGTTTGATGTTTGGAAGCATTTAGGGATAGCGCCTTCCCTCAAATCTCTTTGTACAAGTGCGGTGTCATGATCGTTTATAGCAATCGGAAGAGCCATTAGAGAGGTAGGAGGGGCTACTTGAGGGGGCATCAAAGGCGCAGAATCCATGGGTACAAATTGACTATTAGAAATAGGGTGGCTTACGGGTATAGGCTGAATATGATCTAACTGGGGAGTGCATGGAGCTCTACTTGGTGTGCGCACAGAGGCTATAGGGCCTAAAGATGATCTCCTCGCTAATGCGAGATCCTGTGACACTCTTCTTTTCATGAGGGCAATGCCCTCATCGATTAGAGTGTTTGTGCTCACAATAAAATTATCCAATGTGCCCGTCAACTTGGTGGCACTAGCCGCAGCCTTACTTTCGGGTTTCCCGAGTACACATCTCTATACCCAAGGGTCAAAGACTAGCTGATACAATATACAACAGCAATTGCCAAATCAAAGCAACCAACAGTAATATATAAAAGTAGGCAAAGGTCCTCGCACTAAATAATCCCAAGGCAACTAAAATGAGAGCAAGTTTCAAAACAGTATGCAGAACCAAGAGCTGTGGCCCAGACCAGACTCTACAGGCCTCAAAGGGCCACAGAGGGCCCGACCTTTACCCCGGGCGCTACCGCGCAGCGGGGAAAGTTAATTGCTAATATAGGGCTGTTGGTTAGTGGGGCGGGCGAGCAGGGAGAGCGGCCCAGGTGTCACAGGCTCGGGTTTACCAGGACTCCTGGGATATGGAGTCCCGGTCCCGACGCTCGCAGCCCTGCACACAGACACGCACCCACAGCAGTTTCCACAGGTCCAGGAATGATGCACCGGCAATGCGGGACCCACGAAGCGGGTTCCGCGAGGTATGGCGTTTAAAACTTGAGTGCACCTATAGCAGCAGGAACCTGAAGACCCAACAGGTCAGAAGTAGCGTCCCGAGTCCATTCGGCAGGCAAAGGTTTTTAAAGTTTGTAGGTGGGGCGGGCCAACCTGGGTTGCTTCTGCCTCGAATGGATTGGATCTTGGCTCTGGTTCGGTAGAACACCAACTGGCTGTTCTTGCTCCCTCAGAGGCTGCTGTGGGGTTTGGACGGGAACATTTTGCTCTGTAAACTTGTTCCGAGGTGCGCCTTTGAGATCACAGTCTGTGGATTCTGGGAACAGAATTTTTTTCTAACACTCAGAACCCAAATATCTGGCTATTCCCTTTGGTGAGAACTTTTATTCATCCTGTTTTTAACATCTTAAATTGACCATTTTAATGTTTTTAAAATTGGCTTTCTTTGTGCTTCTGAATCTCATGATAGCCTTTTAAACAGTTTTTTAGCTTGATTTTAAGAAATATAGGGCCAGATGTAAGAAAGTTAAATTTTTGAATTTCCTAAATAGCCAATTTTAAGAAATGGTTATTAGGAAATGCAAATTTGTATGTAAGAAAATAGTGATTCCCTAATAGCGATTACTACAGTTGCAATTGCAATAATGTAATCGCCGTTAGGAAATTCTAAGTGCACATATGCATTTTTGGTGCATTTTTTTAAAGTCACACATGGTTATCATTAACTTGCAATCAATGGGAAAAGCATTTCCTGAATGCTCATTTCGCATTAAGAAAATGCTTGGTGCATGTGCTTAGGAAATTGCAAAAAAGGAAATCCCTATTGCGATTAACTATTTAGGGAATCGCAAACTGCAATTTTCTATTTTAAGTAGCAATTTTAGGAAAGTGCAAAAAATTGCGATCCCCTAAAATTGGACTTCTAATGCCTTTCATACATCTGGAAAGGCTATTTTGCATTTGCAAACAACTGTTTGAGAATACAAAATAGGTTGATGCATATGGCCCATAGTATTTAGGATTTCCTTTTGCATATACTAATGCATTTTTAGCAATAAAAAGACACACAATTAATGGACAGAATGCAGAACAAATCAAAACATTCACCCCCAGTCAAGAGATCTGGGTTATGCTCACCATGCCTCCCCAGTTTAGACCTGGCCATATGCAAATCAGTCTTGACCCTGTGCCTCATAGGAACAGTCCAGCACGAACTTCCAAGCCAGGTTGTAAAATCAAGAGAATCTTCCATAAGATGAATAAAAGTAAGTTTATTCAGGAGAAGTAATTGTCCCATCCATCAGCTTGATCTAGTCAGATGCAATTGACTCTCTGAGCACACATGTCTATTCCATTGCCATGGAGCTGCTTGAACAATAACTAAAACACTTAAAAGGAACAACTAGGTCAATATAAGTAAAAGGCACAATGTTACACACCTTCCTCCCATACAACCAAAAAAAATAAAAAAAGAAATGACAATGGACTATGATATACAGTGTAATAATATTTAAGAACTCAAAGTCTTTGAATCTGGATGGTACATTTTTATTTCTAAATTCTCGCTGGATAGGGGTGGGAACCTTAGATGTGGTATTAGACCACTATATCACCCTTGTTTTTGTCATTGATAAGTGCTTTATTTTTCAGTACGACTACCCTATTTAAATTCCATATGCGAGAGTCTTCAGCAATGTTCCCTCTAATTATTTTCCTCTGTGTGCGGCAGTGGAAGGTCTCCGTGCACTGCAACCAAGGCTATGTGCGCCAAGAACCAGACCACGCGCGTGTAGAGCCCCAACTGTCACTCTAAATGTTTACTTAAAAAAGTGAAAAGATGGTGCATTTTCACACATACAGCGCCACGTTAAGGGTCTTAAGGCCGGTTTGAAAATTGGATAAGCATTTCCTATACGCTGATTTACACACGTATGTTTGATTGTTTATGTGTAATGTGTGTGTGATGCGAAGTGCCTCTGACATCCTTTAATGGCATGAGTACCATACCAAAGACATCTCGCCCACACGCCACCACCATCTGAATGGTACCTTTAGCCACCCAGTTGGCCCTCTCAGCAATACCATTCCTCTAGGGGGTTGTTAAGAGAGGTGTGGTTGTGCCCAATACCGGAGAACGCTAAAGACCCTACATTTCTAGGGAGGTCAACTGCATGCCATTATCCATTATGATCACTGTCAGAACTCCTTCATGCAAAATGTCCTTCAATATACCAACTATCGCTTTGGTGGTAAACTCCTTCATAGACATTACCACCAGCCATTACTGCCGCAGACGGAAAGTGGAACACCAGAACTGACTGTGTTCCACATTCCTCCAGAACACAGAGAAAGGCTATGCAAACACAGTCTTATAGGACTTAACATACAATATAAGTCACAGACTTATTTTAACTCCAGTGTGAGGGAATGAATGGCTTTCAGCAACTGAGAACGACTGTGGAAGAACATAAGAGCTCCCCTGGTTCATTGAATCATCGGGTTCTTGTTACTACATGACTGCCGCGCATTAAACCTACCGTCCAATGCCATCATATTGCGGAAGGTAGATTTAATGCTGGAACTGAAGATGTTCATAACTGGAGAGGAGAAAGCAAAGTTTATTAAGAAGATGCCAAACTGGGTTGCAGGATCAAAATCGAAATTGGAGTAGTAATCAATGAGCAGAACCTTGCTATAATTGCAGATGTGTGCCCCTCTAAGGAAGTTGAATGCTACTCCACATAGAGCATAGATTCTGTAATCTAGCAGTTGCCAGAAAAAATAATAATTCTGCATTGGAAAGGATACAACTACCTCTAGAACAGGGAGATACTACTTATATATTAGCATTAGATTAAGTCATGAGCCAAAGATGACACCCTCAGTTTCCTCATATCGATTCTGGCAGGTCAAACCTGCGGGCGGTGAATGATTCTAGTTGCATCAAAAATATAGTATAGCTTTTTTTTTCTTTTACCTAAACCTTCATCTGTTGTACTGAGTAGCTGATGACTGGTTACTGAAAGTCAGGAAATGAGTAGAGGTAAATGTGCATAAGTCGTCAGATTTCAGGCGATAGTTGGGAAATGGGGAGTTTAATGTTTGTGAGTAATGGCACAAACACGACAGACTGGCCAGTGGCATAGTGAGAACAATCTTAATTTACTGTAATGCCTCGTTTCCTAATGGATAGTGTTGCCCTTGATTTTTTGTTGTTAAATGCAAATAAAAACTTGAAAAAAAAGAAAGCGGAAATGATTTGAGAAATTCATAATTCACTCCCTAAAATTGATTTGATAAGTTCATAACTCTCCCCCTAAAATGATGGGCAGAGGAACTAGGAGCCCAATGTGCAAAGTTATTTGCAGTTGGAAGGTCTGCGAATTGCTGAAAACACAGGTTTTGAACTCACATAATTAAACTAGAGCCCTTTTCAGATGCTTGGATAGTAGGGGTCTGAGGGCTCAGGGGACTAATGCGTCCATTGCTAGAAAGTGTTTCCCATGTTTCAGAGAGTCAAAAGCAAACAGAATGTTTCCTCCAAAACAATTCAGTTTCCTCAGTTGTCAAAGAAGGAAACATCAAAAATAGTTAAGCAGCCCAGCTTCCGTAGGGCTTCATGAGGTCAGTGGCACCACAGGACACGGGGCCACCCAACTGCTGCACAGGAGGAGGGGAGCCCCACTTCTATTTTCATTGAATGAGGTGATGAGAATAGTCAGTGTCTGCATCATTATTTTGTTAGCCCACTTTGTACCCGACCCTGCCAGTGAAGCACGGAAACCTGTTTGAGCTCACAGAAGCGATTCAGGAACTGTTGACCACTTGCACAATTTTCAAACGGGTTTTGCTGTTTCAGTCCGAGAAGCCAAGTCCCCAATCGCCTCATTTACCCTGACTACTGATCTATCTGTCCCGAGATCCGTGTACATCACTTGAGCTGTAACTCGAACCATGAGCAGAGGCTTACTACCAATAACATTTTTTTATATTTCAAAATAATCTTCAAGTTTTCAGAAAGCATGGGATACAGCGGCGATAATTATGGCTAATTAAATAATAGCACTCCCCCGCAGCCTCGTGTTATTGCCAAACCAATACAGTCACTTTAAAAACACTGCGTGTATTTCTAGGCTACTCTGCCTTGTTTGCAGACTTGCTGTATTGTTTTTGTAGTAACGCGAGGCTGCGGGGGAGATGAAGTGCTTTATTTAAGAATCCATGTTAATTGCAGCCCCTTCACGAGCGGCGATTAACATGGATATTTAAATAAAGCACTCCATTTCCCCTGCAGCCTCGTGTTACTACAAAACCAATACAGCAAGTCTGCAAACAAGGTAGATTAGCCTAGAAATACACGCAGTGTTTTTAAACGTGCTGTATTGTTTTTGTAGTAACGCGAGGCTGCGGGGTAAATGGAGTGCTTTTATTTGAATATCCATGTTAATCGCCGCTCGTTTGGGGGGCTGCAATTGACATGGATTCTTAAATAAAGCACTCCAGCTCCCCCGGAGCCTCTCGTTACTACAAAAACAATACAGCAAGGAAAGGCGCTTCAGGGAAATACTTAAAGCAAACACCAAATGGGCAAAGGAAACACCTTCCCTCCTTTCTCCGCCGTCTTCTGCAATTTGGAAATGCCCATGTTAAACAAGGAATGACTTGGTTTGAACAGGTCCGTAATGAATCTGACCATGTTGGTCAATTTTGACACTACAACTTCTATGTCGCTAAGTACATAAGAATCTGGCACTCTTGTTTAATCATTCTTTTTAAATGTGGATTTTAATTGTATGTTTATATGTTTTTTTGGCAGCCCTGAAGAAGTCCTATGAGGACGAAACGCGTCGGCTGCAAGCAACCGTGTTTTGATTGTACACCTGTCCTGTTTTTTGGAATAAAGAAAATCATAACTATAAAACTCACGTCTGTGACTATTGATATCAGATTTCTAGATGTATGTGGTGCACCTTTGCTCTTATGTATTAATTTACTAATTTCTTGACTGAACCTTCACTATGACAGTGGGTGTTAACCAGTGTGCACACATCTTGCCCATACAAACTATCTTGGGCTTGCTTTCTTAAAACATTTTTGGAGTAATTTGAGTTAGGTGCTGTAATTAGGAAGTTTCCACTGTCTCTCCAGCTGTTTAAACATTGCCAAACTCACCTCCAAAGCACTAACCAACTCCACATTTGAGTTTCAATAATATTCTCTCTATACTAATCTTCATACTAAATAGATCATCATCATGCCAGACTTCAAGGATAGGCGACAGGAGTTGGCTCAGGACCTGTTTGCGACCAATTCTAAAAACACGAACAAATTGACTCCAATAACCTCGGGCCTAAAGGCTAAATTCCAAAAATTGGAAAAACTTAAAAAAAGTGAAATGTCAAGGTGGTGGGATGGGACCACCCTAGAGAAGTACATCGAAAATGAAAAAATCCCACAAGGCCTCCGAATCTTAATCTTTCCAACATTTGAGGACCTCAGCCCTGAACAACTAGAGGATTGGGAGGGCAATTTACGAACTGCATCCTATAACATGATGAAAATCCTCATAAAGAATGCTGAAATAAAAGGTGAAAAATTAAGACGAGAAATTGAGGAACTTGAAAAGGAAATTGAAAGTTCCACATTGAAGGAAACAAAAGAACTATGCAATCTTGGATGGCATCTTAGAGAACCATCAGTTATATCTAAGGGACAAAAAGCTCAAGAAAATAAAAAAGGGATGACAAAGACTATAAGGATGGAAGAATTTATACATTCTCTCATAAGTTTGACAATGTCAAAGTGGCAGGAGAGGGAAAGAGGCAAAGAGAGGAAAACTCAGAACTGACCTCCGCAGGAAACATAACCTCCCTATCATCAGTAGCAAGCTCCATCTCAACAGATGTCCCTGTAACATCAGAGACCGGGGAAAATAGATCTGCCCGAGCAATTTTTTATTGGAGATGGAAAGATTAAGACTAGGTGCAAGACCAAAAGATCAAAACAAGAAGGGGGGTGGAGATGGCAGGAACGTAAGCAGAAGCAGAAACTCAAATGTGGAAACAGTGGCGAAACGAACGAGATCGAACAAGAACTAACTGTTCATAATGACACAAAAACTTAGTGGAACAAAATAAGTCAATTATTGTCAATCTTTCTGAAAAATGTCTGACGGATGATGAAATATCTGTATTGGAGTTGGGTTGGGGATTCTGTCCTAATCAATCAGGGGATGATATTGAGATATTTGCTGATTTGTTTAAATTTATTCGTACCTTAAAATTGAAGGACCACTTTGTTAGAAACCCAATGTCTAAAGAGAAATGTGTTGAAGCCAATGTTGTTAACAGCCATACTGTAAGTGAAATACATTTATTGCAAACAATGATGTCGGTGGAACTGGAGACTTCTATTGATTTGGATGTAATTTGCCAAGTGTTAGAACTGGGGGTCTCTAGTTGGCAGAGGTAAGTACCTTAGACCAAGTAGGGACCCTTGCTTCTAGTCAGGGTGAATGAATACACACCGTAGATAACCTCCGCTCTCCCTCTAGGTAGCTTGGCGCGAGCAGGCAGGCTTATCCCCAAGGCAATGTGTAGAATAATTGCACTTTACACCACAATAATCCCCAATCCACCACAAACTGAGACCACACAGGTAAGTATATTTTTATAAAAATATATAACTTTATCTAGTTTCAGCATGTAAATGAAGCAGTTGCATGATAATCACTTCTGTAGACAACTTAGCATTTTATCTTAAAGGTTGCACTTAATCTTATGGTTGCAGTTGGTTTCAGGAAGTTCTTAATAAAAAAAATGTCTCAAGTCTCTCAAATCTGGTATTAAAAATAATGCCACTTATTTATAATTGATGCGCTCTAAAAACGAGCAGTCCAAACTATGCCAGCGTTAAAAATATGCCACAATGATCCCCTAGCCTCAGGGACCCCAAGCGCTTCAAGCGCGTCTCACCCGGTATCCTGGGGACTTCTTTTCCGCTGTGTGGGGGCTTCCGCGTGCACCGGATGGTCTCAGGCGCCTCGCGCCTAGAAGCGCACACTCGCCCTTGCCCCGGCCGGTCCCCTGGTGCTCTCCCGCCCGCTCTCGACAATCCAACGAGCGGCGGGGGATGCAGCACACCTCGGGGGACGACAGACCCGGGGTGAGGAACTCAAGCGGACTCACTCCCTCGGCGAGGACGGGTCAGCCAGCTGCTCCGGCGGTCGGCTCCTCGCTGGGGGGGGTAATCAGGTCACGATTCCCTCGGCGGCTTCGAGGCTGCTCCACGCTGCGGGCCAATCAGGTCGCGGCCCTCCGGTCGAGCCCCTTCAGTACCAGGGAGTCAGCCAATGACAGAGCGGCTCCCGGGACAGTCAGGCGCTGACGCTCCGCTACTTCGGCCAATCACGGCCCACCACGCTGATGACGCTGCGCCGCACGGGCCAATCCCGTCGCGCCGTTAGTGAGGGGGCTCGGCTCCGATCAGGATGGCGCTTCACGTAGAGGTTTTCTGGCCCCGGGCAGCGGCGGTGATCAGGCGGCAGATGATTTTAGAGGGCGCGGTCATGGCCAGACCGCCCTCATAGCCTCACAACCGCTCTGGAGTGGATTCTGCGAGGGGAGGCACCACAGACCTCCGACCCTCGCCGGGAATGTGCCGATGAGCACCACGATCCCTTCCCACACTCAGCAATCGAGCACCACACGCTCCAGGTCCACAACAGCACGATCTTGCAGTAATTCTGGGCAAAGCTTTAGGAACCTTTAACCCTGGGTTCCCATCAGGAGGCCAGCTCTTCTCAGGCCCTTGGAGATTCAGTAAAGATACAGCACGCAGCAGAGTCTTGGCAGTTTCAAGTAGGCAGGGTCACAGCACACAGCATAGTCCCTTTCTCCTCCTCAGCTTCCAGTTAGACAGTAGAACAGGTCAGCCCTTAGAGCACACAGCAAGGCAATCTTCCTTCAGTTCTCCAGCAGTCTTTCTTCCAGCAGAGGTTCCTTCTTGCTTGTAGAATTTTAGAATCTAATCTTCTGTAGTAAGGGGTCCTTCCCTTATACCCCTGAACGCCTTTGAAGTCCTTTGTGCAAGGGGCCCTTAGCTCTGGAATGTTTCTGGTGGTGTTCTTCCTGTCAGCTTCAGGGCTAGAGGTGACAGTGGGCCGGCAGGGGAGTTAGCCAGCACGGTGGTCAGGCAGACACAGCCCAGCACTATCAGGCGCCTCTTCCTCCCCTTCCCCGGGCAACAGATGTCGCCTTTCACCCCTGGGCTGACTCCAACCCCCTCCGGGGCCCTGCAGCTCCTGTCACGCAGGCATTCCACACACAGGTCCAGGCACACAGAAAGGTTTATACAAAAGAACAGCCACTTTCTAAAAGTGCTATTCTCAACTCCAGGATCCAAAAACAACCTTCACTAAAAGATGTATCATTTAATTCTGAGTTCAGGGATATCTTTCATTGATGTTCCATCTTGTTCCTATAGGAAGATAGGCTGGGATCCAATGGGACCAGCCTCCCCATGTTACCCTAGGGAGCCATACAGCCCTACAGCAGTGAGCACACAAAGTGGCTGCTGCTCTCCACCAGAGCATGTTACCTGCACTAGTGCATGCTCTACCCTATCCATACACTGCACCCTGCCCAGGGGGGTACCTTGAGCCTTCCATAGGGGTGGCTGATGTGCACAGTCAGGGGAGGGTTAAGCCCAGCCAGTGGGGACACTGGCCAGGCGGACATGGCAGTCCACTGACTGCACACAGGCCCTGCGCTGGCAGGCCTGAGACACCATTTTAGAGCTTCTCCTGTGGGTGGCGCAATCTGCGCTGCAGGCCCACTAGTAGCATCTGTCATCACCAGCCCTGGCACACACAGTGCACTTTACTAGGGACTTCATGGTGATACAGATATGCCAATCAGGTATACCCAATCAATATGACAATTTACAGAGGGAGCACTTACCCTCTGACACTGATCAGCAGTGGCAGAGGGTCCAAAGCATCTAAATCAGCAAAAACGAAATCCAGCACAGCATCAAAAATACATGAGTCAGAGGCAAAAAGATGGGGAAAAACCACGCCAAGGATGTCAGGTCTAACACCAAGAATTAGAAATTGTCGAAAATGTATCAACTGACAGTGGCCTAAAACCCAGGTCAAAATTCACACCGGTAGGAACACATCCGAATATAGACATCTTTAAAAATAGAGTAACATCAGGGTTTCGCCATTTGATTGACCATCCCACCCGCTCTAAACCTAGTGCTCAGAATCCGACCCCCAAAGAAAAACTAGCCTTGAAAAATTTTAATTCAGACCAGTCGATTGTAATCCGCGAAGCGGATAAGGGGGGGCAATGTTGTCCTAATGAGAAAAATGGACTATATGAATGAAATCAATCTTCAACTTTCAGACACCGCCTGTTATAGAAAACTCTCAGACAACCCTGTAGCTGGACTTACTGCACATATAAACATGAGACTAACAGATTGGCGAGAAACCGGATTACTAAGCGAGGAAGAACATAAACAGCTCACAGTTTCAAACCCAAACTATCCCTGCATATACATTTTACCAAAAATTTGCAAGGGCGGCCCATTTCCACCTGGCCGCCCTATCATTTCTGGGGTCAACTCGCCAACCGAAAGGTTGTCAGAGTATGTCTATGTATATATCCAACCCTTTGTTCAGAACTTGCCCGCATATATTCGGGATACAAAAGATATACTCTCGAAATTTGAGGGTCTAACATGGGGTGACAGTATGTTGTTTGTTACCCTAGATGTTACAAGCTTATACACTTGTATTAAGAAGGAGTTTGGCATGAATGAATTGGCCTTTTCTTGGGTCAGAGAACAGCGGATCACCTGCTTCACAATATTAATGGAAATGACAGATATAATCCTGTCCAAAAACTTTTTCCTCCATGATTCAATCTGGTTCCAGCAGACACAGGGTACGGGGATGGGATCCAGGTTTGCTCCCGCTTACTCCGGCCTTTTCATGGGCTGGTTCGAGCGGGAGCATGCCTGGGGCCGACATGCGGCGGAATGGTCAGATCATGTGATTTTCTGGGGCAGGTATATTGATTATATTATTATACTCTGGAATGGACCTGCCCCAGATCTGTTGTCATATTATGACTTTCTTAACGACAACCCATACAATGTCCATTTTACTATGGAATTCAGTGACAAGCAAATTGATTTCCTAGACGTACCTTTCTTCATTGAGGACAAGAAGATCAACAGTAGAACCCACAGAAAAAGTACGGCGTGCAATAGCACTTTACATTTTAAAAGTTCCCATCCTCGACATGTGATTGAAAACATACCCTATGGAGAGATGCCCCGCATGCGGCGGAATTGCAGTACGGAGAATTCATTTATCTCTAACATAGGTGAAATAGAAAAACGTTTCTTAAAGCGAGGGTATCCACCAAAAATATTGCGTAAAGCCAAAGAAAAAGTCAACAATGTAAAAAGGGAAATGACGCTTATGTCCATGCCCGGCAAGAAACAACAAAATGCCCCTATAGCTTTTGCAACCAAATATACTGATGAAAATAGTAGAATCTACAATACCCTAAGAAAGCATTGGCACTTGTTAATAGAAATACCAACTTTACCAATATCATATCCATCAAACCGAAAATAACTTACAGACGGGGACAAAACTTGAGAAATATGCTATGTCCAAGCTACGTGACAACGAAAAAGTCTTGTTGGCTCCCACCTAAGACTGTAGGTTTTTACACCTGTAGAGGATGCAACATTTGCAAACTGGGCAGAGATAAAACAAAGGAATTTTGTTTCAATACTCCAAAAACACACCAGATCAAATATTTAATCAATTGTAATACATCCTTTGTGATATATGTTGTAGGATGCCCTAGTGAAAAAATCTATGTGGGTAGCACAAAACGGCCCCAATTGAGAATCCAGGAGCATGTTCGTGCTCGCCGCAATGGGGATCACAAATATGCAATGACTTTTCATATGCAAGAAAAACATAAACCCGAAGATGATCTTTGGTTTATGGGAATTGATCATGTACCTGCACACCCAAGAGGTGGTGACAGGACCCTGACCCTTCGAAAAAAAGAGGCAGAATGGATCTGTAGATTGAGGAGTGTGGAACTGGGTCACAACTTTGATGAAGAAATGCAGTATTTACTAGTGTGAACAACATCCTCCTTTCCATCAAATGCAGAAATCTCTTTAAGACAACGGTCACTTTAAGTGACCTTCCAGAACAAGTGAATTACATCTCACTATTATGTCAAAGCGATTGACAGATGAGCCCTTATGATCATAACATTAGAAGGAACACTAGGAACAGTAAGAATGATAGTCTACTACAAAACAGTTGAACACAAAATGGAAGTTCAAAAAATACAAATGCAACTCTCAATAATTTTGTTTGTAATTATGTTAATCCCTACATCTCCACTGTGTGATGTACAACTAAGAAAAATACTGCCAATATTCATATATAATGATTTATTACATATATTTCTATTAAGAAACTTGAAATGATCACTAGAACAAATATTGGAACTGTACTGTGTATTGATAATTGGAATGTATCAACGCAAATGTTAAGAAACACTGTAGTGTATTAAGTTCTCATCAAACGTCCACTGATGTTAATTTGCTGTTCCTTTGTTGCTATTTCAAATAATATACTCTTTGCATCCATATGCTGACAATATGTTATGTTATGTTATTAAGTCACTTATAAAGCGCGCTAACACTGATTAGTTTCTTGGCGCTAAAATTGACAGTAACACAACCTAAGGTGGAGGAGGAGGTGGATTAAAAAGCTTGTCTAAAGAGCCAGGTCTTCAGAGCTTTCCGAAAAGGTAGAAGGTCTTGGTAAGATCGGATCTCCAGGGGAAAGGTGTTCCATAGACAGGGGGCAAGGGTGGCAAATCTACGACCACCAGAGCGTTTGAGTTTAAAGGGGGGGGTCTGGAGCAGGGCTAGATGGAGTGAGCGGAGGTTGCGGGAGGGGACGTGTCTGGTGATCAGTTGATTGATAAATTTAGGGCTTTTGCCATGTAATGACTTGAAGACAATACAGTCCTTTGTTTTCCACTGTCTATCCTTCTCCCAATTTTTTGTATTCTCTTGTCTATCCTTCTCCCGCTCCTTTTCTTCCAGATGCTTTAAATCAAATTTCATATTCGAGATCATAGGTATCTCCCCTTTTTATGTATACACCCGGAAGTTAAATTCCATAAACGTGCACATTGAGATTTTTATATAACCTGATAATAGCCTGTTTTTTATTTACTATCATTATTAGGGACTTCCGTATGTCTTTTTGTTATCCTTACTTTCATATCGATGGGACTATCTATACATCCGGGCCCGTTTTGGACTTTCCAATATGGCCGCCATGTGCTGCGTCGTATTACCCCTGGTGGTGATCTTATATACTGAAATATACATATGAATATACATATGAATACCAATCTTGGATTTACCAGTCGCAATCACCTTTTCCTTTTGTATTCAGATATCAGTAGGAAAATTCATATCATACCATTTGTACAGTACTCATATTCAGAAGTTCCATCGTTAATACGACTTTACATCGCCTGTAACGTAATTTAATATGGAGATGAGATATAGAAAGGTCAAGAGTTCTTAATAGCAATTTGTCTTTATTAAGGCCTGTTCCTCGATATAATGTATATCATCCTCCGGATCCCTACATGCCCGATTCCCTCATGTATACACAACATGGATGACATCTTTGGAGAATTGCTTCATGCCTTACATAACATGGCGGACGCACAATGTAGGTATAGCCTCGCTAACAATCGTTGCTGGATCCTTTTTACTCAGGTGGTAATTAAAACAATTTACATTTCCCAAATTATCAAAAATGCTTCATAAGTAATAACCCACACGACATTTTCATATGTGAACGCATTTTTTCACGCAAACTCAACAAAATGGAACTACAGACATGGCCGCGACTAGCAATAACAGACCGAATGACTGCTCCAACATGTCCGCCGTGCAGGTACGAAGGAGGGATTTTTGAACACAGGTGAATTCACTTTTACAATTGATTTGCGCTATATATAGCCTGGGAGTATGCCTCACCTTTACACGCCCTGGGTCTAGGAAGGAAGTCGAACCTTTACGCGATGCGGTATTAAGGAGGAGGATGTGAGACTTTGCAGACTTTATTAAGGTAAGCACATTGGGAACGCTGTTCCTTGGAGATAACTCTTAGAACCACCACTGGGGATATAGTCCAAAATGAGAACTTGCCCCCATGTTTCTAGAGGCATATACGCCTACGTTAATTTTTACCCATGTTGTAATTTCGTTTTATTTTATTGTAGGATTGCAAGAACCTTGAGGGGACAGTGCCTTTAATACTTACCCATGTCTCAGATATATTGGATTCTTTGCTGGATCCAGAAGTATTAGGATATATAACTAGCGTACATAGACACTTCTAGACTTCGGTCATTTTAAATGACATTTTTTATAAAGCTCTTGGTCCACATATTTAATGAACATGATATACTATATATGGATCGCCCTAAATGTTGGGTTTCTACCATCAGATTATTGCACTTGTTTTCCCACCATGACTATCATAATATACTTACCTACATTGGAGTTATGAGTGACATGGTTCCTATATATATATTTTTTAGAGTCTACCCTGATGGAATATCTTTCCTTCAGTTCATCCTCCTCAAATATTTCCAAATCCATACCAGATTTAGCAAGGTAAGATTTTTTTCTGTCTTCTTTCACTGGCTATTATAAGACAAGCAGATCCACATAGATATTTAAAAGGTCTTATCTTCATCTTTTCAGGATTACTTGCAGAATTTTAATACTTTGAATAGGATACATACAGTGACTCCAATACTGCATATATAGACAACCCATTTGTGAGTTACACTCTTAGTATACAGTTTAGAATATAGACGTAATAACAAGAAAGACAGTCTCTTTGATAAAATGGGCATCTACATTGTCCTGGATCTTTTCCATTCAAGACGGTTTTATTGTTGATACCTTCAGAGTGAATAATGACAATATATTAAGTATGCCGATACAACTTAGGTCTGCATATCAATCTGACATATGTGAAATAATCACGTGCATTCTCAACATATGCACATAGAAATTGGATTTCGATTCTTTCAGTATTGGTATATATATATCCTAGCTGGAACGTATTGATCATGTAAACTGAGTTATAAATACTCTCTATGAATAATAGATATTGTTTATTAGAACGCGGTCCACATCATTTTGGGATACTGTGATATCAGTGTTTCCTTTCTAACAAACTATTGTTTGTTTACCCTATTGCTATACTAGACTATCTGGGATACTGTGTTTACAGTGCTCTCTCTCTGATAGACCTCATTGTTATTTGATTTCATTCTCATCAGGCTTTTCAATATATATTGCATCTAAAGATAGTCTGGACACGCACCTTCATTAAGAAAATCCTTCTTCGTACATGCCCTTTTTTCCAAGGACCTTGGTAGGTTATATTTGCAATCCCTTTCAGACATGACAAAAAGTACCCTATGGCTCTCTTACTACAGGTCTTTCCTCTATTCTCTCCTAATATCTTATCTAAACTTTCCCTTTCGTCTTTCCATCTTACTCCCACATCCAAGCACACTTTTGAAATGGATATAATATACTTTCCTTATTGAAAGTATATACAAAAAAAAATCAAAATAGATACTAGAAAATATAAAAAACATTCAACAAGTATTTCCATGTTGTCTTCCCATCCGATATCAAGAATAAGTTCATGTTAAACAAGGATTTACTTGGTTTGAACAGGTCCGTAATGAATCTGACCATGTTGGTCAATTTTGACACTACAACTTCTATGTCGTTAAGTACATAAGAATCTGGCACTCTTGTTTAATCATTCTTTTTAAATGTGGATTTTAATTGTATCTTTATATGTTTTTATTGCAGCCCTGAAGAAGTCCTATGAGGACTAAACGCGTCGGCTGCAAGCAACCGTGTTTTGATTGTACACCTGTCCTGTTTTTTGGAATAAAGAAAATCACAAATATAAGAAACTCACGTCTGTGACTACGGATATCAGATTTCTAGATTTATGTGGTGCACCTTTGCTCTTATGTATTAATTTACTAAGTTCTTGACTGAACCTTCACTGTGACAGTGGGTGTTAACCAGTGTGCACACATCTTGCCCATACAAACTATCTTGGGCCTGCTTTCTTAAAAAATTTTGGGAGTAATTTGAATTAGGTGCTGTAATTAGGAAGTTTCAACTGTCTCTCCAGCTGTTTAAAAATACTTTCTCTAATGCCCTCTGAAAAACTGATGCTGCCGAGACTAGACAAAAAGGCAATCTTAAGAACCTAAATGTGCCAAAAGGGGTTATGAAAGTGGTGAGATCTCTGGAACTCTCATCTAGCTCTATCTGATGGTAAGCTGACTTAAGGTCAACTGTGGAGTAGACTTTGGCATCTTTGAGCAACATGAGCAGATCAGAGATCTTAGGGAGAGGATACCTATCCACAATGACCTGCTTGTTGAGAGAGCGCAAGTCAATGCATAGGAGCAGGCTCCCATCAGATTTCCTGCCTGCGACCACTGGGGCCAACCACTATGTGCCTTCAACCTCCTCTATAATGCCTTCACTCTTCAACTTATTCAATTGACTTTCCATTTCTTCACATACTGAAAAGGGTACACCTCGAACCTTACACGCAACAGGTCCAGCATCAGGTACTAATTTAATTTTAGGAGTGTAATTATGTAGACAACTGTAACGGCGTGAGACCATCACAGGTGCAGGGGTGTGTCCAGGGTTCACTTCACCAGATGTCCACTACCTCTTCTCCTTCCTTATGCTTCCCACAGAACGTCGATATTGACTTTGAAGACCAAGAGAAGGTGACGGTACAATGGCCCTTTAATTCGGACTGGAACAACAAGTGGGAAGAGTCACAACCAGACGTAGAGACGTCTTATACGAAGAACGACGAATCAAGAGTGTGTTTATTCACCTGGAGGGAGAGAGTTGTCAAACGGAGCGTGGAGAAGAGAGGAAGCGAACCAGAGGAGAGTGTTGGAGAGTTCGGGGAAGAGGAGACAGGAGGCGGAGAAGTGAAAGTGGAGAAGGAGAAGCCAGGAGGCCACCGATATCACGAGTCGCCCAGCCATACACCCACGGGAGGTGTATGGCTCACACAGGTACGGAACAAAATCAAGGGCTGGGTCAGTCGTAAGGGTGTGTCTACCAAATGACCTGGGTATTCCCACATCCCCGGTTTGTTTTCCCTATCCTGAGCACTAACCCCTCACTTCGGCACTGTAAATAGATGTGTTGCACGGGTTGCTGCTTCCTCACTCCTTTTCCCCTAACGTGGTAAAACAAGAGGACATCCGACTTACACCCTGTTATCTCCTTCTGTTTGTACCGAGCGGCAAGACGGAACCGGACGAGACACTACATCGACGGAACCCAGAGAGAACCCGTCGAACGGAATCTACAGAGCCCTGTCAAAGAAGAGCAGAGAGAAGCCATTCACCGCGTCGGACTGTACAGATCAAGAAGAAGAGTTCGGATTTGTTGTATAGAAAAATAAAGCCTAAGAAAACAAACTCACGTGTTACCTATTCGTCCTGCGCCCGTCACAACAACCCAACTTGTCCTTAAAAACACTGGGAAATAAGTTTTTGATATGTTCGGTATACACGGTATCACTCATTCCCATTAATTTCACACACATTTAATCTCTCTTTTAATAAAATGGGGGGGGGAGGTTACTGTTGGGATCGAACATGACCAAGTCTCGCTGGTGGAACCAGCTTGAAATGCTGTCCCCTCTGTGAGATACATAAACCTTCCGAGAGACTAATCTCCCTTACATTCAATCAAACCATGGAAATAGCCAATGAGTTTGATGGGTTCACCACCGTATGCAAAAGGTTTTATATCAGCTTTTAACATTTTAAACTTTATCCTCCAGATGAGGAGTGTAAAAATGTCTGGAAATAATGGTTATCTTCGCTCCGGAGTCAAATAATAGATGTCTTCCACAAGTATTTCATCAGAAGGTCCTTTCTTGTCACAATCCGACACTTGTGATACAATGTGTCCGCAATCCACATCTGAGTCTGAATCACTATCAGATACTACTTGTCGTGACAATGAACTTACTTGGACTCCTTTTTTCTTAGCATGACAGACTGAGGTGAAATGCCCAACTTTCTTGCAAGTACTACATGTGGCTTTTAGTGTGGGACATTTCTTATCATTGGCTAAATGACCCACATTACCACATAGATAGCACTTGCCTATAAATGTAGATTTTTTGACCAAATGTGATTTGTTGATACAGGTTTGGAACTCTTAAGAATCTCCTCCGTTGGAAGAGGTTTTTATTACATGTACCATATCACCTTTATGTTCATGCTCAGTTATAATCTCAACACATTTTAGTGAATGCTCAATTTGCTTTGCAATGCTTATAACTTCATCTAGAGAGGGATCATCTTGTTGCCAGATGTCAGCTCTGACTTTTTGAATACTACAACCTAGCATAAACGGGTCCGTAATTCTTTCCTCCAGTAAGCCATCAAATTTGCAAGATACCCCAGCTTTCGTAAAGCCGTGATGTAATTTTCTACAGTTTCTCCTTCATTTTGGCTCCTGCAACCAAAATGGTACCTTTCTAGAAAGGTGCTAACCTTTGGTAAGTAACGTTTATCCAATTTTTAAATGCAGATTTCATACTCATTTAACGTTTGATCATTTATATCAGGAAGATGATAAAAAAAACTTCCTGTCCTTCTGACCCCGGATAATGTAATAAAAGTGCAGTTCTACGTACTGCGCTTAAGTTTGTTCCACACACCTTCGCGTATCTTTTCCCACTTTTGCCACTTTATGGGTGGATCACCAGGTGTTGAAAGGAAAAACGGAGGTGTGGCAACATTCTGCATTTTAACACTATACACGTATACATATTTATCTTCAGAATATAACTTCAACTTTACATGAAATGTACTGAGAGGTGCACTCAGACTAGAACAAGTTAAAAACCTGGAAGAAAAGAAACACTCCAATGTATAGCAAATCTATAAATTCGTATAGCTTGTATCTCTATCACGTAAGAACAAAGTTACCCAAAAATCAAATAAAAAAAAAAAAGTGTATCTTGAGGCAGAGGAAGAAAAAAATATGGATAGTTTCCACTTTGAAAATGAGGTACATAAGTTACATCAAGAATCCACAAGATGGCCCTTTTGCACAATGTTGACAGAAGTCAGAGTCAGTTTTCCAAACGAATAAAGATACTGATTCAAACCTAAAAACGCTGATCCGAACTTAGACCAATCCTGATTTTCCCCCTCTTTCTTTTTTAAAAGAAATGTTTCAGTCTAACTTGGTATTTTTCTTACAGGGAAACGTTTCAAATACTTGTAGTTCAGTCAATGGCAGTTTTGAAGAGCTTTCTTTCTCAAGATGCGATAAAACTATTACAAAATGGCACCCATGTGACGTTGCACGCACATGTAGCGCTGCGTAGTGACGAGGGAGAGAGGAAGTTCGGAAGCTGAACACTGCCGGTGTCCCTCGAGGAGCTGTGACGGCAGAACCACTATGAAGATAGCTGAACAAGCATTTACAATGCAATGGTTTCGCCTTTGTTAAAGTTAGAGCTATTGGCATTGCTCTTGACATTATTTTTATTTATGTATTTTTTAACATAAATAAATGGCATTGTCATTTACAATGCCACTAGCTTTATCTCTCGCAAATGACACACACAGAGCCCCCCCCACACACACAGCCACACAAAGCTCCCCACACACACAGCCGCACAAAGCTCCCCACACACACAGCCGCACAAAGCTCCCCACACACACAGCCACACAAAGCTCCCCACACACACAGCCACACAAAGCTCCCCACACACACAGCCACACAAAGCTCCCCACACACACAGCCACACAAACCTCCCCACACACACAGCCACACAGAGCCCTCCACACACACCCACATGGCACAAGCAGGCAACAGGGGCACACTGAGGCACAAGCAGGCAACAGGGGCACACGGACGCACAAGCAGGCAACAGGGGCACACGGAGGCACAAGCAGGCAACAGGGGCACAAGCAGGCAACAAGGGCACACGGAGGCACAAGCAGGCAACAAGGGCACACGGAGGCACAAGCAGGCAACAGGGGCACACGGAGGCACAAGCAGGCAACAGGGGCGCACAAGCAGGCAACAGGGGCACGAAAACTGAGGCACAAGCAGGCGACAGGGGCACACGGAGGCACAAGCAGGCAACAGGGGCACACGGAGGCACAAGCAGGCAACAGGGGCGCACAAGCAGGCAACAGGGGCACGAAAACTGAGGCACAAACAGGCGACAGGGGCACACGGAGGCACAAGCAGGCAACAGGGGCACACGGAGGCACAAGCAGGCAACAGGGTCAGGAAAACAAGCACAAGCAGGCAAAAGGGTCACAAGCAGGAATTGTAATTTAGACGGGGCTGAAGTGGAGAACGGTCAGTAGGGAAGTAGTGTGGCTGGTGCAGTGGTACCAAGTGGTACCAATTATTCTGCAATTGACACTTGCTTTATTCCCACCTTTCTGTTTACAGACTACACTCCGAGCTACTGTAGTGGCAGTATCCTCTGAGCTCGTGTCGCAGAGCTGCCAGGTGGTGCAATGTATATTCAAGAGCACGTATGGGCCCCTATGTATAATATAGTCTCGGCGTGAAAGCAGCAAAATACAAAAAATATGTATGATTACAGCTTTACAGATGAACAGCAGTAAAGATGCATGATTAGAAATAGTGAGTTTAAACTACTAGTGTGAACTTTTTGGGTGTGTTCCTGCCTAATCAAATATATGAAGAATGCTACCTTTTTTTACTGGATCTGTACTATAAATGTATTAAAATGTGTTTTATTGGAATACAAATAGCTTAATTAAATCCCTCCTTCAGAAACAAAAAGAGTAGTTTTGGGTTCAAAAAGAAGGTTGTGTGCTAAAGGTCACACTGTGTGACAGAGCTTGGGTATAGTAGTCGTTTTACAAAGTGCACTTAAGCCGAAGCTGGTTTAGCATTTACTGTATCATAAAAAGATATAAAATAAAAATGTTCTTTAGAAGAAAGCACTCTGTCTGAGTGGGACAGGTGGGTACACGACGCCCCCTGAACGATCGTCGCCACCCTAAATTTCATGTTTCAGATTTCCATTTATTTTTACTGAGTATGTAATAAATAGAATATTAGTCTCCAAAATATGAAATGCCCAGGGTGTGTACAGGGAGGACTAAAAACAGTGGAAGCGGAGCCATTGCTAGTTACCTGATGACGTTTGTGACAGACTTACGGTAGGAGGTGGGGTGAGCTAAGAGTCTGGGACTCCAGACATTCACGGTGTCATTACAAACACTGTCTAAAACTGCTCCCATGTATCGAAGTTCTGAGGTTCCCTACACCTTAAATATGGGGCTCCAGCACAGAATGCATATCGTGTGCGCATCGTATTTGATTATTGGGTAATAAATGTATTTCCAATTAAAAACAAGTGCCTGGCCCGTAAAATGTGTCTCGGGAGTGAACAGACCCAATGGGCGCAGGTAGCCGGGTGTGGGATGATGGACATGGCGGGTAAAGGTAGTCGGGCTTACCGAAACGTTATCGCGCCCACACCTGCTGCCGTGGATGGGGCGAGAGACTGCTAGCGCTGTTATCCAGGGTGGGGAGTTGTCATACGCATGTGTATGAACGCACCTGTTGCTCTGGTGGTCCTCACAGTGCACATGGTGGAGGGAGAAGGCTTGAGTCATTTTTCTTAGTGGTATCTCTTAGTGGTTATCACTTGTGTAGTGGGTAGGTGTTGAGCTTAGTTGGTTATCTTAGGTAGGAGCTACATACATATTTACCGGAGGCGATTTGACCTGATGTGCATATGCTGACTAATGCTTTTGAGTATCTTATTGTCTTCTGGGGGGCAAGGGCGTGATATATTGTTCAGTGGGCATCTGGTGCTCACAGTGATAAGTGGGTGGAGGAGGTTGTCTGTTGTAAGGGGGTGTCTTGGGTAACGGGAAGCGAACGTGTATGAACTAGATACTGATTTTGGTGCTACGTGGGACGGGTGACCGGCTGGCTCGCAGCCGCTCAGCGTAGTGGCACTGCGAGGGTCATTCTTTGTTTTTCTCTTGACCACGACACCTGCGCGCTTCGGTGGTACGTGCATTTTCCACAACATCCAGACTACCCGTTTTGTGATCTGAACGCGGAAATGAGAAACGGGGAGCCGACGAGGAGCAGCAGCAGCCAGGTTTGGACTGTCACATGTGCGTGGGAAGCGGGCCCCGCCCCCTGGACTCGCGGCAGGTTGAACGAGAGAGGTTGGCGCTTTGCGCTGACGAACAAGTCCTCCTTGGTCTGCCTCCCGCGGGTGCACACAGGACACCAGCAAAGGCGTCATCAATGGTGGCAGTGCCAGTCTCCTGAGCCCATTGCTGAACCTTCGGTGCAAGCGAGGAGCATGGTGGTTTTGAGTGTCCCATGGGTGGGTATCTGAGAGGTCTACTTAATAAGCGGGAGTTCCTGTATTCTCCTCCCATATGCTTATATCGTCTTCCCCACGCCCCCACAGCTAATCCGGGTCTCCTTGGAGAGCATCACACCCTTGGTGTCGCAGTATTTATTGTATTAGTTACGTGATGCGAGCTTCCCCATTCCACAAGAGTCATCCCCCCCTAGGCACCCCCGCAGTCGCTGTTCAGTCAAAGAGGAGGGGGCGCGTGGGAAAAGAGGAGGGATCCCTCTTTCCCTAGCTGTGTGGGCAGGATGTTCGTCCAATCAGAAGACAGAGCCGTATCCCGCTGAGCAGAACGGAGGAGAGAGGGGCAGGGCTAGAAGCCTGGAGAAGTTTTAGGCTTGCCCAGTCACGTGCTGCTCCTCGGGCTTTATCTAGCCGGCTTGAGAGCAACTGTCAAAGGCAGAATCACGCTGCTTCGCTAGGATAACGCCCCGTGTCCGCCACACACGGAAGGCAGGCAGCAGCCCAGAGCAGGTGCTTGAGACTGGTTACGAGGCCCACACCCGTCCTGCGGAATCCTCCTTTATACTGATAAATTCATCTTGATTCGCTCTTACGAGCTCGCATGCTTTATTAGTACCGCATGGAGAGTGCCACCCGTTAACACTCGTTCGTATCCCAGTTTCCCGTGAAAGTATACAACCGAGTACAGGGCTTAATCGTTCTAAGGTGTCATATACAGCCTAAAACTGAAACTATTATTCGAGAGGCCGCGCGCTGAGATTTCTCAGGTCTAAAACGTTTCTCAGGTCTGATTAGGACCTACGGGGTCCTGCTATGCACTTTGCCGCGCTTCGCGGTGCCTTGGACGGGTGAAATCCCGACTCCCTACCAAGTCTCACGCTTCCCGCGTGAGACGCGATCGGCCCGGTCGGGTCTTGTAGAGCGGATGGCCCCCCTGGTCTACAGGACCCACTCGGGGGGGAACCACCGACCTCAGGGCTATCCAGGGGGAGGGAAGGCCCAAGGACCCAGCGCCGCCTCAGTCACGCGGGCGGGGGCTTCGTTTGCAGCCTGCTGGACCCGACCGCTAAAGGATTCCAGCGGGAGGGGCTGGAGCGCTCTCGCAGCGCGGAGCTGCAGGCAGGCAGAGAGACACAGAGCGGTGCGAGTCAGCGGGAAGGGGCAGCTCGCACCGCGGGGGATATCAACAATACCTTGGCACTTGCAGGCAGGCTGGCAACCCCAAAACCAAGGGGGGAAACAAACGTTGCGGGCCCCGAGCCCGATGATAGTCTCGGTGGCGGCTTTTCTCCGGGGACAGATGCGACACGGGGCAGGAGAGACGTAGGAGTGCCGGCAATGCCGGACCAGACACGGGGGCGTTCCCGGCGTCGCGTGACGTCGGCAAAAGCCAAAGAATGTCGGGAACGCCCCCGTGTCTGGTCCGGCATTGACGGACAGGCCCCTCGTCCAATGGCAAGGCTCCGTTTACGGAGCCAGCCAATCAAGGACGAGGGCCGAACAAAAGCCACACTACAGTTCTCAACAGGATTTCGCCTGCGCGGAAAAGCTGCGCAGAGCGCAGCTTCCGCTAGGCGAAACCTAAAAAGGAGTAGAGATGGAATTCCAAAGTCACTTAGCAACAGGTGAGAGCAATGCGGGATGAAACAGTTAGGTTCGATGTTTATTTTCAATTGGCTCGACATAGTTGTTTACTTTCGATGATTTTAAGCTCCCATGAAATTGCAATTAACACAAAGGTTGTAATTGTCAAATAAAGTTAACAGCATAGAACTCAAAATGCAGTGCCCTGGCAAAATTGTTAAGGCCACAGTTTAAGACTACAAAAATCCACGCAAAGTATTCACTCAAGTTCCTTAGGCAAGCAGACAGTTCAAACCTCGTGAAAAATCAAATATCAAAAACAGACTTCAATCCAAATTAGTCACGCATGTTGCACAAATTATGCAATGAAGTAGAATAAGTCCAATCGAGTCCCTATTAAGATGGAAGAAAGGGAAACTGACTTTCTAGCTCAGAGTTACAGATGAAACAAGGAGTAATCAACTTAAACCAACTTAACTTAAACGTCAGATAAGTTATGAAACCGCTGTGTAGTGATGTTAAATGAAGATCAGGTCACGTAGGTTCTTGTAGAAAGATGTATTTATTAATCAAGTTGACATGAGGTGGTAGTTCATATAAGATAAGATGGTAAGAATAATCTTCAGTTAAATTCCTTAGTAAATCCCCTAGTAAATCCCCACCAGGAGCTGTCACCAGTCAGCTCAATCCTCAGCTCCTAACTGACACTAGCATCAGAACATAACATTCCAAATGATGACATATGTGAAACAACTAGAAAGCCAACACTACACGCTGTCACTACCATCAAAGATCATTATCATTATACGTTTTAATAGGCAGTAATCTTTAGTGAGAATGTCGAAGTCAAATTAAGACAATGACTAGAAACTTTCCACAAACATGTAGAGAACCTACATCGAAGCCTCTCAACACTAACAGAGAAAAATTAAGTTTATCTAGAGCAGAGGTCTTCAAACTTTTGTCGGCTGAGCCACCCCATCTAAACCTTTTTACAGGTCGAGCCCCCCCTACCACCACCACCACCTGACAAAAAAGTTCTGGAAACTGGCACTCTGCATCATTGATGGATATTCCCTCCTGCAGAGCCCAGGTCGTATAGGGCAAAAAATATTAAATAAAGGTAGAGTGTTTAGAATAAGCACATGGACTAACAAAAACTTAAATTTACTAAAGTTCAAATGAAAAGTCTCCAAGAAAAAAGTTAGCACAAAAAATTACATTGGTGCTTTATTTTTCCACATAAAACACAAAATTTAGGCTAGATTAGCAAAAACGCTCCCAAAACACAGGTGTGGGAGTGCATGTTTTTCTCCACAGAGACAATGTGTGGATGGATTCTTGCTTCTGCCATACTTAGGTTGAGCTCCAGTTCCAGTCTTGAGCAGTGCCTTGAAATGGGAGTGCTCACAAAATGTTGTAATATATTTTTTGCAGTTTTATATAGTGCGAACATGACCCAAAAGTTATTGGAGTGCTTTACAGGAGCATCTTTTATATTACACAAGCACACATTCTTTTTTTGAAAGCACGGGGAAATTAAGTGATTTACCCATAATCACAGGATGTTGAGCAGACATCAAGAATTGAACCTGGTTTCCCAGCTCTACAGTCATCAGCTCTGGCTGTTGTGCCACATCCTTGCCCCTAAACAAGTTATCAGAAAAAGAAGTTCCACAAAACATGCTTTCTGACACAATTGAAAAATCCATGATTATGTGGAGTATGGCCATGTGTTGCCATGCTTCCGGTTTTAGAGGTCACATGGCTCGAGGAGAGCTCCAGTGGGCAGTACCCCCTGTGAGCGGTCCTATTTCAATCTCTGCAAGTTTCGACCGCAGCTAGGGCCAAGGGGTCTAATTGCATTGCTAAACACTGAAAATCTGTAGTCCCCCTTTGTCACCCACCTCCACGCAGACATGGCTGAAGAGCATGGGTACATGAGGCAGGACACAACAGCTGGATATGTTATGGACACGCATTTTATCATCATGTGAGAATTGACAGTATCTGAATCGGTGGCGGCAGCCATGTCAAAGGCCTTAAAAAAACCATACAGGGCCTCCTGTCTGACCAGTTTCGACTTGCAAAGAGTCGCAATTCAGACACACCCTGTGGGTGCAGGTGGAACCCCAAAGTGTGGATCAGAGATAAGAGAAGTTGGGAACAAAGGCATACTCTTTTGACAAGTTTCAGTTGCGAAGACCAGAGGGATGAGGTACCTGCTGGGCCCAGTGGTGTATTTTGACCAGATTAGGGTGCCGCCCATAAAGGGGCTTCTGACTAAGACCTGGGGGATACAAATGCCTTCATATCAGGTGTGCAACCCCCATAGGGCTCAAAGGGCTTTGTCATGTGTGTCAGCCCAATATGAGACAGCTTCCCGGGCACACACACACACAGACAGTTTTGGAGCTGCCAGCCGCACCAGAGTACTTCACACAAACATGATTGTTCGCCATCACAGACTACTACTGCAGGGCTAAATTACAATCCAAATCAGTGCAATTCAGAAGCTGGTATTTAAAAGACCATTTCATGTTAACAAGGCTTTGTTTTTTTTCACCCTTCTTAAACCCCTGCATGTCTAATCTTCGTATTGCTGGAAGAATTAGCCCCCCCCCCCCCCTCCCCAACTGTTGTGTCTCTGGCCTGTGACTCCAGACACTGTCAGCCAACCATGGCTTGGTCAAAGCAAGTGAATTTAAAATGACTTTTCTGTGACCACGTTTGCAAACAATGCCATTACTGAAGTAGTAGATGCAGTGGAAGGTACAATGCAATTCCCTGAATCATGTGAAAGTTGCTAAGGTGTTACAAACATTATCGTTTACCATCACAGACTACTACTGCAGGGCTAAACTACAATCCAAATCAGTGCAATTCAGAAGCTGGTCTTTAAAAGAGCATTTTGCGTTAACGAGGCTTTGTATTTTTTTTACCCCTTCTTAGAGCCCTTGCAAGTCTACTCTCCCTATTGCTGGAAGAATTAGCCCTACCCCCCTGCCCAACTGTTGCGCCTCTGGCCTCTGACTCCAGACACTCTCAGCCAGGCTTACAGCAACAGGAGCTGCAGCAGCCCTGGGCTAAGACACGTGATTCGTGAAGGTGAAGTGGTGGGATGAAGTGTGTGCCCCCCAGAGGGGCACGTCCCACAGTTTGAAGACCTATGATCTAGAGTGAGGCATGTGACGGTGCTCAAAATGTTAAGTGAAATAACTACTCACTTGAAAGCTGCCAATCTCCATGTAGAGCAAAGCAGATGTAGAGGAGGTTTCAAAAGTCAGAGTCTCAGTCAGAGTCTTCTTCCCATTTGAAGGAGAGCAAAATCTCTTGATGGTGGGACAAATCCATAAAAAAAAGTGCAGGAAACACAGGGTAGGTTTCAGACCCTCGTCGCCCGTGTAAAATCAAGAGAAATCTTCCATAAGATGAATACAAGTAAGTTTATTCAGGAGAAGGAATTTTCCCATCCATCAGGTTGATCTAGTCAGATGCATCTGACTCTTTGAGCACACATGTACATTCCATTGCCATGGAGCTGCTTGAACAACAACTAAAACACTTAAAGGAACAACTAGGTAAATAGAAGTAAAAAAGGCACAATGTTACACAGGTCCTCCCTGGACCAGAAACAAGCATCCTAGGACCGGTTTCAGGGTGTCACACGTCTTCAGCAAGGATAGCTTGATTCCAGTGGCACTGTGAGCCCAGGACCCACGTCTGAGCATACCTGGCGCACTTAGGGCGAGAAAGCAAAAGACACACAATTGATGGACGGAATGCCCTTTGGTATAGCTTTGTTTGCCCTAAGTTGGCAGGGTATGCCCAGACGTGGGTCCCTTGCTCACTTTGCCACTGAATTCAAGCTAACCTGGCTGATAACGGCTGATTAGCCAGAAACCAGCCCCAGGATGCTTGTTTCCGGTCCAGGGAAGACAAGGCTTGGCAGTTCAGGCTGGACTGTTCCCATGAGGCACAGGGTCAGACTGATTTGCATATGGCCATGTCTGAACAGGGGAGGCAGAGTGAGCTAAAGAATAATGATGGATTAAACCCAGATCAGTTGACTGGGGTTGAGTTCTTGTATTGTTTAACACTCCGTCCATCATCCCCTTTGGTATTTTTAATAATAGGATTTGCTCTTATAGACAGCATTCGTAGTCTACTTATATCCTAGGAGTAGGTGTCATGTGTTCCAGTTAGGCCTGGAGGGAAACACTGCCATTTTACATATATATTGGTCTTTACTTAAGTTGCCTTCACTTTTACACTGACTTCCGACACATTTGTACACTTGACAGTCTAGATTAGTTTTTAGGAAACAATACCTGCTTACAGAATCAACTTCTCAAGAACACAATCATGCTACCTTGACAACATGTACAAGGTTTATACATACGTTGTGTAATGTGCTTGTTATTTTCATACATAACGCGACAGCTATAATGGAAACCTGATCAAGATCTCAGCCGAAGGCAGGCATCCCTTTTGTTATAAATGAACATCCGTTTACCGGTGTTGGCAGAGGAGCGAATTGCTGTCATTAGCAAGGTCTCTAAATGAGGATGCTTAGGTCCAGTAGCCTGCTGATCTCTGAGGGGGGTGTCCAGCTCGTGACTACAACAGGACCGGTAACAGGGGTTGGATCATCCAGTATGGGGATTCTTAGAAGAACATACAAGACGCCCTAGACACTTAGTAGGATTCATAGTAGGAGTACGCCAGATTTCTTTAGTGTTTTATATGATTACATATATACAATGTTTTAGTACAATGGTGGAACTTTTTATTCTGTTCACTATCCTAGTACTTCTAATAACTTTTAATTTGCTTCTGTCTATTGATCATTGCGGCACATATTTTATATAAGAATAACGTTGGTTCAATAGACATTGAAGACGTCACACAGTGTATTCCTTGTATATTTCTCTGAGAGGAAGAGAGTATGAGTGACTGAGCAAAAGGCTTCTAAGTCTGTTGCTAGGATTCCTGGGGGGTGGGGTTTAGATCAGGGTTGTCCTGTTCCGTGGTTACCAGAATCATTTGCTACCTGCCTAGGTTTAGAGGTACTCATGGTGGCACTGAGATTCGGGCCTATAAGACTACATATACTGAGAAGGGTGCATGGAATCTGTCTGCCACCATCCCAACGGTTAAGCTGTCCACAAAATGTGTAGTTCCTACCAGAGGGTGGAAACTACACAACAAGTGTAATAAAAAAATTAAATTAAACACCAACGGCATGTATAGTTCAACAATTCACTAAAATACTTAGGCAATAATTGTTTGGCTTTGCAAACGGAGGGAATGCTGGGCGATGGGTTTCGTCCTATCAGCGAGAGAAATAGCTTTACTGTACAACTGATTTGACAATAAGCACTTACATATAAAGGCCCAAATTTTAAGAACAAACATTGAGGCAGACGGCCTGCTTAAGTAGAGGTTAACTTCACTCCTTAAGCGCGTCCTTAAGATTTGGCATAATCACCTCCTGACACCCACCCCCGGCATGTGGGGTGAATAATCCAAATATGGGGGCGAAGGGGGGAGGGTGGGGGGGGGGGGGGAGTGGAAGAAAGCCCACTAGACACCAGTGTATATATTTTTTTAAATAAACAGAGGAGTAGAGGCTGCCCATCATTGGCATGGCCATACCCCATCCTAAAAGGCCAAAAGGGCACAGTCTTTCTGCCCCTCTGTGATGGGTGTGACTACCCTGAATCTGCACCTCAGAGTGTAGAAAGCCCACTAGGGGAAATAAACTCTGGGATGGGACTGCCGATCATAGGCATGGTGATGCCCTGCATCCCAAAAAAGGGCTCTATCTTTCTGTCCCGCCTAGGAGGTAGATGGAACAATTAGCCCCAATGTGCTTCTTTCTCCCAGTGAACAGAAAGCCCACTAGATACGAGGGACTGCATTTATGCAGTATTGACGGGGGTGGGAGCAAAAAGCACAGTAAACACCTGTTATTTAAAAAAGGACACCAGGCCCTTGTCGACGGGTCCGGCTCTGGCGCCTGCGAGGCCATATCCACATTACCACACGGCCCACCTGCCTCTTGTCGGCCTACCGGGCCGTGACCCAGCTTTCACGCCGCCGGAGCAATCCGCCTCCTACTCCAGGGGCTAACAACACCGAGCCTGCCCGATAGTGAGACACTGTGGCCTACAGCAACGCCGCTGCGACCACGCCTGGGTCTGCGCATCCGCGCCATACCTCTCAACGTCCCCGGATCTCGCACCCAGACCTGGGCTGGGCGTGGGTGCCTGAATGGCGGGTCTCAGGAAGAGAGGGGAATGCCCACTCCCGGAAATAATGGCGAAAACTCAGACACAGGCCGAAAAAGGGCCGCCCTCCCCCGAAACCGCCAAGTCCCAGCCGACGTCATCTGGCGATCAAGTACCTATCACTAAATCCTTCCTGGAATCGCTGTTCAATTCTCTCCGCGAGGACTTCAAATCCCTGAAACGGGACGTTGCTGGAGAAGTGAGATAACTCAGGAGGGATGTAGGAGGGATGTAGAAGGCCTCGGAGAACGTGTGGATGCCGTGGAGACCGCCGACATCGCTAGGAGTGAAGAAGTCAAGCAACTCCAGCATGAAGTCCTCCGACTCCAAGACCAACAGCTAGATCTTCAGGCCCATGCTGAAGACCTTGAAAACCGGTCCAGTCGCAATAACATACGGGTCCGAGGGGCCCCTCAGAACTCGGAGGGGTCGGACATTACGGCCTACCTGCAAGATCTTTCGGGACATTCTGGGAGAACCCTCCGATTTTGACATCAGGATAGATAGAGCACAGAGTGGGGCTTCCCAGACGCTCGCCCGCGCCGCCACCTGACATTCTGGCGTTCCTTCCCGACTTTACGCTCAAAGAAAGGATCCTTCGAGAGGCCCAGAAGAATCAACCCCTCCACTTCCCCACTATATCGCTTTATATCAGGATCCATCGGCTATCACTCTCCAGAAGCGGAAAACATTCAAGGTGGCCACGGACTTTCTGCGGAAACAGGAGGTTCCTTATTCCTGGGGTCACCAGTTTCGCCTGATATTCAGATGGAATGGCGCCCTACATCAGATGCGATCCCTCAAAGACACTTGTGCCTTGTTGAACATTGACCTGCCGGACGACACATCGCCCTTGAGGCCCTCCAAGAGCCAATCCAGAGGGGGCTGGCACACAGTGGATCGTAGATGCTCTCCTAAACTGCGCTTCAAGCCCGAAGCCCACATCATTTCTCAAGAAAAAGCTACTGCCATTCTGGAGATGGCCAAGGACACTTCGTCCTCTGATTGAATCCTCATGCCAGGGAGGACTGTCTTAGCATGTTCTTCAGCAGGGGGGGGGGGGCGGGGGGGCAAGGGGCCGTGCAGGTCATTACTAGACTTCACCCTTCTAGATACTTTTCACCACAGCCCTGTGTTGGACTGACAGGACTGGGACTTTATCTTCACACAGTTTGGGGGTTGAGAATGGGAGGGTGGGTGGAATTGGGGCTTCCGGGAGGGAGGCGGGAAGAAGGGACCGCCAGTTGGGCCGCAGTTGGCTTGGAAGTTGAGGCTTCAGGCGGGGGGGGGGCGGTCTGTGGGGAGGGACAGTTGGGGCGATGTTGGGGCGGGGAGTGAGATTGCGGGAGGGACCCAGTGTGCCAGGGGGTTCTGTGGGGCTGGGATGCTCATTGCATCTTCATCGGATCAGACAAGGGGAAATCGCACTTACATAGCGCAAAGCCCGTCTGACCTCCCATGATGGACTCCAGTTTGAAGATATTAACCCTTAATGTGAAGGGCTTGAATAACCCTATTAAGCGGAGGGTTGTGATCTCGTACCTGGAGAACTCCGGGGCTGACATCTGTTTATTGAAGGAAACCCATCTCCTACCTAAAGACTGGCACAGGATGCGCTTACGAGCCTTTCCCCAGCAGTTCTTTTCATCTCTCCCAGCGAAAAAGGCAGGGGCGTCTATCTTGGTGTCCGCGCGCTTCCGGGGTAGCGTGGGAGACAAGATGGGGGCGATCAAAGGCAGGTTATTAGCATACACCTTTTTAGTGGGGGGCCAGAGCTTCACGATAGTCTCCCTTTATGCTAAAAACTCGGGACAAGAAGCCTTTTTAAAAAGCGCCATTTCCGAATCACTTCAATCCCCTACCTCCCTCTTGCTTCTCAGGGGAGGGGGGGGGGGGGTGGGGGGGGGGGGGGACCTCAACCTAGTGATGGATACACATATGGACAGGTCGGGACACCGCTACGGGGACACTGGCGCCATTACGACCGCCGGTAAGGACTCGCTACATGAGAGAGATCAGATAGATCTATGGAGGGCTACACATCCCAACACGCTACATTTCACATTTTACTCCCACGTACATCGCACATATGCCAGGTTAGATCACTACTTGGGTTCCTCTGAACTGCTCGCCACCCTCGGAAACGTAAACATTGTACCGGCGGCATTGTCAGATCATGACGCGGTTGAGTTAACGCTCCGGGTCCACGCATCCACCCGTCCCCCCGGATCGTGGCGACTGCGCGAAACCCTCTTACAACGGCCGGAAGTCATCAAGCAGCTTCATACGTGCCTCACTGACTATCTGGCCATCAATGATACCCCCGAGATATCGGTGTCAGCCCTCTGGGGGGCTTTGAAGGCGGTGGCCGGCGGCGAACTTATTGCAATCGCAGCGGCCAAGGTCCGCAAGGCGAAACGGGATGAACCCACTGCTCGGGTCTCCGAACTGGAGAGGGTTCACGGCCGCACCGGTGCTCCGCGTGTCTGGAGACAATTGAAGTCAGCCAGAGCCCAGTTAGCCAGCCTCGATACAGACAGGGCGGAATTCGCCGCTCTTCGCCTCCTCCATACTTATTACGTTGGGGGGAACAAAACTGGCCGTTTGCTTGCCAGCGCTCTGAGGGCGAAAACCCAACGCTCCAAAATCACCAGTCAAGGAGGACTCTGGTTTGGATATCACTGGGGAGACCAAGGTCGCGGAGGCGTTCCGGACCTTCTACGCCACTTTATATAACGCCGACTGTCTCACCGGAGGATGTTGATGCCTATTTGGAATCGGCGAAGATCACAGAGCTATCTCAAGCTAACACGGATGCCCTAGATGCCCCTATCCGCCTGGATGAGGTACTCGCTGCTATCTCACGCCTTCGCCCTCTCAAGTCTCTGGGGCCCGACGGCTTTTCGGCCGGGTTCTATAAGACCTTCAACCAACTTCTGGCTCCTATCCTCACCAGGCTGTTCAACTCCTTCGAAGGCCCGAGCTCCATCCCCCCAGATATGCTTGCAGCCGAAATTGTAGTGCTGCCTAAACCAGGTAAGAAACCCACACATTCCTCCGCGTTCTGGCCTATCTCTTTACTTAATCTGGACCTAAAACTCTTTACGGGGTCCTTGCAGCACTTCTTGGTCCATGTCTGCCCGGAATACTGGAGCCCGACCAATCGGGCTTCGTGCCGAATCGCCAATGCAGCGATAACACTAAGAGGATACTCCATTTGATTGACAAGGGCACTACCAAAACTAGGATTCTGCACTGCTGTCTGTCGACGCTGAGAAGGCGTTCAACCGGGTCGACTGGACCTACCTTCAACGGGTGCTGCGGCGCTTCGGTTAGGGGACCGCTTCCAGGCCTGGATCGCAAGTTGCTACCACCGTCCTCAGGCTAGGGTCCTACGTTCGAGCGCTTTTGAGATCTAGCGCGGCACGAGACAGGGGTGCCCCCTCTCGCCTCTCCTGTTCGCCCTGTATGTAGAGCCCTTCGTGCAAAGGACTCGCGACAATCCTGCTATTCACGGCATTACCTTCGGCCGGGAACCTCATGTAGTCGGCCTTTACGCTGATGATATCATAGCTGCTCTGGATCGCCCGGACCGCTTTCCTTGCAGAATTGGAATCTTTTGGAGCGGTCTCCGGCTTCAAATTCAACAGGGGGAAATCCCCCCTACTGCCACTGGGCAAAAATGCCTAACAGCGGGCAAGTATACCTGTGTATGGGGGAGGACTATCGTCGACCGCGCAACTCCCATACTTGGGTGTCACTCTAACCTCGTCTACGGAGTCAATGGTAGCTCTTAACTATGCAGCCCTCACCCCCCAAATCCGAACCAATCTGGCGCGTTGGTCCAAGCAACCCCTCTCCCAGCTAGGACGGGTAGCGGTGGTGAAAATGTCGGCCTTGCCCAAAATTCTATACATTTTCCAGACCCTTCCGGTGTTTCCCCCGGCTGGCACAATCGCGTGCCTCCATCATTTTATCTGGGAAGGTAAGCGTGCACATACGACTAGCATACAGAACTGCGGACGAAGGGGGCCTTGGGATCCCCAATCTGTTGCAGTACTTCCAGGCCTCACAACTCCGATATCTGGTGGAGTGGTTCCGACCGGAATCCGAGAAGCGTTGGTTAATCCAGGACAAGGCAATGGCCCAGACATCCCTCTGGAAAGTTCCATTCCTCCCCCGGCAACACCGGCCACGCCATCTCTTGCGATCCCCCATCACTCGCACCGTCATGCAAGTCTGGAAGGCGGTCGCTGTAAAGAAAGGGTTGACTACCTTCCCCTCCCCACTTACCCCTGTCTTGGATAACCCCAAGTTTCCACCAGGCACTGCTCCTCATGCATTTCCGCAATGGCGGGATATTAGCTGCTTCTCCGCCGGTCACCTTTCTGACCTACGGGGCTTTCTCCCTCTCGCGGACATCATTCAGGGCTACGATGTGGTCTCCCCACTTATTTTGATACTTCCAACTCCGACACTGGCTCACACAACCAGACATTGCCCCCTTGGTTGGTAGACCTATGACAGATTTTGAGAAGTGGCTGGTGACGAAGGACTCGGATAGGCATCTCATCTCAGACCTTTACAAAATGCTTACACCCCCTGCAGCTTCGGAAAAGTCGGCTGGCCAGAAACGTTGGGAGGCAGACCTGGGGAGGGCCCTGTCACTGAAGGAATGGAGTTATGTATATTATAGAGCCTCTCATACCACCCGCAACACCACAGGTAGGGAAACAGCAACGAAGTTGGCCATGTACTGGCATCTCACCCCGGTCCGGCTCAACAGGGGCAACCCGACACGTAGTGCGCTGTGCTGGAGAGGCTGCGGGGAAAGGGGCACCTTGACTCACCTCCTCTGGGAGTGCTGTGAAATCCAGGACTACTGGAAGGAGGTCCTGGATGACATTGACTCTACCTTTGATACTGACATCCCTAGATTCCCTACTTACACCATTTTAGGTCTACCTAATGCACTCACCTTTCACCTTAGGTCCCCCAGAGGTCGCCAAATGGGGATTGCCATGCAAGCTGCAACACAACACGCTCTGTCATTTTGGGGCTCTACCACCAGGCCCACTCACACGGGATGGCTACATAAAATCTGGTTCACCCTGGGGATGGAACGTATCCACGCCACGCTCACACATTCCACGACTGCTTATCGGAAAGTCTGGCTCCCGTTACTTTACCTCTTGTCCAAAGAATTTAACGAGATCACCTGCCCCAGGTATCTTCGCATACTGCGACTTACGGAGACCACACATGATCCTCCGTGATCCCATGGATAACTGCGAGACTTACACCACAAATGCATCCATGATTGTTCCACGAGTACGGCACACTGGGTGGGGTGGGGGGAGGCAGGGATCGGGGAGGGAGTTCTGGTTTGTATTCCTACAATTTTGTTACCTCACTACACTTGCCATTTGCAGCCTTGGCACTACATCTCTGTTATGTCAACTAAACCTAGCCTGCTATTTGATCAGTAGAGAAGACATACTTATCTGTATTGTCTGCATTCTATGCCTGATGCATTTCTTTTGTACTGTAGTGTCTACTATCGTTCTTAAACGAAATAAAACAAATTTGAAATTAAAAAAAGACGCCAAATAAAAAAAAATGTAAAGGAGGTGGAGGCTTACCCTGGAATTGAGCCAAAGCCTGCCCGTTCTTCCTGATCACACTGATTAGGAGCCACACCCTTTGACTAGGTCTCAAAACCCATGACCTTGGGTTTTCTTTGTTTGTATACGTAAGGAGGGCGACCTAGTCTCTTATCCTCTACCTCCCCCTCCCTACCTTGTGTACTAATCTCTAAACTCTACATACCATGTATGGATAGCCTCATGAAACTGATGAAACTGGATAGCCTCACTATTCCAGTTGGCCATATCTGAAACTGTGGGAGAGTACATTAAATAGGGTGAATATGCTAAAAGAATGGGAGTGGCTCCAAGTGGAAGTTGGTCATACTGTGTGAAAAATCGAAGTAAAATACAAAATTGTTAACTGGAACTGTACCCCTAGCCCATTGCACCACATGCACCCAGCGATTGATCCAGTTTGCTAGAATGCTCCTGAATTTCACCCTTTTCGGAGAGAGCAAGAACGTTGAAAGTAATGGCATACTTCCTGCCCCTAGACATGGGACTTATACTGTTGGGCTTATGTCCTCTAGAATACAGGCGTGTGTGTAGTTGAGTGACACTTAGACCATATCTGAGTGATGCAAAACTCACAAACAAGCTTTGGCATGGCCAACAGGTCATGCCTTTGGGACCTTACAAGTGTTTAGCCATGCAGCATATTACCCTGGGTATTGTGCTACAAGTGATTAAAAAGCTATAAAATTACTACACACTGGGCCATGCAGCTTGATTCAGGAATGCATGGTTGCCTCAGGAAACAGAATTAAATCCTGGTTGGTAAATCTTGGTTGGTGCAGTGTAGAATATTAACCAGTGTATTTTAAGTGCTACGAGGTCAGAGCCTGTGTGAATATACAAGTCATTTAAGATTTGTATTACACAGTATAATTTAGACTGGTAAAAATGCACTAAAAGATTTAAGAAAAATGGTGCTTCCAAAATACAGATATTATTTCCAAAACTTTACATAATGCAATTTTTTGGGACAGGACTGTCCCTTCAACACATAGTCAGAGATAGTAAGCACTATATAAATACAATTTCAATTGAAAGTGCGCACTTTACAGCTCAGTTAACTCTCTGTACTACCACTGAAAAAGAATAAATCTTTGTAATCACACAGCTTCGAGTGATTCGACCAATGAAAGCCAATAGTGATTCTTCCTTTATATTTGCGGATTATCCAAATCATTTTCAGACTAACTAACTGCGCACACTTGCATTTCTTCCAGGCAGTGGATACCCTGGCAGAAAGCATTATTTATCATGACTGCAGATTCAAATGGGTGACGGATTTCATCCATCAGTAATGGAGAGATTGTGGCTGTAGGGCAGAGAGCAGCAACATATACAGTGATTAAGAAGGGGTTAGAAAGGGAAGGTGGGCCAATCAGACACCAATGAAGAGATGCACAGGCATGACGGAAGGACTGGGCATTGGAAGGGTAGGGCATTAACAAAGATGGGGACTAGGGCAGTGACGGATTTGCTGCAGGGGATAGATTCACTTGGTAGGAGGCAGAGAAAAGAGTGATTCGGAAGAAAGTGAGTGGCAGTAGGAAAAGGAGTGACGGTAATGAGTCATAAAGCCTTACGATCAGTAGACGTATTTTTCTTAATTTCTCAGGCACAAGAAAGTGTCTAATACCATTGAAAACTGTTCCCTTTTTCCCCAAAACAACTAATGGAAATAACACTGCGAGTGCTGTAGAAGGCCCTGGCAGACCTGAACACCGCATTGCAGAATTGTAGCATTGTTTCAGGTTTGAAAACAAGGGGTAGTGTGGCTCACTGGTTAGAGGCGGCAGACCCGAGAGCAGAGGACGGCCCGGGACCAGGGTTCGATTCCCGGCGCGGCAGGTTTCTGGACCAGGGTCAGCGGACTCGATAATTCTCTCGCCTCGGTGCCCACTCTGATCAGCGATCACACTCGGCAACTCTGGGCATTAGCTTGCCTCATCTTCACTAACGGCCCCACCAGACCGCCGGGGATGCCTGGTCTCACCCTGGAGATACCCATTAAGGGACCATCTCTCAGGGAAGCCAGGAAGGGTTTCGCAGCGGTCGAAGCGCCTTGGGACCCTCCGGGTAAGTAGTGCGCTATATAAATGCCTATACATTACATTACATTACATTACATTACATTACATTACAAAAGATTACCGGGATCACTTGACAAAATGGAGCCCCAATAGGCATAACTGATGGATTTCCCCTGAGTGGCTTGGCAAGGATAAAAAGTATGGGTCGGCCAAGGGTGGCAGTAAATGCTACAGAACTGCAGGTCCTAAATGGCCGTCTACCTCGGCAAGAAATTTGATGCAGTGACTAAGGAAAATGTTTTGGCTTTTGACTAATGCTTTTCTCAGCGGCACACAATAGGAGTGCATATGATATTTGCAACACTCAGACCAACTCCTGGACACAAACACACACTCTCTCTCACTCTGGGGCCTCGGCCGTAGACCGGTCTTGGCTGGAGCAGCAGAGAACGTGGTGGTGTAAGAGCAGTGTGGAGAGGCCTTCTGGTTGCCTGGGCATGCTCCGCCTCTGCTATTCCAAAGCCTAAGTCCTTCTTCTCTCTGAACACTTGAACCCACCCACCGTTGAACCAACTTTCCCATCGATCTTCTCCTTCCAACCAGTGAAGAACCTGGACAACTCTATTTCTCACCATAACAATCTTTTGAATTAACCTACCAACGTCTTCTCCATTGTATATTGTCTTCAAACGCTGCTGTTAACCTGTATACTCCACCATAATTTATACATTATCATGTTTGCCTGTTGTCTTTATTATTTGCCCTATACATTGCCAGTAAATATTGCTCTGCATAACATGTAAAGCTCTCCGATACCCTCAGGTCAAGTTTGCGCTATATAAAACCTAAATCGATCGATAATAGTCTATCTGCCTTGCCCGGGGCAGATAGGAAGTTTGTCGCAATCAGGGAGGTTGCCCCCAAATCTACCCCCTCTCCCTTAGAAAGCCCACTAGACGCTCTGCATTTTGCATCTGGGGCAAAGAAAGGGGCGCAGTAAGGAGCGCAGCCATGCACTCTGGCATTGGCCCCCTTCACCAAAGGGCACAAACCATTAATTCGTTCCCCAGCGGAGAACAGAGAAGGAGTCTGCACACAATTTACCCCCGGGAGCAGTTGCCTAGTAGATTACAAGACGTTTTCTTTTTTTTTTTTTCTTCAAACAACTGGGTGGGTGTGGCCCATCCTGACATCAAGCCCTTCCCTCACCTCCAAGGCTCTCCTGGAGACTATAACATCACATCCCAGAGGCATGAGAGGACATTGATTCATTTGAGTGTTGCTTTTCCATATAGGCAGGAGAGTAGAGCTAAATCCAACAATGCTTTTCCATATAGGCAGGAGAGTAGGGCTAAATCCCAACAACTTCCAGTAGGAAAGTGCCCCTTTTTGTCATCGTCACCTCCCCTTTTTGCCACTGGTATGGATGTTTTTCGAACGATGTGCACTGTGTCCCTGCTAACCAGTTCCCAGTGCTCTTTCCTTAAAACAAGGTAAAATGGTCTAATTGTAACACAATTTTCACACACTTTACCACCCCTTTAAGTCCCTACTAAGTGGTAGCCCTGGTACCTACGGCATGGGTACTAAAGAGGGACCCCAAGGGCTGCAGCACGTATTGTGCCACCTTAAGGTCCTTGCCGCAGAAAACCAGCCTAAGGAGATCTTTACGATTGTCCATAACCTGGCGTTCTCGGACAGAACAACTCTCAAGCCCGCCCCCTCCGAGGAACTCTGCCACTCCCTCAACAACTACTTCATCCACAAAATTGCTACCATTAAAGCCAACATCCCGCCCCCTTCTTCCTCCTTTGTTGACCCCCAATGTCCCCCTCCCAAGTGACACCTCACTGCCCTCCCCCCCATATCTAAGGAAGCCCTGTCCTCCTTAGTACCCTTGGTTAAATCTGGCTCTCCACTTGACCCCTGTCCTGCTCACATTCTTCGCCATATCTTTGTTACCTGCCCAGACCCCCCCCCCTTCATCTCCTCAACAGTTCTCTGGCTCAAGGTGTGGTACCACCCCCCTTGAAGTCCGCGGTTATTGTGCAGATTCTCAAAAAACCTGGGGCAGACCCCTCTGTCCCTGCCAATTTCAGCCCCATTTCCCTTCTACCTTTTCTAGCAAAGGTGCTCGAGCGCCATGTCACCTGCTCTGAGCTCCTTTGTAGAGACTCATGGAGCTCTCGCTCCCCGCCAGGCCGGCTTCCGCCCCGCACACTCCACGGAGTCCGTTGTCATCTCGGTCTTAGACAACCTTAGGGAGGGTATGGATACCAACCAGCGCCAGGCCCTAGTGCTCCTCGATCTCTCAGCCGCCTTTGACACAGTGGATCATACCATCTTGCTTTCCCGTGTCGGGCGGCGGAGATCGGGGGGACTGCTCTTGTCTGGCTATCCTCCTTCCTGAGCGACTGCACCCAGGCCGTCCGCCTGGGTGACTTTACAGCGGACGTCCGGAAAGTCCAGTGCGGGGTTCCCCAAGGCTCCTCCCTTTCCCCCCTCTTGTTCAATCTCTATGTCGCCCCTCTTATCTTTTCTCTTCAACAAATGGAGGTCGCCGTATTTAATTATGCGGACGACCTCCAGCTTGTCTTTAACCTCTCCTCTTCCCCCTCTTCTGTCCTTAATTTCCAATCTGTCATGCTCCACATCCAGGACTGGATGAACCACAACCACCTTAAACTCAACCCCGATAAGACCGAGCTGGTGTTGACGGGTGGTTCATCCAGCCCCTGGTCCTCTCTCTTCTGGCCCCCTTCTCTTGGCCCCTCTCCTGAACCCACTACCTCCGTCAAAACCCTCGGCATAAAACTCAATTCTCAACTCACCCTTCACTCCCAGGTTAGCTCTGAGGTATCTTCCTCTTTCCTTTCACTGCGCACTATACGCAGGGTGTCCCGTTTCTTCACTTTCTCTGCTCTTAAACTCATCATCTTAGCCATGGTGGTATCCCGCCTGGACTACGGCAACGCCCTATATGCAGGCATCCCTGCATACAGCTTACGGCGTTTGCAGCAGATACAAAACCAGGCGGTCCGCCTGGTCTTCAATCTTCCTAAATTTCACCGTTCCTCCCCCCTCTTGAAATCCCTACACTGGCTCCCTGTGCGAGCCCGGATCCAATTCAAGGTCGCCTCCATCACCTTCTTGGCCCGACTGGGCCTGGCACCTGCATTCATCTCCTCAGAGATCACCCCCTACGTACCTACCAGGGAACTTCGCTCGTCCTCCCAGTCCCTCCTCACTATCCTACGCTACCGGACAAAGAAGTGGGGAGGCTCGAAATTTGCCACCCTTGCCCCGATCCTCTGGAACTCCCTTTCCCTGGAATTTCGAACCATCACTCTGTACCCTCAATTTCGTAAACACCTCAAGGCCCACTTGTTCACAAAGTCTTTTGACTAAATCCCCAGCAGTTTCCCCCGTCTTTTAGCCCTGGATCTTGTTAGCTGTAGCGCCAAGAAACCGCAGGTGTATGAGTGCTTTACAAGTATTTTAAAACTCAAACTCAAACTTAAGGGACCCCCTCACAAATTGTATGCTGGCTGCCATCGCAGACTGTCATGGTGCAAATTATGAGTGAAAACATAACATGGCACATTCACTGCGTGCCATGCCAAAGTCACTGCCTGTAAAATATGTAAATGGGTATGCCCAGATGTGGGTCCCTTGCTCACTATGCCACTGGAGTCAAGCTATCTTGCTGAAGAGGGCTGATAGCCAGAAACCGGTCCTAGGATGCTTTGTTCCGGTCCAGAGAAGATATGGCTTGGCAGTTCGGGCTGGACTGTTCCCATGAGGCACAGGGTCAAGACTGATTTGCATATGGCCATGTGAGCAAAATAACAATGGATTAAACCCAAATCTGAGACTGGGGGTGAATGTTTTGCCATTGTGCAACATTCCGTCCATCATCTTGTGTGTTTTGCTGTAAAATATGTAAGTCACCCCTACAGCAGGCCTTGTATCCCTAAGACAGGGCGCATTATATTACATGTGAGGGAATATCCGCATGAGCAGCTATGCTCCTGTGCGGTCTCGTTCAATTGCTAAATGGTACAAGTGAACAGGCAACCATCTTAAGCAGCTGTACTGGGCACCGGTCATCACGAGTTCCCCAGCTACATGAGTACTTTGCTGAAGCCTATGGTGTTTGGAATCAAACACCTTGTCTTAATAAATCTTTACTGTAGCCAGTCAGATTTATTATGACATGCACCCAAAGGACACCTGACAGGTGACCCTGAAAAACCTAACAGTGTCTAGTGTGCTGACATCATCCAGCCTGCCACCACAGAAGTTTCTGCCCCACTGCAGCCCATGTTCTGAGATAAGAAACAATGTCTGCTCCAGAAGAAGGTGTTCACACCTCCTCTAGCAGAATGGCTAATGAATCTGCATGGCCAGGAGCTTTAAAGCCCCTGAAGACTTTGATATAAGACGCCTGCTTCCCCCAGACCTGAGATGCCACCCCATGCCCTGAGACCCTATTGGCACCAGGACACCTGGGAAAATTGCTACACAAGTAGGTGTGTAGCACTATAGGCCAGTCACACCTCTAAGGTGGATTACCTAATATGCCCCACGAAAAAGGGTTCCACTATCTTGTTTTTGGTGGAATTAGGAACTCTGGGAGAGGGCTATGTCCACTCCCCATTGTAAGAGATCATAAAAAGGGGGTGTAGTGACCCCAAGGGTACGTAGCCCATTTGCTGCTACCCTTCACTTTCCATAATGCCCTTAAATTTAGTATTTAGATGCCCCACTGACACCAGGAACTCAGATTAGCCTGACTAAAGAAGAAGGACAAAGAATGTTAAATCGGTGGACTAGCTGTGGGCATGGTGCCAAGCCGTGCCTGCCTGCTCCTGCCCCGACAACTGAAAAGAGCCAACTAATCCTGCAGATGTGCATCCTCCCAAAGCCTTGGACGGCTGCCAGCACTTCGCAAACCAGCCAGCATATCTCTTGAAGTGGAGGAGCCACTTCCTTGCAGCCACGGACTGCAACATCTGGTTCACCAATCTGCTGACAACAGGGTACACCAACGTAGGGGCCACCCAGGAATAGGTCACAGAGCTGCAGGAGCTCAGTTATGCCTCAATCACCAATTTAGGAGACAGTAGGACCCCAGGAGCCGCCCTGCATGAATAGCTGGTGAACCGTAGCCCTTGCAGCAGCCAAGGCATGTTCAATTTCCAGCCCGGACTCAAACACCACCAAGAATTGACCTACCAACATGGAATGTCTGCATCTGGGAGGCCATCTTCAAGAGTGGTCCTGTTTTGTCCCCATCTCCAAGTCAACCAAAAAAGTGACAGCCTTCAACGCATGCGATCAACTGGAAAAAAACTACTTCTGCACCTGAGCCCCACAGCCCATGTCAGAGCATACCAACGGTGCACCAGGGGCACTGAGTGTTTCAAGAATGGGGCCCATTTTTGGGTTCCAACAGACTTGTCCCCACTTGCAGCATTTTTTTGTTACAGGTTTCTCTGTAGACTTCAGCAGTAGTAATCGAGGCTACCCTTGCGACCAGCACCTTTGCCCCTGGACAAACCAGGTCAGGTAAACCGAAACTGCTGGTGGTTTTAAGAACCTTGGCCCCCTACTTAAGTCCAGAAGAACAACCCTGTAACTCAATTGCAAATACCTCTATGCAGTGTATATGTCTCTCATAGGATAACAGTACCAAGTTAGAGGCTCATGGCTCAAATCTGACAGCTGTATTTTGTGTGTTTCTGAAAATCTGTAACTCAAGAAGTACTTACTCAATCTCTTATATCTTGATATCTAAATATAAAAATTAATGTCATTATTAGGTCTCGGCTAGTGTAGGCTGCGCACATGCGCAGTCTCGCTGGAGAGATTTAATGAGATAGAGAGAATATCACTAGCGATGTTAAGCCCCGCCCCTCTTCTTCATTGGCTGGCCTCCTTAACGGTGGCTAGCCATTGGAGAAGAGGTCCTAGTGACGTTCTCCTTTCTCGCTAAGTCCCGTCCTTTTCAGACTGGCTGACTTGACTTCCTGCTGGTTTAAAAGCCTTCTTATCTTGTTTATGGGGCCATCTGTTGGCCTCATAAAGAAGATAAGAAAGCTTTTACACCAGCAGGAAGTCAGGCGTTTGTTCCGAGCGCTTGTTTTTCAAACCTACTACACTGTGCGCGTAACGTAAAAAAGTGACGTTTTTACTAAGGAATCTTATCTAAACACAAACTTAACCCGAGGCAAAACCATTAGAAATTTTGAACAGTGAGTAAATTACATGCATTCGCGGTTTTGTGGACGTGTGACAGGAATGTGCAGCCGGAGCATGTCCAATCAGTTTTCGTTTCACTGTACATTCTTCTGGGTGCCTTGGGGGGAACCCACACACCTACAGCCTGGTGAGACAGCTGCGCGAGCAGCCAGCAGCATGGCTACGAGCTAAGGTCATCCCGTCAGCGCTGGCTACGAGTTGCCCGTGAGAGCGAGCGCCAAAAAGCTTCAGCCCCCGCCTCCCTCCCTCAAGCTTTCGCTTTTCCTAGAAACAAAGGAAATTCCGCGCTCCATGTAAGAGGTAAGTGGCAAGCGAAGGGGAATGCATGTCAACAAACGCTTGTTCCGAGCGCTTGTTACTTCCTGTATGGGAGAATGGAAAGCTTCCACCGCGCTGCTCCCCAGCCCTGTGCAGCCGCCAAGGCTCTGAGAATGGACTGAGCCTCCTCGTGCTCCGGGTGCCTCGCACTATGCGCCTCCCTGAGACCTGGGCAGCGCGGACTACATGAGGAGCCGCCGGTGGCTGGGAAGAAGCCCCTCTTCTGCGCCTCCTTCCCAGGCGCCCCAAGTTCGGAGATTCCTGCAAGTGAACAGCCGTTGCTGTCCTGCGCCAGGCCCAGCACTGCAGGGGCTGGTTTCTGGCAGAAGGGGAAGAAGGCCAGGAGACACAGTAGCGTTTATGGCTGGCTTCAGCAAATCGTGCTTTGGGGAAAGGGCGCTCAGTTGAATGCGACAATGATTTGTGGATTTAGTAATAACCTGGCAGGAAAGCCCCGGAAAGAAGTATGGGGGGGCTGGCTGCGGTTGAGGATGTGCGCCAACGTCTATTGGAGGCGAAGCAAGCTATAGCTCTCGTTTGCTCACAGTTCATGCTTCTGAGGGGTCAGTGGTTGGGAGTGTTGGATTTGTTAGAGATGGTGTTGTTTACAGACAACCACGCCGGCTCCATCGTGGAGTCACCGGTTGAGTTTCTGCTCTGGGCAGTCCAGGTTACGTTTCGGAGCTTCTGTAGTCAAGATCGTTCTCAGAAGTGAAGAGGCCAACCAACCACAATGGCTAGGGGGGGGGGGGGGGGGAGCCCTGTGACTGTACTGCACAGTCTGGTCGACGTGTACTTTTAAGACCACTTATTGAAAGCGAACTCCATGCTCTGTTTGTGATGTATCATTTGAGGGCTGAATGTGGAGGGGGCGTGGCTTCCATGGGTTCAGTAGCACCAGGGCCACGAGCCCTTATTTCCGTGGTTGATAATTCATAAATTAGCTAGAGGGGACATTTCTTTCCTGTCAATGGGGACCTGGCACAGCAGCTACGCTACAGTGATTTTTGCTGTCCCCTCTCTCTCCCCGGGGTGTTGCATTTGCTGCTGCCCCCTCTCTCCACTGGGTGCTGTGCTTGCTGCTGCCCCCCTCTTCACCCTGGGTGCCCAGTATACCAGTCCGTCCTACGCACCCGGACTAAGATAACCTCTCCGCGATGCCCTTTGGTAAACATGTGCACAGACAGGGTGCTCACCTGCAGATTACAGGGCTGAATACCCAGGCAGCTCTTGCACCAGCCTTTAAATTACATGTCTGTCGGGCAGCGCCACAGGTCCATACCCAGGCAGTTCTTGCACCAGCCTTTAAATTAAATGTCTGCCGGGTATCGCCACAGGTCCAGACTACTCCTATGGGGGAGAGTGAGCTTGAAGAGGCTACTGCCTTTGGCTCAGAGCTCCCCACGCACAGAACCAATATCGGAGCTCGCCCCTCACACAACCTAAGCCGGGCGTGCTGATGGCACTAGTCTGCTCAAAGAAACTAGGACGTGCCGATTAATAAAAGAGCAATTTGAATCTAAGAACGAGCTCTTGATGTGTATTCTTTTCAGTTAAGGCCAGCATGCCAGTAAAGACATTTTTTAATAAAATCATGGATAGTTCTACATATTTGCATAATAAAATGTCGTCGTTGCATCCCTCAAGCGCAAGCCGTGATCAGCCGTAAATGTTCATTTAAAGAGAAGACTGTTTGCTTTAAAGAGCAAGAAATCCGAGCTGTCAAACTTTCAGTGGCGCCTTGACAGCACGCGCCGGACAGGACTCTGGTGTACCTGCCCACTCCCAGTCCACGCGCAGTCTGGGCACCCGCTGCCGTCTGCTTCATGTTGCCCTTGAGAGGCCGATAACAGTACATGCTGCTGTCCAGATGCAGTCAAGAAACATGGATATTTGTGATAAATGAAGGGCACCTGTCTGTCAGTGGCACATTGCGCCGGGACGGCGAGGCAGGAGGGCAGAGCGGCCAGTTATTCCCACAATATATAACGGCATTTTGGGAAATATATACTCCGTCTCTTAAAGGCGTCTTAGCATCAAAAGTTTACGAGCAGTGCTCTCAACGGTATGCCAATCCTATTAATCACAGAGGCCGACCCCTGGAGCTGAATGCGGACTGGCATGCTAATGGGAGGCAGGGCGTTTAAAGGGAAAACTTCACCGCTGGCTCTGTGGCATGGAAAAAGCGTTAACCTTGTACTGGCAGAGAACCAGTGGGGAAAAAAAACTGCTACACGGTTTGAATCGAGCATGCATGGTAGCTGCTGCTCTCTGGGATAGCTGTGGGGTTGTTGTGCAGTGTCCTTGCATCTTGGTTGCATCACGAGGGCCAGGGCGATGCGGTGGTTTCTGGCTCTAGGGTTTGCGAGCTGGAACGTGACCTGACCTGACCTAAGCTAACCCCCCTCCCCCACCCCCTTATCTAAAATATCTGAGACTGGGAGTAAATAACTGTGCTGATGTCATCGGCAAACCGGTGTGCATGCGGAGTTTGATTTTGTAGACATATTTACACCTGGTTCAGGCTCCATGAACCCCCATATTGCCTACATATTAAATTAGTATAACTAAGGGCAATCGGCGTTCGAACTGGTGGTTTAAACGTGATTGTAGCAGGCACTGGGGCGACGAACTCTCCTGCTGCCATTTCAATCCTGAAGTGTCTCCGTGCGTGATCGGAGGAAGGGGGTCGGGGGCTGCGAGAGGCAGTGTTGGCTGTGGTAGGTAATCTACTTCTACTTTTAAATCTGTTATTTGCTGTCCAAGTTATAAATCTTGGCCTACAAGTTCTCCAATACAAGTAAAACCAAACATTGTCAAAGCCGGGGGGGGGTTGTAGGGGGCGGGGTATTCTACTACTCACTCTTTACTACTCGCTCTTTACTACTCTCTAATACGCACTACTACTCTCTCTAGTCCTCTCTACAACTCACTACTACTAACTCTCTATTAATCACTCTATTACTCTCTAGTACTCACGCTACTACTCTACTACACACTACTCCTCTACTACGCACTCTCTACTACTCACTCTACTACTAGGTCTCACATTTGCGAGAGATTAAGCTATTGGCATTGTAAATGCCATTTATCTATTTTCAAAACCAAAACATTAATAACAATTTTGTCATTTACAATTCCAATAGCTCTAACTTTTGCAAAGGCGAGATTGTTTATAATTGTCTCGTATTTCCTTATCGAGTGCATGTCTCTTTTTGACTGTGCCTGCAACAAATGGCCAATACTCCCCTCTGCTAACCTAAGGCTGCTCAACCACACTACCACAAATAGAGCACCTTGTGACTGTTAAAGCAAGCACCTGTACACGAGTAAGGGATATCTTGACTTTCAGGAAAGTGCACCTTATTTTGGTACACTACACAGAGAGACAGCTTCCTACACTTCCCACTTGCAATGGTGAATGGCTGCACTTTTTGGGCTTGGCTTTGGGCTGAAAAAATTACCAGTCCCAGATATATCAGAAGACTAGACATCAAGGGGAATCCAGGGTGGTATGCCTTGTCTGGGTCCCATTATTTTGTCTTACCCACAATGCCTTGCATACCTCAAACTCTTCCTCAAAGTGCAGGAAATACAGTGGCCAAAAGCCAGAAAACCATACAAGTATACAGTATTACATTGACCCCCACACCACCCCCTCCCCAGTGAAAAGGATTTGGTGGCCTTGGGCACTAGGCACCTCAAATACTGTGGTTCATTAGACCGAGCCAAAACTGTGAGAGCCTGAAAAGGAGGACAATGGAGCCCACCCACCACCCTTATGAGCAAAAGACAAAAGGAAGCCCTTTTATTATTGTCTCCCTCGCTAATACTAATTTGCATTGCCCTTCTACAGTATTAAGATCTCTTCAGGACACTAATAACAAGCATTGGCATAGCCAATAGGTCTCGCCTTTGGTACCATATAAGTTTTTAGTTATCCAGCACAATATCCTTGGTGCAACAACATCAAGTGTTAAATGGTTAAACACTTATAAGGTCGCAAAGGCAAGACCAATTGGCTATGCCAATGCTTGTTTCAGGAGCTCCGGCTAGTTCTCAAAAAAGTCTTAAATTTGTGTCATAGTAAAGATTTTGGAGGCCCCATGATAGAAATATTTGGAGCAGCATTTGGAATAACTTTGAACTTTACTACCGATTTTATACTAATTCAAGCCTATTATGCCAAACAATATTGACAGGTTGCGATAGGGAAATAAAAGCGAGATAAAAGGTTCACTTTTCGAGAGCCCTGTTGGAAAAACAAGACCCTGTATATGGTCTACTTGCTCCATGCCTTAAAACACAGATGCTGCGTCACACGGCTGGCAAACGCTCGGAGCATACAACTGTTTACAGACTTATCATTTGATGTTATCTGTAGGGAAATATGCAAATGCTGCAGATACCTCATAATACATATAACTCAAGGCACACTAAAACAAGATGACCTGGGTACTGAAATATTAATGATATCAGGTGTGTATGCATCATTAGCAATTGTACAGTCTGGTTTCTTGAATTGTCTTTTTCCTGAACGTGTACCAGCCATAATGTTTTGTTTTTGGAGGGGGGGGGAGGGAGGTCAGTCCGCGGGCTCCCATACTATTGATGCAAATCACACTGTAGCTGCTGCACTAATCGTGTTTCCTGAACCTACTTCACCTACGTAAACAGAGTATTACATATGTAATGAGTGAAGCCGACCATAACTCAAAACACCCAAAAGTGTAAGTGTGGCTGCCTGGCCACGCACATAAACAGCGCTGCCACCCCTGAACTCACAAAAACATAATTCACGTTCGTAAGTAATATTTCACTTTAGTAAAGTACTTAAACGGTAACCATCGGTGGTGGCAGAGAAAGCAGTTGGGTCTGGAAGTGATGCGACCGAGATCTAAACTGCTGCATGCCCTTTCGTGTAGCTCCTACACAAATTAGGCAAAGTCTAAAATGAAACTTCTTTCTGTTGATAAACGGTCTATGTTACGGGGATGGGGAGGGGGAGGGGGCAAAACGATGGACATGAAAAACAGGGAGGAGGCGAGTGAAAGCAAGAGACAGATGGAAAGAGATAAAAGTAGAGAGGGAAAGCAAGTAAAAGTAATAAAGAAGGGGGAGAGAGAAAGTGGAAGCAGGAAAGAAAAGATGGAGTGAACGACAAAGAGAAAAGGAAGGGAAGGCAAAATAAGAAAAAGTGGGACAAAAGGAATGAAGTACAAGTATGAGGAGACAAAAAGAACAAGCAGGCAGCAGCGGGAGAGAGAGGTGGAGGGGTGCACCCGCGAGTGGTGCGCACATGCTGGGGAGAGCAGTCTGCTTTTTCAAAGCAGATACTTGTGCTTGTGGCGTGCCGCTGCGCACTCCAGCAAGGCGTATGCCGCCAAAAGCACGAGTATGTGCTGCACGACGGCTAAAGGTCAGGTCTCCTATGCAGCGCATACGCGCTGCGTAGGCGAGACCTAAAAACAGAACATGATCAGTAACCTCTGAGATTACTGGGTAGAAAAACCCACCTCGTGCCCGATGCACACTTTTTTAATGCATCAAATACAAATATTGATATGATGAATCCTGATGAAAGAGCTGCCCTTTGCCCCCAGGCCCGGTTTTAGGGGGGTGGGAGCTGGGTCGGCCAAGCCCTCCCAAGCAAAACCTCTTTTGTGAGGCTGCGCCGGCGCAAAGCCAGCGCCATGCTGCGAGGTATTTACTACGTGACACATCTGGGAGACGCATCACGTTGTAAAGCCCTGCGCAGGAACGCCTCGGAAAAGTGGCTGAGTGAAATCTACAAGATTTCCCTTAGTCACTTTTACAGCCATGCTGCGTCAAAACCCTGTGCCTGCTTGAAGCAGGCGTAACGATTGACGCGGCATAGGGGCACCCGTGCCTTGCTAGAGCTGCGTCGCCCATGTGACGCAACTCCAGCAATGCGCTGCCTTTCCGCCAGGGGATGTGACACGCATCTGCCCATCCGTGCGTCACGGTCTGCCGCATAATAAATGCGGTGCATCAGTGGTAGCGCACTGGTGGTTTGGCGTGGCGCAACTGTTCTGGCGCACGCATCCCTGCTGATTAGCAGAGAAGCGCCATAAGTTGTAAATCTGCCCCAGAGAACGGAAAGACTCCTTACGGTCAGGGAAACGTTCACCTGACTTATAGAGAGGAAAGGTATAAAGGCAGCATTTTGTGCATTCCTGCATTCTTTTTCTTCGCCCATCCATGCTCCCTCATGACCCCAATTCTAGAATCCTGCAACTGGAGCTGTGTCACACTGCCCAAAGGACAGCAAGAGGGAATTTTAGCAGGCCAGAGAGATGAAAGTTATCAAAGACCAGGCTACCCAGAACAAGGAGCAGTAATGTCTTATTCTGGAATAAACTGCTTGCTAAAGAGATGATGATGGACTGAGCATTGAAACTTTTCAGGCACTCAACCCCATGTGACTCTTAGATCTGGGATAAACCCATCATTGTTCTTCTGCTCACTTCGCTATCCCAGCTCAAACCCAGCATAACAGTCGTGACCCTGTTCCTCATGAGAACAGTCCAGCCCGGTCCTCCCTGGACAAGAAACAAGCATCCTGGGACCGAATTCATCAGAAGGGTTAGCTTGAATTCAGTCAGTTATATGTGTGAACAGCTATCCATCTAGTAACCGTCTCGGTGGTATCAGAACGGGAGAAACAGTATTTTGAAATGATACTGTTGAGACAACTCTTCCTTGGCAAAGTGAGGTCAGTGCCCACTATCTATGCTAAACCCTTATTTGTACAGAGCAAATTCTCCAACAACTGAGGTTAAAATCAGGTAGTGGGACAGTTTGGTCAGTCCGAGCCATCATAATGTATTTAAGCATCCTGGCTCCCAGAATTGCCCCTCTTGATCGCTGCAACTCAAAGGGATGCTGACTGAGGCTCCTGCAAAAGTCCTTCCACGGCTGTGCAAGCATACCGCTGCCAGGTGCATGGCTACGCAAAGCTAAAAAGTGTAGCATGTTCGAGGCAGCGCTTAACCCCACCCTCTGCTCTACAAGTTGTTTCTAACCTCGGATTATGACAGGAAAGTGAAAATGCAACTGAAAGTACATTTTCTAACTGTGTCAGCAGAGAAGACTACGGCTCTAAATGCGTAAAGCTTTCCGGTTTCGCTGTCAACCGTAGCACGATTGCCTATGCTCATGGTTCCTCACCGCGCTAATGATTCGGGTCACAGTCTGTGGCTGCCGCAGGAACCTCTCGAGGTCGAAGCTGCCGCCAGAACTAGGAGCTCCATAAGCCCCTCGGGCCGCCCCGCTTCCGCCGTCTTCCATCAGCCCGAAAACGTGTACCGACCTGGCCGCCGCCTCAACTGTCAACCGCTTCACCTGGAGCGACAAGTATGCAGTGCAGCCAATCGACTCTTGCTACGTCATGCGACACGCGCATCACGGGACTTGGGGCCAACCAGAGTCACGGGATTTTGGGCTAAAGACTACACAGGCAACTTGGGAAACCCGGAAAACAAAAACGTAGCGTCATCTCTACGAACCCCCAATCGATTTAAAGTCTAATCTTTTAACTTGGGAATTAACTTCTTTTCTGCTTTATCAAACCACAAATGAATTTAGTATGCTTCTTAAAAACTCCGTCAAGTATAATAGACTTGTTTACGCTTCGATAGTCGCGAAGTCTCAAAAAAGCGGCCATGTTTGTGTCAGGCACGAACTCGCAATATCGTCGGCCCACAGGTGGCCAAGAAAAAACTTTACGTGCACCTGAGGAGTCGTAGGCCCTAGGCCTAGGGCGATGTTTGAAGAGATTTGAGCATTGTCACATCAAAAGTTGTAATGTTTTTTTATTGAAAACGAAGCTATACCACACATCTTTAGAACAAAACAAGTGTTTCTGTATAACTCCGGTTCCACAAAGAACAGAAACAAGGAAAGTGGCTGCAGTAGCTGCAGGTTCTAACGTTACCCATTTAAAAGGCACAATGCCCATCTTAATGCAAATTATTATTTTGTGTAATAAATGTGTTTTAAGCAATACAGTCATATAATTCTACAGTTAAATAATAGACGTTAAAACATCACAAACTACGAACTATCGCGCAAAAAAGGACTCCAACACGACTCTGCTTTCTTAGCATAAAAGGTCACTTTTATTATACTAGGACAGCCGAAGACAGACCCGCAACATTAACTTTACCATCAAACTTTGTACTATTTCCCCAACCTTTTTCCCCATTGTATACATTTCCTTTCCCCAATGCTTTATTGTTTGCAACAATCCATAGCTTGTTTTTCCATATCCATCAGTATTATTTCCATTTTTCCTTTTCCTTCCCCACCTACCCTCCCAACCCCTCCCCCTAGAGAAAGGATTAATCCGCTCTAGATTATCCTATCCCTTAAAACACGCCAACAACATATAACAAAAGAGAGTCTGCCTATAGCGCCCTAAAGTGACATCTTTTCTTCAATTTAAATACCACAAGACCAACACATTCCAATATAGAACAAAAAACACCTTCCCCGACTTCTTCAAAAGCCAGGGTGGGTCAAACACGACACCACCGCTCCTTCACTCGCTCAGAGTGACGTCGCCCTCCCTCTCCCTCCCCGCGCCTGGAAACAGCCCCTCCCACCCTCCCAATCCCCCAATCAGGTCGCGTGAGGAGATCCCTCGCGCGAAATACCCCAGGGGAACATCGGCTCTCGCCAGTCCCCCTGGGGCCCATCGCGCAAATAAGGACTCCAACATGACTCTGCTTTATTAGCATAAAAGGTCACTTTTATTATACTAGGACAGCCAAAGACAGACCCGCAACATTAACTTTACCAACAAACTTTGTACTATTTCCCCAACCTTTTTCCCCATTGTATACATTTCCTTTCCCCAATGCTTTATTGTTTGCAACAATCCATAACTTGTTATTCCATACCCATCAGTATCATTTCCATTTTTCCTTTTCTTTCCCCACCTACCCTCCCAACCCCTCCCCCTAGAGAAAAGATTAATCCGCTCTAGATTATCCTATCCCTTAAAACACGCCACCCAGGAAAACCTTCAGAGTTTTTCTGCCCCACCCAAACCTTATCAACCCCAATTGGCATCAAATGTGTTTCCTAACATATTATTTGCGCCAAGTTCACTTTTTTTTTTTTTTAATTTCTTTCTGTGAGCACCATAAATCAATGCACCATAAGTTAGCTAATGCATCCCGCAGCTCCATGAGATAATATGATTGTCCCATCTGTGAAAGGTGTACACCATCACTTCGCAATAAATGCAGCATTTTATTGTTAAAATGCTCATGAGCCAGTACCGTGATACCCATAGCTGTGCAGAAATTTTTTAGCGCTCTGTTCACTTTGCGGTGAGCTCTCTCAACATCCGCATGCACACGTGCACCTCTCCAATGATTTCTGTACAAAAATTCCGTCCAAACCACCCGCGTACCCACCCAATTGTCCTTAATGACTGTTAAATCCAGCTTCATTTGCTTAATGAGCGTTAATCCAGACAAGTCCACTAGGTCGTTCTCACCCAGGTGTATTATTAACAAATCCGGAATCCCCAAAGACACTGCTAGCTTGGATAGCGAAGGAAATAAATCCTTCCATTTCATGCCCCCCACACCTTTCCATAACACCTCATGGTCTTTGCTATACAAACCTAAACCTCTTCCACAAATTTGCTGTTCAGCAAAAATTGCCGCCCATTTACCTATGGAATGTCCAATAATCCACGTTCTCTTTTTGCGAGGGAAATCCAGAACTTGACCTATGATACAAAAACTAATATTACTATGATAAACAGTAACACTTGCTTTACAATCTCAAATATCTGTAGCAACAGTTAGATTTCCATCTCCCTATCTGTTGCAACTCCTCCTTCCCCCAACCCAACCTAGCAGCTTCTGTAGCTGCGCCTATTCTAAAAGAGTGTGTACCAAAACTCCTTGGATTCACCCCCACCAATGATAAAGTTTTTCTCAAGACTGCCAAAAATTGAAAACTAGTCAACTTATCTCCTTTCTCGTAACAAAATATTGAACCCTCCCGAAACCTTACCGACTTAAGAAAAGATTCCCACTCTTCTACAGGGCAACAACCCCCCACCCCACTCCTTCCCAACCTCACCCACATCCCCCTCCCCATTTGGTCTGTCTTTGACTGTCTCAACTTGATCTGCAAAAACTCTCCCCCCAGAATGTGAATATCCGATGTCTGAATCCCAACTTGGTTCCGCAACCCCAGTAATTCCGAGATGCGAAACGCTCCGAAAAACAACCACATCATACATAACCTAAAACGAAACAATTCCCATTCATTGTAACAACAATCAGGCAGGACACCTAAAATTCGTTGTAACAAATCAAAAGTAATAGGATCCCTCAACTGTTTTGCCTGCAAATTGGTTTTTCCAAAACCTTTCAACATTTTTCTCAAAAGGAAACCTATCCGAACCTCACTCCCCAACAACAGCTGGCTATAAAAAGAAATACCTGCCAACTTGCCTGAAATCGTCGTATGGGACCAACCTTTGTCCATCAAATCTAGCACAAACTCTAACATAAACTGTTCACATTGCACTGCTGTACCGTCCATCCCGCGCTGCAAAGCATAGCCTAGAAAGCCAGACCACGCCTGCTGGTAACTTCGTCTCGTGCAGTCCGCTAATGACTGCTCAACCAGCTCTGCAATCCTCAGTCCCCCAGGTCCCAAATGCTCGAAGGGATCGCTGTCTTGTGTCTGTCTGCTCTGGGTGCCAACTCCCGGAACCTCTGCCACTGGCAACAAGATAAAGCGTCAGCAATTGAGTTGTTCACTCCAGGAATGTGCTTTGCCTTAAAAACAATATCCAACTGAAGGATTCGTAACATGAACACCCTCAACAATTGTAAAACCCTCACATCTTTTGCCCGTTGGCCATTGACCAAACTCACTACCGCCATGTTATCTATGTGAAACAAAACGCAGCGGTCCCTGAATTCATTACCCCAGACATGTAGTGCAACCAAAAGTGGAAAGAATTCTAAAAAGGCGATGCTACGACCTTGTTCCAACCATTGTGCCGGCCAAAGCTCCGCACACCACCTTCCTTCCCAAAACAACCCAAAACCTAAGGCTCCGGAGGCGTCTGAGAAAATTTGCACTTGCCACACTGTGTCTTCATCCACGAAGTTGACAGACACTCCATTGAAGTCCTCCAAAAATCTCAACCATATATGCAAATCCTCTTTGATTTTATTTGTTAGGTGTATGTGATGATGAGGCAATACAGCACCCGCCATTGCAAAACCAAGGCGCCTGCAAAACGTCCTACCTGCCTTAACTACTCTACATGCAAAAGTCAGGTAGCCCAGAAGCCTCTGGACTTGACGCAGCTGTACTTTCTTAGCACCAATTATTTCCTGTATAAAAAGCTTGATCTCCTGCACTTTAGCCAAAGGCAAGCGAGCCACCATCGCTATGGTGTCAATCTCTATACTCAAAAATACCAATGTTGATGTCGGACCTTCCGTCTTATCCTCCGCCAATGGCACTCCAAATTCGCCTGCCATATCTTGGAAACAAGCCAAGACCTTAGAACACTGTTCAGTACCAGCCTAGCCAACAAACAAAAAATCATCTAAATAATGACAGACTGCTGCATGCCCGGAACGACGAATGACACACCACTCCAGAAATTTGCTAAATGTTTCAAATAGAGAACAGGAAATAGGGCAGCCCATTGGTAACACGCGGTCCACTTAATATGCTTCCTCAAAATACATACCCAGTAATTCATAATCCATGGGATGTATGGGTAAAAGACGAAAAGCTGCCTGAATATCGCATTTTGCTAGTTCTGCTCCTGTCCCAGCCTTGCGAACCATCTGCAGAGCATCATCAACTGACGAATATGACACAGCCGAGTCATTTGTCGAAATAAAGTCATTGACCGACTGCCCTTCCGGCCAAGACAAATGATGAATCAACGTAAACTCACCTCGGGCCTTCTTCGGAATAACTCCAAGGGGTGACACCATCAAATTTGGCAAAGGGCAGTGTGAAAAAGGTCCAACTATTCTACCTAATTCCAGCTCTTTTTGCAACTTGCACTGTACCACCTTAGGCAATTCCTTCACTGACTTGAGGTTATCAGCCCAGCGCAACACTCTCGGACCTTGATACCCAATTCGAAAGCCCAGCCTGAAACTCAAAATCAATTTAACTGCCGCCTCGACATCCGTGTACCTCTCCAGGTAACTCATCATCGCTTGCAACTTACTTGGGGTAGGAGCCTTTTGGTAAAAGAGGCGGTAGTGCCCCACGTCCCCTCTGTCCCCTCCCATGGTCACCGTGTTGTTGGTTAGGAAAGCACTGGAAGATGGCATGTCTACCCCCACACTGAGCACATTCGTGTTTGAACTTACAATATTGACGTACGCAGGAGCCTCTATTGAAACCCCAACAAGCTCCTGTGGTAGGCAACTGACCTCTCCCCAATTCCCCCACCCCCATCGTGGCGGGACCCTGCAGAAAGGGCCGATAAGTTATTGGTTAATCACTGGCCGTATGAATCATGTTAGAAGCAGCGTGTCCTGACAACCATTGCAACCACAACTCCTGATCCACTTCTCCCCATGGTTTATCATTAAAGAGACTCACCCTAGCCCGAAACTCCTCGTCATAATTCAACCAAGCATAGCCTCCCGCCTGCAGATGTGCCCTTCTGATAATATCTATATATTTAAAAAGTGAAACTGCCCTTTCAGGGTAACGCTCACAGTAAACACTGGCATAGATAATGAAGGCAGCCGTCCAATTTTAAATTGTTTTCGGCACTTTGGGGCAGCGAGACAATTCCAACTCCTCCTCCTTAGACCCTTCCCTGGCTTGTAAATCCCTATGCAAAAGGTGAAAAATATCCACATAATCGTGGCTCCAAATTCTCTGCCTAGTTCTCTGAGACAAATGGGTGCCTAAGGGCATAGCTACCCCCATATATGGCAATTTTGTACGGCTAACTCTAGGCTTCTCACTGTGTACTGAGCTAGATACCGATGACACCGGGCTCACCCTACCTTCCTTATCCTTCTGCTCCTCCCGCCCCAAAGTGGACTGCGGTCTCTCCAATACCTGTGCACCCAACTCTTGACCTTTTGCCAACTCCCCATTTCTCCCTTCCACAGGCGCAGCACCTGGCCCGCTTGCCAACGGCCGAGTCCACGCAGCCCACCAGTCTGCCTTACCTGCTGGTAGCTGTGAAGCACGTTGACGAAATTCTTCCAGACCATCACGCTGATGATGTCTGCCATGTTGCTTGTGTTCCGATGAGAGAACCGTTCCAGATCTCTGTTAAACACTAGCAGAGGTGAATTGGCCTTCCCCCCTCCCTCCTGACACCTGGTCGCCCAAACCAGCCGCCACTTCTGAAGCCACCCCACCAAATCTTGGGTACATGTCATTTTCTTTATCCCAGTCATCAACATTATCATCCTGCACATTTCTGAAGTCCGGAAATTCAAAACTCGTACCTGGCCTAGCACCAGACGCCATGTCTACATCCTGACATACTACATCAGACTCAGGCCCCCATGGAAGATGCCTAGTCGCTGGCCTAAAATCCGCACTAGATCCGCTGTGAGAAATGCACCTCCCCCCCAAAGCCGCACTCTGCTTCGCTGTGTTATGAAAAGAACTCAGAACCGTAGGAAAACGTCCAGAGTCCGCCATACAGTTCCCGCCGCTCCAGCGTGAAACCGTTCCATACCTACCTTTTACCTGCTGTGCTGGGGTACCAGACACTTGTTGTTTATGTATGTCTGTATGGTTTACCCACACCCATTGCCCTTGCTGTGGACCCAATCCAGACTCAAAATCCATTGGGGGGTGCTGGGGTGGGGGCCTAGATTCCGGAAATACCACACCCTGACCCCTGACATGACTTTTAGCAACCTTAACACCCATTGCCCCCCCCCAACACCTTGATTCTCCCCAACCTGCTGACCCCAACAGGTTTCCTGCACCGCCTGGCAATCATATATATCACCAGAAGCATAGAGTTCTTCAAAGTTAAAGTCTGAGCCATTGAAAGCTCTTGGAGGGCCTCTAGGCTGAGGCATTATAACCTCTTGGCAGTCCGCAAACTCCCTCTGTCGCATTGTGTCAGCCGGCGCTCGCTCTTCTCCCATGAGGCCCTCACATTCCATCACCTCCAATTGCTCATAATCTTCTTCCTCACTGTCGCTCGAATAGTCTACTAAATTAGCTTTCTGCCCAATAGAGCAAACCTGAGGTGCAATGTCTACACTATTGCTCACTTGGGATACTGCAAAGGACCTTTGAGGCATTACTCTGGACAACTCCTTGTCACCATGCAAGACAGCCACATTTGATGACTGAGACGTGTTTCCAAAACCAGCACTGCTCCCACTGCCAGAAACTGCCTCCATCAATTGTATGTGGCTCACTCGAGTATCAAAGTAACAGCTGGCTCTACCTCCACGCCTCCCAGCCCGCTTCCTGGCTTGCTGCGCACCTGCCATCTGATTGCCACTCACCACACACGGAGCAGAAACAGAACGAACAGGTGGGGGCTTCTTCACTCGACTGCCCCTACTTGAGGATCTCGCTCTTCGCGCTCGCACAGCCGGCGCTTTCAACACACCCATAACTTCTGTGGAAATACTTGCTGTGGACCTGCAGGCAGCTACAGCACGACCCACACCTTCAGCTGCTAGGCGACGAGGACGCTTTGCTTCCACAGAAGTGTCCATTATAGCGCCTGGCCGTAGTAAATCACTACGTCCTACAGCCACTAATGCTCTAATCGCCTCTCTGACAATCTCTTCATTCGCCATGGTTTGACAATTAAAAAGAACTTCTTTGAAAAACCACTCACAAATACAGTTTGAAAACGCTGACAGGAATACCTCACAGCTGTTCCTGTCAAACACGACACCACCGCTCCTTCACTCGCTCAGAGTGACGTCGCCCTCCCTCTCCCTCACCGCGGCTGGAAACAGCCCCTCCCACCCTCCCAATCCCCCAATCAGGTCGCATGAGGAGATCCCTCGCGCGAAATACCCCAGGGGGACATCGGCTCTCGCCAGTCCCCCTGGGGCCCATTCAGCCACTTAACCGTTCAATAAATACAATAAAAGTACAAGCGGGAGCCCTTGTAATTTCAGGAGTGATTAATGAAAACACAAATGATGTTGCATAGTTAAATCCAGGGCTTTAATTGGGCCGGGTGTGCCCGTGCTCAGCACGGGCAGTTCTTAAAAGCAGGTGCCGAGACGGGTCCCTATCGGGCTCTCCATCTTTACTCTCAGGGTGAAAAAAAATACTTAACTCTGCAATAGTAAAATCCGTCACTGCGTTTGATATAACTTCAAAGGCACTGTTTTTAATGTTGTGCAAACTAGGAGCATTTAACATGGGAAACAGTTACATTACACAAGGACATATTAATTTTTTGAATCACAGAATGTTGAGACATGAGGCTCGAACCTGCTGCTCAGTTCAAAAGTGGGCAGCTCTAGCCTAATGCCACACCCTCGTCTCAAGAACAAAAGCATTTTCAATATTAAATACAATAAAGTCATAGTTGTTGCTTATTTATTTTATTCAGCTAATAACCATTGACAAAGCCAATCGTCCTGGCTTGTTGTAGGTGTAATGTTATTGTAGTAAGGTCCAAAAAGTAGAAATCGAGTGTTCCAAGCAAGGGAAGTGGACACAGAAAACCTGTCCCAAACCCCACTCTCTTTTTTTAGCTTCTAGGTACAACCAGTACATTTACATATGGTGAGACCTTGACCTCGGTCACCGACCTGCACTCCCCCGACAGCTCCTGCGATCTGCTGCTTCCCCCTGGTCACCTGCCTTGTGGGTATGAGGCTGCTGTGAGCTGCTGCCAAATTCTTGCACTGATTTATATTGTATTTCTCAGACCATTGTTGTGTGCCTTGTATTTCTCTTGATTCCACGCTTGCCTGCTTCTTGCTTTATTACTGCCATTTTCTTGACCCCATTTGTCTCCCCTGGTTTCTGGTCCCAATTTGGATTGTATTTCTCAGACTATTGTTGCGTGCCCTGTATTTCTCTTGATTCCACGCCTGCCTGCTTCTTGCTTTATTCCTGCCATTTTCTTGACCCCATTTGTCTCCCCCTGGTTTCTGGCCCTCTCGCCGTCCACACCCCTCGCTTCCCGCCTCTGTTCACCCGGCCACTCCCCTCTCCTTGAGCCCATTCTCCCGCCTGTTCTCCCACCTCCCAGTTGAGCGTCCTTCCCCTCCCCTACAAATGCAGATCGCTGCGCGGTCGCGCCGCTGGCGCACCAAAGGCAAGCCCGTCTGCGCCAGTCCACGCCTGGACCGCACCCAGCGACAGGACCCCTGGACCCCGCAAACGTCACGACCACGACGCCCACCTCCGCTAGGACTCCAGCACCCTCCACGCACTCAACACCAGACGATCCCGCACCTGCTGCCTGGCCCCTCCAAAGCACACCCATGGACCTGTCTCCTGCCGGTACTGCAGCTTCACTAGCCCCAACACCCTGCCCACCAAACCACCAACCATCGAAACCCAACTACCTCAGATGCATACTCCTCAACACCCGCTCTGCCCGCAAACAAGCCGTGGAACTTTGGGACCTTCTCAATTCTACCTTCCCAGACGTCGCCTTCCTGACGGAGACCTGGCTGAACCCCACCTCAGCGCCCTTCCGAAGGCTCCCCATCATAGCCATCCCGAAGGCTAGAAGATCACCCGCAGGGACCGTACCAACGGCATAGGAGGCGAAATCACCATTGTCCACAGGAACACCCTCAGAGTCTCCACCAACACCGACGACACCCTCAGCACCGCCGAACACATGCACTTCCAGATCCACACCGACCCCAACACCACCGTCAGAGGAACCCTCATCTACAGAACCCCCCGGTCCCCGACCACAGTTCAGCGACTCCATCGCCGACTTCGTCAGCACTCACGCCTTCGCCTCCACGGACTGCATTCTCCTGTGGGACCTGAACTTCCACCTCGAGAACAACAACAACACCAACTCCACCACCCTGAATGACAACCTCGGACTCAGACAGGTTGTGACAACACCCACCCACGCCGCCGGCCACACGCTCGACCCCATCTTTACCGCAAGCCCCCACATAACCTTCAACCACACCACAGAACCCCACTGGACTGACCACCACTGCATCCACTTGACCTTCAGGAAGCCCACCATGCACCACAGCACCCAACAGATGCCTCGACGTTGCTGGAGAAAAGTCACCGCAGACCAACTAACCACCGCCCTCGCCCAGAGCCCACCCGCCGACCCCACAGACCCGGACACCGCCAGCCGCAACCTTATAAAATGGATCAACGACTGTGTCAACACCCTCGCCCCACTCAAGACACCCTCCAACAGCCACACCAGCAAGCAAGCCACCTGGTTCACCGAAGATCTCCAGGCCTCCAAGCGAACATGCCAAAAACCGGAGAAGAACTTGGCTCCATGAATGAATACCGGACAGCCACGCAGCCCACAAGAATGCTACCCGCAGACACCATCAACTCATCAGAGCCACCAAAAGAGCCTAATTCAAAGACCGCCCAGATAATAACGCACACAACAGCAAAGAGATCTTCAACATCGTGAAGGAACTCTCCAACCCCAGCTCCAACACCAACAACATCCCGCCCTCGCAAGACCTGTGCGACTCACTGGCCACCTTCTTCCACCATAAGATCGCCGACATTCACAACAGCTTCAACGCCACGACTGCCCGACAGCCACTGCCCCCACGACCACCACCTGCACCAACCGCCTGCTCTCCTGGACCAGCACCAACAACGAGGACACCAGCGAGATCATGAACACCATCTACTCCGGATCAACATTAGACCCATGCCCTCACCACATCTTCAACAAAGCCTGCACAGGCATTGCACCCCATCTCCGGAAAGTAAGCAACATCTCCTTTGTCACCTCTAACTCAGTTTTGTCAGAGTTCAGTTTCAGTTGACGGTTATCAATCCAATCCTGTACGTAAAGCATGATGTTTTGAAAGAAGGTTTTTGATTTTAGTGTTGTCAATTGTGAAGATCAGCTGCATGTCATCAGCGTAGATATATATCTTCACCTTTCACTGCCAAAGAGAGCATATCAGGGGCCGGATATAGAGATTAAATAAGTGAGGAGAGAGTCCTGGGGTACTCCACAGCCAAGTTCAACTTTCGGTGAGTAGAAGGGAATGAGGAGGACCACCTGAGTACATTTATATTGAAAGGACTTTATCCAGTCAAGGGCGGTGTCTTACAAGCCAGCAGTTCTGACACGGTCGATCAAAATGGAATGGTCGACCATGCCAAAAGCAGCAGAGAGATCCAATAGGACCAGTGCCTGTGTAACATCTGTATCCGCTCCATGCCTTAAGTCATCCACTGCTGCCAAGATGAGTGCATCCATTACATGAGCAGGACGGAAGCCAGCCTGGTGGGGGTCCAGAAAAGCAGACTTCTCTCAGAAGGTACCAAAGTGATTGGCAACATTTGCCTCAAGTAATTTTGCCAAAAAAGGAAGTAAAGAGATGGGCCTCTACTTTTTCAGGTTGGTAGGATCCTCCCCAGCTTTGTTCTGGAGGAGTACCACCGCCTGCTTGAAGGAATGAAGGAACTTCCCCTGCCTAAGAGATTGATTAAGGAAGGAGATGGTTATATCTGAGAAGTGGAAAAAATAGTTTTGGGAATCTTGGGGGGATAGCTGTCATTTAAAGAGCCATATTTGACCTTAAGCAACAGTTCATAAAATAAGTGTCAGCTGATGTCTGGGAAGGCTGATAGAACCCAAGGATTACTATCTTCAAGTGGGATTGCAAAATTCAAAGAGCTAGGATTGATACTATCTTTTATCATTTTTATTTTATCTATAAAGCAGGAGTTCAAGGCATAGCATAGCTCTTGAGATGGGACCACGGGTCTAGATTTTATAGTTCCACCACTGTCTCAAATATAACCTTGGTTTTTATTTTCAGAGTTCACAATTTTGTTAGAGAAAAATGTTCCTTTGCCTGTAAGATTCATTTTTTATAATGTTTCAAACTCTCCACAAAAGCATCTCTCAATTCAGGCGTATAAGACTTTCTCCATTTCTAATCAGCTTGCCGAAGTTCCAGTTTGAAAAAACAACAGTTGATGGACAGAATGCAGAACAATGTCACAATGTCACACATTCACCCCAGTACAGAGATCTGGGCCTAAATCCATCGTTTTTTTGCACTCCACACCACCCCAGTTCAGACATGGCCATAACCAAATCAGCCTTGACCCTGTGCCTCATGGGAACAGTCCAGCTTGAACTGCCAAGCCATGTCTTTCCTGGACCGGAATCAAGCATCCTAGGACTGGTTTCTGGCTATCAGCCGTCTTCAGCCAGGATAGCTTGACTCCAGTATTGTGGAGAGCATGAGACTCACGTCTGAGCATACCCATCCCACTCGGGGTGACAAATGCAACAACAACAGTTGATGGACCGAATGCAGAACAATGTCATACATTCACCCCAGTACAGAGATCTGGGCCTAAATCCATCATTTTTTTGCACTCCACACCACCTCAGTTCAGACATGGCCTTATCAGCCTGAAGACGGCTGATAGCCAGAAACTGGTCCTAGGATGCTTGATTCCGTTCCAGGAAAGACATGGCTTGGCAGTTCGGGCTGGACTGTTCCCATGAGGCACAGGGTAAAGGCTGAACTGGGGTGGTGTGGAGTAAAAAAAAAGGATGGATTTAGGCCCAGATAACTGTTCCAATTTAGCAAGCTTTAAAGTCTCCGAAAACCATTTGGAAGCTTCATGACGCAACAGTGTTTTTATTTCTTGTAAGGGGGCATGAGTATTGCTGGCAACTGTCAGCCGATTTGTTAATATCTCCTCAGATTCTTCCAGGTTCTTGGTGGAGGTAGGAAAGGAAAATGAAAGGGTATCACAAAATGTCTCAATATTCATTCAAATCCAATTCCTAACAAGGGAACTTAGACAAGGGGAAGGTTTCCATCAGTAGGAATCTTTCAGTGAGAACCTAACAAGGTGGTGATCTGACCATGTGCAAGGCAAGACTGTATGCTCTGAAATGGTTGGGATGGATTACCAGACTTGGTCTAATATGTGACCTTTTTCATTTGTCACCTCATTCACATGTTGGGCAAGGTTAACGTTGGTGATAGTGTTGAATAATTCCGTAACAGTATGACCACCTAACTCCTCATTCACCCAATAGTTTAAGTCTCCCAGAAGCAAAATGTTTGCATAATCAAGGGCGAGTGAGGCTTAAGAGTCTGCTAAAACTTGAAGAAATTGTTCCATGTAGCCTGGAAGTCTGAGCAAAAGGACAATTAGTAGGGGGCTGGAGGAAGATGCAGATCTATTAATATTTACGTGACAAATAGGATGTAGGAATTGTCCCCTTACCTGCAAACATTTAGCGCTTATTTTTTTATTGTTGGAAGCTGTCTCTCTATATAGTGCACTAAAATCAAGTACACTGCTCAAAGTGTTCAGTGAATCCCAAAATGGTATACAGGTGTAAAAACAATGAATTCTAATGCTCTTTTTCTGGTAGTGTGGGTGAGCAGTTAGGCTTGTAAGAGGATAGTGCTAAGCATTTGTTGTACTCTCAGAGGCAATAAATGAGACATACACTCAAGAATAAATCCGAGAACAATTTATAAAAACAATTTTGATTTGTATGTAGCTCTTAAAACCAAGAACAAAGTTCTAAGGTAAGTACTTCTGGAGTTACGATTTTTGAAAGTTCGGAAAAATGTCACTTTTGTGCACAATAAGCGCCATTGGAAAGAATGGGGAAAAAGTAGAAAAATGCATATAAAATCAGGCAGGGCTTTCACCAAGTTCACCTTCTCGTTTAAGATCGATGTCGGGACCAGGTCCAAAGTTCCAGCAGGAGAAGTTCTGTAGCGTTCCTGATCTACTGGGAACTGAGTGCTGAGGGTCTTGGAAGCTTAAGCGCAAAGATGAAGGTGGCCAACTGAAAGTACACCGCACAAGAGGACTTACAGGTAAGTGCGATGTATCTCCTTCGAGGAAGGAGGTCGCAAGGACTTGGGGCTATGAGAGCACAAATGGTTGGTCGGAATCGGGGTCGGTGAGGCCGAGTGCAGAGTGAACAGGTCAGCCAGGCATCGTGCGTCTTGAGGTTTTCATGGTCAGGAGCAGGCAAATTTGAGAGGCAATCTCGGGACCGATGCCCACACAGGAAGTGTGTCTCAGATTTCTCGATGTCCCTCGACTGGTGCTGCTAGCTTCTGGTGTTATAAGAGTCCGATGTGGACTTTTCTTCTTGGAGTTTACCGTTGGGAGTCCGGTACCCAGGGTATTGGTACACCGCGGCTCCGGTAGGTCCAGGTGTCTCCAAACCTGGTGTATAGAACGATCTGACCCCCCGGAGCTGTTGTACTGTTTCTTGCTTCGATGCTGTGTCGAGGTTGTCAGGGAGCAGCAAGTTGACAAACTGGACTTCACGGAATCGGTGCCTCCGGGGTGCAGCGGAGAGATACATTCACTCCAAGGGAGCTTCTTTGCAATTACTTGAAGGCGGAGGTGCTCTGGGGTTCTTGGAGTCCTTTCAGGTCCAGGATGACACAGCAGGCAGCGACTGTTGAGTCCTAGAGGCAGCAGCCAGGGTTTGATACCTTTTTCTTCTGCAGCAGGGCTTCAGTTCTCATGCAGCGGGTCTTCTTTGCCCTGGTCTTCTCTGGTCAGTTGAATTTGATGTTCAGGGAGTGTTGTACCATCTGTATACTGAATGTAGGGGAGTTACAAGGGGAGACAGGTAGTAGCCAATGGAGCCCTTCTCCTATTCTCACTAATTTCCCTGCCTTTCCTTCCACTAAATGTGAAACAAGAAAGGCGTTTTGGCTTCCTCCTTTATATTGTGGTTCCTGGGTTGGATTTCAGAGGCGGCATCACCTTTAAAGCTTCCCGCCCAGGAAGGCCATCCTGTCCTGGAGGAGGTGTGAATCATTTCCTCCCGGAGCAGGCTTTCTCTCTGTCCTCTGAGAGCGCTGGCTTGCACCCCATGAGGTCAGAAACATTCTGGTTGTAGCATACTGGTGAAACAAGTCAGAGACCACACCAGTGCTTGGTAGGTTATCAGGGGACCCTCAAAAAGGGTTGCCCATGTGAATTTATCAGTAAATCCAACACTGTCATCAGTGAGGATTTATCAAGACAAAATGTTTGGTACCAATCATCCTATAAATCAGTAAAGCCATCCCGGAGCTAGTAAACTCATTTTGACAAGTATCCAGCCCAAGTACTCATTATGTCGTCACTGTGCACCTACAATACCTCAGAATAGAAAAGACATTGTAGGGGCATGTCTGCCCATGCTGAAATGCCCTCACATATGATATAGTGCATCCCGCCATAGGGCTAAAGGCCTGCAGTAGGGGTGACTTGCCTATATCCTATGCAGTGTATGGGTGGCATGACACACAGGGCTGTGTGCCATGTCGGCTCTTCGGATTTCTCTGCACCAAGACACATAGCCTGCAGTTTCAGAATTCGTAGACTTGGTGAGGGGTCCCTAGGGTGGAACAACCAGTGATGCAGCCCCAGAGGACCCTCTTCAGTATCTAGGCAATAGGTATCAGGGGTACCCTTTACTTGGGACAGTGAAGGGTAGTCTCTAAAGCAACACTAGCATCCCCTGCAGGCAGACCAGTGGGTTTGTTTCTAGGAAAACAGGGATCCCTGCCTATATCTCCTGTCTTGTTGCAGTTTGCACCAAGTCTTCTTGGGGACCTAGTTCTTTCTCTGGTGCCCACCTTTATTTTGTGAGGTGTCTCTGTACCCATCCTTGTGGACATGTTTTCGGGGGCCTACAGGGGACTCCATACCTTTGTCTTTTTTCAGAGAGATCCACTGTCTTTTCCGAAGTGGGAGAGGGTAGGCCCTATTTGGCCTCTTTCTTTTGGTCCCCCCACCATGTCTAGTTTTGGACACTCTGGTTCTTACCCAATGATCAGCCTTCTTCCCCCAGCTCTTGGGGAGATACTGGCCCCATGTCTGCTAGGTATTGATGCAACTTTTACTGAACACAATTACTTAACTTTCATTATTAAATTATGAAGCCCATCATAATCATATACATTGTTGCCTTTTAACCAACCACCTAGTGTTTTCACTGGGAAGTCCACAAAGTCACTCCAATACGGACTCTGGGTTTTCTGAGTCTCCCTGAATTTGATTCTGTATTCTTCAGTGGTGAGTTCAAAGCACTCCATGAGGGTACGCTTCATGAGGTCGTAAGACTCGTTATCTTTCTCATTCAATCTCAGGAGTCTATGCCTGCATTTTCCTGAAAACAGTTCCCACAAGAGAGAAGCCCAGTTTTTTCCTAGCTACATTTCTGGCTACACAGGCTTTTTCAAATGCAGGGAACTATTTGGTAATGTCACCGCCATCTGAATATTTAGGGACAATCCCTTTGGGGAGTTTTGAGTCATAAGAACCTTCACTTTCCCTATGTATTTGTATGCTGACACAAGAGATAGGTCCTAGACCCATCTCTTTCCTTTTGCCTTTCTATTTTCAGGAGCTGAGCTTCTAAGTTCAGTCTCCTGGTCAATCTTTCTAGCATGAGGTCCTCATCTGAGGGGGCCTCATCTGTGTCTGAGGGGACCGGCTCAAGTTCATATCAGTAACATCTTCATTAGCAAGCTCATCATCCTCAGAGTGAGTAACTAGCTATGTATGATCTCCCTCAAACTGAGCTATCAGTTGGCTGAGATATTCCTTCTTGGTACTTTTACTTGGTTTGATACCACATCCCTTACAGAGGGCCACACATTGGGCATGGCTCAGGTCCATGGACGGGGTCAGATCGAGGTCCTGAGCTTGGCTATCAGTATCAGGCATTATTTGACTTAAGTTGGGACCTTTTTATGAAGTTACCAAAAAGAACTACACACTAAATACTTTGCCCTCACTAAAGTAAAGATTTTTACATTTCTAACCATTTACTTTCAGGGACATAGCCAAGGTCCTAACAGTTAATTGCAGAAATGTAGGAAAAATAGACCAATTGAAAAGCATTAACTTACCACAAAGAATGTTTGTATTTATTCATGTGATCCCTTATTGGTAAAGTGGTTCCAGCTAATGTAAAGTGATCTGTTCCACTGATGCCACCGAATGTAGGAAGCTGGATCTCTATATAGTGTACTAAAATGTACACTGTGCTGAGAGTCCAGTGAATTCAGATAATTCTAATGTTCTTTTTGTGGTAGCGCAGCTAGGCTTATCAGAGGGTAGTGCTAAGCATTGTTGTACTCACAGAGGCAATAAATGAGACACGTACTCAAGAATAAATCCGAGACCAATTTCTTAAAATAATATCAATTATTATGTCATTTTTAAGACCAAGAACATAGTTCTAAGGTAAGTTATTTCGGAGTTAAGTTTTTTTGAAAGTTCGAAAAATATATCACTTTTGTGCGCAATACGCACCATTGGAAACAATGGCAAAAAAGGAGAAAAATGCATATAAAACCGGGCAATGCTTTCATGAAGTTCACCTTCTCTTTTTAGGTCGATGTCGAGAACAGGTCAAAAGTTCCAGCAGGAGACGTTCGGGAGAGTCTCAGATCAGCTGGGAGCTAAGGGTCTTGGAGCTGGTGAGCAAAGACAAAGGGGGCCTCTTGAAAGTACACTGCACAGGAGGACTTACAGGTAAGTCAATGGGGCTCCTTCGAGGGAGGAAGTCAAAAGGGCATGGGGCCGCAGGAACACAGTTGGTTGATCGGTGCCAGGGCTGGTGGGGCTGGGTGCAGAGCAAACAGGTCAGCCAGATCCATATGTCTTGAGGTTCTCGCAGTCACGAGGAGGCAACTTGGAGAGGAGATCTCGGGACATCTGGGCCACTCAGGAAGTGGGTCTCAGGTGTCTTGATGACCCTTAACTGGTGCTTGCTTCTGGTATATTGGAAGTCCGGTGTGGACTTTTCTACTTGGTGTTTGCTGTTGGGGGTCGGGTACCCCAAGTATTGGTACGCTGCGGCATTTGGTAGGTCCTGGTGTCTCCAAACGTGGTGTGGAGACAGACCTGACCCTCCGGAGCTGTTGTACCTTTTCTTGCTTTGGTGCTGTATCGAGATCGTAGGGGAGCAACAAATCAACAAACCAGATTTCATGGGATCGGTGCCTCCGGGGTGCAGGGGAGTGCACCCCGGAGGCACCGATCAACCCAGAAGACGAGACTCCGCCAATGGGTGGGCTGATGGGTTTATATATCTCTCCTTTTACAACACACATATACATATATATATATATATGTACTCCTATATCTGTACACTACTTACTGAGTGCTCTGGCAGTGTTCTCGAGACCCTTGGCATCCTTTGTGTTTTGTGATGAGAGATTTGGGGGATAGGATGCAAGCAGGTCTTTAAAAGGTTCCCCTCTGACCCCTTTCCTACGGTTTGTTTTTTGTGTTTCTCCACCATCCCAAGTTAGTGGAATTTCAGGAGAGGGGTTAACATCACCTGCCCCACCCCAGGGATGAGGTAGGCTTAGTGGGGACCCTCCTCTTAAACTAACTAATTTTCCACCTTTCCTCCCACCAAAAGTGAAACCATTAAAGGGGGATCGGCTTCCCCCACTATCTGGAGGTTCCTGGATTGGATTTTAAAGGTGCCAGTGCCTTTGAAGCTTCCCGCCCAGGAAGATAATCCTGTCTTGGGGGAGGCGTGAAGCACATCTGCCCAGAGCAGGCTTTGTCTCTGTCCTCTGACAGCGCTGACTATCACCCCATGAGGTAAGAAGCTTATCTGGTGCTGGCAGACTGATGAAAACAAGTCAGAGACCACACCAGTGCTTGGTAGGTTTTCAGGGGACCCTCTTTAAGGGTTTCCTGTGTGGATTTATCAAAAGTCCAACATTGGCACCAGTGAGGATTTATCAAGACAAGATGTTTGGTACCAAACATCCTAGAAATCAGTGAAGCCACCATGGAGCTAGGAAACTGATTTTGACAAGCATGAATCCAATGTACTCCTTATGGCTTCCCTGTGCACCTACAATACCTCAGAATAGACTTGACATTATGGGGGCATATCTGCTCATGCTGATATGCCCTCACATAGAATATAGTGCACCCTGCTATAGGGCTAACAGCCTGCAGTAGGGGTGACTTACCATATATTATGCAGTGTTTGGGTGGCATGATACACAGGGCTGTGTGCCATGTCGACTCTTCAGATTTCTCTGCACCAAGACAAACAGCCTTCAATGGCAGAGTGTATAGCCTCGGTGAGGGTCCCAGTGTTGCAGCCCCAGAGGACCCTCTTCAGTACCCAGGCCTTAGGTACCAGGGGTACTCTTTAATTGGGACTTTCAAGGGTAGCTGACAATTGTGATACATTTTTAGGGAAAGAACACAAGTAGTGGGAGGGACCCAGTACACCTCAGTCAAAGTTGCATCAAAAAAGCATTTTGACAAGTATCAAGCCAATGTACTCCTTATGGCTTCCCTGTGCACCTACAATACCTCAAAATAGACTGGATATATCTGCTCATGCTGATATACCCTCACATAGGATATAGTACACCCTGCTGTAGGGCTGAAGGCATGCAGTAGTGGTGACTTACCATTATCTTATGCAGTGTATGGGTGACATGGCACACAGGGCTGTGTGCTAGGTTGACTCTTCAGATTTCTCTGCACCAAGACAAACAGCCTGCAATGGCAGAGTGTATAGCCTTGGTGAGGGGTCCCTGGGGTGGAACAACCAGTGCTGCAGCCCCAGAGGACCCTCTTCAGTATCCAGGCCTTAGGTACCAGGGGTACCATTTACTTGGGATTTTCAGGGGTAGCTGAAGTTGTGACCATTGTGGTACATTTTTAGTGATAGAACACGGGTACTGTGAGGGACCCAGTACATTTCAGTCAAAGTTACATCAAAAGCCAGACAAAAAGAGGGGGGGTACTGTAACACACACCCAGTTTCTCACATTTATGTATTTATTTATTTATTGGTTTTCTATAGTGTGGACAAAGCCAAATGGTGTGTTAGCGCTTTACATGGGTACAGGTACCAGATGCATTCTAACATTTACAGCATAGAGTATTGAACATGCAGTGGTGATTACATATCCAAGTTTATGGTTTAAGGGCCCGATGTAGGTAATTACATTTTACCACTTCTTAAATACTGAATGATACCGAATCGGTAATTAAGAAGTGGTAAAATAGAGGGGGGGGTGGATGTAGGTAATACAGTTTTGGTAAATACCGAATCTAAGGGCATGTCTGTGTGTCTGTGTGTCTGTGTGTCACATTGCACAGGTGTGCATGCACAGATGTGCATGCACACCTGAATTCGGTATTTTACCACCCAATAGGATTGGGTGGTAAAATACAGATTCTTAAGGGCCTGTGGCACTCTTAGGAGTGCCACCTACATGTGGATTTACCGAATCGGTAAATATACAGATTCAGTATTTTACCGATTCTGTAAATTTACCGATTCGGTAAATTTACAGAATCGGTAAAATATAGACCCCCCTACATCTGAAAACCCATTTACCGGTCGGTAACGGCCAAATTCGGCCGTTACCGGCTGGTGAATGGCCACCTACATCGGGCCCTAAATGTTTTATTATTTTTGCAGAGACAAGTGTAACAATAGCCGCCACCTACATACACCGGCCGGTTGGGATCAGTTGCTTTCAGTGAAATGAAAAATATGGAGAAAACAAGAGATAGTAGAGAAGAGGGGGAGAGGGTAGGCCTATTATTTACGGGGTGTTTTCTGTGAGTCAAGTGGACACTGTGTTGGCGTGCAGGGGTGGCCGGAGTCGGTTACCTTCATTCGTCCTTGGAGGAAGGAGCCTTAGTAAGCTCCAGCACTCGGAGATATCTCGGGCATGTAAGCTCTGTGAATTCGGTGGATAGGAATTCTATGGTGGAGCCCCATGTTTTGTCAAACTTAGGTAGAGAGCATGTGAGGCCGGCTGTAAACTTCTCCATCCCCAGGGTTTCCAATAATTTATATAACCAATCCAATCGGGAAGGTATCTCCTCAGTTCCCCACCTAGAAAATAGCGCCTGTTTAGCTTCTCCTAGAGCTAGGGTAATTGCTCTGCCTCTATAGGATCAAAGAAGGTACATCAAGGCATTGGGGAGTCCTAACAATATGAAAGATGGTTGTTTAGGTAAGTCAGTGTGGTATATGCTGTCTGTATCTTGAAGGACAGCATCCCAGTAGGCTGTATCTTCAGACATGACCAAATAATATATGTAAGGGTGCCCAAATGCCCACATTGACGCCAGCATAACCTATTCCCTCCCGGTTTCCATCTAGCTAGCCTCGCCGGTGTATAATACCAATAATGTGCTATTTTTAAAAACATCTCTTTACCAGCGGTACTGCAGGAGGAGGCTCTGGCTCTATGGAAAATGTCTTGCCACTCCTTGAGAGAGAACTCATATTCCAATTCCGCTTCCCACCTACCCTGTGCAGGGGACTTACCATGCTGCTTAGGGGAAATCAGGAAAGACTAAATGTCCAACAGTAAATGCTTATCAGATGTACTTTTAATGTACCACACCTCATACTTGGTCAGGGGGTGACCTCTGTGGATTCACACCTGTGGATGGGACACCCACTGGCGAAGAGCAAGGTATTGTCAATATGCTTTCTGGGGGATCCCGTAGCCTGTGATAAGGCTAGCAAAATCCATCACTCCCTTTTCATCAAAGAGGTCTCCAACGCTTTTGCAATTGGCCTCTTGCCAATGGAGATAGCCATCACCCACGCTTGCCGGGGGGAAGTCCGGGTTTCCTATGAAGGGGGTTGGGAGAGACAGGGGTTGAGCAGCCGAACAACTCCTGTACCCTATCCCACACTCCCAGGGTGTCTCTCAGAACTGGGGACACATACATCCCACTGGGTCAATGCCTCTGAGGGAGTCATGGCACTTTCCAGATGTGCATGCTCGCTATCGAGCGGTTGATGAAGCACCAATGCTTCTCCGACTCCAGCTTGTACCATTCGAGCATATATCTGAGTTGTGCCACCTGGAAGTAGCATTCCAAATGCAGGACACCAAGCCCCCCATCTCTCTGCCTCAAATATGTCAGGTGACGGGCCATTCTCGCCTTCTTCCCTCCCCAGGCACAGTTACCTATGAGGCATTGTAGTTGTGCCATATTCCACAAAAAATATTCCAATGTAATTCACCAGATCTGAATGCCTGGTGATGTGTTGCCTGTAACCAGGAACAGGAATACCCCTTGACAGGTAACAAAAAATATAGCTATCCTCTCAAGGAAAAAGAGCCATGATAATCATACCCATGTAAGGTTATGCCAGTCATAACCTTATGTTAGGTGGGGAAAAGCACTATTTCTTTTTAATTACCCTCACACATCCTAGTGGTGTCATGCTTCATCATTGGGTCAGCTCGACCCCTAAAAGGCGGGGTGGGCTCAACCACAGTGTTGGGTAGCTCTTTGGATAGATGAAGGAAGGGGGGCTTAAATAATAAAAAAACTCAGTCAGACCCCTGGTTTCCCTTTATTCTTGGGTCTGGCTGGGTCAATTAAATTCTAAAAAAGCGGGTCTCATTGGATTTTAATGGTCCTAAGACCCTAGTGCCGACATGTTTCAGTCCATGATGGCCAAAATAACCCCCTTATATATGTGGGGAATTACAGGATGGGAAGTCCCTATCCTATCCGTGTGGCGAGGGAAGAGTAGCTTCTCCTCTTATGTTGTAAGAATCACTATGTCTGTGTGTTGCCAGGCTCCATCTGTAGAACACAAATCACAAATGGACACAGTTACATGTATCGCAATTTTAACTGTAAGTGCTTATTCCGGAGTGCTGCATGCATTTTGACTGCTGAACAGGCGGCTATATTACGCTTGTTTTTCCCGCAATCTGGGAAGACAGCCTGAGTTTTGCTCCTTAATTGCCCCCACACGTCTTGTTTTTCTTACATTCTCATTAGGAACACTCAAACGCTCAATTCGGTCCTGTGAGAAACACAAAGCCCCCATAATTTGCGTAAGTGCTAATGTGAGTACTAACACGCGAGTGGCATGATTGAATGTATGCATGTATAGATGTATGGTGGTTTTATAAAATGTTTACAGACCGTGTTCCTTATCCTGCAATTCAGACTACATCTACAGATATTACCTTCTTTCTATTACCCATCCTAACACAGAGCTAGTGTTAGAATGCAAGTTACATTGCTACCCTATAGATCTGTCACATTATGATAGCATGTAACAGAGCCTCTAGTATGAGTGGCACAAAGTGGGGTAATTCTCCACCACAACAGCATGCACACTGAATTCGGCATGCAACACTCCGGAATAAGCACTTATAGTTTACATTTTGATACATGTAACTGTGTCCATTTGTGATTTGTGTTCTACAGATGGAGCCTGGCAACACACAGACCCAGTGATTCTTACAACATACGAGGGGATGCTACTCTTCCCTCGCCACATGGATATGATAGGGACTTCCCATCCTGTAATTCCCCACATATATAGGGGGGGTTCTTTTCCAGCCCTGAAGAAAGTCCTGAACCTTTATGGCCATAGTGGACTGAAACATGTCGGCACTAGGGTCTATCCAAAGAGCTACCCAACACTGTGGTTGAGCCCACCCCGACTTTTAGGGGTCGGGTGACCCAATGATGAAGCATGACACCACTAGGGTGTGTGAGGGTACTTAAAAAGAAATAGTGCTTTTCCCCACTTAACATACGGTTTTGACTGGCATCACGGGTATGATTAGCATGGCCCTTTTTCCTTGAGAGGATAACTATATTTTTTGTTACCTGTCAAGGGGTATTCCTGTTCCTCGTTACAGGCAACACATCACCAGGCATTCAGATCTGGTGAATTAGTGTAGCGGGGTGGCAGGGAACGCTACTGAGAGTGACTGGTGGTCGACAGACAAACCTGATACCCCTCTCTTTCACCGCTTCAGGACACCTAGGAAACGGAGTCCGAAGCGTGGTGGAATAAACTACCATTTAGAAATAAGGACAGTACCTTTAAAGGGGCCGTGTTTGCAGGAGAAAACACACCCACCCATGACGCGCTGCTGTGCCGAGCGAATCGACTGGAGGAACAATGTATGCCCCACGATGACGAGCCGACTCGAGGAATGGTCAAAAAGCAGGAAGTGGAAGAATCCGTGTGTCTCGACACCTGGAGGAGTAGAGGAGAGCGACGGGAGACTGCGGAGGACGGAGAAGGATTGAGTGAGGACATTGCGGAGAACGGGAGTAGCAGTGCCTGGAGGCCAACATTCCCAAGCACCGCCCAGCCACACCCACGGAGGAGTGTGGCTCACTCAGGTGTGTGACCGAGTATCGGGTTGGCTGGGACGGCGTGGCAACGCCGTGTAATTAGTGTAAATATCGTCCTGTCTTTCCACTCCAATCACTCCCAAGAACCCCCCTACCTCCTATCCTCACCACATTTTCCTTCACCTGTCCTACACTAAAAAACTGTACAGAGCACAAACCACCAGTGTCCGCGCTTCCCTGGCGTCCCGAGGGGAACCTTAAGTTCATAGCTCAAAGCGCTAAAGCCCTCTCTTTCTTCTCCTGCATGTGGCACTGAAACCCGGCCAGAGAGAGAGAACGGGAATCACCAGAGGAGGAAAGAAGGCAGACCAGTCCCCGAAGATTCCGCGCCCTCGCTGACACCTTGGACCCTGCAACCTTAGCTCGTGAAAGACACACTCAGAGAAAGAAAAAAACTTTCATAAAAATAAAACCCCATTTACCTAGCTCTGTTGTCCGGGTCCCTCCTTCTGAACCACCACAACTGGTGTCAGAAGTGGGATTTGAGCCTTCTATCCCGTCTGCCAAGATAGATCAGGTGATACAACACATTGTTAAGGGTCAAGAGAAGCTAGAATGCGCGGTTGAACGCCAGATGACGTCAGCACAGGCTGATAGAGAAATGTTCAAGGCAGCTATGGCTGCCCAGATGGAGGGACTACAGAGAGCATTGAAAGAACCCGGTAGCGCCCCCATGATAGAACGAAGAGCTCCGGTGCCACATCCCTCAGGGGTATCACTTCAGAAATACAGTCCTAGCGAGGACCCGGACGTCTTCTTGACAAACTTCGAGAGGGCAGCCAGAGCCTGTGGATGGCCGGAAGACAAATGGCCATTCTTCTTGGCTCCTCTACCATCAGGAGAAGCACAGGCGGTGTACCAAGTAGCGAACGGTACCGGAATGACACTGTTAGAACCGGAGGTCTCTGGTTGGCACAGGTATGCACTTGTGACAAGCAAGGACCCTCAGCCCCAAGTCAGGGCAAGGGAACTACTCCTTTGAATAACCCCTGCTCACCCTCTAGGTAGTGTGGCGCGAGCAGACAAGGCTAATCCTCAGGGCGATAGTAAGTTAAGCATTCATGATCACACACAGTAAACGCACTGACCCACCACAAATGGACACCAGTCGTATGGTTGTATCAAAAATACATATACTTTATATAAAAGATAGATTCAAGCAGGATTATCACTTTAGTAAATTGAGGTCACCAGATTACAATAGGCAAACTTAGTCTTTCATTGTTCGTTGTTTAGCAAGGTACGATGGCAGGGAAATAAGAACGTTGCGGACCCTGGATCCGATATGATCTCGAGACGGAGTTCAAGTGTATCTTGCTGGTGGAAGTCCGAGGCGTTTCAAGCGCGGCTACTTGTGAGTGTGGACCCCGAACGAGGCCGACGGTTCTCCAGAGGATCTCTCCGGCTCAATCCCCCTCAAGGAGCGAGGTGAAAGAGCTAGACTGTGGAGGGTTGCGGCGATCCGGGATCGGTGCAGCTCACGGGGCGAGGCGCCGTTCAGGCCTGCGGGGCGTACTACTTCTTAGCACGCCGGGTCTGACTCGTGGATCTGTGAGGGGCGTAGAGTTCTCGGACTGACGGGTGCAGCACCAGGCTTCCGGTACCACGGTATGGGAGGCCTTTCTTGAGGTGCGGCACGAGCCTTGGTATGCAGGAGCGCAAAGAGAGACAGTCGGGCACGTTACGACGTACAGACCATCCGAGGCTATGAGATGCTCTCCGTGCATATTCAGGCTGGAGAAGATGAGAGGTGCGAAGCTCGCTCCATAAGCGGCGAGGTGACAGGAGAGCAGGCGGCCCGGCACTGAAGCGGAGAGCGGCTCAGGGATGAGCGGGCTCTCTACGGCGGGGCGACCAGGCTCCGAGCTGTCACGACCTGGGAGAGGACGAAGGCACCCGAGTCACAACTCTGGCGAGGGAATAAGAACTGAGGCCCAACAGCAAACGGGCACAAGCAGATAGAACTCAATGGTCCTGGGGTTCCGTTCAGGGGGCAAGCTCTCGATCAAGCCCTTGGAGATCGTTTCAGGCACAAGTCTACAAAGTCCTCTCTGGTCCTTTCCTCTCCGTTCTCAGCAAGGCACCACTGCAGGCGAGTCTTACAGGATACAGACTGGTTTCCGTCCTTCGGCTTCTCTTGGTCCTTCTAGTCAGGCAGAGGTTTGTCGTGGTCAAAACTGGATCTGATTTGTAAGGAGCGGAGCTCCTATATTTATACGGCATTTCTTTTGTCTTTGCAGGCCAGGGGGCCTGAGCCTGGTCCAACCCGGTTCTGAAGTACTTTGTTGACAGGACACTGCCGTCTTCTTTCAGGGTGCAGGGCAGAGACATCAGACGCTCCGCAGGAGGTGGAGCCAGCATTGTGGTGGTGGAGCACAACCCTATTCAGAGTCAAGGACTACTCCGCCCACCCATCCTGGTGCAAGCATCTCATTCACCCTCCTGAGCACCCGACTATCCCCGGCGCTTACAATGCACCCTGCCCGTAGGCCTACCATAGGGGTGACTGATATGAAGGTGAGGGACTGGCAAGTGTGGGCACTGCATTGTCAGCGTATTAGTACGGGACTGTACGCGGGGTCAGCAATGGCGGACCTGAGAGATATCTTATGAGGCCGCTTCTGTGGGTGGCGCAACCAGCGCTGCAGCCCCACTAGCAGCATTTGTATCTACAAGCCCCTGCACACCTCTTGCACTTTACTGGGGACTGACAGTAAACCAAATAATCCAATCGTGGAAATCAATTACATATACACTTTATATTGGGAGCACTTGCACTGCGGCACGGATCGGCCGTGGCACAGTGCCCTGAGCATCGAATACCAGCAAAACATCTGAGGCACATCAGCAAAAAGTGGAAGGGAGACTCACGCCAAGGTGCCGGGTCTAACAGACACCAAATGCCCAGATAAAGAATATAATTTTGGATCACCTGGGTATGGACTCAGAAGCCTACCGAGTCCGCTTCCGCAAGGAAAAGGGTTTGACAGGCGAAAACCTTAAAACATTGTTTTTTCGCTTGAAAAACGCTGCTGATAAGTGGATTCAGCGTGAGAGCAAAACTAAGGAAGAGATTATGGACGGCATATATCTTGAACAGTTTATGGAGGCATTACCATACGCTACCCAGAGGTGGTTAAGACAGCATGCAGGCTTAACACCGGCTCAGGCGATTGAAATGGCCTCTACTTATACTAGGGCACAACCGAAATCTTACCCCTGGGAAACCGAAAAACCAAAAGCGCAGATGACTAACAAACTAGAGAAAAAAGGGAAGCCTGGTCTGGAGCCCCTCAAGCAAAAACCACCTTGAGTCGAATATCCTGTGATGAGGGGGCCCCAGTGTTTCGACTGTGGAGAGTGGGGCCACATAGCCCGGATGTGCCCGAGAAAAAAAACAAGCGAAGACCCCATGGAAGTGGGCTATGCTCCTAGAGCCATCATGTATACAGCCGAAATGGGCCCTTCCTTTTATGTAAGAGTCATGGTTAACCAGAGGTGGGTTAGGGCATTGCTAGATTCAGGTTGCCGACAGTCGGTTATACAAAAGTCCCTGGTACTACCCCAACAGCTCATGCGCGGTTCCCAGGTGTTTATCCGATGTGTCCACGGGGATGTGAAACCCTATACCATGGCCGAGATCATGATACAGCCCATGGGTAGGAACCCCTGTAAGGTTAAGGTAGGAGCTGTAGAGACACTTCCTGAAGACCTGATCCTGGAGGTTGACAACCCGGACTTTGTAGCTATGTTTACAAAACAGACACAGAAACCGGCATCAAACACGCTCTTAACGCAAGAACCGTGGGCACTAGACCGCAACTTTAGATTTGAACAAGCAAACGACGCCACACTGTTCAATGCCTGGGAGGCGGCCCACTCAGGTCAGGGAAACCCCCATACACCATACCCCAGGTTCATCATAGAAACGGATTTACTGTACCGGGAGGGAAAAGAGGAGGATCCCAAACAATTGTTAGTAACTAAAGAGTTCAGAGAACAGGTCCTATATTATGCACATACACACTTGACTGCTGGTCACATTGGGGCGGAGAAAACTCTACAGAATATACTAAAGTGGTTCTTTAAGCCTGGCCTGTACAAGGAAGCAACGGCCTTTTGTAGGACCTGTGAGGTTTGTCAGGGGAAAAACCTAAAGAGACCCCCAGCTGTTCCCTTACAGCCAATGCCGATAATAGGCCAACCATTTGAGAGGGTGGGTATGGACATCATTGGACCTCTGCCGCGTTCTTCCAAAGGGAATACATACGCGCTAGTGTTCGTAGACTACGCTACACGCTTCCCAGAAGCTTTCACTCTAAAATCTCCTACCACAAAGAATGTAGCGGAAACGTTCTTAGAACTGTTCGCTCAAGTAGGGTTTCCCAAAGAGGTCGTAACCGACCAGGGGACACCCTTCGTTTCCAAGCTGATGAAGGAGGTCACCAAGTTGTTGAATATCCAACAAATCCGCACGTCTGTCTATCACCCGCAGACAGACAGCTTGGTTGAGCGTTACAACCGGTCACTCAAAACTACCTTGAGGAAAATGCTGTTCCTAGAAAACCAAGATTGGGACCGCCTACTCCCTTTGGCCCTGTGTGTCTTGCGGGCACAAATGCAGAGTTCCACGGGCTATTCTGCATTTGAACTGATCTACGGAAGACAACCTAGATCACTGCTTGAAATTACAAGAGATGCCAGGGAAAGAGAAGAACAAGAGGAATCTCGGTCACTCCTAGAATACACGCAGCTACTGCGCAGCAAGATAGGGAAATTGAGGGACCTTGATTACTCTAACATCGAACGCAGCCAGCTACGACAAAAAAAAGCATATGACAGAGGAAAAAGGTGGAGAACGCTTAATTTGGGGGATTGGGCTTTGGTCCTAATGCCAACCACAGCCCACAAATTTTAGAGGGAATGGAAGGGACCATATCAGGTTGTTGAAGTAATCGGGACAACAACCTATAGACTCCAGATATCTCCCGCCAGAAAACAATGCTTTCATATAAACATGCTAAAGAGGTGGCTTGGACCTATACACAGGAATGCCTAGTTCAGTTTACCATCCACTATGGATGCCACCACCCTTGCAGCACTCCCTATTAACAAGGAGATCAGTGCCGACATGAAGCAGGAAATAGATGACACCCTCAAACCCTTCGCTGATTTATTTTCGGATCAACCAGGTTGTACCTCGTTGATCGAACATAGAATAGACACAGAGCCAGGGAAGAAAGTGAAAATGCGACCCTATAGGATTCCAGCCGCTAGACGGGAGTCCGTAAGGAAAGAGGTACAAGAAATGTTGCGCCTAGGAGTAATCAGGCTATCACGCAGCAGCTGGTCATCACCAATTGTAATGGTGCCTAAGCCAGACAGAACCACGAGGTTCTGTATGGACTTTAGAGCACTCAATTCTATTTCCTCATTTGATGCGTACCCCATACCGAGGGTAGATGAGTTAATTGAGCGCATTGGTGAAGCCCGTTTTATAACAACATTAGACCTAACGAAGGGCTACTGGCAAGTGCCTCTACGGGAGGAGGACAGACACAAAACGGCCTTCTCTACAGACTAAGGACTTTTTGAATTTAAGGTGTTGCAGTTCGGCTTACATGGTGCACCAGCCACATTTCAGCCGTGTAATTAGTGTAAATATCGTCCTGTCTTTCCGCCCCAATCACTCCCAAGAACCCCCCCCCACCTCCTATCCTCACCACGTTTTCCTTCACCTGTCTTACACTAAAACACTGTACAGAGCAGAAACCACCGGTGTCCGTGCTTCCCGGGCGTCCCGAGGGGAACCTTAAGTTCATAGCTCAAAGCGCTAAAGCCCTCTCTTTCTTCTCCCGCATGTGGCGCTGGAACCCAGCCAGAGAGAGAGAACAGGAATCACCAGAGGAGGAGAGAAGGCGGACCAGTCCCCGAAGATTCTGCGCCCTCACTGACACCTTGGACCCTGCAACCTTAGCTCGTGAAAGACACGCTCTGAGTCCCTCCTTCTGAACCGCCACAATTACATTGGAGTATTTTTGTGGAATACAGTTTAAGGGAGGATATACTCCAGTTATTCTCCTCCCCAACCCCCCAGCTACTGGAAATCTTACCAGCAGCTTCTTTTGATAACATTGTAGTTGTGCCAAAATTGTGGGTGGAGGTCATAACGGTAGTGTTGCATCACATATAGGATGCGTGGGAGGATGGTCATTTTAATGGCTGCCAGTCGACCCAGCCAGGACATCATGTGCCTTTTCCAGTTCGAGAGTTCTCCCCTGACTTCCGACAAGAGAGTGGAGTAGTTTACATGAGCTATCTTGTCTAGAGTGGGGTACATCTGCAAGCCCAGGTACGGGACGTCATCGGCTGCCCACGCAAATGGGAATTGTGCCACCAAAGTCTGTTGCTCCGTTCTGGGGAGGGTGAGACTAAGGGCCTGTGTTTTGTGGATAATAACTTTAAATCTTGAGGCTCGGCTGAAGCACTCAAGTTCCTCCACTAAAGGGGATATTGATGTCACAAGCTGGGTTAAAAACAATACCACATCATCTGCGTAAAGTGCGATTTTATGCTCCCTATCGCCCATTCTGATCCCAGAGATAGCCGGGTTTTGGCGTATCCTCTCTGCAAATGGCTCCATATATAAAACAAAGAGAAGGGGCGATAAAGGGCAGCTTTGTTTAGTACCTCTTCTAATATGAAATTTGCAGGAGGTCACCCCGGTAACTCTAATCTGCACCTGTAGGTCCCTATATATGCAGTCCACCCATCTCAGAAATCGGTCCCCTGCTCCCAATCTGCGCAATACCAATTGCAAGTATGACCAGTGAACCCGGTCGAACGCCTTCTCTGCGTCTATCGAGAGAAGCCGCGCAGGTCGCTGAGCATGTTTGGTTTTATCCAGTAAATGGCACATCTGTCTCGTTCCATTGCTGCAATTAAGTTCTGGAATGAAACCCGACTGATGGGAGCCAATCAGCCCTGGCATATAAGGTGCCAGTCAGGCAGCCAGAATGCTCGTAAAGATCTTAAGATTGACATTCAATAATGAGATAGGGCAGTACGATGCGCAATCCAGTTGATCCTTGCCCGGTTTAGGGATCACAACCACCTCAGCCATGGTCATGGTTGGAGTCAAGCTACCGGTGTCTCTAAAGGAGTTAAATTAACAAACCAGCATATGGGGCCAAATCGTGGGCGAAGGTCTTATAAAAATTAGTCTAGAATCCGTCCTCCCCAGGCGCCTTTCCGGACGTAAGCCCACGAATGGCAGTAAGTACCTCCTCCAAGTGGACACCAGCATCTAGGTTTGTTGCCTCCAGTGGGGGGCGAGACACCACCGGGACATCCTGCATGGAGTCCTCGACTGCTTCTGGGACTAGATCGTCAGCCCTATATAGATCAGTGTAAAAGGACTCGAACCTGCCTGCTATGTTGCGATCCGCTCACAGGACTTGTCCTCTGGGGTTTCTAATTTCTGCAATAGGCCGTGCATTTGTTTGGATTCGGAGTAGGTTTGCAAGAAGTTTCCCGGCTTTATCGCCTCCAGGGTAATAACCCTGTTTGGTCCGCAGGAGAGAAATTCTGCCAGGTCGTAGTCAAGGGCTTTCAGCTGCTGTCTAGCAGTGTTGAGTTGCCTCCTAACTTGTAAGTCTCCCATACGACAATGGACTCCTTCTAGTTCTTTCCTTTGCGATTCGAGGTGGTCCAGTTTTTCCCGTCTATCTTTATTGACCCCTGCCGCTAATGCAATAAATTGCCCTTGGATGATGGCTTTGAGTGTGTCCCACAGAAGAGCAACTGAAGATACACCATCGTCATTAGTCTCAAAGTATGACTTAATTGCCGCCCTTATTTCCTAGATTTTGGCTTCATAGGTTAGTAATTTGTGATTGAACCTTCATGGCCTGTGTCCTGAGGAGCCCCCCTGAATGTGCAACTCTAAGCTAATTGGTGCTTGGTCTGAGAGCGCCGCGGTTCCTATCGAAACCCCCCTCGTGGCCTCCGTGACCCACTGGGAAGTTAAAAACCAGTCTATGCGGGTAGAAATTTGGTGATCCGCTGAGAAGCATGTACACTCCATGGCATTAAGGTAATTCTTTCTCCACATATCCGTCAAAACCAATTCTCACAGTTTTAGCTGCATCATTTCTGAAAGTGCCCCAGTGTGTCCCTGTCTGTGTGCAGCTCTATCTAGTTGTACATCAGGTACTATGTTGATATCCCCCCAGGACTAGGTTTTCATCTGGCGACTCCAATATAACATTCAAAGTGTCATTCAGAAACCCCTCCTGGCACTCACTCGGGCCATAAATGGATGCAATGGTATATGTGTGATTCCCCATCACCACTCTCAAGGGCAAGACTCTGCCCTGCACCTCTGCGTGTATACCCACAACTGAGCCACAGTAGTGTGTAGCCAACAGGATCACCACTCCCGCTTTCTTGCCCCACAAGGAAGAGAAATATTGCCTATCGAACCATCTGGATCAAAGGCATTTCCAGTCTGTTTTCAGTAAGTGGGTCTCCTGTAAGAGGCAGATCTCACACTTGGACTCTCTCAATAGTGCCAGGAGCGCACGTCTCTTAACCGGGGAGTTACGGCCTCTGACTTTGAGGCTCAAAATGCTCACCTTAAGTGTCAATGTTGGGTCTAGTTGGTGGTTCTAATTGCCCAGAGGGCCACGCACGGAGCATGCGCAGTACGCGCCGACATAAAACGGACCATGGCCGCAGGGAACGACGTCGGATATTCCGTGTTCGTGGTGTCGGAACACAGCGCCTGAGCCTCTGACAAGGTGAGACCTCGCTTCCAGGACTTCTTCTTGGTTACCCGGAGTTAGCGTAGCAGGGGACGCGAATGCGCTCTACAGGTTAAAAGTCCTGCGAACCGTTGTTTAGATCCCGCGGTTCGGAGCTGCTGTCCCCGCTTGAGGGTATTTGTGCGAGCAACACGCTCCTTGCCTCCAGGTTGTCCCAGTCCCCGCTCGAGGGTTATCGAGCGTGCAGGACAAGGAGCAACACTGCACATTTGGCCCCAGTCCGCGCTCGAGGATTATCGAGCGTGCAGGACAAGGAGCATTACCGCACATTTGGCCCCAGCCCCCACTCGAGGGTTATCGAGCGTGCAGGACAAGGAGCATTACAGCACACTTGGCCCTAGTCCCCGCTCGAGGGTTATCGAGCGTGCAGGACAAGGAGCATTACAGCACACTTGGCCCCAGTCCCCGCTCGAGGGCTATCGAGCGTGCAGGACAAGGAGCATTACCGCACATTTGGCCCCAGCCCCCACTCGAGGGTTATCGAGCGTGCAGGACAAGGAGCATTACAGCACACTTGGCCCTAGTCCCCGCTCGAGGGTTATCGAGCGTGCAGGACAAGGAGCATTACAGCACACTTGGCCCCAGTCCCCGCTCGAGGGCTATCGAGCGTGCAGGACAAGGAGCATTACCGCACATTTGGCCCCAGTCCCCGCTCGAGGGTTATCGAGCATGCAGGACAAGGAGCATTACTGCATATTGGGTTGCCACAATCCCCGAGGGTATCGAGCAGGACCAGAGCTAGCCTTTGTCTTTTGCCCTCCTTTGGAGAGTGTCGGGACCGACACTAATGCGGAGGACGATAACAGGCGTGGAGACCTAAAGCGTTACTGAAGCCCTATACAAGTATTCGAGTGGCATTGTCGGCCACTGCTTAGCACGGTGCCCTCTGTTGGTGAATGCCGGGACCGGCATTCGTGCAGAGGACGGTTTGACGGATAGGGCTCAAACCAACACGGGGTGTCTTTAAACCCTGTAGCTGACCGTTGCTGCATTGTTTCCCTCTAGCAGTACCTGGAGTTAATAAATCTGGTTTACGCAACCCAACAGGTCTGTACTGTTTCATTACACTGAGAAGGTTGTTAGGGTGGTGTTCGTAACGTACCCTATCCTGAGGAACCAGGGGATTACACTCTCCTGCTGCTTTTCAAATTCCGTGGGTTTTGTGGGCTTCCCTCTCCCAGTTCTCCTGCGTCTTTCCGTGTTGGCCTGCCTTAGGGACATCGCAGCAGACCTTTGGCTGCCTTCTGGCTCTTCTTAATCTGGGCTGACACCAAGTATTTCCTGTGCCTCCTTCAGGGATCTCACTGTTCGCCACTTCTTATCCCACGTAAAGGACAAACTGAAGAGGTGGCCCCAGCTATAGCGTATTCCTTTTTCCCTCAGGAGAGAAGTAATTGGTCTAAGAGCCCTCCGGTATTGGAGAGTAAGAGGGGAAAGGTCCTGATATATGCCAATCTGGAGGCCCTCAAATGCAATAGTTGCCTTGTCCATGGTAACATTCATGATAAGTTCCTTCTGTCTGTACGAGTGAAGGCAAGTAAGGATATCTTGCTGCTGTCCTGGGTTCGTCACTGTCGTCCCGCACGGTGCGTGCGATCCAGGATGATCTCTCCATCTCCAAACTCTGGGGCTGCGTGTCGGAAGAAGGGCACCACCCATTCTTCTAGCTTCCACCCATCCGCCTGCACTGGCACCCCCTTGATGCTGATGTTGGATCTCTGGGAGTCGTTCTCCAGATCTTCCAGGCGGAGATGTAGCTCTTCGTTGTGATCTCTGAGCTCCAGTAGCACCCGGACTTGTTCTATAAACACCTCATCTCTACGGTAGCTCCCGGACTTGTTCAATAAACTCCTCATCTCTATGGTCTCCTGCTCGCTCGAGGGAGTCCACTCGGTCCCCAGTTTCCTGGACATCCGCCTTAAGTAATTTAACGTCTGAGGCCACCTACTGTCGGAGGGCTGCGAAGTCCTCTCCTGTCAGGAGCCAAAGAGTTGCTCCAAGAACCCCCTCGTTATTGGCTCTGCCGACTGGTCGCTCGCAGACTCCGTCTCCTTCTCCGCAAGCAGCTGGTCAGGCCCATGCATCTCTGCCTTTTTAGAGTTAGTCTTTTGTAGGAGATCTTTGATTATGGAGTACTTCTTTTCTCTGAGGGTGGGCATCCCGGCAGCTGATTATGTCAGAAAGCGTGGTGGGAAAGTAGATCAGGGATCCGTTCCCACCTTGTGGCCAGTTCTGGTCAGTGTCACTTTGTCACCTCTGGCTCCTCCAACTGACCTCCACCTCGTGTCTGCGGCTGCAGACCAATGCTCCGAGGGCCCAACCAGCCTACCTTCGCTTCTCGTGGTGAGCCGACTCCATGCGATAAACAGTTCCGCCGCTCGCCCGGCTCCCAGGACCAGGCCGTCCCTGCGTCACTGGGCTGCAGGCCCTATCTACCACCTGTGGCTCGAGGGGCACTCTGGCGGTGCCAACCAAGCCCTGGCTTTGTCTTTGTCTACGAGGCCGTCACGCACCGCAGGCAGGCTCCTCCCATCCTGATGCCGTGGCTGCGCTATTTGGCTGAGGCCTGGTGCGCTGCTGTGCAATAATGCAATCTCCTGCCTCTGCCCCAAGGCCTTTCTTTAGGACCCAACTAGGCCCACCAGGCAGGTAGTGCTTCTGGCCCCCACCGCTACTCGTAGCACCTCCGGGTCACCCCAGGCTCAGTTTGCCTCCCCAACCATAGGCATCTTGTTGCAGGGGGGGCACGAATCCTCGCGCTCACCTCCTACACCAGGCACCGGGTCTGTTCCTCTGTAGATGATACCTGCTGCAATACATTCAGTCCCTTCTGGGGTGCGGCCCACCTTCTCTCTGCTTCAGGAGGACCGAGGGGCTCCGACCGTCATCCGCTGCTTCACGCCGGCCCGGCTCACGGGATCTATGTCAATGGAGACCCTTTGGACTCAAAATTAGAGCGGCTCCATCTCCAGGGCTCCTGCAACTCCTTCAGATCCTCTGGAGTCCCAAACCAAGCGGTATGGACGCTATAATCAGACACGGCGAGTGGTGCTCCTAAAGTTCTCTGCTACTCCACCGCCATCTTGGTCACGCCCCCCACATCCAAGTTTGTGGACCAATAATCTTTGCGATTAAGAATACAGATAAATCTTCCTTTGTATACTCTGATGTCAGCCAAATGCAACCCAAGTCTGACTCAAAGAAAGACCTGTCTCATTTGAAGCAGTAAACTTGTATCAGGGTTAATGACTTAGTGAAGCAGAGGACATTTAGTCTGCTACACTGATGTACTACCGCTCATCAAATTTAGAGATTGCTACCAACCTATAAGTCATCTCTGTACATTGAAAGTGTTGGTGTTATTTTCTAGTTTAAATAGTATTTGCTTTGTAAAATGACACTTTACAATTGAAAATATTAATGCTGTGATGTTCAGAACTGGGTTTTTCCTGGTAGAGGCCAAACTAGGCTTCAATTAGGCCTCAACTTCATTTTGGATTCAGAATTAACTGTTTTCACTTCTCATCACCGTAGCACACTGTGAAATTTGCACTGATGAGTCTCAGGAGGCAGTTCTTTAGTTCAAATGTTGCTTTCCAAAGTCTGTCCCTTCCCTGACTAGGGTAGACATTAATTTATAAGGCTACTGTTGTTTATGTAACCAGATTTATACTAACATGTAACATGCTAGGATGGTGGTTGTTGGAAATAGCCCTCTTTGCAGCGTCACCCCAAACCTTTTGTCTTCTTCCAACCTTGTTTGCTGAATTCGTGTTTGTTGGCCTTAGGACTCAGTACATTTTACAACTTCTAACCAGTGCTAAAGTGCTTGTGCTCTATGCTTAAAACATGGTAGTATTGGCTTAGCCCCAATTGTCATATTTAATTTACTTTTACGTCCCTAGTAAAGTGGTACTACATGTGCCCAGGGCCTGTAAATTAAATGATACTAGTGGGCCTGCAGCATTGATTGTGCCAACCACTTAAGTATCCCGTTAAACATGTCTCAGGCCTGCCACTGCAGTTCTTGTGTGTGCAGTTTTAAATTACCATATCGACCTGGCTAGATAAACCTCTTGCCAGGCCCAAACCTTCCCTTATATTACATACAAGTCACCCGTAGCGTAGGCCCGGGACAGCCCTAACGGCAGGGTGCAATATATTTAAAAAGCAGGACATGTGTTTTTAGGTTTTACATGTCCTGGTAGCGAACAACCCTTACATTTGTTTTTCAATACAGCAAGGCCAACATCTCCATAGAATAACATTGGGATTACCGTTTCACATTTTCTAAGTGTAATTTACAAATGGGACGATATAACTGATTGAAGGTTGGTGTCTCTGAAATACTAATTTAAAATCCTAGTTTATATTGAAGTCCGAATTTAAATTGAAATTCTGAAGATGCCACTTTTAGAAAGTTGGATATCTAACTAAGGGGAATGATTCAGTTAAGGGAGACAGGCTGGAATCAAAAATGTAGTATTTCAACAAACATAATGCCTCTGAAATCATAAATCACAATAAAGTTTTTTGTCACAGAAGTCCCTTTTATTGACTCTGTGCTTATATTCCTATTTTTTCTTTCTTCAAAAACTTCTTGTAATTTAAGTATTCCTTCACCTTATACATAACAAGACGTCTTCAATGTTTTCTGAATAGACTTAACATTAATATAAAAAAACATATATACAGTACATTACTCACTAGATATACCTTCACTTATTAAATGACAGTACACATAAATACATTCAAGAATTCTTATATATTGCATATTTTTTCATTTACTTCATGCATAAGAATGTATTTCGCGCTTACATTAGCAGGAAATATCAACACTGTATGTTTTCCTACGTTTCGTGGTGTCCTACTAGTAACTGTGGTGCTGGAACTAAGTCCAACTTAGTTCTCTGCACTTATCTAATCTTCAGGTCCTTTTTAGTGGTCAGGGACTTTTTGGCGACTTTTCTAAGTGAGTTTGACTAGTTCAACTCTACTGGCTGAAGGAAGCAGCATCCTCTGGTTTCCTAAGTATCTCTGAGCCGCTAAATGAGCCGACGCGTTTCGACCTTGTAGCTGTGGGACCAGCGCACTTTGTTTACACCAAGGTCTTCACCAGGGCTGATTTTGATTGAGGTAGGACATCTTTAAACTCTATGGGGTAATAATAGAACTGCTTTTAGTGTGTACTCATCAATATTTAAGATTATGGTTCTACGAGTAATTTGAGGCCTCACACACCGTCTTATGTTGCAGAAGTAGATTACTGTAGCTTTACTACCTGTTTGAATGAAATTGAAAGTTAAAAGGCCATCTCAATTTGTATGGCTGCTTACTAAAAAAATAGACCAAACTTTAACATACTCTCATTTGGTACCTACCAATTCTCCTATGGTTCTGCGGGAGAATGGTCTTAATTTATCGTGGATCTGTTACTTCCTAGGTATTATGGAGGCTGGGGAAATGGAAAGGAGGGCACTGTATTATAATTACGTCCCTTTGAGTGGAGATTATGATTGACTTAGAGATGGCTATTCTTAAAAGTGATGTGGAGTACTACAAAAATTTACTGCATGCGTGCATTAGGGTGAACAAGTGTGGCCGAGTTGCAGAGAAGGCGAATTAAACTTTGGCCATGCTTCTCATGCTGTTCAATTGGTGCACTAGGTGATTTCCCGTGCTCTCGATTAGTTGGATGATCTTCTTTCATTGAAAACATGGAACTTCAGAATTATGCGTGTGCTTTAGGTTGAGCAGAAGCTCATTATACTTCTCTTTACATGGGCTGTTGGAATAAAGTTATTCACAGTCCCTTATACATCTCCATGCTCGCGAGTGTATGAGGTGGCATAATTAAATTATGGGTGCCGGAGTGTGGCAAAGTTTTAACGGCATCGCATATCGTGCATATCCCGGCTGGTTACCTTCTTGTCTACGGCGTCCTATTCGGCAACAATTATCCGGGTTTAGGTTCTCGCTTCGTCTGGCAGTATCCAAGCGCTAGGGAAGATTAATCGGTCATGGCGATGTATTTCACGTACCTGCCTGGCGTCTGACGTCAGCGTCGTCAGGCTGTACTTCCTGTTTACATCACATGACTGTTTTGGTATTTTTTTAGTTACTAGTGGACTCCTCATTTGGAGATGCAAACTTTCATCATTATTACGTAATGCAATGTTTCGGGTACAGATAATTTTTGAGTTTGATATCATAACATTAGGTGCTCGGTTATACATGAGCTAATTTTTCCCGATTTTATTGATATCCCTTAGGGCTACCCGTTGTGTTTGTATTTCATAGCTGGCAATTCTGTGATTCCCTTTTACATGCGGAGATCGCTTTTGTAAATTTGGTGTTGTAACATGGGAGCTCCGGGGTTTCTTAAGCCTGTGTTTTGCCGATTTGCTTATCTCACTTTGCACTATATATTGCACATTAGACTCAATGCTTGCGTCCCTCTGGTTTCGTAACATAGAGGCTCAGGGGTTCGTGAGCCGGTGTTTTCCGATTTACTTACCTCACTTTTCACTGTATGTTGCACATCGGTAGACTGCACCTTCTTTCACAGTTACTTTTATTGAGTCTACATTTGCCATTAATCCTACTTCTTTTCCGGTAAAATCCCACACATCAGGATTTACTGTATTTTGGACCTCTTCAGGTAGCTCATCTAGGGTCATCTTTTTAACCGCAGTTTCCTGTCTAGCTAACATGATCTTGTACACTCTTTCTTCATCAGGAGTCTGAATTGCAACACCATCCGGTGTGCAATATATTGTGCAGTTCATTTTGCACAATAAATCCCTTCCTAACAAGTTTACAGGACTTGAGTCACAGACGACAAGCTTGTGCATTTCTTTGAAGTTGCCAATACATACCTCCATTGGTTCGGTAATTGGGGTCCTTATCTGTTTATTACAAACGCCCACTACTTGGATCGCTTCTCCCCAGAGGGGTAGGCTTGGGACGTCTGCTTTTCTCACAGTAGAACAGGTAGTACCAGTGTCCAACAAGAAATTTATGTAATTTCCAGCAACCTTACCTTCTATGTATGGACCTGACTGATCTACTGGCAAGGATGCGCCAAGTACACATTCCTCTTCCCCCCCTCTCAGGCACCGTCATTGAGTTTCTTTGTCAAAAAATGTATCCTGCAAAAGAAGCTGTTCAAGAGGTAAAGTTCTCAGGCGCATCGCTGGTAAGATGGGACTTGGCAACTCTTCAATGTCATTGTTCAAGGTCTTTCAGTGTTTTTTCAACGCAGGCATGTACATTTCAAAATGGAGATTTCAGTCACCCTCCAGGCCCAAATATGAGCTAATAATAAAGTGAAAGAAGAACAGGTTAGAATACGAAAATAAATGAATGCACTGTATACCACTTATTCCTACTCTGATTCCATTATTTTAACTATGACATTAATAGTTTAGCAGAACATGCAAGGTTTAGTTTGAGCAAAAGCATATGCATTAGCATGTGAGGTTCAAAGTGGCCCTTTTAGTTATTACTGCGCAGTTGCAACAAATTCCCACCAAAAGAAAAAGACGTCATGCTACGTAGATGCAGTAGACGCATGCGCAGAAGAGTTCCTGCGTTTTCGGCAGCCATATTAAGACACTTGGGTTACTAGTTAGTATAGCACATTGATGAAGAAAATGTTGTGTAATACAGTTATTAGCATTCACAAAACATATTGGTTATGTTATTGCATGTTATTCGAGAGGATTGAGTCCGAGCAAGTTTCTTTACATATGAAACCTTGCTCCATCAGTAAAGCAAAAAAGAAAATGTCTGAAGTAGTGAATGAAGCAAAAGCCAGTAAGAGTGCGCTTGGAATTAGATCAGTTGTGGCTGGATTCCCGTTGCTGTAAATACATGGAGGTGATAATTTGTGTGTTCCTTTGCAGGGATCTGATCTCCATGCACTTACAACCAACCTTCTAGAGCAGAAAGAAAGGAACCAGAGAACTGGTATACATAAGTTGATAGACTAGTGACAGTCTCATAAGAGCAGTGGGTTGATTTGAATATGTTGTTCCAAATTGTGATTCTGAAATATTTGTAGGCAGAATGTAAAGCAGCAGTAGATTATCCAGCAGAAGAGCCTCCGAGGAGGCCTCCTCATAATACTCTAGCTGCTTAGTTATGGAAAAGTACAAACAGGGGAATGCCTGTTTGAAACACAAGGTTACAGAGAAAGAGATGAACCGTTCAAAGATTACAAGAGTTACTCAAAAGCTGAAATAGTTGGTGCATGCATATTACGAGAGACTTATGCAGATTTATAGAAAGTTCGATGGAGTTGAAGATTCCACAAAAGAAATCAGTGATTTCCTATCTGCATTATTTTGGGTTTGCGTCTGGAGTAGTTCTCATATTCAGCAGTGTGTTATGCTGGCTGGCTAATGATATACATAAGACATTGATGTATGTGAAGTTTTGTAGTGATTACTTCGAGGCACAGTAGCCGAAATTGAAAAATAAGCTGCTTGTTGGGCAGAAGAAGCATGTTCAGTGAGGTGCTAGAAAGCAGCAAGTGGATATAATTGATTCGGATTTTGTTGGTGGTACAAATGCTAGTGCGAATTCTGATATGCATGGTATGAATGCAGTTTCCTGTGGGAATGGTGCTTATAATGCGCAAGTTCTTCCAAGTAGATATAGGGGTTTTGTGAATGGTTCAAATGGAACAAATGTGAACATTAACATGTTAAAGAAGACTATCCCTTGCCACTTATATAGGCACCTGGGACACTGGAAACTGGAATGCAGATCAAATCCAAATCGAATTTAGGATGGTTTTTCCCCAAATGCAGCAGTACACTTATGAGATGACACAGTCAAATGTCCCAGCCGAACAGGCGTCAATGGAGAATGTGTACATTCAAAGAAAGTTCCATACAAATGTGTCTGTAGCTCCAGTGATGCAGCAAAACATGAGAAATAAAATGTCTTACTTACAGAGAGTTCAGGTTTTCAGCAAAACATTCTGATTATAAATAGTGAATCTCTAAGGTTTTGACCAAATGTGATTACGTTTGGTACAGGGAGAAGGATCGGATGCTTGGTGTAGTCCTAGAGGCTGACCATAATGGCCCTTATGTACATTTTGAGGTGAATGGCCACTCAATATCATTCTTCATTGCTACAGGAGCTACATTCTCCACTGTGCGTTCCATGGAGGTCCCAAATCTACACCACTCGGCAAAAGATGTCCAAGTTGTAGGAATCTCAAAGTAAACAGATAACAAATAAGGTAACAGCAAATGTTCATGCGCAAGTCAATTGAATGGAAAATGATCGCTAATTCATTTGTGTTTCGAGTCCTGTTAATTTGCTAGGAAGGGACTTGCTGTGCAAGATGAATTACATAATTTACTGTACACCAGATGTGTTGCAATTCAAATTCAGGATGAGGATTTAGAGTGCAAAATAAATCACAAGAGTCAAAAGTTCAGCTGTTCCCAATTCTTACAAAAGAAGACCTGGAGGAATCTTTCCCTTTAAGTAAGTTTTTACCTGATTATATTTTTTCATTACCTCATCTGACGGTCTCCTGTTTTTGGATCTCTTGGGTACTCATCGTTAGGCCAATCTACAATGATTTTACATACTGCCCATAAATCAGCAGGAACCACAATGTCAAATGAGCCATCAAAATCTTTCAACAAACTTTTGAAATCTTCACAAACATTTCAACTTGCCTGTACCATTCTACTGATTTTTCTCTGAGCTTTGGGAAATCATTTGTAAATGATAAAATATCTTGTCGGGTCCATGGGACATGTACATAACCTCCTCTCGGGAACCTCTCTCATTGGGCACAACCTCTCAACTTTCTCTGTTTCCTTCATTAAATATTCAGATGTTGTTCGATTTGCCTGAGCTTCTTCCTTTTTCTTGGTCCATCTAGCTTTCCATCTATCTAAGTCTCCCCATTTTTGCAATAATGTCAACAATTCTTTTATCTGTAATTTCCTTCTTGACACATTCATGTTTTCTAAATCTTTGTCAGAGAATTCTGCTCTACATGGTTTCTGCAATACTTTAGATTTACCTATGTCGATTTCCATTTCTGCAGCCAAACTCATTAATTTCTCATGAAATATTTTTGTATTTCGGGTAATGCTCCTGCATATAAATAATAATTCTTCTTCGCTGAAAGTATTTAATCTTTCTATCCCTACATTTCCAGCAACCATTTCTTCCAATTTGTCATTTAAATATATCCAATATCTTTGGTTGCGATTTTGGATTTTCTATATTTCGTGTCCATCATTCTATCTTTTCTGGGGTTACTACAGTAGCATTTCTTGTTCCTGTGGGACTTTCAATCTGTACTTCTTTTGAACACCCAGGTGTAACTTTTCTAAATGAGTCACTAATTGGCTCTCATATTTGCAAATCCATTAGAGAAATTATCGACTCACACTCACTTGCTTGAACATCAACTATTATTTTCTCTTTCCTTGGTTGTGCGATCGGTGTAGTCAGAACAGGAGTTTTAGGGCAGCTAGGTTTGTCTCCATATAAGGGAAAAACAGGACCTATAGTTACTGGTATTGTTAGGGCTTTAGGATTTGTACTTAACTGAGTTATTTTCTGAATTAACTCACTTCTGTTTTTATTTATCGTTTCCCTTTCTTTTTCTTGAAGTACCATTCCCATTGAAGTCTCATATATAATCTACGGAACTAAAGGTGTTTATAATAGTGGAGCATAGGGGTAATTCTATTTAATTCTTCTTGATATGGTGGAGGATTTTTCATTAAAATATCTTCAAAATAATCATCTGCTGAATCTCCACTACCAGTCATTAAATGCTTTGTTTTCTCTGTACATTTACATCCTGTTGCTTCTTCTGTGTTCAAAGCAGGATATAATCCTTCTACTACCATAGCCTGTCTCCATTGTTTCATCTGCTTATCTTGAGTCTCTCGTGGAAATCTTGGATGAAATGTACTTAAGTTCCTGTCACAGCGTGGTCTATTTCGCTCAAAAGCCTCAGTTTCCCATTCTTCTAGAGCTTCATACTGAGTTAATCTAGGCTTTGGTTCTAATTCATTCATGCGAGTTCGTAAATTGTGCAAAATTCTTCCATTAAATGTTCCGTATGCTGGAAATGCTATTATTCCATCATTTTTATGTACTCTATCCAATTTCCTAACCATACACAAGTGAGGTTACCTCTTTCTATCATCATGTATGATGCAGGTGTTTTCGGGGGAGGAATAATAATTCCTTCTCTAGTTTTGATGGGCTTGTCCTTTTTAAAATAATTCTTAATTTTCTGCATAAATGACATTTTCCATTTTCCTCCTTACATGGCGGTTGGTTTCCCTCTATTGTACTGCTCGTGGGCAAATCCTATAAATCCTCTATCTGGACAGGTCCCTATAGTTGTTGGATCTAATCTCCACATACAAATCCCTCCGTCTATTATTATTGTTGGGGCTTCTATTTTGTTGGCTTATTAAAAGTTACCTTTTACTTTTGTGCTTCTCCAATACTTGTGCGTCTTCTATTTTAATTGACCAATTAACATCAGGTTTACTATTTTCTTTAACCAATGCTAGCGCGGCTTTCCTGTGACGTGAGTTTCACTCTCTCTACTCACCCCTCCTTTAAATATTACCTCAGCTACACACCCGCTGTCTCAACCAATCCCAGTGCGGCTCTCAGTGATGTCAGTACAGCACCCGTGACTAACCCCTCCTTTGTAAGGTAGTGCAAAAACTCAATTTCTTCCAATTTTTAATTACATATTTAATTAATTAACAACGTAAAAACATGCGCTACTATGCCTTAATGACTAATTTCAGAAAAATATCAATTTCTTTTGCTGTGAGTAAAACCTTCTGTTTACCCTTCACACACTACGAGTAAAACCTCTTCCCTTTACTCTTCACTCAAGCATCAAAGAACCTGTTACTCTTTTGCTACCAGTCACTCTCACTTTTATACAAGAAAAGAATCCCTAATTAGTGCTTCAAGTTCTACCGAACATTTCACACTTACCTTCATCAAGGCAAGTAACCTCACTGCAGTGTGGCTCCCATTTACCACCCGCTATTCAATATCCCCAGGGAATTCTGGACAATGAATAACAATACAAACGGGTTTTGGTTAATACATAAATCAATATAAAATTAATACACAACTACCTATCTTTAACAAAAACCTAACCATCATTATGCTGCCAAGAAAATACTGATGGCGCGAGATTACCAGGTTGGGCTATTTCCAAAACACCATACTCACCTGGGCCCATAAATAATACACATGCTAAGCCAGTAATCTAATTGCTGCTGATCAGGAATTATTTTACCTTATAATGACTTGTACCTGTACACCATTGCTTACCAATCCTTTGTCACCTTATTTCTCAATTTACTCAGGTCGATAGATCAGGTTGTAAGCCTAATAGATATAAACAACAATCTACCTTTTTTCATAAAAGGACCACAGACTCGAGAGAGTTATAAAACCTTTATCTATGCAATATTTTGTGAGTCAAATACCAATACATGTCAATCACCAACTTCTCAAGGAATAAAGTAATGATCAATGCAAAAATCTTTAAAGACTTAGTAAAATCTCTAGATATTGGTACCTGGGAATGGTGAGGAAGGGAAAACAGTACAAGGACATACCACACAGATTTTTATTGACCTAATATGGTGCGAGGACCAACCCCTGGCCAAGGGCTGGAAAGAAAAGGGGCTCCTGACTAATCAGGAGTCAACAGGTCAGGACTGGACAGATAACATCCTCTAAGTGCAACACCAGCGTTACACCCTTCTCTGGTGCTACTCTCGTTCCCCTCAAGACAGATTGATTCTTCTTCGGCATCAACGATTCTTATCCCAGAGTGCTTGTTTAGCCCTCTGGCCTCAGTCTCCTTCTTCTGCAATGTTGGGTCAGTGACAGGTCTGTGACAAGTCGGACAATCTAACTGGCTGAGCCTACCTTAGTTATACTATTCGCAGTGTATGTACCACCCCCCAATGTTTCAATATTCATGTATTCCCTTCATTCGATTGGTCAGTGGGATGGGGAGAGGTCATCACACCATACTAATGTGAAGTAATTTTCTTTGGTTTAATTGTTCTACGTTCCAACCCTTAAATATAGTTTCCCATGCTTTATTCCACCCAGCAACATTCATATTACTTCAAGTACAATGTATATAATTTTAAGCAAGTCTTCTTCCCCTCTGCTGGTCAAGAGGTAAAGTTCTCAGGCGCATCGCTGGTAAGATGGGACTTGGCAACTCTTCAATGTCATTGTTCAAGGTCTTTCAGTGTTTTTTCAACGCAGGCATGTACATTTCAAAATGGAGATTTCAGTCACCCTCCAGGCCCAAATATGAGCTAATAATAAAGTGAAAGAAGAACAGGTTAGAATACGAAAATAAATGAATGCACTGTATACCACTTATTCCTACTCTGATTCCATTATTTTAACTATGACATTAATAGTTTAGCAGAACATGCAAGGTTTAGTTTGAGCAAAAGCATATGCATTAGCATGTGAGGTTCAAAGTGGCCATTTTAGTTATTACTGCGCAGTTGCAACAAATTCCCACCAAAAGAAAAAGACGTCATGCTACGTAGATGCAGTAGACGCATGCGCAGAAGAGTTCCTGCGTTTTCGGCAGCCATATTAAGACACTTGGGTTACTAGTTAGTATAGCACATTGATGAAGAAAATGTTGTGTAATACCGTTATTAGCATTCACAAAACATATTGGTTATGTTATTGCATGTTATTCGAGAGGATTGAGTCCGAGCAAGTTTCTTTACATATGAAACCTTGCTCCATCAGTAAAGCAAAAAAGAAAATGTCTGAAGTAGTGAATGAAGCAAAAGCCAGTAAGAGTGCGCTTGGAATTAGATCAGTTGTGGCTGGATTCCCGTTGCTGTAAATACATGGAGGTGATAATTTGTGTGTTCCTTTGCAGGGATCTGATCTCCATGCACTTACAACCAACCTTCTAGAGCAGAAAGAAAGGAACCAGAGAACTGGTATACATAAGTTGATAGACTAGTGACAGTCTCATAAGAGCAGTGGGTTGATTTGAATATGTTGTTCCAAATTGTGATTCTGAAATATTTGTAGGCAGAATGTAAAGCAGCAGTAGATTATCCAGCAGAAGAGCCTCCGAGGAGGCCTCCTCATAATACTCTAGCTGCTTAGTTATGGAAAAGTACAAACAGGGGAATGCCTGTTTGAAACACAAGGTTACAGAGAAAGAGATGAACCGTTCAAAGATTACAAGAGTTACTCAAAAGCTGAAATAGTTGGTGCATGCATATTACGAGAGACTTATGCAGATTTATAGAAAGTTCGATGGAGTTGAAGATTCCACAAAAGAAATCAGTGATTTCCTATCTGCATTATTTTGGGTTTGCGTCTGGAGTAGTTCTCATATTCAGCAGTGTGTTATGCTGGCTGGCTAATGATATACATAAGACATTGACGTATGTGAAGTTTTGTAGTGATTACTTCGAGGCACAGTAGCCGAAATTAAAAAATAAGCTGCTTGTTGGGCAGAAGAAGCATGTTCAGTGAGGTGCTAGAAAGCAGCAAGTGGATATAATTGATTCGGATTTTGTTGGTGGTACAAATGCTAGTGCGAATTCTGATATGCATGGTATGAATGCAGTTTCCTGTGGGAATGGTGCTTATAATGCGCAAGTTCTTCCAAGTAGATATAGGGGTTTTGTGAATGGTTCAAATGGAACAAATGTGAACATTAACATGTTAAAGAAGACTATCCCTTGCCACTTATATAGGCACCTGGGACACTGGAAACTGGAATGCAGATCAAATCCAAATCGAATTTAGGATGGTTTTTCCCCAAATGCAGCAGTACACTTATGAGATGACACAGTCAAATGTCCCAGCCGAACAGGCGTCAATGGAGAATGTGTACATTCAAAGAAAGTTCCATACAAATGTGTCTGTAGCTCCAGTGATGCAGCAAAACATGAGAAATAAAATGTCTTACTTACAGAGAGTTCAGGTTTTCAGCAAAACATTCTGATTATAAATAGTGAATCTCTAAGGTTTTGACCAAATGTGATTACGTTTGGTACAGGGAGAAGGATCGGATGCTTGGTGTAGTCCTAGAGGCTGACCATAATGGCCCTTATGTACATTTTGAGGTGAATGGCCACTCAATATCATTCTTCATTGCTACAGGAGCTACATTCTCCACAGTGCGTTCCATGGAGGTCCCAAATCTACACCACTCGGCAAAAGATGTCCAAGTTGTAGGAATCTCAAAGTAAACAGATAACAAATAAGGTAACAGCAAATGTTCATGCGCAAGTCAAATGGAAAATGATCGCTAATTCATTTGTGTTTCGAGTCCTGTTAATTTGCTAGGAAGGGACTTACTGTGCAAGATGAATTACATAATTTACTGTACACCAGATGTGTTGCAATTCAAATTCAGGATGAGGATTTAGAGTGCAAAATAAATCACAAGAGTCAAAAGTTCAGCTGTTCCCAATTCTTACAAAAGAAGACCTGCGTCGTGTTTTGCCCCAAAGGGAAGTCCTCTACCTCCTAAGCTTTTTAACTCAGATGAGGTCGTGACACTAGGTTTTAGTATAAGTGAATTATTTTATTTGTAGCAAAACAGAATCTCCAGTTATCGCATGTGAATAAGGGATAAAACAAATCCAAACAAATCAAAGTCTTTCTCTCTATAAATCATACTGTGCTCCACCACCACCGGTGTCCCTAAAGTGCAGTGTCTAGGTGAGGGGGGATTTAACGTGTTGTTCTCAGTGTGGCCCTTAGACCCGTCCACCACCCCCTGAAAGAGAATGGGCACGCAGTTGTTACTTGCCTGACATCATGACCCTCCAGGGCAGTGGTGTAGGGAGAACCAGCTTCCGTGTCCCTTCCAGGAGAGCTGGTCGTGTTTCCGTTACTCCCGTCCTCGCCACCTCTTCCCGCCGATCGGCCAGGTTGGGAGTCATCTTCTGCGATGTCCCTCGTGGTCCCCTAGGTTCTGCTGGACTCGTGGGCGCCTTCCTCGTCTTCTTCCGTCTCTCCAGCTTCCCGCTGCTTGTGTCCTTTTCGTTCCTCCATCTCTGCCTTTTGTCCCTCCTCCAGGTTCCTGCTTCCGGCACTTTGGGGGAGAAAGTCTAGACCGTCACCACTACTTCCTGTCAGTGGTACAGCAGCGGCCATGTTGGAGTTCTCGGACTTCTCAAGCGGTGGTGGTCATTCGGTATCCTCACCACAACCTGCTTTTTGATTTGAGACTTATAGTGAAATAAGAGGTATGGGAATTCACAAGGAAGGAAATTGGGCTAATTAAAAGTGCAGAGCCAATTAAGGTTATAGTAATAACCAGATGCAGTCTAGCCTCAAATCCCTCAATACAGGCTTACACAGGAAGCAGAGGAGGAAATGAAGCTTATGATCGAAAACATATTAGAGCTGGGTGTTTTAAAAGAAGTGCTAGGTAACCCATGCCAGTGTCCCATGCTAGTCCTTAAGAAACAGAGCAGAAAATGTTGGGTGGTTGTAAAGTTCTACCTTATTAAGTAGACTGCTACACGTGATGATGATTTATAATAGGATTTATTGAAGGATATAAATATAAAGGAATAAACGGAGACACACGTCTCTAAGGATTAAAAGCCTGGGCCAACTGACATTGTATGGAATCTGGAACTACCAGGTTCTGCCACCAGATTCCATACAAGCGGATTGGTCAGGATACAACACATCCCCTATTATTAATACATGAAACCTAATACAACTAACAACAGGATCTATAAACTCTTGAACACAGCACAGTACATTGAAGGTTGCAATGGAACAATTCAATAAATATATATGTATATAAATAGATATATATAAATAAATATATATATATCTCCGCAGTCATGCAGAAAAATGACGAGACAAACCCAGGAATTGGTGCTGGTTATTTTATTCTGCTCTCCACCACTTCACCACCATTACACGTTTTGGCCGACCACAGCCTTGATCACATGACAACGAGTAAGGGCGTGTGTGCTCAATTTAAAGTGCTAGTGCCAATGAAAAAAACCCTATTGCTAGTAATAGACATAAACGACATACTGTCTTAACTTGTTAATCCTTAAATGCAGTTAACCACAAGCCTGTCAATAGCTCATGAAAACCCGAAGGGTATTACTGTATAAATACAATGGCGGTCACTCATATAAATACATCTATAAATAAATAATTATAAATATAAATATCAAAAATATGAATTGTGAGCATAAATATAAATATAGTTATAAATATAGCAGCAATCATAAGAATAATGGCATTCCTATAATGATTCATAATAAAATCAATGTTGTTCCACCATTGCTGATATAAACTCAGATTTTACCACCTGTCTGTTGCCACAAAGAATGAGACAACAATTGACATATCATGAGCTAAAACAGGCATATGTGCAAAAATTTGCAATAAATATTGGCATAAAAGATAAGTGCTTCCAAGTGTAAACTAATACAACTAGCTAAAAAATGTGTGTTTAAAAACAATGCTCTTCAATAGAAAATTTAGGAATAGATATAGGCTATAGGTATGTTTACAGTTTACAATAAATTTGAAAAAATGATGTTCACAAGTAGGTGTAACAGTCTTCCCCTGCGTTCAAACCATTCGGAGTCTTGGTGTCTAGTAAGATAATTTGTCTAGTCTCCAATCGACGCAATATGGCTTCACGGTCTCCTCCCCTCCTCTGGGGGGCACTGTGTCAATTACAAAATATCTAAATTCTAAGGCATTCTTATTGTGCTTCTCTTCAAAATGCCTGGCCACAGGGTAAGCAGTGTCACCATTGGTTATGGCCCTGAGGTGCTGCAGAATGCGTTTGTATACGTGCGGTCTCGTACTGCCAACATAACGCAGGCCACAGGGGCATTCCAGCACATACACTGCATAATCTGTGCAACATGTTAATTGGCATTTGATGGCAGTAGGCTTGTCAGTAAATGGGGTAGAATATTCCTTCCTGCTAACTCCATTTTTGCAAGCTTTATAAGAGGCACACTTACGAAAACCTCTACTTGAATCTAGCCATGATGTTGTGGTTCTGGTTTCTGGGCTGCTAGAGACTATACAATCACCCATATTTATTTATTTATTTATTTATAGTGTTTTGTATTGCGCGGACAAGACCCGTGGGTATCAGAGCGCTTAACATTGACGGTAGATTACAAATAGACATTATAATAGCAATTATAACAACAAACATATGTGAGGTAGAAGGCGATAGGCTATAAGGGTGATTAGATATATATATTCTTAGGCCTGTGCAGTTAGCATTACGAGGTGAATAAGTATTAGCTTGAGTCTTAGGCATATAGCCAGGCTCGGTGAGGTAGGGTTATATAGCATTACCAGTGCAATCACATGTGCAATTAGCATTAAGAGTTGAATAAGGCTTAGCTGTATCCAGGATCACCGAGATAAGCCAAAGTGAGGTAGAGGTTATATAGTTTTGGCTGTGGGATACAGTTATCAGATCACATAGATGTGAAGTAGTAGTAAAGGGAATAGCCGAAATCTTGAACGTGAAATCAGTCATTTGTCAGATATTGATCTTCAGAAAATTCTTGACAAGGCCATCCTCCTTTTTGGCGTAAATGTTCATATCAGTGATCAATAGGCTTCTCTATGTAAGGTATTTACTCATCATGTGACTCTTCAGTTCCTGTTTGAAGGTTACAGTATTTTGAATCTTCCTGATGTTTGGAGGTAGTGAGTTCCAGACTCTAGGGGCGGCTCCAGAGAACGCTCGGTCATAGGTCTTTTTCTTACGGAAGAAGGCTGGCCTCAATAGCAACTCCTTAACGCTTCTAGTTGGTCTGTTACCTCCGAATAGCTTAATTTTCTTGGCTAGGTATCTCGGCGTGTTGAAGTGAACCGCTTTGTGAGTTATACAAGCCATCTTCATTTGAATTCTGGCCTCGTAAGGTAGCCAGTTTAGTGCTTTCAGGTGAGGAGATATGTGATCGAATTTCTTCGAACCCTTGATGAGTCTTGCAGCTGCGTTGAGACAGGCTTTTAGCGGTGCTGTGGATGTTTTTGGTAGGCCAGCTAACGTGGTGCAGCCGTATTCGATCCTCGAGATAACTAGGGATTGGATAGCCAATTTTAGATCCGCCTCTGAGATAAACGGTTTCAGTTTTCTTAAATAGTTCAGGTGGAAACGGGCGCTCTTGGCCATTGAGTTAATGTGGTCTTTCATGTCGAGGTTCTCATCTAACGTAATTCCTAGTGATTTAGCTGAATTGACTAGGGTCGGGGTGCAATTCAGCGCGGTCACCAGTTTAGTCCATTCCTTTACCTCGGGCAGGCTCCTTGTAGGTGAAATTAGTAGGAATTCTGTTTTATGGGCATTTAGTTTTAGATGGTTAGTGGTTAACCATTGCAGAGCTCTCTTTAGTGTCTCGTTCATTAGGTCAATGTCATCAAGGGAGGCGATCTTTATGTATATTTGCGTGTCATCTGCATACATGTGATATGATATCTGTGATTTTTGAAGAATCTCCGTGAGAGGTTCCACGTACAAGTTGAATAGGTCAGGGGATAACGTTGAACCTTGTGGGACCCCGATTGCGTTAGGGCGCGGGGAGGAGATTGCTTGGTTGACCAGGAATCGTTGAGTCCTATTCTGCAGGAAAGAATTGAACCATTTCAGCACGTTTCCGGACAAACCCATCCTGTCTTGTAGCCTGGTCATTAGCATTTTGTGATTTACCATGTCAAATGCGGATGACAGGTCTAGGAGAATAAGTAGGCATGCTTGATTTCGATCTAGGGCTTGTAAGGCGTCATCAACAATATGCAGGATCGCAGTTTTTGTACTATGCCCTGTTCTGAATCCAGATTAGCAATCATCTAGTAATGAGAACTTCGCAATGTGTTGACTCAGTTGGCCCTGCACGCACTTCTCAATAAGTTTGGCCAGTAAAGGGATGTTGGTCACTGGTCTGTAGTTGTTCGGGTCTGTTGCATCCGCTGTCGGTTTTTTGATGATGGGCACAACCTGACCTGTTTTTAGGCAGTCAGGGAGGATCCCTTGTGCCAGTGAAGCATTTATTATCTCGGTCCAGATCGGAACTAGAGTGTGGCTGATTTCTCTTACGCACTTTGCCGGTAGAGGGTCTTGGTAATGGTTGTTCGGTCTGAGCTCCGCTAGCGTTTTGGAGATCTTTTCCTGGTCGTATAATTCAAAAGTGTCCCAATTTGCCTTATTTTTTGTTTGGAGACCCTCTGTTGTCACATTGGCCTCCTTATTAGGAGAAGGAAGGGTCAGGAGGTTGGCCACGGCACTTGTGAGCTCAGTTTCCAGCAGTTTGGTTTTCTCCGTGAAAAATGTGGAGAATTCTTCGCAACCTATGGGAGTTTTTGAGTTCTCTTGAACCGTTTTGGTTAGTTTATTTGACTGTTGTTTTAGAATCTCAAAGAGTTTTCGTAGTCTGTTTATGGCATTGTCCAGTTCAGCTCTTATAAATTCTTTTTTGGAATTGATTATCTTTTTGTTATATTGATTTCTGGTATTTCTGAGGGCTTTCAGCTCGGGAGAGGAGGGATGTTGCCTCCATTTCCTTTTGGCCATTCTCAGTTTGCGCCTGTCTTCGTTCAGTGATTCACTAAACCAAGGATTTTTTGGCTTCTCTGAGACTCTTTTCATTTTTTGTGGCATGGTGTCATTGACGATGTTTCCTATTGAGGTTATGTAGTGATCCGTCAACTCATTAACATTCTGTCTGTTGTTAGGTGGTTTCAGGTCTTTCTCGCATCTATCAACCAATAGTTCAATATTGGCCTCTTTTGTATCTCAGATCAGTTTTTTGAACTTGCGGGGTTGTATGGTCCTGCCCTTTTTAGGTTTCGCTGGGGAACGGAGCCTTTAGGCTCCGCCTCCAGAGAAATCTTATGTTTCTTAGTGTGTACTCTTAGTCCCTCCCTCTGTTTCATTGGCTAGCTCCATAAATGGAGGCTAGCCATTGGAACAGAGAGGCGTCCGTCATGGCCGGAGGAGACTCGGGGGCGTTCCCGAGAATCTTTGGCTTTTGGCTACGTCATGATACGTCAGCCAAAAGCCGGGAACGCCCCCGAATCTGGTCCGGCCGGGCCGTGCTTGCTGCTGTCCTGCCTTCTTCCGTGTCCCTCCTTCCGCCGTCCCCCCTCCCCCCTCCTCGCTGTCCTGTGCACGTTTCCCGCCGTCCGTTCCTCTCCCCCGCCTCCCGAGCCGCAGCTGATCCCGATCCGCTCTCCCCGCCTCCCTCTCCCCTCCCACAGCAGATCCCCGCCTACCGGCTGCTGTGCCGTGCTGTGAGGTCGCCGTGTTCATCGACACGTGTTTGGTGCAGACTGAAGGTTTGTGAGCCTTCCCCGAGTAGAGCGCACTAAAATAACCTGTGTGCAGCTTCACCACCGCGACCCGGGATCAGTAAACCCCCGACGAAGGGCCCCGTACCTTGCTGGTACCAACGTGACCGAAAACGAGCCCGCTGCTCTCCGATTGGACGGGAGAGCCGAGCCCCCTCACCAAACGCCGCGACGGGATTGGCCCGTGCGGCGCAGCGTCACCACTGTTGCCGTGTCCCCTGCCCCCACTGTCCTGTGCACGTTTCCCGCCTCCCGTGTCCTCTCCCGCCCCCTCCCGCCCCCCTCGTCCTCTTCCGCCCCCCTCGTCCTCTCACGCCCCCCTCCCCCTGTCCTCGTAGGTGCTTGTCCTTTTCCTTGCCTTCCCGCCCCCCTCCCGCTGACCGTGTGATGTTCCCGCCCCCCCCCCCCCTCGCTGTCCTGTGCCACCTGGAGCGCGTGGCCCCCCACAATGCAGGGGCTGCGGGGGCTTGTGTTACGCCCCTGGGCAAACATTGTTGGCAGCGTGCATCTGTGACAGAATACAGGGTGGAGAGAAAATCCCTGAACAGTTGTTATTGATTCCAGCGTTTACCGACTGAGAGGTAAGTGCCGTTTACGAAACAGAACAGATGCAGATGTTGACAAAAAAGGTAAACAATTGTTTCATGGCGCGCTGCCAGGCCCCGCGCCGATATATTAAACTCCAAGTGAAGCGCATTTCCCCTATGGATTGCACTTACTGCCACTTCATTTCCTATGTGCGCGGCCTCTCCAGGGCTGCGCCGAGCACTAAGCTATTTCCAGGCTCGCGCTGACCCCCGAGGCCTGCTGCTACCTCACACTGCCATTAGTGAGGGGAATTGCATGTGTCTGACACGGGCTGAAACCAATTATTAGATATTTTCTACAGAATGCTGCCCAACTCTGTTGGGAATGAGCAATCATGAAATAATTTACCTCCTGATTTAATTTTTTCCTGAACAAATTAGTTGTAGCGCGAGCCCAGCCGTACACAGCTGCCTATGACACATCTCTGTCTTATCGAGATTATACCTGGAATGATGAGAAGGAAGGAAGGGACGGGCGGGAGGGACAGGTTTGGGAATCCTCCGGTGAGGAAAAGCCATTGAGAAGTGTATCTGATATACTGATCACATGTACTCTCTGCTGATTGAAAATGACAGAGCCATAAAGGACTATCAGGGCAAGGCTGAATGGCGCAGACGGCAAGCCTTATCTCAGCGAGGAGGATTTTTTTGAAACACTTGTCTGCCTTTCAGAAGCTTTTTGTCCTGTTCAGTCCCGAGGATGGTATCACACATCTGATGAAAGAGGCTAGAATACTCAAAAGGGCAGCGCGTGCCTACTCGGTATTAAACAGCTTTCGGGGAAGTTATAAAAACAAAATCATGCTGCCCGTGACCGTGGATATTGTCAGTGTGGCGAGCTTCTGAAATGGCGGCTCTGAACTGCACCAGACAGAACTCTGCACCAGGAGACCTGCTTCGCATCAGAGGCCTAAAACCAACTCTCCTTTTCATCTGCACAGAGCCCAGTCGTGATATAAGTAGTATGGGTATTTCTTCCTTCCTGTCCAAGACTTTAGTACCTTGAACTGCTACTGTCCTTCAGACGTTACTAGGATGGGTCTTGCAACCATTCCTTTTAGGCCTTTGCCGCTGTGTACCACACAAGCACAACATCATCCTATCTGCCTCACCATTTTACCTTCTCATTAGTACTCCGCAGCAAATGGACAAAGTAATTTACAGCTTTACAGAACTTTTACTAAATAGCAAATATTAGCGCAGAGACGTGTGTAATGGTTGTAGAACTTAGTAAACACAAACACAAACAGGTATACCATGACCATCATAAATGTGGACCTTTTAAATTACACATTTCGTTTACATATATAGATGAAATTGGCACCAGTTGGAGACCTGTACCTGTAAACAGAGAAAGCATGTATATATCGAAATGTTTATACACAAATATGTAACAGCAGCAAACAAATTTCACTGCAAACTGCAAGTGGAGCAAAGCAGTCCCAGTGTAATCGGAAATACTCACTAGAAAGAGAGGCTATGTAAGCTTTACACAGATGCACGTTTCTTTAATTATACCTTTCTTCTCAATTATTATGTTTATTCTTAATGAGATGGCGCTCGAAGATACTTTTTCGAACTGCTGTACAACAGAGCTTGAGCCAGTTCAAGGTCAAGATTTAATTTCCTTCTGGCCAGTGACCTCTGATGAAGCGCTTGCAGATCATTGGAAGCCCTGAGACCTACAATATGATCACATTAGGATTAATTCAGTTAGCAAGAAAGGAAAAACCTTCATGTGGCTTCTTGGAGAGCTGCCTGTGTTTTGCACACTCCCAAGGAGATGGGGGGCTACTTCAAAAGTCCTTTGTTGTATCTGTGGTAAGAAGTAAGGTCTGACCATAAACAGGCATGCATGCCTGCACCTCTACACCTACATGTGTTCTAATCGTACTGCCAGGGCCGGACTGGGATCAAAAACCGGCCCTGACAAAGTGCTCGGCCGGACCCCCCCCTCACCCCCCCAACCCTCACCCCCAGGGTTTGGGGGTGCGGCCGAGCTCTTTGCCAGGGCTGGCCTTCGGCCGATTTTGTTACAGGGCAGATTTTGCTACAGGGCCGATTTTGCAGCTATCGGCCCTGTAACAAAAACGGCCCCCAGGGGCCCAAAACCGCCCCCCACCAGTGCAGCGCACCAGGGGATTGCCCGGTGCCCGCTACGGCCAGTCCGGCCCTGGGTACTGCCAGTACTGGCTCCAAAGTCATGGCCCGACCAATGGCCCTCTACTGCGCAACTGCCCCACTGCCCCCACCACTTGCTCCATCTGGGTTTGGATTCGCACAGTGGAAACTGCTCATGTGCTGAAAGGTCTGCTACCAGATTTAAGAAGTGTTCTTTTTTGTATGTTTCTTGGTAGTATTTATTTTCTCTTTAGTTCAAATCCGACTTAAGCAAGCTCTGAAATGACCCACCCAGTCTGGAAAAGGGGAGTGACATTTTCTGTAGAGTGTCACTCACTAGGTGATCATCCATGCAATGAATCAGTCTCGGAAGCCAGCACCAAACCCTGGGAGAGAATGAATACTATCGCCCAAAAATGTCCAGCAAAAAATCCAACAATTGGATCATTGATAAAATTGGAGTTTTGAGATTAAAGCGCAGCAATGACATCTCTTCAGAATAAATGCAGTCAGTTAGAAAATGTAAGGTAATTGTTTGTGACCATAGAAGATAACCAACTTACCCTGAAAAACAAAATGCAAGAGATACTGAACACTGAGTTGGAAATGCCTACAATGCGTACTGTAGTCAGGAGGATAATGCCAATCAATACAATATTAATTCATTTATCCTTTTGTTTTAAAATGACTATGCTTTGACACGTGTTTCGTATTTATTGGACGTTTGCTTGCAATGTGCTGGCATTAAAGGTAACTGAATTAACAAGCATTTACAATGCAACGGTTTCGCCTTTGGAAAAGTTAGAGCTATTGGCAATGTAAATGACAATGCCATTTATTTATCTGTTTTCAAAACCAACACATAAATACAAATGTTGTCATTTACAATGCCAATAGCTCAAACTTTTCCAAAGGCGAAACCGTTGCATTGTAAATGCTTGTTCATTGTAGGTATTGCGAATGTTATAGCGTGGTGGTCCGACCAGTCACACGGGTCTATAGCGAGGATTGATGCCTCTTTATTTCTTGAAATAATCCATTCTAAGGTCGCTCCTTGTGAATGAGTGGGTTGGGTGCAAGTTTGTGTAAGGTTTAGCTCAATCAGGAAGTCTTTAAGCGAGTTAACCAGTTTGTCATTGCCGTCGTCCCAGTGGAGGTTGAAGTCGCCTAGGAAAATATTGTTGGCATCCGAGTTAGTGTTGGCCGTTATGATCTCTATTAGTTGCTCTGTGAACTTTGCGTTCTCTCCAGGTGGATGGTAGAACGCATGCATATTGCATCTTTGATTATTTGTAAATCTTATATTAAGACCCAGGTATTCACAAGATTCTAGGGGGTCAGATTGGAATTGACTGACTTCGATCTCTGACCGGTGAATGCAAGCTATACCTCCTCCCACTTTCCTTGGTCTGTCTAACCTAACGATATTATATTGTGGTGGTACTAAGAGATCGATGTTAGGAGATGATGATTCACTGAGCCATGTTTCCGTGAGGATGGCCAGGTCGATTTCCTTGTTAATGATGCGGGCAGCTATGTCTGAAGCATGTTTAGTTGCCGAACGACAGTTAAGTAGTAGGCAATTTAGGGGTTTCTGTGAGTTAGAGAGGTTTCCATTATCGGATTCGGTTGCGGTTACCTGGATATGTCGTAAGTTGTGGTGGATTGCTTTCCTGTCATTCTTTCTGGACGTTCTATTAGAGTCAATAGGTACTATTTTGATATTCTCCTCTCTTCCCCGGGCCAGTTGTTCATACGATTGGAGTAAGGCCAAGGCTTCTTCATTTGCCAAGGGATTGGTCCATACTTCTGGCTCGTTTATAAGTGATATTGGGACTATCCTTAACTAGACTACCTAACACCGGGTCACTAGAGATTAATGTCCAGTTGCGTTTAATTATGTTTCTAATGACCAAGTGTTGGTTGCTAAATGTTAGGTTAAGTCGGGTCTCATTATTGGCAATTGGAGATGATATGGTTCTGTTCTGAGTAACACTAGACACCAATGCTGTTCTGTCTCTGGAATTTGCTCTGCTGATGGCCTTGTCTATGCAATCATTGGTGTATCCTCTTTTCAAAAATCTAGCTTTGCATGCTAGTTGAGCTAACCTACAATCGCTTTCTGCACTACATATCCTTCTTATGCGGAGCATTTCCCCTTAAGGGATGCTCCTAATGAGATGGGCAAGATGATGGCTAACTGCATGGAGGATACTGTTGCCAGCAGTTGGTTTCCGGTATAGCTTGGTTTCTAGTTTTCCCGCTCTGGGAAAAACCTCTACATCCAGGAAACACACGGTTGTCTCGCTTATCTGTGCAGTGAACTGTAGGTTTAAGTTGTTTACATTGAGCTGTGAAATGAAATCATTGGCCTCATTAGCTGATCCATCCCAGATTATAAAAAGGTCATCAATGTACCTTAACCACCTTATAACTTTAGTCTGCATGATTAGAGTATAGTTTTGCATTAGGACCTGCTCCTCCCAGTAACCCATGTGCAAACAGGCATAACTGGGAGAGAAGCAGGCCCCCATTGCAACACCCCTCATCTGCTGAAACAATTGCTTGCCGAGCAAGAAAAAGTTGTTCTCCAAATACATGGTAATCATAGAAATAATTATGCGTGTATGTTCAGTTAAGCTTCTTGGTCTTGAGTCAAGAAAGTGTTGGACTGCTCTCAACCCATCCCTGTGAAAAATGCTATATATATATATATATATATATATTTTTTTTTTCAACAGCAAACTTTGAAGAAAATGCACTCCTAAACACGAGGCTTTCCGTTTTTTGAAGCGTTTTATTCCATTAGCACAGCCACCATCACCCACCAACGTTTCGAACAAATATTTTCTTTCTCACGGTGTCGTAAGTCCTTTTTTAGTTTCAGTATATATAGGTTTCACTTAAAAAGCCAGAACAGTGCATTCTGGTATTTGTATTCCTGTAAGGACATCAGCTATCCTAAACATATTTTTCTTTTACATCGTTTCAAGTGCATGTTTATCAGATGTAAATTGTGTGTGTACATTTCAGCATTTGTTTTTCGCAATTCACATTGAATTTATCATTATTGTAGAAAGCGATTATTTATGCTATCAGTTGACATTCCTGAGTCGAATTTATATTGTTGTGATATATATGCGATTATTAAAGCATACATTTGCATTTCTTTTTGCAACAGAGTCAATGATTTTTTGTTGTTAAAAGCAAAGTCTTGGTTTAGTACCCAAGATCTATTGTTCATTTACTAAGAGGTATAGTACCTTTTTATAACATTTATGACTCGGAAATTGCTTAGCATAACAGTATTATAAATGTACATACATCTCTTCATCCCCGTTCAGTCCATACGGGATTTTTGTTTTGAAACGTATGATGAGACGTGATTCTAATTTTCTCAATTTCAAAGTTCGATTGCCGCCTCTTTCATTAGCCGGCACTGTAGCAATCCCAAAGTAACGAATGTCTTCCCAATTAGTTTGATGTTGTAGATGAAGATGTTTGGAGATTGCATACGACATGTCTTTGTTGTGAATTGCCCTTAGATGTTCCAAAATGCGCTTTTTCAGGGGGCAAATAGTACTTCCTATATAGCGCATTCCACATGTGCACTCTAGCATGTAGACTACATAGGGTGTCTCACAAGTGATCGATGGGCACCTGTTTTGCCCCCAGCTATGCCAACCTACTGGTAGGCTGGTGGGAGGAACAGGTGCTCAGAGACGATACCCTTGAGGAATGGACAAAAAATGTGAACATTTGGGTAAGGTTCATCGATGATATTTTCTTTGTCTGGGAGGGAGGTGAAAGAGAATTAACCACATTTGTAAGTGTATTAAATTCGAATTGTTTAAATCTGAAATTCACGATGATACACAGTCAAAAGACCTTAGACTTCCTTGACATTAGACTGAATATTATTGAGAACAAGATTGAAACTGAAATCTTTAGAAAAGAAACAGCTGGGAACTCAATACTCTATTCCACTAGTTGCCACCCCTGAGTTTCAGGTGCGCAATACCATTTGGCGAATTTCTTCGCGCCAAGAGGAATTGCAGCTCTCAAATATCATTTGAGAACCACAAAAAAGCTATGCATGGGAGATTTGTTGTAAGAGGCTACCATCAAAACATGCTCCAGAAAGGTGAGGCAAGAGTCTCCCTAATAGACCGGAAAGACACCCTGTTTCAAGCACCGAAGTGCAAACAGGACCCCTCCACCGAACCCATAAGGCTGATCACCACATATAACACTCAATCACCCGAGTTTAGCAAGATTATAAGAAAGAGATGGGATATCCTTTTACAGGATAAAACTTTGAAAGACAAACTAGAAAAACACCCATCAATAACCTACAGGAAAAACAAATCCATTAAGGATTTAATTGTACAGAGCCATATGGAGAAGAAAAGGATATGGCTAGAACCAAAGGGTGGATTTTCAAAATGTGGGAAATGCAAAGCCTGCAGATACAGTACAAATGTGAAGGAGGTGGTACTCAGTAGGGTGAACAAAAAGTGGAAGATAAATAAGAAAATTACATGCACTACTGAGTTTGTAATTTATTTAGTGACATGTCCCTGTGGAAAATGGTACATAGGGTCAACCACCTTTCCAGCAAAAAAGAGAATTCTGGAACATTGGCGTGCCATTACCAATAAAGACTTTACATACAGCACAGCCAAACACTTTCACACCCATCATGACGGAGATTGGACTAAGGCTAAATTCTTTGCCCTTGACTCAATTCCCAAACATGTAAGAGGTGGTGATAGAGTGACAGCACTACACAGAGCAGAATCGAAGTTTATCCTTCAAGCAGGCAGTATCGTTCCGATGGGGATGAACGTTGATGAAGAAATGTACGTTCATCTATAAAATTGCTTTCTTGCCTTAGATCTTCCTTACTCCCCTTGAGGGACTCTGAATCTATGATCATATGTTTTTTAAACACACCTTTATAATTTTGTTTTGTTCGTATATAAATATTTGTGTGTATCTGCAAACACCTTGATTAATCGGAGGAAAATAGAACCCAAAATATAAATGATTATATGATGAACTGACTGTATATTGTTTAATCGATGATGAACAATGATCATAATCTCTTCTCTCTACTTTATCTTTAGAGTACGGGCTATCGACGCAGCATTATGAATAATCACCTTCACGGATAAAGATATTGATACGAGCACAACTACGTTCACGAAATTGCACTAGTCATACGATATGAGCACAGATTTGCATGGAAATTATGAATAGACACGGTATACCAGTTTTATTTATGTATTAACTGCTTACAATCAGTTTGGGTGATACTGTCTAGACGGGATTACTATCGCGAATTTTTCAAATTAATTGGACAGTACTCCCAGCTCTAGACTTAATATAACTATTATGGGTACTATACCCGTTATGTTGAACATCAGTCAATTAAGCTCTATCACACCGTAACCTAACTCCGTTATAGCCCTATAAATCTTGCCCATATCATATTTCTCATAATCACAGTCTGTCATTTTTCTTTACGACCAATTGGTAACTTCTTCCCCTCTGTCCTCTTAATGGTCTTAAATTAAGAATCAACCTGGGTACTATACCCTCAATATTTTTTGTTATGTGTATAAAACAAGATAAAATGTTTTGCATAAAATCACACATGTATTATAATTGTGCTTTACTCACTTTTCATTTGAATGTCTTTAAATTATTATAATTTATAAAAGCACAATTGCAAACTCTGTGTGACGTAAACACAGAGTCTTTCTTTCATTGTCATTACCTTATGTTTTTATAAAATGAGTAAAAATGTCTGTGGTGGTCATGTGACCAAAAGCCAGTGTGCTCGAAACGCGTCTTCTTTGTGCCCAATAAAGAAAACTTGAGCTTACCCGGCTGGTGCGGCTTGTCATTCCTTCGCTTTGCGGGAAGTTCGAGTGAATATATATATATATATATATCACAACAACCCTCTCTACACGAGAGTGGAATGAGTCGCCACTCTATCCGGTTGTTTCAAATATTTATTGGCAATTCAGCACGTTTCTTTTTCTTGTTTTCTAATGCATTTCGGTCACTTCTGTGATCTTCGTCAGAGATTAGGTGAGGCTCCGTAGCTCAAGGTAGCAAACAGCTTCTCCACACGGCCAAATTGTTTTTATACCATCCGTTTTATGCCCCCTACTGGGCGCCACGTTTTAGGCTGTTTGTGTTTGTGGGACATGTAGTTCGCTGTTGCCTTGTGATTCAACAGCTTCTCCACACGGCCAAATTGTTTTTAATACCATCCGTTTTATGCCCCCTACTGGGCGCCACGTTTTAGGCTCAGTTCGTGTTTGTGGGACATGTAGTTTGATGTTGCCTCGCGATTCTTTCCCTCCAGTGGGTGCTGCGTCTTTAAAGTCTCCCATCCAGTGCTCTCCCGGAAACCCGTCAAAATGTCCTTTTCAACACTGACAGGACCCAACCACAGTCCAGTCCGTGGCGGCACCTTACACCCTCCGTGTTTCCACTTCCAACCGTTTGGTCCTTTTTTTGGGTGCACTTAGGCGCTCTTGATGGGCGGTGCGTGTCTCTTGGGCCGGACCAGGCCACATATAAATCACAACAACCCTCTCTAAACGAGAGAGGAATGAGTTGCCACTCTATCCGGTTGTTCAAGTTATTTATTGGCAATTCAGCACGTTCTTTTTCTTGTTTTCTAATGCATTTCGGTCACTTCTGTGACCTTCGTCAGAGATTAGGTGAGGCTCCGTAGCTCGAGGTAGCAAACAGCTTCTCCACAAGGCCAAATTGTTTTTATACCATCCGTTTTATGCCCCCTACTGGGTGCCACGTTTTAGGCTCAGTTCGTGTTTGTGGGACATGTAGTTCGATGTTGCCTTGCGATTCAACAGCTTCTCCACACGGCCAAATTGTTTTTAATACCATCCGTTTTATGCCCCCTACTGGGCGCCACGTTTTAGGCTCAGTTCGTGTTTGTGGGACATGTAGTTCGATGTTGCCTCGCGATTCTTTCCCTCCAGTGGGTGCTGCGTCTTTGAAGTCTCCCATCCAGTGCTCTCCCGGAAACCCGTCGAAATGTCCTTTTCAACATTGACAGGACCCAACCACAGTCCAGTCCGTGGCGGCACCTTACCACCTCCGTGTTTCCACTTCCAACCGTTTGGTCCTTTTTTTGGGTGCACTTAGGTGCTCTTGATGGGCGGTGCGTGTCTCTTGGGCCGGACCATGCCAAATATAAATCACAACAACCCTCTCTACACGAGAGAGGAATGAGTTGCCACTCTATCCGGTTGTTTCAAATTATTTATTGGTAATTCAGCACGTTCTTTTTCTTGTTTTCTAATGCATTTCGGTCACTTCTGTGACCTTCGTCAGAGATTAATTGAGGCTCCGTAGCTCGAGGTAGCAAACAGCTTCTCCACACGGCCAAATTGTTTTTATACCATCCGTTTTATGCCCCCTACTGGGCGCCACGTTTTAGGCTCAGTTTGTGTTTGTGGGACATGTAGTTGGCTGTTGCCTCGCCATTCAACAGCTTCTCCACACGGCCAAATTGTTTTTAATACCATCCGTTTTATGCCCCCTACTGGGCGCCACGTTTTAGGTTCAGTTCGTGTTTGTTGGACATGTAGTTCGATGTTGCCTCGCGATTCTTTATATATATATACTAGCAGCCCGTCACGACGTTGTCCGGGTATGAATTGCTGCCGGACAGTAGTATATTGTTTTGTAGGATTTCGTTTTGATAGCATTTCGTATCTGTGACAGACCTGTGAAACGCTCCGATTCACAGTGCACTGCTGATGCACTTAAGAGTGCGCGTTCAGGTGTGTGTGAACTCGAGTTTCCCTACTATATTTTTCTTTGCAATATTATATAGCGCGAACTCGACAACATGGCATGAGCACAATTTACATTACAGAAGAACACATTCATTTGTGGTAGGCACGGGGAGACAAAGTGATTTGCCTGGAATCACAGGATGTTGAGCTGATGCCGAGATTCGAACGTAGCTCCCCAGCTCTAAAGTACGCAATTCTAGAACTTGTGGCGGGAGGTGTGTCTAAAAGTGTATGTCGGTGCTGGCCATCAATGAGAGAGACCTGTGCATTTTTCAAATGGGTGGTGAAAAAATATGAGTATGTTGCTGGAGATGTGGGCCGACGTGCCACCAATGTACTTACCGGGGAGGGTAAACACACATTATCCCGCAACTTTCTTTCGGCATACCATCATTCCGCATACTTTCATTACGAAAGTACCATGACTCCGCAATGCCATTATAACACATGGCATTACATTTCATATTCTTTTACCAAGCATACATTTACAACGAAATTCGTTGTGAATGCATGAATGGTAAAAGCATGTTCTTTTTAAATGTTTGGATAAGGTCAGTATGGGTATAGGGGTATATGTTTTTGGGGTACTGAGGTATGTTTTGGGGTGTTTTGGTATTTTAAGGGTTCAGATATAGTTTTGGGTTATGAGGTACAGGGGTAGTTTTAGGGTTTAGGGATAGGTATGGGTTTTGGGGGTACAGGGGTATTTTTAGGGTTCAGGGCTAGGTTTGGGTTTTGGGGTATAGGGGTATTTTTAGGGTTCAGAGTAGGTTTGGGTTTTAGGGTACAGGGGTATTTTAAGGGTTCAGGGCTAGGTTTGGGTTTTGGGGTACAGGGGTATTTTTAGGGTTCAGGGTTAGGTTTGGGTTTTGGGGTACAGGGGTATTTTAGGTTTCAGGGGTAGGTTTGGGTTTTGGGGTACAGCGTTATTTTTAGGGTTCAGGGCTAGGTTTGGGTTTTGGGGTACAGGGGTATTTTTAGGGTTCATGGGTAAGTTTTGGGTACAGGGGTATTTTAAGGGTTCATGGATAGGTTTGGGTTTTGGGATACAGTGGTATTTTAGGGTTATGGGGTAGGTTTGGGTTTGGGTTTTGGGGTACAGGGGTATTTTTAGGGTTCACGGGTAGGTTTGGGTTTTGAGGTACAGGGGTATTTATAGGGTTCAGGGCTAGGTTTGGGTTTGGGGTACAGGGGTATTTTTAGGATTTATGGATAGATTTGGGTTTTGGGGTACAGGGTATATTTATAGGGTTGAGATGGTTTAGTGTTTAAGGGTGTTGGGGTATTTTAAGGAGTAAGGATGGGTTATGATTATGGGGAGCAGGGGTATTTAAAGGGAGCAGGGTGGGATTAGCACACGATATGAGACATGGCATGAAGGGCGGAATGTACCACACGCCCCCAGCATTTGTCACGCCCCCAGCACACGCCTACAGCACAACGAAGACACGCCCACAAGAGACTACTTTGCTGGCACGGTTCTTTTACCTTTTAAATGTGTATGGTGGGCATCTGCATAGCCTATGTCCTTCTGCTGCAACTGCCCTTTCCAACTCTGTACTGGGTGTTGTGCTTGGTGCTGTGGTTCCTGAGATTAGCTGCCTTAAAGGTTTGGGCTCTCTCTTTATTATATTAGTATGGATATATATATATACGGTGACACCAAAATAGAGCTGTTCAAGTACGCTCGCAAGTTGAAATTGCGCAAATACCACAGTGTACACAAAACTGTTGTTCCTTCAAATACGGCTGTGACCAGTACACAACAATCCACTTTGCCAGCATTAGATCAAAGTCTCTTAACTGCATTGGTTGACATGCAAATGGAAACTACATCACCACAGCATGGCCCGGGCTAGGGTCAATTACAAACACTAACGGCTACGAAGTTTAAACCAAAATCAAAATTCTTCCCACTAATGATCAAGGACAATTTGTACCAATTTCACGACAAGGTGTCCCATGAATTGAGAGAACTGTATCTCAAGCATAATGATTTCTCTAAAAAGCACAGATATCGAGATTTCGAATATCACCAACTTATAAAGAAATTGAAAAACAATATAAAGGTGGTAATAAGACAATCTGATAAGGGCGGAAACACCGTATTGTGGCCCCTTCAGATGTATCTGGATGAGGCAATGGGCCAACTGAATGACCGCACATGTTACCGCAGGGTAGACGTCAACGAGGTTACTCTGGCCAAAAACCAGGTTTACTCTAAACTTATGGCATGGAGGAGCGCTGGAGTGATAACTATGGACGAATCTAGGTTCATGAAGAATGACAATCCTATCACTCCGGTCATATACTTCATACCCAAAATACACAAAAATTATCAAGTGCCTCCTGGTCGCCCGATTATTTCCGCATGTAACAGGTTACTGTAAAACACCAGCAAATATGTGGACTTCTTTCTTCAAGACTTTGTGAAATCATTACCATCTTTTGTGTTAGACACTAGTGATTTCCTTAAAAAGGTGTGTGATATAAAATGAAAACCGAGCTATTTGTTGATAACTTTGGACGTGTCTGCACTATACACAAGTATACACCACAGGGACGGCTTGAGAGCAGTACAGCATTACCTCAACTCCAGACCAGAGGGATGTAGAGAACACACGCGCATGATCATGGACAAGATCAGCATATGCCTGGAGAACAATTTCTTTCTGTTTGGGAAACAATACTTCCAACAGATAAGAGGAGTTGCGATGGGGGCCTGCTTCTCTCCCAGTTATGCCTGTTTGCATATGGGTTACTGGGAGGAGCAGGTCCTGTCGCTCAACTTTGCAGACACAATGGCCACTAAAGTTGTGACATGGTTAAGGTACATAGATGACCTTTTCGTGATTTGGGACAGATCCACACATGAAGCTGAGGAGTTCATCAATAATCTGAATGACAATAGTATGAACCTCCAATTCACTAGTCAGATCAGTAATACATCAATCTGCTTCTTAAGATGTGGAGATTTTTGTGAGTGGGGGCAAGCTGAAAACCAAGCTGTTCAGAAAAGCGACAGCCGGCAACAGCATCCTCCACTCAGGTAGCCATCATCCTGCCCACCTAATTAGGAGCATACCCTATGGAGAAATGCTCCGCATTAGGCGAATATGCAGTACACAAGCAGGTTGCATATCGGCACAGCTAGAATGTGGGGACAGATTCAGGTAGGGAGGCTACAGTAGGGCCGTGATAGAGAGAGCTATGAATCGCGCAAATGCACAAGACAGAACATCTCTGTTAGCAATTACATCTTCTGACCCTACTGAACCACAGGGAACAACAAGCAGTGTAGAGCAGTCCAACGACCGCAAGGTGGAAAGTGAACTCGTTTGATTTTCACTTTCAGTAACCAGCATCGCACCATAAGAAACATTGTTAAGCGCAACTGGGCACTCATCACAAGTGATCCAGTATTAGGCAATCAAATTAAGGGGGCTCCCAAGATTGCCTACAAGCGAGCTAGAACACTTGGTAATTGTCTGGTATCAAGCAGCCCAGAAATACGTACTAAGATTCCCTGGCTAGAGAAGAGCAAGGGGTTTCTGCGTTGTTCAACTTGCAAAGCTTGCAAAAATGGAGTAAGCAGGAAAGACTATGTCACGCCTTTCAACAACATACCTACTACCATTAGGTACAAACTGACCTGCCGCACCGAGTACGCAGTGTATGTGCTGGAGTGTCCCTGTGGCTTGCGCTACGTTGGTAGCACGAGGCCACAGGTGTACAAACGTATACTCCAGCACCTACGGGCCATTAACAATGGCGACACTGCGTACCCGGTACCCAGGCACTTTGGCTTGGTTCATGAGAAAAAGGCTTCTGAACTGCGTTACTTTGTAATAGACACGGTGCCACCCCAGAGAAGAGGAGGAGATCGTGATCTATAGCTACGCAGGTTAGAGACACGACATATAATCCTGCTTGACACAAAGAATCCTAATGGACTCAATGCGGGTGAAGACTGCCATACATACCTCTGAACACCAAACATGCTGAGTACTAATGAGCAAAGTATTTTAGTAACATAGCAGCTGCCTCTGCCAAATATCACATTTTAAATATCACATTTTAATTTGCACTATTTACAGATTGTATTATCACAGGGTTGCACGTAATTGCTCTGAAGCCAATGTTGGTCAGCCTATAGTAGATTCATATGTCCGTGGGGCACACCAGTATAGCTCACTTTGGGCTTTATATAGTGGACAAACGGTTCTTCAAGCAAGATTGATTTTTAAGTATATGGGGAGCCTATAATGAACTATTCAATCTCAATGATGACTGAATATCTATGGTTATATCTATTCCCGATGAACCTAGTTTATATTTATATGCACATATTTATATATTTATATATTTATATGCGATATTATGCCTGGTTTTAAGAATATTTATTGGTAGCTTTCCTTGTTGCACTGGATTCTACAATATTGCAAAGTTTTGCACAGTGTTTTTATTTTACCTGTTGCTGCTTTGGATGTATAGATGAACTTTAAATAAGTATGTATATCAATGTATTTATTTATTTATATTCAGTGCATAGTATGATTCAAACAACTGGGTCATCACAAACTAAACTTTTCTTCATGCAAACGAATTGTCACTGTTGTGTCCACTACGGACATTATTGTATTTCTGCATTTAAGCAGTTAGTTGAATATGTCAGTATGTCTTTCATTTCTATACATTTGGCATGCGACCGTTGGCTCTGAGCCCTTTAAATTGAGCACACCCGCCTAGTAACGTTGTCATGTGATCAAGGTGCTGTTTGCACCGAAACGCTTCATGGTGGTATGGTGGTGAGCAATTAAATCACTATTCACGATATCCGGGTTTGCCCGTCTTTTCTGCTGCTGCATTACTGCGAGACGTCTTTATGCTGAAATAAATAAATAAATAAATAAATAAATAAATAAATATATATATATATATATATATATATATATATATATATATATATATATATATACATATATATATAAATATATATATATACATATATATATAAATACCAGTGACGTTCCAAGCTGCCCAGGAAGAAGGGGCGTGACTGCCCTGAAACGCGTAGGCTAATGAAATAAAAGAAAGGAAACCATCAGATGTGTCATCATTTATGCCGGAGGGCGCAGAGACAAGTCGTGTGCTTTTCTCAAAGCTGAAGGGCTGTTTGTTCTTGATAGACTGACACGGCTGGTCCTTGCCGTGGAGAAGAGGCACCATCTCGCAAACCAAAGAGAGGCCGGGGGAAGAACTGATCTTCACTAAATCGGCACTTTGCTCTGCTGTTAATGAAAATGGCGCGTATGAAAATTCCATATCCACTCAGGATTTTAAATGCTGGAAAAGAATGGAACTTTAACTGAACTGATTTAAAGCTATCATGCCAGGAATCTATAATATCGGAACCACATGTCCCAAAATACACTGCTGCCACACGTGATGGGAGGAGGTGGAGCAGAGACATGTGGGTGTTTGAAACCGGCAAAAACCTGTTGTAAATACCAGTGACGTTCCAAGCTGCCCAGGAAGAAGGGGCGTGACTGCCCTGAAACGCGTAGGCTAATGAAATAAAAGAAAGGAAACCATCAGATGTGTCATCATTTATGCCGGAGGGCGCAGAGACAAGTCGTGTGCTTTTCTCCACGCTGAAGGGCTGTTTGTTCTTGATAGACTGACACGGCTGGTCCTTGCTGTGGAGAAGAGGCACCATCTCGCAAACCAAAGAGAGGCCGGGGGAAGAACTGATCTTCACTAAATCGGCACTTTGCTCTGCTGTTAATGAAAATGGCACGTCTGAAAATTCCATATCCACTCAGGATTTTAAATGCTGGAAAAGAATGGAACTTTAACTGAACTGATTTAAAGCTATCATGCCAGGAATCTATAATATCGGAACCACATGTCCCAAAATACACTGCTGCCACACGTGATGGGAGGAGGTGGAGCAGAGACATGTGGGTGTTTGAAACCGGCAAAAACCTGTTGTAAATACCAGTGACGTTCCAAGCTGCCCAGGAAGAAGGGGCGTGACTGCCCTGAAACGCGTAGGCTAATGAAATAAAAGAAAGGAAACCATCAGATGTGTCATCATTTATGCCGGAGGGCGCAGAGACAAGTCGTGTGCTTTTCTCAAAGCTGAAGGGTTGTTTGTTCTTGATAGACTGACACGGCTGGTCCTTGCCATGGAGAAGAGGCACCATCTCGCAAACCAAAGAGAGGCCAGGGGAAGAACTGATCTTCACTAAATCGGCACTTTGCTCTGCTGTTAATGAAAATGGCACGTCTGAAAATTCCATATCCACTCAGGATTTTAAATGCTGGAAAAGAATGGAACTTTAACTGAACTGATTTAAAGCTATCATGCCAGGAATCTATAATATCGGAACCACATGTCCCAAAATACACTGCTGCCACACGTGATGGGAGGAGGTGGAGCAGAGACATGTGGGTGTTTGAAACCGACAAAAACCTGTTGTAAATACCAGTGACGTTCCAAGCTGCCCAGGAAGAAGGGGCGTGACTGTCCTGAAACGCGTAGGCTAATGAAATAAAAGAAAGGAAACCATCAGATGTGTCATCATTTATGCCGGAGGGCGCAGAGACAAGTCGTGTGCTTTTCTCAAAGCTGAAGGGCTGTTTGTTCTTGATATATATATATATCGTTACTGACGAAGCCGTTGGCAGGGGAGTCAGTACTACTCCATTCAAACCAAAATCCACCTTCCTTCCAGTATCGACCCATGACAATCTGGATGTATACCACGAACTCGTCATTGGTGACTTGAAAAAACTATACACTGCCTCAAATAAGAAAGAAAAAGTCATCAACAGGCATAATCAATGCTATTACAATCTGGTCAAAAAATTGAAAAACAATGACAAAGTCATAGTTAAGCCGGCCGACAAAGGCGGAAATAGTGTCCTTTGGAAACGTGAGGAATACATCAAAGAGGCGGAGCTCCAATTGGGCGATATGGACTGCTACAAAAAGAGCAACTTGTCCACTGTTAAAGCTGCCTGGACTGACCAAAATTCAAAGCTAATGGCATGGCGAAGTAGTGGTTTAATTGCATTTGATGAATATAAATATCTGAAGAAAGACTACCCAGTTAGCCCCAGTTTCTACCTTCTACCCAAGGTGCACAAGGATGCCCTTGTGTCCCCTGGTAGGCCAATAATATCGGCCATAGACAGCTCCACGGAATGTATTTCCCCCTATATTGACTACTTCCTACAAGAATGGGTAAAGAGCTTGGGTTCTTATGTCAGAGACACGACTGACTTTTGTGCAAACTGGCTTCAATTACCTGGGATGATGAACTATTGCTTATCACCATGGATGTTACTTCACTGTATACATCAATTCGACACTGCGATGGTATCAAAGCAGTTGAGTATTACCTTGGCAAACGCTTACAGCATAATAAGATGATTGTTGAAGATTTGTTTGGAACAGAACTTTTTTATTTTCAATAATCAAGTATACCAGCAATTGAGAGGGGTGGCAATGGGGGCCTGCTTCTCCCCTAGCTTCGCCTGTCTACATATGGGGCTATGGGAGGAGCAGGTCCTTATGTCCACTGTTAAAGCTGCCTGGACTGACCAAAATTCAAAGCTAATGGCATGGCGAAGTAGTGGTTTAATTGCATTTGATGAATATAAATATCTGAAGAAAGACTACCCAGTTAGCCCCAGTTTCTACCTTCTACCCAAGGTGCACAAGGATACCCTTGTGTCCCCTGGTAGGCCAATAATATCGGCCATAGACAGCTCCACGGAATGTATTTCCCCCTATATTGACTACTTCCTACAAGAATGGGTAAAGAGCTTGGGTTCTTATGTCAGAGACACGACTGACTTTTGTGCAAACTGGCTTCAATTACCTGGGATGATGAACTATTGCTTATCACCATGGATGTTACTTCACTGTATACATCAATTCGACACTGCGATGGTATCAAAGCAGTTGAGTATTACCTTGGCAAACGCTTACAGCATAATAAGATGATTGTTGAAGATTTGTTTGGAACAGAACTTTTTTATTTTCAATAATCAAGTATACCAGCAATTGAGAGGGGTGGCAATGGGGGCCTGCTTCTCCCCTAGCTTCGCCTGTCTACATATGGGGCTATGGGAGGAGCAGGTCCTTATGGGTGACCACAAGGAAACCATGCAGAACAAGGTTATGCTCTACCTAAGGTACATTGATGATCTATTTTTGATTTGGAGGGGGTCGCAGGAAGAGGCTATTGATTTTGTGAAACAGTTGAATATGAACAATTTGAACCTTGAATTCACATCACACATTGATAAAGAAAAGGTTACTTTCTTAGATGTGGAGGTTTATATCAGGGATGGCACTCTGCAAACTAAGTTACACAGAAAAATAACTGCTGGCAACACAGTCCTACACGCCAGCAGCCAGCATCCCCAACACCTTATCCGCAGCATCCCCTATGGGGAGATGCTGAGATTGCGGAGAATTTGCAGCTCTGATTTGGAGTGTGACCTGGCACACTCCAAATCAGAGCTTTGAGCCAGCAAAGCCAGGTTCAAATCACGAGGGAGGATGCACTAGTGCCCAAAACTAAACCTAATGCAGAATGTAGTAACAATGAGCAAATTCAATCCAGAGCCATTGTAACCTACAGTAACCAACATTCCCAGATCAGGAAAATTCTAAACAAGAACTGGAACCTGGTCAAAGGTGACCCTATAATAGGTGACCTGGTACCGGATAAACCTAGCTTAACGTTTCGCAAATCCCCCAGCCTTGCAAGTGCCCTAGTCAGCAATACACTAGAACCCACAAAATCCTGGATGGATCACATTACTGGTTTCAAAAAGTGTCTTACTTGCAAAGCTTGTCGCCACGGAATTAACAAAACTCAGGTCTCACGCCCTTTTTCAGACAAACCCTTTATTATCAACAAAAGACTGACATGCAGGACAGAATACGTTGTCTATGTCCTGCAATGCCCTTGTGGACTACAATATGTGGGGAGCACGCGCCCACCTGCCCATAAGCGCATCCTGCAACATCTTAGGGCAATTTCCGGAAAGGATCAGGCCTACCCAGTGGCTAGACACTTTGAAACCACACATAATAGTGACCCCAGCAGCTTGCAATATTTCCTTGTGGACTCAGTTTTGCCTCTAAAAAGAGGAGGTAACCGAGACGCAAAATTGCGCCTTCTGGAAACCAGGTCCATTCTTGAGTTTAACACAAAGAGCCCGGGGGGTTTAAATAATAGCGAGGATCTTTACACCTGCCTCTAGCTAATGTATACCTGCTGAAAATTACTTTCGATGTATGAATAATTTCCCTTAACCGACTCTCAATCTGTTTTTATCAGACTCTGCTACCTGCTGTGAACTGTAGCATGTTTTTAACAACTAGTATTAGCACCTATTCACTTTAAAAACACTTTCTGATCTGCAGTAATCATAAGAGGTTGACTTAAAAGTGCTTGTCTTTAATGTCTTTATTAGTTTGTGCAGTTTTTTTGTGTATGCCCACTGGGGCGTAATTTTCTTTCTTGTGTGAAGCCATGTGTTTTTTAACTACAAGTGATAAATCAGGGTTCCCTAAACTATATATGTTTACAAATGGACAAATGTTATACATACTGACCAAATTGTGTATATATATGGAGTATAATTGATGAAATTACTATGGATTAATAATTTTTAACCATGTGTATATATATGAAATTTATTTATTTATATAAATTTTAAAAGAATAAATTTTATACTCTACTACAGCATTTATGCACATTGGAACCCGTTGGGCACTATGTCCTTTATTCTTGGTTGATTGAACACAGGATGTCTTCACTGTCGATGATTTGAAAAAAATGTAATCTGCACATCTGAAATGAATTACGCATTAGCACTTTATAAACCCTCGTTTGTGTTCATGACACGTTATGTGAACAAGCCTCTCTCGAGGTGAAACGCGTCATGGCGGAATTGCAGGCTGTAACTTTGGCACGGAATAAAATGCACTTAGAAACTGCACTTACCTTGTGGTCTCGCTCTTTTTCGTTGTTCTGCGTGGAAGGCAGAGGGAAATACGACAACCTTTTGGACATATATATATATATATATATATATATATATATATATACTGGCTGACATGTAGGAAGATATGCATACTATCTTATTCATTCTGACATATACAAATCTATGAACCAAACAGGTTTTGGTTTCCCTTTTGATGTCAGACTTCTTTTCACAGTATCACCCACTCGTGGTCCACCATCACCACTATTATGACCTAAAGAACAGTCTGTGTAGCTTCTTCCTTTTGGCCATAAACAAATGGATACCTTCAAAACCTTGCTCATACTTCACACATTAACATCAGATAATTCTACCACCTGATGACCAACCGTGACACTTTTCATGGGAATAGAATACTTTGATTCCCTAGTCTTAACCAACCTTCCTTTTTTTACACACACCCATTCACCAATATCAAATTGATGTGCATGGTCTTGGTGTTCTTGATGGGAGATACATTTCTCCTTTGGTAGCCATCTCCGATCTGAGGCTCATTCTATTGGACAGTCAACCTTATTTTTCATTGCCATCCTCCACAGCTGGTTGAGGTTGCACACAGCCTTCCTACGCCTCATCTTTTCAAACAGAGACAAATCTCCCAACATTCTTGGTGTGACTCTATAATTCCACAACAGATCTTCGAGAGCCTGAGTACAACTTTTCCGATTGACCAATGCCAATGGTAGACCTTCTTTTTTAATACTCTTATCCACCTTTCGACTATGCCATTGCTTTTTGGGTAATATACAGAAGTTTGTTAATGACTAATTCTATGCTTATCCAAGTACTCCCTAATCTCCGAAGACCTCAACTGCACACCGTTGTCCGTGACTAAGCACTTAGAAAAACATTATTTTTCAAAAACATTGTTTAAAAACTGAATTACTGCCTGAGAATCTACTTGATGTACTAATTTAACCTCAGTCCATTGTGATAGTAGATCAATGAGAACAAAGGCATAAACACTGTTTTAGATATACACATGGGACCGGCAATATCAAGAGAAATCCTTTCCCAAACATTTCCAGATCTAGAAACAGGAGCCTTCTCATAGTTAACACTTTTTGGAGATTTGTCACTGACCGCACACTCAATACAGGATCTAACTTTTGCCTCAATACACCTATCTATGGCTGGCCACCAAAATTCACAACAAATCCTATGTTTCATACTGAACATGCCGGGATGAACTTCGTGAGCCATATCCAATATAACCTGTCTCAGCTCCCAAGGTACAAAAATTGTGCACCTCAAAATAACATATTGTCAACTACAGAAAGTTCATTCACAATATTGAAATACAGTAACAGTTCTACATTTAATAGTTTCTTCTCTGGCCATTGTGACCTATTGTATTTGATGACTTCTTGAATTTCCTCATCATTATTGCATGCACTCTGCCATTTATCCTGTTTAATACAACCACTAGACACCTTGAAAATGGATATCACCCTATACATGTCGTCATCAATAAATTATCACCCTCCTTCTTGATTGGAAGGCGAGATAGACATTCTGCCAAGATGTTTCTGGCACCAGGAATAAATTCAACATTGAAATACAAGTCTTGTAGTTTGTATTGCCATCTGGCAATTCTTGGTGTAGCCTTATCACAACTCTTAGTGGTAAACAACTCTACTAATGGACGATTATCTGACCTTACTTTGAATTGTGGGCCTAAACATATTTTCGCGAATCCGATGATAAGCGTTTGACAGGTCTAATGTTGAAAATACAGTGGCCCCCTTCAATGCCGAAAACATTTCTCCAATGTTCGGCAGAGTATGACAATCCACCCACACACATTCATTTAGATCCCTTAAACCAACATATAGTCTAATTTTTCCATTAGATTTGTGTACAACAACCTCAAGTGACAACCATTCGGATGACTCTATCTCTTCAATTATATCCTGTCTACATCTTCTATCCATTTCTTCCCTTTTCCCATTGGATTTGTGCACAATAACCACAAGTGACAACCATCTAGATGTTTCTATCTCTTCAATTATATCCTGTCTAGATCGTCTATCCATTTCTTCCCTTAAAGCTTGTCTCATTGATAAGGGAATATTTATGACCTTATGTACCTTGGGAATAGCATTGTGTTTTAGTATAATTTTATGCACAACATTTTTTAACAATCCCAGGTTAGATGAAAATACCTTAGAAAATAATTGTTCCCATTCAACCGATTTGTCTTCAACAACTTGGGATATTAAGTCATGGTAACCTAAAACTTGCTCTGGATGATTGGGGTCTAATGTGATGAGCAAGTCCCTTTGCTGTGGCCAACCCAGCAAACAGGATCCATCTTAAGCAACATATACATTCACAATAACAGACTTGCCCTTAAAACTTATGTCAGCACTGAGGTAGCCTATAACATCTATGGGTTTATTCCCACACCCCACTAATTTTATGTCTGATGGTAAAAATTGTACATTGGGAAATGTATTTAACGACTGATCACCTATTAAAGTGTGGTGGGCACCAGAGTCAGCCATAACTTTGACATCTTCTCCATTAATAGAGATAATTCAAAATGGAGAGTCTGTATTCATGTTGTTGACTTCACAAATACCTAAAAGAAACTCTTCTGATGAATCATCAAACTCTTGATGAATTTCTATGAATTGAACTGATGTGTTTCTGTCTCTGAACCTGTTTTTTTCCCTGCACATTCTGGCATAGTGTCCTTTACTCTTGCAATAGCTGCAAATCTGCCCTACTGCTAGATCCGATCTATCATTAGCTAGGTGACCAGATAAGCCGTATTTGAAACAGACATAATCTTTTTTTTCTATACCCTGGGACTCAGGTTTAGGTCTGGTTTTGCTATTTTTACTAGCAGCTTTATGCTCATACACATTTTTCTTTACTACCTGTACTTCAGAAGTGTGTTTAACAGCCAATTCCTTCATACCCAACTTCATCTCCTCAAATCTATGACTGATGTCAATGGCTTTTTTCTAATCTGAGATCTTCTGCAGCTAGCAACTTCTTTTGCAATTTCAAATCCCTAATCTTATGAACCAATTGATCTCGTAACATCTGATCATAAAAATTCATTATATTTACACTTGGCTGCAAGAATCCTTAGATCATTAACAAAGGAATCTATGGACTCATTTGGCAATTGTGCTCTACTCAAAAATGTGTATCTAGCAACAACTTCAGTAACCTTTTTGATTTATAAAGTATCCAATCATAACATAGCTGCATCATAAACATCAAGATCCTCATCATCGCCTTCATCTCCAACCAAAGGTGGTAAATGGCTTAACACACGCATACCTTCCGCCCCCAATCAATGATTTAAAATGGCTTATTTCCTCTTGTCAGTATATACATCACCACCAATGGCTTCTAAATACACCTCAAAGCCATCTTTCCATTGCTTCCATTCCAAAACTGGATGATCTGGATTAGGGAGAAAAGACAAAGGTGCAATAATACCATCCATAACGTTGCTTAACGTTAATATAAATAAATAAAACACTGCTTAATTGTTTCCAATGTGTTATTTATATGATTGAGAAGAATACAAGTAAAAGCGTAGAAAAGCAGCAGGATCCGCTAGGTGTGCGAATTACCGTGACAATAACATTATTCATTGTTATGTTATGTTATGTTATGCGTATTTATTAAGCGCACAGATGCTCCAGCGAAGGAGCGTCCTGGCGCCCGACAAGGCAGCAGCACAACACAACTAAGCAACACAGAACCGAAAAAACAGAGTACTAAGTGAACAAGAAGGTTTTAACAGCACGGCGAAAAGAAAGCAGATCCCTGAGGGCGTGAATTGCCGGGGGAAGAGAATTCCAAAGCACTGCAGCACGGACTTGAAAAGAGCGTCCGCCAGCCCTGCTGCGCTTAAAGCGGGGGACAACAGCCAATTCTAGGTCTGAGGATCTTAAGGACCGGACAGGAACATAGCGAAACAAGAGCTTGGAAAGAATCGTAGCCGGAGATCCCTTAAGGATTTTATAGGCAACACAGAGGACCTTAACTCCTTGGACGCTCATGACGAGCTCAGCTCGTCATGATGTACACCTCCATACACTCATGACGAGCTGAGCTCGTCATGAACAATGGTAAATGTGGGATCCCAGCACCGGGGGGGAAAACCCTTAGCAGCCATGGAGTTAAACCGGATCCGCTGTGCCACCGGAAGCCAATGCAACGAGCGCAAGGTGTTTGTAGTGGAGCAAAATCTGGGTAATCCTACCACTGCTCTTGCTGCGGCATTCTGAATGCGCTGAAGGCACCCAATTTCCGCTTGATTCAAGCCCACTAAGAGGGAACTAGCGTAATCCAGCCTGGAGATGACTGTAGCTTGGATCACGAGTTGCCTGGTGGTGGCATCAAAGAACTTAAGCACGGGACGGAGTCCACGCAGGATGCCAAAACAACAGGCCGCCGTGCGTTTGGTGTGGCAGACGAAGGCAAGGGATGGATCCAACCAGACCCCAAGGTTTTTAAGCTCAGAGACTGGGGTAGGTGTAAGGCCCAAGTCCGATGGCCACCATCTATCTCCCCAGAGTTCCGTTTGTTTGCCAAAAATCATGACCTCGGTCTTACTTGCGTTCAGCTGCAGACAGTTGGACGTCATCCAGCCGGCGACCGCCCGAAGTCCTTGTTGGAATCTGGGGGCATCCACGTCGGCATCCCCGCTGATCGTGACCGCTAGCTGGGTGTCATCGGCGTATGACACCATGGTCATACCCCACTGCCTGACAACCTCAGCCAGCGGAGCGGTCTTACGTATAGATTGAATAACGTAGGACTCAGCGAGGAGCCTTGGGGAACCCCCAGATCCAAAGGATGGAGTTTGGACTGATACGGCGGGACGGCCACACTAAAGGCACGGTTGGCAAGGAAAGAACGGAACCACTGGAGAGCAGGGCCAGCAACGCCAGCTTCCTCCAGAAGACGCAGAAGGATAGGGTGGGATACGGTGTCAAAGGCGGCGCTCAGATCTAATAGCACCAGCGCCGCCGTTTGACCCGCATCAAGCACGGAGCGCAAGTGCTCCACCATATACAGTACAGCCGTCTCCGTGCTATGCCCAGCACGGAACCCATTCTGTGTCATGTCAAGGATATCGGCCTGAAGTAGATGGTCCGAGAGGACAGCGTTGACATGCGCCTCAGCAACTTTGGCAGGCCACGGAAGAAGTGAAATTGGACGGTAGTTCTCAGGCTTGCTGCCATCCAAGTTAGGCTTCTTGAGAATAGGCCTAACCACGGCCTGTTTCCACTTCAGTGGAACTACGCCAGATGTAAATGACGTATTAATCAGTGAGCAAAGTGGCGAGATACCGTGCGCAGCTAGATCTTTAAACAAAGCCGGCCATAACGGATCAGCCGGAGACCCAGACTTCACTTGTTGAGCCAGTTTACTAAGACTTTCAGATGTTAGGCTCGGGAAAGAATGTAACACATCCGATACCAAAGGCTTAGGAGGTCTGTCAACGAACGGAGCGACCAAGGGAAAGGCTCGGTAAATGGCATTGACCTTTTCCAGAAAGAAATCCGCAAAAATTTCACAGTGCTCCAGAGAGCTCTGGTAGGTCGCAGTCACCTTTTTGGCGGTAAGGTCTTTCAACACCTTAAAGATAGTTTTGGAGGGGTTCATGCTGGTACGAAATTGCAGGGCATAAAAGGCAGCGCGGGTTCTGCAAACTGCCCGATGATAGAGTTTCACAGTGGCCAAATACAAAACTTTTTTATCGCTGTTATAAGTTTTGCGCCAATCCCGCTCTGCGCGCCTACAGATGCTTTTAAGTGCCCGCAGCGAGTCATCGTACCATGGGCTGGAATTCCTTGCCCCAGTTTTACACAAAACTATTGGAATAAGGAGTCTAGCGCCCTAGTTACCCAATCGCAGAAGTGATCATAGCCCTGATCCGCCGACTCAATTATACCTAGCGGATCGGAAGACAGAAGCTGGAAAAAATCGTCAAGTTTCAACTTGTTCCAACGCCGCCTAGGAATATAGCGCACCATTGGTTTGAGTTGCGGAGCAGGCAAGGGGCACCAGATACGTACCAGATAATGGTCGGTCCAGGCCAGCGGTGTTGGACTAGAGATGCTAGCTTCCGCTATGTTAGTAAAGAATGGGTCTAGGGTGTGACCCCCTATATGAGTAGGCTGTGTCGCCAGCTGAACCAACTGGAGCGCCTCGAGATCTGCCACAAAACTGGACACGGTTGGACTAGATAAGTTGTCAAAATGCAGGTTCAGGTCGCCAAGAATAGAAAAATTGGAGCAACCTGCAGCCAACGTGCTAATGGCGTCTGGAAGTGCCATCCTAAAGGCCACTTCACTCCCTGGAGGGCAGTAAATCAATAGACCTGAGAGAGCAAAGTTAGGCGAGATGGCAACCTTAAACATAGCGCTTTCGCAGCCAGAAATATTTTGTCCCTGCCATATACACGAGTAGCAGGATTTAACTGCAAGAGCTATCCCCCCACCTCTAGAGGCTCGGTTAAGGGTAAATACCGAGTATTCAGGCGGGAAGGCCAAGCTCACAACTTCCGTATCAGCGTCTTGCAGCCAGGTCTCCGTCAGACAAAAAATGTCTGGCGACTCCTTACTTACTAGATCGAGGATATCTTGATGATGTTTAACCATCGACCTAGCGTTTAGGTTCCAAATACTGAGGGATGGATTTAGACTGACAGCCGCAACAGCGAGCTTATTGCATCCCCTTCTCAAGGGGGCGGGGTGTATGAACATCCCGCAGCTACACGAGAAAGGGCCGCACAGCGGACCGACCCGCGCTGCCCCACAGTTCACATGCAACTGGTCAATGGCCAGTAGCCTGTCCCTGGTGTAACACAGCATTATGAACCAATTGCATCTGTGTTGGTTGGCAAAACGATACACTGCTCTATAGTAGAAATTTACATCACTGCATCATATAATCCATTAATTTTTATGGCAGTAATTGTTAAACAATCTATTCAGTGTGCGGATCATCACATGTTTATGCATGTCAGCACAATGTCATCATGTTAATGTTGTGGCTGATCGCACCGTGTACAGCGTGTATCGGTAATTGCAGCAAAAACAACTCTCCACACAAGCATAAGATGGCCTCCAATTAACGCTTAGTGGGATTTTGAAGGTCGCTGGGCCTCACACTGCGATGCCTGACTTTTTGGGAAACAGGGCAGGCAAATTAATATGGACAATTTGATGTATGTTACATCGGCACCTGCGTGCGAAAAGAACACCTCACAGATGCCCGCCCAAAGCAGACTGGACAGGCAAGAAAAAATGTCCGAATTGATGTACCTTACGTCAGCACAGCCTCGGCCAACTTGGAGCGTGCGCCCGGCATCAATAGCATAACCATTTACGAACATCCTAATCCTGAATTGCTACAAGAATGGGCACTCTTCGTGGCCAAAACATGCAGGGGAAGGATGGAACTCTTAGTCAAGTATGCTAGAACTGACTTGGAAACAACATGCAAAGAGTTATCTAAATTAATAGAAAAAAATGGCAAACACAAGACAGAATCATGTGTTGTTATGCGCATCGGAAGAGTTCTGACTTTCTCCGAGCAAGTTGTCATTTCAGAGAGGTCTACAGATAACAGAACAACATGGGCAACAAGAATTGGTATCTACTGGGTCCAGCTCCTGTAGAGAGCCACTCGGGCTCTCCACTACTTTGTATCTTTTCCCCCACGCACGCACGCACAACCCCGGGGCGGGCTCGCGCCGGGGTATAAATAAAGATGCGGAAGACCGCTCGGGGTCTTTCCGGCTAACCAGCAAAGAGAGTCATTGTCCAGTCATTGTGTACTATAAGCGCCACGTGTCTAGGCCTTACCTCGAAGTCTACACTGGCGACGAGGCTGGTAGTTCCTAACGCGTGCCTGCTGCCTTTAGCACGCCATCCGGCTGGCATCATCCTACAGCGGTGCCCACCCGCTTCGTCGCGCCGCGGCCTCCGTACTCGAGACCCGCCCACGCGTCTCCCGTGAGGGAGCGCCTTCAGCTGGCGGGACTCGTGGAGCCTCAGCGCGGCCTCATCGTCCTGCGGGTGAGTGTTTCCTTCTGCCCCGCCTGCGCATTCACCGCGCCTTCCTCGATTCGCCGGCCGGCGTGGAGGAGGCGTGCCGGCAGCTTCCGAGGCCCGACAGCAGTTCCTCGTCTCCGCGGCCCGCAGCGGCCCCGCCCCCCGAAGAAGGCGAACGAGCGGCTCCTCTGCCGCGTGTGCCCGCAAGGCCTGCACCTGGCTCCGCCCGCGCTCAAGCGCGCCTGTATCACCGTTTCTCGGAAGCATCCGAGAGGGCAACAAGCACTGGCGAAGGCAAGCCCCACGTGCTACACCTCCAAAAAACACTGGCAAACAAAACAATCCTCACACCGGACAAAGTGTATTATACACGTGGCATCGACTTCACACTCACAGTAGGGCACTTTGAAGAAAAAAAAAAAAGGGAAAAACAAGAAAGGGGGAAGTGAAGTCACAGCAATCACTAGGAGTTGGGGAAGCATCGCAGCGAGGGGTGGCAGGGGTGAACATAACCCCCCACAAGGGCCACCTGCATCAGCGTACCATTCCAAGCCCTGCCATTCCCCAAAGTCCTAAGCGCCCTGCTTTGCGCGCATTACCAATCCCGGAAAGCACCAGACCACCTCGCATAGCGTCTCACCATGAATCAAAATGCGACTGGGGCAACCCAGGACGGGGCTGCTCAGCCTCCACCACCAGCGGTCCAGCCACCGCCACCGGCACCTGCAGTCCCTCCACAGGCCCAAGCACAAGCGGGAGCCCAAGCACCTCCTGCACCTGCACCTCCTGCCCACCTACATGCCGGCGCAGCGCCCATTCCGCCTTTCAGCGAAACATCCGATCCAGCCACGGCCGCGCTCCCCTGGAGAGCGTGGGTCGGACGCCTCAACCTATATTTCAAAGGCACCAGGGAAACGGATGGGACAGTGAAGAGTTCGCTCCTCATCTTGTACGGAGGTCAAGAGATCTACAACTTATTCGAGTCGCTCCCCAATACTGGGCCCGAGGATGACTACGACGCCGCCGTTGCGGCCCTCAACGCCCACTTCGACCCACAGTTGAACAACGACTTTGAAAAGTTCAAGTTCAAGCGCGCCTGGCAAACTGAGTCTGAATCTGTCGACATGTACTATGCTCGACTCCGTCGCCTCGCGAGCACGTGCCCGTTCACCGACCCCAGAGAAGAAATCAGGGATCAAATCATCGTCGGATGCAAATCGAAGCTGCTGAGGAAACTGATCCTCAGGCAACCAGGGATATCGCTTGACGAGATTCTTATCCTGGCCAGATCACATGAACTGTCCGATGCCAGGGCTGAAGAGATGGAGGTGGCGTTGCGCACCCCGGTCATAGCCCCGACAATGGCGCGAACCCCGACCATCAAGGAGGAGCGGGTAGATGCAATCCACAGGCGGTTCCCGCCGGTAAGGCAGAGACAAGGCCCACCGCGGAGCAACCGCTGCGGGTACTGCGGCGAAGATCATCCTGCCACCGCCACGTGTGGCGCCAAAGGCAAGACGTGCCTCAAATGCGGGCGCCTAAACCACTTTGCCGCTGTCTGCCGGGGAGGAAAGTTCAGATCAGCAGGCCCACGTGCCCGAGCAGTGACTCAGCGGATCCAACAGCTGTCAATTGATCAGGAGCGGCCCCCACCTGACACCGAAGCACAAGACAGACGACCCAGGTACGAGGACGACGAAGATGACGAGGTATACGTCATCTCCTATGTCAGCCGAGCGTCTACGAAACGAAGGCCACCACCCATGTGCTCCATCACCGTCGACGGGACGAGCGTCAACGCGCTGATAGATACCGGAGCGTCCCTCAACGTCATGGACTCGGATCAATATGACAAAATGTCCCCGAAACCGATACTGGCACCGTCTATGGCAAGAATATACACTTATGGAGGGACGGAACCGCTACCTCTTCGAGGGGTTATCCAAACCACCGTAGTCAATGGGGAATACTCTACAGAAACCAAGTTCCACATCACGGAGGGCAAGAAAGGCACCCTCCTGAGTTGCCACACCGCAGAAGATCTCGGCCTGGTATTCTTTGCCAACCAAGTGCACCAGGCACATGCGGAATTCATGCTAAAAGACTTCCCTGAGCTGTTCAAAGGCCTCGGCAAACTCAAGGGACGGAGGTTCAAACTCCACATAGACACCACCGTCAGGCCCGTCGCACTCAGGCATAGGCGGGTACCTTTCAATCTCCGGCCACATGTAGAAGAGGAGCTACGGAAGCTCGAAGATCTGGGGGTAATCGAGAAAGTGTCGGGACCGACACCCTGGGTCTCCCCGTTGGTCGTCGCCCCCAAGCTGAAGCAGCCAGGAGCCATTCGCTTATGCGTGGATATGAGACTCCCGAACACCGCCGTCAAGCGCGAGAGGCATATCACCCCCACCATGGATGATATCATAGCCGACCTCAACGGGGCGAAGTGGTTTTCGAAGCTGGACCTCAACTCAGGTTATCACCAGCTAGAGTTGGAGCCAGCCAGCAGATACATCACCACCTTTTCGACGCATGTGGGGCTGCGTCGCTACACCCGGCTCAGCTTCGGCGTATCATCGGCAGCCGAAGTCTTTCAAAACGCCATTCGTGAGGTGCTGTCAGGACTGACGGGCGTAATCAACCTGAGTGATGATATTCTAGTATATTCGTCAACCCTCGAAGAACATCACACCAACATGAGAGCGACCCTACAGAGGCTTGCCGACAGTGGGCTGACCTTACACCGTGCCAAATGTGCCTTCTACCAAGAATCGGTGGACTTCTTCGGATATACGTTCACCAGGGAAGGCCTCAAGGTAGACCCAAAGAAAGCAGAGGCGATCAAAGCGGCCAGCACGCCTCGAAACCCAACTGAAGTGCGCAGTTTCTTGGGCATGGCCACGTACTGCGGCCGGTTCATTCCGAACCTGGCTGCCATTGCGGAACCCCTCCGGGCTCTCACCCGAACTGATCAGAAATGGGACTGGACCGCGGCCGCCAACAAAGCATTCCAGAACATCAAGGCCGGTCTTCTGGACAACACCACCATGGCCTACTTCCAGCCAAGGAGAAGAACCGAACTGATTGTGGACGCTAGTCCTGTGGGACTAGGAGCCGTTCTCTTGCAAGAGTATGGTCCGGAAGAATGGAGACCAGTCGCCTATGCCAGCAAGGCACTGACCGACACAGAGACCCGGTACGCACAGATAGAGAGGGAGGCCCTGGCCATCAAATGGGCCTGCCAGCATTTTCATCTCTACCTCTGTGGACAGGAATTCACCGTGGTCACGGACCACAAGCCTCTCCTACCCCTCTTCGCTGGGACCTCAAGATTGGCTCCCCCGCGGATCGAACGGTGGGCCGTCCAGCTACAAGGCTACCGATTCAAAGTTGTGTTCCGACCTGGGGCTCACAACCCCGCTGACTACCTGTCTCGGCACCCGGACGTCACCTCACAAACACCACCCACAGAGGACGGAGAGGAGGTGGAGGAGATCGTGCACATGATCACGCAGGCCGCGTGCCCAGACAACATGACCCTCAAGGAGATTGGAGACGCCACGGCTGAAGATGAGACCCTCACGAAAGTCAGGCAAGCCCTTGAAGAAAATCAATGGGCCCGCTTCCTTGATGGTGCCGCTAGCCTCCGCCCAGAAGTCAGCCATGCAAGACAGCAGCTATGGCACATACGCAGTGAACTCAGTGTGGGAGAGGAGGGGGTGATCCTGCGAGGACACCTCCTCGTCATGCCAGAAAGCCTTCAACAACGAGCGTTAAGCCTAGCACACGTGGGACACCAAGGCATGGCCAAGACGAAGGCGCGTTTACGGAGCAAGGTGTGGTTTCCAGCGATGGACAGCCAAGTGGAAGCAATGATACGGTCCTGCCACGCATGCACGATCACCGGGGGTGAACCCATTCCAGCACCGGTGATCACGGAAGAGTCGCCTCGGGCTCCCTGGGCCCAACTCAGTATTGACTTTGGCAGCTTCCCGGATGGAAGGCACATGTTGGTGCTGGTAGATTCCTTCTCGAAATTCATCGCATCCACAGCTTTCCCACACGTCAAGAAAGTACTCAACAGGGTATTCGCCACAATGGGACTTCCCGAGGAAATCAAGTCCGACAACGGACCCCCCTTTCAAGGGAGAGAGTTCCAGTCATACCTGGAAGCCCTCCGAATCAAACACAGAAAGATCACCCCGCTGTGGCCTCAAGCCAACGGAGAAGTGGAGAGGCTGATGCGAACAATCAACAGAGCCCTTCGGATAGCGGTGGACAATGGGGAAGATCTGGAGATGGCCCTGGATCAATTCCTAGGAGCCTATCGACAAACACCGCACTCGACGACAAAGTGCAAACCCGGCTCGCGTACTGTTTAAGCGGGCCCCCAGAGATGGCATACCCACGGTGAGCGCGTGGGTACCGGCTGAGAGAGATGCCGAGGCCACCCAGGCAAGGAGACAGGCCACCAACGCCAAAGCGAGCCTACATCGCCGCGCCAAAGAACCAGACATCAGAGAAGGGGATGCCGTGGTCGTCAAGGATCGCTATCCTGGATGGAAGTTTCGAACGCCATTTGAACCCGAAGTGTGGAGAGTGGACAAGGTTCAGGGGACAATGGTCACCGCAAAGAGAAACGGACAAACCGTGACACGAAACATCTCCTGCTTCAGGAAGGCAACGGAAGCAGCCGCTGGACACCAACGAGCGGAAGAAACGGAAGTGGAAGAGCTGGTGGTCCAAGGCGCAGACGGTCCCAAGTCCCCGAGTTGTCTGCCAGTACCGCCACGAGGAGAGAGTCAACCGAGGCCAATGTCACCCGGCCTCGGCGCTGAGCCAAGTCAACCAAGGGCTCCAGAAGCGAGCGCTGATCCGAGGACAGCCCCGGCCGGGGTTGTTGAATCATCAGGGACCCGGAACCACCGCTACAGCCTAAGGCCCAATCCGATGCCCAGCCAACGGCTCAGAGACTTTGCATGGACATCCCCTTGAACTGTGGTCCGAGTGTCGGGTAGCTGAAAGAACTAAAACAAAGGAGGGATGTAGAGAGCCACTCGGGCTCTCCACTACTTTGTATCTTTTCCCCCACGCACGCACGCACAACCCCGGGGCGGGCTCGCGCCGGGGTATAAATAAAGATGCGGAAGACCGCTCGGGGTCTTTCCGGCTAACCAGCAAAGAGAGTCATTGTCCAGTCATTGTGTACTATAAGCGCCACGTGTCTAGGCCTTACCTCGAAGTCTACAGCTCCGAGATAGGATCGGAAGTTGAATATCAAGCAACCTGTATCCTTTTAGGGATTTGCCCTAGGAATTACGATCTTGCAAGCCAAATCAAGATCAGACAACATTCAGTCGAACAAAGGCAAGAGGAGGAGGAATGGCCGCAAAGAAATCCGTAGAATAACACGCAGGGGTAGCAGTTATAAACAACTAATCATCGTGACCACAGCATGAATGTCTCACAATTAATCTGCAAGTAACAAAGGTACAGATACACACAAATCGATAATCAATCTGCCATCACGAGAACTCTCACAGACAGAAGTATCCATTTTAATGTTAGGTTTATCATTTTGTCCAGGAACAGATATGGGCTAGTCCAATACAAGAATTAATCTTTTTTTGTATGCACATTAAAACTCAAGAAATTGCATGCCATGACAAAAGGTACTCACCACACTAAGTCATATGGTGAAGTTGACTCGGTATTCACCAATTTTAAATTACAGGACATTGATTTTATTCTTGGGGCACATGTTCTGGAAAGTACAAGAAAATTGCCACCAATGATAATGATTGCCACTTTAAAAGAACTAGGCTTTGTGGTAGACACTGCACCATCTAGTGGTCTTAAACCTAGATCAAGACTGAATCCAAACATGGTATACAAACATGGTACACAATAACATAGAGGCATTCCATACAGTTATGATTAGGGAATTTTGACACACTGCTGAAACTTCTGAATTTGAAAATCTCACAAAGCAACTGAGAATAATCCTACAAGGTCTCATGAAAGATTCCATCACAGTTATTAAACCATCCGATAAGGGCGGCAATATAGTGGGGATGGATGTCTCAGATTAGAGAGCAGACGCCATAAGACAACTATATGATTCAAGTTGCTATGAAAGAATTCCATCCGCACATACCATGACCATTTTTGGGACTGGCATACCAACAATTTGTTGGATATTGATGAATACAGATTCTTAAAGATCGAACACCCTGCAACACCATGTCTGCATATGCTCCCCAAAATTCACAAGGATGCCCCTAGACCACCAAGAAGACCAATAGTATCATCTAATAGGGGTCTAATAGAAAATACTGCCATTTTTCTTGACCATTTCTTATCTTCCTATTTACTTGGCTGAAGATCCTATTGTGGAGAAAGCACCGATTTCTTATGTAGAATTCATTACATTAAATGGGAGGACAACTATTCCATGATCACCCTAGATTTTTGCTCATTATTATACATGTAGTGAGCACAGATTGGGAGTAGACACATGCAGGTATTTCAGTCGGGACAGATCTATTTCTTTGTTTGATCATATCAACATGTTAAACAAAACATGCAATTTTGCCAACGCTCGGGCCACCATGGAAATCTTCTTCGCCCACAGTTTCGCGAATATGGTCCTTGGCTGGTGGGAGGAGCAGGTGGTCTGGAAGTAAACCAACGAGTAATATACCAACCATATCCCAATATGGAAAAGGTATGTATATTGGCAGAACTGAGCTACCTGTCAAGAAGAGATAGATATTAGAACCTCTTTGTGCCATAAAAAATAATCATTCTGCTTATACTGTGGCACATCTCTTTGCAAAGGAGGATTCATCATTTTGCATGCTGAAAGCCATCATACCCATCTACATATGTGGATCATCCCCTATGGGGAGCTCCTAATAGTACATCATAATTGCAGTACTGAAAAGTCAAATAATAAAGAACAACAGAACATGATGGAACACTTTAAAGAATGTGGGTATCCCCCCAAAAGTCTCAATCAAGCTAAACAATAAGTTCAAACCATGAAATGCAAGTATGTCCTTTTTAAGGCAAAACCTAAGAAATGAACTATGGGAAACATCCTTTACCGTGTTATGGGATATTGTAAAACCAGCGTGGCTGCGTAGAAACCACTTCTTTACCCTCCATAGGGCTTATTATTCACCCCAGAGGTTGTCCAAATTCTCACCTGGTAAACCGGTGGCCTGCCCTCGGTGTGGACAAGTCGAAGCCTCAGATGCACATATGTTTCACGATTGCCCACATTTAACATCTTACTGGCAATCAATAAGCAACAGACTAACATCTTCTACAGGCACCATGGTGAATATAGATCTAGGCCTTGTAATCTTTGGAGTAAACGACAAAAAGCGTAGTGCAAATAATAACCTTTTGTTCTACTCAATTTTGGTGGCTCGACGAGAGATTTGTAAGCGTTGGAAAGAGGCCCCCCCCCGACACTACAAGATTAGAGTTCCTCCATGCTTTCTATATCGAAACTAGATTTATCTAGAGGAGGTAAACCAGAAAAAAGAGCTTTTTGGTTGAAACTCGATTGGTCTTGATGAGTAGAAACTGGTTTTTTTTTTTCTTTTTGTTTTTTTTTGTTTCTCCCCAGTTCCAATGATTACGAAGCCATGTCGAACTCCTTTTTGCTTACTCACATCTGTCCTTCATACCTAAGGTCAATTGTGGCATAGGCGGTGGTGTAATTTGGCTAATGACAAGTTCCATCTTATATTGTTAATGGGGTTGTGACTTAGCGTTAAGCTAATCTAGCTGTAGGGTCATGGCGCCCCCTCTTAAACGACCGACCCCCACCAGTCATGTACTGAGACAGCATTTTAGTCTTCCAAGTCACACTCTTTCGAGCCCACGGCTCTGATGGTTCAGCCATGGTTGAGATGAGGAACAAAAAAAAAATGTAACAAAAAAAAAAAAAAAAAAAAGAAAGTGGACACTAATGATCCTACTCCTGAATTTATAACTACCTATAACATGGGCTCCTACAAAATCAGAAATTGCCTCCAAAAACATTGGGACTTAATCACTAATGACGCGGTTAATGACAAAAGTGTAGAAGCTTATAAAAACCCAGATCTATTAGTGGTGTGCTTGTTCACAGCTACTCTAATCGTGAGCAAACACATTCATGGTTAAAAGAGCAACAGGGCTCTGCACTCTGTAAGTACACATGAATGTTTAGCTGGCCGTCTTGGGCCGGCCAAACAGTCATGTGCCCTTTGCATTACAGCCTGGGTGGAGAACATGCCCAGGCTCCTATTCCCCAGCTGAATGCCGAACTAGGGTGCTCAGACCAATCACAACACTGCATTGCAGCATTGTGATTGGCTCAGGGGAACCTCAACCTGGGTGCTTCCTGTTCCTTGAACATGTGGGACAACAGCTGAGAGGTACAGCGAGGTGGTAAGTTCTTTTTTTTCTTTTTTTACAGCCCTGTTATTCCTCTGTCCCTACCCCCGCACCACGCTACCCGCCCGCCACCCTGAATCAATCCAACCACTCCTGCAGGGGGCACCCTTATCTGGTTCCCCTTTGAAGAGGAATCCGGGTGGGGAGGGCACTGTTTACTCTAATATGAATCTTTGGGCTACATAGCTGGCCAACACATAGGCGATCATACGTGGGCCTAGCCCAGTTTTCAAAGAGGGCTGCTTGAAGTAAATGCCAGTCGACCCAATCAAAAGCCTTCTCCACATCTAGTGGGAGAAGGATAGTTGTGGTATTGGTGCATTCCACCACATCCACAGCATTTACAACTAATCGCACGTTGTCCCTGACTTGCCTGTTCTGGAAGAAGCCAAACTGGCAGCTAGACAGCAGCAATAGCGGAACTGAAGCACAGAGACGCTCTAAGGCATGGGCAAAGTGGGCTCTGGCCCAAGGCCCCTGTCTTTCAGGGGGCTCCTTGATAGTGCCAGCTCTGTTCTGCAGGGAGTCTTGTCTTGCTGACCTTGAATAATTTGTAAACAGATGGTTTTAAATACAATTTCACTTTCATTTATTTATTACGTTTTTTTTTTAAATATCTGTTTATTAATGCACACAAAAGAAAATCATAAACACATACAGTAAATACACTGGGTTGCGTCTCACACACATTACATATATATGTATGACCTCCTGATCAAAGAAAAACATCAGAAATAATAACATACGGGTTCATGGGTTCTCCGACATTACTGGATCATCCGGTTCGACAGGGGGAGCGCATATATCCCCCCTATATGTATTCCAGGTCCCCCAGATCTTGCCCCATTTCTTGGGTCTTCCCCTGGCCACATACACCGCCCGCTCTCTAAACATGCACCAATCTAAATCTTCCATCCATTTCCCAGCAGTAGGCGGCTGATTCACTCCCCACAGCTGTGCAATATTGCACTTGGCAATCCCGCAGGCCAACGTGGCCCAAATCTTTCCATGGGATGAGAGGTCAGTCGGGTCCCAGATGTTCAGTAGACACCGCCGTGCCTCCAACACAAAGCTCACTCCCCAAGCCTCACGTACCTTGGCATGAATAGCAGACCAATACTCCTGAATCAGAGGACAGTCCCACAACATATGAAAGAACGTTCCAGCCACACCACAGCCTCTCTTGCATGCATCACTCGCAGCCAAGCCGATTCGCACCATCCGTGTGCCGGTCACATAGCAACGGTGGAGAATCTTTAATTGAACCAGCCGGAGCCTCATTTAAATTGCAATGACCCTCTGAGAGGCCACAGCCTCCTTCCAGTCCTCGTCATCTAGCATCAGCCCCTCAGCTGCCCACTGATCCCTAAGTACCACCAGGGGATCCTCCGTGTGGTTAACTAGTTTCTTATAAATCAAGGAGATCGTCTTCGTGGGAAGAAGACCATCCAATACTCGGTCCTCCAAAGGGGAAGCCTCTGGGAGCGCAGTCTCCCGGGGAATACCGGCAAGCAGCGCATGTCTAATCTGGAGGTAACGAAACCTCTCGCTCCCTTGCAGTTGATACTGTTCCTGCAGGGTTTCAAACGTAAGGATACCGTCCTTAGCCCAGAGATCCCCCACACGGGAGATCCCAATGAGGTCCCATTTGCCAAAGCCCTTGGACTTCCATAGACTGCCTAGACGTTCAGAATTCCAGAGAGGTGTAGCCAGTGTAATCCTCCCCTACCACCCAAGGGAGCGGTTAACCTCATGCCAGACCTGAAGCTTTCATTTATTTTTAATGCTGAAATTGGACCGTTAATTCAAAGCAGTTCTGAACAAGGGCCCCCAAAATTCATCCGGCCCAGGCCCTCAAAATGCTTAAGACGTTTCTGCTGAATTAACCAAGTAACTAAAATCGAATAAAAATGTTACCATCAAAATTGAGCAGTGAGATGGGCTAGTAAGAGGTTTCAGTAATGATATGACGATTGATTCTGTCGTGGTTAAGGATTGCTGTTTTAGTGAGGAGAAAATAATTTAAGACCCCGCATAGTTGCTCTATTAACAGTTTGCAATAAACCTTATAGAATGAATTAGAGAACCCAATAGGACCCGGGCCTTGTTGACTTGTAATTGTTGTATGACGGCTCTCACCTCATCCAGAATGATAGGGTCCTCTAACTCACCAAGAGTGGGGTCTATATGAGGGAGGTTAAAATCCTGCAAGTAGCGGTCCTGGGTGTCAGCTGATGAAGGTTGTGCCCGGTATAGGGTGGTGTAGTAGGACGTAACAAGATCAAGAATTTCGTAGATGTCTGTGTGGGGTATGCCTGCATCGTCTTTGATAGAGGAGATATGGTTTCTCGTCGGTTTCTCTCTCAACTTATATGCCAACAATATGTTGGCTTTATCTCCCTTCTCAAAATATTTCTGATTAATGGAAAGCAGCTTCTGATCCGTGTCAGTCATATATAGCTGCTCCACGGATGCGTCAGACCACTCTATAGACTCTATTTGAGGCTGCTGCTTTGTGTTGGGCCTCAAGCCAGGATAATTGGGCTTCCAGGTCCACCTTTTTGGCCTTTTTCAATTCAGTAAAGATGGTGACGTGGGCTTTACCACTTCGCCCCTCAACACCGCTTTGGTTGCATTCCACAAAGTAGCTCCCAACACTTCTCCAGTATAATTCTCATTGAAATAGCACTCTAGAGATTCCTGTAATTAATCTCTCAGTGCCAGATGACAAATAGCCATCTCATTAATACACCAAGGGGGCGCCAACATATAACAGTAGGAATACCGGGCGCAATCAGGCAGAGTTTGAGTGCCAATGGTGGCTGATAGAATTAGTGGTTGTAGTGGTAGGGAAATTAGGAAAGAGTCGATTTGTGTATGAGTCTCATGAATGTTGGAATATAAAGTATAGTGTATCTCTCCACCATGTGTCTCCCTCCAGATGTCTAGTAGGTTAAGTCTAAAATACCTTATGTTAGTGATGGTGGGACGGGGTATAAGTTATAATGTGCCACAGAACAATCAACCGTGGAATTCAGGACTATGTTGAAGTCTCCCCAATAATTAAGTCACCTTTAGCAATGTTTGCTACCCGTGGTAATATTGAGCTAAAGAAATCACCCTTATGATCAGTGGGGCGATATATGGAGAAAAGCATAACTATGTATGAGCCCACTTTGTCCCTCAAGTCCATCCCCTGTCCTTTCCAGGCAAGTATGTTTGCTCAGTGGTTAAGAGCAAACCTCACCTTAACAAAAGAGCCACCCTCTTGGTCTTCATGTGGCTAGTCGCATGCAATTGACGGGGGTACCGATATGATTGGAGTCTTTTAGTGTCAGAAAGGAGGAGGTGTGTCCCCTGTATCATAGCAATATCTACATCCTTAGTGTAAAGCCATTTTGGGAGTGCTTTCCTTTTCATCCGGGAGTTCATCCGTTGAATAGTCAGTGAGGTTATGTTGAGTTGATGGATAACTTAAAGGACAGGATTCTTGCCCTATCATTGTCAGCATCAGTATTTGTGGAGTAAGCCCTGCTGGTAGTAGTGTAGTCAACAGCCACCGTCATGAAAGTAAATGTAATTAAAATTAAGAGGGAGAATAGCAAAGGTTAATTTGGATTATTGATGAGCATTGGAAAAAATTATTGCCAAATGTTATTCAAATGTGTCTACGGGCGTGCCATATGGACAACCGCAATTAACATTTGAGACTGTGTTGTCAAAGGTATAGCCCATCAGTTTCTGGAGGCCATATCTAAAGAGTTGAGTCAAGCTCTAGAGATGCCAGCTCTGGTGAACTGTGTTCTTTCTGAAGGCCAAATCTGAAGCGTTATTCTCTGTTCTGGAGGTTTAGTCTGGTGTATTGTATACCGTTTTGGACGCCACCTTTGACTCATTATGGTAAGCTCTGGGAGCTGCCTCTGGCATATTGTGTGAACGTCGGAAAATCACATATGATATATTGTGTAAAAAAGCAAGTATGTTTATTTATGTGTGAGTTTGTGTGGCTGGGTAAATAGGTGGTTGGATAGATGACTGAGTGGGCGAATTTATGGGTTTGTGGGAGGATGGAGGATTAAGCTGGGCGGTTACTGAGTGAGCGGATGTGTGAATGGATGGGTGAGAAGTGGTTGAATGTCTGGTTGTACACAAGAAACTTAAGTAAATGGATTGTTAAAGTGCTGTGTTCCAATGTTGCTTGATGATTGAGATTGTGTTTGTGATTGTGTAGATGGGTGTATGGATAGACTGATCAATATGGATGGTTAATGAATGGATTCAAGAGTGACAATTAACCAGTGTTTGGGTGTATGATTGGTTGGTTGAACAAGTGCATTAAGAGGTGAGCAATTGAGATATGAGAGGGTGATATGAGCATACAAGGAGGGAGAAAACAACAATCACAAGTGTCTGCGAGAGGGGCCGCTTTACGTATTGGGGACGCAAGTGGCAGGAATGGCCATCAGAAACCCCTGAAGGTCACTTAGATAGAAAAAGGACAATAAGAACATTATATCTGCTGCTTTTGCTAGCAAAAGTGACTCCTTTTTAGGTCTCGCCATAGGAGGAGACCTAATGCCATCGGCAGAGCTTTTTCAGCAAAGAAGTGCACGCGTTGCATTGCTTTCAATGAAACGTGTGCACATCTTGGCGATTTCCTTTCAGGAGTGCGCGGCGCCATGTGGTGGCGCCATATGGTCGCACGCTCCCGAAAGGAAATCGCCCATGCCCCCTTCCCTTGCTGCCACTTTCACTGCCGCGCGGCAATGCTTGTTTATTTTTGTTGCTTTTCACTTTATGAAGCACCTTCAAATTAACCTGTTGCGGAGAATTAATCACAGCATAGACTTTCTTTAACTCACTCCCATTGCGCATTGCGTTAACTAGATGCAAGTATACGCTCTGTTTTCTATAAAAGTACATTAGTCCACTTTCTACGTTTAATGCCGTACGTCGACACGCAACGTACCTTTCACCATTTAATAAATGCGAGCATGAAAGTGAACTCTAAACACTCCCTGAACTGTTACAAGATGAGGAACACGCCACATTAAATCGGTAAGCGAACATAGCCAACTAACACTTATAAGGTCCCAAAGGCGAGACCTATTGGCTGTGCCAATGCTTGTTCAGCATTACTCCTGCCTGTGAAACTTCAATTTGCATAGAAGAGGATGAGTGCACCATGCTTGCAATGTGTGCCAAGGAAAACATCTGCAAGGAAAATGAATATGTAGTGGCATTTGTCAAGTCTTTCGCTATAGTCCATTTTCTTGCAATACAAAATTATCCTTAGAGTCCACTGGGTCGACATGTTTCTTGCAGTTGTGGCCTCATTGGGTCTGTGGCATTGGTCAGGACTAATTCAATGCCCTGATCTATGAAGTTGAATCGGATTACTGATGTAAAATCAATTCCTAATATGCTTTATATTTTAATGCAAAATATAATCACTAAAAATAACTCACATTCATTTCTGTCGTTATTGTAGTTGAAAGTGAAACTCATCAGGGCCCATGGGGTACATGTGCCTGGTCTCGTCTTATGAGGAGAATTTCCTCTGTGGAACTAAACCTCTGTCTGATCCCCGGAGATTAGTAGAAGAGCATATTTATGTCCAGGGAGTCACTCACTGTCTTTGATGAGGTGGCCCCTGCCCGTAGGGAAAGAATAGCAAATAGTAGGAAGGGGACCCCCTGGTACACTCTAGAACTGAGAGGGGAAAAACAAATACTCTGGCGGAAACGTCCTGACCCTGAATTTAAGGACGTTGATAAAGCAAAGTTGGCCTGCTATAAATCCTCGATTATTAGTACTAAATCTGCGCACTATGAAGCTAGGATTAGCGAAGCGATTGACACTCAGAAAGAGACATTTGGTGTACTTAAAGAGCTGAGTTGTCCGATAGAGCCAAGGACGGCCACTAGTCAGGTTGATTGCGACAAGATGCAGGATTTCTTTCTGACTAAGGTGGAAGATATTATCACAGACATTGGTAATACAAGCATTACCCCCTGCCCCTTGTCAGTGGAGGACTTGGTGAATTTTCAGAGTACTACTCTATCTGTGTTTCCCGTGCTTGAACACATGACTTAGCCCATATTGTGGCCAAAGTTAAATCTGGGTCACCTGAGGACCCTTGTCCACCGAAGCTGTTTAAAACCATCATTCGACTGATAGAGGAAGAGGTGTTATCCATATTAAATCTGTGTCTGGCTACAGGAAGGGTTCCACTGAGGTTTAAGGAAGCCCTGGTGATCCCACTGTTGAAAAAGGCTGGGGCGGTCGCCAGGATCCATAAAAAGTTCCGACACATTTCCAGACTCTCCTTCCTGGCAAAAGTCCTTGAACAACACATACTTAGGGTCCTCTAGTCTTTTGCTGAACAACATCGGCTGCTACACACTCTGCAAGCCGGTTTCATGGCACATAACAGCACCGAGTTGGTGATGCTCTCAGTGCTGGATGACCTGCGGCTTGCAGAAGATAAGAAGATCCCCTCTGCCCTTATTCTTTTGGACCTCTCAGCCGCATTTGATACGGTGAACCATGTGCAATTGTTAACCCGTGTCTGGCGGCTGGGAGTCACTGGGACAGTCCTCCAATGGTTTACTTCCTTTCTGGAGGACCAGTCTCAAAGAGTCCAATTAGGAGACCATATGTCTAAGCAAGGTAATTTACAATGGGGGGGGTCCAACCCTCCTTTTCCCCTGATGCATCTGTAGCTTCTCCCTGCCCCTTCCTTTAGGAGTCCGAGGTTTCAGCGCTGGGATACTCGAGGGTGACTACGCGCTCTATAAAAACCTAAAATAAATAAATAAATAAACAGGGCTCCGCATTGTCCCCTCTACTGTTTAATATTTACCTTCAGCCCCTGATAGATGCATTGTTAAGAACAGACTGTCAGGTGTTCAACTATGCCGACGATACGCAGTTAATTGTGCGAATCGACAACTCTCTTGAGTCACAGCATAACGTTCAGAACATCCTTTGGCTTACCATGAATTGGATGACTTCCAATTCATTGAAGGTAAACCCAGATAAAACAGAAGTGCTCGGCCTCACTTCAGGGGTCTCGCCCTGGTCCAACCTTTTCTGGCTCCAGGAGCTGGGTACCAGCCCCGCGCCGGTGCTCGTGGTAAGGAGTCTGGGTATAAAGTTGGACACTGGACTAACCCTAAATGACCAGGTATCTGCTGTGGTGGGGAGTTGTGTTGGCTTGATGCGGCTACTCCGGAAATTGGCGACCTTGCTGTCTTCTTCCACCCTGCAGTCGGTCGTGACGGCGTTAATCCTGTAACGCCTTGACTATGGTAATGCAGTCTACACGGGGCTTCCCGAAAAACTTCTGGGGAAGCTCCAAGTGGTCATGAATGATGCGGCAAGGTTAATTTATAAACTGCCAAGAAGAGCCCATGCCACCCACCTACTACAGCACCTACACTGGCTTCCCATCAAACAAAGGGTTAAATTTAAGGGGCTTTGCATTGTACACAAGTCCCTGTTCGGAGAGGCACCTAAATACATTAATGACTGCTTAAGGCCTTATATGCCCGGACGCTCCCTTCGGTCACCAAAGTCTGGTCTGTTAGTTTGTCTACGCTATAACAGAATGGCCCTATGGGGGCAGGCTTTTTCAGTTACCATCCCCAGAGTTGGAACAAAACTGACGGACGATATGCGTAAGGAATCTAGCTTACTATCGTTCCGGAGGAAACTTAAAACCCTCCTGTTCAGGGAGGCATTTGGACAATTTGTAGGTGGAGTATAGTGGCGCGGAAAGGAGTCTGGATTTTCTATTCTAGCGCTTAGAAACCTCCTGGTGATTAGCGCTCTATAAATAAAATGATAACATAACAAAACATAACTGTTTTTATTTAACCTTACCATGCAGTCAAATTGTCAATAACTACAAAATTTCCCTTCCTTATTTTAGGTTTCCATAGGTCATTTTAGATCCACTGTGTGTTTCGTCCCAGTTTACCCTCCGCAACCGCTTGGATTAAAAAAGAAACCTTCAGCAGGGCGAAGTTCAATAAACCACATTGGAATTTTGAACTTGGAACAAAAGATCTCCTTAAAGAGTTCTGGAAGGATACCTGTCGGGTTTGCACCCCCCACCTGACAAGGAGCAGGACCCAATGATGACCACCTGGGGGGGGGAGAGGGATCTGCATCCTAACAAGGGATGCCCAGCGGCAGCTCTTCTGCTGGAACCGAAGAGCGTTGCTCCACTTACATTACCCCCAAGGCCGAAAAATAAATAAATGGTAATCATCCCTACCCGAACAGAGGGTCAGGACGTGACTGGGTCGCTGCTGAAGGACAGTAGCAGGGAAGAAGGTGGGCTGCACTTGTTTAAAGTGCGCATGTCTTTTTGGCCGTCTTGCCACGGCCAGCCACACAAGCGCACTTTAAATCTCTCAACCCAGCTGTATTAAGAAAGCTGAGGTTGAGAGTAAGTGCAGCCAGCCTCTAGAGCGCTGTGGAGCGCGGAGTGAGGCTCCTCCCTGCAATCAGGGCGATGCTCACATGCTGCATGAGAGCAGCGCCAGAAATGGGCAAGGGACTGCTGTGGAAGGAAGAAGGCGTCCGCGCCGGAGGACGTCTTGTTCGTCTACAGGTTCGTTTTTAAAATATATTATTTTCGCGTGCGAATCCACCCCCCTACCTCCCCATACACGCCAGCCGCTACTGGAGATGCTCCTACATTAGAGACTATCCCTAAAGTAGCCAACAACTGATCTGTAACTCACAAGCAACCTTTAGAGTTAGAGTTTGGAGGATGCATTACTCCGTCACAAACGTGAGGGATATCCTGTCCGCCATGTTAAATGTGCAATATATTCAATGGCACTTGTAAAGTGGTGGAAGGGATATTCGTCATGCTTGTGATGGATCACCGCGTCTGCCAAACTCTAAATCAGGCCGGTAGTTCTGGAACGTCATACTTTGGGTATATGCTTGCTGGGTGGAAAGGCTTCAATTCTTGTAGCAGGTGACCCTGTCCTAGAGGTGGAGCTCTCCAGAGATGTCATTCTACATGGCATGCTGGTGCAAAATATGAAATATATTTGCATAATGGATGATTCTAACCAAGGTTCAGCTGGGGGAGGTGTAGTTGAAGGGGTCTGAGAGCCATTTGGGGCAAATATTAAAAGGATTGATTGACTCCCCGCAGTGCCACCCCCACCCACATTATTAAATAAGCCTGGAATCCTTGGGGACTCTTAGCCAAGTTCCTGCTGCCTGTTTCAGGCCTGTAGAAAAGTATAATGCGCACTCATAGATGCTCTGTAGTCCTTTATGCTGAGTAATACCATTTATTGTGGCACACCGTCACGTACACGCTGAAAAACTTTAAGTGCGAAGTAATAATGATGGGGTGAAAAGAAATTGGCAAAAAGAATGAGAAGCTAAGGAGAGAAAAAGAGAGAAGATGGAGCAAGTAATGTATGTAATGTAATGTAATGTAATGTATTGGCATTTATATAGCGCACTACTTACCCGTAGGGTCCCAAGGCGCTTCGACCGCTGCGAAACCCTTCCTGGCTTCCCTGAGAGATGGTCCCTTAATGGGTATCTCCAGGGTGAGACCAGGCATCCCCGGCGGTCTGGTGGGGCCGTTAGTGAAGATGAGGCAAGCTAATGCCCAGAGTTGCCGAGTGTGATCGCTGATCAGAGTGGGCACCGAGGCGAGAGAATTATCGAGTCCGCTGACCCTGGTCCAGAAACCTGCCGCGCCGGGAATCGAACCCTGGTCCCGGGTCGTCCTCTGCTCTCGGGTCTGCCGCCTCTAACCAGTGAGCCACACTACTTCACTTCGCAAGGTGGCTAGCCTGGAAAAAGGCGGAGAGAAAGAGGTTGTATTTGCACATATATCAAGAGAGGGTGTTACAGGTGTCGCATAGAGAGAGCTAGCAGACACAAAGATTGAGAGGGAGATAAAGCTAAAGAGACATTGATAGCAAATTGTACAAGCTGATGAGAGGTAAAGGGTCGAGACCAAATAGGATCTGTGGAAAAAATAAGCAAGGAGAAAGGCGGTGAGAGAGAGAGAGATAAAGGGGGGGGGGGGATGTGCTGTGAGGAAAAGAGGGGAATGAAAGAGGAGCACAATATATAAAGAAAGAGTGAGATGGTGAGAGCGTAGCATATTTAAAGGAAGTTGAAAAAAACAAGAAGATTGAGAGAAAATGAATCGTGAACAACTGAAGGTGAAATGAACGGAAAAGGGAACTGGAAAGTTAAGATCAGACTGGAAGACAAAAATGAGAGATTAAGAAGTGGCGGCGAAAGGGAAGCAATGGAAATGCATGTGAGAGAAGGGAGGTAGACATATGACCTGATCGAGAGGACGGGGCGGCCTTTGAAACAAGGATCCACAAGAACCTCCGAGGAAGACTGCACACGAAAAGATGTAAGGAGCACATAGGTTAAGCAGGTGAAAAGGAAAAGGGGGGATAAACGTGAGGCAAACAACCTCTATAGGGTTGAGTCGAAGGGAACGGAAAGACGCTCAGAAGAGAGGGTCCGGAAGCGGAAGGGAGAGTGCAGTTCAGGATGTAGTCACAGGAAAACGAGGTGAGTCTGCAAGGGAGGGGACCTTGGGAACAGGGGCCAAGGGTATGTTGATGAAGGGCTAAAGGTGTGAACACTGTCACTTGGGGGCAAATACAGAGGTCTTGAGACTGAGGGAATGAACGGGCATCAGAAAGGAGGTCAAAACGCATGTATATGTATTCGAATATTCAATCCAGGGGCATGATGGGATATTTTGTAGCATTTGTGCGTCACATTTCTGATAGCTATATTTACAATATTCGTTCCCCCATACCTCATCCATACACACAAATCAAGTACATTTAGCCCATCAAGCTTTGCACCGAAACAGGACACATAATGTACTGCTCTCATTTTTGCAATGGACACCACACCCACCTACATGATTCATGCCGATGTAACCTGAGACATGCAACATTTGTCACACAAGGCACTTAAAGTGTCACTCCTAAGGCCACGCACTTGATGAAGTTACTTTTAAATCAGCTATCCCTTAACTCTAATAAAATCAAGTTGACTGCGGCGAATCTTGAATCTTGCTCCTAAACCCTATTTGCAATGTGTGCTTTCAAGCATTGCCCACCTCCAATCCCCTGGCGGTCCTTTACCCTTTTCTTAACACTTTGCCGTCCTCCAGGACCCCAAATTTGTCAGTCGTAGTAAACAAGCATTTGCAATGCAATTGGTCTTGCCTTTGGGACTTTAAATGTATTTAGCTATGCAGGACATTAGTCTGGGTGCTGAAACGTCTACTGTTCTTTAACATGGAGGGAAAGTAAGCACCAAAATGCGTGACACGCCAGGCATGGGAACATATGGAGAGAAATAGTGCCTTTTCCATGGGAAATGGTATAGTCCAAAGCTCTGTTTTTAATATAAAATCAGGCCTTCGGTGGTCATATCACTGAAAATACAAGATTTGAAAAAAACATTATTGTCTACGGGTGCTCGTGAAAGACAATTTCTATGGACTGGAATCTAGAGAATGCTAAAGTGATCCTGGTATTTCCCTAACCTCTGCTAGTAATTTTCTACAAGAAAGTTTTGTTTTTTTTAAAATCTTTTTATTAGTTTCAAAACAAAGAAAATAATAGACAGGTGCCATACATTCAGACATAATAAAACGGCGAGCCGATGTAGATACAGGATGGATACTAAGCAGTGACGAAATAGCTGAGACGCCTACGCCAATGTATGAGAAACAGGATGTGCCACAGTACAATATACAATTCACATTAAGTGCAAGCTCCCAGAGTCTGCCCACCCATAGAATCAGGATAATAGGAGAAGTATGAGCACCAGATACTGGAATACCAACAAAGTCAGGATGTTCCACCAACTATACTTATAAAAGGAAAGTGAAAGAGAGTGTGAAGAAAAGAAACCATAAAAACAAAAAAGAAGACAAAACAATAAACGCATCCCCCCACCCTGCACCCCTGCATATGGCTGTCGCCTAACCCCAACTAGCAGTGTGCCTGTCGCCCCAACTAACTAAATACTAAAAGTAGAAAAATGGAGGAGGGCATCTTCATACATGCCCCCGGTCTCCACTCCCCCCCCCCTCCAAAGCCAAGAATCCCCAGACTAAGGTCTCGAAATCTATTAAGCTGCAAATACGTAGCGCAACAGGGGAAACTCCAAACACCGCCCCACCACCCGAACGCATCGTGGTTGCAAATCCCTTGTCAAGTAATACCCGATGGCAAACTCAATCACACAGTTTCATCCTTGACCCCGGCGGAGCTCCCAACCAAGCAAACACCGGCGGGGCCCTAACCGGGCCACCGGGCCAGGGACCCCCGTCCGCCGCTCCAATTGTACGTCGTCACCCCTCCTTCGATATTCACCAATTCAGCCAGCCATCGTCAACTTCGGTCCAAGGGAAAAAAAAATGTCACCTCGGTAGACCGGACCCTGTTACACAACTACAACTGATGTTGTTCAACTGAAACCCGGCGGGGCCAGTACTCGAGACCCCGGCTTCCAGGCTGGTCTAGGCCGCAAACTGCCACACGACGTATCTTTGTCTACCAAACTGGTAGAAATCTCGGGATTGCACCGTTATGCTCCAGTCCGGTTCATACACACGGAGGCAGGGCGCAAAAACAACAGGATAAATAACAGGATCTTCTGGCAGGAGACGGAGGTCGGCGGAGCCGGGAGCTTACGCGGCCATCTTGTTTGCTGGCGTAGCTCCTCCCCCTCTATCAAGAAAGTTAAATAGAGGCAGTTGCCAAAAAAAAAGAAAGTCCCTAAGCAGAAAGCAATTCTGGTATTTTACTGATCTCTTCAGGTCGTTTTCTATCAAGACGGTTAAATTGAGGCAGTTGAACAAGCAGAAAGCAATTCTGTTTTTTTGCTGACCTCTACTGGTCGTTTTCTATCAAGACAGTTATATATAGAGGAGCTACGACACCAACCAAGATGGCCGCATAGTCTCCCGGCTCCGCTGACCTCCGTCTTACGCTCTACTATCCTGCCACCTATCCTGATTTCCTGCCCTGGATCCGTGTGTGTGACCCGATTTGCACTCCGATGATGTGATCCCGGAGTTTCTCCGACATCGTGGAGCGGAGTAACGTCGAGGACCGATTTGAGGCCTAACCCATCCGAGAAGCCGGGGACTCGAGTGCTGGCCTAGCCGGGTCCGAGTTGAACAACAACGGACTGTTGAATGCGGTTGGGTCCGGTCTCTGGAACATTCGGAATTTTGGGATTGCTCTGCTACCATCTGCTGCCTGGTGCTCTATAGGAGGTGAGGTGACGAGTGACGCACGGGGCTGTGCTGCGGGGGTCCCGGACCGGGGGTCCGGCATTCATATCGCCGGTGCCCCTTGGGTTGGAATCTCGCTACGCGCTACTGCACGCTAACAGTCTGTCCCTCATGGCTCATTCCTGCTCCGCCTAATCCTCCCCCGGAGAAGGCGCCTCTCCGTGGGGACCACCATGCCTGAGGAAAAATGGAGGCTGACGGAGCAGGCTCAAAGTGGCCCGTCATTGCGGACGGTGCTGGAGGCCCTTGTGGCACTTCAGGAGACTGTTAAAGCTCAGACCTGCAGCCTGTTGTTGGCGGTGGATGGAATCAAAGGATTGAGACCGGATCCTGACTTGACGCCCGAGACCCGGCGGCCAGCTCGCCTTTCGATTGATGCCCCGGTGGCGTACTTAGACCCGGCGCTGGAAGCTGTATTTGCCCCCATCGCAGTGGAGCTACCCGAAAACTGTGCTTGGTGACTCAATTAATTCGTTGGAATCCCCGGTTTTGCAACTGTCGGTACATTTACATGCTGTCCCCACTTCGGTTCCTTTTAATTGGTACTGTGAACTGTTTTAGACTGTGTCGACCCCCCTCCCCAGTCGGTCTATCAAGATGGCGGATGGGATAAAGCCTGGCTTCGGAGACGGGGAGGGGCATCGTTGGTACCAGCCGACTAATTTGGGACCTGCCGTTCCTTTTTCATCTGTGGACCCCTGTTCTGCCAACTTCTGTGTAACATTCGACATTTTGAGGACGGGGCTTTCTTCCCCTTACGGACTCAGCGAATTTCATCGACGGGGCCAAGGCTGAGATTGTTGTCTGGGTTGTTCATTGTGGTACTATGGTTAACAGGATTGTTTTATTGAACTAACGGAGTCCGGGGCGGGGTTGGTTAGGACGGGGGCAAGAGACCGGGAGTGCGTTGAATAAAGCCCTCCTCCATTTCCCCTCTTCGGGTGGGGTTTAATTTCTTTCTCTTTTTTCCCTGTTTCTTCTATATTTCGGGTTTCGGTTTTTGGGCGACAGGCACGCTGCTAGGGGGGTAGGCCGTAGTCATCTGCAGGGGTGCAGGGTGGGGGGATGGGGGATGGGAGTTTTGTTTTTTCTTTGTTTCTATGGCCCTTTTTCTCTTCTTATCTTTCTTTGGCCTTCTCTTTTCTCTTTTTCCGGGTCAGTGTAGTGGGTTCCTTGTTTGGTCCATCTCTGCTTTCACATCTGTGTCTCAACTCTCGCAATGTTTCGGGGCCACGGGGCGGGCATAAATGTTGGCGCGAACCGTACTAGTATACTTGTTTATCCGGGTGTCGACTGCTTAAACGCCACTGACCTACATGAAAACGAATTACCTCTGGACACATTGCTATTTCGCTCGCCCCCACTTCATAGCTTGAGATATTGTATGGCACCTGATCCTTCTATATTATATTATAAAATGAAACCTTTTGTATCCTGTTTCCAATTTGATATGTCTTCCAACCAGTACGCATTGTGGATGTAGCGACTATGCTCCCCGGGAGGCTGGGTCTGAAGTTTTGATCGTAGTATTGTGTTGCAATTGCTTAGCGGCCAGCCCTGGGGGTTGTAGGCCCGTGTTTGTATTTGGTTGAAAATGTCAAATAAAGGTTTTCCAAAAAAAAAAAAAAGACAGTTATATAGAGGCAGTTGAACAGAAAAAAAAGTGCCTAAGTGGAAGGAGACCAGTCCTAGGGCTTATCCCCAGAACCCACAAAGTACATACACATATAGGTATATACTAAATTATATACAAGAGGTCTCGAATGCCGAACCTGAAAAGGTGACCTACTTGCTGTAGATAAAAATCAAGTTGGCAGCATTTGCTGCCTGAAGCAGATTAAGTCTGTTCGCTGCTGTAAATAGTTTCCAATCCTGTTTTGATATTTGATTGCAAAGTGTCTCACATCGTTTCTTTCTTCCAGAGTTCTCCTTTTGCATCTCATTATCTTGTGTGGCGACCGCTCCCACCTTTCGAAGATCCTGCGTACATTCCCACTGTCCCGCATTAATGTTGTAGTGTAGAGATCTATGGGGAGTATGCAGACGATGGTCCCCCGCATCAGTCGTGCTCGGATGGGAGGGAGATCCTTTAGGTTCCTTGCCAGCAAATACTGGAATGAACTCCCACTCGAGCTTCGGATGGAGCCTTCGGAACCGCGCTTCAGGCTGAAACTGAAAACTTACTTGTTCCCCAAGGTCTAGTAGTCCTGCTGCTTTCTGCTCTCTCCCCCCTGGGTTGCTGGGCTTTTTGTTCGGAGTTCTGTTGGTATGCATCCACAGCGCGGGACGCACTGTCTTCCTGTGTAACCAGGCGCTTAATAAATGTTTTTATTATTATTATTATTATTCTCTATCAGTGTCCCCCACTGTGACAGGAGGCAGCTATCAGCAATGCTCAATTCCCTTTGACGTCCTTTTACTCTTTTCCCGCCACCTCCGGCATGTCTTAGGTAGGTGCTAGAGTGTGGGTAGGGAAATCCAAATCTGCGAACATATTACTTAACAGCTGATTTTTGAAATGTATGATTTTTTTGTATTTTCTTTGAATATTTTGGAAATTTCACACAGAGGTTTTATTCTCTGCCTGAATCTCCAGGCAGGGGGCACCTGTGCAGAACCATCATAAACTAAAAAGGAACGACAGGGGCCAAGAAGCAGCTCTCAGCAGCCAATATCAACGTGACTAGCAACACTTCTGCCACTAGTTTGTTGAAATGGTGGCTTAGCTCACCTTGCAAGCTGGGCTGAGCATTGTGCACAACCTTAGCCAGTCTTTGCAGGGAAACCGCCAGAAAAGGGTCTTATCCCCTGTGGCTGAGCATGAGAAGAGCATTCTTACTGTCAAGGGCATATTCAGACACAGGTGGGCGTGCCAGGGTAACTACCTTGCATCATCATGACCAGGCCACAGGAATTATGCAGCAGCGGGCTCCAAATTATGCAGCAGGGTTGCTTAAATTATGCGGCAAGAAAAGCAAAACCATGCAGCAATGCGCATTTTTTTTATAGTATTACTTCATTATGTTGTCATTATTACACATGGTAATACTGTCTAGGCAAAGATTTCACCTCATCAGTACAAGTTTATCAACTAAATAGACAACTTACAGATGACCAGTTTACCATTCTTAACGGGCCTTCCACTGCACGCGAACACGTCACAACGTTTTTAGTAACTTTTGATTAGTTTGAGCTACAACTTTTTCTGTGAAAATCTGCAAATTATGCAGCAAATGATGGATTATGTGGCAAATCCATAACTACGCAAAAAAGCATTGGCTGCAGATCACATAATTCCAGTGGCCTTGATCATGACAGAGGGAGACATGTGATAGATGCTCTAAGGGGAAAGAGTTTGACATCAGGATGCACAGAGGAACTGATGAGAGGTGAGTAAGGAGGACAGGGGTCTTACATATTTAAATTGACTTGCTTTTACAACACTCAGGAATTAATGCAGTGAGTGCTCTGTTTAATTATATTTGGGATTAAAATGAGAAAATTAAGGTGATGATGGGTATCTTCATGAGTCTAGCATAGGTTTTGTACTGGAAGGGTCCCTCCCAGTACAAAATACCAGGCATAGAATGGCTTTAACTCTTTTCTGACTTTGTCTGTGTGCTGAACAGTGCAGCACATACAAAGTTGGTAAAGGAAGGAGAAATGAAAGCATTTCTCCTTCCTTGAGCCTTCTTTAAAAGGGTGCAGTTTAATCACGCTAAATCCTGTCTTCTTTGTTTAGTAAATTGGGTTTAGCGTCAGAAACCTTGGGTGGGAACGCCCATGCACCACCAAGGTATGCCTCCTTGGTGCTAAGTAACGCTGCTTTGAAAAGATTTAGCGCCAATTTGTGTCACTTTTGTGATGCAAACAAGGCGTAAAATCTTAGTAAATCTCCCCCTGAATCTGAACTGGAGAAGCCAGTCTCATCATTTCTTACAAAAAGGGTGTGGGCCTGGCATAGTGCAGGCACAAATATACAAAATCAAGCATGAACAGTTCACATTCATAATGGTTTATTACAACACAGCATTAGAGGCCCAATGAGCAAAGTGATCAAACACAAGAGAACACGGTCCCATTGTCTTTATCAGGATGAAGCTTTAAATGGCATTTAGCTGATGTTAGTAACTATTGGTGACCTTGGGGTCAGCCAGATTGTAATGTTGCTGCTCTCCCTTCAGCCTTGGACTTTGAATGTTTCATGTATGCAGAGTCATATCTCCAGTGCTGACAGGTATAGCTCCGCTGTGAAACCCCTGGGGTACCTCTGGCTTGTGAAAGCGGCCCACACAGTTTCTGTTCTGGAGCCCCATAGAGTAAGAAAGGTTGCTTCAGCAACAATGTCGAGGTCTGATCCTTATTATTCTTAAGGGGTCAATTTCAAGTGACCATCTTTAAGCCAGGAAGACATGGGATTCCCATCTAACCTGACCTCCTGGGATGGAATAAACAGCATTCCAATCCAACCTGACCATGGAGTGACTGGGGATATCTGTCATTCCATATAAATCTCGAGATAAGAGAAATTTGGTACATCCTTTTAACCCAGTTTGTTGATGCCAAGGATATCCAGTAATGCAGTAGAACCACTATTTCAATTACAATTGACTATCCCAGGACTATCTGGGTTTTCTATCTCATCTGATTATCTTGAAGGTGGAGATATTTGTTCTCTTCCAACTTATCTGTGGTTGTGTCATATGTATTTTGTACAATACTCTATAACCTAACAGATCTGGGTTAAGAAAATGCAAGTATAACTCTATCAACTCCACTGAAGACCACAGAAAAGCTGAACACAAGGGAGTGATTTTGTGATCTTTCAAGTTATTGCATGCTAGCAGGTTGAGCGTGGTCACCCAAGAGACAGGCTCAGGGAAGCCCAGAGCTCAAAGAGCAGGCTTCTAGGGTCACAAGATGCCCAAAGTACTAGGCCGCTGGTAAACCTTGGCTCTTCCCATGAACAGAGGGCAGCAGCTGACTTATCCAGATGTTCCCCCATCCATGAAGGATGCTTGTACCCTCCACCTGTCTTTTTAGGTCATTGATGCACATACGCATCGGGACATCAATTCGTTCTGATGCCATATGCATAATTGTCTAAAAACGCAGCATCCTGGCCGCCACAGCAGCAAAAAATAAATCCAGATATGTCCGCATCATCGAGGACCCCATATGTAACCAAGGGCCAGATGTAGGTAACTTCCATTTAGCGATTCCTTAATAGCGATTATTACCGAATCACTATTAAGGACTCGCTAAATAGAATGTAGGTAGAAATCGCTAAAATATTATCAATTCCTTAACATTCATGAATAACAAATCAGTAATTTGGATTCGTAATTAAGGAATACCTAGCCAATCATTCCTATGGGCTAGGAGGCCCATAGGAACGAATGGGGAGAAATTCACTATTAGCGATTCGGAATTACCGAAACATTAAAAGCGGGAGGTATTTCTTGAGTGCCAGGATGTCCAAAGGACACCCTGTTGCACCCCTGAAATGTGTATGTGTGCACATGTGGCGCACATACATCCCCTAAGGGCATGGATGTGTGCCACATGGCAGGGCCGGCCCTAGGCATGTGCAAACTGTGCACCTGCACAGGGCCGCCAAACCCCAGGGGCCGCCACGACGACCGGATACCAATCATACAATATTCATGGCACTGGCGGCCCCTGGCAGGATTTGGCGGCCTCCGAGTCCGACCACCCGCATAGCACCATTTTTGAGGCGGCGGCTGCGACGTTTATAACTGGTCCGATGCCCCGTTTCAAGTGTAGGCCTCAGTTTTTGCCAGTAACCAATTGGAAGGTAGATTATATACTAGGCGCGGAAGACCCCGGAAGTCTTACCCGTACACAGCCCTACGGGGGTGTGGGGTTTAAGCACCAGTCATGCGAGCGAAGGCTGGAGCGCTCGCTCAATCCAGGGAGAGTTTCCTCCACAGGGCTCGAGGCTCTGGATCTGCCCACGCAGCTTAGCCCCCGGCGGCGGCAAATGTCTTCAGAGGGGCCCCTGTTCCCAGAGCCAGCCCCCAAGGGCACAGGAGTCAGGAGCCACCGGCTACCAGCACTGCACCAGCCGCAGCAGCCTCCTCTCACCGTACAGTGCAGTCCTGACCTGACGGAGCACCCAGGTCTCCACTCGTCATTGTCTAATGCTGTGCTAAACTTCTGGGCACGGAGTCTAGGGGATCCGGACGCACTGCAACAAGGGGCCCAGGCAGCCCGTGCCAGAGGCAAGGAAGTCTTCAGCATGAGGCCAATCTGTGAAGTGGGGCCTGCCTGATGACCAGATGAAGGTAGGAAAAAACACAGCAATCACCTGCAATGTCGGGCGGGTAAGTGCGTGCATCTGTTTTATTTAATTAAACTTCAGAGGCTCTCTTCACCAGATATAATGCACCGGATTGCCAGGCTCTCCTCGTCATTTCATTCGGCTCTTTCACAGGCGCTTCTGTTTTTTCCCACGGCACTGTTAAAACGTAATTCACTGAAATATCTAAATCCTAATCATGCCACCAATGATCAAATGAAGTTTCCTATTTTTATGTAAGGCAGCTAACATGTGTATTTATTTGAGGATGGAAATACATTTTAGAAAGTTATCCTTTCTATGGAAACCGCAAATGTATATTTCTATTGTAACACAATGTTTGCTACCTCTCACATTTTGTTTGCTTTTGATACTTGCACTAGTGCCACCATTGCCTACATAACGTTTGTTCTTGTGCCTCTGTGTCTAGCATATATTGCAGTATATTACCTCTAAATGTACTTTGTTTTCTCTTGTAACCTGCACACTTGTCACTCTTTCCTCCTGTGTAATGCACTGTTTGCTACCTCATATAGTTTGTTTGCTCACAATTGTCACTTTTACCTCATGTAACTTATCGTCTGCTTTTGTAATTTGTTCACTTGTAATTTTCTGTTCCTATTGTGATGCGCTCTGACGCCTTCGGGTAAAGTTCGCACTATATAAAAATGCATAAATAAATAAATAAATAAACACTGCATGCGTATTATGGCGCACCTTACAGTTTAACTTGGGCCTTTAGGTGGGATGAATGTGGCGGTGCCCGGATGGCTGTTATCGATTATATAGCCTGCAAAACATGTAAAGGAAAGAGGATAGACGACGTTCTGCAGGAGAGTGGGTTGTGTGAATGAAGTTTAAAACACTATTACTGACATTTTAGATATGTTTACTTTAAACTTATAAGGTTTCTTTAAGTCAGGGTATAAGTTACAGTAAAAAGTTGCTGCTTAAGTACTACAGGAACATTTAACACAATCGGCCACATGCATCATCCCGGCCTTTTGCAAATTCCAAATTGCGAAAAATAGGGAATCGCAATTTGGAATTCGCAAAATGGGATGCATGTATATTTTCGCAAAATATTTGCGATTCGGTAAAAATCGCAATTTTTACCGAATCGCAAATATTATGCAAATTCCAAAGTGCGAAGGTGCAATTCCCATTGATTCCTATGGGGCAAAAGGCCCATAGGGATCAATGGTAAGGCTTTAACAAATTGCGATTTTCTTTTTGAAAATCGCAATTTGTTAATGCATTCCAAGGGTGCAGAGGGGTGTCCAAAGGAACCCCCCCTGCACCCCAGAAATGTAATTTGAAGTGCATGTTTCACACACACATGTCCTAAGGACATGTGTGTCTGAAACATGAAAGTTTAAAAAATGCATTTTTGAGCATTTTCAAAACTTTTCGCAAATTACCACGAGGTTCAACCTCGTGGTAATTTGCACCTCCTAATTGCTAATTCGCAATTAGAAAAACAATCATGCATTGCTTTTAAGGAATCTGAAATTTGCGATTCCTTAAAAGCAATCGCATTTTTGGAAATCGCTAAAAATAGCGAATTTCACAAAAATGCATGATGCATCCCAAAACTTATTTAGGAAGTGCAAACCGACGAATTTACCAATTCGCACCGTTTGCACTTCCTAAATAGGTTGATGCATGTGGGGGTATGTGACCAAATAGCCCGAAATACTAAAAAGGGCCTTTCACTTGCATGTGATGAGAATAGGAGTACCCATCATTTTACAATTCACAAGGCAGGCCAATCTTTGTTCCCCATTGCTTGTTGAGTCCTAGGCATCTGCAGGCAGGACAGCTAGGAGGGCGTGGTATCCAGTGTGCTCACTCTCCTTTTTCCCCAGCACCTCCCCCTACCCCCAAGGGGCGGCAATCTGAGGGATAGCCCTGGGCGCCACAAGCTCTAGCTACGCCCCTGCCTCCGACTTTTTACTAACTTCCAACCAAAGCCTGAGACTCAACCTAACCTAGTGCTTCCCGTGCGTTGTGGTGCCTTGGCGTATGTGAGTCTCTCTCTCTAGTCTCTGCAGTGCAGCCATTTCTCTGGTGTGGTGGTGCCACTGGTGGTGGTCCTAAAGCTGAGCTCAGAATAAGGTAAACTAAGTGAAGTAATAGTATAACGCACCTGGCGCGTGGGAGGCAGATCTGAATGTAGTCGATTCTGATTCTGCAGCAGTGTCACTGACTCTGACTGACTGCTGCATCAGTTAATGGCGTTTGTTGAAGCAGGTTAATGCCTTGCCTTTACTATCCTTTTGTGCAGTAACGCAGGGTAGTATAGGGGGCTGCAAGAGACCCTTCAGGTTCAGAATCTCTGTTCACAATCACCCGTCCAGCCAGGGGTTATTTCTGCTGCCCCGACACTATTACCACAAGGACTCCACCATGCGTAGCTACCGCGGAGCCGGGTTACCCTGATGACCGTGATAACATTTTATGTTAAAACTAAGTAAGATTGAAAATATGAACACATCCAAAATAAAGGAAAAAATCCAATGTAAAAATACAGTTTTTTCCGACTTTTTGAGAGTTGGATGAGGCGTCTCTCTCTGTTATTTTGTAGGGGTTCTGTCAGTCTTGTAGAAAGCCTTAAGCATAATTAGTTTTCCTCTCACCTCTGAGGCCTGCCCTTTTCCCTGCAGTGTTCTGTGCACTTTAGCATTCTCTAGATTCCAGGCCGTAGAAATTGTATTCCACGAGCACCCATATACAATAATATTTTTTTCAATTCTTGTACAGTGATATGACCACAGAAGACCCGGATTTTATATTAAAAACAGAGATTGGGACTATACCATTTCCAACTGAACGGCAATATTTCTCTCCATGTAATCCCATACCAGGCGTTTTTCACGTAGTTTGGTGCTTACTTTCCCTCCATGTTAAAGAGCAGTAGATATTTCAGCACCTAGTTCTACATAGGTAAATCACATATAAGGTCCCAAAGGCGAGAATATTGCATTGCAAATGCTTGTTTAAATTGTTATAACTGCAGCCACGGCAGGTTTTTGCTCAGATAGGGGCCATGACAAAAGCACATTTTGAGCCCCTTCTAATGCCCTCCCGCTCTTGCCCCCTCCCCCCTCCAAGGTTTACATTTCCGCCTGTTCTAAGCGCTGTATGTAGCAGGGGATTGTATTCTGTATCACTGAGTGACCCGGTTCTGAGACGAATTCGGAAGGGTAGGAGCAGCCGCAGGTACTGGTCATCTAATGACTTTTCTGGACGTATTATTAAAACACCTTCCTGAGCTCCGCACCGGCCGGACCCCCTCTTCCGGGGCCTCCACCTACGCTCCCTGCACAGGGCCACCATGAGCCTAGAGCCGGCCCTGCACATGGCACTTCAAAAAAAGCAAAAAAGTGCTTTTTGGAAGGAAATCGCTACTTACCACCAACTTGGAGTTGGTGGTAAATAGCGATTCCTTAACACTTTCCATGCTCATGACGAGCTCAGCTCGTCATGAGGCACGGTGCTCCGGTGCTCATGACGAGCTCAGCTCGTCATGAGCCGTGGAACGCTCGCATGAGGGGATAATTCCCCTGCTGTGCTGAGCGTTCCACGGGAACCGGTGCACCTGTGACGAGCTCAGCTCGTCATGAGCACCGGAGCGCCGTGCCTCATGATGAGCTGAGCTCGTCATGAGCATGCGGGCGCTGTGCACGCCTCCCCTACCCCCCAGCACAGCGGGGGAATTACCCCCCTGCAGCGAAGGGGTTAAGGCTGAGGTGCACTGTTTTTAGTGCTACCTACATTGCATTTAAGGAATCAGTATTTCCGATTCCTTAAATGCAAGAGCAAAATAAGAAAATCGCTATTTAGCGATTCCTTATTTTGCATGTAGGTTTAAAGTCACCTACATCGCGCATGGCTAAATACAGGTCGGTAACGCTGAAATTTACCAAATTTCGACGTTACCGACTGGTATTTAGCCACCTACATCTGGCCCCAAGTTAAGACATCCAAGGTGGGGGTCCCACCAACTCCACAGCCAATGCCTGAAGAAGTCCCTCTCCATCTTTAGATACAACCCAGGAGAGTGGAGCCACAAGAATCTAAGAGACAACCTGCAGGGCACAAATGTAACCAAGTAATATAGTAGCTCCTTAACGTACTTGCTGACTGTCAGATCTATTCTGAGTACAAGCGGCATGTTGCAGATCTAAAGCCCAGATGGATTGTTATGTTATGTTATGTTAGACTCATTTGTAGCATGGCTGCCCCAACAAAGGGGCGTCCCAGCGATTCAGTTGTTCATCCTCCAGAGGTTGATGAAATGAGAGCAAACCTGTTATGTAAAAGTAGTCTTACAACAACATTTGTACAGCACCAGTATATGTCATGAGCATTTTGCTTCAGCAGGGCTAGTCTCATCTTCACGTGAATGTGACCACCTCACATATGTGCTAATTCCCCTAAAGCGGAAATAGATTGAGGCGACATGCATCTACAAACTTGCATGCTTAACCAACAAAATACCTTGCTTAGATACCCCGAAACAGCTTTCTAATAAACCAGCCATCTCATGTGTTCTCGTGTGGTTAGAAGCAAAGGAAACGATGACCTTTAGACCCAAAGCTTCAAGAACACATCCTCTGCTCCTCTGGCTTTCTCAGCCCACGTGCATGTGTCAAGGAACTCCATCTCTGTCCATGAGACTAGCTAAATCTTTCAAATTTCTCACAACATGGCTCTCGAGGGTTGTTTCAAAGATGCTTACTGTCTGCAACTACAAGTTCTGGTGTACATATTTATGGAAGTTGTATCCGGATACATTCTGGGTGTGTTATTGTGCTGAACCTGAGTAAAATGCACTCTAATGATTGATTTTGTGTAACTCCAGACATATTAGAAGTTATTTATTGTTCGAAGGTTCATGCCAATGTTGTGAGGCGCTCTAAAATTCTAAAATGAATACATAATATCAGGAGTTTTTGGGCTGTAGCTCGTTGGAAGGGCAGGATGTTGCAGTAAGGGGGGTTGGACTCTCTTCTCCCATGTACTGGCTGTCGTGTGAGAGATTGTCATTCGTCATTTCCTTTTCCCTCAGAGACAAGTGTCGTTGGGAGAGCCGCACCGATCGAGCCTGGGACCGGTGGGCTCAGAGACAGCGCCGATCTTGGAGGAGGGCCTCGGAGGCCGTTCAGCTCTTGGCATCAGCGTGCAGTCCTTGGAAGAAACCTCTCTCTGAGATTGAAGGTGGGTGCTGAGGGGGGAACGAGAACCGGGCTATAGAGATCCTCGCAGGCCACCGTCTTAGCAGTTCCAGTGGTTGCAGGGGGTCGCAACCTTAGGCCATACATTTTGCAACAACCTTCGAATCCACATGTTTGTGATGCGATTGGTAAGCGTATCAATCGCATCGTAAAATAAAGGCCACAAGTTTTTCATTGTGACTAAGCCTTTTGTACATCATGCCCTATATTATCGGAATGCGTGTTTTATATCGCGTTTGTTAAAATGGGAGATTGTGTATGAAAATAATCCTGCCTGTTACTGCTGCATACAGTAGTATGCTGTACTGCATTCCAGCAGTCTCATTTATTGAAATCTGTAATCCACAAAAATAATGTAATGTTCACGAATTATGCAAAATAACAATTAGTTGGTTTAACATAATTCCTGTGTCCTATTAAATCTAAAAGTACTTTACAGATATTTTTGGATTCACCTCTTTGGCATAACAAAAATATCAAATTGTCCAATCGCACATTTTTTTGGAAACCATGAGCCGCCAAAGGGATTTTCAAATTAAACAATTAATACAGGATTCTCGTTGTCTGTCCTTACAAGAGGTTCAATCCGCTTTTGTCTTACCTGTATCCTGTATAACGGAACAGCTTTCTCAACTTTCTGGATGTTCTCTTCCATCTCAAGATCCTGTGTCAGAACCTTTATCCGCTTCCCTTTCCATAAGAGCTTCCCAAGTTTACAAGTACCTACATTTTTCCTTCCGAAATCGTCCTAAAAGTAAGGTTGAGCTCTTATAGGAATCTGATTTACAACTTACCCTTTCAGTTCATACATGGAACTCCATCTGGACACGCATACATCACACCTCTTGTAACTCTAGTACCACTCAGACCCTTTATTATTTTTAACCATAGACTATTTTTAACTCCACTATCACTCTCCAAGTATATATAGTTCACATTTATCCACTAATTTATCCCCGTCCTGTACTTTACAGAAGCGGTCGCTCCCTCACGCTGCTCCCCGCTCTCCCCGACTCCTACACTGCTGTCTGCTGCCTCGCCTCTGCCACTGCCTGCACGAAGTACCGCAAGTACCTTGTAGCGCTAGATAACCCGATAATTGATTAATACCGATGCGCATTTTGGTTCGTAGCTCATTGATTGAAAATACGCCTTGATGGGATTTTGAGCAGTGCTGCGCCGAGTGTAGTGCTGATTGCTGCCTGGTTGTGCCGGTACCACTGCCACTTGCACCGCGTTGTTCCTGTTTGCGCCCCAATCCTGTTTGGCTTCTGGCCTGCGACCATTTTGTTTGCATTGTTGTTGTTGTGGCTCCCTACCCGAGTCTCCACCCCCGCTATCGCCTCCCAGCTGACCCTCCCTCGCCCTTCCCCCTCCACCATCCACTTATGACAGATGCATCTGCGTGCAGCATTCACGCGCAGCGGTCGCGCCGAAGGTGCACCAAAGGTAAGCCCCTCTACGCCCGTCCGCGCCTGGACCGCGCCCAGCGCCAGACCCCCTGGTCCCCGCAAAATCCACTCCTCCCGCATAACCTATGACGCCGCTACCCTCTTTGCCCTTAACCCCGGACGCACACCTCAATGCTGCGAAGCTGCCCCAGGACACACCCATGGTCCATTCGCCTGCCACTCCTGCAAGTTCGCCTGCACCAGGACCCACACCAAACCCACTACCTCCAACCACAGCCCCAACTCCAACCACCTGAAGTGCATCCTGCTGAACACCCGCTCGGTCCACAGACACGCCACTGAACTCTGGGACCTACTCGACACTGCATCGCCGGACGTCGCCTTCCTTACAGAAACCTGGATGAACGCTTCATCAGCACCCGACATCGCCATAGCCATCCCGGACGCTTACAAGATCATCCGAAAAGACCGCACCAACCAGGAGGAGGCATCGCCATCGTACATAAGAACACCATCCGAATCACGACCAGCTCCGACGATAACCTCGCGACCGCTGAACACCTTCATTTCCAGATCCACACCGACCCCAGGACCACACTTAGAGGCACCCTCATCTACAGACCACCAGGAACCCGCACACAATTCAACGAAGACATCTCCGACTTCATCAGCCCACATGCCCTCTCTTCCGAGAACTACATCCTACTGGGAGACCTCAACTTCCACCTGGAAAAGAAAAACGACAACAACACCACCACCCTTCTGGACAACCTGGCCAATCTCGGACTCAAACAACTTGTTGACACCCCCACCCACCTTGCCGGACACACGCTCGACCCTATCTTCACCTCCAGCAAACACATCTCCTTCGATCACACCACAGCTCTCCATTGGACAGACCACAACTGCGTTCACTTCAGCTACAAAAAGACCACGACCCACAACCCCCCACAACCTATTCCTCGAAGAAACTGGAACAAAATCACCACCGACCAACTCTTCACATCGCTAAACCAAAACCCTCCTGCCATATCATCGGACCCAAACCAAGCGGCCACCAAACTCACACAATGGATCACCCACAGCGCTGACGTATTAGCACCCTTGAAAAACCATCAGATCAAACAAGGTAGCAAAAAGGCCCCCTGGTTCAACGATGACCTTAAGAAATCCAAGAAGCTATGCCGTACCCTCGAGAAAACATGGAGAAAAAACCCAACCTCTGACAACCTGAACACCTTCAAGGACGCCACCCGCAAACACCACCAATTGATCCGATCCACCAAGAAATCAGCATTCAAGGATCGACTCGCCAACAACGCCCCCAACAGCAAGGAACTATTCAACATCGTCAAAGAATTTACCAACCCCACCGCCGGCACCAACGACATCACTACCTCCCAAGACCTCTGTGACTCTTTATCCTCTTTCTTCCACAACAAAATCGCCGACATACATAACAGCTTTGAAAACCAGTCCGATGAACAGCCCACCACACCCACCTCCGAACGAAAACATCACTCTCACAACCTTTTCGCCTGGAACCCAATCACCACTGAAGACACCATCCGCCTGATGAACTCCATTCACTCAGGATCGCCAACCGACCCATGTCCCCACCACATCTTCAACAAAGCAGACTCCATCATCGCACCCCATCTCTGCGATGTCTTCAACTGTTCCTTCAAATCCGCTACCCTCCCGGAAAGCTGGAAACATGCCGAACTCAGCGCCCTTCTGAAGAAACCCACAGCAGACCCCTCTGAACTTAAGAACTACCGCCCCATCTCACACCTCCCATTCCCTGCCAAAGTAATCGAGAAAGCCGTCAATAGTCAGCTCGCCGCCTTCCTTGAATCCAACAATTCCCTCGACCCTTCACAGTCCGGCTTCCGAGCCAAACACAGCACCGAAACCGCCCTCATCGCAGCTACAGACGACATCCGAACGCTACTGGACAACGGAGAAACAGTTGCCCTCATCCTACTTGACCTCTCCGCCGCCTTCGACACAGTATGTCATAGCACACTCATACAACGCCTCAACAACATCGGAATACAAGGAAAAGCTTTGGATTGGATCATCTCGTTCCTCCCCGGAAGAACCCAGAGAGTCCGCCTCCCCCCATTCAAATCAGAGGCCACCGAAGTCATCTGCGGTGTACCACAAGGATCTTCACTCAGCCCTACCCTCTTCAACGTATACATGAGTCCCCTCGCGTCCATCGCGTGCCAACACAACCTCAACATCATCTCCTACGCAGACGACACCCAGCTGCTCCTCTCCCTCACCAAAGTCCCAAACACCGCCAAAACTAATCTACACAAAGGCATTAAAGAAGTAGCCGAATGGATGAAGAACAGCCGTTTAAAACTTAACTCGGACAAAACGGAAGTCCTCATCTTAGGATCATCCCCCTCAGCCTGGGACGACTCATGGTGGCTACCGGCCCTGGGTACAGCACCCATACCTACAGATCACGCACGTAACCTGGGCTTCATCCTAGACTCCTCCCTCTCGATGACCAGACAAGTCAACGCCGTCTCCTCTTCATGCTTCAACATCCTACGCATGCTCAAAAAAATCTTCAGCTGGATCCCCACCGAAACAAGAAAGACAGTCACCCACGCACTGGTCACCAGCCGACTGGATTATGGAAATACCCTTTACGCCGGGACCACAGCCAAACTACAGAAAAAACTCCCAACGCATCCAAAATGCCTCAGCCAGGGGGGAGGAGCCTAGCCTGCAGCCGAGATGGCCGCCTAGCTCCTCGGCTCCGTCGGCCCTGGCGCCCTTCGCTTATATCCTGCTCGAAATCCTGTGCCTCCTGGCAACACGTTTCCCGGCGCTGCTCTCCTGACCACGTTGCAGTGTCCCCGGTCCGAAACGGAGCTGCCAGGGCGGAGTTCCACCCCGGTCACCACTCCGGCCTTCAGCAGAGGGAGCGGCCGGGCCATTGTTAGTGGGGACGGCCGGAGACCATTGCGACAGCGGCGGCCGCTGCGGAGAGGGAGGAGCTGGGGCACCGGCCTCGGAGCTCGGCGCTGGTGTGATTTTCGTAACAGCCTTCTCCTTGCCAGCAGCCCAGCGCGATTCGATCGCAACATTGTTGCCGGCTCCTGCTTCATGTATCCCGGCCCGGCTGTGAGGGTCCGGGATTGTTTCTTTGTTGCCGTTTGTAGCAGCGGTCGCCATCTTCTGCAACAGGCGCCCTGCTCCTGCCGGTGGGTCTCCCAGCGCCACAGTTGCTCCTAGCATTCCTGCCTCTTCATATTCGGCTGCCTTCACGTTTTCTGCACCACCGGGACCTCACAGAGGTTTCATAGATTGCCTGATGTCGATGGCTGATGCCGGGGGCTTGATCCCGAGGGCGCTCCATGGCAGATTACCCAAGATGGCGGACGCAGCAGCACCCTCCGTTCTCTATCCTCCGCTGAGGCTCTGTGACATCCTGGCGGCACTGGGGGACCTGAGATTGGCCTTTCGTGCTTTTGCTACTGATTTGGGGGCCCAGCTCGATGGGGCCCTGTTGGCTGGCCAAGATGACTCTCCAGAGCGGTGCGTTAAGCCATATCCTGAGCAGACTGTCGGTGGATTGCCCGAATTGGGGTGCGGATCGGTGGCGGAGGGACGTGTCCCGGGACCCGCTGCGGTACTCCTCGGTCCTTTTCTGGAGGAGTCTGACGACGTTGCCTCTCTTGTGCTGCCGGGGCTCGGGTCCCCGTCGCCGCCTCTCCCATTTCTTTTGTTCACGGGTGCCATGTTGCCGAGCGCCCTCCTGGACTTGCTCTCTGTGCACCGGCCGGCTGCTATCTTGGAACCTATACACCGTTCTGCCCCCTGGAGCTTTAGCCGTGGATTAGCGATGGTACGTCCTCTGGTTCTTCGCAGTCAAGCAACGATCCAGTTTGCCTTGTCTCCTGCACCCCAACTTTCACGATGGTCTCCAAGGTGGTCCATTTCGTCCATACTGGCTGCGCTGCGACTAGTTTCGATCGGACTACGGATTCGAAGGGGACAAGGCTGAGGATGGGGACTTTCTTGCTGCACACCGGGACATATAAGACTGAGACTGGGACTTGTGATTGCTGGAGGTACAAGTTGTATGGGTGTTAGGTTGGGGCCGGGGGTTGGGTGGCCGCAGGTATCGATTATGTTTTGCTTCCATTAATCCTTGGCCCTCCTCCGATCAACCGTGACATTTTATTCTTTTCCTTATTTTTCTCTTTATCTTCGTCTATATTTCGGGTACTTTTTTGGGGCGACAGACACTCTGCTAGGGGGGGGGTAGGCCGTAGCCTCTGCATGTGTGTAGGGTGGGGGGTATATCTTCTTGTTGGTTTTTTCTTTCTATGGGCCTCATTTTCCTTTCTTTCTTCTTCCTTCCTCTCTTTTTCTTCCTGCACTTATTCTTCTGGCTAGCTCTTTCATCACTTCTTTCTTGGGTCTGTGGGTGGAGTGGGTGCTTTTGGGTAGCGTTTTGAGATCGCCATTTGCTATGCTTTTAACTATCCTGGTTCCACTGAGTGCGATCGCTTGCCTATTGGATAATGTTTGCTAGTCCTCCTTGAGATTGCTGCCCTGTATAAGTCCTAACTGCATTGCCCTGATTCATCTCCTTCCGGACCTGTTGCTATGGACTCATTTTGGATCTTTATTTTAAAATTAAACCTCATCATCCTGTTGCCTAGCGGCATGACTTCGTTGGACGTGACTTGACGTATATGTGGTTCTATCGCTTTGCCGCTGGGGGTTGCCATTACTTGCTGATGTGACCATTATTGTCGAGGCCGGCCTGAGGGTTGTAGGCCCGTATTTGTCTGCACATACTGTTCAATAAAGGTTTTCCCAAAAAAAAAAAAAAAAAAAAAAAAATGCCTCAGCCAGACTCATACTGGACATTCCCCGTCATGCTCACATTTCCGGTCACCTGAAGGATCTCCACTGGCTCCCCATCAACAAGAGAATAACGTTCCGTCTCCTCACCCACGCACACAAGGCCCTCTATGACCTAGGACCCGAATGCCTCAACACACGACTGTCCTTCTACACACCCACCCGCCAACTACGATCATCCAATCAAGCCCTTGCCGCAATTCCGCGCATCCACAGATCCACCATAGGAGGAAGATCCTTTTCCTACTTAGCGGCCAAAACCTGGAATTCTCTCCACACTCACCTCCGACTTACACAGAACCACCTCTCCTTCAGAAAGCAACTAAAAACCTGGCTATTCGATAAGTAATGCACCCACCCTCCCTCAAGCGCCTTGAGACCCTCTGGGTGAGTAGTGCGCTATACAAATTCCTGAACTTGAACTTGAACTTGAATTGTTGGGTATGTCCTTCCATTCCCGGCTCCTTTCTGCATTCCTTTTTTCTTTTCCTTAATATTGCATTTTTTGGACTAAGGTTTGTGAGTCAATTTCCTCAATTTGTACTATTAAATTTCCTTTCGACATATACTCCATATTTTTGAGAAGTAACTCTGCAAACTGGTTTGGCTCTCGCAGGTGGGCCTATTTGTGGACTTGTTAATTGCTATTGCCTTTCAGGTAATTACCTTTAACTGGAAAGATGCCTCTAAGGCAGAGGTCTTCAAACATTTTGATGCCGAGACCCCCTTGTAAAACCTTTTTAGGCGTAAGGACCCCCTTCCGACAAAAGTTTCTAGAAACTGGTACTCCTCATAAACAACTTTTGACAACCATAAATGCGCCTGTTAGATCTCATCACATCCCTCCATCCTTCATCCGTCCACCCTTTCATTCTTCCATCCATACATCTATCCTTCACCAATCTATCCTTCATCCATCCACCCTTTCATCCATCCATTCACCCTTCATTCATCCACCCATCTTTTGACACATCCATCCATCATTCATCCATCCACCCTTTCATCCATCCATCCTTCCGTCCACCCTTTCATTCTTCCAGCCATACATCTATCCTTCACCAATCTATCCTTCATCCATCCACCCTTTCATCCTTCCATCCATACATCCATCAATCCAACCTTTCATTCATCCATCCACTCATCATTCATCCACCCACCTTTTCACACATCCATCCATCCTTCAGCCTTTCATCCATCCATCCACCCATCATTCATCCACCCACCTTTTCTGTGCCTCTCTCTCATGGGGGGGATCAGTATCTCTCTGCGTCGTCTTCCTTCTTCTTTCCCACTCATGGGAGGGCATCTCTGTGCCTCCCTGCTGGGGGCGGGGGACATGTCACGGGACCCACAGCTCCAGGTGCGCAACATCCATTGAACTCAAAGGGCTACACTACAGCCACTCCCCCAGCCCCCCCAGCTCTCCCAAGCTCGTGTATGTGAGCCCGGCTGTAACAGCTTCAGGGACACACACACAGTCACACCCAAGTACTTGACAGGTCTTTAAAAGACCTTTTACTTGTTAATGAGGCGTTGATGTTTTTCACACCTCGGTGTTAATTAGGCCTCCGCCGTGATCACCCTCAGCCCAATGCCAGGAACTGCAATATGCAGAATCTGCGACCCCCTTCCCAGGACTCCACGACCCCCCTGGGGGTCGCGCCCCACAGATTGAAGACCGCTGCTCTAAGGTATCCTTCTCCGCCTGGTGGAACTTTCTTTGTTATCACCACAGACTGGACAGGGCTTCTTCCAAAACTTCTCAACAACTTATTCGAAAAGAAGCCCTCTGGTCCCCACTTACTAATTACTTATCTACATCTGCATTACTCTCTCAAGTTGGTTCCTTTGTTTATCAACCACCATGAGTACTTTACTGTTTTTTTTTCTAGTTTACTTTCTTTCATATATCACATGTACGGTTATTATTTTGTTTTAAAAACCAATGCGATTATTATATGATCAATATTCCAATATAATATTAGATGACAATAATACTGTATCTCCTGTCTCTTTTCTCCTTTCTTTTTAGGTTTCGCCTGGGGCCAGAGCTCCTAGCTCCGCCCAGGAGAAATCTAATGTCCCTACAGTGTGGAGCTTAGTCCCGCCCTCTGTTCCATTGGCTAGCTCCATAAATGGAGGCTAGCCATTGGAACAGAGATCTGTCCGTCATGGCCGGACCAGATTCGTGGGCGTTCCTGCATTTTTTTCCCTCACCACCCTTTTCGCATTGTCATCAAGGCCGTGGGCGGGGTTTATTTTTTTTTTTTAGTCAGTTTCGTTTGGTCATTGTGCGGCCGATCTCCGCCAGAGGAAGTCCAGGTCCAGGTGAGTGCTGGCCGTTCCCGCCCCCCCCTCCCGCTGTCCGTGTGCCTCCCCGCCCCCCTTCCCGCTGTCCGTGTGCTTTCCCGCCCCCCCCTCCCGCTGTCCGTGTAGCGCTGTATTGTTGCTGCCTCTGTGTGCCATAAGAAAGAGCAGCGAACAAGTTTACGTGATAGAGCGGGAGGATTGCTTAGCGCTACATTGTAGTCCACCAGGCGCTGTAAAAGACAGGAGAGGAGACTGGTCGACCTTACTCTCTCCGTCTGGCAAGAATACGTGCCTTCCTCTTTCCCATCCCTTTTCTGGGCGCCTCTTCTAAACCGGTGTGCAGAGCACTGCTGGCCCCGCTCCCGGCTCCGAACGCTAGAAACACTATCAATACACAGGCCGTACAAATGTATGTGGGAACGGGACGTGGTGCACACAGACATGGTAAGTAGGAGCACCCAGGCCCCTTGCCTTCACACACCCTCTCCAAAATAGATGTCATTCAAAGTTGCCGGTGCCTCTGCAGGGTGAGAGCCTGAGGGCACTCTGTGGTTTTAGTTGTTGCAGCTGCGAGTTGTTAATCTTGTATCTTCTCAGACACAAAGGTGCTTCTATTAAGCAGCATTTAAAATACATATTTAACCCTCCGTGGTTTAGCAGCGCTCTCTGCGTGTACAGACACTAGAGACCCGGAACAGACCCGCCTGGGAAAAATACACGAAGCAAATGGTTCTATAAAATAATCATGCGTTCCCCCATATGCGCTGCGATTCTGAACACTTTCATCGATTTTATTGGGTTTGGAGGAGGGGCCAAATGGTCTATATGGCTCAGAGTCCATATAGACCACTCGCATCCACTTCCAAGAGACCCGTGACGAGCAGGCGCCTCGCAGCCAACCTCGGAGGCTGCCTCGAGTGCAGGCGCTCCGGGTTCCTCCCGGGAGTTGGCGGGGTGGTGCTGTCGGCCCCTGGCCCTCTGCCTCTATCTAGGCAGCTACTAGATGCTTCTCACATGCCCAAGTGCACAGTGTCCATACGAGGATGCGCTGGCCTGCCTCCCTGAGGGTGCGGGCGCAGGGTGGCGGACGCGGGTGTCTGTCAGTGTCACCATTTGAACCGTCGGTGACTTTTTTCTGACGGGATATCGGTGATCAATTTTCAAAACAGACTCACACCCTCCCCCGTGGTTTGGTGGGATTTGAGGCGTGACATACGAATGCTGTGCTCATGCCAACTTCATCGTCTGTAACAAAATGGGGCGGGGCAATGCCCATCCCCCACTTAGTTCACCATTTTTGCTCTGAGCCTCGATGCGTGATGCTACCTCTGGTAGCTGCCACTGCCCATGTTTTCTATATTCCGTATTATTTTAGTATTTCAGAATGTTTAGAGTGCTTCGAAGCCATCCGAAAGATGTGACTAGAAGCATGTTGGTGCTAAACTCCACCTAAATAAAACACGAGCACCTTGCTATGGTGCCCCAGATTTCACCTGGTGGCGCTTGATGGCAGAGCAGCTTAGGTACACTTCCGCCAAGGATGCCTGAAGGGGTCTCCAAGGGACATCAGATATCTTGTTTATTCTGACACAGCTACCACTTGCAAGGCGTCCAGGACCCGCGTGACCTACGCTCCCCTGCCTGTCCCAATTAAGCAACAATTCCAATGCCAAAGGCAACTGTGCCGTTTGCATTTAGCGCCCCGCACTTGCTTCCTTCCTCTTTCTAGGCGCTCCCATATATTTAAATGAATCTACTGAGGCATGCACCAATTAAGTGCCCAGGATGACACAATTAGGCCAAGTGGGAAAGCTGCAACCGCTTTCCCTTGGGTGCTTCATCGCTTGATCTCTGCTCCTAGAAACCTAACACCAATCTTCAAAATGTTTGTGTGCCATTTTCAGACACTTTTCTCCTTTCTTGTTCCACTGCTCAGGGTCATCTCTTCCTGAAAGAAGGCTAACAACAGCGACTGGGTCAGGGCAATGTGAAAACCCGTGGTGATGGGGGCGGCGGGCAAAGACAGTCATTGTAGTAAATGCACGTTTGAGATGTTGCTGCCATTACATTCTGTATTAGGCCCTACATTATAATAAGACACTAAATGAAAGATAACTTTAGGCATTATGAGGTTGCATTATATGTTCCTGTTTTTCTTTTTATATTTTTTGTACATGCATTTATTTCCTTAACATGCATGCATACATCAGAGGAACGGACGTACACACTCGAATAATCTAAATATTACCTTTATGTTACAGAGGGGAGTGCTTCCTAAAAGCTTCCATTGTAGTGACGCCCTACAAAATATATTGTTATTTTCTATAAAACAGAATTAGATGTTCTGTGTGGACCAAATAAACCGCTATACGTCCTTATCTATACCTTATGCATTGTATTGTAAACAAGCGGTGTATTAGATGAACCGATTCCTGTATTACTATCTGGAAAAGTCATCTAGCAACAACACTACATGGAGGCTGGAAGGCATTTCACCATCACACTGTTTATCACTGGCGGGTTTGGGCGGGAAAGCACAACTCGGACGCTGAGCTGCTCTCCAAAGCCGACCTTGTCCTTAACCGTGTCAGTGATTGACTTATTCTTTAGTGTGATTCTGCAAATGCCAGAAGTTGTAAGGCCCCTATTTCATACGCATGACGTCATCCCTGCAAATAGCGGTATTTCAACCCCCAAAAGAACGTTTTATTGTTAATTTCTCATAAAAATTATTTTCCATTTTTTTGGGGGGTGGGGGGGTCCTACAATGCCATCTCATAGTCCTATGACAATAAAGAACAAGGCCGCGATTGACCTTGTCTCTAATATCCCATGTGCAATTATAGGTCCATAATGCCTGAAATGTTCGCTTCACCCCCTCTTATTTCTTTGTCACTTTTTCGGAGTCTGTCTCGCACTTTCACGCTCTCTCTCCCACTCACTTTATATCTGTATCCACCGTATATATTTCTGACTACCATTCTCCCCAAAACAATGCATTTCCATTTCACAGTACTTTTCTCTCCATCTTTTTCTTCCTCACACACACACATATTTTTCCTCTCGCGCTCTTCCTCTTTCTCTTTCTCTCGCTCTCTCTCTCTCTCTCTCTCTCTCTCTCTCTCTTTCTCTGATTCCCTCTCTTACACACGGACATCATTTCTCTCTCTCTCTCTCTCTCTCTCTCTCTCTTTCTCTGATTCCCTCTCTTACACACAGACATCATTTCTCTCTCTCTCTCTCACTCACACTTTCTGTTTGTTTGAACATCTCGCCATACTCGCTCTGACTCTGTCACTTTGAAGGTCTCCACTGTCTTCTTCTCAGTTCTCTCTCCCCTCCCCTGTTCTCACTCTATGGTTTTCACTCTCTCTCTTTGTCATGGTCTCCGTACATATGTACTCACATAAACATACGCAGACATTCACATACAAACACCTGTATACATGCATGTATAGTCAACCCTATCAGAGAGTCCTGGGCTCATTTTTAGGTTTTGCCTGGGGCTGGAGCTCCTAGCTCCGCCCAGGAGAAATCTAATGTCCCTACAGTGTGGAGCTTAGTCCCGCCCTCTGTTCCATTGGCTAGCTCCATAAATGGAGGCTAGCCATTGGAACAGAGATCTGTCCTTCATGGCCGGACCAGATTCGTGGGCGTTCCTGCATTTTTTTCCCTCTCCACCCTTTTCGCATCGTCCTCAAGGCCGTGGGCGGGTTTATTTTTTTTTTTTAGTCAGTTTCGTTTGGTCATTGTGCGGCAGATCTCCGCCAGAGGAAGTCCAGGTGAGTGCTGGCCGTTCCCGCCCCCCCTCCCGCTGTCCGTGTGCCTCCCCGCCCCCCCTCCCGCTGTCCGTGTGCATCCCCGCCCCCTCCCGCTGTCCGTGTGCCTCCCCGCCCCCCGCTGTCCATGTGCTTTCCCGCCCCCTCTCCCCCCTCCCGCTGTGCGTGTGCTTTCCCGCCTCCCCCCTCCCGCTGTCCGTGTCTGCATCGACCCCGAGAAGGAGCAGAGAAGCGGCTGGCAAGTGGGATCCCGAGCGGAGGACCGGAGCAGCCAACATGACTGGAAGGTGGGAATCCTCAACCCCCAGCCCTAATATAACTTACGACTTATCCCCTACTTCTCTAGCAGACACATAGCCCACCACATGACCATTTCCTCGTGCACCTTAAGCATCGACTGAGGATTTTTATTGGAAACCGTGCTTGCCTGCCACACCCTGCAGATCATCACCCGGCATCGCTAGGACAATGACTAACTATTTTAAAAGAACTAGCCCCCTCCTCTGCCTCGTACCCCCAGACAAAACCCGCCCACCAGATCCTGTAGAAACAGTGTCCATGCAAACACCAGCAGACATACATTCCCGTAAATTGCCTTAAAACACAATCCTGCGGCCAGATCTTTTAAACAAACACCTCACCAACTTATGATCTAAGAACACCTTGCAAGAAATAAATAGTCCCAGACCAACCGGCATGACTATGAGAAACAATATCTTAAATAGCCCTGGCAGAAACAGTACATTGATCAGCCCCTACCAATGACTCCCATCTTCCCAACACTAAGGCCCACGACTACTAAAGGCAAAAACCTCAGCTGCCAGACCACCTCCATCTCTTCGGAAACAATCCCCCCGAATAACAGACACTATCATACTTCTAGAGCTATACTTACGGCCACTTGTGCCAGTAACAGCGCTCAGATCCAACCTTTACCGGAAACAAATTCCAATCACTATCAACATCATGATAGGGACCTTCTGGATACAGTTCGCATGATATCTGAATGACCGCATTATAAATGAATGATGAAGTGGATTATGACAACTCCAGTGAGTCTTGACGTTGTAGCCAAACACCCTTTGCACTCTAAGACTTGCACTAATGCATTATCATTTGTATTTTGCAATTACTAGCCCTGTGTGTGACACTGAAGCTCTTGCCTAGATGGGCAGTATGCTACATCTTCTAAGGTGTGGGACTGGAAGCGTGTTGTCTTAGTTTTGATTCTATGTTTGTAGTGTTTTTATGTAGCATACGATGACCACCAACATGTGGCTATCATGTTATGGGATGCAGCACTTGCTAGTGTGAATGGGGGAAGCAGTGTAGGTAGGCATGCAGTTTATCGTTTCCAGTAAGCTGCCAGCTTTGGTCAGTGCTGCAAGTTTCATTAGGGTACTTCCTATAGTGGTTACTGCATATAGTTGTTGTGAGATGTCAAGGAGCAGCCCTCACAGTATTTTGTTATTTGGGACATGCTGCAGTAGACTAAATTAGTCGTACGGTGGCATATCTCATTAGTTTTTCCTGTTAAGTTGATGATTGGTTGTTTATTTGTATGTTGCTGTGGACCTGCACATTATTGGGTGCCAAACATGACCTGTAGCAGTACTGTCTTCCGAAAGCGTGAGAGGATCGAGCAGTACTAGTGAATTACTATGAAGCCGGTTTGAGCTGCGTGCCTGCTGGGTGAGAGCCAGAAGAGTTGTTTGTGAATTTATATTCCTGTATAATACCCCAGTTAGACACAAGTCAGCCCTTCATAACTTATCTGGACATAGAACGTTGTTTGCTTGGTAAGGCTGTTCTATATGTATGAACTGTAGATTGTACTTAAAGGAGCGATTACTGTTCCAGGTTCTAGCTCAGAGTCATTGTATAGTGTAGTTATGTTGCAAGCAGCTGTTTCCCCTCCCTCCAAAATGTTAAGGCTCCGAATCTTGGCTGATAGTGAGCTCTAGAGCTTGGCGTCATGAACATTGCTTATCTATCTAGTTGTGAATAACCAGTGGAGAGCTTCCAGGACTGATGTCATATATTCTCACGGGTGGAGGGGGAGACGGAGTCTTGCAACACCATTTTGAATTAGTTGCATTTACATATGATGTAGCTGGGGAGCCGAGGATGGGCTGTTTACATAGTTGAGCTTGGAGATTACGAGTGTGAGGATAGATTGTAGTTTAATTACTTTGGGACAGATGCACAACCTTTTTTTTGCGGTCGCAAATGGGAAATTGGCCCGTTTGCGACCGCAAAATAGGAAAATAGGCCTGTGCAATGTACAAACCCTGTTTTGCGAATCGGCAACATTACCGACTCGCAAAATAGGGTTTGACACTCGCTATTACGAAGGGATATACAAGGCTGAGAGAGCTGTGTGGGCTGAGAGAGCTGTGTGGGCTGAGAGAGCTGTTGGCAATGTAAATAACAATGCCATTTATTTATAAGTTAAAAAAAAAAGAAATGTCATGAGCAATGCCAATAGCTCTAACTTTTCCAAAGGCGAAACCATTGCATTGTAAATGCTTGTTCTTTTCCTTTCGTTTCTTTTTCTCTACTTCTTCTTTTTCTTCTACTTTTTCTTTTTCCCTTCATTCTTCCTTAGACTTTCCTTTCTTCCGAAAAATGAAACACAAAAATAAATAAAATGCTTTTTATTCTTTAGGTACACATTTTTATTATTGCTTTTCCACTCTGGCTTGTGTTTAGATTTATGATTGATATATTATATCACTTATTCCGTCAAATTATTTATTCAGTGTGCTTTCTAGTGCTTTTTGTTTTATATGCATTGTTATATATTGTACCTATGATTCTATTTACTTTAATAAAGCTTTTTAAACTAAAAATATATATAACTCCTGTGAAGTGTAGGTTTAAAACTACTGCAGAATGAATAAATATGAAACAATAAAAAAACTGCAGAATTACTGCATTATAATTATGTTCTAATACCTAAAAAACAAAATGTTCACCTTTTTCGGTTAGCTATGGTACCGCAGCACTCCAAATTCCCCCGACCCCAGTACCCATGCCTTCGGTAACCTCAGCAGGGACTCTGTTGGGTTCCTTTGTAGTTCATTGGCACAACTAAAGATGGAGACTGAAACCAGTTTTCACACAGGTGAATCAATCACTACAGGAAGAATTTGCAACTTTCTTCATACAGAGTGCTCCAAATCCTGTGCATATAGTGAAGAACAGCACAGCGCTCCTGTATCGTGAGAGTACGCGCAACTTTGATCATGAGATAGTACGGGCAAATGCAATATGGAGATATCAGAGCTGGACTATTGTAAGAACCAAGGCACTTGCCCAACTGGAGAATTATTATGCTAGTTTAGTTAGGCTTCCATGAAAATAAAAAACTTTGCACGTACTATCGGAGACAAAAGCACTGTGACATTCTTCACTATGTGCACTGGGTGTGGAACACTCTGTAAGAAGAATGTTGTTTATGAAGTGACAGTAAGTAATGTAGACACCCAGATGGGTGTGCAGCTATTTTATGCATATGTGCAAATTCTTCCTAGGTGACCCTGTTTGCAGTACTGCACCAGAGGCATGGCCAGTCCATGAGGCACCATACTACTAAAGATATGTTAATTTCACTTCTTAGACATGTCAATAGTGGACCAAAGTTATCAGTGTCTGAAACAGCAGATTCCTCAGAACTCTTTGATGAATTTTACCTGCTCATGCACGCCTCTTGTAGGCCCATTCTTTCTTCTTCATGGCCCTCCCAGATCCAGAATCCTGGAGCTGGGCCTGGGTATTCCTGGGTAGAACCTACCTTCTCCAAATGAAGGTGGTAATATTCACCACATGTCTAGTAACCCTGATTATTGATTAGTAATACAGCTGAGTGGTTGAGTGCATACTGCAGAAATCTGTGTGAAACCTGCAGGTCACGGGTTCAAATACCAACAGTACAGATGCGTTTTTTAAAGTTTCTGAGGGCGATACAATGAGCACTTTTGAGTTGATATAGCACATTTAAGCATCAATCCGCTTTTCACTTTGTGGTCGTGTGCACTCTGCAAATATTCCATAATATTGCTACTATATTTTTGTTATTGACCAACCAGGAAGATCCGCATTGGTGGTTCTGTTAGTATTTAGCTAATTGTTTGTGCTCTTCTATCAATTTAGGGCGCTTCGGGTCTGGGATCCACTCTTTCTTCACATTCCTGCGATTCCTAGTCTTCCTGAACCTAGTGGCCCTCACCCTGATCTCAGCATGTGTCCTGGTGCCTACCATCTTCTTCACCCAACCTTCAGGAGCTGCCGGTCCCAGAGGTGAGTGAGCCCCCCACGACTTGGAACTGTACTGTTGTCTATCGACAGTGTCTTCAGGTCCTGTGGGTGGGGGAGTGACCGTGCTGCACTGTATCATTGTGGCTCACTGGTAGCCAAGAAAATACCCTTAAATGCAGATGGGGCCACTGAGCCCACCTGTCTGGCTTTGTCCTTTCATTCCCAAACGATAGGCATATAACAAACCATAAATGTGGCCCCAACAAGAGGGACCAGCAGATGCCACTTAGTGCGGCACAAATCCTACACCGTTCCTGGTCACCAGCGCCAATTAAAGTTTGAAGAAGGTAAATACTGTGTGGTGGATGGTGGGTCATTTTCCACGCAGTTGCAAACGTTTGGCAGTGCCAGTAGCTTATTGTGACTTGATGGGCTCCCAGCAGCACCACAACAGAAGAAAACATTTCTAGAAATGGGTTACAGCAGCATTGCACAAAGGTCGGTCAGATGGTTCAGTTATTTCTTTTTTAATTAGATTACCTCTGGCAAAGTGCCATTCCAAACAAGTACAATAAAAATAATACAAAACCGCACACTACTATTGCTCTGCAGTGCTGCAAAAAGACAGATAATACACACAAAACACAGAGAAAATATTCAGTGTTACATCACTGAAGTCACTGAGTTTGTGAAAAATCCAAGCCTCACACAAAGAAGAAGTGTATTTTATTTTTTATTTTATTTAATGCGATTTTATATAGCGCAGACATTACCTGAAGGTGTCAGAGCGCTTTACAAAAGAACCAGTTGCGTTACATAAGGTCTATGGATTACATGAGTTACATAAGAGATACAAACAGCAGAAAAAAACATTTGCAAATGTACAAGGTAAAAAGTCACTCAAGGAAGAGATATAAACAGGAAAAAAATGCACATGTACAAGTTGTAAAGACACTCAAGGGAGAGGTACAAACAGATTAAATCTAGAATCACATAGGAATGGTAGTAAGTACAAAGGTCTACTACATATACTAGTGGGTAGAGTTCTTTATATACAAATAGTACGTTCACACAAGAAGAGATATAAACAGGAAAAAAATTGCACATGTACAAGTTGTAAAGTCACTCAAGGAAGAGTACAAACAGATAAACTCTAAAATCACATAGGAATGGTAGTAAGTATGAAGGTCTACTACATACACTAGTGGTTGGAGTTCTAAATATACAAATAGTAAGTTCACACATGATTGCATTTTAACAGCGATTAGGCTTGGACAATTATATAACACATATTTACATATACATATATTTAAGGCAGTCCAACAAAAAGAGAGAAACAATTGAGGGTCACACGAGTACACACGGCCTGGGGAAGAAGCAGATCGCAGCACTGCCAAACTCTGACATGCTACTGAGCAAACAAAAGTAACACACACAGTGGGTCGGGAATATAATGTGTCATCTGTGGAGAGCTGGAAAGGGTTGGTCTCAGGCGAAACCTGAAGAAACCTGTAAAGCAAAGTTACACAGAAGGAAGTTTACAATGTAAACAGAGCCAGATCAGCACGGCAAGGAAGCTAAATAAAACCAGGGCAGCCTTTTTTCAGCCTATGAAGGAAAGACAATGGACTGAGCACGGCGGCTGTGCACACATTCTTCTTGAAGGCTGGCTGTGTAATGTGGTTTCATATTGCCTTCAAAAGTTCTGATGACATCAGAAACCACAGCGCTAAATACTGAGTGGTTTGGAAAGGTGACAAGAATCTCTAGATTGGTATGCAGAACTGTATTACGTTACCCTTTATTTTTGGGCCAGCTAGCCTGAAAAATATGTTTTTCAAATCAGGGAACTGTTTACTGAAAACATCTAATGAAATACAAAACTGTACTGTTTAATTGTCTACAGAAACAAAGGTGAGAAAAGTGATCATGCAGTTAATAATCTAGAATGTTAGAATAAGCACCCTTTCCTTTGTTTATAAAAACATTTTATCTATAGAAGGGAGAGATAGTGGAAGCTGTTCTGTGCAGGGTGCAGCAAATCATGGGCATGGATTAGAATGCCTAGGTTCAGAAACCTATATTTCACGGGGAACCATGACCCGTTAAATAGTCTCATATTTCAAAGTATGTGAATTATACATTTTTATACCACTTTATTTTGTGCAATAATGGATCCCAAACAATATTCGAGATATGCATTCCCACATCTTACTGACTGCTGTGATAATAGGGAATCTATTGCATTTCGCAGGTATTCGGACTGCAGAAGCCTAATTTGGTCAGGCGGCGGGCTTGCGTGGTGTCGGAACTATCACATTCTCACATGGCTCTTACAGGCTGGCAGGACTGGGGTTGAGTCAGTCACATGTAAGGCTTCCTTAAATGCCACACCAGACCCTCTGCCGCCATATAAGGAAATCTCTCTTGGTTGCTGCTGTAGGTCTTGTGGTCTGTAGGGTGCACAGCGATAGAGAGAGAGGCATTGCAGCGCATGAGTCATACTTAGACCTACTGCTAGCGAAGATGGAAAGGTGGCCGGTGGTGCCCACTTGTTAATGCAGTACTTGTTGAAGTATACTAGCAGTCATCCTGTCAAACCACGAAGACACAATGCCAGGAGTTGAACTGGTGAGTTGAACGGGGAATCCAGTGGTTCCTGGGGGTCAAGGGTACCGACATGACCTGGCAGGACTTCAGCTGTAAAACAGTAAGAGAGTTACAAAGGCCACAATAGGACAGGCACATGACAGTTCAGGTGGCACCAATCTTCAACTAATGTCTAAGACGCATTCTTTTAAACAAATAAGGTAAACATACAACAATTCAGACTATACTGTTTTGGCTGTTGTTCTTCTTTGACCTTGAAATTGAGGTCAGAAGGCACTTGTTCCAAACAGATGTGGCATCAAGTGCCTTGTTGATGTCAATATCTGAGTGACTTGACAATGTCACAGGTACTTGGAAAGATAAGGACAGACGACATCTGCGTCAAAGGCAGACATGCCTGCTTGCCTGAAAGAAATGTAAATGTGCGCAGCTCGTTAATTTGCAATTGTAAAGGGTGCTTGGAAGCTGGTATTGGCTTTAATTGATGCAATCACTTGAAGTTTCCTGATAACACAGATTTATTCTTTTTGAGTGGTAGTGCTAGGGACTCACCAGCTAAGATGTGAAGTGCATGTTTTTAAAGGGCATTTATATATAAATAATGCCCTGCATACAGTCGATGTATTACTAAAATCTATATTATTGAAGCACCTTTTTATTCTAAACCTTTTTGCAGATTTTGTAGCAACCAATCTTATAATGGGTGTGATGTAAGTTTAAAACAATGACTTACATATTCAAAGTGCTTCCTGTCACAGGCTGGGACCTGGCAGGACTGAAAATAAACAAGTCGCTATTCTCCACTGCACCAACCAAGATTCAATGTTGTGGCTCTCTGGTTACAGAAACAGATCTCTACAGAGCATTAACTAATAAAGGTTTCATAATGTATATAGTACATTTCCCACTGATTAAGTTAACTTGTATTTATTTTTCATTTAAGCTGCACGTTATTTTAGATGTACTTACAAGGAGGTGAAAGACGAAAAACCTTACAGAATATTAAAACATTTTTAGCAACACCTTTGCTCACCATGCTCACAGAACCCACCCACATTGCATGCAGCATCACAGTTCCCATACTGTTTTTATGCACTTCGACCGCTACTTGCAAATGAGGATAAAACCGCCAGGTTTGGAATCCCATAACCTAAGAGACTTACGGTGAATTCAAATCTCCGAAGAAGCCTGTTGTGGGTGGTTGTATGTTCTTACAACGAACTCCGTTGTAACGCATGCCTTTACCACGCATGCGTTACTACGGAATGGTATTTTCACGCGTATCCTTCTCCACATATTTTTTCGTGGTGACGTCATACGTAGGAAAAGAGAAACGGCTGTTTCCTTCCTCTGCGACGCTGATTGCCTGCACATCTCGTCTAATGGTTAGTGTTTTTTTTTTGGGGGGGGGGGAGACCCCCCAACCCCCCTTTTTTTATTTTTACCCTTTCCCACACATGCCTTTACTACGTACCTCGTAGTAAACGTATGCGTGGTAAAGGCTGTCGTTGTAACCACGCATGCGTTGTAATGCATGCGTGGTTAAGGTTTTCGTTAAAACGGCCTCGTTGTAGTGGCCGTTTCCCGTTGTGGGTGCCTACTGTTCTCCTAGTAGCCCCCCAGAGCCACATGAGCAAGTTGATGAAGGAAGTGTTGTGTGAGATTAGTATATGAGGGAGGACGTGTGCTGGACTGTCAACCCTCTCTTCCCCTCCTTAGATAGCATGTTGATGGTGCTGCTGACTTGGTGACTTTGCCTTTGAACTATTTGGACTCACAATGGCTTTCTACGTTTTAGTCTACAAATGCACCTTCAGTGCGGATTTCTCCTTTTTACGGCCACAGTGCTCCTGCCCCTTCATGGTGCACCGAGGTCATGGTTGCCAAAGGTGCCACGGAAGCCCAAGTCTTTGCGACCCTAGTGGCTCCCTGCCCAGCCAACACTGCTCTTTGCCGGCTTAGGGCCTGGAAGTCTTTCTCCATGGGAGAGTTCCTGCTGCGACCCTCCTTCTGGCTCACTCTGTACGCGAGGAGCAATAGCCCATGCAAAACAGTGTTCTGGGGCTCTTGGATTGATGACTTCCTGGGAGCTTCACGGATGGAGTGCAGTACCGCTCATGGGGTCTTCAGTCCTTGGGTACTTGGGATCAGGGGACACAAAAGAATGCAGGATCACACCAGTACTAGCTTCTTCTGGAATTGGTCTCTAGACCACTGGGGGACCTTGGGACAATCCGAATGAGAATGGGCACCACACAACTTTCTCCCCGGGACCTTTGTCCTTCTCAGATAGTATTGTAATTTGAGAAGGCGCTTTGTGCCGATTAATTGATCACCTGAGGGACCACGCTTGCACAAGCTCCCTGGGAGAATGTCTTAGCAAGGGTTCACTTTTGTGTCCCAGCAGCGCTTAGCGGCCCATTGGACCGGTTACAACAAAGGCACTTTTCTCTGGTCCCTCTGGACTAATTTAGTGATCCTTGGCTCTTTTGTGTTCCTTCATGGTGGGCTTCTGCCACCCAGGGGTGTTTATTTCAGGACCCATTGCTTCTAAAGGTTTGCGGTGTTCCTTTTTCGGTTTTTCTCACTGCTCTCCCTCTGATGAGTGAGAGCCGGCGTGTTTGGGGATGGGTGGGGCCAGGCCACGGGACGGGGGTGAAGTGAAGTGCCCTACTAACTGTGCATGTCTGGCTGTCCGTCTTAGGCCGGCCAAACTGACATGTGCAGTTAGGTTTCTCCAACCTGGCTGTATTGTACAGCTGTATTGGAGAAACAGCACAGACTCCCTGTCCTGAGCGGACTGGCTGCTAAGGCCAATCACTGCGCTGCTCTCAGGCAGCATAAGAGCAGCATGGGATTAGATGGGGAGTCTGCTGCTGTCCCAGTGTCTGCTGCGACCTGGAAGCAGAGGAGCTCCGAGGGGCGAGGCGGCAAAAGCAGCATAAGATTTCTGTTTGTTATTCTTTTCCCACTGCACTTCCGTGCACTCCTTCCACCCGCCGAACCACTGTTAATATGCATTGGCCGCCACTGGCTAAAAGATTAAGAGAGGAAGGATAAAGTGCTTGGTACAGCTATAGATCGTGCAGCGAAATTAGTTTGTGGTAAGAGTAGGACCCACATGGCTAGCTCTATGACCCTGGTTCTAGTTACAACCTAATGAAGACATGAGAAAGTCTAGGCCAACCGTCTCTGTTGGTTTTAGTTTTTACTTGGGTACAGCTGTTAGACTGGCCTATGGGCGGGGTTCAGTCTCACTGTCCAACTATGAAGGGCCTGTTAGCGCTTGCCAAGAAATCTGATAAAGAGACAGTTCAAGATGGTGTCTTCAGGATTTAGACAGATAATTGACTGACTCCACCTTGCCTTGCCTTGCTTGTTTAAGGTGTGGGCAAACGTAGACCAGGTTGATTAGATATTGTCTGGGTGCCCCACAAAGATGACAGAAGATTCCGTCATTCCTGTGCCAGCATGTTCTTTGCCGGTGATGGCAGTGAGCCCAAATGGAGAATGAGAAATTTCTGTTTCAGAGGAGGTTGTTTCAAAATAGATTGCCGGTTTCAATAATTTGTATTTGTTGACCTGCATCCAGGCGTGACATCTTTTAGCCAGTGTTGATTTATCTTGTAGCAAGGACATTTTCTGCATGCCTTTTTTGAGTATTTTTTGAAGGTCACATGCAGTAGTAATTGATTCCATAGGACTTGAGCCAGCATTATATCTATTGTGCTGGCTAGGAAAGATTTCAAAGGCAATGAAGAAGGGCCTGCAATTATTGTCCAGAGTATTTTATTAATGGAGTTTTCATTGGAGTGTTTCAATATATAACAACATCTAATGAGAGCACACTGCCTGGATACTGTTAGATTTGTGAGACTGATTTCCAGTCGGATTTGTGCAGGTGATGCGTTTTTTGGAACCTTGAAAGCTTGTTTGTACGTTTTGATGACTATTCCATCAAGCAGGGAGGAGTCCCAACCTCACAGAACCTCACTGCCTTAATTGAGAGCAGGAAGAAGCTTTGTTGCCATGACAGGTAGCAATAGTTGGAGTGTTGGTCTTTTTAGGGTGTTATAAAGGGTGTGAAAAGCTGTTATTACTAACTGTTTGTGGCAAGTTGCTCACTGTTCCTTTAACCTTCAGAATGTTTTCCATGGAATTCCTATTGTGTCATGCTATGTTCTACTCTGGTCACGGCAGTTGCTTCTTATTTCCTGGCCGTGCAGCTCCTCCTGCCATGGACTCCTTATTGTTTATATGCTTGTTTGATTTATTCTGATAAACCCCTCTGGATTTAAAGTGACGCCTCTGCGAGTTCCTGTTTCCTCCCACTACATTTTGGTACTAGGGGTGGGGTGGACTCACTTTCGGCACACTGCGCTACTCGACGTTACTGCTGGAGAACACCGGTCCGTTCGCAGCACGTATTTCTACTTTACAACCCTTCACGTTTAGAAAACATTTTCCACATGGAATATTTGGTGCCTTTTATGAGGTGGGTCATTTTGTTTTACTTCTACACATTTTCAAATAATCACAGGCTGCACAGTCTCCGCGCTCGCTTTCACCTTTGTCATATTGGATTCCTCAAGCCTGGGAGTTCCGACCTCTACTCCTACATTCTTCCAATTCGCCGGACGTCACTTCAACACGAAGGAAGTCCTGCTTGGCATTTTGGGAAGCGTCTTGCCGTCACACCCACGGTGGCCACCTTGGGTGAGGCTTGAAGAGGATTTTCCTCCGACTAACGGCTTCTTCTTTTGGTGCGTCGCTACAGTCGGTGATTTGCACACCATCGGCACATTTTTAGCATGTTTCCACCCCACTAACCTGTTTTAACCAACACCACGTGTCGCGTGTAATGTTTTGTAAGAGCAACATCCGCGCGTTCTGATGTGAGCATGTCCATGAGTGAAGATTCAACCCATTTTGCATCTGGCAAGTTATGCTTGAATTGTTAACAGACATATCCTGCCTCCCTAAAGCCCACAAGCTATGTGCCATATACGCCAGCCAAGGGATCTGTAGAAGCTTGTCTAATTGCAAGCTGTCTTGCAAGATCAGTCTACTGAAGCCCAACTCCACCTTTGTCCAGATCGTGTTCCAGTTTTAATGGGTTAAGGTGAAGCCAATCAGCAAAGTGATCCATACCTAGTTCTTTGTGTACGATTTCGTAAGGTGTACTTTGACAAAAGCTCAGGAGACACCTTAAAAATGTATTGTCTGCCACTTGAAGTGGAGTAACCTGGACGTATCCCCAGATTCCGCTACCAACGCTCACTACGGGGATACATTTAGCCCTATAAATTGCCAGAACCGATTGGACATGGGTGCGCCCCAATATCGCCCTATTGAAGGAGGAAACATTTTGAATAATGAGCGAGTGCCAATTGAGCTTAGAATCCAATTGAATCCCCAGATACTTGAACTTGTCCACCCTTCTAATGTATTGGCCATCTATTACATATTTAATTGTTTTTATTTTTGATGGGCCAAAGTTCATGACATGGGATTTAGAAAAATTAGTGGATAAGTCAAGGTTATTCATAAAATTAATAAAAAGAGAAAAAAGCTTGTTCAGGCTTTTAGCAGTGCGGGCCATTAATACTGGGTCGTGCGCATATAGTAAGGCGGGAATGGGACGACCACCTACTCTGGGGATGTCAACACCTGTGACAGTCAAGACCTGCTCTAAGCTGTTGATATAAAATATAAATAGAAAAGGAGCTAAAATGCAACCCTGCTGCACACCTCGCTGGAGTTTAAAGTGCTCAGTGCATTCCCCATTGGGACTAAACCTGACACTGGCGGAGAGGCCATTGTGCAAATCACGCAAAAAATTAATTAAAACTATATCGACGTCCATCTGTTCCATCATTGATTAGAGCTTAGAGCGGTTACCATTATCAAAAGCTGTGCTGAGATCCATGAAGGCCAGATGGATGGCCCCCTACTTGGCCTTGGTGTACTTGCAGGTTAAAAGATAGAGATTCAGGGTCTGGTCTATTGTTCTCCGGCCAGGGCGTAACCTATACTGGAGGTCAGACAAGAAGTCTTGCGCCTCGGCCCAGTCCGTAAGGCGATTTAATAGGATCCTACCAATAATTTTCACCTCCGAATCTATGAGGGAAATGGGTCTAAAACAGGCCGGGTCTGATCTATTGTCCTTTTTGAAAACAGGGTGTAGGAAAGTAGGATCTGCTTCTTTTGGCTACCTCCACTTTTTGCTTCATGTAATACTGTTTTTGACTAGTCTGACTGGGATCCTGCTAATCAGGACCCCAGTCTATCTGCTTTCTCCCTAAAATGTTATGCCATGTACTTAGGTACACTCCAGATTGGATACTGGGGTACCTGTGTCAGTCCCTAGTACATGGTACCCATGTACCCAGGGCATAGGTACCCCAGAGGCCTCCCATGGGCAGAAGGATGTGTATTGCCACCCATGAGAGGTCATGCAAAATGGAACTAAAGGCCTGCCACTGCAGCCAGTGTAAGATGGTGCATACACCTCTTACTTTAGATATAGGTTTCCTATATCTAAGGGTCACTGCACTTAAAATCTATGTCACCTCTATAGCAGGCCTTATCAATTCTGAAGGCAGGGTGCTTGGTTCAAATTGAGAGGGTGCCCTTGCATGAGCAGGACACCCTTGCAGCCTACGGAGTCCATTCTCCCGGGTTGTCAGTATATCAGCCATTATCGACATATAGAGTGGCACAATTTTGGGTGATATTAATATACATTTTGATGACTTGTATTCCACCTTTACATTGTATCTTATTGAAGGTCTGGAAACGTTTCAATTTAAGCAAAGAGTGTATAGCCCCACCCATAATCAAGGTCATCTGCTTAACCCCATATTCTCTAATCTACAGGACCTTGTGGAGGATGATCCCATCCTGGTTCCCTGGTCAGATCATTTCCTATTACCAATTACTTGGACCCCACGGGACTCCCTCTTGCCTTTTGCCAGAACTAAATAAATGTGGTCGCATCTGGTCTAAAGACCTTTGGAAATTTGGGCAACTGAGTTAAAAAACACGACTCTTACACCTCATCCAAACATTATCATCACTAATGACAATTTTAATAGTTGGCTTGAATCTTCACTGGACTTAGTCCTCCCCAGGAAAGAATTCCACCATCGAGTAGGAATCAATAAAAAAGCCTGGTATTCCCATAAACTCAGGCAACTTAAACAAACATGTAAACAATGTGAGAGGAAATGGAGAAAAGATTTTGTGGTTATCAGCAAAGCCAAATACAGAGAGGTAATAAAACTCTATAAAAAGGAAATGAAGGTCACTCAAGGGAGTTTTTATCAGGATAATATTGTTTAAGCGGCCAATTCCCCCCGGGAAATTTTTTCAATTGCTAAATCCCTCATCACACTTCCCAGTCCCCCCACTGCTTCCGATAGAGCCCAGCGGCGGTGTGATGAAATAGCTGAATTCTTTTCTGCCAAATTCCAAAACATCTATAGGACTTTTTTTACAAACTAATTCCACAACTGATCTTGTAACTCCGAAACAGCAAGCCTGGCTGGAAGAGTTTCCTCTTCTGACTTTACCTACCCTGCAGGAACTTCTGATGCAATTAAAATCGTGCTCCCCCGCAGACCCTGCTCCTCCGACTATTTTAAATCAGGTCTCTGAAAAAGTATCTCTGGTTATTCGGGGTGTGATAAACACTTCTCTCCTAAGATGACTGGTGCCTGCACTCTGGAAATAGGCAAGGGCCAAAGCACTTTTGAAAAAGACAAATCTTGACCCTGAGGATTGGGCTAATTATCGGCCCATCTCTCTGTTGCCAGGAATCAGCAAAGTACCTGAAAAACATGTTAACTCTGTACTGTCAGCATTTTTGAAAAATAACAATTGCCTTCATTCCACACAGACAGGCTTCAGATGCCAACAGGGCACGGAGACTGCTCTCATTGCCGTGATAGAGGAGTCTAGGAAAATTTTGTGCGATGGAGGCTGCGCTGTTCTTATTTTGTTAGATCTCAGCGCAGCCTTCGACACTGTTAATCACCAACTAATGGTCCAAAGATTCAGGGAGGTGGGTGTGGCTGGAATCCCACTGAACTGGCTTCAGTCTTTCCTTAAAAATAGACTTTTTTCAGTCTATGAAGATGATGCTGGTTCAAAGCAGATTCCTTTGAGGTGTGGAGTCACCCAGGGATCTTCCTTGAGTCCTACCATGTTTAACATCTACATGAGTTCTCTAGCAGAAATGGTGCGTCCATGGGGGACACAGATCATCACTAACGCTGACGACCCCCAACTGGCGGTATCCCTCAGCCAGCAGGACAAATCTGACCCTGGTCTAACCTTATGTCTCGGGAAGATTTCTGAGTGGATGGACAAGTAATTTTTAAAATTGAATGGAGCAAAGACAGAACGCATGCTCCTTGGTCATCTGCCCCCGCTAATATAGACTTTCTGTGGCCCAGCTGCCTAGGCCACCCACCTGCTCCAAAAAAACAGATCAAGAGTTTGGGAGTCTGTCTTGACTGCAATTTGGACTTTAAAGAACAAGCTCGCAAAGTTGCAGCCAATTGCTATGGACTCCTTAGGATGATAAGAAAGATTCTCCCTCTCCTTCCTTTTGTCTCTAGACGATTATTAGCCTCGGCACTGATACTCTCTCGGCTGGATTATGCGAATGCAGTCTATCTGGGAGCGCCACAGGGCACTACTAAGAGACTGCAAATTGTTCAGAACTGTGCAACCCGCCTATAATGAACATTCCCAAACGTAATTCAGCCAAACCAGCCCTAACTATTTTGCACTGGCTTCCCATCCACGAAAGAATTAGATTCAAGGCAATGTGCATTGTTCATAAAGCTATTTTGGAGAAAGCTTCCCCATTGATTCACTCTATGGTGCAACTTTACCTCCCCAATAGGTCTTTGAGATCCAACAATAAACGTTTACTCGCAGTTCCCATGATCAAGCGTTTACGAACTGGAGGTCAGTGGTTTTCATACAATGCAGCCAAGTTTTGGAACTGGCTACCCGATCATATACGTCTGGAATCCAATCATCTTAATTTCAGAAAACAGCTTAAAACTTTTCTTTTTCCGTGATCTGTTCTTAGTTTATTAGGTGCCACATTAAGTGCTGGGATGCCCTTGGGTAGCCATGCGCTATATAAATGTGTATTCATTCATTCAGTCATTCATTATGCGACCGCGTGATGACAAACTCTAAAACGGCTGAAAGTAACCCTATTGTGTTTGGATTCAAACATTGTGGAATCATACCTCCCACACTGGTAACCGCTGTGGGAGGTATGATTCCACCCCTCGGAAATGAGCTTTGTGAGGTCTCTGGTGTTCCCGGTACCAGCCTTCTAGTCCCGGGCAGCCCAAAAGGGCATATACACCTCTTACGTTAGATATAGGTTTCCTATATCTAAGGGTCACTGCACTTAAAACCTAAAAGTCACCCCTTATTGCAGGCCTTATCAATCCTGAAGGCAGGGTGCTTGGTTCAAAGTGAGAGGGTGCCCCTGCATGAGCGGGACACCCCTACAGCCTACAGAGTCAATTGTCCCGGGTTGTCAGTGTAACCCTATCGTGTTTGGTGTTAAACATTGTGGAATCATACCACCACACCGGTAACTGGTGTGGGAGGTATGATTCCACCCCTCAGAAACAAGCTTTGTGAGGTCCCTGGTGTTCCCAGTACCAGCCTTCTAGTCCCGGGCAGCCCAAAAGGGTTGCTGCCGACCAGAGACACATTTCTGCTCTCCTGGTGCTAAGCCAAGCTCGGGCAAGGGAAGGCAGAACAATAGGCATCCTGTCAAAGGGGAGGTGTGACCGCCTCCCAGACAGGATTTAGTGTATTAGGCCTGGGTGGGTGCACTTGCCAGTGACTGAAATTCTGCATGAGTGGCCCTGTGCATAGTCCAGTTCAAACCAGTCCCGGGGGCGTTGGCTCCTGCTCTGGCGCGAAACTGGACAAAGGACATGGGAGTAACCTCACCTCTGCCCAGACCCTGCCCTGGGAGGGTGCCCTGAATCTATCCAATCCTCTCCTGTGGGTACAAAAGGGCATACCTGGCTGTAGGACCCTAGATTCGAAGTGGACAAGATTCTGAAACAGAAACCACTGAACTTCGACTGTCTGGACATTCTTGACTTCGCTAGACTTCGTTTGGGCCCGATTCGTTTCCCTCTCAGTTTGAAGCATCGTTTGTGCCCATGCACCATACAGGCTCTGTGCAGGACCTGTGGAGCATCAAGGACAACTGAAGTTATCTCCCTTGGAGTGAAGGAGTCACTCCCCTGCAACCGCAGGCACCACATCACAATTTACTGGTCTGCTGCTCCTGAGCTCCTACGGACTCTGAAGGCTTCAGCAACACAGGAGGTGGGTTTACAAATCCCTCAAGGTCAGAGCTGCCCTCTCACCAACAATTCCTCATGGGGCTGCAATACCTGTACCTCGGTGCATCGCGTACTTTTGCAAGTGCATATGCTTGTTGGCATTTCCAAAACAAGTGCACTGGGCTCTGAGTAGCCCCAACCTTTGGCACTATTTCCTCCAAAGAACTCTGGCCTCCTCACACCAAGTGCTCAGTGGGTTGCTGCTTTGTGAAACTGCTTGAGGTCCCCTCGTGACTCCTGTGCCTCCAGCCTGTGGATCCTTTTGAGGGTCAACACTGCTTTTCTTGGGATCCCCTGATTGCTCCAGGCTTGCCCTGACTCCACTGTGTTTGGTGAGTCTTCTGGACCTGGCTGGTCCGAACCGTAACATTTCTTAATCTTCTTCGTGGGTTACCGCTGCCAAGGCTTGTTGGTGCTCCAGATGGACATCGACCCCTCAGCACTCGACCTTCTTTGTGGGACAGCTCAGATCAAGCTCCTAGTTGTTCTCGACATCTCCTAGTCCCTGTGGCGGCAGAGTCAAGCACCCCCTCTTCACACCTGAAGCACTCAACATCGGTGGGAATTCGTCTACCGAGACCCTGGTCAGTCCTGAGTGACCCAAACTCTGCCCCCTCTACTTTCAGGTACTCTTCATAAAGAACCCCCCTTTGGATTCCGACACTTTCCTTCTTCCCTGCAGTGGCTCTTCTTGAAAGTCCTCCATTGAGTTTGACTGCGGTTTCCGATACCACTTCGACCCTATGCACCCGGCTTCCCTGGGATAGCTAACTGTGGTACTACGGTATCCATTGGTGGGGAGGCTTTCCAACCTCCTAAGTTCCACTGGGTTTCTTCGAAGTCCACCTTGAAGGGTCCTTAAACTTTAAAACTGCAACCGAAACTCTCCCATAGAAATGTACGGAACACGCGGTCGTGTTCCCACACTGCACCCATCCTCCATGGGGTCCCTACTTACTCACCTTGGGTGGTTCCTTGGGGTCTCAGGGATTCTACATCCTCTAGACACTGTCTTGACTCGAGAGGTCGCTCTTATACCACTATTTTAGTATATGGTTTGGTCTCCCCCTGTGTATTAGTGCTATTTACGATTGTTTCTGTGCTACAGTATTGTGTGCTTTGTGTTTATCTGCGTGTAGCAGATACTGTTAAGAATTTAGAGTGTGTTATAATAATAAATACATATTTTTATAACTACTGTGTGGTTCTCCTTTCATTTAACCAATACAATAAGGTTGCATTCTGGTGAAACAAGCTGCTTATCATTCCTTCAAGACTAAGCCTGTAGCCTGCTCTCCACAGCTACCACTTGGATGGCTTTCTAAGGTTATCTTTGACCTCTTAAATCACCATAAGAGTTGTTTGGACTGGTACAAGGTGCCCATTTTAATTAGTGGATAGCATATACCAGGCCAACTTCTCACACAGGGACTATTATTGATAGGGATCATGTAGAGGGAAGATGACTAGATACAGCAGAGTTTAAGTGCAGTGTCAGCATCGGGGCCCACAAGTCTATACAATTCTTGTATAGGTCACCAGGTACCCCATCAGGCACTGGTGCCCTAATTAAAGGCAACTAGGAAATAGCAACTCCGCCCTCTGAGAGGCTAAAGGTTAAGTTATGTTCTGTCCGGGGGCCTTCTACAGGCTCCGGCTCTCCTTCAAGACTATAAATGGCCCTAAAATGGTCCGTCCAGGCCTGAGATGGAATAGTACATGCCTGCCTGGTAAGATGGTCTTCATAAAAAAGGGGCGAGTTGATGACATCCCAGAAGGATGCGCTATTGCGCTTCTGGGTTGGGCTTTGCTATCTTTACAGGCTTTCTTAAAGGCCCCCCTGGCCTTCCTAACTTTTTCCTGACAACGGGGCTTAGCATGCAAGAGATTCCAGATGTCCTAATGGGATCTGGAGCATTGCCTGTCGAACCATCAAACCACACATGTGGCCAACGGAGAGACGATTCTGAAGAGTGTCGACTTAATAAACCTACAAATATTATTAAATGATGCCAGGATCCTCTGTAGTGGCTCTGCAACTGACAGAGAGGTTTAAAAATCAGTATGAAACACGGCAATCAATTTTGAACAAAGGCCGGTGGAACAATGCTGGCCCACTTTATCCTTCGTCCCAGATCAGCCAGTGTGGTGGGTGCCTGGTAAGCGGATGTAGGGCTCACCATTTTATTATCCCAATAAAATGAGGCCATTAACGGGTTATGGTCACTCAGACGATTTTGAAAAACCTCAAAATCTAAGAGTGTGACTGACAGACAACCAGAGACAAATATATAATCAATCACTCTACAATGCCCTCCACCCTTAAAGGTAGGCTTGTGTGCCTCCACGGGATCATGTTTGCTCTTCAATAAGTTTACCAAATTAAACTCAGGAGTAAGGCTATTTGGCACTTCACCTTGACGTGTGTGTTTAAAATGTGCCTGTGTTGCAAATGGCTCCTCAAAATCAGATACCTTGTAGTTAAAACAGTAGCGGCACGGTTGCAGGTTAAAATCTCACACCAACATATTTAAAGTAAAAGGGGATCTGACAGAAAAAAAAATCATCCATAAAACTTTTAAGACTAGCCATTGCTTCCATCTCATCATGTGTCTATGAGTCATTGAAGACCACCCTTAGTTATACTGCAAAGAAATATATCATCTGCAAGCAACAGGAGGCTACGGCTAGGTGGTCCCAGGCTTGGACGATAACAGTTGGATACATCAAGAACTTTGCTTAAGTCTGCTAGGAAAAGATTAAAAAGAAATGGTGGAAGTACGCACTCCGGATTGAGGCTGTGATGAGTCATTATTTTTCTCGCGACTCAAGTTCCATTTCTAATTTTAATCAGGTGTTTGTAGAAAGCTATTGAATTCCTCTCAGAAGAGGTTTATGAATATCCCATTTTATAAGCTTTGACCATAGTTTTCCATGGTCGACATAGTTGAAAGCCGTATTAAAGTTGACAAAACATAGATGGACAGATTGCTTTGATTGGGCCTTTTATCCCCTTTTGGTTTCGGGGGCTTCCTTCTGTGCGGCAGATACATTTGGGCCAACCCCTTATAGGAAACCTAGATTACTAGAATAATTTGGCTTTCCAGCTGTTGTTATGCTGCGTTGTTGTAGGTCGTCTTTTTTTCCAGTGTGTATTCATAATTTGCTCGATGATTCCTCATTTGTATTTGTAGCGTAGGCAATTGGCATGTGGATCTTAGTGATAGAAACTGTAGTTGTGTCTGGACAGGTCTTGTAGCCATTAGCCACAACTTTGTTCTCAGGCCCCTTAATGGGCCAGATAGCATTTGTTATTGGCTGGGCCCTTTGTTTCTATCATAATTCAGAATTACAAAAAAAGTTCTACATTTGTGCTTTGCTAACTGGAGATATATCTTGAAATATTTGTACAGTTAATTTACAGGAATTTACATTTTGTTGTTTAATAGAAAAAAATTCTTACACCCTTTGCTTTCATACTCCCTGCATGCCAGCAAGACGCTCAGATAGATCACATAGTAAATTTTACCAAACTTTCTCAATTTGTAGTGAGAGAAAGAAAAGTAAACACTAGTCTCAATGTTAAAAGAAAAAAACAGCAATTTATCTGAGGACGTTGCAGCCTGACATTTGACCTCAGGATTTGAATGCACATCAAATGTGATAAGATAAAAACAAACTTTAAAGACATCGTTGGGGGCGCTAGAGGGCGCACGAGCTAATGGCCGCACTTCAGTGAGGCTCTGGCTGCCTGGCCAGAAACATCCTTCATTTATCCGCTTAACCTGCAGGTGGACGCCTGGAAATCACACCGATGCTAGACCCACCTATGCTGCAGTGCCCGTCCAATTCTGGTGAAGATCCAAGGTCCGGCGCCTGAACTACGACGCTGTGAACATTCCCCGGGGACGTCGCTACGGAGAGCTACTGCGGCAGACTGGACGCTGAGCTACGCGAGGCCGCGGCTTCCCACGAGGTGGCTAGGCCTCGAATCCGCGGAGATCGGCCTGACGGGCGGGCGGCCTGCTAACGGCTCACCGGAAGCAAGCGGAGGTGAGTCTCGCCCCCTCTAGGGACGCTGCAGCGAGGGGAGAGTCTGTGCACTGCACCTGTGCCCTGCTGGCACTGCGGACAGAAAACGGCGTCATTCGCCTGGGCCTGACGAGGGGGTTTGCCGATCACCCGGCCTTGCTGCACGCCTCCCCGCCGACCCCCCCGGGATACATACGTGACGCCGCTGCAACCGGGCATAGCGGCTAGAGGAGCGGCGGCCGGCCGCTGGAGACCATCAGAGGGGTCAGTCTTGCGGATTCTACAGGGGCGTATTGAGCCTCCCCTCGCCCCACTGCCATCCACCTCCCGGGTGCTCCCGCAACTGGGGCCTGCCTGGCTCTACCCCGGCGATCAGTTGCCCGCCTTCCAACGCGGGCGCTCCCGACGGGCCCTAGTCCATGGAAACGGAGTGCGAGAGGAGCGAGAGGATCATTGGGCACTGCTGGTCTGTTTGCCCACCTTGCTGACATAGCCTCGAGCGTGATCACCACGTGGGGGACTACCGGGGTGAGCGATCTACCTTGGAGGAGGGAGAGCGCGTGACTACTCACCACTCACCAGCCCCATTGGGTGCCCACAGGCGGGGCACGATGGGCAAGAAACAGCCCAAACTCGCCTTTGAACCTGCGACCGCCAAAAAACCACCGCGTGGCACGACGTGGGCCAGCGGTGCCCCGGGACCATCGAGCATCGAACCCTCCCCTGCGCCTATGGCTCCAGAACTGCGACTGCTTATAGATGAGATGCGACAGGGCTTCGCCACTATTGTGGATAAGGTTGACCGCTTGTCTTCCAGGATGGATGGAGTTGCGCAAAAGATGGAGGTCCACGAGGAACGGTTGACGGAGGCGGAACGACGCATCTCCACTGCAGAGGACATATCCACTACCCACGAAACACGCCTTACCCGTATGGATAATATCCTCAGAGTGATAGCAGCGAAGAATGAGGAGTTGGAGGCGAGTAGCAGACGCAATAACATCCGCGTCACGGGGGTTCCGGAATCCACCAATACTGGATGGATGGAGGACTATGTTGAACACATACTAATCGCCGCAGTGGGTAAGGAGGCCTTCTCTAATCAGTTTATTGTCGAAAGGGCGCACTGCTCTCTGGGCCCGATCCCCAAGCCGGGGGCGCAACCGCGGCCTATCATCGCCCGGTTGCTTAACTACCGCGATCGGGATGTGGCGCTGCGTGCAGCTCGAACAAGCCGGAACCTGGCCTGTGATGGTGTACAGTTCTCCCTATACCCAGATTTCACGCCCATGGTGCAGGACCAGCGGAGGAAGTTCTTGATGTGAAAAAGAAACTAAGGGACATGCAGGTGGATTATGCACTTTTGTACCCGGCGCGACTTAGGGTGACCCATCAGGGCAAACAACATTTCTTTACGAACCCGCAGCAAGCTGAGGACTACGTTAAGAAACTCTGCACTGCTAGGAGGGACAGGCGTAACGAGGAGGAGGACGAGACAGGAGGTAATCCTGCCGAGCACGATGAGTCATAAATGTGTTCTTGTATTAGCTTGATCGCTGGTTCCCTGTTGAACTTTTGGTGCTTGTTTCGGATTAAGTGCCCTGCTTGAGCTGGGGCTGCCCTGCCCTACCTTTGGAGCCATTGATAGCTGCTTTCTTGCATTGTAGACTTGCTGCTGAGCGATAACTGGCATTGAGCGCTCTGCCCCGCTGCTGGGATAGTGCTGGGATCGCGCAGATTTGTGGCGATGCAGGAGACAATATGGGCAGCAGCTGTTATATGGGCGATTCGTCTGCATTGATCAGTACCTTGTCCGCTTGGGGGAGCGGCGGTGAGACATGGTCCTCGTGACCGATTGCTTGCTGGCTCACTGTTGAACTAATGGTGCTTTGTTCGGAGTTTATGCCCTGCTTGCGATGGAGCAGCCCTGCCCTACCTGTGGAGACGTGGATGGCTGCTCTCTTGCACTGTAGACTTGCTGGTGAGAGATAACTGACATTGAACACTTTCCCCCGCTGCTGGGATGGTTCTTGGATTGCGTAAGCTAATGGCAATGCAGGAGACAGTGTGGGCAGTAGCTAGTTTATGCACGGTCCGCCTGAACTCATTGGTAACTTATCCGATTGTGGGGCGATGGTGAGACACGATGGTTTGATGTATGGGCTTAAGCCTGCAGGGGTTATGTATGCCAGGCACCACCCCTTCTTCTCTGTCTTCCCCGTATGGTATATGCGGGGCGGGAGGGGAGTGTCGGGGTGTATGGGTGTGTACCTCTAATGCCCCCAGGAGGGGATTCCCCACATGGTTTTTCTATGGTTATTGAGTATGGGGTCTGGGGTGGAGGGAGGGGTCATGGTACTGGCAAGTTTGGGTTGCTTCAGTGGGTTGGGGGAGGACTAGTGATACGGGGGTTATGTCGCTGTGCGTGGAGGGAGGGGGGGTGTTTGACTGTTGGGATGGGTGTTGTTGAGAGTGGAAGTGTTCTTGCGGATGACGTTCATGGCATGTATGCTAGGACTGGTGTTGCGGTATGTGTCAGCATGGATGATCGAGTGAAACGACTGTTCTGGACAGCGGGGAGTTCGGTACTTGGTATGCTCCTACTGAGGGCTGGAGCGCTGTACATTTGCTTGTTTCAGGGATGTGGTGATAAACGCGGGTGATCACGCCTTAACTACTGTATCCATATTGTCCTGGAATGTTCAAGGCCTTAATAACCCCCGGAAATGCAGGAATGTAATTGCATATCTAGATAGGCATCATGTGCAGATAGCAATGCTCCAGGAAACCCACCTGAGCCCATGTTGTGTCCCTCAGTTCGCAAGCAGATGGGCGAATGTGAGAGAGTTTTCTTCCTATTCTACCTATTCCAGGGGGACGGTCATTCTGATCAATAAAAGGTTGACGTTCCAGAAGTTGGGAGTTCGGGCGGATAATGAGGGGAGGTATGTGATCCTTTGGGGGAGGCTGGGCACTGATGTGATAATGCTTGTAAATTGTTATGCACCTAATGTCGACACACCTGGTTTTTTCCTGACGTTGTGGGGACATGTACTGGAGGTCGAAGCCACACACCTAGTCTGGGGGGGGGACTTCAATTTATCACTACATCCGGGGGCGGACAGATCGGACGGTAGTGGACAATACAACACGAAAGCTAGGGACACACTTCAGGGCATACTGACGGAGGCAGGATTATTGGATAGCTGGAGGCACTTACACCCGGCAGCTAGGGAAGGTACCCACTTGACTACACACGCGCGCTCATGGGCAAGGATCGACTACTGCTTTATCTCCCGGGGCCTAGCTGGGGGAGTCGTTCAGGTGAAACATCTGCCTCGTACCTACTCGGACCATTGCCCTGTACTGACTGTTATGGAGATGCCTGGCTATGCAAGAATGCGGCCACCGTGGCGGCTCTTCCCTTCGGCCCTGCTTGATCCTGTCTTTAAGCAGGAACTTGGCGAGGAAATTGAAGCCTTCTTCCCTAGGAACAAGGGGTCTGTTGATAAGGTCGAAACAATCTGGGAAGCTTTTAAAGTAACTGTGAGAGGTGTCACAATCTCTAAGAGCTGTGGCATGCTAAGGGAAATTGTGCGCACATTGACTAATCTTGAAGCGGAGCTTAAGGCGCTAGAGGCAGAGATGGTCGGAAATCCCTGCCCTGACCTAGAGATGGCATTCAGGGCCAAACTGTCGTCTTATGAGGAAGAAGCGGCCAGAGAAGTGAAATTCCGTGGCAAATACTGGACAGCTAGGCGCTACTGCGAGGGGGATCGGCCGGGAAAAGTTCTAGCGGCACTCACGAGGCACCAGCGATTCGCCACACATATCTTGGAAATCTCTGATGGAGAGGGCAGGACTTACCAGGATTCTAAAGGGATCCAGGACACCTTCCTGCAGCACTACAAACGGCTATATTCCACACAGCAGGTAGGTGAGGTGGAGTTCGGGAATTTCCTGGATGACATAGCACTCTGCTGGCTAAGTGATGGCGACAGGGCGTTCTTGGGATGCCCTTTCGAGCTGGATGAAATCCGGGAAGCGATCATGTCACTCAGTAATGGCAAAGCTGCAGGGCTGGACGGCCTACCGGCCGAATTCTATAAATGCTACATTGACATCATGGCACCAGTACTGAAAGAGGTCTTCGAAGAGTCGCTAGAGGTGGGGATACTGCCGGGCTCTATGAGGGAGGTGGCGATCACCTCGCTTCTGAAACCAGGGAAGAACCCAGCGGATACCGATGCCTATAGACCCCTGTCGCTGCTAAACTGCGACGCGAAGATTCTAGCGAAAGTGCTCGCGACTAGGCTGTCCCTGCTTATGAATACCCTGGTGCTGCCGGATCAATCTGGATTCGTCCCAGGGAGAGCCACGTCCCATAACCTCTGCACCCTGTTCTCCCTCATACCCACCATATCGCCCGACCTGCCGGTCGCTGCTGTGTTTTTAGACGCCACCAAGGCGTTCAATTCGGTGGAGTGGGGTTATCTTTTGGCCATCTTGAGCAGAATGGGGTTACCCTGGATATTCATCGCCTGGGTGACGCTGCTCTACACTTCTCCGGTCGCCAGGGTTGTCGTCAACGGTGTGCTGTCGGCACAGATGCCGATTACGAGGGGGACTAGGCAGGGCTGCCCCCTGTCACCCCTGCTCTTTGCCCTGTCAATTGAGCCGCTGGCTTGCAGGATCCGGCAATTACATAAGGCCAGCGCCTTTAATTGTAATCAACGGCAGATTGGCATATCCCTCTATGCGGATGATGTCACTTTGTATGTGCAACACCCACAGGACAACCTCAACCCACTACTGAGAGAATTTGTGCTGTTCGGTGGCATTTCCGGAGTGCACATCAATTGGAAGAAGTCGCAATTCTTCCCCCTCACGGCTTCCGTAACCCGTTTCCCGCTAGATTACCCGTTGGAGTGGTGCAGTTCTGACTTAATGTACTTGGGCATTGAAGTGTCGCTCAATAAGGACGACACGATCCGATTGAACTATGGGGTGGCTATTTCACAACTGACCGACAATGTGACCCGCTGGTTAGCCCTCCCGCTGTCGATGGCAGGCAGAGCCTCCCTGATAAAAATGGTTATCCTCCCACGTTTCCTGTACCTCTTTCAAAACATACCATACTACCCGGGTGCCTACTTTTTTAAAAGACTCCGATCTGAGTTGCTTTGCCTATTCTGGGGCGGTAAGCAGCCGCGCCTCAGTTGGAATGTCTTGACGCAGCCATATGACAGGGGCGGATTTGATATACCCGATTTGGAGGTGTATTACCTCAGTGCTCAGGCTCAGCATGCTTACCACTGGGTTAACCCCGCTCCCTTTATGCCTCAGGTTGCTGCTGAGGACTGGATCGTGCACCCACTGCCGCTCAAGGGCATGCTGATGGGTCTGGTTGGTGATGTCGAGACGCCAGCTACCACTGTTACCTGCACCATAGACTCGTGGCGGAGAGTGACTAAACTGCTGGGCGCCCCTATGCTCTATTCACCGGCGATGCCCCTTGCGTACCACCCGAAGCTATCGCTTTTAATGGAACATGGATTTCGATCTATGTGCACTCGCGTACATCTTAATACCTGGGATGATTTGTTTCAGGATGGACTGTTCCGTACCAAGGATCAGATCTTCCTGACCACTCCACCGACGCCAATGGAGGTGTTCTATTATATTCAACTCCGTCAGGGTATGATCCCTAGCTTCCCGGAGAAACCGGGTACAGTATTGCCATTGCACATCTTGCTTGTGTCGGACGGCAGGCACTTGGTGTCGAAGTTGTATGCTGCCATTCGTGAGCGACGCCCTCTGGTTCTGTCTAAGGCGCGAGCTGCCTGGGACTCTGACCTACCTACTGCACTCACCGACGAGCAGTGGAGGTATTGCTGCTCAGTCACGGCCAAAGTCTCCTCCAGCTGTAGACTGAAAATTATCCACTACAAGTTCGTGCAGAGATATTACTACACTCCAGTTAGGAAGCTGCGATTTCACCTCTCGGAGGACGACAGATGTGCGAGATGCCGGGCGGAGGGCGCGGGTTTCCTCCACTTGGCCTGGGAGTGCGGAGCGATACAGGCATACTGGGAGCAGGTACATGCTGCACTCCAAGTAATGATTGCTGGCCCTCTTCCCATGGAACCGGTGGTGATGCTGCTGGGATATACCAGAAATGTACCCAAGTCAGACCGTAGATTTGTTGATATCGCGTTGCTACTTGCAAAAAGGAGGATTGCTTGCAGGTGGGGGAGGGGCAGGGCACCAAAATTTAAAGAATGGCTGGACGATCTCACGTATTGCCAGGACCAGCATGGCGTCTATGCAGAACTGTTACCTGCCCGCTGTAAACCCAGTGACTTTTGGTCCCCCTTACAGGTATACTGGTTGTCTCAAACGACTCATAGCGACTCCTCTGGAGATGACAAGCCGATGCCGGGCCCGTGAGCGTATATAGGTGCTTTACACCACACCCGCCATACTATATTGCACACGATAGAATGGGCCTTGACCCGCCCGGACCGGGGTGGAATGGGGCGATTATTGCTGGGGTGGTGTTGGGGGGTTCGGGATATGTACGGATCATATGGCATAGCTTAGACGACAGGCCTTTCTACTCCTCCTGATACTCTGACACAATAGGCCAATGAGGACAGACGAATGCGCTGGACCCTGCAGATGCAAGTCGTTAAGGATGGCTTCTGTGTTGATGAGCGCTATGCACTGATTTAAGCTGTACTCCATTCCGATTGCCCTCACACTGACTGCCACTGAGGTGCTTGGCGGGGCCACGCTCACTTGATACACATATGACACACTACTGTACAGGGTGACATGGCTGGATGACCGGTCGGGGCTAAGACAAACATGGGTCGGTGAGTTCGGTGATAATTCTCCTCCCTGCCTGCCATGGTGCCTGTATACGAGGGTGAGATGGTGTCCCCGCTCCTTCTACCCCTGACTGGAGGGAGGGAGGGTTCCCTGTGGAGTGGCCTCTCATTCCAGGACGGTAAGAGGTGTGTTTGCATTGTACCAGCCCTTGTAAAGATGATGATTATCCACTTAATGTACCGTGGATACTGCTGTATTGGATTATTGATGCTGTTACTGTCATGACTCTTTGTTGAACGCCACTAATAAAAAAGGTTTAAAAAAAAAAAACTTTAAAGACATTGTTATCGCTCATTCACCTTTTGAACTCCAGCATGATTATTTTTGAGGTGCTACAGAACCCCCCACACACCTACTTCCAGCACCTACGGGCCCCTGACACTTCAGCAAGGCCTATCCTCTTCGAGACTTCACAAATTCCATGTGCGCAGATCGGACGGCCGCCAGCCGTCCGACGCTCACGCCAACCGTGACGTCGGACGGACGGGGGCCGTCCAGCGCATGGAAGAGGCTATAGGGCAACTGCCTTTCTACCTGTCACTGTTCCTTCTCTACTTTGTTTCTGTTTTGCTTCTCCTCATGCTAGGGAGTATCATGCCAAGACGCACAGAATGAAAGGTGAGTTAATGAATTAGGACTTTGATTAACCTTCAAACGCATTGCTAAAATCTTACCCTGCTTACAGGCTACCGCCCGAGCAGTCCTCCACTAAGAAATAAAATGATAACAAACCAATGTTATTATAATGTTATTTTTCTTCTTACCTGCGGCTGCCAGCTGCACGTATTAGGGGGCGGGGGGGCATGCACTCTGTCACGGCAGTGGAGAGAAAGGGTGATCAGCACCACTTAGTGTGCCTGACTGTTTGACCGGTCGTCTTATGCTGGCCAAACCGTCATGCGCACTTAGCATTTCTCCACCCGCTGTGTTGTACAGCAGGGTGGAGAAAAGCCACAGGCTCCCAGTCCCTGTCTGAGCACCGAACCACGGCATTCAGACCAATCCCAGCGCTGCTCTCATGCTGGGAAAAGTATGGGAATAGTATTCCCAGCATGAGAGCAGCATCAGGCATTGTTATCTGGGAGCCTGCGCAGTGCATTCAGCCCAGGACCTGACCAGCATCAGGATTGAGAAAGGAGCAAGTTCTATATATTTTTTTAATTTTGTCTGTACCCAAAACCCCACCCCGCCTCTCGTCTTGGGAACCTGTGTAGACGCCAATGGTTGGCATTAGCATAGCGCCGAGAAAGATCTCCACTCTTTTCCACAGATGAATACATTATACACTAATATAACGGGTCTGGAGAGTCCCAAACCCCTTGTGACCTTTCTGTATATATGAACTTGTTACAACTTTATTACCAAAGAACATTGATTTACCAAAGTCACACAGAGAACCCGAGTGTCAGGTACTCTGAAGACTGGTGCGTATGACTTACGTATTCATGGTTATTTTACGGAAGCAGCTAATTTATATCAGAGGAGGAAGTGGTATGTATGAGGTGGTGAATGAGACACATTGATTCAAAATGATTGTTTCACATAAATAGCATATCAAAAATATGGAGAAACAAAATATAGAAGGCAAGAATATCGTTTTATATGTACATAATATTGCTTTAATAAATATTGTTGTATATAATATTGTTTACTTAAATATAGTTGCATTAAGTATCTTTTAATGTAATTTAATATGTATTAGTTATGATATTAATTTTAGGTATTAATATTACAAATATAATTGTTCCACATTTGTAAGTATTGTTTGTAATTTGTAATGTGTAATTAAAATGCTTTCCCATCTTGTTACATTTTTAATTGAGATTAATTGTGTAAATTGATTTATTATTTGTTATTGTAATTCATTATTTGCCGGTTGTTGGGTTTGTAGGGAATTAGGGTGGAAAGTTATTCAAATGATACTTATTTTGGAAATAATTTTTTATGTCAATTAAATAATCACTTGATATTGATTTTTTTAAATGTATTATCATATTTAAAATAAGGTTACATATATGTTTTATGTACATGATAGTTAATTTTTACCTAGAAGTTATTGGTATTATATTTAATTTCATGTATTCAAAATAAAATGTAATTATTGTCTTTATATTCTTAAATAACATGTATATATCATTACTTAATAAAAATATATCTTTTTAATTACTTCATTATTTTCTAGTTTTATATTTTTACCAAATCACTTAAATTACTATATACATGACAATTTTAACATACTTAACTTTTTTGACAATATTTTCTTCCACTATATTTTGGTAGGTTGCGTACAAAGTATGTAAACTCAATATTTTGGTAGACAATGTTTTTGACAATATATTGTTGTAAATCGATATTGTTGTTGTTATTCTGCCATACAACCATAAGTACTTACATAGTTTTCGAAGCAAGCTTGTGCTATTGCTCATGGTTTTATATGCAGTTTCCTTCAGAGGGTGTGCAACACAAATACTGAAGTTAAGTTCTGGTTTTGTTTTGAAATGCAACATTGATGACTCCTTCGTATTGTTGTGTGTCGATTTAGATACTGTATATAGATTTCCAGATTTATGCCCTTATATAGGTACAATTCACATTGCCCTTATTTAGGCTTTGAAATCCAGCCTTTTTAGGCATTATATACATGCTAACCAAATACAGGCATGGCCACCTACATTTGTTCATCTATGTCACAACGAGTTCTTGTAAAACCAGACTCTTAAGCCTTTAAGACTACCCCTTGCTTGGATATTGATTTCTCCAATAACTCATTTATTATGCATGAACATCTATTCCTTAGGGATTCATTCATGACGTTATTCTGTCCAACTTTTACATCAGTACTGGCATTCCTAAACACCTTCAAGGTATAAATATACCTTCACTTACCATGGCAAACCACGGTTCGGCTGCCTACTTGCACGACGCAGCTTGCCGCGGCAACTTTGGAGGAAGTCGAGTCCCCAACTGACGCACTGATCAGACGCTGTCATCCCCCCGCCGAGAATCCAGCTCCAGTGTTTCTGACTACTCTTGTGAGGTGTTAGAGATCGAGACCCGGAAAGAGATTCCAACGTCACTCATTCTAAAGGTATGGAGCAGACTAGAAGCTAGAGAAACTTTGGGCAACTCTTGGCTAAACTACATTATAGCTAAACAGCACCTACTTCTTCCCTCATACTACACTTAGGTTAGGTACACTGGGGTAGGATTATTTTAGATGAGTTTTTTATCCTGTGTTATTTATGTATGTATTTTTATTAATATATGTCATTGCTACAAACCATGCTGTTGCAGTATTATTTTATCTTACTGCTAACGCTGTACATATTTTACTTCGCATGCTGTCTTACGATTGTAGCAGTTTATATCTCTTGCATGAGAAATAAGGCTGTTCAATAAACCCTTTTCATTGAAATGCCTGTCTCCCTATTTTCTGTGCAAACTCTGTAGGAATGAAGCATGCACGATTGACTGAGTGAAACTGTTATCTATTGTTTCCACAATTCTGAGATTGTTCCGATTCTAACGGGAAACAAAGTTGTCATGTTTATGCGGTTGTCAGAAACGAATCCCTTCTTTCTCATTCGAGAAGTTTCTAGTTACCTCTGAGTTAGCTGGCACACACAAGTAATTATGTTTAATGTACTTGATAGAGACATACTGACCTCAGTCCTATGTCAAAACTATAGTGTATATTATTCCCATGCGCAGAGCCTATCAGGGATATAGGAACTAAACTACAGTATAACCTCACAATTGAATGTGCTATTCTGTTTCATGGTTTTACACCTTTGGCAGATCCTGACTGCTTCATGGTGGAGTCACGGGGAATTATTACCAATGGGTATCCGCCGAGTGAAACTGCTTGCAAGCAGTCTGTCATATACCTGCAAGGGGAGGCCCAATATCTGTGGTTAGGAGTGGATTGTGTACAGCTGAACCGCAGAGCTCGCTGTTCCAAGGGCTCAGGCGCACATTTCACCAACGGAATCGTGTGGATCCACTTGTGTGGTGCAGACGCCCACATTTATTTGCAAACATCAACTTCACATGCATCCAAGAGTGCTCAAGTGGAGCTCGTAAAATTATAAAGTAAATTCAGAAATGCTAGCTCAAGTTTTCCAAGCTGCACCTCTCCTCCCCCTGGCTTCTTTAGTGTGACTAAACCCTCCCTGACAATTACTTTTCATTATTCCCGAAATGAAGGGTTGAGAAAATCTCTGAAGAGCAAGCATCCTTTCTTCACCCAATGACGTCCGTCTCAAAAATCTATACCCAAAAAATATCTTGATGCTGTACAACGTCCCACTGAAGTGAGGGGATGAAGAATAGCAGGGGGTGTGGGATGATAAGAACAGAACTCTCCAAGAACAGCACAGCATAAGAAAAATCCCTACCTCTCCATTGGTTCCTCTGGTAGACGGAGAGACACACCAGTCCTGATTGTCCCTCCTCATGCTTATAAATTACTGTGTCTTGATTGAGACCAAATTAAAAAAACAACTAGAACAACGTGTCTTGCAAAGAGCAACAGATGATTCCAAGGTGGTATACTGATACAGAGTGGCTCTGAAGGGGTCATGTACCATAGAATCCAGGTCTTTGGTTTTTATGCTCTATACATGAGAACTTCATCCAGTGCAAAATTTATAAATGTTGATTCTGGTGCTTGAAATGACATTTATCGCATAACTATTTCAGTGCTACCAGGACCAGCGTGCAAAGGAAAACCTGGATGAGTTCATCAGCTTTGGGAGCGAGGTATGGTTTATACGTACACCAGAATGAACTCAAAACCTTTAGTGACTGGTCATTTGTAATCAATGAAGGTACTTATCTTCACAAGTGCTTTGTGTCTAAGTGTGACACAAGTTACACAATTCCTCGACTCTCCCACCACCATGTCTTGCTGAATATAACTTTGCAGTAGGTCATGGCTAACAAGCGCGCAGAAGTGGGTACAGGTGCTTTTGTATAGCACATTTCCTTAATGGGAGGTCAGACAGACTTTTTAATCCCCTAGGCAGATCAGTGAAATGTAAACACTCACATTTATGTTTGCATAGTCTTCGTAGAATTCTTGATCCGAAGTCTGTCATTTCTTTTTCCTGCAGGGACAAGGAGAATGAAGACAAGAGATGGGAATATAAAGTGAGAAGGGAAAGGATTACAAGGAGGGAGATATAATGTGGGATCAAACAGAGCGATACCACGGCACTCCAATTGTCCTCTGATTAGTAGCACAGTGAGTCGTCCATCATATTCACGGCACCCTAAATCCTCGCTCTGATCCACTGATCACAGCCCTGCTCAATACTCTCACAGCTCTGCATCACCCTGGGTACTCCCTCAGTTTCATAGGACTTTGACTACTCCCCTCAAGGACAGAATCCTGGGCATTCCCTTAGGTTCAGAGCCCCCTAAAAGCCCTAAAGCCTCCTCTCTAATTCGTATCTCAATCCTCCCTCATATCCACATGACACTTAGTTATCCCTCAGATCGACATGACACTTAATTATCCTTCAGATCCAAAGCACACCAAGTTAACCCTCAGATCCACAGCGCACGTAATTATCCCTCAGATCTACAGCACACTTAGTCATCCCTCAGATCCACAGCGCACGTAATTATCCCTCAGACCCACAGCACACTTAGTTATCCCTCAGATCCACAGCACGCCTAGTTATCCCTCAGATCCACAGCACACTTAGTTATCCCTCAGATCCACAGCACACTTAGTTATCCCTCAGATCCACAGCACGCCAAGTTATCCCTCAGATCCACAGCGCACGTAATTATCCTTCAGATCCAAAGCACACCAAGTTAACCCTCAGATCCACAGCGCACGTAATTATCGCTCAGATCTACTGCAAACTCAATACTCTCGCGACCCACAGGTAGACAGGTTACCACCCTCCTTGTCATCAGGGACATTGATATCAGCCAAGGTTTTTTATGTGACAACAATGCATTCTGGATGTTTTGGTCTTAGTTTATCACTGAATTTACTACGAATATGACACCTGACAGCAATTGCATGTAGGTTAAAGGCCCATGGCAGGTGACAGTATCTCAAGACTCAGTGTGATGTGGTCACCATATACCAGGGAGGGTGAGGTTATCCCTATTCCCCCAGTCAGTCATTGCTCATCCCCCATCACCCCCTCCTCACTTACTTCGACAGGCCACAACTATGAGGATGATGCACAGCAGCACTATTCCAGGGGCGCATACACAGAGTAGGATGTAGGTTGTGTGCAGAACTTGTGGATCCACAGGCGTTATGAGCCTTTCGATAAGATGGTTGGGACGTCGAATGGGTCTTGAAGCTTCATATAGGAGACACAGAAGGGTTAGTCAAGGTTCCAGAAATGATGGAAACAACAAAACAATCAATAGTAACTCATCAGGGTAAGGATTACTAAATGATTCAAACTAACATCGTGTTTCCAGTCCCAGACCTTCATTTACTGCAGTGGAATCTGGGATGTGGTCTGGTTCAAGGCAGTCTCTTGGCGTAGAACAACTGAAAACTGTGAGTCAGAAAAGACAGAGGGCCTTATTACGAGTTTGGTGGTCTTCCAATGGGACCACCATTACAGCGGTCCGAGGAAGGCCGCCAAGGCTGTGGTGAGCCTACCTACCGGAGTCTGACTTTATTCAGGGTGGGTGGGTTGTGTGGCGGTGGTCTCAAGGTAGCTGATATGTTAGGCTCATAGGAGAGCCCAAAAAGCAAACCACCACCGTGAGAGTGCCTGCCGCATATTCCTGCATGGTGTGGCATGCACCAAGCCATGCATGCCACACTATGTAGGAACAAGGGTGCAATTCCAGGGGGGCACAATATCTGCCCTCTGCATGCACCCTCAGGGCTAGATTCGGCTGGAACTCTATTAGGGCCCCCTTACCTGCATGTCTGCCACCTTTTTCATGGCGGGTCCTCACCATAAAGAGGGTGGTGGATATGCAGGTTTTAATATGCTTGGCGGTGCTGGCATTGTCACTGCCTGCATATTCATGCCATTTGGAGACTGCCGCCACAGTGGGATCCAGTTCATTAACTACTCGCCTGTCTTCCTCGTCCCAGTTCTTAGAAAGTAAGTAAATACTTATGCTACTGTTAGGAACCACTGATACTGCATAAATTAATTCCAGCAGACCAAATTTCACGCAGCACCAAGTGCAAATTTTCTTGAAGGAAAAAAACAAATTTTTAATTAACAGAATATAACACATGAAAAGCAAAATCTGCTGGAAATCCTCCTCACACCTGCAACTGGTAATGCAGCATGACGTTATGAGCTGCTCACACCCCCCTCCTTCAGCACCTTGAGACCCTCATGGGTGAGAATCGCGCACTAAAACATCGGATTGATTGATTGACAGGGTGTACAAGTAGCTGCATTACAAATGTCTCTCAAGGAAACCCTTTTGACATGTGCTTTCCTGTTGCAAATATTATTGTGGCTGTATCTTTGTAAACCAACAAACCATAGAATCAATTTGCCCTGATTTGTTCCTTGGTTATTGGTTACAACACATTTTTGGTAACAAACACTTTAGGAGAAGCAAGTTAAGCAGCCATCAACCTCTTCCAAGAGTTGGACTGTATGATTGATCTACTTTGATTGCCATCTGAAGTTCATGGCATTGTAAATCTAGTTTTTTAGGTCTCGCCTGAGACAGTGCATGCTGTCTCTTCGAGACATTTAGTAAGTGGCTTTTAAAAGTGCCACCAGAGGCTTTTGCTGGCCTACAGCTTGCGTTCACGAACTTGTGCATGCGCACAGCTGCCATCTGTGTTTTTATAGCTGTGAATCATACTCCTCTGCTCCCACTCCCCCTCCCTTCTCCCCCTCCTCTTTGTCAGTTTCATTTGTGTCTTCTATCACTGTGAATGCTCCTGCTTCCATCAGGCACACACACCATCAGTCGTCAGTGCACGCTTCCACCAGGCACACCCACCACCCGCCGTCAGTGCACGCTTCCACCAGGCACACACACCACCGGCAGTCAGTGCACGCTTCCACCAGGCATACACACCACCAGCCGTCAGTGCACATTTCCACCAGGCACACACCCCACCAGCCATCAGTGCACGCTTCCACTAGGCACACTCACACACACTACCAGCCGTGGGTGCACGGTTCCATCAGGCACACACCACCAGCCATCAGTGAACACTTTCACCAGGCACACACACTACCAGCTGTCACATACTACCAGCTGTCAGTGCATGCTTCCACCAGGCACACACCACCAGCCATCAGTGCATGCTTTCACCAGGCACACACACACCACCAGCCCCCGGTGCACGCTTTCACCGGGCATACACACCACCAGCGGTCAGTGCACGCTTTCACCGGGCACACACACCACCAGCCATCAGTGCACGCTTCCTCCAGGCACACACATCACCAGCCGTCAGTGCACGCTTCCACTGGGCACACACACCACCAGCCGTCAGTGCATACTTCCACTAGGCACACACACCACCAGCAGTCCGTGAACGCATCCACCAGGCACACACACACAACCAGCCGTCAGTGCATGCTTTCACCGGACACACACACCACCAGTCGTCAGTGCAGGCTTTCAGTGGGCACATGCACCACCAGCAGTCAGTGCACACTTCCACCAGGCCCACACACCACCAGCCGTCAGTGCACGCTTCCCCCAGGCACACACACCACCAGCCGTGAGTGCACACTTTTACCAGGCACACACACTACCAGCTATCACACACTACCAGCCGTCAGTGCATGCTTTCACCGGGCACACACACCACCAGTCGTCAGTGCAGGCTTTCAGTGGGCACATGCACCACCAGCAGTCAGTGCACACTTCCACCAGGCCCACACACCACCAGCCGTCAGTGCACGCTTCCCCCAGGCTCACACACCACCAGCCGTGAGTGCACACTTTTACCAGGCACACGCACTACCAGCTATCACACACTACCAGCCGTCGGTGCATGCTTCCACCAGGCATACACACCACCAGCCGTCAGTGCACGTTTCCACCAGGCACACACCCCACCAGCCATCAGTGCACGCTTCCACCAGGCACACTCACACACACCACCAGCCGTCGGTGCACGGTTCCATCAGGCACACACCACCAGCCATCAGTGAACACTTTCACCAGGCACACACACTACCAGCTGTCACATACTACCAGCCGTCAGTGCATGCTTCCACCAGGCACACACCACCAGCCATCAGTGCATGCTTTCACCAGGCACACACACACCACCAGCCCCCGGTGCACGCTTTCACCGGGCATTCACACCACCAGCGGTCAGTGCACGCTTTCACTGGGCACACACACCCCCAGCCGTCAGTGCACGCTTCCTCCAGGCACACACATCACCAGCCGTCAGTGCACGCTTCCACTGGGCACACACACCACCAGCCGTCAGTGCATACTTCCAATGGGCACACACACCACCAGCAGTCCGTGCACACATCCACCAGGCACACACACACCACCAGCCGTCAGTGCATGCTTTCACCGGGCACACACACCACCAGTCGTCAGTGCAGGCTTTCAGTGGGCACATGCACCACCAGCAGTCAGTGCACACTTCCACCAGGCCCACACACCACCAGCCGTCAGTGCACGCTTCCCCCAGGCACACACACCACCAGCCGTGAGTGCACACTTTTACCAGGCACACACACTACCAGCTATCACACACTACCAGCCGTCGGTGCATGCTTCCACCAGGCACACACCACCAGCCGTCAGTGCATGCTTTCACCAGGCACACACACACCACCAGCCGTTGGTGCACGCTTTCACCGGGCACACACACCACCAGCCGGCAGTGCATGTTTTCACCAGGCACACACACCACCAGCTGTCAGTGCACACTTCCACCAGGCACAAACATCACCAGCCGTCAGTGCACACTTCCACCAGGCACACACACCACCAGCCGCTAGTGCACGCTTCCACCAGGCACTCACACCACCAGCAGTCAGTGCACGCATCCACCAGGCACACACACCACCAGCCGTCAGTGCACGCTTCCACTAGGGACACACACCACCAGCCATCAGTGCACACTTCCCCCAGGCACACACACCACCAGCCGTCAGTGCACGCTTTCACCAGGCACACACACCACCAGCTGTCAGTGCAGCAGGCAGGCTTTTCCCAGAGTTTCTTGGTAAATATGTGTTCGAGGCCTGGGAGGGAGTGGGTTGAGTTTCCTTAAACCATGCTGAGTATGCAGGTGCAGTGCATGAACTCCTGTGTGAGTGAGTCATGCTGCCTGGGGCTCACTCACTCCACACTTTTAAACTACGCCTGCACCAGGCTTTTTCTCATTTGCAAAGTTTGGCGCATGTGCACAGCTAGGCAGCCCCCACATCCCCAGGAATGACTGCTTCCTACAACCTGAATGGAAACAATTTTCAGAGCAATAAAAACAAGTTCATTTGATGCAAAGAACTGTTAACAAAAACCATGTCCCGCTAACAAAAAAACAAACAAGCATTGGCATAGCCAATAGGTCTCGCTTTTTGGACCCTATGAGTATTTAGTTATGCAGCAGAATATCCTTGCTGCAACAACACCAACTGTTGCATGGGTAAATACTTATAAGGTCCCAAATGCGAGACCTATTGGTTATGCCAATGCTTGTTTTATTTTATGTTGGTAGTACGTTACATTTCTTGTGCCATGCTTACCTCCAACGGTTGAAGAGGAGATGCATGGAATCCAGCGTGTGCATTTTCAATCAGCACCACAGTAACCATGTGCTACTGTTTTGACATGCCCTTCAGCCTTACGTGTGATTGGTCACTGGAGGAAGGAGACCATGAGGTGACTAGTTCCTGTAACTCCATCAGGAAATATCAACTGACAATGTAATCATCAGGAAGCATCGAGATGTGCATTGATTGATGTCAACAAGATACAGGAATCCTGTTGGCATGCACGCTCTTACAGCGTGATCACTTGCTAATCGTAAGCCCCAGCAACACTGTTAACAGAGACACTGTGAAGAGATATTAAAGGAAATTGTACTGACTGTGATTTACATAGTTTGGATCTAAGCAACTTGACCCAACATTTGTTGTTTATTTACAAAGCCCTCCACAGCCAAGGACCAGCCTAAATGAACCACCGCCTGATCCTCCACCAACCTACCAGAAAGCTCTGCTTCACACACCCCGCCCTCGCTCAGACACCGCTTATCTGCCTCTGCCACTACGGAGGACGCTCCTTTTCCCACATTCTCGCCAAACCCTGGAACACCCTCCCCCTCTTCAACTGACACCTGCAGCAAAGCTCCTGGATACCCCCTAGGGTGATTAGACGTGCTATACAAATACTGATTTATTGATTGATTGTTATCTTCAGCAACTTTCAGGAGTAAGCACAGAAAGGCTGTTGCTATCTACCTAAGACATATTTTGCATGGCAGAATATCTTTTTGGCAGTTGATGGTTATGAGTCAGATACTTCCAGAGAACTGAAACTGCAATTTTTCTCCTGCATCTCTAAGGACAAAGTGCATTATTGCATACAAACAATCTTCATCCCCTGAACCTCATCATTTGAATTCTAGTTTAATGACAATTGTAGGAGGAATTACTAGTTAGTTTGAACGTATTATTTTCTTACCAATTGACTATGGCAGCCACCCGCATGCCTCAGCCTTCAAACTGAGTGTCCGATGCTGGTGAACCCTCCTTCCAAGGGAAATAATGGAAGAAATGATTTGACTCTTATCTTAATGTGACTGGAGGAGAAAACTCTTCTGCAGCTCGGAAACAAGGAGTCCTCCTACATCATTTAGGCATTGAAAGATGCATTTTTTACTAGAGTCTGTATCAATTCATTGTGGGGAATGGCGAACATGAACACAGGAATGTGTATAAAATGCCAGTCAGAATGCTAGATGAGCATTTTAGTCCCCTCATTAATGTTGTCTTGGATCGCCATAATATTTTTACTCGGGTACAAAACGAAGAGAAGACAGTTGGGAATTATGTAATGTATTTTGAGAAGTTTTCCATGTACGCATGCGTTTGGTGATCAATCAATGGACCAGATCGTTTGTTGTACCAACAACTCCAGAGTGCAAGACACGTTCCTTTCCAGGAATCTGTCTCTTAAGAAGGTGATGAACAGTATGGAGGGGGTGCAGCACACCTCTGAATGGATGAAGGAAATGAAGACTGGTTTGTCGAGTGTGGTGGAGAAAGTGATTGAATACAAAGTCATGTCTGATGAGGAAATGTTAGAGGTTCAGATAAGAGTAGTGGTGAATGTAAAACAGAACTTCACAAAGATATTGAAAAATAAGTATTACAGGTGCAGCATGGTTGGAGACAAGGAACTAACGTGATGGAAGATTCTGGGTCATCTTACATTCTTATTGATGATGAAAATTGGGAAAAGATTTTTGATAAGGAAGGTATTATTTTGTCTCTTTCTTACGTTAATCCTGGTTGTTATGGAGAATTCAAAACAGATGTAGTGGATTTCTCCATTATGAGGATCACAACAGTAGGAAAGGTTTATGTGACCAGAAGAGGTAACAAACTTTTGGGTGGAGACACCAGATACACTTAGCTATCACTATGAGCCATAATTCCACGGATCAGGTTTTGCTGGTGAACAGTGTGAGTCATGGCCATACCAATGCACAGGAGTTTAGGGTAACTTGAATTAGGTAAGAATTTTTCATGCAGAATTATTTTAAAAAATGGTCTCAAACCTGTTGTACACAGAGTTAGGCGAGTACTTCACCTAATCATGGAACCTTTGCATGAGAAGCTAGCAAAGTTGTTGAAGCCAGGTGCCAGTGAAGAGATTGTCTCCGAGTGTCTGGTACCTGTTGCTTTAGTTTAGTGGCCAAAGATGGGGCACAAAGATAAGAATCTGTGTTGATCTTCGCTATCTCAACCAGAATATTTGTGTAGCTAGCCAACCCTTGCCAAATATTTTCAGGTTCAGAGAGTCGTTAGTGTGATGAATATCTCAGTGGCCGACCATCAATTGTGATCCATATAGGCTCTTGGTCTTTTACCTCATTTGTCCCGCCCCATGGGGCTTTCAGGTTTATTTGCACGCTTTTTGCATTTGCTCCTGCAGGCGCTGTTTCCAGAGAGTCATAGCTAAAGGTTTGATTGCGCTTCATAATATAATGTTTTTCCAGGGTAACAACCTGGAAAATGGATGGGATAGGGAATACAATGATGAGAATTTTAGGAAGGTATTATGTAGGTTGTGTAAGAGAGGACTCACCCTGAAAAGAGAGAAATGCAAGTTTAGGGTGGGAGCCGGGTGGGAGCTTTGTTCTATCTGGGAAACACAATTTTGGGAGAAGGGATTTACCCAAAGTTTAAATCAGTGGTGAAAGTGGCAGTTCCTTTGGATGAAGGTCGCATCAGGTCCTTTTTAGACCTGGAAGGGTATTATTTCCAATGTGTTAAGACATTTTCCAATTTTGTCCAGTCTCTCAGGACTTTGCTTATAGCCAGTTAAGTTCATATGGATAGATAAGTGCAGTCAAGCTACTAATGTTGTGAAGGAAGATATTAGTAAAAGGTCACCTGTAAAACCTTCTTGGAAACTGATGCTAGCATAAAAGGTATAGGAGCAGTTCTGATACATAGTATTGATAGCGAAGCAAAGTTCGTGGCTTTTGCCTCACTTTCTCTTATCAGTACGAAAGAATATGACTAAGAGTGAAACACTTGCATATTTACAGGCAATTCTCCATTTTAAGTTTAGAAAGCTTTATTGAAAGATAGTAAACATAGTAAAACATCATACAGGAGCAAATGAGTAACAAAAGAAAATATATAGTAATTAAACAACAGAAATGTTGCAAAATCAGTCTAAAATGGCTTAATCTCCACAACGGCCCCTCGCAGCGGGATGCCTGGCTTTCACCTTGGGGATGCCCAGTAATGGGTTATCTCGCAGGGGAATACCAGGACGGGTTCCCTAAGCAAGCGCTGGGACGCTTTCGGGCAGCCATGCGCTCTACAAATCAAATTTCATTTCATTAGGAGAAAAGCTTTTAACATTTTTTGTTTTTTGGAAAGGAAAAGAAAAGGAAGAAAGAGGAAGAAGAAAAGAGGAAAAGAAAGGGGGAAAGAGAACAAGCATTTGCAATGCAATAGGTCTCGCATTAGGAAAGTTTGAGCTATTAGTATTGTAAATGACAATTTTTTTATTTATGTGTTGGTTTTGAGAACAGCGAAATGAATAGCTTTGTCATTTATAATGCCAATAGTTTTAACTTTCGCAAATGTGACATCTTTAGCATTTGTAATGCAATATGTGTTGTATTTACATGACTTAGATGTATTGATATTACAAAGAACAATGGCTTTTTTTTGTAAATTTTTTTATTTTTGCATAGAACAAAAGGAAACACAAGAAAGGAAAAGAGCACCGAGGCGCCTCACATGTCCCCACGCAGGGGGAGTAATCCAAAGCAAAACGATGGTGATGGCACATCGCAAGAAGTAATCTATGTCAGTCAATCTAGGTACCTGCAGGGAATAAAAAGCAATAAATAACAGACAACATCGGTGTCGAGCCTTGTGGAGAGAGAATGTCCCAAAGCAAGCGGGGCTCCAGGTTAGTGCAGTCCAGTCAAGTGCACCTATTGGCGAGCCCGGGCACCTCGGTGACAAAGGAGAAAGAACAAAGAAGAAAGGAAAACGCAACTCCCAATCCCCCCTCCCCCCCCCTCCCCATGACGGTGACACACACTTTCCACACTCATTCAGCAAATCGCACTAAATTTGGAAGAGATGTAGAGATCTCAAAGATGCTGGGCAAACTGCCGACGGTAGACCTTTAGATAGAAAAGCAACCAGGGGTCCCCAAACATGTGCGAAATTCTTGTAATTACCGAGGAAGATGTCCGCCATTCTTTCCAAGCTTAAAAGCTTCCAAAGTCGTGCGTGCCACAGAGATATCGCAGGTGCCTCCTTTCGCTTCCAAGCCGCCGCCAACGTGAGCTTGGCCGCCCCCAGGCACAGCCACATGATCTTTTTATCAGATCGAGTTTGATGTTCAAGACCGGGGTCTCATAGACCCAACAGTACCGAAGCCATAGAGTCCTCTATAGGGTATTGAAGAATATCTTTGATATGTGAGAGAATTTCCTCCCAGTATGGCCGAATCACAGGGCAGTCCCACCAAATATGGCGGAAATCCCCTAGGAGTCCGCATCCCCTCCAGCATTTATCCGAGGTAGCCGGGTAGATGCGGTGGAGCCTAGTCGGGCATAAATACCATTGTGTGAGAGTCTTTAAGTGAGCCTCCCTAAGGTGTATCGAGTGGTTAAATTGGGTCACATCCCTCCAAAGTGCCGACCATTCACCATCGGTAACTTCTCTTCCCACCATCTCCTCCCACTGCTCCATATATCGTGGCCTAGGGGACAGTTCTGATTTAAGCAATAATTGATAAAGGAAGGAGATGACTCCTTTCATGGAGGACGTCCGCAGCAAGAAAGCCTCGAACACCGAGGGGGGTCTCGTAGCCGCCTCCAGCACCCCTGGAGACATGGCCCAATGCAGCAATTGGACATGCCGATACCTATCGGTTTGTGGCACCTGATAATCCCGTACACAGTTAGCGAAGGTCAAAGGGTCAGGGCCATGAAACAGGTGGCTTAGCGCCCTACATCCACCCTCCCTCCATGCGTCAAAGGCCCCCTCAGTAAGCGCCGGCGGAAAGGCCGGATTAAAATGCAAGGGCGTGAATGGAGACGGGAAAGTCATCCACCGCTCGTCAGTAGCCAGGGTATCCCAGACCTTCAGTGTAGTACCCGTGGGAGTACTAATATAGGCGTTTAAGGGACGATCCCTCTTCGGCTTCCAGGACAGATCCCATATGGACCGGCCAGCCACACTCCGGTCCATATGCAGCCAATGTTTTTCTGAAAACTGCTGCGACCATTCCACCATCACCCTCAATTGAGGAGCCTTATAATAAAGATGCAGGTCCGGCAAGCCCACTCGCCTTCCGATCTAGGCCGGCGTAAGACTGTAAAGGATAGTCGGGCTCGGCCCCCTTGCCAGACAAATCGCAGCACCTGCGTTTTAAGGCGCCGAAAGTAAGCGCTATCTAGCGGTATAGGTAGGGCCTGAAATAGGTACAGATATTTGGGGAGAAGGACCATCTTAATAGCATGTATCCTACCCAACCAGGACAGGAATTTGGGTTTCCATCTCTCCAATTCGGCCCGGGTCTTCGCCAGGAGGGGTGGGAAATTGGCCGCAAACAATTTGCCTACCGTCGGGGTCAGGTGGACTCCCAGGTAAACAATCGACCCAGTCGCCCATGCCAGTGGTGTCAGCGTCCGCACATGCGCCACGTCAGTTTGTGAGAGAGTCAAATTCAGGATATATGACTTGCCATAATTCACTTTAAATCCCGCCACTTCCTCAAATTCTACTAGAATCTCCCTGATGCAAGGCAAGGAGCCCGCCGGGTCCGCCACCGAGAACAAGATGTCGTCCGCGAAGAGCGAGATCTTATGTTGCTCCCCCGTGAACGGTATGCCTCTCACCCCCTCATGCTCCCTCACTGCCACCGCCAGAGGCTCAATGCTAAGCGCGAACAGTAAGGGAGAGAGGGGGCACCCCTGTCTGGTGCCTCTCGAGTGCGGGAAGAAGGCCGACACCTGGCCATTCACTACCACCCTCGGTCGCGGATTGCAGAAGTTAGCCCTCACCATAATGATAAATTTATCAGAGAAACCAAAAGCCGTCAGCGTGTTAAACAGGAAGCCCCAATCCACCCGGTCAAAGGCTTTCTCAGCGTCCAGGCCCATGAGCACTGCTGGGATACGGAACCTATCCGCCTTTTCGATTAAGTGAACCACTCTATGAGTATTATCGTGGGTCTGGCGTCCCTTGATAAAGCCAGACTGGTCCGGGTGGATGATCGCCGGCATCAAATCCTGTAAGCGGCATGCCAGGATTGCTGAGTATAATTTAGCGTCGATGTTAAGTAAAGCTATGGGGCGAAAGGACGCACATTGCTCCAGATCCTTCCCTGGTTTCGGCAGGACCGTGATCACCGCCTCGGCCAGAGTCCCTGTAGAGGCTCCGGATGATGCCATATCGTTAAAGAGAGACACTAGAAAATCACATAGTTCGGTAGCATACGTTTTGTAAAAAAACGCGGTGTAACCGTCCGGACCTGGTGCCTTGTGTAACTTTCAATTTTTAATGGCGGAGAGAACTTCCTCTCTAGAAATCGGGGCCTCCAATAATTCGTTCCATTCTTTAGATATTCGTGGTAGGGGCAAACGTCGCAGAAACTCTCTTTGGGAGTCTGCTCCCAGTTCATCACCCGTGTACAGATCAGCGTAAAAGCACCAAAAATGTCCGCCTTCGTTTCGTCCCGGTGTTGCAGCTCGCCCGCAGCGTCTCTGATGCCTCCTACGTACTCTCGCTCTCTCCTATCCCGCAGTTGCCGCGCCAAGTGTCTACCCACCTTGTTCCCGCATGAGTAGGATTGACGCCCCAGTCTCAGGAGCGTGAGTTCGGCCCTATTGGCGTAGTGCGCCCTCAATTTCCCCCTTACCGCCGTCAGTGGACGGAGGGTCACCCTCGAGGGGTTGAGTTTGTGAGCTTGTTCGAGCTCGACCACCTTGGCCTCCAGGGCCTCACGTTCCTTCCTCCACAGGGTGTTGAGCTGCGAGTTAAGGCCCAGACATGTGCCTCTGATTGAGGCCTTAAAGGCGTCCCACGTGTTCGAGAGCGAGGTGTCCGACGGGGGGTTTAGGTCAAAAAATTATTTTATGGCAAGCCGCAGCGCCTTATTGGACGTTTCGTCCCTGATCACTGAGGCCGGGAAATACCACTTCCGTTGCGCAGCACCGGGCGACGACCAGCGAAGGCTGAGCACCAGCAGACTACGGTCCGAAACGGATATTGGAAGAATGGCGGCATCCACTATGTCCCCGCGCAGTGATTGGCCAAGGAAAACATAATCTAAGCGGGAGTAGGAATGGTGTACATGGGAGAAGAACGTGTAATCCTTCGTAGTAGGGTGGAAAAAACGCCAACCATCAACCAACCCCAGCTCCTCCACCTCCCGCTGCGTTAATGAAGAAAACACTCCCGTATCTGCCCTATGACCCCCTGAGCTATCCATCTCCCTGTCCCACACCAGGTTAAAGTCCCCCAACATAAACAAGTGTCCCTCTGCAAAATCCCCCACCTTCTGCAACAAACTTTGTAAAAATTTATTCTGACCAGCGTTGGGAAGATACACCACTACAAAGGTGCATAGCCGTCCCTGAATGAGCCCCTTGACCATCAACCAACGGCCGTCCTTATCGTTGCGGACCTCCACAGGTTGGAAGTGAAGTGCAGCCCGGAAAAGGAGAGCCACCCCCCTATGTTTCGTGGCTGCGGAAGACCTATAGATAATGGGATATGCCCTATGCCGCAGACGTAACTCATCTTTCCTCGCCAAATGGGTTTCCTGCAACCCCACAATATCAAGCTGGTGATCCACTACATATTTCCACACCTTCTGCCTCTTCTGCGGCGAGTTCAAACCTTTAACGTTCCAAGTTCCTATGCTAATCGGCATGACATAAATGGACCCCAATTCTTACCACTGCCGTCCCCAGAGCCCCCACCCCCGCCCACACGAGTCCTCCTAATAGAGGTAACTTCAGAGGAGCAGCTGCAACCGCCCCACCGGAGCCCAAAGTACTCCACACACCTGTAACATGCCTTCCCACATCTCCAACCAGTCCACACCGTCCGAAAGCACTCACACACATCAGCAAATAACCTTGCGTTGACCCCCCCTTTCCACCGTCATGGGACCCCCCCCACCCAACACCCCAAACCCCCCAACTTCAAACCCCCCCACAGAAAAAAAAACAATAGAAAGAACAGATTCAACACCAAAAATTCGAAGAAAGTACTCATCGTGTCCAGAAGTTCAAGGTCTGAGAGGGGTCTTCCATTCCGGAAGCGGGTTAGGGGAACCAACTCGGTAACCCCCACGGCCACGGTCAGGGGTGTCTCCTCCAAAAGTACATCCATACCCCCAGACCAGAAGGCCGATGCCCCTCCGGCGCCGATCCTCATTCAAAGCAAAGGTCACGCTGCTCCGGAACTCTGCTGCGAATCAGCCAGGGTAGCCGAGGCCACCGATGCCACCGATGCCACTGCGTTGCCCCGTTCCTGCAAACTGGTAGTGCGATCCGGCCGCCGCCGGTCAGGGGAGGCGCCCACCCTGTGCCAGGAAGAAGAGCGATGGCGCCTCCGAGACGGGGAAGCGGTTGCTCCCTGAGAAGGCGGGTCGTCCTCCAGGCCCAAGAGGTCCTTCGCTACTTGGAGGGAGCGAATTTGTGCGAGTCGGTTCTGCCATCGGAAGATGATCCTAAAGGGATGACCCCAAGAGTAGGCGATATTACGTTCCCGCAAAAAAGCAGTCACTGGTCGAAACTCCCTCCGTTTCCGTAGTGTAGATGCTGCTAAGTCCTGATAGAGTTGAGGGCGGTGGTCCCTGAACTGCAACGATGTGATGGCCCTGGCCTTGCGGAGGATGCTCTCTTTCACCTGGAAGTCATGGACACATACGAGAATGTCAGGGGGGGGCCCCCCCCTCGTCTAGGCAACCCCACTCTATGTACTCTGTCCATCTGGATTTCCCGTACATCCTCCTCATCCAATATCTGTAGGAACAATTCCTGGACATAGCCACGCAGGTCGCCCACCTCACCATCCCATGGCACTGCTCGAATGCGGATGTTGTTCCTGCGGGAATGATTTTCCAGGTCCTCCGTGTGCGTCTGTAAGTCCAAATTCTGCTCGGTGAGGCGGATGATATCTTGCTGCAACAGATGTACATCATTGGCCACACTTAAATCATGGTCCTCCAGAGTCGCCACCCTCTCGCCTATACCATCCACATCTCTCCGTACGTCCCGCAGGTCGGACGCCAATTGCGCGCGGAGCTCGGAGATGTCTTCCTTGATGGAGGCAAAAAGTTCGGACATAAAAGCCTTCGTCACCGGCGCCTCATCGTCCGACTGCTTCGACGAGCCACTAGCCCCTGGGGATGCCGGCTGCTGGGAGGACTTCGAAGCGCCATCCTTCCCCGGGCGCCCCTTGCGCTGCACGTTGGACATCGTGGCGGGCAGCCCTCAGCCCGGGTGCCAAAGGCTAAACAAAATGGCGCGCCTCGATGGCGGGCCCGCACCGCTCGCTCCACTCCAGTCCAGAGCCACACTCCGCTATCAGCCAAACTCGGGAGCTCCACCTGTTGCCGATTCTTCACAGCCGCCCTCGGCGTGCGTAGCTCCGTCGGCACCCAGGTGTCTCCGGGCCTCCCCTCGACGGTCACCGCTGGGGTCGTTACTCCTCCGCTTCGACGCCACGTGGTCTCGCACCACGCCACTGACCGGAATGTCGAGCACCCCAAGTCGCACCGGTGTCTAGGCCGACCGCCTCATCGGCATGGAGCTCCCCTCTTCTCTCAAACAGCTCTGGGCGGTCTGGGCGGGGTCTTAGGAAGCCTGCCCCCTCCCAGGAGCGGGTGCCAGGAACCACGCGAGGCCGGGGTCTTGTAGGCCTCAGATCTCAGTCGGTCCCGCGGACACCCCCGATGCCTATCCGCTCCACCGATGGCTCCAAACCACTCCGCTGTGCCAGGGGAGCTTCTGCAGCGCTTTTGAAGCTAAACCGCTCCCTCGGGACCGTGCTATAAGAAGCTTATGCCGGATCGGCGCCGGAGCGGCTCGGAGAAGCGTCCTACTCCGCCGCCATCTTGACCACGCCCCCAGAACAATGGCTTTTACTTTTTTACAATAATTAATAGTTAAATAAAAGTTATTGTAATTTATAATGGCACTAGCTTAAATTTTTGTAAATAAATTCTGGGAAGATTATGTTCTTGGATTTTCGTCACAATAAAATACAATGAACAGAAGTGAAATATTAACATTTTTTTGGTGACATTTGTAATAAAGCGTGAAACATTGAGCTAACATATTTGAACCAGTTGATGCGTACCAGGCTTTAACATCAGCCAATCGCGCTGATAAAGATGTTTTAATGCGCACGATTCCAACGATTGCAAGTTGTGTACGATCGAATTTTGAGCAATATGTTCCTGTGACGTGCAGCAAGTTTTCCCTGTTGCAAAACACGATAATGGATGCCTATATAATGCGATATGTAATATTGCTCCGAGCTCAAGATGGGATTTTTGGCCCAATCATAAAGAGAGCGTTGGGGTTCAATTTTTGGAAGCCTGATTCTTTTGGGGGGGAACAGTGAACTTCACCCGTAGATGTATTGTTATTTTTGGGTATAAAACTAAAATTTTGGGATTATTTATGTGTGTAAACTGAAACCATACATACATACACACTTCACCACCGCCACGTCCTGTAAACTGTGCCCCAACTCGAAATCTATACTCTAAAATAAATTTACTCGCCAATAGTCTCACGGGCATATTTGCTCTGTGACCGCGGCGGCTGGGACACGCTAGTAGCCAGAAGGAGGCCTCCCTGTGCCGTGGGTCTCGTCCCCTTTTCCTCTTCCCAGTGTGCGCACCGCGAGGGCCTGTTTCCTACGCTGGGGGCCTGCAACCGCCGCTTCCTGCGATGTTGGCGGAGGCTGGCGGGGATGCACCCCCGGTCTGGGGGAAGCTGCCGGTTTTGCAGCCACTCTCGGTCCTTCCCCTGAAGCCGGGCCCGCCTTCCCACCACTGCCTCCTCCACCCGGAACCTCCGGAGCTGCAGAGGAGCCTGACTCTAGACGGGCCGGAGTACGAGGAGGAAGAGGTGGTGATTCCACTGACCGCTCCGGCGCCTAACTAGTAAGTACCGAGATTCGGGGGATGGCAGATCTCCCGATGCATGGGGCGGGGTTGTGTGTCTGTGTGTGCGTGCAGGGGGGGCTAGGGGGCGGTGGCGTGTGTATGCGTGTGTGTCTGTATGTGTGTGTGTGGTGGGGGTGGCGGCAGCGTGTGTGCCTGTATGCAGGGGTGTGGGGGCTGGCTGTGTGCGCACGGGAATATGAGGCACGAGTTGGGCAAGGCGCCGTGCGCACCCACGAGGTCAAATCTGCGCTCGTGCCCCTCTCGTGTCCACATTCCCCGAAACGGGCAACAATAGGTCTCGAGCAGACTCTGCTCGACCTAAAAAGGGGGGAGAGAGCAGGAACAGTCCATTTTAAGTTTTCTTTGTGGGGGTCTTCCTTATGTGTTGAGGACAGACCACAAGCCCATTATCAATCTTTTAACCCAGGAAGGGCCACTCCAAGGATCTAAATATGGATGGAGGGTCTTGAGGAATATACTTTTTGCATGGAATATATACACAAATTCAAGAATGCTATGGCAGATTGTTTGTCATGCTTATCTTTGCAAGAACTGAGGGAGTCAAAGGAGGCAGAATTGTCTGCTAGATGGGCTAGAGAATCTACTTTGAATGAACAGAAGTGGAAAAAAGAATCAAATAAGGATGCTGTAGACAGAGAAGTTTGTTGTTGAATGTTGACTAGGTTTATCAACTGTATGAACCTATTAGAGAAATTTGGAATGTTCTGCAGAAGTTGTGTATCACTGAAGAGGAGTTGTGTAGGAGAAAGAGACTTGTGTCCCTGTCTGGTGTAAGGAGAAAAAATATAAATTTGGCCCAGGAAGGACATTCAGAATGCAATCTCACTAAGAAGACAATGGTGAGGGGAAGATACTGGTGGCCAAAAATGTGTAGACAAGTTGAAGAGTTAATTTGAGATTGCATTCAATGTGCTCACAATGATAAGTCCAAGGTAAGCAGGACAGGCCCTCTCTCATCAGTTGAAGTTGCAAAAGAGCCTTAGGCAAAAATGGGTATTTACATAATGGGACCTTTTGATGTCTTACAAGTGGCAGCAGGTGTCTATGTCAAATATCCTGCGTTTGTTAAAAAGAGTAAGTCGCCTTATTTAGGCATATTTAAAATTGCTAAAGTTACAAATGGTGTTGTGAATCTTGAATCTGCTGGGAATTTGAGCATGTTGGAGCTGTCATGAAATGGGGTGATTCTGAAGTTGTTCTGGTTCTCTAATTTGCACAGCCTTTTCAGTTAATTAATTTTCAAGAGTAGGATGTACCTGGAGTATCTGTTTATGTTCGAGGTCTTCCTGCAGGAGCCAAGATTTTCAAGATTACGCTCTGGTAATGAACAAGGACAAGGAAAATTCCCTGAGTACATATTAAAAGAGGAAGTTTTATGAAAGTACCCAACATTTGAAAAATCCAGACTACTTAAAAGACTTGGGGGGATATTTAGTATTTGGCAGAGAGGTGCTCCCTCACATTGGCAACAGAGTATCCTCTCAGCCAAACTCCCAATCCACCTTTCCGATTTAGAGTTGGTGGACCAACAGGTTCACTCTGACGGAGTAAACTTTTCTCCTTTGGCGTAAACCTTCCTCTGCCAGCCTGAGGGAGTAGGAGCCTGTAGGAAATATGCCATCTGACCATGAGTCTCATTGAGAATGGGCGATCAAATGGCTTTTTTCTACTGTCCATCCCTGCCAGGTATATACTGACAGGGAGGAACAATGAAAAAAAGGATAAATAACCCCCAACCCCATGGGAGATATTCCTGACAATTTTTCCTAACTTGACAGGAACCATCATATTGGTGATTCCTGTAAATGTATAGAGTTGTCCACAGGGCTGGCAGACAACTCAAAATGTGGTAGGTGCATTGAAGGCAAGATGGCAGTCGTAAAGTCCTCAACCACACTGTCTGCCTTCTGATGGTCCACCACAGTGAGATTTACTGAATGGACATTGCAACATTACTAGTTTGGTTTGATGTTTGACCCAGACTTAGAGTGGGAGCTGCAAATTGAAAATGTGAGGCAAAAATGCCTTAGAGCCATGGGTGGAATATATAAATATTACAGTTCTTATGAAGCAGTTTCTCCAATTTCTGTCCTAAATAAGATTGAAGTAGAAACATTTCTGTCTTGTGCTACATTTCGATTACCTTTGCAGGGATCTGCAATGCTCAACTAAATCTGATTCAGGCAAATGTATTGAGAGTAATTTCCGGACTGAGGAACAATACGTCACAAGACTGATTCAGCTGTAATTGAGCCATAAGGCATTAGCGGAAGGAGTTAAGGAAGCAGTTATTGAAGTGTGTTGTTGCAATTTATTTACTAAATGTTACTTATCTGGTTGAGCAGAAGACAATAATATGGCTGAAATAATTTCAAATAAGCTGAATCCTTATGCATTGTTTTGCCATTTTGGATAGTTAAAACTTTGCTATAGTATGAACCAGAAATGGAAGATCAGGGGATCCATTGAGAGTGCATTTAAGATTAAGGGCCTGATTTAGACTTTAGCAGAAGGGTCACTCTGTCACAAATGTGTTGGAAATCCCTCCGCCTTCTTTCAAGTCCTTTGTAGCTTATGGCACTTGTAATACAGCGGACGGGATATCCGTCATGTTTGTGATGGAGTAACCCGTCCTCCAAAGCCAAAATCAAACCCTTGATTTTCTGAGGTTTTATACCTTTATTCTAAAGTTATTGATTGCTAATGAAATCATTTGAAGATACTAACCTATGTCTGTGCCTTACTCCTTGTTCTCTTTTGATTTTTTGTCTACAGTTATCCTCTTAGTTGCAGGTATTTCTGAGACTCCTACTTGTTTGTATTGGAATCCGGTCTAGAGTGGACCTTGTTCTCCTATTGCCTATTGTCAGTTTTAGCACCAAATTCCCCATGTTTTGCCTTTGTCTGAATCTTTTGCACAAATCAATTTTTGCATGTTTGCACTCCTGAAATATGTCACAGGGGAAACAGGGGTGCAATTAACTTGAAATTCTGAACCTTGTGCAGACCCTTTTGGCACTACAATCTGAACTTAGAGCCTGATTATGATGGGGGTCAGACTTTTGTCCGACCGCCATCCTGGTGGGGAAAGGAACCTCCCAACTATCTGTCGGCGGTTCGGTCATAGGACTTACAATTTGACCGCCTTCATGGCGGTCACAAAGTGTATTCTTTATGCAAAAAAAACATATTTTGCATATCCCTGCACTATATGGCATTCACCATGTGGTGTAGGCCCATATTGGAGGTCCATGGGGGAAGGAGGGACTGCTGCCGGCCCGAAATTCCCTTTCTGAAAGCCTTTTTTATGGTGGGTAACAGCCATGAAACGGCCAGTGGAAAGGGACATTGTAATCCATACGCCGGTGACTGAGCAGGCACCGCCACTGTTGAAGGAATACATCTCCCTCCAACTGACTGACGAGCTCCCTGAGCCAGTCGGATCTCGTTGGGGTCAGTCTCTCTGACTGCCAGACATCTGCCCACTATACTAATGTGGCGGGCGGTAATCTGTCTTACGATGGAGGTGGGACCGCTACTGAAGGGTTGATGGTGGCGGTCCCACCATCATCGTAATGAGGCCCAGAATCTCAGCTTGTAATAAGGACCTACGTATTATCTGTATGTACTTAGATTTCCACCCCATCGATCCAGAGCCTTCCAGAGATCTACAGCAACGGTTCTTAGCCTATTGACTTCTGTAGACCCCACTTAATCATTACAGGAAGGCGGGGACCCCCACTGAATCAATATTAGAATCTGGGGGCCTGCATTTAGTCGTTACTGGAAGCCGGTGTTCCCAGCTTAAACAGTTTAGATACTTGGAACTGCAGAATAATACAGAAAAAAACAGAAGCAAGCATTCATCAAACACAAATACAAACGATGGCATATTTTATATAATTCACAAATATAAACAAATCTATATTTGAATGGGAATTTTTAATCCTTTACTATATTCTGTTTGATGCACTTGCACTGCTCCCATGAATCAATCTGAAGATAGTATCTTCATTTTTAGCTTTCAATTTCATATTCCTTTACATTTACAGAATGTTTTAACATTTTTAGTTGTACATTTTGCTTCTTTATTTGTATACACTTTATTAATATGTTAACATTAATTACTTTTCTGAGCAGTCACGGACCTCCTGAGTAGGCTTCGCAAACCGCCATGGGCCCCCGGATCACAGGTTAAGAACCACTGATCTTCAGCATCTCTATTTTAATTTGTCTGGAAAATTAATTTAACTGTTTAAAACGCGAACAACATATTCATTGTATTCCTTATTAAAGCACCTTACAGAAGCTCACATACATTTCTGTCGTGAGCTGAGTCTCTTGTCTGCAAGAGTGGGACATAGTAAGCATGGGCGAATTTTGCGGATCTCGCGTTCGCAAATTTTGCGGATTTGCGGATTTGCAATCCGCAAAATCCGCGAATTCCCGCGAATTTTTTTTTTTTTGTGTTCGCCCGTGTTTCTGCCAGTTCGCGAGGGTTTTTACAATTTCGCAATTTGCGAACTTACCTGTCGGGTCGCAAGTTTTGCGAACTTGTTGTTTCTACGTGTCCAGCCTGTTTGGGACACTCTTCTTCATCACTGCCACTCTCTGTCACCACTGCCACTCTCTGACTACTCATGCCACCCTCTGGCCCACCCATGCCACCCTCTGTTTCATCACCACACCCTCTGGTTGTCCAGTGTACATTATTTTCGGCAAAGCAAAGCACACCTTCCCTGCCTCAAGTGACCTGAATTAATTTGGGGCTGATTAATGTGTCACAGAATATTTTTTTAGCTGGCACCTGCTTCCTTAGTGCGCCCTGATTAGTGATCTTTTGCACTTGCTAAGTGCTTTCATTGTTGCAAAATTAGTTACAACACCTGCCCTGCCCCAACTGACAATAATGAATTAGGGGCTGATTAATTGATTTTAACTTCCAGCCTGGCTCCTGCTTGTCTCCCTTAGCTGTAATTCAGGACCTTTGTGGCATATGTGTAACTATTCTGAGGTTCAGAGCAGGGTCACATAATAGTTTCAACTGGCAACTGAACTCTGGAGGGGCCCCTCAGGAAGCACTACAGGAAATGGCTACTAATGATGAGCCTGAACTTTTGAACCTGGTAAGTAGTTACTTTCAGTTTTGCTAAGAGCGTATTTCTGCAATTTTGCACTTATTCGCGGGGCGCGAACTCACGCGAACAGTGCGAGCAAAATCCGCTGCTCGCGGATTTGCGGATTTTGCGGGAGATTCGCGAATCTCGCGGATTGCGAATTTCCCGAAAATCCGCAAAATCCGCGAGCGGAACGGATTTTCCGCCCATGCTTAGGACATAGTCACTCATCTGTGCATGGACCAGCTTTGAGACGCTGCAATACACAATACCATCCTCTTGCCATGTTTTGTCAGTCTACCCAGTTTCATGATCCCTTATATGTTCAGTGATTTAGCGTCATTGCACATAAGATGCTTCCAAAGATCAGGCTCAGTGCAGAAGAGGAAGATGGTTTGCAATCCTGACTGTCCTTACTCTTACACCGACCTCCATGACAACAAGGAGCTTTGGAAGCATTGGAAAGAAGACTCACCTGTCACTGAATGCATACTGGGCTCTTCTGTTGCAATGTGTGCTTTGCTTGTGGCTTCATGTCGTTCACCTCTGAATGTGTGCGCTTCATCCGGAGCTGCATGCATTGTATGCATGTGGTTGACTTCACGTATTTCCTCTTGGGTTGTCAATAAAACTGCTCCTGGAGGAAAGAAACGGAAATTAAGGGATATGCAGATCCACCTCTCGCCCTAGAAAGGACTTCACACTCATGACTTTTGGAAAGAGGTTTAAGTTGAGGTTAAAAAAAAGGGAGTGCTTCAAACTAGCAAGACAGTAGAGGTCTTCTCTGGCTTTCTGTCTTTTTGAATCGTTTTATACACAGGCTATTAGATTCTGACCCCTGTGCACACCTCCTGTATGAACAGGGACCGGAATTATGGGCCAGATGTACTACTCATTTGTAATAGCGCTTGCCCTTTAGCACATTTTTGCTAATTGCTATTAATAATGTACTAAAGGTATTTCTGCCCTTGTTTCCCAACAGGAGATTCGTAGTGGGTCGCAAATACACCTAGTGGGTCGCAAATACACCTACCTCATGAATATTAATGAGGTAGGCTGCAATTTGTGACTGATAAATTCACTGCCATCACAGGGATGGTGGCCTATTTGGATCAGCAGACCACCATGTCTTAGATTACTTTTAAATCAATCAATCTTTTTTTTTTATTGAAGCCCATTTTCCAATTTATTTTTTTATAGTGGGAATAGGGCCGTTGGACCACTGCTTGCTCTAAAAAAAATATTTTTCTAATCATTCTCACAGGGGACCCCCTTCCCATTTGCAAATGGGTTACCACTAACTTCGAATCGGTGGTAAAGTTCGAATGTTTTGTCACCATATTTCAGTTGCAAAACAATAGTACATACTACACAGACTCTCTGTATTTGAAAGGGATGCCCTGAACACACCCCTTCCAAATGGCGATTGTATTTTTAGTCTCAAACCCAAAATGCGATCCACTAGAATCGCAGTTTGGTGTTTGTACATTAGAAAAAGCGTTTTTTTCAGTCGCAAACCTCTTGTTTCAGCAAATCAGGCCGTTTGTGAGCAAAAAATGCTTTGTAAATCTGGCAGTATAAGGGGTGCAGAGCCCAAACCCTCTCAGGTCAAACATGCTGACAAATAATGTAGGAAATGCTCGGTAAATACTGTGACATGCAGATTCTGCATACATTGGATTGTCAATGTTCAGCTCGGTGCCTGGCCAGTTCATGCGGCCCGCTGGTAAACAGTAGCTCTCTGATACTGTTTACCAACGAGATGATAATCAGGAAGGCGAGAGCGAAGGTTCGGGGTTCTTGCCAGAATGAGCCATCTCTGTGAACAAGGACTGCTACAGAGGTGCCAACACCCAGGCTTTCATTAAATTGAATCTGATTAAAAACATCTGAGCAACACACAAAGCGTTTACCTTCAGAAAGGCTTAAATAAAAAATATGAACTACTACAGTAAAACTGCCCGAAACCAGGAGAGGATTTATGATATTTACATTAGTATAAATTATGGTCAGTCGAGGGGACTGTGATCAAACCGAAGTTTGGCCAGAGTTACTGTCAGAAACAATGGATTATACACTGAAATCATGGGTTGGAAGATTAATTATTCCATGCTGATCTATCCTGATCACGATTAAGACAAAATGCTAATAATTGTAATCGTTTCGATATACTACACAATACTAAATGTAAGCACTGCACATAACCGATGTTACTACTAATTAATGTATGGTAATTAATGTACTTACTTCGATTCAAACTAGTGACCTTCTGACTTTCTGAGCATCAACTTTGTCATCAGCTAGCACCAGTGAATGAGTGGCTACATGCTTCGGGAGATCCTCCCACCTACAGGCTGGAGAGAAACACAATGGCCGGACGCACCTGCCTACACTACCTTTATGGTGGCAGAGGTAACGGAACTCTACTCCCGGCCACCCAAGCCACAATAGAGGCATGGGGGAGGGTAACAAAGTCAATGGGGTGGGACCGGAAACTCATTAAACAATCACCTCTCTGACATTGCTCTTGGCTAACAGAAATACAGACGCTACGAGGCTTTGGAGGGTGGGACAAGATTGGCATCTCCACCATATGGTAAACTTTAGAGTTTTGATAGCCTTCAACAAGACTTTGCACTACAGACCTCCCAGTTTCTCAGGTATGCTCAAATCAGCTACGCATGGCCAGCAGAGAAGATAGGGCTGCACACCCTAAACTGCCCATTGGACTTCTATCTGTGGTGGTACCTGCCATGTATGGATCTCCTTACCCAAGCATGATACTAGGTCAGAGTGAAAGAATGCACACCTATAACTGCCTAATGGACTTATATCCGTGGAGGTCCCTGCAATGTCTGGACCTCCATACCCATGCATGATACTAGGACATAGTAACGGCTGCACACCCTATACTGCCCAATGGACTTCTATCCGTGGAGGTACATGCAATGTATGGATCTCCATACCCATATGTGATACTAGGCCAGAGTGACTGACTGCACACCCTAAACTGCCCAATGGACTTCTATCTGTGGAGGTACATGCAATGTATGGACCTCCATACCCATGCATGATACTAGGACATAGTAACGGCTGCACACCCTATACTGCCCAATGGACTTCTATCTGTGGAGGTACATGCAATGTATGGATCTCCATACCCATATGTGATACTAGGTCAGACTGATCGGCTGCACACCCTAAACTGCCCATTGGACTTCTATCTGTTGAGGTACATGCAATGTCTGGATCTCCATACCCATGTGTGATATTAGGTCAGAGTGACCGACTGCACACCCTAAACTGCCCAATGGACTTCTATCTGTGGAGGTACATGCAATGTCTGGACCTCCATACCCATGCATGATACTTGGACATAGTAACAGCTGCACACCCTATACTGCCCAATGGACTTCTATCTGTGGAGGTACATGCAATGTCTGGACCTCCATACCCATGCATGATACTTGGACATAGTAACAGCTGCACACCCTATACTGCCCAATGGACTTCTATCTGTGGAGGTACATGCAATGTATGGCTCTCGATACCCATATGTGATACTAGGTCAGAGTGACCGACTGCACACCCTAAACTGCCCATTGGACTTCTATCTGTGGAGGTACATGCAATGTCTGGATCTCAATACCCATGCATGATACTAGGTCAGAGTGACTGACTGCACACCCTACACTGCCCATTGGACTTCTATCTGTGGAGGTACCTGCAATGTCTGGATCTCAATACCCATGCATTAACTAGGTCAGAGTGACTGACTGCACACCCTAAACTGCCCATTGGACTTCTATCTGTGGAGGTACATGCAATGTCTGGATCTCAATACCCATGCATGATACTAGGTCAGACTCATCGGATGCACACCCTAAACTGCCCATTGGACTTCTATCTGTGGAGGTACCTGCAATGTCTGGACCTCCATACCCATGTGTGATACTAGGTCAGAGTGACCGACTGCACACCCTAACCTGCCCAATGGACTACCATGTGACTTGGGGTGGTGGGCAGGTTTTACTGGTAACAAGCTCACAATGCATGGCATCATTTTTGATGCTTACAACTGCGCCACTGAGTGAGTGACACTACTTGAGCCACAGGTGGGAGATACCAATGTCAGACCATGAGTGAAAACATAGTCATGCAAATTACACTCCAGGGACATGCATGTCTCCTCTCCACAGACTCAAAGGGGTGGTGGTAAGTCACAAGATCAGCATTTCCATGGAGACTTCCTCACAGTTAACCAATGCTATATGTTAGCGTTTGGGAGGGGGGTGGTCAGCACACAGAAGGAGAATAAGAAATCCAGCACGTAACCACCTAAGAAGCCTCGAACAAGAGGCGCAAGACATACACCAAAGACCAATATGGACAACACTCTCAGGATTACAATACACATTTTAACAAGGAGTATGAATGCCGAGAAATTGTTTGTGGCAGAGTCATGTGACCCCATTCCCAGTAAGAGCATACTCATTTAGGCAAAGCCATCATTAGAATTTACAATCTCAACAGCACCAAGGTGCCGCTGGGAATAGGGAAGGATACACCTTGTAAAATCCCTGTAAAATAGCATGGCATAGTAGGATGGGGAAACACCTTATAAAATACCACTATTGTATGACTGAAAGAAGGGCTCTGCGACACCAGCACAGAAGAGGAGCAGGGCACCTTTAACACATCAGAGCTAAATGTGGCCAAGGGAAAGTGTAGGCACCAACTCAGTCATCACATCAAAGCAGAGGCACGTCCATAGTAGAAGAAAGAGACAGAGTCTCATGCTTCAAGTGAGTATGTGCTCCTTCCTGCAGCCATGCTTCAACTGAGAGCTGAAACGTGTCACACTTTCATCGCACCAAAGCTCAATATTAGGTTTGTAAGAAAGATACAGACAAAAATGAATCATGCTAAAGCTCACTTATCTGCAGTTTACATTTGTCACATGGCATCTCTCTGTGTAGTAAAGACACAGGCTCTCAACTCCCACATTGGCCAAACTGCATTATTTAAATCTGAGCCCCATATCTATCCAAAAGACGTGCATACTTACAAATTTATCAAAGTCTACACTTGGCCTAGGAGAGGGACCGGCTTACATTTATCACATCAGATATCACGTCTGTGACCAGAGGAACAAGTTAAGATTCGTGACATCAGACCTCACATGTCTATGGCAAGGAGCAGGTTGACATTCGTGACATCAGACCTCACATGTTTATGGCAAGGAACAAGCTAAGACTCATCACATCAGACCTCACATGTGAGGGACGGATTAATACTCATCACATCAAGATTAAGATTAAGAGGCATGCAGGAAGACATGAGAGCTGAGGAGGAGAAAAAGAAGAGAAGAAGACTGGAAGGATCAGCAGCCATGTCTGACATTGTGCCCAACTCAGTGCAAGTATCCAGTCTGAACCCCTCTGTACACAACCTGTGTTATTGTGTGCAGTGGAGATTAGAAGTAGAGTTTTACTTCAGAATAGTTCGTTTTTTGTGTTTGTCTACAAAAAAAAGTTTGAACGTAAATGTTTAAGTGTCTTGTTCTACTTTTTAGGTATTTTTTAAGGATCGTAATTTGGTATTTCTTTTTTTCCACAACTCTTTGTGCTTTTTTTTTTTCGAACAGTGATCTTCTGTGGCCTTGGACAAAATTATTTCATTGGTTTATCCAGAGACCACTACTTTGAGGCAGTGCCTACAATATGGAGCTAAATGGTCCATCTGTTCATCCTCCTCAACCTGCTGTTGAAGCAGCACTTTTTCTGACGAAGTTCGTGCCCCTTCTGCTGCTTGACTCCTCTCCCCCTCAGCGTGAGCTATGCATAGATCACTTGCAGGGCTGTCTTAGCACTATAGGCCCCCGGGCAAAGCAGTGCACCGGGCCTTGCCTACACAACCACTCACAGGAATAAAAATGTTTAACGGAAAATTAGTGTTAAATTCTGGTCTGCACTGGGCCCCTATGCTCGTGCCCATCATATCATGCCCATGCATTAAGACGACACTGCTCCCAGGTGCTTCCACATTCCTCTCAGTTCCATGGAATACTGGCCAGCTTTATCCATATGGAGCACTTACTTTCAAAAATGTAATTTGACTTCTTGTGCACTATTTATTTTTTGCCTAGATGGAAGTATAGAAACCTGCTGCATCACTGACTCCTTTTCATATCCTAGGTGTTTTGGGTGCTACAATTGTTGAAGTAAACAAAATAACTTCATCATTTTGTTAAGGTGCAGCTATGCTAAGGCCAAGGGACAGTGTTATTGGTATAATTAGCTGTGCAGCACTTCTCTCTGAGGCCATGAAGAATAGTGAATGTTTTCACACTATACTACCTTTTTTAAACGTCAGCGTACTAATTTCCAAAAAGCTGTGGTTTTATTTTTGAGTAGTGTTTCCTGAATACCCCATCAGATGTCTGCCTCGATTTTTATCATTTTTTGTGTCCCATTTGGCCTGCGGTACTTACACAGTACCCATTTTAATGTGTGGGCCTCACCCTAGTTTTAGGTAATTGATGTTCCACGTGTCATTGTCAGAGATCTGCTCGAGTTGAGCAAGGCTCTGTCTCTGTGGATGAACATTGTAAAAGGAAAGTACACGATTGCTAATTGTATTTTATTAAAATGTTTGCATAATAGTGATTGGAATTATCTTCAGCTGCAGATGTGAAACGGACCCTTTGCGACCGGTAATTAGTCTTTTGGGATGCATCAAGCCCAAAGTCATTCGCAAAATTTTCGATTACCTATTTTGCGAATGCAGTTAGCTAATCGCAATTTGCGATTCCCTTAATGCACTGCAAGAAGCATTGTCAGAATGCAATTTTGTATTAAGGAAACATAAATACCATCAACTTCAAGTTGATGGTAATTTGCAATTCCTTAGAAAAATGCACAGCATTGCATTTTTCTAAGTGCCATGTGGCGTACGCACATGGCCTTAGGGCATGTGTGTGCACCACATGTGCGCACATGTCAATTTTGGGTTTGTATCAAGGTGGTCTTTTGGCCCCCTGGCACCCTTGAAATTGCATTCTCAATTTACGATTACCTATTTGGTAATCGCAAATTGCGAATGGTTTCCTATTCATTCCTATGGGCCTTTAGGCCCATAGGAATGAATGGGAAAACATTTCCAAATAGCGAATCGCAACTTGCAATTCGCTATTAGGAAATGTGTAGGAATTGCTATTTGTTTAGCAAAACCTACACGCATAGTAAATTGGGATTACTTAATAGCGATTTCTTAATAATCGCTATTAAGGAATCGAAAATGCTTAGCTTGATGCAGGTGGCAGATAGTTCAATTACTTGTTTTTTAAGTCTGCATTATTTGCTAACATTGGTGCATAAAGTCATCGATGGCGGCGCGAGGTGTGAGGCTCGGGGAGAATTCGGCGAGCAAAGTGGAGAGAATTTGGCGGTATTTGGCGGACACGGACAATAGCGGGCTGAATGGGCTGGAAGTAGAAAGCGTATCAGCCCGGAACCAGGAACTGGAGAGGGAGGAGGAGCAGTGTCGGGGGAGCAGCGTCGGCCTCCAGGCTTCGGCTGCAGGACGTGATGAGAGGGCGAGGCTGAGCGCGGCAGTGCGAGGCTGTGTACGGGTGGTGTTTGTTTGTGCGAACGAGACTGACTTCGCTGTTACATCCGCCTGCCACATTGTCTCCATACTTCAACGGGTGCTGGTAACAGTTACAGTGTCCACGGCAAAGGGTGAGTTTTTGACGGGCAGACAGCTGAGGAACTCCTTTCTGCTTTCCAATACCTGGAGCTGCTCATTTGAAAAACAGCCTAGTGATTGAGCTGAGTGTGGAGGCAATACTCAGGTCAGGACTTGATTAAAACGGCGGCCAGGGGCAGGTTGATTAATATTTAAGGAAAAACTTGGAAATGCTAAGCAGCGGATGCTGCGACTGAGTGGGACCCGTGTGTGGTTGGTAATACGGGTGAAATACCCCTCCTCGACAGGCTGATTTTAGCACTCCCTGTGGGGTTCTATCTCCACTTATCCATTTCCAAGCGCCAGGCAGCACTCAAAAGGTCGCGGAGATTCCCGCAGCGCGGGATTGAATTGCCTACCAACTTGTTGCCTTGATGGGGGTTTCCATCGGACACGCTCTCCACTCCCTTAACCAGGTGCTTGTCTGAGGCATCATTTCCAAGCGCCAGGCGGCGTTTAAAAGATCGTGGACCTTTTGCCCGGGCCAAGGGTGGGCCCGTTTGAGCCCGTTAGAGACCGGTAGAGGCTGGGCTGTTCCCCCACTCTAAACCAACGGACAGTAAAAAAGGTAACATTGATGCTAGTTGCGATTTGAAGCTTGGCTTACTGTATTACCTGCGAAATGTCACTGTGCAAGGGAACGGGAGGGCATGTTGCAGGGACTCTTGATCAATTTATCATAAGGTTCTAGCACCCGAAATAGCTTAACGGAACATCGCCTTTCGATGTATCCAGTATTTTAAAAAAGATCATCCCTGGGGTCCATTTAGAATGCAAGTACGCCAGACAAACAAGGCAAGCCCGATAAGGTAGCGGTCCCGCGGGAAGAGCCAACAGGTACAGAGACACTTCCAGTTCCTCTAACACCGCAGGGCCGAGGGGTGCATTTGCCTAACAAGGCAGTCGCAGGGGGAGGGGGGAACAGCCCCGGAGGAGCCCCGCTTATTAGTTGAGCGTTTAAGAGGCGTCCCTGTGAAAAGAAAGCAAGGAGAGGGCCGTGCTGGAATGCAACAGACAGGGAAGAAGGCTAAGATTTGCACGCAAGGCACTCAGAAGGAGAGCTCTATCTAGGACCCTGCAATTGCAAATACGCCTCAAGGAGCCCAATCAGTGAAAACTGCTCTAAACAGCGCGGACTATGTGGTTGCAGCAGGTCCCTTTCAGTCTGAGAAATAATGGGTACCCTGGGCAGAATTGAGAACAAGAAAGAGAGAGGCAATCATTTGATGAATACAGAAAGGAGGGCGAAAGGGAAGGTGCCACTGCTCTAAATCCTACCGCCAGTCCTAGGATGGATTGCCCAGCGCAACCTCCAATGAGAGGCAACCCAAGGGGGGAAATAAGAGGCAAGGGAACAACAGATTCCGACAGGGCACAGGGGGCATTAGGTAACGAAGAGAAGGAAAGAAACATTGCAAAGAAATCGCAGCCCCATCTAGATCTACCGCCAGACTGTGCACCATATGTTGTGGTCTTGACGGGGGTTCCTGAGCTGGAAGTGGAAGCTGAGGAATCGTATGACGAACTTAAAAATAAAACAACACAATTTTTAAATCGGAACAGACCCTTGCCCCAAGAGGCCCACTGTAAGATCCTCTTTGTAAGAAGAGTGAGTTGGGTAGGAAACAGGCAGAAGAATATATTGGAGGACTGTATTGTTGTGAATTTTAAAGATCCTCAAGTAGCACAGCATGTCACTCAGGACCCCCAGATATGTATGCGATCAAATATACAGGCATATCATTTAAGTTGCTTCTATAAGCCTGAACACAATGGGCCCATGGGAGTGTACCAGGAAGCTCTAATAAAAGAGAGAGGGACCCCAAGACCAAAGGGATAGGGTTCCACAGTTGACGCAAGTCAAAAAGTAATTCCCTTTGGGCGAATTAGTATAAACACATAAGTACTTACAAACAAACGCTAAACTCACCAATATCACAAAGTAACAAGGAAGCAATGAGAGTAGTGAAAAATTCAATACACGTGAAAACACTATGGTAAAATTAACTCCATGGCTGCTAAGGCAATTCCCCTCCTGTGCTGGGAAATTGCTATTTTCATTGTTTTATGACGAGCTGGGCTCGTCATCAGTGTATGAGGAGGCTACACCATGACGAGCCCAGCTCGTCATGAGTGTGGAAGGGGTTAAGTCTTTGGACAATTTATTAACATACATTATATTTTGTTAAAAATTGGGAAACACATACAGGACGTGTATTGAATTTTTCACTACTCTCATTGCTTCCTTGTTACTTTGTGATATTGGTGAGTTTAGCGTTTGTTTGTAAGTACTTATGTGTTTATACTAATTCGCCCAAAGGGAATTACTGTTTGACTTTAGTGTACCAGGAAGAACATAGAGGGTGGGTGGTACAGCCAAATAGAGGGCGGGGTAGGAACCATAGAGTGTTGAGTGAGGGTTTGGGCAATGACGCTCTAGGAGCACATACACACGAGAGTCAGGCTGCCCGAGTAAGGGATAGGTATTGGGGGAGGGCAGACATCTTAGCGAAGTAGATTGTCTACCCAAGGACAAAACAGGCAAGGTAAGGGAGCCACATCTAAGAATATAAATAGAGGAGGCCATGAATGGGGTACATCCGAATATGAGTTATCGGGCAGAATGCAATCCACACCAAGTCAGCCCAATAGTTATTCAAACACCTAGTGAGCTCCCTACGGCCGAAGGACCCCTTAACCGTGGTAACTGGAGCACCCTTGAACTAATGTCTTGGAATGTGGCGGGCTTATCAGCCAAATTCCTAAATACCGAGTGGCTGGAATATATTAATAGATTTAACGTAATTTGTGTTCAGGAAACTTGGGAAGTGGAACCGTCTAATTTTAATCTGGTCAGGTTCAAATCCTTTGGTGTCCCAGCAAGTAGATCTAGAGCAGGTAGAGCAAAGGGCAGTCTCCTAATATGGGTCCATTTGACCCTGGAGGGGATCTAGAAGGATCTAAATTGGAACCCGGACTGTATGATCGCTGTACAGCTCAAATGGAAGGATCTTAACTTAATTCTAGTTAATTTCTATAATGCGGGAGGATGTAGAGTTGGAGAGTTGGAGGAAAGACTGGGGTCACAGAGAGAGCGGGACAAGGGTGCCACGGCACCACTGATCATAATAGCAGGGGATTTTATTTGTCACTTATGTCCGAATCTATTACCACTTACGATTGCATGGGCATCCTGTAATGTAGAAGAGGGAGCCCATTTTGATCACACGGTTGAAGGAAGGGAACTAAGTAGGGTGCTGAAAAATCACAATATGGAATACACAATGGACTTGTTACCCATCACACCCAATAAGCAGGTTAACCCCACCTTCAAAGGAGGGGGACATAGTTCATATATTGATTTTATACTTGTATCCCATCTGCTAAAATGGAGAATTCTGGGTTTTACTATTGATGGTAGCGGCTTCAGTGACCATAACCCACTAATAATGACGGTGGCAGTGTCAAATGTTAGAAAGGTAACCAGGAGCGGGGCTGAAGATATTAGGGTGAGGGCTACGGATCAAGGGCGGCGCTTAAAATGGTCCAAGTTCTATAGCGAGAGTTTTTAAAATTAACTTTTTGGAAGAGGGGAAACAGCAAATAGAGGCGTGTTTAAATTTAGAGGTCAATGGGACCCCGCTCGTTGAGGCATTCGAAGATATATTGCGGCTAGTAGACTGCCTATTGCACATGACGGGGCGGGTGAAGATGAGGGTCGAGCCCAAATGGTTTGATAGAGGGTGTTCCCTAGCCCAAAAGAACTTAAGAATGAGGGTCTTGTTCAGAAGGGGCTGTGATAGTTTCCCTGAGCAATGCAAATTCGGGATATAGCCTGAGGGAGGGACTGTAATTTCTATTGTACAGGCCGGAAAGTTTCTAAGCAGGGTCTTTACTTTTGTGTGTCTGATTACTGCTACAGGATAGCTGAATGACAACCAGATGCAAACTCTCACCATGGTACTACCTTCTCTGAAAAGCATTACTTTTAACAAATTCACTAAAAACAGACTATGTTCTCCTTCATATGACCCTGATCATGAGAGGGAAAGGGGAGGCTCATCTATTGCACAAACATTTAAAGGCTAACTTTCCTGTTTTGTGTTTTCCTTCCATCAGATTTTATGGCAAAATGAAATCATACATATTTTAGTTCTATTTACCCATGGGTAATGGTTGTGTGAGTGCATGCACTGGTGTTCTCATTGCATACACTGATACTGCAACATGTTAAAAAGATATCATTTCTTTCCACAGGTTCGCATGCAGACACAAAAAGCCTCCACAGTATTCCTAAAAACCCTGCACGAAAACTGACTCAAAACTTTCAATTCTCAGCTCACCTTTTCCCTTTGAGTGACTCTCTCCTCCCTCTCCATCCTCTGAATGCCTCCTCTCTATGAGCACAACCTATTCCAAGTCACCTGTATATTTCCCTATAATTGTATCTCCGCAAACTGCCAACGCATCATTTCAAATATCACAACTTCTCTTAAAATTTATACCCCTGCAACTTAACCAAATCAAATCTCTTGTATCGCAACCATTAATATGACCCACCAATGCATGAATTCCTCCTCACCCACTAAGGACCAGACCTATTAATTTAACTTACTATATAAAAAATGGAAGTAAGTGAACATCATGGTTTCTTTAAGAGCACAAGATCAATTCCTCTACCCAACAATAACCAAAGCAAAGTGCTGCCTGGCATGAAGTGCTACAATACCTCTGATTGAAAGATTTATGCAGCCCACGCCCTGTGTCACTATGGGTTGGAGATTGGACATGTGGGAATTGACTGATCAGGCAATAAAAAGATTCACCCAGGTGACAGATGTCTAGTGTATGTCCGTGACATCGCGGTGGTCCTTTGGGAGGCGTATAAGATGGTGGTTAGGGTCCAGTTGATATCCCATACGGTGGGAATAAAAATAGGGAAAGAGACAAGAAAGGCATATAACTGGAATGGAAATATGTTAAAAAGACGCTGTAACACTAGGTAAGATTCAAAAATAGGTTTATTGGTAAAACATCACCAACAGCTCTCATTAGCTCAGCCAGCTCCTCCAGGCTCCAATACTCAACTGAGCATGGAATCACAAGGAGAAGAAGAGAATGTACAGGGAAAGGAATGGCAGTATGTCATAGGATAAACCAGAAGAAACAAACATATGTACATTACAACACATCCCCTATACTAAAGAAAATGAGGAAAAGAACAATAAAAGAAATGAAAGAAACAAAAGAACAATATAACATGAAAAGCAAAAAGATGCCTCAACGGAATGTTAAGAGAAAACAAAACAACCTAGACATAATCTCTGTAACGTGCAGGAGCTTGATGAGTTCTCAGTGGAAATCTTCTAGAAGACCCAGCACTTTGGCCATCAGGAGGAGAGGAAGGGGAAGAACAATCCAGACTGGGAGAAGAGGAAGGAAACACAGGAGAAAACTTAACAAGCCTGGACATGCTCCATTTACAACCATTCTGCATAGTAACCACATTCCTGTAAATCTTGGTAATCATGAATGGACCCATGAACTCAGAGATACCCTTTTTAGAAAACCTTGGTTTTTTGACCAGAACCCATTCACCCACACTCCACGACACAGGTTTGGTAGAATTCTTCACATCATAACGTTCTTTATATTTTTGTTGATAAGAGAGAATTCTGTCTTCCACATTCCCCTTATCCAAAGGAAGAGGAGAATGAGAAGGAAGCCAAGGAGGGTTCAATTTTGAACAAGCTTGCCTACCCCGTAACAAAAAAAACGGGGAAGACTTGGAAATGTAATTGACAGTGGTGCGATGTGCCCACCAGGTATCACGTAATACATCTTTAAGAGAATCTTTCATCTCAATGGTTCTCTGCACGCACCCCTTGACAACACGATTCATCCGTTCCGCAAGACCATTGGCCTGGGGAGCATACAGTGCAGTTTTAAGATGAGATATACCATGGTCATTCAAGAAAGTCTCCATATCAGTGGAGATAAACTGCACACCATTATCTGTAATTATGCACTTGGGGATGCCTTCAGACACAAACTCATCACGCAAGAAATCAATGACCACTTTAGAAGTGACTGAGGCTACACACTTAGTGGACACCCACTTTGAAGTATAATCAACAAGAAGAATCACAAACCTCTCAGATGGTATCAACAAATCAAATGGACCCATGATATCCAAACCCAATATAGATCAAGGTTGGTCAGGAATCGTTACTGGTGATAATGGGGACTTACTTACAATCTTAGATTTGTCATTAACAGCACACTGATAACAATCTTTGACAACCAACTCAACTTCACTATCCATATTGGGCCACCAATACCTTTCTCTCAGACGGGCTTTGGTAAAACTCCTACCCATGTGCCCATCATGTGCAAGATTGATTAGTTTGGATCTCACTAAAGAAGGAGGAATTAACCTCTCACCTCGCATTACAATGTCATCAACAATGGTAAGTTCATCACGAACCGACCAGAAAGGCAAAAGCTCTTTGGTAATATCTCTGCTGTTATTAGGCCAACCCTTAACCACAAAATCCTTAAGCAAAGGAAAAGCTTGATCACCAGCTTGAGCAAGCACCCAATCTTCCAAAGAAATGGTACTTTCACAAACCCAGGACACCTTGACAGTACCTAAATCAAAATGATCAGACTGCTCCTGTAAGGGTAAGCGTGAGAGACAATCAGCAGCCTTATTCAAAGACCCTGGAAAATAATGCACAACAAAATTAAACTCTTCTAACCCCTCGCTCCAGCGTTTAAGTCTAGGGGTCAATCTCTCACTCTCCATGCAAGAAAACACTTGAATTAAGGGTTTATGGTCAGATTTTACAATGAATGGAATTCCCCACAAATAAAATGTAAAATGCTTAATGGCCCAAACTACAGCAAGAGCTTCTCTTTCAATGCAAGAATAATGACCTTCAGCCTTTTTCAGGGCTCTAGAAGCAAATGCCACAACTCTTTCCTCACCATTATCCACCTGAGAAAGAACAGCACCCAAACCAGATAAACTAGCATCAGTGGAGAGAAATGTCTTTTTCTTGGTATCAAAATGACCCAAACTAGGCAGTTAACTGATAGTCTTCTTCACAACTTGAAACGCATCATTATAGCCAGCATTCCACTCAAAATGAACACCTTTTTTAAGAAGGTTTCTAATAGGCTCCACAACAGAGGCAATTTTTTAAATAAATTTGGCATAAAACTCAGCTAGACCAAGAAATGATCTGACTTGATCCTTGTCACATGGGGTGGGAGCCTCCGCAATACTCTTTGCTAATTCTAACTTAGGTTGTATTCCTTCACCAGAAATTACATGACCAAGATAGGTAACAGAAGTTACACCAATCTTACACTTAGCTTTGTTAACCGTCAAACCCTTGTCAGCCAATCTCAATAAAACTGCCCTTAAAACATTATCATGTTCAATATTGTCCTTGCCAAAAACCAAAATATCATCTTGGAAGCAAATAACTTTCCACCATCCTTGGGAGCCAAAACCACTGGGGCCAACCACTCTGATGACTCAATCTCTTCTATAACATTCAATTCAATAAGTCTAGAAAGTTCCTGTTTAAGAGGGGCAAGCATCATGTTAGGAACCTTTCTAACCTTATATACACAAGGAATAGCATTCTTCTTTAAGATAATCCGATGTTCAAAACCTTTCAGTAAACCTAATTTGTCAGAGAAAACATGGGGAAATTCATCAAAAAACCTGTTGGAAGAAGAGATCTGATCCATAAGCATGACTTGGTCAGAGGGTTTGAGGGCATTAGGATTGAGAATAATACCTAAATCCCTTTGGTGCCTCCAACCCAAAAGGTTGTCACCCCTGTAAGCAACATAAATTTTACCTACAGTTTCACGACCTTTGAAATGAATTCTCATGACAGTATAACCTGACACTTCAATACGGGAACCATTGTAACTAACAGCGTTAATGTCAGGTTTAAATAAGTCAACTTTAGGAAAGGTTTTGTTCCCATTTTCATTCCCAATTAGAGTGAAAGGGGAACCAGAGTCTGCTAAAACAACAAAATCCTCTCCACCAATTATTACATTACACTCTGGCATGAAGATAGGATCAGCATCAATGCTACCACTACTTGTGACACTCGAAATTACCAATCTGAGAGCATCTGAAGAAGATACTGGACATTCAATGGAGTGTACTTTGGTAGTGGATTTGCAAACCCTGGCATAGTGTCCTTTTATACCACATTTAAGACATGTGGAAGACTTTGCATAGCAATTGGGAAAAGAAGAAGAATGGTTAGAACTACCACATCTATAACACTTGATCTTACTACGATCAAAAGGTATTTTTGACTTGGCATTTTGCATAACCTTACAAATAGTATCATCAGAGGTAGAAGGTTGAATAGGGATTGTGACCTCATGAATACTGCTGGAGGAACAATCAGGTGAAACTTTATGCTCCTTCATCTCTTTAGCCCAACCTGAAGTGCTTTCTATACCTTCTACAATGGCTAAAGCTTCCCTGAGAGAAGGATTTTTCGATAAAAGTTTCTCTTGTACTCTTGAACTATTCGTGCATCTGACTAATTGATCACGAATCAAGGAATCTGTAAGTTCGCCAAACTCACAAGTACGTGCCAATGTCTTTAAGGAAGCTACGTAATTCCCAACCTTTTCCTTGGATTCTTGTACTCTCATATCAATCAATCAATCACAGACATTTATAGAGCGCACTACTTACCCGGAGGGTCTCAAGGCGCTTGGGGGGGGGGGGGTGGGGGGGGAGTGCTGCTACTGCTCGAATAGCCAGGTCTTGAGCTTCTTCCTGAAGGAGAGGTGGTCTTGGGTCAGGCGCAGGTCGGGAGGGAGGGAGTTCCAGGTCTTAGCGGCCAGGTAGGAGAAGGACCTTCCTCTTGTTGTCGTTCTTCGGATGCGGGGGACGGCGGCGAGGGCGTGGCTGGCTGATCGGAGATGTCGTTTGGGAGCCTAGAAGTTGATGCGGTTGTTGAGGTAGCTCGGGCCTTGATCGTGTAGGGCTTTGTGTGCGTGGGTGAGGAGACGGAAGGTGATTCTTTTGTTGACAGGGAGCCAATGCAGGTCTCTCAGATGTCTGGAGATGTGGCTGTGTCGTGGGATGTCGAGGATGAGTCTGCCTGAGGCGTTCTGGATCCGCTGGAGTCTCTTCTGGAGCTTGGCGGTGGTTCCGGCGTAGAGGGCGTTGCCATAGTCCAGTCGGCTGGTGACGAGGGCCTGGGTGACCGTCTTCCTGGTCTCGGTGGGGATCCACCGGAAGATCTTCCGTAGCATGCGCAGGATGTTGAAGCATGACGAGGAGACGGCGTTGACTTGTCTGGTCATGGTGAGGGAGGAGTCCAAGATGAAGCCCAGGTTGCGTGCGTGGTCTGTCGGTTTGGGTGCGCTGCCCAGGGCGGGGGGCCACCAGGAGTCGTCCCAGGCGGAGGGCGAGGAACCCAGGATTAGGACTTCTGTCTTGTCTGAGTTCAGTTTCAGGCGGCTGGTCGTCATCCATCCATCATCATAAAGAACTTATGTCGTTCTAAAACCACATTGATTCTGGGACCAAAATAATCTTCTAACATTTTTAGCGACATGTGAAAAACATCTGTAGGTGAATCACCAGAACCATCATTAATAGGTATTTCATCAATACTGTCATAAATATTACGACCCTCAACTCCTAAGTTGTGTAATAAAATAGCCTGTTTTCTCACAGCTGAAAATTAGCTAGTAGGTAAGAGTCAAAAAGATTTCTCCACCTTTTCCAAGGGAGAATGGGTTCACCCTTTTCACAAAGAAAGGCAGGGGGTTGGTGTAATATTTAACACTGCAGCTTTAATGGAATCTTAAGCATGTCATTAGATGTGTCACTTTATGTTGACATGAGAATATTCTAATTTGAGTCAGTTGATGTCTGCTGTCATTGTATGTGGATGGGATCTTTATTCCTGGATTAAACTTCATCTTATGAACCACATATTTTCCTGGATTTATTGGGAATACTTCACTGGCGTAGTCGGCAGGATCTCATTCAAGAATCATCAGGAACAGATCCCAACACAAATCTTCGTGAGGAGAAGAATCAACTTTATTTTTGGCAATACCTAATGTCAACCCTCACTCAACTTCTATTATAATCGACATCAATGAAGATTAAGAACTCTTATTATTATCTTCAATCGACTTGTGAGTAATATCTGTTTTACTTCAGCATACTTTGTGCTCTGCGCTCTTATGTAATCACCTTCCATCCTCGTTATCATCTTATTTCATAAACTCTCCTCGTGTGCTACGCGCAAAGCTTTAATGTGACTCTGTTACATACGTTTTTGCAATTTTTTTTGCACTTTACCCTTTTTGAAATACTTGTACTTCAACCTTCAAGTTCAGCCAAGAGCGTGCAGCCAAGCGTGAAGCAGTCTAATTAGCAGCCAAGCGCGAGCACCCGAGCGTGAAGCATTTTTGTTATAGTGTCTTTTCAGAAAGTGACATAATGCAAAACGTTACAGCTGCACCATTTTTTTATCCTGTCCTGGCGAACCTCCAATCAGATGGAAAAAATGGAAAGTAGTTTTTGAACGGTATGCCAAAGTTTGTGGGACTTCTCTCAGTGCTGAAAGAAAATGCTCTTTATTACTTCATTGTTTAGGATCTGAAGGCCAGGATATCTTTGATGATTTGCCTGATGTTCCTCCTTCAGAGGCAAATGGCTTAAATGAATATAAAATTAGTATAAAGAAATTAGATTTACATTTTTTACCCAAAGTTAGTACTATTTTTGAAAGGTACTAGTTGACTAAATGTAGGCAAAATGATGAAGAAACTATTGAATCTTATGTAACTCGTTTAAGAAAGCTTGCATCTTCATGCAAATTTGGAGCTTTGATTGATGAACGTATTTGTGATCAATTTATGTTTGGTTGTGGAATAGAAAAAGTTCGAGATGAGTTATGGCTAAAAGATGAACCTTCACTTGATGAGGTATTATCTATTGCTAAGCGTATAGAACATTCTCTTAAATGTGTGGCTATAATCAAAAAAAGTGCTGAAAAAGAAAATAAGGTCCAGATGGTAAAGACTAAAAATGATAAATATGTTAAGGATGCCACTAGGCCAGAGTCTAAAAAGTCTGGATCTGAACTCAAATGTTTCAGATGTGGCAAACCAGGTCATCTCGCTAATGACAAAATATGTCCTGCTCTCAAACAAACCTGTTCTAAATGTAAGTTGAAATGTCATGTCACCTCTTTGTGTAAAACAAAAAGTAGATCTAAGGTAAAAGAGGTCGAAATTTTTGAGAGAACTTCTTCAGGATCTGATTGTGATATTGAAGTGGTTCAAGCTATTGGGGATGGTGGGGTGATCCCGCGTAAAATACCTGATCCCATTGATGAAATATTAGTTGAGGGCGAAAAAACCAAAGTATTGTTTGATTCTGGTGCAAAAATTACTATCATTTCTGATGAATTTTTCACTAGGAAATTGAAAGGTAAGGTATCTCTTCTAAAACCTGACATCATTCCGTTAGGATATGATAAGAAACCTATAAAACTACATGGTTATTTTATAGGTCTTATAGAATACAAGTCTAGGTTTGTGTCTGGCAAAGTGTATGTCTCGAAGAAGGGAGACAGCATTATCAGCTGGATACATCAAGGTGATTTGGGTGTATATTTAGATCCTAATGCCTCTCCTTGCATACAATTGAGAGACAAAATTCTTAATGTTGTAAGTGAAGAAGAAAAGTTAATTGAAGAGAAGAAATTAATTGAAGGGAAGTCAATGGAAGACAAATTTACATGTGAATTAAAAGAGAAATTTCCTAATGTTTTTAAGGAAACTCTAGGTTGTCTTAAAGGTTATCAACATAAGATACGGGTAAAGAATGATTCTATTCCTGTGAGTTGCAAGGTCCGGGGTGTACCTTTAGCAGTAAAAGAAGATATGAAAAAATAAATTGGAAAACTTATTGAAAATGGTATAATTGAAGAAATAGAGGGTTGTGAATGGATGGCTCCGGTCGTCGCAGCGAGAAAACCTAATGGCGATTTGCGCTTATGCATTGATCTCAGGCAACTGAATAAATGTGTAATTGTTGACAGATATCCTTTACCTAACATTGCAGAGTTGTCGGTATTGTTAGGGAATGCCAAAGTCTTAACTGCAATAGATCTTACCTCTGCCTATCACCAGATCGAATTAGAGGAGTCTTGCAGGGATCTTACGTCCTTTATTATACCTTTTGGCACGTATAGATTCAAGAGGATGCCATTTGGGTTAGTATCTGCTTCTTCTGTGTTTCAGCGGGTAATGGAAAAAGTTTTAAAAGATGTTCCTGGTGTTTGTATATATCAAGATGATGTGTTAATCTTTGCGGATAATGTCTCTGATCATGATATAACATTGAATATGGTATTGGGAAGATACAGCAAACACAATCTCACTGTAAAAGCAAGCCAATGTAGATTCAGATCTGATTCTATAAATTACTAAGGACATAACATTTCAGGTGATGGTGTGAAACCTAAATCCGAATTGGTGGACACCATAAACAAAATGGTGGCACCGGAAAATAAAACTGAACTCATGAAGCTTTTAGGCATGATAGAATATTATGCAAAATTTGTCAAAGGCTTTGCCGAATTAACAGTAAACATGAGGTGTTCGTTGAGAAAAGGTGTGGAATTTCAGTGGTCTGATCAATGTGAGAATGAGTTTGTTGAAATGAAACAAAGGTTAAACAGTGCTCCTGCGTTAAAAAGCTTCAATCCCAAGATTAAGTCTATTCTAGTCACTGATGCAAGTGAGAAAGGGTTAGGTGCTGTATTAAAGCAAAATGGTCCAGAAGGAATGCAAACCATAATGTTTCTGTCTAGAAGTTTGAGAGATGCTGAAACTCGTTATTCCGTCGTAGAGAGGGAAGCTTTGGCAGTGTTTTTTGGGCAGTGAGAAAGCTAAAGAAATTTCTTTGGGGTCTGGTCTTTGATGTCCATACTGATCATAAACCCTTAGTGGAAATTTTTAGTAAGAAAGGTTTGGATTTGGTATCTGGGAGGATATCAAAGTGGGTTATTGGCCTACAAGAATACAGTTTTGGAATTTAATACATTCCGGGTGTTGATAATGGTATAGCGGATGTTCTTTCACGTTTAGTTTCTAATAGTGATTTGGAAGATGATCTTTTGGAGTTAGATGATGAATTGGTTTGTGCTGTGGATTATGAATTTCTATCAGAGAAGAAATGGTCTGAGGAATTGGGAAAAGATGATACTTTATGTGAAGTTATGTCTTTGATGAAAAATGGTTGGACCAATAGCAAGGAAGGTTCGGCTTTGACTAAGTCTTTTTGGACGGTACGCAGCGAGTTATCTGTTGATAATGATTTGTTGTTTCGTGGGACGAGGTTGATTCCTCCATCTAGTCTCAGGAAGGATTTGATAGATTTGGTTCATGTTGCTCATTCAGGTTTATCCAAAAGCAAGGAGAGCCTTCGCATGTCATATTGGTGGCCGGGCATGGACAAAATGGTTGAGAGGGTAATTAGAGATTGTATACACTGTAATGTTAGTGACAAGTCTTATAGTACGCACACGCAACCTATGTTTTTAAGAAGAAGACCTAATGGTCCTTGGCAGGACATAGCTCTGGATTTAGTGGGTCCCATACAACATAGAGATTCTCAGGTTTTTATACTGGTGGTCATTGACATGTATTCAAGATGGCCAGAGGTTTTTTTTTGTCAACAATTGATTTGAGTAAGATTATCCAATGTTTGAGTGAGTTATTTTGCAAAGAAGGTCTTCCTGCAACCATTTTATCAGATAATGGTGTTCAATTTGTTTCCAAGGAAATGGAAATTTTTTTGTCTTCTAGGGGTATTACACATAAGACCTGTTCTCTTTACCACCCTGAGGCCAATGGTATGGTCGAGAGATTTAATAAAGTGATCAAGGACACTATTAGTTTAGCTAAAAACTTGTCTTCTGATTGGAAAAAATGTGTTTTGGGAAAGATAGAAGAATACCGATACACTCCTCATGCTACAACTGGAAAGACTCCATTTTTGTTGTTTCGTGGGAGAATTCCTAACACGCATGTTGAACCTTTTTGGGTTAATAAGTATGAAGTGTTGAAGGGTAAAGAATGTGTGTGTAACAAAGATGAAATTGTTAAAAATGAGAATGATAAAGCTATTCGTAGAAAAGCATATTTTGATGTTAGAAAAAGTGTCAAAAAAACTGTTGTCTGTGTTGGTGATATGGTCATGGTCAGACGACCTGGCGTGGTGGGTTGTTCTGAAACAAAGTTCATGAAGCCTATCAAAGTGATCAAAATTTTTAACAATGCAGTGCAAACTCAAGACCATCGCATTTGGAATTTAAATAGAGTTGTCATTGTTAGAAGGATATTGCAAGGAGGAGACAAATTTGATTCCAAGGAAAAGAATTTGGAAAAGAGTAAAGCGTTTGATTCTGGAAATATTAGGTCTTCTACACGTTTGTCCAGAAGGCCTAGTTATCTTACTGATTTTGTATAGTTTCGCGTATTTTGATAATTTTGTGTATGTTGCATAATTTTTTTTGTTGTTTTTTTGGAGGGAAGGAGATGTGTAATATTTAACACTGCAGCTTTAATGGAATCTTAAGCATGTCATTAGCTATGTCACTTTATGTTGACATGAGAATGTTCTAATTTGAGTCAGTTGATGTCTGCTGGCATTGTATGGGGATGGGATCTTTATTCCTGGATTAAACTTCATTTTATGAAGCACATATTTTCCTGGATTTATTGGGAATACTTCAGTTGGGTCATAGAGGTGGATGAACTCATCTTGTAAAAATAAAATAATGACATAAAAATAAAGAAATAAACAAAGTGTGTGCATCACTGAAGAAGATAAAGATACACAGTCTGAGTTCTGAATCAAACCTGAAGAAAACGATGTAAACAGTCAAAGGTATATGTTGGGAGTGAAAGTCCGAAGAGAAAATCCAATTTCCGTGAAAATCCAAAGAGAAAATCCAATTTTAGTGAAAATCCGAAGAGAAAATGCAATTTCAAGGCAGTCCGGCTAAAGACGCTGATTCTGCGGTGTCAGAAAGGCAGAAAGAAGCGTATCGGCCGGGAACCAGGCAACCCCTAAACAAGAAGGATCAAAATGGCGGCACGTATGCGTGTGCGTGTGATGTCACTGCGTGTTTACATCACACGCTAAGCTAGCCGAAGGTGAAAGAGCGCTATGGTGAATGCGCGATTGATCAGCGCGACACCAGCGGGTTCGGGAATGGCAACAGAAGACACAGGAACGAGGAGGAGAGCGAGGCAAGAGTCAGAGCGCGCTCAAACGACAGGTAGGACCGTTGGCAGTCAAGTGTAAACACAGACTGTTTCTGAAGGTAAAATGGAGACAAAAACGGGTAAATCCACACAAAAGGGGTTACCTGGAGTACAAGACCGAAGAACAGTTGAAGTCCAACATCCAAAAGTCTCAGTTGTAGAATAAGTCTGTAGAAGTAGATGTAATAAAGATCCAAATGCAATAAGAATAAATCTAAAAGTCTTAAAATCCAAAAGTAAATTATTCTCCAAGAAAAGCAGAGAAGGAGAAAAATAAGTAAATAAATCCAAGTAAAATCCAGTAGATGCAAAGTCCAGTGGGTTCAGGGTTAAGTGGTGATGTGGCTTGTCCCTTCCAAGCTGCCAATCGTCGCCAGTGTTAAAAAGACGCTGTAAACACTAGGTAAGATCCAAAAATAGGTTTATTGGTAAAACATCACCAACAGCTCTCATCTGCTCAGCCAGCTCCTCCAGGCTCCAATACTCAACTGAGCATGGAATCACAAGGAGAAGAAGAGAATGTACAGGGAAAGGAATGGCAGTATGTCATAGGATAAACCAGAAGAAACAAGCATATGTACATTACAACAAAATACTAGCCTGCGAGGCATGATATGGTGAATACCCAGAGGCAGGCCTGGTCACCTTGATAGAACAAACCAGGGAAGACAATAGGCGCCTTGTGGAAAAGGAGGCCAGGACTCTCCATAGGGCTAAACAACATAAGCTTTAGGAGATGGGAAATACATTTGGAATGTTTATGGTCTGGCTTGCATGGATAGAGGAAGCACAGAGATGCGTACAGAAAGTGTACATGGAGGAGGGACTCCTAGTGGATTCATCTGGGGATATACCACAAACGTTCACAGGTTTTTTTAAAGAGATTTCTACGTCCTGCGCACCTATGGTGAACAAGGGACAGATCTAGATGCCTTCATCAATGACATACCAGTCCCTAGGTTAGAGAGAGAGGCAAGGATACTCCTGGATGGGGAGATACAAGTCCGCAAAATTGCGGAATACCTGTGACAACTAAAGAATTAGAAGTGCCCAGGCCCTAATGACCTATCTACGGAATTCCTTACATGTTTTCTAAACCGGGTTGTACTGTTGCTCCGAACCATGCTATGTGAGTCAAGGCAATGGGTGAACTCCCAAGGGATCTTAGACAAGAGCCTATGGTGCTTATCTACAAACAGGGGAAACCACCAGAGCAATGTTTTTGCGATAGACCAATATTTCTCGCCAATATTGAAATGAAGATACTAGAAAAGATGTTAGCAAACCACCTTATGCAGGTGATACACATTATTATAGCCCCAGATCAATCAGGCTTCATGCCCTTTAGATCAACAGAGCATGATCTTAGATGGCTATCCTGGTGCCTGCATGTGGGAAAGGGGTGACTAAGCCAGCAGTGGTCCTAGCATTAGTCGCTGTGGCTCCTCTACAATCACCCGATGGCTTTGGTTTGGGTAAACGGTGCGCTAGCAGGAGAGTTCGAGTTGGAAAGAGGAAATGGAGAGGGGTGCCCCGTGTCCCCACTCCGGTTTACTGTGGCTATGGTGCTGGTGGCCAACTGAATTTGCTGAGATGCTCTGATCCAGGAGCTCCAATAGGAATATGAATGGGAGGATGTTGTCTCTCTTTATGCTGACAACATCCTGCTATATCTAGTGTACCCAGAGCGATCCATCACTAGGATAGCTGAGATCCTGGGGGAGTCCCTGGAAACTATTCAGAGATACATGTTAACTGGGGAAAATCTTGTGTTTACTCATTATCGGGATGGCAGCCCAGTCAGGGATGGAACTGTCCAATACCCAGGGAGGAAAGGGGATTCACCTATCTAGGGATCTATATAACCATGGATCAGAAGCTATTTGATGAACGGAACCTATGCAGACTGGTGGAAGAATATAAATCAGATGTGAGTCATTGCGCTGGCTGCCACTCTCACTGCTGGGCAGAGCGACTTTCTACAAAAAGGTTTACTTGCCCAAGTTTCTCTTTGCCCTGGAAAATTCCCTTTTTGAGGTGCCTGAGTGCTTTTTAAGTTTTGTCTGCACAGCGCTTCTGCTGTGCTTGTGAAATCTCCTGTATTTGATACATCTTATCAGTTCCATTTCCGAATTAGTGTGTTCATTCTCTTTTGTGTGCTTTCCTACCTTTGTTTGCAATTTGTGGGCATTATTGGATTGATTTTTTTCAACTTAATCTATTTGGTCATTATGATCACATTCTGAATGTAGTAATAAAAATTGTGCATTAAAAATAAAGTTAATATACAAGAGCTATGCTATATTTTACTACTAAACAGGCAGCCACAAGTGTGGTTACCGGTACAAAACAGGGTCATGATTTGAATGGTGCAGCAGGTGCAATAGCATGGGGCCCAAAAAGTGCCAGACCTTCTCTAAACACATAATATTGCTATATTCGACTACTAAACAGGCAGGCGCAATTGCTGTTACCTTGCAGTTTAAAAGGGACTTGATTTGAATGAAGCAGAAGGTGCAGTGGCACCGGGGCCAACAGCTCTAGGGACCCCACTAAACCCAGATTATTGCTAAAATGTAAAACTAAACAGGCAGTCACAAGTGCAGTTACCTTGCAGACAACAGGGTAATGTTTTAAATGGTGCAGCAGGTGCAGTGGCACTGGTCTGAAAAATTGTCAGCACTTCTCTAAACACATATTATTGCTATATTTTACTACTAAACAGGCAGTCACAATTGCAGTTACCTTTCTATTGAAAGGGGCTTGATGTAAATGGTGCAGCAGGTGCAGTGGCACCGGGGCCAAAGGTTGTCATAACTCCAGTAAGCACCCAATATTGCTGAATGTTACTAATAAACAGGCAGTCACAAGTGCAGATGGTGCAGTGGCACCAGGTCCAAAAAGTGTCAGAACTCCTCTAAATACCTAATATTGCTATTACATCAATTATTCTATTATTTCTCTCTTCATTTCATTTTTTAAAATGTTGCTATTACTCACCCGCACAATACCACTAGTAACAGCACAATACTATGCCTTTTTGTACATAAACAAGTCATAAAACTTTAACTGACTTTCTGTAACTTATATTGCACAACTATTCAGCAAGCTATAACTTACAACAAAAACAGCTTATTATTAATGACATAGAATCCTAATGCACTTACCAATGCTTGTTTGGTATGGTGAAGGCCAAAATCAGACTTCTACTGTGGAATAGGGCTGTCAACATTAACTAGGAAGCTGTTTGATGGGGACATAGCTATCCCGGACCTACGCCTATTTTACTTGGTAACCCAATTGGTGGTGGTCAAATAATTGATCATTTGCAGAACAGAGGGAGCCCTCACTGATGGCACTTCAGAGTACTATGGACTCAGGAGGTTAGATTAGGCCGATATAGTGGAGGGGAAATTGGTCAAGCTTCTGTCTGACGTCGATGGAAATGAGAGGGTTAAGAAGATAAGCTGGCAGTGTAAACTGACACTAGAGATGTCATTATGGGATTGTAATGGCTGCCTTTTTGCTAGCTCTTTGGAGAAGGAGAATGATGGAGAGTGACTCCAGCCTATCACCCCCATAGCATAGGGATTAGGCCGATAGACAGGGACCCTGTCTTACATATATTAGGGCATTTTCGTATCATTTTCCTTAAAGCAAGGCTTATGAATTTAAGTTAGGGGATAGATATATAAGTATTAGTTATGATTTGCTCATTTACTAACATGCTGGGCTATTTTCTATGGAGCTATGCATATTGTGGGCTCCGTAGGCCTTAAACGAGACAGACTCCATTTTGCTTTCTGCCCGGTAGCCGAGAAGGCTTTCTAGGTGAAGTGTAATGTTTAGTTTCAAGCTGTTGTTCGCTTGGAGAGAACCGGTTCAGGCTGACCCTTATCGAAGGAATGTATTTTTCTCCACTCCGAAGACACAACTTCAGGCCGGCCGGCTGGGAAAGTGTGGTTGGTACGGGGAGGTACAAGAATTTGGTGGGCGGCAGGTTACTGGCCGTGAATTTCCATGAAGGAACGGGCTTTGATATTAGCGAAGGTGTTAGTCAGTTTGTGAGTTAGTCCGTAGGCGGCATCTAGCCGTTAGCATCTCTGCTATTATTCATCTCATGGTGGACAAGTCGCCATCTTTGAAGTCGGAGAAAGATTTAAGACCGAAACTCTCTGAGAAAGACTGAACGAGAAGCAGCGCGGAGCGCACTGACAGAGAGAGAGAGAGAGACGGTAGCTAATAATCAGCAAGGTTCCGGTGTCCTGAAGGGAAGCAGACGAGGTTGAGCCTAGCGGTGCAGACGTGTACTTGTGACGGCTGGGGTGTGACTGCAAGGCGAGCCAGGATACAGAGACGAGAAGGGAACCTAGATGACTGCCGAGTCCAGACTTCCCACTAATAAGGTGACCTCTGTCTAAACTTTAATAGAATGTGCACTCTAATCTTTACCTTTTCTTTGCAGAATGTCTGTTGCATAGTAATGTGATTGGTGTCTATTGTTAATAAATACCCTAATTCTTATAGAATTATTGTGTACCTGGTGTTCGTGTTCAATCTGGGTAAACTGCATTCCTAGTTGAGAGTTGTTTATGTGAACGGATGAGAAATCCCGATCAGGTAAATGGTGATCAAATAAAGAGGGAGTGAGTGGACCTATGATGCCAAGAGCAGGGAGTACACTATACAATCTGGAACTATATTCAAAGTTATTATTATAGTTTTACCCCGGGTAGGTAACTGAGACTTGGTCCCGATAACTGTTCATAGGAATGTGGTCGTCGTTGATATACGGCGTTAGTGAGAACACTGGGGAGGACTACCAGTGCCGATACCCACAGGATTGTGGCTTGAATAAGTGAGAGCGCTAGGGGGTCGAACTAGCGTGTAGATCGACAGGATTGTTGGTCGTTTGGAAACGGGAGCATTGGGTTCTGCAGGCCCATGTGTAGTCGCACCGGATTGTGCGCAATATCTGCCCTAGGGTAGACCGGTCTGGGTCGGGGTGGCCGCGAGACCAACTGATGTGAATAAGATATTGTAGAAAATTCCTACATGTATACAGTGGCGTCACTAGGGTTGGTGTCACCCGGAGCGGGTAACTCTTGGTGTCACCCCCTCACGACTTACCGCATGGACCTCCTCCGCTCCGAGTCCGCCAGTGGACGGATGTACGTCGTTACAACGCATGCTTTAACAACGCATGCCTTTACGACACAACTTTTACAACGCAAGTCGTTACAACGACTTGCGTTGGGGGGCGCTGGCTAGTGAATAGTTTAATTTACTATTCCAACTCCAGTCCCCGTGGATAGTAGGGAAGGTGTTGGATAGTAAATTAAAACTATTCCCTATCCTAGAGCGCCCCCCAGCGCAAGTCGTTGTAATGACTTGCGTTGTAATGGTTGCGACGTAAAGGTACTGCGTTGTTAAAGTTGCGTTGTAAACGCTGTTCCCCCCAGTGGACACAGTTGGCAAATAACGGGACCATACAGAATCCTTAGTAAAGTTTGTAAATTTAGGTCCATGATAAACCATTTGCAATGCTCCTCCATTGACACTAATATTGACATTTTTATGCTTTCAAATTTCACTCTGCTTTATAGGTATTTATAACAGCATTTACCAGTCCAGCGTTGTTCATCTTTTCTTATTTTAAGATCACAGAACGTAGTTAGCAATGCCAGATGAAAAACAGAGCTGGAACTACTACAAGTCTACAGCAACTCTTCCCAATGGCCTTTTAACTTGATTTTACAAGGCCCAGTCCAAAAGGAGAGTGATTCAATACATTAATCCCAGTTCCTATGGAGTATGGCGTCTATAGGTTTGACTTGCGTTTGTTAACTGTGCCATTGCCATAGCATCACCCAAGAAAATTTGTGTGGAAATATTCGAGTGTACATTAATTCTTTATAATTTGATGAAGAGGTAAAATAAAATAAAAATGAGATCTTAAAAAATCACGTGCAATATATTCAAGATCATTCGTGTGCCTCATTGTAAGCTTCACCTTTCACAACTCAATCACTTAACAGCATTTTTCTTGGGGACAGGTCTTTTTTTGTGTGTACACAATTATTACAGCTCCTCTACAGAACAGTGGACTGAATTTTTAAGAATACATCAGTGCCGGAGTGTGCTTAAAAACGTAGGCCCTCTACCTTATTGGCTAGAAGACAGACACTTTTTTAGAATAGCTTTGTTCGAGAACCCAAAGTCACCCACAAGCATCCATTAGTGAGATAGTAACTGGCAACTGGTCCAAGTCCTTTACAATGTATAGCCATAGACCCATCTTTTCCACCCTGTGGGCTGTAGAGAAGGACTCTGTGGAGAATAATACTAGCCGCAGACGCATTTTCTACTCCTAAACAATGAACTCTCTAACTGGCAAAAGCCAGCTATCGATCTGTTCTAGTATGCAATAATAATATGCCTTAATCATCATAGCAGTGTGCATACTCTGTTAGAGGGACATTCGTGACCTATTATAGAAATGTGAGTAAGCAAATTGTGAGACGGAAGCTACACCCATCCGTTTTTCCAGTGGCGCACCTTAATTGCTTCATGTGAAGATCACATCTACCAAACAGCCAAAAGGTGCACTCTTTTGCTTTGCACATTGTGAAAAGAAATTGCCAACTCGCATGGGTGCCCTCCAAGCAAAAAAAATGCTCACCGTAACAGATTCCTCCTGGCACAAAGACTGGGAAAGAGCAAAGGTATATTTTCATCAGATTAGGACATCCTTAGCTCCTAGAGACCTCAGACTTTCAACCCTATCCTCTGTGAGGGAGCCCTAACTCGCTGGGATGAGGCACTTTATCACCTTGCCTAGCTCATGTTTAGATTGTCCGCTTTTAATACATCTATGGCCTGTTCATTATATGAAGATAAGACCCTACAACAATAATAAAAACGCTTACTATACCATGTAAGCTTTAAAAGCAGTGTGCAATAATAAACGCTAATAGGAGTTTGTGAAACAAAGCCCTTGAGCTAGAATTACATTGTTGGCATAGACAGGACAATCTGCCAAACTACCTACTGCACCCTACGACCATCCATCTTCCTAACCCCCAGACTAGGCCACCAAACCTGTAAATCACTTTAGGCAAAGGGCAACATCAATGATGCCATTTCCTGCTCCTATGTACACTTTTGAAAAGCAGACTAGGTGGGTTTTGAACGTCTTCGAGAGCAAATAAAATCCCACTTCAATGTAAAACTGCCGTTTCTAATATACATACGATTACTACACATAGAATTATTATGAGGGGACTGCACTGTTAGTACCTCATTCCCGTACAAGGAATGTTTAGTAGGCATCAATCAAAAATACTTAGCACATACAGCTACGATATGCTGCTCGAGCACGTTATCAGATGCTGTTAAAATGCATCTATAATGCTAGAGTGCAAGTGATTATTAGGCAGGATCTTACATTTGAGCAGGAGTAGTAAGCTCTGGTTAAGTGCTACCTGCAAATGACTAAACCACTCGCCTCCATGCCTTCTTCCGTGTGGGAATGTTAAAATCAAAATCACTACAGTTCCCTCCCACCTTCCCTGTAATTCCGCACCCACTGACCTGAGGACATCTGCAAAGACTCGACTCACACAGCTGGGCCACGAGACTCTGAGCGCGGGAACAGGGCCTCGTTGAGCTGAAGAGAGAACAGTTCGCCCCTTGCTGCTGCAAACACTGGACGTCAATAGACGTGACGTCCAGACGTCAATAGATTTGACGTTCAGACAGAGGGGTGACCCCGCCCGGCGCTCGTAAGCGTGCAGCACTTTTCTTTTCATTTGTAAAGTTATTTCAGGCCTGCTCAGAGGGCTGCCGCAGTAGGAACGAGTTGGTTATTACCAGATTGGTGTCACCCCATCTGATGGTGTCACCCGGTGCGGGCCGCACCCCCCGCACCCCCCTAGTGACGCCACTGCATGTATATTATCATTCCCCATCCTTAGGTGCGACCTGTATATATATATATCTGTAAATCTATCCATTGTGAATACGATCTGAGGAGGGAAGGTGAGTACGTTTTGGCTGGGTCATAGGGGCCCCTGGGGGCTGATCCCATCTAAACAGAAAATCCAGCCATAACAGGGATGCAGCAGCCCATACACCCCTATTGGGTTTGAGGAATGCAGAAATTTGGACATGTTGGGCATCTACAAGCTGGGGGATGTTTGGAGTGACATCAAGATGATCGCCTTTGCAGACCTACAGACACAATGCGAACTGAGAGGGAGTCATTATACGCAGTACTTATAAATCAGGCACATTTTGAGGGGCTGCAAAGGCCCTACTTGTGACATAGTCAATTAGAGCCCGGTGGACCCCACACACTGCCCCGCAATATCAGTAATATTTACGACAGTACTTGCTACCAGTCTACCCCGCTGACTGCGTTGAGCGAGAAATGTGAGGTGGACCTGAGTAAACTAGAAGACTATAATGAATTGGGGTGCGGTTTACAGGTACCGCGGGGAGGTGGCACAGAGATTATTATACCAGGACTAGATTATACGCAATGGGCAGAACCACCACTGATCAATGCCTGAGAGGTTGTAGGCAGAGGGGTACACTCCTGCACATGGTACGGTTTGTAGGTTCTTTACCGGGGTGCAGCTCAGAATGCCCCAGAACCTCAGAGGGACTCTAGATCAAATTGTCCCCCATTCAGATCGCCATGTTTGGAATCTGGGGAGAACAAACTTTGGACAGATAATTGTTCTTCTTTTGTAATGTGGAAATAATGCTGGCTAGGTGTGATATTACTCAGCATTGAGGGAGGGAAATTGCCCAAATGGTGCAGAGCCGGGAGGCCAATATAGACTGGTGCATGCGAGCAGAAGAACAGTTATATTAAGCGAGGTTTTGCCCAAATGCATTTACCAATAAATGAGGCTCGTGGAAGAGTTTCGGGGATGAAATGAAAACTACCAAAATATGGGGTCTGTGCAATAAATAAAAATCATCTTTGGTCTACATGTACATACTTCCATTGTGCATCTATGTACCTTCCATGTACTTGGATCTGTGTGTCTGTTACTTTTCTCCTGAAAAAGCCGATCCAATGCACAACCCTATTTCTCATCCTGTGCCTCTATCAATATCTTTAATCTACATATACCTACCTCCTTTATGTATCTATATACTTTAAATGTAATTATGGATCTATATATTTATCACTTTCTTCTAATTTAGCATTTCCAATGCACTACCCTATCTCTCATCCTATACATCTATCAATATATCCTCTACATCCATTCTCTCATTTATCCCAAACCCCATACCACTATTATGATTGCCAAAATAACCCTTTCTAGACTCTCTCCTACTCTACCCCTCCTTGCATCACCTGACACCTCTTTTACTATACTGATCCCCTAAAACAAACCTTTCTAAACTCTTTCCTCTGAGTCCTCCCCTCCAAAACTCCTTTTTACTCATCCAAAAGCCTCCTCCTATTGCTAAGACCCAAAAAAATAAAATCTTTCACTCTTTTATCCCTCCACTATCCTTTTCACTCGAAATTAACAGACTAACATGTTCTCTTCTCAAATTCTATATTAAACTATACTAATATACTACCCAAATAACTGAATAACATATCCACTACTCAAATTAATTCTTTTTTTTTTTACTATACTAATTTTCAACAGTAATCCTTTATGGGTTCCGGAGTGGCGTGCTTCTCGCCAGAAAAGCGATTCAACAACCATCAGGGGTAACAAGTGCTATATGAATGAAGTGTTATATAAATGTTTCTTCCCCTTTTATCCCTCCGCTATCCTTCTCACTCCAAGTAACTGACTAATATCCACCACTGAAATTACTTCATATTTCACCATATTAATTCACCACTAATTCTTTGTAGGCTTCCTGAATAGCGTGCGTCAACAAGCGCTATATAAATACAAACCTTTGTCCTCCTCTATCCTTCTGCTACAATTCCAAATCCAAATAACTGACTAACCTATCCACCACTTAAAATGTACTTGCATGATTCACTATACTAATTCAAAACTAATCCTCTATGGGTCCCGGAGTAGCGTGCTACTCGCAGAAAAAGCGCTTCGACGCCTCGTCAGGGGTAGTAAGCGCTTTATAAATGCAACTACAATACAATACAATAGTGCCTGGGTGAGAGGCCTATACTGAGGCACTAGCACCAGTTGTGTGGGGACAATTATGGGGATTATAAAGTGGAGCCAGAAGCCTGGAGAATATAAACCAATATGGGGTGGTGGTTAATCCTACTTTTGATTGCCGGAAATGTAATGGGGAGTTGTATTTGCCCAGTTGTTTGTCTGTTTTTCTGTTGCAAACATAATAAAGCAGACCTTTAAAAACAAAAAAAGATCTGCCAAATGCCACTGGCCAATAAAGGACTTTAATTTGGTCCACCACTGTGGGTCCCAGCTAGCTACATACTATGACTGCTGACAATCAGATATGGGATGCTAGTAAGTAAGTCCAACCCAGCAGAGCTCTGATCCATATCTCCCTCCAACCTATGCCTGCCCAAGACCATAAACGTTCAACGGGATATCTCAGAATGGGAAACCCAGTGCAGTAACCAGCTGAATGAACTTTGAATGTAAGACGTACCATGAGGGGCCTGCAGACCTGCTCAAAGCTTCTAGCTTACTGAATACTATAAACAGCATGCCCGTCACTCGTATTTCTTCAACTACCACACTAAGCACTTCGTCCCGTAACACAATGACCGCACCTCGATGGTCATCACGCATGACATGGAAACGCTTCCCACATAGGATCAAAACAAAGACAACATCCTTTCGGCCACATACCCTACGTGGTGTAGCGGGCTACTCATGTGAGCAAGCGTTTCCCCAACCCACATAGGAGTAATAAGTGCTATATAAATGTTGCTATACTATACAATATAATACAGTCAGAGCTCACATATCTGTGGTAAAAGGACAAGTTAAAATTCAGTACATCACACCTTATGTCTGTGACAGACGGGTAGGTTAATGTTCATCACATTACACTTACAGTGTCTGTGGTAGAGGGACAGGCTAACATTCTTCACATCATACCTATGTGACTGTGACATAGGGACAGTTAAACATTTGTCACCTGAAACAGATTCCCATTCTTCTCATCGAGATTCACATTTAATGGAGACTGACAGACTCAGGTTTCTCACATCAGTGCTCTAATGTTTCCAAAGGCGAAGGGCCAACTAATATTAATTTTCCAGCTTACACATGCAACTGTAAGACAAGGACATTCTTATCTTCATCACACAAGGGTTGAGGCAATAGACCTGCACCTGTTACAGTCTGTGACTTTGAAACATTGTGATGGTGCTCAAGAAACCAAGGAACACAACCCTGTCTGTTCCTTTCAGGGCAAAACCCAAAATACAAAGCAAAAATGTGGAATCAGCACCCATCAAAAAGTGTCTTCCATAGTCTCTAATATTCTTCAATCAAGGATAAAGTTGTTTCCAAATGAACAGGTCCATACTTGAATGTGGTTTATTTTCAGTTCTTTATTTTGGTGTTCAACAATAGATAAAAAACGTTCCAGTATTACAGCAAGTTTTTCTCTTTTTTAGCCTAAAGAATATTAGAGACTATGGAAGACACTTTTTGATGGGTGCTGATTCCACATTTTTGCTTTATCTTCATCACATCAAAGCTCAAGTAGGGTCGTAGGAGATAGAAGAACTCCCATTCAGCAAATAACACCCCATATGTCTCTGGCATAGAGACAGGCAGACATTCATCACATCATAACTCATGTGTCTATGACAGAGGGAGGGGCTAACTTTCATCACATCAGAGAAAACTTTCATCACATCACACCTCATATGTCTACGGTAGGCTAACATCCATCATATTAGAGCTCACATGTCAACGCCATAGGAACAGGTTAACATTCATCACATCAGAGCATATACGCTTGTGGGACAGGGACAGGCTCGCTCTCAATTTTGTGGTGAGGGACAGGTTAACATTCATCACATCAGAGCTCATACGCTTGTGGGACAGGGACAGGCTCGCTCTCAATTTTGTGGTGAGGGACAGGTTAACATTCATTTAATCAGAGCTCAAACTTGTATGCAGGAGAGTTACGAACCATTATGTCCAACTTTGTCTTGATGTGATGTCTCATCTGCCTTCGTCTTGGAAATTGGTGCCACTTCAGTTACTCCTGTTTTAGAGAGAATAAATGGCAATATTTATGAAAAGAAAAACAAATTGAATAATATTTCAAACTTCTGGCTAGCAGAGAGGTTAAGGAGGAAACCTGGTGGATTAGTCTGCTTATTGTTAGTAACTAAGGTGAGCGACTGAAAACAGTCCAAGTGGGAGACAGAGCACAAGGCCAGGAGGTGCTTTAACAAGAGATCAGTTGTTCTAGTGGATTCCAATGTCCAGGCCAGAGGACATGGCATTGTGTTTGGAGTGTATTGGTGGTGTGTGGAAGGATATGGGGTACAGACCTCTGCGCGTTCCCCTCTAGGATTACCATTACTTGGGTTGTTAGGGGAGAATGAGTGAGTGTATAGCAGTGCAGTCTGTCTGTGGAGGAGTAGAGTATGGCAGGGACCTGAGGGAGGGCACACAGCAATATGTAAAGTGTGAGAGGTTGGATGAGTGAGTGTGTGCATTATGTCTGTTTGAGGATAATAGAGGAAAGATATGCTGTAGGGGTTGTAGAAAAAAACACATGTGTGTGGTGTGGGACAGGCTGACATTCATTGCATCAAAGCTCACACTTTTATGCAGGAGAGCTACCAACCCTTATGTACAACTTTGGCTTGAAGTGATGTCTCATCTGCCTTCGTCTGGGAAATTGGTGCCATTGTGTGTGCTCCTGTTTTAGAGGGAACAGATGACAATATTTATTAAAGAAAAAGAAATTGAATAACATTTGAAACTGCTGGCTGGCAGAGAGGTTAAGAAGGAAACCTGGTGGATTAGCATGCTTATTGCTAGTAATGGCAATGAGTGACTGTATATGGTCCGAACTCAGACAGAGCACCGGACGCAGGAGGTGTTTAACGAGAGATCCGTTATTCTAGTGGAGCCCCAATGCCCTGGCCCGAGGACATGGCCTTGCATTTGGAGCGTATTGGTGATGTGTGGAAGGACATGGGTTACAGACCCGTGCCTGTTCCCCTCCAGGCTTCCATTACTTGGGCCTGTTAGGGGGGAATGAGTGAGTGTATAGCTTAATATTAATGTTTAGAGGGAAGTAGGCAATAACCCTCCTGCAGGTCATAATACTTTTAGATCCATGCAGTCCGCCACTATTACTTTTGCAGGCCTAGAAGGTGAGTGGCATTAGGAAATAGGGACTAATCCTTCCAAAGCTGACACACAATCCCGATGCTGAGAAGCGTCAATAAAGCACTATGTGGCATGTTAAAAAAGTTACAAATGTCTATTTAGTGCTACAGCTGGGGGAAGTCAGCAGTGCCCCCACATGAGAGGGACAGGCTAACATTCATTACATAAGAGCTCTCATCTGTGGTAGAGGCACAGGATAACATACATCAAAGTTCACATGTCTGTGGTACAAGGACAGGCTAACATTCATCATGGCAGCCTTCAACACAGTATCCCACCACACACTGATCGAAAGACTCCACCACATTGGCATCCAAGGGGACACGCTCAGATGGATCACCTCCTTCCTCACCGGAGGAACCTAGAGGATCCACCTCCCACCTTTCACATCTGAACCCAAGGAGATCACTTGTGGTGTCCCCCAGGGCTCATCCCTCAGCCCCATGCTCTTCAATGCATCTATGACCCCGCTGGCCAACATCATCAAATCCTATGGTCTCAACATAATTTCCTACGTAGGCTGCTATGCAGATGACACCTAACTCATTCTCTCACTCACCGATGACCCCACCACCAGAACCAACTTCCACAGATGCATGACAAACATCACCGACTAGATGAAGAACAACTGCCTGCAGCTGAACACAGACAATACAGAGGTACTGACTCCTGGTGGCCATCAGACCTATGACCTGCGCCCACTCCCTCCAAACATGCCAGAAACCTCAGAATCATCATTGACAACAAGCTCACCATGAAATCACAGATCAACGCCTTTTCCTCCCCCTGCTTCCTTACTCTGAGCATGCTACATAAGATCTTCAAGTGGCCTTCCCTACACACGAGACGCACCGTGATACAAGCCCTCCTCACCAGCCCACTGGACTACGGCAACACCCTCTACATAGAAATCGCAGCATACCTCCTACAGAGACTTCAGACCATCCAGAACACTGCAGCCAGACTCATCCTCAGCCTTCCCCGACGAACCCACATCACACCACACCTCAGAGACCTCCACTGGCTCCCCCTACAGAAGAGAATGCCAATTCAACTTGCTAACCCACACACACAAGGCTCTACACAACCAAGGACCCGCCTACATTAACCACCGCCTGAACTTCTACCAACCATCGAGAAGTCTATGCTCCGCCTCCCTTTCATTTGCCCATACTCCGTGCATCTACTGAAACAGGAGTGGAGGATGGTCCTTCTCCCACATAAAAGTCAAAGTCAAAGTCAAAGATTTATATAGCGCACTACATACCCGGAGGGTCTCAAGGCGCTTGAAGAGGGTGGGGAATTACTTGTCGAATATCCAAGTTTTAAGTTGCTTTCTGAATGCTAGGTGGTTCTGAGTGAGACGAAGGTGAGTGGGGAGTGAGTTCCAGGTTTTAGCTGCGAGGTAGGAGAAGGATCTACCTCCCATGGTGGTTTTGTTGATGCGAGGTACGGTAGCAAGGGCTTGGTTGGAGGATCGTAGCTGGCGGGAGGGGGTGTAGAAGGAAAGTCGTGTGTTGAGGCATTCGGGTCCAAGTTCGTAAAGTGCTTTGTGTGCGTGGGTTAGGAGGCGGAAAGTGATCCTCTTATTGACGGGAAGCCAGTGAAGGTCTTTCAGGTGACTAGAGATGTGGTCTTTATGCGGGATGTCTAGTATGAGTCTGGCTGATGCGTTCTGGATGCGTTGGAGTTTTTTCTGGAGTTTTGCGGTGATACTGGCATAAAGGGTGTTTCCATAGTCCAGGCGGCTTGTAACCAGTGCATGGGTGACCGTTTTTCTGGTTTCGGTGGGGATCCAGCGAAATGCTTTTTTGAGCATGCGAAGAATGTTGAAGCAAGATGATGAAACGGCGTTGACTTGTCTGTTCATAGAGAGTGAGGAGTCGAGGATGACGCCCAGGTTCCGTGCGTGGTCCGTCGGGATGGGTGCATTTCCAAGGGCCTCTGGCCACCAAGAGTCATCCCAGGAGGAGGGGGAGGTACCCAAGATAAGGACTTCTGTTTTGTCTGAGTTTAGTTTCAGACGGCTGTGCTTCATCCACTCGGCCACTTCTTTCATTCCTTCATGTAGGTTGGTTTTGGCGGTGTTAGGGTCTTTGGTGAGTGAGAGGATCAGTTGAGTGTCGTCGGCGTAGGAGATGATGTTGAGGTTGTGTTGGCGTGCGATGGCCGCGAGGGGGCTCATGTATACGTTGAAGAGGGTGGGGCTGAGTGAGGATCCTTGTGGTACGCCGCAGATGACTTCAGTGGCCTCTGACTTGAATGGTGGGAGGCGGACTCTCTGAGTTCTTCCGGTGAGGAACGAGGTGATCCATTCCAGTGCTTTTCCTTGGATTCCAATGTTTCTGAGGCGCTGTAGAAGGGTGCTATGGCAGACTGTGTTGAAGGCTGCGGAGAGGTCAAGGAGGATGAGGGCGACTGTGTCTCCGTTGTCCAGTAGAGTTCGAATGTCGTCTGTTGCTGCGATGAGGGCGGTCTCCGTGCTGTGTTTGGCTCGGAAGCCGGACTGTGAGGAGTCGAGGGATTTGTTGGTTTCGAGGAAGGCGGCGAGCTGGTTGTTGACAGCTTTCTCGATGACTTTGGCCGGGAATGGAAGGAGCGAGATGGGGCGGTAGTTTTTGAGTTCGGTGGGGTCCGCTGTGGGTTTTTCAGAAGGGCGCTAAGTTCTGCGTGTTTCCAGCTTTCTGGGAAGGTGGCGAAGTTGAGGGAGCAGTTGATGACGTCTCGGAGGTGCGGTGCTATGATGGAGTCAGCTTTGTTGAAGATGTGGTGAGGGCAAGGGTCTGTGGGGGATCCTGAGTGGATGGAGTTCATCAGGCGGATGGTGTCCTCAGTGGAGATTGGGTTCCAGCTATTAAGGATGTTCAATGGGGGTGAAGGTTCTGCAGAAGGTTGGGTGGGTTGGTCTCCGGGTCGGTTGTCGAAGCTGTTGTGGATGTTTGCGATTTTGTTGTGGAAGAACGAAGCTAGGGAGTCGCAGAGGGCTTGAGAGGGGGTGATGTAGTTGGAATTGGCTGAGGGGTTGGTAAATTCTTTGACGATGTTGAATAATTCCTTGCTGTTGTGGGCGTTGTTATCTAGTCGGTCTTTGAATGCGGCTTTCTTGGCAGACCGGATTAGTTGGTGGTGTATGCGGGTGGCGTTTTTGAAGGCGTCTCTGGTGCTGGTGTTTGGGTCTTTTTTCCAGGCCTTCTCGAGGGTGCGACAGAGTTTCTTCGATTTCTTAAGATCATCGTTGAACCAGGAGGCGTTTTTTGCTGCCTAGTTTGATTTGACGTTTTTTCAACGGTGCTAGGATGTCGGCGCTGTTGGATAGCCATTGGGTGAGGTTAGTGGCTGCTTGGTCGGGGTTTGAGGAGTGGGCAGGGGGGTTTTGAAGAAGCGATGAGGGGATCTGGTCTGTGGTGATTTTGTTCCAGTTTCTTCGCAGAGAAGGTTGAGGATGGTTGTGGTCTTATTGTAGATAAAGTGTACGCAGCTGTGGTCCGTCCAATGGAGAGCTGTGGTGTGACTGAAGGAGACATGTTTGCTGGAGGTGAAGATAGGGTCGAGTGTGTGACCTGCGATGTGGGTGGGCGTAGTGACAAGTTGTTTGAGTCCGAGGTTGGTGAGATTGTCCAGAAGGGAGGTGGCGTTGCTCTCGTTGCTCTTCTCCAGGTGAAAGTTGAGGTCTCCCAGTAGAATGTATTCCTCGGAGGGGAGGGCGTGTGGGGTGATAAAGTCAGTGATATCGTCGCTGAATTGTGCACGGGGTCCAGGTGGCCTGTAGAGGAGGGTGCCTCTGAGAGTGGTCTTGGGGTCGGTGTGGATCTGGAAGTGAGGGTGTTCGGCGTTGGCAAGGTTGACGTCTGAGCTGGTTGAGATGCGGATGGAGTTCTTATGGACGATAGCGATGCCTCCTCCTGTTTGGCCGGTGCGGTCCTTACGAATGATCTTGTATCCTTCCAGGATGGCAATGGTGATGTCTGGGGCTGAGGAGGCGTTCATCCATGTTTCAGTTAGGAAGGCGACATCGGGAGAAATGGTGTCTAGTAAGTTCCAGAGGTCGATGGCGTGTCTGTGAACTGAGCGGGTGTTGAGCAGGATGCATTTAAGGTGGTTGGAGTCAGATATCTGTTTTGTGTTCGTGGATGAGGAGGTTTTCTTTGTGCCGTCGAACTTGCAGGAGTGGCATGTGAAGGGTCCATGGGTGTGTCCAGGAGCGGCTTGGGCGCAGTTGGGAAGTCGGCCGGGGTTAAGGGCTAGGAGGGTGGAGGCGTCGTATGTGATGCGGGGAGGATGGGTGGAGCAGGGGCCAGGGGGACTGGCGCTGAGCGCGGACCAGGCGCGGACGGGCGTAGACGGGCTTACCTTTGGCGCACCTTCGGCGCAACTGGGGCGCAACTGGGGCGCAACTGGGGCACGACCGCTGCGCGTGAACGCTGCACGATTGTCCAGCTGTCATAAATGGAGGATGGAGGGGGGCGGAGCGTGGGCGGGGCGGCTGGGAAGCGGGAGCGTGGGGGGAGGGACGGGCTGAAGGCACAACCAAATGGCGATCGGTTAAAATACACAACACACAGGCTAACATGCCGATATTGGGCACAAGGAAGACAATAATTGTAATGGAAATGTTAAGTTTAAATTAAATACTCCCGTGGGCACTGCTGAGCACACAGGCACCAAATCCGGGTTAAGATTAGCAAAGTTAGACACTCGGCACAATCAGTCAATAAAACAACAGCAGTGCGAGGCGCTTGAGGAGGAGAGCAGCGCTACGATACCAGAAGCTGCAGGAGGCGAGGGGGAGCAACCGCTGAGTCCGGAGACAGGCTGGTCACAGGGCAATGTCGGACCGGACGGTGAGGATAGCCAGTGGGTGGGCGGGGCGGCTGAGAGGCGGGAGCGTGGGGGGAGGGACGGGCTGAAGGCACAACCAAATGGCGATTGGTTAAAATACACAACACACAGGCTAACACGCCGATATTGGGCACAAGGAAGACAATAATTGTAATGGAAATGTTAAGTTTAAATTAAATACTCCCGTGGGCACTGCTGAGCACACAGGCACCAAATCCGGGTTAAGATTAGCAAAGTTAGACACTCGGCACAATCAGTCAATAAAACAACAGCAGTGCGAGGCGCTTGAGGAGGAGAGCATCGCTACGATACCAGAAGATGCAGGAGGCGAGGGGAAGCAACCGCTGAGTCCGGAGTCCGGAGATAGCAATGGCTTGGAACAGTCTCCCCACGCACCTCTGGACCATCACCTCACTTCTGGAATTCCGACTGGCCCCCAAGACCTGGCTGTTTGAATAAGCCTCCAGGACCTGCAATCGCCCGGATACCCTACCTGGTGATTAGCCGCACTTTATACATCCTGTTTGATTGATGAATTGATTGATCACATCATAGCTCATAGGTATGTTGTAGAGGGACAGGCTAGTACACATGTCTGTGGTACACAGACAGTCTTACATTCATCACATCAGACTTCACATGGCTGTAGTGAGGGACAGGCTACCATTCATTGCAGCAGATCTCACTTCTGTGGCAGAAGGACTGGCTAACATTCTTTGCATCAGAGTTGACATGCCTATGGTAGATGCACAGTATACCCCCCAACGGCTGCTCCGTTATTGCGGAGGAGCATTGTCCCACTGCTGAAGCCATCGGACGAAAACCATTTTAAATAAAATGATACTAAAACAATTGTATTATTGTTTTATTTGTAATCACAGAGCTAACTCTTGGGGCAGGCCATCCGTTGACAGCATTAAAGCATGGATGAGGACTTCCATTACTTGGAATGTTAGGGGAGAAGAAGTGAGTGCAGAGCATTGCAGTCTACCTCTGGGGGAGTAGAGTATGACAGAGACCCCGGGGGGGGGGGGGGAATATGAATATGTAAACTGTGAGAGGTTGGATGAGTGCGTCTGTTTGAGTGTAATGCAGGAAAGGACGAGGACGGCTGTAGAGGTTGTAGAAATCAGCAGACAAGAACAGTTCAAATTAAAAATATAACTGCAGTACTCTTCCCAGACTCACCATCAGAAGAGAGGTATGCTATCCTGTGTGAGCATCCCTAAAGCCTGAGAGATGCCTTCTAGATTGTGAAGCTAAAGTTAATTGATATTATAGTCAGCAATATGTTCATTCTAGCGGGTCTAGGATGCCACTATCTGTAGGTCAATTTCCCATGACACACACTGTAAACACAGAATTCACTTTGCTTATTATTAATGTTTAGAGGAAAGAAGGCAATAACCCTCCTGCAGGTTTTAACTGCAAAACATAATATTTTCAGACCCATGCAGTCCACCACTATCACCTTTGCAGGCCTAGAAGGTGAGCACCGTTAGAGAACAGGAGCTCCCCCTTCCGAAGCCGACACACAGTCACCGGTGCTGGGAGGCGTCCATACAGCACTATGTGGCTTGCTAAAAAAGTTACAAATGTCTGTATTGTGATACAGCAGAGGGAAGTCAGCAGTGCAACCACATGAGGCGGGCAGGGTAACATTCGTCATATCAGAGCTCACATGTTTTTGGTGTGGGATAGGGTAACATTCATCACATCAGGGCTCACATGTGTGTGGTGTGGGACAGGCTGACATTCATAGCATCAAAGCTCACACTTTTATGCAGGAGAGCTACCAACCCTTATGTACAACTTTGTCTTGAAGTGATGTCTCATCTGCCTTCGTCTGGGAAATTGGTGCCACTGTGGGTACTCCTGTTTTAGAGGGAACAGATGACAATATTTATGAAAGAAAAAGAAATTGAATAACATTTCAAACTGCTGGCTGGCAGAGAGGTTAAGAAGGAAACCTGGTGGATTAGCATGCTTATTGATAGTAATGAGTGAGAGTAGAGCAGTGCAGTCTACCTCCGGGGAGTAGAGTATGGAAGAGACTCTGAGGGAGGGCGCACAAGAATATGTAAAGTGTGAGAGGTTGGATGAGTGAGTGTGTGCAGTATGTCTGTTTGAGTGTCATAGAGGAAAGGTAGGCTGTAGGGGTTGTATAAAGCAGCAGACAGGACCTGTTCAAATTAAAAATACAACTGCAGCCCTGTTCCCAGACTCATCAGATCAGAAGAGAGGTGTGCTATCCTGTGTGAGCATCTCTGAAGCCTGAGAGATGCCTTCTAGAATATGAAGCTGATGTTTATTCATTTTATAGTCAGCAACATGTTCATTCTAATGCGCCTTGGAAGCCACTACCTTGACACTCATTGTAAACACAGAATTTACTTTGTCTATTGTTAATGTTTAGAGGGAAGTAGGCGATAACCCTCCTGCAGGTTTAAACTACAAGACATAACATTTTCAGATTCATTCAGATCACTGACAAAGGGTTTCCATTTTGCAGACGTAGAAGGTGAACAACGTTAGGGCTTTAGCTCATCATTCCAAAGCTGACATGGAGGCATGCTGCTGAGAAGCCTCCATAAAGCACTATGCGGCATGCTAAAAAGGTTTTAAATATCTAAGGGGCACTTTATCAAGAACGGCATTAAACATTATCGCCAGTTTAGCGGCAGAAAACGACAGCTAAAACAGCGATAATGGCGGTGAATGACTGCAGATAGTCTGAGTGGGAGACAGAGCATAGGACGCAGGAGGTGCTTTAAAGAGAGATCAGTCACCCCAGAGAGAGCTCTGAGGTTGGAGGGGGCTTGCTGTAGCTATCGAAAGGCCAGTCGGTGTGGTGGGAGCACAAGTCACTATAAATGTACACAGTAAGATGATGTATTTGTATGTGATTGCATTCAGCACAGAGGTGCCAGCCTTATACAAGGCACTGCCTACAACAGCCTGCACTCCCCTCCCAGGCTCTTACCACTCATGGACAATTTGGGACATGGCCCCTCCTCTCTCACAAGAGTGTTGGGGACATCGGCCTACTCCATGGACTCTCATGAATGCCACTTATTGAAGGAGATCACAGGGTTTGAATAAATGGCCCATTCCAGAGACACCTTACTCGAGGGGTTAAAGGGCACCAAGGAAAGAACTCCAACCTCACAGAATTCATGAAGGTTCTAGATAAGTAGCCACTCCAACCAAAAACACATACATTTATCACACAGTGAATCGGGGATAGCAACAAAAAAAGAGTACAGAGATCACACAGGGTATGATCTTGCTCGTGAATTAAGCATTTGGAGGGCACACACTGCAAAAAGGACCATTTTCTACAGGATAGGAAATAGAACTGTGTCTTAGACTTTTGTGATGTACAATTAGAACCTATATTGTGGTGATTGTTGTAGTGTTACTTGAATCTGAGGAATATTTGTAACATAGAAATAGGTGACTACAGGGCGAACCTTAGGCATCTTGCTGACTGAAGAAGAAGGTAGGAGAAGGACAGGAAAGGTGGAGGAGGCTGATGGTGAGACAGAAGGAGAGTGAGAGTGTGTGAGATAGAGGGAAAAGGAATATCACTGTGTGCATGTGTTAGTTAGCGAGAGTGTGTGAGGTGATGGAAACAGGGCCTGTTCTGGGATTAAGAATTACAGATAGTCTGTCACAGCCAATAAGAATCCCACATTAGTAAGAGGTTAACAAGTCTATCAACAAACAGTATGCAGTTCCTTATGGGTGAAGAGAGGAGAATATGTTGTTGGGCAGCAACTAAGGAAACGGACGAGAGATCTGTTCCCTTAGGAACAGGAGCCCCCACACCCCCAGATGGGTATCATGCTTCATCATAGGGCATGTCCCTCATCAGGACAGCGCTGCAATGCCCGATAGGCACCCACAAGTGGGCTCGTTATCAAAGATCTTTTGTTCCAATGCCACATGTGAAGTGTGGGTGTAGGGCTGCTCATGTACATTGGTGTACTAACGTCAATGTGCTTGTGAAGGGGAGTGTTAAAATAGACTAAGTAGTCCTCCGAAATATGTTTGATCAGTGAGTCTACTTGTCTAGTTAAAACATGCTGGCTATCAGCAGAGGCAATAATCTCCGATAGCTTAAAGGGTCAACATGTTTCTTGTTGTAGGTTAAGTCCATAATGATCAGTTGGCAATTCGTCAGTACCAATTATTTCGAACTACACAGTGGTTGGAATTTGGGGTCATATCAAACATTATCCAATCACAAAGTAACCTAAAAGTGATGCGCCTTTATAGAGTGTTTTCTAAAAAGAAAAGGAAGGCCAAAAATAGAGTTAAAACCATAGACCAAGTTGCCTGCGTAATACAGGTAAACATAAACATATTCTCATTCTTAGGCCGGCATGCGTAATACTGTTCAACATGCTACTGTCAGTGGGTTTTTTTGTAAACAAACTTTATTCATTTACAGCTCATTAATCAGTACCACATTAAGGATGTAGCATTGCTCACACAGTGATGAAGTACTTAGGATCATTTACATAAATGATTATACATTCTTAGAAGCATCGTCTCATCTGATGTCTCCGCTTCTTACAGTGCTCCTGTGGTCATCCACCTTAACAACAGTTCTAGGAGATTTGTGATCTTTATCTCTACCTGGGGAATCAATTCCATAAGCATCCGTGCTATTCCTTACTCTTATCTATCCCAACATGCTACTGTCAGTGTTGGTGCTACTAGCACAGAGACAAGCAAAACACATAACAAACAAGTGGCACACTCTGGGGTAATGGCAGGCAATTCGATTTCACCCACAGTGTCACAAGGGGTAAAAAAAACTCCTCCAATTAGGGTAGCACTTCTGCCTCTTCGAGTGGGAGCAGAAGTAACGCTTTTTTAGCGTGCTAGAATGCAAGTGAATAGAAGCTGTAGTAATCCCGTAGTAGAAGTCTGGATACTGCAGGAGAGACTTGTAAACAAACCATATTGTGGTACTTACAGTGTTGCAGTGAGGCCTCCACAGAATGACCTACCCAATCTCTGCTGCCTCTGTAGTGGATGAGCGAGAAAACTGGGTGACTTAAAACCCCCTCGTTGTCAGAAATTCTCAGATGATTCCATTACACATGCCTGGTAAAGCTAGACTGAGACACAGAAGTAAGAGTATGGGCCCCATCTTAAGTGAACATGGAGTCATCAAATGTACTAGTAGACGCCTTCGATCTCTCTGGTAGCCAAAACATGTACGTATATTAGGAGAAGAGCCCTAAAAAAGCCTGGTCCTGGACCGGCTCTGATTTAGTACTGGCACGTGTAGGTCTCCCAATGCCGAACATGGGCATATGATCAGGCTACCCTGCGCTATGAGTGGGGAGGAGGCAGCGGAAGTGCCTGGTGTCTTAAGGGAAGATGTCTTGAGAATGCGGCATAGAAGAAGGTGCTGATACATGTATGCTTGTCGGCGCAGTCAAGAGCCAATCTCTGTGCGCCATCTCAAAAAGGGAAGCCGATTATGCATTGGTATGGTGAACATTGACACAATATGTATCAGAGTCAAACAGTTGTAGCCTCAGGGGGAAATGACCCAGAGTGCAATGGGAATATTCTTAACGTGGTGTAGAAAACGTTTCTAAAAATTGAAAAATTAGTAAACATTGGGCCAGATGTAGATAATCAGCATTTACAGATTCTAAAATACCGAATTATACCGATTCGGTATTTTAGAATCGGTAAATGCTATGTAGGTATCCAATCAGTAAATTGTACCGAATCTGTAAAATTCGGTAAATACCGAATTGGTATTTACCGATTCGGTATTCCCCATTCATTCCTATGGACCTTTAGGCCCATAGGAATGAATGGGAATCCTTAAGGCCCATAGGAATGAATGGGAATTACCGAATCGGTAAATACCGATTATGTAAAAGGGGGGAAACATTGAAGGGTGGGAGGGTGTCACTTTGACACCCTGTTGCACCCCTGATTGGTGTATGGGTGCACATGTGGCACACATACATACCCTAAGGGCATGTATGTCTGCCACATGGCACTGTTATTATTTGCATACATTTGCATTTTTTAGGGTTTTCGAAATTTACCACCAACTTGTAGTTGGTGGTAAATAACGAACCCTAAAATGGGAAAATCACTCATTTGAGTGCTCCCTACACATCAGGATTCGGTAATTTACTGATTCCTTAAATGACCGATTCGGTAAATTACCGAATCCTTAATTTAGGCCCCTACATATGAAAAGCCTAATTCCGGTCGGTAACGGCCGAAATTCGGTCATTTCGGCCGTTACCAACCGGAATTAGGCTTCCTACATCTGGCCCATAGTGAGGTATCCACTGTTAGGGAGCCTATGGGTATGAATGCCAAATCATTATCTCTGGGGACAATTGATGCCAGTACAAGGGTATTTATACAGTGAATGATGTCCATAATAACAGGAATAAAGGGTGCAATGGTCAGATGTGCAAATATTTTAGCTGGAGGTAGGAACTATGGTGACTGTATATCTGCTACCAAAATTGACTAGGCGCGTGCCATATAGTAGACAATAATGATACAGGCGGGCTAAATGTAGGGCAGTAAGTAAGTCTAATGTATATCAGAGTGTGCTGCTGGAGGTCCATAGGGTAATCCCTGTGTAGTTGTGTTCCACCATGTCATACGAATGAAGGTGCTATCTGCAAATGCCCTATGTGAACTAAATGTTGTTAGTGTGCATCAAACAGGCAGGACAGCTAAAGCCAGTGATGATGATGTGTATATAGTAGTAGTCGTGCAGTATCCCTGGAGACACTCATAGATAGCATTTTTGCTCCAATCAATTTCGTCGTTCAATCCTCTCACATGAGTGGACACAAAAAATTCTCTTTTTTTCCCTTCTAAACAGGGTGCCTTTGTTCATGCATGAGTGTGAGTCCAGAACAGTCCACTGTGTGTCATCAGCAGAATGTCCTTCAGTTAGAAAATATGTGCACATTTTGGTACTTATTCTCTCGCAACGGATGCTGCTGTGGTGTTGTTCTATGATGCATGTTTTGACCAGGATACTGTTCATCCCAATATATTTTTGGTTGCAGGAACATGTCACCGTATATATGCAGTTTCGAATGTTGCAGTTTGTGTGTGGTTTTTGTAGCCAAGTGTGGGTACTTGTCAGTCTAACCTCTTTGGTAGCTGTAATAAAGGCAAAGACTGCGCATGAACCACAGGGGACATGGCCTCTCTCTGGGGGTAGGTCCCATAGACATCTTTGTTCAGCTCTGAAGAATGTGCGTGGCCTAGAGTGCAAACGCATGTCTTTTGGATTTGAGGTTGCCTGTTTGTAGAATCCCCCAGTTTTTCCTGATAATTTTTCGTAATTTATTGGAATCAGGGGTGAATGTAGTTACACGAGTCAGTATGTCGTCTTGTGTCATTGTGCCTAATTCCAACAGGGCGTCCCTGTTGTTATTCCTAGTACATTTTCTGGCAGTTCTGATACAGTGTGAAGGATAGTCTCATGCCATCAGATTGTCGGATAGCATTTGTGCCTGTGTGTGTTGTCTTGTATGGTACTACAATGGTGACGCAATGGTAAAAAATATCCGTAGGCGAGGTTATCCCTTAGTGCTCTAGGGTGATGACTGCTATATAAAAGAAGACTGTTACAGTCAGGTTTTTTTTTAATGTGGACGTTTTTGGTATTACCCCAGATAATATTACAGGAAAAATGTAGGTAGGGATTCAAGGTGTATCTGCTCCAGAGGAATATGTTGGTATAGTAGAGGTTGGACTCATGAAAGAACGTGTTCCTCTCAAAGGCAGCCATATAGAGACATGCTAGACTTGGGGTGAATGAACTACCCATACAAGTGCCCTGGGTTTGGCGCTAAACTTGGTTGTCATATTGGAAAATATTCTGTGTCTGGGCGAGTTTGTGATAGAGTAAGAGGTTACAACCATTTTTTCTACAGCAGTGTCTGGCACTCAGACAACAGCAAATTGCCTCTGCCTGATCTATACATTTACTTAAAGGGCAGATGGTGGAAGTCAGAGCTGGGGATGATAGGCACACTCCCCTCTTTTTCTCTACTTCCTTTGAATGGCAGAGGTGTCAGGCCTCATGGGTGATTGCACCTCGGGATGCTGAAGATCATGCCCTGGCTCTCACCTTGACTAAGGTGAACCGGGATAGGTTATTAGAGTTCAGGACTTAGCTCAAAGTTGTCTACCAGACTGCTCCATTGAAGCCCCAATGTCTAGGCCAGAGGACTACATTTGGAGTGTACTTGTGATGTGTGGAAGAACATAGGGTACAGACCGCTGCCAGTTCCACCTTTGGACTTCAAGGGGAGAATGAATCAGTTTAGCGAAGTGGAGTGTGTTTGTGGGGGAGTAGAAAATGATAGGTGCACCTGAGGGAGGGAGTACAGGAATATGTAAAGTGTGGGAGGATGTCTGTCTGAGTGTAATAGAGGAACGGTAGGCTGTAGAGGTTGTAAAAAGTAGCAGGCAGGAATAGTTCAAATTAAAAATACAACTGCAGCCCTGTTCCCAGACTCACCAGATCAGAAGAGAGGTATGCTATGCTGTGTGAGAATCCCTGAAGCCAGAGAGATGCCTTCTAGAATATGAAGCTAAAGTTAATTGATATTATAGCAGCAATATGTTCATTCAAGTGGGTCTAGGAAGCCACTATCTGTAGGTCACTTCAATGACACACATTGTAAACACAGAATATACTGCGCTTATTAATAATGTTTAAAGGGAAGTGTGCACCAACCCTCCTGAAGGTTTTATCTATGTGACATAATATTTTCAGATTCAAACAGTCCACCACCAACGCTTTTACCGGCCTAACAGGTGAGCGGCGTTAGGGTACAAGCATGGTGCTGAGGAGCATCCATAAAGCACTATGTGACATGCAAAAAAAGTTACAAATGGCTATATTGTGCTACAAGAGGGGGAAGTCAGCCGTGCATCCACGTGAGAGGGGCAGAGTAACATTCATCACATAAGGGCTCACGTCTGTGGTAGAGCCACAGGATAACATTCAACAGAGTTCACAAGTCTGTGTCAGAGGGACAGGCTGTCTTATGTACAAAGACAGGCTAACTTTAATCACATCATAGCTCATAAGTCTGTGGTACAGGGACAGGCTAGCTCACATGTCTGTGGTACACAGACATGCTAATGGTTCACCTCCTTCCTTCAAAACTGCTCGCCACAAATTAAAATCAACACCTGTCTCTCGAAGCCAACAAAAGTCACAGTTGGGGTCCTGCAAGGCTCGATCCTCTCCCCGTCCCTCTTCAAACTCTTCATGGAGCCCCCACAATCACTTGTAAAGAGCGGGAGTGAAGTACCACCTTTGTGCTGATGACACCCAAATCTATTTCAAAATCAAGTCTACCAGCGACATCCAGCACCTCAATGTCACGGTAACCGAGAACCAATCTGGTTGCCCTAAACTGCCCCCTAGTCCTATCCGACTCAGTTAAGTCTCTAGGCATCACCCTTGACAAGAACTTATCAATGGAGGCCCACATCAAAAACTCTGAAAAAGGTGCTCTTTTCTCACTAAAACATCTCAAGAAATTGAAACCTTTTCTTCCCCATGATGACCTCAAGTCCCTAGTTCTCACTAAAATCGACTACGGGAACGCCATCCTAACAGAGACTTCAAAAGCTCACCTAGCCCCACTAAGGGCAGTGCTGAACATGGCCACTCTACTCCTATCTGGAGTGAAAAGATTTGAACACATCACTCCAGCTCTCAACTCCCTCAACTGGCTTCCCGTGGAAGGGGGTTGTATTTACAAGCTGACCTGCATCACACACAAAACCCTTCACTCTCCGACTCCCAACTACCTGAAGAACAAACTGGTAAGAGCAGGTCAATCCAGAACGCTGACAAGTTCCAACTCACTCCTTCTTATCCCTCCGAAACTGAAAAAGAAAACCACACAATTCTGATCGTTTCACATCCTGGGGACATTGCCAGAAAACAATCTCACTATAGTCCTCAGATGCAACCCCTCCTTCTCCTGTTTAAAAAGGGACCTGAAACTCTATCTCCTTAACAAATTCTTTCCTGACCCATGTCAACTAACCTAGACTACAATATCCAAATTGACTCCCTTCTCTCTGGACATTCAAGGATAGTGGTGACCGGACTGTGTTAACCACCTTTGTTTGTTTTCTCTCCCTCCGCTGCACTTTTTATCTATTTTTCATGTTGTATTTTTTATCTCTATTTTGTTTCCTTGCTGCCTTCCTACAATGTAATGCAATTTCCTTCAGTTTTTACGGTGTGTATGTAAAGCGCTCTAATACCTATGGGTCTAGCTAGCCCTATATAAAACGTTTAAAATAAATAAATAAATAATTAAATAAATAACATTCATCACATCAGACCTCACATGCCTACAATGAGGGATAGCCTAAAATTCAACCCATCAGAACTCATGTCTGTGGAAGAAGGACAGGCTAACATTTATCACATCAGGCTTCACATGCTTGTGGTAGAGGCACAGGATAACATTCAAGAATTCAGAGTTCACATGTCTGTGGCAGTGGGACAGGCTAACATTCATCAATTCAGAGTTCACATGTCTGTGGCAGTGGGACAGGCTAACATTCATCAATTCAGAGTTCACATGTCTGTGGTAGAGGAACAGGCTGACATTCATCACATCAGAGCTCACTCTGTGGCAGAGGGACAGGCTACATTTCAGCACATGAGAACTCACAAGTCTGTGGTGTGGGACAGGCTAACATTTATCACATCAGAGTTCATACGTGATAGCTTAGGACTCACATGGAACATTTGCAAGCAACTGGAGGGCAGTGTCACCCGCATCGAAAACTCACTCCTGACATGTGAGACACAGTCAGTGACAAACCCTGAGCGTGTCCAGGGTCTGGCAGTGGCACGCTCTGAGCATACCTCACTGTTAGAACGCCTGCGATGTCTTAACTACACTGCACGCTCAGCTTGTACCAACGCCACCTCAGATCGTGCAGGTCAGTTACTGTCGTGGTTGATATGTTAGGAGTAACCCCGGCATCATATATTTTCACTGTGCTCTCACACTGGACAGCGTCTCCACACTCAACATGAAATCCATGCTGAGCTCACGCGTCACTCCTCCTCCCTATACCAGTCAACCCTGGCAATCGAATCCGACCACCAAGGTGCCTTTTTTGCCACGATCGGACTCCCTGTCCTTACCCCAGAACAACGGGGGAGCTTGAAGAGATTTGTGAGGCCATCAGGGCCCTAACGTCGGGCAGGGCCCCAGGGCGCATGGCCTCCTGGCTGAATTTTATAAAGCTTACACTGCAACGTTTACCCCCTTACATATCTTGTATAATGAGGTGTGTGCAGCAGCCAGCCTCCCTGCATCATTATGTGAAGCCCTGCTTATTTCTCTGCCAAAAGCAGACAGAGACCCTACTGCCCTGGGATCCCATCGTCCCTTAGTACTACTAAAACTGACAAAAAAAACTGTCTAAGGTCTTAGCTGACCGACTGACTCCCCTTGCCCTGTCTCTGGTACACTTGGACTAGAATGGGTATGTCCCGGCCCGCAGCACTTCATTAAATCTGTGATACTTCTTCCGCATCTCCAAATACTCAGCCATTAGGTGGCCACACTCTGGGTGCCTGATACTAGACTTAGAGAAAGCCTTTGATTCTTTGGATTGGGAATTTCTTTGTGTGGCATTATCTTGCTATGGCATCAGAGATCGTTTCCTCTGAATTATTAGGCTACTCTACACTGTGCCGGCAGCTAGAGTGGAGATAGGCTCATATCTCTGAGACCTCATTGTAATATGCAGAGGCACCCAGCAGACCTGCCAGCTATCTCCGTTGCTCTTCTCTCCGGCTGTAGAGCCATTAGCAGCTGTCATTCGAACACATGGCCCAGAATGGGGCATTCCGTGGGGGGATGGGATATACACAATATCACTGTATGCTGTCAATCTCCTCCTGCACCTCTGTGACCTTCGGATGGACTCTACCGCGCTAGCTCGGACACTTAGCAACTTCACTGACCTCTCTGCCTTAAGGGTCAACTGAGCCAAGACATGTCTGTTCCCCTTTAATGCGGACTCCCCGCCCCCCCTTAAACACTCAGTGGCGTTCTCGTAACATGGCAACCATCCTTGTTTAGATACCTGGGGATTGGGATCTATCAACAGCCAGCGGAACTGTTGGAAGGTAATCTCAGAAGAGCTATAAAGGCAGTTTGATCCCGGATGATGTTCTGGCACTCGCTCCCCCTCTCAGTCATGAGACGAGTTGCGCTGCTTAAGATGGTGGTTTTGCCTCGCCTATTGTACTACTTATCCAACCTGCCCCTCTACAATGCACCCCCCATATTTTGTAAATTTGAGAGTGTCATGAGGGAATTCATCTGGAATAAAACCTGTTGTAAAGTGGCTCTCAAACAGCTGTATTTACCCATCGACCAAGGAGGACTGGCAGTCCCCAACATGGAACAATATTATCTCACCTCTCAGCAGGCAAGTGAGGCTCAGTGGGGCAACTATCTGACACTGCCACCTTTTCCCCAGCCTGGGCGCTTACAGCACCACTCCGACTGTTCCATCCCAGTTCTCATGAGAGGCCACCGTATCCATTGCTCCTGAGGGCCACACACTGTTGCTACCGGCGAAGCCTATAAATTACGTGTGCCACTGGCCCATATGCAGTGGCACTGTCGCTACAGGGCAGACAAGAGGCCAGGTCACCATTACGCCTGCAGAACTAACCACTTGGCAGACGGCAGGCATGCAGACATTAGGTAATCTCTACCAAGATGATGCGTTGGTAGAAGAGAATGGCCGGCCCACTTTCACCTCATCCAGCACTACGATACCCAGAGGGTATACCTTACTCCTGCCAAAATAAATAGATACTTTCGCTTCGCAGATGCTACCTACCCCAGATGTCACACACTACATGCTGATCTCCTGCACATGTTATGGGCCTGCCCGCTCCTCATCCAGTACTGGCAGGGAGCCATGACTCAGTAATTCTACTGTAATTCTACTGGAGGCAATCGATGCTGACATGGGCCAAGGCAGAGAGCATCGCACTGTGCACGGAAGACACCCTGGGACTTGGTAAGACCCCTATAGCCATCTACTGGGACACAGCCCTGCAAGACTTCCACAACAGGCTACACCTGGCACACAATGGCCCAGAACACACAAGGCAACAAGTGGGGGGAGGCAAAGAGAGTGGGCACACAGCACAATAGCAAACACAAGAGAGGGTAGCTAACATCAGCATGCTCGCCTCTCACTCCACCCACAATCTGATACAGTAGCTGCTTAGTAAAGTGTATGTTGTTAATATAGTTGGCGGGATGGAGGGAAGAGAAGGGAAGGGGGGATCTCGCAGATAGGCCATGTTACCCTTTTAGATCATATTTGTCCCATACCTTATCCTATCTGCCTCCACCTATTGCTGACACTGTTCAAGGAGAACTCGTTAACACAACTAGATCCCAGACTGCCTAAAAGAAGTGCAGGTAACACCCATTTTAAAACAAAATGAATGCATACAGGGCTGATCTTAAGAACTTCCTCCCTATCTCGAAGATCCCAGACTGCCTAAAAGAAGTGCAGGTAACACCCATTTTAAAACAAAATTAATGCAAACAGGGCTGATCTTAAGAACTTCCTCCCTATCTCGACATCCCCACCCTGATGAAACTTCTAGAAAAGTGTGTGCATTTGAAACTCTGCTTCCACATTGAGAAATTCCAACTTTTAGATCATCATTCAGGCTTTCGGAGGGATCACAGAATGGAATCGGCACTCATTCACAATATGGATGACATTTTAAAAATGCTAGACTAAAATGAATCATTCCTCTTGATTCTCCTTGACGTATCATAATCCTTTGTCACTGTTAAACACTCTCCATTCTAGAACGCAGGATGGGCCTTTCAGGGCCAGTACTTCAATAGTTTACATCTTTCCTTCACAACAGATCCCAACGAGTGAAGGTGAACCAATTAGTATCTCAGCCCTCTACCGTTGCTATGGGGGTTCCTCAAGGGTCCGCCCTCTCAACCATTCTCTTCAACTTATTCTTGGAACTTCTAGCTAATGCTCTGAACTCCACAAACATTCTTTTCCACATGTTTGCAGATGACACCAAACTATATCTGAAAATCACATCCCCAGAAGACTTCATCTCACTCAACTCTACTCTGACAAACACTCAAAACTGTCTCACTGAGAACCATCTCATGCTCAACACCTCCAAAACGGAATTCCTCCTCATCGCTCCCCCTAATCACACTCCCAAAATCGACCTCTGGTTAAAATAGCTTACTCCCTTCACCTGCTTTCCTCTCATCATTGATCCAGCTAAATCACCTGGAGTCACTCTAGACATGCACTTGAACATGCAGAAGCATATCAGCAATGCAACCAAGGGAGCTAAACATCAGATGAGAACACTAAGGAAAGCATTCCTTCCTCCTGAAGACTTTAAGCTGGCAGTACAGGCTCTTGTTCTGCCTAGGCTTGACTACGGTAGCTCCACGTTATGTGGTCTTCCCAAACATAGCTTGGCCCCACTAAGGGCTTCCATTAATGCCGCAAATTACTGGTACAAAACTAAATGATCACATTTCCCCAGCGCTAAAAACTCCAAACTGTCTGCCATATGAAGCAAGAATACAGCTTAAGATTGCCTGCATGATTCACAAAGCCCTATATTTCAAGACCCCCATTTATCTGGCTCAAATGCTAGAATTATCAGGGGGTTGGAGGCAGTAACGAAGTGCAAGTTCACTGCCTTCGAAACCACCACGGATCTTCCACAAAAAGAGAACGAGTCAAAGAGCTTTCTCAGTCATTGCCCCGAAGATCTGGAACTCTCTCCCACCAGAAGTCCGTCGAATCTCATCCACCGAAGCTTTCAAAAAGGAAGTGAAAAAAATCCTAATGAACAAGTTTCTGCCATAAAAAGGACTTAGCTCTACTGTTTACTAACCTACTCTCTATTTTGAGGCTCTGTTTGATTACTAAATAATTGTACATATGGGAATCCCAGTTTAAGCTTGCTAGGCACACGTTTCTTACAGATGTCTTTTTTTTCTCTCCTACTACTGTATCCTACCTTTCCTTAATGTGAAGAGCTCTGATACCCTCTTGGGTCTTGTTCGTGCTATACAAACTTTATGAATAAATAGATGGAACTCCTGCAGTAAAAACACAAGACAGAGCCCTTAAATGGCCCTCCCAGACTGGGGGACATGTAACCTGCCAATGTGCAAAGAGGGTAATAGTGCAACAAGTGTATGTGCAAATGTTACTAACGAAGCACGTAACACATGACCATGTTGAGAGTTATTTTCCATGATAACAGGTCATTGTACAATTCAGACAATTCAGCGTAACTGATCGAATTTTGCAATTCATATTGACATGTCAACTCTTTTGATATGTTAAGGTTTGTAAAATGAATATATAAATAAAAAAACTGATTTAAACAAAAACAAATAATCAGAGATGAAACGTGTATGCAGGAGAGCTACAAACCCTTATGTTCAACTTTGGCTTGAAGTGATGGCTCTTCTGCCTTTGTCTGGGAAATTGATGCCAGTGTGGTCACTCCTGTTTTAGAAAGAATAGATGACAATGTTTAAAAAAGAAATAGAATAATATTTCAATCTGTTGGCTAGCAGACAATTTAAGGAAGAATCTTGGTGGATTAGTCTGCATATTGTTAGTAATGGCGGCAAGTGGCTGAATAGTCCGAGCAGAGACAGAGCCCAGGATAAAGAGAGACCAGTTGTTCTAGTGGAGCCCCAATGTCCGGGCCCGATGACATGGCCTCGTATTTGGAGTGTATTGGTGATGTGTGGAAGGGCATGGGCTACAGACCCCAGCCCATTCTTTTGATGGTAGACACTAAGGAAGAACAACACTGTAAATGCATCAGTGGCAAGGGAAGAGTCTGAGGCCCGGCCACCCCTGTGCGGTAGATGTATCCCGCTTCTGGTTTCCGATTAGCTTCCCAGGAACCAGAATTGGGAGCTAGACGAAGAAGCAGCGCGGAGCTCAGTGGTCTGTCAGGGCTATGTCAGCTCGATCAACGTGAACCCCAGTCAGGCAGGCAGAGGCAAAGGCGAGTGGTAGTAGCAGCCCTGAGCCCAGCTGGTGGAACCCGCTAGTCACCTCTCACCAGCCTCTAATCCCTGCCCTAATCGGCCTGTGCCTCGACCGGCCAGCTGGTTCTCGATGCCATGGTGGTGCCTTAGTGGACACAGAAAGTGGCTCTCTTGGTGGGTGACATGGGGAAAACGATAGAAGGAAAAACTCATACAGGCCTTATCGCCTGTGAAGGCCAGCTGGAGCAACACCCGCAAATGTGAAGGTCAAAGGTGTGATAGAGCATCCAAGGATGTCCAGAAGAAGATTACTTCTCCAATGTCTATGTGTGTCAGTACTGTCCAAAGGGAAAAAAGCTATACGGACCCCTCGCTTGAAATCCATTCAGTCAAGCCCCCATGGCCCCTCTCCCTCGAAATTCAATAGTGGTAGCCAAAAAATTCAACTACATTCACTCATCCACTGCCCCAATGCCAGTGCACTTCAGCCAAGCTTAAGAAGCAGTAGCCCCTGTCACAAAAAAAGACAAATGCCCTGATGCTTCACGTGGGACAGGACATCTCACTTGTCATTAGTGATAGTGAATCACTCTGGGGTCCGAAGCTTGCCAACAACAAAAGGGCGGCAACACCTTGTAAACCAACACCCCATGCTGACAAGTACCAGGCAAACATTGAAGGTCAATACATCGAGAATGATGAGATTCTCAGTATTTTGCATCAAGTTAACCAGTCAAATCAGGATTGCAGCTAAATTTCTACTCCAACCTGCTCACAAGATAAAAAGGGTCCATGTGAAAGATCTACAATTAACTTCTATGGTCCTGAAAATAACCCAATCATCAGCCCTGCATTATCCAACACTTTGGAGAGCCTGTCAAAATAAAAACAACTCTTCACAGACCATAACATTTGAAGGGAAAAAGATATGGAATAAATGTACTTTATACTGTGGGATGCAATTGACGACAATAGGCCAATCATCATTAATATATGTGGACAAGGCAGACATACAAATAAATATCCTGCTGTCGCTGGCCACGCATGTTAAGAACATCGCACACGGATAGACAACCTCAATACCTTAATTACTAATGTCCAACCGTCTACTGACAAGCCATTGATCCCTTGTTATTGTTCCTACCTACTAGGGAAGATCTCTGCACTCCCTGAAATGATGTTCGAACTGGTTCAAGAATGTAAAGCAATAGCCAAGCCTAAGCCCACCTTAATAGATTTTGCTTCAAGACAAGTCAGCATTATGGGAACACTGTGTAAGTCAGATGGAGAAATTTTAAACAAGGTCCCAGAAGCTCAAATTTCATTTCCCAAACAGATTGATACCAATTCACTAGATGTGGGACCAACTGGCTCAGCTAATTCAGATGGCATTGATATGGTATCCACTATCCTTTCAAGGAAAAATAAAAAAACACCTCTAGAAACTTAACAATAGGCTAACTGTTCCGCAATAGCAGACCACAATTATTACTTTATCTTTCCTGGAGGCCAACAAAAAAACAACTTACCTTCTGGAAGTGACCTCAATCAGAGCCAACATGCGAGGAAAGCCACTGGTGCCCGCAAGGCGCAAAATAAAGAACTGGAAGAGTCTTTGGAACAAAAAGCTCCAGGCAATAAGCATGTAATATCATTTGCTGAAGTAAAGTGACACCGATCAAGCTAGTCCAGAGTCATTAAGATCATCCAAGAAGTATCAAACTTCAAACAGCTGAAATGGAAGCTGACATGGAAAGAAGTACAAACCAATGGGCTGAAGGTTATGCCCAATATAAATGTGCATTTAGTAACCCATGCTCCTCAGGAGTAAGGCACAATGAGTCACGTACATTTATCAATGGCCACTTCCCTCCATGTAGAAGAGAGGTTGAAGGATGATGAGATGGGCAGGATGGGAAAAGCCAACTTGACCGCTATACTCGGAGGTGGCAGCCTCTATCAAAGGGACGCAAATGTCCAAACGGACTTTCAAGGGGGAGTGGTACACCCCAAGAAAACTAGAAGTATCTGCCCATATGGAATAAATTTAAGGGAGGTGCTACGTTAATTCTCCACCCAGAATATGTTTCCAAAGGATGAGAAGACATCCTTAACCGAAGTGATATCTTTAAATTACTTTCTGTACTCCCCCTGGTATGGACAGGATTGAGTCAAAAGAGATTGAATGCATTGTTTTATTCCTGGCACCCACGACAATCCAAGCGAAGCCACTAAAGTCCAGTTTAGTCATCAGGAGGTTGCACAAAAGATTGAGGAGCAAGTAAATGTGTTGTCTTAATTGGGTATCATTCTTAGCAAACCGTCTCCCCCAAAATACCCTTGGATTTTGGCCAAACTGGTCCCAGGTCGCCTCAGAAGGACAGAGTTCTCTGCTGCCCAAAAGGTTCAGAAAAAAGGGGGTATGGAATCATTAAGAATAACAAAGGATTTCCCCAACAATACGAGGGGATGTTGGATGGCAAACAACCTGAGAACCATAGAAGCCTGATCCCAAACAGATCTTCACCTATACCCCTAACAACCCTGCAGTTTTGTTCCTGGTATATCCATAGCTCAATAACGTTGTCTGCCAATGATGATGTAGCTAAGGGTATTTGCAAAAACATCATAATTTGCCTCCAAGATATTTGGCAATTAGCTGCGGCTGAGGCTGCATGGCCAGACCACCTTGAAGGTTTTGCACCACCCCTCAGGTGGGGTCTCAGTTCTTATTCAGAAAGCCTTGGTAACAAACATAGTGGTATTGGCTAGCGGAATTTGGAGCTTACATATTCAGAAAACTAGTATCGGCCATTAAACAAAATCTTAGGGAAAAGTTACAATTCATCATAGTGTGCATCTATATTAATCCAAAACAACCAAAAAAAAAAAAGAACAGCAGTGGCCAAAGTTGTAAAAATCACCAAAGCTTTACAACTGCAATATCTGTAGGCCATGTGGCTACTTGCTGAGACGGCAACATGTTTCTGTTAGAAACTGCGGAGCCATTGATTTGGATGCCGGAGAAGACGCAGCTTGGTTCATGCCTGAAATCACACTTGGTAAAATCAAGAACAACTCTGCAAGGAAGAGATTCGCTACCCTCCTCAATCAACTAGGTATTACAACCACAATGGCAGAGGCACCCTTGACAATCCTCCAGCCTGCACATTCATCTCACAAAACAGTTAATCATTGATAGGCTACGTCTGGCTTTCTGCTTATAAGTTTAACCAAGTGAGCTGCTTTGAGGTGAACCCTGGCCTGATTAGTGATCATGCAATGTTAGTTTGCTCTCTCTCCATGAGCATGTCTAGTTGGTACATGGCTGAGATGATAGGCATCAAAGATGAGGTCAGCTCACTCCGCAGAATTAATTGAAGTTTCGACTTATCAGTCGGGAAGTTGATGTACTAAAGAAACTCCTCATGGCAGACCTGCCTGGCCATGTCTCATTCCCGCCCCAATGGCACTCCCTAACATCAAAGCTATTAAACCAATTCTCTTTACCAACCCAAGTGTCATGGCCAACTAAGGAACTCCTGTCTTTGCACTCATCAAAGGAACTAAAAATGCCCGACTGGAAGCTGGACAATCGACTGAGAAGGAGCTGAACCATTATTAATACAGACGCACTTACTAACGAAATAAGAAAAATAAGAAAGGCATACAGATCAAAGCTATGGGAACTGAGTAAACTGAAATAAGAAAAAGAGTGTGGAGATGTATGAGACTTCAAAGTTAAGAAACTCTCACAAATTTTGGAGGCTGGTACAGCAGAGGTCTAATGGAAACAGTTCTCTATATCAGCAGCTAACTGGGTAAACTATGTTACAAGTTTATATCTTACAAATACAAGTGTACAATTGTACAATAGGCAATTAACCAAATTAATATGGCCAAATTGCGATCAATCATCACCTCTGCCCAATAGCAGCCCCTGGGCCCAATGGGCTACCAGCTAGAATATTTAAAGTTGCACAAAAAGAATGGGTCAGTCTTCTATGCCCGCTATTCAAGCAATGTTTTAGAACAAACGAGGGGCAAGAGAGCTGGAGGGGATCCATATTATCCCCAATATAAAATAAAGGTCCAACTAACCAGCCAGCCAGCCAACTTCAAGTTAATAGCCCTGCTTGATGTAGATGGGAAAGGCTATGCGAATGCGCTCAATTCAGAGCTTGAAGAATGGGCTTGAGCCAAAGCATTTATACCGATCACAAAATCAGGATTAGACAAAGTTGTGGCAGAGGATCACCTAGTGCTTCTCTCTTCCCTGATTGAGGCAGCAAATAAAAAACAAGCCCCAACATTATATGCAGCCTTTATTGATTGATTGATACACCACCGCCTTTGATAAAGTAGACTGATTGAGGCTTTGGCGGAAATTCCATACCTGGGGCATCCCATCCCCATTGTTGCGAGCCATCATGAGCCTATACGTTAGGATCTGGGTGAGAGGCAAGTTCTTCACCAATAGAGGTGACTCAAAAGATCCAGACTAATTAAGAGCGGAAACAGGGATGCATATTGGCTCCCCTTGTATTTGTTAATGTTAATGTTAATGTTAATATTAATTTATTAAGCGCTCGTACGCCCTGGGGCTTCATGGCGCTATAGGAAGGAACACAGCGCACCGGTTAAAAACAGAGATGAAGCAACTCAGCAGTAAGCCTGGGAGAATAGCCAGGTTTTGAGGGAGTGTTTGAAACTCAGAATGTTACCGCTCAGTTTCAATTGAAGAGGAAGGGAGTTCCAGAAGGTGGCTGCAAGGTGATCAAAGCAGCAACCGCCTAGACGCTTCCTCTTATAAGAGGGGACGTTCAAGAGGGATTGGGGGGGGGACAATTGAGCAGTTTACCAGGGCCGGTTTCTGTTCCCAGTCCGGCCCTGATCATACCACAGTTTGGCTGCAAAGGTCGTTGAGTTCGCTGTCCTGCTGCTGTAATGAAAATAAGATCTCTACCAATGCCTCGAAGACAAAAATAATAATGTATGGGAGGAAGAAAGTCAAGAAAACTAAATTCACCTTGGATCAGGTGCACATTGAACAGCTATCAGATCTAAATACCTTGGTTTCTACATCAACCACTGTGGCTTGCACTAAGCGCAGCTTGAGGTGATGAAAGCAACGTGGGCTGCAATAATGATACGTTTTCAGAAATTACTAAAACAAATGAAAGGGCCTGACTTGTCTGCAATTTGTCAAGTCATTGACTCCAAGTTCATTCCAACATTTTCATACGGCTCTCTAATCTTTAAAGGCTGTTTTGGGCCCTGGTTCGACAAGCTCAGTATCGCTGTTATAGAAGATAGTATATAGGCGTTGGCAAGAGCACAGTAGTGGAGGGCAAGTGCTGGGTGTCGGGAGACAAAGGGTTCCCTCAGTGTGCACTCACGTTAAGGTAGGGCATTCAGAGAGTGGGGGCATTCCGTGTCTGCGAGTATTGGGGTGGTTGGTGTGGGGGCGGGGCCTTGGCCGGGGATTACGTGCACATTCAAGTGGGGGGGGGGGGGGGGGGGGAGGGGGCGTAGGCGGGTCCTCTGTGTGCAGGGTCTTCCGGAAGCCATGCAGAAGCATGGCCCATTCCATAGAGATGGGATGCTTACTCGCTCCTCTGGCTTCCTCCTCCCTAAGAGCGTCCTCCTCTGCCGCCGCCCACTTACAAACCGCCCCCGTCCAAGCTGCTATAGGGGGGGATTCCGGAGATCGCCAGTGCATGGCTATGCATCTGTTTGCCAGCAATAGCGCCAAGGATACAAAGCGCCTGTGTACCGGGTCACGTTTAGGGACATGGAAGATGCCTAGTGCACTGGATTCCCTGGAGGCTAGTGATGTGAGACCTGTAATATCTGCCAGTGTGTCGTGCACCGTTTTCCATAGGGAGTGGAGGTCGGGGCAGCTCCAAAACATGTGACGAAAGTCTGCATCAGGGGATCGACATCTGGGGCACAGGAATTGTGTAGAAGGGTAAAACCGCTGTAGGCGCGCTGGGGTGAGGTATGCCCTGTGTAGTATATAGTATTGAATGTTTTTGAATCGAGCATTCCTAGAGACGCGTTTCGGGGCCTCGAGCGCCTTGGTCCACTCTGTGTCGTGAAATGCGCGACCGATGTCTTCCTCCCACGTGGCCCGTAGGGTTGTCAGGGGGGCGTGCGAGAGTTCCCGGATTGATTTATACAACCAGGTGACCAAGTGGCGTCCCACTCCCATGTGCAGGATGGTGTGTATTACTGGATGCGTGTCTGGTTCACCTGCTCCTAGATTACAGTAGGGACGAAATCCCTCGAGTAGTTGTCGATGTCTGAGGAATTGACCTGGGGGAAGTTCATACTCCGCGACCAACCGATCGATTGGTTTCAGCTGTCCCTCCTCGAAGAGCGACTCCATATCCGTGATGGCACAATGTGTCCATTCAGTAAGCATAGGCGCCGTGAAATAGGATTCCCGTCTGGGGCAGCCTACCAACGGTAGTAACGGGGAGTATGGGGCTCAACCGGGGGCCATCCGGTGGATCCGCATCATACATTGACGCGCAATCGCGACTTGAAGGGGGTATGTGCGCCGGGGTTTGGTGCCCGGGAGGAGAAGACGGGCGAGCTCCGGGATCGGGACTCTACCGGTCGGGGTGAAGGTCTCCTGAGTGTAACAGTCCGTCGTCCAATACGACAGCCACTGGAGCTGCGCTGCTAGGAAGTAGGACTCGAAGGAAGGCGCTCCGAGCCCGCCTTGTGTTGTGGGGAGTTGGAGGGTTTTCAAGGCTACTCTGTGTCGGTTAGCGCCCCATATAAGGGTACCCAGGAGAGAGTTGAGGTCCCGGAAGAAGGATCTGGGCGGCACCACCGGCAGGTTCGTGAAGTAGTAGAGAAGTCGGGGGAGCATCACCATTTTGGCCAGGGCTATCCGCCCTACCGGGGCCAATGGGAGCTTGTTCCAGAAGGCAACCGTCGGGCGCAGGTTAGCTAGCCCTTTACGGTGATTGCCGTCGAAGATGTCTGCCGGAGAGTGGTACAGGCGGACACCGAGGTACCGGGGAGCTTCCGCGGACCATGAGAGTCTATGGGTTCCCAGCTCGACGTCGCGGGGGGGGGGGTACGTGCGGGTGGTAAGGATAGATCGTGGATTTGTCCCACTTCACCTGGAGTCCCGAGGCGTCTGCGAACTCAGCCATTTCCCTCGCCATTTGGCCTGTAGTCGGCCCAGTTCGGTAGCGTTGGTATGTGTCTCTTGTAACAGTGCTACGCTAGCTGACATACGTTTAATGTAAGAGTAAACAGAGTAGCGTTTGCTAGGTGTGTGGAGACCCGGTACATTCAGTGTGAGGACGTTAATGTCCGACCGTGGAATCGCCATTGCTATAGTATCGTGCTCGTGAATGGGGCACCCTTGCAATTCCCAAGGACCGTGAGGTCATGTGTTTCGTGTGTGCCCCTGCGCCCCATGCTTCCATATGTGTGGAGGAGGGTCTAACGGGGCAACAACAGGTAGAACTAAAGGTGGGTAACAGTCCTAATACCAGGGATATATCACCGGGGGTGGCATATCCAAACCAGTGTCCCACTAGGGGAGAAATATAACAAAATTCTGTGGGGGTGGCAGCGTGTGTTACTGCCGGGCTTATTCGCAGATCGGGCTGTTGTAGGAGAGATGACAATCGCGCGTGTGCGCATACAGCCAACTGGTAATGCATCTTTGGCGCGCAAACATCGCATAGCGCGTTAAACAACCAAAAAAGAGGATACAGCAATCGTCCATTGGTTCATCAGAGCTCACTTGTGTGATAAAGGACTGTCTAACATTCATAACATCTGAGCTCACTTGTGTGGTAAAGGACTGTCTAACATTCATAACATCTGAGCTCACTTGTGTGGTAAAGGACTGTCTAACATTCATAACATCTAAGCTCACTTGTGTGGTAGGGGACAGTCTAACATTCATACCATCTGAGCTCACTTGTGTGGTAGGGGACAGTCTAACATTCATAACATCTGAGCTCACTTGTTTGGTAGGGGACAGACTAACATTCATAACATCTGAGCTCACTTTTGTGGTAAGGGACAGTCTAACATTCATAACATCTGAGCTCACTTGTGTGGTAAAGGACAGTCTAACATTCATAACATCTGAGCTCACTTGTGTGGTAAGGGACAGTCTAACATTCATAACATCAGAGCTCACGTGTGTGGTAAAGGGCAGTCTAACATTCATAACATCTGAGCTCACTTGTGTGGTAGGGGACAGTCTAACATTCATAACATCTGAGCTTGCTTGTGTGGTAGGGGACAGTCTAACATTCATAACATCTGAGCTCACTTGTGTGCAAAGGGCAGTCTAACATTCATAACATCTGAGCTCACTTGTGTGGTAGGGGACAGTCTAACATTCATAACATCTGAGCTCACTTGTGTGGTAAAGGGCAGTCTAACATTCATAACATCTAAGCTCACTTGTGTGGTAGGGGACAGTCTAACATTCATAACATCTGAGCTCACTTGTGTGGTAGGGGACAGTCTAACATTCATAACATCTGAGCTCACTTGTGTGGTAGGGGACAGTCTAACATTCATAACATCTGAGCTCACTTGTGTGGTAAGGGACAGTCTAACATTCATAACATCTGAGCTCACTTGTGTGGTAAAGGGCAGTCTAACATTCATAACATCTAAGCTCACTTGTGTGGTAGGGGACAGTCTAACATTCATAACATCTGAGCTCACTTGTGTGGTAGGGGACAGTCTAACATTCATAACATCTGAGCTCACTTGTGTGGTAGGGGACAGTCTAACATTCATAACATCTGAGCTCACTTGTGTGGTAAGGGACAGTCTAACATTCATAACATCTGATCTCATTTGTGTGGTAAGGGACAGTCTAACATTCATAACATCTGAGCTCACTTGTGTGGTAAGCGACAGTCTAACATTCCATCTGAGCTCACTTGTGTGGTAGGGGACAGTCTAACATTCATAACATCTGAGCTCACTTGTGTGGTAGGGGACAGTCTAACATTCATAACATCTCAGCTCACTTGTGTGGTAGGGGACAGTCTAACATTCATAACATCTGAGCTCACTTGTGTGGTAAGGGACAGTCTAACATTCATAACATCTGAGCTCACTTGTGTGGTAGGGGACAGTCTAACATTCATAACATCTGAGCTCACTTGTGTGGTAAGGGACAGTCTAACATTCATAACATCTGAGCTCACTTGTGTGGTAGGGGACAGTCTAACATTCATAACATCTGAGCTCACTTGTGTGGTAAGGGACAGTCTAACATTCATAACATCTGAGCTCACTTGTGTGGTAAGGGACTGTCTAACATTCATAACATCTGAGCTCACTTGTGTGGTAAGGGACAGTCTAACATTCATAACATCTGAGCTCACTTGTGTGGTAGGGGACAGTCTAACATTCATAACATCTGAGCTCACTTGTGTGGTAAGGGACAGTCTAACATTGATTACATCAGAGCTGCCAAATATGGTACAGGAACAACCTAACTGTCATACAACCAGAGCTCCTTTGTCTGTGGCTGAGAGACAAGCTAGCTTTCACCACATCACAGCTCATGTGTGTGTGGTGTGGTTCAGGCTAACATTCTTCACATCAGATCTCACACTTGTAGAAGGAGAGCTACAAACCCTTATGTCCACCCTTGGCTTGAAGTGATGCCTCGTCTGCCTTCGTCTGGGAAATTGGTGCCACTGTGGGTACTCCTGTTTTAGAGGGAACAGATGACAATATTTGTTTTTTGAAAATGAATACAATTTTGATCTGCTGGCAAAGAGAAAGTGTAAGGACGAAAGTTGATGAATTAGTCTGCTTATTGTTAGTAATGTATTTGCATGTGATTGCATTCAGCACAAATGTGCCAGCCTTATACAAGGCACTGCCTACAACAGCCTGCACTCCCCTCCCAGGCTCTTATCACTCATGGACATTTAGGAAATGACCCCTCCTCTCTCACAAGAGTGTTGGGGACATCGGCCTACTCCATGGACTCTCGTGAATGCCACTTATTGAAGGAGATCACAGGGTTTGAATAAGTGGCCCATTCCAGAGACACCTTACTCGAGGGGTTAAAGGGCACCAAGGAAACAACTCCAACCTCGCAGAATCCATGAAGGTTCTAGATAAGTAGCCACTCCAACCAAAAAACACATACATTTATCACACAGTGAATCAGGGATAGCAACAAAAAAAGAGTACAGAGATCACACAAGGTATGATCTTGCTCGTGAATTAAGCATTTGGAGGGCGCACACTGCAAAAAGGACCAATTTCTACTGGATACGAAATAGAAGTGTGTCTTGGTCTTTTGTGAGATACGAGTAGAACCTATATTGTAGTGGGTGTTGTAGTGTGGCTTGGATCTGAGGAATATTTGTAGCGTAGAAATAGGTGACTACAGAGCAAACCTTAGGCATCTTGGTGACTGAAGAGAAAGGTAGGAGAAGGACAGGAAAGGTGTAGGAGGCTGATGGTGAGACGGAAAGAAAGTGAGAGTGTGTGAGATAGAGGAAAAGGGAATGCCACTGTGTGCATGTGTTAATGAGCAAGTGTATGTGAGGTGATGGAAACGGGGCCTGTTTTGGGATTAAGCATTACACATAGTCTGTCACAGCCAAGGAGAATCCCAGGCTAGTAAGAGGTTAACAAGTCTATCAACAAACAGTATGCAGTACCTTACGGGTAAAGAGAGGAGAATATGTGGTCGGTCAGCAACGAAGGAAATTGACGTTGTGTGTCAGTTCCCTCAGGAACAGGAGCCCCCACACACCCAGTTGAGTGTCATGCTTCATCATAGGGCACGTCCCTCCAAAACGTGGTGGCTATCAGCAGAGGCAATGATCTCTGAATCTCTGATAGCTCAAAGGGTCAACATGTTTCTTGTTGTAGGTTGTCAATAACAATCAGTTGGCAATTTGTCAGGACCAATTATTTCTAATTTGCACAGTGACTGTAATTTGGGGTCATATCAAAGATTATCCAAGCACAAAGCAACCTAAATGTGATGTCCCTTCAAATAGTGTTTTCTAAAATGAAAAAGCAGACCTGAAATAGAGTTAAAACCATAAAACAAGTTGCCTGTGAAATGCAGGTAATCATGAACATATTCTCATTCTTAGGCCGGCATGCGTAATATTGTTCAACATGCTACTGTCAGTGTTGGTGAAACTGGCAGAGTGACAGACAAAACACATAACAAACAAGTGACACACTCTGGGGTAACTGCAGGCATTTAGATTTCACACACTGTGTCACAAGAGGCAAGAAACTCACCCATTTAGGGTAGCACTTTTGCCTCCTCGCGTGGGAGGAGAGATAACGCTGATTTAGCATGCTAGAATGCAAGGAAGGAGAAGCTGTAGTAATCCCATAGTAGAAGTTTGGGTACTGCAGGGGAGACTTGTAAACAAACCATACTGTGGTACTTACAATGTCGTAGTGAAGACTCCAGAGGAAGTCCTACCCAATCTCTGCTGCCTCGGGAGTGGAGGAGCAAGAAAACCGGGCGACTTAAAATGTCCTCGTGGTCAGAAGCTCTCAGATGATTCCATTACAAGTGCCCAGAAGACCTAGACCAAGGCACGTATGTAATAGTATGGGCACCGACTTAAGTGAACATGGTGTCATCAAATGTGCTAGTAGAGGCCTTCGATCTCTCTGGTAGCCAAAAGACGTACTGATATTTGGAGAAGTGCCCTAAAAAAACCAGGCTGGCTCTGCGTTAGTACTGGCGAACCTGAACATATGGTCAGGCTACCTCCCCGAGCCATGATAGAGCAGGAAGGAGACAGCTGAAGTGCCTGGTGTCTTAAGGGGAGATGTCTTAAGAATGCGGCGTAGAGGAGGGCATGATATGCGCATGTGTGTCAACGTGGTCAAAGACCAATCTCCTCTGGGCGCCATCTCAAAAATGGAGGCCGATTATACATTGGTATGGTGAACATTGACAACATATGTATCAGAGCCATAAAGTTGTAGCCTCAGGGGGCACTGACCTCGAGTACAATGGGAATATATTTTATTTTATTAATTTTAAAGGTTTTATATAGCGCTGGCTAGACCCGGAGGTATCAGGGCGCTTTACATGAGCATCAGATCGTAGTTACAGGTTACATCGTTACAAAGGTTACACAGTTATTAGAGCATGGCAACATAGCTACTTGTAAGGTCAAGATAAACAATAAGCACAAATACGAAAGGGGAAAAGCAAGCAAGGGGAAAGATTCAGGGGAGGGAGGAAGGAGCTGGGGAAGTAGATAGGTAATGAAGGCGGGAAAGAGGAGGGGAGGGTGAAGAACATTGCAGGAAAGAGGAGGGGATGGGTACACAAACAGGTAGACGAGTCAAAGAAATGTCCAAAGTCTAGTAAGCTGTGATCCCAGGGGAAGTGATATCACTTCCCTATCTCTGTTGCGGGAGGCTCCCTTTACGCAGTGGACTCTCTCAGAGGGGTCTCTGAGACTCCAGGCCTACAAACTGGATCCTTCCCCAAAAAGGGTAGAGGGAGTGCTTTGGCAAGGGGTGCCATACCATACCTCAGCTGTGAGTGGCTCCCTTGGCGCAGTGGACTCTCTCAGCGGGTACACTGAGACTCCAGAGTATACATATTAGATCTTTACCCAACAAGGGGAGAAGGAGTGCTTAGTCAAAGGGCACAAAGATCGGGAGCTAGGCAGACTAGCAGGTAAGGTGAGAGATTCAGGGGAGAGAGGATAGGAGCTAGGGAGGTAGACAAAGGGAGAAAGAGTACTAAATGGGAACAAATTTAATTAATGAGTTATTATATAGCGCTGGCTAGACCCGATGGAATCAGAGCGCTTTACATGAGGGACAATAATGTTGCAAATTACATCAGTTAAAAGTTACAGAAGTATCAACAAAATCATTTAAAGAACATAGGGGAACAAGGTGAATGGAGCAGGAAAGGTAAGGGGATAGGGTAAAGGGGTAGGAGGAAGACAGGAGTAGAGACGAGGGGAAAATAGTTACAAAAGATACCAGAAAAAACTTTTTAGGAGCATAGAAGAAAAGGAAAATGGGGAGAGGAATGGAAAGGGGGTGAGGGAAAAGGGGTAGTGTATAGATACAGGGGAGAGAGAAGGGAAAGTATGTCCAAGGTCCAGCTGGGTAGGTGACGGCCGAGGGGGAATCCATGGTCCATCTCCTCTTCAGCTATCAGGTAGGTCCACCGGGCATCAGTCAAATGGCTAGGTCTCAACAGAAAAACATTAAAGGGGAAGAGGGTGAGAAGAAGGGCGGGTAGAGGGGGAAGGGGGTGGGGGGAAGGGAAGGAGGGGGAAACGACAGAGAGACGAAGGAAAGTCTGCCCAAAATCCGGCTGGGTAGGGGACGGCCGAGGGGGAATCCACAACCCATCTCCTCTTCAGCTAACAGGTAGCTCCACCGGACATCGGACAAATAGCAGGGTCTCTACGGTCGAGGGAAGGTTCAGAGTACATGTCCAGGAGGGAGAGCAGGATCAAGGTCAGGTGAGGGATGTGGTTAAGCTCAGGAAGCTGACCAGTTCTATTGTCCAGGAGCATTAGATCATCGTGGAGAGACCGACTGAGGCTGCCAACTTGAGGTCAGGCAGGGGGGTTGAGAACGTGGTGTTAAGTTCAGTCGGTCCCCAAAATTCCCAAAGCATAGGGGGTGTAATCTATGCAGTGAAGAGGCAGGAGGACAGGGCCAGTGTCCGCATGTCTTCAGAGGGGGTGAGTGGCAGGTCTGGCGTGGCGTCTCCAGAGTCATTCTGCAATAATCAGGGAGCCCTCCCGTTCTGCAGCCCCATCGAGCATACACGCTCCTCGCGTACATAATTACATCAAAGAACAGGCACAGTAGCACATAAGGCGAGAACTCTATTCTGCACCAACCTCATAATTCGAAATCTAGTAGACCACAACTCCTAAACATTATTTGCATTAGGAAATAAACTTAAACTTAGTAACATAACCTGCAGTAGGGAATAAATCAAACCTAGACCACAGTAGAAAACATAAGACAGTAGGTAAAACCTAGTAAGCATAAAAGCACATCTATAAGCATAAATCGAGGTGCATAAATCACACTACAAACATTACATTTCCTAGCGCCTATAAAAAGTACACTAGGGCCTTGCGCCCTACAAACCTCAAATGCCCTCTGTCCAAAAAGTCATGGCGCGCTGCCAATGTAGCGACGGTCACGGGGGGTGCACTTGGCGCAAACCTAAATGTGGCAGCTGCCCACTACTAGCTGACCAACTGGGAATCTTCAATGAAGGGCCTAAACGTTGCAGCTGGCACTAAGTGCTGCGCAGCTGTGCATGCCAAGGTAGGGATGGGCAAAAGAGTGCGTCTCACTCCTGGAGTAAAAAGACATGTCCCCTGAAATAAAGTAGAACCTAAACGGTGCAGCTGCCCACTACTTGCTGGGCAGCTGTGAAAGTGAAAATGCAGCATGGGCTCTCACTGGCCCTCAGGACAAATGTGTCTCCCTTTGTTGGAGCCACTCGGGGCTAAGTAAATAATTATTAAAACGCTGGAGCCGTCTGGCTCTGACACTAATGTTTCCAAACGTTGGAGCCACCTGGGCTCTGTAGAACAAATTATGTCCCCAAGAATGTGGAGTGCAGTAGCGCTTTTTAAAATGAAGTATGCCCGAGGCTGGGGTAATTACGGTAGAAAATCATGGGCCCCTCTGGGCCAGCCATAGGATAATAGTGCCATTGTTGGAGCCACTTGGGCTCGAAAAGCGATTGTACCCCACGTTGGAGCCTCCGGGGGCTCTGTCACCAACTACGCCCCCATGCACAATGAAAGAATGGGCTCCTCGGGGCCCGGGTAAGCAGGGGCTAACAAACGGTGGAGCGGGCCGCTCTTGTGGCGGGCCCGCTCGGAATCTGTTCCTTGATCTGAACCACCCCGTCCCCTTGAGCCCTCACTCACCAGCTCTGGGGCAGTTTCTCCTTCCCCGGTCTCTTCACCTGCTGAGGCGCTTGCGGGGCTCTCTCTCCTCACGAGAGCCCCGCCTTACCCGAAGGTGTTAGAGCGCTTCACAATAGGAACAGTAATGATACATGAGGAGAACATTACAAGTGAATCTTAGGATCTGGGGCTAGTCCTCTCTTAGTGACCTTGTACTGACATCAAATGACCTGCTGGCAGTGGGATAAATGTTGGTCCTACCTCTACCTCGTTGCTTGATATTGCCATTGTATGGATTCTGGTATCCTGGTCTCCTGGTTGCTGTTTGCTGGAAGTTACCTGCTGTCCTGGATTCTTTTCCCCTCCTTCCTCACGGGCTTGTGAGATGAGTTTTTTGTCCCTGCCTTTGCTAACCCTGATTGGTTCTCATTTCCCTTCTTTAGTTAGATAGTTGCACGTCCCGTTGTTTTCATTTCCCTTTCCCCCCCTCGTATTTATCCCAGCGTTTGTTATTGGTCTCGAGTGTTCGGGGGCTCCCGTTCGCTATATTTGTTTTGTGTTCTGTGCCCTTTTTGGAGGTTGTGCAGAGAGGACGCAATGGGTTTACGAAGCGTTTAGCTTCGTTTCAGCGCGTCCTCACTTGGACGCCTCTTTGCATCGTTGTAGGCGGAAGTGACGTTTCGTGTCATTCCGCGAAGGGCTTTGCTTTCGAACGCTGGGATCCTCAGTATTCCCGAGTGCCTCCTACCAGTCCCTTTCCCTTTGACCCTTGTAAAGAAGATGAAGGGTTTTTTTCTGGCATAAGACAAAGCTTGTCATAAGTCCTTTTTCCCCTCGTAGTGTAATGCGAAAACGAAGGACACTGTACATATGAACTCCTGATTGGCTATACGATTCGAGAGACGTTATCTTGAATTGCCTTCTTTTTTACTCCTGTGCCCAGTGCCTTCACGAAGCAGAGCCTGCGCTACCCACTGGTAAGAGGGGTTGTGAATGTTGTGGCAGGACATGGTCACTGGTGTTGGGATAGCGCAGTGTGAAACATATACATATGAAGAGTATGTCTTTTTTCTGTTTTACATAGGTGCAGAAGCGTGGAGGAGGGAACTGTGTCCTAACGTTATATAAGGGTGGAAGACTTGGTGTCTCCTCAAAATACCACCCTCTTTTCAGGTTCATTGGCGCACTCATAGTGGTTGTCTTGTGAGTGGCCAGTGGGCAGGGGAAGGGGACTGGTGCATGCTACGTTCCTGCAGTGCTCGGGCTAGGTGGAATCCAACAGTGAACGATTGAAAAATGAGTAAACAGAGTGCGGTATCCACTGTTTGGGAGCCTATAACTATGAATGTCAAATCATCGCCTCTGGGGACAGTCAATGCTAGTACAAGGGAATATATATATATAGAATGATATACCTAATAACGGGTTTAAAGAGTGCCATAGTCACAGGTGTAAATTTTGCATCTGGAGGTAGGCACCATTGTGACTGTACATCTGCTATTAAAATTGACTAGGCAAGTGCCATATACAGACAATAATGATACAGGTGGGTTAAATGTGGGGCTGCAAGTCTTGCTTCTGGAGGTCCATGAGGTAATCCCTCTGTAGTTGTGTGCGGCCATGCCATATGAATGATGGGACTGTGTGCAAATGCCTAATGTGAACTAAATGTTATTTGTGTGTTTCACACTGGCAGGATGGCTAAAGCCAGTTGTGATGATGATGTGCATACAGTAGTAGTCGTGCGGTATTACCGGAGGTACTCATAGACAGCATTTCGCTTCAAAGAATGTTGTCGTTCAATCCACTCACATGAGTGGACAGACAGAATATCCAATTGTGTTCCCTTCTAAACAGCGTGCCTTTGTTCATGCATGAATGCGCCTCCAGAACAGTCCACCATATGCCATTGGCAGACTGTCCTTAAGTTTACAAATGTGTGCAAACTGTGATACTTATTCTCTTTCAACTGATGCTGCTGCGGTGTTCCATGATGCGTATTTTTGACCGGTCTAGTGGTTATCCTAATATATATTTTGTTGCAGGGATGTCAGTGTATATTTTCAGTTTCTAGTGTTGCAGATTGTGAGTGTTTTGTATAACAGGCTCTGATTAGTATAATTGATAAACACATTTAATCCACCCACAAGAGATTGGCGATGGATGATGAATGATCATGGGTCAGGTGTTATCCTACATGGGTGGGAAGCACATTGTGTTTCTTAAATACCCCTCACACACCAAAAGGGCCTTTGGTGTCATGCTTCATCATAGGGGTCTTCGCGCCCCTCTACGGAACGCGGGTGCTACTAAACAGCGGATACGTCGGAGCACTGATGTTACCACTATGTGTAGTGTGAGAGGAGGCGAGTGGTAGGGTCAGGAGTGAATAATAAGTTAGTGTTAAAAAATACCTAGCAGCTGTGGAGTAGAAAGAATTTTAATAGGCCTCGCTGCCGGTACTGTTAAAAAAGGTGAGGTGGAGGTGTGTTGTATTAATGTACAAAACCTCCTGCGCGTGTCAACATGTTTCGAAGCCTGCTTCATCTACTTCAGAATGGGTACACAGATCCCTACCCTACTCACATGGACAGTGTGATACCGTCTGTACACAAGAAATGCTATCTGTAGATTTAATGAATAAATGGTGCAAAATATGACATGATGGTCACAATTGTTTAGCGAAAGGTAATTCCTTAGTATCAATCTGAAAAGGAAACGCAAATGTACAGAAAAAAAACAGGTAAGAAGAATTACTCCAGACGTGGAATTCCTGACCTGCAAAATTGATATATACAGTGTCTATTGATAACCTTTAAAATATACGTGGAGGTGCAGTGTCCTGTAAAAAAGGGACAGATACAAGACACACAAACATGTAACATAAAACACACTCTAATCTAAAGGGATCAAGTCCCAAAGATTTCCTAGATGTGACTGCGGGGTTCATTAATATGGGAAAAAAATTGTCAACAAAGGAAATTGATTGCATACTTGCTGTACAGAAGCCAATGAGCCTTTAGAATGGTGGGGACCCGTGCTATTTGCATTCTGTAGGGAAAATTGCTGCATTAGGAATGCGTTAGGAGTCTCACTCGATGACAGCAGGAGTGGCCTCTCAGAAGCGGCTATGCCGTACTCACGTAAGTCAGGATACTACCTTGCTTAATCGTCCCCTCCGTGGCTCCGTGGATAGTGTGAAGCCGAGAGGTACTCGTATTTATGCTACGCTTAATTGCCTTGATTGTTCCCGACACTCATGTGGTGTACGTGTGTGTCAGGACCACTTCCATTCATTGGCAGTTTCCATTTGAAGAGACAGACAAATCCCGCAAGTGACGCAAAGCGTTGGGACTGGACCGCTCGCTAGCTGACTGTGTGGGACAGCGCGGTTCTGATTGGATAAACCAGAGGTGAACATATGAGTATTGAAAAAGAGTGCTGTGGTGACAGACACTCAAAGGGGGTGCACGGAACAGTTGTGAACGTCAACCAGGCGCATCATGAAGGCAAAAGTAAAATATGTTTTATTACAAAACGTAGATGTTTTAAAAAGCTCCAAATACCCAAGGAGACAGAAAAGTAGATTCTGTCAAAAAACGGAGAGAGATGAGAAACATAGAAAATAAAGTAAGGATAAAAACAGGCAGATATTGGCCAAGCTATTGCTGTACTAACCCGGTTGGAAGTATAAAGCTGATTAGTATAAGTCAAGGGTCGACAGTCGGACCAGTCAGGGCAAAACGCTACTGTGGGTGCTGACGGTCAGTGTGAACGATTAGGGTTTCTGACCTACCCCTTGCATTGCCGGTCCAGAAGAGTCGGCACACACAATAGCGTTTTGCCCTGACTGGTCCGACTGGATCAATACACTGTACTAGATTTGGGTCTGCCCCCAGGAGACACACTACGTATTTTTGTAAGGTATACAGGGAATGCTTTGCACATATCTCACAAATCCATTCTTGTTTGAGTAGATGAAGTTGAATTGGTCCTGATGAAATGCTGTGGTACTTGTGGACAGTAAGAGTCATGAAACATGTCGACCATTGACTTACATTAATCAGAGCCTAGATAGATGATTATATCTATCACTAACTCAAACATACGTTTTTAACCATGACAAAAGGACCCAACAATTAAAATACTTTTTGGATCCTATTAGTCATTTTTAACACACAAACACCCTCCTCTCATTCTACTCACACAAGCACACCACATTCAAACCTCACTCCTCACGTTGGCTAAAAAAAACAAGCATTGGCATAGCCAATATGTCTCGTCTTTAGGACCTTATAAGTGTTTAGGGAGTCAGTTCCAGGGTGAAAAGCATCATTAAAACTTGCTGCTCTCTGGGTGAGTTTGATGCCTGAGGGTAATCATGGTATACATAGCATCCTCAGTTTTTTTTTTTTGTAAACTCTTTATTCGTGACTGTTACAGGATGACATACATTTCTGTACATTTTCTTATCATATCACACATCAGTCTTTTCCATTTTCTTAACCATTCATTTTTGGGAGCAGAACATTTCAATTATGAGTTACTTGTCATAACATTCCCCGGATGTTTCCCATTTATGCTCCGTAAACTCCATAATCATGTCTTTCATAAGTGTCATACCCCAACTGTCCCCCCCTCCCCGTCCGTCCACCCCCTGTCTCCTGGTCGTTCTCACTTGTACACTCCACATCCCGGGCCAAGGTGGCTCTGTCTATCTGGAATTTGTTAAAAGCTCTAGGTCTGGTCTAGCCCTTGTGAGTTGTACTGTTGCCCGTGAGCCTCGGTCCCCTCCCGCTACATGTGTGAATTCACCCCACCGGGTCTCCTGAACTGTCCAGGTCTGCCTCTTCCAGTTCTATCAACATTAAGTCCCATTCCTGTGCTATAGGATATTTGCGAAGGCCCTTGCTCTCCTCGTCACGCAGTGCCGCGGATTCTGCTTTGCCCCATTTCAGCAAGTCGCTTCGCCACATTTCTATCTGCGGGGCCCTGGGCGACTTCCATCTCATAGTGAGCACCCATCGCCAACACTAGTGCCAGATCCATAAATTTCAATTGTGCCTTGCATGTCTTGGGCCGTTTCCTGTTCCCTAGTAGGCAGGGTAATGCTCCCTCAGGGATCCGGAGTGTTGTTATGGAGTGCAGCGTGTGTTTGATCGTTCCCCAGTAAGTATGTAACTTCGGGCATGTCCACAGCATGTGAAGAATATGTGCCTCGTCTTGGTGACATCTCGGGCAGCAGTGTGCAGCGGCAGGGAACATTCTATGTAGCCTCTGGGGTGTAAGGTAAGCTCTATGGAGAATCATGGCCTGTATGAACTGAAACTTAACATTCCTAGATACCCTTCTATGATGGCCTAGAATAATTTTCCACTCCCCGTCCGTTATGTTTTCACCCGAGTCTGTAATCCAGGTCTCCCTGAGTGTAGTGATCGGCGAAGGTACATGTTCCCTGATACCAACATACAGCCATTTCACTAGGTGTCCCCCCGTGCCCATATAATACAAGAGGTGTACTAATTCATGTTGTTCTGGTTTCGTACGTTGTGGGACCCAAGCCCGTCGCACGTAGTGCGTCACCGAGGCGTGTAATAGGTATAAGCGTGGAGGCGCTCCCGTGGCTTGCACAAACGAGGTGTGGTCCAGCATGGTGTCGTCGCCGAACAGGTCTCCCACCCTGTCCACCCCAGTCTCCGTCCAGGGACGTAGTCTGCGCAGTGTTAGAGTCCCCTGTGGTGTCGGGAGTCCCAGTAGAGGTATATTGTCCGCGTATGGAGAGGTCCCAGTCGAGTATGACAGTGCTTTCTTCCAGCAAGTCAGGGCCACATGCAGGAGGGGGTGGCAGTCTCTGGGAATCCTAGCATTGGGCAAGAGGAGAGAGTGTAGTTCTCCACGTGCTAATTTGTCCGTCGTGTGAGCGATCTCATGCAAGTCCCTGCCCGCCACCCATCGGGTCAACCATTGGAGCTGGCTGGCATAGTAGTAACTTCGTAGGTCCGGCACTCCCAGGCCGCCCCGTCTGGTGTTCAGTTGCAGTTTTTTAAGGCTGATCCGTCTTCTCCCCGAACCCCATATGAGGTTGACCAGTAATGTATTTAGTGTGGTGAAAATCTGACGCGGGAGCATGACCTGCAGGTTTACAAAATAATACAGTATGCGGGGGAGCAGAACCATCTTCGAGGCCGCCACTCGTCCCATTACCGATAGGGGTAGAGACGTCCAGAAGCCTATGCTACCTCGTTGGCCAGTAATGGCCTTACGAATATTACCGTCAATCTGGGGCTCCGGGTCCCGGTAGACCTGTATTCCGAGATATTTAAACGTGGTCGGCGCCACTTGGATTTCATAGGCCCCAAACTGTATGTGGGGGGGCTGTTGGCCATCTCGGAAGAAGAAACCTAGGGACTTTCCCGAATTTATACCCAGTCCAGATATGATCTCAAAGCGTCTGAAGATGGTCGCCAGGGACGAGTGGTCCCCTCGCAGGTTCCGGAGAAACACCAAGATGTCGTCGGCATATATTGAGACCATGTGGTTGGTGCCTTCCACCGGTATGCCTTCCTCCGCAGCTCTATTGCGAAGCGTAATAGCCAGGGGTTCCAGCGTCAGCACAAACAGTAGTGGCGACAGTGGGCAGCCCTGTCGGGTGCCCCTATGGACTTCATAACTGTCCGATGTGTGTCTTCCCGTGCGTGCCCTAGCCGTCGGACCTGTGTACAGTAAGCAGATCCATTTTATAAGGGCTTCCGGGAAACCAAAGCGATGCAGGACTTCGAACATGAAGCTCCACATCAGGGAATCAAACGCCTGACGGAGGTCTAGGGCTATACAGCCAGCGCGTGGTAAGTTGTGAGGTGTAGTTGTCATGAGGGCGCGGAGTCGCCTCGAATTCTGGGAGGTACTCCTCTCTGGGAGGAAGCCACATTGATCAGTATGGATCAGGCCAGGGAGATGGTGTTGGAGCCGCATGGCAATAGCCTTACTAAGGATCTTATACTCCGTGGAGAGCATGGAGAAGGGCCTGTAGTTACCTACATCTTGAGTGTCCCTACTGGGTTTCGGGATAGAAATCACCAAGGCCTGCATGGTGGTAGCCGGGAGATGGCCAGCCTCGTACGCGGTGTTGTATATTTTCTCCAGGACGGGGGCCAGCACATCAGCATATGTTTGATAAAACTCCCCTGGCAGGCCATCCATTCCCGGGGTTTTGCCCCGGTTAAGTGAATGGATTGCTATCTTTATTTCCTGCTGTGTTATAGGCCCGGCTAGAGCCGTCTGGATTCCCGGGGCCAGCACTGGGAGCGTTAGTTCTTCTAGGAATTCCGTCATTTCGTCCCTGGCATCTACAGAGGGGGGAGCATAGAGGGTCTCCAGGTGAGTCTTAAATACAGTGTTAATTCCCAGTTGAGTGTGCACCTGTTCGCCCGCTGCGTTCCGGATAGACGTTATTGTAGGGCTCTCAGGGGTATCCCGGACCAGCCGGGCAAGCAGAGCACCGGATCTATGTAAATGTAAATGTAAATGTATAGGCTTTTATATAGCGCACTACTTACCCGGAGGGTCCCAAGGCGCTTCGACCGCTGCGAAACCCTTCCTGGCTTCCCTGAGAGATGGTCCCTAATGGGTATCTCCAGGGTGAGACTAGGCATCCCCGGCGGTCTGGTGGGGCCGTTAGTGAAGATGAGGCAAGCTAATGCCCAGAGTTGCCGAGTGTGAACGCTGATCAGAGTGGGCACCGAGGCGAGAGAATTATCGAGTCCGCTGACCCTGGTCCAGAAACCTGCCGCGCCGGGAATCGAACCCTGGTCCCGGGCCGTCCTCTGCTCTCGGGTCTGCCGCCTCTAACCAGTGAGCCACACTACTTCACTATCATCTATCCGCCTCCGTCTGTTGGCGTTTCAAATAGGCCCCATAGTCTATCACTCTCAGGGTCTCTAGTAATTCAGCATGTTCGATATTACACTGCTGTAGATCAGCTTTTCGGCCAGGGTCCTGCCCTACCGCATTCTCAAGGTCGCGCAAGTGCTTTTCCACCTCGCATAGCTTACCATGGATCTCCTGTCTGGCTCCCACCAGGCAGCCTATAGCAGCCCCCCGTATTACAGTTTTCATTGCATCCCATACCACTAGGTTTGAGGACGCAGAGTCCCAGTTTGTATCGAAGTAACCAGTTAAGGCGTCAGCTATATGTGATCGAAACGGGCCATCCGCGAGCAGCGTGGGGTTAAGCCTCCAGGTAGGGATTGGTGAGGGCACTCTACCCCAGTGTAGGTCAAGCGCTAGCGGCCGGTGGTCTGAGAACGTTTTAGCAAGGTAATCTGATGTGGCGCATCTAGTCGTGACAGAGTTGGAGCACACAAACCTATCTAGTCTGGTATGCAGGTTGTGTACAGGGGAGTAGCATGAGTATTCTTTGTGTGTCGGGTGCAGTGTGCGCCAGATGTGAGCCAACCCCCAACCCTGGAACCATGTCCCAAACAATTCTGACAGTTTATGTATTCCCGCCGCCTGAAGGAGGGGGTGTGATCTGTCAAGGGTCACATCTAAGATCATGTTCCAGTCACCTCCCAAGATCCAGGGGACGTCCACCCAGTCCGCCAACGCCCGGCCCACTGCAGTAAGGAACCTATCTTGGTCAAAATTCGGGGCATAGATGCTGCCCAGCACTACCACCTCCCCGTCCAGGGTGCCCCTCACCAACACATATCGCCCCTGTTCGTCAGTCCGTCTCTCCAGTTCCACAAATGGAGTACCGTGGCGTACCCATATCGTGGCTCCTCTGGAGAAGGCAGAGTATGTTGTAGAGAATATAGTACCCCTCCATTTCCTCCATAGTAGTAGTGCCTCGGAGTGTGTCATGTGTGACTCCTGTAGGAACACTATATGTGCCTTTTGTCGTAGCAAGAAAGCATGGACTCTGTGTCTCTTCTGCACTGCCCCCAGCCCTCTCAAATTCCAGGTGACCAGCCTATACTTTCCTTGAACGTCAGCCATATCCCCGTGTAGGTGTCGCAAGGAGTGTTCCCATATGTCCTAGTAAGTGATTCATCCGTGTCAACCAGGAGACAGTACCCTCCCTATCCCAAACCCCAACTGTGGAGGCGCAGCCTCTAAACTCCGCTGTGCCGAACCATAAACTTTGGAACGTAATTGAACAGGTAACGTTGCATACGCTAGTGGGGGGTCGGCCAAGCACTTGCCGTGTCCATAGTGCCATGCTTGGTCAAGTCGCCGGCTCAACGGCGCCGCCGGGAGAGTTCTTTCGGGATTGTTCGGTATATGTAGCCACGTCTTGTGGAGGGGGGGGAAGCAGAATGGCAGGGGAGGGGAGGGGGAAACAAGGGTGGCCCCATACTGATACAGTCAGCAAACTGCGGCCATGTGCCGTAGGAGCACAGGAGGCGCAGGAATCACATCCCGCGATCCCCGCATCTAAGTCTCCCTCCCCACCCTAGGTCAGGCCACATAGTGTCCGCCAGCAAATAAGGGCCACATATACACTCTGAGCAAACATGGTTCCCCCCCTCCCTCACCCCCGCCGCCCCCTCAGTTCACACAGAAAAGGATATCGTGTTGTACTCAAGCTTCAGGTCTGATCCAAAGGAGGTATTACTCTTGGGCATTGTCCATAATTTCGTCCGCTGCTCTAGGTGTCACCGTCGGGAATAGGACCATACTGCTGTCCGAGCCCGAGTGGACTGTGCTATCTTCCGTGTCCGTGTTATTTGTCTCTCGGTCGTCTCTGAAGGAGCCCACCACTGCCACTGCATCCACCTGTCCCTGCTTTTGTTGGTGGGCGGTCGGTTTGCGCTGCTTCGGGTGATTGCGTTGGGCGCCGTTCCTGTTCTCCCCCTGAGTCGGGCTTTCTTTGGACCCATTGTCTGTGGAGTCCTGCGTCGGGTCCAGTCGCTCCTCAATGTCCATCACCTCCCTCCATTCCTCCACATCTGTGGGGCTTTCAAAAAAGTGAGTTTTCTTGTCATGGAGCCCCTTCAGGCGTGCAGGGAACAGTAAGGCGTAGCGTAATTTTGCCTTTTGGAGTCTCTGTTTCACCTCATAGTATGAGGACTGTTGTTTTTGCACCTGAGTGGTGTAATCCGGGTACAGTGATATTCGTTTATCCTCCCACGGTATGACCGATTTTATTCTGGCCTGATTTAGCAGCATGTCTCTGTCCCGGTAATTTAGGATCCGGACAATGAGCGGCCGTGGTGTCTGTCCCGGTTTAGGTTGGCCAGTTGGGATCCTATGAGCCCTCTCTACACAGAAGAACGGTGACAGACCTTCAGGGGCAACGTTATCTCGGAACCATTGTTCCATGAACTCTGCCGGATGGGACCCCTCACTTCTTTCCGGCAGGCCAATAACGCGAATGTTATTGCGTTGATTGCGCCCTTCTGCAACTTCCACACGTTCCATCAGGGTTTTGACTTGACGTTGGATCGATTGGATGGAGTCCGTGTGTTCCGCCACTGCCGGGGCAAGTTCAGCCATCGATAGACCTTGATCCTTGACTTTGTCCGCTAGTTTCTCATGATCCGCCTTAAGCAAGGAAAGGTTAGTGGTGAGGGTGCCCATCTGCGTCTCCATCACAGCCCTGGAGTCTCTGATCTCTTTAAGTATAAGGTCCAGCTTGTCGCCTTGCTGACTCTCTGAAATGGTGGAAGTCAATGTCAGCGGCGCAGAGCCCCCGGGGTCCGCATCCTGAGTAGGGCCCGCGACCGGTCCCTCTTTGCCCTCCGTGTTCTTCACACCTTTGCGCACCATAGTAAACGCCAGGTGTCTTGTTGGCGGCAGGAGCGCGTCTCAGGGCGAATACCAGCCGTCCGAGGTGTGTCTTTTGCCCCAGTAGTCTCCCCGTTGGCCTCTCCCAGCACTCATACCCTGGGGTAGCTGCTGAAGATCGCCGTGATTCCGCTGGGGTGGGGCGCTCCTCGCCTCGCCCAGCTTATAGGGGCGTCGAGGTCTTCCGCAGTGCCATCCACCCTGAGGCGCTATGTCTCTCTCCCTATCAGACTGACTTCGGGGGTCCAAGGTCGGCAGTAGGATCTAGTGGGTGTTGCCACGCTTGGGTTCCCAGCTATGTATAGGCGAAGGGCAGGCACCAGAGGTCTGGTCGGTATTGCATCAATATTGGCGCTTTGGGGGAGTGATCTGCACCGCTTCAGGCCTCTCCGGCGCCCCAGTCTCCAGCCCACCTCGTGGGGTAGGCCCTGCACTATCTCAGCTCCGCCGCGTCTCAACCGGGCAGTCGGGGCGTCGCAGCCGGGTCCGGCCCCAAGCCCAGGGGTCTCTGCCCGTCATAGTCCACCCTCTCCGGAATGCGGGGCAGCAGCGATACTCGAGACCCCGGCTCTCCGCCCCGCGCAGGGCCTCAAGGGTCCCCTCCTCATTCCCTCGGACTTCTCACCTTCAGCCCTCGCGGGTAGGCAGCAGGCTAGGCGGTGGGGTACCTCAGCAAGTAGTCGCCACCGGCGGCGGGAGTATTCGGTCCTCAGCGTCTGTGTTCCGGCGCCCTAGCCCACAGCGCAGATCCGTCCGTAGTCGCCGTCCCTCTTCCCGGTACCAGGGTTCACAGGGTGCCGTCCGCACCTCTTGGCAGTCGCGGGGTCAGGGTCTCTGTTACAGGGGTCCGCTTCCGGTCCCGGAGGCTCCGGCGTATCGCCGCCTCCCGGCCCCCGCTCTCCGGGTACTTCCGTCACTCGAGGCCCCGGTCTGCAGCGTGACACCAGGCCTCACAGTCAGCCACGGCGTAACTCCGGGGTTCCTGCCGTTAGAGCTTCAGGATTTTCAGCGGAGCAGGCGGGGGTTAGTAGCCTCAGAATGCAGCCGTTTTCAGGTGGAAACAGCCCCTCGGCGTGGGCTGCAGGACCTTTCCTCCCCCAGCGGCACCGGAGCACTAGCAAACTCCGTCCGCCATGTTGGCCTGCTAGCCATAGCATCCTCAGTTCTGTACACTATACAAGCACTTTAATTCCACACATAATGATAGTGATCGCTATATAAATGTTGCATTTCCATACAATACTTGACGCCTTAAAGCACTGTTTGTCTGCATGTACCCCAAAGAACTTGATTATACTGTACTGGTTGTTCTCTTGAGGGCTCACTACACTGCCTGTGTGTACACGCAATGCTGTACTGTTTGCATCCCAGAATCCTCCCCGTGTTACACTGAATTGTAAACATGCGCCCTTTGTTTCTCACATAGAATGTTAATATTTCCGTATATTATGACTTAAACATTTGTATCAAACATCATTTTGGAAAGTTGTATGTATAAATAATAGAAAGAGGTTATTTCGGGGGTCTACCCTGATTGTCTGTTTAACAGTTCCTACGAAATTTCTTTATGAAGTTCACACATAAACAGTCTACATCCAAAATGAATCGTTGTTTGCAACAATGCTTCCCAAGATACACATGCGATGCCAACATAGTAATTCTATTTCAAGAGACAATTGAACAGCGGCACGCCTGAAACCTGGTGAAGACACAGACAATAACGAAAACAAGGTGCGCGCTGTTACGTGTGACCATGTATGGTTGGTCTGCTAATGCCCCTTAATGAACCACGTAGTTCACGGGGATTCTGTGGTTAATACCCGCGCACTGTAGGTTTTGAAATCATTACTAAGTGTGCAGTGAAACACCTTCATCATGTCACTTACCAGAAGCAGTTCCAGCCGCTTAGCAGAATAACGAGAGGGAGGAATGACAGCGCTCACGCACCAGGAGGATTGTGGGGTGTGTCCCTTGCCTGGGCTGGAGGAGACGCGCCTTCTAATGAAAGCGGCAAGGAAACCTCACCCAAAACAGATGGCCCCTGAGCGCCGCTGCTGGCTCCAAAGACCAAAACGCTCTGGGAGTAAACATTTCCCGAAAAACTGGGACATCCACACGCCTTTGGCCAATTGCATACTAAACCCAGACGCCAAGGCCAATAGCATGTGAGTACCACATGCACAAGCTTGTAGAAAAGCTGAAGTGATTCCAAGAGGCCGATTTCCTAGAGACAGCGCATGTGCCCTGCGCTAGGCTCGACCTAACAAGAACTCCGACAAAGAGCCCCCCAAAGGGGCCCGTTGGACATTGCAGTGCCGGCCCAACGAGGAGCTTCCCAATGATGAAGAATGACACCTCTTGGGGTGTGTGAGAGCCCTTGCTCCTAATAGGAGCACTCCCCTGGACTTTCCAGTATTCATCACACTAGGAGACCTAGATCCCCACTTAGGAACTGCACACTCCTTGTTGTTATAGTCAGTTTTAACTGCAGGACATATTTTCAGATCCATCACTTTTACAGACCTAAAAGTTGAGCTGCGTTAGGGAATAAGAGCTCATCCTTCCGAAGCTGACACACATGCACAGTGATGAGACGCGTCCATAAAGCACTATGTGGCATTAAAAAAAAGTTGCAACTGTCGATATTGTGCTACATCAGGGATCAGTCAGCAGTGCAACCACATGAGAGGGACAGGTTAACATTCATCACATCAGAGCTCTCGTCTATGGTAGAGGCACAGGATAACATTAATCAGAGTTCATATGTCTGTGGCAGAGTGGCAGGATAACATTCATCACATCAGAGCTCGCATGTCTGAGGTACAAGGACAGGCTAACATTCATTGCAATGGTGCTCACGTCTGTGACAGAAGAACAGGCTTACATTCATCACACCAGAGTTCACATGCCTGTGGTAGAAGCACAGGATAACATCCATCACATCAGAGATGACATGTCTGTGGCTGTGGGACAAGCTAACATTCATCACAAAAGAGCTCACATGTCTGTAATATAGGTACAGGCTAACATTCATCACACCAAAGTTTACATGTCTGTTGTAGAGTCACAGGATAACATTCATCAATTCAGAGTTCACGTCTGTGGCAGTGGGACAGGCTAACTTTCATCACATCAGGGCTCGCATGTCTGTGGTTTGGCACCCAACATTCATGGCATCAGATTTCACGTCTGTGGCAGAGGGACCGGCTACATTTCAGCACATGAGAACTCACATGTCAGTGGTGTGAGACAGGCTAACATTTATCACATCAGAGCTCACACTTGTATGTAGGAGAACTACAAACCCTTATGTCCAACTGTGGCTTGAAGTGATATCTCTTCTGCCTTCGTCTGGGAAATTGGTGCCACTGCGGTTACTCCTGTTTTAGAGAGAATAGATGACAATATTGACAAAAGAAAAAGAAATGGAATAACATTTCAAACTGCTGGCTAGCAGAGAGGTTCAGGAGGAAACTTGCTGGATTAGTCTGCTCATTGTAGGTTACAGCAGTGAGTGATGTCGCTAGTCCGAGCGGAGAGAGAGCACAGGCCGCATAAGGTGCTTTAATTAGAGATCAGTTATTCTAACGGAGCCCTAATGTCCTGGCCCGAGGACATGGCCTCATATTTGGAGTGTATCTGAGAAATGTGGGGACATGGGGTACAGACTTCTGCCCTATCCCCTCTAGGAATTCCATTACTTTTATTGACTTCTAGGGTCGAATTAGTGAGTGTAGAGCAGTGCAGTCTGTCTGTGGGCGGGGGCGGGGGCGGGGGGGGGATACAGTATGGCAGGGACCTTGAGGAACGGCACACAGGAACATGTAAATTATGAGTGTTTGGATAGCTGAGTGTGTGCAGTATGTCTGTTTAAATGTAATAGAGGACATGTTGGCTGGAAGGGCTGTAGAAAGTAGCAGGACTGATCCTAGACTCACCAAATCAGAAGAGAGGTATGCTATCCTTTGTGAGCATCTCTGAAGCCTGAGAGATGCCTTCTAGTATATGAAGCTAGAGTTGATTGATTTTATAGTCAGCAATATTGTTAGCCCTGGCATCTTTAGTGTGTTTTTCCCATGTCTTTCTTTGCTTCTGACCTCCTGGTTTTGACTATGTGCTGCAATTTGTTTTTGCTGGTTTTACGACTCTAGGCATGTTAACACTGCTGACCAGTGCTAAAGTGCAGGTGCTCCCTGTGTAAATGGTATCTGTAATTGGGTAACCATGATTTGCATATTTGGATTACTGGTAAGTCCCTAGTAAAGGGCACCAGGTGTGTCCAGGTCCTAAAATTCGAATGCTACTTGTGGGACTGCAGCACTGCTTGTGTCACTCACATGAGAAGCCCTGCAACCATGTCTCAGACCTGTCACTGCAGTGTCTGTGTGTGCAGTTCTGAACTGCCATGTCGACCTGGCAAGGGCAGCCACTTGTCAGGCCCAAACCTTCCCTTTTATTACATGTAAGGCACTGCTGAGGTGGGCCCAAGGTAGCCCCATTGGCAGGGTGCAGTGTATTTAAAAGGCAGGACAAGCACTGGTGTGTTTTACATATCCTGGTAGTGAAATATTACTAACTTCGTTTTTCACTATTGCAAGGATTATTTCTCCCATAGATCATCATTGGAGCTTACCCTCCCAGTGATAGAGTTGTAAGTTTGGCTCCCTGAACTCACAATTTAAAAATATATCTTCTAGTGAAGTAAGTTTTTAAATTGTGTGTTTGAAAATGCCTCTTTTAGAAAGGGGACATTTTCTTGTTTTACCATTCTGTGCCTCTGCCTGCCTATGAAATCCACGTCTGGGTTAGGATGACAGCTGGGCTGTTTGTGCATTTACTCTAGACAGTCACACAAAGGGAGGTAAGGTGTGTCCTGCATATCCTAATGGCCCATCACACGGCTAATGAGTGTTCCTGAGGTACAGTGGTAGAAGGAGTTGCCACTGACACCTGGATAGGACTGTGCCTGTCCTCGCACAAAGTCCACCCCCTGTAGGTTGTCTGGAGCCAGGTCAGGGAAAGGCAGAGTCTTGTTCACTACAAAGACTTTCCTTTGAAGTTCGCCTACTTCAAAGGCAAAAACTGGTATAAGTACTGGAGCTGTGACACTATAACTGCGAAACACTTCTGGACTATGCGGACATTCTGTAGGAAGAAGAGCTGGATGCTGTAGAAGGGACTGACACTCTGCTTGTTGCTTTTTTGTGTTGGTCTGCTGCTTCTGTCCTGGGAGTGAAAGGACTAGACTTTGCTTTCTACATCATGCTTCACCTACCAGTGCCTGGGCTCTTCTGCTGAGAGCCCTGACTTTCCAAGTGTGCCAAATTCAGTTGCTGTGCTCTTGGAAGTACAATTTGGTAATCTAAGAAAAAGTTCACACATCGACTCTCAGTGTCTGACATGAGGCTGAAAGGTCACTGCAACCTGACATCCATGGCACCAGCTCCGACTCCAACATGGGCCCTGCTGTGCGGCTGAAGATATCAACGCATACCTGCTTCGCGGTTGTGGAATCAAAGCAGTGCCTGTTCACTGCCGCCCATATCGACACAGTGTGCCTGGATTTTCGAAGCACTGTCGCTGGGCACCAAGTTCTTCATCGACATTGCCCAGCAGTAAGAAATGGAGGCCGCGTGTCCAGAGATCGACGCATCACCTCCCCTCACAGTAAAGAACTGATGCACCACCCCCCCGGCAGTAAGGAACCGATGCATCACCTTTGCTTTTCTTAACAGCACCTCACATCTCCTGCGCGTGTTTTCATCTTTAACCCCTTTGATGCTTCTGTCGGCCAACAGCCGTCGCGAGCACTACCTCCGTAGTGCTGCGCACGTCCTTTGGCCGACGCGGCCCGCCCACTCCGCTAAACCGCTGCACCATGGCGTAATTGCCGCCGCAGTTAAGTGGTTAATTTTGGTGCATCCCAGGTACTTTGTGCTGAGAGAACGCATCCATATATCTCTATGGACTTAACTAATTTTACCTTTGAAAAGTGATATCTTTACCTGTGTATGTTGGAATTCTGTCATTTTGGTCTTGTTTTATTCAGATAAATATTGGTTTTTTTCTAAACTGGTGTGGTTTACTTTTGTACTTATTTCACTGTGTTATTGTGTGTGTATGTACAAATGCTTTACACAGGGACGGCTCCTACATTAGGGCGGAGGAGAGTCGCTCCACTGCTTTCTCGCAGTGTGAGAAGCAGAAAGATAAAATAGTAAAACTACCATTTTATGTTTCTGATTCTCGCACTGCAAGAAAGCAGAAGTGTTTGGTTGGGTGTGGGTGGGTGGGTGGGTGGTCCTGCTCGTGCACAGGGGGGAGTGGCTTGCCCACTGTTGTGGACCCTGACTGTTTGGTTGGCCCTCTGGGGCCGACCCAAGCAATCATGCACACTCTCCTTTTATCTCTATGTAGGCTGCATGCAGTGTACATAGAGAAAATGGCTTCCCCATAGGCGCCCGGTAGGGTGCCATCCCCACCAATCACAACACTGCAATTGCAGTCTTGTGATTGGTTTAGGGGAAGGGAGGGAGGCTGCTTGCTTCCTGTTCCTGCCAGAGGCAGGAGAGCAGGAAAGCAGAGAGGCTGAAGGCATTTGTGGGAACCTGCATCTTTCCCTAGACCAGTGACGAGTTGTATCAGGGGTGGGGAAGCTGCTTCAGCTATTTTACTGCACCTCCGAGGAGGGAGGCAGCTAACACCAGGTTCTCCAAGTGCTAGAAATAATTTTTCTCGGGCCGCCTTTTCAGTGTTAAGAGGAGCGAGGCTGATATGACCGCACAGAGTAAGAACACTATATCATTGTCTTCCGGTATAATGAAGTGATCGTGGGTTTGTAGTTCCCTGCTTTTCTGGTCTTTGACACTACAGATATTTGGCATGTTAAGATGAGTTATAATAGAATGTAGTATGAGGAAGTATAAGTAATACATTAAAAACTGCTGGGGTTCAAAGAAAGTTGAGTATAGTGTTTGTTATTGATGCCTTTTCAGAAGCGATGCTGTCTGGCCTGGATTATCTCATACTGAGCAGAAGGTTTTTAGGGATGCTGAGGAGATAGTGGAGGTGCAATTTTCAGAGTGGGGTGCTGTCATCAATGTTGCGTGACTGACTGAAGTCTTAGGGATTGTGAAAACCTCTTGCTTTCTTAAATTTGTTTGAAAATGCACCCTTTGCCCACTCTTTTTTTCAAAAACGACCTCCCCTGAACCACTTTTATGCCAGTTGGGCTTGCTCACTAGCCACAGGACACTCATCCCAAACTTTTAAGCCCCTGCCTCACCACTTTCAAATGCCACCAGTTGCCACTGGCTTTACACATTGCCAATCAGATAAGCCTGACTGCTCGTGCCAAGCAACTGAGGGGGTTATCTTACCTGTGTAATCACCTTACCCTTACTAGAACGAGGGTCCCTACTATCACAGGGTGCAAACTGATACCAACTAGAGACCCCGTTTCTAACACTGGTGGCAGCGGTGGGGTTGGAATTTTGTTTGTACTTTACATACAGTGATTGGTGTACACTACTACCAGATCGCAGACCACTACACAACCACATACTGTTTTGATTTTTCTCTTCTTTGCAACTGCTGAGTTTTCTGTCTACAAATCATGTCTCAGTCTGCGGAGCCAGAAGTTGGAGCTGCAGAATCAGCTAGAGCTAGAGAGGTTGGAACCCTACATAGTACCTCAACTCAAAATGTTCTGCAAGGAGCTCAAAGCTCCTATCAGGGGTCTCACTAAAAAGGAAGAGCTTCAAAAGGCACTGAGGGCCTGTTGGGAAGCAAACGTGTGTGGCGGGCGCCAGAGGATAAGAATGATGATGTGGAGGTGGAGGAGCAGAGCCTGCAGGGGAATGTTGTAGATCAGCATTTGCCCGGGAGGAAGGCACCTTCCAGGAAAAGCAGCAGTGTTTCTTCCAGAGGTCTGTCACCAGAGGAGCTGGAGGACAGGGGGTAGACTAGGAGGCGTAAATTTGAGATGGAGAGGTTCAGGATGGAGTATGAAAGGGAGCTCCAAAAGAATAAATTTGCAGTAGGTGATAGAAAAATTATGCTTGCTCAGGGGGTGAGCTTAAAGGGGTTGAACTTGAAGGCCAAGTCCAGCACAGATGGTGACAGCATTTTATCCATGACATCTGAGAAAGTGGTGCACTGGCCAAGACATTTAGTTAAAGAGTATACCAAGGTAGATGACATGAAGAGATGCTTTCAGGGCCTTGAGGCAGCGCTTCACATGAAGGGGGTCTCTGAGAAGAATTGGGGGCAGAGATATGGCATCACTTCACAGTGGATGGGAGGGACACAATGTGAGCCTTAGGGGGCGGACAGGACCTCACCTACCCTGAGATGTAGGCAGCACTCCTTTTTTTATTCTTTTTGTATTGAGTATTTTCAGTGTCATATAGCATATACATCATCCAAGAATACAATGCAATGACGCTCATCAAAATACAAAAACAATATAACCATAACAAATACTAGGAAGTAGCTAATAACAGGTGCCTTCTAGTGATCAGTGGATAATGTACATGTCTACAACTCATTCCTTCCTTACTACATATATGTATCGTCCGAATATGTTAAGGCTCTAGGTGGTTCCCTTCCAGTAGTAACCTACTCCGAGATCAGTTCACTCTGAGCCAGGAAATATTACTGCAGGGGAGCCCAGATGTCCGTGGTTCGTGAGGTTGCCGGCAGTTCCTCAGCATACAGTTCCAGCTGTTCACGGTAGTATACCATGTCCTTGATCCACATATCAGCTTTCGGGCTCAGTCAACTGTCCCATGTGAATAGGACCCGCTTTTTTGCTAACCCCAGAGCCCCTCTTACAAACCTTCCCACTGCAGCTTTTATTTGGGGTACATAACCAAGTAGGCACACCAATGGCGTGCAGTCCACCACCTGCCCAGTCATGGTGTGTATAAGAGTGACGGCCTCCTCCCAGTATTGGGATACCAGCCTAGATTGCCATGCAAGGTGAAGAAAGTCAGCCCCACCCTGCCCACCTCTCTTACATCAGTCCGAATCTCTAAGCCCCATCTTATGTAACTTGTTGGGAGTGTGATATACTTGATGAAGAAACTTCAGATGGATGATTCGTAAGTTGCTATTTGATGTCAGTCTCCCTGTTAGCATACAAATCTGCTCCCACTCTGTTGCAGTGACCGGGGGGTTACCACAGTATTCCGCGTTCCAAACTTTTGCCCACCTCATGGACTGTTTCCCCCTGAACTGCCCTATATAGCTTAGTGATCAGCTTCTTTCTAGATGGAGCTACTATTACCAATTGCAACGCCTGTAGCGCTTCCGGTTCATCAGGAAAATTAGTGTAATGGTCTTTTACTGCCCGTCTGAGTCTGTAACAGGTGTACTGGAATAATGTCATGGGATTTTGTACATTTTGTTCATAGTCTAAATCATTACCTGTGATGTACTTTCCTTCAGGGTACAAATCACTCATGAGCGTAATTCCTGCCTCTGAGTGCTGTGTTGGGGCCTTGCCCCTGAGCCACGGCATGTCCCGCTATGGGCAATGCTGGAGCTTATAGAGGAAGTTTGTGGTTATGCCTCCCAATCTCTTGCCAGTGTTATCTATCCTGTTTATGTTTGACTTGGGCGTCTGTCCATTGGTATGGGTGATGATACTTTTCAGGTGTACAGGATGTGCGCCTTCCTCCTCTACAGCCAAATGCAGGATGAAGTCATGACTCCTAAACCAGAAGTACGCATATTGAGCTGGCCCACATAGGTAGTATACATAGAAGTCTGGAGCATTAAATCCCCCCTTCTCATATGTTAATGTCAACGTGTGCCAACTAATCCTTGGCTGTTTATTCCCCCATACTAATTTCAGCAGCTGGGTTTGGAATGTTTAAAAAAAATGTTTTGTCAGTTGGATAGGGATGTTACAGAACAGGTATAAAAACGTAGGAAGAATGATCATCCTAATCACTGCTATTCGATCTGCCAGGGACAGTGGTAAACAGGCCCAGTGTTCAATCTGATGCACTAACGCTGTGTATGCCAGACCATATTTCTCCCTGATTATGACCTCAGGGTCCCGATGTATCCACACCCCTAAATATTTGACTGATTCTTCAGACCATACTAATGGGTATTCTACCTGGGTCGAAGCTGTGGCTGACGTTAAGGGAATGATAACAGATTTCTCCCAATTTATCTGAAGGCCTGAAAATAGACCAAATTTGATATATTCTCGTATAATCGGGGATAGATAGCGCTGCGGCTCGCGACCATGTCGTCCGCGTATAGGGAAATTCCGACCGGTCGGTTATTAAAATTCAATGCAGCAGTGCTATGGGATTGTCAAATTTTGCACGCTAGAGGTTCCAAAACTATGACAAAAAGGAGGGGGGAAAGGGAGCAGCCCTGTCTGGTACCAAGTTCTATGCTAAACGGCTCTGATGTGAGCCCGCCCACTATAACTCTTGCTGAAGCTTCGGTGTATAGGACCTGAATCCAGCTAATCCAGCTAATGAACACAGGGGGAAATCCCATTCTATTTAGGATGTGCATCATGTATTTCCACTCTATAGAATCGAACACTTTTGCAGCGTCCAAAAGAACTGCAACCGCCGACAAACCAGGATCAAGCACATGGTAAATGTCAAATATTGTGCGTAGGTTGAGGGAGGTAGAGTGCTCCGGGATAAACCCGGATTGGTCCGGAAGCACGAGAAGCATAAGGGGCTGCAATTTTGCAGCCAGAATCTTCGCAAGTATCTTTGCATCCAAATTTATCAAAGGTAGTGGGTGATACGAGTCGCACCGCAACGGGTGTTTATCTTTCTTCAGCAAGGTGATGATTAAGGCCTGCCGCAAAGACGGGGGAGACAACCTGACTCGTGAGCCTCTGCATACATTTCTAATAAGTGCGGTATAAATAGATCAGCATATGCCTTATAAAACTCTGCCGTTAGGCCATCCGGCCCAGTAGCTTTATTATTTGGCAGAGAGAAAATGGCCTCCCTAACATCTTCTTCATCAATGGATAGACTTAAATATTTTCTGTGGACGTCTGACAACCATGCACAGGCCGTATCTTCCAAATAATAATTCATAGCAGACTCATCCATTCCCCTCCGGGTGGTATACATAGACGCATTACATTTCCGAAATTGTCCCACAATAATGTGTTGGGAATGAGGAGCCTCCCCCGCTTCATCAGTTATATGATCAATCGGAGGGTTATCAGTCCTGTCCCGCAATCTATTAGCTAAGTCCCTGCCCGGCCTGGCGCCCTCGCCATAGGCCCTGGCCACATGTCGCTTGGATAAATACTTCACTTCCGTGGTTGCTAAAGAGTTATATTCCACAACGTGCTCATGAATTTGGGCCAATGTCTCACTGGACGGTGCGGTGTTGTATTGGGTCTCTAGATTCCCTAGCTGTTTCTCAAGCTTATGCAATTGTTCCCTAATGTCTCTAAGCATTCCTGCCGAGGTGATTATACACCCCCCCCAAGTCACCACCTTAAAGGCTTCCCATAAGGTCGCTTGGCTTTCGACTGAGCCCACGTTCAGTTCAAAGTATTTTATAATAGCAGTCCTGACAGTATCAACATAGACCGGATCTAGCAGCGCGTCTGCTCTAAAACGCCATGTGACTGGTCGGTGCGGGTTGGCAGGTATAGACATTTCAAGGACATCAGGTTTGTGGTCAGATAGAGTCCTCTGGAGTGTGTGAACCCTCTCTACCCACCCATTGGCTTCCTCATTAAGCAGCCAGTAATCTAGCCGAGACCAACTATTGAATGCTGGTGTTATATACATACCTTCCAGAACACCCTCATTTCGCAGGTGCCAGGAGTCCACCAAGCCCATCTCCAACATGACATCACGTATGCACTGTCAACTCTAACCGTGCGTGCCCCAGCCGGGTTAGATTTATCCACTTGTGGATTGAGGTGTGTGTTGAGGTCCCCACCCCATATGAGTGCTGCCTCTGGCCAAGTGCGAAGCACATTAAACATTTGCAAGAAAGGCGCCGAATCATCCACCACAAGACCATATATTTTTACTATTGTCACCAGCACCATCCCCAGTTTGCCTTGCAACATAGCCCAGCGCCCCTCCGTGTCCACACAGGTCTGTACAGGCTTAAACGGAACACCCTTCTTAAAGAGAATAAAAAACCCCCTCGCATAAGTGGAGTACAATGATGCCAAACGGTAGGCTGCCCATCTGAGTGCCACAGTGCCCTCTGATTACTCGAGTGGGTTTCTTGCAGTAGAGCAATTTGCACCGTATGCCTATCTAACTGTGCCAACACTTACCTGGTATTTTTAGGTGTTTTCAAACCTCGGGCATTCCAAGTTATACATTTATACATTTCCCCTTTCATCTATGACGGTAATCAGGACAGTGGTTGTACCTTACTATTCTAGAGCACATGTACATATATCCAAACAGACCCAAGGTAACATTATATTCCCAATCACAGTACCTTCCACTGGAAAAAGTAGAACATTCCCTCCCTCCTCCCACTTCAGCATCCCCAATTTGCCAAAGGCCTGACCCACATGTAACTCCCATCCCCAAAAAAACAATAGAAAACGGTGTATCAGGTGGGGAATGTAAATGTAAATGTAAATGTAAATGTAATGGGCATTTATAGAGCGCTGCTACCACTCCAAGGAGTATCTTGGCGCTTACACAACCCAGGTGGAAGGGTTGGATAGGGAAAGAAGTCCAGTTTCTTAAACACAGCCACTACACTAGGGTTCTACACATTGAGTCAGACATGGAGAAAATCCAGGTTTTCAGTGCCTTCCTAAAAGGGGCCTCTTGGGAGAAAGAACGCAAGGGAAGGGGGAGTTTATTCCAGGCCTTGGTTCCCAGTACAAAGATGGATTTGCCACCCTTTGTAGCCAGTTTAAAACGGGGAATGGTAAGTAAATTCTGACTAGCAGATCTTAGGCAGCGTGCTGGGTAGTATCTTTTGAACCCATTTCGTAAATAGGTCGGGCCACGTTGATGGAAGGCTCTAAAAGTAATCAAGAGAAGTTTAAACAAAATTCTCTTTCCTATTGGTAGCCAGTGTAAGGTATTTAGAGCTGCAGAGGCAGATGATCTACGGGGCAGACGCAGTACGAGGCGGGCAGCCGCGTTTTGGATCATCTGTAATTTGTGGAGCACGATTTTGTTTGCTCCAGCATAGAGTCCATTGCAGTAATCTAGCCTAGAATTTATTAAGGCCACTGCGACTGTTTTCCTCGCCGAAAGGGGAAGGAGGTCAAAAAATTTCCTAAGTGCTTTGATAATTTGAAAGCACATACCTGCCACTGCTACAGCCTGAGGTTTGAAGGATAGGCAGTTGTCAAACTTTATGCCTAGGTTACGGGCGGATGCAATTGTGTTAGGTGGAGCTTCTGCATCCGATGGCCAGCATGCTGAGGGGGAAAAAAGATTATTGATCCCTATGGGTAAAATTTCCGTTTTTCCGGCGTTGCACTTTAGATGGTTGTTATTCATCCACTTAAATGTCGCTGCAAGACAGTTCCTAAGGTCTTCCTCGGCACCTGGTTGTTCCTTATCCAGCACCAAAATCAGTTGGGTGTCGTCAGCGTATGAAATAGAACTGATCTTGAATGACTCGATCAAGTTCATCAGGGGTGTCATATATAGATTGAAAAGGACAGGGCTCAAGCTAGAGCCCTGTGGCACCCCTGAGCTGACGTTTTTAGCCTCAGACTGATATGGGCCAAGCACTGTTATTTGGCGTCTGTTTGTGAGGAAGTTCCTACACCAGGTCAACACCTGTCCTCCCACACCTGCGGCAGCCAACCGGTCCAGTAAGATGTTGTGGGACACGGTATCGAAGGCTGCCGACAGGTCAAGAAGGATAAGGACAGCCTGTTTTCCCCGATCCATTGCTGCTCTTAAAGTTTCAGCAGAATATAGTAAAGCTGATTCGGTAGAATGTTCTGACCGAAAGCCAGACTGATTCGGATGGAGAACGTTATTCTTCTCTAAAAAGTTTGTCAGTTGACTATTGACAAACTTTTCAGTCAGCTTAGATAAGATGGGTAGCAAAGAGATCGGGCGCAGGTTGGACAGGGTAGTAGGATCGGCCAGGGCCTTTTTTTGGAGTGGCTTGACAGCTGCAAGTTTCCAGTCCTCTGGGATACTTGCTGTTGCTAGAGAAGAATTGATGATACTGTTAATCATAGGATTAGCTATCTCTATTAGATGGTGCAACACCGGAGGAGGACAGGGGTCAAAAGGGGAACCTGATTTGCTGGCTAAAATAGCGTTGGCAGTTTCCTCCAGGGGGACTGGGCCAAACTCGTCAAAGCGGAGGGGGGAAGTCATCTTCGCTATCTGTTCACCATCCGTTGTGATGGTAGTATCTGATGGGAAGGTATTAGTGATAGTTAGGATTTTATTATCAAAATAATCAGATATCGTGTTACAGAGATCTTGTGATGGAGGGATCTCTTGCGATAGAGCTGAGGGCTTGATAAAATCCTTAACAATCCTAAAGATAGCTTTTTGTTCTTGGCCTGCAGAAGAAATGGCCTGTAGGTAATGGGCTTTTTTTGCTAATTTTAATCCTACATGATACTTCCGTCTAGCTGCTATATAGGTGTTACGTGCGGCTGTGTCGTAATTACGACGCCACCTCCGTTCTAGAGTTTTCACTTCGCCTAGCTCAGCCTTAAGGGCTGATGAAAACCACGGGGCATTTTTTTTCTTATTCCTAGGTTTCATGTTCTCATTATTAGCTGGTATGAGCATCTTGCCCGCTCCAGCAATCCAGTCACAAAAGCTTTGATAGTCTGGACAAGTACAATCGGCGAAAGTTGGTAATTCATTTTTAAGATTTTCAACAATATCGGCTCTTCTGGCTAGTGTCTTCCAATTCGGAGTGGGTTTTATATAGGGGTTATCTGTACCTTTTAAGGAGTTAGAAAAGGATTTCCGGGTTTCAGCTATCAGGAAAGGAATTAAAAAATGATCAGTCCATACCTGAGGGCTTGGAGGTTTAACTATCAGGCTGGAAAAATTAGAGCAGATACCATCTAATAGATGTCCTGCTTGATGTGTTGGTTCGCGATTCAACAAAGTGAGTCCCAACACTTCAATTGTGTCTAGGAAGCAACTGACTCCAGGATCAGTTGGTGCCTCGAGATGTAGGTTGAGGTCCCCCAACACCGTGAAATTAGAGAACCTGAGAGTTAAATCACTCAACACGTCGCCAACAGAGTCTAGAAATGTGGAGGGTGGGCCTGGGGGGCGATATATAAGGACTCCAGAAAATACAAGAGAGTCATGAATTGCTAGAGAGAAAGCTAATGCTTCTGACTCTTTTAGCTCCGTCAATGCTTCAATAGTGCATTTGAGATTATTCCGATAGATAATTGCAAGACCCCCTCCTCGTTGTTCCTGCCTATCCAACCGTAAGATATGATAGTCATGTGGTAGGGCTATGGCAAGGGCAGGATTAGACCATGGCTTCAGCCATGTTTCCGTGATGAAAAGACAATCCAGATGGGATTCAGTGATAAGATCAAAGATGTTCTGAGCGTTTTTTACTAAGGAGCGGGCGTTAATTAGGCCACCTCGAAGCAGAATAGAATCGCTGGATGTCCCTGACGGCAAGTCAGAATTTAAAGTTACTCGACAGTGAGCACAGCAAGCCGGGCCATACCAGGTGTGGGGAACTAAAGAGCGATGACAGGGAGCATGAGGACCCCGAAGTGATAGTAAATAATCCCGTGACATACTTGAATCAGGGGGCATCCTGAGGCGATAAGAATGACGATCAGAGTCTCCCGCCTCTCGTGCCTCCTTAGCGCTGACGGGCGCAGACGGGCAGACTCTGGCTCGACTCAGGCGAGACTCAGGCGCTTCCGCTGCGCGTCACCGCTGCGCGGGAGAATGCGAGCTTTAAATACAGGCTCACCTGTTGTCCACGCAGAGCACTAGAGCGCTCTGACCAGTGGCACACTTAATCCACAGCAGTCCCAAGATGGCGGCCGGGCGCCTCGAGCTACACTAACAAAGCACAGTGGGGACACAATTTAAGTGCAGGTATGTGGGCGAACTAGTAGAAATTAAAATACAATTAATACAATTAATGTTAGAGGCTTTGTGCAAAACGATAAATTCTTTTAAAAAAATTACAGCGCTGCGCGCCTAAACACACGCTAGCACCCGTGCGCGTTTAAAATCAGTACAGCTTTCCCTAAGGTCGAGCCACACTAGGTGCTCGCCTTAAATACAGGCTCACCTGTTGTCCACGCAGAGCACTAGAGCGCTCTGACCAGTGGCACACTTAATCCAATGCCCAATGGGGGACATAGCGGCAAAATCCTCTCCCAGATCTAGTAGGGAGGGGGGCGCCGATGTGTCAACTCATCCCACTACCATGGCCAAACCATAAGTTGCAAAGGAAAAGACTTAGTGAAGGACATCAGGTGGAGAACCTGCATCCACTCTAGCAATGCAATGGGGCAAAGTTCAATAGCACAACACTTTTGGCTTTCCAGACACGCAATATATCTCTATCCAGCATTGGTATTTACACTGGTCTGACTGTCTTATGCATATATGTGTCATAATCAGTATCATTCTCAGCAAATACTTTGTACAGTCCCAGTCAACACGGCACGGGGCCCATACACGCGGTCCCGCGGGGGAGGAGGTGAAAGGGACAGCCCGCGAGGACAAAATGGTCCCCCAAACACAAATTTTCGTGCCGCAAGTGTTCAATCCAGCTAATCTGCATGCAATGTAGACCCGCTTCGCCGCACTACACAAATGTCCCCAGCGGCGTTTGCACCATACAGCTAATTTGATTGTGGGCAGTTATTTCTCACCTGACTCCCACATCAGAGTACATTGTGGTGTCAGCAGGATAGGGGGTCAAAATCAGCAATGTGTCGCTGTGAGAAGCTCCGGCGCAGGCCTAACTTCCAGCTGTCCGGCCTACTTGCGGCCTGCTCCCTGATCCAGCGCCAGCCGCTTGCGTGCCTTCAGCGTCCCGGTTCCTCTTCGTGGGCCCCCTCTCACCTTCAACAGCTGCCGGTGCGGTCGCTCTCTATCGCACAGTCAACGCAGTGGCACCTCGTCAATCAGCGTAGCCCTCTCTGCGCTCCGGTCTGCCCCAATAACTCCAGCAGCGTAGTCCCGTGCAGCTAGAGAGCACGGAAGGCGAATCTCCCGAACTCATTCAGCCGCCATTTCTGCAAGGCCGGAGCACTTCACCTGCTGTTGATCTCTTACCAGCGCTCTCACTGTGACGCAAAACACAACACCAGAACGGCCTCAGGGCAGGGAACAAGGTCCCACTGAGTAGTTCAGCGGATGGCTCAGTAGAGGCAGACTATATGAAGGATATCGTTTGGCGACCGGCAGAGCCATCTTGCCGAGCACCAGGCCACGCCCCCCGAAGGCAGCGCTCCTTACATGGTATGGTCTTACCCCACAGAAGTACAGGGATAAGTTTAAAGAGAGTAAGAAGCTTGATTCCCAGACATGGCTTGAGTGTGTGGATTCTGTTTGCAGAGCGCTGGATGGTTGGGTGAAGGGCAGTGAGGTAACAGATTACCAGGAGCTGTACAATTGGATTGTATGGGAGCACTTGTCTGGTCTGTGTTTTCCATAGCTGCACCAGCACTTGATGGACAGCAAGCTTACTGTGTCCAGAAAGCTTTTTCTAGTGGCGGTCCACTCGGTGAGTACCAGGGTCCACAGGAAGGTATGTAGGGGAGACTCCTCCCAAGGAGGTCAGGGTCCCCCACAGCAGAAGGGAGGGGACAAGGGTAAACAGAAGGAGTTCTCTAAAGGGCCCGATCTAGTTCCCAGGGTAAGGATTGCTGCCCCTCAGGAGATAGGAAAACATGATTCTCTTCAGGTAAACCTGCAGATAGGGGATCCCGGAAATGCTTTGTGTGTGATAAGGAGGGTCACACGAGAGGGGATCCCATGTGTCACAAGCGGGTACAGCCCTCCACTGGTGGGCAGACACCAGGGATGGCCAGTGTAGCGCTTTGGGAGAAGTTGGTCCCAGGTGGGTTTAGGGTCCTAGCTGAGCTGACCCTTGTCTCACAAGGAGACAGCAAGATGGTCCAGAGCACCTTCACACCAGATAACACTAAGAAATACATGCAGTGCGTGACCGTCAATGGACAGAGGGTAGAGGCTCTGAGAGACACAGGTGCCAGTCTGACTACTGTCGGGTGTCACCTGGTGTCTGTCGAGCAAGTGATCCCTGGATTGCCTCACAAAGTATTCCCAGTGGGCAACAACGAGTAATTTTGCAAAGTAGCTCAAGTTCCCTTTGATAGGGGGGGGGGTCGCAGATCCTTTGAAGTTATCTGTGAACCCATCCATGCCTGTGGATTGTCTGCTAGGTAATGACCTGGAACATACCGCCTGGAGGGAGGTGGAATACATATCCTATTTGGAGATGTTGTGATCGCTTGAGTGCGCTTGCCTGATCACCCAGTCCATGGCAGCCTAGGGTGATCAGAAAGACCTGGAGCCTGAAACAGTGGCACAGGTGTCTGCCAAGAAGAAGAGGGGCGTGGGAAACCCGCTCCTGAAATTCCCACAGTCCAGGAGGAGGCAGAGCCTGAGGGGGACGTCTTGCAACCTACAGGGGAAGAAGTGGCCGAACTGGAGAACCTGCCTGTGCTGACCCTTTGGCATCAGGAAGGGGTCCCACCAGTGTGGAGTTCTGCACTGCACAGGAGAAGTGCCCTACTCTTATGGGTCTTAGGTAGCAGGCCGAAGACCAGGCAGTGGGCAAGAAGCCCAAGTCTCACCTGTTCTATTGGGATAATGATCTCCTCTATAGTGAACCTAAGGTGGCTGAGCCTGGGGCAGCCCATGTGCTAGTGGTACTCATTGCTTCAGAGCCTTCTTACTGGGTCAGGCTCATGATATGCCACTGGCAGGACATTTGGGGCAGGGCAATACCTTTGACTGGCTTGCCACCCACTTTTACTGGCCCCAAATGAGAAAACATTCTGATGCCTTTTGTAGGTCCTGCCAGACTTGCCAAGTGACGGGCAACAGTGGGGGGAGATGTAAGACTACTCTGCAACCATTCCCTGTCACGAACACCCCTTTCAAGCAGCTGAGCTTTGACATTCTGGGGCCTCTGGATCCCAAGACAGCAATGGGCAACAGGTTCATCCTGGTCTTGGTGGGCCATGCCACCCAGTACCCAGAAGCTATACCTCTCAGGACAGTGGTGTCCTGGGCAGGGATGGGGATCTTTACCAATGTGGGTTTCCCCAAGAAGGTGGTATCTGACCGAGGTACCAACTTTATGTCACTGTACATGAAGGCCATGTGGAGGGAGTATGGAGTGAACTACAAATTCAAAACCCCTTACCACCCCCAGAGTAATGGGTTGGTTGAGAGGTCCAACCATACCCTGAAAGGCATGATTGTGGGTTTATCTGAACCCATAAGGGATAAGTGGGATGCCCTTCTGCCATGCCTTCCCTTCGCCTACAGGGAGGTACCACAGAAGGGGGCTGGCTTTAGCCCCTTTGAGCTGAACCCTTTGAGAGAACCTCTCAGTTTGGTCCAGGAAGGCTGGAAGCAAGATCCTAGAAAGTCATCCCAGGCTGTATTCATTTACATGGTGGCCTTCTGAAAATAGACAGACAGCTTCAGGAAACTCACTCAGGCGAACCTGAAAGCAAGCCATGAGGATATGAAATGTTGGTACGACCAGAATATCACTTTGGGTGGGTCAGAAGGTATGGGTGATGGAGCCAGTAGAGCCTTGTGCTCTACAAGACAAGTGGTCTGGCCCATGCGAGGTGAAAGAGTCCAAGAGTGATATCACCTACCTGACACGCACCCCATACCCCGAGCTGATGAGCCCGTTGATCGGCTGGGAGCTGACAAATTACTCCGAAGGTTTGATGTAACGTCTGGGTATCGGCAGATTGCCTTAACCGAGGGGGCACAGGAGAGGTCAGCGTTCTCAACACCAGAAGGGCACTAGCAGTACCAGGTCATGACTTTTGGGTTGAAGAACGCCCGTGCCACATTTCAGAGGTTGGTCAACCAGCTCCTGGCTGGGTTTGAGAACTTCAGTGCCGCCTACTTTGATGATATTGCCATTTTCAGCTCCAGTTAAAAGACTACTTGCCCTACCTCTGGGAAGTGTTGAAGGCCCTGCAGAAGGTAGGCCTCAATATCAAGGCCAGTAAGTGCCTGATAGGGCAGGGGTCTGTGGTGTACTTGGGGCACCAGGAAGGAAGTGGCCTCCTGGTGCCCTTACAACCCAACATTGACACCATTCTGGCTTGAGCATCCCTCAAGCCCCATACAGAGGTGAGAGCCTTCTTAGGTCTCACTGGTACCCCCGCAAATTTGTCAAAGGGGATGGCACCATTGTTGCCCCCTTGACAGAGCTGACTTCAAAGAAGCAGCCACGTTAGGTGATCTGGACAGAGGCATGCCAGGCTGCTTTGGTTTTTCCGAGAGATCAGTTGTTCTAGTAGAGCCCCAATGTCCTGGCCCAAGGACAGGGCCTCATCTTTGGAGTGTATTGTTGAAGTGTTGAAGGACATAGGGTACAGACCCCTGCCCATTCCCATCTTAAACTGCCTGTTCCGCTCTCGGACTTCCATTACTTGGACTTCTAAGGGAGAATGACTGATTGTAGACTTTGGGTGGGTCAGAAGGTATGGGTGATGGAGCCAGTAGAGCCTTGTGCTCTACAAGACAAGTGGTCTGGCCCATGCGAGGTGAAAGAGTCCAAGAGTGATATCACCTACCTGACACGCACCCCATACCCCGAGCTGATGAGCCCGTTGATCGGCTGGGAGCTGACAAATTACTCCGAAGGTTTGATGTAACGTCTGGGTATCGGCAGATTGCCTTAACCGAGGGGGCACAGGAGAGGTCAGCGTTCTCAACACCAGAAGGGCACTAGCAGTACCAGGTCATGACTTTTGGGTTGAAGAACGCCCGTGCCACATTTCAGAGGTTGGTCAACCAGCTCCTGGCTGGGTTTGAGAACTTCAGTGCCGCCTACTTTGATGATATTGCCATTTTCAGCTCCAGTTAAAAGACTACTTGCCCTACCTCTGGGAAGTGTTGAAGGCCCTGCAGAAGGTAGGCCTCAATATCAAGGCCAGTAAGTGCCTGATAGGGCAGGGGTCTGTGGTGTACTTGGGGCACCAGGAAGGAAGTGGCCTCCTGGTGCCCTTACAACCCAACATTGACACCATTCTGGCTTGAGCATCCCTCAAGCCCCATACAGAGGTGAGAGCCTTCTTAGGTCTCACTGGTACCCCCGCAAATTTGTCAAAGGGGATGGCACCATTGTTGCCCCCTTGACAGAGCTGACTTCAAAGAAGCAGCCACGTTAGGTGATCTGGACAGAGGCATGCCAGGCTGCTTTGGTTTTTCCGAGAGATCAGTTGTTCTAGTAGAGCCCCAATGTCCTGGCCCAAGGACAGGGCCTCATCTTTGGAGTGTATTGTTGAAGTGTTGAAGGACATAGGGTACAGACCCCTGCCCATTCCCATCTTAAACTGCCTGTTCCGCTCTCGGACTTCCATTACTTGGACTTCTAAGGGAGAATGACTGATTGTAGACCAGTGAAGTCTGCCTGTGGGGAGTAGAGTATAGCAGTGCCCTTGAGGAAAGGTGCACAGGAATGCGCAAAGTGTGAGAGGTTGGATGAGTGAGTGTGTGCAGTATGTCTGTTTGAGTGTAATAGAGGAAATGTAGGCTGGAGCGGCTGGAGGAAATAGCAGGCAGGGACACTTCAAATGAAACATACAACTGCAGCACTGTTCCTAGACTCATCAGATCAGAAGAGAGGTATGCTATCATGTGTGAGAATCTCCGAAGCCTGAGAGATGCCTTTTAGAATATAAAGCGGGAGATTTTATATTCAGCAATATGTTCAATCTAATCCGCCTAGGAAGTCACTAACTGTAGGTAAACTTTTGTTGACACACGTTGTAAACAAAGAATTCACTCTGTTTACTAATATTGTTTAGAGGGAAGTAATCATTAACCCATCTGCAGGTTTTAACTGCAATATATTATATTTCCAGATCCATGCAGCCCACCACCAACACTTTTCCTTTTTGCAGACCTAGAAGGTGAGCGGCATTCAGGCGTTAGATCATCCTTCCACAGTCATGGTGCTGAGAGGCATCCATAAATCCCTATGTCGCATGCTAAAAAAAGTTATAAATATCTAATTTTTGCCACAGCAGGGGGAAGTCAGCAGTGCAACCACATGAGAGGGATAGGCTCACATTCCATCAAAGCTTACATGTCTGTTTTAGAGGGCCAAGCTAACATTCATTGCAGCTCACATGTCTGTGGTAAGGAAAAGGATAACATTCTTTACATAAGAGCTCATGTCTGTGCAGAGGGACAAGTTAACATTCATAAAATCAGAGCTCCTTTATCTGCGGCTGAGAGGCAAACATGCATTCACCCTATCCCGCTCAAATGTGTGTGTGGTAAGGGACTGGTTAACATTCATCGCTTCAGATCTCACACTTGTACGTAGGAGAGCTACAAACCCAAATGTCCAACTTTGTCTTGAAGTGATGTCTCTTCTGCCTTGGTCTGGGAAATTGGTGCCACTGTGGGTACTCCTGTTTTAGAGAGAATAGATGACAATATTTATGAAAGAAAATGAAATTAAAGAACATTTCAATGTGCTGGTTAGCAGGGAGGTTAAGTAGGAAACTTCTTGGATTAGTCTACTTATTGTTAGTAACAGCCGTGAGTGACTGCAGACAGTCCAAGCAGAGACAAAGCACAGGACGCAGGAGGTGCTTCAATGAGGGAGCTTCAATGTCCTGGTCCGAGGACATGGCCACGTATTTGGAGTGTATTTGTGATGTGTGGAAGGACATGGGCTACAGACCCCCCTGCTCTTTCCCCACTAGGACTTCTAATACTTGGACTGTTAGGGGAGAATGAGTGAGTATAGAGCAGTGCAGTCTGTCTGTGGTATGGACCCTGGGGGAGAGCCACAGGAATGTGTAAAGTGTGAGAGGTTGGATGAATGAGTGTGTGCAGTATGTCTGTTTGAGTGTAATAGAGGAAACATAGGCTGGAGGGGCTGGAGAAAATAGCAGAGAGGAACAGTTCAAATTAAAAATACAACTCCAGCCCTGCTTTGAGACTCACCAAATCAGAAGAGAGGTATGCACTCCTGTGTGAGAATCTTTGAAGCCTGAGAGATGCCTTCTAGAATATGAAGCTGGAGATTTTATATTCAGCAATATGTTCAATCTAATGCGCCTAGGAAGCCACTACCTGTAGTAGGTCAACTTTTGTTGACACACATTGTAAACAAAGAATTCACTCTGTTTACTAATATTGTTTAGAGAGAAGTAAGCATTAATCCATCTGGAGGTTTTAACTGCAATATAATATATTTCCAGATCCATGCAGCCCACCACCAACACTTTTCCCTTTTGCAGACCTAGAAGGTGAGCGGCATTCAGGCGTTAGATCATCCTTCCAAAGCTGACACACAGTCATGGTGCTGAGAGGCTTCCATAAAGCACCATGTCACATGCTAAAAAAAGTTATAAATATCTAAATTGTGCCACAGCAGGGGGGAGTTAGCAGTGCAACCACATGAGAGGGATAGGCTCACATTCCATCAAAGCTTACATGTCTGTTTTAGAGGGCCAAGCTAACATTCATTGCAGCTCACATGTCTGTGGTAAGGAAAAGGCTAACATTCTTTACATAAGAGCTCATGTCTGTGCAGAGGGACAAGTTAACATTCATAAAATTAGAGCTCCTTTATCTGCGGCTGAGAGGCAAACATGCATTCACCCTATCCCGCTCAAATGTGTGTGTGGTAAGGGACTGGTTAACATTCATCGCTTCAGATCTCACACTTGTACGTAGGAGAGCTACAAACCCAAATGTCCAACTTTGTCTTGAAGTGATGTCTCTTCTGCCTTGGTCTGGGAAATTGGTGCCACTGTGGGTACTCCTGTTTTAGAGAGAATAGATGACAATATTTATGAAAGAAAATGAAATTAAATAAACATTTCAATGTGCTGGCTGGCAGAGAGGTTAAGTAGGAAACTTCTTGGATTAGTCTACTTTTTGTTAGTAACAGCCGTGAGTTACTGCAGACAGTCCAAGCAGAGACAAAGCACAGGACGCAGGAGGTGCTTCAATGAGGGCGCTACAAACCCAAATGTCCAACTTTGTCTTGAAGTGATGTCTCTTCTGCCTTGGTCTGGGAAATTGGTGCCACTTCAGTTACTCCTGTTTTAGAGAGAATAGATGACAATATTTATGAAAGATAAATAAATTGAATAACATTTCAATTTTCTGGCTAGCAGGGAGGTTAAGTAGGAAACTTCGTGGATTAGTCTGCTTACTGTTAGTAACAGCCGCGAGTGACTGCAGACAGTCCGAGCAGAGACAAAGCACAGGACGCAGGAGGTGCTTCAATGAGGGAGCTTCAATGTCCTGGTCCGAGGACATGGCCACGTATTTGGAGTGCATTGGTGATGTGTGGAAGGACATGGGCTACAGACCCCCCTGCTCTTTCCTCTCTAGGACTTCCATTACTTGGACTGTTAGGGGAGAATGAGTGAGTGTAGAGCAGTGCAGTCTGTCTATGGTAGGGACCCTGGGGGAGGGCCACAGGAATGTATAAAGTGTGAGAGGTTGGTGTGCAGTATGTCTGTTTGAGTGTCATAGAGGAAAGGTCGGCTGTAGGGGTTGTATAAAGCAGCAGACAGGACCTGTTCAAATTAAAAATACAACTGCAGCCCTATTCCCAGACTCATCAGATCAGAAGAGAGGTATGCTATCCTAAGTGAGCATCTCTGAAGCCTGAGCAATGCCTTCTAGAATATGAACCTGGAGTTTTTAACGTCAGCAATATGGTCATTCTAATAGGCCTAGCAAACCAATCCTGTGGGTCACTTTTCGAAGACACATTGTAAACACAGAATTCACGTCTCTCAATATGAGTGTTTAGAGGGAAGTAGGCAATGATCTTCCTGCAAGTTTTAACTGCAAGACATAATATTTTCAGATCCATGAAGCCCACCACCACCATAGAAGCCGAGTGGCTTTAGGGAATAGGACATCCTTCGAAGCTGACAAACAGACTGTGAGACATTGGGTTGTTGGTTGAGGGGGGTGGGAGGGGGGGTTGAAACCCTACACAAACTTATTTGGGAGGGTATGTAGCCTTACAGCTAGAGCTGTCACCCTCGAAGCTAGGGAACCAGGTTCGAGTCTCAGCAGGGACACTCAACATCCTCTGATTCAGGGCAAATCACTTAATCTCCCCGCTCCTAACAAAAATGAATTTGTCCATCTGTAACTAAACTGGTGCTCATGTAAAGCGCTCAGATACCTAATATCTTCAGGTTGAGTTTGCGCTATATAAAAAACAAAAGACACAATCCTTGTCAGGGTGAACTGCAAAAAGTCACTAAATTAACCTGTTCTCAATCCTCTAGTAGCCTGCCCCAAAAGTAGTCAGGCTAACTTAGAGGCTCAGTCTCCACCTACCTTTGGACTTAGAAGAAGTTTTGAAGAAAAATGTCTGAGAAGGGAAAGGCAGCCATGGTGTCCATGGAGGAGCTGCTGGACAAAGTAACAGTAAAGATTTCTAAGTTCAGACAGATGTAGGTGGCCATTTACCGACCGGTAACGGCCGATTTCGGCCGTTACCGACCGGTAAATGGTCATTCCTGATGTAGGGGCCCTAGTTTACCGATTCGGTAAATTTACCGAATCAGTAAATTTACCGATTCGGTAAAATACCGAATCAGTATTTATACCGATTCGGTAACTTCCAAATGTAGGTGGGACTCTTCTGAGTCCCACAGGCCTCACAGAATCGGTATTTTACCACCCAATCCAATTGGGTGGTAAAATACCGAATCCAGGTGTGCATGCACATGTGTGCATGCACACCTGTGCCATGTGACAGACAGACATGCCCTTAGGGCATGTCTGTGTGCCACATGTCACACGTGCCTGAATTCGGGGTGCTAGAGGGTGTCAAAGTGATTTAGAAAAGGGGGTGGTGATGAACAGAGTGTCTGAATTGAGCAGACCACTCTTACCCAGTCCAAAGATCAGGGCTTGATCCATCACCGTTATTTATCTCACTGCCCCACCCCGGCTCAGAACCTGGCTATATGCAAATCAGTCTGTCCCTGGCCCAGTGCATCATGGGAACAGGGCAGACTAAACTACCAAGCCAATTCTTCACCAGAAAGGAGACAAGCTACCGGGGACCGGTTTCTGGCATTTCAGCCGTCTTCGGCCCGGCTTGCTTGAATCCTGATGGAGCAGTGAGAAAGGGACTCATGTCTGAGTATACCCTGCCACACCTATAGTGGCCAAAAACGATTTAGAAAAGGGGGTGGTGATGAACAGAGTGTCTGAATTGAGCAGACCACTCTTACCCAGTCCAAAGATCAGGGCTTGATCCATCACCGTTATTTATCTCACTGCCCCACCCCGGCTCAGAACCTGGCTATATGCAAATCAGTCTGTCCCATGCCCAGTGCATCATGGGAACAGGGCAGACTAAACTACCAAGCCAATTCTTCACCAGAAAGGAAACAAGCTACCGGGGACCGGTTTCTGGCATTTCAGCCGTCTTCGGCCCGGCTTGCTTGAATCCTGATGGAGCAGTGAGAAAGGGACTCATGTCTGAGTATACCCTGCCACACCTATAGTGGCCAAAAACGATTTAGAAAAGGGGGTGGTGATGAACAGAGTGTCTGAATTGAGCAGACCACTCTTACCCAGTCCAAAGATCAGGGCTTGATCCATCACCGTTATTTATCTCACTGCCCCACCCCGGCTCAGAACCTGGCTATATGCAAATCAGTCTGTCCCTGGCCCAGTGCATCATGGGAACAGGGCAGACTAAACTACCAAGCCAATTCTTCACCAGAAAGGAGACAAGCTACCGGGGACCGGTTTCTGGCATTTCAGCCGTCTTCGGCCCGGCTTGCTTGAATCCTGATGGAGCAGTGAGAAAGGGACTCATGTCTGAGTATACCCTGCCACACCTATAGTGGCCAAAAACGATTTAGAAAAGGGGGTGGTGATGAACAGAGTGTCTGAATTGAGCAGACCACTCTTACCCAGTCCAAAGATCAGGGCTTGATCCATCACCGTTATTTATCTCACTGCCCCACCCCGGCTCAGAACCTGGCTATATGCAAATCAGTCTGTCCCTGGCCCAGTGCATCATGGGAACAGGGCAGACTAAACTACCAAGCCAATTCTTCACCAGAAAGGAGACAAGCTACCGGGGACCGGTTTCTGGCATTTCAGCCATCTTCGGCCCGGCTTGCTTGAATCCTGATGGAGCAGTGAGAAAGGGACTCATGTCTGAGTATACCCTGCCACAGCTATAGTGGCCAAAAACGATTTAGAAAAGGGGGTGGTGATGAACAGAGTGTCTGAATTGAGCAGACCACTCTTACCCAGTCCAAAGATCAGGGCTTGATCCATCACCGTTATTTATCTCACTGCCCCACCCCGGCTCAGAACCTGGCTATATGCAAATCAGTCTGTCCCTGGCCCAGTGCATCATGGGAACAGGGCAGACTAAACTACCAAGCCAATTCTTCACCAGAAAGGAGACAAGCTACCGGGGACAGGTTTCTGGCATTTCAGCCGTCTTCGGCCCGGCTTGCTTGAATCCTGATGGAGCAGTGAGAAAGGGACTCATGTCTGAGTATACCCTGCCACACCTATAGTGGCCAAAAACGATTTAGAAAAGGGGGTGGTGATGAACAGAGTGTCTGAATTGAGCAGACCACTCTTACCCAGTCCAAAGATCAGGGCTTGATCCATCACCGTTATTTATCTCACTGCCCCACCCCGGCTCAGAACCTGGCTACATGCAAATCAGTCTGTCCCTGGCCCAGTGCATCATGGGAACAGGGCAGACTAAACTACCAAGCCAATTCTTCACCAGAAAGGAGACAAGCTACCGGGGACCGGTTTCTGGCATTTCAGCCATCTTCGGCCCGGCTTGCTTGAATCCTGATGGAGCAGTGAGAAAGGGACTCATGTCTGAGTATACCCTGCCACACCTATAGTGGCCAAAAACGATTTAGAAAAGGGGGTGGTGATGAACAGAGTGTCTGAATTGAGCAGACCACTCTTACCCAGTCCAAAGATCAGGGCTTGATCCATCACCGTTATTTATCTCACTGCCCCACCCCGGCTCAGAACCTGGCTATATGCAAATCAGTCTGTCCCTGGCCCAGTGCATCATGGGAACAGGGCAGACTAAACTACCAAGCCAATTCTTCACCAGAAAGGAGACAAGCTACCGGGGACCGGTTTCTGGCATTTCAGCCGTCTTCGGCCCGGCTTGCTTGAATCCTGATGGAGCAGTGGGAAAGGGACTCATGTCTGAGTATACCCTGCCACACCTATAGTGGCCAAAAACGATTTAGAAAAGGGGGTGGTGATGAACAGAGTGTCTGAATTGAGCAGACCACTCTTACCCAGTCCAAAGATCAGGGCTTGATCCATCACCGTTATTTATCTCACTGCCCCACCCCGGCTCAGAACCTGGCTATATGCAAATCAGTCTGTCCCTGGCCCAGTGCATCATGGGAACAGGGCAGACTAAACTACCAAGCCAATTCTTCACCAGAAAGGAGACAAGCTACCGGGGACCGGTTTCTGGCATTTCAGCCGTCTTCGGCCCGGCTTGCTTGAATCCTGATGGAGCAGTGAGAAAGGGACTCATGTCTGAGTATACCCTGCCACACCTATAGTGGCCAAAAACGATTTAGAAAAGGGGGTGGTGATTTCGGCCGTTACCGACCGGTAAATGGTCATTCCTGATGTAGGGGCCCTAGTTTACCGATTCGGTAAATTTACCGAATCAGTAAATTTACCGATTCGGTAAAATACCAAATCAGTATTTATACCGATTCGGTAACTTCCAAATGTAGGTGGGACTCTTCTGAGTCCCACAGGCCTCACAGAATCGGTATTTTACCACCCAATCCAATTGGGTGGTAAAATACCGAATCCAGGTGTGCATGCACATGTGTGCATGCACACCTGTGCCATGTGACAGACAGACATGCCCTTAGGGCATGTCTGTGTGCCACATGTCACACGTGCCTGAATTTCGGGGTGCTAGAGGGTGTCAAAGTGACACCCCCTGCACCCTTGCAACAATCGGTATTTACCGAATCGGTAAATACTGATTCGGTAATGCCTATTGATTCCTATGGGCTTCAATGCCCATAGGAATCAATGGGCATTACCGATTCGATATTTACAGAATCGGTAAATACCGAATCAGAACGATTCGGTATTTACCGAATCTGAAATACCTACATCACCCCCCCTCCATTTTACCACTTCTTAAATACCGAATCGGTATGATTCGATATTTATGAAGTGGTAAAATGAATTTACCTACATCGGGCCCTTAGTCTCTTTTATGGAAGTTGAAAATGCCCAGTGGGATGAAGCTGCAGGCTGTAGAAGACGAGGGCTTGACGAGGCCGAATACACCTTTGGCAAGGAGCCACTACATAGGATTTGCTACTATCGAGAAGAACGTAGCAGGAGCTGCTACGAAGTCAGGCTGACTGACAATGCACCTTGAGTGGATCGACAAGCAGGAAGGTCCCCGTCTCCTCTTGGCTCTCAAAGCACTTTTTGGAACAATATCTTCTAAGCCCCAGATTTTAGATGTGGGCTTTCTGGACACATCTAGCACCACTTCCAAAGGTCCAGGACTAGATGACACCACTTTGAGGGCAAAGACATGCTTAGGATGGGTCCAGGTGTGGGTTCAGATGGTTGGAGCCTTTTCTGTCCCTGAGGCTCTGATCAGGAGGCCATCTACCTATCTCTTGAAGATAATCTAGAAGACTTGGGTTCAAAGCAGGGAAGCTGGTCTAGAGCAGCAGGGCAGTCCTCTGAGAGCACAGGGCCGGCTTCAGGCAACAGGTTAGTCCTCTTGGTGCAGCAGGGATGTCCTCTAAAGTACACAGTAGGCCACAGCCAGCAGTGCAGTCCTCTGAAAGTCCTTCGGCAGGTTCAGATGTGAACTGAAGAGTGGGTCTGAGGGTCTTAATTTTATACCTGATGCCAGCTTTGAAGTGGGAGAAACTTCTGGACTTCTGCCCACCCCTCCAACAGAAGTGTCTGATATTTCCTGCCTCACTGCCCTGTTTCCTGACTGGCTGCAGTAACAATAAGCTAGTGTGAAGTTATTTGTATGTGAGCTGAGGCAAATCGCTGAAGTACAAACGGAGATGTGACCAGCTCCATTCCCTCATCCAGTTCAGATGGCCCATCCTGCCAACACCTAGTCCCTCTATTGTGTAGCTGTCTGGGAGGAATGCACAGAGGCCAACTACACCAAGTCATATGACACAGGAAACAGGCTGCAAGCACCGAATCGTTAGGACAAGAAAATACCAATTTTTTAAAAGTGGCACTTTCAGTCTTGTGACTTAAAATCCGACTTTACCATCAATTGATTATAAATTACAATTCCTTAGACACCATACATGACATTTCTACCTGCTCCCAAACAAAAGATATCACTTATTAAATGTAATGAGGTGACCGGTTTAATGTTTTCTATGGGCAAGGTAGGCCTCACAGTAGTGAAAATGAATTGGTGAGTTTTTCACTACCAGGACATATACAACTTAAAAGTATATGTCCAAAATTTTAAATACAGTGCACCCTGCCCCTAGTGGTGTTTAGGGATTGATTTAGGGTGGGACTTATACAAATTAAAAAGTGAGTATTTGGCCTGGCATGGGGTTTGTTTTGCCAGGACCAATTGTCATTTTAAAACTACTCACAGAATTCACTAGCAGGCCTTGGACATGTTTTATGGGGCAACTTAAGTGGGTGGCACAATGTATGCTGTAGGCTCACTAGTAGCATTTACTTTACCAGCCCTGGGTATATGGTATATCAATTTACTAGGGACTTATAAGTAAATTAAATATGCAAATCAGGTATAAGCGAATTTTACCATGTTTTAAGGAGTGAGCACAAGCACTTTAGCACTGGTTAGCAGTGGGAATGGGCACAGAGTCCTAAGTCCAACAAAAAAGAATCCAGAAAAATAGGAGGGGAGAAATTAAAAGGTTTAGCGGAAGACTTCCCTATGGCTAACAGTACCAACACAGGCATGTTGCTGAGAAGTGTCCATAAAGGACTATGTGGACGAGTAAAAAAGTTACAAAAATGTGAATTCTGCCACAGCAGCGCAAACACATGAGAAGGACAAACTCGCTTTCATAACACCACAGTGCAAGCATGTCTTTGAGAGAGGTACAGACATTAATGATCAGATTGCAGACACGTCAATGTAATGATCTGGAATCACCTTATCAATCTGTAGCACAGGTAGACAACCGAAAAAAGTTATTTTGAATCTGCATTATTCCTTTTATTCACAAATATCTCTTTAGGTTGGGTCATCAACCTTTACTAATACTCAGGTAATCATTTGTGCGTATTTAACATGCACAAAAGACCTCTGGTACGAGAGGCCCATCTTGAAGGTCGTAGTAACTTGCAAACACCAGCATGATCTGGTTGATCTACCTTTGCCAATAGCTGTGCGCCAACTGTGATGTCTCCGGCCCACGAGCCCCTCCACTTCTAATGAGGAGTCCGGAAAGGAATCACCAGGCTGGGAGAGATTACGAGCCCTATAGCTAGAGTGCCTCCAACACTACAGTCTTCTGGGAAGGGGGCGTGCAGGGGTGTAACAAACACCCCAGCAGCCCCCATTCTTCAGTATGTGAAGGGTGCCCCCTCAGCTCATCTGTAGAGAGCTGTGAGAGGTTTGCTCTAAAGCAGCTGCAGTGTGCAGCCTGCTCTGAGCTCCTCGGGCTCACCCAGGACTGAAGAGAAAGAAAGTAACGTTACATTGCTTCTCTTCAGTCAGAGCCAGGCCGGAACAAGGATGGGGTGGGGCCCTCACAGTGAGCATTCTCCACAGAGAACTGCTCAGGACCCTGACAAAGGATGGGGGTGGGGCCCCTCAGAGAGAGCATTCTCCACAGGGCACCGCTCTTCTGAGAAGGGAGGAGGCAGCACAGAGCTGACAGGGGCAGGAGAAGTTTTGCAGCTCCAGGAACATGATCTGCTGGGACACATTGAAAGGTAAGCAAGCAATCGAAATGCAATAGGCCTCACATTTGTGAGAGTTAGAGCTATTGACGTAGTAAAGGACAATGTATTTTACCTATGAGTTTTCTGTTTTGAGTGGAGTGAATGGTGTCAAGTGGACATATATGGTTTGGATTGGAATTGTTAGTTGTGGAATTGTGTTCTGTGGATTGGATCTGTGTAGTGAAATTGTTCATTTATTTATAAAGTGTTATATGTGGCATGGTGTGCAGTGTAATTATGTGGATAGTAATTGTGTGGTATTGAGTGTACTGGAATTATGTGGAGCGGGATTGTGTGTCTTGGAGTGGGATTGTGTGTCTTGGAGTGAGATTATCTGGAATGGTATTTTGTGTTGTGTAGTGGTATGCAGTTGAGTTTACTTATGAGGTGTGCTGTTAAATATTGCAGCATGATGTGGAATTTTGTGGTGTAGATTGGCTGTATGTGGCGTGTTGTGTAATTGTGTTATTGGCTTGAATTATGTAGTTTGTTGTTGAATTATTTGGTGTGGAATGGAAATGTGTAGAGTTGAATTTGTGTGACGTGGAAGTGTACGCTGTTGAGTGAAAATTGTGTTGAGTGGTATTATGAGGCATGGTGTGAAGTGTAGTTATGTGGAATGCTGCTATATGGCATAGACTGGATTTATGTGGAGTGTATTTATGCAATATGCAGTAGAGCATTATTATGTGGAGGTAAATTAGGTGGTGCTGAGTGGTATTATGTGGAGTGTAATTATGTTGTGTGATGAATTGTGTGGGGATGCATTGTGGAATTGTATGACGTGTGGAATTATGTGCCATGGTGTGGTGTATAATTGTGCAGAGTGAAATTATGCAGTATGTTGCAGAGTTGTATTTTGTGGAGGGTAATTATGTGTTTTGGAGTTGAGTGTTAATATGTTGTGTGAAGTATAATTATATAGGTTGAAGTGGAATTATGTGTAGTTGAATTGTGTTGTGTGGAGTGTAGTTATGTGGTTTGAAGTGGTATTAAGTTGTGTGTAATGTTATTATCTGATGTGGACATATGTGGTATGGAGGGAGGTGGAAATATGTGTTTTTTTTTATTTTTAGGATTTTAATTATGTGGTATGGAATGTTGTACGGTTAAATTATTTATAGTTGAATTGTGTGGCATGGAATTATGAGATTTTTAAAAGTGCTGTGTGTGGTAGAATGATCATAGCTGCCAAGGTTTCAGATTGCTATGTGTGACATTTTCATATTTTCATTGTAATTATGAGTGACATTTCAACGACTATAAGTGACACTTTCTCGTGAGCAAAATCAAGCAATCAAGAGGTGGGAAACATAAATATCAGAAATTACACCCGTTTGAGCAACTAGAAACTCTAAGAAAGTCACTGAACTAAAGTGCGCTAACAGCAGGCTACTAAAAACTGAGCAGAGTCAGACTGCTTGAATGCCACCCATTATTACAGTTAAATTATGAAAACGTCACACTTACCAATCTGAAACCTTGGCATCTATGAGTGAATCAGTGCAGAAATGTGCTCTAATTAAGGTGTATTCCTCTGCATCCTCATGCTGACCAGCCTGCCAGGTGTCTTTGCAAATTTGCAAGTGCCGAGCAGTTTTCTTTCAACTACATGTTAATGTAACTCTACAAAATAAATACATAGGATGTTCTCTGCAGAAATCAGAGGTTTGCCTGCGCCAGGTTACACTTACTCCATCACTTTAAAAGTTGCAGTTCATTCAAGGTCCAATCAGGCCTCCCATAATGTCGGCTTACTCTGTGTAGAAATGCTGCAAATTTTTTTTTAAAATGCTAATCTGAGGTCAGATTAAACCTTCCAAAAAGAGCTGCTTTCATCTATGAGTAATCAGTCCGTTACTGGGATGCTAAAATCACAGTAAGACCCAGTGACATACCCTCTAGTGCATCCTCATTGATCTTCTGTCTGAGGTAGGGTGCAACTGGGATCTGACATGTTTTAGGACTATGTGGTCTAGACTACCCTGGGCTGAAGTGTTTTGTCCATTTAGTCAGGAGTGTGAGAGGAGGGGAAATTGAGCCTGAAGCAGTATGTGCAGTGGTCCCTCTGATGCTCCCAGACTAGTGTTAGGCCACAACTCCCTGCGCCACGGGAGACACTTAGACCCTCGGTGCAATCAGCTTGTCGGAGGAGCAAAGTCTGTAGGTGCATTAAGAAAACCCCGGCTGGACAGAAGGGGACCTGAGGCCTCTTCTGTGTGTGTGTAAATTTGGCCTCACTGGCCTGTGACCAGCAGGCAGAGGCCAGAACTTGAGAGGCTGGATAAGGCAATATAATAGACTTTTAGAGCATGCCTCTCGATGGACTCTAGTCAAAAGAGGAGCATTAAGGACCACGGGAGGGTCAACAGGCGTTGGATGGCTGCAAGGTGACTGTTCACAGTAACAGGTGGAACTATGAGAGATGACTGGAGGCGCTAACCCTCTGAGGAGCAATAATTCATGGCAGTAAGGGGAGAGGAGGTTATGTCTATGCACTCCAAGAGTATAATGTGCGGTATCAATACAATGTTACCTGGGTACAGTGACGCTTTCGGAAACCATTGTCACACATTTAGCAATTACTCAATGTAACACCCCTAATCAGTGCAGATATATATCTATCGTGCATCTGAAGGAATCAACGCTCTGATAGAGGTAAGAGTTACCAATACACCTAGGTCACAGGAGTTACGGGACCTTCACAATTAACGTTTTTGTTTTTCATTCCGGTATGTCTGCTGCTGAAAGTAGCTATTACCGCCATGTGAAAGTTTTGAAGAAAACAAGTAGGAATCAGCCTGGAAACAGACTCCCACATGCTATTCCTTTAATACTTACTCCTCATTATTTCCGTTCCCCCAATTGTTTCCCCAACAACAAAACAGCAATGAAATTGGGCACTTCAGTGCTGTGATGTCATCTTGATGGAATCTTAGATCCCGGCTCCTCCTTGCAGAGCAGATGTTATTGCACATCGCTCTCCGCAGGGAGGCGGAGGTTATCCCGGGTCACATCACCTACTCCAGAGCTCCAATGCCCTTCTCAAGCCCCTAGCTCCCGCCAGGAACCAGTCCTTGAAGATGTTGCACTCGAAGCGGCTGACATTGTAGGGCTGCCAGTGCATGGTGCACGCGCGCCTGCAACAAATCCTCCCGAGACCTAACTTTATGGACACACTACGGAAATACGGCAAAATGTTGTGGGCAAAGAAAAGGGACATTCATTACAGGACTACCACACAGGCAGCTGTACTGCATAACCAAATTTACTGCATCGCGTTTAGGAGACAGGGGAAGCGCCAGAAAACAGACGGCATCCACATGGAAATAATACTACTCCAGCATTGATTAGCAGCACTGGTACCCGAGGAGGCGCAATGCCTGTTATGCGTGATTTTGCATTTCAGTGCGGTGATGCGGATCACCATACTGAAATGTGTTAGTCTGACGCCAGATGGATGGTACACCCAGGGCTGACTTAGGTGGGGTGGATTTGGAGAAGCTGTGCACGCTAACACTTTTATGTCATGGAGTATAATGTGGACATTTGTCTATTTTTCATTGCAAAAATAATATGGGCTTTTTCTTTACCATCCGGCACTTTTCTGAACAATTTGTTAAGCTAAATTGTATTGTTGCATTGTGTGTGCATGCAGGGAAGAACGAGTGTCTGGCAGACATGCAAAAAATCATCCAACGTCTCAGTATTAATTTCCACACTTCTAAGCAGTAATTCTAATCCTAGAATGAGTTTCATGTTTGCCTTACAATGACAGTTAGTAAAACAAGTATGTACTTTGCGAGCCTGTATAAGTAGCCAAGATTTTAAGGGGACTTGTTTTCATGCAAGGTATTGCTTTTCCCAGTTCACAGAAGGGAGAAAAAACATCTCCAGATAATAATAGGGTTGACAGAATGGTGCGATTGCAGAATATTGATACGTGTGGATCTGGTGAGGGCTGCGGGCAGCAAGTGCTTGATACTCTATTTGCATGAGAAAATACAATATATTTTTTTCATTATCCTCCATTAGTTATTAGTAAGGAAGGGGGAAGACAGCATACGGTTAGTCTTAGGAAGACAAAGAATGCTGTGGTCTGTGGTAGATACCACACAGAAGTCATAAGTATATGTATCAAGAGCTGCCATTGAAAGGAAGTGGAAATGCGCTTTAGACAGTGCCAGTATTGATGGTTACTGAGCGGCTGCAGGCTTCGCTGGGCTGACAGTAGGTGGGGAAATGCTACGCTGTCACTGTAGGTTTAATTTCATGAATTGTGCATTCTCTCTGGTGTTTGTCCTTGGGGTACTTGCTGACTGGTGCTACACATAGGATCAAGTTTGCCTTTGACAGAAGGTATGGTTTAGTGGGGGACATATTGTAAATTAATGTTGGTGTGAGGAAACAAAAATCTCACCCTTTGTACATTTAATATTATTCTGTGCATCATGCAGAGGATGAAAAGTAGCAGGAACAGCTTTGATGCCGTAGAGGCTTGCAGGAAGAACTGTTTTGGGGTGGTTAGTTTAAGATTTTTTTTAACATGTTTTAAACTACTACAGGGGCATTAGGGAGGGCAGCAGCTGAAAGGCTATGTCTTTACTGGTAGGCAGTGGTTAGATGGGGACCGGCCATCAGTCTTTCTGTCGGTGGTGGACAGGGGAGCAGTGGGCGGCGATCACAGGTTCACAGTAACATTCGAGGGGTGGTTTTAAAGGCGGAAGGAAAAGCATTACTGCGGGTATCATAGGGGTGAGAGTAGAATGTAATGGATGCGTTAGTAGCAGGCACAAAGGCTGTGGTCTGTGTTTAGAGGTGGTCAACTGAGCGGGCTTCGCTTCAAGGTGGGTCATCTAGTAGGAGGATCTGTTTGGTGGGCCAGCTGGAGGCAGTGTTATGTAACTTTGCTGGAGGGCGCAGCAACAGTATTTACTGATGTATGTAAATTGCCAGATGAAAGGGCGGATGTGACCAATGGAGGAATCAGAATCCTTTTTTATGGCTGGGGTGAGCCCCTGCAGTATGATGAGACGCTGGAGAGAATGGGGGGCCCCCTCAAGTTTTGTTACGCCACTGGCGGCGTGCGTTCATACTCATCACTTCAGAGCGCTGGCATGTTTCTTAGTGAGGGATAGACATTCACCAAATCAGAACCCCAGAATGTCTGTGAGTGAGGGTTAGGTTCACATTCAATCACATCAGAGTGCAGGCACGCCGAGAGAGGGTCAGGCTCACGTACATCGTGTTAGAGCATAGGCACCGCTTTGAGAGAGGAAGAAAGACAAGACGCGTCTGTAGGAGAGGACAGATCTGCATGCTTCACCCCTAATGCTCACACTTCTTAGTCCATCACCACCCTCTTTTGTACCGCTTTGTTCACCATAAATTGGCAGGGTATGCTCAGACGTGAGTCCCTTGCTCACTTTGCCACTGGATTCAAGCAAGCCTAGCTGAAGACGGCTGTAATGCCAGAAACCGGTCCTAGGAAGCTTGTTTCCGGCCCAGGGAAGGCATGGCTTGGCAGTTCGGGCTGGACTGTTCCCATGAGGCACAGGGTCAGACTGATTTGCATATGGCCATGTCTGAACTGAGGTGGCAGAGTGGGCTAAAGAACAGTGATGGATTAAACCCAGATCTGTTGACTGGGTGTGAGTGTTTGATTGGTTCAGATGCTCCTTCCATCACCACCCTCTTTTGTACCACACTTCTTTGTAGGCAGGACACAAGTCCAGAGTACACACGAATAGATGGAGTCTGCCCACTATTTTCACAGGGTGAATGCCAACCCCCCTGCTAAGTAGTTGGGCTCCAGTGTGGTAAGCTGAACTTGCCTCGGTGTAATTTTCCAACACCAGGACACCTTCAGCAGCCCATCAGCTCTTCTTTTATTGTAGTGCAATCCTGCCAAGGGTCTATCTACAGCCTCACACCTAGATGCCCGCGCAGTGTAGGGGAAACAAAGGCACACAGCTTATCACTTCACCAGCATTTTAAGAAAAACTACGATTCGGAAGCTAGCTTTTGATGTTGTTCAATTAAAGATGAGCATGCACTGTAAGAATGTCAGCCGTATCAGACTGTGTGAGTATTTACATGAATAGCCGTTTAAATACCCATTTTGTTATTTAATTCTTTTATAGATGCCACTTCTTGTGATGCCACGGGCAATGTCATTAACAGTGATGTAACGATGTGATGTCACTTGCATACTGTCCAACTTAGTTAGGCCTCCCACTTCTTTTTTTGAGGATTTATCCCCTGTTATTAGGTTGCAGAGGCAGAGACAAACATGGATCTCAAAAGAGCTCACAAGCCTCTGTGATAGGAAAAGACACCAAGTTACCTCGTCTAACAGGTGAGTGCATGCATTTTGTGTAGTGGGATCTCACCTGTCGGGGGTGTTGATCCTGTTTCCTGCTTTGTTCGATCTACAACTGATTAATAAGAAAAGAAATTTGATTATTTATTGAAAATATTGTCTAGTTTAGAAAGGGAAGACAAGACATGACACAGTGCTTACAGATTTGCATTATCATGCAGAGTAGCTGTTGAATTCCTCAATTCCATGTGTACTTAGCGTATTCCACCCAAGTTTTGACTTGCCATTTTCAGGCCCCAGAGTGGCCCATTCCGCCATTCAACCATCCTCGGAAAAGACTTTCATCAACAATCATGTAATGCTCAGTTTCCCACACAAGTTCATACATAACACGTCCACAGTGATCTCTTCCCTTGTGCTCAAGAGCGGTCTGCAGCAAGCTACCTTCCGCCCCTTTCTGAATTACATCCTGTTATAAGCTCTGCTTCACAGTTCTTCCCTGACAAGATCCTCCTGATTCACATTAGTGCACAACTCTGTACAAAGTCCCTGAAGTCCAGTTAACCAGCTACTACCATCTGTTAGCGGGGAATTCTGAAATTATTTGAGCTTCCTCCAAGTTTAATGCGCTGAACCAGGGACCTGAGCCAGAAATGCTCAACTGGAACATAAACCTAGGCGATTCCCAGGTCACACAACAACCATCTGTAACCCGACCTCAGCTCAGACCTTTGGTGTCCTCACCACCCTGGGCACCCGCCAATGAGTACGCCACACATGGAACTTAGTATGACATGTTTTTATTCATGGACATGTAACTGCGAACTCAACATTCTAAACCAGCCTTCATTTCATTCCACTCTAACAATTAAGTCACAGCTCTTCGGAGATCATATTTTGGTCATAAGAGCACGCAGGACACTACATCTCCCCCTTTGTTAAGTAAAAAAGTAAAAAAGAAATTACAAAATATAGACAAATGTACAATTAGATCTCTTGAATTAATCTTTTTGGTGCTTTAATTGTTCAATCTCATCTTTTTTTTTATTCCAGAGTTTTATATAGCACAAACTTGAGCCGAAGGTATCAGGTATCAGAGAGATTAACATGAGAACCAGTTGTGTTACACAAGGAAACATTATTTTTTTTGTTATGCACGGGGAGAATACGTGATTTGCTCAGAATCACAGAATGTTGAGCGTCATTGCAGCGACTTCAAACCCGGTTCCCCAGATTTGCGCTCAACCGCACTAGTCGTTAGGCCACAACCTCTCCATCTTGTCTTGGAAACTGGGAACTGTCTCCATCAATGTCTACGATCTGCGTTAATGGTGCGGAGGCAACAGCAGTCACAAATGCGTCAGATCCAGAAATGAGAAGAGTCTCAGGTAATAACCTTCCCAGGGCGCTGGGCAGTCACCATGTGTCACTTGAAAAGGTTCTGCATCAAATGAAGCATCGCTTTTCTTTTATTAATCTGCTGGGCGAGCACTCAAACTCCTTTCGTAAAGACGATGCTCTTCGCATGTCGTCTTTTGTCAGCATATGCTTTCATCTTTTGTTTATGAACCAAGTCCTTCTCATGAATTTTCCCTCTCTGATAGATCCACTGAGGTACCTTGGTTGTCAGTGCTTTCCCAAACATCAGTGTTGCAGGACTTTCACCTGTGGTCAAGTGAGGTTTTGAACAAAAAGTTCTAAGGGTATTGTTTAGCACAGTTTTTAAATTGAGCTTCTCAAGAGTAGTGTGATGCACACCTTTCTTTAGTGTAATCATGAAAGTGCTCAACTTGTCAGTTGGCCTGTGGCCACAGAAAGGTGCTCTGGTGATGCTATTAGGAATGTATGACGTTACAACGCATACATTTTTACAACGCATGCACTTACAACGCAGTTTTTACATCGCAACATCCACTACAACGCATTCCATTACATCGCATGACACTACATCGCATTTTTCAAAACTACCTTTACAACGCATTCCATTACATACTACCTTTACAATGCATACCATTACAATGCATACCATTACATTGCCTTTAATGTAAGTATTGGATAGTATAGGGGCAAAAATTACTATTCTAACTCCACGGGGTGCAAGAATTACTATTCTAACTCCAATGGTATGCGTTGTAATGGTACGGGTTGTAATGCCTGCGTTGTAGTGACATGCAATATAGTGTCATGCGTTGTAATGGTATGCGTTGTAGTGCCTGCGTTGTAGTGTCATGCATTGTAAAGGATATTACATTGTAATGCCTGCGTTGTAAGTGTAGTGCGATGTAATGGTTCCATTGTACATGTTGTTTCCCGCTATGAGAAATCTTCGAACTCTCGACTGTTAAAAAGCAGGCCATTGCCAGATTTCAAAATGGCTGGAAAACCTCATGGCACAAATATACCATCTAGTCCCTCAATGACTAGGTCTTGAGTGGTAGATGAGAAGTCTTCAATTAATGTAAATCATGAATACTTGTCCACAATCCCCATCAGGTGTTGTCCATTGTCAAGTGGACCGAAAAAGTCCATGGCTACCCTCTCCCATGCATGCTTCAGGAGTTCTGACATGTTTAAGTTGTGTTCCGTAACTTTTGTAGAAAGGCAGTTGCATAGATGACAGTCCTTTAATTCCTTTTCAACCTGCTCATCAAGCTATAGAAACCAGACTAAGTCTCGGAGAGCTTGTTTTGATGCAACGATTCTACGATGTCCTTCGTGGGCCACTTCAATCATTTTGTGTCGCAGACTTTCCGGATTCAAGATTTTGACTCTCGCAGTATAACTCCTTCCTGAGGTATGGGCAGTTCACCCTTGACATTTTTGTATTTTTAATATTCACCATCACTGTTGATAGGTCGAGGGTGTTGGTTCCACAACTGATGTGTAATTATATCCTTCAACTTTAGCATGTAACTATCATGGCTCATGGTAGGGATAATCTGAGCTAGCAAAATGGCAGCTGTTGTGTTTGATTTTACAATGAAATTGAAAAAGGTTTCAGCTGTCTTGGATGGATTACTGTGACCCAGTATAGGTCACTCTGGAAAAGCAGGGTTGTGGTCCTTCACTGGATGATGCACAATGTTATAATTGTACTCCTGCAATTGTAGTCCCTATCGTTCAATATGAGGAGACATCTTGGCCTTTGAATCGCCAAATATAGTCAGTAAAGCTTGATAATCAGTTACCAGCGTAAAAGGCCTTCTGTACAGGTACACCTGTATATATTCACAAGCCCATGCCATAGCTCAGCTTTCTTTTTCAGGTTGTGAATAAGGACACTCTGTTTGCTACAAACTCCTATTTACATATGCCACAATAGGCCATGGAGCAATTAGGTGTCCACTGTGCTATGTAAGGATTGCGCCTAACCCAACTGGGCTAGCGTCAACAACAAACTTTGTATGAAGTTTCTGAGTGAAATATGCCACTTCAGTAGCATTCTCAATGGCTTGTTTGATTTTCTTAAAACTTTTCTCACATTCATGTGACCAATGAAATGAAACATTCTTTTTCATCAAGTCTCTTAATGGAGCACTTACAGGGGCAAAGTCTCATTTGTATCTGGAAAATTAACTGGCCATGCCAAGAAATTCATGCACCATAGAAACATCTTATGGGGGATCAGGATTTGACATTGCTTGCACTTTAGCAGGATCGATTGTCATTTTAAAAAAAATAGATTTTAATAGCATTTTCAGTAGTACAGGTATCAACCATCGGGACTTGGTATCATGTGATGGTATACACTTATTATGCAGTAAGATGTTGCACAAGAAATCATATTAAAAACATGATAAATCACTTATGTAAGGCATTTGTTCACCAATCCATGATCAGTGTAGCTCATCCCTCGCAACTTCATAACAATTTTAGAACCGTCGGCAGAACCGAGTGTCATACCCCCATTGAAAAAATATAGCCAAACAATTTTAGCTTTGTTTTATGGAACTCACACTTGTCTGTATTCAAAGTCAAACGTGCATCAGCAAGTAAACAACATACTTGTGTGAAACCAATATATCATCGCTATAATAGAACGCATTTATGACAGGCTGTATGATTCATCAAATGATGTTTTGAAAATGCTCTGCAGCCGATGACTCACCAAAACGTAGTCTTTTGTATCAAAACAAATCAAAATGTGTAGAAAATGTTGTTATGTACCTGCAATTTTCTTTGAGTTCCAACTGATGATAACCTTTATTCAAATCAAGGTGAGAAAAGATCTTTGCGTCATTTAGTTGCATTATCATGTCAGCAATGTGTGGACCTGGATGTCGTTCTTGTTCAATTACCTTGTTTGCCTGACGCATGTCTACGCATATGAGTACACCTCCTTCACTGTGCTTTTTTGGGCACTACCACTATGGGAGATACTCCTGGCGTTGGACTAGTAGAACACTCAATGATATCATGCTAAAGTAATGATTCAAGTTATTTTTCAAAAATGTCTGGTAAATAAAAAGCAATTTGCCTATGTCTTTGAGCAACAGAACGGATGTCCTCATTAATATTCAACTTTACTTTCATGGTTTTAAGCTTTGCCGTATCATGAAACAACTAAGGGACTTGACTTACTATTTCGTAGTGATCATTCTTGTTGAAGTTCACAGAAATCTGCCCCATATCAGCAGCTGTGCTGAAACTGAGTAGAAAAGGGGTTACCCAAAAAAACTTCTAAATCATTCAAAGAAACGTGCAAGATTCACCCCTAGGGAAAATCTCCTTCAGAAAAAGGAAAAAGGTGAACTAAATAAATTGGTGTGTGTTACAACTTTTGGGTCACACACGAACCAATTCAAACGTATTATTTTGAATAATTGGTATCTATTGGAAAATTTGGAACATTCGTTGGAAAAACCCATTTTCGCCATGCGCAAAAACATGAGCATTGGCCAACAATTGATAAAAGCAGACAGCTACATCCCCAAACAGAAGAGTGACTTGATAGCACAGTGGAATTTAAAACCTATATGCAGGCACCATAAGTGTGGCAATTGTGTATCATGTTCAACTACATTGGAAGGTAACGTGTTTGACCATGACGGGGTCAAATGGAAACATAAGATGTTTACAAATTGTAAGACCAAGAATGTAATCTATGCCGTGGTGTGTCCCTGCAACAGAGTGTACATTGGCAAAACTTGTCAACCAATAAATGTACGAATCACGCAACATCGTTCAAGAATCAAGAAAAAAGTAGTATCTGCACCCATGGTTGAACATTTTTTGAGTAACAACCATGGGGAAAATGATTTCAAGTGGACAGTACTTTCATGGGTTGATCCTAAACATCAATCACCAAATGTTGAGGCTGCACTTTTGCGTAAAGAGGCGTACCTAATTATGAGGTTTAACAGTGTAAATAATGGTCTGAATTGTTTGAGTGAAGTGAATAGGATATAATTCCCTCCCACACTTCTAATCTATAAATAAAACCCAATGTCGTTTTTTTGTACAAATACACAATGTTCAATATGAGCACTACAATTCCCATAATTCATAGCTGTCACATTGCATGCTTCTGACATGCTTGATTGGTTTTTCACATCACGTGACCGGATTGTGGATTGTTTTACCACAACCGCGCTTGCTCGCTGTTGCCCCAAACCGCTGGCGATAGAAATTGACATCACGTCAAGTTCAACAACTAACGGAAAGACGCTTGCTCCGCACTTCCAGTGCAGACTCGATTCCTTAATCTAAAACAACGAGTCAAAATGCTGATTCCCTCGCGTTGGTTTTTACAGGATACAGTCTCTGGCCATTTAATAGAAGTAACTACCTCCCGCCTAACTGACGTCTTGAAACAAGTATAGAAATTGACACCGCGTCAAGTTCTACAACTAACGGTTAGACGCTTGCTCCGCACTCCCAGTGCAGACTCGATTCCTTTATCTAAAACAACGAGTCAAATTACTGATTCCCTCGCGTTGGTTTTTACAGGACACAGTCTGTGGCCATTTGATAGAAGTAACTACCTCCCGCCTAACTGACGTCTTGAAACAAGTAAGCCATTTGCCGTCCTTCCGCGGCTCTTAGCGTGTAAGTCAGTGCTTGCTTTCGGTTGTTGTATTAAAATTCCGCCCAATATTATTTTTCAGATACACAAAGAGCATTCGACATTGGGAGTTTATTTAACTCGTTCTTCGAGTTTTATTTGGATGTACCGACAAAAATGTAAGGTAAACTCATTAGATTCTGACTTCGCCCACAGACTCGGGTGCAGTCTACATTTCTGATTTAGTATACTCAAACGATATTTCACTCTTTCGCAGGTTGACACCCACGCTAACTGATGACATTCTAAAAAGACCAAGAAATCCCTGGTCTTGCAAGGTATGCTGCATCTTTTGATGCGTTTTCTTTAAATAGTTACCTTGATTCAACAAGAGACGACTCTCTAAAAATACCCCCCCCCCTTTTTCTCTTTCTATAAACAGTTCCTGTGGATAGGACTTATCCTGCCCTGAAGAGAGTCCTGTGATTAATACAGTGGGACTCGAAACGCGTCGGCATTTAGTTATTTATTACTTGTGCAAATTTTGCCATCGGCATTCGTCACATTCCTGGTGTCAAACAATATCGAACTTTAGCAACATTGGAACAGGAATGTTGGGTGGTATTAAATAAGGTTTACCCCCTGGAAATCAAATTATGGGTCAATCGCAGTTCTTATGTACTGTTCTTTGGCAACTGTTTAATGATATGTTCAATTTGATTTGTTTTTTGAGAGCACATTTGTATTGTATGTTTATTCCTTACACATTATTTGTATATATTGTTTTTTCTTTTTCAACAATGATGTATGGTATAATGTGAAGTTGATGATGATCTCTCCCTGGCTTGAAATGTTTAATGTTTTATAACTCAACAAAAAGTAAATGACATAAATCAAGTGTTTGGGTGAACTAATAAATGGTGGTTTACCCTTCTTTATGCATTAATTGTTTCTTCAATCACTAGCAGAGGCATAGGTAAAATTCCCCTTTCGTATCACTTAAAGGCCCAACCTACCCTCTTTCCCCTAGGGCCAAACCCCTCCTTTTCTTTAATGAAACTGAGTGGAAAGGCAGTAGACACTGGGCCTTGAAGCAAATGTCTGGGTGCTTGTACCTTTGTTTTCTTGTGTTTCACTGTCACAGCAAATGAACCTTAACTTTTTAAGGGGGTTAATGCAGCCCATGTATGCACCTTGATTTTTGATGGTGTAAGTTGCGGTAATGGAGACAAGTCATCATATTTATCCTCAGGCATAATGTTTATTGATCCGCTACTGTCCATAATGAAAGGTATCAAACAACCATTTATTTTCAGGATAATCTTCAGACAATTTTTTTTTTTTAAACCTTTATTGAATTATTCAAAGCATTACAGGTGCAGGCCTACAACCACAACCACAGGGGCCGGCCGCAAACTTAGGGAGTAGATTCAGGTAGCATGCACATATATACGACCGCGTAATATTAACGAGACAAGCATAGCATGTGATTGTATGTGCCACTAAGCGAAGGATATCAAAGGTTTCATTTTTTTTAATTATGAAGAAGCAGTAGTGGCTGCACTATCGATGGCGTCACACCATGGAATAAAATTAAGAAGAGATGGGGGGGGACGTACGCCGCATTGCAATCAGGACCAGGTGATGAACAATACGCCCGCCGAGGCTGACAAGGAATAAAAACAGTATATTAGCGAGCGATTTAGCTAGAGCATCATCCCGAAAACCCACCCTCCGAAGACAGTGAGGCATAGGTAAGTATAGACGCCAGATAGAAAAAGAAATGAGATAAAGAAAGACAGCCAACCTACTGAAGAGGAAGGAAAGCCCCACCAAAAGAGAAAAAGAGGAGAAGAAAGAGACCATAGAACAAAACAAACTAAAACAATAAACCCCCCCTCCAGCACCCGCCACCCTGCACCCCTGTAATGGCTACGGCCAACCCCACTAACAGCGTGCCTTACGCCCCGGAACTGCCCTAAAGAAAGGAAAGAAAGCGGAGGAGGAGAGCAATAGGCACACTCCCGGCCCCCATTACCCCCCACCAGCAGCAACCTCCCCAAAATTCAATGTCGACTGTTAAAGCGAGTACTGAACACATACATGGGGAGAGCTCCAACAAAAACCTCCCATCTCCCAGTAATATACACAGTGCATATCCGGCATAAAGCACATAGAAGAGCTAACCCCGAATGTCAAAGTCAACCCTGACCAGTTCGGTTCTTCACGAAGGCCCATGTTGCCCAAGCCACAGCAATCACGAAGAAAGCGAAGCATCCAAGACAGTTCAAGACAATGGCGACGGTTCGAGGAGAGGAGACAAGATGGCAGCATCCGAAAATTCGACAATAGAGGATGAAGAAGGAAGACGAACCTCTCCGATAGTCACTGAAGAACTGTCCGTGGCGGTAAAAACCTTTAGCAACAATATTCCGTCGAACAGGAGTGGAGCAGGGAAAGCCAACGACGATCACAAGTGCACCATCCATGAGGCCAGAGTCATCAAAATAGGCTAAAGCAGGCTTCCACCCGGGATCTCTAAATGGTACGGAGAATAATCCACGTGGTCCAAGGCATGCTGACAGCTTGTCGGAATATCCACGTCCAGTTCCAAGTGTACGGTATCCAGCATTACAGACATTCGTTGGCACAGGACGGCGAAGTGAGAGCGGAGCGCCCCAATGGCGGCCATTACGGACCTCAGCGATGGTGTGCCATCAGTCCCCCCCATCTCCTCCGGCATGAGACGAGGCAGGATTTGGACCCCTGAAACACCGTCCAGGAGTCAGGCGCACACGGAGCTGATGACAACAGCGAGTGCTCACACAACAGGCAGAGTCGGTATTTTGCCATTCGCGGGGGCCAGCCCGTCAACCCCGGCTCCCCAGGGGGTCACCGGGCATAGGACCCCGGATCGCGGTCACCGATATCACATGCGTCACTGTGCCGTGTCCTTGGATTAAGCCGGTCACTCAGTTGCCAGCTGGAATTAGAAGGAGTGGACCGAGGTCGGGAGACCGGAAGCAACCCTGGTCCCACAGCCGATGTTGATCACTTCCAGCCCGGATGGGCCAGAAATCGAGGTCCCGGCGGAAGCCCTGGAATAGGCCGAGAAGTAAATTCGGCGTAACTTCGTCACCCGGTAAGTTGGAAAGTCCGGGTTTGCACCGCAGGAGTCAGAAGCCCTTCATACGTGTGGGAGTCCGGCGTGTGTGAAGGATAAAAGGCAGGATATACGAGCTGCCGGTGGAGGTCGGCGGGGCCGGGAGCTTATGTGGCCATCTTGGATCGTGGCGTAGCTCCTCCGACTTCAGACAATGTTTGAATGGCTTTGATGCTTTGGCATGTCGAATTTTATTTGACTGACATTTTTCTTCACATACGGCCAATCTAACATGCTCATACTTTTCTGAGGCAAACTTCGACATGGCGCAACCATCTTCTTCACTTTCACTTGATACAGAGAGAGAAGAACTGTTTCACAATGGTTTATATGACAATCAACTTCATTTAGAATCGATTTGTCTTAACAGATGTTGCGGCTTGGCATTATGGGTGCTCGTCGAACGTTCCTTCTGGAATGGTCTGGTGGCCATTTTGTCTTCGTGCTGTGACAAACTCACTTTTTACTTTGCTTTAAAGCTCTTCACAAAATGGTTTTCCTTCCCACCGCCTTTAGACATCTTTCTAACAGCTGGACATTTATCTTCATGTGGAAACAAAACTCCACATCTAAAACACAACTTCTTTTTAAGTGTTGACATCCCTTTGTATTCCTCAGTCTTTTGCTTTGGTTTACTTTTCAAACTCATGACTCATTCATTCTGGATACCCCTTGGCTTCATGTCAGTGGCTTGCCTATCAGCAAGCTCTTCAGCTCTGGAAACAAATAACACTCGCTCCAGACTGAAAGCTTCTCTCAGCATTTGTCCTCTGAACGAATCTGACAAGCATCCATCAATAACTCTAAGATGTATAACTTCTTGATCATGAAATTCATTAAACGTACAGTGTTTGATGAATGTGTTGAGTCACTCCACAAATTCATCAATGGTTTCACCAACTTTCTGTCAATCTTGACTGAAAATAGATCTTTCATATTCAGCACTGGACATTGGAATAAACCTGAGATGCAAAGCTTCTTTAATGTGACAGTATGTCACTGGTTCGTCAGTTCGTTGTATTATCTTTATGACTTTTTTTACACCATCACCAACAAGATTTTTTAGGTATTTGATATTCTTTTTATCAGTCTCTTTCAAGTACATGAATGAAATCTTCAAATGTCTCTATCCAAACAAAGCTTCTATTGTCAATTTTTAGCTTTCTAGCGGTATTGAAAGGTGGTGGTGGTTTCAGGAATGCAGTAGCGTTGTAGACCAGTGTGAAACTTAGTGAGGTAGAAAGTAGCTTTCTTTCTGACACTGCTTGATCCTCACTGCAGGCTTGATTGTGCAAACTATGCCTGAGCCCTTGCAACATGCAGGCCCCTGGGCCGTCTTGGACTGGAAAAGTGGCTTCTTTTTTTCCTGCCATCTGAAAAATGTCACTATTCCGAAAGTCTCTCTCTGCTTTTTATTGTTCAAAGACCTGTGAAGTTGTTCTGAGCCCCACTTGGCAGTTTTTGTGATCAGCACAATCTTGGGAACGTCTCCATGAGCAACTTAACCAAGGGCAGTGGTAAAATGACTCTCTTTGAAGGGTTTGGTAAGTCAATTATTTCTTCTTCTATAGACATTAATTTGCACTTCCTGATACCTGGTTTATGTCCACTGTGCAGCGCTTCTGTTCCCAGCATTATTTAGCAATTTTCGGTTATCAATGACTGATTTTTGAACACCTGGCTGTATCCACCTTCAGCGTTAATACTCCATATAATGTATGACTTTATCTTGTGTGTCAGCATGGTACCTTTATGTATGGCCTGACCAGAAGGTTCTCGGCCAAGAACGTGTAGATTCTATGCAGTGCTTTTGTTATTTTTAACTGCTTCATAGCAGCTGGAGCTGCGCTTTGATTCCACATGCATTAAGCGTCGATTCTGTACTACAACGACAGCACACGTGGCACGCACAAGCAGTTTGCTTAGGCCACAGCAAGCTCTGTAGGAGAGCACTGTCGATCTTTGTGTTACTCATCCCCTACCTCGTCACCAATTGTAGCATTCTCCCCAGCCTGGGTACCCGCCAATGACTACACTACACACGGAGCTTAGTATTACATGTCTTTATTCGTGTGCGATTAACTGCGAACTCAACATTCTGAACCAGCTCTCATTGCATTTCGCTCTAAACCTTACATCACATCTCTACAGACTACATCAGGAGCAAAAAAGGTTCAGTCATTGCTAACTTGCAAAGCACTACAAGACCCAATACCCCTTTCCACATTGTACCGTTCAAAGGCGTAGGATTCATTTGTCCACCAAGCACCACAATCAATAGACCACCTAGTAACGTTTAACTGTTTGACAGAGAATGAATTAAAAGATATTTGAGGTACAGCTCATTTGTTTTGTTCAGCTACACAACACTTTTACCTCAAAATTCAGTGACCTGGCATTTACATCGCCAAAGTAAATGTCAGTCAGTCAGTCAAAATAGCTTTATTTCGATAAAAACATATCTTAAAAGCTGTATAACAAGAATAAAAAGCTATATTATTAAAAACGCAATACATTTGACAAATAGTTAATATACCCTAATCGACTGAATACCACAATTCATTAAAAACTTATAATAAATAATTAAAATAGCATTTACAGCATAAAAAAATTAGAGAAAGTGCAATTCACAAAGTGCGGAGAACTCATAGCAGCAAGAATACTTAAGGATTGGCATTCAAGATTCTGGCTCTAATATTCCACGCCCATCTCTGGAATTTGGCCAAACCACACGCATAGAGGGCTCATGCATCAGATCTTAAAATGCACAGCGCCACGAGGAGGCTACGAGTACCTAACTCCTTGCAGAGTGGTTTAAGCCAACATTCGCTTGGCGCTTTGTAGGCTGGACAAACGAACATGACATGCGCTATTGACTCAAGATTAGCCTCACAGCTTGGGCAGGGGGCTGGTGTCTGGTGGGGAGCCTTCCATTGCGCAGTCATTTCGCAAGTGAGGAGTGAACCAACCCTGAACTAAAAAAACAGAGCTCTGTCGTAAGTTTTTTGTATGACATCCAGGTATGGTTCGTAGCGAGTGAAATACTTGTGTTGCAGGAACTCCTCTGACAACCTGCCTAATTTAGGATCAAGGAAACCCTTGTTACTAACCCAGGACCAGTAAGCCTTCTTGAGTTCTTCCTTCCGTGGAGCAGTTCTATTTGCTCATACCTCTTTAAGATCAAGGTCATACAGTAATGTTTTTAGGTCCTTTAGCCATTTAATTTTATGCCACCCATCCATATTCATTATTTCTCCTAACCCCGCTGCATACTTTATCCGGTCTGGTGTCCGCCACATGCGGGCCCACAACAGGAGGGGGCGAAGTCTTGCTAGATCTCTAAATGAGTGGCACCCTAGATCTTGTAGTAAGGGCCCGGTGGGGGTCCTCTGGGGCAGCATCATAGGTTCTTTTAAAAATTTGTTTTCTGATTTCACAATTTGCTCTGAATTAGAAAAGCCCCAGAGTTAGGCTCCATAAAGAGCCGAGCTCACTCCTCCGGCCTTATAGATGTCGATAGCAGGGGCGATAGGTCTACTTGTTGTAAGCCGGCATCGTTAATTCCCAACCCGAGGCTGACGCGTAGAAGCACGAAGCACTTGGCAAGCGAACTGTTCTATTTGGTCCGGCCCAGGCGGAAGTGAGGTGTCTCATTTGCGGATGTACTTCCGGTAGTGCTGTTGGTGAATTGTACAGAGTAGGGAAGGAGTGGAGGCGTCTGGTGGGACCTAGTGCCACCGAAGTCATACACTCTACAGATGGATAGTTACGCTAAACCGGAACACAGTTAACGTTTGCAGCACCAACGGGAAAGATCCAACAGCGAACAGATTCCTCTCTCTGACACCGAAACCTCCAACCTAGCCAGCATGTCGAAGAGGGCATAAACATCAAAGAAAGACTTGCCGAACGGGGAAAACGGAATAACTTACCTGCAAAAGCGCCACAACATGCCACAGCTTGCCAGGCTTCACAGCCCATGCCGCCACCGCCGAGAGTCACCTTCCCTGCAGTTTGGACGCGCCGCCGCTCCGGGACTACGAATCCCGGCAGCCTACGCGGCGGCGCGCGTTGTGACACCGCGAGGGCGCCAGGGGAGGCGCACAAAAGCGCCGCAGGACCAGCTTCGCGGGACGCCCGGGGCGAAGCCCGGGCAAAGGGCGGGCCCTCTTAGGCCCGAGGAGGCCCGAGGAGCCTGGCCTGGGCCAGACACCCTGCTCGATTGCGAGTAGCCCAAGGACAGCGAGACTGCATAACTGTAAGTTGGCTAAATATTGAAGTAACCCACCATTGTGAGCCTGTAAGATATTGATATACCGAGATTGGTATTTGTACCTGGTCGAAACTTTCACCTGCTTCACTGTTGGATATCTATTGGGCCTGCTATGAACTGCCCAGAGACCAGAAGCATGGCAGCTGCTGGAGTAAAGAAACTGACTGGCACCCTAGACGATTTTATCGTCCGCACTCACGCCCTCATTGATGAAGGGATTATATTGATGGACAGAAGGGTGTCCCAAGATTTAGCCATGGCAAAGCGTTCCTCTTTAGGCCATATTGCACAAGCCTGTACTCCTAATAGTCTATCTGCTCCAAACACACTTGTAATGGTACACAAGGATGGGGGCTGTAATGTGCCAGCCTCCCAGGAAGGCCTGGAGGCAACCCCTAATCTCTCCTTATTGGTGGAAAGCGGCCCGGCTGCTAACGAGACTGAAAATATAACTACAGCTAGTACCTTAAATGAAAGGGGCAGGAAAGAGGGGGAAATCCCTAAACAAAAGAGTAATAAGCAAAAGTCCATTAAAACTACCACTCGAAAAGGGGAAAAAGCCCAGATCGGTAAAAATCACGATCCAATTCAGTTGGATCCGATTTCCTTGAATGTCAGCACCAATTTAGATGTTCATACTCATACTAAGGACATCACGGGTGGGCCTCAGGCAAACGTGGGCTTAACATTAAGTCTGCCAGACGAAACTGTCTTAGATAGTAGCTTGGAGGGAATTATGGAACTAAGCGGGGAAGTTGACAATCGAGCTAGAGGGAGTGAGGACAGTAGTAGCCTAATCATGGTTAACAATAACATCTTTGAAATGCTAAAAATCCTCTTAGAACCGATTGAGGTTAGGCTACGCTGTTTGGAATCTATACTGAATAATATCCATAAAGATATTAGTGCCCCTAGCTTCAATTTGAACAATAAAGTTCCACAAAAAAAACCGATTACGAATAGGCCACCCACAGCTGCTAAAAGCGTCCCCACCACTAATCTACCTCCAAAACCTACCACTAATCTACCTCCAAAACCCATACCAACACCTAAAAACCCAACCACAACTCACAAAGTAGCGCCACTCACACAAACTCCCAAATCACAACAGGATAAAGATAATTTAGAAAAAAGGGAGTTGCGTAGAAACATACACCTACCCCCAGAAGCTGCACCTTATGTTGTGGTTCTCACCGGAGTCCCTCAACCGGATGCTAAATCAAATGAAAATAATGGGGGACTTGTAAATAAAACAATACATTGGCTGAATGATAACTATCCTCTCCCCCCAGCCATCAAAAGCAACATCCTGATGGTTGAAAGGGCTCCATGGGTTGGGTATAATAAAAAAAGGACACACGGTGACTGCGTGGTGATAACATTTGAGAACCCACGCACTGCTGAATTTATCACAACGAGGCCCCCAAGAAATCATGGTCTGTCCATTGTGGCTAGGGCATTATATTACTTCTACCCTGAGGGTGAACACCCGGATAATAGGTGGAGTTGGACCAGGGAAAATCGACACCAAGGTGGTAATAATGGTCAGGCTTTTGAAAACAACTACCATAACACACCGTGGAATGGGAGGTATGATGATGGTTGGAATGTTGTGAAACATAGAGGGAGGCCTCCTTACTTTCGCCCACAAGGTTATGACCCAGGATGGTTAGGCAATCTGCAATTTCCTCCGATCTTTCCGTGTTATAACCGGTTTGATTGTTTGGAAGCGGTGGACTGACTCCCCAAGATCAAGGAAGATGCCCTGATGACTAATAAACCTGTGGACTCGGGTCTGATAAACCGTTCTGGGTGTGAAGAAACCCTAGAAACACGAGTGGGGGATGGGATTATACAAGGGAGCCAGGTCAGACAAGTTGGTGTCATTGTAGACATTTTACCCGCAGAAAAAGATTATTGCAAGGTGGTCTTTTGGAACGTGGCAGGATTAAAACAGAAGATTACCAATCCATCCTGGGACGATGCCATTACCGACGTGGGTATATTAGCCCTTCAAGAAACTTGGGCCACCACGCCGATACATCTAAATGGCTATAAAACTTACTTTACCCCCGCGGTGGGAGGAGTACACGGAAGACCCAAGGGAGGGTTGACTGTATATATATCCAATCTCCTAGTTTATGATAAAATCTCTTTTTCCCCTGGATCCAGTTACTATCAAAAAATTGTGATAGACATAAGGAAGGGTCCAAAGATGGTTCTTTTTAACTTTTACAATAACTGTTTAGGTAGCATGATTAAGGATGTACTTGCTACACTAACCTTAGATATGCAATACGAACTTGATATGAGTAAAAGGGGCGAAGTTATGTTATTATGGGGGGGTGATTTTAATTGTACTCTTTGTAAAAAGGGTCAGAAGGGTATTTGCGGTTTAATGCTGGAACAAGATATCAACCTGACGCATTTTGAACATACCCTACTAGGTGATTTATTAAACGAGATGATTTTTAATTTTGATTTTGGGTTTTCAAATGAGTTAGCCCATCACACAACGTCATTTGTTCCAACCTTTGTTGGGTGGGGGGCCTCATCTATTATTGATTTTAGTTTATGTACGCAAAGCTCTGCGGGTAGATTGATTAGCGCGAGTATCATGGACTTACCACTGAGTGACCACCTCCCACAGGTATTAAAAATGGAGAACCTATTTGTTGTACCCGATAATAGAGAATGTCCCAACCAAATGGTCCAGGATGTGAAGCTGGGTACCCAAAATGGTTATAACCTTAAATGGAGTAGAGTGGTTCCGGATGATTTTCTGTTTAAAATATTGAGTAAGTGCATGAGTAGTTTTTCGATCTGTTTATATGAATATGCGGAGAGTAGCGAAATAATAACCCATTTTAACATCATCTCTACCACAATTAAGGAAGCACTGTGGGTTGCAAGGAAAAATTCCCTAAAGTCCAATAGGAAATGGTTTGATAAAAAGTGCACTAAAGCCTTAACAAAGCTTAGACATGCAATTCATAAAAGACCACGGGATGTAATCTTAATTAGAATTGCAAGGAGGGATTATAATATAGCATTGAAGGACAGGAAGGCCTCGATAAAAAGGGAAGCATGGGACAACTTATGTGCGGCGTCACAATCAAAGGATCCGGCTGCTTTTTGGAAGGTCATTAACACCCCCCTCCTATATGAACAAAAAGCACGCATGGAAATCGCCGTTTCAGAAGATGAGTGGGTGGCTCACTTTTCCTCCCTCTATAGGGTTGTGGAATCACCCTTGACACAGGCCAGGACGCAGTGCTGCTAAATTTAGATACATCTAAAACCCTGGTTGTAACCCTTCCTGAAGTTATTGCAAGCTTGAAGGCGACTAAGGGGGGTAAGGCGGCTGGACCAGACGGCATACCAGCTGACCTCTATAAGGCTAACATCGAATTATGGGGGCCACTGCTAGTCCAGCTATTCAATGCTGCTTTGGCAAATAGTCCAATTCCTACTTGGTTTACATCGGTCATAGTCCCAATTTTTAAGAAAGGGGACAGGCTAAGCTGTACCTGCTATAGGCCAATTTCCCTATTGGACTCTTCCATAAAAATTTTGGGGAGAGTGATTTTAGCTAAATTGCAAAGCTGGGCTGAAGATAATGGGGTGTTAAGTGATTTTCAATTTGGGTTCCAAAAGGGTTTAGGGACCATAGAGCAAGGATTGAATCTGTTCACCTTGCAACAGAAGTATATAAAGGTCAAAAAACAACGTCTATACCTCACATTTGTTGATTTATCATCAGCTTTTGACTGTGTGTCACATAATAAACTGTGGTCAATTATGGCCGAACTGGGGGTAGACAATGCTATTATATGCTTTCTGAGAGATCTATATTCCGGGGCCACCGCAACTGTCAGATATGGGAAAAATGGTGAATGTAGCAGACAATTAGGGATTGGTCGGGGTGTGCGCCAAGGGTGCGTTCTAGCCCCCTTTTTATTTTTGTTATATATAAATGGAATGGAGAAGCACCTCGTGCAGGAGGGCAGGGACATGCCTATGGTGGGAGGTAGGCCTGTCCCTGCCCTGATGTACGCTGATGATGCTGTTTTGATGGCACGCACCCCAATGGCTTTACAAACTTTGGTTACATCCTTTAACAGTTTCATGCTTGGTTTAGATCTGAAAATCAATTGTTCTAAAACTCTGTCTATGTATTGTGGGTCAAGAACAAGCAAGCATCTGAAGCCAATTTTTATAAATTCCAATCCCTTAGAAAGGACCCCCACCTTCCCATATCTGGGGATATTGTTTCATAAAAGTGGCTCATGGACTACTGCAATTCATGCCAGATCTTTGTTATTTACCAAAACTATTATGGCCCTAAAATGCTTTATGAAAAAATTAGGAAAAAAACCCATAAAGGAGATTTTAACTGTTTACAATGCGACTTGTTTATCTGTAGTTACCTACGGTGCAGGATTGTGGGGTTACTCAAATATTAGCTCAATTCAAACCATGGAAAATAAGTTTTTATGCCACATTCTGTCCGTGCCCGAAAGTACCGCAACGATGATATGCCATGCTGAATTGGGAATACCTTATGTTACTGATACTATTAAAATTCAGCCAATCCTTCTTTGGCATAGGGTTTGGACAAATGATGAATGTGTTGTTAACCGGGCTATTTTAAAGGATATTTTAGCATTGGACAATATCAATGACTTTAAATGGATATGCTACGTCAGAAACTTTCTTGAAAAATTAAGTTGCCCCCAATACTTTGAGGATCCACAATCAATGGCATACATACCTAGAAGAGATTTGAAAAATCTGTGTATGTCGTACCTCAGGGAAAAAAGACATATAGAGGAGGCGAGAAAAAAGACTGTTTCTGCCCACCAGGACATTTTATGTGGAGAGAAATTACAGCCATATTTATCATTGTATATGTCCAACAATGAACGCTTCCTTTTGACCCGGTTTAGATTTAATATTGTTTTTAGGACATTATCCTTCCCTGTGATGAATTGTTGGTCGAAGGATTTATGTCTTTGTCCATGTGATGATGTATCCCCACAATCCGATATACATATATTATTTTTCTGTAAATTTTATACTCTCTTCCGAAGGAAACTCATCATCCCTATCCTTAAAGATTTAAATGTATATAGATGTCGCCTAGCGTTTTTAGAGTGCCAGAAAATGGAAACTGTTTTTATGGTAGCCTCACTTGCTGAATTTTTAAAATCAGTTTTTAAGTGTCGTAAATCAATTCAAATGGATTAATTTTTCTATATTGTACACATGAACTTAATTTTGGTGTTTTCTTTTTCTTTGTGATTTTAAAAATGTTTACTTGACCCCTTGTAAATTGTACCTTTCATGCTACTTTTATGGTTATTCTTCATTTATAACCGAATAAAGTATTTCTGAATCTGAAGTGCGGTGCTCTTTAAGTATTGCCCCCGCTACCCTTTTATGATTCAGAAGCATTTTTTGGGTGTGAGAACTCCAGAGCATGGAGTCAGAGATGCGGATACCCAGATAATCAAACATGGTGACCCTCTCTAACGGGACTGAATTTAGTGCTGGTGGAGTCCTAAGATTTTTTGGGGAATTCAACACCAGATACTTTGTTTTCTCAGAATTAATGACCAGTTCTATGTTGGTGCAAAATGACTGAAAGCTGTCCAACAGACTCTGCAGGCCCCTCAGGGTCTTAAAGATAAGGAGGGTGTCATCGCCGAACAGGAGGGTAGGAATTTTTTCATCCGCCAGAGCTGGAGCGTCAGACGGTATTCGCTGTAGATGTTCAACCACCCCATTCACATACAAAGAAAATAGGGTGGGAGCTAAAACACAGCCCTGGCAAACACCCCTGTTAACCGATATTCTGGTTGTCTTCTGTCCTTGAGAACCCCATCTCACTTGGGCATAATGGCCTTCATGAAGACGCACCAACATGTTTAAGATGCTCTGCTAACACCTGCCACAGGCGCCCCCGGGGGACCAGGTCAAAGGCAGTCTTTAGATCAATAAATGGGAGATAAAGACCGCTCTTGCCTATCTGCACCACCTTCCAATGGAGGAGGAGTAACCTGAACAGCTGCTCGATTGTCCCGGTGCCAGCCATAAAACCTGCTTGGTAGTCAGAGAGGATCCTATTTTCATCTGCCCATTCCAAGATCCTCTCCAACCCCACCCTCCCAGCAACCTTTTGTACTGAATCAATCAGACTTATTGGGCGACAATTGACAGGGTCGTACCTGGCACCCTTTTTATAAATAGGGACGACCTCTGCTCCTTTCCAGGAATCTGGAATTTGAGAGCTGTTATCGATGGCATTAATTAAGATGGTAATTTTGCCAATTTTGCGTGGTCTGCCCGAAGGAGATCCCCGGGGATGCCATCTGGGCCTGCTGACTTTGCTGGGACTATGCGCCACTTCAAGTTCAGAGAAAGGATAGCTGTTTGGTTCCCCCAGGCCCATTCTAGAATCAATGAATGGACCTTCCCATGGGACATCCTCAGAGTTAGAATAAAGTTTCAGAAAGTGGTGATTACTACACAGTCAGGATGTGTCTTAGTTCTAATTAGGTTCCAGAATCGGCTAGCATCCTTCGCCAGGCTGGCTGTTTTCAGGGCTTGCCAGTGCTGCTCCTCCCACTTTTTTTTAGCATTGGACACTGCCTCCTTATAATCCCTTCTTGCTAGCTGAATGATAGGGAGGGACTTGCTTTTGACAGCCGCAACCAAGGCGTTTTTTTTGCATCTACAATTTTTCGTGTACCACATATTGTTACCGTTGGGCTTCTCACGCACTAAGCGGGGGCCTGCTCCAGCGGTTGCACGGAAAAAGATTCTGAGAGTACTGATAGTTTTTTCATAAATTTTGGGAATTTTTTCGGTGGCATCTGAGTCCGTAGAGGCTTCTCTCTTTTCGAAATCGAAATTGAAAACCCAATCCACAAATGGAAACATACAGTCTACCTTTGGCCCTACTAGGTATCAATTGGTAAAAGCGGCAATTCAAATCGAGTTTGGGGCTCTTTGCATCATATATGCAGGTGAGATAAACTGCAAATATAATTTACCCCGGGAATACAAAGCACAATCAAGGCCACAATTTCCTGTCCATGTGAAGCTGCATAAGGGAGGACGAGATGTGCGGAAACGGCTAAAAAGCAAAGTTCAAGGGAAAATTGTTATCACAGCCTCTCCGCTCAGTAGCTCACCGCTTCAAATTGAAATCTTTGGGCCAGGCAAAACATTTAATAGAAGATTAGTCATGGAAGACTCGGTCCATGGAGCTGGAGCTGGAGTGTCAGTGTCGAGTGTGCAGAAGGAGCAAACTGGGTCAATAAAGCACAGTGAGATCAACCTGGAAAAAAAAGTGGACAATATACTAGCACTATCTAGGGGTTTAAGCAAATCAATGATACCTTCTAAGAGCATAGAGGGGGGTGCTCACACACCTGAAATTGAAACTGTTGCGGACTCCTGCATACCGATGGATAAACACACAGATAAACGACCAGAGACAAAGGGACCAGAAACTAGGGGAGCCAAGGCAAAGGAAATTAAAAATAAATTACGAGAAGAAGGAAAAGGGAGAGAGAAGGATAGAAACAAAGATAAATCAAAAGGGAAAGGTTCAGAAAAATAAAAATAAAAAGACCAAGATAAAGACAGAGACAAAGACAAAAACAAAGACAAAGAGATGGAAATTGAAATGGAAAAAGAAAAAATCAAAGAAAGAAATGAAAAATGCCCAGGTGAAAAAGAGAAAGTTCAACGAAAGGATAAAGAGAAGGCGAAATGCATTGAAGCAAATGATGATGTGGAGTTAATGGCAAAAAAAGCCAAGCGACTTCAAACTATTAAGAATCTGAAAGCAAACGCTAAAGCTACCGAACAAGCTAGTACACTCCAGCCCAGTATATCCAGTATCTTTTGCCCTATACCCAAGGAAGGAGGGAAAAAGCCTCAAAACATCCAGTAATGTCTGAAGCATCTAAGAATGAGGAGAATACGATGATACATCTGGAACCAGACCCCGAAACATCAGCAAAGTCTTTTTTAATGCAAACTGGTTACAATGAGACTCCCAGCTCCTTACGTAATCCCTTTATGGTGAAATTGATACAATCTGAAGTGGAAAATCCATCTGAGGAATCGGATGCAGATATATACGAGACTGGTTTATCTACAACAAGTGAGATTAGCGATGATAATATTAATCCAGACCGAGGTTTAACACCCGAAGGCACAGACTCCTTAGACGCCAAGAAATCTAGCGCTTCAGATCAAGGCTATACCCGAGGGGAAAAAAATTGAGAAAAGGAGAACAAGGAACCAAGGGCTCAATAAGTCAAACTTTGAAGAAAGCTCAGACCAAGGAAGTTTCACTGGTCAAGCCAGCAAAAGTAGGAACAAATCGAATAATTCTGATGAAGCTGTACCAGCTCAGCACATGGAAGAGGACTCAAATGGGAGCGAAAACCAATTACAACATGGATTGGCTGCAAGAAAAGGGAAAGTGGTTGAGCCTTCTTTAAAAGATAACCTGACCACCATCAGAGACTTCCATAAAGACATAAAGAAAGACAGTGAAAGGAATCATGCCGCTATCCAGAAGTTAGAAGGGGTGGTCAACAAAGTAGGCAGTACTTGTACCGAGATATCGGAAAGGATGGCATCTCTAGAAACTCGCACTGAGTATTTAGAGAAAGATGTTTCCTGCCTTCAAAAGCAAGAAAAAATTCAAGAAGGGATCATTAGAGACTTAATGTTCAAGGTTGAAGATCAGGAGAACCGCTTCAGAAGAAACAACCTTCGCTTTCTTGGTATCCCGGAAGCCGTGGAGAGCAACGATCCTAGGGGATATATAAGTAACCTTCTGAAAAAAACTTTCCTGGGATATGGACAAAGAAATCCAGCGGGCCCATCGCTTTCCCCTAACACAACGTAAACACACTGAGAACTCCATTAAATACCCAAGGGCAATCTTGGTGTATTTTGGTAACTTTCTTTTACGTGAAGCCATTTACGACCTTGCGCGGCCTACCAGTAAGCGGGAACATAATGGATACTTCTTTTTTGTAAGACTAGACTATGCACATCCAACAGTCGAAAGAAGATGGAGTATGCGGGAGCTCTTCACCCCTTTTGAAAAAGCTGGTGCTACTGTTTACCTACAAAACCCTTCCCGTCTGAAAGTAATTTACAAAGGAACTACGCGCTTTTTCAATAGTGAAATTCAAGCGGAAGGATACCTGCAAGAAATATCGGACACTGCAAGGAAGGATAACTGATAAACATCATGAACCAAAAAATTAATTCTATTGGGGACAAAATAGTTGCCGGAGATTCTTAAAATAAGTATTGCTTTGATACGGGCTTATGCTCTTATTTCTCTAACTTGTTTTTCCTTTTTTCTTTTTTGGTTTTTGTGCTCTTTTCTCATTCTCTAAAGGCGGGGCCAGAGGCTCTGAAAGTGATCTTTGGTGACCAGACCACATAGACGCCCACACCTGGATCCGGCTGGACCCAGTATGCCTCAATGGGTGGTTGGGGGGGCGGGAGGGACTGGATGGTGGAAGGAGGGAGGGAGGGATGGGTTGGTGCTGGGGGGGTGTAAACCTAAAAAAGAGAATTCATGACACTATTGTTATTATAATCAGGCTGAGATTTAAAGCTGTAACAAGGTATGTGATCAAGCGTGTTTTTAGTATGCTAAACGGACGGCTGAATAGAAGGAAGGATCTAAGGCAGAAGTATGTCAAAGCTTAGAATCTGCTCTATGAATACAGGGGGCCTAAACGATTGGAAAAAAGGGGAAGACTGGAGGAATTTGTTAAATTTACACAAACGGATATTATGTGTATGCAAGAGACCCATCTGCCATGGGGGAAAAGGCACTGGTTAAACCTAAAGGGATTTGAGACTCTTTCTTGTTCCTCCCAAACATCTACTATTAGGGGGGTGGCTATCATTGGCAAGGTGGGCCTGGGGGGAGCTAAATGATTTAAGGCTGACACCATGGGGCGGTGGGCATTATGCGAAATGAATCTGGGCATTACTATTTGCTGCATCTATGGGGCTAATAGCGTTGACCCTGATACCTTCGACCGTATGGAGAAGGAGTTAGCAAGTTGGCCAGCACCCATAGTGGTCTGTGGGGATTTTAATATCTCTGCAGATTTCGAAGGGGGAACCGGATATACCGGGCATAAGCCCCGGGTGTATCGGGCAGTACGTTCAATGATGGATACACACGGTTTGAGGGATGTTTGGGGTAGTATTGAATCAGGGAATTCAGGCTTCACATATTTTTCACACCCATTTAAGAAATATTCCAAGTTAGAGTATTTTATGATCTCCTCCACAGATATTAGCACAGTAGAAATCAGCAAATTGCCCATGATAATATCAGACCATAATCCATTATTATTAACCATAGTTCTCAACAGACCAGCTAAACCAATGAGACCATGGACTTTCGATAGGAATCTTTTAATAGATAGCACCTATATAGCGCATATGAAGAATTGGTCACGTGCCTTTTTTGATGCAAATAGATATAGCGCATCGCGAAACTCTGTTTGGGACAGTTATAAAGCTGCCTTAAGGGGAGAAACCAGCAGCTACACTTCTCAAAATTGGAAAAGACTTAACTTAGAGAGAGAGCAATTAATGAATAAATTATCAATGGCTGAGGAACAGCACAGGAAAGATATATCCCAGGGAAGGCAGGGAACTGAAAGTTTAGAAAGAGTGAGTACTATTAAAGCCGAGATACAAAAGCAACTAGCCAAAAAAGCAGCCGCTGAATATCAAGCACAAAGAAGGAATATGCATGAGACGGGGGAACAAGCCGGGAAAGCATTGGCACTACGTATCAGACAAGCGGCTTTGAAAAATATTATTACACATATAGAAGAGCAGGTTAGGAGTTACGAGGAGCCAAAGGAAATCATAAACGTCTTCAAAAGATACTATCAAACATTGTATCATGAAGATCCGGTTACTGAGGAACCAATGATCGAGTGGACAGGATTGGGAACCAAAGTGGTGATAGAGAAATTCTAGAACAATCCATCACCATGGATGAACTCTCGGAGGCCCTACAAGATCTAGCAGCAGGGAAGGCTGCGGGCCCCGATGGTCTATCAATTGAACTCTATAAATGCTTATTTGAAGAAACATCTACACTTCCGTTAAACCTTTTCAACGGGATTATAAATACAGGCTTAATTCCTGAGTCATGGATGAGGACCAATATAGTGGTATTTCATAAAAAGGGCAAGCCCACGGAAAATCCGGGTTCATATAGACCCATATCCCTAATAAACGTGGACAATAAATTATATGCTAAGATCTTGGCAACCCGCTTGGGACGGATCATTGGGACCCTGGTCTCTCCCTGGCAGCATGGTTTTATTCCCAGTAGGGGAACCACTGATCATATCAGACGAGCTATCACATTGTTTGATATCCATGCTGCCGGGGAGGGGTGGGGGTCGCAATGATCCTCCTAGACGCGGAGAAAGCTTTTGATCGCGTCAGATTGGATTTTCTGTGGAGGGTGCTCGCTAAAAGGGGGTTTGGGCCAAGGTTTCGGGAAGCTATTCAGGCAATGTATATCACCCCAGTTGCGAAAATTCAAATGATGGGTGAGAGCTCGGATAAGATCTTTATTACGAGGGGGACAAGGCAGGGATGCCCGTGCTCACCCATTTTATTCACACTTTATATTGATCCTCTAATACGCCAAATAATTGATAACACAGCAATCAAACCAGTAGTTACGAAGGGATTTCAAACAAAAATCTTGGCATATGCCGATGATTTGGCTGTCATTACCACCGATCCCGACGTGGCTATGCGTGAAGTGGTGGGCACTACGAGCAAATTTGGTGGACAATCAGGGTATCGCTTAAATGTGGGTAAGACGCAGGTGCTCTGCTCCAAGAATATAATTAAATCAGACTCCAGATTTGTTGATTTCGTGGTATATCTGGGGATAACGATCAACGCACAGCCGGAGTTGATAATCAGAGATAATTTCATCCCTCTTATGAAATCTATGAGGGAGAATCTGAAAAGAATGGATACATTACAACTTTCAATATTAGGTGGTGCCAATGTCATCAAAATGACTATGTTCCCCAAGGTATTATATCAATTCCGGTTGATCCCCTTTAAAATAGAGGGGGAAATTATTAAACAAATAGAATCCATCTTTATGAATTTCTTGTGGCAATATGGAAAGGTTAGAAGATCCATGAAATATATGTCTTTGCCTCAGGAAAGGGGGGGCTTGGGACTGCCAAACCTGAGATACTATCACTGGTCTTGTCTTCGTACGCAGATGGCTATATTATTCAATCCCGTGAGAAATAGTGTAAACTCCCCAAGCAGACAAGATGTTATTCCATCTATTTTTGAACTGCTGCTTGGAAGTGAGGCTACCGGGGTATTATTAAGGAAAACAGAAAGAAGCTATTACAATAAATCGAGATACAAGACACTTGAAGGGATATGGGGGGTCTGGGTAGCAGCTCAGAAAGCTCTGGCAATCTCTAAATATAATCACCACACCCCACTTTGGAACTCGGGCCTCTTTCCTAACCTAAGTAATTATGGGTCTTGGAGACACGGGGAGCGACAGGGTATCCTGACACTGGGGCAAGTTATGGTCAGGGATGAGTGTAGAACTCTGGAAGACCTGAGACAAAGGTACTCCCTCCAGGGTAGCCAAGATTACAAATATGCTCAGGTGGTCAGTACAATCAGATCAACAAGGCCTTGTAGCATCTTAAGGGAGAGGTGTAACATACTGGATTATCTGAAGGGGGGTGAACCTAGAATCAACGGAGTGTACAGGCTGTTTGTGGAGGAATCCCAGGACGATATGGGCAAAACTGAGGCAGCCTGGGCTTCAAAATTGGAGGATCCGGACATTGACTTGGACAGAGCCCTTATAATGGATGGAAGATTCCTACGCTCCTCCAATTTAAGAGCTCAGCACTTCAAAACATTATTTAACCTGTACTACACCCCCTCCAAGCTCTATGATTGGGGTAAGAGGGAAAACAGCAACTGTCCCAGATGCTGTAAAGGTCCGGCTGATATTATCCATATGTTTTATCAGTGCGAGAAACTTGGATCAACTAAAACAGAGATTGAAGCATTCTGGGCGGGGTTGTTGGATGCTAAGATAACTCTGTCTCCAACACTCATGATCATAGGATGTGAAAGCAAATTGAAATTAAATATTGAGACTGAAGCTTTAGTCTTTATCTCTACAGCTGTACTTAAAATATTAATTTCAGCAGCCTGGAAAGACACTGAGGCCCCAACCTTCCAAATGTGGATGTCCAGACTATTAGGAATACATAATGTGGAGGCGGCTCTGTATGAACTCAAGGGTTAAAAATTAAGAGAAGTGGGGATGAAGATCTGGGCACCAGTGGCTGCCTGGCGGGCTAACAGATTGTAGTAAGCTCATTGGGTTCTTAGAACTATGGTAATGTTCTTAACTGTCATTCTCTTTTTTTTTCCATCTCCTTTTTGTTTGTCGCAGCCGGCTTAATATTTATAATATTCATATTAATAATATTAACTATTTGATTATTTAAAAGAATCAATTCAATTGGATACTAAGCTATGTAATCCGATAATCGATCTGTGTATTACCTCTGTATTGTTAATTTAGGCCGATTGTTTATATTGTATCTTGTCTCTTTCATTTAAATTATGTATATTGTTTTCTCATTATGCCTCATGAATTCTCAATAAAAAAAAAATAAAAAAAGAGGCTTCTCTCTTTTCATTTAAAGCCTCTGCCAGAGTCTCTCTAATGCTGTATAGTTTCTTATCACCCAGGACAACTCTATGCCATTTCAGGTAACTACTACAATTTGAGGGAATTACTTCCCTCGTTGACATTAAGTTTCCTGTATCACTAGGACCAGAATTGGGCAACCATAAGGACTTTAAAGTTAAACATAATGGATTATGGTCACTATCAACTGTAGGTGCTATCACCATATCTATTAAGTGCCGCCACAGTTTGCAATTCAAAAGGATATAGTCAATTCGCGAGGAGCAACCTACCCTATTACAGGTATGTGCCCCTGCTTAATCAGACGCTGACCTGCCATTGGTTGCCCTTAGCCCATATTCTACGGTTAGAGAGTTCAACTGAACAGCCAATTTGGTCCATCTTTTTATCGGCGGGGTCCTCAGCGAGGGGATTTCCCGCTTCGCATCGTCCTCTTCAATGTCTAGCACATCCACGGCAGCGAGAGGCTCAAAAGTGCAATTAAAGTCTCCCCCTACCAGGATGTGCGAATCGTGGGGGCATTTGGAAAGTTCAGCTTCCAAGGATGCGACTATCGGAGATTCTGCTCCTCCCTTTGTTCCTCGAACATAGATGTTAAAAATATCCAGAATTCTGCTTCCTTGATTCTCCCTAATAGTTCATCTTAAAAGGTCAGGAGAAATGCATTGGATCTGTTTCATTGTACAATCTAAGGAAATGCTGATCCATACTAATAGGCCACCGGAGGAAGGCCCTTCCCTGCTAAAGATTGAACTGCTGGAACGCAGTAGGACACAAAGCCTACTTTATGGTGAGGAACCTGACTCCCTGTCTCTTGAAAGATACAAATAGTGTAGCCTTCAACGTAGCTGTTCCAGTCTGGGAGGGGTAATTTCTTAGAGAGGCCAGCTATATTCCAACAAAGAATCTTTAGGCTTGGGCTGTCCTCTTTTGAATTCCCCACCTCATTAGATAATTTAGTCTGGGCACAATTAGGTTCCACAGAGGAGTTTATAGAACGGGGGCTTAGGACTATATGCCCAAAGTAATTGTATTATGTAACGAACTGAGATACCAACTGTCTTTCACTACTGACCTCTCCAAAACCAATATTTTTGTTTCAGAAGTTTTCACGGTCCACAGACAAGCACCATAATAGACATCCAGGTTAGCCTGTAGCCTCTGCGGCCCGACCAGTGTTTGCTCCATAATACCAAATCTCCTACAGAAAGTAGCCATTTCCAGAACCTGAGCCTGAATCCCCTTGCCCCCTAGGAGCACCTCTCAGACTGAAACATACTGATGCCAACATGCCACCCTCCATTAAGCCCTTCCGTTCTTGGCTTCTTCCGAAGCTTCGACCTCTGTTATCTAGGAGTGGTTGTGTTCAGTTACCTCACTGGAGTAAGTGAATACATTTTCATAACAGATCAGTTACACTGAATAGACCACTGGTTTTGTTTGTTTTTTGTTCTCCCTGTGTTTGTTTACGATTTTGTTTGAACTTTATTGTATACATGTATTTGCGTAGTATGGTGTACAACATGTAATTACCACATAATGTTTTTAGATGGTAACTGTTTTAAATTTGGGAAATGGTACAAACATTTTCTATTGTGATACTACCAATGGACATAGTATTTGGGCCTTTAGCTTGAAATTAAAAAGCCACTGGAGAATACATAATGTGAGCCTTGTGTCTCTCTATACGTCTGTGGTACTTACGTTTAAATCATTAGTGTGCATGTCATACTAGCTCTGAATGTTGATTTGAGAGTGAATGTAGTATATACATGTGGTTTGGTATTTGCCAAGGGGAGGTTGAACGTTTACTGTAAGTGAATGAGTGCCAGGGGACTATTCCTCATGCCAAGTGCCTTCATCTTCTATGATAGGACAGTTCTGTAAACCCTGTTGAATGCAACCAGGAGGCCACAGGAGAGGATCTTATATACCTGACTGCTCCACCAGTGGACCACCTGGCTGGATCCTTTAGCATAAAACTCCGATGCCTGGTCCCCATCATCGGGGAATGCAGCCTTTCGAAGTGATATGGCATCTTTTTCGTCCACACAGTTTTAAGCTACAACTAGACCAACCTGGCCAACACCATCTATACATGTAGTTATTTTCAAATATAAATTGTTCAGTTAAAACATATAAACAATTCACCAGTGAAAGATCAACCATTCAACCAGACCATAATAATAAAACGTTCATCCATATTTAAATAATAACACATTACCACCATGAATATTAATAAAGATACAGGCATATGGATAGGACTTTTGTTTGCATCAATCCGATTATAGAAGCATGCAATAAGAAGTGATTTGAACTATCTTAAAACAACTACCGGAATAGCGGTGCAAGGGTTTTTGATCCGCAGCCAGGATCTTCCATTAAAACGTTATAGTAGTCAGCTCTTTTAGCTTCATTACCCCCGCTGAATAGTAGCTGACACAGCGATTGACTCAAGGGACTATTCAAGAATCCATTTTTTGGTTAGATTTTTGGTCATTACTCCCAACATATGGAATTCTTTCCCCATGGAAATAAAAACTGCACCCTGTTATTTTAGAATTCTGGAAAACATTCAGAACCTGGCTATTCAGACACTCCTACGACTAATACTCTACCCACCTGTATTTGTCTTCTTGTTCCCTCCTCAGCGCCATGAAACAGGCTGGTGAAAGTCCACTTTATAAACTTCATAAACATGACATAAACATAACAGGTGTCGCCTACAGGCAGCTTGAGCTGTGGGTTGTCAACTTCCTATTTTGAACAATACAGTACACTGGGTAGATTTTGTGTCAGGCCCTTGCACATGATTGAGTGGTTTTATTGTCCATCTTAATTCCCTACTCTTAATTTAATGGCATTCCTCCCTATTTTTGTGTTTGTGGCTCCCCCTTGAACATAGCTTGTTTGTCCTTCTTTTGACTGGGTGAGTTCTAGCATTTCACTGATGATAAGAGTGGCCGACTTTTCCATTTTTCTGTTAGCATGCCATGAAAAGGTGTCTTTGTTTGCTCTCTCCCTCATCTCCTTGCTACCTTCACATCCCCTCCCTCTCTCGCTCTCTCTCTCTCTCTCTCTCTCTCTCTCTCTCTCTCTCTCTCTCTCTCTCGGCCAGTAATCGGTGTGGACACTGTCCTTTACCACTTGTGTCCCAAGGCCACAATACCGGCCCATTCAAATGGAAAACCAAATAACTCTCCTTGGTAAAAGCCTCACTCCGGATAGCGAGGGGAGGGAAGAAATATCGGGTCATGGTCAGAGTCCTGCTAACCCTTCCTGCCTGCACTATCCTCACGCTGGCTGCTATGGCACGGCAGCGCCTAAAGGTGGGTCTCAGTATTTGACTTATTCCCGAGTTAAGCGAGGCACATTGAGCGCTTGGCGTTGCAGTCTTTGAATGGCTGTGCAGTGTAGCCCGGCTGGGGAGGATTCTGCAGAGCAGATCCAGAGGTCACTCCACTGCCCCGAATTATACAGCACGAGTTGTCTGCGCGTTTCCAAGTTAAGAAGAACGGTGAGGGGGGGGGGGGGGGGGGGGGGCAGAGATTAGGACATCCAGCTAACGACTGATTTAGCAGGAAGAGATTGTATAAAAAGAGTAATAGGTGGATATATGGGAGGGAAGCAGAGAATCAGCTAAAAATCTATAGATGAAGTGAAGATGAGGTCAAGGGGGACCCGAGAAAAACTCACCTAGAAGCATTAAAAACAGTAGGCAGAGCTCCATGTTTACGTCCGCCTTCTATGGTCCCTGTAGTCGGTGTCTAGGTCTCCCTCGGTCTGGGATGCTGGGATGCTGCTGTGTCTCCTCCTACCTGTTGTGCTCCTGCCTTTGCCGATGAGAGGACCCCCGGCGGTGCAGACCTGTCCGTGTCTTCAAAGCTCTTGTCCGAGGCGAAGTTTGCACTTAGTGGCACAGGCCAGCGCTCTCTGCGATGCTGCGGCGTCTTGGCTGGGTTTGCACCCAGTTACAAAGGCCTGCCCCTTGTCTGTAATGGTCTTGTCCGAGGCGGTGTTACTACTTGGTGGCACAGGCCCGCCCTCTCTGCGACGCTGCTGATGTTTTGCCCCCAGGGAAACAGACGTGTCTGCCCCTCGTAGACTGGTTAGGGCTTTGGGGTCTCGAATGTACACGCTGAGCTGTGGCCCCGCCCGCGCTTTGCCTGTCTGCAGGCGAGAGATAGGGCCTCTGGTGCCAGGGAAGCTCCCGCCCAAAGACTCAGCTGGCACGAGCTGCCCTGGTGCCCATCCCCACCCTTAGTCCTGCTGTCTGCGCGCTACCTCAACGCTCCCAGGCCTTAGATGAAGTCAGTTCTCAGATGATGGGGTCCTGATAGAGGGGCTCTGGAAATTTCTCACAGCTCAGGGGCAGTGCCATTAAAAGGTGCCACCTGACAGGCTATTTGTCTTTGCCCAGCTGGGCGACGCACACGAATTTGGATTCGTAGCACAGCACAGGGTTTGCTGTAAATGACTACTCAAGTAGATCTGGGTCTTAGAATTATATATACCTACTGAAAATCTGATTGTTTTCCAATATGTCAACATATACGTGTCAACCACGTGACCCTGAAATCAGATGTTTTACAAAAGTTATCCCATTGCAGTGAATGGGGAATAAACCTTATTTTTGTTGTGATACAGGTTTGCTAAGAGGGCGACTGTACTCGAATCTATGGAAGCATGTTGTGTCCTGGGGAATGAAAAGAGGGCGACACGCTGCAAATGAAGCAGATATAGTTCAATGTTGTTTATAAAATATTGACCATAAATTGATAAATTTCTTTCATAACGCATCTCTGTCGGGTTCATATTATGCACAGATCTTCAAGCATCAATACTTCCACACACCTCTCTCAATGTATCTCTTTTATAATCTAAACCACTCACGGCAATCCCAGAATAATACCATCAAAGATATCACATTGCAGCTTTACTTTTTATTCACTTATTTATTATTTTTGTATTTATTTTTTGGAGTGCCCAAAATGGGTGACCGCGGGGAAGAAGGGAAGCCAAGAAGTAAGGGAATGTTTTTAAACTATCTAGTGCTGCATCCCCCGTTCTGAATTTTTTTTAATCGGCAACAAAATATCAAACACATTTCCTCACAATTATTCGGTACATTTTTCAATATTTCACCCAATTTTAAGAATTTTATGAAGCTTTAGGGCACAGCTGCAAATACAGGCAAACTAATTTGTAGTAGTACTTTTTATTTTTTCACACTAGACGTATACATGGTAGAATTTAGCAGATCAGATACTTCAAGTGATGACATAGGTTGACCAACATATTGCTAGAATTGTCCAAAAGTAATATTGTTGGAATGGGAATGCCCCCTACGTAGTAACCAGGGGTGTCCCCCTGCCCTGAGTACTCGGACTGGGTATATCTGGTATCCTGACGTTTGATTTTTGGGCCCTGGCATCACAATAACCTAGGGCGTGCAGAGGCCTACAAACTAGCCTTGCTGTAGTCCTATTCAAAGTCAAAGACTATGAGTTAGTCCTGGACTTATCTTGTAGTCTGAAGGGGTCCACCAATTGTGCCCTCATCTGTTGACGTTGGAATACAGTTCCTGTTCTGGGTTCAGAAAATAGAGTGATGGCGGCAGCATATCGTGTTTTAAAATCAATAGTATGACCAAACCTTTTTATCTGGCCCGATTGGAGAGATACTAGCCCACTACGCTCCTTTTAGCTTAACCAATCCTTTGAGCTAACAGACCAAGTGTGTGTTAAGAGCATTAATGGGTCTTGCCTGCTACATGGTAGATACATGTTATGTGAATGAACCACAGGCCAGTAAGATCCAGTTCAGGTAACCCTTGTTTGACCTTGCACAAGAAATGATGACTGTGGCAGTGTATCGCTCACATTCTTGTAGCTGGATGGAGAAAACGTAGAGCCTTATTTTGAGTTAGGCTATGCGAGAGCAGGACTGCCTCGCTCCCGCACCGCCAAGCCCATGTTTGTACCACCCTAAAAATTCACTTTCCACCCAAAACACCAAACCCACCCTAAACCCTAAAAATTCCCTTATTACCCAAAACCCAAAACCCTAAAATTTCTCTTACTACCCAAAACCCTAAGCCCACCCTAAACCCTAAAAATGTCTTTGCCACCCAAAACTCCAAGCCCACTCTAAACCCAAAAAATTCCCATACCACCTAAAACACCAAACTCACCCTAAACCCTCAAATATCGCCTTACCACCCGAAATTCCAAAACCCACCCTAAAAATTCCTTTTGTACAAAAATCCCAAACACACCCTATACTCTAAACATTCCCTTGCCACCCAAAATCCCAATCCCACCCTAAACTCTAAAATAACCTTGTCCACAAAATCCCATACCCACACTAAACCCTAAAAATTCTCTCACCGCCCAAAACACCAAACCCACCCTAAACCCAAAAAATTCCCTTATTACCCAAAACCCAAAACCCTAAAATTTCTCTTACTACCCAAAACCCTAAGCCCACCCTAAACCCTAAAAATGTCTTTGCCACCCAAAACTCCAAGCCCACTCTAAACCCAAAAAATTCCCTTACCACCTAAAACACCAAACTCACCCTAAACCCTAAAAATCGCCTTACCACCCGAAATTCCAAAACCCACCCTAAAAATTCCTTTTGCACAAAAATCCCAAACACACCCTATACCCTAAACATTCCCTTGCCACCCAAAATCCCAATCCCACCCTACACTCTAAAATAACCTTGTCCGCAAAATCCCATACCCACACTAAACCCTAAAAATTCTCTCACTGCCCAAAATCCCATACCCACCCTAAACCCTAAAAATCCCATTGCAACCCAAAAACCCAAACTCACCTTAAACCCTAAAAATACCCTTGCCAACCTAAAACTCATCCCCACCGTACATCCTAAAAATACAGTTGCCATCCAAAAATCCATACCCACCCTAAACCCTGAAAATACCCTTGCCGCCCACAAACCTACACCCACCCTAAACCTTAAAAATACCCTTGGCACCCAAAACCCCACACCCACCCTATACAAAATGTATACAAAAATGTAATTTAATGAGTTAAAATCATTAGAAATGTATTAGATAAAAGTTTTAAATTTGATAATTTTTGTGAAAAAAATCATAATAAAAATATTTTACTATGTTTTTGTTTTAAAATTAGAATGGCATTGTAAAATATGTTGTTTGTTTTTTATATGAAAAATTGGGTTTATATATTATTTTAATATTATGATTGTTGATATTGGATTATGATGTTATTTTTTATTTCATGTTTTTAAAGTTTAGGAATTGTAGTAAATATTTAAAAAATATATTAATTATTAATAGTGATAAAAATATTTTATATGATAATGTTTAAATATGAATATATATGGGTGTAGTTTTGGTTAGTGTGTTTTCAAATAAAAAATGTTTTTACTTTATAGATACGAATTTGTGTGTGAGCATGAAGTATTGACTTTGTATATCACATTTTTAGTTTGTAGCACCTTGTATAAAATGTTTTAGGTTGCAGTGGAAATAGTAAATTTCACCCCTTTAGGGTCCAACAACTTCATCATGACTTAGATTGGAGAGGTGTGATGGTTTGCGACCAGCAGACGACATCGGCGCCGACCATCCCAATATGGCCACCGCCGAGGAAACTGGAAGTACGGTTGGCGATCTAGTATCTGAACAAGTAAGCGAGGATGGGACTGCTGAAAAAGGCAGCTGGTGTCCGGAAGGGCGTTCAGGTGTTTTGGATCAAGACGGAGGAGACGAGGATGCCATAGGACCTGAACCGAAGGAGGACGAGAAAATGAGGATATCGAGCGAGGAGAGGGAGGAGTACGTTGACTTTGCCCGTGGCGGAGAAACTACGTGGGATCTGCACACCGATGATACCGAGGGAGGAAAAGACGGCCGCTCAAGGAGCACTGCCCCCGGGACCACGGTTCTCCCCAACGGCGAGGAGGCTTGGTCTCCCAACACCACGGCCCAGGAGGGTTGTGGGAGCAGGCAAGTGACGGGAGCATGCTCAGGGCTCGTTAAGGGGCTGTGGGCTCGCATAACAGGGCACCATTGAAGCGCACCATTGTTTCCCCACACTAGGCACAACCACGTTAAGGACAGGTGATGGTGCTTGTTTCCCTTTCCCTGTACCAACTCTTAGGTAGTAAATAGTAGCCTGAAACCTTTTGTTCTTTTCTTTATTTTGGGGGTCTGTGCTTGGCTGCCACAAGAAGGAGCCGGAAGGAGAGGAAGAAGAAAGACTTCAGTGAAGGGCCCCTCAGCTGACCAGCCTTTAATTTAACCCTCAGTAAGAACGTACTGTGTTTTTGTGTTCTGTCTGCCAAAACCTGATGTCTAAAGAGAATAAACCAAAGACAACCCAATATAGCCTTGGATTGAGTATATATAAAGGGGGGGGGCAGAAAAACTGTAGAAAGGTGTCCCGACCACAAGTGGGAACAGTAAATGTCACCTCTTAGTGTCCAACACCTTCCGCCAATTGGGTTATATTGAAGTGGGAATAATAAATGTCTCCCTTTTGGTTTACAGCACCTTCCACAAATTGGTATAGACTGGAGTGGGAATAGTAAGTGTCACCAGTTAGGACCCGATTCAGAAATTGAATTTAAGACTAAATCCTAAACTTACTACTATTTGGTATTCACAGAATGCACTTACTACTTTCGGGATTCACAGAGTGAACTTACTACTTTCGATATTCACAGAATGAACTTACTACTTTTGGTATTCACAGAATAGATTTAAGACTACTAACTTTACGTACGCACTCGGGCCGGAAATTCCGGCCCGGAGGTGGAGCTTCCGACTTGGGGGCGGAGCTTGCGGCCCGGAGGTGGAGCTTGCGGCTTGGATGGCTAAATTCCCACCTCTGGGACGGAAGCTCCGCCTCCAAGCTGTAAGCTCTGCCTCCGGGCCGCAAGCTCCGCCTCCGGGTAGCAAGCTCCTCCCCCAAGCCGGAAGCTCTGCCTCCGAGCCTGAATTTCCGGCCCGAGTGCGGACGTAAAGTTAGTAGTCTTAAATCTATTCTGTGAATACCGAAAGTAGTAAGTTCATTCTGTGAATCCCGAAAGTAGTAAGTTCACTCTGTGAATCCCGAAAGTAGTAAGTGCATTCTGTGAATACCAAATAGTAGTAAGTTTAGGATTTAGTCTTAAATTCATTCTGTGAATCGGGCCCTTAGTGTTTAGCACCTTCACCAAATTAGTTTAAAATTGAATGGAAATATGAAATGTCACCCATTTAGTGTCTGATCCCTTCCCCTAACTGGGTTTTAATGGATTGGAAATAGTAAATGTCACCCATTTAGTTTCCAGCACTTTCCCAGAATTGTGATAAAGTGGAGTGGGAATATTCCCCAAATTGGTATAGGTTGGAGCGGGGACAGTAAACATCACCACTTTAGTGTCCTACACCTTCCCTAAATTAGTATAGATTGGAGTGGGAATAGTAAATGTCACTCCTTTACTGTCCAGCACCTTCCACAAATTTGTAAAGATTGGAGTAAGAATAGTAAATGTCAGCTCTTAGTTCCAACACCTTCGCCAAATTGGTTTAGATTAGAGTGGGAATAGTAAATGCTACCCTTTTAGTGTCCAGCACCTTCCCCAAATCGGTTTAGATTGAATTGGGAATACTAAATGACGCCCTTTTAATGCCCAACACCTTCCCTAAATTGGTTTAGACTGGAGTGGGATTAATAAATGACACACTTTTAGTGGCCAACACATTCCCCAAATTGTTTTAGATTGCAGTGGTAATAGTAAATGTTGCACTTTTAAACATCTATATTTTGACTTAAAAATAAACATTTATATAGATAAATAAAGAAAACGTTTTCAATGAACTTTTAATTATTGAATACAAAATGTAAATCATATTTAAATAGCATTGTATGTTGCACATTTTCCAATTTGTTTCCTTTCTTTAACATTTTTTTTAACATTTCTTAACTTGTTTTCTATACATATTTCCAATATTATTTTAACATAAGTTTTTCAGTATATATATTAAATGAGTTTATTTATTTTATACTATTATTAAATGTACAATGTTCAACTTGTTAACATTATCTGCAACATTTTTGACATGTTTTACATGTTTAATGATTTAATTTTTTTTTCATATATTCTGCATTTGTAAATTATTTCCCATTCATTTCCATGAAGGGATAGTATTTTTTTGTTTCATTTAGAGGCCATTTTTAGGTTTCACTAGCACTGTGCTTGTGAAATCTCTTGTATTTAATATATCTTATCAGTTCCCATTTCCAGAACTACTGTGTTCAGTCGCTTTTGTGTGAAACTTTTTTCTTTAACTTCCGTTGGCTTCACACTAGGGCCGGACAGGCTACCTGGCAGTTTGGAATTCTGCTGAGCTGGGGGCTAATTTTGTTCATGGAGACCTGCGTGTGCTAAACAAAATTAGTTTTGCTTTAATTATTAAGAGTAGTGAGTTTACAACGGGGTATACCCTAAGAACTCTCTGACCGGGGTCAGTTAAGATAGATATGTATGCAGTGGTCAGGGTCTATTGATTATAACAAAGAATTTATCATAGAAACCTTTGCATTAATGAATTATTTAAGATTCCTTCTGTGCAGTACAAAACCATTTATTCAAACATTTTAGTGATCAGTGTACTTAGTATCATTCAAAAAAGTACCACAAGTAATAAAGTATGTGAACCTACAAGAACGTTTTTTTATCAATTCCACTGACACTCATGTCCTTCAGTATGTGCTTGACCCAATGAAGTAATTGGTCTTTGCATATCTTATACTTTATTACTTGTGGTACTTTTTTGAATGATACTAAGTACACTGATCACTAAAATGTTTGAATAAATGGTTTTGTACTGCACAGAAGGAATCTTAAATAATTCATTAATGCAAAGGTTTATATGATATATTCTTTGTTATAATCAATAGACCCTGACCACTGCATACATATCTATCTTAATTATTAAGAGGGCACACGCAGGTCTCCATGAACAAAATTAGCCCCCAAAGCAGTGAAATCAGCCCCCAGCTCGGCAGCATTCCAAACTGCCCGGTAGTCAGACAGGCCCTGCTTCACACATTTACAATACTGCTACTAAAGCTGTTCACACTGTTTAAGCCCCATTCACTGTCAAGATAAGATCTCTGCCCAAGTAAAAGGCAGACAGCTTCTAACAGTATGCTGGAATGGCAGCTTTTTATTACTTAGGGGTCGATTACGATGTTGGACGGAAAGCCTCCTCCCGACAGTCAGAATCTCCTCGACTGTGTCGGAACCCTTCCGACAGACTCGGTTGGTTTACAATCTATCCTACCGATTATAATGTTTGCGCAGTAATTTCAAATCCGTTCCGACTGGCTCTTGGAGAATTCTTGTCGGTTGGAACCGCATCGTACACCTCTATGGACTGTGTTTCCGACCTTGCGATTATGATGCTGATTTCCAACAGCTGTTCCGAGTCAGCCTGTCAGGCACCGAAAGGCTGTTGGAAAGTGACTTTGGGGACCCCTAGCATGACCCCCTTCATTCTGAGGCCTCCTGTAAAATCCTGCACTGTGTGGCAGGCACCATGTGGTGCCCACGAAGGGTGCAGGGTTTTAGATACACACACGCCATTTCCCCATAGGACCCTGTGTTGTTGGGTGGAACACAAGCTCCCATAGGAAACAATGGGAATCCAACCGAACAGTGTTTGGTCGCATCGTAATCGGGCAGGCGGAACCCGCAACCGCAAGTCGATCAATTCCAATTCCGAGTCAGAGTCGGGCGCAAAGCTTTTGCCCAACATCATAATCAGTCCCTTAGTTGTGTAAAGCAGATACTTTAGCCTTAGAAAATTTGTGGCATTTCCTATTCATGCTACAGCAAACAAATGATGGACGGAATGGTGACAATGCAAACATTCTCCCCCAGTCAAAAGATCTGGGTTAAATCCATTGTTCTTTTGCCCACTCTGCCACCCCATTTTGGACCCAGCCATAGGCAAAACAGTCTTGACCCTGTGCCCCATGAGAACAGTCCAGACCGAACTGCCTGGCCAGGTCCCCCCTGGACTCGAAACAAGCATCCTGGGGACCGGTTTCAGGGTAGGCCACCCTTCTTCAGCCAGGCTATATTGAATCCAGTGGCACAGTGAGCAAACTGAAATGACATGTTGAGCAAAAAAAACGAAAGATTTAGGCCCAGATCTTGTACTGGGGTGAATGTTTGACATTGTTCTGCATTTTGTCCATCAATAATTCTTTTAGCATTTGTCACCCCGAGTGGGACGGGTATGCCCCGACGTGGGGTTCGTGCTCTCCATGCCACTGGAGTCAAGTTATCCTCGCTGATAAGGGCTGAAAGCCCAAAACCGGTCCTAGGATGCTTGTTTCCAGTCCAGGGAGGACCTGGCTTGGCAGTTCGGGTTGGACTGTTCCCATTGGGTGAAGGGTCAAAACTGATTTGCATATGGTTGGGTCCAAACTGGAATGGCATGGTGAGCAAAAAAAACGATGGCTTTAGGACCAGATCTCTGTACTGGGGTAAAGGTATGACATTGTTCTGCATTCTGTTCATCAATTGCTCTTTTTGCATTTGTCACCCCGAGTGGGACGGGTATGCCCAGACGTGGGTCCCGTGCTCTCCTTGCGACTGGCGTCGAACTATCCTGGCTGATGAGGGCTGAAAGCCCGAAACCGGTCCTAGGATGCTTGTTTCCAGTCCAGGGAGGACCTGGCTTGGCAGTTCGGGCTGGACTCTTCCCAGTGGGCGCAGGGTCAAGACTGATTTGCATATGGTTGGGTACAAACTGGAATGGCATGTTGAGCAAAAAAATATGGATTTAGGTCCAGACCTCTGTACTGGGGTGAATGTATGACATTGTTCTGCATTCTGTCCATCAATTGTTCTTTTTGCATTTCCTATTCATGCCTCAGTACCTTTCTTTGCACTTTGTAGTTATTATAGGATTGATTATTCCAACTTAATCTATTTAGTCATTATGATCAAATTATAAATGTTGTAATAAACATTGCGTGTTAAAAATAAAGTTAATACACAAGAGTGATGCTATATTTTGCTACTAAACAGGCAGTCACAAGTGCAGTTAACTTGCAGAGAACAGAGTCATGAATTGAATGGTGCAGCAGGTGCAGGGGCATCAGGCCCAAATGTTGTCAGAACATAACATTGCTATACTTTACTACTATACAGGCAGTCACCTTGCAGTTGAAAGGGGCTTGATTTAAATGGTGCATCAGTTGTAGTAGCACAGGGGCCAAAAGTTGTCATAACTACACTAAACACCAAATATTGCTATATTTTACTACTAAGCAGGCAGTCACAAGAGCATTTATCTTTCAGGCTCTAGGGTCATGGTTTGAATGGTATAGCAGGTGTAGTAGCACCTGGCCAAAAAGTTGTCAGTACGCCTCTAAACACCTAATATTGCAATATGTTACTACTAAACAGGTAGTCACGAGTGCAGTTATCTAGCAGGCATTAGGGCCACGATTTTAATGGTGCTGTATGTGCAGTGGCACTGGGGCCCAAAGTTCTAGGAATCTCTCCTAACACCAAATATTGCAATATTTTTACTACTAAACAGGCATACACAAGTGCAGTTACCTTATAGGCAATAGGGCCATGATTTGAATGGTGCAGAAGGTGCAGTGGCACTGGCCAAAAGTTATTATCACTCCTTAAAACACCAAATATTTCTATATTTTACTCCTAAACAGGCAGTCGCAAATGCAGTTATCTTGCAGGTAGTAAGGGCATGATTTGGTGCAGTGGCACTGGGCCCAAAAGTTGTCAGAACTCCTTTAAACACATAATATTACTATTACATCAATTAATTATAATATTTCCCTCTTTCATTTCATTTTTCAAAATGTTGCTTTTACTTACCCACACTACACCACTAGTAACAGCACAGTATATTGTCTTTTTGTACATAAACAAGCCATAACATTTTAGCAGACATTCTGTACCTTATATTGTACAATTACTCAGCAAGGTACAACTCACAGCAAAAAAACAGCGTATTATTAATCACATAGGTGAAACCTAATGCATTTACCAGTGCTTGTTTTTTATAGCTACCTTCTAATTTGCAATCTATTTGTGTAATTTCTAGTCTATTTTACCGTATCCCGGTCGCAGTAAGGTGTAGCTGTTCGTCAGTACAGGCAAGTCCTTTTTTTAAGGGCTTGAATAGTGTGGGGTTTAGGGAGGAAGTCTAGAGGTTAGGTGTAGTGTTGTTTGTAGTTTTTTTGTAGATTAATGGATCTAATTATGGTGAGGTCGGAAACGGCTCCGACCATCAGTTGGAGCCATTCCATTTGCATCGTAATATGCCAGTCGGAATCCTTTCCGAGCGACCCATTATGATGTAGTTTGTCGGAAAGGAAACCAAATGGGCTTTCCGACTGGCTTCCAACAGGCTTCCGACAGGCTCAGAGAGCCCGTCCGCCAGTCTGAAAGCAGGCAGTCATTCCAAGGGCAGCTCTTTCCTCCTTTCTATGCCGGCCTTTTCGACACAGAAAGTCTGTCAGATCTCAACTTTTGGGAACCCCCAGCAAGGCACTCTTTGGTGCGCGGCTTTTGCTTGCAGGCCGAGGGGGCACTTATATAAATAATTTTTAGTTTATAATAAATCAATAGTTTTCACTTTGATTTCCTTTTTTTGAGTTTCCTGTAGTGTTTAAAAAATTTTGGGGGGCTGTTTATGGTTCCTTTATACTTTTGATTGCTTCACGGGATGTCTGTTGGATTCTTTTTTTGGTTTTTTTTTGGGCTTTTTGGACAATATTTTCCCCATTTTTGGTGGATTATAAGTTTGCACTATGGGGATACAGACGAATATCTGCAGCTTCTGAACAGCATTTATTTTATTTATTTTGGGTGAGAAATGTTATATTTTATTGTTTGTGCAAATATTATTTGATTGTTATCTGGAAGTGTGTGGTTTATGTGTTGTATTTATTTTATGTAATGGATTGAGTTGGTTTTTTGAGCTTCTTGGTTAGTGAGATTTACATTTTTTGTGTGTAAATAATTGATATGTTATTTTATTATGTCAGTCTTAATTGATATCGGAGATTAATTTCACCTTTAGACAGATGTAATAACGTATATTTATTATAAACATAAAAAAGTATTTGTCATGTTTGTTTAGATTTTGTAACAATTATTGTGGGAGTTTTGTAGGTTACTATTTATTTTATAATATGCTTTTGGCTATTATTTCTAAGTGATCTACTCCTTTGTTGTTTATGAAGATCACGTCTTTAAATTGTAGGATGTCATACATTCCTTTGGTTTGTTTGCTAAGTTTAGGTGTAATCTGGCTAGCAGATTGCTTCATTCCTAGCTGTTGGTGGCTTTGCTCTTTTAGAAATGCTTCTATACATTTATAGAGTGTAGGTTAGGCTCTGTCTGATGTGGATTGGAAGGCATTGTGCCTTCCTTCGACTGTGTTGCTTGTTTCGGCTTCCTGCGCCAAGGTGATGTCATAGACATTCCACCATCGTATTTGAAATCTGATTTAGCATATGTGTCCGAACGGTACAGTCTACCAACACAAGTGTCTTATAAATAATTCATTAGGGGGTTTAATTTATCTTAATTTTTTGTGGTTAGAAACGGCTTTCTATTATTAAATTGTAGTGGTTTGTTACCTCTGTGATAGCGACATAAGTTAATGCTATAATTTTTTACATTTCAAAGGCAAATTGGCAGTAGAATATTGAATATTTAGGGCCTTATTACGATTACGGCAGTCCTCAGGACCGCAATACTCGTGGTGGCAGTCTGACCACCGTCACCACTGCAGGTCCACCCGCAGTATTCTGCGTGTGGCAGTCGGACTGCCACAGGAATGCTGCATCTACCGGAATCCCGGATCCCCCGGTGGTCGCGCAGCGGAAAGGGGCAGGAATATTCTGAGTTGGCTTTCCACCGTCCATTTCATGGCTGTGAGCCCGCCATGAAAAAGGGTGATGGAGAGGGAACTAAGAGGGCCCTAACAGGCCCCCTGCTGCTTTTGAGCCTGGAGATGCATGCGAGGGAGACACGTGGTGCCTCCCTGGAATAGCACCCCAGTTCCTTGAAGATTTACTATCCACTTACAGATTCACAATCATGCAACATGCAGCCTTTTCTCATAAATGTTTCCTTTAATGGGTTATGCTCTCTTTACACTATAAAACTGTGCCCATACACTTTTTAAAATCATTTGCCCAGACTATTGAATGACTGCGGAATTTTTCTCGGGTTCCATCAATGTTCGTGAAGTAAACGTAAAAATCCTGTCAAAATCACATATTTTACCTTAACACTTCACCTAAGACTTTATCTCTTTCATCTGTAGCTATACTAAGTACATACCAAAGAGCAAAACACTGTTAAATTGTTGCATTTGCCAAATTATCATTAATCCTTCAAACTACTCCTCACACACTTTGGTCCAATTAAATAAAAGAAATTCCCAAGCAGTTTTCTTAAAGTTGTAGTTTTTCTGCTAGAATTTTTATTAACATTTTAATAAAATCCTGTCAACGCTAAGAAAGTTAGTTAATTATCTTTCATTTATTTCTGGGGTTTGCAATTGCTTTATTGACCCTACTAAGTCCTCCTTTGATCTAACAACTACACTTGAAATTAAATGACTCTCTTTCCTCTCTCCCAAACTTGCAATTCTCTACCTTTGATGTCATCTCAGTTGTCTTCAAGATGGCTTAAAGCTTTCCTAACTCTTTCCTCATGCTCCTCTCTACAGCTGCTATACATTAATATGTCATCTTGAAAAAAGTGTACCCCTTGAATTTTCAAAAGCAAAGTATACACAACCCTTTAAATAACATCAGCATTACACACATACAAACCTAAATGCCCCATTGGGGGTAATGGATGCTGTGTCACCATAGCTGCTGTAATATCTTAATAATATTATCAATTACCACATGATTAATGTGCTCTCTAAGGTTCTATATCAACACTTTTTTTCTACTACTGAAACCAACTGCTATTGGTACCAACCACTCTGTGTGTGGCCTGAACTGGTTCTATGATTCTAGCCTTTGTCAACTTATCCTATTATTTTGATACTTGTTCTCCAAAGCAGATAAGTATGTCATTACTTCACGCACTACAAGACTGAAACCTTCTTTCTGTTTAATTTTGGGGACATGGCCTTTAGGCACCCCAACTTTTCACTGAATACTTCTGCAAACTTGTTCTGACAAATTGCTACACAGTTTCCTTGCACTGAGGGATGCATATTGTGATCAAGTTAATGCCTAGGGTTCTTTGGTGAAGCCAGCTGAGAACACAAGCACCTTTACCTGAAAAAAATTCTTTGCTCATTGTATCTCTCTCCCTCAATTCAGTGTCTAATTCAATAAACCCTTTTAATTCTATGTGCTCACCTCATAACCTCCACACCTCACATCAGGTTTCTTTAGGCATAGCGTACTCCCAACTTGTTTCCACTTCACTGGATATGGGAGTTAGTTTAGTCCTAAAGTCTTTAAGTGTCTGTAAATCCTCATCATGTACGGAATGGGCTAGAACTACAAAAATGCATGTAGATTCCTATTATGGGTTGAATCTTCCATCTCTACAACACCCATCTATCATCCCATCATCCATATCGCTTTTATTCAATATATGCCAATTATAATCATCAAACTCTTCTTCACCAAGCCTCCCCCATTTTCTTCAGATTTCTTTTACATATCACTAATTTACCAAAATTCCACACTTTACCTCGCCCAACCGTACAGAATAACCAAACACTTTCTTCAAGTTTTTGGGTTCATTCTAGTTTGGTTCCTTTTTACCGACTGACACTCCTTTCTTGACTAATAGCAACTGTCCTGCTCCAGTTCCTTTATCAGAATATGCTTTGTAAATAACTCAGGCCACCTGTATATAGCCTTCACTCTCATGATTTTTCAGGCTAAACATAAGGACTGTTTTTCATCAAACTGCAATCTTCATGAAAACTTCTCTTCCCTCCTTCCTTGGGTATGCCTCCTTCAAGTATATGACACACCCACAGCATTTATCCCACTTATTTTCATAAATCTGTTCAAGTGGTATAGGTAGTTTAGACAAAGAAATCTGCGATTACATTTTCCACCCCTGGCATATAGTTCACGCCGTAATTGAAATCTTCTGGGACAACCTAGCAGTTAAAGCAGAGGCACATACCATAGCTTCTGTAGTAATTAATCTAGTTTACAGCTTATGGTCACTTCTCAAAACAAATGATTTCCCTCACACAAACTGTTGGAAATACTCAATTGACCAATTGACCACACACAAGTAAATGCCTCGAGGTCAGTTACTGAATATTTTTCTTTTGTAGAAGTCAGTATATTGTTCCCTTTCTTTACCATCTCTCTGGGGTATTAGTTCTCCTGATTCTCTTCCACAATGTGCTCAGCCTGTGGACCAAAACCCTGTGAAGAAGCTGTACAAATAGTCTCTCATGTTAAAACTAATACCTTTGGACTTTCTTCATCCTAACCAAACTTTGCTTCGCAGTTGATATGCATTTGTGACAAAGTTACTAATATAATTAGCACATAATACAGCTAAACTCAAGAACAAACTCAATTTGTCTTTATTACTGAGGCATCTCATCATCGTAAACAATTTGATCTTTAATTTGGTTCAGTCACTACTGCTATCATGCCCCAAATATGCTGTGCTCTTCTCTGAAAACTGTAACTTCGGGATTTCCACAGCTAGCCTTTTTTCACTATAGTTTGCTGTACCTTTAATAATTTGATTTCATGATCTTCTTTTCTATTTAAGCTTATTAGGATATCATCTTGGACATGTAAAATGCCTTCCCTTCCCTTCATAACTCATGCACCAGTTTCTTGAAAAGGGCAGATGCTTTTGCAAGCCAGACTAACATCCTTTTAAATTGAAAATATCATATTGGTGTACTAAACAGAATAATTGTTATTATCTGTGAGTAGAGGCCTGCGGTGTTAACCTGCTAATATATTTATTGTGGTGAACCAGTTTATATCTTTAATCCATGCTAACACCTAAATAATTTAATTTAATGGAAATCAGTCAATAAATATGCTGATATTGAGGTACCAGTGATCCAAAGTGGTCCCAGTGATACACACACAATGCTACTGTCATGTTTGCCGTGGCCCGTAGCGAGCCACAGCAGGGAAGTATAAATCTCTCTCGGCTCTGCACTAGAAGGCTTCGGACAACTCTCTCTGAAGAATGACCTGACGCTTGACTGGGAAGAAGGAACCAAACCCATAGATACTAGGAAAGACTCACCTGTCATGCAGCAACATGGACAAGGCTGAGGTTTTCGCTGACACGCTGGAGGCATCCTTCAGGCATAACCAGGCAAGCAAACTGGCAGCAGAGTTCAAGAAAGAGGTTGCTAAGCACCACCTGGAGCAACCGCCAGAAACAGAAGCTGCAACCATTGGGAAATGCTGAACTGATGAAGTACTGGCCCTGGTAAAGACACTGAAGAACGTCAAGGCTCCAGAAAAGGACAGAATAACCAACCAAGCCATCAAGATGCTCCCAGATGCCGCAGTGGATCATCTTGCTGAGATGTTCAGTGCGTGTAGGCAGCACCAGTACTTCCCTAACGCCTGGAAAGAAGCTAGAGTCATTGTTTTCCCTACTGCTGGGAAACCACTATGCGATCCTGCAAACTACCGCCCCATAAGTCTGCTATCTGGCCTATCGCAGCTCTTCGAAAAAGTTATCCTCGCCCGTCTCATGGACTTTGCGGCAAGTGAAAACCTCCTCGCCAAAGAACAGTTTGGGTTCCAGAAAGACCACTCAACACATCACCAACTTCTCAGAGTTGTGGACATCATTAGCGATGGATTCAACATCAGCAAGTCTACTGGAGTAGTGTTTCTAGATGTAGCCAAAGCATTCGACAGAGAATGGCACAAGGGACTGCTTTTCAAGCTTATCAAGCTCAGGTTTCCAAGCTACCTGATTAAGTTTCTGTCTAGCTAATTGTGAGAATGGACCTTTCACGTGGTGGTACAAGAAGAATGCTCAACATCACGCCCTATTCTTGCTGGAGTACCTCAGGGATCAATTCTTAGACCATTCCTCTGTAATATATTCACAAACGATATCCCCACGGTCTTAAAAAAGACTGATCTATGTTTTGTGATTTTCTGCAGGTTGAACTCAATAAAACTACAAATAAATAAATAAATAAGACTGATCTTGGTCTTTACGCCAATGATGTTGCTGTCATCTCCCAATCCTTCAGCGACAAGGAAGTGGCTAAGAACCTTGAGGCATCGCTCAGCAGACTCTGAAAGGTACATCGACTGGCAGATAACCCTGAACACAAGCAAAACCACAGCAACATTATTCACGAGAAAGCTGAACAGGAAGCATCCCCAGATCGTCCTCAATGGAGAGGCGATCTGTAAGGAGGACAGCACCGAGGCGGACCCGAAGTGGGGGAGGAACGAGCCAAGTCCACCTGTACCAGAAGCAAGCAGCGGTCTACCGTCGGCCCAAGTGAGTGGGGAGGGGCCTCTGACAAATGCGGAAGAGAGACACTAAAAAGACGCTGGAAGGCAAGAGAGGGAGAGCCATTTCGGATGGAGATGGATGGAGTGAGTGGAGCAAATCAGCTAAATGAAGAAAGACAAAGTCGGAGAGGAGCAGAAGAGACAGAGCCAGAGGAGTGTGCTGTGTACTGCAACCAAACCCGGTGGGCTGAAAGAGGGTGAAGATGCCCCGGGTCCTGACACCACGGTCCAGGAGACGGACCGTGGCTTAAGGCAAGTACCCTTCAGTCGATCGTTTTGGTGGGGGTGGTGTGGAGGTCCTGGGAGGCAGGACACTTGGATGACAGGTAGTTAACGCCTCTGAAAACCCGCACATTCCCTTTCCAGAACGTATGCATTGGTGGTGGTAGCACTGTAGAAAAATTACCCACAAGACCATTTACTGACCCCAACCTGTTTCTTTTCCTCCCCAGGCCATCGGGAGTTCGAGAGGGAGTACCCCGGATTTAACAGGCCTAACCCGAGCCTGACAGACCCGATTCCAAACCCAGGAGAGGAGCCATCTCCTATGCCTTTGTGTTACCTTTTGGTTTATTGTTATCACATGTAAACCCTGACTATCTTTATTCATTGTTACCATTAAGAAGAGCACAATAATGAATCATGTGTTCCATATTACGGCGTCCTGTAGTCCCTCAGACCCTTCAAGTGTTTCTCTCTCCTACAAGATCAAAAGGGAAAACAACAGCTCTTACCTGGGGGTGACCCTTGACTCCAAACTCAGCTGGAGAAACCTCATAGAGAAGACTTGCCAGAAAGTAACAACAAAACTGGTTGCATTGTACTCACTCCTGAGGGCCAAGTCAATGTTTATGCAGAGCAAGGTGCAGGCAATCAATGCAATAATTAGGCCAACAATGACATACTCTTCACCAGTTTGGAGTGGCTGCCACCTGCATTATCGGAAGGACCTACAGAGTCTACAGAGCAAGGCCTTACAAATTGCAGCAGGTGCTCCTATCTTCACAAGAACAGCAGACCTCCATAGAGACCTAAGCGTTGACATGTTCGACGACCATCTCTGCAAACTCAACGAGGCATTCTACAAAACATTGGATCAAAAAGAAAACCCACTGATCAGGAAACTTGCTGACATTTCTGCAAACCCATTTGACCGCTACCCACGGCTTTTGTAGGAGTCCTCCTGCCTACATGAATTACCATTCGACTAGGAGACATTGTGGAACCCATGTTTTTCTCATCCCCCCTTCCCCTGAGTTACCATTGTTGCTTTGACATTGTCGGGCACAATAGGTGAATAGGGGAAGTTCGGATCTTCCCATCTTGCATATTGTTTCTGCGGAAAACCTCTGCAAGAGTTTGATAGCTACCTTGCCATTGGCTTATCTTCTTTCCACCAATAAGACTAACCTTGTAGGAGGTTTCTGTATGGTTCAATAGTATTGGCCACTTTAATTTTTTTCTGACTCTTGGATTATTGTAACTCTATTACTTAGGGGAATGTTACTCTCTTTGTCTATTTTTAAATAGTCTATCCATGTTTTCTTGGTTTCTATAATGAGGTGAACAAACCCATTAAGTTGCCATATTTTTCCATAAAAATCTTTTGGAATACTTTTAGTACTTTCTCACCTATCTTCTACCCTGAACTTATCACTAGCACAGTTTTTTCCTTTTTGAATCAAGCACAATGTGAACATTTTTCATCCTTTATACCCGAGTCCTTTCTTAAGCAAGAACAAATTCCCAGTTGTTTTCCTATTTTTAGATCTAAAATGTAACACCTGGTACCCTAATATTTTAATGGTTTCTCCACTATACCCTTTTGTTGGAATCAATCCATCTCAAACTCCTGAACAAATGTTCTATTCTTTTTCACAATTCTTCTTCCATTGTGGTGTTAGGTTACCCAGAATAGGCAAAAATATCAATTGTGAGCCCTCCAACGACAACTCAACACAAACGTTTCCTGCTTTTTAAACCAGATTATGCATCTAACGCAAAACCCTCCTTAATATTCAGTATTAAACTGTCCCCGATAACTGTGCTCTGCTTACCAATACTATATTTTCTAGAACCTGAGCACCTCCATTCATCCACAATCTTTCATGCACAAAAGAAATGTTTGCATTTTGCTATCTGATCTCTTGTCAGTTCTTTACAAAGAGTTCCATATTTGCATGTTAATGGGAGGTTTGGAAAACATTTTATACAGTCATATGTTAAACTCCTCTTTGCATTGTCACCTTTGAAGAAATATAAAACTATATATGGCTACACGCCTTTTAGCTGCATAGTATGTCTCTATGACTGCTAGTTTCTCCAGATATACATTGCTTCCCTCACACCTCTCGCTCCTCTCAGGCTTTGCTTGTAAATTCATAATCATTCTGGATATAATTAATACAATACTACACACTTGTTTTTTCATCTGGCATCTCGAAAATATTCTTTCATATTGGTTGTCCCCGGGTGTAGCATGATACTAGTTGGAGTTGTTTACTCAACTAAGTGTATTAATAGAACACACGATAACAGTCCCTCCCTGTTGTATACACTCCCAGGCTTTGTTAAAGAAAACCCTTTCCTCTACTCAATGTTACACTGCTCTGGGACTCTTTTTACCTGGGTGAAGGATGTGACATATTGTAATGGCTTTGTGGACATGTATCTGTCTTTCCCGCCCAATACTTTGCATCCTTAGGAAATAAGGGAGCCTGAAAGGAAATTCCTGGCACAGAAAGAAGATGCATCTCTACAGCCTGTATTCTGGTGTTTCTTCCATGCTGTACCATCTGTGCTCTCTGATAATACATCATATGCTTTTGGGCTCCTTGCCTTCGGTGGTTGCCTAGATACTTGTCATGATGACTGCTCTTGTTTCAAGTATATGTACTTAGGAGGCTGTTTACAATGTTACCACTTGCACTTTGGATATAAATGAACACTTCTAAGAATTGTATCATGTACTTTTGATACTGAGTTTTATAATATACTACTATATTGAGAGAAGTATGAAGGAACTAAACACACCACCATGTAGGTAAGGAACTTCACTATTGAAACTCTGGGTGAACAACCACAGCCGGCAGCATTGATATTCCACACCCAACTGCAAGCATTCAAATCCAAACGCTACGTAGTACACTGTGTACGCTAAACAAACTACAACACTATAAACTCCTTTCTTTAAAAAGTAGAAACAAAACAACAACAAAAGTATATTATACACTAACCCAACAAATAACTTTCATGATATTCATAGAACATCCTTCTATACTCCCTTCACTTTTGTTTCCTTCTGTCACATGTAAACTGGCGCCCACAGGACCTTCGTCTTCGTCCAAATGTCACCACCAACTATTCATTCACCCATACCACCATTTACATCACTTCCTCCACCATCCTCAAGTTCAGTCACTTATCTCTTTTCCGACTAGTTCAACCACCACCATCTTCCAGTGATCCTGTCTTCTTCCAATATGACATTCTCTTGGGACAAATGGCACCTTGCCAACCTGTACATACGCCTGACCTATCCATCATTAAGTTCAGCAGACCTTCAATGGTCATAAAACATACTTTTACCTTTAACACCCTTCACATACAATTTGCTTCTCAACCAATCGCGCACTTTGAGACTCACCTTCTTAACCTCTGGGGTCTACTCTTTCCAAGTTGCCACTGTCCTCTAACCATCAATATCCTTCGTAAACGGTACCCATCATTGCATGATAATAAAGGGCATATACCCACTTAATGGGGAAGTAATGCAGTGTGCCCGAATTCTTAATGTCAAATCCCCAGCACTTCATGCTACTCTTGGATAGTTGTATAACACCCTTAATCACTGTTCCAATATCATTAAGGTAGTAAAGGAAGTGATACAGTGGTTAATCCTGTTGCATGCAAAATATTCTTCCACAGACAATGACTTAAATTAGGGACCATAATCACTAATTACTTTTTCTCAGGCGTCCTTTGTGATGTTGTCCTAATATCACAACCAGGACACAGTGGAAACGTCCACAAGATTTATTGAACAACATAGCAAACCACCAACATCCAGGAAGCTGGGCAATCTTTCCCCAACTGACCCAGAACATTCCAGCCCAATGATATCAAAATAATGTGATAATCATAAATTCCAGTGCCCGCACAACTAGGTATGTGGCCTAATGGCTAGAACAGTCAACCTTGACGCTGTGGAAGTGGGTTGGGGTCTGGGGAGGGATGCTCAACACCCTGTGATTCTGGGCAGATCACCTATTCGCCCCATTGCCTAGCAAACCAATAAAATGTATCTGTCTGTAATGCAACCAGTGCTCATGTAAAGCTCTCTGATAACTTTGGGTCTAGTTCGCGCTATATAAACTCCCACCCAAAACAAAAAAAAAACATCCTATCTGGAAAACATTATTCATGTATTCTAAAACACTTAATTTGTCTACCCTCTCCACAATTTCAATCTCTGACCATTTGCAAAACAAGTCAATGAAAACAATCAAACATTTATCTTCCCATTCATCATTTGAAACAGGACCCCAGCTATCTACTTACGAAATTTTCCATGTTACAATTGGGCACTCCAATGAGCAAAGAAGAAGCCTGAAGGTAACTTGAGACTTATCAGTCCTTCGAAATTCCCCACACTCTCTCACACAATGCCCAAGCTCAAACACTACCCCAGGCCACCAGTAGAGATCCTTGACTAAATGTTTACACCTCACAATACCCAAATTAACTTCATGGAATATTTGAGTTTCATCCTCAGCTTTTCATTTGGTATGATTCCCCACTCCTTAATAGGAACTTTCGATCCAAACTAATTTCAGATTTCCCTAAATCCCTTCAACTCAACTTTCACACACTCCTTCCTTGGCCAAACAACCTCCAAAAGCTCACTTACTTTACTAAGTTCCTAATCATTCTCATGTCTCTTTTCTTATGACGTGCTTCACTCTCAGAGCAAGTTTTGCAGTGGAATGGCATTACAGGTGTCAGTCAGTCAGAATATCTTTATTCGACTTATTGCAAGTCATACAAAGAACTACCAAATAAAAACAATTACATTACATACAATATATACAATACATCTATATACATTATTCAAGAGAAGAACCAACTAAACAATTTTTAAAAAAAGGTTATATACATGGTTAAAAAAGCTTTACATTTCATGCCGAAAAAAGCATAATAAAAAGCCACTCATTTTAAGGTATAATTTGGCCAACAGATTTCGCCCTTGCGGCAGCTACCAAAAAATTTGCCATGCAAAAGGTAATGCGTGGATTAGGTAAAAGTTGTAAAAAGAGCAAAGCTGGTCGCACTTGTACGAAGCCTGCTTCTTTCAAGATAGGAAGCAAATATTTCTTTCTCTGCTCGTGATATAGACTGCAAAACATGACAAAGTGCAAAGTGTCCTGCACCGAAAAATTATCGCAGCTGCACGGTGGGGCCAACTCAGGCTTCTGCCAGCTCTTAAAAGTACCCAAACAAAAATGTAGCAAATTAAATCTGAATTTTATTAATAAAAATCTGTGATAGGGAAATGTGACAAAGCTCAGGTAAGGGGCGAGTGCAGGTGAGCAAACCAGGAGGCTATGGGCCCTTACCGCTGGTTTCAGCAATTCATATTCCTCCCGCCGTGCTTCCTGCCTATCCCTAAATAACTTTTTAATGATAACTATATCCTGTCCCCTAATTATTTCCGGGGATAAAAAGAGTTCCCGGCATTACAGGTGTCACATTTAACCAACTCAAGATCTTTTTAGCAATTTGCACTCCATTTTTTACAACTTTTTTTTATAATCCACTAACTACAGTTAAGCTCATGGATTCAAATACAGCAGATTATCAGGACACATACAACATTGGCATCATTAACTTGCACATTTTAGCATTTATTAATACACACGGCAAGTGAGTAGTTAAATAGTGATTTACCCCCAATATTAGGTCATGTTTCGTCATGAGCATCCGATCTCGAGAGCAATGACATTTTGCTCACACCCAAATGTTGCTCCTGTATCTTATGTCCCTTTTCATATGCGTTTTAAATGGTAACCAAACCTTTGGAAATTTTTCTACAAAATTCTTTATAAATTTTAAATAGAATTTGGCAAGAGGTAAGAATGATCTGACCAGTGCTTAGTTTATAAAACTTTAAATGTAAATGTAAATGTGTTGTACTTGTAAAGCGCACAGCTGCCCCAGCGACGGGGCGTCCTGGCGCTGCACTCATACCGCTGTGGAAACCTTCCTGGCTTTTCCCTGTGAAATGTCCACTCCTGGGCACCCCAAAGGTGAAGCCAGGCATCCAAGCGCTGCTGGGGCCGTTGTGGAGATCAAGCAAGCTATTGCCCAGAGTCACAGAGTGGGACGCATGATTAGACTAGGCACCGAGGCGAGAAGCATCAGGTCCGGGGAGATTGAGTCCAAGAGCCGCCGACGCGGGAATTGAACCCTGGTCCCGGGCCAGACCTCTGCATCAGGGTCTGCCGCTAAATGCCAGACCTCAAGGTATTCTTCTTCTGTAGCACCACCCACAGCTTCTGCCACTGCTACCAAATGGCAGTACCACCATTTGGTACTTACTATCACACTTAAATAAGTCTGACATTGTGGACTATTGCAGGTCATCCCATGCTCTAGGGATGGCCAGGAAATGCAAGTTGTATCATTCTTTAATATTATTTATTGCTAAATACTGGTTCGGTGCTGAAAAAAAAAGATTGAGAGTGCCATCATGTGGTCTACTATCATAAACAAGTACTGGTGTTTAAAATTAAGTGCCAGTGCCAGTGCCGAGCACCGGAAAACACTGGCACAAATTAAGCACTGGATCTGACATTGTTCTAATTTCTTGTATTATGAGCACATTTCCAACAATTGTCTCTTAGGTTTAACAGAACACATATGAGCCCACGGGTCTAACAAAAGAGAGAGAATGAGACAGAAGAGACTGACGAGAAAGACGGTGACCCTTTAAAGGAAGGTTTTACTCACCCACCTAAGGTTGCATGCTTCATCATTGGGAATACTCCTTGCACCATGAAGCCTAGTCATGGTGCAGGCAACAACCCGCTCGCTGCGAGGGAGGAGCTCCGGGATGTTTATTTGTGTCAGAGGGGTTTTTACTAAAATCCAATGCAAGCTGTTTTTTTTTGCAGTTTTATATAACACAACCTCAACACAAGGTTATCAGAGCGCTTTACATGCGCACCAGTTGCGTTGCAGTCTGACATACTCATTTTTAGGCACAGGGAGATTACGTGATTTGCCCAGAATCACAGGATGTTTGAGCCTGCCGGCAGACTCAAACTTTGGGGCATATTTACAAGAAACTGCCTGAGTGCGGTGTTAAGCCAAAGTTGCTAACTCGTGCTCCAACCGTATCAAAATGCAGGGATGTACTGTATTGACGATAATGCGGTGCACCCCTGCATTTCCCCTAGAACTGGGGCTAAATATAGCTGACTGTGCCAACACAGGCACCCTTACACCATATTACAAGGGTGCCTATGTTGCAGGGAATGATTATTCATGTGCAGGAAGGTGTCCCTTCCTGCACATAAACAATCACTGATGATGATTTGTAACTTTCAATGTGTGCTGCAGAATGCAGCACATGTAGAGGTTGCAAAACGTCATTTTTTAATGATTGTTTATGTGCAGGAAGGAACACCTTCCTGCTCATGAAAGATCACTAGCGGCTATTTACTGTTTCTATGTGTGCTTCAGAATGCAGAAACCAATGAGGCAACCAGGTCGCCGGTCTTAAGGCATCGCAAAGATGACTGAACAATCTCTTGGGGGTATAGGGGGAAGGAATAGGTAAGGCGGCCCCCCACTCACACAGTATTTAAACAAATGGAGCCTCACCTATATGTGTGCACATCAACATAAAAGACCAACAAGAAAAGGGACCCCTTCTCGTTAGTGTCCCCAGGGATTTGTCAATAACATAAGTCCTTTGGTCAGGATGTGTATAGGTACTAAAAATCACACAGGACCACAATTACTTCATCCACAAGAAAAGTGTGAAAGATAGTCTTTCACACTTTTCTTGTGGATGAAGTAATTGTGGTCCTGTGTGATTTTTAGTACCTATACACATCCTGACCAAAGGACTTATGTTATTGACAAATCCCTGGGGACACTAACGAGAAGGGGTCCCTTTTCTTGTTGGTCTTTTATGTTGATGTGCACACATATAGGTGAGGCTCCATTTGTTTAAATATCGCAAAGATGACTGCCATGTCAGGTGTATGGGGAGTCACAGGTCTAGTGACCTCACACATTGACATCCCATGAAGTCTGCACATGTTACTTCATCACATGCACGAAAAAGAGGAATGTTCATAGGGATGGGTCACGCAGAAATCCAAACAGTGTGACTTGAGACTTCCCTCCTAATGCTAAGGTACCTGGCTGCCACTTAATTCAAGATCAGAAGCTTTTCTCAAGCAAGCTAAGTTTCACTAGAGTCTAAAAATCAAATGAGTTCTCTCTGTCTCACCAATATTTCACTGGTAAGCTTCCCAAGTGAGGGTGACCGTCTGGACACAGCTCACACACCATCAAAAGGAATTAGTATGGACCCAGGGCAGCACTCGTCGACATATTGAAGGAACTAAGGACATCACGCTGTAAAGAAGTTATTGCAGCTGCGGCACTGTCATCTTAAGGATTTTTGAGGGCCCTGATAAGATATTTTGGGAGCCCCTGTCCTGCCTGCCCAGGGCCCCACAGATCCTCAAAATGACTCTTGACAAAGAGAGATAGTAAGAGGGAGGCAGAGAAGAGAGAGGTTTACATACAGAAATAGACAGGGGTGACACCGAGGGTGCCCCCTTGATGGGTGTGCCAGCACTGTAAAGCAATCCGCTATAGTATACTATAGAACTGAATTTATTTTATAAACATTCTTTGGTAAGCTGTAGGCTCAAAACCCAACTCTACAAAGCTCTGTATGTCTCCTCAATATGTGGTTTGACAGTTCAATCTCTGGCTTTGAACACTTATGCCCACTAAAATGGTGTCACGTATTATTCCATCAATACGCACCGCTCTGCCTGGCCTCCAGAAGTGGCAGCATACAGTTTCTTTGAGACGCACTGTTGGCTGCATAAGATGGCAGCTTAGAAGTTCTGCCTGGTTTGCACATCAGAAGGTTTATAAGGTAGCACTTGCCATGCCATGTTGCAGAGATCCCTTGCCATTATTATGAAACATTTGAATAGCAAAGGGCATCATACTTTAATTTGCAACATATGGGTAACCTTATCTGAATACACATTGTTGAAGTTAGATTCTAATTACCATGCATGGTTGTATTAGTTATGGGTTATCTTATAATACATACCTAGACTTAGAAACAGTGATTTCAGATTGTATATACATCTGTGGCCAGAGTCCACAGTATATCACAATGCTAATCACTTTGCTCTGCAGCTCACACCAGGTACATGGTGTGAGGGAGGGGCTACCATAAGTTTGGCAGACGAAAAAATATTTATTAATTTGACCTATCACACCTTTTTCTTTTTAGAGAACAAACCAGCTTTTCTAGGGCTCTACCCTATGGGAAGTGTGGTAAATGAATGAAAGATGCTCTTCTTCCAGCGGTGTGAAAGTACTTTATGGAGTCACAAACCTGTGGCACCTTACGACCAGGTATCGCAGCCCAAATTGACAAGTAGAATTCCAACCAGGCACTGGAATTTCAGGTCATAATCATTCTACTGGAAGACAAGACCTTACACCAGAAAGCTCGGGCCAAGTGCTAGTTTTGTGAGTGATTTTCATTTGCTATTCTGAACCTGGAGAGACAGGGGAGGTATAGGGATACAGAATAGAGGACAATATGGTCTGGGCCTAGCCCCATCATCTTCTGATCAGTGAAAATCACCCAGAGCTACCGAAGGCCAAGTAACTCATGAATTTTTACCGGACACCCCCTCACCCGGCTTCATTGACTTTATACCTAATGTCCATGGAGCCCAATAAAATGGTTTGTAAAAAATACTGTAACAAGGGGTACTATTATAGGACTGCCATGTGAGTCAGTGAGCGCACTGTCTGTGGGGATGTATGAACATGTGTGTGTACGAATGGGATATATGTGTATGGGTGACTGAGAACCTATGCCGTACGTACTTGTGGCACAGGATATACCTTTCGCCATAGGTGGCACTGTTACACCTTCAACACAAACATACAACCTGTGATTTCCTGGAAAGGGAGGAGTCCAACCAGAATCTTAGGTTCTTCACCTTGTGGGTAGGTTTGAGAAGAGCCCCCAAACGTGGCAGGCCAATGTTGGGATCCCCAAAGCTGGGGAACCTTACCTAAAATCATTACCTCGTTCTTGTCACAATTTAATTTTAGAGCGTTAGCATTCATCCAGGTGGAGGCAGGAGTTTAGATCGGATGATCCCCTGAATTGACTTGCTTTGGGTGTCGTCCGCATAACAGAACAGGGTCAGACTGCAGTTTTCCACCAAGTCTCCCAGAGGGCGGAAGCATAGGTTTAATAACATAGGCCTGAGGGCAGAACCCTGTGGGACACCTGGGCTGAGGGAGTGTGATCTGGACGATGCATTCCTCACGTAGACCTAGAAAGTGCGATCCTCCAAAAAGGAGATCAGCCATGTAAGCACCATCCCTTGGAGACCCAAATAAGTCAGTCTTTCCGCAAGAGTGTCATGAGACAGTGTATGAAGCAGCAGCGGCCCGTGCTGGTAAGAGCATTGGGTCCAGGTGGGGAGATTTCAACGGGCGATGACGAGGGAAAAGTAATTAAATAATTAATTTTCCCTCGTCACCGTCCATCGAAATTCCCCCCACCATGCCCCACTGCTCTTACCTGCACAGGCAGCAGCTGATCAAAAGTCGCACTGAGATCTAATAGTATCAGTGCAGCTGTACCCCCATAACTCGGGCAGTCTTAGATGTTTCGTGACTCCAAGAAGGGTGGTTCTGTGCTGTGCCCCGTTCTAAATCCTGAATGGGAAGGGTGTAGGTCATCCTGGGACTCAATGAACATGGTGAGTTGGGTATTGACATGTTTCTCCAATACCTTGGAGAGAATAAGAAGCATAGGGATGGGTCTGAAATTGGCCAGTTGGTCGGCTTCAAGTAAGGTATTTTTAACTAGGGGAGAACCACAGCGCTTCCATGCTTTGGGTATGTGCCCCTCATGTACAGAGTAGTTCAGGAGTTCCACACGAAGATGCATAATGTGTGGGTTCAAAGCACTTAGCTTGGCCGGGAGGATAGGGTCTAGTGGCAAGCCTGATTTTACAGACAAGAGTAGGTTCGGAAGGTGAAAAGAATCCAAGGGTGCCAGAGACTGTAATCTTACGGGAGACTGGCCCGTGACCGAGGGAATTCCTTCTCTGGTATATTGTTGATTAAGACTGGAGATTGGCTGTTGATCTTCGACTGGGTTTCACCTGTCCTCACTGTGGCTAGGGTGGGCTGTGTGTATGTCACCTTCTTGATAAAGAAGTTTGAAAGCTTCTCGCACTGAGCTTGTAACAGTGAAGGGGGTGGAACAGTGTTATTGGGGTCAGAGAGTTTTTGGACCACTTTAAAGTGCGTTTTGGGTCAGTTTTGCACCTCAGAAATGTGATTTGAGTAAAAGGAAGCTCAGGTTTTTCTACAGTGCGTATGGTACTGGTTCAGAGCTGCTTTATATTTCAGTTTTGAGTTCTTATCATACAATTTCCTCCAGGTCCTTTCTAGCCTCTTACATAATGTTTTTCTTTCCTTGCTGTAAGGTCTCATTAAACCAAGGTGGAGTGGGATGTTGCTTGAATACTGATTTAAGCCTGGCAGGTAAGATTGCACCTAGAGAGTCTCGGTGCCAGATGTCAACCATAGGTTGATCTGGGTCAACTTTCTGTACCAGTTGAGGACAGGTGTTCAACAGGCGAGTGTTGAGGATAAGGAAGTCTAAGTTAGCCCAGTTTCTGGTCATAACTTTGGCCTGACTGCCACCTAAGAGGATGGAGTGCTCAGGTATAAAGAAGGGCACTGCAAAGTGATCTGACCAGAGAAACAGCATGGGGGGGGGGGGGGGGGGGGGGGGTCCGTAGTCAGACCTTTAATATTGGAAAACAAGCATTTACAATGCAATGGTCTCGGCAGCATTAAAGGTAGAGCTATTGGCATTGCTCATGATTTTTTATTTTAAATAATAAATAAATGGCATTGTCATTTACATTGCCAATAGCTTCATCGCTAAAACATATCGCTAATGTTTTTAAAAAAATATGAAAGTTAACTTAGGCTCTGCCCAGTATTTCTCTCTCACCTCATACTATTGAATATTTGGAGTTTTATTCCACCTGAAATAAATTGCATGCATTGGAATATTTAAGTGACTATTTTCCATCTCAAAAGTACACTGATTCTTCACACATTAAAATACTTTTTTGTCAAAAATGCACTGTACATATTATCCTTTTTTTTAGCATTCAGTCACAATCAAAAGGCAAACCTGACCTACCAGCTGTGCCAATGCTTGCTTCCTTTTGTGCATGGCTTGTTTTGGTCCTAAAATTGATTTTGACAATGTATATTCCGCATATGATGTACGTTTAATTATCTCTAGATGCTGATGAAAGGTGTAATTTTCACCCATTGCAATAGAACTCAGCCATTTTGCCAAAAGGGCATCAGTAGCAAAAGAGGTAATGTTTTTAAAAAATATGAAAGTTAACTTAGGCTCTGCCCAGTATTTCTCTCTCACCTCATACTATTGAATATTTGGAGTTTCATCCCACCTGAAATAAATTGCATGCAACGACCCCTCTCCGGAGCGCGACAGAGGAGAGCTGCGGGTGGAGGGAGGGGGGGAGACGGACACAGGAGAGCTGCGGGCGGAGGGAGGGGGGGAGCCGGCCTGAGAAGAGCTGCGGGCGGAGGGAGGGGGGAGACGGACACAGGAGAGCTGCGGGCGGAGGGAGGGGGGGGAGACGGACACAGGAGAGCTGCGGGTGGAGGGAGGGGGGGGGAGACGGACACAGGAGAGCTGCGGGCGGAGGGAGGGGGGGGAGCCGGCCTGAGAAGAGCTGCGGGCGGAGGGAGGGGGGGAGCCGGCCTGTTCAGGATCACACAGTTGCGCAAATAAGGACAAACTCACCGTAGAGGACGTTCAGCATGTCGGCGACGGCCAGGGACATCAGGAAGTGGAAAAGACTGCAGCTGGGCTCCGAGGCACTGGTCGGAAGCCCCATCCGGACCGGAGCATGTGCGCTGCATCACCGTACTCGGCGCCGGCTGGGCAACAATGGCGGCAACAAAGCTTAGGACATTTTCGGATTTGGGGGCGTGTTTTGCAGTGCTGAGTGACGGACGACGTCACTGTCTAAAGAACAGCAAAAATTACGCCCCCAAATCCGAAAAGGACGGGGCTACATCGGAGTGAGGGATCACTCCTCCAATGGCTGGCCTCCATTTAGGAAGCCAGCCAATGGTGGAGAGACAGAGCAGGGAGGCGGGACCTTCTGCACTACTGAGAGTCATTAAATCTCCGACCTAAAAAGGGGTTCAAGCAAATGACCCGCCTTATGCATAGGGGTAGAATTCATAAGGTTGAGATTCAGAGCGCCCAGGTCCTCTATATAAGCCTCACTTAGCTTGCAAGTGGAGCCCTCCAAATGCATATTTACATCTCTGAGTACGGTAACATTGGCACTTTTAAGTATATAAGGAGAGAGTAGATAAGAAATTGCCGAGCACCAATTCACAGTATTGAGGTCTAGTTGTGAGAGGGTGAGGGCAGAGGGGGGGCAAAGAATACACCGGAGGCCGTAAACTTCGCTGAGAGACCATGTGAGAAGAATAAAGCTTCACATGCCGAGGAAGAAAGCTGATCTATTTTGCACTGAAAGAGGTCTTTTAAAGAAATGGGCCTCATTTACGAGGTTTTGGAGCATGGTGCAAGGTACCTGCATTGCGGGGCTGATGGATTTTATGCAGGAAGGAACAACTTTCTGCACAAAATCAATCAATTGAGGTGATTTCCTCAATCTATGTGTGCTGCGCAATGCAGCACACATAAAAAGAGGAAAAAACAAAGAGAAATGAAAAACTTTCTCCTTGTTGGGCTTCACTAATGCCACCCCTGGGTTGGCGTTAGAATCTGACGCATGCCCAGGTTTACGATTACTCATAAACCTGGGAATGCTTCACATTCCATGGGTGTTGCGTGGGAACACCCATAGCAACACCCATGGAACACCCTTTTCAGCAGTGGCCTGCGTGAAAACAGCACATATTTACAAGGCCATGAAAAGCCATGTAAAGTGGCTTTGCGCGGCCTCGTAAATATGCCGGGGCACATTGCGCCACCGGAGTGTTAGGCGCCAGGGGCTCTGTCCACCAGGAAATCGTGGATGCGTCGCTGATGATTAGCCTGGGAGCGACAGTTTATACTCCAGAAGCAGAATCCACTTCTGGTTGTACAGCCCCTTGTCGATTTGTCGATGTGTTCTTGTGCTCAACGTCTGGGGAGTTGGGTCTCCACAGACGTTCTAAATTGCACATAGCTTGGTTCAGTAAAGCAGTGCATCCATTAATCCGGCAACAGGACGTGCTGTTTACCACACACATTTAAGGGCGTCCTCTTGAAGATATGCAAGGCATCTCACAGGATCGGTTTGGATACTGTTGCCGCATGCACCTGTACGATGCATCTTACAGGATCCTAGTCAGCCGTGGTCCAACAGTGCACCTAACAGAGTTCTAGTGCTGCCCTGTACATCATAGGATTTGACTGATTGCAGGTGAAGCAGTGCAATACATCTCACATGACTGGGTGAATCCTGGTTCCTCGGTGCAGTGCACCTGGCGAAGTTAGCCCTAATGTAGTACAGCAGTACATGTCCTATAATCTAAAGAGTCCTGGTGCAACAGTGTGGTGCACCACAAAGATGCTTTCTCTACAGTAAAACTGTCACACGATATTTCACACCAACTAACTACATAACCTGTAGAGTTTACCCTTGTAATTAGATCACCACCAACACAGGTGAATCAAGAAGGGTTAGATCTCTAATCTATCATTATGCTTTCCTGACATCCTGCACCTTGTCTCATTGTCAGAATCCAGTGATAACAGCCCCGATCAGTCCATATTTCCAATCACTTGCAACGTACATGTTTGTGACCCCACATAATCCATAAGTATAACTCCCTCTTCTTCAAATCCCTCTTTTTGAAAATCATCCCAACTAAGCATGAGCGGGAAATCCGTTACGCTCGCGGATTTTGCGGATTTTTAGGAAATCCGCAATCCGCGAATTTTGCGGATTTCCCGCAAAATCCGCAAAAAAAATCCGCGAGCGTAACGGGTTCAAAAGTTGAACCCCCACTCATGCAACTATTTTACAATGGCGCCAGCAAGCTGCCAGCGCCGTTGTAAAATAGTTACAAAGTTAGCTTGCACAGGAACCACTAGATAAAACGAAACAGGTGCTGCTTTATTTTATCTAAGTGCTTCCTGTGCAAGCTAACTTTGTAACTATTTTACAACGGCGCTGGCAGCTTGCTGGCGCCATTGTAAAATAGCTACTGACACAGCCTTACACAGGTCACTCAAGGGACCCCTGCGCCCTTCAGGGCGATTGCATAGTAACACACACATGGTCACTCGAACTAGTTGATGCTCAAATTCAGTGACTCATTCATTAGCCCAAAAACAATCATGAGCGTCTTCGAGGCTGGACAGGTGTGCCTCTTCCCAAATCTACCGTTGAAAATCAGCTGTGATGCTGGGTAGAGGGCGGTCTTTGCATGGTCGCTCGAACTAGTTGATGCTCAAAATCAGTGACTCATTCATTAGCCCAAAAACAATCATGAGCGTCTTCGAGGCTGGACAGGTGTGCCTCTTCCCAAATCTACTGTGGAAAATCAGCTGTGATGCTGGGTAGAGGCCTTTGCATCCTTGACTTTCATGAGCGCAATCCCCGTGCTGTTCTGTGACCAGGAGCTTCTTTCTCTTCATATAATTGTGTTCGCACGGGTTGCTGCAAGTTCGCACGCGTTTTGTACAATTTTGCAATTTGCGAAATTGTACAAAACCCTCGCGAACTTGCAGAAACCCGTACGAACATAAAAAAAAAAAATCCGCGCGGATTCGTGGATTTTGCGGATTTTGGCAATCCGCAAATCCGCAAATTCGCGGATTGCCAATCCGCAAAATCCGCTCATACCTAATCCCAACATAAACAGTCTGGCTACCTCTTTACCCTTACAATGGGGTGGATATAATGAAGAAATGTCCCAGCTACTGGGAAGGAAGGTTAAATTAAATTAAGGACATGGAGGTGGGGATTATGCGTTTATTGGCTCACTTTATTAACTCAGCAGTCACTTGAACAACAAACATGTCATTAAAACAACATTTCTCATATTGTAGAAACTCAAAGCTCTGTAAAGCTTCTGCCGGGATCTCCTTGATGCTCCACCCACCTGATCAAGAAACAATACGAGGAAAAAGAACCAAACACCTGGGGCACCTATTTGCGAACTGCCCTCGAAGAACTAAACATCGAGGAAGTTTGGAACAGCAATTTGGAACGAGCATCATTTAACAAAATTTGAAAATTAAATGCAAAGTCACTATTCCTGGTAGAGGACAAAAGAACCTTGGCTAATCGCCGACATGTCTGGACAGTAATTAACTCATATAAAAGACTAAAACCACAATTTTATCTAGAAGCTCATTTCAGACTATCGCTAAAAAAGAAATTCTTGGCATATAGACAGGGCGATCATTGCTCAATGGATCTAATCCCAACCTGGAAAGTAAAAAAACAAGAAAAGACATGCCGCCTCTATGGGTACCACACAGAAAGTTTGTATCATCTATTGTGCACTTGCGAGACCCTAAAAGCCGAAAGAAGAACTATGCTGAAATCAGTTCTAAATGTCTTAGGAATCCGTACCTGTAGGCAGGCGGTCACAAGTTGGTGGGGTGCATCTCCGGACATTCTAATATGCCGTGGAGTAAAATATATGACTCTTGTAGAGATTTTACTATCGAAAATTGAAACGGATCAAGTTTTGAATCTAGAAAGCGATCGTGTTTTAGAAACTGTAAAGTGTTGATGATTTATGTAATTTTATCTTGTTTTTAACAATTATGGTTATTTTATATGTATACTTTAAGGTTGTGAAAAACCAAATAAAGTCAGATTTGATACCACCCACCTGATCTCGCTGGGTAAGTATGTAATTTTTGCGGTTTCAATGTTAAAAGGAGCAGACATGTTTTTTCTCTGTGTGCCTTTTTTGTGTGTAAAGTAGCTGGATGTTTCTCACGTAATTTACTGTTTTGGTTAAAATTATTATTTTGGTTTAAATGTTCTAGATTGAGAGGCTTAAAAATAGTTTTTTTATCTGCTAAAACATTTTGTTACATTTGCTATGTTTTTACCTTGTTTACACAACGATGCCCACTGTTGTTTGAATAAAGGTCTTTGGGCCTTATTTAGAGTTTGGCAGACAGGGTACTACATCAAAATGTTGCAATCGTTTGTTCAATCCATTAGATTGCCATTAACTATAATGTAACTGTAATATGGCAGAAGGGACATCCCCTAAGTATTTGACGGAGAACCATGTCTGCCAAAGGCTAAATAAGGCGCCTGGTTCTGAAATGTATGTGATCTGAGCACTGCCATGTTCAGTTTCAGTTTCAAAGCTTTATTCGATTATTTAAGAGAAAACAATCATAAAAGCACACAGAATATATACATATACAGTCATATTGATAAGCTCTGATATATTTGCGCCATAAAAGTTTAAGAAAGTTAATCGATAAAAATTGAGGGTTAAAAAGGAATAAAAACAGATACAGGCTTAGTACCGCACAATGGTATAAGAAATACAAAATGTTTAAAAAAAACATACTTTTCCTAGCAGCCATAGATTTCAGGATGTACATAGCTGTAAAAAAGCAAATATCGGGATCATCTAAGGAGAACAACAGCCTCACAGACGATTTTACAGTTGTAATGGCTCTTTTTAAAAATAGGGGTTTTAAGTAAACAATACGAAGATCCTTATAGAGATCACATAGGAACAAAAAGTGAATAGTGCTCTGTTTGGTGACCCCATCACAGGGGCAAGGTATAGAGGGATAGTTCTTCAAAGGAGGAAACGCCACCAAATGGTGGACAATTCTGAATCTTAATCTAATAAGAACAAAGCGGTGTGATGGTCGAGAGACTACCTTTAGATATTTAGGAAAGCCAAATGTGCCCCTATTGGAGTAGTAGTACTGAGGGATAGATAATAGCATAGTAGCGTCTCGACGCACTAGACCTTTCTTATGTAAGTAAGAGAACTTAAGCTATTTCTTTGGGATATCAGAAAAACTTTCCGGATCCTCCATGAGATTGAAGTCAAATAGGTCCCTGGCAGTTGTCACAACATAATTGATCCAAGGGATCAGTGAACTTTTGTCTAAGCGGAGGCAATCCCTAATAATACACCTTGTAAAACTAGTTTCTTTCTTATGCCAAATTGCTCTCCACACCAACAGTGGTCTTAAGTAAATTAGATCAGATAAAAACTCCAGACCCAATTCCTCGTGTATTAACACGGTGGGAGCTGATATAGGCAAACATAACAATCTTTTTAAGAAACTGTTTTCTTCAATTTGCAGATGCCCATGACGACAGTACCCCCAAACACCGGATCCGTAGAGCGCAATTGCAACGCATCTACAGCGATATATGTGTAACATATGTGTGACATATCATATATACGACGGTCGCCGAGCTTATTCCCAAATTTAAAAACTCCGTGGGCACTTTTAGACATCTTGGCTTTTATGTTGGATATCTCTTGTGTCCATATGCGGTTGCTACTAAATGTTATACCCAAATAACAGAATTTGTTTACTATTTCTATTTTTTGACCCTCTATATTAAAAGTTTTCAGCTTCCTCATTTTTTTCCCACAGGGCATGATGAATGTTTTAGTATTATTGATTTTAAGTTTTTTTCCTTTAATAAAACCCGCAAACTTGTCCTTCAATCTCTGTAGGCCACAAGGGGTTCTGGATAAAAGCACTGAATCATGGGCATAAAGCAGAATGGGTACAGCCTGGCCGTCTACCAGCGGGGCATCTGAATTAACCTGCCTAAGTACAGAATCTATTTAGTTAATAAAAAGGGAAAAAAGAAGGGGCTCGAGGACACATCCCTGTCTAATGCCTAGATTAACACGAATACGGTCCGTGCATTCCCCCCCTTGGCCATACTTTATACGTGCAGATAATTTAGAGTATAATCTGGCCAAGAAATAAACAATCTCTGGCGGGGCACCTTGGTCTAATAGGGTTGACCAGAGCAGCGCGTGGTCAACAACATCAAACGCGCCGCTTAGGTCAGCGAAGCAGAGAAAGAGCGAACCCTGCTTAGCACAAGTATACTTCCCTATTAGAAGATATACATTTATACATTGTTCTACGGTTCCCAAGCCCTTTCGGAATCCAAATTGGGACCGCGCAAGGATACAACTGTCCTCAGCCCACTCTTCAAGCCTGGCCAACATCACCCGGCTCATGAGTTTCAGTGATGAGTCTAAAAGGGAAATAGGTTGTGAGTTTATGGCAACCGACCTGTCCCCTTTTTATATATCGGGATAATTACAGATTCCCCCCATGTGGGCAGGGTGCAGTCCATAATTGCTGCATTAAAGACCTTTGTCAGGACAGGGCCCCACAATGTTATGTCTGCTTTATAAAGGTCAATGGGCACCCCATCAGGGCCTGGAGCTTTCGCTCCCTTGCTAATCCTAATAGCAAGATCTACCTCCCGTGTAGTGATACTTAGGGGAACAATTGGCCATAATACTGCCTCTCCCCGTGAAGAATTCACAGCCCTCTCTGAATCAAAAATATTAGGGAAGTGAGTAACCCAACTATCCTCACTAACATGGGCAGTGATAGCTGGCATATCATCGCTCTTCAAGAGGGAGCAGTTAACCGTATTCTAAAATAACTTGCTATCTGATAGTTCAGCAGCCCTGGTCAAGTTATCCCAAGCTTCCTCCTGTAATTCCAGCTTCCGGCGTTTCAAATGCCCCTTGTAAGCGGCCCTGAGGTTAGTAATTATTAACCTATCTCTGTGCCTGCTGGATAAAGCTTTTTTTAGTTTCAGTAGTGACTCTGTACACTGAGAGTCAAACCAACCTATCTTGGGTTTCCAATTGATATGCTTGAAAGAGGTCATAGTATTTTCTACAATGGCGTTAATCCTGTTAAAACTGGTTAATATGCCCCTTGGGTCTGTACTTTCATCAAGGCAGAGATGCAAATCTGGCAGGCAGGCCGTCACGATTTTAACCATCAACTTTTCGGAGTTTTCTCCCTTCCACTTTATTCTGTGGCCGTTTTGTCTATAACACTGCCATGTTCTAAAATGGCTCTTCTGTGCTGTGTTTATGTATCTGAGTTTCTCTTTTGACAAAGCTGTAGGTTTTTCTTGGCATTCCCTAGGATGTCCCACCAGCAGGACATACTGTGGTTAGGGTGTCTGAGGTCAAGGTGTCTCCCTGTGGCGAAGACCCTGTTAGGCCTTGGGCCAGAACCTCTGCTCCTCCAATGACAATCCATGGCACTTTCTATAATAACCCAACGATCCACCATCTGCAAAACCTATGTGGAGCAATCCACATCAGGAAAGTGGTTAGTAACGTCCAGCCACCTTTTAAATATATATGCATGTATGTGTGTGTGTATATATATTGTGCATACATATATTTATATGTGATATTGTGTGTAAATATATTTGAGTGTGTGTGTGTGTGTGTTTATATATATATATATATATATATATATATATATATATATATATATATATATATATATATATATATATATATATATATATATATATATAATATATTCACTGAAAAACACAAAGGTTAACGTAGCATTATAGTTAGATGAATATGTCAGTGACAACATTAATGTTGTACATTTTTAAAAAACACAAATATTTATCACTTATAGTTAGCAGAAGCCTGTGTCTAGTGCTATTAAATGTCACGCACCAAATACCACAGCTCGGTAGTCCACAATCCATCTCAGGCCTCTTTATTCCGCTACCAGAGACTCCCTGCCCCTTTATCTCATTCGTGCGGGTTCCTGCTTTCTTCACTTGTGACAGTTTTCCTTTTTAGGTCTCGTAGCGTTACAGCGCGTAAGCGCTGTCTCGCCGAGATCTATTGTCACTGGGTGTGCTTCCCAGGAGACAGCACCTGGCCGCGCGCATTGCCTCTTCAAGGAGGCGATTCGAGCGGGCCACGCACTCGCGAACGCGCTCAGCTGCTGTCTCCTGGGAAGCACCAACACCACACACGCATGCTCATAAACAGAGACACACACACACACACGAGCACCCATGCACGCACGCACCCACACATACAAAGAACCCACCCCCGCCGTCGCATACACACACGCGCGCGCACACACAAACACACACACACACAAGTGCACCGAGCGCCCGCCCACTTACCGCCACTCCGGACTTCAGCCACTACCGCGGGGCTCTCTCTAGGGCATGGGAGCCCGGCGTCACCAGCACTGCTTCTCTCCGTGGGCGTGGCTTCTCTCCATGGGCGCGTGCGCAGGCTTCCGAAGCCGGAAGTCCCGCCCCACGGAAAGTTTCGATTTCGCTCTCTGCCTTAAACCAGCACGTCCCCGCTGATACTCATTTCTCCTATTTCCCTATGTTTTGCACACCACTGACGCTGGTATTAGGACCATGAAGGCTTATCAGCGTGCTTCAGCGCTCATTCCATCCCTCTCAGTTAATATTGGTTGCTGGAGAATAAAAAAGGATCTCTAAATAACAATGTGGATCGAGGGAGACAGGTTATGGGGATTACCAATGCAGAATCATTAAACCATATAAAGAGATTGCAGACCAGTGTCATTGTTTCCCTTTCATCCCAAGGGTCTGTATTTCTCGCAGTTCCCCTCGCCCTCCTTCCCCCGACCCCCACCTTCCAATATCTTTAATATAACTTTTTGTGGCTGGCTTTGCTTACTTTTAATTCTACTGATAATTACTTGACCACGCCACACTTTTTGATTTTTTAAAAATGTTTTCATAGCAAAGGCACAGCATGCATCCTGTTGAAAAGTATTCTGAACAGATGGTGAATTTAAGTGATGACATGCGTACGCTAGAGCGGAATTGCTGAAGAACGACAATAGCAAGATGCAATCACGTGTGTGGACAGTTACGTGTTCAGATTTAAATGTCTATAACTACAGACAACATTGAGTCAACTGTGAGCTGTTTTTGTAAAAGAAGCTTTATCGTTCCATACACATGACATAACCACACAACACATCTTTAGCAACACACATGCTCCTTAGGAAGTAGAAGTCGCCCGCTTTTGTGAAGTCCCAGTGATGCCATTCCTTCCTGTGGTCGAGGGCTGCAGTTGTGGTCTCGGCATGTTGTGAAATCTTTTTGTGGCCTAGGTTTGGAGAGCCGTACAGGAGCACAGTCTTTCACAGAGGGAGGATGGGCTTCTCTCTCTTTCTACGACTGCTGGACTCCAGAATCCTTCTCCTGTGCCACATCCTGGTAGTGCTGATGTCAGCCTCCAAAATTCCCTAACTTTTAAATTCACAAGCGCAATTTGGGGAGGGATTGACGTTCGTAGAAATGCAAGGAAATACATGATTGTCATTGTCCTCAGAATGGTTCCACACCGACTCTGCCTGTAGTAAAATGTACCGGATGTACTGTTCACTGCTGTATGTTTGTTAACTAAAAAAGTGACAAATAAAGATTATTTTTTTTTTAAATTTCAATTCACACATTGGTAGAATACTCATTTTCTGAGTAATGAGTACTCACTCGCTGGAAGCTGATTTTTCCCTATTGCTGTTCCATCTCAACCTCTTTACCAGACATACCTCTGTCTACCTGCTACTGTGACTTCTTGCAGCTCCTAGATACACTTTTTTTTCCAAGGTGTACATACTGTTGCTACCCCTCATCCGAACCTTTTCGTTTTTTTATTTTTTTTATTCTTGATTTAATTTGACCTATCATAAAATGTTATTGTCTCCACATGCTGTCATTTATCTGTTCTGCACCATAGACCCTCTCCACTGACAAAGACCACTTTGAGAATATTCCTCATTGTTACACTGTTGCCTCTATTGAAGATAGAGGCATACTCTCTTTTGTGTGTAAAAGCAGTGTAGGGCATTGCCGTTGTTTGTGCATACCTGTTTTATGCCGCGATCTGCACTCTTCCGATTGTGTGTGCCACTGTCATGTCATTTGTTTATCCGGGATCAAGGAGCCAGTAGCTTTGAAACGCTTTGGTAGTTGTTGCAGCACTTATTTGCAGCACTTATTTGAATAAACACTCTCTGCGCAAGTTTTAGCCTCTGCGTGTTTTCTTCATTTCGGCGGTATTAGGCGACTGAATAAGAAGGTGTGTCACAGTGCAGTAGAAATCAGGGCTGTGAGCACTCCGGCCGGAGCCATGACTATTATATGCACCGCAAACTGCCTTTTAGCTCGTGAAATAAACTCCCAGTGCGCGCTCTGGCAGCAGGATGTGACGTCTCCTCCTAATGGTGTCATGCTGGTAGTGAGAGCCGCACGGATTGGAAGCACACGATACATTTTAGCAGTTGAGTAAGCCTGTCAGCAAACATAGCTCTACTGCAAGCCCTTGCCTGCTGCAGCAAGGGGAAGCCACAGGCGGCGCGCTGCCACAGACACAGTTTTATCAGCGATTTTAGTGACAGCTGACACAATTTTAGTGACAGCTGACACACAGAGATATGCGTGACAATGCATTTCAGTGTGGTAATGCGGATTACCACACTGAAATGCACTAGTGTCCACCCCAGACATAACTCTTGGACACTGGCAACAGTGTACTAAGTGGCGCCACACACACCTATTATTTGCCAGGTCCGTTCACGGCAGTCAGCACATTCTGGGAAACAAGCAGACATATGTCGAAAGGTAATGGGATATCGTGCTAAGCGGAGTTAACTGCTCTAGAGGGCGGCACCCTGCCTATGGCAGAAATACCAGCTGCTACATACAGATCATTCTCAACATCCTAAACATGCACATATTAGAGAAATTACAAGTGACACAGCTTACCAATAAAGCAAGCATTTTGCTAGTGATACATGCAATGGCGTGTGATAGTGCATAGGCCCTAATTCAAGAAAGGTGAATGAGTTTAGTGCACCCCTGGTGGTAAACAAGAAGAGAGCTATGTTCGACACCCCATTGGGCACTGAGGCCACTGCACATTTCTTACTACCTTTCAGGCACAAACACGTATTTATAAAAAATGCACACTCTCTTCCGGTCTGGTGATCTCGCTATGTGCTGCCTGGTGTCAACAATGAGACAGAATACATTCTCTCTCTCGCCAATAATGTACTATAATTGCTCTTGTTCACTATAACAATCCTATCCAGGCCCTTACATGACCATGATAACATTAAACTTTAACCAAACAAATATACAATATTTACATATTTATTTACAAACAACAAAATAGGCACTTGCAAACATCCTCATGCGCCAATACTTGTTTACACTTTGTGTCTTAGTCCTTCTCTTGGTCCCGGTCAATGTCTGATGAGGAAAAATAAGTGCCAGTCCCCAAATATACGTGCTGTGGCCACCGCTGGCAACCACCTGCTCACATTGGGAACTGCCTCAGGGTTCTTGGTTTCCCGCACCAAGTGGACTAACTTTTACCTTTCAGGAAATTCTCCTTCTGCATCTGGCACTTACACTAGAAGGGACACAATTTCTCTAAGTGCTAGATGCCTCGGTTCATCCAGCACTTGAAGGCGCTGCTCAAGATCTTTCTGCGATCACACCACTACCCACAAATGTACACCAGTCTGTACTAAACAACTACCTAGACTACCCTTTTCTATCCCTTCCATTAGTCTCTCTCCCTTCCCCAACTCCTTCTCTAACTATTCTGTTTACCCGACAGCACTTTAAAGAGGCTTTCAGTGGTATAAATACTATTAAGAAAGGTAGCACAACAATTTTGACAGCGGTCCTAGTTTAGTAGTGCAGTGCATTTCAAAGAGTCTCACTGCTTTTTAAAGCAAATTGTAGGGGCACATGCAGTGTGCGCAGCACTTGATGAAGTGCACCTCACAGTGCTTAGGTGCGCATTGTTTGATGCAGGGTACCTCAGTGCCTACGTCCACACCACTCATGCAGTTAACTTTACAGACCCTGAGTCGTACGGTGCACTTTACAGTACTGTCATAATTTACTACACTGCACATGACAATGTCTGGGTCTTCAAAACACTGTGAAGTGCACCTCACAATGGCTCAAGCTGCATTGCTGAGTGTAGAACACCTCACAGTGCCTGGGTCCTCATCACTTAATTCAGTGCACCATGTCTGGGTCCACACTGCATGGTGCAATGCACCTCACTGGCTTTGTGTCCGTATTTTAAATAGCAGTGCACCTCACAGAGCCTTGGACCTTTTTGTTTGAAGCAGTGCCCCAATATTTCTGGATCCTCAATGCACAGTGGTGTATACTTTACAGAGTTTGAGTACACGTCAGGCAAAGCAGTCCTCCCACATGTTTGGGCCCCTCGTCGCCTGAAGCAGGCTGAGTCCTCAGCAGATTCTGGCACTCACTTCGTATTGCAGTGTACCCAAGAGTCTGGGCCTTCAATGCATATTGCAGTGCGCCTCACAGAGCATGGATTCTCAGTCACCATGCAGTGCACCTCACACAGTTTAGATCCTCTTTCCGTGCTGCAGTGCACCTCACTGAGCACGGATTCTCAGTCACAATGCAGTGCACCTCATACAGTTTAGATCCTCTTTCCGTGCTGCAGTGCACCTCACTGAGCACGGATTCTCAGTCACAATGCAGTGCACCTCACACAGTTTAGATCCTCTTTCCGTGCTGCAGTGCACCTCACTGAGCATGGATTCTCAGTCACAATGCAGTGCACCTCACACAGTTTAGATCCTCTTTCCGTGCTGCAGTGTACCTCACAGAGCATGGATTCTCAGTCACAATGCAGTGCACCTCACACAGTTTAGATCCTGTCTCCGTGCTGCAGTGTTCCTCACTGAGCACGGATTCTCAGTTACAATGCAGTGCACCTCACACAGTTTAGATCCTCTTTCCGTGCTGCAGTGCACCTCACTGAGCACGGATTCTCAGTCACAATGCAGTGCACCTCACACAGTTTAGATTCTCTTTCCGTGCTGCAGTGCACCTCATAGAGCACGGATTCTCAGTCACAATGCAGTGCACCTCACAGTTTAGATCCTCTTTCCATGCTGCAGTGCACCTCAGGGAGCACGGATTCTCAGTCACAATGCAGTGCACCTCACACAGTTTAGATCCACTCTCCGTGCTGCAGTGCGCCTCACAGAGCATGGATTCTCAGTCACAATGCAGTGCACCTCACACAGTTTAGATCCTCTTTCCGTGCAGCAGTGCACCTCACTGAGCACGGATTCTCAGTCACAATGCAGTGCACCTCACACAGTTTAGATCCTCCCTTCGTGCTGCAGTGCACCTCACTGAGCACGGATTCTCAGTCACAATGAAGTGCACCTCACACAGTTTAGATCCTCTTTCCGTGCTGCAGTGCACCTCCCTGAGCACGGATTCTCAGTCACAATGCAGTGCACCTCACACAGTTTAGATCCTCTTTCCGTGCTGCAGTGTACCTCACAGAGCATGGATTCTCAGTCACAATGCAGTGCACCTCACACAGTTTAGATCCTCTTTCCGTGCTGCAGTGTTCCTCACCGAGCACGGATTCTCAGTCACAATGCAGTGCACCTCACACAGTTTAGATCCTCTTTCTGTGCTGCAGTGCACCTCACTGAGCACGGATTCTCAGTCACAATGCAGTGCACCTCACACAGTTTAGATCCTCTTTCTGTGCTGCAGTGCACCTCACAGAGCACGGATTCTCAGTCACAATGCAGTGCACCTCACAGTTTAGATCCTCTTTCCATGCTGCAGTGCACCTCAGGGAGCATGGATTCTCAGTCACAATGCAGTGCACCTCACACAGTTTAGATTCTTTTTCTGTGCTGCAGTGCACCTCACTGAGCACGGATTCTCAGTCACAATGCAGTGCACCTCACACAGTTTAGATTATTTTTCTGTGCTGCAGTGCACATCACAGAGCACAGATTCAAAGTCACAATGCAGTGCACCTCACACACTTTAGATCCTCTTTCTGCTCTGCAGTGCATCTCACAGAGCACGGATTCTCAGTCACAATGCAGTGCACCTCACAGTTTAGATCCTCTTTCCATGCTGCAGTACACCTCAGGGAGCATGGATTCTAAGTCACAATGCAGTGCACCTCACACAGTTTAGATCCTTTTTCCGTGCTGCAGTGCACATCACAAAGCACGGATTCTCAGTCACAATGCAGTGCATCTCACAGTTTAGATCCTCTTTCCGTGCTGCAGTGCACCTCACAGAGCCGGAGAAGATGCCTTCATTGCCGCGGAGATCTCCATCACCAGAAACATCTTATCTTTGGCGTGCTGAAAGATAAAAGAGCATAATTATTAATAATATAAACGCCAAATCCCCCTAGGATATTCTAAATGGTTTTAAAATAATTCAAAACACTTTTAGAGGGAATGTGACACCCTTTATGATAATTTTGCATATTACCAAAACAAGTGGGGAATTTCTTTTAATAGAAAGTCAGCACTTCTAAAAAATCTTTTGCACTTTTTATGAGAATTGATGGCCAGATGTAAAAACAAGCTTTTGCAATGCAATAGGTCTCGCATTAGGAAAGTTTGAGCTATTGGTATTGTAAATGACAAATATTTTATTTATGTGTTGGTTTTGAAAATAGTGAAATTAATAGCTTTGTCATTTACAATGCCAATAGTTATAGCTTTTGCAAATGTAACACCTATAGCATTTGTAATGCAATATATGTTCTATTTACGTGACTTAGATGTATTGATATTACAAATAACAATGGTTTTAACTTTTGTAACTAACTTTTGTGAAGATTATGTTCAGTGTATTTTGTGACAAAAATCCAAGAACAGAAGTGAAATATTAACATCTTTTTGTGACATTTGTAATAAAGCTTGAAACATTGAAAGAACATATTTGAACCAGTTGTTGAATGGTTGCACAGATTGATGCTGTGGTGGTGCTGAGTGATGTTGTGGTGGCGACGAGTGATGCTGCGGCTTTCAGTGATGCCGTGGTAGCACATAGTGATGTTGTGGTGCACCTGAGGGATGCTCTGGTGGTGCTGAGTGATGCTGTGGTGATGTGATAGATAGATGGAGTGAGTGCGATAGATAGATAGAGTGAGGGCGATAGATAGATAGAGGGAGGAGGATAGATAGAGGGAGGGCGATAGATAGATAAAGGGAGGGTGATAGATAGATAGATAGAGTGAAGGCGATAGATAGATAGATAGAGTGAGTGCGATTTATAGACAGATAGGTAGAGTGAGGGCGATAGATAGATAGATAGATAGAGTGCGAATGATAGATAGAGTGAGGGCGATAGATAGATACAGGGAGGGCGATAGATAGAGGGAGGGCGATAGATAGATAGATAGATAGATAGATAGATAGATAGATAGATAGATAGATAGATAGATAGATAGATAGATAGATAGATAGATAGATAGATAGATAGATAGATAGATAGATAGATAGATAGATAGAGTGAGGGCGATATATAGACAGATAGATAGAGTGATGGCGATAGAGTGAGTGTGATAGAAAGAGTGAGGGGGATAGATAGATAGACAGATAGAGTGAGGGCGATAGATAGAGTGAGGGCGATAGCTAGAGTGAGGGTGATAGATAGATAGATAGAGGGTGTTAGATAGATAGATAGAGTGAGGGCGATAGATAGATAGAGTGAGGGCGATAGATAGAGTGAGGGAGATAGATAGATAGATAGATAGATAGATAGATAGATAGATAGATAGATAGATAGATAGATAGATAGATAGATAGATAGATAGATAGATAGAGTGAGGGCAATAGATAGATAGAGTGAGGGCGATAGATAGAGAGAGGGCGATAGATAGAGTGAGGGCGATTGATAGATAGAGTGAAGGCAATAGAGTGAGGGCGATAGATAGATAGATTGATAGAGTGAGTGGCGATAGATAGATAGATTGATAGAGTGAGGGTATAGATAGAGTGAGGGCGATAGAGTGAGGGCGATAGAGTGAGGGTGATAGAGTGAGGGCGATAGATAGAGTGAGGGCGATAGATAGAGTGAGGGCGATAGATAGAGTGAGGGTGATAGATAGATAGAGTGAGGGCGATAGATAGATTAATAGATAGAGTGAGGGCGATAGATAGAGTAAGGGCGATAGATAGATAGATAGATAGATAGATAGATAGATAGATAGATAGATAGATAGATAGATAGATAGATAGATAGATAGATAGATAGATAGATAGATAGTAATTATGTGGCACTGAGTGGTATTTGGAGTGTATGTTGCATTGAGCGCAGTGTAAATATGTAGCATATAATTGTGTGGCGTGTAATTATGTAAGTATAGAGTTAAAAATGTATTTCTTTAATTCAATATAATTAAAAAATGTGTCAAGGCATAATTCAAAAAGATAATTACATTGAAACATGTTCTCCTCATCAGACAAAACAAACATTGATTACTGAAATACAGTTAAACAAAACACAATATACACATATGTTCTACAGGCATAAAATGCAGACAACAGATGTTTTTTGATAAACACAGATATCAAAGGACAATCATGACATTGATAAACAAACAGTGGCTGTGAGATGGCTCTTCTACGTGAGTTTTGGCACATGCTGTGCCTTCATCAGGAAAGCCACAAAATTTCCTAAAAAACTATTTAAAAGCCAAATAAAATACACTGAGATTCAGGATAAACAACAATTAGAGATGATCAACTACATACCTTCACCAAAATACAAACCTATATTTAAATGATACAGCAAAAGAATCAGGATGAAAGATGGGAGTAAAAGAAAAGAGAAAGATGTAGTGCTAATACCGTCACCCCAAGATCAGAGACCAAATATAAAAGGTCATAATAGGATAATAGACATACTTGATTCAGTTCTCTTATAGTTGGAAAAAGGAGAGATGAGGTTCAGGAGTGCACCTGCTAGTTCCTTGCAGATAATGGCTTTAACTATACTCAAATGGTTGATGAATAGCTATGCCAATATACATGCTTACTGCGCAATGGTCATGAGCCAATCCAAATGGAAAATGATAAATAAGGCAATAAAAACCGAAAGGATGCACACCAGAGTTTATGAATAAAACATAAGTTATTTAACCCCTTCGATGCTGATGACGAGCTCAGCTCGTCATCACCCACGGGTGTCGTGTGCTGATGACGAGCTGAGCTCGTCATGGTGCCACTAAAATGGCAATTTCCAGCACAGGAGGGGGAAAACACCTAGCAGCCAAGGTGTTAATAAATGGATAACATCAGGTAGGGCATATTCCTTGTCATATTCATTGATAGAAGTAATTACCCTCTCCGAGGAATACGGATATGTATGTCTCAAAGGAAGTCTTGTCAACGTGAGCAGGCTTATACATAAGTTGATCTGATCTAGAAAGACGAAAAAAGCTATAGAAATGAGAATAATGGAAAATTGCCTGAATTGGATATGGTTACCTACAGTGAATATGTGAAAACGTGTGTATACCTGATAACAAGTGATAGTTGTCGAGTTCAGGTAATTCCTGACGAAAGGTGATTAATTTGAACTCCAAAAGGTGATTTCTCACTTTAAGTTCTTCACATTGCGGGCGTATCGGTAAACATGGCCCTGGGAGGTGCAAACATTATGGGGATGTTGTTAAAATATAGCCCAAAAACAAAGTAGTTATTCCTTTAAAGGGGTGCTGCTGAGGCCTCTTTGGTGAGAGTAGAATAGTGGAAGTCTAATGTTACCTGAACCTAAAGGAGCCATACCTGCTATCTGTTGCCAAGACGGACGAAAGTCGGACCAGACACGTGTGCCGATGAACTGAATGAAAACGGGAACGGCAAAGTTCCTGAATTTAAATGGGCATGAAGTGTGACATATATAAGTGACATGATGTAGTTTGCGATAGAACGTCAGAACAACAAGACTGTGACTAATGAATCAGTCAAGTAAGATGTGCATGACGTATTTGGTCATCTGCAAGCAAATGGCAGTCGGGCGTCAGTGCATCTAGACCGCAACTACCTGACAAGTCACGTAAGATGTAACAATATTGAAAACTGATGAAAACTGAAAGAGGACTTAAAAGCAAACGGAGAAACATATAAGCGATCAAAGCGATGCTCTACAACATAAACATTCGGTCATCTGCAAGCATATGGCAGTCCGGTGTCAGTGCATCTAGACCGCAAATACCTGACAAGTCAGGTAAGATGTAACAATATTGATAACTGATGAAAACTGAAAAAGGACTTAAAAGCAAACAGAGAAAAATATCAGCGATCAAAGCGATGCTCTACAACATAAACAAGCTCTCAGCATTGGGTGGCGGGGGAGCGACATTGGGCGGCGGGGGCGAGGGTGCAGATTCCTTTTAAGTCTGATGCTGAGGCTCAGACAAATGGTGTGCGATGTGCGATGTGGCTGGCGATGTGCACGCACCTGGCTCACATGCACTGTATCTAATCCGCAGTTTGGGTAGACTTTTGAAAGCCAAACAAACAGTGCTAAAGCAATACTGTAGACGAGACCTAAAAAGCACTCTGTGATAGCAAACCCTGCAATTCACAAAATCACAGGCATTTTTTAACCCTAAAATGGGTTTATTGGCCAATTTCAAATCACAATTAGGACAGGACGCTAAATGGTCAGTCCTTCCTAAATGCGATTCTTAATGGTATGTATCAATGGTTTTTGAATGCAAGGTGCAAACCATTGAAAAAGTTCTGACTACTCAAAGGAGATGGTAACAGATTTGTAGATTGGGAAGATGTCCCCTTTGCAGTTTCCCCTTAAGGAATCGTCTCTGGTGACTTCATTGGGGTATATGGGTGAAGGGGTCCCTATCTGCTCTGCCTGATGTGTTCCCAAATGGGATTTTTTTTATGATCTTCGGTTCCTTTATGGTGCACCAGCTGTTTCCATTTGGGAATGTACACACAGATATGGGTGTACGCAGATTTTTTTTTCAGGGGGCGGGGGTATAATTTAAAACATTTTCAAGATCGTGCTTCCGCTAATAAAATCAGCATGAATTTTATTTAAAGGGTAAGTGAAAAATCCAGGAGGGGCAGCGCCTATCTTGCCCCCCTTGCAGACGTCCATGCACAGAGATGGTGGTCTGCTGTTTCTTCCAGGCCACCATCCCTATGTTTATCGTCAATCGCAGTGATCGCGAATATCGACTTACCTAATTAACAATCATCAGCTATATCTCTCTGTGACCCGCAGTGACAGGACATTTTGTGATGGGACCCATTGGTGCACAGGTTGCATTGCATAATTGAAGACTGGTCGCTTGAAGTCAATGCACAATTTGCAACCACATATGCTACCAGTCTTTTCACACCCGGGTCCATAGTGAGCTTTCCATATGTTCTGACTGCACACCCTCTGAAACTAATTCAATGTACTTTTTATAAATAGTCTACATACTTTACAATAACTCTACTCGCATATGAACAAGATCTTTTACCCTTCACTCATATAGCAGGATCACAAAACATTTTTGACTCGTACTATTTTATTGTGGTAAGATAAGGCAGCACTTTCTCCAAGCACATTTTACTGTTGTACTGTGAAAGCAAAATTCTGAAGGTGGTAATGTGTGCATATTTGTTGTGTAATATTTTGTTATGCAATGTTTCCTGTTCTGTTTATTTCTGTTTTCCTGTGTTAATGTGCTACATTAATGCTATGTGGTTTTGTTTTGGTGTACTGTAGGTGTAGTGTTTTGTTTTCACTGTTTTGTTTTGATGTGCCCTGTTATATTTTAATTGTGTTTCTAGGTTGCTTTGTGTATGTTTTTGAGGCATTTGTGTTGTTTACTTTACATATGTCATAAAATGGAAAGGACAGGGCTATAAGTCTTTAAATCATCCTGTTTTAATATCGAAACATTTTTCTGGGAATTGCAAGGGCCTCACCCACACATAGTGGCACTCTTCATCAATGGGCTAACAGTACTGGAACACAATATGTCCGGGTGAGCTCAACCACCCCATTCCGATTTTGCTAGGAAATCCATACAACTCGGATTTGGGGGGCTTTCCGAGCAAAACGTGCTCTGGGAGTTCGAACGAGCAAGTACGATGCTGCCGTATGCTTACGGACTTGGTTTGTGCAGACTCCCATTGAACTATATGGGAGCCCTGTACAAATGTGTACACATGCTCCCATAGCAGAAAAGGGGTGTTTGGAGAAAAGCGTACACCCTGTGGCGGGCACCCCATGGTGCTCGCCACACTGTGCATGCCTGGATCAGGGGGAACCATGGGCTCACCCCGTGACAGATTAGGAGGGCCCCAGGTGAAGGGGGACCTGCAACGGCCCCCAAAGTATGCTACGGACAGCCGTTTCATCTCCCTGAGACCGAGGCGAAGCTGCTGTCCGAATCATGCATCGTACTCACTCGGTTGGAATTCGCATCCATAGCACAGCACAATTCGGCTACAAACGGTTCGGGTCCCGGAAACGGATCAGTAGGAATGTACGTGATCTTCACATCGTACTTTGTTGATCGGACATGTGTACGATTCGGTCCTAAACAAGGGCTACGAATCGGATGCGGAAAAGCCAAATCCGATTCAGAGGCCTTCCAAACGACATCGGAATCGGGCCCTTAGTGTGGGAGTGAGATATTTTCTTTTCAGCTGACCAATGAAAGATTGATTTGTGGGAGCAGTCAATATTAGTGCATCATGCAGAATATATAATATGGATGATGGGTGGCCTCAGTTGAATTAAGAAAAACTCTAACTTTCCCATTAAGATTAAAAAATCGATATTTTAAATATTTGGGAATGAAAACAAATGTTTCAACATTCATGTATTTCTTTAATGAATTCTTTTGTCTGTATTTTTGTGTATTTTGTTGAAGTTCAAGTTATCGAAATTGCTCAGGCCAGTGTCCACAGCTTCCAGTAATGACTCAGAGGGGTTCCCCGGATTTCAATAATGCTTCAGTGGGGTCCCATGATTCCAGTAATAGTTAAGTGGGTATACACAAAAGTGAAACGTTTTAGAATTACTGGTTTAGGACTATTCATAAGTTGTTTTTATTACAGGATGCCCAGGTTGGATTAATAACTACAGTGGTGTCGATGGACTGGAGTTATTATCACCTGACAGTCTAGTTTCGGCCAACCTTTGTGTGCCCTACAGGCCTTCGTCAGGACATGAGAGGTCACTGGCTGTGTGTGTATAGTGTTCTCAATGGGTAACACATGCAGCATACCCATAGGTTTGACAAAGACAATGAGAACATGGAAGACTTATCGTATGAGGGTTACTCGTATCTTGTGTGCATGCTTGCCATTGGATAGTTTCAGTTGAGGTAGTTTCAACCCAGGGAGTGACAGGAGTGTCAAACTGTAGTCCCACATTCTTCAAGGGAAAGATACCACCTTTTAATGCTCTGGAATCCCTCTGCCATTTTTTAAACATTTACAACTGTGTTAGGTGGTAAATTAGTACTGGTCTAACTCGTAAACTACTTAAGACACCGGACTGCCTTATAGTGTAGCAGAAACTGAGCCTTACCTTAAAGCTCTCAGTGCTCACTCTATATGACAAAGCCCAAGAACTCTTTGCAATTTAAATTAATTCTGTACACTTTTATAATAACTCTTCATACTTTAAAGTAATTGTATCAACTTTGAACATATTTATACACATTCTTATGAGCAGTTGAGCATTTTGTACATACTTTTGCTACCTTTTCATAAGCCTTTTTCGTACTTGAAGATTTTTCAATAATGCTGAGCATTTGCTACATAACCCTGCACATTCCCTTGAGAAAACCTTGCTTCTTTTAGATAAACTCTGAATAATAGTCACCGACTTTTAACCAATACATACACAAGACTGTGTAGAACATTAAGGGCCTGATTTAGAGTTTGGCAGACATGGCAGAGTACTCTGTTCAAACTCTTGGTTCAGCCGCCCTATTTAGAAACGGGCAGACAGATGTCTTTCAATCAATGCTTCTCCTGCTGGTCTGATGCTCTTCTTTTCTGCCACCGCCAGGGAAACGTGGCAGTGGTTAACGGAAGAATTAACATAATGTCCCACACACCCAGGGAAAAGACTCCAGCAAGTGATCTCTAACTATGGTGGTGCTGTCTGTCAAGGTGAAGGCTGCCATAGTCTAAATCAGGCCCTAACAGAATAGCAGGAGAGTCAAAACTGGACAGAAAAACAATGCACTGAACAATAGAGACAATGCAGGAGATGAACATTCTTTTTTGTCTGTGGTGTTTTTAAGTTCCTTTCTGGGAAGCTTTTAAGTTGTGTTGTTGCTGCTCAGAAGAAGTAATAAACGATTTATGAATAATGCTAGACTCCTGTCTTGCCATAAAATCTTAATAGCATTACAACATACACAGAAAAATGCAGGCAAAAAGGTAGTTGTTTGTCTGACCAGTTTTATTTTATTTGATTACTTGCAGAAAAAAATGTTACATCAAAATGCAACCGATTACAAAGACTCCTGCAAGGAATTCTCTCAATTTATAAAAAAGATTAAGAGCAATAAGTAATGTAAGTTTGACAGCTTTCATAAGTGAGTCCAGAAGGTTTTGAACTGAATGCATTGGAGGCAGTTTGGACTGGTGGAATGTCCTCCTTGGAAAAAAAAGGCATTTTCCAATAGACAATGTATGTCTGAGATGTTTACTGCTGAAATGTTGAGGGATCAATTAATGGTGAGAAGAGAATGAGAAGTCAGAAGATATGCCAAAGGCTGAAGATCAGTAGGGGTCCCAAGTTAAACAGACATAGTTGACCAATCAGAGGCTAGGAAATATTTATTATTATCAAGCCATAAGGAGGACTCTAGTCAACCTCGCTACCCCAAGATAATCCCTTGTTCCTAAGCCCATAGATCAAGCCACAAAGGAAGAAACTGAGAACACTGATGCCCCTACACAACTTGATGGTCAGCCTGTAAATCCATCTGAAATTTATATGGGGAAACAAAGCTATCATCACTATAATGATGCCCTGCATTTACCACCAGCTTGCACCCCATATGTCATTGTCCTGGAAGACAACCAAAGGTTAAGCCTTAATCAAAGGCGGATGGTCCATCAGTAAAACGTGGTGGTGCACTAGTTAGGATCAAAATTGGGCTGCTGTGATGATTTTCCTAATAAGATCCTTTTAGCCAGAAGGGTAGGATGGATTGGCTCCCCATAAGAAGACTCCAAAGGATACTGTATTGTGGCGAATTTTAAGGATCCAACATTAGTAAGGTATCTTTTACACCATTTGTCCTATCTGATTATGAATAAGGATGGTATTCAGGTTCGTCCATTGGGGTATATTTATTGGCCAACTATTATGACATCTAACTCTCCTTCACTTTCTGTACGGTGGAAAGAGACTCAGGTGGGGCCTGATGTTTGTTTTAGTGTGTCCACAATGCATTGTTTTAAGCCACTTGGAGGTATAATACAAATAGCTGACTACTATGTTCTGATCATCCCCATACTCAAGTGGCTCCTGGAGTATGTGTGAAGTGCCCGAAGTCTCACATCATGTTTTCCCTATTGGAGATGTCCCTTCCCATTTTCGCATACTAGGCTAGATAAGGGTTTGTTTCTTGTCTCTTGGAATAATGCTGGGAATCATACCAAATATCAAATCCTAATTGGCTCTCTTTTGTGTGCAACTATGACCTTATCTGTTGTTAAGTCACTTGGATGAGAGATGATTTCTACAATGATGTTTTTTATGCCTTTTTTCAGCAGGCAGAACAAAGGGAGGTCTGGCTACGTTTGTCTTGGTTAAAAATACTTGTTTTCAAACATGAAATCTGGTCCTCACCACATTTTTGGTTACCTTTTTCTCTCTCCAAACTTCCTTTGTAATTTTATTGATTAAAATACGATTACAATTTTTTTATTCATACCTTGGGACATATGATAGACTATTTTTATGCCTTTTTGGAAAACTTTTGTAAAATAACTCTTGTTGGGGAACATGGCGGCTAGCTAGCATGCTGGCCATGAGCACTTCATATCTCCACATCTCCGTATGACACTTACTGAGTCCTGTCTCCGCAGTGTCCTCGGGCTCCTTGCTCACTAGGTCCGGTGCCTGGGTTGCTTTCTTCTGTTTGCCCCCTTCTCCGGGGGTTGTAGAGCGGCAGCAGCGACACGGCTCCCAGGTGTCTTTCTGCTGCCTCAGAGATCAGGCGCAATCACCGAGCAGCGGCCTGAATCAGCTTCGAGGTCCCCGGGGGCAGAGTCAGCACTTTCCCCATGGCGGTTCCCGATCCTCTCTACCAAGCGATAGTAGAGGTAAGAAGTGGGAATCCCCCTCCATTATCTATGACCCCTAAAAAGGGAACTGATTACTACCGGGTCCTTCACGGCTATGGGGCAATCTTGGTGGGAGCTTTAAGTCTACAGCCCTTAGGAGGCATCCAGCATTCTGTCAATCCAAGTAAGGGCAGTTAGCTGTAGATAAGTACCAGCGAGTGGGTAACAGACACCAGCCCTTCAGCAGCTCTGTGCGGCTCAATCAGAGCTTCAACCACTAAGGTGCCAAGTAGCAAGAACCAGTAAGTAGATTTAAGAGGTGGGTCGCTGGCCTTCGGCTGTGTGACGCCACTATCTTTTAGAGGCATGCCCAGGCAAGACCAGTGTGCTTCTTATGTTCTCATGACCAATGCAGTTGGGGTACCTCCCGGCAGACACACAGTTTGTGTGCGGCAGCTAGCATGAAGCTGGGAACCTGGCTTTCTGACACTGACATGCTTCTGTGCATGTGGTCAGCCAACCTAGTGTGCTGCCGTCCCGATATTGGGGGTAACAAGGCGCCCAGGACTATGGGCATAGCTGTTGGTAAAGTCATCCGGGGCTGCATTTACCCATTAGGAGCGTCACAGCGGGGTGGAGTCAGCCCCATTTAGAGGTGCGCCTGGGGGAAATTGGTGCGCTCCTTTAGGTTCAGATGACCCAGGCGGTGCGTGGCATCCCCCACATTACATGTGGCACCATAGCACAGACAGGGCGCTCTGTATCTAGCTGGTAGGCCTAGGGGGCTTCACCAGAGGGAGCAGAGCGGGTGGAATTCCCATAAGGAATAAGGGACGCTGGGCAAGTGCTGGAGGGCAGCCTTGTTCATGGTCTCATATGCCTAGTGATGACTTTCCTGTTAGACTTACAGGAATCGTTTAGCGCAGAAGGGTTGCAGGTAGGGACAAGAGCGGTTTAGTGGGGGGCCCTGGCGGCGACGGTGGCCGCCTCCAGGGCTGTGGCTGAGTTACAGGGCGATCTGGAAGCAGAGAGGTGCAGAGAGTGTACCTCAGTGCGGCACATGGTGGTGCCAGAACCTAACACCAGGGGCCTCATGGGAGGTTCCTGGAACCTGTGTCGGCGCCCCAGTAGTCCTTCGGGCGGTTGTGGGCCTGTGCAACCGGGGGCTTGCCTAGCTAAGCTCCGCCCTGGAAAGGGGCGTGAGTACAAAAGACCAAGGGTCAGGTGATCCAGGAGGGTTACCAGAATGGGCAGCACATAGGTGGTTCGCCACGGTGCTGTCTGGCTCATCAGGCGGGCAGGTGGCGAGAATGCGGCCTGCCCTTGGATCGCCCGTAAGCTAACCCACAATGATTACATAACGTTGTATGTAATAAACCTGCAGCAGCTTTTCCCAAGTTAACACTGGTGTGTAGTGTGTTATTTGCGGGATGCATGATATGAGGGGTGGGGGCCGGTTGCCATGATGTTATAACGGATAGGAGGGCGGCTCACTACTAACAGAGGGCTTCCCCCGCCCCCACTTCTCCTTCCCCGGGAGACAGGAGGAGTCTCCTAGGGGTCGTGGGGCGTGACGTCACGTCTGGTGCAGCAGGCAGGGCGAGGGGTACTTAAGTCCGCCTCGCCATTTTGGCTGCCTCTTTGTTGCACCGGACGCGCCGTAGTGGCCTCGTGGGGACACGCAATCTCCCACCCTACCGCTCACCCTGCGTGTCGGCATGGGGGATATGGCAAGAACATTTTAATGTTTGTATTTCTCGTTGCAGGCGGAGTTACAGGGCGATCTGGAAGCAGAGAGGTGCAGAGAGTGTACCTCAGTGCGGCACCTAGGGGTGCCAGAGCCTAACACCAGGGGCCTCATGGGAGGTTCCTGGAACCTGTGTCGGCGCCCCAGTAGTCCTTCGGGCAGTTGTGGGCCTGTGCAACCGGGGGCTTGCCTAGCTACGCTCCGCCCCAAAGGGGCCTGAGTACAAAAGACCAAGGGTCAGGTGATCCAGGAGGGTTACCAGAAGGGGCAGCACATAGGTGGTTCGCCACAGTGTTGCCTGGCTCATCAGGCGGGCAGGTGGCGAGAATGCGGCCTGCCCTTGGATCGCCCGTAAGCTAACCCACAATGATTACATAACGCTGTATGTAATAAACCTGCAGCAGCTTTTCCCAAGTTAACACTGGTGTGTAGTGTGTTATTTGAGGGATGCATGATATGAGGGGTGGGGGCCGGTTGCCATGATGTTACTATCCCCATGGCGGTTCCCGAGCCTCTCTACCAAGCGATAGTAGAGGTAAGAAGTGGGAATCCCCCTCCATTATCTATGACCCCTAAAAAGGTTTTAAAAAAAGCTTGTTCTTGTAGGATGCCAAAGTCTACCTCCCTTAATAAAACAGAAGCTGCTGCTGCAGAAATCGGGTCTAAATCTCGAAAACAGAAGACAACCATTTCTCTAGAAGGGGCACCAGTTGACTCCATGGCCTCCATGACAAGAGCAGGTAAAAACAGGTACACACTAAGGAATATTGATTTTGGGATAGGGGAGGCATTTTTGATACAAAATAGTAAGAAAAATCAGATGTCCACAGTAACAACTGTTCACCCCAGGGACGTCAGACAGAAAACAACCCATAATCAACCCCATTACAAGCCATATCCCCCCAAACATCTCTAAATGGGGGATGAAGACCTTATAGCAGCCTGAGAATTGTTTGGGAGGCAAAGCTAAAATGACCCCCTTATTGAGGTCCTACTTTAAATTAAAACGCACTGAGGACAGGGTAACTGGCTGGGCAGTATTCAGACACCCGACAAGTGTTCAGCTCTACAGGAGATGGAGTCAGTAAGTCTTACACAGGGTATATCTCATGATCTTCATACTACAAATCATTACGCCCCTCTTGCCAATGTTGAATACCTTAACAACCCCATTGAGGATAACATGTTTGCAACTGTTGAGCCTGGAGGGGCAGCCTGCTCGAACAATACTGGAAGTATAGAGGAGGTGGTAAGGGGAACCCAGGGGTTAGAGAAAAGAAGCTCTCTAGCAATACATAAAATAAGGAATGCAGATATTAGTCATATCCTACTCACCCTATCAAATGATATGAAGGAGAAATTTGCCGTTTCAGAGCACAGTCAGGCAAAAATTCAAGGCACATGTGAGGGTTTAGAAGTGAGACCGTGGATATTACAGAAAGGCTACTTGTCATGGAAGGCTCCCTTGGGTCTCTACAGGAGAAAGTAAGGAGACACCAGAGGTTGAAAACCTTATCTAACAGATTAAGACTCATGAGGACTCATAAAAAGTTAGAAAAAGTCATAATAAGGGGTCGGAGATGCGAGGCTCAAAAGGGTATGAGGGAATACCAAGACTGGATAAAGGGAGGGCTCCCCAGGGTGAGCAGGAGGGATGGGGCACAGAGTAGTATCTTTTTTTTAATATTTATACACTGGGTGGGGAGCATTAGGGACCATTTGTTAAAATAAGTCCTCATTAATGAATACAAAGTATAAGATCTCTCCTAGAAGAGGTGGGAGTTACATACACCAAAATAGGATAAGGAAAATATGGTTTGCAGTTTGAGGGTTCTTTTCTGGAACATGAATGGGTTAAGGGGAAATAGTAGGCAAAGAAGGATCTTAGAATTACTCAAACTCTCTGCCAATGATGTGATAAATTTACAGGAAACCCATTTACAAAGGGAAAAATGGCAGGGAGTGTTAGAGCGGAATAAATGGATCACCCATCACATATGCTCTAATCAGACTTGTAACGTGTAAGGGGTGTCAACCTTATATAAGAATTCGGCCCAAGTTAGACTGGAAAGATTTAAGGTAGACTAAGGAGGTAGATGGCTAATTAGTTATGTCAAAATCAATAATATAGGGAATGTTTTTGTGGGATACTATGGTCCAAATGTCGACGATTCGTCCCCTCTTAGGGAATTATACCAACAACTTCCCATGACAAAATATCATAGTATTATTAAGTGGAGATTTTAACACACTACTGGATCCAGTGCTAGATAAACCTGCAACTACACCTGCAGTGAACGCACCTAAAATAAGGGACTATGTAGATCAGGTGATAAAAAAACTTAGCCTTGGTAGACATTTGGAGATTGAAAGCAAGACAGGATAGAGGGTATACCTTTCAGAACAAAAAGTGGTCTCACTCCACAGAATCGATATCTTCTTGTCAGATCGGAAGCTTAATGTGAGTATTAATAGTGTGGAACACCAACCTTCACACTTCAGGTCATGCTGCGGTCAAATTAGAGATTTTGCTAGAGGTCACCCCATCACAGATCGGATGTGGACTCTAGATAGAACGCTATTAGCCAATTCAGAAATGATAAAAACCCTAAAAGCTGACAGTCTGTTTTTTAATCAAAATGAACATTCTGCACCACCATACATTGTTTGGGATACTTTTAAAGCGTATATTCATGGGAGATTAATCAGTGCTGCAGCATATAAAAGGAGGATAGGGAAAATAAATTAAAAGAATGTGAGCTGTCAATTAAAGAAATACAGACTAGGATTGCTAATAGATCACACATGCAGGATAGTATAAATGAGCAGCTAGAAAATAAACTAAGAGTAGCAAGGGAGATTCTATCAGACTATTTGGAAGGGATTGTGAAAAAGAGATGGGAGGCTAGCAAGCTGGAGAATTATGAATATGGCAAAGTATGTGGAAAGATGCTAGCCTGGAAGGCAAGGCAAGATCAAGTCAGACACCAGATTAAGGAAGTATTTAATAGTACAACTAAAGGTAGATGTACAGAAGATCAGGCAATTGGGGAGGCCATTATGGCTTTTTTTCGAGATCTGCATACAGATGATACAGCAGTCTCACATTTAGAAATTAGGGAGTGCTGCTACATGATAAACTCCCCTGTCTAGATAAAAACCAACAGGTGTCCCTTAATCAGGAGATCACCACGTCAGAAATAGATAACACTATTAAGTATTTAAACAATGGGAAAGCTGCGGGTCCTGATAGCCTACCCAATTTATTTTAATTTTATTTATTTTGAAGGGTTTTATATAGCGTGAACATGACCCTTGCGGGTATCAGAGCGCTTTACAAGTGAGGTAATTAAACAAAAGAGACAATGTACAAAAGAAACATAGTATTTTGAAATAATGTCTTATGTTTCAGCTGGGTCTTCTAAGAGTCCGATTCAATGTTCAAGTGAATTTCATCATGAGAAGAGATTTGACTTATTTTTTGAAGGAGGCAGTTGAGGGGTTAAGTCTGGTTTCTGGGGGTAGTGCATTCCAAATCCTTGGAGCAATACCAGAGAAGGCACGGTTGTATGTTTTCTTCTTGGCAAACCTTTGAGGCTTTAGAAGAAGGTTGCTGGCGCTCCTGGATGATCTTTTTCCACACGAAGGCTCCAGTTTCTAGGCAGGATACCTTGGGTGTTGTGATGTATGACTTTATGCGTCATGTAGGTGATTTTTAATTGAATTCTTGCTTCCAAGGTTAGCCAATTGAGTGCTTTGAAGTCAGGTGAGATGTGGCTATTTCTGTTTGAACCTGTGATGAGCCTGGCTGCTGAGTTGAGTGATGCTCTTAGGGGGGAAGTTGTAGATCTAGGGAGTCCACAGAGAGTTGCACTACCATATTCTAGTCTGGGAATTACTAGTACTTGGACTGCCAGCGTGTAGTCATTTACTGGGAGGAAGGGTTTTAATTTTCTAAGAGTGGTCATCTGAAAGTTTGCTCCTTTTGCGGCGGCACTGATGTGTTTTTGCATGTTTAGGTTACTGTCCAGAGTTACTCCCAGTGATTTTGCTGAATCGATTATAAGAGGTTGGCTGTTGAACGCTGTAAGTTGTTTAAGCCATTCGTGTATGGTGGCTGGTTGGTTAGGTGGGGTGATTAATAAGAATTCAGTTTTGAGGGCGTTTAGTTTGAGGTGGTTTTCAGTCAACCATGATTGAGTTTATTTGTAAAGTTAGATTGAGAGATTTGATGTCATCCGGAGAATTTATCTTTAAGTATAGTTGCGTGTCATCTGCGTACATGTGAAGGTGGATATTTGAAGAGTAGAGAAGCTCCGTGAGCAGCTCTATGAATTGGTTGAACAGTGTAGATGAGAGGGAGGAGCCCTGCGGTACTCCTAATGTGACTTGGACGGTTGCAGACAGGGATTGGTTGACCTCGAACCTTTGGCATCTATTCAGGAGGAAAGAGGTAAACCAATTTAGTACTGACCCTGCTAAGCCAATTCTGTATTGCAAGAGATCTAGTAGATCATCATGTGTGACGGTGTCAAAGGCCGAAGATAAGTCAATCAGGATAAGTAAGTAGGTTTCATTCTGGTCTAGGAATCTTAGTGTGTCATCTACTATGTGGGTCATAGCTGTTTCAGTACTATGCCCTGCTCCGAAGCCAAATTGGAATTTATTGAGCAGGTGGAAATTGTTGATGTGGTTGTCTAACTGGCCGAGAACACATTTTTTTAGGAGTTTAGCAAGAGTTGGGATTTTGGAAATTGGTCAGTAGTTATTAAGGTCCGTAGGGTCCAGCGTCACGGTTTGAGAATTTGAGGAATACTTCCTTGGACTAAGGAGGCATTGATAATCTTTGTCCAAAGTGGCAGTAGCGCCAGTATGAGATCTTTGAGGTCATTTGCAGGAAGGGTGTCTGAGAAGTGGTTGGAGGGTTTCAAGTACGTGAGTGCTTTTAGAATTGCTTCTTCGCTATAGGTTGTGAAGGTGGCCCAGAAGGCGTTATTTTTGAGGTCGAGCTTAGATGAGCAGGTGATTGGGTTTGCTTGAATGTGAATAACAAATCCTTCTGAGTGTTAGACTGAGCTAATGAGGTCTTAAGTAGGTCAGTTTTGAGGAGTTCCGTTTATTTCGTGAAGAAGGAGGAAAGTTCATCCCAGTTGGCTGGTGTACATTGTCCAGCTTGGGGAGGGCGAGCTAAGCCAATAGATTGAGTTTTGACTAGTTCAAATAGTTTTTTGGGTCGGTTCTTGGCTTGATCTATCTGATCTTTGAAAAAGTTTGCTTTTGAGTGTCTGATCTTTCTATAGTGCGAATTTCTGGTGGATCTGAGCAGTTGAATTGTACAAAGTTTTGCGGGAAGTACTCACCCTCTTCCTTGGGAAATTATTGAATAATATATATAACCATCATGCTCCCCCCCAACTACTTGGAACGAGGCAGTGATAACTCTGATACCTAAACCAGGAAAAAGATACTAAAAAATGTGAATCTTATAGGCCAATTTCATTGCTCAATGCAGATTATAAAGTTTATACAAAGATTCTCGCGAAAAGATTGGATAAGGTATTGAGAGAGATAATAGACGCAAATCAGAGGGGTTTTATGAAGGGAAGGCATCTTTCAGACTTAACTCAGGATCTGGTGTGCGCAATAGATGTAGTTACTGTCATAGGGACTCCTTTGTCGGTCATAATGATAGATGGTGCCAAAGCCTTCGATCGAGACAGTTGGCCGTATCTTTATGAAATAATGGAATTGAATGGTTTGGGTGGTAATTTTCTTTTAGAAATTCAAAGTATATATTCTGCCCCCACAGCTAAGGTATTGGTTAACCCCTTCCATGCTCATGACAAGCTTAGCTAGTCATGAGGCACAGTGGAGCTGTGCTCATGACGAGCCAAGCTCGTCATGACCACACCTATTAACATTGACCTTCAGCACAGGAGGAGATTCTCTCAAGTAGCCAAGGTGTTAATGGTCTCTTAACTGCAAGTTTTCGGTTAAATAGGGGAACCCACCAGGGCTGTTCTCTTTCACCGCTATTATTCACTCTGTATATAGAGCCTCTTGCAAGAAAAATTAGGGTGGAGCAAAGAATCCCTCCATTTCAGTTTTGGGGCTGGCAAAAAAAAGAAGCTTTGTATACTGATGACTTAATAGTTGTTATAAGTAACTTGGAGATTTCACTACCGGTAATTTTGGAAATAACGGAAAGTTTCAGGAAAATCTTGGGTTACTTTGTAAATAAAGACAAAACAGAGGCCATGACGTGGAATAGACCTTACCCAGAACACCGCAAACATTTAAATAAAACAGAAATCATTTATTTTGGAATCCGTGTAACGAAGGATGTTCATTCATTCATGCAGGAGTCAAAAAAACTCTTACAAAGCTGGGCTTCTCTTCCAATCTCGATTTTAGGAAGGGCTAATTAAGTTAAAATTATGATCTTGCCAAAATTTACCTTCATTTTTAATACCCCTCTGCTACATTTTATGCAAGCCTGGTTTAAAAAACTACAAGGCCAACTCAAAAGCTTCATATGGAAGTGTAAATTGGTGAGAATAGCGTGGAAAAGACTCAGGAAAAAACAGACGGAGGGTGGAATAGCGCTTTCCGGTTTCCAGCTCTTCTATTGGGCTTTTTTCTTGACAAATGCTAGATGTTTGCTGATGCACGTACAAGCTACGCCAGTACGGTACAGGGCCTTGGTTGGGGATCTACCAGGAGAAGCAAATTACTACTTATTCAAATTTGGCCACCCAAAATGTTTTAAAAAAAAATCTAATTTAAGATCCTAATTGCAGCATGTAAAATTTGGCCACAAATTAGGAAAATACTAGAGATCCCCTACTGTAGTAATATGGCACCAATTTGGAGATCCCCATGAACCCCCCTATGCTTGAAGGATTGATAAATGTTGGACTGGTGAGGTGGGGTCAACTTACTGAGCAAAATGTCGTGGCTCCCAGGCTCTATTAACGCAATCCTCAAACTTTAAGTTGTCCCGATTTAAGTATTACCAGCTGTCAAGCTAGGCACAAACCCAGTCAAATCTGGGGTTGGAACGTGAATCGAAAAGGAGCTACAAAACACCCAGACATACAGAAAAGAAGTTTCCAAATGGTATTGGGCATTGGTACAAGGGGACAACGGGGACAAGGGGACAGCATTCACTTGACATTTCCGGAAGAGATCTGAAAGCTAGACATGCTAGGCTGTGATGTTCCGTACCTATGGCAAGTATGGTTTACAACATTATGATCATCAGTAAAATCTGCTGCACTCAGGAGAAATTATTTATTTACATTAAATAGGGTTTTCTGGTCCCCCAAGAAGTTGGTGAAGATGGGAGGAAGAAAAAGAAGCTGGCCGAAGTGCGACTTGGAGAATGCGGAAGATACACATCGCTTTTGGCAATGTCCAGCCATCCAGGTCTTCTGGCAAGATGTGGGTGAAGTATTGAATAGAATTTTGGGAGCCAATATTGAGGTAAGCCTATCCCTAATTATTTTTGGGGTATTAAATGTAGATAAACCTGGTTTGGGGAAAATTAGATCTCTTTTACTCTACATATTAATAGCTATTGCACACAGGGAATTTTATGCAAATTGGGTCTCTGAAAATCCACCTACATGTTCGAGTTGGCTACGTTTTTCTCAACATTTTGCAAGGTTGGATTGCCAAGCGGGCTCAGCCAAGAGAAAAAAAAAACGTGGGACAGTTTCTTAAAGGTTTTTCTCTAGACTAATCTGTAAATTTACCATAAGAGGGTTGGCAGAATATAACATCTGGGTCTTGTTACAACTAAGTCCAAGGATTAGGACAAGGCTCAATTATGTGGGGTGATTAGTCGGATAACCACTAAAGATCAGCCTTGACTAACAGTTGAAGAAGGCTTTTTAATGGACGGTGGGAGCATGGAGGTATGGGCCGCTCAGATAGTAGATACCAGTTTCCTCTCCAAAGCCTTTGTCATATATGAGGAATAAAAATAAAATAAGTAAATAACTCTTGTACCATTTTTTTTATCTAGGTAAGGGATTTTAATATTTCAATTTGTAAGGTCAGTGGCCAATGTGTTTGTCCTTGTAATGATCAGAGAAACAATGAAATAACCCACTTTTGTCACTAAGCTTATGGAGACACTTTAAGTAGACAAATGATAAAATATGGCTTAACCTTCCTAAATAAAACAAACAATAGCACTATAGCTCAAATCTCAACTTTTAATAGGAACTCAAAAGGAAGCACAATTGATTTATATTGACCTCAACTGATCTCTGTCTGCTTTCTAAAGGGTTTAAAATAATTAGTAATTGTAGTAGCGATCATAACTCCCTTACAACAACTTGGAATATAACTGTGGACAAGGCAGGTTCTTTGGGTAAGTTACCCGCTAGTGAGTACTCTAAGTCTAAAGGCATAAGGATAAAATAGGATAAAATTGACCCAGATGTTTCATTAGAAAACTCATTCTTGAGAATAAGGATGCCATCTTAACATGTTTGTTTGTCCTGTCATATTGACACATGCGGCATACAAGAAAGCTGTAGAAGTATATGCTCTGCAATTTAGAAAATATTACTGTCTAAGTCAGTTCTCCTCTAGGCTAAACATAATAGATGGTTTAACCTCACTTACTCAGATGCCCATAAACAGTTAAAATCTGCCCTCCATTCTTATCCAAGATCTTCTCAGAAGATGAAGCATGCACGCCGTGTATATAAAAAGTTATTGGAAGCATGTAAGGAGAAGATAAGGCATAAGGCATGACAAGATTTAATAGAAGCAAGGAGGGTAATGGATTCCACAAGATTTGAGGAGGTTGTTAAATTCCCATTCTTTTCAGATCACACATCTCCTAGGGTGAAGTCTCTAATACCTGCTGAATCATTGGTGAATCACTACTCTGAAATGTTTCAAACAGAAGAAGCAGAGACTTGCACCCTAGAATCAGAGGATGAAGGGCCTTTGTATGTTACAGAACTACAAGCCATCTGAAATACAATAGGGGTAGAGGAAGTTTCCTGGGCAACATGTAAAATCTCAAGGTACCAACAGTGTTCCTGTGGATATTTGTAAGGCAAATATTTCCTTTTGGGCACCTATTTTTACTAATGTATTAAAAGCTGCAGTAAAAGGCCCACTCCCAGGGCCATGGAGGGAAGCGACTATTGTCCCGATTTATAAGAAGGGGAAAAAACTTTAGCTAGCTACCACCGCCCAATTTCTTTAATTTATTTACATGCCAAAATTTTAGGACGAGTCATCTTGTCTCGCTTGGAAACATGGGCAGGTGAAAACAAGGTCCTATCAGAAATTTAAAAAAAATTCTGTCCTGGGATAAGTACAGTGGAACAATGTTTTAACCTCTCTCTTCAAGCTGGGAAAGATGCTCTAGAAAAGGAGGGGGCTCTCCATTTGACACTTCTAGTTCTTTTGAAATACTAAACCACACTAAAATATGAGCGATAATGGAACAACTGATGGTGGACAAAGAATTGCTTACCACGATAAAACGCATGCAATGGGAAATCTCTGTAACGGTCTGCTATGGGACCTCAGGTGAAACCACCCCATCATTTAGAACACCCAGAGGTGTATGACAGGGGTGCTTTTTGGACCCCTTTCTATTTTTGCTCCATATAAATAATGTTAGTAGATTTTTATGGAAGAAGGGTAAAGATGTGCCTAGGATGGGAGAGCATTTTATTCCCATCCTGTTTAACACTTATGATGCAGTTCTTATTTCTAGAACATATAATGGTCTACAACTTTGATTACATTTGTTTATATGTTTTATGGAGAGCCAGGACTTCAAGATCAATTGTACTAAATCATTTGTTATGACCTGTGGTTCAGCCAAGATAAAATCTAAGTCCCACGGGTTAGGGGTTACTCAGTTAGCTAGAACTAAGACTTTTAACTACCTGAGGATTTTATTCAGTTTTTCACTCACCTGGGCCACTCTGTTGACACCGAGACACCAAAAATTTAGTAAAACAATTGACGCTGAGTTTAAAATTTCTCATTGATTATGCCAAAAGCCAGTTCAGGAATTAGTCGAATTTGTAAAAGTGTATTCCTGTGGGGTCCTATGGAGCAGGCATTTTGCGCTACTCTATCTTGCATATTCTGTAACGCACGAAAAATAGCTTTATTTGTAGATTACTGTTGGTGTCCATGAGCACAGCATCCCTTATCTGCCACGAAGAACTAGGCTTAACCACTTGGCTGCTAAGGCTTTGAACACTTTATAATGGGATTTCCATTGAAATGAATGGGAGGGGCATGACGAGTTACCCTTGTCATTAGCAGCCAAGAGGTTAACTTACTTGGAAGACACAGTTGGTCTTGCCCATCTTATTTTATGGATTAATTGTTGGGGTAAACCAGAAGCAGGCCTGGTGAGAGACTTCCTTAAGGACTGTTTATCACTTGATCACTTGTAACAGGTTACATTGTTTGTTTCTGCAAAGAAAATGTTTTATTTGCTGGGAGTACCAGAACTGTTTAGAAAGCCACAGAAAATAATTCTGAGCTGTAAAGATACAGTTAAACAGCGATATCTAGAATACTGCATGAAACAATGCAGGGAACATGTTGCTTCTATTCCAACTATAGCCAGGTATTCCGCTTTGTGCACATCCCCTGAGTTGGAATTCTATTTAACTCGATTGACGAATTCTTCCCATCATTTTATCTGACTCGTTTAAAACTGAGCATGGTGGACTTCATGGTAGCTTTCCCCTTGAAGGGAACATTATTCAAGACTTTGCCTCAATGTCCGTGACAATGCCTCTTCGCAAAGCACATGCCACTTTAATATTAGATTCTATAAGCTTGCAGTTGTAACTACTAGAGACAGCAACATGCAATGCAACTTTAAAATTTAAAAGAAGTACCATCTCGATAAGGAAACTGTATGAAACAATGGTTTTCGAGCTGTTGGAACATTTTTTGATGAAATTCAGTTACGTTTCTGCATTATAATTTGTAATTCATTTTTTAGATTTATCAATAGAAATAGGAAACGTTGTGAGAGGTGAAGTTTCCCTATTCTGTGTATTCTTGAGGGTTTGTAGATATATGCTTATTATAAGTTTCTTTCTTTTTGATTGTTGAGATGAATGAGATTGTATATTTTATTTTGATCTTTTATGGCTTTTTATGCTGAATAAAGAGTATTGACTGACTGACTATCTGTTCATTAAAGGGTGCCTTATGAGCGCTGTAGTTGTCTCTGCCTCCTGGCCACAATAACTCCTGGAGTACGTAGTCCTTATCCCCAGCCCCCAATGAGGCCCATGAAAAGTGGCATCCTAGTCAACACAAGTACATGTCAAAATACGTTTAAGTGAGGTGGTTGGGGGGGTGAGGATGCTATCACTAACAATGATGCAGCGAGCGCAGCACGGTATTGCCCTAATATGGACACAACTTTGGTCGATCATGGGCCCCTGGCACAAAGTAACCTGCCATCCATTTTGCCTTCACCAACCTTTGAAGCTGGTATGCGAAAAGATAATTGCCAACCCCCGTCTGGGAGTGACGAACCATTACAGGGTCGATTTAGGAGACCTGCAACATAGATCTATCCCACGGCAAAAAGGAAGATGGGAGGCAGCCATTCGCAGCAAGGACGAAGGATGGCGCAGCAGGATAAAGACTAACTCCCTGCATTCCATGTGGCCGGAGGAGGATACTTGTGTGAAGTTTTACTTGCCCTCTGATCTCTCTATGGATTGGTAGGAGGGCAACTCGAACACTGACATTGGTATTGAGAGTTCTGGCTTACAACTCCTAGACCCTACTAGCACACTGTTGGCAGCTAACGGTGGGCCTCTGCGGGCGATACGAAAACTGGCTCCCAGTACCTGCCGCAGAAAGGATTCAGCTGGGGTTCGGATGTGGGATTACCCTTTTAAGAAAGCATTGACAAATAATACTTCGCCCTCAGCATCCAGCTTCTTTCAGGCAGGTTCTAAAGGTGAAGAGGCTCCAACTTGAGAGCTCATAGAGGTGAAACAAAAAGGACAACATTAAAACCTGGATCGCTACAAGAAAAGTTGAAAGCGTTGTTCGAAAGTCTGTAATCATATAACAGACCGTTTGTGGACTGGACATCTGTTACAGAACCTGATTTCACTGGCATGCGCAAATTAAGGGTCATGACTCCCAGCTGGTCAATATCCAGTGAAAGCAGGAAGACTTTGAAAATCGGCATCAACATAACAATCTACTCGTTCTTGGTATCACGGAGGGCTCAGAAGGAAATGAGGCACCTAGGTTCATAATCCAATTGTTTCAGTCAGCTTTCCCCGATCTTGGTGATTGGAACTGGGAGTCTGAAATACAAAGAGCACACAGATTTCCCTTTTCGATGAGATACTCACCTTTTTAGAGTTCAGGCCAGCAGTAGCAGCTGCAACCCAAAAAGGGCGATGAGGCGGGGAATAAATAAATATTTAACTTCATTCGGTCGACCGCCGCCTCTACTCCGTTCTCTCTGGAGCAACCTGGAACCAGGAAGCGAAGCACACAGCCTCCCAGAATCCCCCGGCCAATCACAATGCTGCTGTAGCAGCATTGTGATTGGTCTGAGCACTGTGGCTCGGTGCTCAGACAGCGGCTGGCATGCTGGGCATGTTCTCCACCCAAGCTGTAGTGTAGCCTGGGTGAAGAACATGCACAGTGCGCATAAAACTTTGGCCGACCCGAAACAGCTGGCCAAGGCGTCTTGCGCACTTTTGTGGCTGCCACCACTCGTCCTCCCTGTGAGGCTCAGGGAGCCCAGCCCCACCCCACCTGGGGTTCTGTAAATTCTGTCTTGTCCTGTGAGGTTATGGTTCCGTCACGATTTTGGTGATGTTGTACCGTATCTAGTAAGTACGGCTAATATAGAGTGAATTTGTCACGTTAACTAGTGAGTTCATTACATATTCAGAGACTTCATCTCGAATATGGGTTCCATTTTGTTCATGCCTCCATTTTGTGTTGCCATCACGCAGGCTGGTGAATGTGGTCAAACAAATAAAGCGGCCTGGCCTTTTCGTACCGGTATATATTAACTAGGTTCTACTTGACTCTAAGGTGAACTGTAAGGAACTGACCCCTTCACCTCAAACTGACCCTGCTAAGCCAATTTCCCTGGTTGATCGTGTCTGAGATTGCCAATCAAAGTTCAGGACATCGTTAACTTTTAGTTTCTTTACACATGCCTTATCTTGCTCATTATCTGTTACTGTTTCCTTTCTATGTTTCTTCATTACATGGGTTATGCTTTCAATTATGGGTTTGTCCGGCTTGTGGAGATTGAATTTGGGACATTCCTAATAATTAACTTGTGGGTTGGGACAATGTAAATTGAGGTTTTTGCTTTGTGATGCTGTGTGGGAAAATGTATCTTATTGGTCAGAAATTTGTACAGTGGGTGTGCATTTATAATGTGAATATTGGGCATAAAAAGAGACGCCTCGCCTTACAAAATTGAGCAGTCTCCTGAGAATATACGCTATGCTGTATTTCTAGGATCTCTGTTACTAGCTGCAGCTAATAAATTTGGTCTTTGACGCCACCCAGAAGTATTCTGTGTCTCTGTATACCAAGACCGGTGAATCCGAAGACTTTGGGCGTACCCCTGGCACCGCTGGGTTTAAAACCCGGTTCTTCACACCTCGCACTGCTCCTTCAAGTGCAAGCTGAATACCAAAAAGCAAAACTATAATAACAGAACGTTATCATTTTTTGGGGAGTATTCAGCTTACACTTGAAGCAGTGGACCGACACTCTTAGTGGAGGAGCCGCCACTGCATACCGGTATACCGAGGTCAAGCTTAAAGCTATCCTTGTTTTTTTGGGGAAACTTCCTGTTAAGATAAAAAATATACAAGAAGGCACAGCCTGATTCTAAAAGGGAATCTAATGTTCATACCTTTTTGACCAGGTCTGGCTTCTTTCATGCCACAACTGAGAGAAGATGGAGACTCCAAAAGATGAGCAATCCCTTTTGGGAGAAGGGCTATCAAGCATTTCTACTGAACCCTTCTAGATTGAAAGTTGTTGAAAAGCAAAAAAGCCAATTTTACACTTCAGAAATTAAGGCAAAATAATTTTTAGAAACAGTGCAGTGATATTATAGATGTAGTTTAGATGCGATATGAGTTAAATTGATAATAATATATACTTTTTGTTCATGGACATAGCTCTTTGTCAGGCAGCACGGAGGATACCTATGGATGGGGTGAAAGCACTTGATATGAAGGATAGTTGAATTACAAGGGAATTTATTTGAATAAATTTGCATGGCCTGCTGGAAGGGAGTAAGGGGGCAAAGGGCAACCATCGCAGTTGCATCTAAGGATGTATTTGCTGTGTAGAATCCAACACATAGGGGCGATGAGGGCACCAGGGGGAGGGGGCAGTGCTGAGAAGCAGAGCTGGCACGAGGTTCAATGTGGTTGGAGAGCTTGGTAAAGAGGGTGTGATTTGGAGGGGGGTTGAGGAAAGGGCATAAAATCTGGAAGGAGCGCTTCCCAAGTGGAAATAAATAGGAGCTACCGAGGGAAAAAAAGACACTCTCTATTTTTGGGATCTTAGAAAAGGAGTATCAGCAAGTATGGTGGCAGACCAGACATGGTTCCACCTCTGAATGCAATACAATTGGGTAATGATAACCGATTCCAGTTGGTAACTATGAAGGGAAGGGGCCTAAATGATGCAGAAAAGAGAGGCATTGTGGGAGAGGGATTAGGATTGTTTAAGGAAATCCTGATCTGTATCCAGGAAACACATATTCAGAACTGGAAGAAGCGTTTATTGTATTCCTGGGACTATAGCTTGTTGGTCAGCACCACACAAGAGACCACTTTCAGGGTACTGGCCATTATAGCTGGAAGAAACATCATATTAAGCAGGAGTCCTCAGACAAATTAGATTAGTGGGCCATTGCTGAGGTGCACTTTGCAAAAACAAAGTTTACTATTTGTTCGGTATTTTGCCCTGTTCTATATGTTCCCCGGACGATTGAATATCTATCAGTAGAACTAGCACAGTGGCTGACCCCTATTTTACTTTCTGGAGATCTAAATTGCAGTCTGGCTTTAAATCGTAATCTCAATGTTCCCTATAATGGTCGTAAACTGAAAGTTTTTAGGCAATATCAGACTTCCAGAAGTCTCATTGATGCCTGAGCTAAACTAAAAACCCCTGACTGTGGTTATACGTTTTATTCATATGTGCATAAAAAAGTATACACACCTGGACAATATTTTACTGTAACTGAGTCTTTTAAGTGGTGTGCAAATGGTAAAATATATCTGAGTATCATCTGATCATAATCCCTTATTGTTGGATATTAGGATTCATCGTCAGGCTGACTTGGAACAATGTTGGACTTTTAAAAGAGCCCAGCACACATGACACAGTGGATTCTGAATTTTCTTATTGGAATTTTGTGCCCTAATTAAATTAGCCAGGGACATATTTAAGGCTGGCCTTAGGGTGGAGACCAGAAGCTATTCAATTAAAAGAAAGAAAGCTCAACAGTGTCTTCTTCAGGCCCTGCAAATGTAATAGCCAGACTAGAGTAACAACATATAGATATAGTATGCCATCCGGTTGTCAACGACGTCAATGATATTATTTTAGTACAGTAAGTCACAGTGGATAAGGCTCAGGTACAAAGTTTCTATGCTGAAAGAGTAGTTTGTAGATGGATCACTGACAGAATATCGGAAACAGAAATATTGTGTGGACATAATTTTGTTAAAAAATATTGAGCACCAAAATATCGGGAAGGTAAGTGCAAACAGATAAGTAACTTCACATCTACGTACCATGAAAAAATATATATAGTCAAGGTACATATATGTGGAGTTTAGAAAGTAAAAGTTTGTTGTATTTTGTTTAACCACCTCAATGATTTCAGACCCTGAAGTCAAAGATTTATGCATATAGTGACTGTATACGGAAAGTACTGGCATTGAAGATCTGACAAAGGGAAGCCAAAAGCTCGATTGCAGAAATTTTAAATGCAGGGGGAGACTTGCTCCATGAGCTGGATAAAATATTTTCAAGCCCCATAATTCAAAGACTCCTTTCCTGGCTGAGGTTCACCTTGAGGCTTTATCTGAAAAAGAAAGAACAGACATGGAAGCACTGGTGACTCTCCAGAAAATCATGGCAGCCGCTAAGAACTTGCCCGTCGGGAAAGCAGTACGGTCAGATGCGTTTCCATTAGAATTTTATTCCTGTTTCGGATCAATAATTCTGCCTAAGATGCTTGCGTTATTTCAGGCAGAGCAGCAGAGCTAGCTACTGCCTGAATCCTGGACCAGATCAAATATAGTGGTGTTTCTTAAGAGAGGGAAATCTTTGGCGATGAGAGGGTCATTCATTTCCCCAAATTCTATACCTGTTCAGGGCCATACCGTTAGAGGTTAGCTCTAAGTGTTTTCAGAAGCTAGACTTGATTTTTTAGAGCTTTTTATGGGGATTCAAAAGACCCTGAAGGGCCTCAACATTCACTAAACTAACATTGGATAGAGGTGGATTAACCCTCCCTAATTTTAGGATTTACTACATTGTGGTAATGCTGAAGCATTTCGGTATTTGGTAGTAGGGCCTTGTACTAAGGAAAAGGATATTAAAGCTCTGCCATCGATTTATGTTTATGGCTTGGAGAAAAGTAACTCAGGCTGTTTACTAAGGTTTACAGAACAGAGCTACTACAGAAAAAGTACAATTTAAGGTGGTAAAGATGGCTTTCAGAATATGGCAGAAGCTGGGGCCTATGACGAAAAGGCGAAATATAACTACTATACCCCCTTATGGAATTCTCCCATGTTTTAATCAGTATTTCATGATCTGTACTGTGAGAGATGGAAGCAGGCTGGTATCACCAAAGTTGGAACAATAGTTGAAGAGGACCATGTGCATTACTTTCAGACTCTCCAAGACAATTATGGCTTGCGGAGACAGGAGATTTTAAAACATCTTTAGGTCAAGAATTCTTTGCAGACAATTAGCTCAGTTGAGCTAAATGGGGCGAAAAATTTGGACTCGACTCTTGGAAAGTTATATTATTAATTCTATGATCTTGAGACAGATGATGTCAAGGCACAAACATCAAAGTGGGCCAGCAAAGTGAACAATGGTGGAGGGATACGTTATTTCCATGAGCAATTAATCATGGCACATAAAGTTTCGGCTAAAAACGGAACATTTTAAAACGATTTTTGATCTGTATTACATGCCAAAGAAACTTCGCACGCGAGGAAGTCTGTTTAATTCTGACTGTCCAAGGTGCGGGAATCCTAAGGCAGATGACTAGCACATGCACTTCACTTATGATGCTTTGGACAAAGATCACAGAATTTCTATCTGTCAATACTAGTCCACTAATAAATTTGACTCCCATTGTAAGTTTTACTTAGCTTGGACAGCCAGACTGTGGCAGATGTGGGCAAACGCTCCCCTTGGTTTGTGGCAATGTAAATTGCTAGAATTAGTATAACAATGAAATGTATAATACAGATCCTCCACTTTTTATTCATTGTTTGGCACAGTATCTTGCTTGTTATCACACTGAAATAAGTATTTTTATGTGGAAAGGAAGGAAGGCTAGTAATCTATGTCTCAAAATATGGAACCCCCTTACGAACTGAATTGCTAAAACAGAAGATGGCAACGCTAGCTAACTGCTTAGAAAAAGAGGGAGCAAAGTGCTAATCACATGCTAATCTCATTACACCAGTTCATATGTATTTCTGGGTGAAGAGGAAGGACGCATTGAATGTAATATAGTGTGTCTTCTTTTTATTGTTTTTTTAAATGTTTATCTTGACTGTCTGATATACTGTGATCACCGATTAATTTGTTTCTGACTGTCTCCACTGTGTGTATTATTCCCATCCTCCAGAAAATAATACTTGTTTCTTAATGGCATTAAATGCGTGTTAGCACTTGTGTTTCTTTGGCTCTGACATTCTCCTCCTCTCTCACTAGTTCTGTATAATGTCTGCACCCATGATTGGATGAGGCAGGGTAGCGGATGAGAAGACACTGACTTCGATGGTAACTCTTGGTCTAGTAGGAGTTAAAAGACAATATCGTTCAGTTACAGCACATTTGTGCTTCTATTTCACTTTTTAAACTGGTTAGTGCAATATGTTACCAATAGGTTTGGACAAAATACATTTCAGAAAATAAAAGTGGGCAAAATCTGATGTCATCTTTTGCTCATGTGAAGATCAAAATTAAATAAAAAATCTGTCCGAATTTACCCCACAAGTGAGAGAAATGTGTGGCTTTCTAGAATGGAAAATGTAATGAAGATGGAGTTCAAGCAAAAATGAAGGATTCGTTCTGTGATTGGCACCCGTAAAATGCGGACAAAAAAAATCCTTGCACTAGTTTCTGTCACCGATGCACCATAGTCAGCGTTTTCTTGCTGGAGACTGTTGCAAGGAAGGAAGCCCAGTCTACTATTGAGTGCCCACTTAGGTAACTTTGTGAGAGGTTCCTAAGGTTTTGCAGCAAGGGAAAGGTAATGATGTTTAGTTAGAAAAGCCTGAAGAGTGGGTACACCTGCAAAGCAGTCAGCCACAGAGCCAGAGTAATGTCCACGAGCACCCAATAAGCAGCCGTGGTGCAAAAAAAGTTCAAAATATGCTGTGCACCAAGGGCTAGATGTACCAAGCATTTTTGTGGTCACAATTGGGCCTGATGTGCTTCTAACCACAAGAATTTACAACCTTTGCTTGTGTGATGCCTGACAGAGGCAGGTTTGCTAGTAAATCCTAGCATAAACTTGGCGTAGTACTCACAAGTCATAAAAAGGATCTGACTTCATGCTTTGGATTCCTAATGTACATATTGATGATGTGATGTAAGAACACCTACATAAGAACCAATGCTTTTCATGTGCTTATTGTTCACTAGTAGAAAATCCCTTGACAGTAGACATCAGTTCTGGGCTGCTTTTCAAATTGCTTCTGTGGGCATTTAATGGCTTCCTAGAAGTTATCCAATTTGTTGTCCGCAGATCCTCTATTAAGTACCGGGAAATGGTAAAGAATAACTGTCCTTTAAAGTTCTAATGGTCAAAACATTGACTGTGCTTCAAAACCCATGTGATGTAAAGTAATGTTTTTCTTGCTGTCCTGAAGTGAAGGTCATTGATAGCTTCTTATTATGTATTAAAAGCCAAGTTCATAACTTAATGGTCGGTTCTTTAGGAGCTGCTAGGAAAGGAGGAGGCTCGTTCTTTCCTTGCACTTTGAAACAGTAGTGTGCTTGTCACAGTGTTAAAAAGGGAAAATATGAGTGACATGCTACATTGTAGAGAACAAATGCCCTGAAGAGTAAAGAAACATCCTAGTTATAATATTCCAATAGCAGGGAAAGGCATGGACAATGTAAATACATGTATGTAAGTAAATATTTTATTAAAGACATATCACCGTAGTCTTGTAAAAATTGTTGCAATGTGTGTTTTTTACAGTGACATGCAGAAGCCGAGAAATCTGTTTACTAAGATTGTGTAAGTCTTCAGGTTATCCTTTGGTGGCCATCATCGAGCAATGAAAAAAGAACAGCTCTGTCATCACAAACCTGTAAAGATGACCCGCCCCGCCCCCAGGTAAAGAGAGAAAGGTGAAATCCCCCTGTTGACGGAGTGCATAGGCAGGGGTTGTAGGGGGGATGGGTTCAACTGATGAACATTATATGACATATTTGGAGACATATTACTATGATCTGAATGCTGCAGCTGAAGCAGAAGGAACCGTCGGAGCAGTTGCCGATCAGGTCTCAGGAGCCACTGTAACTTGAATGTGACTATAAAAGGCCTGGTGCCACCACTGCATAGGATGGGCCTGCCGGTGTTATAACCACTCAAGCTCTTTCAACCGGGAATGTCTATATTTCTATGCTTCCCATGAAACATGCAAGGGAGGCATAGAAATATTGGGGAAAGTGTTTGTAAGCATTGTCATATATTCGGCGAATAAAGAGATTCAAAATGCATTCGTTAAATGCTCTCGCTGAGACTGAGGCGCATAGACTGACAGGGATCTAATCAGACTGATCCTCCGCATCTTCCCACACAACAGGCCACAGCTGGCAGCAGCAAAGGGTCGAGTGCCACAGCAACAGCAGCGGATAATGCTGCTGGAGGAGCCTGACAATTGGGCCTTGGCAGGAGAAAAGACAATGATCAGGCAAGGGTGCCGTGGATTCAATGTGAAAGAGCAGGGATCCTTGTGGCCAGTTATGTTGTGGCACAGGAGGACAAACAGAGGCAATAAGATGTATTCCCCACCCACAAGAAGTCGCTTTGTTAGCTCACCTCAGTAATAAAAGAAGGAAAGATATTCGGTCAAGATTCTCCCATGGTGAGCATGAAAGTGTTCGGAGACCCGAAAAGTGATAAAGCTCTAGCTCTTACCACACAATCAAGTTGCCATATTTGATGTAATAACTATAGTCAAAACATACATAATTAAACACATGCACACGCCACTTAAGAGATACGCAGATATACGCATAAATGCATTCACAAGACATACAAACAGATAAAGATTTACAGTTGCAAGCACGTACAGAGACAAACACTCTGGGACCCACCAATACCAGATGAGTTTTGAGCTGCCGGATAGTCTGTCTGTTGGCTCGATCCTGGGAGATGTATACAGTCAACACCAGGCTGTGAGGAGAGGAGGGACACATTTATTATGAGAGCCATCTAGAAGTGTGAAAGCCTTGCAATGAAAGATTTTAACACATGATCAATGAAGGGCAGACAATAAACTAGAGTACGCAAGCACATACGCCCAAAATGGACCTACGTAACTGCCCGTAATGCGACACTAGAATATGCAGGCATTGCATTCATGTGCCTGAGGTGCCTCTATCACACACATATCCTTTTCCTATTCCACAGTACAGTAAGCCAAAGTCACTGATTCTCCTTCTGTTCGCAACAAGATACATGCTTTTCTTGAGTGACCAATCTATGTCATCCTTAATCCGTGAGTTCTTAGGCCTTTGTCAGTTACTTCCACTCCTTGTCTTCTTCTGAGAACAGGAAGCCTTCCGAGACTCTTCTGAATCTTATCTTCCACTCAGGTTCATGATATTAGGACATTGTCAATATCATAGAGAATGTAACCGGTTTTCCTATTAGTAACAACCTATTATTGTAGACAGTCACACACAGACATGGGGAATGAAATGAAATGAATGAAATGAATGAATGAAATGAATTGAAATGAAAAAGGATTTATAAAGCGCATAGCTGCCCAGGAGCGTCCCAGCGCTGGAGTACAGAAGATAGCTGAGGGGAACTGGGGGAGGGGGGGTAAAGGGTGATATTATGGATCTTGTGGGAACAGGTGCGTCTTCAGGAGTTTACGAAATTTCAAGTAGATCGGTTCGGATCGAAGACTAATCGGAAGGGAGTTCCACAGGGTTGCAGCAGTGACCGAAAAGCGGCACCCTCCAGTCGGGCCTTCCTAACTCTTTGAACAGTGGCCAGGTTACCATGGGAGGACCGCAGAGTCCTGGTGGCTTTGTAGGATAGAGCATATTTCCAAGGATAGGGGGCCCTTTGCCCTGAAGGGATCTATGGGGGATACACAGGGCCTTAAATGTGATCCTTTCCCGGACTGGCAACCAGTGGAGGGCCTTGAGTGCTGGTTTAGCCGATGATCTCCGGGTGGTACCTGTCAGCAGCCTAGCCGCTGAGTTCTGGATGCGCTGAAGGATATTGATGGTTGATTCTGGAGCGGCCAAAAAAAGGGCATTGCTATAATCTAATCTGGATAAGATAAGACCCTGAATGAGCAACTTTCTGCATTGTGTCGGAAGTAGGGGGAGAATCTTACGGGCTGAACGGAGTAAGCCCACACAGGTTCCAGCAGTCTTTTTGGCCTGTGTCTTAAGGGAAAGGTCTTGCTCAAGCAACACCCCTAAGCTTTTGAGTTCCTTCTTCTGTGAAGGGAAATCCCCCAGGCACAAGGGCCAGATGGAGGTGGGAAGGGATGTCATTTGCTGGCCCAGAAGCATGAGTTCTGTCTTTGTGCCATTTAATTTAAGTCGAGAGTCGCACATCCAAGTGTAGATTTCGGAGAGGCAGTTATGCAGGTTTTCAGAGTTGCCCTTTTCCAGGGAAAGCGAGACGACCAATTGGGTGTCGTCAGCGTACGTAACGACTTTAATCCCAAATGGAGTGACTACATCCTCCAGGGGAGCCATATAAATGTTAAATAAAGTAGGGCTCAATGAAGAGCCCTGAGGCACCCCACACTGGAGGGGAAATGGCTTGGAACGTGCGCTACCTTCCCAAACCTGGAAGGTTCTGTTCTTCAAGAAGGATGTAAGCCACAGCAATGCTGTGCCCCTTACCCCTAAGTTGGAAAGGCACTGGACTAAGATCTTATGGTCCACAGTATCAAATGCTGCGCTTAGATCCAGGAGGATCAGCACAGCCGATCCTCCTGAATCCAAGATGCACCTTGTTTCCTAGACCACTGCTAATAGAGCGGTCTCAGTACCCTGGCCAGGGCGGTAACCAGTTTGAGAGGTGCGAAGCAGCCTATTGGTTTCTAAAAAAGCAGAGAGTTGTTGATTTTCAATTTTCTCTGCGATCTTGCTAAGCCCTGGCAGCAGAGAAATTGGTCGGAGGTTTGCGAAGTCAAGGGGATCAAGTTCTGGTATTTTTTAGTAGCGCCTTAACTACTGCCTGCTTCCAACCAGGGGGAACCACCCCTTGATCAAACGAGGCATTAATGAGATCCGTAGCCAAAGGGGAGATGGTAGGTCCCTTATGCTGTAGAATATACATGGGAGCCGGATCATTAGGGGATCCACTCTTCATGGCGGACAGAGCAGTTTGAAAGTCTTCCCTGGATATCTGGGCAAAGGAATCTAGAGGGGGGCCAGTGATTGCGGAGGCAGTGAGATGTTCTTCAGCCTGATCAAGTCTACTCAATACCAGCTAATGAGGCCTTACATTGTGGCGGTTCGCCGTACCTCAGCACCTGACGACAAACCGCACTTTCATAGCAGCCTGGAATGGTATTTCTCCAGCCCTTATCTCATTGGCTATACTTCTTGTTTTTGTTTCTGAATTCATAGCTCTCCTGCATTTGTTTAGTTCCAAAGAAGTCCAGAATGCTGTATTAAAACCTAACCTTTCTTGATGTACTGCACCCTCACTGTATTTCTTCTCCTGAACTTCCTATGCTTGCTTGGTCTTGGTAGGGCCTCACTTTGACGGTGGAAGTACAGTACTGATCACTGTCCATCAGCGAGGCCATTCACTTGACCAGACTGTAGGCATGGCCGGACTGGTCACTAGGGATATCGGAAATCACCACAGGGGCGTCCACAATTGAGGACTAATGAGTAGACTGCTCCTTGCAATGACAGCAGCCAGCAAATACGCTCTCAACTACACTTGCATCATCTACCCGTCCGATGCAGTGAAGTGGTGCTGCAGTACCAGACGCACTGCAGCAGGGCCAGTGCGGAGTCTCTGCCCTGCAGGAGACCCAGCCCACAACAGCCTAGTGGAGGAAGGGACAGAGATTTGAGGTTGAGTAGAAGTGGTGGGTGCACCTCCAAATTTCCCTTCTGGTAAGGGGGCTTGGTAGCCGTGCTTGATCGCTCTAAATCATATGGGGCAGATATAGGTACATTTGCTAGGGCTACTTTGGTTCCCAGTCCTGTCCAGATTGTAGTTGCTCAGAAATTCGACTGCTTTCTCACTCTTGAATAAACTCTACCAGAGCCTTCTTCCGGCTCTTATCATATGCAAGACCTACGGGCTGGTCTTTAGAGTGGATAAAGAAAAGTATCCTGTACAGTGCCAGTGCCATGCATCTGTACTCCACCCAGAGGAAATTCTCCTGCCTAGGAATTCCACAGTGGTCTTCTTCCAAGTTTGGGTACCAGTTATGAATTGGCCTACTACAGAGCTCACAGCAAGTCTCATAGAGAACCTACTGACATTTTTTTTAATATAACATCCGCCCCTTTGAGCTTATGTTCCCTAGCAACTAGACTTCATCAATATTTTTACGGTATATGTCCTTGGTTTCTTATTTTCATAGTTATTTCATGATGTCTTTCCTTCGCTGCCTCTGCGTACTGGCACACTATGTCAATACACAAACAAACAAAAGGGCCCTTCCGCAACAGGGTTTTACAAAGTGCATAGTTCCTGCTGTAGAGAATAGCGAGGGATGAATCCCACAAATTGGGAGATGTTGATGTATCTGCACACATATCTGTGAGCAGCACCGGTACCTTCTGGTCCACCCCGCATTGAAGCAGTTGAAAGGGTTTTCTCCATATTTTTTAACATGTAAATATGCAAATACTATTAACTGTGTATTATTCATGTTTAGATTGACCGAAGCTAATGTAAACCTGCATTTTAAAATGGCTACCATTTAGTTGCTAACTTGTTTTATGACACAAGTATTTTATTTCTAAGAAAAACTCAAGTACAAATTAACAAACATGATGTGCCTTTGCTCGCTTTCTCATGTGAAATGTTTTCCTTTACATGATCAATGTAGAATGTCCTAAATAGTTACAACAGTATACCTGCAGAGTAAATGCTGCTCCAATGTATCTTGCTTGTTGCAAAAAACTGTAAACATTTTTTTTTAATGTTTTTATTATCATTTGCGCTAAATCACAACCGATTACAATCATGTGTATCTTGTGTCTCATCAGATCTAATGTTATCCATACCAGTGCCACAATGAACATTACATACTTGCACATTAGTCCTCTATATTACCCCGGACCATTGACTTTACAATACATAAAATCGTCCCCAGTAGAGCATCTTCTGTGTTTGTCATTCGCTTAGTTCCGTATCTCATTCCTCTCGAGGTGGGACGCATAAGTTCCTTCGCTATGTGTTCCATTTCCCCCACACTCTCATCCATTTTCGTGGACACCCTCTATGAATGAATACTGCTTTCTCCGCTATTATTGCACTGTCTAAGTCACGACACCACTGTTGGTGAGAAGGGACTGCCTGTGCCCCCCAGTGTTGAGCAATATTCCGTTTAGCTAGTGTAATACCCAGGGTCACCCAGTTCTGCTCCGCATGGTTGAGGTCTGTTGGCTCCCACACATTGAGTAGGCATCTCCTCGGTTCCGGGGATAGATTGAAGCCACTTACTCGAGTGATCGTAGCCATGATTACCCTCCAGTATGATGTGATGTGGGGACAAGCCCATAGTGTATGATAAAAGCAGCTCATTAACCCGCACCCCCGAAGACAAAGCTGTGAAACAGCCCTCCCTATTTTGTAAAGTGTAGTCCTGGTGTAGAACATTCTGTGAAATATTTTAAGTTGCACAAGCTTTAGTCTGGATGGGAAAGCCACCACCCGAGGGGACGCCAGTGCCTCCTGCCAGTCCTGCTCATCCATCTCGCCCACCTCGGCTTGCCATTTCTCTCTGAGATTGAGAGTGGGATCTTTTTGGTTATTGACCAATTTGCGATATGTTAAAGAAATTGCCTTTTTGGCGAGATAGTACGTTAATAATAGATCCTCGAGTGGCGAGGACTCAGGGAGGTCAGTTTTGGGAGGTATGGCCTTTGTTAGTGCGTGTTTTATTTGAATGTATCTGTAGAGCTCTGTCCCTACCATCTTGTATGTTGCTTGCAGCTGTGCAAAAGTGACTACTCGCCCCTTTTTCCACAGGGCCACAACCATGGATATGCCTATTTGATCGCAACGGGAGAAACCTTTAATAGAGGGCAACTTGCCCAACCTAGGGGTGTCCCAGAGTGGCGTTTGTTGTGTTATCCCTCCCTCCCAACCAAGCGCACATTGTTCTACAAACCAGACATGCACGGTGTGTGCCGTGGGGCCGATCAGTGCATGTTTCTGTAATCTATCATACAGGGCACCCATGATTCCATCTGTGCCTTGAGTGTGCCTGTCCATACGAAATGCTGGTTCCTCTTGCGGAGCGTGGAGCTACTAATTGATCACTATAAGCTACGAGACCCAATAGTATAATTGAATGTTGGGCAGGGCAATTCCAAATGGAGAACTGATTTTTACTGTTCCTTTCGATGCATCTTGATTATAATTTGTCCTCTTGCTTATGTAACTTTGATTTGTTTGTACTTCGGACTTAATAATGCATTCATGTATGGATTATTATATATTGACACTAATTTGATGATTTCTAATCTGAAACCTAATGTAACCACTCTCTATTTTCCTAGTGGAGCCTAATGTGCTTCATGGTATTTAAATGTATTGATTTGTTGATTAGTATCAGTTATGGACTTCGAACCATCAGATAATGCTTTAATGGCCCACATTTGCACGAAGAAAAGCACTAACACAGAGCTACAGGTCCTATTTCCACACAGCTAGTTTCACTTACAGTTCCATGTCCTTGGATAGGACCCAGAGTGGTGCAACCTTTGGTGGTGAATAAAAGTGGACTGTCGATCCCAAGTATGGGTTAGTGTTGTGTAAGATACTTTATGTGCATTACTTTTCCACATACCCAAACAAAGAGTCTTAAACTGGCAGCCTGACAGACCAAAAACTATAAAGAATGATATCACTATACCTCCCCACCACCAAAGAAACAGCCAATCACATATCATTAATTTGTTTAGGATCTACACCACTGGGCATTCCGACAGGCTCCACACAGTGTTCCCTTCTTTGTGTATATTCGGCCTACCCATATCATTCAGATAAGGTCAGATAATTGAGTGGAGAAGTGTGGCTCACTGGTTAGAGCAGGCAGACTCTGAAGCAGAGGTCAGACCCGGGACCAGGGTTCAATTCCCGACGCGGCAGGGTCTTGAGCTCAAATGTCCACGGACTCGAGAATTCTCGCTTTGGTGCCTGACCTAAGCAGGGGTTCAAACTCTGCAACTCTGGGCATTAAGCTTGCTTAATCTCCACAACGGCCCCCCGCGGCGGGATGCCTGGCTTTCACCTTGGGGATGCCCTGTAGGGGCTATCTCACAGGGAAAAGCCAGGACGGGTTCCCAAGGCAAGCGCTTAGAGACCCCTGGGTGATAAGCGCTATATAAATCCAACATACAATACAATACAATGTACTTAAGTACATACAACACACACACAACACACTCATTTAGCCCCTATGTCAACATTGGTGGCTACACCACATATGGGGTGATGGACAGTTGGAGTTAGTATGCAATCTAAACTCCTTAAGTTGTTTGTTTCTTTGGTTCTTTTTCACACCACTATTTCTAGATTACCCTGCCACCCAACCCCAGCAGCATCCCTGAACTAGGACACTGCTGATGCAATGGGAAATCTGTGTCAAAGACAAGCCAGTGCACTTTAGATGAGGAAATCACTCATTTCTGTCCCTTCTCCAAGGGAATGGCCTGGGTAACAGGCTATTATGCCGGTTTCTATGACATCTCAGCTAATTTCTGCTGCTACAATGAGGAAAAGTAGACCGCTCAGACATAAGGTTTGGAACTTACAGAGGCCCGCATTATGAGTAGCCCAGTAATTAGGTTGCATTTCCACCACCCCCAGGATAACGGTAATTTGAGGGGTGAAGAAAATACAGTGCATTATAAGTTGGACCTTTAGGTTCCACTAAGAAATGAGGAATTACCATGAAATATGTGAGTCTAATTGCCACTGTAATTCTGATCTTGGCCTTTTTCAACAGCTGAAATCTCCAGAAAAAAAGTAAAGAGATTATTTGTGTTTCTGTGGATATCATATCCTGATGGAGACGATAACTGCTGCTACGAAAAATAAGATGCCACCACTCTCAATGAGGGCCACAGTGTCTAACCCGCTGCAAGACTGATGCCTGTGAGGAGGAGCCAAGATGGCCGACAGGACGGACGTGTAGGCTCCCAGCTCCGCGAACTTTTACTCCCGCACCGGCATCCTGTGCTTAATCCTGCCTAACTCTTGCGGTGACACGACGTATTGAATGCGCTGCTTGTAACCGCGCTTTCCGAGGTCTCTGCTGGCTGGATTGAAGGTGAACTCGCCGTGCGAGCCGTCTGCCGTTCTCATCCCTGGAACCTGCCCCGATCTCCGCTGCTGACCGTACTACACCGGGGTCCGGGGGACGGACCGTGGAGGTGCCGGTGCTCGAAGTGCGCTTCCGCCTGTGGAGGGAGACGGTGTGGTCTCCTCCCGACCTGGCGAAACTCCTACCCTGATGGCGATACGTGCTGGCGAGACAGGATCCCTTGCCCTGCCGCCTCCTTTGTTGTGCTGCGGGCGGGCTGAATCGACGCCATCTTGCGGTGCCTTCTCTGCCGTGGATCGGCCTGAGGGTCCGGCGGTAGAGGGACAATCACGGAGAGCCTGCTTTGTACACTAAGCCGTACTTACACCGAAGCCCCTGCCTGATGCTGTGTGTCACGGACGTTACCGCTCTCTCTCCTGTGGGGTCCTCTTGAGGAGATGAAGATGGCGCCGGACCCTGAGGACGGGGACGGGAGTGCTTCCCTGTCCCATGTCTGCCCTGTCCTGCCTGCCCCTACCCGTTCGTTAACATCGACCCGAGGCTGGCATTGTGCGGAACCGCGGCGGACCCTGGACTACAGTGATATCCTGGGAGCCATTGTGGACTTACAGACTGCATGGCAACGGAATACTCGCCAGCTGGGTCGCAAGATTGACGAGGTGGCACTCGCACTGGGGCGCCTGAGACGGCCGGACCCTCTGCTGCCCACAAATGCTCCCCAAGTGGATACTGTGTCTCGGCAGGCTTATCCAGTACAGCGGGCGCTCCCTGGATACAATGAATCGGCTCTGCCCGTCACTGGAGACTCGGATACATTGTCTCCCCTTCTTCCGAAGCCTGAGACTCTGCCTCTGCAATTGCTGCCTCAACATCGCTCGGAGACTCCTCGGTTGCTGGTCCTCCCTGCTACATCTGCCCCCGGAGCCTCCTATCTTCCTAGACGCGATGTGCCTTCTCCTGTATGCGTCGATGAACTGATCCTTTTTGGCATTGGAACCACTGATGATTGGGGGCATCCATCTCGTTCTCCTATATTTCTTCTATATCGAGGACGGCCATCTTGGTCCTTTGTTCTTCTCTCGGCTTGTTTTCAGCGGTGGCCATTTCTGGAAGACTTTCGACGCTCGGGCCAGGGTTGACGGCATTCCTGGCGCTGACTCTGTCTGATTGGCTAGCGGAGACCCGGACTGAACTGATGCCTTGGTATTGTTAATATGCTCTGTGTAATGTTTTCCCACATGAGGTTGTGCTTGCTGGGCACATTTGCTGGTTTATATCTATGGGGTGGGAATTCTGTGGTCAGGTAGCCCGATGATAAGTGCTGATGGCGACGTCTTCCCTGGATTTTTAAATGTTCTGCTGACTCGTACCTGAACTGTCTTACCCCTTAGATGCATTGTGCGACTATACTGTTGCTATTAGTCTTCTTTAATGGATGCAAATGCTTTGTACTTCTTCATGCGCTTCTTTTTTGGGTCTGTCCTAGGTCGGGTCAGGGCTAGGTTCTCCTTGCACTGTCGGTTGCTGGGTGGGTGGGACCGGGATTGGAAGTTGTACATTCTTGCTTAAGTCGCACAAGTGCTTTTGTACTAATATCTGGCTTTCAATGACTGCAAATTGTGTGGGGACTGGGTTTCTGACTGGGGTACTGGGAATGGCTTGATTGGCTCCTCCTCCCGCTTCACTTGTAGGTTTTTTGAGGGTCGCAGATTAGGATGGCCTTTTCTCACTCTCTATATTTCATGGTAACATTTTCATTATTTTTCTTCCTTCTTCTTTCTTCTTCCTTTGCTTGAACTATATTTCGGGTTCTTTATGGGGCGACAGGCACATTGTCGGGGGGGGTAGGCCGTAGCCTCCGCGTTGGTGCAGGGTGGGGGGGTAGATTTTAATTTTCGTATTTAGTTTCTATGGGCCTTTTCTCTTCTTTTCCTGCGCTTTCTTATACTGTTTTCCTTTCTGGGTCTGTGATAGAGGATGGTTGGGAGTGGGTGGCACTGGGAGCGGCACGAGTTTGGCTTCTGCTGTACGCTTTGTTTTTTTATTGTTCTGCCGCTTTGGAGAAGAGCTCTACGTAATTGATGTCATTTCTACTGTTGCCTACTCATGTGGACTCAATGTACGGACTCGGATCTCCTTTATACCTATCCTTTATTGACTTTTATTTCATCAAAAACTTTAAAATTTGACCTCATTGATCCTCCTCCCTGGCGGCATGTCCTTTCCAGTGTAACTGTTATTAATAGTTGTTGTATCACTTGATACCGCCGGAAGACCGTAATGTTGACACCTGTGCTCATAAGTATTGTGGCCGGCCGGATGGTTGTAGGCCCGTATTTGTTTTTCTGCAACATGCACAATAAAGGTCTTCAAAAATTTAAAAAAAAGAAAAAAGACTGATGCCTGTCATGTCTCATCCACATACTGTTCCCCTCTCGGGGTCTTTGTTGCAAGGTCAGAAGCCAAGGCCAGAAATATTCTGAGCTTAAGAATTGTAAAGGAGACCAGGTCACCCAAATGAATCATGATCTAATTGGTGGAACCCTCGAATCTACCCCACATTGTAATTGATCAAGCAGCTAATAGTGGGACCTTGATGGATAGAATCTTCTCCACCAAGGTGTAAATTGGTACCAACTGGAGGCACAAACAATTCTAGAATGAAAGAAAGTAAGCCTACATTATATTATCTTTGAGGAACTATTGGAAAATCCAGAAGAGTAAGACCAGTTTCTGTGGTACCACTAGGAGAAACATAGCACATAATAGAAGGGTAGTGAAACAGCTTAGAGGCTGAAATGTTCACAATTTTAAGTTCTCTATTATTTTAGGAACACCTTAACTCTCCCACATCACGGTTATCTCAAGAACGTTTTTTAAAGGTAGTGACGGAGCTCCCCACTTCATTCCCTGGCATACATGACATACATTCTCTAACTCCCTCATCCTATTTGCCATGCTTTAACATTCCTGTAAACCCTGAGCCATGGTCTCATGCTCCTGCTTCCCATGTCCAACTGCCTCACAGTCTTAACAATGCCCCCATGCCAACAGTCTCAAATTATTGTGCCCTGAGGACTTTTACCATACTATACCCTTCCAAGAGTTTCACACTCTTTAGTTTGACACACTCAAACACTTTATTACATTATTCATGGTCTCAGAATCCCGCAGTCAATACCCCACAAACTTTCCTCCTTTCTTCGATGTATCACAGTTTCAGACTCCTGACGTCCAATCCACATTGTCTCTGACCGCTTTTTCTCATGCTATAGAGTCTAATACGTATACACCCCAGGTGTCTTTATAATACCTCACTCAATTATTCTACGACTCACTATTTCACAAGTCTTATCCCATCCCCACATGGATGCAGCCCTTTATTCCCTACCCGAATGTTTAACACACACACACACCCCATGCCAAACAGCATTTACCACTTTCCTTGGAGCCTCATTTTTCTCAATGCCCACATTCACTTACTCCTTTATCCAAAGCCCTAGCCTCTCATTCCACTACCCATGCCCAGTCTCTCAGGCATTTATCCCATAACCCACAGTATGGAGCCCATTATCCTGTACAGTAGTGTACTTCCTCTTCATTCCATGCCCAAAGTCTTCCACCACTTATCCCCCAGTCTCATACCAACTTTTTTCATGTTTCAATCTCCTTTACCCATGCTCCACAGTCAGTATTCTTTACCTCACGACCAGCAGCCTCTCAGCCCTATATTCTGAAACAGTGTCTCACACGCTTCTTTGCTATGACTGATAGAATAGCACTTTTTTTTATCACATTCAGTGCAATAGCACACCCTTCGCTCTTACCAGCTCCACATCCCAACAGTCGCATGTCACACAGCCTTGGAGTATAGTTGAGAACAAAGTGAGTTTGGTGCACAGAAAGACCTACCTGAGAATGATGGTGAGAGGGAAGGCAAAGGCCTTGGATCCAGCATACTGTATTATCCTCTGTGCAGCAGGCGGCAGGTAGGTGGCCACAGCTTGTGGTACCACTTGCCAGACAGTTGGGTAATTCGAAAACAGTCCACAAGCTTGAGATGGAGGAGCACTAAAGGAAAAGAAGAATTAAGAGGGTGAGGGTAGGTGCTGCCTGACTGGGCAGGTGAGAAGCATAAGTGAGGTCCATAAACCACCTCTGTACAACTGAGATGACATACACAGATCAAGGAGGCAACATCATTGCTCAGTTCATTACACCTAACAAGGTAAAGCACAAACCAAAAGTGTATTTCCCGACACACCTCTGTGCACCTGAGAGACATAGAGCAAGAAGGAGATTCCTTAAAAGGCTCACTACACCTGAAAACACACAGCAAACCTGAGGAGGGAATGCTTCACCCTGTTGTTGAATGTTCTTGAAAGCTTGAGGTGCATAGAGAGAGGTGGCCTCTTACCTACCTGAGTGTGTCTCAGAGGACAAGGATCAGGCTTAGATGTTAGGTAGTTTAATCATTGATGTTCCTCAGACCACAAAGCATACACAAAGGAGAGGCCCTCCCCACTCCTGTCAGTTCGAGAAGAAAAGGAACAGACCATGAGGAAGACTCATCACACCTTTTTTCACTTGAGAGGGCAAGGTGCAGACTAAGCGGGAGACCCCTCACACACATCTCAATGTGATGTAAAGATTGCAGGCTCCAGAGCTTGGGTGTAAAATGTCATTGACTGATGGAAGAAGAGGTCAAGTGTGGGATATCACTCTGTCACAACAAAATGTTACAACTCACTTGAAGATGTGGAGCAGGAGTGGTACAGACGCCAAACTGAGGCCCAACAGCAAGACAAACTGGAAGAAGAACTTTGAACTGGATGCTCGGAACAGTGTCTTCGACGGCTTGCAGAGACTGAACAGCATATACTGAAAGAAGGGATATTTGACAAGAAGTGTGACAGACACATGAACAGATTATTACAGATGCACACAGATGATATAACAGGAACAGAGTGAATAAGAATCCCTATATGTGTGAGTGATGTGATTGAGGAAGAATCAGTAATCTAAAGGTACATCCACAATACAATGTGACCCAAGAACCAACTACTCAACTTCTGTGTTTTTTAGCAATCCATTACTAATCCCAGAAATTGATCTCTTGCACCTCGCACTCGCCCAGAGGTGTTTTGAGTCAGAAACTATACTTCCATGATTCGTGCACCCTGAAAACCATTCATAAAGGATCACCTTGTTACAGTTCTCAGTAGTCTCTATCCATCAGTTGGTTCAAAAACTATGCCTCTCGCTTCAACCATCACCACACCAACTCCTATCTGCAAATTGCAAGGATTGCACCCAACTACTATCATAAGCGTTCCCTTCACTTTCATTCACGTTTTAAAGCCCTCATCACCAGTCACACCACATCCATCCATCCTTTCATTAAAAATCCTCTACATGGCCACCCCTTTTTTTGTTCTATCTTGTTCTCCATCTAATCCGGTCCTTCATTATAGGACTGGTTTTCAGAGAGCATCTTGTGACAAACATACAGTCACTGATTCAGCAGACTGCAACTGTGCAGTGTCACTTAGGACCTGATTTAAATTTTGGCGGACGGGGTGCTCCATCACAATGGTGACGGATATCCCGCTCGCCAAAATAGAAATCCCAATATATCCTATGGGATTTATATTTCGGCGGAGGGGATATCCGTCACCATTGTGACAGAGCAACACGTTCACCAAGATCTAAATCAGGCCCTTAGTCTCTCTCTTCCCAATTCGTTCAAGCAGGCCCCCCATAACATAGGCATGTTTTTTCACAGCATCAACTGAGTAGCTCACACATACTTTTTCTGCTTTCGTACTCAGAGAGACAATGAGGTGCTTTGTTCATTAGAGGATTACCTTTTTTATGTAGAAGGTGATGAACAGGAAGATGCTGTTAATCAGAGGAAGTAGAGGGGCGTAGAACAATCCAATCCAGACAACTGTCTGTTCATCCACGATGTCCAGGATGTTGACTGAGACATCAAACTCCCCCTTCCCGTACCACTGTGCCAGTCGCCAGGATGTCTTATCTACAATTAACCTATACATGTAGAGAAGATTTTACCACAAATAAGAGCTGGCCGGCTGCCAGTGTGGGGCAAAGAAATTAGACATTAGTTAGCAGTCGGCAGGCACGGTACTCCGCCAGCACCTTAAGGATATCAGCCAAACATATTAGAAGTGCCATATGATATAATGCACTTGTGATACAGCAGATGGGACATCCGGAACATATGTAACAGAATATCCCATCTGACAAACTCTAAATATGGCCCTTATTCTTGAAGGAGTGAGCTACCAATAGTGAGACTATGGATTCAGTTTTAGGGAATCATTCTGAGTACCCTGCTAAACTGCCACACTAATGTCAACCACATCACTCATTAGCGATACCTGTTTTTTTTTCTGGGTGCAGTATTACTACATAATTACGCAGGTAAGAATGGGGAGAACATGGCAAAATACAATAAGGTTTCTCTTGTTCCGGGCTGCAAAGTTCTGAATATTACAATTTTTCCCATCACTGCTGGGTCTATACATGGTATTATAAAAAACAACAAGGGCACCCAATCAAGTCAGCACCGGACCTCGGGGAACATATGAGTAAAGACAACAGCGGTCCTATGCAAGGAGGGATATAGTCAATAGGTAAATATAGACACAATGGAAACAATATTGTAAATTGACTTGCCCAGCCGGGCAGAGGTCTAATATTTAATTTAGAACCACAATATTAGGAGATACCTTCAACAATTTTTGGAGATGGGCACAAGCCTGTGCCCAGACGTTTACAAATTGTCATGGTTAGCGGAGTGGATAGAAGGTAGAGAAAGGTTTTTAGGCAAAAGCTATTGTTTTCTGTGCATATAGCAATAACAGAATTCACATTTACACCATTACTTGAAATATAGTAACAGATACACAACAGAGTATATGGTGTAGAAGTTGTCGACGGCGTTTCGATCCCATTACATAGTTACAGGGATCATCATCAGGACTGAGTAAAGCCTAATCATTCCTAGCCATGATAGCCTAAAGGAAAGGGGGTAGAAAAATAAGGAAGTTTGTCCAAGAGAGGACACATTTTAGTTATCGCTACACACTTACATTTGTAATTTAAACATAAGTGACATTCAGTGTTGCCTTAAGGGCCTATAACAAGGCTTTGTGCACGAGAAGTGAAGTAAAGAATTTAAAAACTTTGCTTTACAGCTAATGCATTCATTCAACGTCCGTGCCAGAAACGTAATCACCGTTTAAGCTGCCCGTTTAAATTGGGACTATCCGGTTCCTCCGCGGGTGAGTTATTTAGCCAGCGCCCAATTTTTGATTCCTGTTTTCAGAACTAATTGATTACTTATAGACCCTCCGGTCCCTTTGCAGATAACGACTGCCCCCTACTCCCTGCCGCCGGCCGGCACCCACTGTGTGCGCCTCGCCCAATGCGGTAAGCTTGTAGAGTGCTTGGTAGGCGATCGCGACCCCTCACTTCTCACCGATAACTTAGTTACTTCTTTAGTACCGAGTACGTGCCGCTCTTTCTTCGCCGAAGTAGAAGTCCCTGTGCGTTACATGCATGTTATGCACGCCTTAGGACACGCACCCATCACTACTGCAGGATCTCGCCAAAACTCTGGTGTTTAGCACATGGCCTGGGCACCAACTAGGCACACGGCAGTATAAAGGTCATTATTCTCTGTCAGGCACAATAAGAAAAAAAACACGGCAAGCACAGAACATGGAGAAAAATATCAAACAAGTTAGATGAATTACAGGGATAGCCATATAGAGTTAGAGACCAGCCTGATACCTGGTTTCCTGAAGCTAAGTACTTATGGCAGAAGACCATTATGCAAGTGAACCCAGTAAAGCAGCTCATCTAATTCATTAAAAATTGTGCATGTATTGCAAGATCGTTTTTCTAGACAAACAGTAAGCTCGTCATCAAACTAGATTTACAGAAAACAAAAAAGTTATAATAACTTGTGCCAATCAATAAAACAGTGTTATCAGAAAACCAGATGTAATCGTGAAGGTGAAATTCACAAATAGATCATGATTATAGAGATGGCATTTCCCAGTAATAATTCTGTCCTATGCACAGAAAGCCACAACGTAAGGAAATGCCTCTACACCACACGGAATCTGAGATGAGTACAATGTTGAACAAAGCAACAGAAACACAGTGGGAGCAGTACAGCAGGGATAATGAAGACAATCTTGCAGACCAAATTAGACACATTGTCCATGGAGATGACAATATCAAAATCCAGAAGGAGAATTTAAAGGAAACAATGCAAGTATTACAGGAAAACATTTTGCAAATTTAAGAGCTTTGGTTGAACATTTTCCATAAAATACCATGACATAGTAATCAGGTTCATGCATGCTAACCAAAACCTAACTTGGAGATATAACCCTTAATCTCCAAGAGATTTAGAAGCCAAATTTAGGACTAAATGCACTGCATAGTTACAGACCCTTCCCCGGCCCCTTCCTGAACTCCATCTCATAGACCCGATAAGGAAGCCATTTGTCTCTTACCTCCAAGGAAGCCGCACCAGCAGGGTGATGAGGAGGGTGCTGAGGAAGTTGAAGCCAGTCATCTTGTACATCTCCTGTCCAATGGTGGTCTCCCAGCACTGATAGAACCAGAGAATTTGAGAATGAATCCCATGTATATGGAAAACACAGCCATCTGAGCACTGAATGAGTGTAACTACAGGCAAGTACAGAGTGACCACTGTACAAACATGAAGGGATTCTTTAACACAGTGCGCATCCGTGAGGGGCTAGGTGCTATTCTGTACCAGGCAATACCTTCCCCAGACCCAACTGGAACGTAGACCCATGCAATAAAACTGGTAATTTCCACTGGGTTATTGAGGGACGAACAATAATTTGAATCGAATTTTTTGTTTTATTCTGTCTGTGCTACAGAGAGTGAAGAAAAGCGGGAAGGGGCAGAAAGAATGCATATGTTGACAAGCAAACACTTAGCTTTTTATGGGGTAGGAAATTAATTAGGAGTGGATAGTCCAGTAAAAACAGTGATGTTTTTACAGCAGTCTGATACTAGTGTTGTAAAAAGGATGTAATCAGACACACATTCTCCCCATGTGGTGAATTTCACATGTGTGCAACTCTACCCTTAAGAGCGGCTGTGTCAGTGGCAGTTGCTTTGGGACAGACTCGCTTATCCAATCACAACGCTGCTGTCACCAGCATGACAGCAGCGTTGTGATTGGTCTGAGTGCTGTGGTTTTACATTCAGACAAGGAGTGGGAGGCTGTGCATGTTCTCCACCCCGCCTTGCAATACAGCCGGGTAGACAAAATGCTACGAGTGCATGACTGTTTGGCCGGCACAAGACACCGGCCAAACTGTCATGCGCACCGAGAAAGTTAGATAGTGCCCGCCACTATTCCCCATGCCGATGACAGCCCTGCCCTACCCCTCACCTAATACAGAACAGGGTAAGTACAGGAAAAATAAAAAGATAATAACATTGTGTTATTATCATTTTCTTTTTCCTCTGGGGCGATGCTCCTCTGCCTTAGCAGAGGAGCTGCCGCTGGGCTTGGTGGGCATTTTAGGGTGTGAACCCCTACAACTGATTGCCAATGCAGGTATAGAGTTTCGAGAAAGAAATCAGACCTCCACCCCTTCCTTTGCATTCCCAGGGTGTCAACTGATCTAGGGTTGGTGGGGTCTTGATCAGTACAGCCATGCACAGGCTGGGCTCAAGCAGGAGGTAATCCGTCACACACGCCTCACTAGCTGGATGGGGGCCATTGCTCAGTCATGCTGACATCTTAAGTTGTGCAGCAACTCAGGTTGTGTCATAGCTTCACAATTCGGGAATAGCGGCTCAGGTCACACAGAAGATTCATGATTTGGGCATAGCAGCTCAAGTAATGCAGCAACTACATGACTGTGGCACAGCAGCTCAGGTTCACTGCAGTTTCATGATTCCTGCCAGGAACCAGGAATCACAGTGGAGAATCTGGGGACCGCCAACAAAGGGGCATGCAGCTTGCTCTCTCCAGTCTTACTCTTTTGCAGGCTCACACTTCACCTCACTCCTCCTGGCAAGCAATTTCTACTGCAGGGTTAGCAGAAGCATCCCCTGTTAGCAGAGGCTGGCTTCTGGGTGCTTTAGGACAGGAGGACAGGTCTTCAGCAAGGGATAGAATCAGGTGTTGTCACTTCACCTCTGGGAATTAGGCAGTCAGACAGGAAATAGCTCTGGTTGCAAAGGAGACCTCTCAGTACTTTGCAAAACACTTCCTTCCTTGGTCTTAGAGAACTTGGATCTGGAACAAGTGGGTCCCAATTGTTATATAGCAAAAGCAGACAGGAGCTGTATAGCCACTGTCTGCCCTTTCAGACTAGTTTGGGGTGGTCCTCCTTTTAGGTGTTCTTTCCAGGCTCCTCTCCGGACACAACCTTTATCTAGAGGGATGCTTCTCACAGAGGGTAGTCTCCAGTGCCCAAAATAGAGGCACAGGGAGGTGTGAGCTTTCTGCACCTGCTTGCGATCAGCAAACTGAAGGTGTGTTCAAAAGACTGGGCCTCAACCAGGTAATCCGCTAAACACAACCTGCAGTCCCACGTGTTATCCCCCTCTATTGACCAAATGGCAGAGCTTCAGGAAGACGAAGCAGAAGCTCCTTGTTCAGCAAAAGGCTAATCATGTTTCTAATGGAGCCTTTTCTCCTCTCCCCTCACTTCAAAGCCTGTCTCCTTCCTCCAGCTTTAGTAGTGCCAGTAATACACTTACTTTATCTGTGAAAACAACTTCCCCTCCATCTTGCGCAAAAAACCAGGTCAGGGGCATCGAAAGTGGATCCCACAGACCTCCATGACCCTGGTTCATCCACATACTATGGATGAACCACTCAAACTATTCATACATACATACATACATACACAAACTATATTTGGGATGTTAGCAGTAGGATCTGGGTAAAATCATACAAGCAGAGCTTTACACAAGTGGACTAGTAGACCTTAATTCCAGAGACAGATTAAAAGGTCTGGTTACAATTGTGTATTCACAAGACACAGTACACTGTCACCATCGCCCATGACAGGGATAGTAGTCCACTATCTGTACAGTGAAGTCATAACGGTGTGCGCCTCAGAGCACAGGACAGGTCAATTACATCATCATGCAAAGGGACAGGCTTTGTGCCTATGGCCATAGCCCCGCACACACTTAGGGTGAGCATAGGACTGAAATAAAAATTCATGATACCTGATACATGCAGCCGATACATGCAGCCGGGCACTAAGGGTGGGGGAAAACAGATGTAGAACATGCAGGGACTTTCCTGTCCAAACATCTACATTTTTTAAAGGACAAATGCTGCTTTAGAAGTTGTTGCATTCCAGGGAAGTCATATGGGGAACATATAGAGACCCCTGCACCACTGTCAGCAGTTCCCAGCAAGACCACCCCCCACAATTTGCATTGGGGAAGCTCTCTGTAAAACAATTATCACCTCAACTATGGTGTTACTAACTGATTACTAGTTTATGATTAAAATTTCGGTCAGAAACCATTGATACATTGTATCCTGAATAGCAAACAGGAAGGGAAAGTCCTTTCATACAACCTTCCGTGTTGCGATTCGGAATTGGCCACAAAAGCCGATTTGCGAGTTGGAAATACATGGTTTTGATACACTATGCAATGGTGTTTTGCACTCTCAAACACTGTGATTTTGACAATCACAGGTTTTATAACTGCAAAATACATTGGAACATCTGGCCCTTAGTTCCTTCTGTTCATGGGCTGTGTGGGTGTTAATTTTCAATCTTTGTGATTTCACAAAAAGGCTATGTTTAGTAGAGGCTGTATTGCCACAGGGTAATGGAGTTTCTTTCTCTGTACTGGCCATTGTGGTGCTAAGTTAATTCTGTGGGCTGCATTCTCCCCAGATGGGGGTAATGTTAACGCAACATTCTCTTTCCCCATAGTTCCATTGTTTACTCTTGTGGGAGGATCATCAACCTGTTACGCAAAGAATGCCTTTGTGATAAGCTGTGCTTGTCCTCACTTCTTATAATAATAGAATTTGGTCCAGTTAGGATGCACTGAATTGTTCCTTGTGGGGCTTTTGATTAGATTGTGGGTGCATTTCTTTGAATTGCCTGTGTGTACTACCTCCACTTTGCTAAAAGAGGTAAACACTACTTATAAGTACAAGTATTACAGAAAGGACAATTTTTGTCTTCAGACTCCCCCAACTGTGATTTTAGGGTCACGTGCAATGTTTCAGTATGTTAGCTACTTGACTGTCACTAAGCAGCCTTCAGCTACAAAGTCAGTGAGCATTTATTCACCTTAGTCTGACACTGTGCCTTATTGTTGTTTTATGACTAGTGGTGATGGGTGTATAACTTCTTTGAGACTGATTTTATCTTTGACTGGTGGCCTTTACGTCTGCCATTGTTGAGGATGGTGGTGGAAGTCAGCCATATGTCGTTTGTTTTACCAAGGCAACCATGGTTTCTCCACCCAAGTGACTGCATTTACCATGGACGGAGCTATCAATCAATCAATCAGTAGTCATTTATAAAGCACCCAGCTACCTCAATAGTGGTGTCCCGGTGCTAAGAGCAAGAATAAAGAAAAGACCAGCCAGTAATACTACCCCTGAAAGAGCCAAGTTTTTAGGAGATTCATAAACTCCTTTTGTGTCTCTATCCGGCGCAGAAGGTTAGCAATGCGTTCCAAAGTTTAGCAGTCCTTACTGAGAAGAACCTGCCACCTTATCGCGTATTGGCATATCTGGTGACGTGGAGGAGTCACAGATGATTCGATCCCTGTTCCGCTCCTCTCGATATGGGCTGAGCATCGGCTTGAGGTAGCATGGGCCAATGCCACTTGTGGCTCTAAGGGCAAAAGTCAGAGCATTAGACTCTATCCTCTTGGTGACAGTGAGCCAGTGCAACTGCCTCCGGTGAGGGGCAATATTGTGCCGGAAAGGTACCGGACGAATTAGCCTCACTGCTGCATTCTGAATAATGTGTAATCTGTGAATCTGGTAAACTGGCAGCCCCAGGTATAGGTTGTTGGCATAATCCAATTGAGTGGTCACCAGAGTGTGGGCCCTGACCTTACAGCTCTCCTCCGGCAGAAATGGTTGGATTTTTCCTGATAGCTCTCAACTTCAAAAAACAAGATGAAGAGATCTGATGGATTTGCGCTGTGAAAGAGAGTGCTGTATCCCACCTGATTCCAAGATTTCTTGCTGAGTCTGTTGGGAAAGGTGGCGGAACCAGCTCTGCGGGCCACCAAAGATGTGATGGGGGGGAGGAGGGGCCTGACCAAAAAAATATCTGTCTTATCTGCATTCAGTCTCAGACAATTACCGTTCATCCAGATAGAAATATTCTTCAAGCACTCCTTGAATTTATGGAATGCAGCAATTTAAAATAAAATACCAACTGAGTGTCATCCGCATAGGAAACCACCTTCACCCCCCAAAATGCAATAAGAGTGGCCAGGGGGCAAGATAAAGGTTAAAAAGTAGCGGGCTCAGGGCAGAGTCCTGAAGCACGCAACACAATAGTGGTTTTGATGAGGATGAGAAAGGTCGAAGAAAAACACATTGGGAATGGTCTTCAAGGTAGGACCGGATCCAGGAGAGTGCCGTCCTCTGAACGCCTAGCTACTGGAGAGAAAACCTTTGCTGGCAATCACCACTGATGGAATCAGTGCACTATCTGATCTCTTGAATATGCAATGGTTTCTCATCATGTTAGGGATATCATACTGACTTTTCTGAGAAAGTCTTCCTCCAATTACCATATTGTCCTTTCTCAGTTTCACAGAGTTAACTCTGCCAAGTTATAGTGGCAAATCATAAACTCTATTTCTGGTGGCAGATCAGAGACTCTATAACTGGTGGCTGATCTGCCAACATTTATGATAAAGTTAGCTCTGGAAATTAAGAGAGCGTTTGACAGGGCCAAAGTTGTCTCTTGAAGCAGCATGGGTACTATCTGGGCTACTTTTAACAAAGTGGTTATAGCAGTTAATATATTCAGATATAGATAGTATTTTTTTTAAATGACTGATTATTCATTGTTTCTCTCTTCTAAAGTAAGTCATTTGACATGATTGACCTAATTGTATTCTTTGGTAACCACCTGGATCGAGGGCTTGTATCTTCAGCCAATAATGCTAGAGTAAAAGGTAATGCTTAGGCAAAAAAGTAACCAGGGCATAGTAACTTCGCTCCAAAAATATTAATTTTTAACGTTGAGAGCTGTAAAACCACTCATGCTTGTTTCCACTTTATCCTAATTTCTACTGGTTGACTCCTATAGTTTAAGACCAGTTGCATGACCTTAATCTATCTTTACCTTTATAGTAATTTTGGGAATAAAATAAACTTTACATTTTTTAAATATTTTTGCCTTGATTGCTATTTATCTTTTGATTCTTGTTTAATTGTTTTCAGATCACTTTCCTAAACTAGCAATTTGCTTTCACCACAAGCTTCATTCTCAAAGTGACTGCTCTTTTTTTGTTGAACAATCTGCTTATTGATACTATTTGTTATAGCCACAACATTTAAGTGTAAAGTTCAGGTAGGCCCACCATGTTGATGTCTGAGTAGCCTTATTACAACTTTGAGAGGTTAGATTTAATGTACAAGAATAGCCCTGAGAAAAACACGGTTCAGCTTTGTTCATCATTAGCTGGATCTAGTTATAGCATAAAGTCTGATTCAGCACCCATCTATACCCTTAGACTCTCACTAACAGAAAAGTTAGCAAACTAAACTTTCTGTAACTCTCCATGACACACTCAATTAAATATAATGAAACAAGGCAGTTACTAGCATCCACAGTCTCCGTAAAAAGCAAACTCATATCTCACTCAGGCTTCTGCCTATTGCCCAAGAGGTAAGGAGCCTTTTATGTCTGCATGTCTGCAGGATAGCTTGTTGAGGTAAATATTCGCTCTTTACAACTCTTATGTTCTGCAGGTCGTGTTGAATTCCACCAAGGTCAACTCAACCTTCCTTGGGCAATGCATTTAATACCATCTGATGAACAATGTTACAATAGGCCTCAAAGTCCAAGCTGGCATCATCAAACAAAGAAACATTCTGCAATCCCTATTTGTGGTGATTCTTAGTAATGCAAGGTTGAGGAAAGAAATCGGATTTTTCTCTACACTGGATGACCCCTTTAAATTCTGAAATAGTAACCTTAACTATATACAGGGCTTAGAAATGGGAAACGTGTGTAGTAAACAGCAATGTAAAAAGGTACTTATGAGTCTCATTGGCCCCTATCCAACTCATTGCTTGCCGCATACCACATTCCCCATTGCTGTTGCAATCCAGCAGATGGCCTCCCGCCCACTTCTTGTTATCTACTCCTGAAGGCCCTACTATTTTTGTATATTCCGTCCACAAAATCAAACACACAGCAGAAACACTAAACCGTTTAAATAACCTGGTAGTTCTTGTTATAACCACAGGTAGAGCAGTTGGGATCCTCGCGCTGACCCATGCACAGAACCTTCTGTCCCAGAGAGAACAGGAATATGCCCAGGCTGGCAAGCTTCAGCAGTACACTCCTGCAGGGAAAAGAGAACAAGGTTTCACCACCGTCTTCCTTGGTGAGGGGATGCCCGCCTTACTAGTAAAGAAAACACTCTAGCTGTACCCTAGATCTCTCATGACAAGCATGGACTCTCTGATTCTGTGTTTGATATCCGGGTCATCAACATTCTCTCAAAATATCTGCTAATTGGGATATTTCTGCCCTAGGTCCTTCTCAGCAGCTTTCTGAAGCAGCAGGAAGATGGATCATACATTTACTGACCAAAGTGGCCGAACCAGCCAGTCATCAGTGCTGCCATCTTCCTGTTGCTACGTTCAACTCTCTAGAGCTATCTTCAGCTCATTACACCTACCCATGTGCTTTGTCTTTTCGTACTATGGCATCACATGAATATAAATGCATGATCCAAATCAATAAATGCACTGAGCATGCTGAATATTTCACAGCTGTTTTGGGTGGGTGAGATGCCTTCTACTGTAAGTCAAGCCCAAAGCACAGTCTCCCAACTCTCTTCTGGATAACATCCTTGTGGGACTGTTCAGTGACACTCCTATCTAGCTGGCTTGATCGCGAGCATGGCATCATGTAGCCTTCTTAATAGTAAACTTGATTCTGAGGTTGCTCCTCAGCTCATCTTCTTGATCTCTGGGATGTCATGGAAACGGCGTAAGTGATGCACTGAAAATGAGTCTTTCTACACTGATTATCGATGGTAAGTGGATAAACTCCTCCAGGTCTTAGTAGACAAAGTAAAGCCCCACTCAGCTAATTTCATGAAGTCCACTTTTGTTATAAACACCTGCACCGTCAAGGCTTCTAAGTGGGTCTAATGTCAAAAAGTAATGGTTCTGGGCGCGACTACTAATTTACCCTAGACTACTGTACACACTCTCTATGGCACTGTCTGCCTCTCTGATTCAGAAGCTGCAGCAGGCCCAGAACATGGAGATTAGACTGGCCACTCGCTGAACAAACTGGATTACATTTTCCTTTCTTGAAATTCTATTAATTTGCAACCTGTAAGCAAAAACTGTCTTTGGGATCAATTGTTTGGCTTTCAAGTCCATCAATAACCAGGACCCTAATTACATATTGGATTATCTTGCTGTTTGTTCTCCCACTTGTTCCTCAAGGAGCTTTGTTTTAGAGTTTACTGAGAGTGCCGTCATATTTTAGCCTCGAATCTCAAGGTGGCAGGCGTGTGTCTTTCCACACTGCTGTAGCCTGGATCCCCCCCGCCCGGATGGATTCCAAGAAAAGGTAAGAAGCTACTCTTCTCAGTCATGATTGTCACTAAAGGCTTCTTGATAATCCAGGTATATAGTTCCTTTCAGTGTTACTGGGAGGTATACCGTTTAGTAGCAGGAGTTATAGTAACAGCAGTGGTAGGAGCATTTCCAGTAAGGAATTTAGCTAGTGTCTCCATATAAATAAAACCTCATAATTAATTTTACTTACTCCATTGTCTCCGCTGATGATGAGTTGACTTGGCTAACATGTTAGAAAGGGAAGGACCATCGGTTTGATACAAAGGAGATGGCTGGAGGGGTGACGGGTGAACTAGTGGAGAGTGTCACACCAGGCATATGACACTCAGACAGTGAATTATTCAGTAGACACTGTTCCCTCCAGAGTAATGTGTAGACCTATCAAAAGAAACCACAGCCTCTCCCTAAAACCACTCTACCATCAGAGAAGAGAAAATAGAAGTAAAATATAAATGTGCCTCCCAGTGGAGGAGAGGCTGTGCTGCACTTTGGATAGTAATTATGAACCTAAACAAAACTAAGGAATTTGCACTAATTTCTCTGCGACAATTGGTGTTGCGCTACACCAGGGCAGATGGTTTAAAATTTCAAAGACTACCTAATATACTGAATTCCTCCCAAGAATCAACGGGCCAGCTGAAGCTCAAGGGGCTTGGCAACTACTAAATGAGTCTGGAGAATTCTTTCCCACCTTATTTATCCTTGAACGAGTGATATATGACATTTAAGCAGGTTTTATCGGATGTAGCTTATAGCCTCTGTGCCTCCAATAAACCTTGATTTGTTTAACCCCATTGTTTTGTGGCCGTAGATGCATCAGATGTATTAACAACCTGCTAGCCTGAGAGAATTTCATCTTTCTGATACGCTAGTCTACCTTTATTTACCATGTCTAGGCTTCAATCATGAAATTTACTGTTAACTGGCAACTGCACTTGTGAATATACCAGCAGTCCCTAAACTCATTTCCCACCTCCCGTTTCTTCTTTCAAGTGACCTGACAGTCTGCAAGGGTCTTTGACAGGCTCTGACCTCATAAGGGTGAGGTTGATCTCAGCATTAGGTGAGTAGCCCTCTACCCGGACCATGGCTGCAAAGGCCAGCGGCAGAAGGAAATTGGCCACGCTGATGACAAATGGGGGAAGGTATTCTATCAGCACACTCCAGCTCCAAAACTCGTATGAAGAAGTGATCTAGAGGGGGAAATGAGCACACAATCAAAATATGTACAAGAACTGAAAGATGGAGAGATAAGTCAGATAGATGCAATTGCATTAAAAAAGCTGAAATATACAAAGGTGGGTAAATATGTAATGAGAGATTAAAATGATTTGACACAGATGAAGAGAGTAAAGCTGACCTGCTCATGATTGTTGGAGTATACAGTGACCTGGAAGATGCAGTAAAAGGCTCCCGCCATCAGAAGCAAGATGAACACATTCACCACCACTCGGGTTAGGATAAGCAGAGCCTTTCGTAGTGCTGTCATCTTCTGCCTATCGAGGTACCGTACTTCCTCTCCCAGGTCCATCTGTGGAAACAAGTGGTTGTGGCTACATTTACTCATATTCGTAGACTCCAGTATATTGGGCTGCGTGAGAATGGTGCTGCAGGATAGGCTCATAATAAAATGGACCCTCAGGTAGCTTCGCAAACGGGCCACATGAGAAACATTAAGTGAGGATACTACTTAGCTGAAGGTGAGCCCACAGCAAATGGTCATATTTGAAGGTGGTGACATCTTAGGGCAACAGGAAAAAAGGGATCGCCATAAGACTGCACAAAAAGGGATTCATTATCGGGCAGAAGTGAAGGGGATCCCCAGCTTAAAGTATCATGAGATAAGGATCCCAGAACAAAGCCAACTGACATAGGGTCCCAACAGAGAGCCTTAAGTAGAAGGAAGTCCTAGCGTGGGAATTTACAAGGAAGATCTCCAGACCACATCCTCGTAAAAAAGCGGTGTATGTAAGAACCACACTGACACGTTAATTTCCGCTGACATTTGCATACAAGAGACAGAGACCTGACTAGCTACCTGGATGCTTCATTGGATCAATGTCTTACACCGTTTTCTCAGCCAGGCCTACATCAGACCTGCAAGACTCAACTTGAACAGACATCGAAGGATCTTCTCTTTTCAAACCTTGGCGCGACAGATGCATAGTTAACGACATGTGAAAGTAGCCTCCAACACTCATATTTCCAATTAGATATGTTAGATAACGGACTTGTAAGCCCATCTACTGAAGGCAGTGCTGTGCTGTGCTGTGCTTAGCAGCACACTCGACTTCAGATCTTGTTGTCACTAAGCTATGTGTGGCAGACACACCTCTGCTCTGCTATGTGTTACCACTCACCTTCCGATCACTGTTTTCACAGTGATATGAGTACCCTCTCCAATAGGCTTTTTCTCAATTAGACCATGCAGTGTCTGTATGCTGACCATGCTTTTATGCTGTTTGGGACTCCTCACCTTGAGATCATTGACGATGCTCTGCTGTTTGATTGCCGCTGCTTCAGTGCTGCGGATGCAGTGATCCCATCCTGAGAAGACCTTTGTGCTCAGGCGCGTTCTGTAGTTGCGACTATGCATACGCTTCTGGATCATCTCTTTCACCATCCTGATAGGGTTAGGAATGAAAGTAGTGGTTACAATATGCACATACTGAGCCTGATTCACAAGAGTATTAGTAAACCTATAAGCTTAGAAAAATTATTTTTGTGCCAGGTTCACTCTTTCCAATGCACAAGGGTAGGCACTAAAACCTACAGTTGCAGGCTTCCTTTCACTTGCCTTACAGATTAAGTGTGAAGAGCCTTCTGCTTTTTTATCCTGTTCCTTTGTCCACAGGATAAATATTTTTTTCCTCTGTAGAGGAGCAGCTTCCGGTATACACCTTGTAAATATTTGGAGGTTTGGGTGCATGTCACGCCTAATTTGCACACTTGCACTTGCGGAGTTTGGCTCTCAAGAAACATCTGCAAATAGATTGGGAGAAACATTGACAATATTTGTGAGTACCCTCAAATGTAAGAGTTTGAGGCTGCTGGTAGCTTTTGAAATGGAGATTCCTCTACCTTTATCCAGGGATTAACTATGTTACAACTCGTAACCCTAACCTTGCTGTAACTGAAAACCTGCCAAATTTGTGGTTTCTCCACTCTAGTAAACCAGATTATCGATCAGAAAAATCATTAAACCATGGTGCTCTAACTATGGATTTGGGCTCTGCAACTCTAAATCTAAAGTCCTGCGGCTGAATTAAAGAAGCCCTTACAGATCTCATCTTGTCCCACTTCAAATCATTTTATTTGATACAGTCGTGTTTTTCCTGGATTCTGATGCTATCCTTCCATGGACTGGGTAAGATGCTCACATCTGACGTACAACGTGATGTATTTGCTTTCCAAAAACCTACACCTACAGCTCTCTAGCTATCCACATTGCTCATACGTTAAAGTACACACAGAGAGTTTCTCCAACATATAAAAATAACCAGGCTTAAGAATGAGAGGGTGACACGACAGACTGCAGGCATCAGGTAGATTTCTATGCGAATATTGGTAAATAAAAAAGTTCAGAGCTCCTTAAATTCGTTGCACGCATTATTGATGATCGAGAGAGACTCCTGATAAATAATCGCAATCCCAGCCCCTACCTTACGGATTTCGACTTGCTGCAGTCATATACAATTTTGGGGGTTTTGTCCCCCACTACAGGGACACAGCCCTCAGTCTGATCAGAGGTGCAAACATCAGAATGACAACAATAGCCTCAAGGTGAGCAGTGTATCCTTCAATAAGGCCACTGCCCAGAAACCGACTCTCAGCAGCTGGTAGAGCATTATTCACCCTGCCGTAACCACCAGCCCCATGATAGTCTACTCTTCCAGATAGATGTTTCTTAAAGCTTTGGCATGACATAGGCTAAATTTATTTGAGTTTAGTGTAGGAGTTTATAATACTTGCCAAGTACTACACTGGGTTGTTACCAGTGCATCAATACTGGAAAATGTCCAGGATGGCCTCATCCTTTGACTGATATGTTGAGGCTCACCGTGGTTTCAATGCATTAATTTGTGCCACATGTATCTGCTTCAAAGAAAAGCTTTTAGGTCGTGCTGTTTTGTTCTGGAGTTCTTCACAATGGTGGTGAGCTGGTTCCAGAGTACATCTTCTCGGTTTGTCTGATGCTCAAGACATCATGGAAACTGAAAGGATGCTGGATGCATGGGTGCTTCAAAGCAAGGTGTTGTTGCTGCACATTAACACCATTTATCTCCTGCACAACTGCCCAATCTGGCTTCATATCATGCTCCAGCACAGAGGCAGCTACTCACATTGTAGTCGATGCCCTCTTGCTTTAGGTGACCCCTGCGTCCTGAAATTGCTTAACCTCAGCCACCTCTGACCCAGTTTCCCCTCACACCCTCATCCACACCCAACGTCCCAAATGGGATTTGTAAAAATGACCATCATTTGTCTGATGTCCCTCAAATTAGTGCCCTATCTGTGTTGCTAGCATTAGACCTTTACCCCTACTAGACAGAATTATGACAGAAAGAAGTCCAAACCTTTACAGAGATACCCAAAGCAACAGGGTCAGAGTGGGAATGTTAAACATCAACGCACTTGACTATGCTGGGACCCAGGAGGTGCTAGGGAGGATTGGCCAGGTGGGGGAAGGATTCACCATTGTCTGGAAGTGTGGCCAATAACAACAACAGATGTCTGGGGTTTCAACATAGTGAAGCACAGGTGCCGAACCAAGTTCATCTCTACTATAAAAGAATCAGGGTCGATTTCAACTCCTGTCTCGTTCTCCTGAGAAAATGCTTGCCGTGCTGGAAGAAGTAGTGGCACTGCAGGAAAAAAGGGTGATTGTTCCAGAACCACCATTCCAGAAGGGGAAGTGGGTGTACTCGATTGTCTTCCCCAAGTTAACCGGGAGGTTCCCCTTAGTGATTAATTTAAAAGTCTTGAACAAGTTTATATGGAAAATGATGTTCAAGATGGAGAGGATACAACCCTTGGTTCAAAGGGATCATTATACGGTCAAGATAGACTTGACAGATGCTTACCCCCATGTTTCCCTGGCAGTGGTTCATCAAAGGTATCTCCAGTTTTGCATGCAAAGAAGTTACTGACAATTTTGGGGGCTGCCCTTTGGTCTTCTCTCAGGCCCAAGGGTGTTCATAAAAATGGTGACACCATTAGTGGCCTCTCTGCATATCCAAGGGACCTCAGTCTTTCTGTATGCGGATGACTGGTTGACTCATGCCTGGTCACAACCAATGGTGTTGTAAGCATTACAAGAGACCATTATTATGGTAAACCACCACGGTTTTCTATTACATCTTCCCAAATGTCACATGACTCCAGAAAAAGATTTCGCATTTATAGGAGCAAGGTTCCGCACAGACTTGGACAAGGTATTTCTTCCACAGGAAAGAATCTTGCGACTCCAACACTAGTTGGTTACCCTTTGTCATCAAAAAAAGTTCTTATAAGAAACAGGATGCAGATTTAAGGCCATATGGCTTCCTTTGTATTCACAGTGATTTGGGCAAGACTGCATCTCTGTCCTCTTTTATGGCACCTGAACAAGCATCTGCAGATTGAGGGTCAGAATTTGGAAACAGTTATTCCTCTCCCTCCGGAAATCAAGGGGAGTCTGCAGTGGTGGATGGAACCAAAGAATGTACTCGGTGGAGTTCCAATGCATCCCTCCCAGCCAAGGGTTCATACAACAGAAGCAAGCAAGAGGGGTTGGGGTGCAAACCTGGAGGAGCATGCAGTACAAGGGAAATGGAACTGGGGAGAAGTTGCCAGATCCTCGGATTGGAGAGAGCTGATAGAAGAGTTTTCAAAAGTTCCAACCTTTTCTCAAGAAGTGAAATATCTTGGTAAGATCCAACAATACAGTAACAGTGGCATAGATAAATCACCAGGGAGGCACACATTCTCATTCTCTCAACAAAGTAGTATGCACTCCAGGAGTTTGGGGGGAGAGACATTTTATGTTAATTTCAGTAATTTATATCAGAGGGGATAACAATATAGAGGCAGATTGCTTACGTAGAGTGTTTCTGCTTCCCAAAACCTTCAACTTTCAAAGAATATTTTTTGAAGATCTGCAGGAGGTTCAGCGTTCCGTATTTGGACCTCTGCCTCCGAGAAAGACCATCTATTTCAAAGTTCTGCTGGCGGCTTCATGGACAAAATTTTCAGTGGTTTCATTGGAGGAAATAAGCAGAGCTGGAACTTGGGCATGTGAACTTACGTTTATTAGACACTATCGATTGCAGAGCATTGGCCATGAAGGGAAAGGGTTCGGTGGTGAGGGCTTGCAATATGCGAAATCTAAATGAATTTGTGCCCTTCGATTATATGTTGTTTTTATATTTGTTTTCATGAATCTCATTAAATCAAAATGTGTTGCATTATATCACTGTGTTATTATGTTCTGCATTTAATAGTGTATGTTGGATGTACATATATATAAAGAAAGAAAAACGAAGGAGAGGAAGGGAAGGTAGTAAAGTCAAGGAGGCTTTTTGTTGTCAGAGGCCTTGTTAACTTGGGTATCCTCATCAAGTGATGACTGTGAGAAGGACAAGGGACGTTGAGGTAATGCCCCGATTACTGGCTGGTAATCTTCATCCCTCTTAGTCCTCTCTTTCTCGTCCCAGTCATCACATAGTGTAGGCCTTTAGCATGGCTTGGTATTACAGCAAGTGCTGAGGGCATACTAGTCCTTCAATGGTGTAGTAATCTGTGCTTGTTTTGAAATATCCTCAGTTCAGAACCTGACTTTGTGAGGGTACTGCACCTGGAGTTCCAGGAGTGTCGGTTGGTGCCTGCTGCTGATTCCCCTGCTCTACTTGATGGTTCAGCTGCCTGTTAAATAAATATTACTACAACTTACCTGGCGGCTCATTACCACAAATAGCTCCCACCTGGGGCGGGTGTGGATTTCGACTAGCATTTCCTATTTTTGTTTCTTTCCTAAGGTGAGGACAAACCTAATCAAGTGATGGCTGGGAGGAGGACGGGAAGGACTAAGAGTAATGAAGATTACCAGTAAGTAATCAGACCATTTCACTAGCGTTACCAGAAACCCTTTATCACCAGTGCCCACAAATTTCTGTCACAGGCATTAATTTTTTAACAGCTTTGTGCACGATGGGTGGACTTGTGGTTTGCTTTGTTAAACTAATTTGAATAACACACCCAAAAACAACAATTTGTAAAAAAAAAAAAAGAAAGCCCCAGAATGAAATAGCAGGTTCCTGGGGAATGGAGCATCGTGCAATCCCCACCATTACTCGTAGGTGAGATCATGTGATGCACTCTGAATGTAACATGGGAGAAGGCATCTAGCTCCAAAGATTTGACAGCCAGGCCAGAAATATCCCATATTGACGCCGCAGACCCATTCTCGTGAACTCACTGTCTTGTGATCCAGGCAAAGCAGAGCAGCAGGTAGACCAGGATGCTCAGCAGGTAGGCCAGGCGGATGCTGAAGCTGGAGCTGGCCGCCTCTCTCTGCTGGTAGTGTCCATAGAAGAGGTAGGAAGCCTCCAGGAATCCCTGTTGTGGGATCACACAACAAATACACATCAGAAAATGACAACACACGATGGGGGCTCTGTGTGAGAGGGAACATGAGACCATTTGACACACACACATGCACACTTTCACACAAACACATTTACCACAAACTAAATTCTCCATTTGTGCTGAGGCTGAAGTTATTATTACCCAATTACGTGAAAATCAGTTCCTTGACTTCTGAAGGATGAAGGAATAAGTTGAGCTTGCGCATATTGATCTGTAGGTCAGGGGGATGTGAAGACATAGCTCCCAGAATTTGTAACATCGTTTAAATGTAATCCAAGTTATTCTGGGCATTGTACTCCTTTAAGTTTTTCCAATGCTAATACAATCCAAATCTGAATAGCGTGTCCCACATGCACTTCCATAAAAAACTATTTGCATCACAAAATAGACTTTAAAGTCCTATAAGTATTGCAAAGCATATCTTTCTTCATAAACTCAAAAAGTCTAAGTCCTGCCCCTGTCAAATGTTTCAGATCCCCTGGTCACATTCTGTGCCATTTCTGGCCCATGTCCCAATACCCATCAGGGTACACGCTCCAACCCAGCTACTGCCATTTTGTGGCGGTCTGCGCCCACCCACAAGCGATCTATGACGCTCGTTACTGTGCATTGTGCAAGGGAGTTGTTCGAGAAGAAGGTCTTTTTCGAGAAGCAGCAAGAAATCCTAATCTTCTTTTGCCTTGTCTAGGGGACATGAGGTTTGCATTTTGGCCGCAGTTTGACAGGACAAAGCGAGTCGTCAAATCATAGTTGGCTAAAAGAGGTACTTCCCTTGAAAAATGCAAGAGACTGGAAGGTCAGGCCCTGAGACCCTCTCACCCAAGGTACCACTTTCAGAGCCTCCCTCCTCTTTTCATCTTGCTGCTCCATCTCCCACACTCCAGTGCTTGGAATCAGCAGCACACAACGCCATGTTACCTTTCCAGTGAAGAGATGCACAAAGTATGTGTACACGCCTGTGTCGCTTCTCGCATCCTTGGCACTTGCATTCATACATTGGGGGTCCCATCCAGCGAGTGTGGCATCTTCTGAAGAGAAGGAACACGCAGGAGCAGTCAAGGAGTGAGCAGTGTTGACAAGAGTTGGTCACAAGGACACTGGTAGCACAGGGTATACTGTACTGCAGTAAAGTTATAGGATACACAAGCAGAAGCAGAAGCAGAAAGGTGTGCCAAAGCAGGTGTCACTACACCTGCACTTTAAAGCGGGTTGGGCCACTAATAAAGTGTGAGGCGCTGGGCAGGCCGAGGTCTGTAAAGCTGCGCTTTCAAAGCCCTGGTCAGACAGTATACTGAGCATCGGGGACCCCTGGGAATTAGTTCATTTCGTTCAGGCTTGAAGCTCAGAGGGACCCTGGGTTTTTAATACTTGGTCATGTTTTACTGGTGAGGTGTGGCAATATTCATGCACGGGGCTTCATTAAACCTGGTGCGAGGGCATCCCTCTTTATTGAGAACTGCAGGGGAGGAAAGTGGGTCAGGTCAGTTCAGGAAGGCGAGGGGACCCCTCTCACCCTTGGCCCTCCAGGTATTATCAGAGGCAATGGCTGGATAGAACTTGGGAAGGTGTTAGGTGCATTAGCAGTTCTGCACATGGCAAGGGAGACACACTGAACGACATCTTTGACATGAGCATTATCACTTTATACACATGAACTCAAAACCTGCAATTGAAACACATATATTATAAATATGGTGACTGAGTTTACCTTGCCTTGGTTTAAATGTGGGGTTTAAATTTAAATCTTTGCATCCCGTAATATCTGTTTACTGCATGGCAGATATTCACTGGTGCTTTACAATGACAGGCAATAAAATAGCTGGACGTGAATGTATGGCTTATATATGAACAGCAGCATTCAAAACTATACATTTGCTTGCATACATCAGACTCTGACTGGTAACTCTTCCTTTGTAGCTGGATGCCAGGAAGGATGGTCCATCGCCTCTGCTTTGTAGATGGGACTCATGAATCCCTGATGCATGCATTATAGTTCTTCTGCCTCACTTATGACGACTTCATTAGAAAAGCTGGTTTCAATTTTTAAAAATAATGCACTCGTCGGGTAGAGGAGTCCTTCATAATGATTGGCCCACAATAACTTAAGCAAATTAGAAAGTGAATGTGCAGACTTTATGTAAAGCCTGGAAGCGGAAAGGCAAATTGTGCCCTGAAGAAGGATTTTGATTTATCATTTCATTTCACATTGACAAGATTATGTACTGGTCCCTAGAACATTTAACCTGAACATGTGTGTGGTAATATATGTCGTAAAACAGAAAGCCTCTTAAATCAACAAAGAGTGGCTGATTGCTTCTAAAAATAGATCACTATTTAGCAATGTTAGCACTCCGGCTTTGATTGTAGAATAGAACTCTTCCCATTCAAGCAAGGGTGTATAACTTTCTGGCTTCTCTCCTATGAGAAAGCTCCATCATTACGTACTGTCTGGAGTAATTAGTCCTCCACCTAATTTAGGGTTTGCTCTCCCTGCCACCTGTGATCAAGGCAGGTCAGCTGGTTGGTTGGTCCTATCCAAAATGAATACCTTTGTGGATTACACATAGTTCAAGAAGCTGGGAGATTTATCCATTGTTGTTTTTTTCTCAATTTGAATTTGAATCCCACAGGCCTTGAAGGATATCCGGCCTCGATCTGATGACACATGATTTGGCACGGTCCTCACCAAAATGTTGGTGAACCTGGCTCCCACACAGGCACTGGAAGTAGGGGTGTGGGTGCTGCAGCTTCCCCATAATAACCATCCCGGATCTCAGAATGTGAATGGGCAATAAAGATACCTTTAAATTTTGTTTTATCTAGTCACATTTGCTGGGCTTCAAAGACAGAGGTCAGAAGTCATAGTACATCTCTGACAAATTGCTGCTTATTATTTTAACATAGAGATTGGTGTTTACTTTCTCTGACTGCAAAGTGAGAAGATTCCGTAAATTGAACTATGTGATAATCTTGCTGGTGTACAGCTAGTGTGAAAGGACATGCTACCGGATGCCATTTTTTTCTAACACACAACATTTAAATACCTGTAAATTAACTGTACAAATATTTCAGAATATATCAGCTTAGGAAAGCCCACATAAATCATATTTCACTTGCAATTCCGAAGTGTGCTGAAGGAAGCAAAGATGTTAAAGCAAGACTCCACTTGGTGATGAGAAAATGATAAATATTTGCTAAAACTTGGTTTCCACACATTGTTTGTGCGCTGTATCATTTTATCATTAAAACTGTATGTCTGCGAAAATTTAAATGTCCTTTCAATAAAAAGTGTGGTGTCTGTAAATGACAGTGCACTACTACATTGTGCTATATTTATGACAGTGTGCTAGAAAATCACCACCAACTTCATACTACACCCTTACCACTCTCTTGCTGAATACATTGCCCTGGCTATAAGGGCCTGAGTGCCCAGGTGCAGCCCTGGAGTAGTCGAGGGCGGAAGGAGCAAGGCTGGCCTTCAGGGCTGGAATGAAGGACTGTGAGTACCAGAAAATTTCGGGGGCCTGTCTCAACAGTGTTCTCCCTCTCGGAGAGCTCCCTGGATGGCTGATGAAGAGTGTGAACGAGGCTCACCCCTCCTGATCATACCCGGCTTTCTGGGCGCGACAGCAGTTTCTTCCCCCCTGCCTGCCCTCCAGCTTCGCTTCAGTTTGGACATCTGTGTCCCGTGATTCCTCTCCAGATATGGGGGCGTTTTGTTGGCAAATATACTCGGCGCTGTGGTGCGACGCTGCCGGGCTTTTCCGTACCATTATGACCCTGGGAGGTGCGCCCTCCCCCACCCGCCCCCCCAGACCTCGCTTCTGCCTCCTTTTTCGCCAAGACTACTCCTTAACTACCATGCTGACTTCCCTGGACTTTCTTCTAGTGGACCGTCAACACTGTTGTGTCCTGCTGAGAACTCAACAGACACTGATACCCCTGTGGTCCAGATCCTTTGCACGCATCATATAGCCTTCCGTTCGCCTTTGGTTTTGTGGCTGCCTCCCCCTCTGACTCTACTCAATGGAATCCTGCTTTCTGGGTTCCGCCTCTGGATTCTTGACTTTGGTGACCTTTGTGCATCCTGTCATTTTTGGATATGGTCTTCGTCTATACCCACGACCAGCACCCGTTCTGGGTTCCGCCTCTGGATTCTTGACTTTGGTGACCTTTGTGCATCCTGCCATTTTTGGATATGGTCTTCGTCTATACCCACGACCAGCACCCGCCATTTAGATTGACCTTTGTTCCGTCCCTTCTTCCCTCCCGACTCCCCCTGATGACCCTCAATTGTTTCTCTCTTTTTGTTGGACTGCCTTAAATATATGTATATGTATATATGTGTTATATAATTGTCCAAGCCTAATCGCTGTTAAAATGTAATCATGTGTGAACTTACTATTTGTATATTTAGAACTCCAACCACTAGTATATGTAGTAGACCTTCATACTTACTACCATTCCTATGTGATTTTAGAGTTTATCTGTTGTATCTCTTCCTTGAGTGACTTTACAACTTGTACATGTGCAATTTTTTTCCTGTTTATATCTCTTCTTGTGTGAACTTACTATATGTATATATAGAACTCTAACCAATAGGATATGTAGTAGACCTTTGTACTTACTACCATTCGTATGTGATTCTAAAGTTTATCTGTTTGTACCTCTCCCTTGAGTGTCTTTATAACTTGTACATGTGCATTTTTTTCCTGTTTATATCTCTTCCTTGAGTGACTTTTTACCTTGTGCATTTGCAAATGTTTTTTTCTGCTGTTTGTATCTCTTATGTAACTCATGTAATCCATAGACCTTATGTAACGCAACTGGTTCTTTTGTAAATCGCTCTGACACCTTCGGGTAATGTCTGCGCTATATAAAATCGCATTAAATAAAATAAAAAATAAAATACACTTCTTCTTTGTGTGGGGCTTGGATTTTTCACAAACTCTGTGACTTCAGTGGTGTAACACTTAATATTTTCTCTGTGTTTTGTATGTATTATCTGTCTTTTTGCAGCACTGCAGAGCAATAGTAGTGTGCGGTTTTGTATTGTTTTTATTGTACTTGTTTGGAATGGCACTTTGCCAGAGGTATTCAAATTAAAAAAGAAATAACTGAACCATCTGACAGACCTTTGTGCAATGCTGCTGTAACCCATTTCTAGAACGTTTTCTTCTGTTGTGGTGCTGCTGGGAGCCCATCAAGTCACAATGAGCTACTGGCACTGCCAAACGTTTGCAACTGAGTGAAAAATGACCCACCATCCACCACACAGTATTTACCTTCTTCAAACTTTAATTGGCGCTGATGACCAGGAACGGTGTAGGATTTGTGCCGCACTAAGTGGCATCTGCTGGTCCCTCTTGTTGGGGCCATATTTATGGTTTGTTATATGCCTATTGTTTGGGAATGAAAGGACAGAGGCAGACAGGCTCAGTGGCCCCATCTGCATTTAAGGGCATTTTCTTGGCTACCAGTGAGCCAAAAATGATACAGTGCAGCACGGTCACTCCCCCATCCACAGGACCTGAAAATATTGTCGATAGAGAACAGTACAGTTCCAAGTCGTGGGGGCCTCACTCACCTCTGGGACCGGCAGCTCCTGAAGGTTGGGTGAAGAAGATGGTAGGCACCAGGACACACGCTGAGATCAGGGCGAGGGCCATTAGGTTCAGGAAGACTAGGAATCGCAGGAATGTGAAGAAAGAGTGGATCCCAGACCCGAAGCGCCCTAAATTGATAGAAGAGCACAAACAATTAGCTAAATACTAACAGAACCACCAATCAGGGATCTTCCTGATAGGTCAATACCAAAAACAATAGTATAGAATATTTGCAGAGTGCACACGACCACAAAGTGAAAAGCAGATTGATGCTTAAATGTGTTACATCAACTCAAAAGTGCTCATTGTATCGACCTCAGAAAGTTTTAAAAAACGTATCTGTCATATTGGTATTTGAACCCATGACCTGCAGGTTTCACACAGATTTCTGCAGCATGTACTCAACCACTCAGCTGTATTACTAACCAATAATGCAAATGCTACTTACCAGTATGCATCTGTTCTTGGCATGTAGGGCTGCTGACATTCATATCTGTGCATAGATCGCCGCCTAGTGTTGGGTCCGGATGATTGCACATTGTTGTCCTGGAAGAGTCTTCGAAGTATCACGAGATAGGTGGCTCCTCCCCTGGACTACAGTGCGCATGGGCATCGCCTCCATCCCCAGATTGTTTTTAGCCATTGGCAGAGATGGAGTGAAGTATGTGAGTGATGCCCATGCTAAGAGCATATAAATATATGTAAATGAATACTGCAGCTGCTACAGGCGCCGGGGAGGAGGGCGGGCGATATGAATGTCAGCAGCCCTACATGCCAAGAACAGATGCATACTGGTAAGTAGCATTTGCAGTTCGAGGCATGTGGGCTGCTGAATTCATATCTGTGCATAGAATACATAGCAGTCCCTCCATTAGCGGCGGCCGCCCGTGCCAGCTGCAGCAGTTTGAAAAAGTGTTTTGAGAACAGCCTGACCAACAGCTGCCTGCTGTTTAGAGTGCACGTCTACACAGTAATGTTTAGTGAAAGTATGTGTGGTAGACCATGTGGCTGCTCTACAAATATCTTCTAAGGGAATGTTACCTAGGAAAGCCATAGAGGCCCCCAACTTTCTGGTGGAGTGGGCTCTTGGTGGAATTGTGAGAGTGCGTTTAGCTTTAGCGTAACAGATCTGAATGCATTTCACGATCCACCTAGCGATCCCAGCTTTGGAGATAGCGTTTCCCTTGTGGTGTGAGGCAAATGCAACAAAAAGTTGCTTGGTCTTACGAAAATCCTTTGTCCTGTCAACGTAGTACATCAAGGCTCTTTTAACATCAAGGGTGTGGAGCATCCGCTCCGCCAGTGACTCTGGGTTCTGAAAAAACACTGGTAACTCAATTGTCTGGTTTATGTGGAATTGAGATACAACCTTGGGTAAGAATTTAGGGTTGGTGCGGAGCACCACCCTGTTAGCGTGTACTTGGAAGAAAGGTTCTTGGATGGTTAGCGCCTGCAACTCGCTGACCCTCCGTAGCGATGTAATTGCTACTAAGAAAGCAACCTTCCAAGTCAGAAACTGAAGCTCACAAGAGTGCAGTGGCTCAAAGGGAGGACCCATCAGCCTTGTAAGAACCACATTGAGGTTCCATTCCGGAGCTGGTGGTGTCCGTGGTGGAATGACTCTTTTGAGTCCTTCCAGAAAAGCCTTGATAGCAGGGACCTTAAAAAGTGATAGGTGTTGCCTATTCTGAAGTTATGCTGCCATCGCAGACAAATGAATGCGGATGGAAGAGTACGCCAAATTGCATTGGTACAGGTGGAACAGGTGGCAAATGATGTTCTGAATGGAAGCGTCCAGTGGGTCAATATCGTGGTTTACACAGTACATGACGAACCGCTTCCATTTGGCCGCGTAACAAGCTCGAGTAGTGGGCTTCCTTGCCTCCCGAATGATGTCCATGCAATCGGGGGGAAGATTGAGGTAGCCAAACTCTAGGACTTCAGGAGCCAGATCGCCAGGTTGAGCTGTTGCGGATCTGGGAGCTGAATGTCGCCATGGCTCTGCGTCAGAAGGCTGGGGGTGAGATGAAGCCTTTGATGTGGTACCACGGAGAGTTCCAGAAACGTGGTGTACCATGGTTGGCGAGCCCACGTTGGAGCAACCAGGATGAGAGTCATCGAGTGCTGCCTGAGTTTGCGTGCCACCAGCGGTATCAGAGGTGCTAGGGGAAAAGCGTACGCAAATCTGCCTGACCAGTTCATCCACATCGCATTGCCCTGCGATTGCCGGTGTGGGAACCTGGCGACGAAGCTTTGGCATTTTGCGTTCTCCTTTGTGGCGAACAGGTCTATCTCTGGATGACCCCACCTTTGGAAGTACGGTTGGAGTACTGATGGATGTATCTCCCACTCGTGCATTTGGTGGCTGTGCCTGCTGAGCAGGTCCGCCATCTGGTTGTCTTTGCCCGGGAGATGCTCCGCCATGAGGAAGATGTTCCTCTGAATGGCCCACTTCCACATGCTCTGAGCCAGATGAGACAGCTGCGGAGAGTGTGTTCCTCCCTGCTTCTGAATGTAGTACATGGCCGTCATGTTGTCCGTCCGGATCAACACGACCTTGCTGCACAGATGTACTTTGAATGCCTTTAAGGCCATGAAGATTGCCATCAGTTCCAAAACGTTGATGTGCATCTTCCTCTGCTGTAGTGTCCATAGTCCCTGCACCGTGTAATGGAGTACATGCGCTCCCCATCCCTGGAGAGAAGCGTCCGTTGTCAGGATAATCTGTGGCACAGGCTCCTGGAACGGTCGGCCCTAGCAAAGGTTTTGTGGATTCCACCAATGCAGAGAGTTGTACGCCCGACCGCTCACCAACACTAGGTCTGTCAGTTGCCCATGAGCCTGAGTCCACTGACGTGCCAGGCACTCCTGAAGCGGACGCATATGTAGTCTCGCGTGCGGGACGATGGAGATGCAGGAGGCCATCATGCCTATCAACTGCATGAACACCTTCGCTGGAAGCGAGTGCTGAGGTCTGAATCGTTGGATCAGCGTTTGGATATTGGCGATTCTCACTGAGTTTGGCTGCGCAGTGGCTGCCAGTGTGTTTATTGTCGCACCCAGATACTGCCGTACATGGGCGGGTTGGAGATGGGATTTTGGATAGTTCAGCGAGAATCCCAGATCGTGCAGGAGATGAATATGCGGGACACGTGGTCGGCGCACTGCTGCTCTGTTTTTGCCTGAATGAGCCAGTCGTCCAGATAAGGATAGACGTGGACGTTCTGGCGACGTAGATGCGCCGCCACAGTCGCCAAGCACTTTGTAAAGACTCTTGGCGCTGTGGTGACCCCGAACGGCAGAACCCTGAACTGGTAGTGCTGGTCTTGGATCGTGAATCTGAGATACTTCCTGTGGGAAGGATGCAGGGGGATATGAAAGTATGCATCTTTTAGATCCAACGTAGCCAGGAAGTCCCCCTGTTGAAGCAGAGGGAGTACCTGCTGTAACGTGAGCATATGGAAGTGCTCCGAGAGAATATACCAGTTGAGGGGCCTGAGGTCCAGGATGGGCCTGAGGGATCCGTCCTTTTTGGGGATCAGAAAATACAGGGAGTAAACCCCTGTTCCCCTTTCTTGCAGTGGAACGAGCTCTATTGTCCCTTTTTGCAGCATGACTTTGACCTCCTGCTGCAACAAGTGCAAGTGCTCGCCGGACATAGGACGGCTTCTTGGAGGTATGTTTGGTGGAGTGGAAGTAAGTTCCAGACAGTAACCGTACTGGATAAGAGATTTGACCCACCTGTCCGTGGTGATGGATTTACACGTGGGCAGGAACTGCTGGAGTCTCCCCCCGACCGGTGTTGTGTGGTCGGGGGGCAGTGACAAGACGTCACTGCTTGTTGGCGGTGGTGGACCTGGAGCTGTTGTTTCCACGTCCCCTGCCCTTGACGTTGTTGCCTCTGTAGCCACCTCTACCCTTGTTGGTGTATGAGGTCTGGGTATTGCTCTTATAGTACTGTGTGGATTGCGATGCCTGACCCCTTGAGGTGCCTCTGGTATTGGAGCGGCGAAAAGAACCACCCCGAAACTGCTGACATTGGAGGGCCCCCATAGACTTAGCAGTGTCTGTGTCTTTCTTCATTTTTTCAAGTGTCGCATCCACCTCGGGGCAAAACAGGTGGTCAGGATTAACTGTTTGGTTCAGTATGGTTGTTTGTATATCTGGTTTAAAGCCTGATATCCGAAGCCATGCATGTCTTCTTAGCAACACACTAGTGTTGATTGCCCTGGAGGCTGTATCAGCCACATCTAGCGCACATTTGATGGAAGCGTTAGTGATTAGCTTGCCCTCCTGAATTAACATTTCCCCAGCCTCCTTGTACTGGTCAGGTAAGTGCTGCAACAGTGTTTCTAGGGTGTCATAGTGAGCCCTATCGTAGCGTGCAAGTAGGGCCTGCGTGTTTGAAATGCGCCAAATGTTAGCTGCCTGCGCAGCAATCCTTTTCCCTGAGGCCTCAAATATTTTCGACTCTTTGTCTGGGGGAGGAGCGTCACCAGTGGTCTGTGAATTCGCCCTCTTCCGAGCGTTGGATACAACCAAAGAGTCCAGTGGCAAGTGTCCCTTGATATATGTTGGATCCGAGGGCGCTGCCTTATACTTTTTGTCAATTCGAGGATTGATGACACGTGCCCGAGTGGGCTCCTTGAAGACCTCCGGCGCGTGCTTTAGTACTCCTTTGAGCATTGGCAATGTCTTGACTGACTTCTCGGCCACCGAGAAAGTGTCAAACAAAAAATCCACATCCACAGGATGTGAGTGGAGCTCAACATCATGGTTAGCTGCGGCCCTCTCAATCAAAGCGTTGAAGGCTGCAGAGTCCTCCGTCGGTGAGGTTTTTGCCGCAAAGAGCTGTGGTTCCTGACCCGACTGCGGGTCGTCTGGGTCAGCTCCGGCCGACCAAGGTTCATGCTCCTCCTCCGGATCCGAGTACGCCGGATAGTTGTACTCGACCTCCTCCTCATCGTCACCCTCTCCCGCGTTGGAACGCGTTGGAGAACGTTCTACGTGTTTGGGAGACGAAGGCTCCATAGGGGCCGAAGTGCCCGCCGAGTCCTTTTTGTTTTTGAGAGGAATTCGAAAATGTTCCAACACCGGCTCCGTGGTGATTTTCCGTTTGAGGAGAGACAATTTCCCAGTATTGGCGTCGATGATGACCTCTCGACGCTCTTCCTCCGCGAGTGGCTGGAGTCGAAGCTTCGACACCACCAATGACGCTTTGGACGTCGACATCCCCTTCGAGGGCACGTCCGCCGCCTGTTTCGGAGCGAAGGCTTTCGGCGTCGACTTTGGCGGCAGGGTGAAGCGGATAGGCGTTAGCACCTTTGCCGGCTTCGATGCGGTCTTCGGCTTCACGCCCTCCGGTTCGGGAACCACAGCGTCCTTCCGAATCCGTTGCAGGGACTCCGCGACCTTTTTTGTCAAGGTTGGAGAGGGCTTGACCGTTTCGAACGATTTCCCTGAGTCGGGAGTCGGGTCGGCTGGAGGCACCGTCTTCGGAGCCGACACCGTGCCATCCTTGGCCCCGACGGCCGGAGCCGGCGCAGCCAGAGCTTTGGAATCGCCTTGACGCTTCTTCGAAGCCTTCTTCGGGTCATCGACCTCGACCATCTTCGGCGCCGACGCAGCCGCGTTGGCCGCCTTTGCCTTCGGCGTCGACCCCGAGGCTTTGGGGTCGGCCATCTTGGCGTGGCTCTTCAAGTTAGCCATTTTGAGTTTCTTAGATGTTGACGCCTCTAGAGCCTTCTGTCCCACCAGTGGAGCTTTCACTTTCGGTTTCGAAACCGATGGTGTGGATCCCGATGGCTTCACTTTCGTTTTCTTCAACGGGAGTGGCGCATCAGAAATGTCCGTGGCCGGGCCGAGAGGCGGGGCTGCTGGACTTTTAACAAGGTCTTGGGTAAGGCCCGAAGGCGATCCCTCGACCTGGGCCGTATGTTGGGGGTTGACCCCTGAGTCAGTTTGAGGGTGCTCTTCCTCCGAGCTATCCCCCACGGTGGCAATGGCCCCATCGTCGTCCCCTACCTCGTCGCCGGCTTCATCAAACTCCTCACCTCCCGCGTCGTAGTCATCTCCCTCCGACGCAAGGCTAGAGTCCGAAACCTGAAAGACATTGTCGTCTTCTTCAAATTCTTCAAAGATGTTGTCCGGCGGGGGCGCCGGGGGCGCCGACAACTGGGCCTGGAGTCGAGCGGCCCGACGATGCTTGAGGGTCTTCTTACACCGGAACTTTGAGCAGGCCATACACCTGGCCTCGTCATGGTCCGGTGATAAACACTTGTTGCACACAGGGTGCACGTCAAGGTGTGAGTACTTGGAGGTGCACACCGGGCACCTCTTGAACGGAGTTCGTTCCATGTTCAGTAATTTGGAGCGTCGAGTAGGCCCGTCCGCGCCGACAGCACGCGGAGGGGCAGAAAGCGTTCGGAGCTGAGAAGGAAGACAAACCCGAACGAAAACAATACCGACGCCCAGCCTAAAGACCTTTTGGTCTCAAGTTAGAAAGTTAAACAACTATCGGTCCCGACAGAGGGAACCGAAACACATCCGAACCCAATGGCGGAAAAAAACAATCTGGGGATGGAGGCGATGCCCATGCGCACTGTAGTCCAGGGGAGGAGCCACCTATCTCGTGATACTTCGAAGACTCTTCCAGGACAACAATGTGCAATCATCCGGACCCAACACTAGGCGGCGATCTATGCACAGATATGAATTCAGCAGCCCACATACCTCGAACTCAGGGTTACTAGACATGTGGTGAATATTACCACCTTCATTTGGAGAAGGTAGGTTCTACCCAGGAATACCCAGGCCCAGCTCCAGGATTCTGGATCTGGGAGGGCCATGAAGAAGAAAGAATGGGCCTACAAGAGGCGTGCATGAGCAGGCAAAATTCATCAAAGAGTTCTGAGGAATCTGCTGTTTCAGACACTGATAACTTTGGTCCACTATTGACATGTCTAAGAAGTGAAATTAACATATCTTTAGTCATATGGTGCTGCATGGACTGGCCATGCCTCTTGTGCAGTACTGCAAACAGGGTCACCAAGGAAGAATTTGCACATATGCATAAAATAGCTGCACACCCATCTGGGTGCAAGATATCCCAATACTTACTGTCACTTCATAAACAACATTCTTCTTACAGAGTGTTCCACACCCAGTGCACATAGTGAAGAATGTCACAGTGCTCTTGTCTCCGATAGTACGTGCAAAGTTTTTTATTTTCATGGAAGCCTAACTAAACTAGCATAATAATTCTCCAGTTGGGCAAGTGCCTTGGTCCTTACAATAGTCCAGTTCTGATGTCTCCGTATTGCATTTGCCCGTACTATCTCATGATCAAAGTTGCGCGTACTCTCACGATACAGGAGCGCTGTGCTGTTCTTCACTATATGCACAGGATTTGGAGCACTCTGTATGAAGAAAGTTGCAAATTCTTCCTGTAGTGATTGATTCACCTGTGTGAAAACTGGTTTCAGTATCCATCTTTAGTTGTGCCAATGAACTACAAAGGAACCCGACAGAGTCCCTGCTGAGTTTACCGAAGGCATGGGTACTGGGGTCGGGGGAACTGTCTGAACTGCGTACGCTATGAATTTGGAGTGCAAAAGGTGCAAATATTTTTTTTAGGTATCAGAACATTATTATAATGCAGTAATTCTGCAGTCTTTTTTTATTGTTTCATATTTATTTATTCTGCAGTAGTTTTAAACCTAGACTTCACTGGAGTTATTTTTTTTTAGTTTAAAAAGCTTTATTAAAGTAAATAGAATCATATGTACAATATATAACAATGCATTTAAAACAAAAAGCACTAGAAAGCACACTGAATAAATAATTTGACAGACTAAGTGATATAAGATATCAATCATAAATCTAAACACAAGCCAAAGAGGAAAGCAATAATAAAAATGTGTGTTTAATTTTACGGAAGAAAGGAAAGACTAAGGAAGAATGAAGGGAAAAAGAAAAAGTAGAAGAAAAAGATGAAGTAGAGAAAAAGAAAGGAAAGGAAAAGAAAACGAAAGGAGAAAAGAAACAGGAGATATGGTATTATCGTTATCTAATATTATATTGGAATATTGATCATATAATAATGGCATTGGTTTCCAGAAACAAAATAATAACCGTACATGTGATATATGAAAGAAAGTAAACTAGAAAAAGAAAAGAGTAAAGTACTCATGGTGGTTGATAAACAAAGGAACCAACTTGAGAGAGTAATGCAGATGCTGATAAGTAATTAGTAAGTGGGGACCAGAGGGCTTCTTTTCAAATAAGATGTTGAGAAGTTTTGGAAGAAGCCCTGTCCGGTCTGTGGTGATAACAAATAAAGTTCCACCAGGCGGAGAAGGATACCTTAGAGGCATCTTTCCAGTTAAAGGTAATTACCTGAAAGGCAATAGCAATTAACAAGTCCACAAATAGGCCCACCTGCGAGAGCCAAACCAGTTTGCAGAGTTACTTCCCAAAAATATGGAGTATATGTCGAAAGGAAATGTAATAGTACAAATAGAGGAAATTGACTCACATACCTTAGTCCAAAAGCATGCAATATTAGGGAAAAGAAAAAAGGAATGCAGAAAGTAGCCGGGAATGGAAGGACATACCCAACAATTCGGGGATAAATTTGAACAATACTTGGAGAGTTATAGTGGAGTTAAAAATAGTCTATGGTTAAAAATAATAAAGGGTCTCTGTAGCAGACATCTGGGGGCACTTAAGAGGGACTTACATGGATCCTCCCGGTCCCGCTGTTGTTTCCTTCCCGCTGCTGAGTCCGGCCATCAGCGCAGCGTGGACGGACTTGGGGGACTACATCTCCCGTGAGCCCTTGCGCCAGAAGCTGACACCGCCTGCATTCTACCGCGCCTGGAGGCGCTTAAAAGACAAGAGAGCCCCGGTGGAGCGGGGCTCTGTAGCAGACATCTGGGGGCACTTAAGAGGGACAAACCTGGTTCCTCCCGGTCCCGCTGTTGTTTCCTTCCCGCTGCTGAGTCCGGCCATCAGCGCAGCATGGACGGACTTGGGGGACTACATCTCCCGTGAGCCCTTGCGCCGGAAGCTGACACCGCCTGCATTCTACCGCGCCCAGAGGCGCTTAAATGACAAGAGAGCCCCCGCGTTGCAGGATCGCGCGCGGGTCGGCGCCGGGAGAAGCCTGGGCCAAGGGCGGGCCCGTTGAAGCCCGTTAGAGACCGGTGGAGGCCGGGCTGGGCCAGCCCCCTAACGTTTACTTCTAGCCTGGGTTGGCGAGTTGCAGTATGCAGACATTGTAATCATTACATACATTTCCATACAGGTTCATACTGCTAAGACTGGTGATCTCTACCCCTGATAATGTCTACCCGAGGAAGCAGAAGCAAAACTGCTGCAGGAGGGTCCCTATCCACAGGCACCTTGGACAACTTTATCATAAGGGCTAATACCTTTATAGACCAAGAGATCACACTAATGGAGTGTAGGGTGTCCCAAGACCTCGCCTCGGCAAAGAAAAGATCTTTTATGGGTCCATTTGCAGCGGCCAAAACCCCTGATCATTCGGAGGCGGTGGGTCTTATAGATGTCCAGGCAGAGGTACATGCTGATAGATGTAGTTTGCCTAACACGGTAGATCGCTCAGCGTCTCATCTATCATGTGTCTCGCATTTAAGTACAGATCTGGAAAATACCCCGGATTTAGTCATCAGGCCCACTCAGGAAGACACAAGCGCTACTACACTGAGGGGCAGGAGGGTGGGCGCCATCCCTAAAAAACAAAAAACAAAAAACGTGAGAGGAAGGGGACGACATCTGAAAAACACTACCAGGGTTGTCACCCCTAAACCAAACATAAACCAGGACCTCCAGGTCAGTGATGTTATAACAAAGTCTGGGACTGCAGGGAATCTAGAAGGTCCAACTAGCCTGGTTGGGAGAATTGCTAGTAGGGAAGTGGTTGACACCCAAATTTTGCTGCAATTAGAAAAGCTCTTTAAATGTTATCTCTCTCCTATAGAGAATATGTTATCCCACATGGAAAAGCAACTAGCTTATCTCTGTTCCAAGTCTATCTACCAAAAAATCCCAGGGGCCCAGAAAGTTGGGAGCAACACACCAAGCAGTAAAAAAGCTAATGTACAAGCTCCTAAAAACCCCTTTTTAGTAGCGGCTAACACCAAGCCTAATCCAGCCCCAGTTGTTGAAAAGAGAGTGGAAAAGGAAGGTATATCCAACCCAGGCCTCGATCTTCCCAGTGATGGGGCCACTCCACCCAGGGTACACAACACGCCGCCAATGGGAAACAAAAATGGTGGAGTAGCGGCCAGAGGAAGAGTGGTGAAACTCCCCCCGGAGGCCACACCGTACATGGTGGTTATGACGGGGGTCCCAGAATTGGATGCCCCCCATGAGGAAACTAACTGGTCGCTACATAATAAGGACCGATACTGGCTTAACCAAAACCGGCCCTTACCCCCACATCGCAGAAGCAAGATGGCTGGGGCATCAGAGGAAATCTGTCAAGGGAGATTGTGTGATAATTCATTTTGCGGACCCACACACTGCGGCTCAAGTTTGTGCATGGGACACACAAGATAGATTTCAGGGTATAGCCACTAGACGACTGTCCTTTTTCTACCCTCCAATGAGTGGGCCCACTCGGGACCCTAGAGTTAACAGCAACTGGCATAGAGTAGGGCATCGTGATTGGGGTTGGAATCAGGGGCCTTGGGGGGAGCACCCTCCCACAGAGTTAGTTTTTAGGGACAACTGGGGGGCTTTCCAATCATGAACAGGTTTAGCTGCCTGGACATGGTGGATTGACATGAACTACCACCAAGTCTCTCAAACAGGGGGAACACGATCCCTATAGCTGCGACCAACTGTGCGACTGGGAAAGTGGACCCTATAGCTCCCCATTTCTATGATAGCTGCGGGGCTGTTGCTACCCCACAAACAAAGATCCCGAGGGGTATCGGTGATATCAATTTACCCCTGGAATTAGTTAGTTCCTTAGAAGATACTAGTGAGCCTGATTCCTGCGAGCAGGGTGGGAATAATGGAATCATCTCGGACTTGTCTGTTATAGGCCACAGGGTTATTCATTTGTTATCTTGGAACGTGGCTGGGTTGCAAAAAAAGTTGCTTCTACCAGAATGGAATGTGTTCATCGAGAAGTTCGATGTATGCATGTTCCAAGAAACCTGGAGCCTGCTCCCAGTGCACAAATCCGGTTATGCAACCTTCTTCGTGCCCGCATCAAGCTGTGGCAAGGGTAGATCGGTGGGTGGACTTCACATCTGGGTAAAAATTGGATTGAACTGGGACATCACCATCCACGAAACAGTAACCAGGGATATCTTACATATCTCCTTTCCAGGACACAGCAAGGGGAGTAGGATAGACCTTCTTAATATCTATTCTAGAAGGACTCCGGGGGACAGAACCTCAGATACATTTGCGATCCTAGAACAGATATTAGCCAAATGTCCCACAACTTCTAAAATTTTAGTGGGAAATGATTTCAACTGTACATTCGAACCCCTATCTAGGGATGATCCCCTGGGTATAGAGGAGGAGGACTCTAGATGGTCTATCCCAGCCCTCTCACTAGCTCCAATTAGAAAATGGTCAGCTAGGGCAATAGAGATCAATGCCCTGACCATGGAATTGAATTTAAGAGCATTAAATGGTAGGACAACCTCTGACCGTGATGGAGCAATGACCTTTAAAAGGCTTAACGGCCCGTCCAGAATTGACTACATCCTACTGGATGTTACACTGTGGCGTGACCTAATAGATATGGAGTTCATACCTTCGCAGGACAGCGACCATAACCCCCTTTGTATGAAGATAAGGTGGGGTAAATCAAAGGGAAGTGGGAACAAAGCCCCCTTGAAGATAACTAGTGAGGTTGTCCCTTGCAATGGTAACAGCAGGTTGAAATGGGATAAAGTTCAACTACAGGAAGGGAATCTTGAGAGGATTAGGGCGCAGTAGTAGAACTGACAGCAGAGTTGGAGGACCTCAATCTGAGAAATGGCAGTGACCAGGGGCCGCCTTTTTCCTTGGCTTACAAGAATACGACAGAGGAGGTAGGACAATACTTCCTAGTCCAGGGCAAAATGGGTAGAGGGAACATTAAACCGGCCACCTCCAGTAATCCATGGTATTCAGACCAGTGCAAGGCGAAACAGAAGGAGTTAACTGTCGCCTTGCTTAAAAAGAATCCCTCACTAGTTAGAGTGGCTAGGAAGGATTATGCAAGGGCGATAGTGCTGGCTAAACGTGAGTGGGAGGAACAACACTGGCAGGATCTTAAATCCGCTGCCAACATGAAGAATGCCATGTTGTTCTGGGATCTGATTAACAAGGCTAGGCAGCAAAGTGTACCATCTATCGCAAACCACATAACGGAACAACAATGGCATTCCCACTTCTCTGCGCTGTATGATGGGAGAGAAGTATTAGATTCACCTCTCGCAGATTCAGATTTCAGGACCCAAACCCTGGCGGAGCTCGAAGAACCATTTCTGTCCTCCGAAGTAAGAGTGGCCATTAGACATCTGACCCCTAGGAAGGCAGCTAGCCCAGACGGGATACCAGGGGACCTTCTTTTGAATGACCCTGATGCCTGGGGCAAACTAATTGCCCTAATAATGAATTTGATCTCTAAGGGTTATCCTGTGCCAGATTCATGGAAGGGAGCAGAGGTGGTAACAGTGTACAAAAAGGGCGCAAGAGATGACCCTGCCAATTACAGACCGATCAGTCTGATTGACGTGATCCAGAAGGTGGTTGGCAGGGTCATCATTTCTAGGGTGGGTGTCTGGATGGAAGAGGAGCACGTTCTCTCTCACTTCCAAGCAGGGTTTCGCCAGAAGGTGGGCACGATATACCAGGTCTGCCGCTTTTTTTCGATCTATTGGAAAGCCGTGACCATCAACAAGGGTAGCCTCTATCTGGCATTCATAGATCTTAAGACAGCGTTCGACATGGTCCCTCGTGCAAGGCTGTGGGATATCTTGGGGAAGATGGGCTTCCCAGGGTCACTTTTGGGTCTTATTGTGAAGCTACACGAGGGGAATTATGCGAGGATCAGATGGGGCACCCAGGGACAACTGACAGAAAGGGTGCCCGCGAGGAGTGGAGTCCGCCAGGGATGTGTTATGGCACGGACCCTATTCTCCCTCTTTGTGAATGGAGTGGTGAATCATCTGAGGTAGGAAGCGGCAGATGCGCCATCTCTGGCGGGGGAAAAAACACCCACTCTACTCTTCGCGGATGACACCATCTTGATCTCTAAAACACCCACAGGTCTTCAAAAACTCCTGGACCGCATTAGTGTGTTTTGCATTGATAGAGGCCTCACCATAAATACCTCTAAAACAAAGCTTATGGCCATTTCACCTTCCAAGAGATTCAGGAATAATGTTTCGCTTAACGGCGTCCCCTTGGAGTTGGTCGATTCCTTTGACTATCTGGGTGTAAGAGTAAACAGCCGGATGAAATGGAAAGACCACTTGGCCAAAATGTTATTAAACCACAAAAGAGGCTCAGGGGTGGTTCTAAGGGAACAGCGGGAGTCGTTTAGTAAACCTGTGGCACCGACTCTTGAAATTTATGATGGTCAAGTATTGCCGGCAGCATTATATGGTTCTGAGTTGTGGGGGTTTGAGAAGATAACAGAGTTAGCCACGTCTGAAAATAAGTTCATGAGAGACCTGGTGGCCCTCCCAGTCTCCACCCCATTAATTCCATTACGGTTAGACCTAGGCAGGCGCCCCATAAAAGATATAGTGCGTCTGCGCCCACTACTCTTTTGGGTGCGTCTGAGAAGGACCCAGGAGCTCCATAATTATGCTGCAGTTCTAGATGAACTTATTCTCCTCAACACAGGCAATAAGATTAAGTGTTTGTGCAACCTGAGACAGCTGGTTGTGCAACTGGGCTTAAGTGAAGCATGGTTGAGCCAAACACCGCCTCCCAAGGTAGTGATCAAGAAGCTCTATTGGGACTGGGTACAGGAGATGGCCATACGTAAAAGTGAAGGGGGCCCTCTCTCCCAGCGTTTCCTTGAGATCAAATGGACAAGAAAACTTGAACCCTTCCTTGATTATATAGAGAAACCACTGGACAGATCACTTTACCTAAAACTGAGGCTCGAGACCCTACCGGTGAATGACATTTCTTCTGGGTGGAAAGATTCAGGTGTTCTACAAAAAGCCTGTCCTGGTTGTGCAGCCCCCAACGAGTCTCTGGCTCATTTTTTCTTTGCCTGCCCGGCATATAGGTTTGCCAGGAAGATATGGTTAAAACCACTATGTAAGGGGTTGGGCCTTAGATGTCAAAAATGGCCATACGGGTCCTCTTTACTGATACGTCCTCCGTTGCTATGGTGTGTGGGGTAGCTAAATATTTGGGAAGTGCGTGGCAGACACGTACAAGGAGGTCTAAGCCCAACCCACCCTACCCAACCGCCAGTTGGCCCCAAGACAGGATGTGCCTTTTAATGGTTCTCATGACAACGGTTTATTGTATATTTTAGTAATTGTATAAATTGAGTAGTATGTGATGTTGTATGTTTACATAGGATTGGTGGGTCCTTGCATTTTTATCTTTTTAATGTGCTGGACATTTATATCTTAGTAATTTTAAACACAATTGAGTAGTTTGGGATGATGTATGTTTATATAGGATTGGTGGGCCCCTACTCTTTTCTTTTTTCTTTCTTAATGTACTGTATAAATTGTACACTTTTATGATGAAATTTTTTTATCGAATAAAGTAAACAACGTATAAAGGGTCTGAGTGGTACTAGAGGTACAAGAGGTGTGATGTATGCGTGTCCAGATGGAGTTCCATGTATGAACTGAAAGGGTACGTTGTAAATCAGATTCCTATAAGAGCTCAACCTTACTTTTAGGACGATTTAGAGAGGAAAAATGTAGTTACTTGTAAACTTGGGAAGCTCTTATGGAAAGGGAAGTGGATAAAGGTTCTGACAGAGGATCTTGAGATGGAAGAGAAGATCCAGAAAGTCGAGAAAGCTGTTCCGTTATGAGCAAACGTAGAGATTCATATTTTAGTAACAAGCATGCAGGTAAGTCAAAAGCGGATTGAACCTGTTGTAAGGACAGACAACGAGAATCCTATATTAATTGTTTAACTTGAAAAATCCCTTTGGCAGCCCATGGTTTCCCAACAAATGTGCGATTGGACAATTTTATATTTTTGTTATGCCAAAGAGGCATATATCTGTAAAGTACTTTTAGATTTACATTTAATAGGACACAGGAATTATGTTAAACTAACTAATTGTTATTTTGCATAATTCGTGAACATTACATTATTTCTGTGGATTACAGATTTCAATAAATGAGTCTGCTGGAATGCAGTACAGCATACTACTGTATGCAGCAGTAACAGGCAGGATCATTTTCATACACAATCTCCTGTTTTAACAAACGCAATATAAAACACGCATTCCGATAATATAGGGCCTGATTTACAAAAGGCTTAGGGCCCGATGTAGGTACCAAATACCGGTCGGAAACGGCCAATTTCAGCCGTTTCCGACCGGTATTTGGCCTACTGAGATGTAGGGGACCTTTTTTTGTCCGATTCGGTATTTTACCGAATCGCAAAAATACAGAATCGGGTAATTTTACTGATTTTTAAATTTGGGATGTAGGTGGGACTACTTTCTGTCCCACAGGCCCTTCAGATTCGGTATTTTAACACCCAATCCAATTGGGTGTTAAAATACCGAATCCAGGTGTGCATGCACATGTGTGCATGCACACCTATGCCATGTGACAGACAGACATGCCCTTAGGGCATGTCTGTGTGCCACATGGCTCACATGCCTGTTTTGGGGGTGCTAGAGGGTGTCAAAGTGACACCCCCTGCACCCTTGCACAAATCGGTAATTACCGAATCGGTAATTACCGATTCGGTAATGCCCATTGATTTCTATGGGCTTCAAGGCTCATAGGAAGCAATGGGGGATACCGAATCGGTATTTACAGAATCGGTAAATACCGAATCTTACAGATTCGGTATTTACCGAATCTGAAATACCTACATCACCCCCCCTCTAATTTACCACTTCATAAATACCGATTCGGTATGATTCGGTATTTATGAAGTGGTAAATGTAGATTTACCTACATCGGGCCCATCGTCACAATGAAAAACTTGTGGCCTTTATTTTACGATGCGACTGATACGCTTACCAGTCGCATCACAAACATGTGGATTCGAAGGTTGTTGCAAAATGTATGGCCTAAGGTTGCGACCTCCTGCAACCACTGGAAATGCTAAGATGGTGGCCTGCGAGGCAGGGGCGTAACAAACGCCCCCGCAGACCCCGCAGTGTGGGGGGGCCTCACTCTCTACAGTTAATGAAGGGGGCCCCCAGGGGGCCCGGCCCCCTCAGCTCTTCTGAGGGCTGTGAGAGAGGCCTGCGCTGAAGCAAGCCTCTCTCCCTCTGTGTCTGAAGCAGGTGCAGCCTGCTCCGTTCCCCTCACCCCCTCCCTCTGACTAAAGAGAAACAAAGTATCAACATTGTTTCTCTTCAGTCAGAGCCGGAGGCAGGCGGGCCCCAGAGACAGCAGTCCACTGCTCCTCTGAGGCAGCACAGAGCCCGGCCCCCCACTCTCTCCTCTCGATAAGCAAAGCCCACCCCACAAGAGAAGAGACAGGGACACCGAGGAGGTGGGGGCCCCACCCCACAAGAGAAGAGAAGGGACAAGGACAAGGATTGGGTGGGGGCCCGGCCCACCCCACAAGAGAAGAGAAGAGACAGGGACAAGATGGGGTGGGTGCCCCATCCCACAAGAGAAGAGACAGGGACAGGCCCCCACCGAGAAGAGACAGGGACAAGGATTGGGTGGGGGCCCCACCCCACAAGAGAAAAGAAGAGACAGGGACAAGGATGGGGTGGGGGCCCCATCCCACAAGAGAAGAGACAGGGACAGGCCCCCACTGAGAAGAGACAGGGACAAGGATTGGGTGGGGGCCCCACCCCACAAGAGAAGAGAAGAGACAGGGACAAGGATGGGGTGGGTGCCCCATCCCACAAGAGAAGAGACAGGGACAGGGCCCACCCGAGAAGAGACAGGGACAAGGATTGGGTGGGGGCCCCATCCCACAAGAGAAGAGACAGGGACAGGGCCCACCCGAGAAGAGACAGGGACAAGGATTGGGTGGGGGCCCCATCCCACAAGAGAAGAGACAGGGACAGGCCCCACCCGAGAAGAGACAGGGACAAGGATGGGCTGGGGGCCCCATCCCACAAGAGAAGAGAAGAGACAGGGACAAGAATGGGGTGGGGTGGGGGCCCCAGAGACAGCACTCTCCACTTCCCCTCTGAGGCAGCTCAGAGCCCGGCCCCAACGCTCTCCCCTCCATAAGCAAAGCCCACCCCACAAGAGAAGAGAAGAGACAGGGACAAGGATGGGGTGGGGGCCTCAGAGAGCAAGAGCAGGAGACAGCACAGAGCAGTGCTCGGGACTCTGACAAGGGTGGGAGTGGGGGCCCCCAGAGAGAGCATTCTCCAGTGCAAAGCTCACATGAGAAGGGACGAGGCAGCAAAATGGTGCCCTCAGGTAAGCCCTCTTGTTAGAACACACCATGGGCATCCGCAGGAGGGGAGGAGGGGGGCCGAGAAGGGTGCAAGGCAGAGGGGGAAAAGGGTGCAAGGCAGAGGGGGAGAGGGATGCAAGGTAGAGAAGGGTGCAAGGCGGAGGGGAGAAGGGTGTAAGGCAGAGGGGAGAAGGGTGCAAGGCAGAGGGGAAAAGGGTGCAAGGTGGAGGGGAGAAGGGTGCAAGGCAGAGAAGAGAAGGGTGCAAGGCAAAGAGGAGAAGGGTGCAAGGAAGAGAGGAGAAGGGTGCAAGGTAGAGAAGGGTGCAAGGCGGAGGGGGAGAAGGGTGCAGGGTAGAGGGGAGAAGGGTGCAAGGCAGAGAAGAGAAGGGTGCAAGGCGGAGGGGAGAAGGGTGCAAGGCGGAGGGGAGAAGGGTGCAAGGCAGAGGGGAGAAGTGTGCAAGGCAGAGAGGAGAAGGGTGCAAGGAAGAGAGGAGAAGGGTGCAAGCTAGAGAAGGGTGCAAGGCGGAGGGGGAGAAGGGTGCAAGGTGGAGGGGGAGAAGGGTGCAAGGCAGAGGGGAGAAGGGTGCAAGGCAGAGGGGAGAAGGGTGCAAGGCAGAGGGAGAATGGTGCAATGTAGAAAAGGGTTCAAGGTGGAGGTGGACTAGGGTACAAGGGGAGGGGGAGAGAAGGATACAAGGGGGAGGGGGAAAAGGTGCAAGAGGGAGGGCAAGAAGGGTGCAAGGCAGAGGAGAGAAGGGTGCAAGGGGGCTGGTGATGAAGTTAAAAATGTGCCCCCCCTGGAAACATTTCTGCGGACACCCATGGAACGCACACTACTTTGTGAGGGAGAGTGGGAGAGAGTGGAGAGAGAGAGAGTGGAGAGAAACAGTGGAGAGAAACAGTGGAGAGAGAGAGTGGTTAGAGAGAGAGAGAGAGAGTGGAGAGAGACAGTGGAGAGAGAGTAGACAGTGGAGAGAGAGTGGAGATAGACAGTGGAGAGAAAGAGAGTGGAGAGAGAGTGGAGAGAGCATGGAGAGACACTGGAGAGAGTGGCAAAAGAGAGAGTGGAGAGAGAGAGTGGAGAGAGAGAGAGAGTGGAGAGAGAGAGAGAGAGTGGAGAGAGAGAGAGAGAGAGAGTGGAGAGAGAGAGTGGAGAGAGAGAGAGTGGAGAGAAAGATAGAGTGGAGAGAAACATAAAGTGGAGAGAGAGAGAGTGGAGAGAGAGTGGAGAGAGAGACAGTGGAGAGAGCGAGTGGAGAGAGCGAGTGGAGAGAGCGAGTGGAGGGAGCGAGTGGAGGGAGCGAGTGGAGAGAGCGAGTGGAGAGAGCGAGTGGAGAGAGCGAGTGGAGAGAGAGAGAGGGGGGAGAGAGAGAGTGGAGAGAGATAGAGTGGAGAGTGGAGAGAGAGAGATAGAGTGGAGAGTGGAGAGAGAGAGAGTGGAGAGAGAGAGAGTGGAGAGAGAGAGTATGGAGAGAGAGAGAGTGTGGAGAGAGAGAGAGTGGAGAGAGAGAGAGTGTGGAGAGAGAGAGAGAGTGGAGAGAGAGACAGAGAGTGGAGAGAGAGTGGAGAGAGAGTGGAGAGTAGAGAGAGACAGTGGAGAGAGAGAGACAGTGGAGAGAGAGACAGTGGAGGGAGACAGCAGAGAGAGAGTGGGTGGAGAGAGAGTGGGTGGAGAGAGAGTGAGTGGAGAGAGAGTGAGTGGAGAGAGTGAGTGGAGAGAGTGAGTGGAGAGAGTGAGTGGAGAGAGAGAGTGGAGAGAGAGAGTGGAGAGAGATAGTGGAGAGAGAGAGTGGAGAGAGAGTGGAGAGAAAGTAGAGAGAGAGAAGGGGAGAGGGTGGAGAGAGAGGGAGTAGAGGGAGACAGTGGAAGGAGACAGTGGAGGGAGACAGTGGAGAGAGAGATAGTGAGAGAGTGGAGAGAGAAAGTGGAGAGAGAGACAGAGGAGAGACCGTGGAGAGAGAGACAGTAGAGATAGAGTGGACAGAGTTGAGAGAGAGAATGGAGAGAGAGTAGAGACTGACTGACTGAGAAACTGACTGAGAGAGAGAGTGACTGACTGACAGAGAGAGAGAGACTGATTGAGAGTGAGACTGACTGACTGACAGAGACTGACTAAGATAGAGAGAAACTGACTGAGAAAGAGAGACTGAGAGAGAGAGGCAGAGACTGACTGACAGAGAGATAGACTGATTGACTGTCAGAGAGACTGACAGAGAGAGACTGACTGAGAGAGAGACTGACTGAGAGAGAGACTGACTGAGTGAGAGAGTCTGGCTGACAGAGACTGACTGACAGAGCGAGAGAGAGACTGACTGACTGGGGTAAAGAGAGAATGACTGACTGAGAGAGACTGACTGACTGGGAGAGAGAGAGACTGACTGGGAGAGAGAGAGACTGGCTGACTGAGAGAGAGATTGACTGACAGAGAGGGAGACTGACTGACAAACACTGACAGAGAGAGAAAGAGACGAGAGACTGACAGAGAAAGAGAGACTGACTAACAGAGAGAGAGAGACTGACTGACAGAGAGAGAGACTGACTAAGAGAGACCGACTGAGAGAGACTGACTGAGAGAGACTGACTGAGAGAGACTGACAGAGAGAGACTGAGAGACTGACTGACTGACTGAGAGAGACTGACTGAGAGAGACTGAATGACAGAGAATGATAGACTGACTGACAGAGAGACTGACTGACAGAGAGGGACTGACTGACAGACTGACAGAGAGAGACAGAGAGAGACTGACTGACTGAGAGTGACTGACTAAGAGAGACTGAATGACAGAGAGAGATAGACTGACTGACTGAAAGAGAGATACTGACTGACAGAGAGAGAGAGACTGCGATGGAATTGGGGTCAAAGTGTGTATGAAGCTATGCAATGCCTCTTAAGATTGCTATTGTCTAATAAAAATAAAAATGTATTATCAAAATGTGCTCTTTGTAGTTATATCTGCTTTTGAAATACTGCATTGTCGCTTTGTCCAATGTTTTAAAACGGAAACGGGAAGGAGCAGTGAATGCACTTTTGTCAAAACTAAACGATGAGTGGGCCCGATGTTGTATATCAGGAGTCTGCATCAGGAAACCCACCTAAAATTGGGCAAAACTTCCCCGGCCTACTGATGGCAGGGACCCTGTAATGAATGGACCACCACCTATGACAGCCTGCTGGCAGACTAAGCCCAACCTTTAACTCCACCATCCAGTGTTACTATTAACGGCTGCATTGGTGACAGTGGCGTAACAATCGCCCGCATCCCCTGCAGTATGGCGGGTCGCTGGCCTGAGAGCTCTAGACAGGCATGGAGGATGGGAGGGGGGGCCCCTCCATGTAGTTTGCAGGGGGGCCCCCTCATGTTTCGTTACGTCACTTCTGCGAGGATCTCTCTAGCTCAGTTCCCAATCTCCCCTCAGTGCCCACCTTCAATCTCAGAGAGAGGTTTCTTCCAAGGACTGCACGCTGATGCCAAGAGCTGAACGGCCTCCGAGGCCCTCCTCCAAGATCGGCGCTGTCTCTGAGCCCACCGGTCCCAGGCTCGATCGGTGCGGCTCTCCCAACGACACTTGTCTCTGAGGGAAAAGGAAATGACGAATGAGAATCTCTCACACGACAGCCAGTACATGGAAGAAGGGAGTCCAACCCCCCTTACTGCAACATCCTGGCCTTCCAACGAGCTACAGCCCAAAAACTCCTGATATTATGTATTCATTTTAGAATTTTAGAGTGCCTCACAACATTGGCATGAACATTCGATACAATAAATAACTTCTAAAATGTCAGGAGTTACACAAAATCAATCATTAGTGTGCATTTTACTCAGGTGCCTATAAAAAAGAGGCTGGGAGTAACACAGAGGTTCAACACAATAACACACCCAGAATGTATCCAGATACAACTTCCATAAATATGTACACCAGAACTTGTAGTTGCAGACAGTAAGCATCTTTGAAACAACCCTCGAGAGCCATGTTGTGAGAAATTTGAAAGATTTAGCTAGATGGAGTTCCTTGACACATGCACGTGGGCTGAGAAAGCCAGAGGAGCAGAGGATGTGTTCTTGAAGCTTTGGATCTAAAGGTCATCGTTTCCTTTGCTTCTAACCACACGAGAACACATGAGATGGCTGGTTTATTAGAAAGCTGTTTCGGGGTATCTAAGCAAGGTATTTTGTTGGTTAAGCATGCAAGTGTGTAGATGCATGTCTCCTCAATCTATTTCCGCTTTAGGGGGATTAGCACATATGTGAGGTGGTCACATTCACGTGAAGATGAGGCTAGCCCTGCTGAAGCAAGGAAGCCAGTATTCAGAGGTGGTCCTGTTAGAAGGGCATCGCCGTAGGCTAAGCAACAGATCACAAGTGATTGCTGATGTTAGTTGCCAGCCCCAGGTGGTGCCTGTTGGTACCTGCAGTCAACTTAGCACCCCATAAATATGAGAGGCGCTACAGAGTAATCGCCACCCCAGAAGGGAGCACACCAGCTTTGCACCAACCCCACTATTGCCCCATTTAGCATCCCTGTTATATCTTCTACCTCAGGCGGCGCTTCTTCTGCATGCACACAGGGAGCTGTTTCGGTGGGATCAGGGGATTAGGGTCCCCATGGGAGACACCCCAAACCGGACCGTCCTCATTGTCTGCATCACTGAAGTCCACACCGGCAGGAAGATCATTGAAGAGAACATGTCTTGTCCTCAGAGACCTGGACGTCATCATAGAGGAGAGGAGGTCATCAGAGGTAGACAAAGGAACAGGGAGTCTGTCGAAAGAGCACAAAAATAGTGAGGTCATTTAGTGTGAGGTGAAAGCACAGAGAGAAAGACAGTGGCAGACTGGATATTCAGCCTCTGATGTGATAAAGTGAAAAGAGGCAGCTAGTGTCACATGGTGACGTGGTAGGGTAGTCAATATTAGGTGGCATAGTCATAAGTAAGTCAGATAGCTAGTGCCCATGGGATTGTCAGTGTTAGGTGGGGGACTTGCTGTCAGGTAGGATAATAGCAGAAAGAAGAGATAGTCAAGTCAAAATGAGATAGTCACTGAGAGGTGGTATAGTCAATGTCGGGTGGGTATTCGGCGTCAAGTTTAATAGTCACGGGAAGATGGAACAGTCAATACAAGATAAGGAAGTCACTGCTAAATGGAATATTCAGTGTTGGGTGGGCTTGTCAGCGTTAGGTGGGATCATTGAGAAAAGAAGGTATAGTGAGTACGAGATGAGGTATTTACTGACAGATGGGATATTAAGCGTCAGCTGGGTTAGGCAGAGTAGGATGGGCTACTCAGTGTCGGCGGGATAATCATGGAAAGAGTGAATAGTTAGGTCAAGATGAAGTAGTCAATGAGAGGTGAGATAGTCAGTGTTGGTGTGATAGGATAAGGTGGGATACTCAGTGTCAGGTGACATAATAATTTTAAAAAGTGGGTTAGACAGTTAAAGGTGTTAAGATAGTCATTATGAACTGGTGCTATCAGAGCAGTCTGGGATAGTCATTCTCAGGTTGGATAATTAGTGCCATGTGGGATAGCTGGTATGCTGTGGGTTAGCCAGTGTGAGGTTGTATGACAATCAGTGTTAGGTGAAATAGTTGTGAAAAGAAGGAATAGTCACTACAGAATGAGATAGTGTGGGTAACATGGGATCCTCAGTATTGGGTGGGAAAGTGAGTGTTAGGTGGAATAGTTGGTGTCAGCCGAGTTAGCCCAACAGAAGTGGTACAATGACCAGTGTGACGTGGTGGAATTTTTCAGCAAAGGCGGGATAGCCAGTGTCAGGTGAGTTGGGCAGAAGCAGAAGAGACAGTCAGAGGAAAGGAGAGAGTCAACGTGAGGTGAGATAGTAACGTGAGATGTGGATAGGTAGAAGTCGGTGGAAAAGTGTAAGGTGGGATAGTTACAGTGACATTTGTTAGTCAGTGTGACGTGGGGTAGAAAATGTAAAGTCGTGTGGTAGTGTGTTAATGTCAGCAGCAGGTGAGACAGCCAGTGTAAGGTGAGATACTGCTGAGGTGTGAGGCAGTCAGAGGGATAGGAAAGTCCCCGCTACCTCTTGCCTCCATCTTTTCACAACTGCGCTTGTAAACAATTGCTTCAAATGGAGGAGAAGCACTGTAAAGTGGAGCATAAACAGGGCCTGGACAAATGACAACGTTCACAGCCCAGAAACGGTGGAAACAGGAGGGTGTGCTGAAGAAGACACATAGAGGTACTCAAAGGTAAAGTACGTTTGTAGGTACAACCGCCAGCAACAAACCCTACCAGTACTAAATGTTCTGAGACAAACCATGTGGTGCAAGCAGCAATCCATGGCAGATCGAACTGGCATACACCAAAGGCAATGAAAACATATCCCATTAAATACACTCAGAAGGCCACTAAAACTTAGGAATTCATTGACTTCCAACTACTACCTTAATGACAAAGAATATAATAAATCTGTTGCTTTAAAGCCTAACCATGCTAGCTCATAATCCCCTAACCCTGCAGGAGGACACGAGTGGGTCTGAAAATGTCTTTTCCCATCAGAGTTTCCTTCTCAACAGTCACTCCACAGCCATCAGCCTCTTCCATTGGATGTGCACCACTAGGGACACCTGCTCCTTTATCACTCTACGCTCTATCACTCTATTCCATAACTCAACTCTCTGTTTTATCTATTAATGTCCTAACAACACAGTTCCACTTCTTCTCTGTGTCACACTTGCCAACTTTACAGATATTCCACACTGTACCATTCTGCACAGCATTGCTGCTTTTACTGACCATGACTACCACGATGGGTTCAGTAACCCCGAAAGCTGGAATCACCCATTCCCTCACTCTCACAGACACTGGTTTGATGTCATGTACCACATCATATTGCATTCTGCTACACTGTGGATTGAAACAAACTTTAGTTCTTACTTGTTCTTGTACCACTCACTGTTCACACGTATCGGATCCATCATTCTTTACCTACCATGGACAAAGGCAAGGCCCTGGTGCTCTTTCTCCAGACAAACAGAATGGACTGCTCTGTTACAGAATCCTCCACCGCCATGAACTTTCCTGTACCATTAGCAAGAGGCATCTTCTGTTCGATTTTTTTCCGACGCTGGGTCGTAAATCACAGCTGTCATGCACTATACCAGAATCATTCAAGAACGTTTTCAACCGAGGTAACAGAATCTGCACTTTGTAATCAGCTACCATAATTTCTGGTAAACCTTCCCTTGAAAAGACATATTTCATGAGCTTAATGGGAAAAGCGTAAATGCTGCCATTTTGAGCAGTAAAGTAATACATTTCTGAATGAAGGAAAGCCTGGCTGGCCAGCATGAGCACACTCTATTTCTTCTTCCAGCTACTCTTGTGAATAACTGTCCTTCACACCTTACCTCATCAAGCCTTCTTCTCCCAGTTTCAAAGACAAACCTAAGGAGTCAATGGAAGGCAATCATCCATTAAATATATCGTGAACTTTTAAATTGTCAAATGATCATTTTCGACATCCATCCGCACAGCTTCCACAACACTCGGTTTTCGGCTAGCCACCACAACCTTTCCTTCAGCCACAACTTCCTCTTCGAGATCGAACACACTGTTGTAAGATCCCTCAATAGGCATACATAGTTTAACATGAGGAATTATATTTGTTTTTCCTGGAACACATATCACCTCCAATCGCAGTTCCAGGTGATGACAAAACCTACCCAGGTGACAAAATTACTCACAAAAGTTTTTGATCTCTTCTTATTTGTAATACGCTTGCCCATACAAAATGTCTTATATGATTAAAAGCCCATATGCATGCCAATAGTCTAAGTGTTGAGTTAGGATAACAGTGAAGGTTAAAGTAAGAGTTGGAATAGGTTAAGTCTGATGATTTGGGTAAGTATTAGAGTTAAAGCTATGGTGAGTGATTGGTCAGTGAGGAAATAAAGAGCATAAGGATTGGTAACAGTGGGGTACTTGGGGTCTCCCCCCACTTAAAAAAAGAAAGAAAAACGTCAAATGTGATTATTATTTTTTAAAAGGCGATTGTTAGGAGCACAACAATTCTGAATGAATCACTAGATTTTTGAGCCCTAAAATACATATCTGCCCAACAGTGTGCGTGTGGACTTGTGTGTGTCTGTGTGTATGTTATGTCTGATCCCCAGGACAGTGATGTGGGAGTGCTGATCAGTGACCCACTTAAAACATTACTTGTTCCTATTGTAATGAACTTCTTTGAAGCTACACTGTACTCTGCGCTTCATTTACCATCTCTGCCTATTGTTACCTTCCATTATGATGTCTCTTCCAATAGGGAAAATGAGTGCCTACAGTGAATAGGTCACCAGTAGGGTACTTATTAGCCGGGTGTGAGGTCCCCGTCGATCCCTCTGGGGACAGTGCTGTACTGGGTCTAACGGGGTGGAATAACTGAGAGGTATCGCTTAGCAAAAGGAGTGAATTCAGGAATGGTCCTCATGGACAGGACCTTGCTGCCAACATACTTGGTGTAAGTGAGGCATTGGCCGCTTGTTCATATTGGAGTGTCAGAAGTCTGCCTGAGTCTGACTATTCTAGAAGTAATGGAATGGGATGACGTCTCAAGGGCAGTATACCCTCAGCATCATTCAGAGTGTTCCCCAGCGAAAGTCCCCAGCATGGCAAGAGCTTCTTCAAGATTGGACAGGAGGATCCCAAGAGTAGAACGACACTTGTGGTTGATGCCCTAGGTGTGCCCTGTGTACCCTGATGCCCCAAAACCTACCTTGAGCACACTGCGGCCCTGGACTTGGCAGCAGCATGGCACTGAGAGATGAGGGGAGAACAATGAATGGTCCAGACATGTAGGTCACCATTATGATCACCAACCGTGTGGTTAGTTGAGAAAAGGGGTAGCTCCCTAACACCAGGTCTTGGGCAGCTGCTGTCTATTGGGCTGTTGGCCTGCAAGGTGCGTGCAGGCATGCTAGACTGGAGTCGTGGGTGGCCCAAACACTGAGTTAGTTTCCTAAGAGAAGGCAAGGCTGGAGCCCAGAGGTCTCGACTGCCTCTCCTTTAGAATTGGTCTTGTTGCCCTAGCAAATGAATGATCCCCCAGGATTGGGGTGCAACATGGATGTAGAGGAGGGTATTTTGGAGATCTCTGCAAGAGAAGAGCCCAGCGGTGGCAGCGGATACCGGGTTCCTAATGCTTCGTATCTCATATGTATTTTAGCTATATGGGCTGAATGAGAGGGTACAGTATAATTAGGGTGAGTACTTGTCTGTACCTACAATGCTGTCTTGAAAAGTCTAGGCGGATCCATTCAGGGGTGTACCCCCAGTGGGACTGCGGATCCCAACCAAACCATGTATTCCTGTAATGAGGTGGTTGGCATGCAGTTCATTTATTTGTGGTCTTTGGATATGTTCCCTGATTGATAAAACAGAAAGCAGCAGCGCACGTACGTACGTATGTACGTACGTACGTATATTCGTAATCAAATAGAACAAGATAGCAACTCCTCTAAAGCATTGTTTAATATTGTCAAGGACTTTGCATCACCCCAAGCATGCAAACAGTCGCCACCAGAATCCCAGGAGCTTTCTGATTCACTAGCAAATATTTTTTTCCAATCTCTTTGATCTATGCTAATTTCCCCACTACGCGCACAAATAACATTAGATCTACTAAAGATCTGGGTGCTCTTACGCCATCTCCTGCTTATCACCTCAATCAGTTTGAGATCATTTCGCTGGAGGATATAAGCAGTCTACTATCGGCAGCTAAATCTGGCTCACCGGGAGACATATGTTCCCCTAACATTATGGCCCTTCTCTCCCCTGTGTGTGCCCCGAAAATACAGAAATGTTTTAACTCCTCTATCTTAACTGGCTCAATCCCCGTTGCTTTGAAAGAAGCTTATGTCCGGCCTATCCTCAAGAAACCGATGGCCGATCCTCAGGTTCTGAGCAACTACAGGCCGGTATCTTTGCTGCCTTTGCTTGGAAAAATATTGGAAACAATAATAAATAAACATCTTAGCCATTACCTACAATCTAATGGCATTCTCGACCCTTTCCAGTTGGGCTTTCGCCCGGGTATGGTACTGAGACAGCCATTTTGGCTGTCATGGATTCAATAAGACAAACTCTTGATGCTGGAGGGTCCATGATACTGATCCTCTTGGACCTCTCCGCAGAATTCGATACCATTTCTCATCGACTGCTTGTGGAGAGGCTGCGGGAGTGTGGTATCGGGGGTCTGGCTCTGGATTGGCTCAAGAATTTTCTCTCAGATAGATGGCAAACCATTACTCTGGGACCGTTTACGTCTCAAACATTCTTGTTGGATAAGGGAGTAGCGCAGGGCTCCTGCCTGAGCCCAACTCTTTTTTATGTGTGCATAGCTTCCCTGGCTAAGGTTGTTCAACCATTTGGTTTTGAGATAGTATCGTATGCTGACGATACCCAGTTGATATTCCCAAAAGGCACCAATCCAATTGACAAGAGATTGCGCTTCTCGGCGGGAATGCTTGCCATCTCAAAATGGATGACTGAATGTTGCCTCCAACTCAATCCCGGAAAAAACGAACGTATGCTCCTTGGAAGAGCCGCTAACATCTGTATGGTCGGCTGGTGGCCATCCCAGCTGGGTGCCGCTCATTTGACCAAACCTGCTTTTGCCATTCAGGAGGAAGCCTTATCGCTGCACACGGAGGGTGCATTCTACAACCCAAGCAGTTCTGTTAAGGTTGCGCCGCTGGTGGGAGCTTCTCCGCATTCGGCGGACAGCCTGCACGCTCCCAGCGTGCGCTGGACCTTTAAACTACCTGCTGCCTTCACCGGAGGACTGCGAGGACCAGCAGCCTCTACATCTTACAGCTGGTGCCTCTTCCCCCGGCGGCCACGCCCCCCATCAGTCCTATTTACTTTTCGCGACACCCGCTCCGCTAGTGCCGCTCATTTGACCAAACCTGCTTTTGCCATTCAGGAGGAAGCCTTATCGCTGCACACGGAGGGTGCATTCTACAACCCAAGCAGTTCTGTTAAGGTCGCGCCGCTGGTGGGAGCTTCTCCGCATTCGGCGGACAGCCTGCACGCTCCCAGCGTGCGCTGGACCTTTAAACTACCTGCTGCCTTCACCGGGGGACTGCGAGGACCAGCAGCCTCTACATCTTACAGCTGGTGCCTCTTCCCCCAGCGGCCACGCCCCCCTTCAGTCCTATTTACTTTTCGCGACACCCGCTCCGCGGGTGCCGCTCATTTGACCAAACCTGCTTTTGCCATTCAGGAGGAAGCCTTATCGCTGCACACGGAGGGTGCATTCTACAACCCAAGCAGTTCTGTTAAGGTCGCGCCGCTGGTGGGAGCTTCTCCGCATTCGGCGGACAGCCTGCACGCTCCCAGCGTGCGCTGGACCTTTAAACTACCTGCTGCCTTCACCGGGGGACTGCGAGGACCAGCAGCCTCTACATCTTACAGCTGGTGCCACTTCCCCCTGGCGGCTACGCCCCCCATCAGTCCTATTTACTTTTCGCGACACCCGCTCCGCGGGTGCCGCTCATTTGACCAAACCTGCTTTTGCCATTCAGGTGGAAGCCTTATGGCTGCACACGGAGGGTGCATTCTACAACCCAAGCAGTTCTGTTAAGGTCGCGCCGCTGGTGGGAGCTTCTCCGCATTCGGCGGACAGCCTGCACGCTCCCAGCGTGCGCTGGACCTTTAAACTACCTGCTGCCTTCACCGGGGGACTGCGAGGACCAGCAGCCTCTACATCTTACAGCTGGTGCCTCTTCCCCCGGCGGCCACGCCCCCCATCAGTCCTATTTACTTTTCGCGACACCCGCTCCGCGGGTGCCGCTCATTTGACCAAACCTGCTTTTGCCATTCAGGAGGAAGCCTTATCGCTGCACACGGAGGGTGCATTCAACAACCCAAGCAGTTCTGTTAAGGTCGCGCCGCTGGTGGGAGCTTCCCCGCATTCTGCGGACAGCCTGCACGCTCCCAGCGTGCGCTGGACCTTTAAACTACCTGCTGCCTTCACCGGGGGACTGCGAGGACCAGCAGCCTCTACATCTTACAGCTGGTGCCTCTTCTCCCGGCGGCCACGCCCCCCAGTACGATCACAATAAATTGAACAGTCCCTCACGCAATGCGGGACTAGCGCGGGACGAAGCGCGAGCGAAGCCCGGGCCAAGGGCGGGCCCGTTTAAGCCCGTTCAAGACTGGACTGGGCCACCCTATTTAAGTTTGCCTTTTATCTTCTTTTCCTCGCTGATATTGAGTACACTTTTAAACAGGTCCTTGTAGTTTGTTTTTAGACTTTGTTTTTAGACTTATTAGACTCACTGTACCTCTGTATTGCAACAAATTTTATTGCATTATGTCTCCGAGAACTACCAGGAATACTGTTAACCCCTTCCATGCTCATGACGAGCTCAGCTCGTCATGAGGCACAGTTGAGCTGTGCTGATGACGAGCTGAGCTCGTCATGAATATAGTAGAATAGCAATTTCCAGCACAGGGGAAAAATAACCACAGCAGCGATGTGGTTAAGAAGCAGGCCCAGACTGCTGCTGAGGTCATTGGGCCAATAGACCAATTCATAACTAAAGCCAATGAGGCCATCGAGCAGGGTATCACCTTATTGGAACGGAGGGTCTCACAGGACCTGGCTATCGCCAGACGCTCTTCTATGGGCTTACTGGCCACTGCAAAAACTCCCCAGCGTCCTGTTGAGTTACCCCCTCCCCTGACAGTACATGCAGAGACGCACACTGTCCCCCGCACAGTGGACCTATCTGCGTCCCTAGATCTTTCCGAATCCCATCTTTCACTTGAAAAATCTCCAGTCATTTTTGCTACCCAAACAGACGTTGCCCCCTCCCCAACTATAGCTAGGGGCGTACGCGAAGGAGCAGTTCCCAAAAAATCGAAGAAGAAGGAAACTACTAAGTCTCATCACATTACTACTTCTCCCCCCATAACTATCCCTGCAACCCCTTCTGTTTCTCACCCCACCCACAAACCTTTAATCCTCCCACAACTCCTCACCAACCTTCTTCCCTGTCTTTCGTACATACAGCGGATCTTAACACGGATAACTTGAACGTTAGTTGTACCAACTCTAGTAGCTACGACAGTGAAGGAGGTATGGATAATGGTAACCTTACAACTAACACTTGTAGTAACGACAGTCTACTGCTTAGTAGAATTGGAGACCTATTTAAGTCCTATTTAGAACCAATAGAAAAGGCTCTGCACTTGGTCCAGACCCAACTAACCCAACTGTCCCTAAGCCTAAACTCAAGTAAGGGTAACAAGAAAGAGCCCAACTTGGCTCAAGGAAGGCCCACTATTCATAATACAAATACATCAAAGCCTGGTACTACTGTACCGAATCCCCATACTACCAAACAAAAGGCCCTAGAGAAGCCTAACCAAAAACAACCATTAGCACTTATAACCAAGCCACAACCACCTCCCAAACCTTCTAATCCCATACCGTCCCAACCTTTAACCAATCCTAAGCCTTCATCATCTACCCAACCTAATCCACTTTCTGTCCCCCCTACCCCCGCCCTTCCCACCCCTGTCCCTACCCATCCTAAAAGCTCTGTTGGATTTAACACCATTCCGAGAAATCGAAAGAGAAGGGGCCACCCTATCCATCTCCCACCTGAGGCATCCCCCTACGTAGTAATAATGACAGGTGTCCCGGAACTCCCCCCAAATCAGGACGAACCAGTTTGGTCATTAAAAAATAAAGTAATATACTGGTTGTCCAATAATAGACCTTTACCAATCTTCTTGGACAACAGAGTCACCACTGTGCGCAGAGTGCCCTGGCTAGGCAATGAACCCAAAAACATCCAGGGTGACTGCGTCATAGTAAATTTTGCCGATCCTAACACAGTTGAGCATATCTGCTCCTGGGGAGATCATACCTCCACTGAAGGGATAGCCACTCATAATTTGTCATACTTCTACCCCCCGACTACACGACGCAATGCCGGTCCCCCATGGTCCTGGACTAGGGTGGGGAACTGGGGTGGAAATAGAGATCGAGACCACTGGTCAGGTTACGGTTTTAGTAATCCACCACCTGGTCACTTTACCAACTGGAGAGGCCCACCGCTATCCAACAGATACGATTGTTTGGATATGGTAGACTGACCATCAATCCCATCTACCAAAGACAATGGCACCAACGACGTATCGATTAACCCCAAACTTATCTCCAAGAAAACTCGGATGGCTGGTTCTACTCTGCCATCCCTGTCTGGTACCCATACTGAGCCCTGCACTCCCCTGCTAACCCTGATTCCACAGCCGTCACTTTCTATATATCAAGATCCTTGTTACACCCAGCCAACTCCCCTCGTGGACTCACACCCAAGTCAACAACACATCATCCCACAACTCTGTGACCCAAAACGAATTTCCTCTCTTCCTGTCCCAATTGTCCAGTCCCAACCCTCACGTCCTTCTGACGATTCACAGATTTCAAATCCTATTCTACCATCAACCTGGGATCTTCCAGTCCTATACTGGAATGTAGCAGGTCTCAGATCCAAGACTCACCTCCAGTCTTGGCTCGACTTGATTAATAAGCATAAGTTAATCTGCCTTCAGGAAACCTGGGCAATAGACCCTATCCACATTCAGGGCTTCAAAACTTTTCATTTTCCTGCCATACCGTCTGCTCACGGAAGACCCAAGGGTGGTTTAGCTATCTATATTTCCAACCAAATTCCATTTACGACCATGGAAGTCCCGTCAGTATCTTCAATTTTTCAAATCTTTAAACTAGTTCCTGACAAAAGCTCTTGCTATTATTTTATTAACATGTATAACAATTCTACACCTGCCGACTGTGTATAATCTCTGTTAGAAACTTCATCATATTTGCATGACCAGAAAGTTAAGAACCCGCAGTTACAATGTTATGTTGTGTGGGGCGGGGATTTCAATGTTTATCTATGTAACAACGACAAAAAAGGTATCTGCGGGCTCCAAGATGAGCATGGTGTCCCCTTAGCCCACTTTGCTCATTGCAGTATTGGGGCTGCTTTAAATAACTGTTTTCTTGCACTAGAACTCGAATTTGTGAATGAATTAGTGAGTCCTGCTGTCGAGTTTAAGCCGACTTTTCAGGGTAGAGGTTTTTCCACTATTATTGATTTTATTTTGTGTTCTCAATCTTTAAATAATCGACTAAAATTTTTTATAACTGGCACTGATCCCTCCAGCGATCACTACTCCAATAGCATTACCATAATACTAAATATACCCTCCCCAGTTCGTTCAAAAACAAGCCTTCTAACGCAGCATTCCCTGGAGATGAGTAAAATCAATGGCTATACTGTAAAATGGTCAAAGATCAATCCCTCAGAGGTCACCAGCAAGATTATCCAAAAAACCCTTCCCCTAATTTACCACTGTTTGGAGAAGACATCCTCTCCTCAGTTGATCCTTTCTAGTTTTGCCAAAATCTTAGAAGCTATACGACAAGAGCTTACACGCCAACATAAGATTCATGATAAAGACTCCAGGGGTGGTTTGATTCCCACTGCCGAAAAGCCCTTCGCGCACTAAAAAGTGCTCTACATAATCAAGTCAGGGACATGCCCTTAATAGCCTCTCTAAGAAGAAATTACAAGTTGGCTCAAAAAACCCGCAAACGGGAAATAAAAAACAACCTTTGGGCCCAATTGCACCAGAGCACATTAAACAAGGACAGCACTTTGTTTTGGCGAACAGTTAAGGCCCCCTTTTTAGCTGATGTGACTGCTGTTCGCCATCTAGATGTGGCAGTACCTGCTAAAAAATGGGTAGCTCACTACTCACAGATTTTTGGGGACCCCACTTCAACAACTGAGACTTCCAGATTTGGGGAGGCAGCCTCTACAAGCGATAATATTTATCCCATTGACCTCCACTTCGATCTTGTGGAGGTGACTGCTGCGTTGACTTCCTCAAAGACCGGTAAAGCCCCCGGCCCTGATGGTGTCCCACTTGACATCTTTGTGAGTAACTTAGACCTATGGTCCCCAATCGTTACGCAAGTTATGTCCGCAGCTTCTCAGATTGGCCTTATCGATTCTTGGTCCACCTCTGTGCTTCTACCCATATTCAAAAAGGGAGAACGCGATAACCCAGCCTGCTACAGACCCATTTCCCTCGTGGATTCTCTGGGCAAGGTCGCCGGAAGACTAATTCTGGAACGTCTCCGGGACTGGGCCATAGAGAATAAGATCATAACCGACTTACAGTTCGGTTTCCAGGAGGGATTGGGTACTGTTGAACAGGCCCTGAATCTGACTTTGCTCATGGGCAAATATGCCTGGGCCAAAGGCGGTAATCTCTATTTGGTCTATGTGGACTTGAGTTCCGCATTTGACTGCGTAATTCATTCCAAGTTGTGGGAGATCTTGAGTAACCTGGGCGTAGATCCTGCACTTCTGAAATTCCTCCGAGAGCTATACTCGGATGCAAAAGCATGTGTGAGGTATGGCATTAATGGAGAGCTTTCGGAATCATTTGGCATTGCAAAAGGCGTTAGACAGGGGTGCGTCCCTGCTCCATTCTTATTTAACATCTATACAAACGGGTTGGAGCAAGCGATGCTGATAGATAACAAAGACCTCCCCTGCATAAACACCCGGCCAATCCCTGCATTACTATATGCTGACGATTCTGTCATTTTAGCAAGGACACCTAATCAGCTCCAGATTCAACTGGACAAGTACTGCCAATACATGCTCTCTCTTGGACTTAAAGTAAATAAGCCCAAGACCTTTGTTATGTATACTGGCAAGAAAGCTCAGAAATGCAAACCTCTTTTTATCGAAAACACTAGGTTAGAAACTGCTAAAACATATCCATATCTAGGGATTCTTATTGAAAACCATCTGTCCTGGAAACCTGCCACTTCCAGCAAGAAACTGCAGTTTCAGCGCACAACATCGGCGCTGACTTCGTTTTCAAGGAAGCTGGGCAAGCCTGCCCCTGCCGTAATTTTGAAAATTTACCAAGCCAAATGTACGAGTTTGGCCACCTATGGAGCGGGTGTATGGGGCTACACGCCCGCTAACGAGCTTCAAATAATCGAAAACGATTTTTTGAAATATATATTAGCCCTTCCCCGAAGCGCTTCTACTTACGGTACCCATATGGAGCTCGGTTGGGAGTACCTAACTGACATCATTAGATACCAACCGATTCTCCTTTGGCATCGTATATGGACTCAGGAGCAATGTCTCCTTACTAGGTCATTAATAACTGATTGTCTTACATTGACCTACTGGAAAAAGATTCCCTGGCTATTATATGTTTTCAAATTCTTGAATGATCTGAATTGTCCAGCATTTTTCACTGACCCTGTCTCATTAATGGCTATACCAAGAAAAACTCTGAAGAATCTGTGTGTCGCCCATTTAAGAGACCTACGTATGTGTTCCGAAATTGGCAAACAGTCAAACATTCATTTAATGACGATACAATCTTCCTACGGCATCCAGCCTTATCTGTCTTTTTACCTGTCAAATTATGATAGATATGTTTTAACTAGATTTCGGTTTGATTTATTTTATCGTCTTGTTTCACTTCCTGAGCCCTCTGATTGGTCACGTGAATTAGCTAGCTGTCCCTGTGATGGATGTACTCGCCAGTCTACCTTGCATGTAACCTTTTTTTGCAGCTTTTATGAGACCCCGCGTAAACGCTGGTTGGTCCCACTTCTCCGACAATTAGGTCTGAGAAGATGCAGACCTGCTCTTTTGGCACTTCAGTACTTAGACACCCCGTTTGCTGCCAAATCTGTAGCTTGCTTCCTTAAAGCATGCTTGAAAATTCATTCCCAACTATTGGTTACTGCACCATAAGACTCTATTCTGTTCGAGTGAATAACTGGCTATCTCATCCCTGTACAGAGTGATACTGTATAGACGATTTTTAACGATTTCTTAACGCATTGATTCATAGTGTCATGTATTTATCAGTCAATAATGTTCAAATGAAAACTTTTTATAAATTGTTGTAAATATTTGTCTATAATGTACTTTTATGTTTGTAAATTCAATCGAAATAAAGTTTCTTTTGACTTTGACTTGAGTGGCCCCAGTCCTACCTCCTCAGTAAAAAGCCTGGGAATATAATTGGATTACAAGCTGACCATGAAAGACAATATAAAGAACATCACTGGTTCCTGTTATTACAGTCTTCGCCTCTTACGTAGGATACCCCCCTACCTGCCAGCAGAACATCGTAGAACGGTGGTCCAGGCGATGATTATGAGCTGCATCAACTACGGGAATGCGCTATTGGCTGAAGTGGGTGAAACCATGATAGCCAAACTTCAAGTTATCCAAAATTCTGAAGGGAGGATGGTCCTAAACCGTCCCCCGGGGTCTCCATCACTCCCCTTGCTCAGAGAGCTTCACTGCCTTTCAGTGAAAAAAAAGATCTTTCTTTAAGATCTGCTGCCTCACTTTTAAAGCAATCAATGGAATGGGTCCTGGCTATTTGCAAACAAAGCTCTGTAAGCAGGTGTCTTGGCGCAATCTAAGGTCAAATTCTTTGGCCCTCCTGAAGACCCCCGCATTCGTCTTACCTGTATATATTGCTCCCAAGTACTGGAACTCGCCTCCAGAGGCCTTACGTAAATCTGCCTCCTATCTGGCTTTCAGAAAACAACTTAAAGCTTTTTTGTTTTAATCTTGCTTCCCTTTTTATGTAGCTTTCCTTGGACTTCTTTCTTGTTATCTTCTAGGTAAGTGCTGAGATGCCCCCGGGTGAGTCACGCGCTAGACAAGAGTCCATTAACATAACACTCCCATGTTTAGGGTTGACCTCACACATGGTAGGTTGTGCCACTAAGACTCCTACCTTTCTGGGACAGGGAACTACACACTCTGTGCGGCTCTCATTTCACTCAGGGGTGTCCGAAGATTCTTGGAGCCACACTCTTATGGGAATAAGACAGGCAATTGGGCCATTAGAAGGAGCTCTATGAATTAGATAAGTCACAGGAGCTGCTGTTGGAAGCCATGGTCTTTTGACTACTTGTATCCCTGTTGTGTTCCTTCGGACAGAAATATCTACCATCTGCCATACGGAACCCAACCGGAAGCAAGTCGTACATGGGTGGCAGATGAGCAATGTCAGTTGCAGGAAACCGTCACAGCTATCATTGTTTCTAGGAGACACACAGGCTCTGCTTACCTGAGGTGAGGTGATTGAGGTGCATGATCCAGGTATGTGCTGTCAATCAAAGGTGAGTCTGCAAGGGTGGCAGCAGTGCCCTATTCATAGCACACCAGAATTCTTGTCTGGCTATTATCAAAGCCTTCCTATAAGAGGCAACAGCTAATCAAGAAGCAACACAAGGAGCCACACGTTTGGCCAACTTACCCCAACCCTGATTGCCCCTCATTGGATAACACTGCAAAACAGAACTGTCTTCAAGCCCTGGTCCACGTCACACACCGGGAAACACCAGCATACCTGGCAGATGAACTTTCACAAGCCGGATCCACAACACCAGGAGACAATCCCTTTGTAGCTTCGACCTAGAAACCTGGAAAACAGAAAATAATTTGGGGCCAGATTCCTGGATCTACACGTCAAGAATACAGAAAAACATTCCCCATCCAAAGTCGAATCCCCTGTCTCTACATTTATTTCTGGGAAGAACTCAAGACCCATCTCGCTGAGGAACACATGTAAGAATGCATCGCACAAATATGTTTCCCAGCAACAGTTGAGATGCTACTGAATCCATGTCCACCCCCTCACATGACCAAATGCTCCTCTCTTACAAGAACTGCCTTCTCCTGCCCTACATCCTCCCTCTGCTCTGCAAATTATTTCTGAAGCACCCTACTCTCTTGTAAGCAATCAGTGAATGACCTCTTGGTGTGGTAAAGCATTGATGATGTCCTAATGCCTATTCCTGTTTGTAATGCACTCTATGGCTGCTCAAAAGTAGGTCTGAACTCTGGAAATATCCCAAAATAAATAAATATGGGACAGATGGACGCACTCATCCCTTGGTGGTAAGAGGCCCTCTGAGTGAGGTGGGCTCTTGATCATGAAGGTAGATTCCAGTTAGAAACATTCCGACCGCAAGCAAGAAAAAAGCTAGCAACAACTCCTGGAAGCAATCCAAAATTCTGCAACTGGCAGAGTGGGCTAAGAACAAGGGCACACTGGTGTAATATCAGGACAATTCCATTAGCAAACTCTCACGCTCAACATTAAGAGGTCACACTGCCCCAGGGCCACGTTCTTGCAAACTCCAATTTTTGAAGAAAAGAAGCTTGTAAAAGTCCATCCTAGATTGGTCTTTCCAAAATTCAAAGAATAATTCCTTAATCATCATTAATCCATTAAAAAAATAATCACTTGGGAGTCTTGTGTTTCTTAATGGATCCAAATGTTTTTATTCTTTAATGCTTTTCATCAAAAGCAGTTAAAGCAGCCCAACTCCTGGAAGCAGCATGAATCTGAGGATGATCTTGGGTGCAAAGAGGAGAATTGCCAGCCAGTTGAGCAGATATAGGGACCTGGAACCACTATTTGCAACAGATTATCTGCTCAATGCTGAACCTTAAGTAGACATAGTGCATGGTCACAGCGGAAACCTTAGGTGTTGCACAGAGTCAAGGACATTTCTTGGGCATGCACAGTGCAGTTGTTGAATGAATAATGAATGAATGAATGAATGAATGAATGAATGAATAAGGTATTTATTGAGTGCACGGTGGCCAAGCGGCTTCCTGGCGCTGAAAGCTCTACTGAACAAAACTGGGCCGAGGAGTTTTAACAGGGGTATGCCTGGGCAAACAAGAAGGTCTTGAGCGCTTTACGAAAGTGTGAGAAGATAGGAATTGAACGCATGGATAAAGGGAGGGAATTCCAGAACCGGGGGGCAAGAACTGAGAATCTGGTGCCACCAGTGCGGGATTTGCGGAAACGGGGAATAGTGAGGAGGGCAGAAGTAGAAGAACGGAGGGTACGGGCCGGGGTGTGGGTAGAGATCAGGGTATTAATGAACGCCGGAGCAGAGCGATCAACAGCCCGGAAGACTAAGCACCCTAGTTTAAATAAGGATCTCTGCAAAACAGGTAACCAGTGAAGTGACTTGAGGACAGGAGTGATGTGGTGAGTTTTGGGAAAATGAAAAATAAGACGGGCAGCCTGATTTTGGATTGCTTGGAGACGGCGAGTTTCGTAGGCCGGAATGCCCACGAACAAGCTGTTCCCATAATCAAGACGGGAGGTGATAAGGGCTGAAATGATAATTTTAAGGGAATCCAGGGAGAAAAAAACGGGAAATTTTTCGAATCAAACGGAGGGAAAGAAAGCAGGAGGACACTACAGAACTGACCTGGCCATGCATTGACAGGTCCTGGCTGACCTTGATGCCCAATGTTTTAACAGAGGGGACCGGAGTAGGAGGGGGACCAAAGATGGGGGGCCAGAAGGCAGAAGACCAAGGACTGGATGAGCCTCCAGTCAAGACAAGCTCAGTCTTGTCTGGGCTGAGCTTGAGATGAATGGCGCTCATCCATCCAGAAATAAAAACCAGAGTGGAACGGAAGAATGACAGGGAGTGAGAAGAAGAGGAAAGATCAAAGACGAGCTGGAGGTCATCTGCGTAATTATACACAGAGACCCCCAGATCAAAAGAGAAACAATGAGGGGGCGAATATAAAGATTAAAAAGAAGAGGGGAAAGGGAAGAACCTTGAGGGACCCCACAAGACACCGGGAAGGGAGAGGCGGAGGAACCAGAGAGGTGGACAGCTTGTGAGCGACCTGTAAGAAAGGACGTGATCCAGGATAGAGCAGAGCCCCGAATGCCCGCTGCGCCGACACGGTCAAGTAAGATGGTATGATCCACCGTGTCGAACGCAGCGGACAAATCGAGAAGAACCAGGGCTTGAGGGGAGTTGGTGTCGGCCTTGGCTTTTAGCTCGTCAAGAACCGCAAGCACCACTGACTCTGTAGAGTGGCCGAGCGGAAGCCCGCTTGATGGGAAGCGAGGAGATGGTTCTGCTCAACGTAAGAGGAAAGACAAGAGGTAACATAACTTTCAAGAATTTTAGCAAGATAAGGTAGGAGAGAGATGGGTCTGAAGTTAGAGAGAAGAGAGGAGTCCAGACCAGGTTTTTTGAGAATAGGAAAAACAATTGCAGATTTAAATGAGGAGGGGAATGTTGTTGATGTCCTCCTTCCCTGTTGCAGTTCAGCAGACATAAAACAGAAATCTTACTTTTAGGGCTTACCACATTCCGATGTTTGCCATCAAAGCTTGGAACCACTGAGTAGCGAGTGGTTTGCCAGCAGGAAACCAAAAGAGAGGGTAACAATACACATCACAAGCGCCGAAATGCCTACGGGTAATCGTGCGCTATATAAGTGCGTAATTATCTACACAGAAAAAAGCACAAAATTGACCTAACCACATGCAAACATCAAGCCACCATAGGAATGGTGGCATAAGGGACATCACTGAACTATAGGCCTCTCTCTGTCACCTCAGCTTAGAATGTGAAGCAGGTCACAACACACAGGGTGACACTATAGAAGACAGCAATTTTTTGTTGCTGCCTTCCCAAGGGAACGTTAATCTTTCTTCCAGTTTTATCCTAGCATACAACACTACCACTGTGATGGGCTACCCTTGCTTAACCCTTCCCCTCATTTTGTCATAAGAAGGGCATCAAAAGGCGAATATAGGCCAGGCTATGGATGAGATCGTCATATTTTGAAGGAAGGCAGTGAAACAACCCAGATAAACTGTCAACATTCATTCAATTGTTCAATGATTGTGATTTGGTCTAGTTTGGCAGTGCAATTGTCAGCATGCCCTACTGGTACCAATTCTTTAAAATACACATGGAGTGGGCGTTGGCCCCACTCAGAGGACTATATCTCCCCAACCTCTGGTTACTGGCTGTTTGTTGTTTTGCTCCGCCTTCTATGAAATGCTTGCATTACAATGTAAAAGGAACCATTTAAAATCTCAAAAGTGCACTGTATCATCACACATTACATGTTTAATGTTATAGATGTATTGTATACAGAAAGCAACCGTTTTGTTCTTTATTTTTCAACTGCAGCAGATTTTTTTTAATGTTGTAGTCAGGGCTCAGTATGGACACCACACCTCCTGGCTTTGGTAATGCTCGTTTTTAACATGCTTCTATTTGTCTTTAACAGTGCTGCAAGATAGAATTACACAGTGATTCTAAAACATCACGGAAAATAAAGATAGCACAGAAATTAGATTATGGGGTGAGTGGTTACAAGGGTATTCCACATGGATTAATTGCAGCAGGCCATGGAAAGAATTAGACAGGCTGACAGCACTCCTTAATCCTATGAAGGATATTAAGAACCTTGAACAACTGTAGGGTTGGCCTGGGGTGAAAGTAAAATAAAATGAAAATGACGTTTGGTTGTTTCATTTTTTCACTATTATTGTCAGATAAAATTCTTTCAACTTGTACCGTGGCCTCATTTATTATATTGTCACCGTATGTTTAAGCTCTGCACACATGCACAGATATGCCCTTGGTTTAGTGCAAGGCCTATAGACATAAGCGATTCTGTGGCTGTGGCAGTTTCCACAGAGTGCTGTGTTCAGGTAGCAAACTGGCACTGTAAAGATGAAACCACCACCCAGAATGTATAACGACAACATAGCAAAATGCTACTGCCACAGAGTGTGGTGCATTATGCCACTTAATTTGCCTTTTCTTGCTGCATAATTTGTTCAGCCTTGCTACATAATTTTATCCTTCTCAGCCACATAATTACATTGGCCCTGAGCAAAGGGCTGCAACACTAAATCAGCACCCTCTTCTGCTTTTCTGTAACCAGTGTAATCCCCCACACTTTCAAGGCAATGCATATCCTTGGATCAGTATATCAACAATCACATCTGCTTTTACAAACCTTCCAGACACCTGCGCTTCGATGGACTCCTACTTGCGCAGATCCCACGCATACGGAAAATCAGATCCAGTAGTCGAACCTTCTAAAACATTGTTCCTAAAGCGTGGAACGACCTGCCTATACACACAGGAGTCTCCACCTCACTTCTTGAATTCCACAAGAAGCTGAAGGCCTGGCTTTTTCGAGCAGTCCCACCAGGCCTTAGGTGTGGCTAGACTCACACCGGCTCAGTGCCAGGAGACCTCTCGGGCGATAGTGTGCTCTACAAATCTGCATAACATAACAACAATGTAATCACAAATTATCCTATACGGTTCAGTGCACCTGTAACGGGGTCATGTTCGGTTTCTCTGTGGCACTATATGTGATTTTTGCCTGTGCTCCCTAGCCAGTTACATGTATTTACTTTTCCTCCTATTCACTCCTTGACACCCAGCCTCCTCCACTATCGAGTTATATTTTTGTTACCGTATTTTCCATGGAGCAGTTGTTTTGTCATTGCTTTGCGAGACCAATATATATCCTTACGGTGAATGTAAAGCAGCTGTCTCTGTCTTTAGTTCTTTGCGGATGATTTGTATGTCTCGTCTGTTTTCTGTGCACATTCAATAGCGCTGCACCAAAGATATCCCGCCCTCACAAGATCTGTGCGACTCACTGGCCACCTTCTTCCACCGCAAGATAGCCAACATCAGCGACAGCCTCAACACCACGACCACCCTGACAGCGCCAGACTCCAAGACCCCCTCGAACACCACCAGCACCAACCACCTGACCCTCTGGTCCAACGTCAACGACGACGAGACGCGCAAGGCCATGAACTCCATCCACTCAGGATCACCACCGACCCCTGCCCACACCACATATTCAACAAAGCGGATGCAACCATCGCACCCCAACTACGGAAGGTCATCAACATCTCCTTCGAAACAGCGACATTCCCGGAAACCTGGAAGCACACCGAATTCAACGCCCTTCTCAAGAAACCCAAGGCTGACCCCAAGGACCTCAAGAACTTCCGGCCCTTCTCCCTGCTCCCCTTCCCGGCTAAGGTCATCGAGAAAATCGCCAGCATGCAACTGACACCTCACCTAGAGGACAACAACATCCTAGACCCGTCTCAGTCCGGATTCAGACGAAACCACAGCACCGAGACAGCCCTCATCGCCGCCACGGATGACATCAGGCGCCAACTCGACAATGGCGAGACATCAGCCCTCATCCTCCTGGACCTGTCAGCCGCCTTCGACACGGTCTGCCACCACACACTAAAGACACGCCTCCAAGAAGCCGGAATCCGAGAAAAGGCCCTGAACTGGACCACGTCCTTCCTCTCCGGCAGAACCCAGAGAGTCCGCCTCCCACCCTTCCGATCTAATGCCACCGACATCACCTGCTGCGTACCCCAGGGCTCATCCCTCAGCCCGACCCTATTCAATGTCTACATGGGCCCCCTCGCACATGTGGCCCGCCAGCACGACCTCAACATCATCTCCTACGCCGACGACACTCAGCTCATCCTCTCCCTCACCAAGGACACGCCAAAACCAACCTCCACGAGGGAATGAAGGCCGTCACCGAGTGGATGAGGAGCAGCCGTCTGAAACTGAACTCGGACAAGACAGAGGTCCTCATCCTCGACCCGACCCCCTCTGTCTGGGATGAATCCTGGTGGCCGACCACACTGGGAACAGCACCGACACCTACGGACCACGCACGCAACCTAGGATTCATCCTCGACTCCTCCCTCTCCATGTCGAAGCAGGTCAACGGCATCTCCTCTGCCTGCTGCAGCACCCTCTGCTTGCTCCACAGGATCTACAAATGGATCACGACCGAAACAAGAAGAACGGTGACCCAAGCCCTCCTCAGCAGCAGACTGGACAACGGCAACGCACTCTATGTAGGAATCCCTGCCAAACACCTACGACGACTACAATGCATCCAAAGCGCCTCCGCCCGACTGATACTCAACATCCCTCGTCGCAGCCACATCACCCCCCACCTGAGACACCTGCACTGGCTCCCCGTCAACAAGAGGATCACCTTAAAGCTCCTCACCCACGCACACAAACCACTCCACAACACCGGACCAGCCTACCTGAACAGCAGACTCAGCTTCTACACCCCAACCCGCCAGCTCCGCTCCGCCAGCCTCGCCCTCGCATCCGTCCCCCGCATCCAACGAACAACCTCCGGTGGCAGATCCTTCTCCTTCCTCGCCGCCAAGACCTGGAAGACCCTCCCTACCCTTCTGCGACAGACCCAAGACCTACTCACCTTCAGAAGACTCCTCAAGCCCCCTGTCTCCATCATTGTTCTTATTAGCGATCGAGACGTTCTTATACCATATAAGAAACAACCCTAACATTGTAGGCATCCCTTTTGGAGACTACACGGTTAAATTAACGGCATATGCGGATGATGTGCTTGTTCTGTCCGAGAAAGCCGATGAGGCAATACCTGCGCTCTTGTCTGATATTGAAAATTTTTCCAGGGTCTCTGGGTACAAACTCAATAAAGACAAGACGGAGGTTAAACTTCTGAACAATATTGGCGATAAAGGAATCATTAGGGACTCCGGCCTTACTTGGCAGCCTAAGTGTTTCAAATACTTGGGGTTAGACTTTGACAAAGACTTGATCTCCACCCTGAAAATAAACGAAGAGCTGACTCTAAAGAAGATATCCACACTGCTCGAAGGCTGGTCTCCAAAATTTCTCTCTTGGTGGGGTAGAGCGGAGACGCTTAAAATGATGTCTACTCCGTTGGTTAACTACCTGGCTAGCATGCTTCCTATGACATTCTCGAACAACTTTATCACCAAGGTAGATCAGCTGTTTGGTAATTTCCTGTGGCGTGGGAAGAAAGCTAGGGTATCACTAAAGAAATTGCAATTGGCCAAAGACAAAGGAGGCCTGGGTCTGCCTTCGTTCAGGAACTATCAAACAGCCTTCCTCTGCAAACAGGGAGCCCAATGGTTAATTAAATCACCAAACTACACGCCCATATGGATCAATATTGAGGAATCACTAGTGAACCATGCCCCACTTGAAACCCTTCTTACTATAGACCTATCACATTTACCACACTCCAAATACATATTGCTAAACACTAGACGGGCGATGCTTAGACTTGATCAGACACACAACACTAAGCTGACATTCGCTAAGTCCTCTTTTATGTCACTTTGGAGAAACCCATATTTAAAGTATAATGGTGATAGACTCTTCTGGAATTCATGGTCCGAGAAGGGCATTAACATGGCAAGGGACTTATACGATGAGAAAGATCCACTCTCATTCTCGACTCTGCAACGGAGGCATGATCTCACTCCGATGGATTTTTATGACTTCCTGAAAATCAAAGCGATATTAACGGCACGTAACTTCTCTCCATACACACCATGGTTAGTAACTCATCTTCCACGTCTTGTACATGCAGGTCACTTCGTCTCTAAGGTGTATAAACTTTTACTGCCCCTGCCCAGGAAATCTCACAGAAAGGTCGAATTGAAATGGGAAGCTGAGCCGAATTTAACAGGCATAGAATTTGACTGGGAGGTGATCCATGAGACGGCCCTTACCCATAAAGTCTCACCTATTCTATTCCAAACAAAGTACATGCTAATAAACAGAGCATTTTGGACCCCAGATAAGCTCTTCAAATGTAAATTAAGAGATTCGCCTACCTGCTGGAACTGCCAGTCAGGCTCAGGCGACCTTGCGCACATGCTTTTCAGTTGTCCTTCTCTACGTAGATATTGGGGGAAAATATTTGATTGCATTCAACACGTATTCAAGATACGGCCTGTACAGGAATTTGTATATGTAATCCTAGGGGCGCTTGACCCACAGTTATCAAATGACCAAGACCGCCTGCTTTTGGACTTAATGCTGACACTGGCGTGCAAAGTAGTTCTATGCAAATGGAAAAACGCGAAAGAGGTAAACTTTAAAATTTGGCAGGAGTGGTTAACATTCCTTAGAGGTGCTAATAATCCAGCGTTACAAGCAGCTTCATGGAAACCATCCAATAGAAAGCTGTGGAAATCGCTAGATGCATCCTCATTTCACTATGATCCGCCTTGATGCAATACATGCGAACCTGTTACAACGGCCTATGTCACCTGTGAGTACGTTTGTTGTCATCCACTAGAGCCTATAATGCCACTCCTATGCACTGAGAGTTATGTCTGTATGTGTTTTATGATAATGCAAGCAAGAGTTGATTTATTTATATTAATTTTATTCTCTGTATGTGCTTAACGATAGAGGAACCGAACATTTTGTATACTGGAAGAATTATTGTACTGTCTTTTCCTTTTGTTTTTCTATTTCAATAAAAACGACTTGAATTTAAAAAAAAAGAAGACTCCTCAAGACCTGGCTCTTCGAGCAGTAGCAGCACACCCCTCCCCTCAGCGCCTTGAGACCCTCATGGGTAAGTAGTGCGCTTTACAAGTCACTGATTGAGTTTCTCCATCTCTTAAATATTCTCACTATGTTGGTATGCATGCTTAAATTGTCGTGTGTGCTATGGCTACCGCCATCAATGCCTGGTTGGTTCTTGCGTTGTTGTGCAGGCCCGGTTGGGAGCTGTTCTCGCTGAACAAGACAGCCAATAACTGAATGGAAAACAATAATAAAACACATGCATCCCCTGATTGGCAAGGTTTACCGGACTGCAGGCTTCACTCGCTGCCCAGTGACGTTACTCCAGCTGACCCTTTCGGTACATGTGAGTGACGCCAGGAGGGAGGGAGCCACTGAGGGAGATCTCGAGATGCCGGAAACCCTCTGGTCGGGTGAGTTTAAGAAGCCGCTTAGCTCAGAGTAAACAACAAAGACAGGAAGTATAGACCAAGGTGCCACCCATGCCCCCCCCCCCCACTAACCTCAAGTGAATTGCAGCCTAGCGGCTGATGTGACTGCTTCGCTCCTCCATCCAGTCTGCAGCGAGTTTCAATCTAGGTTTCGTAGTTGTATTTTAACCCTGGAAGTACGGCTTAAAACCCCTGCATGCAAGCACGGCCACGAGTGCCAGAGGGAATCACACGCACTTTGGGCCACTTGGTATGTATGAATTCCCCCTCACCCCCACCACCACCCTGCACACACCTGTTGGATGTCGAGCAGCACCCCGAGGTCCAGCACCAAGCGCGGGGAAGAGCGGCTCCTCCTGCGGCCTCCCTGCCTTCTGAACGTGTCTCTGGAGATAAGAAGGTGTCACTCGCACCCACGGGCCCACGTGACAGGATGCAGCTCGGCCCGGCCTGCTTCCCCAGACTTGAGATGGGGAAGCGCTGCGAGGCAGAGAAGCCGCAGACCGCCAGGGCGCTGAGCGTGCGTCTCTCGCGTGGAGGCGGCGCGTGAGGGTCACAGAGGCGGTGAGCGAGAAGTCACTCTGTGAGGGAGGACAACAGGGAAGAGATGAGTGAGGAACGCCGAGAGGTGCTGAGTGAGGACCACAGGGAGGCGGCGAGTGAAGGTCAGAGTGAGGCTATGAGTGAAGGTAACAGGCGACGAGTGAGGAACGCAGAGGGGTGGTGAGTGAGCACCAGAGGGAGCCACCAGGGGCGTAGGAGACACTACATTTCTGGGGGGGGGGGGGGGGGGGGGGGGGGGACAGAGACAACCTTGTGGTCTTTCCAGTGACCCTTTAGAAATCGCCTGTTGCATGAGACCGTACGCCCATTTATATGATCAGATCGTTTTAAAGTGAAACATTGAGAAAGGCACGCATTTTGTCACAGTTTGTAAGCATTCTTTTATTGTTAAGCAATTAGACAAATGTAGAAAAATCATGTATACTATTTATAGTGCTACTCATAGTTCACTCAGTTCTATGATCTGCAATGTACACGTTCTTTGAAGCAGGCACATTAACCCTCCGCCCTACTTTACGATGAGCTAAAAAACTTCCACTAGACAAAATTTCGAACTGTTATTAGTAGGAACATTAATAACCAGCGTTATCTTGACATTTTTATTGTTGCCGGAAAACTGCCTGATGCACAAGGAAGTTCATTTACTTCTAAACCAAATATTATTTTTAAACACAGTGCCCCCACCAAATTCCATGCCAGATGCTGTTGTACCGTTTGCACCGCCTTAAAGCCAGTCCTGCTCCCAGCAATGGGGTAGGACAAGCAATTACAGAAGTGGGGTCAGAGCTAACCTCATAGCCATTATAGGAGGAAAAAGATCTATGTAAGTGGTGAAGTGTAATACACCACCAAACTGCAGCAAGCAAAATGATTTAACAGATTTCTTGTACATGATTTAAGGGAGAGTAGACTTCAACTACGGAAAATTGTTAAAAAAAATTGGGATCAAATTTCGAAAAACGCAGCAGACCCTTAGGGGGCATTCATGAAATATATTCCAGTACTTTCATGGTGTACCTTGGAAGCCTGGCTTTTCCTAGTAGTAAATCTGATTTTTTTTAAATGTCTTAAGTCAGAAATAACTTCCCCTATACCAAGGTCCTAATTTTTCATGGGTGAGCCACTTAGGCCAATAACTACATTCCATATGACAGTACCAGAATGTTACCATGGATACTGCAGCCACAGTCATGGGTACCTTTAAAAATTTCCTCCAGTATACAAGAGTCAGAATTATGCCATTGATAACCCATTTATAAAATGAGTACTGTCAAGTCAAGTCAAGTCAGAGAATTTATATAGCGCACTACATACCCATAGGGTCTCAAGGCGCTGGAGGAGGGGTGGGGAATTACTTGTCAAATATCCACGTTTTAAGTTGCTTTCTGAATGCTAGGTGGTTCTGGGTAAGGCGAAGGTAAGTGGGAAGTGAGTTCCAGGTTTTAGCTGCTAGGTAGGAGAAGGATCTACCTCCCATGGTGGTTTTGTTGATGCGAGGTACAGTGGCAAGGGCTTGGTTGGATGATCGTAGCTGGCGGGAGGGGGTGTAGAAGGAAAGTCGTGTGTTGAGGCATTCTGGTCCGATTTCGTAGAGTGCTTTGTGTGCGTGGGTTAGGAGCCGGAAAGTGATCCTCTTATTGACGGGAAGCCAGTGGAGGTTTTTCAGGTGACCAGAGATATGTTCTTTATGTGGGATGTCTAATATGAGCCTGGCTGAGGCGTTTTGGATCAGTTGGAGTTTTTTCTGGAGTTTAGCGGTAGTACCGGCGTAGAGGGTGTTTCCATAGTCCAGTCGGCTCGTGACCAGAGCGTGGGTGACCGTTTTCCTAGTTTCGGTGGGGATCCAACGAAATGTTTTTTTGAGCATGCGAAGAATGTTGAAGCAGGATGAGGAGACGGCGTTGACTTGTCTGTTCATTGAAAGTGAGGAATCCAGGATGACGCCCAGGTTCCGAGCGTAGTCTGTCGGGATGGGTGCTTTTCCAAGGGCTTCTGGCCACCAGGAGTCGTCCCATGCGGAGGGGGAGGTACCTAAGATGAGGACTTCTGTTTTATCCGAGTTCAGTTTCAGACGGCTGTGTTTCATCCATTCGGCTACATCTTTCATTCCTTCGTGTAGGTTAGTTTTGGCGGTGCTGGGGTCATTGGTGAGTGATAGGATCAGTTGAGTGTCATCCGCGTAGGAGATGATGTTAAGGTTGTGTTGGCGGGCGATGGCCGCGAGGGGGCTCATGTATACGTTGAAAAGGGTGGGGCTGAGTGAAGATCCTTGTGGTACGCCGCAGATGACTTCAGTGGCCTCTGACTTGAATGGTGGAAGGCGGACTCTCTGGGTTCTTCCGGAGAGGAACGAGGTGATCCATTCTAGTGCTTTTCCTTGGATTCCGATGTTTCTGAGGCGCTGTAGAAGGGTGCTATGGCAGACTGTGTCGAAAGCTGCGGAGAGGTCGAGGAGGATGAGGGCGACTGTGTCTCCATTGTCCAATAGAGTTCGAATGTCGTCTGTTGCTGCGATGAGGGCGGTCTCAGTGCTGTGTTTTGCTCGGAAGCCGGACTGTGAGGAGTCGAGGGATTTGTTGGCTTCGAGGAAGGCGGCGAGCTGGTTGTTGACAGCTTTCTCGATGACTTTGGCCGGGAATGGAAGGAGCGAGATGGGGTGGTAATTTTTGAGTTCGGTGGGGTCCGCTGTGGGTTTTTTCAGAAGGGCGCTGAGTTCAGCGTGTTTCCAGCTTTCCGGGAAGGTGGCGGAGTTGAAGGAGCAGTTGATGACGTCTCGGAGGTGCGGTGCTATGATGGAGTCTGCTTTGTTGAAGATGTGGTGAGGGCATGGGTTAGTGGGGGATCCTGAGTGGATGGAGTTCATCAGGCGGATGGTGTCCTCAGTGGAGATTGGGTTCCAGTCATTAAGGATGTTCGAGGGGGGTGAAGGTCCAGCAGATGGTTGGGTGGGTTGGTCTCCGGGTTGGTCGTCGAAGCTGTTGTGGATGTCTGCAATTTTGTTGTGGAAGAATGAAGCTAGGGAGTCGCAGAGGGCTTGAGAGGGGGTGATGTCGTTAGAGTTACTGTAAATCTTATGACAAGAGTTACCTCAAATATCAGTTCCAACATTTTGCTGTGGATCCAGCTCCTATGCTAAGAATTATGTGCATCATATCAGGACCTTCAGTCAGTTGTGGTGGTGGGTGTTCTGTGTCCCTACTGCTGGGTATGAATGGGTTATCAGCTTTATCAGTTAAACAGTTTGAGACCCCATAGCCACTGGCGGTGCCTTCATAGAAGCATGTCAAGGCCTGCAGATGGCCATAGGTAACGAGTCCCATCCATATGCTGTTAGTGCCCATGTCCATAAGGCATGAATAACCTCCAGTGTGCCAGACCAGCACCACACTTGTATGCATAACAAACATACACTCACACACACATTCTCCCTATATCTCTTGCACACACACACACACACACTCACACTTCAATTAGTACATTTGCTTTTATTGTGTTAGAAAAGCTTGCCCTGCTGTTTCTGCTTTACCTGCCTTGCCTTTTAGTAAAACTTAATAAAAACAGATTCTCTATACGTTATTCAAAATAATAATATATTGCCTTGACAATGTTTGTTACAAGTATGATGTGAATGAAAAATGCACTTCTTAAAATAGCTGTGCGGGGCTTATGTTTGGTTTCACGAATTGATCAAGCAGTTTCAGTATTGGAAATTAATTAATCCACATTCTAACATGTAGTATCACAGCATCCAGCTGACCTTATGAAATGCTTGACTTCTTCTGCAACTATGGATTTCATCAAGTAACACTTTACATTTTGGAGTTTTTGAGACCCAACTTGCAATGTAAGAAAATAACTGCATGTCTCAAGATGAAGCATTGTGGTGAATGGAAAGCTAGGAATGGCTGAAGCTGTCACATGTTCTTCAATCCAGCACCATACCCTAAAGCCTCCGCCCTAGTCTCCCTCCTTGTGCCATCCCACATTCTCAGTCCACTCTCCCCTCTTGCCCCAGCCCCATTGTTGCAGATGGAATTAAGTAATCATCTAGTACTACCGAAAGAGCCGGTATTCTGTGGGTGCCTTTGTACAAATGTGTTGATTCATGAGAGTTGTGTCTTTTTTATATGTGCAGAGTAAGAGGTGTGCTCATGTAAGTGCTGGATGATGGTGAATAATGTGAGGGAATACAGCATGAGTGGTGCGAGTGTAGGGTGAAAAATGTGTCGATGTGAGTGTTAGGTGAGTTACATGAATGCAGAGTGAGAGGAGGGCCCATGTGAGTGTCTGGTGATATGATTGCATGCAGTGAGAGGAGCAAGTGCAAGGCAGTGTGAACGGTGTACATGTAGGATGAGTGATGTGCCTGTGTGTGGTGCAGGGTGAGCTGCAAGAGGGGAGGGTGATCAGTGAGAGTGACTGGTGAATGCACAGTGAGAGGATTTAGTGCAGAGTGAGTGGTGTGTTCCTATGAGTCTGGAACACTATTGTCTCTGTGTACAGGCAAGATGAACTGGGTGTCTGTATGAATACAGACTGAGAGGTTTGTCTGCGTGAGTGCAGGGTGAGAGGATGAAGTGCAGGGTAACTGGTGTGACTCCAGGGTGTGTGCTGTACTTGTTTAAGTGATATGAGTACGAGTACAGGGCGAGTGTTGTGCCCATGTGAATGAAAATGTGCTTGCTTGAGTGAGACTACAAATTGAGCAGCGAGGTGAGCAAAGTGGCACATGAGTGCAGTGTCAGTGGTGTGCCTGTGTAAGTGCAGGGTGAAAAGCATGAGTGCATGGTGAATGGTGTGAGTGCAGTGTGATCACTGTGAGTTCAGGGTGAGCAGTGTGCTGATGTGACTGCAGGGTAAGTGGAGGGAGAACGGCATGAGTTAATGGCAAGGGGCATAAGTGCAGTGTGGTCGCTGTGAGTGTAGGGTGAGCAGTGTGTTTGTGTGAGCGCAGGGTGAGCAGTGTGTTTGTGTGAGCGCAGGGTAAGAGGAGGTTGAATGGTGTGAGTGTAGGGTAACAGCGTGAGTTCAGTATGATGGCTGTGAGTGTAGGTTGAGCGGTGAAAGGGACAAGTGAGTGGAGTGTCATGTGCATGCAGTGTGATCAATGCACTCATTTGGGTGTAGCAAAGGAGGAGGGTGAATTGTGTGAGTGCATGATGAGCAGTGTGATCGCTGTGAGTGCAGGGCGAGGATGAAAGTGAAGGGTGAGTGATGAGAATGAGGAGTGAGGTGTCTGAATGCAGGATGTATACCCAAACACCCGGAGTAACGTATCCTTGTATTGATGTGTGAGTTGTATATGCACAGTATAGAGTCTGACCACAGACTGAAGCCTTTTGGTTAAAAGTTGTGCTAGTAAAATGATCTTTGAAGTGGGAAATGAATTAAATTCCAGTTACAAAGATGCAGAAATCCTGGCACATTGGCGAGTGGTTTCTGTCCCGTACTTCTAGCAAGTCGGCAGACTAACTCAGCTCTCTGACCTGTTTCAGACAGTCCTCGTCTTTGGTGTATTCCTTACAGCCATAGCCTTTGCTCCAGTGCCAGCAGGAAGGCAGGGTTATACTGTCCAGTCAGAGGAGACCCCAAACTAAGGCACAAAAGATGGAGAGGCTTCTCCATTCAACTTCCCTCATCTTTCTGTGGGGAACACCGTCAGGAAAGAATGGAGCTAGAGGGGGCAAAGGGTTTCCTAACACTACAAAAGGACCTTAGTCTCCTTCATTCCAATCCTTAGAGTCTGGTCCACCACAAACGATACCAGTAATGCATTGGAGGAACCCCACAATTCATAATGGTGTCTGAGCTCTTTCTAACCACTACCTTATGCACTTCGCCAGAACAGGAAATCAAAATGGATTCCTGAGTGCCCATGGCCTCATATAGCGTTTAATCTACACACACATCCTACTTGACACACATGAGCTACACACTCATAAGTCATCCATGTCTAAGGTCCCAGCATCCAAAGACATTTTTGAGGATTACCTTCACAGGGGGGAACTGAGCCATCTAAAAGGGGAACCCCCATGGAATTCCATCACTTGATTTCCTCCTAAATCTCAGCACATCATCAGCAAAACACCATCAGATGCACATGATCCTCCATCTGGATGTTGTCATGCTGAGTGCCAAACTACTTTTATTGTTTAATGGCTTCAAGCATCCTCTAGCATACCTGTTGCACCATTGGCTGTCTGGAGGCTTTTCAGAACACAATTCCTGAATTTCAATTGGAGATCACAGTATGTATCGTCCCAGTAGGTGCTCCTTGCTTACTGCTGAAACTCTACATTTACTAGGGATCTTGTAATCACTCAGCAGAGTGTGGGGTGCCTCTACATTAACTTCATGGACAATGTGTGTTGTAACGGTCATCACTACCAACAGCACAACACAAAAAAGCTCTTCACTTTAGAGACACCAAAATGATGGGTCTTATTTTACTAATTGTTAGAAGGCTTAAAATACAGTTTCGTTCACATTTGACTACAAACATAATGTGAACAGTGCTTGAAGTACCAGTGCTAAGTGCTAAGTGGGGAGTGCTGCCTTCTTGCCCCATGGAAATTACTAAACTTGTATATCGTATGAAAGCAGCTTCAGGTGTGACCTCCAATCCCTATGCCAGGGGTTCTCTTAACCTGGATGTGGGAGCCAGTAGGCGGAATCAAAAGGTTATTTACAGCATCTTTCCCAAGTAATCCTTCTGCCCGTTTCCTCTGCCCTATCTCAGGACCATACCCTGCTCACCTATGTTCTGTTCGGTTTGCCATCCTTTCCTCTGTTCGCTGTGTCAGGTGGGGGGTGGGACCTTCTCTCCACTCTGTGCCACAGTCGAGCCTGCATACAACTTTATATGTACACTGCCTGCACTGAATCAGCAAAATCATTCACTTTGTTATGCTGAGTTCCATAGAAATAGTCTCTTGGTCTCCGACCTGTTACAGGCACTCTTGTCAGTTCCAGACGCTGTAGCCCCTGCAGCAGAAAACTGCAAAGCAGAACAGGAGTCCTAGCATCAATTGCAATATGGTCACCACTGTGGTAAACTACAAAAAAATGGTTTCAAGTTCACATCTGCCCCGCTGCAGCCCAGGAAAATCTTTGATCTACAATGTTTTCCCCCTTTAAATTTACAAAACGCAAGCCTTGCTGGCAACAGATATCAGCTTTATAACACGTGCTGCACATAACTGAAAGTAATCAAACTTGTAACAATGACGAATGTATTACAAATTTATACCTGCACCACAAAATATTTTCTGGTTTTGTAGAACTTTTACAGTGCTCACACATACAATTACACCAACATGACTGAAGTTATAAAATACTAACTTTAGCAGAGTTCAACAATGAGAGAAATGATTCTGATTCTAGCTCATATAATTGCAGAAGGTGTCAAGTTTCTCAAGCCCACCCCCATCACAAAGTTTGACACTGATGAGTTATCTTACAGCATTTCAAATGATTGGGGTATTGCCAGAGGTTCATTATTCTGGGCATGGACTCCAAGCTGTAAATCCCAGAGAGAATGCCCTTACCGTGGTTAAACTGGATTGTCTATAAGGCAATGAACCCCAACATAAAATGTGGCAGCAGTTTTCATGTGGAGGAGCAGGCGCGCCAACAGTTGAACACCACTGATTTTAATGCTACGCAATGATGCAAGTGCAACAAAAGCTCGTACATTTGTAAAACAGTTACATTTTGCATTCAACGCTTAGAAATGAATGCCCCCATAGGAAAATAGTTATTCAGGTTTAAAAGATTCCAATAAAGCAGCATGTCATAGCTCTGGGAAACCAACATTAAAGACTAAATGACAACAAAAAATAAAATTAAGTAACAATATATTATTAAAGTTCTCTTGCAGACTCTTAAAGAAGAACACAACAAATGTCAGTTTTTTTTTTTTTGGAAGGGTGGCATCCCTACTTGTGAGATGCCTTTTCACTGAATGCTTTCTCCCACTGTGGCAGTAAAAACTAAATACAAAGTACAGAAATGGGCTGAGTGGAGACACAGGGGTTACGAACCAGTTAACAAAACAACAAAGCCTCCTTAACCCCTTCGCTGCTCATGACGAGCTCAGCTCATCATGAGGCACGGTTGAGCTGTGCTTATGACGAGCTGAGCTCGTCATGAATAAAGGCAACTCTGTGATTCCTGCACTGGGGGGAAAACCCCTAGCAGCCAAGGTGTTAACCAGTTCCAAGCGGGATGTAAATGGTCTATAAAAGACTTGTGAAAAAATCGGGCGCTCTGGAGATAAGACTCCAGACACTGCCCTGCCGAGCAAGTCAACGAGCCCGGGCTGAGACACACGATGACGGTGGGTGGGGGTGGCTAAATCCCTTTTAGCACCATGAGGCGTGCAGCCTGATCACAGGTAACTGGGGGCAAGTCATAGGTCAAGTACAGCCTGGGCAGGGCCATTGTACAAAGCGCTTTCGCGCGCAAATGGCCCTGTGAATACAGAAAGGAGAGGGGAAAATTATGTATCCCCCAGTCCTGTCCCCCGTGTCCCCCCCACTCCAAAATCTGGGGGGATAGATCCCCCTCGTCCCCCACACTTCCTACGCCCATGGGAGCCACAGACCGTGAGAGAGAGTGACGGTGAGTGGGGACATGCGAGGGCTCACCCATTCAATGCCAAGGGCGTAACTAGACCCGAACATTGGGGGGGAGGGGGGTGCTGTAACACTCCCAACCAGGGCTGGCCCTAGCACTGGTCGCACACGGTGCAACAGTCTTCTTTGGCACCCCCTCCCCCATTTCCATGAATTCCCTCACTACCACTCACCAACAATGCGCGTTATCGCTTCATAGCACCTTTCTGACAAACATTACATTTTTTGCATAGCGCTACTCGTAGTTTACTCACACTCAGTTCTATGATCTGCATGGTACATGTTCTTTGTAGCAGGCACATTAAGCCTCTGCCGCTGTGTGGGTGGCAGGAGTGCCCATGTGAGTGTATGGTCAGTGATGCGACAGAGTGAGAGCAGGGTAAGAGGAGCGACTGCAGGGTGAGTGAGGTGACCCTATGAATTTGGGTGCGGATGTAAGTGCAGAGTGGGACAAATGAATGCATGGTTAGTGATGGGATTGTTTGAGTGAGATTGCAGAGTGAGCAGTGAGGGAGACAGGTGAGTGAAGTGCCACATCAGTGCAGGGTGAGTAGTGTGCTTGTATGACTGCAGGGTGAGGTACAGGGTGGACAGCGCAGGTGCATAGTGAGTGCAGAGTGATCACTGTGAGTGCAGGGTGAGCGGGTGAATGGTGTGAGTGCATGTGATCAGTATGAGTGCATTGTGATCACTGTGAGTGCAGGGTGAGCGTGAAAGTGAAAGGTGACAATGAAGAGTGAGTTGTCTGAATGCAGGGTGCATTCCTAGACACTTAAAGTAACTCAGTTTGTTATTGACAGCGGCGGAGGGTTTCAGATATAAGTTAAATTATTGCTATTATGGCATTAATCAGGAATCAAGGGTGGAGGAAATAAATAATGTGCTGATCCTCCAACAAACTCCCAGTCATATAATTAGGGTTGCCAGCTCATTATTTTGATGTCCCAGACGGTACAAAAATAAGCAGTCACCGTAAGCCGTATTTTCAGTACTTCGAACAGCAAATATAAACAGAAAGCTCTATTAATTGTGTTGTAGGGCTGCCTGAATGATCCCTGACTGATAATTAACCCTTTCGATGCTCATGACGAGCTCAGCTCGTCATGATGCACAGTTGAGCTGTGCTGATGACGAGCTGAGCTCGTCATGAATAAAGAAGAATAGCAATTTTCAGCACAGGAGGGGGAAAACGCCTAGCAGCCAAGGTGTTAAAGGGAACAAAGTCAGAAAAGTCACATTACAAATTAATACATACTTTTTAAAATTTAAAACCCTATTTAGTGTCAAGACAAGGTCTGCGTGCTCTGAAAACAACACATTGCTGGCATTTTTCTTTTGACAGCCCGACTTTATATTCCTTTTCATGTAAAGCGCTCTGATACCTGATGTCTCTGGTCTAGTTCGTGCTGTATAAGACTCTAATAAAAAAATGCATTCTCACACTATGGCAGTAAATGTAAAATACAAATGTAAGGAATAGGCAGAATGGAGGCCAAGGGGGTAATCGAATCAGGAAAAAAAACAGCCTCTGTAACCAGTTTACAAAGGTGGTTACTGTGCAGGGTTTGGTGTGACAGGCTATTGGCTGGCGTTTGTCTATTTTTTTATACACGCATAAAAGCTACAAGATATACATCCGGTGTTGACCACATTCATTTATTACTTTATGGACTGTCAATAATTATATGTGTGCCCAGGTTTTGTGTCTCAGTTTACAAAGGTATGTACGTATGGAAATGGTCTTTAAAGACCTGTGAAAAACTCGGGCATGCCGCAGATAAGACTCCAGACACAGCTGAGCCCACAGCAGCTTGAGCTGCAGCAGCCCGGGCTGAAGCACTTTTAGCCCTATGCAGCCAGAGGTAGAGAAATACTCATCGAGGCAGAATAAAAAATATTGACGCACCATAGACACCAAGTTGACAGAAGGGCGAGGGAAGAGGAAACATTCTGCGACATTTGTAACGGCTGCATCCGTCTGTTGTGACAAAGGTCTCAGCACTCAGGCCCATACTTGAAATCTTAAATTAAATTAACCCTAGGTGGTGAACTCCGCTCCGTTCACTGAGTTTTTTGCACTCTAAGGAGCTCACAAAGTTTCGAAAACTCCGCTCCGCATAGCAGAGCGCAGTTTTTTCCTTGCTCGCATTCGGCAACAGTAAGTTGGCGAATGGGAGCAAAAAAATCTATCCCTATACCACTTCCCTGCGAGATTTCTCAATGTGGGCGGTCGCGGATGATCGCTACCCCTCGTGTTGAGAAACCTGTTTGTGTTGAGGAAGCTGCAGCTCGAGTACAACTTCTACTTGAGCGAAAGAAAGAAGCAGCACCCTTTTGCACTGTGCGTGATGCCATTTGTGCTGATTTTAAGCACAAGACAAACACCCGGCACTAAAAATCAGTGCGAACGACACAATGTAACCAACTGCACCGCTCGCAGAACTCCACGTAGCTTGGTTGAGTTTTTTGTCACTTCGCTGAGTTTCGCGTAGCTTACAGTAAATCTACTTATGGGTGCTGGTCCGGATCAGGAGCGATGTACTGCACAGTGACTCGTGTTACCGTGCAGTAGAAGGTCCTTTGCAAAGGTTGACTGATCACCTTTCTGTACCTTATTTCAATATTTAGTTATTAAGTGCAACTAATGCCCAGACAGTGTATTGTTAACAAGTTTAAGAAGGATAAAACAAAGAAGAAATACTATCACAAAATGTACTGCATAATGTAGCTTTTCCTGCTGCATAATTTACTCAGCCCTGGCCCATATTTTGACCCTCCCCTGCGGAATGATTCCAGTGGCCCTACTCATAACCAATAGAAACTAAGTAAAACAAGCATTTGCAATGCAATAGGTCTCGCAGTTACATGAGTTAAAGCTATTGGCATTGTAAATGGCAATGCCTTTTATATATGTTTTTAAAAGGAAAACAAATATAAAAGGCATTGTTATTTGCAATGTCAATAGCTCAAACTCGCGTAAATGCGAGACCTATTGCATTGCAAATGCTGATGGTAGAAATTTTTTAAGTACCACATGTGCTGATAAGTGAGAAATGGTACCAAAGAAATGCTAACGACTGGCCCTAAAAACACAGCATTTTAGTCATTAGATGATGTTTTCTTCTTTTTACTCCTTTCTGGCTGAGTAGTAGTAAATAAAATAAATACACATACCTCTCCAACTGCTTAAGAACGCTATAAAATATGAGATTAGTAGTGTAAAAACAAACGTTATCCCTCGGAAGACAAAACAAAGGGGCACATGCATCAATATTGCATTTTGCGATTCCTTAATTGCGAAAAATAAGGCATCGCAATTAAGGAATTGCAAGCTGCAATACATCAAGAAATCGCTTTAAAAATAGGGATTTCTTAAAATTCCTTAATTGCGATTCTCTAATTGAGAATCACAATTAAGGAATACCTCCCCATCTATTCCTATGGACCTAGAGGCCCATAGGAATGAATGGAAAGACATTCTTAATTTTCAATTCACCATTAGAAATTCGCAAATTAAGAATGCAATTTCAAGGGTGCAGGGGTGTCCAAAGGACACCCTGTTGCACCCCTGAAATCTGCTTAGAAGTACATTTTGCACACTCACATGCCCCAAGGGCATGTGTGTGTGTAAAATGGAACTTTGAAAAATGCACTTTAGTGCATTTTTCAAAGTTTTCGCAAATTACCATGAAGGTCAACTTCATGGTAAATTGCTCCCCTTATTTGCGAATTCACAAATTTTTAGAGTTTGATGCATTGCATTTAAGGAATCTCAATTTGAGATTCCTTAAATATAATCACAATTTAAGAAATCGCAATTTTGCGATTTCTTAAATTGTGAAAATTACAAAAATGTTAATGCATCCCAAAAATGGGAATTGCATTCGCAGCGGCCGAACTTTGCGATTCGTACCATTTGCGAATGCAATTTCCTTTGATGCATGTGCCCCAAAGAGATGTAACTGTCGTGCTGAGTAGGTGATGTAGTGACTGTGATGTGTAACCTCTGTTGTGTTCGGCAGCTGTACAGAGATCAGCCAGGATGCCAGTTAGAGTGGGAGAATATGTTATACCTTTCAGAACAAAGAAATATAATTTTATACATGTGCAAGGAATAATTCATATTTGTAAAGAGCTAAGATATCACCCCTTATGTTTTTAAGGCGCTGGGGCCAGTCGGGGAAATTAAATGAGCGATTGCCCACAGTCACATGGTGCTGAGCTGAGCTGAGCTGCAGCCGGCACCGGGGATAGGACCGTGCTCCAGAGTCAGCTAGCCGCTTGCCCGCTGCGCCACACCGCTCCCCCAAGGAAGGCCATTTCCTCTACGCGTGCTTCGCATTGGCACTGCTCTCTTAAATCTACAGGACAGGTTCGCCTGTCCAGCGACCATGATCCAATAACACATCCCTTGGATGTCAGCTTCAGGTCACTGAAAACAGAGCTGTCCTTGGGGTTCGATGTCATTTAGACTCAATTAACTGTGCACGGCACGGACGCGGCCTGTTTCCTGGTGACAGTTACATGTGCTTAAATTAGAGCTTTTGCAATTGTAAATGGTGTTGTAAACGATAATGTATTTTATCGCATAGAAAAATTTGACATGAAAGACGATGGCGATTAACCCTTTGCTGTCAAGCTCTTCCCAACCTACAACGGTTAAAACTTGGCCGATTTGGGAAACGTTGTGTGTCACAGAGGAACAACCACCGCGATCGCCCAGTGGGTTTGTGTGCCTGCTACAGAGATTGTATTGTATTGTATTGTAATTGCATTTATATAGCGCGTACTACCCCTGACGAGGCGTCGAAGCGCTTTTTTCGGCTAGTATCAAGCTACTCCGGGACCCATAGAGGATTAGTGTTGAATTAGTTAAGTGAAACATGCAAGTACATTTTAAGTGGTGGATAGGTTAGTCAGTTATTTGGATTTGAAATGATAGCAGAAGGATAGAGGAGGGCAAAGGTTTGTATTTATATAGCGCTTGTTGATGCACGTTATTCAGGAAGCCTACAAAGGATTAGTGGTGAATGAATATGGTGAAATATGAAGTAATTTTAGTGGTGGATATTAGTCAGTTACTTGGAGTGAGAAGGATAGCGGAGGGATAAAAGGGGAAGAAAAATTTGCATTCATATAGCACTTGTTACCCCTGAAGGGTGTTTAATCGCTTTTCTGGTGAGTAGCACGCCACTCTGGAACCCATAAAGGATTACTGTTGAAAATTAGTATAGTAAAAAAAATATGAAGTAATTTGAGTAGTGGATATGTTATTCAGTTATTTGGGTAGTATATTAGTATAGTTTAATTTAGAATTTGAGAAGTGAACATGTTAGTCTGTTAATTTCGATTGAAAAGGATAGTGGAGGGATAAAAGAGTGAAAGATGTATTTATTTGTAGGTCTTAGCAATAGGAGGAGGCTTTTGGATGAGTAAAAAGGAGTTTTGGAGGGGAGGACTCAGAGGAAAGAGTTTAGAAAGGTTTGTTTTAGGGGATCGATATAGTAAAAGAGGTGTCAGATGATGCAAGGAGGGGTAGAGTAGGAGAGAGTCTAGAAAGGGTTATTTTGACAATCATAGTAGTGGTATGGGGTTTGAGATAATTGAGAGAGTGGATGTAGAGGATATATTGATAGATGTATAGGATGAGAGATAGGGTAGTGCATTGGAAGGAGTAGTAGAAGAAGTTTGAGATGAGTCAGAAAGGTTGGGCTAAAAGATATATTGAGCGAAGTATAGGCAGAGAACTAGGGTAGTGCATTGGAAATGCTAAATTAGAAGAAAGTGATAAATATATAGATCCATGTTTACATTGAAAGTATATAGATACATAAAGGAGGTAAGTATATGTAGATTACATATATTGATAGAGGCACAGGATGAGAAATAGGCTAGTGCATTGGATATGCTTTGTCAGGAGAAAAGTGACAGACACACAGATCCAATTACATGGAAGGTAAATAGATTCACAATGGAAGTATGTACATGTAGACCAAAGATGATTTTTATTTATCTATTATTATTTTTTCTCGACCACAACATAATTATTTTACATGTTTATACAAAGTAATACACAAAGATAGGTACATATCTATAGTGAAAAAAAATGCTTGTATACAGAGGGATATGCTGTAAATTTCTGTTTGCGTATGGTGCTTATGTGGGGAAGAGCCACATGTTGAGTAGTTTTCTGAAGATAAGGTGGTTGTCAGTGGACCTTAAGCTGGGGGGTAAAGAGTTCCATAGTTTGGCTGCTTGAACAGAGAAGGATGTGCCACCCATGTTTTTTTTCTTTTATGGTGGGATTTTGAGGCGAGATGCTCCTTTAGAGCGGAGGTTCCTTTATTGAATGTGTTTGGTGATTTTATTCCTGATGAAGAGCGGTCCCATTCCATTTATTGCTTTGTGGGTGATACAAAGCAGCTTGAATGTGGATCTCTGGTCAACCGGTAACCAATGCAGGGCTTTCAAGGCAGGGGAGATGTGGTCTCGCGGTTTGATATGCAAGAGTAGTCTGACAGCCGAGTTCTGAATCCGTTGTAGTCTTTTCATGGTCGTTAAAGGTGATCCGTGGTAGAGGCTATTGGCGTAATCGAGTTTGGACAGAACAAGGGAAATGGTAGCTTGGACCTTGTGTGGAAATCCCAAATGAGGAAAAATTTGTCACATCGTTTTTATAGTAGCAAAGCTTGATCTTGATAGTTTATCCACTTGGGCATTCATCGACAGCTTGGAGTCCATGGTCATTCAGAGGTTTCTTACTCCCTTCGATACTTTAGGCAGTGATCCCAGTTCATCAGGCCGTGCGGCAAGCAGGTTGTAATGTTTCCAATCGCCACACGTGAGTATTCCAGTTTTTGAAGCATTCAATTTGAGATGGCTCCAGGTCAGTGCTTAATTTGAGCCGGAGCTTTCCGGTGCTTAGCACCGGCACTTATTTATTAGCACCGGGTCTTGACCTGCGTGTGACTGCATAACGTGTGTCACACAATAAAATAAGTTCACATTCTCACTTTGTGGCCGAGACTTCGTGAAGAGCTGTGCCAGAAATAAATCCATTCCCTGTAGTCAGTGCTGCCTAGGCAGGTCACTAAATGGGCAGGATTTGGTCATTTGGGGCTGCGTGAGGCAGCGTGTGTAACCTTTTTAAATCGTCACCGCCGCTCGCCTTATGATGTGTTCACACGCATAACGTACAGGAAGTTCAGCGATTTTATTTGAAGCTGCGTGTCTGAGTAGTTAACCAACAGTTGATTTTCTTGAGCGTGGTGGTTTGCATGGAGGTTACTGTTACAGGATACTAGATTAGAGCGGAGATAGTTACGTGCTTGTTAGACTCCTCTTCACAACTCTGAAGCAGTGACTTGTATTTTGTTTCTTTGCCCTCTGATTAACACCTTGTGCGCTGAAAGATCGCCTACTTCCCTCAATCCCATCCTTGGTTTTGGCACCACCGTGCATAGGCGCTCGAGTTTGGAGAATGGCAGGCAGTTGCCACTTCAGTGAACGTAGCCAGACTGTGGAGTGCTGCAGAATTTTAACTCACATTAATACAACACAGTCCCCAGTGCTATAAAAAAACACACGTTTTTTCTGGAACAAAACAGCATTCGTTTTGCAAATTATATTAAAAATATGAACCCATGAGTAATAATCTAACTTTGCTTTTGAAGCACGGACATGCTGTTTTGTTAACATTGTGCTTTCGAGTAAAAAGGTGGCAGGCTTAAAATCGCCGGATGCAGAAATATTTCAGGCCTCTTGACCTCGCCTTGGGGTCAATGTCAAACTGGTTAGTTTCAACTGTAGCTGGGGCTGTTCAATAATACTGGCGGCTTGCAGTGAGACCAGTGTCCTGGCGCAGTGGTGAGTGTCATGGCAGGGCCCAGATGGATGTCAGCCTATGTGCATAGAACTGCCTTGGAATTCACCTAAAATGGGCTGAGGTGGAGAGGAAACTGAAAGCCTCCAGGTTCGCATTCCCAGGTGAATGCGTGTGCAGTCAGCTCTTAAGTGCAAACTCCACAGGGAAGTCACTGTCACAGTGAGGCCACAGTTTAACTACTGGCCTGAGGCAAAGTAATGGGGCCCCTCTGCCGAATGTGGCGAGGGACCACCGAGATTCGAGTCTCTCAGTGAGATTCGTCGGATTGGAACAGAACATAATTCGGCCTGGGTACTCACAAAAAAAGTCCCACATTTCAGGATCATCCGTTTCATTAAACACACCAGAGAGTTAGTCTGATTAGAATCTGGCAGGCTATTTTTTGTTATTGGTTTTGTGGTTTTATATAGCATGAACTCTGCCCATTGGCACTGGGGCAGTGTGCATAAGCACCAGTAACATTACACAAGATCCACTTTACTTTTTTTTTAGGTGAGACAATCTTATTTTAAGGGAGATTACATGATTTGCCCAGAATCACAGGAAGTTGAACTGACGCCGGGACTTGCACATCGTTCTGTCAGCAGCTCTGACTATGAGCGACTTCCAATTTGTTTTCCCCCCGGCAAAGGTGGTTTCACAGCGAGGCTTCTGCAAGAGCTCCCTATTCCCACCCCCATCTCTCCCAAACAAGGCCCAAAAGAGGTGACAACACCCGGCTTAAAACAAGAGCCTCATGACGAAGGTTTTCACTGACGGAGAACTCAGTTGTGCTGTAAGAATGTGCACCATGCAGCAGATCACATCTGTCTCCCGGTCCGAAATGTAAAACAAAACTTTACCCACCCCCCTGCCCCCTGGTTTAATGACCAACTCAAATGCGCCAAATCCAAGTGCAAGAAACTTGAACGCATATGGAGATCTGAGTACTCCTCTAATGATAAAGAAATTTATAAAACGGAACTTCGACACTACCACTCCCTGTGCAAATCTGCCAGGGCAAACTATGTAAACACCTCTATTCTATCAGCCCAAAACCGCCCAAAAGCTCTTTTTAAAGCAGTCCAAGAACTTTCCGGACAATCAAACTCGCCAAAAGCCCCTTGTTTGGACGCTGCCCAATGTAATACACTTGCTGAATTTTTCACGGAGAAAATAGACCGCATTTATGCCGGTTTTGATGCCTCCCCTCGAGCACTGGACAACCCTCACAGTACAGATCCTGACACTACTTTTCCTCAGGATACTACTACCACCCTTGTCCCTCACACTTCCATTGACAAATGGGATCCGATCTCTTTAGAACTCTTTTTTAAACTCATGGCTAAAATCAAATCTGGCTCCCCACTTGATGCCATGCCCCCTCAAATTCTAAGCACCCTTGACACTTCCGTTCTTTCACCTATCCTAGCCCTCCTGAATGCATCTCTGTTGGAAGCCACCGTTCCTGCAGCTTGGAAACACGCCATGGTGGTTCCTCTTCTAAAAAAAACTAACGCCGATCCCAACAACCCCTCTAATTTCCGACCCATATCTCTTCTCCCTTGCCTGTCCAAGGTATTAGAAAAACACATCAACCTCCGCCTCTCCTCACACATTGAGGACACGAAATTCCTACACCCATCCCAATCTGGTTTCAGGGCTGGTTTCTCTACAGAATCTACCCTGTTAGGTGTCACAGAGGCTATCAGACAGCAGGTGGACAGAGGGGAGACGGTGGCGCTTATCCTATTGGACTTAAGCGCTGCGTTCGATACCGTCTCCCATGACATCCTCCTCTCCACCCTAAAGGCCGCTGGTATCCATGGCACTGCTCTAGCCTGGATCGCTAGCTTTCTGTCCGCACGCACTTTTCAGGTCTTTTCCTCCACTTCTGCTTCCACTGCCCTCCCGTCCCCACACGGTGTACCCCAAGGTTCTATTTTAAGTCCCCTTTTCTTTAATATCTATGTCAGTCCTCTCGACTCTCTGGCAGAACAATCTGGTCTTTCTATATTTTCATATGCGGACGACACCCAAATCATTTTTTCTCTCTCCTCTAATAAACACGCCCCCAACTCATCTCTCCAATCTGGACTCACTAATATCGCCAATTGGATGCAGACCAATAAATTAAAACTAAACGGCGATAAAACCGAACTTCTCCTATTCGGTCCTGACACCTATCTCTGGGGCCCTAAGCACTGGCCTCAGCAAATGGGTCCCCTGCCGGTTCCATCCACCAAGGCTCGCAACCTGGGAGTTACATTTGATAACCAACTGTCCATGAAACAGCATGTTGTGAAAGTCTCAGCCACCTGCACTAATATCTTGCGGTGGCTGAGAAAAATTGCATGGATGCTTCCGCCAGACACCCAAAAAACTGTGGTCCAGGCTTTAATAACCTCCAGGTTGGACTACGGTAACGTGCTCCTCCTTGGGGCTAGCAAGGAGGTAACATGTAAATTACAGGTGGTGCAAAATATGGCAGCTCGTCTGCTCTGTAATCTGCCTAGAACTGCCTCTGTCAGCGCTTCCCTGCGCAGCCTTCATTGGCTGCGCATTGAATCAAGAGCAAAATTCAAAGCCCTTTGTTATATGCATCGGATTAAAACAGGCAACTCCCCCTCCTATCTCTCCACTCTGGTTCAACCTTACTGTCCAGTGCGCACCCTTAGATCCTCCTCTCTTGGCACCTTCTCCGTGCCCCGTTTCAAACGCACCAGAGTTGGTGGTCGCTCCTTCTCCTACCTGGCGCCATCACTCTGGAACACACTCCCCATCTCTTTGCGTTTTGAAACTTGCCACCTGAAATTCAGGAAAGGCCTGAAAACCTGGCTTTTCTCTGCTTGATCTTCTACCATCTTGTGTCTCCCTGCTTCTTGTTTCTCTATCAGCGCCGGGAAACCCCTGGGTATCTGTGCGCTTTACAAACCCAAATATAATAATAATAATAATAATCACATCAATGTGCATAGCTCTGAGATTTACTACTTTTGTCTCTGTACAGTTCACTTGTTACAATAATAATCTAGCTCAGTGAGCTATAAACTGCCATCAAAGAGCTGCATGCAAACTACATGATACAGGTTACAAAGTTATGTTTTTTCAGTCTTTCATTATCGTAATGCTGCTAAAAAGGGTTTGTTTGGGCAGAAGTGAATTCTTATTAGTAAATGTAACCCTAACCACTGTGTTACGTTTTGAATCCCAAGTTTGTGCTTCTCCAGCCCAAGCACTCTTAAAAAATGCTTACACCGGGTAGTGCCCTTGGTCTTATGCTACATTTTCTATACACTGACTTACACATATATTATTAATTGTCTTTATGTGTGTTTGATGTAAAGTGCTCCCACACCATAATCTGGTATGAGAAGCACTACAAAACAAATGAAATACATGAGAAAGGGATTATGGAGAGATGAGGGGCAGGGGACTTCCTATCAAAACATGACTTGAGGAAGGCTCCTATGCTGAAATTCAGACCACATATTACATCTGGCTGTTGAGGATCTGGGTGGAGCGAATAGAGTGAGTGGGTGGAGCCGGGGAAAGTGGGTGTTGGCCTCCGACAAACATTTGAGCACCTGGACTTCATATTTTACAAATTAAGCACTGCTCCAGGTCATCCACTGATCCACGGCTCTGAGACATCTGAACATTGGTGACTTTCCAATGTCTTTGAGACATTCCAGTTGAAGGAGTATTTGCGTGTCATCCGCATAGTTCTAGCATGTGAGGTGAAATTTATTGACCAGTACTGGTAATTACTTCATTTTTTTTTTTGTCCTCATTTGCCTTGCCCTTCTCTCAAGTAACCACCAACCACCGAGCGTGTCGCACTCCGAGATACTCGAGATTTTCACTATCGCCCACTCGGTGACACGATTTATGAGGATTAGCAGTAGATGGACTTTGAGAGGTAGAGGGAGTGGATGGGAACGGGCTTGTGTTTACTCCATCTTGGTATTTATAACCTGTAGGACCAACAATGAAACGAAGGTGAGGGGCCCTGGTCCTTGGAGTAGATAGGCATAATCACAGGACCGGGGGAAAAAAAAAAGCCCGGCAACTATTTCCATTGGACCAACAGGTCCCAAAAAGCCAAGTTACGTTTACTGCAGGTTCTGGCCATGTCCACCTTAGATGTTTCATACATAGACGACAGCCAGCTTGCGTGTGATGGCGCCGTATTTTCCGCCCAGACTTTACATATCTGCCTCCTGGCCAGCAAAACTGCATACAACAGAAAAGACCTTGCCTGGCCAGTTATTCTAGCATCCAAGCCGAAGAATGGCAGTGTGATGGACAAGGATATATTTAAGATAGAATCTAAAGTTACTTTCACTTCCTCCCAAAACTGGGCAATGTAAGGGCAGTCCTTGAACATATGCACGTCCGAGGCCTTGATGTAATTACACTTATTGCATTTCTTGCCTGGGAGGAATTTAGACAATCTCAGGGGTGAGAGGTAGGCTCGGTGTATCGTAAACAAGTGATTACGGCTCACCATGCTGGTTTAACAATTTTGTATAGGAGAGTACAAGATCTTATCCAAGTTTCTACACACTGGGCGCCTAACTCTTCCCCCCACAGTTCTTCGGGAAGAGTAAACTCCCCATCAGCCTCCTCCAGCAAACTCCAGCACCACTGAGCCACCTCTTTACCCCCCTTGTCGTTCCACCAACTGTTGTTCCAGGCTACTACTCTTCCCAAGTGGTACCCCTTACCTACACAGAGCCTTGGCCCAGCTGTCTAATTGTAGGAACTTAAATCTAGAGAACCCAGGGACCAGCTGTTCCCGTAACTCCTCCCAAGACCTCAACAACCTTCCTGCCATCAATTCTCCCCATCTTATTATTCCTCCATCCCTCACCGGGATTGCTAACCTGTCTTTCAGACATAGTGGAAGGCCCGGGGAGTCCCAAATAGGTGCATAGTTTGAAAAATACGGCAAACCTAATCTTTTCCTTATCTGTACCCAGGCTTTCGCCTGGGACATAAGAATTTTTAACTTGACTTTTAAAAAAAAAATGTGGTCCCCAAATTTAAACAGGTATCCGTCAATTGGTAACACAGCCCCTACTAGCATGGCTTTAAACATTGTCCCAGCAGATGCGTTTGATGGTGTTTTTAACAGCATTCTAGAATGGGACAACTGAAAAGCCCATGCATAGTACTGCAAATCCGGCAAGGCAAGCCCCCCCCTTTTCCCTCCTCCTCCTCAACTTCTTCCATGCCACCCTAGATGATTTATAATTCCAAATGAAAGAATTTATCTCTCTCTGGCACTTATCTAAGGTTTTACCATCAAAGGCCAGGGGGATAGTATTAAAAATGAATGTAAATTTGGGGAGGATAGACATCTTTATCAGACTCACCCTGCCCAGTATGGTAAGTGGGAGATTGGACCAAGTTTTTAGCAATTTCCTACATTCATTGTAGACTCTCTCTAAGTTGGCTTGAGCGATGCCTCCTACTTCTTGAATCACCCGAATTCCCAGATATCGCATAGAGTTGGTCACATCCAGCTGTAAATTAGGGATATTCCATGCCATGATGTCAGTTTTGCTGGCGTTGATCTCATAACCCGAGATGCAACCAAACTCTTCAGCCCTCTTGATAACCACAGGGAATGATGTCTCCGGATCAGACGTTAGCATGAGAATATCATCTGCATAAAGTGCGACCCGCCTCTCCCACTCCCCAAATCTGAATGATGGAATGTTTTCAGCTCCCCGTAAGATCTGAGCGAACGGTTTGATGTACAGATTAAAGAGGAGGGGAGAGAGCGGGCAGCCCTGCCTCGTGACCCTCATTATTTTAAAAGATTCTGTCAAGGCACCATTAATTAGCAGCCTTGCCGATGGGGCATTATACATAAGGGTAATGGTCCAACAAAATTTCTCGCCGAAGTTAAACTTCTTCAGCACTGCAGCCAAATAGGGCCAATTGACCCTATCGAAGGCTTTAGTTGCGTCTAGGGTGAGTGTAGCCAATGGAAGAGAAAACATCGAAGCAATATCTATTGCCCCCACCAAATCATACGTCTGGTCAGATAAATGACGCCCTTTGATAAAACCCCTCTGATCTTGGTGGACAATTTCCCCTATTACTGACCCCAATCTTGCTGACATGATGGAAGCGAAGATCTTATAATCGCTATTCAATAACGATATCGGTTGGTAGGACCCACACAAAGTTGGGTCCTTCCCTGGTTTGGGGATCAGAACTATGGTCGCCTCACCCCAAGATTTTGGGGTTACTTGCCCCTTCCCAAGGAACCCATTAAAAAGGGCAGTCAGTGTAGGGGCGATAACATCACCCAAGGCACGATATAGTTCACCTGGTAGCCCATCAGGGCCTGCTGCCTTCCCATGCTTGAGTTGCCTAATAACTTTACTGACTTCGGCCACAGATGTTTCCATCTCCACACATTCGCTCTGTAGTGATGAGAGGGACGGTAGGGAAATCTGGTCCAACCATGTATCCCTTACCAGCTGATCGTTCTGGATATCTTCCCCATAGATCCCCTCGAAAAACTCCCTAAAGGCAGTACCTATCTCCTGGTTAGAAATCCTGGCTACACTCTCACCCTCAACCATGATTTCTCTGATGTAATTTTGGGCTTGGTCTGCCTTAACCTTCCATGCCAGTAGCCTGCCTGCTGCCTCCCCAAACTCAAAATGGGAGATCTTACTCGCCTCCCATCTCTTAGTGACTCTTTCTTGTAAGATGTTCTCTAATTGATTTTTCAGCGCGCCCAGCTTTTTTTGTTCGTTAGGTGACCCTATTGAGGCCCCAAGCCTCTGCATCGATCGACTCCATTTCCTGCTCAAGGTTCTTAATCTTCTTTCGGTAAGTACTGTGCCGGTAGAAGGCTCTGTTTGTGATACATCCTCGCATAAAGGCTTTCAGGGTCTCCAAGACCGTATCTAGTGCCGCGGATTCTAGATTATTCTCCAGGAATGAGGTGGTCTCGCTTACCAGAAAACTGACATCCTCTTCTTCCAATAGGATAGTATGGTCGAATGACCAGGATGGATGTTTAATCTGTGCTTAGATTTTATTTTACCCCTCCCCACTCCCCCAACTCCCCACCCTTGAAGAACCCTCTTATACTTGCTCCGACCAGATGTAAAGCTGGATTTGCGTTCTCTGACACCCTTCCCCTTTTGCACCGCTTAGTGCTCCTTGGACCCTCCTGGAGCAAACAAACACAGTTGGATATTTTTCAGAGAAGCTCCAACTAAAACCCATATCTTCCACTTTTTATTTATTTATTTATTAATTTTTAATTATTTATTATTATTTTTTTCCCACATTGCCCCGTTTTGTGTGAGCAAGAGAGGAAGGAGAAGATTTATGTTTCGTGCCTTTAAAACACCCCTAATTCTCCCTTTCTGTCAAGATCAAAGCCCACTCTAAATGCTGCACCGCTAAACTCCAGCCTGAGAATGGCTACTAATTGACTCCAACAATTCATCGGCCTCCAAAGGGGATCTGACATTGTGCATCTTGTTATTGTACATAACCCGCAAAAATGCGGGAAACCTCATCTGTACATTTGCACCGAAAGACCTAAACTTGTCCATCCTCTGGCCCAGTTCCCACTGTCTGTCCAGAGTAGATTTGGAGAGGTCAGATCGTACTTCGAAAGAGAAGTCAGGGCCCTTTAACGATTTTGGTTTTAATGAAAGATTTAAGATTTTCTCCTTCAGAGTGTACGTAAGGAAATTAATCAGAATCTTCCTAGGCTTTGTTCTACCAGGCTTCAAGCGGAACGGGTCTCGATGTATTCGTTGAATATCTTTTTCAAGCTCCTCTATGGATTCCTCGAGATTAAGAGAGTCCTTCAAGACTTTAATCACGAAGGCCTTGACATCCCCCCTTCCTTTCCCTCCGGTATCTTCAGGAGTCGCAGGTTGTTTCGCCGCGAGTAGTTTTCCAATTATTCGACTCTCTCTCTCATAGCATCTCCTTCTCTCCGTAGGTTTTGGATCTTAGATTCAGCAACCTCTAGACTAGCCTTCAATACCCCCACAGAACCCTCAAGTATCTCTGTCCTTTCACTCAGCCCATCAACTTTCCTCTCCAAGACCTCGCATGATGCTCGTATATTGCTCTGATTAGCCTTAGATATCAGGAAATCATTCCTGATTTCTTCCCTCATAGATGATATTGAGACTACAAGGGCCTCTAATGTGCTCCCGGCACTGTTTGCCTTCTCACTCTTATCTCCTGCATCAGCCCCCTCCTCTTTACCCGTTGGAGCTTGCTCACAGCCAACAATGCCTTCAACTCCTATTTCAGGGAGAGGGGGTAACTCAGCCATCTCTAAAGCTAGTGTGGAAGTATTAGTGATGGTACTATCAGTGAGAGAGCCTGAAGGCATAGGTGCATTCGGGAAAAAGGTAGGCGATTGTACAGAGGTATCTGGAACTATAGCAGGTAGCAAATCCAACACCTGGGGCAAAACTTTAAAATATGAGCGCAAAGAGGGGGTAATCTTTCCGGTGGCACTATTTGAACCTCTAGTGTTAGCCCCCTTCTGAGAACTACCCTTGTTTTTTGTACCCTTACCCACCACCTTGCCCCTACTACTACTTGCCCTCTGGTTGAACTTACTACTTTCTATGCTGGTAGTAGTAGTTTCAGTAGTAGATCCCTCCGCGAACTTAACACCCTCTATAGTAGGGGATTCTGGGGCTTGTAGTTTCTTTCCTGAATTCTGATTTTTCCCCCGTTTCCTGCTCACGCTCTTAGAGTTTGCTTTCTTGTTAGGGGCTCTCCCGCTGCTTGATTTATCTGCCTCCGTGTCTTCCACCTCCCCCCCAACCTTCCTTGTAAGCTCTACTGTTGTATTGGAAATACAGCCAATCTTCACCTCCGTGCAATCTTACCCCTGATTCCTCTCTCCTCCACTGGGGTTACTGGACAGAACCGAAGGGGTCTGCTGCTGACCAGCCCCCCAATGCATCCCAGCCTACCTCGTAGGAGCCCCCGAGCCGTGCGACCACGGCGGAGCTCCACGGCTGCTCTTCGCCACCGGCTCCACAGAGGCAGAAAGGTAAGGGGGAGGGGCCGGGAAACGGCATCTTCAGCCTGGCACATCCAACAAGCTCGCAGGGACAGCAAGGGAAAGGATCCGAGCAGACCAAACAGTCGGGAATCGGTGATCCGCTGCTACCATCAACACGGAACGAGGGGGGCACTTCTATTTTTGGAAGGTGGCTTAAAATCCACAATGACATCCTCATTAAGGCTCCAGAAAGGCAGCAGCACCGCGGTGCATCGGAGATAGTGTCGGACGGGCGCGCCGCACTAGCCTGCGGCCGCCATGTTCTTCCCCTACTGGTAATGACTTCATGTGGATGTTGAAAAGCCTGGGCGAGATGATAGAACCTTGAGGGACCCCTGCTTTTGTGGAGTATGGTTTGGACGAGAAAGGTGGGGTATGGATGACATTAGTTCTGTTTCGAAGGTAGTACGCTATCCAGTCTAAAGCAGTTTCCTCTATGCCGGCTTCATAGAGTCTTTGTTTCAGAGTGTCATGGTCAACTGCGTCAAAGGCAGCTAAGAGGTCCAAGAGGAGTAGCGCAGCAACCCCGTTGCGGTCAACTGTATTCTTTAGGTCATCCTAGATGGCAAGGAGGGCAGATTCAGTGTCTCTTCCCGGACGGAATCCTGTTTGGAAGTCTGAAAGTATGTCATTCTCTTCAATGAATTGTGACATCTGGGCGAACGCTGCTCTTTCTATCAGTTTGCCCAGGAACGGTCCATTTGTAATGGGTCTGTAGTTGTCAGGGTTCAGCAGGTCCAAGTTTGTTTTCTTCAGTAAAGGGCATATGTATGACTTTTTGAGTTCTTCTGGAAATATTCCAGTAGTTAAGGAATTGTTGATGATTCTTCTTACTGGAGTGGCAGCAGAGGTTGTTAAAAGAATTGTCTTGAAAGTTTGTGGCGGACAGGGGTCAGAAGGGCTGCCGACAGGCCTGCTTGCTTTGACCAGGTCCATAAATTCATCGTGTGAGATGTGTTGGAAGGAACGGAGAGGCTTGATTAGAGCATTCTTGGATTGTTGTTTTGTACAAGTGTTAGTGCTGGTGCTTTGTTTCTGTTTTAAGTACGATTCCAATGTGTCTACTTTGTCCGTGTAATGATTTGCCAGTTTGTCTGTGTTGGAAATGGGATCCCTGGCTGGCCAGGGCTTTCGCCAAAGTCAGTCAGAGACCACCACACCCAAGTCAGGGCAAGGGAGTTACACGTCAAGATAACCCCTACTCGCCCTCTAGGTAACGTGGCGCGAGCAGCAAGGCTAAACTTGGAGGCGATGTAAGTTAAGTATTTGCGCACGCACCCCAGCAATCACTGGTAACAGGACCTCACTAGCACCACCTGTACTAGGGAGAAAACAACCACCTACACATCACAATACCTGTAGGGGTGTAAAAACAAAACACATGATGCATTAACATTCAGAGGTGTAGCAATGACATTGCGCAAAACTTAAATCAGTCACCACCTGTGACAGTCCCTGTGTCCCAATGTCAGGGCCTAAACGTAGCAGTTGCCCACAAAGTGCTGGGCAACTGGTGCAGGGAAAGTTAGGGCAACGTTGGAGCCTCTCTGGGCTCAAGAACCACCACTGTGGCACTGCGGAGCCTCTCTGGGCTCCTGGACAAGAAATGGCACCCTCAGAGCCTCTCTGGGCTCGCAGAACGACTGTGGGCGCAAGAGCCTCTCTAGGCTCGATGACAACGGACTCTGCCTCACTAGGCAGGGGGGTCCCTCACGGGGGACCCAGGCACAACTGGGGAGCCTCTCGGGGCTCAAAGAACAATGGCCACGTTGGAGTCCCTCTCGGGGGACTCGGAGCAAGGACAAACTGGCCTCGAGCCTCTCAGGGCTCGCGAAACAAGGGTGCCGGCAATCGAGCCTCGCAAGGCTCGCAAACAGGAAATGCCCCCAAGAGCCTCTCAGGCTCTAAACACAAGGGCGCGAGGTTGCGCTGCTGAGGGGGCAGGGGGGGGGGGGCGGACACCGACAATGTGTCCCGGCGCCCCTCCCTTCGCTTCTGGCAACACTCACCGGCTCTGGCCTCCAGCGGAGGCGGGTCTCTCCCTCTGGTCCCGGGGCTCTCCTCTCCACTCGGGGAGCCTCGGGGATCCGGCCGGCAGCTTCTCTCTTCCCGGCTCGGCTACGGAGGCGGGACTTCCGGTCGGCCTCTCCTGGGCCGCGCTGGGATTGGCTGGCCGCCTCACCACTTCCGGGTCGCCGCGGGCAGCGCGGCGGCTCGCTTTTAGGCAGGCAGGCGGGCTCCCATGTGATCCGAGGAGTGGGCTCCCTCGTGGATCAAAAAAACGGGCAAAACAACGCGGCAATGAGCGGGGTGGCACCCGCGCCGCCAAATCGCCACACGGGGCGATCAGATGCCGGGTGGGCACCGGCGGTGCACACCAAGCGCTAGCAGCGCTAGCAACGAAGGGCAGGCGCTCCCAAGCGCCTCCAGGACAAAATACAGCGCTCACAGCGCTAGGGGAAAAATCAAGCGCTTTCAAGCGCTAGGCAGGCGATTCCAGTGCTCCCCAGCTCTGAAGGGCAGAGAGCAGCGCTCTCAGGCTGCAGGCAAGGAGTCCTCAGTGCTCCCCAGCACTGGAGGACAGGACAAGGCTCCAGCAGGGGCTGGAGGCAGGCAGGGGGGCAAGGCTGGGCCAGAGCCAGCACACTGGGTCTCCAGGCAGAGAGACACCCCAAGTGGCGGTCCTCCTGGCCCCAGCAGCAGCAACAGCCCCCTCTGGCAGGATCCAAAAGTAGAACAACTTCAGTGGGGACACAGCCCCTTCTTATACTGTAAATCCTTTGTCTAAGGGTGCAGGGTGGGGGAGAAACCAGTCGCAGCTGGTTCTGGAGCACTCTTGATGGCCCAACCACCCATTTCATTCACTGGGGAGGCTAGGGTCGTTAGACACACCACAGGGGGGCGGAGCCAGCATTGTGTGGGGAAAACCCAGCCCATCCAGGACACAGGTACACTCCTCCCACACATCACTCATGCTAATCTCCCACTCACCACCGGGCAGACCCATCCAGACTTCCTGGAGCCTGGCATGCCAGCCAGCTCCAGCCAATCACGCTCCAGCACCTTCACTGCACACATATCTCAATGTCCAGAAGTAGCACTTCCCTTCTAGACACATACATGCCGCAGACACCATCTCGCAGCATTCACTCTCACGAGTTTACACATACTAAACTCGAGCCTGCACTCCCCACGCATCAGGAACTACCAGGGACACACACATTCCCCATGCATTCCTATGGGAGGGCAGGCCAGCCATACTACATGCACGCACTTTCACTCTGGGACTCAGGGGAAAGTGCGCAGAGACCCAAAAATAACTGACACAGGGTCACACATAAGGCAAAAAGTTCATGGGGGAGCCAGCCCTGCGGGCCAAGTCCAACAGTCTGTGAAATCTTGAGTAACAGGATGAGTTTCTTTTAGGCAATTTGGTTTGCGAAATTCATTGAGTATTTTATAGAATTCTTTATTTATACATTTAGCGTTTTGAATTCTGTCTGAATAGTATCTTTTCTTAGCTTTTTTGATAGCAGACTTGTATAATCTGTTAATTTTCTGCAGGTGAAGTTTGTCTTGTTTGGCGTTTGTTTTGAGCCAGGTACGTTACAGCTTTCTAATTTGTTGTTTTATGTATTTTATTCCTATGTTTTTCCAAGGCACTTTTTTCTTTTGTTCTGTTGTGTGGTTTTGAGTGGTATCAGGATGTCAAAAGCTTCCTGTAGCCACTCATATAGATTTTGAACAGAATTTATGCTTTCGATATTTGTACTGGATGTTAGTTGTGTTTCCAAGTGTTCCAAATTGAGTTTGTTCCACGGCCGATAAGTGGATTGATGTAGGGTAGTTTTAGGTGAGTCGCTTAGCGTTGCTTTATGATGGAAGGCAAGCAAGTGGTGGTCTGACCATGTGACTGGAGTTATAGTTTGGAAGGTAATTAGTTCAGTATTAGCAAAACTGACATCTAGGATATGTCCAGCGGTGTGTGTCAGATTGTGGACAATCTGATGCAGGTTCAATGCGTCTAGGCCGGTGATTATAGTTTTTGGATGGGTCATATTGGGTTTATCAAACCAAATATTAAGGTCACGCAGAACGCATAGGTTGGAGTGTATTGCTATCAGGTTTGAAACTGTGTCTAGAAGTGCGTCTGGGAATGTTGCCTTGCTAGGTGGAGGTCTGTAAAGGAGAAGGAAGTTACAGGAGGAACACGGTGTTGGATTGCATCTTGTAAGAAGAGCCTCACAATTCTTTATGGAGATGTTGTCAATTTTAGTGATATGCATTGTTTGCCTAAATACAACAGCTAGACCACCTCCTTTTTTGGCTATACGATTTTGGGTGATTATTTGATAGCCTAGAGGAATGGCTTCATGTAGGACTGGAGCCATTTCTTCTCCCAACCATGATTTGGTTATGAATAGTATGTCTGGTTTTTCATCGGTGAGAAGGTCGTAGATGTGATGCTTGTTTTTAGAGAGGGATCGAGCATTTATTTGTAGACAGTTTAGTGAGTGGCCTTTGTTGATAGTGGGACTTTGTTTGGTAGAAGAGTGATCAGTATTGTGTGGGTTTTTAGCAGGTGTGTTTTTAGTGCTGGTATTAGCTGTATTAGGATAGCAATCGTGTAGCTGTTCTGTATCATGTTCCTCATCCAGCATGCTAAGAAGGCATTTTGATGGATCTGCATGTGTATGTGTTGGAGATGGTGTTTGAGAGTGAGTTGGAGTGCTGTGTTGCTTTTGTGGTGTAAAATTGTTGTGAAGTAGACATGGGGAAGCAAAGTTGTGACATGTGGCATGTTGTTATATTTTTTGTGTGTGTTTAAGGCGGAAGGTGTATGAGTCAGAGGAGAAGGTGCAGCATGTGGGTCATGTAGTAATGTTCTAAATTGTCCAATGGATGAGAGGCGGTTAGAAGAGAGGTGCTGTATTGCTGTATCTGTGTTAGGTGTGGTGGAAGAGTGAAAGCTTGGCATTGGAGTTTGTTCCTTTGTGTGGTTTGAAAGGTGGGTATATGTTTGTATTTTGTGATGGTAAGTATTATGAGGTGTTGCGCTTTGAAGATCTTGTTTTGCTGGTGTGTGTGATATATCTGCTTTTGAGGAGTAGTGAAAAAGGGTGCTGATGTATATGTTTCATGCAATGGATTTGGTTGTGTAGTATTGTTTGTGAGAGGAGGATGTGACGTAGAGGGGGTGGTGATGTGTTTATGAGTAGAGTGTATGTTGTGTGTAGGAGGTAATGAAGTAGAGGTGAGAGTGTTTATCTTAGACGGGTTTGTTGCAAGAGTTACAAAGTGTGGTGGTTTGCAGTGTGTGTTGTGTGTTAGTGTTATTATGGTAGAAGGGAGAGGAGGGTGTTTGTTGGACAACTGATGGAAGGATGATTATATGTTTGTTAGTGATAAAAGGTGGTCTGTTAGGTGTAATTACAGCAGGGAGAGTGTGTCTGAATGGGATGTAGTTATGTATGGTGTTGATTGGCGTTGTGTTAGTGATGAGTGTATTGGTTAGTGGTATAGGATAGAGTTGTGTACTGTTTGTAGGTGATGGTGGATATGTGTGGTAGTTGGGATAGTAGGGTGTGTAGATGTGGTTTGGTTGGGTTTCTAGTGCAGGCTGGTACATTAATCTGTGCATAGTGTTGTGCGTGGAGTACATTTGGTGTGAGTGTGTTGCTCTGTTTGTGGATGTGGCTGGTGTGGGCTTGGTATTGCTAAATGAGAAAAAGGGCAGCATTTCTGACCCTAGTCCCGACCAGTCTCCAACAGACTCAAACAGGAAACTGCCCTTGTCCTCTCTGCCCTTAACAAGCTCAAACAGGAAACTGCCCTTGTCCTCTCTGCCCTTAGCATCGACACCTGGGCTGAGACGCCCTAAGCCTGGCCTTTTTTATAGTCCTAATAATCAGGTGACCCCTTCAGCCAATGGGAACCCTAGCCCTAACACTATCCAATCACAACACTAGCCCTAAAATCTAGAACCAATAGGAGACCAGGACCTTACAGCCAATCTTAGCCCTCGTCCAAGCACCCAATGAGTTCAAAAACCCTGATCTCTACGTCCAATAAAGGCCCTAGCCCTACCAGTAGTTCCAAAACAAGTCCATGCAACCAATGGCACAGATAGCCCTAGTCTCTACTTCCAATAGAAAGCCTAACCCTACTCTAAGTCCCACACCTAGTCCAGCAACCAATCACACCAGAAGCCCTAATCGCTACTTCCAAATAAAGATCCAACCCTAGCCCTAGTTCCACCTTACTACCAATAACATAGGATGCCCTAGTCCCTACTTCCAATAGAAATCCTAACCCTAGCCCTAGTCCCAACCCTACAATGATTGAATCACAGACCCAGAAACCAATCAGAACCCTCAAATACCCAACCAATGAGGACATTAACCCTAATCCAATAGAAACACCAGATACAACCACCTATCAGTGTAGACATGTACCAACCACTAGCAGACCATATATGGTCCCAGCGACCTCAGACAAGGTTTGCTGGCCAGGGAATTGGAAGCTGCTTCTCCTGTTCAGAATCTCCTAGGAGACAGACAGGCTCAATCCACACTTTGAACTTCAACAGGTAAGGGCCTCACTAACTTTAAATCTAACAATACTGTTTGAATAAAACTTGACTCCCCCTGCTGGCCAAAAAACGAAGTGCACAGGCCCTAGTAAAACACAGTTTAAACTGCTCACAGAAGCACCCTCTGATGTAGAAAAATCCCTGTTGCTGGGGGGAGGCAGGGGGCTGGTTTCACTGGCTTGTGAACACAGAAATGTGGCTGGGAGTGCACTGTTTTAACATACAGGTCTTAGCACAGAGCAAAGGAGAAATTTGGAGGGAAAACAGAATTGTCACCAAGGAATGAGAGGGACAAACTACAGAGGTTGAACTGCAAATCCCACAATTCCCTAAATACATCTAGGCTGTTAACAGCATTAGCAGAAAAAAAAGATACGACTTACCTGCATGACGAGATTTCCGGTCGGGGTGACTGACAGGTAGAATGAAGAGAGAGGAGGGGAGCTGATTGGGAGAAGCAAGTAAGAATAGTGAGAGAGGTGGTTGCAGAGGTGAGAGCGATAGGTGGACGGGGGACCGCGGGCCGATGGGTGAGTAAACGGACTGAGGGATGAAAAGCGGACAAGTTACTACTTGAGGGGAAATGAGCGGTTGGAAAGTGTTATGGGGTGGGGGGGAGGAGTGGAGCGGGCGAAGGATGTGTGGGAGAGTAGATGAAGCCAGGGTGGAACGGTAGAGCATGGCTGACAGTGGTGAAAGGGGGAGACGTGCAAGAATGTTGTGATGGACGGAGGGGGAGGAAGGGTAAAAGTGTGAGCGGCTTAGGCAGGACGAAGGGCTGAAGTGTGTGGGGAATGCTCTTGTACCGGTATTGGTGCCTGCTGCAGAAGGCCTCGCCCGTCCATGGAATGAGACGTCTCCCCGAGCACCTATTAACCGGGCAGCACGGCCCCCGCCGGTCCTCGTAAAAGCTGAGAATGCCTTGCTGCACGCGCGGCCCTGCTGACGAGCTTACCAAAGCCATTGCAGTCAATGGCTGTGACCGCGCGCTTTAGGAGACACGTGCTGTGAAAGTAAAAGTGTGGGAGAGCGCGAGAAGAGACTCGCGCGTTCACAGCGCATGTCTCCTAAAGCGCGCACATTCACAGCGCGTGTCTCCCAAAGTGCGTGGTCACAGTCATTGATTGCAATGGGTTTATTAAGCTTGTGCACCTCTCCTGTCCCACTTCGCTACCTACATGGCGACAATAAGTCTCGCTGGCGACACCAGCGAGACCTAACAACAGTTGCATCAAAATACATTCAAGGATTTTCTCACTATTCTAATATGGAGTTCTAGTGTTCACAACATCTGTTCTCAGTACATGAAAGGATGCATAGTATGTTATTCAGTCTGGGACAGTTGCTCTGTGCTTAGGAAATTACACTCTATTCTGCAGGTACAGGGAATTATTTTCTCAGCTAGTGAAATCAAAGTGTCTTTATTCTAACACAGAATAAACAATAATCCGACTCACGTGTGATACAGCAACATCATGCCAAATATGGAAATTGCCCACACTAAAGAAAGCATGGATTCTTACATTCTAAACAATGACATTTCAAGATTTTAATCAACCCACGTTATCAACTGTAACATAGGTAATCCCAAAAGGACAGCTACTGAAACTCTTGTGACCCACTGGTTTCTCCAGCCTCTTCGGTTCAGGTTAGCAAGCGGCTCAAATGACAAGGCCCACGCTTTGAGTAGTTCATGGGATCACGTGAGATGCAGTAAGTGCAACATCAAACAAATCAAGGGATGTACAGCCTAAGTGTTGTACTAAAAACACAACGCAGCCCCAAAGACATAAGACATATAATAATGCGAACAAACCAAGGCTGAATGCATCTACACACTTAATAGTACAAGAGTCAAAAATGCGAAAAATAGAACCATGTGTAATAATGGGGAAAATGTGACCTTCTCCATCATTAATGGAAGTTTTTCATTACCAAAACCTCAGTGTTCTGTTCAGGGTACTAAAGTCTATCTGTACTGTATTGAAACACTTTTGCGCCGGTGGGATTTATTTGTGATCAGACATTGACCTAGAGCAAGAGGGAGAAAAACACAAAAGGGGGAAAGAAAGAGGACGAGAAAAAAGGGAGAATCGTAACGAAGGGAGAAAGCATGGATAAAAAAAGAACCTGCATTAGTGAAATAAAGGAGCAGGGAGTGTTTGGTAGTGAATTAAAGTGTCATGAGGTGGAATCAAGACTACACAGCCTTCTTATTAATCACCCCGACTTTCGATAGCGCTGGCCGAAGGCTTCTGAGCACAAATTTGGGCCACCCCACTTGTTCTTTTACAAACTGGGCACTGTGCTTACTACTCCTATGTCAGGCTACACCACAGACAAGTATTTGAGTGGCAGTATCTCATAGCTCAGCCCTTAAAGGAATGAAATGGGGCTTTAACTTCAGAAGCAGGCATATAGCACCATGTGGCTTCCACTTCCCTGGGAGGAACTGGGGAAGGTGGTGGCAAGGTACAGCATCCACTTCAGGACATGGCACTGTAGCTTCTAGGCACCTTCTCAGAGGATTATTAGCGCTTGTCCACGCACTCTGATGTCAGGGCTCAGATGAAGCAATGCTCAGATGGCACAGCTGAGCTCTCAGGCACGCTACGCATACTCTGTGCGTTAAATTCACGTTTTTTTCACTACCTTTCTCCAGCAGGAGGTCTCTTGGCACTAAAGACAGAACATAATAACAGCCAACCAGTCAGGGCCATTAAATTGCTATTGAATAACACAGGCAATAAAGCTTTTCTGAAAGTATGCGGGCCGTTAGTTTTACTCCCCGACAAGGGGAGAGCATTGCCTAACCTAGCTACAAGAACAGACAATGTCTGCGATATGGGCATGCATTTCTGAGCCTTCAGGACCATAACTGGACAATTAGCTATTGGCTTTGGCAATGTTTTGTAACCATGCTGTACACCAGCACGGATGCTTTTCAGTGTGGATACAACTGATTTTAGAAAGAGGTACGATGCCTTCCAGGTCTAATGCACTTTTTTTTAAAGTGCATTAGCGCTGGATGCATCATAGTCCCTTTTTTAATTATTATTTTTAGCCATGCGGCACAACAGCCATGATGCTGAAAAGCATGGCTACAAATCATCGCCAAAGTCAGCAATGTCCATGCTGTCCAGTATGAAGAAAAGGCAATAGCAGAGCCAATGGTCCCAAAGGCGAGACCTATTGTCTTTGCCAATGCTTTGAAGGTCTCAGCAAAACACCCCTATGATGCTCACCAAATCAGTTAATCTCCCAATATGAGAAAAAGAAAAAAAAGATGGCATTTGGGATAAAATCCTATCACATAAAGAAAGATATTGCACCCAAGTCCATGTCTTAGTGAAAATACATTTGGAAGCAGATAACATCTGTTGTCACAATAAAAGAAGATCATATCTGGTCTCACAATAAGCATCCATTTTGGCACCTATATATATACATATATTTTTTTGTATGGTTTCTTCTGTCTGCCAATAAAAGATTTTTTTTAAGTAAAAAAAAAAGGGTTTCTTTGAAGTGTGTGTGGCATAGTAAAACAGGACTGTAAATTGCAAGAGGTTCAACAAGAACTACAGAGAGGAAGAAAAATAAAAGTAGAGTCTCAATCAGAGCATGATCAGCGGAAGTACAGCAATCAGTACTTGGTCCATGCTCCAGATGAAAGAAGAGAATATGAAGCCAACAAGTGCTGGCCAATTCGAAGGCAGCAAATAAGTGTGACAATTAAGCCAACAAATGTTAAGCAAAGAACTGGCTGCAAGCCCCTTGTTGTATGCAATATCTATTGCAAGTGAGAGCACATGCAGCGCATGCCCTGTCTCAGGCAAGACCAGAAAAAATGACTACTCTCCTGACTGGGAAGTGAGTGCTGGGAGCAAACCCTGGGAACACACATCCATGGTCCCAGTATTTAAATTGGAGCTGCACCTGCACTGTCTGCAGCATTTAGCAGCTCTAGTGGCCTGAAGCTGGTGTCCTGAAGTAAACACAAATATGTGCTGTTAGCAGAGTCCATCTTTGAGATAACCACTGCAAGACCTCCTGGCCCCTGTGAGGGAATCTCAATAGTGGAAATTCCTCCTGATGGTGTGGAGGTGTGCTAGGATGGAATGTCTCTTGCATGGCTCTGGAATGAGTGCTACCTGCCCTGTCATTTTCCTTTTATAGTCTCTATGGAGTGTGCTTTATGCCCAAGTGATCCCTACAACTGTGGCACTCGTTCAAATGGACAGAGATCAAAGAGCAATGGTCTGAAGTTGAGGGAGCACTCATTAGTGCACCTTTTTTATGTTTTGCCTACAGTGCCCATGAGCTGTCAGCGATAAGTATTGTTTAAAAAATAAAAGCTTCAAAATGGGCTTAGAACCCACATCACTCCTGTTTACCTGCTTCTTATTGTCACGCCTCTTGCTTCCTCCTGGCTCACCTCCTCCTGCATTCTTTATGGGTCTTCTGTCCGTGTCGTGGAGCTTGGACCTCTCACAGCTTTCTGAGTGCAGTAAGTGTCCTTCCATTGGTCACATGCTGTTCCAGGTACTTTAAAAAAAGTTTGTGCAAAACACTCGATGAGAGTGCATGGCACTGTACTGCCTTCCCCACCTCCCGCCGTTCTCCCACTCAATGTCTGTTGTTGTTTCTCCCTCCCCTGCAGCTAACTTGTGTTGCTTCTTTAAACTCACTGACCAAACACAAAATCTGCGGGTCTCGTAAAGAGCACAGACAGTACACATAGCCCAGCAACAGGGAAAGGAGACAAACTATGGAAGTCCTATTTAACAGGACGGAATCCTATCACCCACCGAAGTGGCATGCTTCATCATCTGGGATCTCCTCTTGGCTGCAAGCCTAGTGCAGCCAAGGAGCTCCAACTCCTTTCACGTGTATGGAAGAGCTCTCAGATGTTTTAATGTAATCCAGTGGCTAGATCTCCTAACATCAATGGAGCATGAAACAAGTGTGAGTGGTAATGCCCGTCCAGGGTCGAGAATGCGGATCTTTCTTTGGCCCCCTCGGTTAGGGTGATCTGCCAGTACCCTGACGTTAAATCGAACGTACTCAGGAATCTGGCCGCTCCCAACCGGTCGATGAGCTCATCGGTCCAGGGGATGGGGTGTACCTCAGTCCGCATGACGGCACTGAGCCCCCAATAGTCCACGCAGAACCGCAGTTCCGGGGCGGCACCGGGCGCCGTTGCTTTCGTGACCAAGACGACGGGGCTGGCCCAGGGACTGCTGGATGGCTCAACCACCCCTAACGCCAATATCTTCGAGACCTCCTCTTTGCTGCTGGATTTACCGGTCAGCCAACCGGTAAATCTTATGTTTCACTGGGGGGCTGTCACCGGTATCCGCGTCGTGGGTACACCAGTGAGTAACACCTGGGGTCAAGGGGAACAGGGGGGGAAACTGCTCCAACAACTGGCGACACTCGCTCTGTTGCTCCGCGGTCAGGGCCGGGGAGAAGGTCACACCATCCACCGATCCATCCCCCTCTTGGGTGGACAGGAGGTCCGGGAGAGGCTCACTCTCCGCTTCCTCCCCGTCATCTGTCGCCAAGAGCATGCTCACTTCGGACCTCTCGAAGTGGGGTTTGAGGCGGTTCATGTGGAGGACCCGAAACGGGTTCCGAGGAGCCTGCATATCCACCAGGTAGGTGACCATACTTTTTCGCTCCACCACCTCAAAGGGCCCCGTCCACTTGTCCTGCAAGGCACAAGGTTCCACAGGGGCCATAACCTACACTTTCTGTGTAGGTTAAAACTCTACCAGAGTGGCATTCTGGTCATACCACTTCCTCATTTCTTCCTGGCTGGCCTCGAGGTTGGCCTGAGCGAGTTTCCTGAAGCAGGCCATTTGGTTGCGGAAGGCCAGCATGTAGCTGAACACATCCTGAGGTGTCTTCTTGGGAGCGGCCTCCCAGCCCTCCTTCGCCAAGCTGAGAGGTCCTCGCACGGGGTGACCGTACAACAGCTCAAAAGGGCTGAACTCGAGAGACTTCTGGGGTACCTCCCTGTACGCAATGAGCAGGCATGGTAAGAGGTCGTCCCACTTATGCCTCATAGGTTCAGTGAGACCCTTGATCATGCCCTTTAAGTTCTGGTTGAACCTTTCCACTAGACCGTTACCGAGAGGGTGGTAGGGAGTGGTGAACTTGTACGTAACACCACACTCCTTCCACAGGGATGTCATATACTTCAATATGAAATTGGTCCCCCTGTTGGAAACCACCTCCCTGGGGAACTCCACGCAGGAAAAGCTCCCCAACGCCTGGCCCACCACTGGCGCCGTTGTTGTCCTGAGAGGGATTACCTCTCAGGACACAGGGTAATGTGACTGGCATCTATATAAGTGGTCGTGTTTTGGGGATTCTATTGTCTCCCCAACGAATTCAATGTGGTTGTGGTCAACATGATTCTGCCTAGTGGCCCTGTGGGGTCCTCTGCATTCATCAGGAACTAAGGAAAAAATTGGCGGGCTACACTCTTACCAGACTATGGTGAAAGAGTTCCCACTGTATGGGGTGAGAGATCACACTCCACTGAAAAACGGCTCGATTCTAAAGCCCTAATGCTGGAACAAGGTGCCCCATAGGAGGGTAAGTGCAGCGGAACCCTTTGGTCGAGTGTTCCATGGTATGTCCTCCAGGTTTTCACCTATGTGTGCTCTCCTTCCCTCCTTAGGTGCTGATGAATGCCAGTTACATTAAAATTAACTTGACATCTATAATGGCCTTTTAACTCAATTTTTGTAGGTAAGGGCCCCCACTTAGTTTAGAAGTGCATTCCTGTTGTCAGGTGTATGCCCGCCTTCTAACAAACCAAGGTTTTCGAGGGCGAGGACTGGTCAATGATGAAGCATGACACCAAGTGGTGTGTGAGACCAGTCCTTCGTTTTTTGTGAGATTGCTGCACTCACATTATAAAACACTGTAGCATCTAGGACATCCAGCTGGGAGCGGCCCGATTTGTGATTAATAGTTTATGTCGGGGGCTGTTGGCTCCCAGTACCCCGTGCCTCTGGTTCCATTACCTCAGATCTCCTCTGGGCCTTATTGTTACACCCCCTTCTTGCTGCCAATGGGTCAACTCAGACATGTCTCCCAGCTCGGCTACCTGCTCCCCGGTAGGCACTGGGGTGTCCCCCTCGAGGTCCGTCTCCTCCCGGGACGTGCCAACCTCCGGGGCGGTTTCCCGCGCCCCTTTCCCTTTCTTTTGGCAGGGACCTGGGTGACTGTCTCAGGCTCCGGTTCTCTCTGATTACCCTCTGAGGCCGCCATTGACCGAGTGGACAAGCATGCCCACTCTGGCAACCCCAACATCTCCAAGTGGGACCTGAGCTCAACAATCCTTCCATAAGGACTGCTCCAGGTCGTTACCAAGCAGACAATCGACAGGCATGGAAGGGCTTACAACTACCCTCGAAGGACCTGAGACCCCCCCCACTCGAAGGGAACCTGCGCCACTAGACACTGGCGCTCTGAATTGTCGACTGCGATCACCTGGTGGAATGCCCCAGGGACTACCTGCGTCTCAGGGACTAGGTGACACTGAACTGAGGTCACACTGGCTCCAGTATCCCTGAGAGCCTCTACCCTTTTCATGTTGATGGTCACCCAGCTGTTGTATTTCTTTGTGTTAGGGGCACCTGGGCTACTGGGACCATCTCACTGTCTCCTAGTAAGACGAGGGTCATTTCTGCGGGGTCCCCACCCTCCTGTTGGGACTCCTCCTCCTCCCAAGCGCTACGCTGGCCAACACTTTGGACTTGCCACCGGTGGGTGGCTGTGTCCCCTTTGGGCACCTGGGGTCTCCCTTCATGTGCCCCACCTGGTCACATGCAAAACACTTGCTGGGGCCAGTCTCGGCAGACTTTCCTGTCGAGGCCCCTTGCTTCTTATCTCCGGGGGGATGGGAACCTTTACCCTGGGTCTTATTTTGTGGCGCTTTCGAGAACTCCTGTGTTTTACCCTTTTCCCCCCCACTTTTCGGCTGGGGGCCTTGCCCACCTTTGGCTGAGTCTCCCCCAAAAACTTTCTTGTGGACCCTGGTACTCACCCTGTGGTCCGCCTCCATAGCAAGCTTCCTGGGGTCAGTCAGCTTACTATCTACTAGGTGCTGGACATAGACTGGACAGGTGCTCCCACGCAATCAAATTGTATAGACCCTTAAAATCTGTCACATTGCTGCCCTTTACCCAACCATCTATCGATCGACAAAATCCATCCACACATTCCAGCCGGTTTGCAGCCATTATCCCGCATTTTTTATCATGTGTTGGCATCAGATTTCTTCCAGGACCTAAACTGCTCCCTGTACTTTTCAGGGGTGAGACCATACCCAGTGAGAAGGGGTTCCTTCATATCAGCATAGGTGAGGTTAGGCCCCTTGCGCAAAGCTGTCACAGTATCCCTGACTTCCTCTGGAAACGGAGACCAAAATCCTGCTCCCCAATTCTCCAATTCATGTGTATCGCTGCCTCTTAACCCTGAAACCACCTCTGTATGCCATCCCCCTTCTTAAACTCTAAGCTCATGTTTTTCTGGATGTGTACGATTCGGTCTGTCTGTCTTGACGAGTTGCTGCCACCATCTGAGCTGGTTCTTTTCTCTCGATCCAGTTCTTCATCCTAACTTCATGTTCCAGTACCATTCTCTTCTCCTTCATGACCAATCTAATCTTTTCTAGCTCCGTGGCGGCTCTCTTTGCTTTCCACCTGTCCTTCAGCTCCTCTGGGGACAGGCCACTGCTGCATGGTCGGAAGGGATCCCCCCTCCCAAAAGCACATCCATCCTAGGACTAGGCTCCCCCGTCTCTCCACTAAGGTCACCAGATTGCCCACTTGCGTCTCTGGCTGCTACCCAGGCCCTCAGCACCTTTTGTAGCTCGTCCTTCCTAGTGATGCCTCTGACTTGGACTTTTAGGTTTTTGCACACAGACTTCAATTATCTCACAGTGTAGAGCTCCAACCTATCCTCCTTAAAGGCAATGTCCATGGATGCAATGGATGATGCTATTGATTCCGGCATGATGAAGCAGCAAGTTCACCTGGCAAGATCACAAAATTCGGCCAAAAAGAAAATGGGTCAGTATGTGGCACGTAATGGTCTGCAATATGGCAGTAGTGCCCACCAATCACTGTAAGTCAAGAGCAAACGCAAGTCAGATTCTCACCGCTGACAACCAATGTTAGAAATTGGATTTTTGGTAGGCTAGGGCGCGGGCCAAAGTCAGACAAAAACCCCCACTCTAGTCAGGATAAGGGAGTTACACGACTAAAATAACCCCTGCTCACCCTCTTGGTACCTTGGCACGAGCAGCCAGGCTTATCTTAGAGGCCGTGTGTAAAGCATTTGTACATAACCAACAGTAAAACAGTGTACGCACCTGTAAGGCTGTCCGAGTGTTTAGTGAAATAAGGGATGGGGTCGTTGTAACTTTTGTTATAAAGTACCTCTTTATTTCAAGACTTCTTTTGGGTCTGCCTTGTAAGTATGTACAGGCAAAATAGGGAACAAGTAAGACAAACAAAAAAGGATGAGAGGTGGGTGGGGTTTGTCAGAGCGGAGCGTCTACTTATCTTCCTGGGTTTTCTGGATCTGCTTCTCCCCCTCGTCAGGCTCCACGGAAGGGCAGAGGTGAAAAGAAAGAATGGGACCGGGTTAATCAAACCTGTACTAATGGAGGGCTAAAGTGCTACCGTCACCATACGTAGTGTGCAGGGGAAAGGGGAGGGTGTGCGGGAAGGGAGGCCGGCAATGTCAGTGTTTACCCCTTGTCACCCCACCCACCCCACCAGAATGCTCCCCGTAGTGGCACTTGCCTTGGGCCACAACCCGTCAACAGGGTCGCGGCGTCCGGACCGGGGGAGTCCTCTCCCCTCCTTGGGCCGCCGGGTTTGTGCGTCTTGTAGGCTCTTAGGTGGTTCTCCTCTGGGCTTCGCTCCCTCCGCGGCGCCCCTCCTGCAGGCACGTCCAGCAGCTGATCTCCTCCTCCGGTCGGTTCCTCCAGCAGCTGGTCTCCTCCTCCTCCGCTCGGCTCCTCCGGCAGCTGGTCTCCTCCTCCGCTCGTCTCCTCTGGCAGCTGGTCTCCTCCTCCGCTCGTCTCCTCGTCTCCCGCACGTCCGTACAACTCCGCCACCTTTCTGCCATTGGTGTTCTGTTTTTATCGGTCGTTTGCCGATTCTGTGCATCGACGTCACCATACAGAGCTAGACGGCTGGCAACTTCCGGTCTGGTTTGGACTTCTTCTCCCGTTTTTCTCCACTTCCGGTTGTCGACTTCCCGGTCCTTCTCACAGCACCACAAAAAGACACCACACCAGTTTATAAAAATATCCAATATTTTTATAAAATTAAAACAACACCTAAAACAATTAAAATCCACAATACTATACTTAAAAGTTCACAGTTCAAAAATAAGTTGAATAAAAAGAGTTCCTTGTGTGTATAGGTCCATACGGGCTTCCACAGCATTGTGAGCACACAAATCCAAAAACAGTTCTAGCTGACTGCGGGGTCGCAGGCCAACTACGGTGTCGGGAAGATCCGAAAACAATACCTTTCAGAGATGCAGATATCCGGCCCTTGAAGTCACTCGCGTTGCAGATCTAGCTCCTTTCTGATGGGGTCCGGAGCGCTGGCGCCAACAGGCGTCCGGTGCTGCAGTGTGAAGCGCAGTGGTGCGGCGTGCGGTGCCCCCAGGTCACAGGGCCGGCTCGGTGGCGGCATCAGAGGGCGCATCAGTGAGACTATAGTCGCTGTGCGAGATGGAAGTGGTGCTCGTCACGGTGTTAGCAGGTCATGGTGCAAGCAGCGGCGTTGTCGTTGCTAAAGCGCTGTCGTTGGCTGATGAACTAGAGTCAATGACACCAGCGTTGGTTGGCCAAGGCTGCGGTGTGGGATGAGGGTGGTGCGTCGTGTAACTTGCGAGCGGTGCCCCCGAACCACGGTGCAAGCAGAGGCATCGATTTTGGCAGGAAGTGGCGGTGTCAGGAAGGCCACAGCGTCATCATATAGCGAGGCGGTGCAGAGTACGGGCTCACAGGTAGCGGTGCGAGCAGCGGCTCAGGGATGGCATCAGTAGGCGTCGTCGGTGAGACCAGGGTCTCGGTGCGGCGTGACGGTGGTGCCCTCTGCAGTGCCAAAGCTTAGGCGTGAAGCAAGGCAGAGAGGAGTGTGGTACCCACAGGTCGCGGTGCGAGCACCAGCTCGGTGATGGCGTCAGCAGGCGTCATCGGTGAGACCAGGGTTGCGTTGCGACGGTGTCCTCTGCTGTGCCTTCAGGACACGGGTTCGGCAGGGTCATCTGAGACATCGTCGAGTGGCGTTCTTCGGGTTGCAGCACAAAACACACAGTCCCCCGTGCTGCGGGTGAAAGAACCTGAAGTCTTTGCTATTCCTGAGACTTCATGAACAGGGGGCAAGCTCTACCTCAAGCCCTTGGAGAGTCCTACCAGTTCAGTTGCAGAAAGTCCATTCCAGGCCTTTCACTGCTCAAGACAGAAGCAACCACTGCAGGTCAGCCCAGCAAAGCAAAAACCATGGTTGATGGACAGAATGCAGAACAATGTCAAACATTCACCCCAGTACGGAGATCTGGGCCTAAATCCATCGTTTTTTTTGCACTCCACACCGCCCCAGTTCAGACATGGCCATATGCAAATCAGTCTGACCCTGTGCCTCATGGGAACAGTCCAGCCCGAACTGCCAAGCCATGCCTTCCCTGGACCGGAAACAAGCTTCCGAGGACCGGTTTCTGGCATTCCAGCCGTCATCAGCCCGGCTTGCTTGAACCCAGTGGTGTGGAGAGCATGGGACTCAAGTTCGGGCTGGACTGTTCCCATGAGGCACAGGGTCAGACTGATTTGCATATGGCCATGTCTGAACTGGGGTGGTGTGGAGTGCAAAAAAGCGATAGATTTGGGCCCAGATCTCTGTACTGGGGTGAATGTATGACATTGTTCTGCAGTCTGTCCATCAACTGTGGATTTTGCATTTGTCACCCCGAGTGGGATGGGTATGCTCAGACGTGAGTCCCTTGCACTCCACAACACTGGATTCAAGCAAGCCGGGCTGTAGACGTCTGGAATGCCAGAAACCGGTCCTCGGAAGCTTGTTTCCGGTCCAGGGAAGGCATGGCTTGGCAGTTCGGGCTGGACTGTTCCCATGAGTCACAGGGTCAGACTGATTTGCATATGGCCATGTCTGAACTGGGGTGGTGTGGAGTTCAAAAAAACGATGGATTTGGGCCCAGATCTCTGTACTGGGGTGAATGTATGACATTGTTCTGCATTCTGTCCATCAACTGTGGTTTTTGCCCGAGTGGGATGGGTATGCTCAGACGTGAGTCCCATGCACTCCACACCACTGGATTCAAGCAAGCCGGGCTGAAGACGGTTGGAATGCCAGAAACCAGTCCTCAGAAGCTTGTTTTCCGGTCCAGGGAAGGCATGGCTTGGTGAAAAGAATGCGAAGAAACAGTAGGAGGAGGCATAGGTTGTGTAGTGGGTGCAAACGTCACTTGAGAAGAGAATGTCACATATCCTATTAAAAACATAATTAAACTAAACAGCATTAACAAACATAATATTAAAAAACATTTTCTGCTCATCACTGTACATATTTTGCTCTTGAAGCTCATTCTTTCAACAGGTCTCTCCATCTCGAAAAACTCCATCCTCTAACCATGCTGTTCGCGGCGTTTGGGTGTTCCGTGCTAAGGAATGCGTCTGTCAGTCCAGGGAACGCCCTAAAACCAACCAGAACCGTCAACCTAATGTCTTCGGCTTGCACTCCCAAGTCTTTGCACCGCGACCTTACAGCTGAACCAGGATGGCGGTTCGAAAAACAAAAATCAAAATAGTTCCTCGGAGGAGAGAACACTTTTTCAAAAATCGCAAAGAAAATAATATTACTTTATTTGTCCCATGACTCTTGGTCGCAAATTATAATGGCCTTTGCCAGGCAATGTCTGATCACGGAACAAAAGTTCAGGTTCGGAAGTGTCCAAACGATCTGACGGAGGCATAGCTTCTTGCAGAAGATCGTCACTTTCTCGTTCGGTGTTCGTCCCAATCAAACGTGCATCCCTAAAAGGCAGAAAACGAGGCACGGTTTCAGTCTCAGAGTCAGAAATACCATTCTGGACCCACTGGTCGTAAGGCAGAGGCAAAGGGGCCCTCTTACAATGTACGCCGTGGATCCAGTTCTTTTTACCGCGCACTCGCACTGCTGATCGCGTGGACAGTAGCACCAAGTAGGGTCCAATCCAGCGGGCTGCTCGTTCTTAGTCCGCTGGAAGTTTTTCACGAAAACCCAGGATCCAGGTTCGATAGCATGTCTTGGATCTTCAGATGCTTGTGGCAATGTATCATGAACCTGTTGATGCAAAACACGCAATTTAGCCGTCAATTCGTAAAGGTAATCAAGCAACACAGGGTGTTCTATTTCACTAAATTTGGTCGGCCGCGGTACTCCCCATATATTTGCCGGGCAACCAAAAATTACTTTGTAGGGACTAAGTCCCATTCGTGAATGTACAGTCATTCTTATTGACAGAAGTGCTAATTGCAAAGCATCGGGCTATTGTAGACCGGAGCTGGCCTGAATCTTGGCCAGTTTCAGCTTAAGGGTGCCATTATAGCATTCTACCAAACCAGCTGATTGGGGGTGATTTGCAGCATGAAATTTCTGACTGATTCCTAAACCATCACACACTCTCTTCATCACTTGACCCACAAATTCACTCCCATTGTCACTCCAGACCATTCTCGGCAATCCATACCTAGGGAAAAATTCCTTAACAAGGGCTTTAGCTGTGGACAAGGCAGTGTTATCTTTCAGGGGGTATGCTTCTACCCATCTCGAAAAGGCACAAACAACCACGAGCACATACTTTAAGTTGTTGCACCTCTCCATGTGGATGAAATCTATCTGCAAAGCCTCGAACGGATACATCGAACGCGCAAAATGACCAGCTGGAGTTGGAGTTCCCTCACCAGGATTGTAAATCAGACAAACCATACAATTCTTAACCAGGTTCTCTGCACACTTAGGAATTCCTGCATTTTGCCATACTGGAGCTAACAACTTACAAATCCCTTTCACACTGATATGAGCCATTCCATGAGCCATCGTAACCACTGGAAGCACATACGCATCGGATAACAACCATCGCTGATGCTCTGACAACTCAACCCAACAACCATTCGGATTAAATTTACCCTTTCTTTCTCTCCATTCATTCAACTCTTTCTCTGTAGCTTCAGCTTGAATGGACTTCACGCTCTCTATCGTATCTTCACACATACTTCTATCCGGAACACATCTCGCCGGACCCGCAACATACATTCGACTCATCACATCTTTCGCCGTTTCTTTCGCAACTTCATCTGCAAACGCATTACCATGACCAACATCATCAGTAACTTTCTTATGCGCCCTGCATTTCACAATCGCAACTTGCAACAGCAAAGTAAGTGACTCAAGAAGTTCATTCACCAACTGACCATGCTGAATCTTAGTTCCATGCGAAGTCAGGAACCCACGCTCTTCCACAAACTTCCAAAACTATGAGCCACACCAAATGCATACTGGCTATCAGTGTACACAGCCACTCGTTTCTCTTTCGACAACACACACGCTCTTGTCAATGCAATCAACTCTGCTGCTTGCGCTGAATTATGTGGGATACGTGCAGCTTCAACAATCGTATGCAAAGTCGTAACAGCATATGCCGCAGTCGTATCACCATTCGGAAGCTTGAAACACGAACCATCAACCCATAAGGTACCATCACACTCTGGAAGAGGAGTGTCCCTTAGATCTATTCTCCCTTTTGTTTCTTCCTCTGTCCTAAGAAAGCAATCATGCTGTTCAGAAACATCTGTCTCAACTGAAATCGGCAACAACGTAGCTGGATTCAACGTGTTGCATCTCTTTATATGCACATGACTCGCTAAAAGTGTCAACTCGTAGCCTGACAACCGAGCACTAGTTAAGTGCTGTGTCTTTGTCCTATTCAACAAGGTATCCACTGCATGTGGAACCATCACAATCAACGTATTATCCATCACCAAACCAGCAGACTGTCGAATAGAGACAGCCGCTGCTGCTGTAGCTCTCAAACAACTCGGCAACGCACTAGCTACCGGATCCAAAGTCGACGAAAAATACGCACATGAACGTTGCTTATCGCCGAACTGCTGTTTCAAGACTGACAATGCACATCCCTCTCTCTCGTGGACATAGAGTGTAAAAGGCTTACTGTAGTCGGGAGTACCCAACACAGGAGCCGAACACAACGCATCACGCAATTCTGAAAAACTCTTCTGACATTCGTCAGTCCAAGGAAAAGGATTCGGAGTATCCTTAACAGTAAGAGCTATCAAAGGTTTCGCAAGAAGCGAAAAATTCGGAATCCACTGTCTACAATATGACGTAATACCCAGGAAAGCACGTACTTCTCTCTGTGTCGTTGGCACACTCATTGTCGCAATCGCTTGATTTCGTTCTGGGGTCAATCTTCTTCCCTCCTTCGATAAGAGGTGACCTAAGTAGGTTACTTCTTGTCAACAATATTGCAACTTCGAAAGAGACACCTTATGATGGAAATCAGACAAATGACGCAACAACAACAAAGTAGCCTCTTTACAAATCTCTTCATTGTCAGCAGCAACTAACAAATCGTCGACATACTGAATAAGGGCAGCACCATCAGGTAAAACAAACATATCAAGCTGTGTTTTCAAAGCCTGACTATAGATCGATGGACTCTCACAATAGCCTTGAGGGGCGCGCTTGAACCGGAAGCTTCGGCCTCCCAAGGAGAAGCCAAAAATATCCCTACTCTCTTCGGCAATCGGGATGCTGAAGAAAGCATTCTTCAAGTCAATCACCGAAAACCACGTGGCAGAAGCCGGAATCATAGTCAGTAAAGCAGTGATATCTGACACAACAGGAAATTGCGGAACAACAATCTTATTCACCTCGCGAACATCGATCACAAACCTATACACAGGCGGTTGCGATGAATCAGTACGTTTCAAAACAGGCAAAACCGGACTATTGAACACATTCCCTCTCGTTTCTTCAATCACTCCTTTCTCAATCAGATCATAGATAATCACTATAGATCCGAGATTGGGGAATACGTGGCAATCTAGCATTTGCTTTCAACGTCACAACATACAGTGGAATCTCTAAAAGACCCACATCATTCGGACCAGTGGCCCAAAGAGAATCAGGAAGAGAAGACATTTCAGCTGGAAGTCGATCTTTAGACAAGTACATCGGAGAGATCACTCTCTTACCTAATGTAAGCTGTACTCCTGAAGGAGAACAATGTAGCGTTGCATACAATCTTTTCAACAAATCCAATCCCAACAAGTTCTCACCACAACCTGTCGTCAGAATAAGGGGTGCTTCAAATTCACAAGGTCCAACAGAAAGAGACAACGGACTAGAAATTGGATTGCTAACTGGGGCGCCAGAAAAACCTACTGAAACATTTGTTAAGCCAGACAAAGGTGCGCCAGGGAGTTTGGAGTGCATAATAGAACTCTTCGCAGCACCAGTATCCAACAGAAAAGGCTCTGACACATCTGATGCAATCACCTCAACAAAAGGTCCACTCTGATCTAGTGGAACTGAAACAACTCCCTCTCTTTGTCTATGGCTGTCCTAGCAATCATTACCATCCATACACTCACCTTTGACATAGTAGTCGTCCGCATAATACTGAGCCGTCCTACCAGAAGCACCATTCTGCTGATCAAAACTATTCATTGAATTCTGTGGAGGCTAGGAACGCGCATTCTGAGGAAACACACCACGTCCTCTACCTCTAGCTGAACACCTCGACCTCTCACACCAGAAGCACCATTTGTGCGCTGTAACAGAACTGGACAACTATTCTTGAAATGACCCTCTTCTTTACAATACGCACACTGATTAGGGCCTACAGGAAAACGCTGTTGAGAAGACTCGAACCTTTGCGAGTTTCTCTGATACTGCTGAGGTTGCTGATAATCACGCTGATTATTACGAGGCGGATACGCTTGCTGCAAAAGAACCTTCGTCTTTAACTCTTTAGTCTTCTTGTCGGCTCTATCTTTCTCATCCTTATCCCTATTCTCGTAGTACTGTGCAGTAGCCAATATCTGCGCTGACGAAGAAACAGCCCAAGCACTCTCAGAATCCTTCAACTTATTGCACAAATCAGGAAGCAAATTATGCACGAACTTGTCAACGAACAACCGTTGACCACCTTCCGTACTCATGTCCTGACCACTATGGTCGACAAACGTCTCTTCAAACCTAGTGAAGAAGTCAGACACACTTTCGTCTTTCTTCTGCTTACATGCAGACAATTTGTCCCAGTTAACACTCATAGCAGGCATCAAGGTCTTCATGTAATTAACAATCCTACCAGGGAGTTCTGCAACTAGTTGCTCAGGTTTAGCACCACCAACTTGTCTGCCATCTGCAGCACCAATATTAGCCTATGTATCCCCTAACTCCTGCGCATGATCCGTATGACGAATCAATCCCCATATAGGCTGTGGAACTACATTCCCAAACAACATGTCTATATCGGCTAGATTCATAATACATGAATCTGCAGTCTGTGATAATTCCTTATAGTACCCTGCAGGATTTTTACGTGGATCAGGCAAAGACTGCTTAAGGGCCAAGACTTCAACTCGCTTCCACGGAACATGTACCAAAACACGCTGAAAATGAGGCGGAATAGGCGGATTAGCGGCTACATCTTCTGCTCTCCAAACTGGGGGAACCTCTCTCATCGGATATTGTCGCGCTATTCTCCTAACTGAAGAATCAGGCTCAAACAACGGCTGAGAAGGAGACTCACTCCTAAACGACAACAATGTCGCAACTGCGCTCTCAACGTCGATACCCACTATAGTTCCTTTCGCAAACTCAGACTGTACACGGAACAACTCAGGTGGAGTCTGTCCCAAATCACCATCTTCCCATTCTTCACGAAGGAAAGTACACAGCTTCTCGAAAACATATCTCTGCTTCGGTGCTTCCCATTGACGGAAAATATCCATAACAGACTCCAAATAATACCTTAAAGAATAAGTAACCCATTTGCGCGCTAAGTGATCCAATACTTCCCGCTCATCGGGACCAGGCAGTTGGCTACGCAACTGTGTATGCGCCGAAACAGGGGTCATACCCAATGACCCAAAGAGAGGAGAAAAGAGACCAGTAACAGTATCAGTCATTCGCTGTCGAACAGAAGGAGAAGTTGACAAAAGAAAAGGAGACAAAGCAGACTGAGAGGAAACCAACGTAGAAACAATAGCAGACGAAGTAGCAAGTACAGGAGACAAAGTCGTAAGAGTTGGAGGCGGAGCAGGTAGCAAAGTCGGCGGCCCTTGAGAAGGCTGCGCCAAAGGAATAGGAGCCAACTGAAGAGGAGCTGGCGGTTGTAGAACAACAGGTGGCAAAGCAACCGGAGGTTGCATAACTAAAGGTGGCGGAGGTGCTGTAGCACTCTGCACATAAGGGGGTGGCGAACTCAACAAATGTGACATCAAAGGATCTTTTTCAAGGTCCTTCGTTGCACCTTGCTGTTGAAGTGGCAAAGCTGGATAACATTTATCAATCGCCATTTTACGTTGCCTGTGCAACTGCTCACTCGCTTGTTCTTCTTCGTTATCTTTAAACTGAATAACAGCTTGCATTATCGAAATACCTTTCTCTCTTTTATTTCTCTTCGCTAACTTAATTTCTTTCTGTTTGGCTTCCTTTCGCCAGAGGCAGAAAGAGTCAAACATCGCCGGCCGGGCTTTCTTCTTGAAGAGTTTAACTTCCAAATTATCTAAAATCTCTGTGTCATAACTACCATATTGGGGCCACTTTAAAACACCATCCTTCCTAGTGTAGCGAACCCACACTTCATTATACGTGATGGGGCCCACGCCATGTTTTAAATAGAGCTCATAGGTCGGAGTTCCAATCGGAGGCACCGGACAAGAGTCCGCCAATCGGGAATCCCTATTACAACCACAACAAAATATCTTTCCAAGTCTGCTAAGACCAGGCATCTTTGCTCACTAGTCTAGCTTCAAACTTCAAGGGAATATCGAATACGATAACCTTGTGAATACACAAGTCCCTCTGCTTTGGAGCTTGCAAGTCCCAAATCAAAGATCTCAAGGGGATACCCGAAACAAAACTAAGGACTGGGAGACACTCCACTCATACTTAACTGAAATATCGATGACGTCGCCAGAAGACCCGTCTATTGTCTCACTTTATAAATCATCAAACGGCTCCAAGACAGGGCGACAGTCAGGGCAGCAGTCCTTCGTAGCCGTCGCAAAGCAGGGAACCTTGCAGCAAAGACTTTCGGACCACGACGACATACAGGGGTCGATGAAGTGGCAGGCCTTCCTCCAGAATTTTCACACAAAGCTCCTCACGATCTTCAGGCTTGGACCGGTACCACTGAAGTCGCCCCACATTGGGCACCAACTGAAGAACCAGGTTTTAGAACCCAGCGGCGCCAGGGGAAACGCCCGAAGTCTTCGAGTTCTTCTGTCTTGGCAAACAGAGACACAGGATACTTCTTGGTGACGTCAAAGACCAAGTTTATTGGCTGCAACCAGGAACTGAGGTCTACGAAGCAGAACACGGATGGTTCGTCAGAGACTGTACAATTTAGTAGAGCGAGACATCGTCTTTTATGCCAAAAATCACATTCCTTACTGGCATCAATTACTTACGAACTGTCCAATCACACAGTGACATTTCAAAAGATATCGCATAACGACAAGCCCCCTTTCAGTTGTCCAGCCCACCATAAATGACAAGGCAAAATCCAACATTCTTGCTCGGACAGGCCGGACGAAACCCATAATAAAAGGACCTCAACCCAAACCATAAATAGGCCATAAAAGAAGGAACAGAAACAGATGAGAAGCAAGATAGAAGGGTGTGAGCGTGTACCATAAACTCAGCAATGTCCTGTTCTTTGATCTCTATCTGACCAGCTGCCTAACAAGGAACTGGCTCAACAAGGTCAGCTTCGGGCAATGGAGTCAGTTTGTTCAGGTCACACAGAAGTCAACTAAAGGTGTACGTGTCCCAAAAGACTCGTTCGGCAGCAGTCATCGGCCTATGTGAGGGCAACCACAAAATGGCTGCTGTACACAAAATGGAACCCGAAGGTTCGAACGAAATCCCTGAATACGTAGTGTATCCATCAATCGATCATGACGAAAACATTCGTACATACCGCACTCGTCATTTGCGGTCTGCTGATACCAAAATCGTCTTGATACGACGATCTTTATTGAACGGGTTCAGAATCACGGAACCTCAAAACCCCCTCACTACCCTTTTATGCTACCCATCCCTGAACCATAAGAACCCCATACCACACCTTAATGTTACCCCTCCTTGAACCCTAAATGACCTTTAGTACCCCTTAACACTACCATTCCCAGAACCCTAAAAGCCCCTAACTGCCCCTTAACGTTACCAATCCCTGAACCCCACAAACACCTTACTGCCCTTTAACGTTGAATCCTAAAAACGTAATATTAGTCCCTCCTTTTCCCCACCTCTCTGCAAATGCTTCTCTATCCTTTGACCCTGCCTTTGACCCTGCCTCCAGTATACTTACCTTCGCCCTACAAAGCACAACATTTTTCAATTTTTTTGTAGCCCCATTTCATTTGTTTTTTTTTAGAATATAACAATTTTGACACAACTTTTTCTTACTCTCCCCCGCACACACACAATAATGTTACTGTAACTCCCTGTAACAGCGTTTTCAAACACCGACCAATCACAGTTGTGTGGATCCTTCTTCAAACACAAATTGTACAGCTTTGATCTAGCTACATTTTAGAGACTTCGCCAAAAATCAAAACCGGCAATCCTTCTTTCGACTGATTTACGTGTACTTTGCAGCGAGATGGAAGAAAAAAATGTTCGAAAATAAAAAGGGGAAACTCTGGCGTGCTGTCAGAATCAGTGAGACATGAGCTGCATTGTGTAACATTTGTCTCATCATCACACGAGCCAGAAGCGCTAAGGTGTGGAGAAATGCACAGCATCGCCTGGGGACAGACTTTATGGAAACAGATGTAGATAGTTTGTCTATTGTACGCATTTACTTTGAAAAAGCTTGTCTAACTTGTAAAATGCACAGCTCTGGCCACCGACCTAGTGTTGTATATTGAAGGAAGGCCTAACTGGCCGTTCCGGCTAACTTCGGCACCCCTCATCTGCCCTGTCGTGGCAATAAAGTTCATTTGAATGTGAGCCAGAGACAGGAAGGGGGAGGGGCGGCCCGTCCCAGGTCCTGAGCCCGGGGCAGAGGCGGCCCTCTCCTGCGCTCGTGTTTCCGCCCCACTCGCACCCTCTCTCCGCGGAGCGCTCCTCCCACACCCACCTGTCCTGTGCCCTGTGATCGGAGCAGCACCACCGCACCGGGCCGGCCGGCAGGCACTGGGCGGGGCTAAGAGTGAATCACGGACATTCCCTTCAGGAGAGCGGTATTCACAACACCCGGGGCCCGGGAGCCTCCCACCGGTACAAGAGGTGAGTGCCGCAGCCGTCAGAGGGGCTGCAAAGTCCCCGGGCCCATTGGTAAGAGTGCCCAGGTGCGACGTGGGGGTGCCCTAACCTGAGTATGGGGTTAGCCGCAGCTCTCGGCCGGCGTTGGAGGTCAGTGTAACGAAATAAAATCGAGCGCAGTGTAAGGATTTAGCCTCGGTGCTGCTCAGTCTAAGGAGACCAGCGTCAGATTCCGTGTCAGGAGCCAGTGTCGATGCTCATTGTAAGGAGCTAGTATTGGTGCTCTATGTAAAGAGGTGTCATTGGTGCTCAGTGTACGGAGCTAGTATCGGTGTTCAGTGTAAGGATGTAAAGTTGATGCTCCGGGGCTAGTAGCGCGCGGAGTAAGTAGATGTATTGGAGTAACGTGTAAGGAGCTAGTATTGGTGCTCAGTGTAAGGAGCTAGTATTGGTGCTCAGTGTAAGGAGCTAGTATTGGTACTCAGTGTAAGGATGTAGCCATGGTAATCAACAATCGAAGCTAGTGCTAGTGCTCAGCGCCTGTATACCCTCTCCTGTGATAGTGCGATCTACAAATCTGAATAACTTGACAGTGTAAGGAGTAGTATTGGTGCTCAGTCTAAGGATGTAGACTAGGTGCGCTACATCATGAGCTACTGTTAGTGCTCAACGCCTGCATACCCTCTTTCTCTTTTTACATTTTTTTTCATTATTATTATTATTATTATTAATATTCCCCCGTAGGAACAAAACATCAGCACAGGATTACACCATTAATGCATATCTCATATATCGTAAATTACACATTTGACATTGTTTCATGCAACAAAATTGACAAATGAAATCATAATTCACTTTTTCAGGCTTCAAGATGATCATAAATTGCACCCCAAATTAATATTCCCAGTTACCGTTTCCTACCTCCCTTCAGTGCATACAGACTCCATTCCAATTCAAATAAATTATACAACTTCGAGCGCCAAAATTCAAATGCAGGAGGTTCTTCTTGTAACCAATCTGAGGCGATACATAAACGGACAGCAGTCATAGCTACAAATAAGAAATATCTAAATTTAAATAAAGCAGTGCCCTGTTTAACATTTTCACCTATTCCTAAAAGCATCATAGATGGAGAGATCTTCACAGTAGATTGTGTAATCATTAAAAGAAAATTTTCCATATGTATCAAAAATTGACGTAATTTACAACAACTGAAAAAGATGTGTATACTATCAGCATTATCAGCTTTACATCTGAAGCATTTCCCATCGTATTGCGACCCCCACTTCATCATGCGCTCTGGAGTATAATATAAATGAAAAATAGTTTTAAAAAATTGCGCCTTCAAATTAGCAGATAGTAATGCTTCCTTAGACATAATTATTGCATCTTCTATTAATAAAGAGGGTTCTTCCAGCTGAACCTGCCAATATAAATTAAACTTCTGCAAATCATCAGGTCTGTATTCCATTAACATACTATACAAAAGCCCAATTTTCTAATTTACGAATCGCCTCGACTAAAGAACTTTTCCCCCCATGGATATGCTTTCTATTAATAAAATCTCTTAATTGAAGATATTTGAAAAAAGACGACTTAGTCAAATGATATTTTAAAGTCAATCTCTTGTAAGTAGCCAATGACCCATCCGATTCAAACAAATCCCCAATCTGCACTATCCCCAAGTGTGTCCAAATTATGGCTACTGTATCATGAAAAACACAAGGTAATATTTTGTCGGCATTAAATGGCGTATAATATGACACTTTCCCCATTTTTATCATTCGTGCCACCTTTCGCCAGACTCTAAAAGCTGAATCCAATACCTTATAACGCGTTCTCTTATAATAGTTCCCCTTTAACTCTTTGAATAAGCTACGTTGTGCATGAATTCCCAGCAATAAATGATATATAGAGGGTGAATCTGCCATATTCTCCACTGGTTCCCCTGTTAATAACAATCGCATTCTTTGTAAAAAACAAACATAAAAATATAACAAAAAGTCAGGGATAGCCCGTCCCCCTCTCTCAATCGGAAGTGTCATCAACCTCATTGCCCTCCGAGGTTTCCCTGGAGACCATAAGAATCTTGCACAGGTAGACTGTAATTGTTGTATATGCTGAAATGGAATCTCTAACGTTATAGCTCTGAACATATATAACACTTTTGACAAAATATGCATCTTAATAACATTGCCTCTTCCTATGATTGTTGATTGAAGTCGTCCCCATCTTTCTAACGACTGCTTAATATGTCGGTATGTACTATTCCATTTGGCTTCCACAATATCATTCATGGAGGTTTTAATTATTATACCTAGATATATTACCTCGGATACGACTCTGGGATCACTGAATCGCATATTCTCCGAGCATAATACTTGAGTCTTCCCAGAGTTTAATTTATAGCCTGATATTAAGCCAAATTCTGAAGCTAGTCGTTCAATCTCTATTAATGCCTCACCAGGATTAACAGTCATAACTGCCACATCATCCGCGTATGCAAAAACCGTGTGTGCTATATTTTGTACTATGAATGGCTTAATTAAAGAGTTATTAGATAGTTTATTTAATAAGGGATTTATAAATAGTGCAAATAATAATGGGGAGCAGGGGCACCCCTGCCTTGCACCTCTTGTAATGCTAATCATTGCAGATTTCCTCACCATTGCAGCAATTTTCGCATTTGAAGCAGAGTATAACACCTGAATTGCTGTCATAAAGTTATTCCCGAAGCCCGATTTCCTCATAATCTCCCATAAATAATGCCATTCAACACGGTCAAACGTTTTCTCTGCGTCCAGTAATATTAAAGCTACTACCCGTTTTTCGGCTTGAGCAATATCCATTAAAGTGATTACTTTATTTATATGTGTCACGTTTAGGAATGAACCTGTGCTGATCTAAAGAGACCAGTGGGGTTATCACTTTTGAAATTCGATTACCTAATAATTTTGAATACAATTTACTATCGCAACTAAGCAGAGAAATTGGGCGGTATGATCCTGGTAGTTCTGGAGGCTTACCCTTTTTACTAAAAACAACAATCAAAGCATCATTCCATGATTTTAGTGCCTTACCCTTCTGAGCGGCCCTAAAGGTTTCCAACATAATGTATTTTTACTGTTCAAAAAATATTTTATAAACCTCAGCCGGGATATAGTCTGGTCCAGCTGCTTTGCCATTCGCCAAATTTTTTACCGCTGCATCTAGTTCTTACATTGTAAATGTACTATCTTACCATTCCTTATCATTCTCGTTCAGCTGTACAGCCTCCCCTAGTTCAAATCTTGCCTTTGTTCGATCAGTTTTCTGCTGCGTATACAGCTCTGAATAATACTGATGAAGTATATCAAGAATTTTATCTGGGTCCTGTTGTAAATTACCGTGTTGATCCTGCATGCTAACTATAGATCTGGAGGTCGATTGCATCTTTAACCGTAAGGCTAATGGCCTCCCTATTGCCTCCCCATATTCATGTATATGTCGTTTGTATACCAAGTATTTTCTCGCGTTTTCCTCGCTCCACAGCCCCGTTATCTTAGCTCGACATCTAGCAACCTTATCCTCCGCATCTACTATATTCTGTTGTGAGCAATTTTTTTGAATTTCCCTAATTAAATTCTCCTCAGAAGTTCTCAACATCTTATATAGGTCTTGCATTTCCCACCTTAATTTCTTCTGGCGAAAATTACCATAGCTCATCACCTCCCCTCTAAAACACGCTTTTAATGACTCCCACACAATATCGATGCTAGCGGTTTCTACATTTAAGTTAATAAATTCTGTTATCCACTTTGCCATAGTAGTCTTAAACTCTGCGTCTAAACATAATTTAGACGCAGACCCTCTTCTGTGATAGTGCGCTCTACAAATCTCAATAACTTGACAGTGTAAGGACCAGTATTGGTGCTCAGTGTAAGGAGGTGTTATAGAAGCGGAGTGTACAGAGCTAGTATTAGTGCTCAATGTAAGGATGTTGCCTTGGTACTCAACATAAGGAACTAGTGCTCAGCGCCTGTATACCCTCTCCTGTGATAGTGCGATCTACAAATCTGAATAACATGGCAGTGTAAGGACTAGTATTGGTGCTCAGTGTAAGGATGTAGACTTGGTGCTCATGAGCTAATATCAGTGCTCAGTGTAAGGAGGTTTTATTGAAGCTAAGTGTAAGGAGCTAGTATCGGTGCTCAGTGTAAGGAGGTGTTATTGGAGCTCAGTGTACGGAGCTAGTATCGGTGCTCAGTGTAAGGATGTAGCCTTGGTACTCAACATGGGGATCTACTGCTAGTGCTCAGCGCTTGTATACCCTCTCCCGTGATAGTGCGATCTACAAATCTGGACAACATGACAGTGTAAGGATTAATATTGGTGCTCAGTATAAGGATGTGTTATTGGTGCTCAGTGTAAGGATGTCACTTGGTGCTCATGAGCTAGTGTCAGTAATCAGTGTAAGGAGGTTTTATTGAAGCTAAGTATAAGGAGCTAGTATCATTGCTCAGTGTAAGGAGATGTTATAGAGGCAGAGTGTACGGAGCTACTATCGGTGCTCAGTGTAAAGATGTCGCCCTAGTACTCAACATAAGGAGCTAGTGCTCAGTGCCTGTATACCCTCTCCTGTGATAGTGAGCTCTACAATGTGAATAACATCACAGTGTAAGGACTAGTATTGGTGCTCAGTGTACGGATGTAGACTTGATGCTCAGGGGCTAGTATCGGCGCGCGGAGTAAGTAGATGTATTGGAGTAAAGTTTACGGAGCTAGTATTGGTGCTCATTGTAAAGGTGTCGCCTTGGAACTCAACATAAGGAGCTACTGCTAGTGCTCAGTGCCTGTACACCCTCTCCTGTGATAGTGCGCTCTACAAATCTGAATAACATGCCAGTGTAAGGACTAGTATTGGTGCTCATTGTAAAGAGGTGTTATTGGTGCTCAGTGTACCGGGCTAGTATCGGTGCTCAGTGTAAGGATGTAGCCTTAGTACTCAACATAAGGAGCTGCTGGTAGTGCTCAGCGCCTGTAACCCCCTCCTGTGATAGTGCGATCTACAAATCTGAATAAGATGACAGTGTAAGGACTAGTATTGGTGCTCAGTGTAAGGATGTAGACTTGGTGCACATGAGCTAGTATCGGTTCTGAGTATAAGGAGTGTTATAGAAGCGGAGTGTACAGAGCTAGTATTGGTGCTCAATGTAAGGATGTCGCCTTGGTAATCAACAATAGGACCTAGTGCTCAGTGCCTGTATACCCTCTACTGTGATAGTGCGCTCTACAAATCTGAATAGCATGACAGTGTAAGGACTAGTATTGGTGCTCATTGTAAGGAGGTGGTATTGGTGCTCAGTGTACGGAGCTAGTATCGGTGCTCAGTGTAAGGATGTAGCCTTAGTACTCAACATAAGGAGCTGCTGGTAGTGCTCAGCGCCTGTAACCCCCTCCTGTGATAGTGCGATCTACAAATCTGAATAAGATGACAGTGTAAGGACTAGTATTGGTGCTCAGTGTAAGGAGGTGTTATAGAAGCGGAGTGTACAGAGCTAGTATTGGTGCTCAATGTAAGGATGTCGCCTTGGTAATCAACAATAGGACCTAGTGCTCAGTGCCTGTATACCCTCTACTGTGATAGTGCGCTCTACAAATCTGAATAGCATGACAGTGTAAGGACTAGTATTGGTGCTCGTTGTAAGGAGGTGGTATTGGTGCTCAGTGTACGGAGCTAGTATCGGTGCTCAGTGTAAGGATGTAGCCTTAGTACTCAACATAAGGAGCTGCTGGTAGTGCTCAGCGCCTGTAACCCCCTCCTGTGATAGTGCGATCTACAAATCTGAATAAGATGACAGTGTAAGGACTAGTATTGGTGCTCAGTGTAAGGAGGTGTTATAGAAGCGGAGTGTACAGAGCTAGTATTAGTGCTCAGTGTAAGGATGTAGCCTTAGTACTCAACATAAGGAGCTGCTGGTAGTGCTCAGCGCCTGTATACCCTCTCCTGTGATAGTGCGCTCTACAAATCTGAATAACATGCCAGTGTAAGGACTAGTATTGGTGCTCATTGTAAGGAGGTGTTATTGGTGCTTAGTGTACCGGGCTAGTATCGGTGCTCAGTGTAAGGATGTAGCCTTAGTACTCAACATAAGGAGCTACTGGTAGTGCTCAGCGCCTGTAACCCCTCCTGTGATAGTGCGATCTACAAATCTGAATAAGATGACAGTGTAAGGACTAGACTTGGTGCTCATGAGCTAGTCTTGGTGCTCAGTGTAAGGATGTAGACTTGGTGCTCATGAGCTAGTGTTGGTGCTCCGTGAAAGGATGTAGACTTAATGCTTAGGGGCTAGTTTCGGAGTAAATAGATGTATTGGAGTACAGTGTAAAGACCTAGTATTGGTAGTCAGTTTAAGGATGTAACATTGGGTGCTCAGTGTAATTAGCTGGTATTGCTGCTCAGCGTGAGTTGTTCTTGGTATCTACTGTAAGGAGCTAGTATTTGTGTTCAGTGTAAGGAGGTAGCCCAGGTGACCTGTGTAAGGAGATTGTGTTGGTGATAGGTGTAAGGACCTAGCCTTGGTGCTCATGAGCTAGTATCGGTGCTCAGTGTAAGAAGGTGTTATTGAATCTAAGTGTAGGGAGCTAGGATCGGTGCTCAGTGTAAGAATGTAGCCTTGGTGATCAGCGTCAGGAGTTTGTGTTTGTAGTAAGTGTAAGGAGTTAGCCTTGGTTCTCAATGTAAGGAGGTGTTATTGGAATGAAGTGTAAGGAGCTAGTATTGGTGCTTAGTGTGAGGAGATGTTTTCGGTGCTCAGTGTAAGGAGCTAGTATCGATACTCAGTGTGAGGAGATGGTTTCGGTGCTCAGTGTGAGGAGCTAGTATCGGTACTCAGTGTGAGGTGATGTTTGCGGGGCTCAGTGTAAGTAAGGAACTAGTATCGGTGCTCAGTGTGAGGAGATGTTTTCAGGGCTCAGTGTAAGGAGCTAGTATCGGTGCTTAGTATGAGGAGATATTTTTGGGGCTCAGTGTAAGGCGCTAGTATCGGTCCGGTCCTCGGTGTGAGGAGATGTTTTAGGGGCTCAGTGTAAGGAGCTAGTATCGATACTCAGTGTGAGGAGATGGTTTCGGGGCTCAGTGTGAGGAGCTAGTATCGGTACTCAGTGTGAGGTGATGTTTGCGGGGCTCAGTGTAAGTAAGGAACTAGTATCGGTGCTCAGTGTGAGGAGATGTTTTCAGGGCTCAGTGTAAGGAGCTAGTATCGGTGCTTAGTATGAGGAGATGTTTTTGGGGCTCAGTGTAAGGCGCTAGTATCGGTACTCAGTGTGAGGAGATGTTTGCGGGGCTCAGTGTAAGTAAGGAACTAGTATCGGTGCTCAGTGTGAGGAGATGTTTCCGGGGCTCAGTGTAAGGAGCTGGTATCGGTGCTCAGTGTGAGGAGATGTTTGCGGGGCTCAGTGTAAGGAGCTGGTATCGGTGCTCAGTGTGAGGAGGTGTTTGCGGGGCTCAGTGTAAGGAGCAGGTATCGGTGCTCAGTGTGAGGAGATGTTTCCGGGGCTCAGTGTAAGGAGCTAGTATCGGTGCTCAGTGTGAGGAGATCTTTCCGGGGCTCAGTGTAAGGAGCTAGTATCGGTGCTCAGTGTGAGGAGATGTTTGCGGGGCTCAGTGTAAGGAGCTAGTATCGGTGCTCAGTGTGAGGAGATCTTTCCGGGGCTCAGTGTAAGGAGCTAGTATCGGTGCTCAGTGTGAGGAGATCTTTCCGGGGCTCAGTGTAAGGAGCTAGTATCGGTGCTCAGTGTGAGGAGATCTTTCCGGGGCTCAGTGTAAGGAGCTAGTATCGGTGCTCAGTGTGAGGAGATCTTTCCGGGGCTCAGTGTAAGGAGCTAGTATCGGTGCTCAGTGTGAGGAGATCTTTCCGGGGCTCAGTGTAAGGAGCTAGTATCGGTGCTCAGTGTGAGGAGATGTTTCCGGGGCTCAGTGTAAGGAGCTAGTATCGGTGCTCAGTGTGAGGAGATGTTTCCGGGGTTCAGTGTAAGGAGCTAGTATCGGTGCTCAGTGTGAGGAGATGTTTTCAGAGCTCAGTGTAAGGAGCTAGTATCGGTGCTCAGTGTGAAGAGATCTTTCCGGGGTTCAGTGTAAGGAGCTAGTATCGGTGCTCAGTGTGAGGAGATGTTTCCGGGGTTCAGTGTAAGGAGCTAGTATCGGTGCTCAGTGCAGGCGCTGGTATCCCGCACAGGCAGTGACTTGCTCAACTGAACGCCTCCTTTTGTGGGTGAGGCCGCCTCGCCTGTTTGCACAAGCAGCTGTAGAAATGTGGCTGGGGGAGGGGAGGGTGACAGCTGACGTGCGTAGATAAAGAGGCCCTGGTGCAGGCGTTGCATGCCTCTCCGTAGGTGCGCACACCCTACTGCTCCACTGGACCCTCAGAGAAGTACCTCCCCTGGTTTAGTGAGCGGGGGGGTGCTCCTTCACTACTTGTGGTTTGAGGTTCACTGGGGGGAGTTTCTCTGATCGTATTCGGTTTTATTTGCTCGGTAGTAGGTTTCTTAACTTCTTATCCAAGAGCCTCAGTTTGTTGTTTCACCCCTCTCCATTTTTGTTGCTCCAGCTTGCAGTTCTCAATCACTGACCGCGCATGAAAAGCCAAGGTCACTCCTTTTGTTCTTGGTGCTTGGAGCTGACTCCCTCCCCCCCCGCTCAGTCACAGGGGGCACAGGCATATATTGTTCTCTTCTACCCGCCCCCACCCCCACTCTAGGCCAGGAGGAGCTGCGGGCAGTCAGTGAAATGACTGTCACTGAATGACCCAGCCACCAGTAATGACTGGCAAAAGAATTGTCTTATGTCACTGAGGACGTCACTGTCAGACGGAGCTGCGTGTCAGAGTCTTAAGGGGTGAGGGGGTGTTGTCTGAGGGGTGACTGTGGACAGGGGCGGGGCTTGGCTGAGTGGAGAATATTTTGGATCGAAGCTGCACGAGTGTGTGTGATTTCATAGAGTGCTCAGAGAGCCGTATTTTGAAGCAAACAATAACTTTCTATTTGACCCAGAGAAACTTCCCACCTACTCTGGAGTCAAGTAAGTAGCCAGAGAGAGTGGGGTCAGCCTCTTTAGGAATGCTGTGAGCGTGAAGTACACACCCACCCGTAGAAGTGAGGGCTAAAGAAAGGCAGTGGGGTCATGGGCGGCAACTGGAGGAGTGGAGGCAGTCAGTCTGCCCCCAAAGTCTTGAAACAAGGACAAATGTGTTAATGAATATGTTAAGGTTTACTTAATTATTCCCTTTAAGACTGCAGTCCAAGATAGCTGAGGGGCTTAAGATGCACTAGAAGTAGCTTCAGTATGTGAGGGACGGCCTCTCAAGGGGTGTGGCCTAAGAAGAGTAACTAAGAATAACTTATTAGATGAGACCTCTGCAGCCAAGGGCATGTGTTCATACATGTTGACTAGAATCACTTTGACCACAACCTCTTCCTTTTATTGGTCCCGTTCCTCCTCGTCTTTCTGCTTTCCTGCATCTGGTCCTTCTCTTCTTAATCATACTCCTGCTCTTGCTCCTCATCCTGATCTTTCTCCACCTTCTGGCCTTGTCCTCGTCTCATGCTGCTTCAATTTCCTCCTAGTGCCCATCCTGGCAACTTTCAGGTTCCGGCGTAGTGCTGGTTCTTCTTGTCTCATCCCACTGGCCATTCTCGCACTACTGTCTTCCCCTGTGCTCTGTCCCGTTCCTGTCCCTGCAGGTCCTGATCTCAGTCCTCCTGGTCGGTTTCCCTCATATCTTGGATATCCTTGCCTCAACCTTCCTCCTAGTCAAGGTCCTCCTACTCCCAGTCGTGGTCCTCCTACTCCCAGTCGTGGTCCTCCTACTCCCAGTCGTGGTCCTCCTACTCCCAGTCGTGGTCCTCCTACTCCCAGTCGTGGTCCTCCTACTCCCAGTCGTGGTCCTCCTACTCCCACCACCCAGTCGTGGTCCTCCTACTCCCAGTGGTGGTCCTCCTACTCCCAGTCGTGGTCCTCCTACTCCCAGTCGTGGTCCTCCTACTCCCAGTCGTGGTCCTCCTACTCCCAGCCGTGGTCCTCCTCTTGAACGGGTTCTTCTAGTCAAGGCCTTCCCATATTTCCTGTTCCTGGGCCTCCAGTTCTTCTTGGTCCTGATCTTCCCGGTCTTATTGGGTTGTTCCTTCTGGTTTTGGTCTTCCTGAAGGTCCTGTCATTGGTCCTTGTCCTTATTATCCCAGTTACTTAGACCTGATCTGCATGGTCCTGTCCTCTTGGACCTTACATTCCTATTTCTCAGGGGTTCAAGTCCTCTGGTCCTCCTGTCCTTGATCCTTCTGGCCATGATGCTAATCATCCCTTTTGTCAAGGTCATCCAGATGTTGATTTTTGCTGTTGTGGTCTTTCCGGACCTCTACCAGACCCTCATAGGCCTAGGCCTGTGACTGGTCCTCTTTATCCTTCTGGCCCTCTTTCCCTTAAACCCCCTAACGTTGGACCTCCTTGTGTTGGTCTCCTTGGTCCCGGTCCCCATTACAATGCTTTCCTTTACCTGTCACTCACAGCAATGGTCCAGCGGACCCTGGTCCATATGATCATCTTTGTCCTGGTGTCTCTGGTCCTCCTCCTGTGCTCCTGATCCTTTTAGTTTGCTTCGTTTTGACCCTCATGGTTTTGTTACTCCTAACCTTAGCCAACCTGGCTTTTGTTCGCCTTGCCTCCCTTGTCTTGCCCCCCATGCTCTGCTTTTCTTATTTTAAATCCCCTTGTTCTTGTCCTCTCAGTCCTTGTCTTTTGTTCTTCCTGGTTTTGGTTCTTCTGGTACTGTTCCTGCTGGTGCTGGTCCTCCAGGCCATGATCCTCTTGATCATCCTGGTTCTGGTCCCCCGGGTTCTGCTTACCCTCCTCTTCCTGGTCCTCTAAGTCCTGGTCCATATGATGTTATTGGACCTGATCCTCTCACTCTTCTTGGCCCTTATGACTTTACTCGACTTCGTGATTCGTGTGCTATTGTTGGCCCTGAACCGGTTCCCTTGGACCTGGTTAGACGGCCAGATTGGCCATTCTGCGACTCTGGCATTTTCCCAGTGGGCTGCAAGCCTCTTTGCCAAATATGACTTTGTTTCCTGTCTGGTTCTACCTAGGCACCATGATGCTAGTCTCTTGGCCGTTATCACCCTAATTTTCCTTGTCATGGGCTCCCTAGTCCCCAAGGATCTAATCCTCCTGGTCCCGGTGATGCTCTTGTTCTTGGGCCTCCTGGTCTTGGTTCCTCTAGTCCACAGTGCTCCTACAGGTCCTGGTCCAATTCCCAGTCTTAGTTGCCCTGTTCATGACCTTCTAAGGCCTGAGCCAGTTCCAGCTCCTCCTGGCCATTTTAGGCCTAATCCTCCAAAGCCCAGATCTCTTGGTTCTGGCCCCCTTGGTCCTGGTCCTCCTGGCCCTGTCCTAACATGCTCTTGCTTATCTGCCTTCTCCTGCCCCTTGTTCTCCTGTTGACCATTTGTCCTTCATGTTCTGATCCTTTTGGTTGTCCCTGTCCTACTTGCCCTCCCGGTCCTGAAGTCTGGTCCTCTTCCTCCTGGTCCTCTGACGTTCCTGGTGGCCCTGGCCCTGCTAGTGACGCTGTTCCACCCCTGTACTCCTCTCCGGCTTCTAGGTCAGCCAGGTCCAGCCTCAAAACATGTCACTCAGGTTTCTTGTTTTTCTAGCGTCACAGATTTTTATGCTGGGGTCGGGACGGGCGTGCTTGAGGACTAGACTATGAGATTAGGAACCCTCTCAACACTTTGCCAGTGAACAACAGCAGGACCCACCCACTTAAAACACTGGGGTTAAAGCACTTACTGCGAGATCTATGTGTATCCATCAAGTTTAATGTATTATAGAAGTACCTTAACTTTGCTGGTTAGTTCACTTGTTGAAGAGACCTTCAGGTTTGAAACATTATAAACAGGGCCTCTGGAATCATGCGGCACGGAGGGCCAAATTATGCAGCAGTGTTAAGTAAATTATGCTGCAAGAAAAGGCAAAATATGTGGCATAATGCGGCGCATTTTGTGATAACATTATTTCATTATTCTTCTGCTTGTTAACGCAGTTTGGGCATTGGTTTCACTTCATTAGTCCCAGGTACCACCCATATATAGCAAAAAGCAAAAAAAATGACCTGTCAACCTTTGGAAAGGGCCTTCCAATGTGCAGTAACACTTAACACTGTGTTTTGTAGTAACTTTTGAATTTGCGCTTACACATTTTTTTGTTAAAATCTGCAGATTATTCAGCAGATGATGGCTTATGCAGAAGATGCGGCAAATCTATAATTATATGAAAAACGCCACAGCCGCACTGTCGCATAATTCCAGTGGCCCTAATTATAAAATATAGAGGTTAATGTGGAGGTGTAGTGGATGGTCACATATTTGTCTATATGTAAGATAGCCCAGTGTGTTAATGATCTTCTTACAGAGATCCCTGTGTTACCTGCAGGATATAAACTAAAATAGAGGTAAAATAGTTGAATACGTAACGTGGGTCTTTCAAACAGTTGGAAGGTACTTTTGTAACTTTTCAGCTTTTACTCAATCTTTCATTCTTCAAATATTGTTATATATGGGTTTTGATTCGCAGTGCTGAGAATTATTAGGTGTCAAAAACATACGTTTGCATAGAATGCTAGAAGTGTATTTGCAACTTTACCAATATACCTGACTTTGTCTCAGAACATTCTTACACCTACAGACTCGCTGAGTTTAAAAACCTTTTCAGATCTCACTTTACTTCCTGTAAATTTGGGAAATTACACTCTGGTGTATCCTGTGTTTTTATGGTCTGGCTTGACAGCGCAGCTGTCCTCGGACAATTACGTGAAACCCACCTGGAGAAGGGCTTGGCTCACATATCGGGAGGCAGGAATACAGATTTTGATTGACCAGAAGTTGTGTGCTTGCCCCCCACGCAGCTGTGATCATTTTGTTTATTTATCCATCTGCCTGAGCTTGAACTTCAAGGGCACACACATGCCATTGTAATGCTATTAAATTGTCTTAGTTAACTAGATAATTTATGGTGTTTTTCTCTGGTAGCAGCACAGATAGGAGACAGTCATTAACGTACATGGATTTTTAGGTATGGCTTGACAGTGCATTCTTAAGCCAGATCTAGTGACATTGCCAATGCTTGTTTTGGTATGAGTCCCATCGACCTCCAGCCTGGACTGAAACAGCTGATGGGCCAGGGAGGAACCCATTCAAAATATCCCTACAGGCTGCTGTTGCGTACAGCAAAGTACACCGTGACTGTGTACTGGTGCCGTTACTGTGCTGTGTCCCGGTGTCTGCACGATGCCCCAGGACACTGATTGTTTGTACAGGCGCATATAAGGCTATACAGTAGCTGCTGGATCTGGAAGTTCACATGCTCTCTCTGTATCGTAACACTGATACAAGGTACAGGCGGCGAGTTGTACTACAGGTGAACACATGGGAAGGCCCTTGATGCCGGAGCTATAGATACGGATTGGAAAGAGGGGGGTTAAGATTGTTTTAGAAGGTGACCCTAAGGCATTAGGATGGGAGAGAGAGGGGCATCACTTGTACTTCTACGGTCCAACAACAGACGTGTTGGGCACCTAGTCTTAATAATAATAATACTAGTATTTGGAAAGTGCAAAATATTATCCAAGGGTGTCAAGTCGCTGGGGGCCGTCGGGGAAGATTAAGTGAGCTATTGCCTAGAGTCACATGGTGCTGGGCTAACCTGCCGCCGGCTATCAAACCGTGAGCTCCCGTTTTCCAGAAAGCTGCCGCCCTGGCCTATCCGCCACACCTTTTCCCTTCCCTGGTCTTGTAAAGAAGGGTGTCATGCAGGATGTGCCTAGGTAAGCAGGGCTTGTCGAGGTTCTAGGGAGTTGTGCCCTTCAGACATTGTTATGTTTAGAAGTGCCCTCAGGATGAAGTTGGGACTGCATTATCAGCCAGTAGCGTTTACGCTGGTGAGTGAAGGTTGATTTTCTTTTCTTTAATCCAAAACGGACTCTCGCTGCTGTGTTGGCCTGCTTGGAACGCATTTCTGTAATCAAAGCAGGCTTTGTCTTGAGCACCCACAACCATGTGGTGGATCTGAAAGGAGTTCTACTGGAGCATCCGTTTCAGGGGTTTGAGTTAGGAGTAGGCTGACTTTATCAACGCTGCCACTTGGAGTTTGAAGTTGAGGTCGAAGTCCTGATTATCCTAAGGCTTCAGACTGCCCTTCGGAAAAGGCTAGTCGGGGCAGGTCTATTCTCCCTTCTTCAGAAGGCATGTGGAAGTTAGGGGTGTTGAAATGGTTGCTGGTGCCATTAGATATTTGTGTTGTCTGCCTAGAACTCAAAGTTAAAGCTGTGCTGTTAGAGGAGGTCTTAGGCATATTGAGGAGAGCAAAGCAAAGATGATCTTTAGAGGGACTACACTCTGGACTAATTTGGTCTTTGGTGCAGTGACCTGTCTTCGTGTTTTGCTGTCACTCTGCACAGCACAGGAACCTGCAAAGTTAGTAAACATAGTAAGAATGAAACAAATGTTGTGGTTGCTTATTGTCTAATCAATTTTGATAAAATTGATCTCGTGCACATTTTTTTAAAGCCTGTCTGGATTACTTTAGAAAGGTAAATTTTACTGAAACATTTGTTAAAGGAAGCCTTGATATTCTCTTCTGAAGGATTCTCACAACAAAATAGCTTTTTTTTTTTCTCAAACCTGGGTAATTTCCGAACACATCGAAGATTTCCTACTGCTGACTGCAGATAATTTTCACCAAAAATGATTTTTAAAGAACTGTTGACCTATATTGCATCGGGCAACTTTATGAAAGGAGTATGCCCACAGCACAATATTACGTAATACATTTTCATTAAAAAACGACTGAGACTCACCCCACCCGACACCAAAAACAAAACGATAAGTGGATGGATAATAATTCTACTGGCAAGGGGTTTTCACTGGCCAGCCCCACCGAGTTGTGGATAGGAAATCTCCATAACTAACTAAAGGTGTGTGTGTGGAGGGGGGGGGGGGGGGGGGGGGGGCTGGAGGATGCACCTAAACCTCTGTGCATACGAAGGATCACACCCACAGAGGCCTTCTCGTCTCGGTACCTGTCAGGCTGAAAGAGAGTTATATTTACCTTCTCAAGCCGCAAAGAAAGTGAGGTCTGGCTATTCGGTGTTCCAGAAACTACTAGCACTCTCTGGAAAGCTACAAATGCAGATATTGGACTGACTAGCGAAGACTTGCAAATACACTATTTGCAAAAGCACAGTCTATAGACAGGATCGAAAGATGATGCATTTTTTGTTTTAAAATAATATTTGTCACTATGAAGATATTGTCAGATACGGAAACATCACTATTCAATCCTCTCCATGAACAAAAGCTGCCTCGCCTCATTGCCATATTAACCTTGGTACACAGTTAATTCCAGATCTTGACCGTGGCATATTTTTGATAGACCCCATCAGCCTTTCAATCTCGTTATTGACTTTGGGTCACTAAGGCCGGATGCGTTGATCAAGGGATCTCTTTTTCTCTGGATAGTGTTGCCATTCTTGCACAATGCATGGAAGGTGGTCTAGGATACATTCTTTAGGTATTTCTTGTGTGGCTATAATGTTTGGCAGCTCAACTGCGGAGAGGTGGTTGGCACACATTCCGTGGTCTAGCTCCTGTTTTGCTGATGAACAACAGGAAAAGCTGACCAATGGTGGCTGTTGAGCAAATCTGAATTCACCCTGTCCTATATGTGTCAAGTGAATTCTTAAGACATAGAAGCCTATGGCTTGACATATGAAGCAGCCTGCGACCCCTTTTTTTAGGTCGGGCCTGAGAAACGCATGCACTGCGAGGCATGCTGTATTCAGGTATGGGCTTGAATCTCCGCCCATCTTTTCAATTGGCTCCTGCTACTGTCTTTTCAAAATCGTTGCACCTGATTCATTAATAGGCTTGTTAGTCCCACCTTAGTAACGCATTGTCTGCATTTGTAACCCTTCCATGAGGATTGGACTTTTTACTTGTGTTGTTACACAGTTTCGTTTAGTTACAGTCTGAGAGCACTACTTTTTTTAATGACTTTAATCTAGCTGCTTTTGCAGGCATTACACGCTCTCCCTAACCCACCCTGTTTTCATGACAGCGTGGCGCCCGATCATGGATGCTGCACTGTATCTTTAAAAAATGCTCCCTGCACAGAGCAGCACTTTTGCACCCGCTATACTGCTTAACAAATGATTTTTATCTTTAAAAGCGCCCTATACCGTACTTTTACTCTGGCAGACGCACCTTTCTTTAGACAAGCTGCCTCTTGAACAAAATGGCGTGGCCGACATTAAAGTCAAAGCGCATCATGGGGCGCTTGTACAGAAAAAAAATGTGTTTGTCAACTTAAACAAATGTTTGTAAAAGCGCCCTATACCGCGCTTTCACTTTAATGGTAGCTGGGCACCTTTCTTTAGACACGGGTGGTCTAAAGAAAGGGGCGTAGCCGCCATTAAAGTGAAAGTGCGGCATAGGGTGCTTTTACAAACCAGCATTTGGAATGCAATAGGTCTTGCATTTGCGAGAGTTTAAACTATTAGCATTGTAAATCACAATACCTTTTATTTATGTTTCAATAACCAAAACTTAAATAAAAGGCATTGTCGATTACAATGCCAATAGCTTAAACTCACATAGAGACCTATTGCATTGCAAATGCTTGTCTTCATGAGCATCAATGCATGAGAATCAGGCCTGCTCTCGAATCCAGACTTTGGTCTTACGAGTGATTCTCTAGTGGCCAATAAGGGCAGACTTTACAGTCCTTTGGTGAGGGTTGCTGGCTGGGACACCTCAGACTTCGAGTCCTTCTCTGGATTCTGCTATTTCCTTTTGAATTTTCATGAGCGCTGTCCATTCTTTCTTAATGGCGGGTATTAAGTGCTTGTTGCTTTTGAGGTCTTTCCACTTGTTCTGCGGATGTGCTTTAGCTGCTGCTTGCAGACACTGCTCCTCTTCGATCTCCCAGGTCATTTCTATGTGTGAGTGTGCTGCTTGGCTTCTCTTACATATGTTACCAGTAGCAGAAGCCAGTGTGGTTAGCTAGTTGTCGGTAAGGGTCATAGTACGCCTTTACCATGTCACCGGACCAAGTATTCTTGGTGTGGAAGGCCTCCCTTCTCACAGGAGACCATTCCCAAGAAGATTGGTTCTAAGCCGCCCTCAGTACCACTGTGAAACTAACTTCGGGAATAGCCTACGGCAGTAGAGAGACCCTCCTCAGAAGCTGAATCCTTCCTTCTCTTTTGGGAGTTGGGGCTGTCTGCATAGCTGCAAAGTGCACAGCTTAAACCACCCCAGGCTTTTTGCCCACCAGCAGTTTGCATGCCGGTACTTGTATTACTTTTGCCATTTTACGTATGGGCATAAAAATCCCATCATGCAGATTGCTTTTGGCTTTAAAATCTAGGACTGATGAAGGGAGTCGCACAAGACATGAGTCCACTTGACCGCAGTGTGTCTAACATCTTTATTTGACTATGGTTGGAACATGTGTTGTGATGGCTCCTCTTACAGATATCACATTATGGCAACTGGGCTGCGGTGCTACAAAGCTCCACACCACGGGAGATGCACTCGAGGGCATGTTACGAACTCTCACCTTTTCATCAAGAGTCATATTGTTTGTCTTCGTTTACTCATGCAACGCATGGCCATGTGCCAATGACCATGATATTCTGATTTTAGCTTCTTGGCTGAAGAGAACACATACTGCATACCGCTTACTGATGAGTCCTAACTGCGGACACTGCTGGGAGGCCTTTGCTTTTTTTCAGGTCTGGCTTGTCTCTTTACCTTAGTTGTTAAAAAGATCTAGCAGAAGCAGACCTTAGAGAGGGGGTGTAGCTCCTCTCCCGTTGGCTAGCTTGAGTACAGAATCTGATTGGATTGTTGTTGTCATGTTCCGCCTAACTAGTTCCATTACAGTTCATGGATAGTACACAGTACCCTCAAACTGCAGTAGAGGTGCACTGTTCTCATTTGGTGCCCCTGCTGCTGTCCATCTTCCCTAGCTTCACTTTTCTCTACCACCGCAAGCTTTAATATCTTAATATCTGCAGTGCCGGTCACAACTGGAGAGCCAATATATAACCACAACCTAAGCACCAACTTTTGTGGGGCACTAGGGCTCAGGCTCCATTCCTATTTTCAGCTGAGGGGCTTTGTTTGTATTTGGTTTGGTGGCGACACTGGCGAAGCTCACTGTGCTGTGTGAGAAGTTAGCCTGGCATATGATGTCCACTAGTTCTAGTGAGCACCTTGCACCAGTCTAATCGACCCTTATTGATGGTGGTTGTAAAGTCAACCTTATAAACAAGCTATCCTAGTGGTAGCATGGACCAGCAGTCTTAGGCTAAGGCTCCAGAGAGCATGTGAAGCAAGCTGTTTTACCAATTATAATCCCTTGAATACCAAATGAAAGGACACCACACAAGGTATATATCAAATATATATGTATTTATTCTAAACACAACCCCTCCGCACTCTTTATGAGGTCAGAGGTAAAAGTACATCACAAGTTACTCAATTGGCATACGATAAGTTGCACAAATACAGTTATGCCCTAGGGGCCTCACAAACCATATACTAAAGAAGTAGTATAAGAACCACGTGAGAGTTAGACAGCAGGCCTAGGGCCTGTAGAATAGCTGGGGCTACACTAAACAACCAAGGGTTAGGAAGTAGGAGGCCCACGGGAGACGCGTGCAGTGTCTAAACACAGTCGCAAGTTACTATTGACTTACAATGGGGAAACAAAGAAGTTACAAAGTTACTGTTTAAGGACATTTCCGGATGGACTACGATAAAACCCCTTAAGACTAGGACACTTCTAGAGTCAAGACCCACGGGAGAACCGGAGTACTCGTGTTACCTCACCCAGGGAAGCCGGGTGCATAGGTGCCTTTTGGTGTCGGGTTTCGTCGTCGTTTTCTATGGAGAGCTGCAAAGAAGTTCTGCAGGCGACCAGAGGAAATGTGTCCGGGTGGATCCAAGGGTGGATCGGCGATGTGAAGAACCTGAAAGCAGAGGGGACAGAGTCTGGGTCACTAGCCAGTGACCAGGAAGGAACCAGGCGATGTCGAGTGCTTTGCAGGTGAAGAAGGTGAGCTTGTCTCTTCAGCCACGAGGTCCAGGAGGCATCAACAATGACCAGGCATGGATTCGAGCTGTCCCACGAAGGATCTAGTTGGCTGCGGTGTCGGTATCCGGATTGGATCCAACAAGCACTGGCAACCGCAACACACGCAGGATGTCGAGATTGGCTCTGTAGCAGACCATCAAGGTCTGTGGCGCTTTTCCTTTGAAGGGAAGCTGGAGCAAGCCTGGAGCAACTAGGAAAACAGTTTAGTTCAAAAGGAAAGTCTTCAGGGGGCTCACTAGCCAACGGGCAAGGAACCGGGAAGACACGTCGAGCTGAAATGCAAGAGCGGGCCCCACGTGCCACTCGTGGAGGGCTGAGCTTCGGTGCAAATGGCGCTCGGGTCTGGGGGTTCTCGTATCCCAATGCACAACTGCGAGGGTACCTCGGTAGTCAAGCTGTTAGCAAAATGCACGATGTCCGGTCCCACGTCTCTCGTGTCCGCCAGGGGTCTCAGCTTTGATGTGGATGTGGGTAGGAGTTAGAGAAGTCTGAGAGTCCAGTTCCTGTGTCGCTAAGTCTTCGGGTTCCGGCAGGAGCGTCGACAAAGCAGACCGGCAAGTTACTGGTGGTGCCTGTTTGCACAGGGTGGTCACTCCTTGACCAAAAGGGAGATGTCTTCCGTCTACTAGTCAGAATAGAATGTCGAAGATCCAAGAGTTCTGTATCAAAGTTTCTTTCCAGGATAATCTAAAGTCCTGGGGACACAGCTCCTATACTTATACTAAGCTAAGGGGCTGGATTGCCTGCCTAGGTCCCTCCTATGAGTGGACCTGAGAAGGGGGTGGTTACACCCCTTTCCCTTTGTCCAGTTTTGCGCCAGAGCTGGGGCTGAAGTGCCCCAGCAACTGGTTTGAACCAGGCTATGCATGGAGCACCTTGTGTGCCCCAGGCAGTGTCTCAAAAAGCATATGCTGATGCAGCTCTCCCTGTCCCAATACACATCTGCCTGTCTGGGGAGGTGCTGTCACCTCCCTGGACAGGAAACCTATTGTCCAGGCCTCCCCTGCTGGAGTTTCATTCAGCAGAAGGAGGTCAGACTTGTGTCTGTGGCAGCAGCATCCATTTTGTGATGCTGGGACTTTGTTTAACTTTAACCGGGTAAAGCAGTAACATACATGTCTTTTCCCTCTAGAAGGGTGATAGCTCCCCCGCCGCCAGAATTGGCGGGGGTGGTATTCCAAAGTGTTTGACACCTTACACGACATGTTTTGAAAAAGCCAAACCAAAGTTAGCATTAACCGCGAGGATTATAATGCACTTAAGAGTATATGGTATGGCTATATCATAGAACCGCTATAAGGAGATGGTTCCGAAAGCTGCAGAGGGGCTCAGCTCATTGTAGGGCACCCTCTCACATAAAACCAAGCACTCTGCCTCCAGGATTGTCGAGGCCTGCCATAGGAGTGACTTGTAGGTGCATATGTGTCTATAAATAAGGTAGATATAGATATACATATCATATCATATCAATCAATGTGGGCTAGCTAGTTGTCAATAGACGCGGCGACGCACAGCGCATGCGCATAGATGGTTCGTCGTCGCACATGCGCATAGACGCGCACCACGGTTCTGCGCATGCGCGATCGCACACGCTGCTTCCCTGCACATGCGCAGACTAAACCAGCATGACATGGCGATCTGCGCGCACCCCTCCTTCTCTTTCTATCTCGAACAGGTGAAATAGATTACGAGACGAGTATAAAAAAACAAACAAGGCGGCCCATTCACTGCATATCGGGCGCCGCGGATGGACGACTAGGTCCCAGGAGGAACTAGACCGAACTACTCGTGAGTAACCTTCTAATCCTGCCATTGGGGTAAGCAACTTCTCTCCTTACAGGTTAGAAAGCCTTGCATATCTCATTTTATCCCCACAGGGTCTCTTTCTCTGCCAGGCGACCCATGAGGCTTTTTACTAAGAAATAACAGAGTGAGGACCAAGTACCAATACTTTCCTGTACCTCACCTTGTGATTTCGTTTTTTTAGCCCACCACCCCTCACTAACGGTTCAATATACCCTCACAAGCTCCATGGAGTCTCCATGAGCTCACTATAGCCGCATATAGGTCGTACACCACCTTAAAAGTCGGCAAACAGTGGTTCTTTAATCTATGCAGCCCTAACATGACTCTCCCCTGTACGTCTTGTCCCTGTCCTATGTGTTCTGTGTAGAAAAGCTTGAGGGAATCCCCCCTCTAACAGTTATAGCGCCTTAGCGTGCGCAACACATAGAAAAAACAACACACACTTAAAATTAAGTTTATTATAATTTTGCACTTTTTCACATTTCTCTTTGGTCCTGAGGAAAGCCAGCTTAGAATAAAAGGCACTGGCTGAAACATGTAGACCACACTGGACGCCGGAGGTCATCGTAACTCTCCCTTAAACGTCCTCTTGCCTTTTTAAACCTGCTAACAGAGGCCCAGTTCATTAAATATTGCTAAACCCTCGGGTGCTGGGACCTCCTGGATAGCATTTTAATTCTTCACCTTCACACCCCTTCACTGCACACTCAGCAATATACCAGCTCCGCAGTCACCTGGCGTTGCAGCACACCCGGGGCACATTCGGTGCCACTGTGGTGGGCCCGATGATGAAGCATGCCACCGACTAGGTCGGTGGGTGAGGGCTTCCTAAGGAAAACAGTGCTTTTTCCTCATCTATTTTGCTGACGTACCTGAGTCACCTAAATACTCCCTCCCTTTAAACTAGCTAGCCCACATTGATTGATATATATAATACTGGGGATACGGGCTAGCTTACCTAGTCCTCTCTCTCTTGTTGATCTGTATAACACTAAGCAGCGCGCAACTGTGAGAGCTCTCTACCCTCCAATATGGCCGAAAATATGGGCCTGACTTACACTGCTGAGGATATCAGCGAGATTTTAGCTGATCCCTCACTCCTGGCAGACTTCAATATCCCCGCCACTGTAGCACAATCCGCGGACTGGGATTCACTCACGGAGAAAAAGAGGAACAGGATCCGGACTGTTCTGCATGGGGTCATCCTGGCACAATATTTACGCACCAATACAGCTCCTACTGGCCTTCTAGTCACCAATGCCCCCAGGATTTTCCTGGACGATGCAGCATTTCGCAAAGACTGGGCCCAGATCGCCTGGCACTGCACCAGGGACTGGCTAGTCTTAATTATCAAGACTGCCAAACGTCTATCAGATGCAATCATGATAGAAATTCAAGCGACGGAGTCCCACTTCAAAACCACCCTGACGGGTTTCAAGAAGAAACTCGAGGACCAAAACCGCGAAATAGCGGAATACAAAGACTACTTAACTCAGACTAAAATAAAGAAATTCGAAAAAGATCTGAAGAGATTCAGCTATTCTAAAACTTACCCGTACTCGGAGGATGATTACACCCCCCCTAAAAAATCTTTTGATAATTCGGACAACAGTTCCGTCTCAAGCACCTCAAGCAATTCCAGCACAGGATCCAATACATCGAGAGGAAGAGGCAGACGGGGACAACACTGGCAACAACCATGGCAAGGTCCCCAAAACCAAAATTTCGGCCCTCCACCACCCCTTTTAGGCCATTTCCCACCTCCCTACTTCGGATACCCACACATGTACCCCCAAGGCAACATGCCATTCTTCCAAGGGAACCAAAACCAGCGGTATCCTTTTTTATCCCAGGGCAGAAAAGGTCGGGGCAAGAGACGGAACCCGGGACACGTCCAATGGGCTCCCGAGGAAGAACCTGTGAGCGCCAACACAAGAAACAAAACCAGGGAACAACCGGGAACCAGCAAATAACACCCCAACGTCCACTGGTGTTCAATCTATCAGACACACAGTTAACCCCAGAAGAAACGGAAGTACTCAATAAAGGCCTCTCATTTGTCCCTACACCCAGACTGGACATGTTCAAACTACATGTTGAACTCGCCGAGTTTTTCAGAAAACTTAAATTAAAAGCTTTCTTTGAGAAAAAGGACAACATCATCTCAGAAGCAACAGGCACGCCGAATGAGACAGGCCTAAGAGTGAAATCCACTTTCACCCCCCCACCGGGCAACATCCCGGTCGAAATCCTGACGTTCGAACAGGCAGTCTACACGGATATACAAAAACTCCAACAAAAGGACACTTTCAACAACCTATCCAACAAAGATAGAAGCACCATCCAGCGCCTACAAAGTGACCCCACTCTGGTTATCAAACCAGCTGATAAAGGCGGAGGAATAGTCCTTATGAACAAAACAGACTACGACCTCGAGTGTAAGAGGCTCCTCAGCGACACGAGGAACTACAGATGCCTTACAAAAGACCCAACTGAACAACTACAAGCCACCATCAACCAACTGGTCACCAATGCCAAAGACAACGAACACATCTCTAAACAAGAGGCGGACTATCTTTGCCCCAAAGAAATAAAGACCCCATATTTCTACACGGTCCCCAAAATACATAAGGGTATCACTCCACCACCAGGGAGACCCATCGTATCAGGAATCAAGTCACTCTTAGAGCCCTTGTCCCGGTTCTGTGATTTCTTCCTAAATCCCCTAGTCCAAAAGACCCCCTCCTACATAAAAGACACCAAACATCTACTAAGTGTGATTCAGGAACTTGACTTTGACCCCACCACAGAACTAATGGCAGGACTAGACATAGAAAGCCTGTACACTAGCCTACCACAGGACGCAACACTACAAGTGTTACATGATGTCTTAATGACAAACTCTTGGGAACATAACACCCCCCGAAGCTTCGTCTTAGACTGCGCTGCCCTGGCTCTCAAAGAGAACTATTTTGAATATGAAGGCACGTACTACTTGCAGACGAATGGAACGTCTATGGGCAGTGTTTTTGCCCCAAGTGTGGCAGGATTGTATGTGGCCCACTTTGAAGACACACACGTACAACAACCCACCAACCCTTTCTCCGCCAACATAAGAATGTGGCGACGGTATATCGACGATATACTCCTAATATGGAAAGGAAACCAAGAATCATTGGACAACTTCATGCTCTGGGTTAACCAACTAGACCCCTATTTACGCTTCACGTGCACCAGCAGTGCCACTGAACTACCCTTCCTGGACTTGAACATCAAACCTGAGAATGGGAAACTTACCACCACCACCTTCTACAAACCTACAGCAAGAAACTCACTGCTCAGGTTTGACAGTTTTCACCCTCGACACCTAAGGGAAAATTTGCCCTACGGGCAGTTTCTACGCATCAGGCGTAATTGCAGCAATATCAAAGACTATAAACAACAGTCTAACGACCTGGTACACAAACTCAGGGACCGTGGCTACCCCACCAGGATAATAAACCAAACCCGCAAAAGAGCTAGGAATCAAAACCGGGAGGCACTCCTAGAAAATTTCGACAAACCTGAGGAAGAACCAGTCCTTACCTGTGTAACAACATACAACACGGTATCAAACCAAATATCAAACATCATACAACGAAACTGGAGAATCATCAACTCCGGGACCAGACAATGGGAAAAACCGCGTTTTGCCTACAAAAGGGCCACCAATCTAAGAGACCAACTGGTAAACACCAGGCCACGAACGACAAACCAGAACAAAGACAACACAATTGTCAACGCATGGGGCTTGCCCAAAATCACCGGACACCAACCCTGCAACAACTGCAGCGTATGTCACCTTACACCCCGTCCAAAACACTCAATTTGGAACCTGGTAAAACCTGGACGCAGCGACAGTTTACTAACTGCAACTCTACCAACTTGGTATACTTGATAACCTGCAGATGCGGCCTGAGATACATCGGCATGACAACCCGCAAGGTACGCACTAGAATGACTGAACATAGAAGCACAATAAGATGTGGGAAAAATATCAGCAAACTCACAGATCACTTCCTGACCCACAATCACACACCAAATGACTTTTCCTGGACTGTCATTGAGAAATTTGACAATGCCAAAGATGAGAGATTTCTCCTACAAAAAGAACAGCGCTGGATATACCGTCTAGCCACTCACATCCATGGCCTGAACGACGCTATTCCATGGAATAGCTTAACTGCATAACCACAGCATGACCATAAATACAGCGCTGTTTGAGAGCACAGTATACTTCCCTGGTCTGCCTGACCAAACCAACCAAGCAGCACCTAGCACTAGTGTGAACCTTTGCCCCTATATCACCTTACAAGGTATATCACCTGTGTCAGTGCACCCCTGCATGAGCGCCCATTTCTCTGACCCTCCTTCTCCTACAGTGATTCCCCTTTCACCCAGTGTATATCATGCACATATGGGTATTCCCCATATCACATTACAGTGGCCCAATACCCTTTACAGTCCAAGAACTGTTTATTATGCCCCATAAGCGAGCGCATACCTGTCCACATTACAAACATAATTGTTTGTTTACTTTGGCCCACACGCAAGCGCACCTCCAGCGCTCGCGCATATCTGTCCACATTACCAATATAATTGTTGGTTTACTTTGGCCCACACGCAAGCGCACCTCCAGCGCTCGCGTTGTCAATAGACGCGGCGACGCACAGCGCATGCGCATAGACGGTTCGTCGTCGCACATGCGCATAGACGCGCACCACGGTTCTGCGCATGCGCGATCGCACACGCTGCTTCCCTGCACATGCGCAGACTAAACCAGCATGACATGGCGATCTACGCGCACCCCTCCTTCTCTTTCTATCTCGAACAGGTGAAATAGATTACGAGACGAGTATAAAAAAACAAACAAGGCGGCCCATTCACTGCATATCGGGCGCCGCGGATGGACGACTAGGTCCCAGGAGGAACTAGACCGAACTACTCGTGAGTAACCTTCTAATCCTGCCATTGGGGTAAGCAACTTCTCTCCTTACAGGTTAGAAAGCCTTGCATATCTCATTTTATCCCCACAGGGTCTCTTTCTCTGCCAGGCGACCCATGAGGCTTTTTACTAAGAAATAACAGAGTGAGGACCAAGTACCAATACTTTCCTGTACCTCACCTTGTGATTTTGTTTTTTTAGCCCACCACCCCTCACTAACGGTTCAATATACCCTCACAAGCTCCATGGAGTCTCCATGAGCTCACTATAGCCGCATATAGGTCGTACACCACCTTAAAAGTCGGCAAACAGTGGTTCTTTAATCTATGCAGCCCTAACATGACTCTCCCCTGTACGTCTTGTCCCTGTCCTATGTGTTCTGTGTAGAAAAGCTTGAGGGAATCCCCCTCTAACAGTTATAGCGCCTTAGCGTGCGCAACACATAGAAAAAACAACACACACTTAAAATTAAGTTTATTATAATTTTGCACTTTTTCACATTTCTCTTTGGTCCTGAGGAAAGCCAGCTTAGAATAAAAGGCACTGGCTGAAACATGTAGACCACACTGGACGCCGGAGGTCATCGTAACTCTCCCTTAAACGTCCTCTTGCCTTTTTAAACCTGCTAACAGAGGCCCAGTTCATTAAATATTGCTAAACCCTCGGGTGCTGGGACCTCCTGGATAGCATTTTAATTCTTCACCTTCACACCCCTTCACTGCACACTCAGCAATATACCAGCTCCGCAGTCACCTGGCGTTGCAGCACACCCGGGGCACATTCGGTGCCACTGTGGTGGGCCCGATGATGAAGCATGCCACCGACTAGGTCGGTGGGTGAGGGCTTCCTAAGGAAAACAGTGCTTTTTCCTCATCTATTTTGCTGACGTACCTGAGTCACCTAAATACTCCCTCCCTTTAAACTAGCTAGCCCACATTGATTGATATATATAATACTGGGGATACGGGCTAGCTTACCTAGTCCTCTCTCTCTTGTTGATCTGTATAATATAGATATAGATATACTACATCTAAGTAAGGGGTGATTACACCACCTTACACAAGCTGAGTGATCAGCCTATGGTGTCAGTTTAGATGGCCAGCCAGGGGTGGCATAATACATGCTGCAGCTCCTGGTAGGCCTTGGATGCACCTATGCCCTGGGTAACTATGGTACACTATACAGGGGCTCACAAAGGTGACCCAATACCCAATCTGGTCTGTCCCTAAAGTACATGATATCAATTTTAGAGAGAGAACAGCTGGGCTGTGGGTCTGATTAGCAGACCCACAGCCACACTAAAGTCGAAAAACCAGAAAATCACAGCAAAAAGTGGGGGTGACCATAGGAAGCAGACCCTACTCTCCTACATGCTGCACCTGTTGCATATATATCATGATGTCGCACAAATGCTTCGGGTGAGGTGCAGGTGCACCAAAGCACTGCTCTGGAACTGAGGCACCAACAGCGGTTTTCTCGTGATAGGAGCTGCACTCCATGTGGTTGGGGCTGTCATTGTGATGGACAGAAGTGTTTTTCGCATCCCACCCTTGTTTTAAACAAGTGTGAATGTTTGTCGAGTCAAATCGAGGCAATTCCCTATGCGCAGATGAATGGGGACCTGTCAGTCAATTCCTGTAGATTCTTCAGCTTCGTGCTGAGCAGTCAGTCGGCTAGTGTGTGTTTTAATGTGCAATCAGTGACTTTTGAGTCATGGCATTTATTTAAAACTTCTTTTAATATAGCTGCTAGTAAACGATGGATTTGACTCCTCCAGCACTTTTAAAGTTTAAATATCGTTGTTTTTAGATCATTTTTGTCAACTAGTTCAGACAACTGAATACTCATGTCGGGAACACCTGCCAGCCTCTTTGAAAACGTTTTGAACATGCATGTGGTATGCACCATGCTTGGCCAATAGAAAGCCAAGACTGGAACTAGTGTTAGCGGCTGCAGGGAGAAGATGAACCATGTCTGAGCACACCCCCTCATGCAATGTATCCTAATTTATATTGGAGATTGGTTTTGTGACCCGGGTCCTAACAATATTTTTGTGAGGCTGGCTCCTATGGTAAGAGCGCATATTGCATGTGGGCCAGCAGCAGGGAGGAAGACCACAGCGCGCGATGGGTTTCCTACTCTAAAGACGGCCGCTGCATCTAAACGTAATAATGTGCAGCATAGCTGCGGAGGTCGTTTGCATCGCTTCATATTTTCTAGTTTGCGCACTTTCCATGTTTTCGTGCAGGATGCACACTCTAGCAGTTGCTTTCCTGTGGTGGAAGCGTCGAACCAGGACATGCTTCCAGGTGTCTCTGAGGAGGGCTCCGTTGCATGTCCTTTCATTACTGCGTGACAGGAATTTTGAAGTTGTGTTGCTTGGCCCTATGGCTGCTGCCACTGGGCCCACACGCCACACCAAGATAGCCCTTGGTTGCATGCAGTACTTTCGGTGTCGCAGGTGGGAGCCACGTGGTCTGAAGTGTCCACCCACGGTACCCTGACCAGGACGGAGGACGACACAGAGCCCCGGGTCCATGTGATTACGCAGATGTGGCCTGCCACACTTCTTCACTACCATAGGACAGTCAAAGCTCAAACGCTGTACCTGTTATGCCAAAGTAGAGGGGGTGATATTTTTGCACTCCCAGATTAATTTTTTTCTAAATAGCCCACTTATCCAGTTCCTGTTTAAAACAAGCAACGTCTAAGCCAATCGGTCTCCGCAATGCAAGAGCTATTGGCTTTGTCAATTTTGTTTCAACATTACCTGGCCAGAACGTAAGTGTTCCCTAGGCAGATGCAGCACCCAATGCGCTGTTACTCCTTTGTGTAACCATGGGTTTATATGAACAGGGAATCCTTTTGCTGTGCGGCAATGTCAAGGGCTGGCCATTGTATGTAACTTAATGGTATGTACATCAACTTAATTACAATGGCTGACTCCTGACAGTGCTCTTTAAAAAAACTTTTTGAGTCGTTATTCTTGAGTGTTAGAGGTAGGCAAGACAATAAATTAACAGGGAGATCCGAGCCAAGGCTCTGGTTTGGCTCTAAGAGCTCATTCATGATCACAGCACTGAAAGAGGAACTATCTATAAATTGTTCCTCCTTGTAAAGTGATTTAGGACTGGATCAAAGTATGTGAAAGAGGAAGCTATCGAAAATGTGATTTATCCCTGAGAAACTCCGACTTTTAATTGTTCCGTTACCAACTCCAAACAAAAAGTTCGATGTAATAGCATAACACAGTAGTGAAATCAAAAAAGTCACATTTTGAAAGTTGAAAGAGACAGCGTCTTTCTTTGGCTTTCAAATTTTTTTTAGGTGACGTTGCATATTCTGTGGTGGAGCTTCGGGGCACTCTGAGTGCGTGCTACGAACTGTCATCGCCATTAACGGGAAAGATCCTCTCCTTGCTTGCCACTGGAGGTGCGGGGCTGTCCCGTCCTAGAGGGAAGCTATAGGACGGGTCCAACTTACAGGAAAAGAGGTATGGGGAGTTAGAAAACGATAGAGCGGGATATGGGGTACAGGAATAATATTTTAGATGTACACACGCAAGGATTTGAAAGAAGGGGTACTGGAGCGAAGTGAAGAGTGGCTGGGTGCACATGAGGGGGGGAGGCTAAATGGTACAGTCCAGGCAGCGGGCGCGACACTGGCAACTTTTGTAAAAGGTGGTGGAGTAGTTGCAATTCGAAAAGTTTGCATGGAGCAGCTGAGCACCCTTGCTATCTGCATGCTGTGCGGGACCACCAACAGCCTTGAGGTACGGGACAAGAAATGAGATAAGAACATGATTTACGGCGTAGCGCTCAGAGCGAGTGGAAACACGACTGCTCCTGAGGTGGGCTCTTAAATAAAGAGAAAAGAAGTTCCTAAAACGGTAATTAAATTAGAAGAGTGGATGGATAGTAGTAATTGGTCCCAGCTCTGGGGGGAGAGGGGGCTAAACACAGGACGAGGCATAACACAAGCATGCCCAGTGGTAGCCCTCACAAACAAATGTTGGTGGGGTGGGTGGAGAGAACGCAGGAGGGGGAGCGTGGGATTTACGTGGGGGTGTAAGTAATAAGATATTTATTTTTATTAAAAAAACTTACTTGAAGCCGCCGGCCACCTCCAGTGTCGCATCCTGTCCTCTTCCTGGTCCCAGCAGCCCCTGGGACAGACTCTCCTATCCAATCCTCGTGCTGCAGAACATTGGCCTGGGTGTACTGGAAAAACGCTCCACTCAGACCAGGGAGTCTGTGGGGTTTCTCCAGCTCCGCTGTTCAATGCAGCTGGGTTGGAGAAACTTAAGTGTGTATGTGTGTTTTGGCTGGTTTGACTGAGACAGACGGCCAAACACATATGCGCACGTAGGTTGTGCACATGACACTCCTTCCCCTTTCCATGCAAACAGCTGCTGCTGTGCATGCCAGGGACTAAGGTGAGAAAGATTAGGAGAGCGACGATGGAGCCAGCAAATGGGAAGACTGTGGGCAGGCCGAAGCCCACAAAGCATATACAGCATGTTTCTTTCAAGTTAGCACATGCGCTGTCTAGAGCCAAGACCTAAAAACAGGCAGTGGTAAAGCCGAACAGACAGACAGACTGGATGCCAAAGAGAAATAGCTCTAGCCCCTCATCTCTGGTCATGGGAAATGGTGGGACAGTGAGCGCCATTGTCGAAATGTTGTATCCTGTAAGTAATCGGAGCGAGTGTGGGAGGCGAAGGTGTCTGAGAGAGAAAGGAGAATTTCTGATCGATACGCTGATTTAATGACCGCCATGACTGGATGTATAGAAATATTATTAGATGAACAGCCCGCAGCCTCATGACACCATTGTTTATTGTACAAACCTTGTATTTCAAGATGGCCACCAAGGGGGTACAGGAGTATTACAATGCTTGTTGTGTAGCTGCAGTCCAGGGGGCATGTGGACCCATCAGAGAACTCAGAAGGGGCACATCCTGCCCACTGTTGTGAATCACACACCATGCACATATGTAAATGTAAATGTTGTAGTACTTGTATAGCGCCCGAATCACCCCACATGGGGTCTCTCCGGCGCTTGTACGCATACCTCTGTGGAACCCTTCCTGGCTTTTTCCCTGTGAGGCGCCCACTCCTGGGTACCCCCAAGGTGCAGCCAGGCATCCTAGCGCTGTTGGGGCCGTTGTGGAGATTAAGCAAGCTATTGCCCAGAGTTGCAGAGTGGGACCCATGATTAGAATAGGCACCGAGGCGAGAATTATAAGTCTGAGGAAATTGAGCCCAAGACCCACCGAGGCGGGAATTGAACCCTTGCCAGACCTCTGCATCAGGGTCTGCCGCTCTAACCATTGAGCCACACTTCTCATATATATCAAACAGACACACAAAGTAGTCATTGGCTTCAGCACTGCGCCAAGGCAAGCCCAGTACCACAGTATCTGCCCACATAAATAGTAACACTAAACCCACATTCAGACTTAACTCACATAGACTATAATCCATCTGGACTCGTAAATATGAGTCGTAACCACCACCACCGAAGGGGACTGTGTATTGTATTCTCGTGCATGCTCACGCTGATATCTTTGTAATAAATTAAATGGCCACAAACAGTCAACTGGAAACTCGTGCGTGCCGAGGAGTGAGTGATAAATGCAGCGCCCCTTATGGGGGCGTACAAGAGGTTGCCCATTTCCCTCCTCAGAGAGACCACTGACGTCTCCTTTAGCAACAGACATGTAGACGCAGCACACTCGACGTTCCAGGAAGTGTTAAGACATTCTCATCCTTGGAAGTCGAAGAACACGTCAGTCACAGGAAGGTTGCATCATTCTAATCACTGAATCAAATGTTTGACACAATTTCATACGAAATAAGTACAATGTTTTTAAAGCTTTGTTTGAGTTACTACTGGCTGGGCTGATAAATCCACATTAGGAAAGTGAAACTGTATAAACCAAAATGAATATGTTTTTTATTACTTTCGTTTGGGGAGAGGAGGTATATTCAATACTATGGTATGGCCCATATAGGGGAATGAACACTGTCATCAAAAAAGAGAAACTGGCTTACGTGCCTGTCACATTTATTATCTCACAGTAAACACCCAGCCGTTTTTGGTAGCAATTGCGTTTTCTGGATGTGTTTTTTCTATGGCTTTGTAGCATTAGCCAATCATGTTTTTAATACAGTTTTCCACTGTTGTGCTAATGATGCAAGCCCCTCGAGATCCGGCTAATATTGCAATCAAGTATTCCTCTTCCTCTCTGCTCTGATCAGAGACAAGCACGGGCAAAAACAACAGGCAGGGCTTGCATTTTCAGTTATAAGGCAGACCTGTTAGGTTTGCCAATGCCTGTTTTAGGCTGATACATTCTGGCTTCCTTGACACAACATTGCTTGGTGTTTGCATAGCCACATAGATGCGTGTGCTGTATTTTTTTCCCCCAGCTTTGGAGCAGGAGAGGAGGCTAGGGCTGAACTTATGTTCCAAAGCAGTAACAAACAAGAGAGGATACACGGTTGCCATTATGGTGGCGTTTAACGACCAAAGTCCACATTATGTTAGCGCCCATTTCGTTTTCTGGCAGTTGCTGCTAATAGACTTTTTTTTCCAGAACAAAGACAAAAAGGCCCAGCGTCTTTCAATCGTTCATACGCTGAAAAATTAGGTAGAGCCCTATTAAAAAACCATTACTTTGGATTTGCATGGCAAACCAAACACAGTTTTGACTCGACACTGGCTTGTCCATACCGTTTGTAGGACTCGGAACACAAAGGGCAGTCAACTGAGCAAGCAGCACAAAGCTCTAACTGACTGTAATATTACCCATATACCTTTAAAAAGGGAACGACAGTTGCCGTCAGAATTTTTGAACAGATGTAATTTAACAAAGCAGAGAGGTACATCTCAATCCCGTGAAAGGTCCCGGAGGACTCTGACAGCCAGTCAGTGGGAGCCTCCCACCTTTACCTGTCAGAACCTCCTCTGGACAGCTTTCTCTTTAGGTCTGGCTTGATAGTGATGCTGTCACCTGACGTAATGTGATCAACAATCAATCAATATGGGGCTTTTAGAGAGCTCTACTCACCTGTGAGAGTCTCAAGGTGCTGGGGGGAGAGGGGTGCAGCTCCGGATCAGTTGAAGAGCCAGGTCTGGAGGCTCTTCCTGAAGGTGTGTTGAGTGGAGGAGCGTCTGATGTTGACTTGGAGCTCGTTCTAGGTCTTTGCTGCGACGTAGGAGAAAGCTCTTCCACCTGCTCTGGTATGCGTGGGGTCTCTGCGAGGGCGAGGGCGGTGGAGCGGAGGTTCCTTTTGTGTACGTGGAAGGAGATTCTTTCGTTGAGGTATTTGGGTCCGATGTGGAGGGACTTGTAGGCGTGGGTGAGTAGCTTGAAGGTTACTCTCTTCTTGATGGAAAGCCAGTGGCGGTCTCATAGGTGCTGAGTCATGTGCTCAAGTCGTGGGGTTCTGAGTACGAGTCTGGCTGCAGTGTTCTGGATGGTTTGGAGCTTGTGTAGCAAGGTTATGTTGATTCCGGCGTAGGTGGCGTTACCGTAGTCCAGTCTGCTGGTTATGAATGCGTGGGTGACTGTGTTTCTGTATTCGGGGGATCCACTTGAAGGTCTTGCTGATGATGCGAAGGGTGTTAAAGCAGGTGGAGGCAACAGCGTTAATCTGGCGGGTCATGGTGAGGGAGGAGTCTAGAATGATGCCAAGGTTTCAGGCATGGTCTGATGGAGTGGATGAGTTTCCGAGGATGGAGGGCTACCAGGTGTTGTCCCAGCCGGTGGAGGAGGGTCCAAGGACGAGGACCACTGTCTTCTCAGAGTTGAGCTTAAGGCAGCTGTTGTTCATCCAGGCTGAGACGTCTTTCATTCCTTCCAGGAAGTGGAGTCTGGTGTCTTTGAGGTTCTTTGTGAGGGAGAGGATGAGCTGGGTGTCATCGGCGTAGGATACTATGCAGAGCCTATGCTGTCTAACGATGGCAGCGACGGGAGCCATGTAGGTGCTGAAGAGCGTGGGGCTGAGCAAGGGTCCTTGGGGTACTCCGCAGTTGATCTGTGTGTTCGGAGAGGAAGGATGAGAGTCAGATCCTTTGGGTTCTGCCGGTGAGAAAGGAGCGAATCCAGTCGAGTGTGGTTCCCCCATATGCTGGCATCGTGGAGTCTGGCGGCAAGAGTGCGGTGGGAGACGGTGTTGAAGACTGCGGACAGGTCTAGTAAGGTGAGGGCCACTGTGTATCCCTAGTAGAGAAGCATGCGGATGTCATCGGTGGTGGCAAGGAGGGTGGTCCCGATGCTGTGGTTGCTGCAGAATCCGGACTGGGAGGAGTCGAGGATGGCGTTCTCTTCGATAAAGGTGGTCAGCTGTGTGTTGACGAATCTCTCAGTGACTTTGGTTGCGAAGGGGAGGAGTGAGATGGGCCGGTAGTTTTTCAGGTCCCTCAGGTCAGCTGAGGGTTTCTTGAGGAGGGACTTGACCTCTACCCGCTTCCAACCGTCGGGGAAGATGCCGGAGTCAAAGGAGGTGTTAATGGTCAGGTGGAAGTAGGAACTGAGCTTGTTACAGAGATCCTGGGATGGTGTGACGTCCGTGGCTTTGCTGGGTGGGTGTGGTGAACTGCTGTATGACATTGAAGAGTTCTTTTGCGTTACTGGCGTTGGTGTGGATTTTGTTCTGGATAAAGATCATCTTGGTGGCTCTTATGCGCTGGTGGAATTCAGTCATGGCGTTCCTGTAGGTGTTCTGGTCTTCAGTGGTTTTCCTGTTCCTCCAGAGTTTCTCAAAGCGTCTGCAGGAGCGCCTGGCTTCTCGGAGGTTGGTGGTGAACCAGGCGTTGTCTGACGGGGTGGCGGAGGGGTGCAAGCTTGTCTGCGCAGCTGGTGATCCAGCGGTGTAGTTCTTTGGCTACCGATTTGGCGTCAGTCATGGAGGATGGGGGGTTTTGGAAGAGGGTGTTGTTGGGGTGTTCCTCTGTGACTTGTAGGAAAAGGACTCTATATATACTACACCAAATGAGGTATAGTGTGTACAGAGTCCAGGTGACCCCAGAGGTAGGCAGAGGTTAGAGTTAGATAGAACCTTACTTTCTATTTGTGGTAGAGTTGTCGAGCAGTAAGGCAGTATCAGAGGACAGTGTTAAGCATTTGATGTACACACTCAGTCCGCAAATGAATTCACACACTCAAAGACTGAACTCTAGACCAATTGTTTATGTATAAAAAATATACTGTTTTATTTTTAGAATCAAGCAAGCCGGGCACAGGTAAGCATTGAATACTTTACAGTAATAAGTTGCTGAATTTGGAACAGTTTGAAAATGCATTAGGAATTGTACATTGTTTAATTTACAGGGGAAGCAGTGGATTGCAATACTTAGCAAATACAGTACATTGAAATGAATAGGCTTTTTCAGTAAATTACAGGTAAGTTACTTTTTACGTTACTTTTCTAACTCCGTGCTGGATATCTTGATTCAGCACTGGGACATTTCCTGCAAACAGGTAAGTAAATACTTTTTGGTTATTCGTGCGATTTTTAAAGAATATTTTTAGATTTCAAAACTCTACACTTAGAATCTTTTTGGAAGAAAATTGTCAATGTCATCCTATGAAGGAAAACAGGTTATCAGTTCAAAGGAAAGTTATCGACTGTGGGAGGTAAGGTTCTGGGGTTAGACTCAGGGGTCCCCCAGGGTCAGTGATGCACTCTTGTTACACCCTCAGCGGCACTAGGGTGGCCAGGTGCAGAGTGTTGAGGCCCAATGTTATCCAATAGGGGGCCTCCGGTTGGTGGCCTCTGGCAAGCAGGCCACTGGGTTGTGGGAGCAAAGCTCCTGGACTTTAGCTCAGGGCAAATGGGGAAACGGAGTAGTACCAAAGGTTCACCCTCAACTGCACTAGGGCGGCAGGGTGCAGGGTGCAGGGTGCAGGTTGCTGTTTCGAGTTCGGGTGCCCTGTTGTTTTCAATGGTGAACCTGCGGTTTGCAAAAGCACTGCAGGCAGGGAGACTAAGGACTTCTGGGTGCGACCACCACTTCGAGAGGTAAGTTGGGAAGTTAGGGGTTGGTTAGGCACCGTCGGTTTGGTTACATAAGGCCGTGGGGCATCAGGTGCAGGGGTGCCTTTTGGGGTCAGATCTTCTTACCATCTCAGGGTTGCGGTTAGGGGACCATGGATAAATTTAGGCTGCAGGTGTCGGCTGGAGACTTGAGGCAGGTCTGGGGTCACCGGATCTCAGTTCAGGATTGCCGGGGTGTTTGCCTCTTCGAGCTCAGGCTGAGGACGGCGTTTGCAGAGTGGGGCGGATTCGTGGTCTCCGGCTGCTGCCAGAGGTTGCAGTTGAACAAATCCGGTGTTCAAGGTGGAAGTTCAGGTTTCCAATGAGAATATAGTCCGTGGAGGCGATGGAGTGGGTACAACAAGGTTGGCAATGGTGGTGATGGAAGAGGCGTGAGGCCCGGTGGGACTGTAGGCGAGGGTCCAGCGCAGTGTGGTTCTGGGGCTGGTCTGGAAGTGGAGGTGCTCTGTGTTGGAGAGGGGGGTGCTCGTGCTCGAGGTGTAGAGTTGGCGGGAGCTCTTGTGCGCGATGGCGAATCTTCCTCCTGGGCGGTGGGGGCGGCCCTTTCTCTGGAACTTGTATCTGTCGGGGATGGGGGTGGCATTGGCTATGTTGGGCGGAGGTTGCGTTTGTCCATGTTTCTGTGAAGAAGGCGACAACTGGCGAGAGGGTATCGAGCAGGTCCCAGATCTCTACGGCGTGTCTGTGTAAGGAGCGCACATTGAGGAGGATGCACGTCAGGGCTTCGGTGGTACAGGCGTCTGGCGTGGGTTCAGCAGTCGTGGGGGGGCTGTCGATGGTGAAGGTTTGTCTGCAGGAGAACTGGCCGTGGGTGGTTTTCGGTGTCGCTCGCTGGCAGCTGTCGTTCCTTCCAGGGTTGAGTGCGAGGAGGGCAGCGGAGTCGTATCGGTGGGAGGTCGTAGATCCAGGGTTCCTGGCGCTGGTCGCGGTCGGGTCGCGGACCGGTGGAGACAGGCTTGCCTTTGGCTTGTTGGTGGTGTGCCCGCTGCGTGCATCTGCTGCTCGGCCGCACAGCAGCCACCATTAAATGGGGGAGGGAAGCACAGCTGGGAGGCGGGAAGCGGGAACCAGCAGGGGGGGACGGGCTGCAGGGGCAGCAGTGGCAGGTAGAGAGGCATGGAGACAGAAAATGGCTAAATAACACAGAGGACACAGGTACAATTACTGGCACAATAAAGACAGGTACAATATAGATAGTTTGAGGAGGCTAGAAAGAAGACAGAAAGCTGGCACAGAAAGACAGAAAACAGCACAGGTACTATAGAGATACAGTGAGAAGGCTGGAAGAAAAACGGGCACAGAAAGACAGAAAAATAGCACAAAGACAGACGCAGACAACAGCGACCAGCAGAAGAGCAAGGCTCCCCCACTGGACACCAGGGATGAGGCGCAGGCAGAAGCCTGCAGGTGGAGGAGGGCCTCGAACACTTACCTGAGTGAGCAGAACACAGTGCCCGGAGCGGTGGCAATTAACAGCAGAGCTGCGGGGGAAGAGCAGGACCCTGACTAGGAGGTCAGAGGTCTTGCTCACACTCCCTCGCAGCAGCCACCATTAAGCATGGGAGGGGAGGGAAGCGCAGCTGGGAGGCGGGAACCGGTAACCGGTAACCGGGTGGGGAGAGGGCCCCCGGGGCAGCAGCGGCAGGAAGGGCTCAGAGGGAAGAGGGGCACAGAGACAGAAAACGGCTAATAGCACAGAGGACACAGATAGAATTACTGGCACAATAAAGACCGGTACAATTGAGATAGAGTGAGGAGGCTAGAAAGAATACAGAAAGCGGCCACAGAAAGACAGAAAAACAGCACAGGCACAATAGATACAGTGAGGAGGCTGGAAGAAAAACGGCCACAGAAAGACAGAGAAATAGCACAAAGAAAGACACAGACAACAGCGGTCAGCAGAAGAGAAAGGCTCTCCCACTGGACCACCGGGGATGAGGCGCAGGTAGGAGCCTGCGGGTGGAGGAGGGCCTTGAACACCAATCTACAAAAAAAGGTGCGAGAATTGGCTTCATCCATATTATGGTAGCCAGGGGTACATGTTTTGAGTGGGCAGAAGGTATATACATCCACAGGAAAAAGTGCTTTACTTCCACGTAGTTGTGATTATTTTGTTTTTTTATACACCAGCAGTATGGCTGAATGAGCTTGAACTTTCAGGAGCACACACATGACATTGTAATGCTGTTAATGCGCCTTAGATGCCTAGATAATATACTGTGCTTGTTTTTCTCTGGCAGCAGCACAAATGGGAGGAGGGCAGTCATGAGGAATGGATTGAAGTCTCAGCACCCTCCAGTCCATCATTAACTTTAGCCTTCAGAGTGCAGTTTTGTGATTAAGCGCAGTATGGGATGCCCAGGGCTGTACTAATCTGCATGGAATTTTAGTTTTCCCTTGACAGTCATGTGTCTTCTGACCTTATGTGATCAATAAAATAACTTTTAGAGTGGTACCTGTGAGAAAGTGGCTCTATATATACTGGACCAAAGTAAGGTACAGTGTGTATAGAGTCCACAAACCCCAGAGGTATAACGGAGGTTAAAGTCAGGGCTGACCTCACTCTCAAAAGTGGTAGCTTGGCCGAGCAGTAAGGCAGTACCAGAGGACAGTGTAAAGCATTTGTTGTACACACTCAGTCAGCAAATGTTTTCACACACTCAAGGAATGAACTCCAGGCCAATTGTTTTTATATCAACAGGTATAGTTGTTTTATTTTTAGAACCCACAGGTGTAAAAATATACTTTCTCAATATGAGTGATCTCAGATGAGTATTTTGCAGAAAGGCAATAAACTGTGTAATCACAATAGGTACAGGGGTTGCAGTAGGCAACACAATTCTAAACACAATTTAGCATTGAGCTCAATCGTTTTTTCTACATATATGCAGGTAATTACTTAATAGATTACTTTTGTAATCCCAGGACTGGGTCCTAGATTCAGTCTTGGGGTCTAAGATGGAAACAGCGTGGTAAAAACGTTTTAGTAATTGCAGTGATTTTTAGGTTTAAAGTATTTTATTGAAGCAGGGTAAGGAAGGAAACAGGGCAAGAAAGAGAAAAAACCACAGGTGCCCCCCAATCAAAGCGTACGGTACATTAGATACATCAAAGCAGTTCTGTCCCCTCAGTAGGCACCATCCGGCATGGAAACACAGCTTGCGCGCCTGTGGTTAAAGACAAAGAAGAAGGGGGGGAGGGGGGGGGGAGAGGGGAGGGGGGGAAGGGAAAAGGGGAAAAAAAGGGGGGGGAAAAGAGGTGGGGAAACAACCCTGCTCCATAACCTACCCAACCAACAAAACCCCCCAACTACTGCACCCCAACCCACCCCCTGTACTGTGCCAATGACCATCTGCTCTCCCCTCATTGCGACCCTCCGGTTGACTCCGCTACTCAACGCCAACTCCGACCAATCAAACAGGCGGATCCGGTGGCAGTGTCAGCCGTAACAGCCTGAGATGCCTAGGGCAGGTGATCTCCCTGAACTCCGAACACAACAGGCTGTGGAAAGGCGCCCACAGCTCTTCAAAAGCATCCGTATCCCCCAGTGCCACTAAGGACATTTTTTCCATGCCAAGGACATGCCACAAACGATGCAGCCAGCCGACAACAGTGGGGAGCGTGGTGGAGCGCCAGTGTATAAGAATGTTTTGCACCGCTGACCCCAAAGCTATCGCAATCTGTCTGCCCCTTCTAGACCTGAGGGGGTACATCAATCCATTCGGCAATCCCAGTAGGACATAGGCAGGGAACCGTGGCAGCTCTATCTCAAAACATTTATCCACCTCGCTAAGAACCTCCTCCCAGTAAGAAGCCAAATGGGGACAATCCCACAGTATGTGTGTAAGCGTGCCAGTGTGGCCACAGTTACGCCAGCACGTACCCGGTAGTGACCTATCCATCTCATGTAATTTCTCAGGGGTGCGGTACCAATAGGTCGAAATTTTGGTGAAGGTTTCCGTGAGCCCCGTGTGATAGGCAGAGTGGCGTGAGCGGTAGGAGATGTGGTCCCATTCTGTGTGACTCAACACCCGTCCGAGCTCCCGTTCCCAGCGCTCCCGACCGGGGTTGTGAATGTGAAAGGGGGGGGGCTGCAGCATCTTGTACAAATCTGAGATAAGTTTAGCGTCCGACGTGCGAGTGATTAACCAGCGCTCGTACACCGTGATCTCCCTGTCCGCCGTTTCGCGCACTTGGGGTTGTAGCGCCCAGTGGCGCGCCTGCATATACCTCATGCGCTCCGTCTCAGTGAAGCCGTAGTCCCGCCGTAAGTCCTGAAAGGGGATGACACCCTCTGGGCCATACAGGTGATACAAAGTGCAACAGCGGGCTGCCCGCCAGCGATCGTAAGCGCCAGGCTCAGTTTCCGGGCCGAAGTCCGGGTTGCCAATGAGCGGCGTGAAGGGAGAGGGAAAGGTAGTAAATTCATGCCTAATGGCCACCGAGTCCCACGCCCGAAGTGGGACACTCGTCACAAGAGATGCGTAAAGGTTAGGGGGTCGATGAGCCCGCCTCAAGAATGGCACCTCCTGTAGCGTTCTGCCTGCTACCGCCTGGTCTTGGAACAGCCAGTGTTTGTCTGACTCCCACCGGCTCCATTCCACCAGATAGCGAAGTTGGGCGGCCTGGAAGTATTTCCGTAAATCTGGTATCCCTGGCCCCCCAGATTCAGGCGCCAGCATGGCGATGTTCCTTTTGATCCGTGGTCTACGGCCCTGCCACACAAACCGCGCAATGGCCGATTGAGTCTCCGCGAGCCACCCTGTGGGGGGCTGGAGCGGCAACGCCCTAAACAGGTATAACACCTGGGGCAGGAGGGTCATCTTCACTGCGGCCACCCTACCTAGCAGCGACAACGTGCCCTTATCCCACCGACCCAGCTCCTCTCTGATTTTCGTGCCCAGAGCCGCATAATTGGCCGTGACCATCGCCGGAAGGGAGGGTGCCAACAGGATCCCCAGATACGGAATCCGGTCCCTGGACCAACTCAGAGGGTAAAGCCTCTGCAGTTCCGCCGGCGAGCGAAATGTTAAGGGCAGCTGATTTCCCGACGTTCACCTTAAAACCCGCCACCGCGGCGAAGAGGTCCAATTCCGCAATGCAAGCCGGCAGCGACCTCCGTGGGTCATCGAGCGTCAAAATGACGTCATCTGCATATAGTCTAATCACGTGATGAAATTCGCCCATCTTGACTCCGACGATATCGGGGTTCTGCCGAACCCTTTGAGCAAACGGCTCCATATAAAGAGCAAAAAACAGAGGGGACAGTGGACATCCTTGTCGTGTACCCCGTTCTATGGGAAAGGGTCGGGAACTGCCCCCGTTCACTCGGACCACCGCGGACGGAAACCGGTAGCAGTTGAAGATCAGGTGCCGGAACTTCTCGCCTATCCCGAACTTGCCCAAGACCCTCTCCAGGTAGGGCCAGTGCACCCTATCAAAAGCCTTCTCCGCGTCTATGGAGAGGAGCATTCTTTCCCCGGGGATCCTGGAAGCCTTCTCAAGAATATGAGTCACCCTCTTTGTGTTGTCCACCGTCTGCCTGCCAGGCACAAAGCCTGCCTGGTCCGAGTCGACCATGCCCGGCAAATGTAGTGCCAGGCGCGCTGCCAATATGCTGGTGAACACTTTCAAATCCGTGTTCAGCAGCGAGATAGGACGGTAGGACCCACAGGCAGTCCGGTCCTTGCCCGGCTTCGGGATCACGGAGATCGTGGCCTGAAGAAATTCGGGGGGAATGGCACCCGGCTCCGAGAATGTGTTGAAGAGGCGGGTCAACAGAGGTGCCAGCTCCTGACAGAAGGTTTTATAAAAGAGAGGGATGAAGCCATCCGGGCCCGGGGCCTTGCCCGGTTTAAGCCGGGTGATCGCCGTGACCACCTCCTCGATACGGATCTCCCGTTCCAGATACTGGGTCTGATCCGGCATTAACGACGGGAGCGGCACCGATTCCAGATAGTTCGCCTCCGCCCGGGCGGAAGGGGGCTCGCCAGTGTAGAGGTCTGCGCAAAAACTATGGAAAACGTCCGGAATTTGCTCGTCTTCCGTGACAGAACCTCCGGCCGGGTTACCCAACTCCTTCACTCGGTGCTGTTGGTGTTGCACCCTAAGCTTGTTGGCCAGGAGTCGTCCGCATCGGTCGCCACCGGTATAGTACTTGTGCTTCAGACGAAGCATCGCGTACTCCGCCCGGTCCATGTCCAGGGCAGACAGGAGTTTCCTGGCGGCCTTCAGCTGCCTCCAGACTCTGGGGGCTCCCGTCCTGTGATGAACCTGCTCCAGCTCCCGCACCTGCCGGGTAAGCTCGTCCCTTTTAAGCTGTCGATCCTTATTCTCCGCCGAGGAGATAGCAATAAATTCGCCCCGGAGCACAGCCTTCAGGGCCGCCCATTGCGTCGCGCGGGAGGTGTCATCATTATCGTTTACGCGCTGGAATTCCGCAATGGCCGCGCAAATCTGTTCTACCGTTGACCGTCTGTGCAATAGTGTGTCCCGGAGTCGCCAGACCCCTCTCGGCCGAGCCACCGGGGGTAGATTGAAGGCACCCTCCACCGGCGCATGATCGGAAAGAGAGAGGACCCCTACGTCAGCATTCGAGGCTAAAACGAGCATCGGGCCCGACACAGGGAGATGGTCCAGCCGCGCATAGGACTTGTGTGAGTAGTAAGAGTACGCGCGGGTAGTAGGGTGGAGGTGGCGCCACATGTCGTGCAAGTCCAGCTGCTCAAGGCGGGTGCGAACCGAGCCCGAAAGCTCTCCCAACTGGTGGCGCCGTTGCACAGACCTGTCTATAGCCGCGTCGAATACCAGATTCAGATCTCCCCCCAACACTATGTGCCTATCAGAGGTGGACGCCACATCTTCCAGTGCCCTGTGCAAGAATTGATCCTGACGGTCATTGGGGCCGTAGATAGAGCCAACAGTCAGCACCAAGCCTCCCACCCTAATCCTGTATGCCAAAAGCCTCCCTTTTTGCTCCGCCACCTTTTGTAAGACCTCCCCCCTGAACCCCCTGGAGAACAGAAGTGCCACCCCTGCTGTTTTGGAAGCGCTGGAGGAGAAAAGCTGCGTGGGGAACTTGGGGGTACGCATTCTGGGACAGTCTTTGGCCAGTAGATGGGTCTCTTGTAGTAGGCAGATATCAGCCTGGGAGTTCTCCAACAGAGACAGTACCGCCCGCCTTTTAACCGGGTTATTCAGCCCTTTCACATTCAGAGTAACAACTTTAAGAGCCATCAAGGAGGGGAATCATTGAAACGCACGTGTAGGCGGACAAGGCCCAGCAAGCGAACATGGAGGCCATCTCACGGAACCTCAGCGCACAGCAAACGCAGACATCCCTACGGCACAGTACAGTCCCCAAACCCCGAAACCCCACAACTAGAGGAACCCCCCCCTCCCCTGGAACTTCACACACCCAACTCCACACCGCTCCCAACTCCCAGCCCCCTTGCAGACCCCCAAACTCAAAACACCCCCCTGCAATTCCCGTTCCCCGCTTCTCAAGTCATTCAAAGAAGTCATTGTCCCAGTCCGGTCCTTATCGGACAAGGCCGTGGAAAATCAGTCTAGTGGACGTCCAGCCACCATCACCGGCACTCGCCAACCTACCCCACCCACCCCCAGAACCCCCGCACCTGCAATAAGAAAAGGCAAATGTAGACTCCCCCCGGAGTAAGTTCAGGCCGTCATGGCCACTTCACCGGTCGCCGCCACTCTGGAGGCCTCCTGGATGGCGGCCGACATATCCGCCCGAATCGTGGGCGAGTCCGGCCGTTCCGGCGGCGGGGAACGCCTCTCCCCAGCCTGCTGCCAGCCGTCTCGAGTGCTTCGTCTGCGGCGCGACGCCGGGGTGTCCGTATCCGATGCTGTTATGCCCAACACTGTGCAGACATCCTGGAGGGACCGGAGCTGGTGCAATGTTCCGTTCCATCGAAAAATCAGGCGGAAAGGGTGCCCCCAAGAGTACTGTGTCCCCTGCTCCCGGAGGAAGTCTGTGGCGATTTTAAAGGACTTTCTCTTCTGCAGTGTGACCGTAGATAAATCCTGATATAGGGCCACCGGGTGGTCCCGAAATCGGAAGGGCTGCTGCCGCCGCGCCTCGCGGAGGATCCGCTCCTTCAGGGGGAAGTCCGGCAGGAAGGCCAAAATGTCCGGGGGGGGCGCCGTAGCCCTGCGGGGCCGGCCCACCCGGTGCGCCCTGTCGATGCGAACTTGAAAATCCTCTGACTCCCCCAAAATCGCACGGAAAAGAGCCTCCAGGTATGCGGTCACGTCTTCACCCTCCTCGCCGGACGGGACGCCTCGGACCCTGATATTGTTCCGCCTGGACCGGTTTTCGAGGTACTCGGCGTGGGCCTGCAGCTCAATTTGGTGCTCCCGCAGCCGCAGGACCTCTTGCTGCAGGTGGGTGATCTCCTCGTCCCTGGAGTGACCAGCTTCCTCCACGGTGTTGACCCGCTCCCCCAGGGAGTCCACCTCTCTCCGTATCTCGCGGACCTCCCCGGCCACCTCCTGCTTCAAAGTCTGAAAATCCTCCCGCAAGGAGCTAAACAGCGACTCCAGGAACGATCGTGTCACCGGGGGTTCCCCGCCTTCAGCGCCCCTGGAAGGGGCCGGGGAGGTCGTGGCGGTTTGGCTCCCTCCGCTGCGTAGGGCACCGCGTCCCAACATGTCCGGCAAAGTCCGATCGCCCCTCCTTTGACCCCTGGCATTCGACATCCTGGCGGCGCGGAAGGCACCGATGGCCGTCGCTCGGCGAGGGCAGCTATACTCCAGCCAGGAAGCACCGTCACACAGAGGTCCCAAGCAATGCCGGGCAGCCGGTCCGGAGTTCACAAAATGGCCGCCCGTTACAGTCAATGGGCCAACGCCCAAGGAGTGAGGCCTACCCCCGTCGCAAGTCCAGTGGGAGAGACACAGCCGGAGGGCAAGCTCGCGGGGCGTAGGCAGCCGGGGCCGGCACGTCCAGTTGAATAAATGCTCCGGAGGCGCAACACCACTCCGCCACGACCTGGGTCGGGCCGAAACGGCCGCACGAGGCGAGTGCTCTCAAGCCCCGGACTTGCGTAGCAGCCGGAGGCCGGCTCCGCTTCCGTTGACCTCCTCCATTCGGCTCCGCTCTCGTCGACCTCCTCCATTTGGCTCCGCTCCGCTGGCGGAGTCCTCCTCGGCACCCACTCGAACACCGCGGTGCAGACACTCCAGCAGGGTACACACAGTCGGCAGAGCACACCGTCGAGACCCCAAGCCTGAAGGTCTCGCGGCCTCCGGATCGCACACAAGCCTCCCAGCGGGCTCCGCCCCAGGCTATCTCGGTCAGAATCGCACCTCCGGCGGGGCTCCCAGGGCTCAATGATCGCTCCACACCACCACAGGGGTCCCCAGGCTCAGTCACCGCTCGATCCGGGGGGGAATCAGCGGTTGCGAGCGGTGCAGGGTTTCAGGGGCCCGGGAGCTCTCGGCAAGTGCGACCTCTCAGCCCGCCATCTTGGCCACGCCCCCCATTGCAGTGATTTTTAAGGAATAAAAAGCTATTTCAAAGGTTCACACTTTTCAAGGGAAATCTGGCAATGTTATCCAAGGGGAGAAAATTCAGGTTGCAGGTAAAGTATGATCTTGTTACTTTTGTAATCCAGTACTGGGCTCCTAGGTCCAGCACTGTGTTCTCAACTTAAAACTGGTAAGTAATTACGTTTCAGTATTTCGTATGATTTTTAAAGAATATTTCAAGTTTTCAAAAGTAGACAGAAGAAATTTCATAGAAAAGCAGACAATGGATTCCTATGGAGAAAATACAGGTTACTAGTAAACTCGGTTAGGATTACTTTTACGGTTTAGTACTGGGCTACAAGGAACAGCACTAGCTTCTCCCCTGATCCCAGGTGAGTACTTCGGAATTCGGTTGATTTTATGTGAATATTTCAAGTTTTCAAAACTTCACACTTTTTTTCGAGTCAAACCAGTCAATGTTATCCAATGGCAGGTAAGTGAGTTACCGTTTTCCAGGTGAGTACTCGACTGGTGAAGTTAAGATTCTGGGAATAAACTCGGGGGTCCCCCAGGGTCAGGTAGGTACAGTTGGTTCACCCTCAGCGGCGCAGGGGCGGCCGGGTGCAGAGGTAGTTAGGCCCAATGTTATCCAATAGGGGGCAGGGGGCCTCTGGTTGGTGGCTGCTGGCTAGCAGGCCACGCGGCTGTGGGAGCTGGGCTCCTGGTCACTTGCTCAGGGCAAATGGGGAAGTATGATAGGGTACAGGTTGCACTGCCAGGGGCACTCGGGTGGCTGGGTGCAGGGTGCTTTTGAGCCGTCGGGCGCTCAATGTTATTTTATGAGGAACTTGAAAAGGGAACAAAGGCATCAGGCTCAGGGACGGAGGATCTTCTGGAACGACCAACACTTCGAGGGGTAAGTTGGGATCTTGGAGGATAGGTAGGCACCCAGGAGTTGGGCACAGGGGGCCGTGGGGCGCCAGGTGCAGGGGTGTCTTTTGAGGTCGGGAAATCTTAGCCCCTGCTGGTCGCAGTAGGAGGGGTCCTTTGTCCTTAGGCTGCAGGCATCGTCGGGGTCGTCGAGGAGGGTCTTTGGGCACTGGACTTCGGGTCCGGGTCGCCGGGGGTACGTCCTCGTGGTCCTGGATCACTCGGGCACGGCCCGGGCTCGGCGGGTGCAGAGTGGCTTGGTCCGGAGCTTCCTGGCTGGCACCAGGGGGGGTTGTCGCAGCAGAGCCTCTGCTGATGGGAGTCCCAGGCTTTGAGAGGGTCAAGGCAGGCAGGTCCTCTGGGTGTCCCGAGGTTACTCGCCGGGATTAGGCAGGAGCAGGTTCCAGGATCGACAGGCTGGTAGGGCTGGGGCCAAGTCAGTTGTTGTGGTCCTGTTGTTAGCAGCTGCACGGCGGGTCTTCTTCTTGATCTTCTTTCCTCTTTTCTTATCGGGATCTGAGGAAGAAGGTTCAGGAAGCCTCTAAATACTGAATTTAGGGGTGTTACAGGTAAGGCAAGGGCAGGGACCAATAGGTCCCTGTTCTGGGGTGGGTACACCCCCTAGCCTTCTCCTCTCCTGTGTTAGGGGGGCAGGAGCCTAGCTGGGATTGGGCAGGGCTCCCCATCTTCAAGGTGGCTGGAGCCCGGGGTCGTGCTTCACCTAGTTTCCCTCACCTGAGTGGTGCGGTTAGCACTGGCTGGCACCCCCACCCCTTCCTGACGTAGTTTTTCCCACCAGTCTTCCCGCCAGAGTGGGGGTCAGGACTGATGGGGGCCAGTTGCTGGCTACAGCAAATTGTCTGGAGAAGCTCACAGAGGCGGCAGGCCTTTGAAGCTTCCCCCTGCCCATCCTGGGGGAGGAGACCTAGCACATCGCCCAGGATGTGCATTTTTGCAGGCCCAGGATAGCGGGGGGCTCTCCACCCAGGGGTCCAGCAACATGTCTGCTGTGTGGCAGCCTAGGCAGGCTCTCAGTCCAGACATGGATTGGGGTTAGGTTTCAGGGGGCATCTCTAAGATGCCCTCCGTGGTCCATTTTTCATTAAATCCCACACTGGCATCAGTGTGGATTTAATATATTGAGAAGTTTGATACCAATCTTGTCAGTCTTCAGTGTATCCATTATGGTGTTGTGGAGTTCGTAATGTCGACCTCCCAGCACCATATACTCTTAATGGCATCACTTCACTTACTGTGCCCTCTAATGGCCCTGGGTACTGCTTGATTCCGTTCTGGGAAGGACATGGCTTTTGTAGTTCGGACTGGACTGTTCCCATGGGGCACAGGGTCAGAGCTGATTTACATATTGCCATTGTCTAACCCAGGGTGGTGTGGAGTGCAAAAAAATGATGGATTAGGACCCAGATCTTTTGACTGGGTTGAATGTGTGACATTGATCCTCATTCGGTCCATCACCTGTTGTTTTTGCAAACTCGCTATAAGTGTACTGGGGATGCCCAGACGTGGGTCCCAGGCACTCCACACCACTGGAGTCAAGCTAGCCGGGCTGATGAGAGGTGTTACCTCGAAACCGGTCCGGTCCTCGGATGCTTGATTCCGTTCTGGGAAGGACATGGCTTTTGTAGTTCGGACTGGACTGTTCCCATGGGGCACAGGGTCAGAGCTGATTTGCATATTGCCATTGTCTAACCCACGGTGGTGTGGAGTGCAAAAAAAAAATGATGGATTAGGACCCAGATCTTTTGACTGGGTTGAATGTGTGACATTGATCCTCATTCGGTCCATCACCTGTTGTTTTTGCAAACTCGCTATAAGTGTACTGGGGATGCCCAGACGTGGGTCCCAGGCACTCCACACCACTGGAGTCAAGCTAGCCGGGCTGATGAGAGGTGTTACCTCGAAACCGGTCCGGTCCTCGGATGCTTGATTCCGTTCTGGGAAGGACATGGCTTTTGTAGTTCGGACTGGACTGTTCCCATGGGGCACAGGGTCAGAGCTGATTTGCATATTGCCATTGTCTAACCCAGGGTGGTGTGGAGTGCAAAAAAATGATGGATTAGGGCCCAGATCTTTTGACTGGGTTGAATGTGTGACATTGATCCTCATTCGGTCCATCACCTGTTGTTTTTGCAAACTCGCTATAAGTGTACTGGGGATGCCCAGACGTGGGTCCCAGGCACTCCACACCACTGGAGTCAAGCTAGCCGGGCTGATGAGAGGTGTTACCTCGAAACCGGTCCGGTCCTCGGATGCTTGATTCCGTTCTGGGAAGGACATGGCTTTTGTAGTTCGGACTGGACTGTTCCCATGGGGCACAGGGTCAGAGCTGATTTGCATATTGCCATTGTCTAACCCAGGGTGGTGTGGAGTGCAAAAAAATGATGGATTAGGACCCAGATCTTTTGACTGGGTTGAATGTGTGACATTGATCCTCATTCGGTCCATCACCTGTTGTTTTTGCAAACCTGGGTACTGTAGGGGCACAGGGTTCATGCGCCTGTGCCCACACCACTGGCATAGGGCACCCAGCTAGAGGGGTGACTGATGTATGCCAGGGCAGTACGTTTGTGGGCATGGCACACAGGGATGTGTGCCATGTCGACTTTGTTTAGTTCTGCACTCAGCCTGCAAAGGCAGTGTGTGGGTGCCAGGGTACAGGGCCCCTAAGGGTGGCACAATAAGTGCTGCAGCCCTTAGGGGTCTTCTCTGGTCACCATGCCCTGGGTACCTAGGGTACCATTTACTAGGGGCTGACAGATGGCCAGAGATGCCAATTGGGGTTTAGTTTCAACACAGTTTTAGGGAAGGAACACAGGCCCTGGGTACCTGGTTGGCGGGAGCCCAGGGCACACTCAGTCAGAGCACATCAGCAGTCAGAAAAAAGTGAGGGCATACCAATGCAAGAAAGATGGCACTTTCTCACAGTACCAAGAGAGGGGCTTTTGCTCCACACACATCTTGGTTTTCCTGAGTACAGAAATTGGATTTGGTCGAATTTATGTGCTTCCATCAGAAAGACAGCTTGTATTCCACTTTTTGGCTTGTGGCAAAGTTTATACTCGATACAGCAGGACTGAGGTTGTTATGATGGCAAGCTAATGGTCATGGCTATAGGCCTGATGTGTTTATTGTGAATTGTTATGATAAAGGCATTAGCCCTGATGTATTTATTATGAAAAAAAGTATTATTACTCCATATTAAAGCCTACTGATGGGTATTTGGATACTTGGAATTCTGCAGATTACCATAGTAGCTGTTGCGTTTAGTTGCCCCATGTGGCAAACCATATATGTACATTTGTACTGTTAGAATTCTTCTTAAGCTGTCTTAGACGAGATCATATTTTGCTTAGCCAACTCAATTTGTATACCTTTCCAATCTTATGACAGTGTGTCCAATGGTTGCCTTGTGAAAAAGGTTACACTGAAAACTGTAGGTCCGAGGTGGTTATGCTGACAAGATGTAATACATTGGGAAACGTTATGTCCGATGCAATAGGTGTGGTCTGCTTAATATAAAATGTTATGACAAAGGCAGTTAGTGGCCTGACCTACTTATCATGAAAATAATGTGTTAAACGCAATATCTTTTAAGGATTGATTGTTATTACACTATGCTAAAGTCTGTAGGCAGGTACTTTCTTACACAGGCACACAAACTGTAGTAATAGAAAATATGCACTACAATAATCCTTGTTAATCTCTTTTTGGAGAGCTAGTATTTTGCTTGGCCAACTTAATTTTGTATACTAAGTAATTTTTGACTGTACACCTGATGGTTCCCTTGTGAGAAAGATTAAGATCAGTACAAACAGCCTGAGTTGTGATAACAGCTAGGGGCTTGGTTGGTTCACTAGGAAAAACTATTGCTGGTGCAATAGGTCTGATCTGTTTATTATGAAAAATTATGGTAAACAATTTAGCCATCAATATTGATTAAGAAAAGCATATGTTAAAACCAATAGGCATTTAAGAGTGGATTGTAATATCTTTGCAATAAAGCCCACAGATGGGTATTTTATTTCATGAAATCTCACAGATTACCTTTATTGCCGGCAAGGATGTTGCTGTAAGTTACCGCCTCTGACAAACGATAGGGGGATAAGATATGCACTGTAATAATTCTTGCTAGAATCTCCTCTTAGTTGTTTGCCAGTTGCTTCAGATAAAACACTCATCAAATATACATACACATCCATATATTTATAAACCTATGTCCATATAAATACATAAAGAGGTTTTGGGTTCGCTCTGTTCTGCCATTGGTCTATTCGAGTGTCATTTATACTCTGTTTCCATCCATGACAGTGTAATACACTGGGAAGTGGTACAGTCATTGGCTCTTTTGCCCTGTGAATGCATTTCCTGATCACGTGTATCCACCTGAAAATTAGTGCTTGTTTGTGGCAGCCCTGGTTGGCCAGTCCTATCGTTTTCAGTTTTTTCTTTTTATTGTTCCCCTTCTATTTATTTGCTCTACTGGTTCTATTTCTGTGTTGCTTAAAAGGATATTAGAGGTCTCCAGGCAGTGCTAACATGTGTCTTGCTGCCACTCAAGTCTTCTGCCGTGCACCACATCTCAAGTTGCTGCTTCCTCTAAATCAGGAGATCATTATGGAACGCTGATGCCCATACTGTATCATTGTGTTATTATTACAAGATGGCCAACACATTTGTTCTAAATGTAGCAGCCATGTTGGAACTTTAAAACAATGATAGACTATTTATAATACCTCTGCAAAACAGATACCTGCTGCTATGTTCATTTTAATACTGCAAGCACATTCCCGCGGTGTTAAGACAGGAGCATGTTTTCTTTTTGTTGCAAGTGTATGCCCACTGTGTTTATGGTGCAGTACATTTTCTTTTCTTCTACTTGTATTCTTTTAATTTATCTTACATATGTTGTTGAGCTTGTGTGTGTTTTTATTGCGGTTGTGTCAGAGAATGAATGCAAGAATGAGGCAGTGGATGGTTGAATGGATACATGAGTGCAAAGATGAGTGACAGAGTGCATATACAATAACGTTTTGCGTGCCTAAACCCACCAGTGACACAAAAGGCCCTTTCATTCATAAGCCAGACCTACTGGCATTGCCACAAGCTGTTACCCAGTATTTTACTATCCTTTTCATTCAGGGCCTTTGGAAGGACCTGGAAAGGTCACCTATTTTTCAATGCCTTTTCTGCTGACGGCAGAGCTGCAAATTAAAAGCATTAACTCGGTGAACTCAAAGATTAGAGTTGGGGTCAGAAGTAGCAGCATCACAAAAAGTAGAGTCAATGACAGTCAGCCTATATATTGTACGTTGTATTATAGTATCCTATGTGTCCCCATTCACCGTATGTCTCTGCTGGTGTCTGGAATGCTGAGAGTAATTTATTTAATAGAATGTTGGTGTGTGGTCTGAAGTAGGAGGTTTGAGATATGGACAGTTAGAGGGAGAATGGAGCTCGGATGGAATCTACTTACTATGACTGTAATCTGAGCCCATAATAGAGCCTTAATCCCTGCTGCTGAGGGCAATACCAGTTGTTAACGGCCCTGAACTATAGGGCCTTTAACATCGGCAAACAACCATTACAACACAGTCATTACCACAGAATTTGAAAGGGAAATGGCTTTTAGGTTGTCAGAGAGCGGGCGCTCTGCCAGTATGGAAGCACTATAGGAAAACAAAGTAGAGTGTGGTGCAACTGGGTGAGTGGAAAACCATATAACCACCCGAAGGAGAAGCGAGCAAGCTCACTGCTCCACAATAACAAAAGACAACAAACCCTATGCACACACTTGACAAGTAAAAAAAACGGATTCAATGTCCAGATATGAGAATTCGATAGAGCAGAGAAACCAAAGTAATGTTTGAATTGATATATAAAAAATGAGTAAGTATCAATGAAGAAGTCTTGGTCTCCTTGTTTTATTCCAACACAGCATGTGAACAACCAGCCGACACGTGTTTCATCGCATCTTGCGAATCTTCAGGGCTCTATTGGTTGTGCATCGGACTTTATCCTCGTTCGAAGTGCGAACGAGGAGACCCGGGAGGAGAAGGGAGCAACAAGACGCTTTAAGACACCGAATCCGGTACAGGCTACGGAATTATCCCTTAGAATTGAGCAAGTTCGGAATTTCAGATACAAAGTGACCGAGCACTACATCTTCCCCCGGGCACCCCATAACAAGCGCACTACGCTTGCAAGCTATCATACCTCACCTTTTCAATAGAGCTTGGATGGTCTTGGGCCCTTCCGGGTCGGAAGTATCACCGGAAGAGCGACCATAAAGTCCGATGCACAACCAATAGAGCCCTGAAGATTCGCAAGATGCGATGAAACACGTGTCGGCTGGTTGTTCACATGCTGTGTTGGAATAAAACAAGGAGACCAAGACTTCTTCATTGATACTTACTCATTTTTTATATATCAATTCAAACATTACTTTGGTTTCTCTGCTCTATCGAATTCTCATATCTGGACATTGAATCCGTTTTTTTTACTTGTCAAGTGTGTGCATAGGGTTTGTTGTCTACAGTCATTACCACACACTACCTTTACAATGCAGCTGTTACAATGCAACTGCCTTTACATCGCATGCCATTACAATGCATTACTAGGCAAGCAATGGGGATTTTTTAGTTGTAGCGTGGGTATGGGTTTTGGGGTACATAGGGATAGTATTTTCTACCCCTACACTATCCAACACCTACCCCACTGTTGCCTCAAACGTATTATGCGTTGTAATGGTAGTTTCTAAAAATGTGTTGTAATGGCATGCGTTGTAAAATCATGCGATGTAATGGTAGTTGCGAAGTACAAACCGTGTTGTAAAGGCATGCGTTATAATTGTTTGTGTTGCAATATCCTATATTCTTAACATCTGGTATATACCAAGGCAGAAGGGCTATAAGGCTAATATAACCTTCCACCCACTAAGTGCAGATTGCACAATGTTCTAAATTAAAAAGGGAGAAACAGAAAGACAAACATTGGAATGTTGGAGCTCCAGGCTTATACCAGCCATTATAAGCCCGAAGCCACTCCATTGTGTTCAATGGAGCTCACAACATTCCAATGTTCTAACATTCAATAAATAACCTGACTCCTATCTAAATGGCTCCGGGCTCTTGCATGAAGACTCTGCCTGTAATTTCCCCCAAAGAAATTAGCAACAATGAAAAATGTGATAGTAAAGCTCTTGTTTCAGATTATTTTGCTTTGTTTGCACACTTCAACCCAGCAGATCTAGCTGGCTCTAGATATCACACTCGATTGACCTTTTCCATGGAAAAATGATAGCAAGAACAGCCTTCACTCATATTACAAGATGAAAACAATTGACTCTCAGCTCAATAAGCTAGACTTTTCCTGAGAGCGGCATAGAATCCTTTCTATTTTTTTTTTGTGAAAACCTTTATTCAAAAAATAAGGAGATACATGCGCAAGCCCACAACCACCATGGCCGGCCGCAAAGACAATCAACAGGAGCAGGAGAAACTTAGGCCAATCAACAATCCGGATATTGCAAGGTACGCCAGACGTGGCTGTGAGGTTCGCAACACAGGATATGAGGTTTTCATTTTTTAATTTTAGAAGAAGAGTAGGGGCTGCAACATCAAGGACATCACACCTTACACGAGAAATACACAAAAGAGACAAGGGGGACGTACCCCATTTACAGTCGGAGATAGGCTATGACTACAGCAACTATGTAATCTAGGCAGCCGCGGCGGTAAGACTGAGCGATAAGCAATAATACAGAAAGCAACATTTCCAAGTATCACCCCAGAGAGCCCACCCCCCAAGAACAGAGAAACAGAGGCCTGTTGAGATGCCAGAGAGAGAAAAAAGGTACAAGACCAAGAGACAGCCAACCCTACTAAAGAGGAAAGAACCCTCCCAAAGCCGAAAAAGAGCGATAGGGACCATAGAACAAAACAAACTAAAATAACAAACCCCCCCACACCTACCACCCTGCACCCCTGTAATGGCTATGGCCTAACCCACTAACAGCGTGCCTGTCGCCCCGGAACTGCCCCACAGAAGGGAAAAAGTACAAGAAGTGGAGGAGGAGAGAAACAGACACACTCCCGGACACCCGGTACCCCCCGCGGGCAGTGACCTCCCCAATGCACAATCATCGTCAATCAAAGCAAACATTCGGCATTATCACGGGGAGGACAGTCACCGATAAGAAAACTCCCCACCCCACCCCAGGCCCGGTGAGATATTCGGTGCAGTCCCGGCAAAAGTGAACTGAGCAATCCCAGGAAGGTAGAGATCAACCCCGCAAATATCACGGGGAGGCCTATCGCCATAGTCACAACAAATGCGTTCAGAGAAAGCGTCTCAGGTAGTCCAAAGCAGTGGCGAGGAGCAAGAACAACTCAAAGTCGGAATCAGCCCTGACCAGTGCGAATCCGTTCCGGAGCACGCGCCAACCAAGCCACAGCCGACCAGAGGCAGACAAAACGTCCACAACAGTCAGATGCACTAAGGATGGAACAAAGTCCGGACACAAAATGGCGGCTTCCGTTATACAGACGGGCCGGGACGAAGAAAAATGGCAGTCCCCTTCGACAGGACCCTGAGACTCGGCAGTGACGATCAGAACCTCCAGCGACGGTACTCCATCGGATAGTAGAAGTGAAGGGAAGACCAGGCATTGTAGCGGGTGAAGGTGAAGGGAGGCCGACTCCCAAAGGAGCGAAGTCGGGCTGCCGCTCGGGCACCTGAAGATGGCGGGTCAAATCGCTCGACTGGACCACAAACTGCTGTTCAGGTGTTGCAGCGTCAGTGGCCGGTCGCGAGCAGACATGATCCAGCTTTGCCGCCAGGGAGACATATGCGACGGTGCATTGTGAGCGGAGCGCCCCAATAGCCGCCATCACGGAACTCAATGAATGTGTGCTATCTATCCCCTCCATCCCGGGGCCCAAAGGACGGAGGGGAACACAATCTCCAGCCCACATCGCCGGGCTCCGGGTACACCTTCAAGCGGTCTCAGCAACAGGGGCGCCTCGGACTGGCACGCTCAACACAGTCACCGGCCGTGGGTGCAGCCTGTCAGCCCCCGGACCGGGAAATGAGGGTCAGGCACACAGCCCCCAGCCACGGTGCAGGAGGATCGCAGCACGTCACGATGTCTCTTCTCCGGCACCATCCATCAACAAAGTCGAAAGTGGAAAGAATTATTCAAATCCGGAAGACCGGCCACAATCTCGGTCCCACAGCCGATGTTGATCAGTTCCCACTCGAACAGTTCAGAAATCGAGGTCCCGACGGCAGCTCAGGAGTAGGCCGAAAATGGGACACGACATAACTCCGTCACTGAATAAGGTAGGAGGTCCGGGACGGCACCGATGGCATTAGGTAACCTTCATACATCCAGGCATAGGGCGTGGGTAGAGGATGAACAACAGGATAGAAGAGCCGCCGGCGGAGGTCGGCGGAGCCGGGAGCTTATGCGGCCATCTTGGTTCGCGGCGTAGCTTCTCATATAGAATCCTTTCTAATCTCCATATGAAGACCACAGTGGATGGAAATGGAATTGCTGCACTTCAACTCAACATATCTGCCCCATTCAACAAAGTTTACTATCACTCCCTTTTAGAGAAACTTGAAGAACTCTACTTAAAATGAATTACCCTTGTTTCAATCTCCTCCTCCCTCACCAGTAAGTCCAAGATCCTCCTTTTGTTTCCTGGAGGACAAGTTTCCTCAGGCATTGCCATTCAGTTGCCACTAATCTTCTCTTGTAACTTCCATCCTAGAATAAGCCTAATCACGAATATTATGGCTGGACGTGCAATGCCCGTTGCTAGGGGTGGAAGTGTTTTACACCACGGAGTCATCAACACTTATAACTTCCTTATCCACAATAATTGCGCCTCATACTATGACAGACCCACCAGAGCACATATGCAGGTGGGTTGAATAATGCCGTAGTCCCTTAGTATATTAGCATGAACCATAGATCTCAGACCTCTCGAGAGATGCTAAGTATACACCTGCATGACTGCCTCTTTTCTGACCCTTTTCCATACCCATACGCATAAGCGCAGCTGCACACTTTCAGCAACATGATCGGATGGGTCTTTGCTGTATTATCACAACTTCAAAACACTTCCATAGGGGAACGATGCACATGCATATAGTTTGTCCGTCCACACACCGGCTCTTAATGCTTAAGCCAACTATGCCTCCCTTATGTGCATAGTTAAACAAACAAGTACAAGTCTTTTCCCTTATGCATGAAGTCATACAATGCCCATACATTCCATAAGACAGATACGCAATTTTCTGTCCACAACAGTCCCATATTCTTCATACACCTAAGGATGACTTCAGTAATAGAACAGTCTCTCATCTCACTTTACTCACTTCTATGATGGCCACTATTCAACACATCGTGTTTCAATGTTCATGGCGGTTTCCCACTCAAGACTGGACCCAATGATGAAGCATGCCATCACCGACTCGGTGAAGGGTTGACTTCCTTTATAAAAGATATCTTTCATGTCACAGATCCTAAGGACTAACTGTACACCATTTTAAGGATCCCAGACAAGACTCTTGATCCAGCTAAAGTCCTGCTGGAAATGTGCTTTTATGTAATATATCCTTTCTTGGTAGTTCATCCAGTTTTAATCATTCCCAGTTAGTACATCTGGACTATGCTCCATCATGCCAGTGAGCTCACTAACCATTCTTGAATACCCAGTTAGCAACAATGTAGCCTGTTGCCACTATGCCCAAACATCATATCGTGTCACTTTCCATTCTATCTAGTTAGTGCACCAATACCCAGTTTCCCAGTTAGTTATTACTTCATGAACAGTAACAATTATGCTCTCTTACCGCATTACAACCAGGTTATAGTATTCCCATTTCATGCATCACGGCCATCTTCCATTATGCCTGATAAACATGAGCAGTGTCCGCTATACTCATTTGATATAACATGATGCCCAGTTTGCTCATCGGGCGAATTCTAATGTGAGCTTTAGCACATCATTAAGAATATTATATCCTTTATTAGCATATCACAGGGATTTGTAATGTGTTTTCCTTATACCCATGCTTGAATTCTCGGTTGGTTTACAGTATGCTCCTTCTGCATGAATAAATTCCATCTAGTCAAGAAAACACATTGATTTCCAGTATGATCAATTAAGACTTGAGCAGCCGTCCTTATACTGGTTAGCAGATTTTTCCCAATTTACACAAAATTATTGGTTTCCGATATGTCCAGTTAACATATCATCTTCTTTTTACCCAATCAGTTTTCCATGGATGCTTTCAAATGGGCACAGGACATCACAGTCAGTTTTCACAGTTGCCACATAGCGTGTATTGCATGGTATCCAGTATTCCATGTTGGTACACCTGTCTGGCTTTTTCCCAGGCCCTTGAAGTTGCAGAGACCTCCTAGCTTTATCTAAGAAGAGACTGTGGATGTTCCATAATGACCAAGATGATGGGTTGCGCTGAACTCCTCATTGTATGTGACTCTGGCTAGTCTGTCAACATTAACCCCGGCCTTCCATATCATACCTGTGTACTAGAAAAGTGTGATGGGCTGCTCCGCAAAGCATTTGCAATACATACTTGCTTGTCCAGTTCCTCATTCCTGCCCTCGTCCTTGCAACCTTCCATTGCTTGCAATCCGTGTGCATCAACGCAAACACATCCACACGTTTGCCTTTCTAAATCGTTTTTAGTTGAGACCCCACCTCAATGATTGGAATCCCCCCTGCTTTAAACAAGTTCTGCTTCACTGCAGGAACTCCTCCAGGTTAGGCATACAAGGGGTGGGGCACCTTGTAAATCTGTGTTTCTTCCAATGTACTCTCAGGGGCAGATACTAATGTTTGCTTCAGAGGGAGTGGATCTAGGCTCAAGTGCCATTGCAGCCTCCAGAGGGTCCACCGTGGATGAGAGGGATCGGTTCAGGGATAGTTCCAGATTGGAACATGGTACCTGAGGCCCTGGGTTAGTGTTCATACCACATTGAGAGAGAGCAAAGTTTGTGAAGTTGTTTCCCGAAACATCTCCAGCTTCCTGATATTCAGCAACACTTCTGGCGATTGGCGAAAAAGAGATTGTGGGGTAAATACCCAAACAAGTAGGTTTTATAAGAAAAGAAGAAAAAAAACACATTTCCTATTTTACTTGGAAAAGTCTCTTCCAAAATAATATTTGCGAGATAATTCCTGTGCAAAAACAGTTTTTGGAGCAATTTCTGTCTGCAGAAATTGTTTTGTGTAGGTGACAAAGTGTGCAACTTTGAGACTATTGTTACCTTTGCATATGTTCATGACGGAAATTATAATTTTGCACACCCCTAGTTAAAACTTTTATATTTTAATTGCAGAAACCCTTGTATGTGAGCCTCAGTAACTGCTATTCTACGGTAGCATTTTACTGCAAATAACACACTTCTTGTTTTTATATAATCGTATAAGGGCATCCTATTGCATCTACAAGGGGTGAATATAGAAGTTTGAAGAATTGTTTTTATTACAGTCATGCACCTTCCATTGAAAATGCATTGTAGGTCTCACCTACACAGCACGCATGCGCTGAAAAGGAGGAGACTTTTAGAAATCAATTCAGTTTTTCAGGCAAAAACATGCACGCATTGCATTGCATTGCATTCCTTTGAATGGCAACGCGTGCACGTTTGGCGATTCCCTTGCCGGAGTGAGCTTTGAAACCATCTGTTTGTAATTAACTTACAAACAGATGGTTTCAAAGCTCGCTCCTGCATGGGAAACGCGCCATTGAAACCCCTTTGAGCCCCTTGCATCCAATCTTTAACCTCGCACATGGCAGAGTCGAGGCCCGCTCTCATCCTGCACAACGTAGCCTTTTTACTACCGCTTGTTAAATTATATGTAATTTATATGTAGTTCTGACCTGCTAATTCAAGTTCTGGGCCCTTGAAGGTGTATTATATGTAAACATTACCAGCGGCACACTATTTTACTCCTCTTTTGTTTATCAACAAACGCGGGTGTGTTCTTTTGTTGTATGAGATATCCGAGGTGCTTAGTGCTACATTGCTTTACCATGGTCTCACGGTGCTACTGGGATTAGGCAACATCACACCCTGGTATCGAGGATTCTGTCCCAGAGCTGGCCTTGACTTCCGTCGTGGGCGTGTCTCATCTGCACCTCCCGTCTTTGGCTGCTTGTTGGATTCTTCTGTTGTGCACATGCTAATAGAATGACATGAGTGCTCCACTTCATACACCGTAAAGCTTGCAGAAAAGGTAAATATGTAAGCATGACGCAGCATTGCACAGGAGCATCCCAGACCTCGTTCTTTGTGAATCCTGTTAATTTTGAATATACATAAAATGTGCATTGAGAGAGTGGGGGCAGCTGCAGTCTGACACACATATTCCTTTTGTGGTGCGGGCTTGTGGTGTTTTCATGCAGTTGATCTGCATGTCTCTGCTCTACGTACATCATTGCAGACGTCGCTACAAACGCCACTGCAGACTATCTCGGGTCATCACTGATGACAGAGGAGGGCTGTGCTCCCACAGCTGTCCAAAAGTAGATGCACGTTGGAAAGAAACTTCTCGATATTTTCAGCTCAAGACCCAAAGTCCGTCTTTTCATCTGTGACCACAGCAAACTTTGAACTTGAGTCAGCTGCAGTGGGGTAGCGAGCTGAGCTGCCCAAGAGCACTGCCGAGTCCTCCTGACGTAGGAAGCCGTGACCGCAGCACGTCTATGTAGGGATTCAGAAACCGTAGACAGAAAGTGACAGTGAAGAGGACACAGCACTGCCTAGTTTTAATTATATATGCTATCCCACAGTGAAGCGGACAGCCACAGCATAGCTGAGCACTAGCTACATCCACTCTCCTACCGCACAGTGACGGGGACACCCACAGCAGTGCCCACCGCTGGCTGCAGCAGCTCTCCTGCAGCACTGCCCATCGCTGACTGCAGCAGGTCTCCCACAGCACTGCTCCAAGGCAGAATGAGCAGGAGAGCCTTTAGTGCAGCCGTATCGTGTTCCCAAACTAGATGCTGAAGTAACCCCAGCCCCTCCACTGTAACAAGCTGTCTTCTAGGTTAAGAGTGTGACGTTTAGGTGATTCTGCTGTAAGGCCAAACAACTTCAGGACGATCACATTTTGGACGCACTGGGTCAGAACAAAGGGAAAAACTTCAACTCTCCTTTGAAATGCACCGAACTACAACTACCAACATGCAAAGCTCACACCATACTGCTGGAAAACAGCAGGGCCCCATTATTTCACCCTGATTGCGGCAGATCATGGTTTACACCTTCAAATAATTATTTTAAGGACTCCCGCGTGTTCCTATTCTTTTCAATTAGCCATGAGTTGTGCGTGATTGCAACTGCGCCGCTGGTTGCTGACACAGACTTTGTTCTCTGCAGGTCGTAACACAGGCTGCATTGCTGAAGTTGATCCAGACGCTGTACTTTCATCCGCTTGCTGGGGTAATCGATTGCTGCAACAACAAGCATTGTCATAGCCAATAGGTCTCGTCTTTGAGACCTTGTAAGTAAAAAAAAAAACTGAAGTGTGAGACTTCATGTTCACATTTACTTTGGGTTTAGGATGCAGTAAATGTAAAGTCTTATACTTCAGTTTTTTTTGTTTACTTACAAGGTCCCAGAGGCAAGACTTATTGGCTATGCCAATGCTAGTTTTTGAATGCTACTAACTTTGGCACCGTTTGACCAATCTACAGGAAATTTTGTACACCACTAGTGATCGGGTCAAATGTTTGTCTTACAAAGTTTCATGCAGATCCATTGAAGGGGAAATAATAACTTTAAAAAGGGAGGGACAAACATTTTGCACTTCCCATTCAAACTCCCATTGGAAACTTTGCTCTCCACTACAGCAAAACTGCTGAATGGATTTACATTAAACTAGACATGAAAATTGAATTTCCCTCAAAGTGTGTATGTTTTTTGCTTTTTTGGTTTGGTGTGATTCCATTTAGTAGCTTTTGAACCATTAGTGTTTAATAAATGTGGACCATCATCGATTATTTGAATTTTAGAGATATGTCAGCCTTTAAACTTGCAAGCTAGAAACTCACGAGTGCTGTCATTCATATTTGAATTTCTCAAGAGTTATGATTGGCTGATGAGTGTCAGGAATACTCTTTATTCAGCCAAATTGAAGCGTGCACATTTGCAAAAATGTGTTAGTTTTGCAACATGAAAAACAAAATCCAGGCTCCAAATGAAAGGAGATAGGTACACTGAGATGTGGAAAAAATGAACAAACAAATTAGAAGAATGCAAAGCCTTTACGTAGAGGAGGTGGGCTTCACTCAGACTACCTTCCCTTTGCTCTTCTACTCTCCTCTTTCCCTGAACATTTATCTGAACATGCTTCACCTTCCTCATATTTTACCGCCTTTATTTCCTTCATCCCAGTCACCCGTATCCGTGTGCAAGCGCTCCTCAACCGATGCCTCACCCAATGTCCTCTTGTTTTCCTGAGTGCAAAGTCTTTATGGCCGAGATACCCGCCACCCCCTCTCAACACAATCCCCAAGAATTGGGAAACCGGAAACAGTTCTTGAACTTTTGGAGGGCGGGAAGGGAGTCACCCTTCCCGGCCGTATTTATTAAAATATGAAACAAAAGAAAACATTAAAATAACAGTTTCATATAATGTACAATTTCATTTCCACATTACGATGTTGGCTAACCTTAACAGATCTCTAATACAGAGGTTCTCCTAGCCGAACTAACATCCTACAAAACATTTGCCTTGAAATTGTACATCCTAACGTTAAGGGCCAACGGCAAGGTCGTAACCGGTGTCAGATCCCTAAACCAGAAATACCCCCCTCACTTGTGAGAGGGGCGACCGCACAGAGGCGTACCTCAAGTGCATTTACCAATTTCCCTTTGTACTTGACGGGGGCCCAAATAAACTCTACGCCATTTAACGGTCGTTCGAGGACTCGTGTGAGGTGTCTAAAAGGTAGCGTAAACCCCCTCCCGCACCCCACACAACTTACCCATCTGCCGTCGCAGATGTCCTGGCCCCGGGAAATTCCCCAGGAGGGGCCGTAGCCCCTCCTATCCAGGAAGGGGCCTTGACCACCTTTCCTTTCCTTCCGGCGGCCTCTCCTTAGACAGGACCGCCTCCCCATTGAGGGGCCAATTGGCCACCTCCCCCGCGCGCTCCCATCCGTAATGGGTGACGCCCCCTCATAGGGATCTTCCAATTACTGCTCACCGATCATGACCTTACCGCCACAGGCCGGATAGTTGACCGGCTATCCGGACCCCCCACAAAACACTCCTACCTAAAGGTCATGCTGTAAACTCCTTAACCATGCTATGAAGTCTCCTATGAGTAATTCGTTCCCCACCCGGGACAAATGAACACCGTCCCCCAAATACATACTGTCCCCTTTAATACAACCATGCGAAACAGAATGCAGTGTACTTGAACGAAACAATCTACTCATTTTATTATTAATTTTCCTTACTGAATGATTCAGCGCAGAAACAGAAATAGCCCCCCGCCACACTTTCCGTGGGATCATATGGGACCATGCAATTGTGCACCCTGGAACTCTTCTCGCCAACCAACTTACCGTGGAAAGCATCGCCTCAAGAAGAAGTCGTCTACCAGTGGTCACCAAATCATTGCCCCCAAGATGTACTATGACTACAGACGGCGGTGACCTTGTCCGCCCTAACAAAACCTCAAAAAATGCTTGAAACTGGTCAATACAGAGCCCGCCCTTTCCGTAGAAGGACACACTGTACCCGTATTCCCCAGCCACGTGAATCATGTCACCTGCTTTGAATACGTCCGCGGCACGCCTCACGTATGAGTGGCCCACGACCCACACCTCCTTTTTCACAGCCGGTAATGTCTGACCGCTGGCCCCCCGGTGTCGGGTCGACTGGACAGTCCGCCCCGCCTCGTAGGCTTGCGCAACTGAAAAACCAAACAAAAACAAGAAGCGTGAGTACATCGTTACAGCTTTACAACATGTGCAACCGTACATACCTCTTATAACAGTTCGAGGACCAACGCCCCACACGTTTTATTTGATCAACATTCAGACCCCTGGCTGTAGCTTCCGTAGCAGCCCCTATCCGAAAGGAATGGGTCCCAAAGTCGCCGGGGTTCAAGCCTGCGGCAGAAATCGACATCGCAAGCACCCGCTGAAACTTAAACCTCGTCAGTGGGGTGGCGTCAGAGTGTCTTAACAAGGTCCCCCCCCATGCTGCCACCCTCTGCGCTAAATATGCTTCTACGCACCCAACAGGGCACATGGCAGACCCGGGGATCCTCTGGATGATTACACAGTCCCCGATTGCATCCTGATCGGATTTGGACTTTACAAACGAGACCATCATCGTCTCCTCTCTGACCTGAATGTGTTCCCGGCACAGTCCCCCCATCGTATCCTGCTTGTTCTTTGCCACTAATTCGCTTACCCGCATAGCCCCATGGAATGCTAATGCAAATGCGGCTCGGAACAACACTGCTTCGTACTGGGATGAACATGTTACCGGTAGCACGGATAATAACAGGGCCAACCTATCCAAACCTATCGGGTGCCTATCGTCTACTCTGCGACCCTCAAGGCGTTGCCACCCCCGTAGCGCTTTCTGCACAACGAAAGACGCTGTCGGGTCCTGGATCCCATGAGCCCTTGCCATGAAGGAAATGGCGGCCCGATGCCTCTGGGCCGTAGCTACTGACTTGCCTGCGTGACGTAAAGAGAGCAGGAATCTCACTACACACTCTTCCAAACCCCAAAGCTCCCTCCCGGCAGTACCCAAAAAGGCCCAATAGGAACGGAACGCCCCTTCATATGCCTTCCTCGTCCTGGGTGCTAAACTCTCTCCCACGAGGTCTTGTAGTTCGGGGCACCGAGAGACCAGAGAGCTTCGGGAAAGGGTGCCGCCACCGGGTCCGCTGTGGGCAGAAAACCCCAGAAGGCCTGCATACGGAAACGAGAGAGCGCATCAGCCGCTTGGTTCATCACCCCCGGCACGTGCCGCGCCCTAAACAGTACATTTAGTTGCATGCACAACAACACAATTTCCTTGAGTAGTCTCAGAATCAATTTGCAACGTGCTGCCTGACTATTGATACACTCAACCACGGTCATGTTATCAGACCAGAAAACCACAGAGTGACCCCTAAACCCTTCTGGCCATGTTTTCAAGGCCACCAGAATAGGGAACAGTTCGAGAAAAGCAATGTTACTCGTCAACCCGCACTCATGCCACCATGACGGCCATTTTTGAGCCGACCATTGTGTACCCAATATGGCGCCAAAACTCACACTCCCCGCCGAGTCTGTCCATAGTCCCAACTCCTCGGAAGACACTGCTGGTTTATTCCAGACAATTCGACCATTGAAATCCGCCAGGAATGCAATCCAAATGCGCATGTCCTGGCGAACCTCCGCCGAGAGTCTCGTACGATGATGTCCTTCCTTCAAGCCGACCATGGACTGTGCAATCGAGCGGGAAAAGGGGCGTGCCATTGGCATTACTCTTAGGGCAAAATTCAACTGACCTACCACCTGTTGCAATTGATGTAAGTTCACTTTCGTTGCACGAATACATGTCTCAAGGGATAACCTGAATTTTAACACCTTTTCTTTAGGTAAACGAAAACAACCTTCCACTGAGTCGAGCTCGATCCCCAGAAACTCGATTAAGGTCGAGGGACCCACCGTCTTACCTGGCGCCAATGGCACACCAAATTGATTCATTAGGACACAAAATTCATGTAAGGCCTGTCCACACTCAGAATCCCCGGCTGCCCCCAGAAACAGAAAGTCATCGAGATAGTGCATTACCTGTTGAAAACCTGTCTTCCTCGTGAATACCCACTGCAGAAAACAACTGAATTTCTCGAAATAGGCACATGAAATCGAGCATCCCATTGGCATACATTTATCCATGTAATAGCGACCCTGAAACTGAAAACCAAGGAGACGCTGATCGTCTGGGTGTACCGGGAGCAACCGGAACGCTGACTCGATGTCCGATTTGGCCATCAGCGTCCCGGGCCCCAGGCGATTCAACATGGCAACGGCCTCATCGAAAGATGCGTACCGCACCGAACATACTTCCGGATCTATCGCGTCATTCACGGAAAGACCATGTGGGGCTGACAAATTGTGTATCAGCCGAAACTCACCCGGGTCCTTCTTGGGAACCACCCCTAGAGGAGAACACACAAAATTAGCAACTGGTGGCAAATCGAATGGACCGGCGACACGACCTCGAGTCACCTCTTTCCTAATCTTTACCTGCACCACCGCCGTGTGCTGTAAGACCGACATTTGATTCTTACAGTCCGGTACCCCTTGAAAATCCCCCACTGGGATGCGGAAACCATATGAAAACCCGTTCCGCAACACCCCAGCGGAAGCATAATCTGGGTATTCGCTGAGCCAAGGAATCATTGCCATGGTATCAATCGGGGTCGGTAAAGGCGCCCCTCGGACTGTATTAGACCTGTTTGGCGCCTCCCTTACCACCGTTATCACCCGTTTTGGCTCTGCACATGAACTCAGGATGGGATGGCTGCCCGCATCCCCCACACTCATGTCTGAATTTGCATGACCCCTGGGGCCTGGTACATTTGCCCCTGTTAAAATTCCAACAGATCCCCCTTTTACCTGTGTTGCCACTCGGCTCCGTGTGGGACTCGTTACCTGTACCCGTCCGAAAGGGCGTCCCAGAGTTTTGGCGGGAGGATTCCCCCCCGTTACTCCCTACTAATGGCACCTTCAACATCCCTGTACTCTCCATTTTTTGCCAAGACACAGAGTCGTAACAGTCCCAGGACAACAACGGGTTGTGTTCCTTAGCTTTTCTAAACAGATTATCATAGCAGAACCACTGATTGCCCCCATATGCCACAGAATACTCCATAATACGTGACTGATAAATGGGTAACTCGGTCAACAACTCAGGTCTGCGCTCCCCCATGATGGAAGTAAAAATTCCCCACGCTCTGCCCCAAGTACCAATGGTCTCATCAACCTTAAAGGCGGCCATTTTAGCGCGCCAAACACTCGGATGCATGAGCTCTTTTTGACTCTTTACATGCTCGATCTCGTAATGGTCGGTAAGCAATGAAAACATGTTTACATATTTGTCCGCCCAAATCAATTCCTTGACTTCTAGTGGGACGTGCTGGGCAATCTTCTCCTTTCGAGAAGGTGCAGAGTCCCCCCCCCCGCAATCGGCAATGGCCGCTTACCTGAAGTAGACCCCACGCTTGTCGCCGAACTTGGGCCTGCTGTACTTCCAACCGCTGGGACCTGCGGGGGAACAGGAGATGGAGTCTTCGCAGCCTCCCTAGATTCCCGCAGTTGCCTCATCACTGCCCGGGCGTCGTCAGCCGTGGCGCCCTCGCTATCGTTTCCCAACCACGCTGCCAATTGCGCCGCTAACTCGGGGGGCATATCCTCCCTGTTCGCAGGGGTGACCACCACAGGGATTGGGTTCCCCTCCTTTGGCGCCGGGGTTGGCTCCTCTCGTGGCGCTTCGGGAACCGGGGTCTCCCCCCCAAGTGCTCCCCTTCTGGGCCTCTTGCTCTTTCCACCGGGAATTGTTCCCTGTAAAGGCCGTTTCGGTCCTCCCTCCCCGTCCTTAGCCTCCACCTTTCTCTTCAGATCGGCTATCTCCTTCATGAGCATGCGGAGCATCTCCTCGGTACCGACCCGCTTTCCGACCTTCTTGGGCATTCTTAGACGGGATATCTGTAAGACAAAAAGAGGGATTACAACGCTCAAAATTGCTCTTCGTTCCGTCTCGAGCTCACGTGCAGCGGGGAGGTGCAGCTTCAGAGCACAGGAACAAGAGGATGCTTTGTTGGCTTCCGCTCCTTTTATCCGTCTTCAGGGTGGGCGTGAACCTGCCCCCGCCTGCCTCCAAGGGCGTGGCCGGCCGTGTTGGTGTCTAGGCCAGCCCACTCTAGGGCGGGAAAAAGGCGCGCCCCGGCTGCGCCGCTTCGGGCATACCAGCCGAGACTCGCCTCCCGCCCAAGATGGCTTCCCGGGGGGATCGTGGTACTCGACCATACGTTCGGGGGGACCGATTGGTCGCCCCTTTCCATTTAACTGACAGCTCGATCTTTCAGTGTAGTTTCCGCCTTTTATTCACTTCCTCCTATACTGCCTCATTTGAGAAGGACACGTTGGTATCCCGTTTCTTCAACTCTAGATGAATCCTTAATTTTAACACTGTAACTGTGCCACTCAATTGCCTTTGCCCCCTTTCTTCGCATCCAAATCTCATGAAAATAACCGATCTGTACCGCCAACGCATAAATGTGCCACATGCTACCATGCCATAATTGAATAAAAGGTAAAATCTTATTAGGTCAAAATGGCACCCAAAATTTGCGTAATCACATCGCAAACACCCAGTGTGACAACATCATTGTCTCCTACTGGAGAAAAAACAACTGTCTGTCTTGCGTGTTGACTGCAACATCAAAATTGTTATCTCCATAGGAACTGACCCGCATTGCATCGCATGCTTGCAACCACTGGAAGGTGTGCACTGCGATGGTTGACCAGCCTATTTAAAGGCACAGGCTTTGATGGGGGCTCGATTAGATCTTGTGTCACAGAGGCTACCAGAGAACTCCGATCATCTTCTGCAGATTATGGATGTGTCCCTAAGGCACGCCTGGCACGCAGGGGAAGTAAATCCTTTAGCTTCCTGGGGGCTCAAGCATGGAATAAACTTCCGGCGGCCCTTAGAACCGCCACAGATCTGTCTAATAAAAAAAAAACGGCTGAAAACATGGCTTTTAGGAGCTAAACTGTCTCTAGGGCAGTCTTGTGTGAACCTGTAGCGCGGGACACTCCGGTTGGAGTAGCTGTTAATTTTATAAATACCAGTCATTCATTCATTCATTTAAAAATGGATCCTTTATCTTTCTTTTATAGACTTCAAAAGCCACCTTAGTTGTATACATTAAAGCAAAGTATAGGTAGATGAGTGATATTTAGCTGTCAAAGGAGCAGCAATGAGAAGAAGACAGAGAGGGGACCTGGAGGATTATAGGAACAGGAATGTGTGAATTCTAGATTAATTGTGCCAGTATTAAAATTTAAATGGGCTGCTTGGAGCGGCAATGAAAGATATTATGTGTAATGTGAAGTGTGGCTCAATGGTTAGTGCGGCAGACCCTGATGCAGAGGTCTAGCCCGGGACCAGGGTTCAATTCCCCGCCTCGGCGGGTCTTGGGCTCAAAAAAAAATTCCACGGACCTGATAATTCTCGCCTCGGTGCCTATTCCAATCATGGAGTCCCACTCTGCAACTCTGGGCAATAGCTTGCTTAATCTCCACAACGGCCCCCTCAACGCTAAGGATGCCTGGACTCCACCTTGGGGGTGCCCAGGAGTGGACGCCTCACAGGGAAAAGCCAGGATGGGTTCCACAGCGGTATTCGTACAAGCGCCTTGAGACCCTTATGGGTGAGTAGTGCGCTATACAAGTATCAATTTACATTTACAATGTTAGCTTCACTTTCTTTGATAAAAAACCAGATTCTTACCTCAAAGGGACTTGAGTAATCTACATTCGTTTCCAACTTTTTATCTTCGAGACAGCCGTACCCTAGTCTTAAGGCAGTGCAGCAGCAATTCTAATGTAACATTCTGTTGAAAATGCTGAGATGCCACTTTTTAAATATAAATTGTTCCGGTTTTGCGTTTTAAACACACCAGTCCAAATACATTTTCACAATAGTCTTCTTTAACTAACTAATGCTCTTTTCTTTTTTAATCAGTTATTTGCGGTGATCTCCACAAACCACTGGGAGGAAACTGAACTCGTTTTATACCGTATTCAATACTTGGGTAATTTAGACTTTACCTATTTAATGTTTGCTGTTTATTTACAATATACAGTGTTTGAGGAATAAAATATTGCAACTCCGTAATGAAGATATTGCATCACAGATTTCCTAAATCTTGTATATTTGTTTAATTGACCTACAACTTTGTGCCTCTATGTGGTCTTAGAACTCCTTGGAGTGTTGACATATCATTATTAAATACAGTTGGAGACCCTTTATGCCACATATACTACTTGCGAGCTTTAAAGGTAAAAAACAAAAAGCTTTTTATTGAACATTTGTACATTATTCATGCTAATAAGGCTACATAGAGAGTAAAATGCTTTGAGAAGATACGTCAGTATTGTGTCATAAACTCGCTGACATAATATATCCAAGTGACATAGTAAAGCGGACGGAGTTCTGTTGTGTCCGCCTATGCAGTTATACGTAAGCGATTGTAACAGCTTATAACGTCGTAACATGAGCAACAAAAATACATTTTAGTTCAAGAAGAAGGGGAGGGAGAATCATCAAACATTGGACTTCGCCTGCATCCGCTCGTTATATGAGTAAATATATGTCAGCAATATAGCGCAGAAATGGTCAATCTGCATGCTGGAAGAGGGGAAAAGGCGGGTGTACTCGACGGGCATTGCACTATGTGGGCTATTGGAGGCTGTGGCTGCGTCGGGGACAGAGGTGCCGCTAGAGATTGTCCCAGCTGTTCGCGATGGGGTATTTGCGAAGACTCTCTGTGCAATGCCACATTCAGCCTGTGCCCAGGCATTCGTGGAGTGCTCCCAGGCAGAGATCACAGGGGGAGTGGATGACTTCCATTTATGGATTATCTGGCGCTTGGCAAGTAGAAGACCTAAGTCAATAAATCGAGTAGTGACCTTGTTTCTCTTGGTTCAACGGAACAGTTCCAGCAGGCACACCTTCCACGTGAGCAATGGGGCGCACCCTGTGCAGTTCATTATGTAGGTTGTGACTTCTTGCCAGTAGTGGATAAGTGTTGGGTATGCCCAGAGCATGTGTTAGAAATCCGCATCATGCAACTGCCTGCGGGAGTAGGTTGCATTTGTGTGGTGAAAATAGCGGTTGATCTTGTTGGGGGTGAGGTAAGCCCTATGTAGTATGTAGTATTTTATGAGATTGAAGTGAGTGTTGTGGAACGCCAGGGAGGGATATACCAATATAGACCACCACTCTGTTCAACGACGGCCTAGCTCGGCATCTCAGTGGCGGCACAAGGAAGTTAGTGTTGTTGCTGTATGTATGCATAGAGAGCTGGTTAGCTAGCATGTTAAGTGGCCGCCTATTCCCTTGATGTGCAAATATTGAATTGTGAGGTGTGTTTAGTGTACAAGCTTCACAGCTTTCTTGTTTGAACTTAACCACCTGCATTTTTCTTAAGCAGAAAGTTATTTTATCAGAAACACTAAGTAGGGGAAAACATTTTAGAACTGCTTGATTACTTAACATTAGTATTTTAACATCAGTATTTGTGCGTATTTTATATTTTAGGAGTGTGTGCAGTCTCGAGTGATAAAAAAAATGAGATCAATTTCATGTTATGCACAGATATATCTTAACGTTGTTTTCTATGTATGTAGATTCCAGAGTGACACCACTACAACAAGTTCCAAATTCTACGATGCTGTTATGAGCCTGTTGAGAACTCTGAGACCCTGGAGGGAAGACAGGGTTAACTGTAGTCTACCTCCCTGGTGCTACACTGCGTGTGAAATTTTGAGATGCTGGAAACCCAAAACTCTAGATGCGCCCTGCATGGCACAGTGAAATGCTAGAAGGCTCAATCTGCAAACCTGAGATACTGTGAGGCTTTGCAGGAAATCCTTGGAGACTTACGGGGTCCCCTGTGCATCTAGAGACAGCGGAGCTTACTTCTGTGAAATCCTAAGACCTTGGAGAGTCATTGCTTGGGATCATGAGACTATAAAGTAGCCCTGCTTGGAATTCTGAGATGTTGAAGAAGACGTGTCTGGAATTCTAAAGTGCCTCTTCTTCTTTGTCCAAGATCTTACAACACTGGAGCAGAGTTGACCTTGACTCCGGCATAAAAATGTACAAACCGCGACCTGTCATTGTGAATGTTCCAGAATATGGATATGACTCTGTGTAAGTAGGAACGTTTCAGAAATGGAACTCACCCAAGATTTCCCCCCGCATTCCATTCTTTTATCACTTTTTCTGTAACTTATTCTCTTTAATATTGTCCACACCTTCTTGTTACTTCTTTCTCTCTTACTATAGCTATGCTAGGCTTTCAAGGTGTTTGTCTCTCAGGGTCTCACTTTAGACTGCAGAACCTCATAATTAGCAAAAATCCTGAATTGGTTTCAGGTATGTTGGAAATGCAGCAATTTCACACTTTCCACTCTTATCCATTCCTTAGCCTAATAATTAATCATCAGTCCATCAGTTCTATTTATCAAACTTTGTTTTCCCGTGTCAAGTCAACAGACGTCTATAAAAAATCCCTATCCTTTATGTATGACTGGTTGACTGTGATAGAGTTGTGGTAGTGGACGGTGGGTTATATCGGGGAGAGAATCAGGCTGCAGGCAGGAAGAGGGGCCAGGGCAGCATGAACTACCTCCTCCCTTTTCCTTATCCTCCTCTCCTTTTTCCATTACGGTTGTATTTTCTGGTTCAGTTTCTCTTTTCGTTTTCTGCCATCCATTTTCTTTTTAGTCACAGGATTATGTAATGTGGGGTGGGGTAGAGTGATAAAATTTAGATATCCGGATATTTGTATCGATAATCTTCTTTGCTGCTGTTTATCAGTGTATGTTACTTTGTCTTCTAACAGCACGGACCTGAGTCCTGATGAGGAGAGTTCTCTTCATAACTCTTTCAGTTACTTGGTGAGGGAGCAAGAGGCAGAAGAGTTGGAAATGGAACAGCTTCCCCTCAACGGCCAGGGTGAGTGTCTATCTGGGAAGTGGTGGTAAAATGCTTCAACTGGGGATTGAGCGAAGATGGGTTACCAACCCAAGTTAAGAGGTTGCAATGTATCACTGAGAGAAGAAGATCCAACCAGTGTTTGAGAAAAGAGTGTATACCCAGGACTTGAGAGAAGATGTTTCACCAGGAGGGACAGAGGGATCTGATTCTGTTAAAAGATAAGAGCCCATTATCCCACCCTAGAAGGGCAAGCTCATGGCACCCATCTCTTACAGACAGCCAAAGGAAGATTTACTACTAAGACCCGTGGCAAAATGTTGACAACTTTAACAAGATGAAAAAACACCTGTTTCATATTTGCCAGAGATGATTGTAAATTGCATCGGGACTGAAGGTGCTGTGTGTTTGCGTTTTGTTCATGTCTTTTAATAGTAATAGAGAATTTGGCCTTGACCATTCTAATTCATATACAATTCTATAACATTATATTGTGCCTTTATTAACAATGTGATGCATTTATGAATTATTATTGAACTTGAACTATGTTAAATATAGCGTCAAAATGGGGAGAATGTCTTCTATGTCTATATATCACGGTTTCCACATGTTGTATATAAGCGCTTCCAAAATGGCATCACTCAACGTGACCAATGGTAGAATTAGATTGTAAATATATATATATATATATATATATATATATATATATATATATATATATATATATATATATATATATATATATATATACACATTCACAAAACCCAAAGGTTAAAGTGAAGTTATAGTTAGGTATGGTAATTGTTAGACCTGGCACCATTGGTGTGGGTCTTCCTTCCATTTTTTGCTGTTGCCCCCTGTGTTTTTGCTGGTCTCGATGCGTTGGGCACTTTGCCACTGCTGTTCAGTTCCAAAGTGCAAGTGCTCCCTGTTGTAAATTGTTGTAATGGATTAGTGACTCCATGATTGGTTATTTGATTTACTTGTCAGACCCTAGTACAGTGCACCATGTTTGCCCAGGTCCTGTAAATCAAATGTTGCTGGTTGGTTTGCAGCAAAACACACAAGATGATGCACAATGGCAAAACATTCATCCCCAGTCACGGATCTGGGTTTAAACCATCGTTATTTAGCTTACCAAGCCACCCCAGTTCAGACCTGGCCATATGCAAATCAGTCTTGACCCTGTGCCTCATCCCTTTACCGGTGAAGCAGAGCGCTCCCGAACACGGAACAGCACCATCTTGCTGCACGCTCGGCGGCAACCTTTTATCAGCTCGCAAACAAGCCATCATTTATCCTTATGTAAAGAAGTTTCTCCAATATCCTGCAAAAATTGAGTTGGTTGTACTTTAAAGATGCTGTGCCACGCTTAAAAAGCATCAAGCTAGCAAGTACTCGGCACTATACGTGTGAGCTGTGGGGTTAATAGCTATTCAAGCGCCCCTCCTCCACTCTCTCTTTTGGATTGAAACATCTACTTAAGAATTGAAGCTACTCCTTAGTGATGTGTAATCTGATGTTCACATAGAGGATGTCCATCTACACGTCTATCGTTTTTTAATAATCCGTCTCGAGCAATCCAACAACCTCCTCATACAATTATATATAGAAGATCACTAGTAGGATCACCACATTATAAATCAGGAATTAGCCTTTATCAAGTGGCCCCTTTGTGATTGTGAAATTGCGAGAAGATGTCTTTCAATTTCTGAAATGCTAAGCAAGAACAAAATTCTTTTGCTAGTTTTCACCCAGTGACTCCTGAGGAAGGCGTTTTTTTCAGCCGAAACGCGCGTCGAGTTCTATTGTCACCTTTTATATTCCATATATGAATTATCTTTAATTGTATTGTTTATGATTTAAATATGTTGTGTATTTATGGTGATTATTATGTGTTATGTCATTTTTATTGTATCATATAGTTTCAACGTGTTGTAGTTACTATATGATTTTTATACAAATTAAATATATTTTTAACCTAGAATCACATGTCATTGTTCCTCTCTCTGTATAGTTTGGACAAACTGTGCACTAATTCTTGCTGACGGCCTAGGTTTTTTTCTCATGTTGGTTCTTACCCTGCCCTAGGAGTCTGCGTACCTTACTACCCAGGGGGTCCTTGTTTAATTCCTACCTCATGGGAACAGTCCAGCCATAACTGCCAAGCCATGTCTCCCCTGGACCGGAATCAAGCATCCTGGGACCGGTTTCTGGCTATCAGCCGTCTTCAGCCAGGATAGCTTGACTCCAGTGGCATAGTGAGCACGGACCCACGTCTGGGCATACCCTTCCCACATAGGTTGAACAGCAAAACACACAAGATGATGGACGAATGTTGCACAATGGCAAAACAGTCACCCCCAGCCACAGATCTGGGTTTAATCCATCATTATTTTGCTCACCAAGCCAGCCCAGGTTTGCAGCACAGATTGTGCCACCCAAAGAAGCAGCTTGTAAAATGTGGCTCAGGCCTGCCATTGCAGAGCTTGCCATGTCGACTTGGCAAGTGCACACACTTGCCAGTATCCAAACCTTCCCTTTTCTGCATGTTAGTCACCCCGAAGGTAGGCCCAAGGTACCCCTGTGGGCAGGGTGCATTGTATGTGAAAGGTAGACATGCCCTGATGTATGTTGCATGTCCTGATAGTGAAATACTGCCAATTTAGTTTTTCACTATTGCAAGGCTATTTGTTCCCGTAGGCCAGAATGGGCAGTTAGTTTATAACATCTCATAAACATAACTGGCCCTAGGAACAAGATAGGAAAATAAAGTTTAGTATATCTGAACTCAGAATGTTAAAGTGCATCTTTTAGTGAGGGTGATTTTTACATTCTGTGTTTAAAAATACCACTTTTAGGAAGTGGGCATTTTCTTGCCTAACCATCCAGTGTGCCTCTGCTACGTTTGTGTATTGCATGTCTGTCTTATGAGTGACAGGAGATGGGAGAGTGCAGCGATTCCGGCAGTCTGATGAGTCAGAGCTGGGCTGAATGGGACCTGGGTTGAATTTAGAGTAGAGGGAGGAGATTTCCTTTCACCTTCCTGGGCCAGGTCTGCTTTCAACAATGCTGTCTCAGCCTCCTGCCCGGAAGCTGCACCAGTGAGGACAGAACTGGTTTTGGCTGAGTACAGACACTCTCTGCCTTCAGAGAACAAATAATTTGTGTGTATAAAAAGTTGGACCCAGACGCCAGAACTTTAGATCACTTCTGGGGAATCCAGAGGAACCTTTGCCAAGGAGAAGAGCCAGATAAGCGTAGGAGGAATACTGCCTCTGTACTGTTTGCTGTCTGGGGTTGGGATGCAGTGGCGCTTGCTGCCAAGGAAAGGACAAGAAGGACTTTGCTGTTTGCTTTGTCACCTGCTTGAAGAAAAGATCTCCAAGGGCGGGAAACTAAGCTTGCCTCCTGTTCTGAAGTTTCAGGGACACAAAGCCTTCACCACCAGCTCCCCTGGATTTCCTTGCTGGGAATTCTATCCTGCAAAGAGGTGCCTGCTGCTGTTTAGGACCTCTAGAGACTGTTTGTCGCTGGGAGCTGGAAGATCGACGCAACGAGAAGAAGCCTGTCGCATCCACACCGATTCCTGGTGCACCACCGAGTCACGGGGAAGAAGCATGCCTGCATCCGCACTTAGTTCTGACGCCTCGTGAGCAACAGGAAGAAGCGCGCCGCATCCACACCAGGTCCCGACGCATGGCCAAGAAGTCCGTCACAGCACCTGCTGTGCGGCTGCAAACGTGCACGCATCGTACCGGACCGCCGCATCGCATTGAGCAGCCATTTTGTCACATAGCACCGGATCGTCGAGGCGCCATCTTGTCGCATCGTAACTGGAACGCAGTAAGAAACCGACGCATCCCCTCCTCTCCATTAAGGAACCGACTCATCACCTCCCCTGTGCTGCAGTAAAGAACCGATGCATCACCTCCCCCGAAGCAAGGAACTGATGCATCACCTTCCCTGCGACCCTTTTGTTTGTTTTGCGTGACGCATCTGAGGTACTTTGTTGGAAAAGTGTTGCATTTATAACTTGCGTTGAACTAAACTATTTCTACCATTTGAAAGTCTTTTTTCTAATACTGTATTGTGGATTTTTGTCGTTTTGGTCTTGTTTTTGATATCGACTACAGATTTTTCTAAACTGGTGTGAAGTCCCTTTGCAGTGTTTTCACTGTGTTACTGTATGTGTTTACAAATGCTTTAAACACTGCCTATGAGATAAGCCTGTCTGCTTGTGCCAAGCTACCAAGGGGGTGAGCAGGGGTTATTTTAGGAGGGTATCCCTCTTACCCTGACTAGAAGCAAGGGTCCCTATTTGGACAAAGGGGCAAACCATTGCTAACTGGAGACCCCCATTTCTAACATTGTCATGAAACTTAAATTTGTTTAGAAAATGTCAGTTAAAATATACAGTTTTAATAACAAAACCACCTAAATTCACCAGTTCTAGTTATCTCAAGTAACCATAACTCGTGCTCTAAAGAAAGTTTAACTTGTGCCCTTGCCTTGCACAGTGTTGTAATTTCAGATGTTGCAGTGATGTTATCAATGATGTAATCGCACATGTCATGAGTGATGTAATATGGGAGGTAATTAGCAGTGCATGGCGAGGGCTTGAGTTAAAGTTACATTAGGACAGGAGATTTCATTTTCCTTATGGGTTGCTGGGGAACCCCAGTGCCCCAGCATCCCCGCCGGCTCCTGCAAGTGACCCCATGAATTAAATACAAATATATAATTATCATAGAACCATAGGCTCATACTGCTGCTATCAGAAATGCACCTAGATGAATTATCACTTCATCATCCATAAGTTCAAAGAGTACATTTAGGGCTTCTTTGAGATTACTAATATGGCTTTTTTCATAAGGGGAAACAGAAAATGCTTTGAATACATAGCATAATAACCACAGAAAAATATAAAATGCAACATTGTTTGACCAGACTTCCCATCACAGTGGCATGGCAAGGAGTCAAGATTGGTATTAATTCCAAAGGAAAACATAACATATATTTCAATGTAATAGCCCTGTAGATTCCGTTCCCAACACCCCATTGGCCTGATCATATATCTGGCCTGGGGGAACAGAGTTCATATCATATACATACCCACACTCCTCTTCCGCCTCTCAATGAGCATTCTTTCGGTGTCAGTTAGGTCATGGTCATACAGGACCTGGTGTTATTGGTTTTTATTAAAGTCAAGATGCCTCTCAGGGTCCGTAAAAACCTGCTGTAGATTAACGGATCACAATCTAGATTCCCCACTGGCTAGCCTTGGGAACTCCGAGTGTTTGTCACAACTGAGGCAGTCCTTAATATCTCTGGTGAGACTTGCCTCCTTATTTTTCTAAACATCCAACTACAAAGGCTGGACTCTAATAAAGTCTTCTGTATACGGAATGCCCAGTTTGCTATGACAGATTAAATGAGAGGATGAAATGGGTGCCATTAAAACCCTTCTGCAAAACCTGTTCTCTTCGGTCTGGCCAGTATTGCATTCATGGATACCCCAAACACCAGCCACATACTTTGCAGTAGATATGCATTGTGTTATATAGGCTGAGGTCAACTAAATAGAGTACCAATCGCCTTTGTGAGTGTTGTCCTGGAATGTGTAATATGTGGTACCCAAGATCCCATAGCAGTAAATGTTAGGCCCAAATATGAAAAACTGCTAGTGCAATTTAGGGTACTATTTCCTATTAAAAAGTGGACCTAGAAATATAATGTTCAAAGACACGTCAAACGGGTATTATATTGGTCTGTGAAGGAGGCTAAGGAATGAACTCCAGTGTCAGTATAAACAAATGCGGCATGTAGGTGCTAATAGGAGCTTCTTGCATAACGATGTATGCATGGAGTACATGTTAGGTCTGACCTAGAGACAGCTTGGCCTGCCTCTTTAGCCTCCGGTAAAGAAAAATCATAAATAAATATATATTATCATCAAATCTTGGCAATTCTTCTGAACGTGTATGGACCCAAAGCTCTCATTTGAGGTGTCTTTCATGACTAGATATTTTCTCCACTTTTATTCAATATCTGCACACACCCTTTGACACAATTTTGGTTTAAAGTGGGCGCAAAATGTTATATGTATGCACAAGACATGCAGTTGATCTTTGGGTTTGTGAAGGACAAATCTAAAATGTATTTTGTAGCCCAGAGTCCACTTCTGGTACGGTAATGGATGTCACTGAACTGCTTGAAATTAAATCCAGTGAAGATTGAACTTCCGATTATTCTCAAGGGCTCGGGCGCCCTGGATTCTCTGACCTGACATTCATTAATGGGTCCCTGCCTTCCATCTGCACAACAGTCTATTATTTGTGAACCTCTCTTGATGCCAACTTACCTTTGCCTTCATGCTTCCAAGATCTCTAGCATCTGCTTTTTCCATTTGAAAACTACATGAAATACTCTGCTGGTCATATATAATAGATTTCATGTTCCTCTGATCAATGCATATGTTCAATCATGCGTCAATTATGGCAATGCGACTCTTAAAAACAATTACACGGGCTTCTGGTCCATTAAAGAATTGTTTTTAAGTTCCTAGTCCACAGAGTGGTTTTTCTATACTTCCCACATTTTATTTCATGTACATTCTATTGGGATTCCTCCCTCTCCAATTGAAGATCGAACGACCAGTATCTTTTCACGATCCGTAGAACTAGAACTGTCACCTTATACACCTGTACCTTCTCAACAGCAATCACTAGGAAGAATAATTCTCTACCCATATTTATTTTGTCAATATGTTTTGCAATATTAAATTAGCTTTGCAACTGCCACTTCGGTTAGGTCATTATAGTACCAAGAAACTTTGGTGTGCAGGCGCTGAATAAGTTAACGTTTACATAGCATAAAATACTTTAGCTTTGAGTCATATACCTTTGCCAGTATTTTCCTTTCATTATCTTGTTTTTTAAAACCATGTTTGTGTAAAATCGGTATTCAGGTTGTTGTAACCCAAACCAACGAGGTCCTTTCTTTGTGCAAATAAGATTCATATTTTTCCATTATGTACATAATGAGATAAAAAGGGTCTCTATAACTTCACTATGTACACCTGACTTTCAAGGTAGATATTCCTTGGCCAATGTTTTTTATACCTTTTGTTCAGGACGGGAGACTTAGCTTATCTAAAGATCTGTCAGGTTTGCTGATGTTCCTCGGCGTGAAATATCACATTTTTTTTAACCCTAATTTCTCGAAAGGTAGGGAATAGAATTACGCCAAATCGCAACAAGCACGCTTTCTGGACCAAGATCTTGCTTTCTGCCAAATTTGGCGTAATTCCATTCAGCTGTTTTGTCTGTAGCCGTGTCTAATTTGCAATGGAAAACCTAATTTGAAAAGCTAGTTTTGGGACCCCCATCCTTGTTCTCAGCCCCCACTTGACAGGTCAACCCGAAATGTTTGAAGAAGGATCCAAGGTGGATGAGCCATTTTTGACTTGTTTTTGCACGGTTTTGTGTAGATTTGTCAAACCAAAAACTACTTTTCTCATGAAATCTAGTCCTAACCATAACTACCATATAAATATGTTATTTATTCACGGAAAAAACAAAGCTTACAGGGCCATTATAGTTAGGAAATACACACGAAAAAAACCTCAGAAATTCACTGAAAAAGACCAAGGTTACAGGGATGTTATAGTTAGGCTGAGATTTCACTTGTACAAAACAAGTGAAATTCAGCAGTTATAGATACCTGAGCTAACTATAACTTATACCCCACAATGCATTACTTATCTATATCTATATCACTCATGACATGGTTTGTGCTTTGCTGTAGTTGGACTCCTACTGGGGCACCTGTATGTTTATATTTGTAAGTGCTTCCCATTTGAGGTTCAGTTTCTGTGAAATGCACACCTCATTTTTTCCAAGAGGAGTCCCCAGTTTTGCTGAAAAGTCTACCCAACTGTGGTATTTTCATCTGGTTAATTAGTAAGTGCTACCTCGTTGGATAAATGTCTTGTGCATATTCTGCACTACAGCTGCGTAAGGGACCTTGAGGTGGGGCTTTAAGTAGGATGAAAAAACTGGTGCGTCTCTGAAAGGGGCGCGGCCGATGCAATTAAATGTGTGGCATAAAATAACGTAAGCAAAAAACAAGTGCTTTTGCATAGTGTGCTACCCTCTGGTATTTGGTGCATCTACAACAAGCTAGGGCTATTGGCTATTTCCATTGGCTATATGTGAGGATGAAAGTGCAGTCTTTTTCAAATAGTTTGTTTCCTTTTAAGTCTTGACTCTCTCCTGACCGGCTAGTTATAAAAGGGTGGATTTGCAAACGTTAATTTTAAATAGTCCTTCTTTTGTTTTTTCCCTTTTCCTGTCTTTATAGTAGGATATTCAAGTAAAACCCTTGCCTTTCTCTCATAACTTTTTAGTTTTTTCGCACACCCTCTTTTTAATCACGTTGGCGTTTGAATAAAATATATGTTCGAATACCTCGATTACACACTTGAAGCATTTCTTCCTGCAGAACAGTTCTCATTTAAAAACGCATGGTGTTAATTTAAAGCTCTCTAGTGCCATTGGGCCACGTTTGCGCTATATTAACTACAAAAAAAAAAAGAAAACCGCATAACGTGACTCTGGCGTGCCCTGGGGATTATGTACTTTTGTGCAGCAACAATATGCAAGCATCCTCTTTGCCTTGATTGTAGAAGTATACAAGCACCCAAAGGCGCACCTGAACTTGCAGAGTTCAACACCTGGAAAAGAGAAACATATTGTGCGATTGGGATCTTTTTAAAAAGGGCAACCAGTCCTCGAGCAGACAGAGTGAAAAAGGAGATGACTTTCGTGATGCAATAGAACGGCCAACAGAAAGTTACTTTCTGTTGAATTTATAAAATTGAGAGAACTTGTTAGGTCACAGAGCGAAACATTATTTGGCTGTTGATCTAGCTTACTTTCAATTATTCTTGAAATGTACTCCTCATTAGCTCTGAAAAACCCCTTGTGACACCTTTATACATTCTCAAGCTTTGCAGTCCGAATGTATGACGTTACTACGCATACATTCACAATGCATGGATTTACAATGCAGTTGTTACAACGACCGCGTTGTTACCACACGTGCCATTACATCACAAGTCGTAATGACTTTGGGTAGGGGGCGCGCTGGACTTGGAATAGTATAAATTACTATTCCTACTCCAGTTTGTGCAACAGCAAAGAAGGTGTTGGATTTAAAATCCAACACATTCCTGGTGTTGCAAGTCATTGTTACGACTTACGATATAATGGCATACATGGTAACAACAGCGTTGTTGACCAATGCGTTGTGGAAACAGTGTTGTGAACACTGTTTCCCTTGCAGTCACTGCTAAATGGAAAGTTCAAAGCCCGCACTCGGGTGCTATCAAACCCTTTTCCCACCTTGAAGTGAAGGTGCTAAAGGTTGGTTTGCAAGTGTCTGAAACTGTTTTCACTAGTCTCGCTCATGCCTTTAAACAATTAGCTGCCTAGTTAAAGGTGTGAAAGGCAATGTAGACAACAACTTTTTCCAAAATGTAAAGAACAGGTTTTTATCTGATTCGAACAACCTTCAAGGAAGTCACATTCACGGGTTAAAACATTAGGAAGGACAAATATTTCCCCCAAAGATTAGTTGGGCCTAGACAAAATTGGATGGGGGAGGTGGGCTGCGTGCCACTCCTCCCCAGGCTGATTTTGGCCCTGGGGACCCTATCACCTGGGCCTTGCCAAATTCAATAGGGGATGGGGATGCGCTACCTCTCTACTTAGGCGGATTCCTGCCCCGGTGACTTCATCCCACAGGGCCTGGTCATGTCTCCCTGGGTGCCCACTCAGGGCACCCAGTGTGCTATAGGACCTCAAGGCCCCAACGGTCCCAGCCGGCTCCCTGCCTCTTGCAGGAGCCGGTACTGCTCTCGCACACATGGAGCTGCTGGAATTGCAGCTCCCTGTGTGCAAGAGTAATACCTTCATCACTTGCCCTGCCTGCATGTTTGCGGGCAGGGAAACAGATGAAAATATCGCTTCCAGCAAACGGAAGCGGTTTGACAGCTCCCGCTTTCTGGAAGCAGAATGTTTCCTATTGCTCGTCTGGAGCGGTCATAGCTCCCGCCAAGCAAAAGCAAACAGCTATGTCCCGAGATTGTGCACCCTGGAACAAAGCAGGAGCCGGCCTTAGGGGGTGGCGTCCCAAGGGCCAATATTGGCTCCAGGAAGAAGGCTGTGTGGCCCCCTCCTTTGTTGTGCATGAGACAGCTGGGAAATGGTGGTGATTCACGGGCCGTATGTGGCCCCGGAGGGGGTCTGTGCCCCCGTTTAGTTTATTCAATATAGCCCCAAAGAGGTTATGGTACCCAGGAGGGTGGGGGATCTGCGAGGTCCACCCCCCTAGTTATAATTTACATAAGCTCTGTGGAGGTGGTGTTCCCCGGAGCGTAAATATGCCCTTGGAGGGGAGCCCTGCGCGCCCCCTCTATGTTTTACAAATCTCTGCATGCCCCCAGGACCTGGCCCACTGGAATGAGGAAGCTTGGTTTCCCTTTTAAAATAAACCGGAGGGTTCTTGCAGTGGTTGTTGAGTGCGTCTTTAAAATGCTCTTGGGACTTTGGTGATCTATATATATGCGCAAAAAAGCAGAGACCTCTGGGTAGTTCTCAAGTTTAGGTGTATATATATATATATTACAGATGGATGTGTGGGTAGGGAGGAAAACAGTGAACAAGTAGGAATTTATGAGAAGTCATTGTAAGTAGTTTAGAGTACATTTTATTTGAACAAGGAAATGTAAAGGTTCAGACTTTTTAAATTATACAAATAAACATATATTTGTAGTTTTGGAAGAATGGGTCTGAGCAGTGTGACTAGTTAATAAATGAAAGAGTACTTTTGGGTACTTAGAACAAAATAAATAGACATATATTCATGATCCAGATATGTGATTCCGACCAAGATGACTATTAATTAAGATTGTCCTCATTCAGAACAATATATGATTGGTGGTAGGTTCAGAACAAAGATTCAAATTACAGCAATGTGTTTATTAGTCCGATTTGTATCTGACTTGGTGATTGCGACTGAACTACCCGTTTCATTTCACTTACAGAAGACACGGAGCAAGATCTCCAGGATGTCAGTGGATTGGGTGAACTTTACGTTCCGAATAGAGAGTATTCATCTGCCACTCTGCGAATCCTTGCCTGTATGCCCAGCCGCACTATTGGTGAGTCAAGTTGTGCTACAGGTTAATAAAAGAAAGCCAGCATCCGTGTGAAACTACTGATGAAAGAGAGGGGGTTACTTGCAATACTGGAGTTTGAGGGCTCAGTTGAACCTTTCATGATTGAGAGAAGCCATGTCACACTGGTGATTAACACTGTTGGTACGAGAGTGAAGCTGGAGCTCCAACTTCACAATACTTTGAGAAAGGGAGAACCCTTCAAGGCTTGGCTAAAGTATGTCTACCTGTCATTGAGGTTTGGGTAAAATGGTAGAGAGAAAATAATTCATACCACAGGGGTTGGGGTGGAGAACAGGTAGGTATACCATTTGGACAATGTCAGAAGGTTTAGGGTGTCCTCGGATTTTTGTAAATAATGCAGGTGGAATAGGGATGATCCATGGAAAGATTGGGGATATTGGAACAATGACATTGGGATTATCAGGGTGTGGGTTTGATGGTGAAAGTATTGGTGAGCCTTAAAATGCGAAAGCATTGAGGGCTGTGTGGAGCAGTGTTGGAGGGAAAATTAATTGTGGGCAGGAGGGGTAAGGGGGCTTGGTGCAGCAGCTCAGAAGCTGCGCTGGGGAGATCGTGAGAGAGAACTAAGGGAAATGGGACAGCTTAATTTGCACCGGGGTAGTCCTGGAACGCTTGCTCTAAAAACAGGAAAAAATGGATATATGAGCCTTGGAGACTGTTTCTGAAAGTTGAACAGGTTTTATTAGAAGACACAGCTTCTAGGAAAATTCAATGATATCATAAAAACCACATAGTACTTGGTCCTGCTCCTAGCATTCTCTTGAAAGTCACATGGACCAGTTTGAATTTACAAAATACAGTTTACAGCTGCTATGAGAGAGAGAGACTATACTTTAAGAACACTTGTGAGCTTTGAGGCAGATTGCATAGAAAAGGTTAAGCACATATTATTGGAAACACTCACCACTGTATGCAAGTGTGATATCCTGTAAGTACAAGTTAAACACCTTAAATGCAGTGAAGATAAAACAAGGTCAGAGAAAACATAACATTTCAAATGGCGAAATATAACTTTAAATGCAAAAAGGAAAAAGCATTTCATACAGCAGAATATACAATAGAGCAGCAGAACCTAAGTACATGAAACAAGGGCTTCTCGAGTAACCCCTGGGAAAAACTCCTGTCCGACATCCAAGTGCAGACGAGGAGTAGTTCAACGATATCCCTGTTGATCTCCTTTTTATATTTTTCGGGGGTGAGAAGCCTATGGTCACGCCATATCACATCACTTCGAACCACATACCCTTCCATCGTCACTTACTGGCCTACCCGGTACCCTTCCCATCCATAAGTGCAAATGTGGCCCCTTCTCGTAATTGTGGCACGTACGCCAGTCTAGACTGAGTTCCTGCCATTTTGACTAGAAGTTTGTCATTAATGTATCATAGACAACAGAAATGTGTTATTTTTTTTTATTTTTTTTTTAAAACCTTTATTTACGAATGCACAATACACAGCGTCTGCCTACAACCCCGCAGGGCCGGCCGCTATGACATAAACAGGCTGAGTGAAAGTAGAATCAGAGACAGCACGTTGTTGAAGCAAACTATCAAGTCCACATTGTCGGTAAAGCATAGCTTCATACAAAAAGGATAAGAAAGGTTTAATTTTATGTTTTTGTTGAAAGAACACCAACACACAAACACATGGTATCATAGTGGCAAGGGTTGCTGGAGGTGGGGGGGGGGTAAGAGATGTGGAGAGGAGGATACTGGCAAGGGGGGGTGACGCGTGCGGGAAAACAAAACGTGTAGTGGGATTAATGGAGGAACGTAAATCATGGAGATGAGGGGAGAGGGACCTCATAGTCAAGCGGGGGAGAACAGATGTCTCCGCGATAAGCATTCCACTGAGCCCAAACTCTGGACCACTTCCCCGGGCGCCCCGAGCCTCATAAACGGTCTTTTCTCGGAACATGGACCAATCCATGTTCTCTTTCCAGGCACTTAACAATGGTAGTCTAGGGGAGCCCCAGAGCTGAGCGATATCTCTCTTTGCGACCATGTTCCCCAGGGTAACCCAAAGCGTCTGGGCAGCATTACAATCAGACGGTTCCCACACATTCAACAGACAACGACGCGCTTCGGGAAGTAGTGGGATCCCCGTGACACGACTCATGACATCATGCACCCTGGACCAGTACGCTGCAATCATCGGGCATTCCCACAGAACATGGAAAAAGGTGCCATCCATCCCACAACCACGCCTACATCGACCATCCGACACCAAACCCATTCGCACCAGACGCATCCCAGTCAAATACACACGGTGGAGGATTTTCAACTGGACAAAGCGAAGCCGAGCCGGGATAGCCACTTCCTTAGGGGAGGACACAGCTGACTGCCAGTCCTCGTCGTCTAATTCGAGTCCGTCAGCCGTCCAGGCAGCCCGGAGCTTCTCAAGCTGGTCAGCTCTGTTGTTGATAAGCTTCTTGTAGATTAAGGAGATGGTGCTATCCGGGACGTGGCCGTCAAGAACTCGATCCTCCAAGGGGGAGGACTGTGGGATAACGGTACCCGGTGGAAAGATGGAAGATAAGGCGTGTCTAACCTGCATGTACCGGAAGTGCTCTCTATCATCGAGCCGGTATTCCAATTTCAGGGACTCAAAGGACTTAACCGCGCCCCGTGCCCACAGGTCCTCCACCGTGCTGATCCCAATCATGTCCCATTTCTCAAACCCTTTTGTCTTCCAGAGGTTCCCCAACCGCTCCGAATCATACAGTGGTGTCTTACGTGTCAGCCTACCACCCCAGCCCGTGGCCACGGTAGCATCCCTCCACGCCCGCACTGCACATTTCGTCGGGCCAGTGAGAAGCCGGTAGGGTGCCTTCGAATACAGAGCCCTATTAAAATTGCCACCAGGCAACAATAATTTATCCAGGGCAAAAGCAGGTGCGGGCTCCGGAGCATAGGTCGCATGGTTGATGGCGCTAAGGTGCGAGGCCCAGTAATACCGTCTAATATCCGGCAATGCGATATCCAAGCTCACGCTCTCCTGGTATGACGGGGGTAAGGCAATGCGGGCACGGCCATCCCAAATAAGTTGTCGCTGTAGACTCTCGACCTCACGGAAATAGCGAGCTGGAACAGGGTCAAAGAAGTTTTGCAGGGCGTAAAGGAATCGGGGGAGCGACATCATTTTAAAGAGTGCCGCCCGGCCCAATGGAGATAAAGGCAGTTCGCGCCAACGTCGAACGTCCTGCTTCAACCTACGAAGCGGAGCATACAAGTTTCGTTCGTAGCGGACCGAGGAAGACATGGATACATAAATCCCCAAGTACTTGAAGCCATCGGCCGCTACCAGAATGGGGAACCTACGGGGTAAAGGCGGCAACGAGCCAGCTATAACGTAGACACAGGACTTGGTCCAGTTAATGAGAAGTCCCGAATTCTTACCGAAAGATGTGAGAACGTCGAAGAGAACGTTGAGCGACTTCTGAGGGGAAGTGAGATAAAGGAGAATATCGTCCGCATATAAGGAAACACGATCCTCAAGGTCTGGGGACCATCGGATCCCTTTAATAGAGGGTTCCCACCGGAGCCACGCGGCAAGGGGCTCGAGCGCCAATGCGAATAGGAGCGGGGAGAGCGGACAGCCCTGACGTGTGCCACGGCCTAAGGGGAAGGGATCCGAGCATCTACCATTCACAGCGACCTGAGCAAGTGGCCGTTCGTAAAGAAGTTTGACCCATGCGATGAAATTAGGGCCAAAGCCAAATTTAGCGAGGGCCGCCCACAGATAGGGCCATTCGATAGTGTCAAATGCCATCGTGGCATCGAGGGACGCAACCACCGCCGGCTCGGCGAGGATTGGAGCTCTCGCGAGAACGCTGTGAAGCCTACGCAGATTGAGGGCAGTATTCCTATGGGGGATGAAACCGGATTGATCCGGGTGGATCAAGTCGCAAATCACCTTAAGCAACCGATTGGCCAGTACCTTAGCAAGGATTTTGGGTTCCGCATTGAGTAGGGAAATAGGGCGGTACGAGGCGCAGCGGTCACGAGGTTTGCCGTCCTTATAAATGACGACAATGGTAGCGAGGCGCTGCTCAAGGGGGAGGCAACCAGCCTCAACCGCCTCGAGAAACATTTGACGCAGGTGTGCGGCCATCTTGTCGGGACAAAGTTTGTAAAGTTCAATGGGGAGTCCATTAGGGCCCATCGCCTTTCCCGAGCGAAGGGATCGGATTGCGAGGGCAATCTCATCGACAGTAAAAGGGGCCTCCAGGGCAAGGCAGTCCTCCTCCGATACAGTGGGCAGGGCGATGTCCCGCAGCAGCAGCCTGGAATCGGCCTCATCTCGATCGCTGACAGGCGTATAAACTGTTCGGAAGTGGTCAACAAAGCAATCCACAATTTCACTCGGATCAGAGACACTCTCACCAGATTCACGAACAATGGAAGGAACAACACGACTCGCACGTTCAGTCTTATCCAGCCACGCAAGAAGCTTGCTAGCCTTGTCACCCACATCATACAGTCGGCCCAGTTGATTCGCCCGCATCAATTTGGCAGCATCCGTGACACAGGCTCTATAGTCCGCCTGCTTCAATTCCAAAGCGTGCAGCAAGGCAGGCGTGTCATTCCCACCCAGCTCACTTTCAAGCGCAGTGATTTCGGTTTCAAGAGCCACAACAGCCTCCCTCTTGACCCTACGCTCTGCGGCAATGAATGATAGGGCGGAGCCCCTAATAACCGTCTTGAAAGCCTCCCAAAGAACAGTAGGGGAAGTGACCGAGCCCACATTCTCAGAAAAGTAGCAATCTACTGCCTTAACCAACTCTGAGCGGAGCCTGGGGTTACGGAAGTGCCAGGGAGGAATCGGGGGGACCCTGTTACCAAGTAAACCGCCTACAGAAATCGTAAGCAGCAAGGGGGAGTGGTCCGAGATACCACGAGGAAGATGTCGTATCTCTCGAACTGTGGACAGAGTGGAGGCCAGCATAAGAAAATAATCAATACGGGAGAGGCTACCATGCGCACCAGAGTGGAAAGTGTATTGCTGGAGTGTGGGGTGTAGTGAGCGCCAGACATCCACCAAGCCAAAAGTATCAGCCATCTCACTGAGCCACATCTGGGACTGCAACAACACCCTAGGGGGAAGTCGATCACATTCACCGGACATTACAGAATTAAAGTCCCCACCAAGGATTAACAATCCGTCCGGAAGCCCAAGGAGAGTCCTGCCAAGATCAGCATAAGTGGTAGCCTGCAGTCCCGGAGGAATATAGACAACAACAAACACAATCTGTTTACCCTCCCACCTCCCAGACACAGCAGCATACCGCCCACGGTCATCAAGGACAACCTCGTCAATAGCAAGAGCAAGGGAAGACTTTACCATGATACCCACCCCCCGAGATCCTGAAGTGAAGCCAGCGTGTGCAACCAGGCGATAACCCCGGCGGTCTAAGGCTTTGCAAGCATTTCCAATCAAATGGGTCTCCTGAAGGAATACAATATCTGGGGTGTGGCGCCTCAAGAATTGCAGTACAATGCCCCGCTTAATCCTATCACCCAAACCATTTACGTTCCAAGAAAGAACCCGCATTTCACCCCCCCCCATTGCGGCACAGACATTCCACCCCCACCCACCAGCAAAGCCCACAGTTCAAAGTCATTGCAAAATGTGAAGTACCATGAAAACCAAGACAGAACAAACGAAACAAAACCCAACCAAGTCCCCAGAAACCAACCCCAAAACCGAAACCCATCACAACACCCCCCTCCCTGCACCCCTGCTGACTAAAAAGCCACCCCCAACTGCAGTGTGCCTGTCGCCCCATATTATCTACACAAAGAACCCCCCGAGGAGGAAGGGAGAAATCACCCGTTCCCGCACCGTCACGGGCGATAACATGAAGCACAAAGTTAAGTTACACAGTATATGGCATAGTCTCAATCAGAACCTCAGGGGCCCCAATTACTCCTGGGCCGTTGCACCACCTTCCGCGCCACCGGGGCCTCCGTTTCCAAAGTCATCCGCCGGCAGCGAGTCCAACCAGTCAGCAGCACGTTCAGGCCGATCAAAAAAGTAGGCACGCTCTCGAAATTCGACCCGTAGTCGGGCCGGAAACAGCATGGCGTATTTCAGTCCCCGATCCCTCAAGCGACGCTTGACTCCAAGGAAACTTGATCTTTGCCTCTGCACTTGGGGAGTGAAATCGGGATATATGGAGACAGAGTTATTGTCATATTTTAAAGGGCCGTGCTTGCGGGCGGCCTGAAGGATAGCGTCTCTGTCCCGGTAGTGAAAAAGCCTCGCAATAATAGGCCTCGGTGGGTTTCCTGGCTTCACTTGTCCTCCTGGAAAACGATAGGCGCGCTCCACGGCAAAGAACTTACTGAGTCCTGCTGGTGCTAGTTGAGCGACAATTAGTTCCTCGACCAACAGGTCGGTCGATACAGCACCATCGCATTCCGGCACTCCGACGAGGCGTATGTTGTTCCGCCTGGCCCTGTTGTCATAGTCCTCCATCCGTTTGACCAGCAGATCATGCGAGGCACGCAGATTACCAATCTCGGATTGCGCCTCAGCCATGTCCGTCACCAGACTCGATGCTTTAAGATCCAGAGCCTTCACCCGCTCGTTCGTTTTGGCTAAGTCGGCCCGAATAAGAGTTACATCCACCGCCACCGTGTCTATCTTGGACACGACGGCTTCGAATTGCTGACTCATATCGGCCTTTAGTCCAGTGATGGCAGCCAAAAGATCATGGAGCGATACCTCTGACGAAGATGGCATGTCCGTTTGAAGTCCTTCAGCACCAACGCCTGTGGCCCCGGGGGAGCCTCTCGGCTGTGTGTAGCGTTCGATCATGTTGGACTGGATCGATCCCCCCGGGACGCAGCCTTCCGGCGTTTTTCGGCCTCCGCTTTAGTCGCCATCACACTTCCAGTGTTGGCCGGAGAAACAGGAGAAGTGGCGAAAAGGAGGAATAGTCTCGAAACTCCAACGTGCCAGTGAAATGGGAGTATCGCGACCTCCGTGCCAGTCCTACGGAGGAGAATGTTGGCTGTGAAGGCAACAGGCGCAGGCAGAGTAGGAGGAGACAAGAACAAAGAGATGGAAACCGAAAGTGAAAGCAGCACACCTCCGGTGGGCCAGATGCCAGTCAGCCGTTGTTGTTCAATTACAGGTCGGCCTCAGTGGGTAGCCGAGTCCCCGGTCGCGCCCGCGGGCAGGCCAAAAAGTTGCAGATGTCAGAAAAATGGTCCCCGAGGTCCGATTTCGACCAAAATAGGAACGTTGGCATCAGTGAAGATAGCGCTACAAAAGCCCGTCAAACTGACCAGGATAGGTGAAGGATAAATAAAGAAGGACGGCGCGGGTCTCGGGAGCTCTCTGCTCACGCGACCATCTTGGATGCCCGCGTAGCTCCTCCTCCCCAGAAATGTGTTATTAATGCTTCGAAGGATTCTATTCATGCGTTACTGTGCCAGTCTGTGATACTAATTTGCCACATTTATCCTCATTTATCGGACGGGCTCAAAGTAGCTTGTGGTGGGAACTTCCCTTTTCTCCGTTCACAGCTGTTAGGTGGGGGGCTCGGGGTGTGTTGCAAGATTAAGAAGGAACTTGAACTTTAATGATCGTGAACCTAGCATACAGTGAGGTGGGGACCTAGAAGGGGTGCGAGGCCTCGCAGAGAAGTGGAGCTGGGAGAAGCTTGGGTCAGAGCTGCTCTCTGCTTCTGCTTAAGCTGAGAGAAAATGGCAGTGCTCAGGCCAATGTAACTGAGGCCTATAACACTCAAGCAGCAGGGCCTACGCAGGGGTCATGCTGAGTAAGTGATGAGTGTCCCTGAATATCTATATAGTAAAATGTTCCCCCTCCATCAGCAGTAAGTAGCACAAAAGCAGTTGCAGTAATTTATGGGGCTCAAGAGGGTGCTGCAGAGATTATAGAACAATCGGGATTGTTGACAAAGTTGTTGGGCTCCATGGATTGCATTGATTATGGGTGTCTTTAGTGATGGTGCTAGGATTATGAACATAACTAGATGGAGGTGGGTGGGCAGTTTTTTTGTTTTGTTATTGTGATGTCCTATATCGGTTTGTACAGGCCGCAGCCGTGGAGCCGTCATCTCTGAATACTACAACCGTACAATGCAGCTGCGCCGCAGAAAGAGCCGTCCATCGATACATGACCTGGGGCGTTCAGCTCGACCCAGCATTCGTCACTACAACTTGGAGACCGATATTGACCTGGAAGAGGAGGCCGGTGAGTGTGCTCCATTTTGATGACATGGCCTCACATGCTTACACAGGTGTACTGGTCTGTTAGTGGAGTGTGTTAGTTGTGATATATGTGCTGTAGTCAGTTGCCCAATGTGTATTTATATATTAATTCAGGTATTAATGTGTGTACATAACATGGGGAGTGTGGCATCCATACTTCAGTATGAGAATTGGGATACAAGTGTGCATTCTTTAGTTATAGACTAGATCGTGAATCTGGTTCCAAGGAAAGGGGCAGGACCACTGAGTGTATGCATACTAATAGCGGGAGAAGCTTGTGTATGTGTTTGCGTCATCAGTTTATTTGGGAGCAAATCTAATCTCAAGCCACCATGTAAACATTCTTTCCTCCCACCCCAGAGAAGCGCAACCTTCTGGTGATGGAGCTGCAGAGCCTGTCGGCGGGACAGAGGGACCGTATGCTTCAGAGTATGCCTCTGAGCCTGGCAGTGAAGCGGGAGCTAAGGTAGGTACAAACCTCAGTGTGATGTGCTCTGCAGTAATGCTGTGCTACCGCCTTCCCAAGAGCTTCACAGTGAAGGGAGAGTTTCTACTGTCTTATTAACCAGACACTAAGGATGACATATCGAAGCTGGTTCCTTTGCAAGCGCAGTTTCTGTAAGAGTCGGCTTTGATAAGGGTCTGCCCACGAGATCCCTGCTTTACTTTACCAGTGTAGTAGTCTTGCTGGAGGATCTAAGATTCTGTCCATTTAAAATTGCACTCTGTTAAAAAAAAAAGTATTCCTAAATTATGAAGCTAGTGAATTAATTACCAAAGTAGACTTACCATATATGCAGTGATTTAAGGAAAGTGCATAGTTCTTAAACAACATCTATACCGGTATGAAATGGGTTAGCATTAGCTTTCCTATCACAGGAAGAATTTTGCACGCACCTGGATGAAATAACACTTCAAACTTTCATATGCAGTGTCCTGTGCTCTCTTGTAGACCTTGACAATCCCCCCTGCCTCTCAGATTTCACACCTGTGGCCTTGTACCTGGGACTGTGAGTTCAGGGTCCCTGATAGCCATCACCCTTGAACTCAACCTGTGCCCTTCAGCTTTCTGGTACCTGTGATTTCTTACAGGGCTTTGACCTAGAACCTGCCCCTGTAAACCTTGGAGCCAGAAATGATGCAACCCTGAAGTTTACCTTCCCTATAAATCCCTACACCTGTGCTCCTGAGAGAGGCCCTCTCCCTGTGACTATCTAAGGGCATAGCCCTCTACCCCTTTGATTCTCAGGGGTGTTTCTTCCTCTGTCAGATTGAAAGCCCAGTAACCCCTCATCAATGTCGTCAGCGGATGTTGTCCACGTGGTGGCCTTGCTCACTGAACAAGTCCTGTGCAGAGAATCCTGTGTGGAGACACTGTCTTTATACATGGGAAACAGGGGCTGGGATGGGACTTTAGTATGCAGGTGTCCTGCAAGACACATCTTTGGAAACATTTTTCCTTTAGAGATGCCCTAATCAGAAATTCTTAACTACAACTAAATGGCCCAGAACCAGCAGGTGGCAGTTGTGAACTAGCCTGGAGAGGCCCCAACGACTTAATACACCCCACTCCATCCAACAATTGCCATATTCAGGTAATGGCCAGTCTGTTGCTGCCTGTCACCTTTTTCCCCATGGGCGGTTGATTCATGGATGCTCTCAGCTTATTCCAGTTTCTATCCTTTTTAGGCAAGTAGAGATTGGTGGTTCTAAGAAGAGGGGCCGCGCAGCCTGCTGCAGGCGGGTCAAGTATGACATCATCATGGTAAGAAGCAAACCTCCGCCCTGGCGAAACCTTATTTCTGCAAACAACACAACCTGCAGCTTTAGGCACGAGAAGCCCAATATATGAAATCCAGCCCTAGGCACACCTGTTGAAGAGATGAACTCCCCCCTCTTTATACCCCCCCCCCCATACCATGGGAATAGATGGACTACTCTATGCAGCCCTTTACTGATCCCCCTACACACAGTTGTAAATACCATGTGGCAAGCCATCCCTGTAGTTAGAACCTGATCCTTCTCTTTGGTGTCTGCCTTTCCTGCCATATGGCCAGATTTGGACTACCTTCCCCATTGACCTTATTCCTTCACCCACCCACATCTCATGTAGGTCTCTACTTCCAATTGACATTTCCCTGTGGGAGGAGCTGGGCTCTTTCTCTGTAAACCTGTATGCATGCACCGATATGTACCCCTCACTTGAAGTGTGACAGATAGAAGTGGAAGGAAGCGTGGATGAAACTGAGGGCCCTGGGTGAGGAGCTTTGTAACAGGTGAGAATAGGAAATGAATGAGGTCAGCATGTGTAGTCTGGTCAAATTTGAGATCATGCATGAGAGATGGATGGCAGAGTGGTACATATGAACCTGCCTGGGCTCCGTGGTGAGAGTTGAAACTTTTAATGAGTATGTATGACAGTGAGGGGTGAACTTCCTTCGGTCAATTGGACCAGGGTCGCTCTGTGACTTACGGGAAGTAGGAAGGTGTGGGGAATGAAGAAGGAAGGTGTGGGGGATACTGACTTGACTTTTCTAAGGATGATCGCAAATGGCAGCTGGGTAGGAGCTAAAGGGGCACTGGTGCTGGCGGTCAGGGGGCAAGATGCTTGTGAAGGTTATATGTGTAGTCTACGGGCTTAGTAAAAGTTTGGACTGCTCTTCGAATGAAGACCATAGATTGTTTGCAACAAGATGTGTTGGGTTCCGGGGGGCGTGTTAGTAGAGTTGGTTAGGATCTAGTCTAACTTTGGCTTTCTCTTCTCTCAGAGTGCCCGGAGTGCCTGGATTGGAATGATCTCCTTTGCTCATTCCCTGCTGCCCTGGTATTACTCCTTGAAGCAGATCAGTGGCCGCTTTGGCTCCAGCGTCCTCTCCTACTTCCTCTTCCTTAAGACTCTGCTCTTGTTCAACATATTCCTCTTCCTCATCTGCCTGGTCTTCATTGTAGTCCCACAGGCAGTGCACCCTCCAAGCACCCCAAACAGCAGGGACTTTGCTGGGCTGGAACTCCTGACAGGGGCGGTGAGTACTTTGGATCTTTGCCTCTTGTGTCATCATGACTACCTAGATTGTTTTGTATCCAATTCTTGAACGTGCTCACATACCGCTCCTTCACCGCAGGGCTATTTCACGCACACCTTGATGTACTATGGCTATTACAGCAACTTTACCTTTAATGAAGCGTGTGTCCTCCAACCCAACAGCAGCAACTGCGAGAAAAACAGCCAACTCCTCTACAACATGCCTCTCGCATACGCCTTCACTATCGGAGTATCGTTCTTCATCACCTGCATCATCCTAGTGTACAGGTAAAAACACCACAAAGCACAGAGGGGACCAGAAACATGCACACACACACCAATAAAACAAAACTCTGACTACATATTTAAACTGTCTCAGATATGGCCTCTTCCCCTAAACCCAAGCCAGACCTCCTACCGAAGTTCTGTAATATTTAGTGATCAACCTAAAACTGAACACTCTCTTAGGAGGAAGTCTGCCATCTGTTGCAACTAATATTTTAACTTTTTATGGCAATTGAAATTATACATGTTTGGAAAAAATGAGAATTAATCCAACACCACCACTTTATCGGGAAAACCCCTGCATAACCAAATGTGGAATTAAAGAAAACTGCTTTGTGTCAACATGCTTGGCTGACAGGAAAGGAGGAGCTAAAAAGAACCTCTGTTGAAAATATTAGAGACCTATCTCAATCTCAAATGATAGGAACAAACAAAAATAGAATAGGTACCCTTTTTCCGTTTGCTGTCTCTGAGAAAAGACTATCTGGCAAATGCATCAAGCCATGCTTTTGCGAGTCCTTAATTGCGATTTTTAAGGGATCCTAATTAAGGACTCGCAAAAACTTATGCATGTAGAAATCGCTTAAAAAATAGCGATTTCTCAACATTCCTTAATTGCGACTCGCTAATTGCGACTCGCAATTAAGGAATACCTCCCCATTCATTCCTATCGACCTAGAGGCCCATAGGAATGAATGGGAAGACATTCTCAATTTGCGATTCTCAATTAGAGAATCGCAAATTGAGAATAAAATTTCAAGGGTGCCAGGGTGAGAAAAGGACACCCTGTTGCACCCCTGAAATCTTCATATGAGAACATCTTGCACACACACATGCCCCAAGGGCATGTGTGTTTATAAAATGGAACTTTGAAAAATGCACTTAAGTGCATTTTTCAAAGTATTTTAAAAATTACCATGAAGTTCAACTTCATGGTAATTTGCACCCCCTATTAGGGAAATTGCTAATTTTTTTACTTTAATGCATTGCGTTTAAGGAATCTCAGTTTGCGATTCCTTAAATGCAATCGCAATTTAAGTAATCGCAATTTAGAGATTACTTAAATTGCGATTTTTGCATTTGGGATGATGCATCCCAAATGCAAAAATACCGGTCGCAAAGGGCCAGATTTTGAGAATCTGCCCGTTTGCAACCGGATTTTCTTTTGATGCATGTGCCTTAAAATTCTCCCAGGATTTGTTTGTTTCCAGGTCTGTTCTATTCAGAAAGAAAAGCAACACGCAAAATTTATTAAAATATACATTTTTTTTTAAATGATCAAAATTAATTTTTTTAAATTCATGTTCCACTTGTTCCATTCATGCTGTATCGCCATTTCTGCCGACCACAAGCAACGTTTTTAGACCAATTACATCCATTTTGTGTGTGATCGAGGTGGACCCAATAGGTTATCTTATGCTGGCCTATAGCTGTGGTGAGAACTATGCGAAAGGTCCTGCTGGACATGTCTCTTGCAGATTCCTGTCTGGCCCTTCAGGCGCGGGTGTAGGCATTTCAGAGCACCTAATACCATTTGGAAAGAGGTTCTAGAGATTGTGGAGTCAGCGCAGTCGCAGCCGCATAGTCTTGCACGCAGCTAAATGGAGGAAAATATACTGCTTTTTAGTGTCATGTGTGAGCTATAGCTATGTGCCTTATTTCACCCTCTTAATTTGAAGCTCCTCTTCTTTCTTCTATGGAAATAAGAACCATTTTACTAGGGACTGTAGTTTGAGTTGCGTGCGTGTGACATTGTATCTTGGCAACAACCTTTGCTTAAAGTAAAGCTTGTCAGATCGACCAAGGAGTATCTTGGAGCATAAAATGTACAAATGGAGACTTGGCCAGCCAAATGCATTGCACCAGTAGCATTCTCCCCAGGATAGTGAGAACAAAAGTCTGAGTTTTATGATAAAAGTGTACTTTCAAAATATAGATTTTAGTAATACCCAGACCATACCTAATGCAATTGTTTTACAACACTGTCCCTTATACACGTCCTCCGGGATGGTACGCACTAATCAAATACAATTACAATTAAAAGCATGCACTTCAGAGCTCAGTTGTCCATTCAGAATCACCCTTTCTAGTATGTATTTGAATATGATACTAAAGTACCCCAACATTTTACTGTCGACTCCCATAAAACGCATCAGTGCTACTGATCCATGGATAAAAAAAACAGATACAAGAAAGTCAGAACAGGAATTCGTAATGTGCCTGCCATGTAAGTGACAGTTTACAGCAGCAATCTGTAATGCATAATACCAGGTGTTTGGGCACTTCTCTGGGTATTTGTTTGTGTCTCTTATACTCCTAAGTTCCTTCCTTTTCAACACTTCACATGTCTAATTCAGAAAACGAATTTAACACCTTGGGAAATGTCGGACTCTTGCTCAAGTTTTGTGGAAAAGGTTGCGTTATTTCGAAACACGCGAAGCTCACAAGAAACAAGAACCTTTGGTTCGGCCGGCACATACTGGTTCTTTACAGTTGTACACTTGACCCTAATCCATCCCCAGGCCTGATATTGCCCTCCTCAACAATCTAGCCTACCTCTTTTGTTTAACATTAAAACCCACAAAATGTGATAAATTAAACATTCCTATTCTTCCACACATTTCAACCCAATTTCTGTTCCGGCCTGCCTGCCTTAGCCCAGGCTTTGTTTCTTGCTCTTTACTCGCCTTCAACACCTCGTAGCGCTCATTTGTATTTCTCTCAGGCAAGCAGGCATCCTGGCAGGAAACCTTGTTTAGGTGTCTGACCACCTTCGGTTTCACAGCACACTCACTAAATGACACTCCAGTTGAAGCATTTTAACTATCGATTAACCGATCGGAAACGGTTGTCTTTTTCCAGAGTTCAGGCAGAAGTGAGGCTGGGGGATGCAGGACTCCACTGCCCCCCTCGGGGTCGCGCCTACCGACAAGTGTCGAATTCTGTGAGCTCCGCTGTCTCTCTGCTGCACTACTTCAGTACTTCGCAGCATGGTTTGCAGCTCACCTGTAGGTCTAGATTTTTACCTTCGACTGTGGTCAGGTCGTACGTAAAATGTCAAACCCGTTTTACGGTATGAAGAAATTCTTTAACTTTCCCTTGAAATGTTTTAAGACTTCAGTTACAATAATAAATAATAAATAATACCAAAAATAATGGTATCTCTTCGACTCCCTACCCTTGCATCCTCAGGAACTGTAGCGCCTAGCAGGTCTTCTTCTTGAGTGTCAGGCACCTTAAGTAAAAATCTGTTGTATTGTAGGTAGAGCTGACCAGCCCTATGGATTTCTTTTCAGCCTCTCGGATAATGTAGCATCTGCATCATTTCTTCCAAAATTGATGCTACTAGCAGCTTCCGTAATCAGTGGGCCTTGCTGGGCTCGTTTTCATGTCCTTTAAGAGTTTTTAAACAGACTATAATGATGTAGAGCTGTACTTTCCCACAGGGAGTTGATGTTTAAAATATGCTTACCCCTTATCTGTCTGTGGCAGAGAAGGGGTTTCCTCTTCTACACTCTGCCGTCTTGCTGATCCTGCTGCAGGCACTCACTCATCTACACTGTGGTCAACACTCACACAGTAATCCATCAATGCACCTTTTGCTCCTCCGGCCTGGTGTTCGCTGTCTAATATTTGTATACTGCTGCAGCCTGATCCTATGCATTTAATGTTTGAACTTCCGACTTACAAGCGTCATATAAAATCTCACTGCTTCCAATTGCCCAGTCACTCACTTGTCTGCCTTTTGCAAACTGCTAGGCCTCAGCATTTATTGTGCTGTTTTACATAGCGCAAATTCGACCTGAAGGTATTGTAGCCCTTTACATGAGTACCACTTGCATTACACAAGCACACGTTTCATTTTTGTAGGCATGGGGAGATTATGTGATTTGCCTAGAAGCTGATGCCGAGACTCGAACATGGTTCCCCAGCTACAAAGTCGCCAGCTCTGGCCATTACGCCACACCCCTTGTCCCGAAGAATGGCATTTCATGCTATTTCCAGTTCCTTCCTAGACCATGTTGTAATGTAGCCTTATATAGCCCACTGCCCCCGGTTCTTAAAGGCCCTGAACCAAAAGATGGCGAATGAGGGAGAGGGCCTTTAACAACCAGTATTCCCCAAGACAGAATGGCTATAAGGCTATTAGAACATTCCATCCACTATGGGTAGAATATCCTGAAATAAAAAGGGAGAAACATAAAGACGGACTTTGGAATGCTGGAGCAAAAGGCTTATTTCAGCCAATATTAGCCCTGAGCCAGTTCATTGTCTTCAATGGAGTTCTCTACATTCCAGTGTTCTAATTTGGGTTAATGCACTGTATTGTTTTCATTTGCAGCATGTCCCGATCGTTTGGGGAGAGTTATCGCTTGGGTGGCACTTCTGGAGACCATGCACTCAAAGTATTCTGCTCTTGGGACTATAAGGTGATCAAGAAGCCTTGTGTACATGTGCAGCAAGAAAATATCCGCATCCATCTGAAGGTAAGGAGCCTGGACGCTAGTCCCCCACTGATATTAGGGTCAACCACACACCTTGGTGACTGGCTGAAATAAGACCTTAGGGACCAAGTCATTAACGTTGCAAATGGAAGAAGGGGCGAACGTGTGAGTGACTCTAACAATGAAGGGCGCAGGACTCCCACTGATGAAGTCATCCCCAGGTCTTTCATTGATGACATCACTAGATAACCCTCAAGTTGATTTGGTGTCAGCAGGCATTGGGTGAGTTAGAGAGCAGCATGGCAGGAAGGAGTCAGCTGGAGCCTCTGGATGTGTTTTTGTTTTGGGTGGTGTTCATTATTTCTGAGCAACACAGTAATCCGATGCCTCCAGGCTTTCTGGGTATAGATCCTTCCTCCGCTCGCGTGCTACCACTTCTGCTACTCCTGCTCCCTCGCCTCTGCCAGATCACTCACTTTTTGGATTAGTAGATGAACCGACATTGCCAAACTGGGGCATCTTTCTAATCAGCCAGGGTTGAGTGTCTCACATTGTGGAAACGGAAGCTGTAGGCTCCCCTCTCCTGACACACTTTGTGATCCACTTTGCTCCTCTAGACATACTTACTCTTAGAACCTAAGTGCACCAGCACCTCCCTCCCTACATGCCACAGTGTGGCTCAGAGGGGCGCCCACCTGGAAAAGATACTGTGCTGCTTGTCGATCTGGGGCCCTGGTGGCATCTAGTCCAGCCCTGCTGAAAAAGGTGTGGATTGTCTTAAAAACTAAAAACGATGAGACACAAACTTAAACTATAAATTATAAAAACTAACTTTCCTTTGAAAAATCGAGCATCAACATCATGAATACTTAGAAAAAGACCCATAAATATTCATTTATTCTATAAATAAATACATCTAATTACATTAAGGTTCAGATAAGGTATCATTCTTTACAAAACCATCTGTTCCAAAATGAATCCACGCCTGCCTCAAATTACTTTAACTTGAAAGCGGACTAAGTAAAATGAACTTATTTTGGCTGTGAGCAGCAACAAAGAAGGAAGATGGCTGCTTCACACAGGATGAAATAGACTTTAGAATGTTAGTTTACAATTCGAAGTCCTTTTTAGGTCGAGCCTGCCAATGCGCCTGCGCATTGAGCTTGCAAGAGATATTGGGGCTTAACCAGAGCTTAACCATCGGGCGATTCTATGCAGTGAAAAGCGCGTGCACATCAAAGCCACCAGCCTCCCTCCCACAGACATCTGAAGCTTCCCCCCAGCGTGCGCTCTGCCTCAGGCATTTCCCCTCCCCTAATTATTCACTGCCCACGGCCTGCCGGCCGTTCTTTCACTTTCACGGCCGCCAGGCCGTGACTCGCGTTTATTGTCATGTCTGTAGATTACTCATACATAAGTTCATTACTGTCACAAAGCATGTCTTTTTACCTTTATTTTGTTAGTTTTTTAATTATACGCTGAGATCGCACAAGAGTACTTTCTTTAATACATGAGAATAATAAATCCACACTACTGACACTCCGCAATCTACTGCATCGCTCAGATTGACTAGCACTAGCACTATCCGGCACAGGTCACAGAAATACAAGTCTTTCTTTCACGTAGTTCAATTTAGTTGAACGCTCCAGAATCACATTCGGGATACGCTTGTCACTTCCGGTTCGTCTACATTCCTTTCCGAGATCACCATCGGGCCATCGACATTTCCAGACACCGTTTACAGGAACGCATTGAACACACCGTTTTCAAGTTCCAAGTAAGTTTTTTTAACTGTCGCACGCCATTATGCTTACAGCATGCCATTATCCGCTCGCGGTAACAGTATCTTTGTCTCTTTCACAGATACAGAAATGTTGTAATTCACGTACACCATACGTGAGTATTTACTCATCTATTTACCCGGTTCCACATTTGTCACCTCGTCACCTTTGATCACTCCGCTTGGCGCGTTTTTTTACCCGTTTGAATGGTATGATTACCGATCATACTTTACCCGGTTCCACATTTGTCACCTCGTCACCTTTGATCACTCCGCTTGGCGTGTTTCTTTACCCACTTGAATGGTATGATTACCGATCATACTTACGCATGACATGATCAATCTTGTGGTTTTATGGTTCCTCAATCCCTCGTTTATACTTGTCGCACCCTACACCCGTATTGCACCATCATTCTTTTCTCTTCGTCTATATCACACAGTCCAATAAATCCAGGATGCACACCAGTACTTGTTTCACTAGTTGTTACACTTTTTTCCGCCACATTTATCGTACAGGAAGTTTATTAACATTGGTTGCACCAGCACTCCATGCGCACGGTTTACCTTTCTTGTCACGTTAAAACGCTTCAGACACACTCGCAGCCCCTGTACCACAGTATTCATATCTGGAGATCTCCACTAATATGTACTTTTGCACTAATTCATTCTATTTGTGTCTCCCACTGATACCTTGTTGTGCCTTTATGCACCCTGTTAGACTCGTTTTTTGTGCCCTTTTGCCGTCTGTTAGACTCGTTTTTCCCTTGTTTTTCTGCCCTTCTGCCCTCTGTTAAGCTCGTTTTTTGTGCTTTTCTGCCCTCTGCATCACCACATCATCACTCAGCGCTACCCCAGCATCACTCTGCACCACCACATTATCACTCAGCACCACCACATTATCACTCAGCACCACAACATTATCACTCAGCACCACAACATTATCACTCAGCACCACCACATTATCACTCAGCACCACCACAGCACCACTCTGCACCACCACAGCATCATTCAGCACCACCACAGCACCACTCCGCACCACCACAGCACCACCACATTATCACTCAGCACCACCACATTATCACTCAGCACCACCACATTATTACTCAGCACCACCACAGCACCACTCAGCACCACCACAGCACCACTCAGCACCACCACAGCACCACTCCGCACCACCATAGCACCACCACAGCATCACTCAGCATAACCACAGCATCACTCAGCGCAACCACAGCATCACTCAGCGCAACCACAGCATCACTCAGCGCAACCACAGCATCACTCAGCGCAACCACAGCATCACTCAGCGCAACCACAGCATCACTCAGCGCAACCACAGCATCACTCAGCGCAACCACAGCATCACTCAGCGCAACCACAGCATCACTCAGCAGCACCACAGCATCACTGGTTCAAATATGTTCTCTCAATGTTTCAAGCTTTATTACCAATGTCACAAAAAGATGTTAATATTTCACTTCTGTTCTTGGATTTTCGTCACAATAAAATAAACTGAACATAATCTTCACAAAAGTTATTTACAAAAGTTTAAGCTATTGCCATTATAAATTACAATCACTTTTATTTAAGTATTAATTATTTAAAAAAAATTAAAAGCCATTGTTATTTGTAATATCAATACATCTAAGTCAGGTAAATACAAAACATGTTGCATTAAAAATGCTATATGTGTCACATTTGCGAAAGTTATAACTATTGGCATTGTACATGACAAAGCTATTAATTTAGCTATTTTCAAAAACCACACATAAATACAAAAATTGTCATTTACAAGACCAATAGCTCAAACTTTCCTAATGTGAGACCAATTGCATTGCAAATGCTCGTTAATTGTTTTGTAGTTGCTGCTGTGAGTTAGCAAATAAATAAATATGCATAATATCAGCCTCTGTGTCTTTAATAAAATCATGATTTTCTACCCATCCTAACTGTGGAAAATCTGAATTGTCCCCTTTGCTGTGCACATAACTGCCTGAGTTCTGTGTGATGCAGTGTTCTGTAGTCAAGAGCTCTGGATGTGTTTGGAATCGCTTCTTCCTCTGGACAATGAGGGTGAATGGATTGTGTGAAGAGTTTCCTGTGGGACAGAGAGGGCAGCGAAGCACTTGTGTGGTTTTGTTTGTTTTGTGTGGTTGGATATTCAGGGTGCAGGCTAATGCTGTACGTTTTATCCACTGTAGGAACTGCTGTGCGATCGGTGGCTGGATTCTCAGCAGATGGGACCCCGGCAGAAGCTACAAAAAATGGGCATCCGTCTCCTCGTGTGGACACTGTGCATTGGGAGCGTCTTAGGCAGCGCAATCGCTGTCTTCTGCCTTTCGGAGTACCTTCACAAGGTTTGATTCTGTGCTGAGATGCTGTTGGGCTCCTTTGGTCCTGGGTCCCTGGCTTCTGTTGGTGCTGGGTCCCTGGCATGTGCTGGCATTGGGTACTTGTGCTTTGGTGTCATTGGAGCCCTGGGCTTTATCATCACACTGGAGTCAGGGTTTTTCTTCTGGACTATTCTGAATGCTGTTACATAGTGATAGAAGAAAGGGACATGTCTCTGTAGCAACCAATGGATGCTGACTTACCCTTGCTTGACCATCTACGTGAGAGTCCAGAGCTCGCCAACACTGATGACTCTACAGACTGATTCTGAGCAGTATTACAGTGTGCAAGATGAGATCAGGGCAGTCCGTGCAGCATCTGCCTGAAGCAATGCGAGTGCGGCGGTAGGTATAAAAATGGTTCCTGAAAACCACAAGAGGGGAAAAGAAGTAAATGTACTAACACAGGATGTTTCCTAATCATAACGAATGGAGTCATTTTACAATACGGACTCCCTGAGTTCCTACATCTTTAGAACGCGCTATCCAGAGATCGGTCTGCTAATATGTGCAATGTTAGCCCATGCCTTCCCAGAACTACGTATCTGAATAGCAGTAAAGCCCCCAACATAAAGTAGGAGTAAATCCTAGGTTCGAGGCATGTGGGCTGCTGAATTCATATCTGTGCATAGATCGCCGCCTAGTGTTGGGTCCGGATGATTGCACATTGTTGTCCTGGAAGAGTCTTCGAAGTATCACGAGATAGGTGGCTCCTCCCCTGGACTACAGTGCGCATGGGCATCCTCTCCATCCTCAGATTGTTTTTTTCCGCCATTGGGTTCGGATGTTACTATCTTAGCTCAAGTTAGGAAAACTTTCTACCAAGCCAAAAGGCTTTCTACAGCGTCGGTATTGTTTCGTTCGGTACCGATCCCTTTGCTTCGAGAGGACATGGAGGAACCAGACGGTTTTCTTCCAATATCGACCCGATCTTCGATCTACGATGGAAAGAAGCCCATTTAAAAGGTGTCCACTTTGTAATGCAAAGTACCCGCACATCGATGTCCACCCGGTGTGCAACAAGTGCCTGTCCCCGGATCACAACTAAGCCAACTGTATGGCCTGTGCCCGGTTCAGGTCGAAGAAAACTCTTCGGATTCGACGCGCGGCTTGATTGGAGTCGCAGAGATAAGCGCCTGTTCCAGAAAACATCTTCAGGACCGAAGACGAAGAGGTCGTTGATCTGGAGGATCAAGAAGAACACTCTGATCCGGCTTCGGGCCATGACTCCGAGTATGACGCCAAAGACGAAGAGGTGTTAGAAGAAGACGAAAACGTCATCGAGGAGGTAGGAGACGACGCAGAGGCCCTTGGGGCCGTAGAAGATAGCTCAGACGAGGAGCTAGGCCCAAACGGTTATACGGGGGCCGACGATGAAGCGCTCACTAAGGCTCAGGTCGAGGGATCGCCACAAGGCCTTACTTGAGATCTACAGACTCGTTCAACAGCCCCGCATAAAGGCCCGGCTTCGAACATATATAAAGAGCTATCGGTTTCGAAACCGCCATCGGTCGATACAAAGACATCGAAACCAAAAGCATCACTGCCAAAACCGAAACCGAAAGTGAAGCTAACTCTGGTCGGCTCCAAGGCCTCAAACCCCACGGAGTCGAAGAAACAGAAAAAGGCCGTTGATACCGAGAAGCTCAAGAAGATCATCGAGCCAACGGTTGGGGCACCAAAGGCCAAAGTCAAGGCTGTCGAACCGACGAAGCCGGCACCGAAGGGAGTCGACACGCAAAAAAGGCCCGAACCAAAAGGAGGGTTCGATCCTCGGTCGAGGCCTGCGGACAAGACAAAGACTGGCTCCAAGGACCCTGTCGAGTCGACGCAACCAAGCCCATTCATAGCCAAAGAGGTGTCGGAGTCACTCCAACGCATCAAAGATAAGGCTACAGCAGTCGGCCCGAAGAAGGCCCCAACACCAAAGCTGGTCGGAAACGTTCAGCCCGCATCGACACCGATCAAATTCGGGTTGCCACCTACAGTGCGCCCGAAGATGTTCGAAGCGAAGAAAAGTATCGCAGCCATCAAAAAAGTGTCGATGGTAGTGGAGGCTACAGAGGAGCCTGAAGAACAGGAGTCAAGGCAGTTCATCGACTCGGAAACTGGTAGACTGTCCATATATAAAAGGAAGATCATACCAGAAACACCCATGGAGCCATATAGGATTCCCTTAAAAAAAAAGAAGAGGGATTCAACAACATCGCCAGTTCTTGTGGAACCTCTCCAATCCTATGGTCAAGAACCTCAGACTTTTTCACCTACATACTCGGATCTAGATGCAGGGGATGATGAAAATGAGGATGACATTTATCATGTGGATACTGATCTGGATGATCAAAACCAACCATGGGCTGACCCAGCTGACCCAAAAGATCCGCACACTGCCCCTGACACACAGGTATACAGTGTAAAAACATCTCCCACGGAGGACACTACTGCCTTTAATGCCCTTATTGAAAGAGCGGCAAGTAACCATGACGTGCAGCTACATGCTGACCCTGTGGAGGAAGACTTTCTGGTCGACACCTTTTCCACTTCAGAAAGGAGAGTCAAGACCCTGCCCATGCTAAAAGGGGTCCTTAAGCATGCTGGTGACATTTTTAAAGAGACCACCAGGGCCAGGGTATTAAACCCAAGAATTGAGAAGAAATATAGACCGGCACCTGTGGACCCTACTTATATAAGAGGACAGTTGCCATTGGAATCATTAGTTGTTTCTAATACACGTAAAAGGGCAAACTCCCAGACTACAGGTGATGCTCCTCCTCCTGACAAGAAGTCGAAAGTACTGGAAACTTCAGGAAAAAGGGTGGCAGCGCAGGCAGCCAACATCTGGCACTCTTAGCCAGATATGACAGGTCCCATTATGATACCTTTGAGACACTGTTGCAACACCTACCAGATCAGTACAAGGAGGGTGCAGAACTACTAATCCAAGAAGGAAAGCTTATAACCAGTGCTTCCATCAAGTGCGCGTTAGAAGCAGCTGACACTGCAGCCAGGGCCATTAACACTAGAGTCATGTTAAGGAGACATGCCTGGTTAAGAATCTCAGGATTCAAGCCAGAAATACAAACTTCTATCCTCAATCAGCCAGTTAACCCGGACTACTTATTTGGACCTGAGGTTGACACCACCCTTGAAAAAATTAAAAAAAGACACCGAGACTGCCAAGCCTATGGGCGGCTCTGCAGTCCCAGCTGTTTCGGGGTGGCTCCTTTCGTCGCTCAAATACTAGAGGACCTTCAAGAGGCCAATCCACACAGCAGACACAATACAGTAAAGGAGGTACACAGTCCACCTACAATAAAAACAACAGGGGTGGATATCGTGGAAACAACATCAAGGGCAGAGGAAGAGGAAACAACAGTTCCAGATCCTCTGCCAATACCAAACAGTGACGCCCTGTCACTGCCCCCCCGACCACTTAACACCTGTTGGGGGGAGACTACAACAGTTCCTGTCAGTCTGGAAATCCATCACCACAGACAGGTGGGTGAGAGACATTGTCCAGTACGGGTATTGCCTGGAGTTAATATCCACTCCACCCAACATACCACCAAGACACCGTCCTATGTCCGCAGAGCACTTACACTTATTGCAGCAGGAGGTCGTCAGCATGCTGCAAAAAGGGGCCATAGAGCTTGTGCCTGTAGAAGACCAAGGCTCAGGGGTGTACTCTCTGTACTTCTTAATACCCAAAAAGGACGGGTCCCTAAGACTCATGCTGGACCTCAGGCCTCTAAACAGCTACATTCTGTCAGAGCATTTTCATATGCTCACTTTACAGCAGGTTCTACCGTCACTCAGTCAGGGAGACTTCCTCGCGACTCTAGATCTAAAAGATGCGTATTTCCATATACCCATACACCCATCACACAGACAGTATCTCAGGTTCACTATTCAAAATCAACATTATCAGTTCAAAGTCCTCCCTTTTGGAGTAACAAAGGCACCCAGGGTGTTCACAAAGTGCCTGGCGACTGTCGCAGCACACCTAAGGAGACAGAACATACATGTCTACCCTTATCTGGACGACTGGCTTATTCAAGCAAAGACAGCCCAGCAGTGTGCCAGCCACATGTCCCACACCATTCATCTTCTTCACAGTCTGGGATTCTCGCTGAATTATCCAAAGTCACATCTTCAGCCCACCCACGTGCGACAGTACCTGGGCGCGACAATAAACACTCTGGCAGCCAAAGCTCAGCCAAATTCAGCGAGGATAAACAGCATGCAATTGCTGATACAGAAGTTCAGACCCCAACACTCACTTCCAGCAAGAGAGTTCATGCAGTTGATAGGCATGATGGCCTCCTGCATCTTCATAGTCCCGCACGCGAGACTACATATGCGCCAGCTTCAGGAGTGCTTAGCACGTCAGTGGAATCAGGCTCAAGGACAATGGAAAGACCTAGTGTTGGTGAGCGGTCGGGCATACAACTCTCTGCATTGGTGGAACCCACGAAACCTTTGCAAGGGCCGACCGTTCCAAGAGCCTGTACCTTAAATAATACGGACAACGGACGCGTCTCTCCAAGGATGGGGAGCTCATGTACTCCATTACACGGTGCAGGGACTATGGACAGCACAGCAAAAGAGGATGCACATCAACCTTCTGGAATTGAAGGCAATCTTCATGGCAATGAAGGCTTTCAGAGTACACTTGTGCAACAAAGTCGTGTTGATCCGGACGGACAACATGACTGCCATGTACTACATACAAAAGCAGGGAGGAACACACTCTCCACAGTTGTCTCATCTGGCTCACGGCATGTGGAAGTGGGCCATTCAGAGGAACATCTTCCTCGTGGCGGAACACCTCCCGGGCAAGGATAACCAGATGGCGGATCTGCTCAGCACACACAGCCACCAGATGCACGAGTGGGAGATACATCCATCAGTACTCCAACCGTACTTCCAGCAGTGGGGTCATCCACAGATAGACCTGTTCACCACAAGGGAAAACGCAAAATGCCAAAGCTTCACCAGCAGGTTCCCACATCCACAGTCGCAGGGCAATGCGATATGGATGAACTGGTCAGGCAAATTTGCGTACGCTTTTCCCCCAGCACCTCTAATACCGCTGGTGGCACGCAAACAGAGGCAACACTCGATGACACTCATCCTGGTTGCTCCAATGTGGGCACCCCAACCATGGTACACCACGTTTCTAGAACTATCCGTGGTACCGCATCAAAGGCTGCACCTCACACCCAGGCTTTTGACGCAGAGCCATGGTGACATTCAGCATCCAGATCCGCAACAGCTCAACCTGGCGATCTGGCTCCTGAAGTCTTAGAATTTGGCTACCTCAACTTGCCGCCAGAATGTATGAATATCATCAAGGAGGCAAGACGGCCGACAACCAGAGCATGCTATGCGGCTAAATAGAAAAGGTTTGTCATATATTGTAACAACAATGACATTAACCCACTGGATGCATCTATTCAAAACATTATCTGTTATTTGCTGCACTTATACAGGTGTAATCTGGCGTACAGTTCCATTTGTATACATTTATCCGCAATAGCAGCTTATCTTCAAAACAGGCAGCACCTCTCACTATTCAGAGTGCCTGCCATTAAGGCTTTTCTGGAAGGACTCAAAAGAGTGATCCCTCCCAGACACCCGCCTTCACCAGTCTGGAACCTCAATGTGGTCCTCACCAGACTGATGGGACCACCTTTTGAACCTCTACACTCTTGTGAGATTCAGTTTCTAACCTGGAAAGTGGCTTTCCTAGTAGCCATTACCTCACTACGAAGAGTTAGTGAACTCCAGGCCCTAACCATTCAAGAGCCGTTCATACAGGTCCACACAAATAGGTTTGTACTACGCACCAACCCTACATTCATGCCTATGGTGATTTCGCAGTTCCACATGAACCAGACCATAGAACTGCCAGTTTTCTTTCCTAATCCAGAAAATGTCGCAGAGAGATCCCTACACACATTAGATGTCAAAAGGGCTCTTATGTACTATATAGACAGAACAAAGGACTTCAGAAAAACTAAACAGCTTTTTGTTGCATTTTCCCCACAACACAAAGGCAACCCCATTTCCAAAGCAGGGATAGCCAGGTGGATCGTTAAGTGTATACAAATTTGCTATGCTAAGGCTAAACGCACACTAACCATTCCACCGAGAGCACACTCCACACGTAAATTAGCAGCGTCCATGGCTTTCCTGGGGAATATTCCTTTAGAAGAGATATGTAAGGCAGCCACATGGTCCACCACACATACATTTACGAAACACTACTGCGTAGATGTGCATTCTAAACAGCAGGCAGCTGTAGGACAGGCTGTTCTCAAAACTCTTTTTCAGACTGCTGCAGCTGGCACGGGCAGCCGCCGCTAACGGGAGGGACTGCTATATAATCTATGCACAGATATGAATTCAGCAGCCCACATGCCTCAAACCGAATATGCTACTTACCAGTATGCATCTGTTCTTGGCATGTAGGGCTGCTGACATTCATATCGCCCACCCTCCTCCCCGGCGCCTGTAGCAGCTGTAGCATTCAGAATTACTATGTAGCATGGACATCACTCACTGTATTACACTCCATCTCTGCCACAATGGCGAAAAACAATCTGAGAATGGAGAGGATGCCCATGCGCACTGTAGTCCAGGGGAGGAGCCACCTATCTCGTGATACTTCGAAGACTCTTCCAGGACAACAATGTGCAATCATCCGGACCCAACACTAGGCGGCGATCTATGCACAGATATGAATGTCAGCAGGCCTACATGCCAAGAACAGATGCATACTGGTAAGTAGCATATTCGGTAGTCTTTAATCCTGCAATTAAACAAGACAGTCAACAAAACGAAAGTAAGCAGCTGAGGGAATGGAGTGAGTTCGGTTGGGGAGGCAGTAGCGCCTGGGTATGGAGAAGGGCCTGCCAAAGTCTGAGGAAGATTATACACAGTAGGATACTGCATATAGAGAATGAGTAACTGACCCTGGTGTCTTCTGCTCCACAGGATTACACTGTTCGTGAACGGCGTAGCACTGCCCTGCAGCGGGAGGCGCTGTTCCTCCCCCTGCCACTCGCAGTCTGCTTCTTAAACCTCTTGCTTCCATATGTGTACAACCTGCTGGCCCTGTGGGAGAAGCTGGAGTCGCCTGGGCTGGAGGTCTACGTTGCCATCTGCAGGTACCAGAAGGATTACACTGCATGAAGGGGGTGGAGTGTGGCACGTGCAACACCTGTGAAGTCGTACACTGGACAAGGGATGTAGTCTGTTCAACAGGGAGTATAATGAACAGGGGTGTTTTCCTGCATAGGAAGAGTATGGGGGCTAGCCTACTAGAGAGAGGCTGGGATGCTACACAGAAGGCCAGACTTTGCACAAGTTGGAGTATGTGGCACAGTGGGCGCAGGGAATAATTTCACATTCTAGATTAGAACATTGCATCCTGTGCAGGGATATGGGGCTGACCTTCAAAAGCAGGCCATGATTGGCCCGGATTGAGTAAAATCCAGCATGGGTGTTATTGTGCACAAGGGAGGATATCCTATATGTTTGGTGGTATACTCAGGTAGGTTGGGAAGTCCAGTACAAGTGGGCAGGGGTGTGTGAGAGATGGGCACCATTGAATAGCGTCAAGTAGAATTCTGCACAAGGGAGAGTAAGATATGCCCACTGGTGGAAAAAGGATATAGTATATCCTGCTCAAAGGCAAGTGGACCAATCTTCTATCCAACCCCTCCATAGATACTCTCTGCACACACATTCCTTTCTTTCTGGAGTCACTGGCAGCTTTTTCTCTGTTTCAGGAACTTGCTCCTGAAGATGGTCATTCTGGGTGTGCTCTGTTATCACTGGCTTGGCCGAAAGGTCGTCTATTTGGAGAACCAGGTGAGTGTCATGTCTCCTACTCGTGTATTGAAGGTGCCTGTGCACTCTCGCTGGAAAAAAATGTATGGTAGCAAATAACTCCCTAAAATTAAGCCAATGTGGTAGAGGGTATGCCCGTTATAAGAGGTGGGTTCTTCTGGTACCAAGTGAGCTGCACTGGAGAAATCGAACCCCACCCCTAGAACTGCATAGAGTGTTTTTGGCTGGTTGTGAGTGATATGAAAGTCACTTGATGTAATCATCAGTTTTGTTACTATAAAATGCACATACTTCGATGTACAGTGTCCAATCAAATGTCGTTTTGTGCTTTTCTGGGCTTGATGGGAGTTGCTTTTGGATTTCTTCTTCATACCCTACCCAATTATTTTTGGAGTCAAAAAGTGTAAATGCGAGCCAGTCATTTTATTTTTTGACTTGTAGTTATAGAGCATCAGAAGCACCAGAGAGTTGTATAAAAACAGTCATCTAAAATATTTTTGAAATTAAAATACTCCAACATACAGCATCTCTAAAACATCCTGAAAACAACATGTAATCGTTTTAAAACTCTTCAATAACTGAACTGGTACGCTTATTTGAAGAATACAGCGGCAACTCGACCTGATGGTGCCAGCCCAAGCACCAAGCCCCAACTGACATTTTAAGGAATCTATAGTTCCCCCAACAACCCAAACGGAGTCAAATCTTCAAGGTTCCATCAGAGATGAAGTATAAACACAGCACAACAGTTCACTAAAAGGATTAATTCCAAAAGAATAAAAACAGTGACCTTGTGAATCACCTCAAGCAAAAATCTAAATGAGCCTTCAGCTTTTCTGAATATGCAAATATTAAGAAATAGTTCTGAGATCCACGCGAAGCTAATCACGAAAGAAGGTCACCAGTCTGATAATGGAATGCAACTTTTCTTATTTACAAAATAAAGGAATCTTTTAAGCGTAAAATAAGTGTTTCGATGGGCCTTGTTATCGACTGGACTGGCTGCTCAGTGTTATCAGCAGCTAGGGTGTATTTTGCAGGATCATCGCTTTCTTAGCTCAACATCCTACTATAGACAGTAGTCTGACTTCCATGGGAAGCCAATGGAGTGAACACAGATGGTGTCGTAAAGAGAAATACATTTTCCGGATGGAGGAAATTGGCTTCCTTAGAACACAGCATATCTAGGCTGCATCCTGAAAGTAGTATATCCTGGGTAACAAACCATTGGCTAGAGGAGAGCGGTATGCAGTGAATAGCAGCATTCTGATGGATACTTCTTAATGCTGATTCCTCACGAATAGTCATGGGGTATATTCCCCATAGGCCAGGCTGGATCTGGAAACTTTAAAGCGGTACGGTTGCACGCCGGTATGTGGCATTGTGCAGCTCTGTGCTGCTGTCATTCTGCTCCAAAAGTGACGCATATAAGCGCGATCCATGCATGCTGATGTAAGTTCCTTTCTTTCCTTGCTTTCAGACAGAGATCTGGAGCTACTCCTTTGTCTCTGACAAAAATTTATACAATGCACGACAAGGAAAACTGAAAAAAAGGGGAAAAAAAGAAGGCACTTGCCACCCGCCATTATTCAGCTCGGAGTCCTTGCCGCAGCACAGGCTCTGAGATTCCCCTGTGGCCATTTGTGATGCTTCTCTCATGCTTTAAAGCAGCATCAGGATTGGCCTGAGTGCCCCCAATTTGCACTCCCAGAGAACCTGGGAGCCTGTGCTTGCTGTCTCCAACCCGGCAATGCAGCTCGGGTTGGGCACAGCTTATTGCACGTCCTTTTGGCCATCCTCAGATGATCCGCCCAAAGTGACATGCGCACCAATGCAATGCCCACCACTCCCGCTCGTGACTGCCCCTACGATGGCACCGGCCCTTAATACATGAAAAATAAAATGATAATAAACCTGTTTTATTATTGTTTTATTTTTCACGTTTTGAGGCTGGCAGTGGGGGTGACGCTCCTCCGCCATAGCAGAGGAGCTGCCACCGCCTTCCTGCCTACCACAGACAATATCACCACCATGTGATACTGCATCAAGGATTTTCTATGGTCGTTAACCACCTGGCGGGGTCTCTAAACGCCAGGGCGTACAAACTGAGCCATTGACGCCTAGTGGACCACAAAGGGCAGTTACAACCAGAAGTAGTGCAGGGCATCTTCCAAGAATGGGGAGAACCCTGATTCAATCTTTTTACCACCAGCAAGAACGCTTAATGTCAGCATTTCTGCGTACTGGAGTTCTCAAGAAAGCTCTGCCTCTGAGATGCATTCTGCCTAGAGGAGAGTTTGGGACTCCTGAAAGCCTTGCGGCTGCTACCTCTCATGCTCCAATTTCTATAAAAGAACAGCACCGACCCGGCCAAAGTCAGCATAATAAAACCGGATTTTGGCAAAGAGTGTATGGTACTTGGAACTCCTGGGCATGAGCATCTGTCCTCCGATAAAGCTGCTGCTTAGGGAGGATTTTCTGTTGCAGCAATAGGGCAAGGTCTTGTACCCAGGTCCATATAATCTGAATGTCTGTTTGTAGAGCTAGAGTGGCAACAATTGACTGTATTTTACTTTCCTCTTTTGGTCGGTTTTGTCACACAGCATCCCTCTACAAAATTTCTAAACGCCAGTCAGCCATTGGGACACATTTGTGGCTTGGGGCATTACCCACCAGATTGAGCCACTACAAGCCGAGTTGTCTGCAGGATTGTTGTTTGTTTTATCCCTGGCCCAGCAAGGACTTGCTCTGGGTACCGTAAAAGATTACTTGTTGAATCTTTCTGCTTTTTTTTGCGGTTGCCGGATCAGACTTCTTTATTTAAATCACCTGTGGTGATGAGATTCCTGAAAGATGTCCACCAAAACCTTTTGTGATGCCACAGCGGGACTTGAATTTAGTCCTTACCTTTTTGATGTGCCCCTCTTTTAAGCCACTGCTCAGCTGTCCTTCATACACTTGCCATTGCAAACAGTCTCTCATTGCCATAACATTGGCTCAGGGTATGAGTGAGCTGCAGGTACTCTGTCAATCCCCCCACACAACATTCTTCCCAAACAAGCAGGTGTTGAGGACCCAAGCTTCCTCTCTGCTTAAAGTGTTCACTCCTGTTCATTTCGGGCAGGTTATCAGCCTTTCAACATTCTTTTCTCCACCTGATCCCTCCAGGAGGAAGTGAGAGACTCCATTGTTTGGACCCCAAGAGAGCACTAATTTTTTATATAGATATCACCAAGCACATTGGGTGGAAGATCGATTCTTTGGGATGTTCTCCAGGGCAAAGAAGGACCAGCGAGTGCAAAAACAAACCATGAAGATCTGCTATGCACTAGACAGGAAGCACTCTTCATAAGCCTTACAGGCTCAAATCAAACAACAATTTTCATACGAAGAATACATAGAATCATGTTAATACAGTTTGGGTTCAATAAAAATGTACCCCATACAAACAGTAAAAGAATACCGATAAAAAGAAGTGACATATTTAATTTATCCGGCAATAAAAACAGTTATATCAATATTTAAAATCCATCAACAGTTTAAAATTTCTAGGACCCTTTCTTCCTGTGTCTAACTGCCGCCACCAAAAAATTTGCAATATAAAAAATCTCCCAAGGGTTATTTAACAGCTGCGAATATAATAAGGCAGGTCTAACTTGCACAAAACCCCTCCCCTTTAAAATAGGACTTAAAAACGTTCTCCTCATAGAGCTAAAATGCTCAAAAAAACATTATAAAATATATGGTATCCTGTGTTGAGAAATTGTCACGAGTACAGGGGCCTAAATAATTTACCCTACTCCACCCCTGTACATCTGCTCAAAGACAATGAATAAGATTGAAATGAAACCTAGTTAAAACAAATCGGTGAAAAGGTTTTGTGACAATTGTCAAGTACGGTTCTATCCGTGGGACTGTCTTTAACAGGAAATGGGCTTTCACCGTAGGTTTCACAATCTCCAACGTCTCTCTTTCTGTAGACCGCACATTTAGAAATTGTACTTTAACCCATGCCAGGTCCTCTTTCACAATCTTTTCTGGAGTGGCAAAAAGTTAAGGTCGTCCCAGTTTACCTAACATTGACTTGACATATTGTGTCCATTGGATTTTACTTGCATTGTCCAGCGCTATACAGTCCCAAACAATTTCACTATTCAGCGCCAATTCTGTGTTAATCCATATCTTTATCCAACAAACCACGGGGCCCAGCCCTATTTGGTCCCCAACAAAACCACTACCCAACTCTTGATGAATAGCATAGGTAGGGGTAGATTGGGGAACCGCCAGGAGATATCTCATACATTTATTTTCAACTTGCTGAATTTCTACTACAGGTTTGTATCCCCAAATCGTAGACCCATACTTAGCCATAGCAATAATTTTAGATCTATACATTTTGAGCAAGGCTTCAAGGGGCTTCGCTCAGAGTCGGGAAACAAAACCTTGTACAGCAGCTACGGACCTAGACATTGCATGTTTTTTCGCCCTTAACTGGGGATTCCAGGAGCCTCTCTCATCGAATAAAACTCCCAAATGCGAAAAAGAGGAAACCTTTGATAACTCAACCCCTTCACAATAAAAAGATTTACACTTTTTTGACTTCTGCCCTATATTCATCGTGTGCGATTTGGTTTTGTTAGAAATGGGATTTCTGGTTGGCTAGGGCTTGCGCCTAAGCCAGGCAGAAACCACCACTCTAGTCAGGGCAAGGGAGTTACACGCCAAAGATAACCCCTGGTAGCTTGGCACGAGCAGTCAGGCTTATCCTGGAGGCCATGTGTAAAGCATTTGCACAACCCCGCAGCAACAACATAATAGGCACACCACAAAAGGAACTCCACACTAGGTTATATCAATAATAGCCTTTGTATTATCCTAAAACACATTAGAATAGTAATCGCAAAATATACACTGTGCCAACTGGCACTGGGTAATATCTACAGGGGATTATATACCCATGACAGGGCCACATAGACCACTGCCAGAACCATCTCTTAGTAAAGATAGTAAATGTAGAACCTATAATAAACTTAGAACACAACCTGTAATTACTGGCAAACACTGTACTCCGCATCATCCTGTAACACAAACTATATTATTCATAGTATCACATTTAGGCGTGAAATACATCCTGCGCCACCCTCTTAAGCCTAACCCTATTCTACAATAATGGCATAAGTCTAAACACATTAGACCCTAACCTCCTAAGCAGAACTCACATTAGGGAATAATCTCACTATAATAAACCACAGTAGGCAAATAACCTCATACCTAAACCACAGTAAAGAATAACGCAAACATAAACTTAGTATGCAAGACCTCATAATCGTAAAACCACATTTAGAGGCATGAAACAGGGTGCGTAAATTCTAGCAGATAAATCACATTTCCTAGCACCACATAAATCACATTAGGGCCTGGCGCCCTACAAACCTAACAGTCCCCCTGGCCAACTGGACTTCTCAAAGGGGCTCAAAATGCCCTGTGTCCAAAGTGTCAGGGAGGCTGCCAATGCAGCAGAATCCATGTGCGCAATTGCGCACACCTAAACATTGCAGCTGGCACTAAGTGCTGCACAGCTGTGAGAGTACGGGGCTTAAAGGCGGGCACTCAGCGGCACAGCTCCTCAGCTGCAGTGGCCCACAATAGCGATGATTTTCGTAGTACGGCAAATGCGGGCACTCAGCGGAACAGCTCCTCAGCTGCAGCGGGCCACAATAGCGATAGCGATGATTCTCGTAGGACGGCAAATGCGGGCACTCAGCAGCCACAGCTCCTCAGCTGCAACAGCCCACAATAGTGTTAGCGATGGTTTTCGTAGGATGGCAAAATGTGGGCACTCAGCGACACAGCTCCTCAGCTGCAGCGGCCCACAATAGCAATGATTTTGGTAACACAGGCAAATGTGGACTCCCAGCGGCAATAGCTCCTCAACTGCGGTGGCCCACAATAGGGATAAAGATGACTTTGGCAACACAGGCAAATGCGGGCTGTCAGTGGCAACAACTCCTCAGCTGCAGCGGCCCACAATAGCGATGACTTTCAGCCTGCGTGCCCCGCAGTAGAACCAGAGGCCCCTGAAGTCTCACCAGAGGCCTCACCTGCAAGTAGAACTCCCCTCACATAGGAATCCGGACGGCTGATGGGTGAAGTCTAATGTCCCTGAGACTTTGGCAGGAGGCAAGCTCAAATCAGGCCCTTGGGTAGTTGGTTCAGCAAGATGGATGGAAGTTCCAAAGTCCTTTCCCGCTCGTTACACGGATAGAGGTTCATCTTGACATCCAGAAGTAACACGTTCTTCCTCCAGGAAAGAATTAAAATATAGCACTCACAGGGTGCAGGGAGCCATAGCTCCAAAAGCAACAGTCCTCAGCAATCAAGGGGGCAATGCAGGGCTCAGGGAGGCAGGCCCTCATGGCAGTTCCTCCTGGGCCCCAGCAACAGCATGCCCCAGTAGGATCAGGAACAGCACATCATCCTAGAAGAGCACCATCGTACTGAACTTCATGGGGTCACAGCCCCTTTACTGCTGCCACCAAATGACTTTGTTCTCAAAAGTCACAAGTCACTGAGCCCAGCCAGAACCAGTTTGGTGTGGTCCTGGAGCACTTTGTTTACAAGGCTGCATCCTGCCTTTGAGGAAGAGGGGGTCTGCCATCAGCCGCACAGTGGGATGTGGAGCCATCATTCACCTTGCCAGGCACAGCCCTGCTCAGATCAAAAGGTCACCCCTCCCCATACTCCAACTGCATATCTCTCTATTGAACCCAGGTCTGGCTCAGCCTGCCCTGTCCCTCCAAAACCAGACATGCAATTCACATCAGGCAGGCAGACACATAGCGCACAAAAAATGCCAACTTCTAAAAGTGGCATTTCTCCCATAGTCATAATAAATCGGCGCACACCATTGCGCAGCATTTATTCTCACACTTCCATACATACCAGACTTGACCATACTGCGCCTCTCATAACAGGAATCACCACTGACACACACTGAGCAGGGAATCCCCCTTGCATTCCTATGGGAGGGCAGGCCACTCTCACTAATAAGTAACACAGAGCGCACCCACTTTACACTGGACCACAGTGCTAAAGTGCCCAGGGGCCTAAAACCACTAACACTACACAGAGAAAAAAGCTGGGAAAAATGCAAAAAGTTTAGGGGTGATCCTGCAAAAAGGGCCAAGTCTAACAGGTTTTATTAATAATAAGGTGCAAGGATTGCATAAAGGACCCAAATGAATCCAAAAGTCTCTGCAGAACAACTGCAGTGCAGGCCAAAAGAACCGCATCATCAGCGTATAGGAGAGCAGGAATAACCCTGTCTCCTGTACGAGGAATATCTAAAGTGGCAGTGCTAAGGGAGGTGTTTAAATTATTTATGTCAAGTGTAAAGAGGAAAGGGGCTAGGATACAGCCCTGTCGTACCCCTTTGTCAATTTTAATCTGATTAGTGCATTTTCCGCCTTGACTGACTCTAACCCTGGCATAAAGATCCTTATGAAGATCTGCTAAAAATTAGACTAAGCAGCGGTCCATCAATATTGTCCATAACTTTGATCTATTTACTAGATCAACGGTAGAGGATATATCCATGAAGGCCAGCTGTAACGTACCTTGTTTCGCCTTTCCTAAAACCGTATTGACATTCTGTTAAACTTCCAGTGTCATCCAACCATTCAGAAAGTTTATTTAAAATACCTCTACCTAAAACCTTAACCACGGAATCAATCAGGGAGATAGGTCTATAACAAACTGGATCACCTCTCTGTCCCTTTTTAAAAACTGGAATAATGGTGGAGAGAGACCATGGTGGCGGAAATCCATACATACAAGCCATATTTAAAAGTTTAGTTAACATTTTTGCCCAAAGATGCAGTGTTTGTTTATATAGATCAGCCGGAACACGATCAGGACCAGGGACCTTATTACTAGTCATTTCAATGATGGCCATCTCCACTTCATTTACTGTAAAATTCAATGCTGTGTTGCTCCTATCTCGATCAGCAAGAACTGGAGCGCCCCTCCCATACTGGGATACTCCATAAATAGTATTAAAATGGGAGTACCACTGGTACTCCGTAATATTACATTCTAAGTGCGTATTATTTAGTTCTGAAAAAAAGGGTTTATTCACAATAGCCCAAAATCTAGCACTTTCCCTATGAACCTCAACTTAGAGCAGGTAATTCCAGACCTCATCGTTAATTTCTGGTTTTCGGTGATTAATCGTCCATTTATAGGACTGCCTCAATTGGGCTATGAGAGCACGATCACTGGGGACCTGCTCCAAGGCAGAAATAAGCTTTTGGTGAGCTTTCGAGCAATCGTTGTCAAACTATTTCTCACCCAGATTAGTATGTCTTCTACTGGGCAATGTTAGACCAGATGCCACCTGCGCACAAATCTCTGCAAAATGCCAGTAAGACCTCTGCTCCATTTGCAGGGCTAAGACACATATTAAAACTCTTTTCTGCTTTGTGCATTAAAGCATGAAGAAAAAGCTCAGGAATTACACTTGTCCACTTTAGCCTGGGCCCCTGGTCATTGAATTGACATTGTTAATTTCTACGGCTAAACAATTAGTGGAGCCAGTATTCACAGTACAATGTTTTGCTGTCAACTTTAGTGATATTAAAATTAGGAGGCCCCCCTTTGCTCTCCCTGAGGCCGAGGGCCATGCTGGCTCAAAATATGATTTATAACCATCCAGCCCAAAATTATCTTCTCTATCCCACGTCTCTTGTAGTCCCACTATATCATATGGTTTAAGAAAATTAATCCATCTGGGTTCCACACTATTTGTTTTAAGTCCTGCTACATTCCAGCTTAAGAGCTCGAGCTGCTTCTTAAAGCTCTTCCGGGTGCTGGAAATGCACGTATGCGGCACCAGCAGCGTTGAAAGAGGGGGCAGAGAGTCCCTCTCGGCCAGTAGGATGCACCAAGGCAGTGTAGACGGGCTTCCCGCGCTGCGGGAGCACGTGCTGCTTCTTAAAGCGCCTCTGGGTGCTGGAAATGCACGTATGCGGCACCAGCTGCGTTGAAAGCTGGGGCAGGGAGCCCCTTTTGGCCAGCAGGACACACCAAGGCAGTGTAGACAGGCATAAAGGCTCATTCTGCCACAGCCAGTGGTGTTGCACGCGGAATGACAGTCCCGGACATTTGCCAGATGGTTACGTGAAGGTCGGTACATATGTTTACTGCCATATAAGTCGGGTTCGTGAAGCAGGGCATTTTGCATACTTGGTCCTTGAGGAATATTTAGTCCGAGCCAGTTTACACACTCATCACTTGGGGAGGTACTTCTGTGCTATCTATTTATACTGTGAGAAATCTGTGGTTAAAGCACAAGTTACTTACCTTCGATAGGCTCTTTCTGGTGGATACTCTAACCGAAGGTTACTAACCAACCATCCCATCTTTGTGTTCTGTGAACTGGACTTTTTTCCCTCTAAAAAGCCCCAGGCTTAGAGAGTTTTACACTGATTATGCCAATCATCAGAGTGCATGGGTGGAGCTTATAAGCAGCTCCACTTATCGATTCCAGATCAGAACATAAGCACAGCCCCTCACCACCTACTAGCATGCAACAGTACTACTTTAAAGTGTCTGGATCCAGCCTGAGACCTGGGAATATTCACAGGATAGGGGTTCTGTGGTTGGATAGAGTATCGACCAAAAAGAGTGTCAACGAAGTTAAGTAACGTGTTCATTAACAGTCCCAACTCTGCTAGCTTCAGTCTCACAAAGGCAGCAAACGCAGCTTGTCAATATTTTCCACATTGTTTCAGACAGTTGGCAAATCCCATTTTTTTATTTTTATTTTATAAGTTGTACCTTATTTGCCAGGTGAATTCAATAGGAGCTGACTGGAAGGACAGACATCTCTGATAACATTGTGGTCAAATCCATTACAAAAAAATGAATGAAAGTGGCTTCTGTCCACTCAAACTGGTAACAGGATGTGGGAGCACACCCAAGGTTCGCCCCTGGCATTCTGAGAAATGCAGTCTCTTGTAGATCGCTCCGATATTTTCAAGTGTTTCGCCAAGGTTGGCACAGATAGTGCTGATCTCTAGACACGTGTTTCTGGTTTATTAACCGTCATCAGTAGAGAATACAGTCTTGTATTTTGGGGTTGACAGTGTGACTATAGCTCAGGAGCTCTTATTTTCTTGCCCAACCATGTATAGTTCTAATCGGGATCTGTGTCTTCAGTTAACAAACCGATGCAATGTCGCAGCATTAACGGAGTATGTTACTTTTTCTTCTTGAATTTCATACTAAACATCTAAAGCAGCATTGTAGCTTTCCCAAAAATGAGTTCTATGTTTGTCAACTTGATAATCACAAAGCCTGCTCATAATATATAAAGTATTTTCTTTCTCTTCTCTAGTTTTTACCGAGGTAGACGCCTGACACATTTCCTTGTCTTTGATCTAGTCTTTCTCTAGGAGGGAAAACCATGCCTTTAAAATTAAGCCATTACTATTTCACTGGTGTGCCATTCTACTAAATAAACAAGGTACTATACCTAATCAAGTATCAAACATTAACTTCAGAACCACTTCCAAGTTCTCACTGGCAAGCACATCTTGGTAAAGCAACATTGTAATACATATAATATCACAACGCATTGTATTAGCTCCCTCCTGGTCTGTCAGTTGAAACTAATCCCAGGTACTTCAAACAGATGCTGGAAACCTTTTATTATTCCTATGCACTGAAATAGGCAGAGAATATGTGCTTTACATTACAAATAGTCTGTGTCTCTGTCTTTTCTTTGTGTAAAGATCTCATAGATTGGTCAGGTCGATCTTGCTGTGCCTCATGTGGATGCTTTGGACTTGTGCCTTCAAAACACCTCTTCTTTGTTCTTAGTGCTGGGAAACGTTTGTGGGGCAGGAACTGTACCGGTTTGTGGTCATGGACTTCATCTTCACAATGCTGGACACCTTCTTTGGGGAGCTGGTCCTGAGGTCAGTACCACCCTCCCTTTGATGCCACCCATATCTGATCCGAAGGTTAATATCTTCCTCTCTGGAGCATCGCTCCAGAAGGTCTTCAACTTACTAAACCTCTCATTGGAGTGTCTCTATAGGTAGATTGAGGTTAGTAGCTACCCCAGTTCATCCCTACGCTGGTCCATATGTTAAGTATCCAGCCTTTGAACCACCTTGTGAGGTTATTAAATTACTTTGTCAGTTTCTCCTTCAGGGGGCCTGAGGTTAGTACAACCATCCTAGTAATATTTATGGCTCTTGGCCCAAAAGGGCCAAGGTGCCCACAGACAATTTAGGGGACCCACAGAAAGTTGGGGACACTCCTGGAGTGGCAAGGGCACATGAGGCTGGGCTGGCCCACTAGAGGAAGGACCGTTGTAGGCACACAAGGGCTGGACATTTTAGGGTGGCCAGCTACACCAAGGGAGAGGGAGGTGGATAGCCAATCATTGTGTAGAAGTGAAGGGGGGGTGATAGAAACCATCAGTGACCAGAGCCACCAGTACCACCTGTCCCAGTCCCTGGCTGGGAGAGCCTCCATGAAGGAAAATGCATAATTAACCCACAAATAGGTTGGTAAATGTTTCTCTCCGCTGCTCCTGCCCACCATTAGTTCCCTTTGTAACTCTTAGTGCCCCTGAATATCTGCGTCCCCTTTATTGTCTGTTGACCCCATGGCCCATTTGTCCATCCCACAATTCTAGTTTGTGTGCTTTCTGTGTGTGTCTGCGTACCAGATCTTCTGTTTGCGTATGTGTGCCCGCCCCTCTCTCAGGTCATACATGTCTTCATGCCCATATCACACTGTGCCTGTCTCTCAGTGGGGGCTCTGCGCGAGCTACCCCATACTCGTGTACTTGCCACACTTTGGATACCTAAAACCCCTTCCCTACTGGTGCAGCTGCCTTCATGGCTGTGTCCTTTACCAACTCTGTGTACCTACCTGCCCTACTCCTTTGCTGTGCCCTTGCCTATCTGCAAGAGCTTTACACCTATGTCATTGCCGGTGTTGCTTTTGCCTGTATTCATCCTGTCTCGGTCTGTACCCTGTTCCTCCCTCTGTGTGTGCCCTTCTGCCTTCTGTGTGTGTCTATCCTCCCTTGGCATGTGCCATCCGGCTTCTGTGTGTGCCCCATCGCTACTGATGTGTGTGCCCCTGTCGTCTCTCTGTGTGTGCCCTGCCTTCCCTAGGGCCCTGCCCTCCCTCTATGTATGTACCTGTCCTCCCTCTGTGTGTTATTGTCCACCCTCTGTGTGTGTGTCTTCTCCTACTTGAGTACCTCTGACCCCTTTCCTGGTGATCTGTGTGTTGCTGTCCACCTCTCTGGGGGCTCCTGCTCCCTCTGCATATCCCCCTGTCATGGTTCACTCACGTTACTCTGTGTGATCTGTGTGTTGCTGTCCACCTCTCTGGGGGCTCCTGCTCCCTCTGCATATCCCCCTGTCATGGTTCACTCACGTTACTCTGTGTGTTTCTGTCCTTCAGGTTAATTTTGGAAAGAAGGCTGAAGAAGAAACGGAGGCCTGAGTTTGACATCGCTCGAAATGTCCTGGAGCTCATCTATGGCCAGACGTTGGCATGGTAAGCGCTGTGCAGACTCTGTCTGGTTTCACTGGCCTGTGTTTTGTGAGGTGGATCCATTAACCCCGTAGCCGGGTATCTCTAAAATGTGCGGGATTTGGGTACTCTGTGGGATTTCCTGTACAATATTAAATGGGTCTCTATACACTATGGGAAGGGGCATGGGCACTGTAGAGGTATTGTTAATGGTTGGCATAAGGGTTTCTAGTTAAGTACAGGGTAGAGTGTTCCATGTATACATTAGAGGTTGGTTTCCTGTGTGCAATTTCATAACTCCTGCCTGTGTTTCTCTTCATATATGCCAAGGGCTAGGCTTGCCTATATTGTACACAGTTTTTGGAGGCCTGGTCACTAATGACAGGGGAAGGATGCCTGTATCGAGATAGGGGTTGTCAGAGGCAAGAGAGGGAAGGAGGTGGTGTTTCCCTTTATAAGTGGTGGGTAACAAATGGTGGTGCGAAGCGTTCCTGCGCCATTCGGAGGAGACATGGGAGGGCAGTTGGTTCTAGTTTAAATTGACAGGGAGGATCCTAGCATATATTCAGAAGGGTTCCTGTACGTTAGTGTGTGAGAGAGAAAATATAGATATATATATGTTTTCTGGTGAATGTTTTCATGTGGTTCCTAGCGTCTTCAGGTGTTCCATGTATGCTATTCTAAGGAATGGGGCACATGGGCCAGTGGGTTGGGGATATTTTATACATCCAAAGATCAGGATTCCTATATAAAGCAGGGGATTTTCTCTGTGCAATTTTTGTGAGTGGTTCCACTCTACACTGCCTCTGGCAGACTCCTTATTCCAGTATGTGTTGCTGTGAGGAAGCAGGTATACACAACTGGACTCCTCAAGGGGCTTTTTACTCATGACAGCCCTAGACTAGCACTCACTCTAGAGAACATGACTAGCTTCAGACTGCCTGTACATGGTGTTACTTTGCTTAGGAGTCGCTCAATATGACTTGACAAGTTAGGGCTCACTGAAAAAGAGCTGACTGGGTTACATTACTTTCCTGGATTCAACTGAATTTTGGGACTAACTGACCATGACTTCACAGGGTTCAGGCCACAAAGTACATGACTTGAGCAGGACTCCCTATGTATGATCTGACTTGGTTAAGCTGACTTCCAAAACCTACTTAGGCTGCACATACAGTGTAAGAGACTTCAGAATGTAAGGACGCTATATAGGACTGACTAGCCCTGCTGTCTCTTGTATTGCACTGGTGTACAGGCCTTCTCAGTGGTGAGACAATAAGCTAAGTTTGATCTTGTGGTCTTTTTGGGATTCATTCAGCCAAATTCAGTTATCTGCTGGCTTCTCCAATACGGTCCTTGTGGCTGACTTTCCACTGTGTAGCTAATGTGTCTCTATCTGTTTCTGTGAACAAGGAAGATGGATACAAACCAATACATAAGTAGGTTTCAGGAATCTACAATAGGTGAATGAGAGGAGGCTAGACCCACCCCCCCCCCCCCCAACCCCCCAAGAATCAAATAAATTGGTTTCCTGGTAAATTATGGGATGAATATATGGAGGCTGAGATGTCCGAAATGGACGTCACCAGCTTAATGGATTCCACTAATCACCAGTCCACCCAAAAACCACATACATCCTACCCTATATCCCTCCCCATGATGAAGACTATGCCGCATGGCTAAAACTAATAAAAAGCACTATGACACAGCCAGCGCTATTGCACTTTTTTAATAAAAAAAACAAATGTGCATTAGTAATGGTCACGCCAAAGTAATTTTGTTTTTAATTGTCTTTAGCTGTGTGCTTCTCCATATCATCTATCATCTTTGTAGGAATAATACAAACTGGAGGGTGGGTTGGGGAATGAGGTAACATAAAGGGAAGGAGGGTGGTAGAGAACACAGGTGGGGTGAGAGGACAGATGCGAGGGGATGAGGGAGAAAACAGATAACAGAAAATGGGCAGGAGGGGAAAGGGTGAGGAACACGTAGGTAGTGAGTAGTACGAGACTGAAACAGCTGAAAAACACTCACACTCTTGTAGAGTTCTTAAATAGAAATCGAAGACAGTAGTGCCTGAAAAAGCGATTAGTGGAAGGACACAGTAATTAGTCAGTGCTCCAGGGGAGGGACAAACGCAAAAATAGCAAAGCAAGCATATGAAAGCTGACAAATAAGAAGCAAGCAAATGAGAGTGATAATGACACCAACCAATGGGCGGCCTCCAAACCCATTTTAAGGTAACAAAAGGTCTTGCAAAAGACAGCTTATGCACTGTTTTAGGTGAAACCTAAATAATGGGGTATTCCACTGTCACTAGAAAATACTACTTGAATCAGCTGTATACACCAGTGCTATTTGTGAGAGTTGTGTTTTCAGGCTTCATAGACCAGGTTGTTTAAATCTTGCTCCTTTGCATCCCTTCACAACTACAGCCTGCAACCAGAAAGTGTACAGCAATTCTGCAGGGTAAAGCCTAAGACCAAACAACCATTTTAAACCTCATAGCAAGATTGTTGCCTGTAAGATGTAATATGTTTACCTCTAGAAGTCATTGTAAATCGTAATACACACTTGGGGTATGGCTGCATCCAGCGTACGATGTATTTGGTTTCAGAGTATTTGATATTAGAAATGGATACTCCCACTGCACAAAGTCTTTGGTTTAGGGCATATTCTGCATGACTTGACTGTGCAGGATCTAATTGTGTTTGAACTAATTATACAGGAAATAATGACGTTTAGTACTCACTTGCTGTACAGGATCTGGTCAGGATTAGAGCTCACTGTACAGAATTTGGCATGATATAGGCCTGATTGCATAAGAAATGACCGGTACTGACCTTCACTGTACTTTACCTGACTGACATTTGATCCAGGTGTCACTGTACATAATGTGTCAGTCTTGGAGCTTACGATTTAGAGCTCATCTGAATGACCTGACTCGCATTAAGCACTCACTGTACCGGACCCGCAAGACTCACTTTAACTTTCCTGACTGACTGGGCACTAGTATAGGGCTCTCACTCTAAGTACCTGTTCTGACTTGGGTTTGGTTAAAGATATGTGATATTGCTTGTATAAACCCTCTGCATTCCTCCTTAGGCTGGGCGTCCTGTTCTCTCCTCTTCTTCCGGTTGTGCAGACCCTCAAGCTGCTCCTTCTCTTCTACATTAAGAAGGTAATGACGTGTGAGTGTGAACCCAAGGGCATTTGAGGGTGTTGGGTTTACACTCATTGTGGACAGGAAGGGGTTGAGAGAGGCCACAGTCGCACATCTTTGAGTAAAGGACTGCCTTGTGATAGTAGCTGCAGGGTAGATTTCCCTGTGTCATGTTCACTGAGATCTTTTGTGTCTAAACTCTGTTGACCAATTGCTTTAAGGTTTGCCAATGTAAAGGCTTTTCAAGGGCCGAGAAAGAAGAGCCCCGTTCTCTAGCTGTATAAAAACAATGTACATTGAATTTTAAGGAGGTGAATGTATCCATTGTTACATCCCTTGGAGACTGTATGTTGAATTGGTTTTGGGTGTGCAGTGTGCAGCTGGAGGACACCTTCTGGAATGCACAGGAACCAAGGAAGTTGCTAAGGGGATTGCGAGAAGTTCTTTCTTTTCAAAATTAGTTCTTGAAAAGGAACCCCGAATGGGAAATGTATTAATAATTCATTAGGGCAGTAGGAGGTACACAATACATATAAGATTTGCAGTGTTGTAGGTCAGTGTTCACTGCAAAGTAAATTTTAACTTTCAAAGATTGACCAGAACTGTCTTCCATGTGACCGCCTTTGAGCATTGCATCCACAGTGTAACGGCTACCAAGATTTTCTGTCGGGCTGCCTTAAAAAAAACACCCTTCCCCAGTGAAATTCTCTCCTACTTGTTCATCAGACTTCAGTAAATTACCTTTTCACTAGTTCTCTTTGTTAGAAATGTATGAAATGTATTTCTATGGCCTTTGGAACTTGACTCCACGTGGTACAGGTAACCCCTGATAAATGACCTATTTAAACTTGGCTGTGACTAACGCACACTAAGCAGGGGCTGCAATTGATAAATGTTCTTGTACAGCAATCTGCTACGTTTTGGCTAGGCTCATGCTATACAAATTCCACATACACTCACGCATAAAATGTTGGTCATGGGTTACACAAACTACACTACACTAGACTATACTCTAAGCTCAGTATCGTCGTTTTACACACCCCAGCCTTGGGAATCCCTTCCATCAAAGCTGCATTCCATGTTCCTCTCTTTTCAAACACGATTTGAAAACACGTCTTTTATGCGAATTTTAAAATCTTTCCTCCTGTTCCCTTAGGTTCCTGTCACCAAGGTGCCTGGCCAATAAATACTGACTTTTTGCTACACATTTTAGCTTTCTCAAGTACCCTCATGGTGATGTGTAACACTTAAAAAAAATACTACTAAAGAAATAAATGCGGAGTAAAAAAAATTCTGTATTAGATCAGATTGCTCAATAAAACATTGTTTAAAAAAGTGGCGGCAACTAAACCTTCATAGAGGCATCCAAGGACGCCCCCTGGTTTAGCCAAAGAGAGGGTACCTGCATTATGGAATTCTAAAAACAAAGCCAGACACTGAACCTTAAATAGTTGCTCTCATTCACATCAAATCCTTTGAAAAGTTGATTTTTAGCAGGGAGGACCCCATGGGCAAACAGGATTACGTGCTCCTTGTCGATCAAGGAACCTAATCATTAGAAGAGCAAAGTTTGCTTACTACGTTTTGAGATTCTGTATAGTGAAGTCTCAACGTGCCCATCAATCCTCACAAATGGTTTAGGGGCCTCTATAGCTCTGATTGATACTGACAGAGGTAGGTGTGAGATTCCCCAAAAATGCAAACTCACAAACCCTTGCATGATCCCTGAGAAAGACTGTAACATTTGTGTTGTTTCCAACCCCCATAATTTGATAAGTGCTTCAGCATCTCCCAAACAGAAATGAGATCCATTGAACGGCACCAGGGCAAAAGTGGCAATGCTTCAATTGAAGCAGGACTTACTCAGCCCAGTCAGGCCACTGACTGCTCCAGTAAAAATATAACCCAGGACTCCATTCGTCAGGCTGATATTACTGACATGCACTTAGTTATGCTTAAAGACGTTGTGACACAATTGTTTACAGAGGTTATGCCCAAGCTAACAGAGGTAGAAAACATTTTAAATATCTTGAAAAACGTCAACCCGTGATGTTCAACTGACTCAGTGGGTCCTGTTATTGCCCCGACAACACATGTACCCCTTTATCCATCTCTGATTGTTCAAACAGGGAATGTTGGGACCTCTACTACAAATTGTAATCATATGCAAAATGTACAGATCCAAAATACTATAACCTAGAGGGGGGGAGTAAAGGAGGGCAGATAGTGGTCAATCATCCCAATGAGTCGAAGGAGGTATGCTGGTCTGCAAATTCTGGCCTTGATATGAACTTGCCAAAGGACAGTCAGGTTTTACATTTACCCCCATAAGCAACTTCTTATGTCTTAATTCTGAAAGGTGTGCCACTTCTTCCCACGATATAAATTAATCTGATGATTCTTTGAGGAATAACTTGATTCATTAGTATTCAAAAAGGGTGAGATGTTGAGCGATTATCAACAGAATTTCTGATGGTAAGAACAGCACCTTGGATAGGTATCGCGAGAAAAACCTGTAGGGATTGTATCACTATTAAGTTTAGGGATCCTCTTTACCCTAGTCTTATTTTAAAGCATGAAACTGTTACCCATATGCCAATACCAGAATTTTAGCAATACCCTTAGTTTTTTTTTATATAAACCTTGTATCTTGGTAGGGTTGGTAATTTAGAACAACCTCGCTATAGTGATGAGGGTCCAGACATAATAATATTACAACTTGTTTTACTTATCTATCCAAGGTAGATGAATAAGATTGAATTTCATATACCCCTCCTCCCACAGAAAAACTCAGGTATGTCCTGTAAGCCCTTCTCTGAAAACAAACGTCTGAGACCCTGATTTTACCAGCTTTTGTTTATAAAGGTTCAAGTACTTTCACCATTCCCATGTGTATTGGCCATAACAAAGTAGTATCAAGTGATGAAGTGAAACTACAAGCCGTAATGACCAGAGATAGCTAGGCATTAATAGCCACCTGTCCCTGAATGGTCTACGTTTCTTAATGTGGGATGTTGTGGGAATTGGTACCAAATTAAAAAATAAGGAATTGTTTCGGGAGCTATCCATGTATAACAGCATTTGTATACAAGAGACTTGGTCGTTAGAAGACTTCACAGTTGATGGTTTCAGAATTTATAATACAGTACGTGATTTAGCTATCTTTATCTCAGTTCTCCCCTCAACAGAGATATTGTGGTTTAATTTAGAATCTCCATACTATCAATTAATCTGTCTTAGTTTGGATTTGAACCTTGAATTCGTAATTGTGAATTGTGATTGTCACAGCACGTTGAACCACTACATTGACTGGAGTCACACTTAGGAAAACATAGCCCCTGTAGTAATAAAACACACGACCTTTAAAGGGCAGAAGATTGAAATGCACGATTATGTATGAAAACTCCCAAGGACATTTGGGGGTAGACGGATATTTGGGTCGATGGTCAGTTTCACTTTGTACATTCCCAGTATGGTGAAGCAATAAATAACCTTCTGCTAAAGCTCAATGTACACTTAGTAGTCGATGCAGTGAGTTCTGGCCCATGCAATAGGTTACCAACATTCTTTGCCAGAAGGGATTCTTCTATTATCGACCATATTATAATTTCAGACAATCTAATCCCACACACAGAGAATGCAAGGATAAACATGCAGTCTTAAGGGACCATAACATGGTATCTGTGGAATTACCTCTACCTTTGCTCTAATCCACTCACCAGCAAAGAGGTAATATGGAGATCTATAGAATGAATGGGTTTCATCTAAATTGGTCAGGGATCTAGCCAGAAAAGGTTCTAGGTAATATGACGGGTCTAACATTAACGGATTTTGAGGTTTGCTTGCAAGAACATCCTTCACTCTCCCAGCTTATTGCATCTTTTTAGAGCATATGTAGAACAGCAGATTGTTTGCTCACAAAAACAAAAAAGCTTATAGTAATTCAATAGGTTGGCTTGATAACATGTATAGACAGGCCCATGATAAGCATCTCTTCAAATTAAAGTTCACTCCAAAACAAACCAGCTCAATAGGTGAAGGGGGAACAATTTATAAAAAAGCTTTTAACTGAAAGGAAAGCAGCCTTGAGGCAGAAGCATGGGATAACCTTGTCAGGGCTAATGCCACTAAAGATAACCTCCTATTTTGGCAAGTCTAACACTCCTTTTCTGAACGATGCCACAGGTCCAACTCTCAGTGCAGGGGTGAAAGAAACACAGTGGATTACCAGTTTATCTGTAACAAGAATTATCAACAAGACAACCCTTGCTAGGGGACCATGAGATGAGCCAGTCTGGATGTAGTTTTGAATGACAAGTATTCTTCTCTGAGGAAGAGGTCCTGTTGGGTCCCTTTAGATATATACAAAGGAAACTTAATTTATGTGTGCCCTTGTTAACTAATGTATCTGATAGAGACTACTAGCCGCAGATTCCTTAAGGTAGAATTATTCCCGGGCGTGAGACTGGATCCCGAAACTTTTTTGGCCAGCATCTCTGCGCGCCGGGGGGACGGCATCACGTGACTCCGCCCAGGCGTCGTCTGCATATGTGACGTCAGCGAGGTCATATAAGTCCCACCCTGGCGCGCCTACGTCAGTTTTTTTCTTTTTCCGTGTGCAACGCGGATCGGGTTGGAGCTCCGGGGCTGTTTAGGCCTTTCCCTTTTCCCTTTTGTGCGTGTTTGTGGGAACAGTGTGCAGATGCCTTCGGGCTTCAGCACGTGCTCGCCTTGTGAACGTCTGATGTCGGTGACGGACCCTCACCTCATTTGCATGTGTGTTTGAGGGAAGATCACGGCTCCACTGATAGCGAGGCGTGCCAACAGTTGAAGCCAAAGTCTCAGCTGGAGCGGCGGATGAAACTTCTCTCGGCTCGAATGTCCAGATCAGCTTCGTCACCTGAATCAGCTTCTGCGGACGGTTTTCGAAACAGCGGTCGTCGTCCTCATCCTTCTCCTAAGCTGCAAGAGTGTCACATGCCTCTTGGTAAGTGTCGCAGTTTGTCCCCGAGGGCTGGTTTCACGCCTGTTGGGGGCGTGGGCTCTCCACGGGTGATGCAGCCCCGCGTATCGTCCTCCTATCCACCGTTTCCCGGTGTGGGGGCGTCGAGAGCCCAGATGGAGACATATGCGGCTGCTTTGCAGGAGTCGCTGGCTTCTCCTCCTCCTCTATCCCCTCCTGGGACGTCGACGGATCCCTTGCATTGTGCAGGGCCCTCCACGGCGGCTCCGGCGCTGACTGGTTCGGATCCAGGCTCGGAGGATGTGGTGCCGTTGGGGTGCGGCCCTTCGGGGTTCCCTCCTTCGGACCACGGCGCCTCTGCTTCATCGCGAACTCTTTGCGAGAGTCCCTGTAATGTCGCAGGAGGCCGTCAGGGCTCGGGTCACATCCAGAGCCTCTCGGACCTTTGGACAGGTGGCAATCTTGTCCAAGGCCGAGGTGACGCTGCTACGCCGCCGTCGGCTGCTGGCCCTGCGGCACCACATGGGACGGCCCACCCCCCTCGTCCCTTCATGGGTCTAGGCTGGCGGGAGAACCTGCGTCCCTCCCCGGGCCTCTCTCATCCTTCCACGCAGGCAACCGCCTCGTCAGAGGTCGAGTCGGCCTTGGCGCCACTGGGCCCCTCTCGCCCTCTCATGGGTCGAGGCTGGCGGGGGACTCCTGGTCACTCTCTGGGTCCCTCTCGTCCCTCCACGCAGGCAGCTGCCTCGTCGGAGGTCGAGTCAGCGCTGTTCCGGCACCGTCCCTTAACCGCCTCTGCTCTGGCCCAGCCCCGGTCTCCTGCGCTGTGTGGTGTGGAGGAGGCCTGTCTGGCATCGTCTTTGGCGCTGGACGACGATGACATCCTGCCTCAGGTTGCAGACTCTACGGCACCGGACAGGCATCGGGTCGTGGACTCGTCCTCAGACGTCCCCTCTTCCCCGGAGGTCGGGTGCCTGCTGGAGTCATGCTCGCCGAAGGCGGGCCGCTCCGTCATGGCTATTTCCCCGATGTCATCAAAGGACAGCTCCTCGCCGTTACCGTGTCCACAGTTTTCGCCGGAGGAGCCACAGGTTCCTCACTCCTCGGTCCCTCTTTCTCCTTTCCGGACCTGGCCCTTCCTCACTCCGATTGGCTTAGGGGATGGCCGCCTTAGTTTGCAGCTGTCGCCTACTGAGGAACTACTTTTCCCACCGCTGGGCCCTATGGAGGCGGGTGCAGCCTTCGCTCGCGCTGTTACCACGGTTGTGGGTATTTTGCGCATGGGTGATCCAGCAGCACATTTGCTAGCGGATCATCTTCTGGAGGCTGCTGCTTCCCTTTAAGGGTTCGCTCCATTCTTCTCTGAAGGGGACTTGGGGACGCCCCGCCACGGGGGATCCGGTGCCCCAACACCTTCTGCATCTGCACTTTCCAGCGCTGAGTGACCCGGTGTGTCTTTCCCTCCACCCCTCTGCTTCGAGTCCCCTTTTGCGAACTGCCTTTCCATCCCTACCACTGCTGTTGTCTCCACGATCACGGGAGGCCCACTGGCTGGACTCTTGGGGGGCGCAATATATTTGCTTCGATCAGTGCGGCCCTGCGGGCCCTTCACACTTTGTGTGTTGGCTAGGGCCACCTCTTGCTTGTGGGGCTCGTTGGTGTCCCTTGGATTTGCTGCTTCTCAGGAGGATGCTGGAGTTGATTTGCGGCACCATGCGTTGGATGGTCAGGAGCTGGCGCCGTTTATTCTTTGCTCCGCTCTGGACATCTCGGAGGTGCTTGGTCATGCCATGGCTTCTTCGGTTGCCCTACGCCACCATGTGTGACTTCGGGACTGTGTGTTCCTGGAAAATGTGCGGGAACGGCTGGTAGATCTTCCCTTCGATGGCACTCTTTTGTTCCATGTGCCAGCGGACTCGGCCATCCGGAGGTTCTTGGCGGGCTTCGGTCTCCTCCTCCTCCTCTTCTTCCTCTTAAGTGACCTGTGAGTTGATATGGTCTTTGGGTGCTGTTCTTTCGTTGGGGTGGGTCATGCCAGTTGTGTGATCTGTGCTTCATGTGCATTCGGTCCTCTTGTTGGGACTGTGGTTCTGTTGGCAGCTTGCCGGCCCTTCTTCATTGTGTGTTTTTGCTCCGAGTTATCTACACCAGGTTGGCACTGAGATTAGGCCTTTTGTTTTTCCTCCTTGGCTGCTTGACAAGCCTTCTGCGGGGAGTTTTTCCTGCAGTTCTTTCTGCTGCGGAAGTTTCTTCCGAAGAAGGATTCCATGTCTTGGGACTTAAATTACCCTATGTGGTGTAGTTGTAGCTGTTATATAGCTTGTTCTATACTGGGGAGTTGTGGTCGCCTGCGGGCCTCTGCTCTCCATGGTGTTTACGTATACTGCAGGTGCAATTCCTTTATTGCTGGATTGGAAAGCCTTGGTGGCACCCCGGGGTGGTCTTCTCCAGGGTCGCTGGGCTGTTCGCCTGATCTGTCTGCGGCCTGGCGTTGTGGCTCTACTTCTTTTTGGGTCGTGGTTTGGGCCCCTCTCTGAGGTGTTTCCAGGCCCTTCTTCACCTTCATGTTCTCAGTCCTGGGGGCTGAGATGGATTTTGTGTTCCTCCCTCTTTCAGGCGCAGGTTTTCCTGGGTGCCCCAGGCTACTCTTTCTGCACCCAACTGCTTTATTGCTGTTGGCGCCGTTCTGTCTGGTCTCTTGCCTTCTGACTGTGGTGGGTTCAGCTGCCTTCTTCATTGGGTGTGTTCCCAGTGGGTGGCTTGCCTTCTTTTTCCCTCGTCTCCTTGGAGCCTCTAGGTTGATCTTCTTTCTCTTCCTTGCCTTGGATAGAGGTTCTTTTGCCTTGTATGGGCGTGGGGTGCTTCACCCCCCCCCCCTTGCCTTGCCCTTGTTTCCTCTGTTGAGGGTGAATGGGCTTCCTCTTCTTTCTTCTTTCTTGGTTTTCTGCTTGTAGGGGTTCCCCTTGCCTGGGGTGACGGGGCTCCTCTCCCTGTCCATTGGACTAGTCCCCAGTAGGACACTCTGTAATGGCCAGGCAGGTGGGTTCCTCTTGCAGACCCTCCTTCCCCGTTGGTATGGCTAGGGATTCTATTCTACGGTAAGGAATCTTTGGCTAGTAGTCTCTATTACATGTACACGTTACTTACCTTCGGTAACAATGTATCGGGTAGAGACGATTCTAGCCGCAGATTCCTTCACGGCCCGCCCCTCCTCCCCGTTCTGCTGTGTTTTCTGTGTGTGCTTTCTTTCGCTCTTTCTGACAGGTTGATTCGTCCTGTTTCTTTGTTCCTTTCCTCCTCCTTGGCACTTTGGAGGATGAGTTTATAGGTACTCCTGTGTCCCTCTGCTCTGGTTGCTCCAGGATTGGGGCTTGCCTTCACTCTCTTCCCTTCCCTCCCTCTCCCCCTTTTTTGCTAAGGTTCTGGCTCCTCTGCTATCCTCTGGGTTGGGGTCATCTGGCCGTGCCTTTGCTCTTTGTTCCCTTGGGGGGTTGTCGCACTCTGTGATGGGGTTGCCATGGAGGTTTGTCGTTCTTGCTTGTCTTGGAACTGGTTCCCCTTCGTTGTTTTTGGAGGGGGGCGTAGCCCTACTACATGTTGTCATGACATTTTACATATGTTCCTTGTCTCCAGGGGGGGCTGTCTGCATACAGGCAGGGTGGCTGTTCAGGGCTGTGCTCTGTTCTTTGTTCTTTTCTTTGCCTTTGGGTACTGCAGCGTCTGGCACTGCTCCTTATGGTATTGTTCGTCACCATCCCTTTTTCCATTTTTTTCTGCGCTTTCGCACACTGTTCCCATCCACCCACAGTTTTGTCTGATGGCTCCGCGTTAAAGCGCGGAAAAGTCCTCTGAAGAAAACTGACGTAGGCGTGCTGGGGGGGGGACTTATGTGACCTCGCTAACTTCACATACGCGGACGACGCCTGGGCAGAGTTGCGTGATGCTGTTACAGTTGATAATCAGCATTTATATCGAGTAAAGAAGGGCTTTCTCTATTTGGGCTTTATAGGCTTGGGCAGTGCTTTAGACTGTGTATCCCACCCTAAACTCTGGAACATCATGCGATCTGTGGGTGTGGATAACTCTGTTGTTGTTTTGTTAAGCCAGTTATACCAACATGCTGCTGCTCATGTGCCTTTTGGCCCAAATGGGGAATGCTCAAAGCCCTTTAAGAGCAGAAGGGGAGTCACGCAGGGATGTGTTTTGGCTCCTTTTCTATTTAATCTGTACATTAATGGCGTAAAAAGAGCCCTTCTTCAAACTAATGCTGGCATGTCCAAGATAGTTTTGCGCGAGATACCAGTTCTCCTATATGAAGACTATGCTGTTCTTTTCGCTAGAACTCTCTCCGTCCTTCAAAAGGTGTTAAATGCTTTTGTCCATTTTATTAAGGCTCTGTATTTGAAAGTTAATATACCTAAAACTGTAAATGTATGAATAATGGTGCTGTTATACCTAAAGTTGATACGTTTTTGTATCTTAGTGTGCGGATTGATCACCCGGTGAATTGGAAACACTATATCATTCCAAAAGAACAAGCCATGAAAAAGAATGTTGAAGGTGTATTTAGATTTGTTTCTAAATTGGGCACCAGCTGGCACATGCATCAAAGTGGGATTTTGCGAGTCCTTAATTGCGTTAATTAAGAAATCGCAATTAAGGACTCGCAAAAGGTTGTGCATGTAGAAATCGCTGTAAAAATTGTGATTCCTACACATTCCTTATTTGCGACTCACACATTGCGAGTGGCAAATAAGGAATGGCTTCCCATTCATTCCTACGGGCCTACAGGCCCTTAGGAATGAATGGGAAATTGCATGCGCAATTTGAGAGTACCAATAGGTCCTCGCAAATTGCGCATGCAATTTCAGGGTGCAAGGGTGTCAAAAGGACACCCTGTTGCACCCCCTGAAATTGATCTGTGCACATACCTTGCGCACAACATCAAACTTTGAAAAATGCACAAAAGTGCATTTTTCAAAATTGTTGCAAATTACCATGAAGTTCAACTTGATGGTAGTTTGCTCTGCCTATTAGAGAAATCACGATTTGTTTTTACTTTAATGCATTGCATTTAAGGCAGTGGTTCCCAAACTTTTTCAACCCACGGCTCCCTTGACCTTTTCAGGCTGTTGGCCGCGGCTCCCCATAATGTAAATCCAGCCTTGAGAGTACCTCCATTTTTCTCCCTGAAAATAACTGGGATGAAGCCGATGAAAGTATTCAAAACATGAAGTACTGCAATGATGTTTTGTGGATAAAACAAAGCTATATTTAGGATGGGTAGCACTATATATCTATATCTATTAAGACTCCCATAGTCGAAAAGCGTAATATCTGTCTGCCATGAGTTAAAAAGAAAATCATGAATATCAAAGACCGAGCAGCTGTTATTCATACATATCTCTATATCTCTATATCTCTCTCTCTCTATATATATATATATATATATATATATATATATATATATATATATATATATATATACATACAGAGAGAGAGATATATATATGTATATGTATATGTGTACATATGTATATGTATATATATATATATGTATATATATATATGTGTGTATATATATATATATATGTGTGTGTGTGTGTGTGTATATATATATATATATATATATATATATATATATTTGATCTATATATATATATATCCTTCTGCACCAGAAAGACAAAGTTAAACAAAACCTGTTTGTTAACAGGCCACCAATGTAAGGAGGCAAGGGAGGAAGAAATATGAATCCATTGCTGTCTTGGCAACACAATTTATAGCTTCTCTTCAGTTTATTGAACAAGTGCAGGTAGAATAAATTACAATGGTCTAGACCGTTGCAAAAAACCTTTCCGCATTTGCACTTTTGTGGAGAAAAAGAACAGCTACTGGGTATGTTTTTGAGTGCAAAGTTGGAAAAAACAAGTACTGACAATAGTAGTGATTTGACTTGGCATACATAGTTCAGTGTCCAATTGCACTTTTTTTTCACATGACGGACAGCGACTGGCTTTAGACCAAGGTAGGAGGGCCAGATTGACAATTCCCAGAAATACACAGAACAGTCATAGAAGCTCCAGCTTCTCGCCATTCATCTATTTAAAGCACATTCTTGGTCAAGCAATTGTGCAAATGTCTAAGAGTTTAATTTAATTTTGATGATTAGTGCAATTAATGTGTTTATAAATTGAAAAATCCTGATGGAATTCAGAATATACGGGCAGGCACAAGAAATGCATGAACATTTTAAAGAGATCGCTGAAGCGCCAAGGGCATGTGAGTCAGGGTAGCTAAATGTATTTCTGATTTTCAGAGATTCGTGTGATGTAATATCAGAAAAAACTCTGGGACCCTACCTCTCCAAGTGAGTCGGCAAATAGTGACTTTTTAAAATGTCATTGTGGCGCTTTCCTCTCCCGGTCCCACGCAGATTTCTCACACGGAACATTCCAGGAAGGTAATAAATATAGCAGATGTGCCTTGTTCACTAATAACCCCTTTGTTAAATATTGTTTCACCAAAATTCATAACTTGTAGGAGAACCTGCACGTCCTAATAAGTTGCAAGGCAAAGGCCGTGAAACACAGACTTATTTGCATGCAATCCTTGGAAGGCAGTCATATAGGGAAGGGGGGCTTGTGATAAAATGCAGCAGGGCACAAGCATAGCACACAGCGCCCCTGGCTGGTTTTGATGGCAAACCAGGACGCACAATTTAGGAACCACTGATTTAAGGGATCTCAATTTGCGATTCCTTAAATGCAATCGCAATGTAAGTAATCGCAGTTTAGAGATTACTTAAATTGCGATTTTTACATTTGAGTTGATGCGTCCCAAATGCAAAAATACCGGCTGTAAAGGGGCAGATTCTGAGAATCTGCCCGTTTGCAACCCGTTTTTCTTTTGATGCATGTGCCTGATAGCCAGTTAAGAACATATGCACGATCTGTTCAAGCAAATGTGTCTTGCAGCAACATATGGCTCCGATATCTGCGGACATTCAGATTCTCATACCCTTCAAACAAATGAGAACAGCTTTGATATAAGGGTTTTCGCCGTTCCCAGATGTACTACTACTACTAGTATCCACAAGGAACTGGTTGTCTTGTTTTGGGAGGATATTATTAAAACACATCCTCTACTTTTTTGACAAAATCTGGAACAAAACAGAAACTGAGTTAAACAGGGCATTAATTGTACATTGTTTAGCTCTTGATAATGCCATGACGATCCCCTGGCAGGTTTAGTTTAGAAAAATTCTCGAGTATGGGTACAATCATGATTGAAATGAACCCTGGGGGGTTCTTCTAAGATTCTAAAATCACTTATGAAAAACAAAACAAGAACTGTTGTGGATTTGAGAGAGAGATCGAATTAAGTATGGTAAAGTCACTGTGGTACACCAGGAACTGTTGGTTACATCTACAAACATGCAACCTTAACTTCTGACTAGTTAGTCAAATACATTTTATTCGATTTGTAAAAAATCATAAAAGACATAAACCATTTATATACAAATATAAAATCACATATTTCACATATTTCATAAAATTACAAAATCCGGGCAAAGACGTTATATACAGCAATAGGACACAAATGCAGTACAGGCCAGTGTTTAAGTGGTGACTCTACAAAACTAATAAACAACAAAGGTACCAGAGGGTCTCAGGTAAACGTGCCCATAAACACAAAAAAACCAGTCAAGAACTCACCCCTACAACCAGGTTATGTCACAGAGAGCTCTCCGTGGATGAGGAAAAATACCCATCAGTCACCATTCGGATCCGCCCTTCATCATTTGGGATTTTATCCGTACCACCCGTCAGAGAATTTTGGTACTCTCCTAGGAGGTCAACCCGGTGGTAGGGGGTAGCCTCACTAGAGTAGAGAGATGACAGTGTGGTATACCACTCGATGTAGGTGAGTGGTGGAAAAAGATGGGACTGGGGTGTGCAGTGCAATAGAAGGTGTAAAGGAGAGAAACCAAAAGAAGTGGGTTTAAAATTGGTTAAGAATAAGCACCAAACAAAAATTTATTTCAATTGTGCTTACCCTACCAATGTTAAAATCAGTGCGCCCGCTGACTGTCTAATTATGTGGACAGCCTCAGGACAAGGGATGGTCGACTAGTTTCAGCATATAAAGGACTGATTTTGTCAATGCTTTCTTCAGGACCAAAAAACTAAAATATAAAAGCTACTACACCAAGTGAACAAAGTCGCACCCTAGAAACAAAACAAGTGCATACAGTCACCTGTACGTTCTGGGTGTCCTTACTATCTGTGCAAGACACTGTGGGAAGAAGGTGAGGAGAAGGTTTTAAAATGATATATGGGCTGAGTGGTCCAACCATCAAGTATGATTTGGATTTAAACTAAACTATTTTTTAAAAAATGCACTACCTGAATGCAAACGAGAATTAGGTACATTTGGGTCACAAGTTTGTTATACCAAATGCTAGTGAACTCTTACCTTAACATGTAAGGTCAGATGGCCTCACCCCACCTGGCTGTGGCTCAGGGGAAAATGAAGCACCGCTCTGGAAAACATGTAATACACACATTAACACATAAAATGCACGCAATATGGACAAGGCTCCCAAAGCTAACAATAGCAGAGGATAAATGGTCATCTAGACCAATCCGAGTAACTGGATGTAAAAACAGGTAAGCCCAGCGTAGGTAGACAGCCCTGTTGTAAATATGATAGCAATGGCGTGTGGGTTCACCTCACCTAACCGTCGGTACTCCTGGCCGGCGTCCTGGCCATCTGGGGAGGTACCGACAGGTGGTGGGGGAGTGTTAATAAACCTTGCCGTAATTGGAGAAAAGGTCACGTGGGGTACTCACTCGTGTCTGCTGATCGGCATTTGTTCCCGTAAAATGGTGCAACTGTGTGCTGCCGAGTTAGCCCAATCAGCAGCAGACAAGGCGAAGGTACAATCACACCAGCGCCGCTATTGGGAGCGCGGCGGTGTGACGCGTATAACTCGCGTGTTCCAATTGGGCAAAACCCCGTCTAGGACATTCCTCCTATTGGATGACAGATGGGCTTAACGTCTATTGGGTGTCATATCGGTTGTTTGTTACCAGGCCCGCCTCCGTCTCCTAAGCGACGGGGGCAAACAGAAACACACAAACAAGGCAGTGACACGTGCTAGAAATGCACAGAGATGTTAACTACACATTAGATGTAGATGCAATGCGCTAATGATGTAAATGCGCTATCTGCCTCAGACCGAAGGGGCACTTAATGGACTATAGCGTATCTAGTCCAGGAATAGCGTGTCTAGTCAACCTATACTGGTTGCAGGCAAAGAGGGATCTAACACTAGTAACGAGGGCATGATATTAGTAACCAAAAAATAGGCGCTAACAATCTTAAAGCGCTGAGTACCTAAGACAGACAGAGTATTCTCTAAATTACAGGATGTCTAGTCAAAATACTATGGTTACTGGGCAGATGTTAGAGCTACAGAACATGTTTCAGCTGAAGACCTAGCAGAAAACAGAGTACCACCCTAGGCTGTTGGTTTGAGGCCAAGTATAAAAAATGCATAAGATGGCCCATGATTCACCCATATGAACAGAGGCCTAAGGGCTTGATGTAATATTCTCCGGGGGACTGGTGTAAATATCTCCCTCTGGCTACGAATCATACAAGCAGTACAGTATTAAACAGAGCTCTGGCAAGACAGTATTGCGATCACAGAGAAGACCAGGGAATTTCGTCATTCAGTCCCTCTCTGTGTGTCTTCAGTTTGAGGACCCATCTCTGTTCTTTTCTGAGCAAATAATTAGCCACGTCTGTGGTGTGCGCGTGAATGAACGGCTGTTCGAGGACAGTCCATTGAAATTCTGTTGCTTTATGTTTCGCTTCAAGAAAATGGGCAGTCAGTTTGGTGGCTTGTCTCGCACACCGGATCGTGCTCTTGTGCTCCGAAATACGTATGCGGACCTTCCTTGTTGTCATGCTCACGTACCTGTAACCACATGGGCAGGTAATAAGATAAATCACGTGGTCACTGTTGCAGTTGGTAAACTTAACTTGCTTCCACGGTCTGGTGGTTCCTATATCTATTTCCAGCGACTTCTTAGTCTGTGCACAGACCTGGCAACTGCCACAGGGGTGATGCCCCTGAACAGGAGGTAGGTTCCACAATGTGCCAACCGCTCTGGGCATTTCCTCACGTGGCCTGGTGTGAACCAGTCGGTCCCTTAGATTTGGGCCCCTCTTAAAAGAGACAAGCGGGCGGGGACGCGTAAGGCGCCCGGAGTTCAATATAGGCCAGTGCTTCTTAACCGCCCTCTGAATGCCATTTGAAAGACTCCCAAATGTGTGGACAAACGTGAGCCGATCTAGGTCAGGTTTGGGAGGTCTCGGTTCCAAAAGGGCTTCCCGTTGTTGTTCTTTGCCCTTTTCATAGATCTCTTCACTAGTTTGGGTGGGTAGTTGCGAGCCACAAGTTGTCTGCTTAGATCTTCAGAGTGTTTCTCAAAAGCTGCCCCTGTGGAACAATTCCTCTGTAGCCGTAAGAATTGACTGAAAGGGAGGCTCTCCCTGAGTGCTCGTGGATGGTTACTGTCGAACAATAACAGGGAGTTCCTCGCGCTGGGCTTTCTATAAAGCTCTGATTGTAGGCCATGTGATCCTGCTGTTATAAGAAGATCCAGAAATGCTAATTGTGTTCGACCAATCTCGATGGTAAATCTGAGATGATTATTTCTGTTATTGAGCCAGCCCAAGAATTCAAGGCAGCTCTCACTCGAACCTCGCCACACAACGAAAACGTCGTCAATGTACCTTTTCCAGGTTTTCAATTTATCAATAAAAGGATTGGTCTGGTTAAGTACATGACTTTGTTCAAAGGAATGAACGTACAGATTCGCCAGACTGGGGGCGTAAACACTCCCCATACTGGTCCCTGAGGTTTGAAGGTAAACCTGATCCTCGAATTTGAAAAAGTTTTGCTTCATGGCCAGTGTGGCGCAGGCCATTATGAATGAGACAGGAGTGATGTTGTTGAGCTCCCTGGACTCTAGAAGTTGGTGTATCACGTCCAGGGTCTCATCCTGTGGGATGGAGGTATAGAGTGCCTCAACATCAAATGAAACTAGGAGGTCCGTTTCTCTATCAAACTCTATATTGGGTAACAATCTGAGAAGGTCGGTGGTATCCTTTAGGTAAGTGGGCATTTCCTGCACCATGGGTCTCAAGAAATGGTCCACAAAGGTGGAGAGGGGTTCAAGGGCTGACCCTATCCCGGAAATGATGGGACGTCCCGGGGGGGGGGGGGTCTTTGCTCCTTGTGAACCTTGGGTAAGGTGTAAAAGTAAGGCATTCTGGGGTGCTCGCTGCAGAGATATTTGGCTTCGGCAGGGGTGATCCATCCCTCAGTGGAGGCTTCTTCCACCATGGTTTTAATATTCATTGTCAGCTCATCAGTGGGATCATAATTGACTGGGATATAGGATTGTCTCATATTCAATTGTCTAAGGCACTCAGTTGTATACACTTGTGTGTCCATTATCACAATGGATCCGCCCTTGTCAGCTAGCTTTATTGTTAGATTTTCGTTATCTGTCAAGGACTTCAGTGCTGTATGTAGAGTTTTAGGCAAGTTGTTAAAAACTCTATGATTAGTGCTGAAGAGGTCATCCATTTCTTTTTCTAGAGCTTGTTCATAAGCCAGTACCTGGGGAGGCATCAGATGGGTCGGGGGAGTGAAAGTAGACTTGCACTTCAATCCAGTGTTGGCATCTTCTTCACTCTGCATGTTCTCTTCCTTGTCCGCGAAGAAGAAGTGTAGTCTTATTTTTCTCAGAAACTTGGATAGTTCTAGCCTGGTTTTTAACTCATCATTGTGGTGAGTAGGCACAAAGCCTAAACCTTTGTTCAAGGCCTCCTCCTCCTGTTGTGTCAGAACATGGCTGCTCAGATTGATGACTATACTGGCGCTGCACTGCTCTGTCCGGTCTCCTTGTTCTTGGAGGAGTTGCTCCTCAGCGTTCTCCCTTCTGTTGATGTTGATGGGGGCTGAAATGCACTTGGGGCTGTGTGTTCCCTCTCTTCCTGCCTCGGGATCTGCCTCGGCCAAACCCTAAAAAAGGCTGCCCATTAAAGTTGTTTGCCTGAAAATTGCCGGGGAAGTTAGGCATATTAGGACCCATAGGCTGTGGGAACGGGCCCGGTTGTTGTGGTGGGAAGAAAGGGTGCATCCCTCCAAAGTGCCAGGGATGAGGTGACCACCACTGTTGTTGTTGGTTGCCCCTCCAATTATTTCTGAAATTCCTCTTACCCTGGCCCCTGCCTCGTGGGTAGGAATTGTCACTACCGGTATCGCTGCCTGACGAATTATCGCCGGAGCTGGATGTACTATAGGATGAACCTTTTCTGCGGGTGTTATTACCAAAGTCTGGGGGAGTGTAGGTGTCACTAGAATAGGGATAGATCCTCTCGAACTGAAATTTATCAAGATCTTTTTTGAATTTATCCATCTTGACCGAGAGGGTATGTTCTCTGAAGTCTCTGTTATTTTTGTTTGTTTCATCTAAGTTTTTACTAAAGACCTTCGGAGCAATTGTGGTTTTAATCTTAGATTCTAGGACCTGAATTTCTACAAGCATAGTGTCAGCTATGCGTTTAGACGTTTGAATAATCAAGATCAACCAGTCTCTGGTGCACCTCCAAGCGATCAAAGCCCAGTTTTTTAGAAACTCTCTGTCATTAAGAAACAATCTAGGGGTGTTGGTCACTATGAGACCTGTCGGTGCACAGTCATTCCGTAGGTATTGAGCCATAATAGTGCCATGCGTGGCTGTCCTTGTTTGTGATTTCTTCAGAATTAATAGTTTGCCCCAATCGTCCTCACTCACAACGACTGTGGGCCCGGACGAATCTGTTAGATCAGGATGTTCAGCCAATGCTGCTTGAAGGTCAGCATCGGAAAAAGATAAACCATGATTTTCCGCCATGTCAAAGGGGGTGTCTCATATAGCGTGCAAAGAATGATCCAGAGTGGTGAAAAAGGCTCAAATCACAAATGTGTGATGAACCACCTCTACGATAAAAATAATTCGTAGAAAATACAAGGTCCGCAGTTGCAAAACTGCACTAAACAGCAAACACAATACGGTGGAGGGGGACCTAGGGGAGATTTAAAGACCAGGCTCTGGGTACTATCCCCAACAGAACCAATAAACAACAAAGGTACCAGAGGGTCTCAGGTAAACGTGCCCATAAACACAAAAAAACCAGTCAAGAACTCACCCCTACAACCAGGTTATGTCACAGAGAGCTCTCCGTGGATGAGGAAAAATACCCATCAGTCACCATTCGGATCCGCCCTTCATCATTTGGGATTTTATCCGTACCACCCGTCAGAGAATTTTGGTACTCTCCTAGGAGGTCAACCCGGTGGTAGGGGGTAGCCTCACTAGAGTAGAGAGATGACAGTGTGGTATACCACTCGATGTAGGTGAGTGGTGGAAAAAGATAGGACTGGGGTGTGCAGTGCAATAGAAGGTGTAAAGGAGAGAAACCAAAAGAAGTGGGTTTAAAATTGGTTAAGAATAAGCACCAAACAAAAATTTATTTCAATTGTGCTTACCCTATTAATGTTAAAATCAGTGCGCCCGCTGACTGTCTAATTATGTGGACAGCCTCAGGACAAGGGATGGTCGACTAGTTTCAGCATATAAAGGACTGATTTTGTCAATGCTTTCTTCAGGACCAAAAAACTAAAATATAAAAGCTACTACACCAAGTGAACAAAGTCGCACCCTAGAAACAAAACAAGTGCATACAGTCACCTGTACGTTCTGGGTGTCCTTACTATCTGTGCAAGACACTGTGGGAAGAAGGTGAGGAGAAGGTTTTAAAATGATATATGGGCTGAGTGGTCCAACCATCAAGTATGATTTGGATTTAAACTAAAAATGCACTACCTGAATGCAAACGAGAATTAGGTACATTTGGGTCACAAGTTTGTTATACCAAATGCTATAACAAACTTGTGACCCAAATGTACCTAATTCTCGTTTGCATTCAGGTAGTGCATTTTTTAATAAATAGTTTAGTTTAAATCCAAATCATACTTGATGGTTGGACCACTCAGCCCATATATCATTTTAAAACCTTCTCCTCACCTTCTTCCCACAGTGTCTTGCACAGATAGTAAGGACACCCAGAACGTACAGGTGACTGTATGCACTTGTTTTGTTTCTAGGGTGCGACTTTGTTCACTTGGTGTAGTAGCTTTTATATTTTAATTTTTTGGTCCTGAAGAAAGCATTGACAAAATCAGTCCTTTATATGCTGAAACTAGTCGACCATCCCTTGTCCTGAGGCTGTCCACATAATTAGACAGTCAGCGGGCGCACTGATTTTAACATTGGTAGGGTAAGCACAATTGAAATAAATTTTTGTTTGGTGCTTATTCTTAACCAATTTTAAACCCACTTCTTTTGGTTTCTCTCCTTTACACCTTCTATTGCACTGCACACCCCAGTCCCATCTTTTTCCACCACTCACCTACATCGAGTGGTATACCACACTGTCATCTCTCTACTCTAGTGAGGCTACCCCCTACCACCGGGTTGACCTCCTAGGAGAGTACCAAAATTCTCTGACGGGTGGTACGGATAAAATCCCAAATGATGAAGGGCGGATCCGAATGGTGACTGATGGGTATTTTTCCTCATCCACGGAGAGCTCTCTGTGACATAACCTGGTTGTAGGGGTGAGTTCTTGACTGGTTTTTTTGTGTTTATGGGCACGTTTACCTGAGACCCTCTGGTACCTTTGTTGTTTATTGGTTCTGTTGGGGATAGTACCCAGAGCCTGGTCTTTAAATCTCCCCTAGGTCCCCCTCCACCGTATTGTGTTTGCTGTTTAGTGCAGTTTTTCAACTGTGGACCTTGTATTTTCTACGAATTATTTTTATCGTAGAGGTGGTTCATCACACATTTGTGATTTGAGCCTTTTTCACCACTCTGGATCATTCTTTGCACGCTATATGAGACACCCCCTTTGACATGGCGGAAAATCATGGTTTATCTTTTTCCGATGCTGACCTTCAAGCAGCATTGGCTGAACATCCTGATCTAACAGATTCGTCCGGGCCCACAGTCGTTGTGAGTGAGGACGATTTGGGCAAACTATTAATTCTGAAGAAATCACAAACAAGGACAGCCACGCATGGCACTATTATGGCTCAATACCTACGGAATTTTACAAATTGCCGGAGCACTCTCATGTGAGTATACAGATTGAATTTTGTAAATTGTTACTGAACAAACACCAATTATGACAGAAGTACAAGAGATCCAAAAGATGAGTGAATCTTGGAGTCTTTAATGGAGATTACAGCCAGCCGACACGTGTTTCATCGCCTTCGCGATTCATCAGGGCTAGAAGGCCGTATCAACGTCAAAAAGGTCGCTTAGCTGGTGATAATTCCGACCCAGCCGGGCCCGTGACCTAGTAAAGCTGGTTCGAGTGCGTCCAGCAGCAGTCTATAACCTTGTTTATGAGTATTGAATCGGGGCGTATTGTAATGGGCTCGGAGGTAACCCGATACAGTTCTTTGCGTGTGTGATTAACTTATCAGACAAATACTCTATTTTCTCAGAAATGCGTGGATATCAGTTTCGGTTTCAATTATGAAGTACTCGAAGCCGTGTTTTGGCTCCTCCAGCGCGTTCGGCGGGTGCGCCTCCTCCGAGCTCAGTTCCTGTTTGAGACCCTCTGGTACCTTTGTTGTTTATTGGTTCTGTTGGGGATAGTACCCAGAGCCTGGTCTTTAAATCTCCCCTAGGTCCCCCTCCACCGTATTGTGTTTGCTGTTTAGTGCAGTTTTGCAACTGCGGACCTTGTATTTTCTACGAATTATTTTTATCGTAGAGGTGGTTCATCACACATTTGTGATTTGAGCCTTTTTCACCACTCTGGATCATTCTTTGCACGCTATATGAGACACCCCCTTTGACATGGCGGAAAATCATGGTTTATCTTTTTCCGATGCTGACCTTCAAGCAGCATTGGCTGAACATCCTGATCTAACAGATTCGTCCGGGCCCACAGTCGTTGTGAGTGAGGACGATTGGGGCAAACTATTAATTCTGAAGAAATCACAAACAAGGACAGCCACGCATGGCACTATTATGGCTCAATACCTACGGAATGACTGTGCACCGACAGGTCTCATAGTGACCAACACCCCTAGATTGTTTCTTAATGACAGAGAGTTTCTAAAAAACTGGGCTTTGATCGCTTGGAGGTGCACCAGAGACTGGTTGATCTTGATTATTCAAACGTCTAAACGCATAGCTGACACTATGCTTGTAGAAATTCAGGTCCTAGAATCTAAGATTAAAACCACAATTGCTCCGAAGGTCTTTAGTAAAAACTTAGATGAAACAAACAAAAATAACAGAGACTTCAGAGAACATACCCTCTCGGTCAAGATGGATAAATTCAAAAAAGATCTTGATAAATTTCAGTTCGAGAGGATCTATCCCTATTCTAGTGACACCTACACTCCCCCAGACTTTGGTAATAACACCCGCAGAAAAGGTTCATCCTATAGTACATCCAGCTCCGGCGATAATTCGTCAGGCAGCGATACCGGTAGTGACAATTCCTACCCACGAGGCAGGGGCCAGGGTAAGAGGAATTTCAGAAATAATTGGAGGGGCAACCAACAACAACAACAGTGGTGGTCACCTCATCCCTGGCACTTTGGAGGGATGCACCCTTTCTTCCCACCACAACAACCGGGCCCGTTCCCACAGCCTATGGGTCCTAATATGCCTAACTTCCCCGGCAATTTTCAGGCAAACAACTTTAATGGGCAGCCTTTTTTAGGGTTTGGCCGAGGCAGATCCCGAGGCAGGAAGAGAGGGAACACACAGCCCCAAGTGCATTTCAGCCCCCATCAACATCAACAGAAGGGAGAACGCTGAGGAGCAACTCCTCCAAGAACAAGGAGACCGGACAGAGCAGTGCAGCGCCAGTATAGTCATCAATCTGAGCAGCCATGTTCTGACACAACAGGAGGAGGAGGCCTTGAACAAAGGTTTAGGCTTTGTGCCTACTCACCACAATGATGAGTTTGAAACCAGGCTAGAACTATCCAAGTTTCTGAGAAAAATAAGACTACACTTCTTCTTCGCGGACAAGGAAGAGAACATGCAGAGTGAAGAAGATGCCAACACTGGATTGAAGTGCAAGTCTACTTTCACTCCCCCGACCCATCTGATGCCTCCCCAGGTACTGGCTTATGAACAAGCTCTAGAAAAAGAAATGGATGACCTCTTCAGCACTAATCATAGAGTTTTTAACAACTTGCCTAAAACTCTACATACAGCACTGAAGTCCTTGACAGATAACGAAAATCTAACAATAAAGCCAGCTGACAAGGGCGGATCCATTGTGATAATGGACACACAAGTGTATAGAACTGAGTGCCTTAGACAATTGAATATGAGACAATCCTATATCCCAGTCAATTATGATCCCACTGATGAGCTGACAATGAATATTAAAACCATGGTGGAAGAAGCCTCCACTGAGGGATGGATCACCCCTGCCGAAGCCAAATATCTCTGCAGCGAGCACCCCAGAATGCCTTACTTTTACACCTTACCCAAGGTTCACAAGGAGCAAAGACCCCCCCCCCGGGACGTCCCATCATTTCCGGGATAGGGTCAGCCCTTGAACCCCTCTCCACCTTTGTGGACCATTTCTTGAGACCCATGGTGCAGGAAATGCCCACTTACCTAAAGGATACCACCGACCTTCTCAGATTGTTACCCAATATAGAGTTTGATAGAGAAACGGACCTCCTAGTTTCATTTGATGTTGAGGCACTCTATACCTCCATCCCACAGGATGAGACCCTGGACGTGATACACCAACTTCTAGAGTCCAGGGAGCTCAACAGCATCACTCCTGTCTCATTCATAATGGCCTGTGCCACACTGGCCATGAAGCAAAACTTTTTCAAATTCGAGGATCAGGTTTACCTTCAAACCTCAGGGACCAGTATGGGGAGTGTTTACGCCCCCAGTCTGGCGAATCTGTACGTTCATTCCTTTGAACAAAGTCATGTACTTAACCAGACCAATCCTTTTATTGATAAATTGAAAACCTGGAAAAGGTACATTGACGACGTTTTCGTTGTGTGGCGAGGTTCGAGTGAGAGCTGCCTTGAATTCTTGGGCTGGCTCAATAACAGAAATAATCATCTCAGATTTACCATCGAGATTGGTCGAACACAATTAGCATTTCTGGATCTTCTTATAACAGCAGGATCACATGGCCTACAATCAGAGCTTCATAGAAAGCCCAGCGCAAGGAACTCCCTGTTATTGTTCGACAGTAACCATCCACGAGCACTCAGGGAGAGCCTCCCTTTCAGTCAATTCTTACGGCTACAGAGGAATTGTTCCACAGGGGCAGCTTTTGAGAAACACTCTGAAGATCTAAGCAGACAACTTGTGGCTCGCAACTACCCACCCAAACTAGTGAAGAGATCTATGAAAAGGGCAAAGAACAACAACCGGGAAGCCCTTTTGGAACCGAGACCTCCCAAACCTGACCTAGATCGGCTCACGTTTGTCCACACATTTGGGAGTCTTTCAAATGGCATTCAGAGGGCGGTTAAGAAGCACTGGCCTATATTGAACTCCGGGCGCCTTACGCTTCCCCGCCCGCTTGTCTCTTTTAAGAGGGGCCCAAATCTAAGGGACCGACTGGTTCACACCAGGCCACGTGAGGAAATGCCCAGAGCGGCTGGCACATTGTGGAACCTACCTCCTGTTCAGGGGCATCACCCCTGTGGCAGTTGCCAGGTCTGTGCACAGACTAAGAAGTCGCTGGAAATAGATATAGGAACCACCAGACCATGGAAGCAAGTTAAGTTTACCAACTGCAACAGTGACCACGTGATTTATCTTATTACCTGCCCATGTGGTTACAGGTACGTGGGCATGACAACAAGGAAGGTCCGCATACGTATTTCGGAGCACAAGAGCACGATCCGGTGTGCGAGACAAGCCACCAAACTGACTGCCCATTTTCTTGAAGCGAAACATAAAGCCACAGAATTTCAATGGACTGTCCTCGAACAGCCGTTCATTCCAGCGCACACCACAGACGTGGCTAATTATTTGCTCAGAAAAGAACAGAGATGGGTCCTCAAACTGAAGACACACAGAGAGGGACTGAATGACGAAATTCCCTGGTCTTCTCTGTGATCGCAATACTGTCTTGCCAGAGCTCTGTTTAATACTGTACTGCTTGTATGATTCGTAGCCAGAGGGAGATATTTACACCAGTCCCCCGGAGAATATTACATCAAGCCCTTAGGCCTCTGTTCATATGGGTGAATCATGGGCCATCTTATGCATTTTTTATACTTGGCCTCAAACCAACAGCCTAGGGTGGTACTCTGTTTTCTGCTAGGTCTTCAGCTGAAACATGTTCTGTAGCTCTAACATCTGCCCAGTAACCATAGTATTTTGACTAGACATCCTGTAATTTAGAGAATACTCTGTCTGTCTTAGGTACTCAGCGCTTTAAGATTGTTAGCGCCTATTTTTTGGTTACTAATATCATGCCCTCGTTACTAGTGTTAGATCCCTCTTTGCCTGCAACCAGTATAGGTTGACTAGACACGCTATTCCTGGACTAGATACGCTATAGTCCATTAAGTGCCCCTTCGGTCTGAGGCAGATAGCGCATTTACATCATTAGCGCATTGCATCTACATCTAATGTGTAGTTAACATCTCTGTGCATTTCTAGCACGTGTCACTGCCTTGTTTGTGTGTTTCTGTTTGCCCCCGTCGCTTAGGAGACGGAGGCGGGCCTGGTAACAAACAACCGATATGACACCCAATAGACGTTAAGCCCATCTGTCATCCAATAGGAGGAATGTTCTAGACGGGGTTTTGCCCAATTGGAACACGCGAGTTATACGCGTCACACCGCCGCGCTCCCAATAGCGGCGCTGGTGTGATTGTACCTTCGCCTTGTCTGCTGCTGATTGGGCTAACTCGGCAGCACACAGTTGCACCATTTTACGGGAACAAATGCCGATCAGCAGACACGAGTGAGTACCCCACGTGACCTTTTCTCCAATTACGGCAAGGTTTATTAACACTCCCCCACCACCTGTCGGTACCTCCCCAGATGGCCAGGACGCCGGCCAGGAGTACCGGCGGTTAGGTGAGGTGAACCCACACGCCATTGCTATCATATTTACAACAGGGCTGTCTACCTACGCTGGGCTTACCTGTTTTTACATCCAGTTACTCGGATTGGTCTAGATGACCATTTATCCTCTGCTATTGTTAGCTTTGGGAGCCTTGTCCATATTGCGTGCATTTTATGTGTTAATGTGTGTATTACATGTTTTCCAGAGCGGTGCTTCATTTTCCCCTGAGCCACAGCCAGGTGGGGTGAGGCCATCTGACCTTACATGTTAAGGTAAGAGTTCACTAGCATTTGGTATAACAAACTTGTGACCCAAATGTACCTAATTCTCGTTTGCATTCAGGTAGTGCATTTTTTAAAAAATAGTTTAGTTTAAATCCAAATCATACTTGATGGTTGGACCACTCAGCCCATATATCATTTTAAAACCTTCTCCTCACCTTCTTCCCACAGTGTCTTGCACAGATAGTAAGGACACCCAGAACGTACAGGTGACTGTATGCACTTGTTTTGTTTCTAGGGTGCGACTTTGTTCACTTGGTGTAGTAGCTTTTATATTTTAGTTTTTTGGTCCTGAAGAAAGCATTGACAAAATCAGTCCTTTATATGCTGAAACTAGTCGACCATCCCTTGTCCTGAGGCTGTCCACATAATTAGACAGTCAGCGGGCGCACTGATTTTAACATTGGTAGGGTAAGCACAATTGAAATAAATTTTTGTTTGGTGCTTATTCTTAACCAATTTTAAACCCACTTCTTTTGGTTTCTCTCCTTTACACCTTCTATTGCACTGCACACCCCAGTCCCATCTTTTTCCACCACTCACCTACATCGAGTGGTATACCACACTGTCATCTCTCTACTCTAGTGAGGCTACCCCCTACCACCGGGTTGACCTCTTAGGAGAGTACCAAAATTCTCTGACGGGTGGTACGGATAAAATCCCAAATGATGAAGGGCGGATCCGAATGGTGACTGATGGGTATTTTTCCTCATCCACGGAGAGCTCTCTGTGACATAACCTGGTTGTAGGGGTGAGTTCTTGACTGTTTTTTTTGTGTTTATGGGCACGTTTACCTGAGACCCTCTGGTACCTTTGTTGTTTATTGGTTCTGTTGGGGATAGTACCCAGAGCCTGGTCTTTAAATCTCCCCTAGGTCCCCCTCCACCGTATTGTGTTTGCTGACTCTACAAAACTATACAAAGCCCCTCGATGTCACCATTTTTGTTTTGGTTCTATAAGCCGCCACTAAAAAACCAGCCACACCAAATATGATGGGGGTACTGCCCAAGGACTGTAGGTAAACTAGAGCCGGCCTGACTTGAACATAGCCGGCTTCTATTAAAATTGGTCCAAGTATTTCCTAGGGTCCGAATATAAACCACAAAACATAATAAAATGCTTGGTGTCCTGTGGGGAGAATTCATCGCATTTACAAGGGGGACCCCCTTCTGGTTTGCTCCAGGATTGATAACTACCTAAAAAGTAATGGATTAAATTAAATCTAAATTTGGTTAACAGGTATCTGTGGAAGGGCTTGGTTACAATTCTGAGGTAAGGCTCAAGAAAAGGAGAAATTAATAACATATAATGTGATCTGACAGTTGGTTTAATCAGTTCTTGCTCCTCGCGAGCCAATCTAGCCTTATCCATAAAGTGCATTTTAGTCCAGTTAATGTCCTCCCTTCCAATGCAAAATGGGGAATTAAATAATTCTGGTCAACCTAGCTGTAAAAAGGTGTATCTAACATACTCCAGCCAGGGTATTCTCTTAGCGTGGTCCAGAGACATAACATCATACAGAATAGCACGGTTAAGTGTTAGTTCTTCATTAAGCCATGTCTTCAACCAGAATATTAAAGGAGCCAATCTAGGTTTATCAGTTACATAGTCTAAACCCACCTCCCCATGAATCGAGAAGGTGGGGATGGACTGGGGGACGGAAAGAAGAAGTCTCAGGAACTTATTTTCCACTGTTTGAATTTTTTCCTGTGACACATACCCCCATAGTGGGGACCCATACATGACAATTGAAATGCACTTGGAATTATACATTTTTAAAAGGGCCTCCATGGGCCTGGCCCCTAACCTGTTAGCAAACCCCATAAGCGCTGAAGTGGCTCTCACCAATGATAAACTCTTTATCTTGATTTGGGGTTCCCACAAGCCCTTCTCATGGAAGGTAACCCCGAGGTAGGGAAAAGCTGTCACCCTAGACACTACCTCTCCCTTACAAGAGAAGGGTGTAAGTTTACCCTTGTTTCTGTGGCAGCCCACCACCATCGTATGGGATTTCTTCGCATTGATTTTTAGATCCAGTTGGTCCATAAAGGCACCAAATGAGTCCAATAAACGCTGAAGGCCCAGCCCAGTACGTGCTATCAGGACTGCATCGTCTGCGTATAGGAGAGCCGGGATTCTAACTTCTCCTACACGCGGAACATCCCCCTCCACTGCCTCAAGATGTTTACCCAGGCCATTTATATAGATAGTAAAGAGGAGGGGGGCCAGGATGCAGCCCTGTCGCACTCCTCTCTCCGACTTCAAACGGCTGGTACACCTACCCTCCTTGGTGACCCGCACTGTAGCAAACAGTTCCTGGTGGAGGGATGCCATAAAATTCACAAGCGGTTTGTCAACCCCAGACTCCAATAGGACATCCCACAGTTTCAACCTGTTCACTAAGTCGAAGGCCGAGGAGAGGTCCATGAAAGCCAGAAACAAAGACCCCTCCTTGGCAACCGTTTATTTAGATATTAACAAGTGTAGGTTGGAGCACTGGTCCAGGGTGCCTCTCTTCTCCCTGAAGTGTTTGATAAGCCTCCATTCCTCTCGATGTTTCCTCTAAGTTTATAGAGTAAGACTCTGCCTAAGATCTTTATTGCAGAGTCTAGGAGAGAAATGGGCCTATAACACCCTGGATCGTCACGTTGGCCCTTTTTGAATATTGGCACGATGATTGATGTAGACCAGCTACTAGGGAGAACATTACCATTTGCAGCTGTGAAAACGTGGGTTAGGACCTCTGCCCAGAGTTTTGGGGAATGCCTGTAAAAATCGGCCGGGACCCCATCCGGCCCAGGGTATTTCTTCTTGGATGTCTCCAGGATAGCTCTCTCCACCTCGGCTAAGTTAAAAGATAGGGGTGCACACTCTGCGGCCACCCACGGGTTCTTAGGGGTGCCAGATTCCTTATCGCCATACACCGCTCTAAAGTGGCTAAGCCACTTGTCATCTGGGATAACACAATCCAAGACTGTGTTGTCCACATCTGAAAAGAAGGGTTGATTGACTGTGGCCCAGAACTGAGAACTGTCGCCAAGTACATCACTGGACAGTAATTTTTGCCATGTTTTTATGTCCTTTTTCCTCCCGTTGATTTTGGCCTTGTATTCTTTTCTTAGGGAGGCCACCGCTATCCTATCTCTCGGGTTAGTTTTTAAGGCTGCCATTAACGCCTTATGGGCTTTGGAGCACTTGACGTCAAACCATCTATGTTGCTTCTTCCTCCCCTGGGAGCACAAATGCATTCAAAGGCCCCATAACCTCATGAGGTGTGGCGAGGTGATCCTGGCAAATGGCCATATACCCCTCAATGGTAGGGAGTAATTCATCCATGAAGTTCCCGGGGACTACATTTGCCCATTTAAGCCTTCTCCCTGGGTCTGTGGGGCTTAAGGCAGGCCCCGGAACACCAGGGCGAGACTTGGTTTCTATATAGTCTCCCCAGAGCATATAGTCTCCCCAGAGCACTTTAAGCAAAACCGGGTTGTGGTCACTATAAGTAGAGACTATTGCATTATAGGACACAACCCTGAGTCAGGAAAATATAATCTAGAATGGAGACGGGGACAGATCCTTTATACGTGACAGTTCTTACCCTTCCCTCAGTAATGCAGGCTTCGTACAGGTTATGGTTAGCAAGCAACTCCTCAAGGGCCTCCCCTGACTTGGTATGCTTAAAATGGGGGGCCCCTGTGCCCAACGGACCCACCTGTTCTCCAAAAAAACACAGATCTCTGCAAGGGTGAACATTAAAATCTCCTAGTAAGATAAGCTTGAAATTAGTGTGATTATTTTGACTGAACATGCTAAGGAAGTCATCAGATTGCCTTTGGAAATGTCAGACGGGGATACCCCTCTAATTGAAAAAGGGACTGGGGTAAGATCTTTAAACAGTTTGTCAATTAGTGAACATTTCGTCAATAGGCCGGCAAGGCAAGTGTTCAATGTATCAACGATGTCCTTAGCAATACCCACTAACAAAGGCTCAATTCGGGCAGAAAACAATGCCTCTAGCTGACCTCCAAGATTGGCATCAGTCCCAGGGGGAGGGATTGGGTTGCCCCCTGATTTCTTCTTCCTCTTAGTGTTCCATTTAGATGCCTGACCAGGGATTTGGGTACTCTCTGTCAAATCCAAGGCCGGCATGTCGCCAGATGAGGGGCAGACAGTTTGTACCACAGGCATATTAGCATTTAATATGACCACCTCCGGATCTATGGGGATGTGAGGCACATGTTCGGGGACGGTGGTGTGTGCAGATTTTGGTGGTGGGGTGGCAGACAAACCCAGCTCTAGTTCAGCATTTGCAATTTCCTTAGAAAGCACACCCACCGCAGATGACAGATAAGAGATGATGGACTCTGAATGTCTCGGCACCTTTGCCTTCTTTCCCCCCTCTTCGGCCGTAACAGTGTTTTTGCGCTTACCCATTGGATGATTTCAGGGGGGTGGCCCAACCCTGATTCCTCCTGCCCCCGACTGCCACAAACTGCCCGCCCTTGTCCCGGGCTTCTCCCGGCGCCGCCCGCGCACGTCCCGCGACACGGAGGGAGCGACTCTCCTATCTACGCCTCCGGGCGGAAGTGAGCGTCGTCAAGGCTGCCAGGCAAGCTGGGAACTGTAGTCCCCTCCTCTGCGGCCACGCGTTGGGATTGTCCGCGGCAGCGACGGTGACCACAGGGCAGCAGGAGCAGAGTGTTGGGGCTGGTAAGTGAGAGCCAGTTTCGCCAGAAATGCCCCCAAAGGTTGACTAAATCATATGACCCTTTTTTACTGACCTTGTTTCAGCTTAATACTATATACTTGTAGCTTGCCTGACAATGGGTCACTGGTCTACAGACCCAAGAGTCTGCCCCTGTAGTGATATCTCTTTGCGAAGCTCAATGCACTTTATCCATTTTTTGTGCATATTTTACAAATATCTGCAATTCAGTTGTCTAAAGCCTTTGATTTGTAATTTTAGACAAAGGAGGCCTGCCTTTATTTATTTACAAAAAATAGTATCATTCACTATATGTGTGGCAATAATACATTTTCTTAAGATGTCCCTTGAATTAAGTAAGACTTTGCAATTTGATTAAGTTATTTGACAGGACATCTTTTTTCACAAAGTCCACATATAGTTATACGAAAGAAAAACGATTTTAAAATATTACTCGTGAATTATTTGTCTTTATTGAAGTTGATACTATTAGGCTAAGAGCTGAGCAACAGCAAGTACTAGACAAACATGTGATGATTTTGTATCTTAAAGTGTTAGAAATGTATTAATATTAAGTGACATTTATTTTAATGATATGATTTTATGTATTCTTTTATTGTTTTCTCTTGTGTCTGGAAACCGAATAAAGGTTTTGAATTTGAATGTGTGCTGTGAAGGTAGTGGGAGTACTGGCATGCACTGTTTGTTGCATGACTTGTGTTTGGGTAGAAATGAAGATCTGGTTGCATGAGTAACCCTTCAGTAATGTGCCTTTTGTGCCATCCTGCTGCACTATGATGTAAACTCCCTGGCATGATTGCAGGGACAATGTGGCAAGTGGGGTGTTTCATCTACTGTCTAGCTAGAGTTCCTATGTTCTCTAGCTTGGGTTACTTATTTCAAATTAATTGGTTTACTTTTGTTTAGTACTAGGCTATTGTTGCCTTAGGGTCTCCTTTATTCTGAGTTAAGTGCCAGCTTGGCTGAATTTGGCTGGATTTCCATAAGCCTGGTGATGTCCATATATTGTTCCAAACTGTTCAACCTTCTAAGATTGCTGACTTCTTATATCTGTCACTTATATGTGTGAAATAAATGATGTTACCCTTTCTGTTCTTAGACTAGCCTGATGATGAACTGCCAATCCCCCAGCAAGCCGTGGCGGGCCTCCCACATGACCACAGTCTTCATCACCCTGCTCTGCTTCCCCTCCTTCCTGGGAGCTGTGGTCTTCCTCTCGTACACCATTTGGTCGTAAGTAGCACATCAAGCCTTGCTGAGCTTTCTTCTGGTAGACCTTTGGAGAGGAGCGCTGCCAATTAACCTTCCATTCTGATCTCTTCCCACCTCAGGGTAAAACCGTCGGACAGATGTGGCCCCTTCCAGACTCTGGGAACCATCTATGAGGCTGGGAAGATTTGGATTCGACAGCTGGAGATAACGAACCCCAAATTTACTTGGTTCACCTGGATCCACCGCTACCTAGTGGAGAATACATTCTTCATCTTCCTGGCTGCTGGAGCTCTGCTGTGAGTTTAGAGTGATGTAGGCGGTTTGTTTGAGAGTCTAAGGGGGGATATTGTCTTGAAGACACAATAGGCTAGGAGATTGGGCAAAAGATGAGGAGCAAGCATTCTTCATCTTCCTAGCAGCTGGAGCTCAGCTGTGAATCTTCTGTGATGAATGAGGCTGAGAGGATGTGCGGGGGTAAGAGGTGAACAAGGAGGAGAACAGGTGAAGAAAATGAACAAGTACAAGAGTGTTTACTCCGCTCATTCCAGTAGTTGTAGGGAGAGGCAGTGAATGGGAGGCCAGTAAGCTTTCTTCTTGCCTGATGATGCCGTGTAACACCCGCTAACAATGAAAGTTTATATTTTCAGAGCAGTCATCTACTTTCACATCCAGGTGGTTAATGGGCAGCGGAAGATAATCTGTCTACTCAAGGAGCAGATCGCTAATGTGAGTATGAATGCTACTATGGGAGTCTCACTGCATTGCTAAATGAGTGTTCTGAGTAGAGAGACTAGGACACAATAATCTTGTTAAGGCCCTGCATACTAGACCTAGATTTCTATTTTGAGCTTTGTGGCTTCAAGGCATGAACCACTCCACCCCTAGTGAATGAGAAAACAATTTGCACCATGCTTCCTCAATCATAGGTACCAGCATTCTTAGCAACTAACCATTTTTCTTCCTGATTCAGGACCTACTCACAGGATTAAAAACGAAATACTGGATTATGTAGAAATTAGTGTTTATATAACCCCATTGAATAATTACAAAGAAAGTGACTCCAGAAAATGCACATCCCAAATTAATCACACAATACCTTTCATGTGCACCAAGTCAGAAAATCTGGCTGAAGTCCTTACAAATTTAGACTCTGTGTCCTCAGGTTGCTCCCGAAGCCACACAGAACCACCTGTGTGTCGTGCCCCCGAGCCCGCTCCTGCCACTGGCCTGACGGTTCAAGGCCGTACCCTCTCTACGCTTGTTCGGTCCCTTGTTCTGTCAGCCTGCTGTAATTGTGCCTGTGCCCCTGCACTGCTAATAGTTGTTTTTTCTCCTGTTTTTCTATTCTTTTTCACTGTTTTTGCACTATTGTTTTGTTGTACTCCCTTTCTTGTTTCTGTATCCTGCTCTACCCTCCGTTTTCCTGCCGCTGCGTCCCCTGCAGTCCTGCCCCCCTGCTCGGCCATTCGCTTCCCCGCTCCCGCCTCCCAGCTGCTCACCCCTCACACCTCCCCCTATATGGCGGCTGCTGTGCGGCCGCGTGCTGCTGGTGCGCCTAAGGCAAGCCTGTCTGCGCCCGTCCGCGCCTGGTCCGCGCCCAGCGCCAGACCCCCTGGCCTCCTCGAACGCCACAACACCCGTCTCCGCTATGACGACAACACCCTCCATGCACTCAACACCGGACGAGTGCACAAGTGTTTCCTGGCAACCCCGAAGCACACCAAAGGACCCTTCTCCTGCCGGAGTTGCAGCTTCACCAGCACTCGACTCATCAATTCACTCACCGTGAAAGGGCGCAACCACCTCCGATGCATTCTTCTCAACACCCGCTCCGCCTGCAAACATGCCATTGATCTCTGGGACCTACTCAACTCAACCTCCCCAGACGTCGACTTCCTGACGGAGACCTGGCTGAACCCCTCCTCGGCACCGACATCGCCATAGCCATCACCTGCAGGGACCGCACCAACGGAAAAGGAGGCGGAATCGCCATCATCCACAGGAACACCCTCAGAGTCTCGACCAACACCGACCACACCCATAGCACCGCCGAACACCTGCACTTTCAGACCCACACCGATCCCAACACCACCTTCACCTTCAAAGGAACCCTCGTCTACAGACCACCCGGACCCCGATTACAGTTCAGCGACTCCATCACCGACTTCGTCAGTACACACGCCCTCGCCTCCACAGACTACATCCTCCTCGGGGACCTGAACTTCCACCTCGAGAACAACACAACACCACCTCCACCACCCTGATCGCTAACCTCGGACTCAGACAACTCGTCAGAGCACCCATCGACTCTGCCGGCCACACGCTTGACCCCGTCTTCTCCGCATGCGCTCACGTCTCCTTCAGCCACACCACAGAACTCCACTGGAATGACCATCGCTGCATACACTTCACCTTCTGGAAACCCACCACGCACCACCGCACCCAACAGATCCCCGCCGCTGCTGTAGCAAACCACCACCCTCGCCCGGAGCTCCCCCAACGACCCCGACACGTCCGCCCGCAACCTCAGACAATGGATCGACGACTGCTCCAACACCCTCGCCCCATCAGACACACCAGCAAGAAAGCCAGCTGTTTCCAGGCCTCCAAGAAAACCTGTCGTAAGTTAGAGAAGAAATGGCACCGCAAACAGACACTGAACAGCCATGCAGCCCACAAGAACGCCACCCTCAGACACCATCACCTCATCAGATCCACCAAAAGAGCCTCCTTCAAAGACAGCCTAGACAACAATGCACACAACAGCAAAGAGCTCTTCAACATCGTGAAGAAACTCTCCAACACTAGCTCCAACACCAACGACATCCCACCCTCGCAAGGCCTGTGCGACTCCCTTGCCACCTTCTTCTATCGCAAGATCACAGACATCCACGACAGCTTCAGCGCCACGACCGCCCCGACAACCACTGAGACCTACGTCCCCACGGCCACCGACCCCCTGCTCTCATGCGTCAACATAAACAACGACGACACCATCAAAATCATGAACACCATCCACTCCGGATCTCCTTCAGATCCATGCCCACACCACATCTTCAACAAAGCCTGCACCACCATCGCACCCCATATCCGGAAAACCATCTTTCACCACCATCGCACCCCATATCCGGAAAACCATCAACATCTCCTTCGAGACAGCGACCTTCCCGGAGAGCTGGAAGCATGCCGAGATCAACGCCTTACTCAAAAAACCCAAGGCTGACCCCAAGGAAGTCAATAACTTCCGGCCCATCTCCCTGCTCCTGTTCCCGGCGAAGGTCATCAAGAAGGCCGTCAACAGACAACTGACCCTCTACCTCGAGGAGAACAGCATCCTGGACCGTTCCGAGTTCAGTTTCCGTAGCAACCACAGCACCGAAACTGCCCTCATCGCCGCCACCGATGACATCAGAGCCCTGCTGGACAACGGAGAAACCGCGGCCCTCATCCTCCTGGACCTGTCAGCCGCCTTCGACACCTTCTGCCACCGCACCCTACGCACACGCCTCCACGACGCTGGGATCTGAGACCAGGCTCTGGACAGGACCACCTCCTTCCTCTCCGGAAGAACCCAGAGCTGCCACCTCCCCCCTTCCGCTCCGAAGCCACCAAGATCACCTGCGGCATACTCCAGGGCCCATCCCTCAGCCCGACATTGTTCAACATCTACAAGGCACCGCTCGCCCACGTCGCCGACTGCACGACCTCAACATCATCTTTCACGCCGACGACACACAGCTGATCCTCTCCCTCACCAAGGACCCCCTCACCGTCAATGCCAACCTCCATGAAGGGATGAAAGCCATCGCTGAGTGGATGAAGAACAGCCGACTGAAGCTAAACTCAGACAAGACGGAAGTCCTCATCCTCAGCTCCGCCCCCTCGGCCTGGGATGACTCATGGTGGCCGACTGCACTGGGAACAGCTCTTACACCCACCGACCACGCACGCAACCTGGGGTTCATTCTCGACTCTACTCTCTCCATGACAAAGCAGGTCAACTCCGTCTCGTCGTGCTGCTTCAACACCCTCCGCATGCTCCGCAAGATCTCCAGGTGGAGCCCCACTGAAACCAGAAGAAAGGTCACCCAGGCCCACGTCATCAGCTATGTATTCGCTCTCCACGCAGGAGCCTCGGCCAAACTCCTGAAACGACTTCAACGTATTCAAAATGCCTCTGCACGCCTGATCCTAGTCATCCATTGCCACAGCCACATCACCCCCCACCTGAGAGACCCGTCAACAAGAGGATCACCTTCAAGCTCCTCACCCACACACACAAGGCACTCCACAGCACCGGACCAGCATACCAAAACAGGCGACTCAGCTTCTACACCCCCAACCACCACCTCCGCTCTGCCGACCTCGCCCTCGCCACCGTCCCCCGCATCTAAAGAGCAATCTCCGGCGGCAGATCATTCTCCCACCTCATCGCCAAGACCTGGAACACCCTCCCCATCCTCCTACGGCAGACCCAGGACCTGCTAACCTTCAGAAGAATCCTCAAGACATGGCTATTCGATCAGTAGCAGCCCCCCCCTCACCACACCTCCCCCCGTTGCCTTGAGACCCTCACGGGTAAGTAGCAAGCTTTAAAATGTTCTGATTGATTGATTGATTGATCGGTGTCAGTTGGGTTCTGACTCCCATCCTGGAGTTTGTTCCTTTTTTCCTTTCCAGAGGGGAGTAGGCGTAGCGCTGACCATTAAGCTCTGTCCATAGAAGCCTACATCCCCTGGAGAAAGAAACACTCCTAAGTTATTGTTCTTCTGCACCAGGCATGACATAATGAAGAGGTAGTAGATATTGGGGCTCAGTAAGAGGGTCTGCCGCAAGAGCTCACAGTACTTTTGAGCACTGACTCATCTGGGCATACAATCAATATTTAGTTTTCTCTTCGTATTTGGCATTTCAGTTCGGATGTTATAAGAGCCTATACTATGTTTAGGGCAGGAATACCTGCTCCCCTACATGTGGATCAGAGTATCACCCTTCAATTCCCTTGAGATTGAGGGTCTCATACTGTGTTAAGGGCTAGAATACTTGCTTCCCTACATGTTGATCAGAATATCACCATTCCATTCCCCTTGAGATTGAGGATCTTTAATAATATTTAGCTGAGGTGGAGTGGTACTTCATCACGCAGCAAACTGGTCCAAAAGTCACAATTTCATTCACTGTTGCAGTGTTAAGAATAGCTTTACATTGTGTGAGGGATCTAGAGCCAGGCTGCTAAAGAGTGGGAGGGCATTATTCACAAAGGTAAATGATTGTAAAAGTTAAGCTAAAGATCGAATTTCTCTTTTTCATGGCTGATGTAAGTCATTTTATAGATGCAGAGTTCTCTACACCAGTAGCCCTACTCAAGGGATCGGCCTTCCTTGGCATTCGAAGACGTGGTTAGCATTAGAAGTTTAGAAAAGCCCGCACACAACTTGGCCATTCACAGTCACCTCTTATTCCTCTTTCAAGCCTGGAAAGGTGTTGCCCTTCTCCAGTACACTGCTGGCATATATCCCTTTCCAGGGTGGAAAGGGAGTGAATCGCTCCTAGATTTGGTGGCAGTGTAGGGGAATCAGTTTCTCCACAGGGAAAAAAAGTCCCATGGAGAAAGGGGAGCATGTGCACAGTGTATCCCAAGTGCTCTCTGTGTAGTTCTCTGCTATGAAAAGCTATGTTCAGCCAAAGTAGGATACCAATGGGAAAGTCTGGCTTTTCCCAAAATCTGCATGGAAGCTACACCTTGCGCATCTTTCCATGTAGATTCCTGAAAACATTGGTGAGTCCCAGAAAATAGGTATGTGTAATCTATGCGTGTAGATTATCTGCTTTGTCTGTGGGTCAAGCACAGTATTTTGAGCAGAACATGAAGGCGATCAAAGAGGTCCAAGAACAAGTCCCCTTCTTCCAGGGCTTCTCAGCTTGAGGGTTTCACTGTGTCTTGTGTTCTCTATTAAGGAAAGCATCCATCTCTCAGCATGCTCTTCTCTGATTTTAAATGTTCTACTCTGTGCTCTTACAGGAAGGGGAGGACAAGAAGTTCCTCATCAGCAAACTCCATGTTATCTACAGTAAGAGGAAGAGCAAACTACAGCGGGGCATGAAGCGTCAAGACAGCATGGTGAGGAATATTGTAGCAGTGTGTGTGCGCCAGAAAGTCTGAAGGGGAAGGGGGTGGTGTTAAGAGAGCATGGCGAAGCGCTGCATGCAAGTGTGAAGGTTCAAGAGAGCATGGTGAGAACCTGGTTACGCAGTAGTGAAGGAGGGAAACCCAAGAAGAGCCTCATGAGGCACAGTATGAGGAGGGTTGAAACATGAAGAAATCCTGGTTACACTGAAATTGTGACGCAGGTCTTTAGTCTCGCAGAACTGACAGGGAATCAGACCATTCCATATCTCCTCCTTTTGCACCTCCTGGTCAACGAACTGAGATTCAGTGTTGTCTACTCTGAAAATACCCTTTCTATATTGCACCAGGAAAGCAGTCAAAGGGATCGTTTCACAACTTCCAAGCCCCATTTGAATATAAATGGTAATCCCAGTAGTTTCCTTAAAAATAGACACTCAAGATGCCGGCACAAACTGCAGTAAGTACATAAATATATACAGAATAAATACAGAAAACGCCAAGTAACAGATTTAGCACAATTAGCCTTGTAGACACATGAAGCCTGAGCCCACTGCAGGTCATTAGTGGCATCAGAAACACAGGGGGTCTAAAGCAACACGACGTTTGGCTAGCTATCCTTAACTCCAATACAACTTGTGAGTTGGTGCCCTAGTCACCCTAGATAGCCTGTGTAGCAAAGTACAGTATGTCAATGGGTCTGTATGCATGGAATTACATACATAAAGTGCCAATGTACTCAATCCCAATAGATCATAAGTGGATTACCATCAAAATGAACTTAGTGATCAGTCCTATCATCTGGTTCACCAGTATCACATGGTTGGTCCCTTGATCATCGAGACCATTTAACCACGAACATGATAATGGAGCAAAATCAAGTCCACAGGCACTTATGGACGACCATACGACAGCCGATCATTGATGGTAGTGTAAGTGGTGAGCACGCAGTGCAAACAAGGAAGTGGTGAATTAAAATAGAGTGGAATGTCCTAGAAGATACTTTATTAAACAAAAGACACGCCCCCTAATTAAAACCAGCACAGTGCAGGCGACAGTGGAAACAAATATCTGTCGACAGATATTTGTTTCCACTGTGATACTGGTGAACCAGATGATAGGACTGGGATTGAGTAAATTGGCACTTTATGTATGTAATTCCTTGCATACAGACCCATTGACCTACTGTACTTTGCTACACGGGCTATCTAGGGTGACTAGGGCACCAACTCACAAGTTAAATTGGAGTTAAGGATAGCTAACCACACGTCGTGTTGCTTTAGACCCCCTGTGTTTCTATTTTGTATATCATGTATTGAGCTGGGGACTCGAACCAGGAGAGGTCTTTAAATATTTGTATGTCCCTATTACCCTCTCCCCCCTGTTTGATATGAGACATTAGTGGCATCAGGCAGCCCTTTTCTCTCTGATATGGGGCTTAGCAGCTTGGGAGGGGGAATAGACTATTTTAATGGAAGCTCCCACGTTTCTTTGTAGTGCAGGCCATACGTTTTATACCTTTGGAAACAGTTGTACAATCCTCTGATCTGCTGTCGTTTGAAATGGTCAGAGAGGGGCGGCAGTACAAAGCGCATTTCTCTATATTGCTATTGGTATATGGGATTGGTCAATTCAATAGTGTCCCTGAGATCTGTGCTGCGTCAAAAGGTAACCCTGAAAGCAAGAGCTGAACATACCATTTTACCTCAGCGAAAAAGGGGCGGAAAAATTATTTTGGTACAAATTTCCACTTTCTTGGATTGTGTTCTTTCTACAAATTTCTGAGACAGTTTAAAACCTAACCATACAGTGAGGGGAGATGCACAAATGAGCACCTAAATACACTGGTCTTGTATACTGTCCTGCCTTTAACTCATGCCAAATAACTATAATTGGTTCATGAAGGACTTTCACAAGGGGCAGCGCATTGAGGCAGTGTTAGAGGTTGAGATGGGAGCAGGGCATTCATAGATCCTAATGGTGAGACATGAGGTGCACTTGATGGCATTTATGAGGTGGTAGACCGAGGATGCAGGGGGGGAAGGCATTGTCCACACAAAAGATAAAACAAAGATCCCAGAAGGAGAACGGTGAAGGGAAAATGTTCCAAAATGTATTGTTGTTACCCTTGTTGTTACCCTTGAGGTCACCTTTTTCCTACCACACAGTACAACTCAGAGGGTGTCAGCACGCTGGTCTTGGTAGACTGATATGTGGTTTTCTTATCTTGTTGTGGTTTGGGGGCCTTCAGCAGTATTCCTCATGATAAACTAGTGCCAAAACAAAAAATGTGCATGAGTCTGAATTAAAGGCATTTTCTTTTTTCTCCTCAGGAATGACCAACATGCATTGAGAAGGCGAGGATATCAAATCCCACATGCTCTTGTTTTTGCCTGTGTGATTTATATTAGACCCAAGAGATGGGCAGTACTCCAAACAGGCCCTTACCAAGCAGGAGGCGGGGGCATCCTGGACATATTCGCTGGCTCTCTATATGAGATGGGCAGCATTCTTGAAATGTCATGTCAATCATCTTGGGCACCACTCAACTACTGGCTCACATCCTGGATATGGGATGCATCTTTAGTATATCATGCCTTACAGGTCGGTAACATCCTGGACAAAACCCTTCAGATTACCCTAGGACATGAGTAGCATACAATGGGTACTCCACTAGTTCAAGCACTGGAAATGGGTAGAAACCTTAAGATGACACACTGGCATAAGCCTTGGAAGAGAGTAGTGTGCTTGGCACATCTGACTTGCTATGCCAGAGGTTATGGCGGTACTAGGATCTTGCCAACACTTTGTATCCAAGCTACAGAATGCAATCAACAGGGCCGGGGCAGTGATTCTTTTCCAATGACTGACATTATGCTGCAGGGCATACTGGGATTAGCACAGCCCATGCTGACATTCTCCCTGCTCACCTCTGATCGCTGACTGATGATGGACTGTCTCTCTCACGGTGTACTGCTGTCCATACTTCTTTCTTTCTCAGACTTGAACTTACTGCAGGCGGGGTCAGTGTCTGGAGAACTGTTGGACAACTGCTCTGTGACACACCCTGGTGTCAGCCATTTCTCCTTTAAAGTAATCTAATGGGAGGAGTGTGCAATCAGTGTTACAAATACCTTTTATATTTTGCATAAACAGAGTGTTTTCTTTTTTACTGTTTAAATAAAAATGCGTCCTAATTTGATGAATAAAACATGTCGTCCTTTCGGCCGCGCCTGGTTCGAAAATGCAACGAGGGCTTTAGTTGTCCATTATGAAGGGCTTTTCCAGTTAGAATGCATCAGTTGACAGAAAAAGGCCATCATAATCTGTTTTTGGCAAGTAAGACTGGAGGTGGTGTCAGCAAAGCACCTGATATCTGGCCGCGAGACTTTATGATTACTAGCATTATATTCATGCATATTGTCATGTAAATGTCTACTGAGCAATAAACTCAAATTACTTTGCTCCACTGCAGAAATACTGAGCATGCTCAAACTGCAGTTCATGGAACTATACACAGCGCTGAATATGGCACAAGAGAGGAAAGCAACAGATGAATAAGGTGGTGCAGACGGACAAAAGAGTAAGGATAGGCTAAGGCACTGGTGTCAAATTTTGGTCTAGGAGAGCACAATCCATGCCACATTTTCACACTTCTCCAACTATGTAAATTAGTTACTTTTAAAATGTATGTAAATTTATTGTTTGGAGTTCATAAAAAAACTGACGTGGATCCGGCCCTCCTGGAACTAATTTGGTCTAAGGGCACTTGCCAGATCATTACTCGGCTCATTTTGTGCTAGATAGATCTCTGTGATACTGTTACACAATTAATGTTCATGAATAAGTCGACACTACTCTGAATGTACATTGCGTGTCATCTGTGGACCAGTTCTGAGTGGTGTGCGTGTGTCTTGAAGTTTCCTATTTTTTAGGTCCTGCCTAGGCAGCAAATGCGTTGTCTCTTCTCGACATGCGGAATATAGGAAATAGGCTTGAAAAAACATCATATTTTTTATTGGTTCCTCTTGCTGTCCTTTAGAAATGCTGGCTTTTCATTGGTCAATACACTTATAAGTCCTTCCTTTGGAATTTTAGAACCTCCCATGAGGACTGGCCTTCTTACTTGTATTCTTACTGTTCAGAATATTTATACTTAGTTGGCCTGTCTCTTTGCTCGTTAACTGTTCTTTTTACTTGTTCAATGATTAACTTTGGTTGTTTCATTTGCTTGCTGTGTGCCTCCCCCTCACCCCTCCCACAACACTGCTCACAGGTCCCGACCATCCCTTGGAGGTGTACATTTGGCGTTAATGAAGGACAGGCTGACACACAACAGTGCTCAAGGTTAACTTTCCTTTATTATAGGGGTTATGTGAAGATTCAAGGCGTTTTTTCCTTATGCCTTTCAATTCCATTTTCCATATGTTCCTTCTGTACAGGCTTGCCTGAAAGTTCAAGGCTGTTCCTCCTTGTGTCTTTCAACTCCCATCTAGTATGTTCCGATCGACCTTTGGCAGTCTTCGACCAGTGCTTGGTTCTCACCTCCTCCAGGTCAACAGGATTCCTTTGCGCGACCCTCAAAAGCAAGATGTAAAACAACCGTCAGTATTTCTATGTATTTTATTTAATCTTCCTTCACCATACACCAGTGTATTTTAAAAACAAATATGTACTCTTTTCAACCCGCTTACCAGACGTGAACTGTTCAGTATCTGATTTTTAGGCCGAGACTAGCAGCAGCTCGCATGCACTGCTCGCTCTGCGAGGCATGCTGTAATAGAGTATGCTGTGGAAACCCCACCCAATCTCCTCCCATATTTGTAATTGGCTTGTGTCATTGTCCCTTGTAAACTCTGGCTTCCGATTCATTATGAGACTTGTTAGTCCCGCCTTATCTCCATTTGTTACCGCCCATAAGGACTGGACCTTTTCTTTTACCTTGCTCGTTACACGGCATGCTTTATCTAGTGGTGAGCGCATTGCCCGCTTTAGGGACACCGCGCTCAGTTTATATTTATTTTTAAAAGTTTGGAGTGGAGCGTGCTGCCTGCTTCAGGGACACCGCGCTCTTTCTTTTTTAAACTTTTACAATGCCAGAGGTTAAAAACTCGCAAATGCGAGACCGATAGCATTGTAAATGCTTGTTATGCTTGTGCCCGCTACCCACTTAATCCCTCTCACAACCTCCTTATGAGTGTCGCCCCCAGCCCATGAGACTTGCCTGTGGCTGCAGCTTCCGGGACTGAGGGTGCCGCTGCGTTCACCTGTTTACCTGGACGACTGGGCTTGTTGGCAGTGTCCAGGGTTCATTCTCTGTGCTCGTTGCTACCCGATGGTCCGTTGGTCCTTCCGTCCTCCACGCCTCCTTCCTCTCCCAATGGTTCTGCTACGTCTCTGTCGGCTGGGTCATCGGCATCCTCTTCTGTTTCAGTGTTTCTCATTGTCCTTTGCTTCCGGCCCGCTCTCTGGATCCTCCTTCATGCATGGACCGGGGTCAGACGGGCCTCCTGTACCTTTGCCTGGGCTGTTGATTCAACCCGTCCTTGGGTTAGCGTGTTGACATTATAGTCATACACTAGACCGTGTCCTTGGCTTTCTATCTGTTGGAAAAGAGGAGAGCCATCTCCGTACTACAGGAGGCCACTGCTCTTTTGCTTTTATGCAGGCTACCCCCACCCCCTTGCATCACATTGCGTGCCCAAGATTACTTTTGAATTCTTATGTTATTTTAAATTAGTCGCTTTTATTTATATAGCGCACCTATCCATGCGCTTAGTGTTAAGCCAACACCAGACTCAAACACTGATCCCTAGCTTCTCAGTTAGCAGCTCTCTCGGCTGAGCCATACCCTTTCATTAGCCATGTTGCAGGGTGCAGGACCATATGTTGCCAAAGGAGTAACCCTGGGAGTAGTGGGCATAGCTGGGCTATGCGGAGGTCCACAGAGTGGCGAACAAACTCCGTGGAACTCCGCTACGCCACCCTCTTCCACCCCCCACTATATTAACAAGTAATTCTACATTGCTTAAAGTAAATTATAACCACTCAGCTGCACTGTAGCATCACTGGGCTGCCCTCCACCTCTTCCTCACCGTCTGGATAAACCTCGAGAAAACTGCGCATGCCCGCACGCTCGCGCATGGGCTTTTCTGGCAAGGAACTGGTCCTAGAATGCTTGTTTCCAGTCCAAGGAGGACCTGGCCTGGTAGTTCGGGCTGGACTGTTCCCATTGGGTGCAGGGTCAAGACTGATTTGCATATGGCTGGGTACAAACTGGAATGGCATGGTGAGCAAAAAAACAATGGATTTAGACCCATATCTCTGTACTGGGGTGAAGGTATGACATTGTTCTGTATTCTGTCCATCAATTGTTCTTTATGCAATGGAGTGTGTGCAGACAAAACTTTCAGCTACTTTGCTTTCTTTCAGCAAGGTAGCATCTGTGCACTTTTGAATGCTGTTTGTTTCTTTGTACCTAATGAAATGTATCTGCCTTTGTGGCAACTGAAATCTGCGTCTTTCCTTAATAATTATTTATTTACATTGGAAAAGAAGCATTTGTAGGCAAAGCTTTAAAATAATAGCTTTCTTTAAGAAAAGTAGTGTCACTGCTCTTTGGGAAGCATTTTTCAACGGTTTGGAAGAAGCTACCCTTTATTTCCTCCTTTGTTGTTAATAAAGTTGTTATTTTTAATCTTGGTATGTTGTCCCGTGATATTTTACGTTTGTTGCAGGGATTCTGCTCAGTCACAGAACTGTGCACAGAGACTCAGGACCTCAGTGAATTAGGATGTACCAAAACTCACCTTAGTACCCAAAATCCCCTACCAGACTAGCATCAGTGTCACATTAGCTCTTTGTCCTATAGTAAAGTCACCAATGATAAGACAACCTAGAACATGCGACTTAGGATACCTCAGGTAAGGTGGGAAACATGAGCACTCTTTCATTATAAACTCATACCGGTCCAGAACAGGGAGTAAAGGGAGACACAAGCAAGTTTAAAATATTTATTTCAATGCCGCAATCGCAGGTGCAGCATCTTAGCTAATATAAGCAGACATATGATAAGAAATAAGATTGTCAGCATAGTTACTAATCCATAAAATACAAAGGGAGAAAGCATGTTATAATGCTAAACAGCCGCGTAGCTAGGGGGGGGCGGGTGGGGCGGCACCATTTTGGGGGCGGGGAACGCCCGGCACTTGCGGCCGTTTGAAGAGAAACTGCTGCGTGCAGCGCACGCACGCACGCCACGCCACCACCACCACCACCTAGAATAGGCCCGTCGCAAGCAGATTTAACTTCTGCAAGGTTGACTGCGACGGTCGAGGCGGCTGCATACAGCATGACTGGCATTATGGGTGCGGGGAGTCTGCCAGAAGTGATGCTGAACTCTGGTGTTTGCGCCTTGAAAAGCTCGAAGACGCAGTTCTTGGTGAACAAGCATAACACTTCTCTGAAGGGCAGTGCGCATTTTCTTTGCATTTCTCTTCCATGTCCGAAGGATGGTTTTCAAGGCGCGCCCCGCCGGTGCAGACATAAATCTCGGTACTGGTGACGGACAGTGTGCATCCTGTGCTCAAGGGCAATAAAGGGGCTGGAGGCTATCAGCACTTTTTGGGGTTCTTTCACTTTTAGAGCAGCTTCCCGGAGCTCGTCTCCCCATCTTGCGCTCGTTTCCCCTCGTATGTGATTTACATGAGCTCTGCTTGGACCAGCGCTGCTGCAGTTAATAAATGGGGGGGAAATCTCATAGCCAACCTGCTTATTACTGCTTTTGAATATGCTAGGCACATTATCTTCATAAATCAGTTCTGAAATGCGCCTACGTGCTTGAGGCCATAAAAATTATACGAAAGTGAGCAGAAGGAGGAGACAGTGTCAGAAAGAAAATGACTGTGCTTACACGGGGGCTCGCATTTCTATAAATACCAGGACAGCTGTGGTTAAATTGCGCCACATTCAATCTGCACTTAGCTTTAGTTTTGTTGTGCTCTTAACTGCAAACGAATACTTTTTACATCATCTTCAAATACATTGAAAATAGCTGCACGTGAGAATGTACGTGTCTGTACAATTTTCAGAAGGTCCCATAAAGCAATCCAGGGATTAAATACAACGGAACAGAACGAATTACTGCTCAAGTTAAACACGTTTTATTTATAATTAGTAAAAATTTGCATCTGGTAAAGGACAACAAAATCCTTTATTATACCCAGCTACTCCAGCATAGACCAACAGAGACCTCGTCCCACATACCTTTACTTACACACCGCAGCTCTGTGTACATAAAGCTAGCTGGTGAAGCGCTCAGCTTTAAGACACGATCCCAAGCGCTAGAATGGCAGCAGTCGGTAAGTTTACTTGTTTCAAGAGTCTGCAAATGCTTAAATGTGATACCAAATAGAACTAAAAGCAAAATCGGATTTATTCATTTGTAACATGCCATTTCTGTACTTGTTTACTTTTAAGTATTAGCCATGGGTCAGCGCTAGAACACATTTAAAAGTGCTTTTTATTTATATGTGTTCTTTGAAGTATGTACAGATAAAAAAATATATTTACCAGCTTTAAGTGATTTATTTTTGTACCAGCGGGAACAACAAAATATCTACCCTCTGTTCTTTTCATCCCTGTAGCAAATGCTTACTTGCAAGGGTGCAATAAAGTGCAACGGCATGGGGATGTGAGACGTTTTATGATGATTGATTTACTTTTATGTCTTCTGGCCAGATAATAGGTTTATATCAGTATCTTATCCTTCCATTTCAAGGGATTTGAAGCAGTATCAAGATATTCTGGGGCTTCCTTTTGCTCAAATGGGTTTAATTGCTAATATTTATGTTTTCCTCGTCTTCATTGCTTGACTTTGCTCGTGAGAAAGTGTCACTCATAGACGTTAAATGTCACTCATAATTACACAGAAATTATGAAAATGTCATACAAGAGCAATCTGAAACCTTGGCAGCTATGCTGTCGTAGGCCTTGCCAGTGAAGAGGCCCCACCTCTCTGCAGACACATTTATGCACTACCACACAAAAAAAGACCTAATCCCCCAAGTACTACTCTATAAAAGGGCGTTATACACATCTTGCATACTTTTTTTTGTCTGCTTTGCATACCTTAATATTATCGTTTCTTGAATTGGTCCTGTTCAGGGGCATCCTTCAGAATAGGATCCTGCAGTGGTGCTGCGTGGACTCAACCCCCATTCCCTGTCCAGTTTGGGTTGAAGGTGGATTACTTTATTTGGTCTCTTTCTTCAGCTTCTCAGCCCCAGCTCACGTCTAATGCACTTGCCTCCTCTGTGGATTGGAATTGAGGGGGTGGGTGTACAGCATATGCGCCATGTTACATGTTTATTTGGTGGCCATAGATGTACATCCCCAGCTGAAGGTGTTTGCTACCCAAGGCTACTTAAGCTGTAGAGTTCTGCACCTCAGGTGACTGTTGCTCCTGGCTGGTTCACTGCTATTAGAGCAATGTTTGCCTTTAGTTGCTTGATGGAGGGCGAGTACTCTTGTAAGAGACTGACAGGCCTTCAACTTCAGAAAGTCAGGGAGGTGTAAAGAGTGTTTTGGAGGTTCGTTTAAATGCCTTTATGACTGAAACATTTAGAGACACCAATTTCTTCTCATTCTGCTTGGTTTTCCCAGGATGCTGGGGAAAACTCAGATACATCAGCCTTGACAGACCCCAGAGGGGGTTTTGTTGATAAAGAGGGTTTATTCTGGTCCTGTCTTCCTTAGGAAATCACTTGGGGCTTCCTATAGATCCAGTGAATGCTCTGTTCAATAGTCGTGCTCCCTTTTCTCTGTTACATAGGCTTCTTCTTAGATCCCTCAGTATGATTCCTGTTTTCAAGCATGCCATCCTTCATGAATAGAAAGGCATGGAGAAAATCACTGTCACCCAGTTTGTAACCAGAATATATCCAGTGGAAAACCATACTTTCCACTTCCTGTGACTGTAGATCCAGGGCTTCAAAACTTTACAGGTTGCTTGAAAGTGACCAGGGAGGATTTCACCCATAGGAATGTAGGTGGGTCCGTATGCAAGGCCTATTTAGTACTCAACCTGTGCATGAAGGCTTTTATTCTTCATATGCCTCCCAGAGTTTAGTCATTGGCTTCCACTTTCTTTCCATAACTATCCTGGAGGGTAAAGATTTTGCAGATCTTGTTGCTAAGATGGAATTACAAGTACAGTTTTTCGCAGGTGCTTCCTTTGACACTCTGAGACCTACAGCGATTTCCTCTGGGGCAGTCATTGCTGCTCTGTGCCATGTATTGAAGCATGATTGGTAGGCACATGGTCTTCAGAAATCTTCTGTTCTTCATCTTCTCTTTCTTGGCTTCTCTTTGTTTGGTCCTGAGTTGCTAGGGCGATGAAGACGTGACAACAGACACCAACCACTGTCTTCATTACAGTGACTGCCCGATACCATGAAAAATCAGACATCCACATGAGCCCTAAGGACACCAGTGGCGTAACACAAAATGATGGGGCACCCCTCTAGATTGTGATAAGGGGCCCCAAGTCCCCAATATCTCATAAGTATTCATAGACTTTGGACTGCATGGGGGCCCCTTAACCCCTTCCATGCTCATGACGAGCTCAGCTCGTCATGATGCACAGTTGAGCTGTGCTGATGACGAGCTGAGCTCGTCATGAAATGATGAAAATGACGATAAGTCAGCATAGGAGGGGAAAACACCTAGCAGCCAAGGTGTTAAAAGGTTTGGGCCCACCCTGCGCCACAGAGGAGTATGTTTGCCCCTGAAGGAGACATCTGATTTGCAGAGATGTGCAGCTTCTGAACTAAAGCTTAGAGCAGGTGCGGCCAATGCATCTCCAGATTCCTGCCATATTTTCAAAGTAACTGATATGTAAATGAGTCCTATTTAGATTTGCGGCATATAAATGTATACTATACACATATTCTGAAACTGTATCATGGATCAAGCCATGCTGGCCCAGCCGCCTATTGATGGCCACCGCTGACTTTGATCATCTTGCAGTGAACATTTAGGGCATTCAAAAATTTGAATGACCTGAAAACATCATACAGCACCCCATTGTTCCCGCTCTACATTAATATAACCCTGGTGTCAAACAAATTGAGTAGAGGACATTTTCTTTAAACATCACACTACTACACTGGAAGCTAATTCATACTGTAGCCCTTATATAGTGTATTCAACAGTGTAGTCTTGGACCGTGTCATGTATGTGCATGTAACTTGCATGATCGAGGTAACTATCAGCAGCGATACTACGTATCTCTCGGACCTGTTTCAAGTGCTCGGCGTCCTTTTTCCCCAGCACTACACCCCCCCCGTCCCCCCTGGGGCGGCAATTTGAGGGATAGCCCCGGGCGCCACAAGCTCTAGCTACGCCCCTGATGCTAAATGGAAACAGGTTAAATATATACCTGTATTTCACCCTCCCTTGCTAGTAGGTTATTTTATAACTACAGAAGGTCTCTTAGGCTTGCATAGGCGACCCCATACCTCAGAGTTTAGCAGGAGTGAATCACATTGAGTTCAGCACAAGCTCTCCGCATACAAATGTTCTTCAAGAGTGTTCAGTCATGATTACACAGTGTAATATTAAAGGCGCCAGTATCCGAGCTGTCCGCAGCTGCATATATGTTATGTCTAGAACGTGCGCTGATCAGTTCGAAGAAAAGCAACAGTGTTGATAACCTTGAAGGCCTCGGCACTCACTGTTCAGACTATGCTTACGAGGCAAGTCTAGCAATGTGGAAAAACAAGTTATTCTCATGTGAAGCAAAACTCTCAGCCTAACGTGTGTGCCGAGTGCAAAAGAAAGTAAGGTGCAAAATGGCATTTAAACTTCTAATAAGCTCATGCTAACTTAACACTGTATAAATGCAAGGCTCAGCCCCACTACACCACCCTTGATCGGAGCACGGATTAGAAATGTGGGCAAAGCAGGAACACAGAGTTCAAGTTCGCAAGATAGAATCAAGTTGAAATTTGCCATAATGGAAAAAATGGGAGCAAAACTCAGAATTTTGAAAAAAAACTCAACTAGTAATCACTTTCGGGCATAGTAAAGCCAATCGGCCTTAAAAAAAAATAGCAAAAAAAATCTGATGTCCAACATGTGGCTCCAGTCGTGAAAGAGAGAGAGTGCAGGAAATGCACCTCACTCCAATAGTGTACATACACAGTACGTTGCAACAGACTCCAACAGGAAGTCATTGTTCTCATCTGAAAACATTTCAGCCATCCAATTTAGTAACAAGAATGAACATACATGTTTCTCAATAACCGGAGCCTCTAGTACCATCAGCGGACAACTCGAATTTACTTCACTATAACTGCATGCCAAGAATTAATGCGCCGCTGGAAAAATATTCCAACGTCCCAGGACTCCATGCATCACTGCAAAGGCCATAATCCCGCTGCCAGAACAAAGCAATTCATGTGCAATTAAGGGGCTCATCAGTTGATCATAACCTGCGTTGGGAGACACCGTACTGCAGGGACACAAATCCAGAGCCTATTCGAAATCGCAGCACAGGAAATGAAAGACCGGCTGGACGCATGTGAAAAAGGAAAATCGAAACGATAATCCATAAGCCGCTCTCAATGTAGCAAGAGGCAGCGCTCCATAGAAATTAAGCATTCGGTTGCGGTGCAGCAACAGCTGGGGCAAATCGTCTCATGGCACAGGATGTGCATCCATTCTGAAATAAGCAAAACAGTAGAAGCACTCTGCCAACCTGAGCAAGCATCAAGGGAAATCCACCAAAGAGGCTGGAGAAAATTGAATGAAAAAATGCCGGGAACACACCGAATATAATTTGGAAAGAAGTCACAAGGCCACTACTAACAATTTTAAAAAAGTGAGCAAGCCCTGTTGTCGAGGAGGCATTAAAGATAGTGTGAATTAACTCCCTTAAATGCAGGGGGAGATCGGTATTTAATAAGGCATGCACTTCTGTGTGGGTATTTGCCACGTGAAGGACAAATGTTTCACGGGCAGAAGTAAGGGCATCTTCTTTCGGGGACAAAAGAGCTCTTATTCGACTCATCTTGTTGAACTCTGCCTTCAAGGTCGGAATCGACTACCAGGTGGAAACATCCAGCTTCCCATGTGGAGGAGTAAACATTACGTTTTTACAACAAACTACATGTTGGGAGACCGTAACGATGTAAGGAATTCCTGCCAGCATCCCAAAACAATCTTCATTATTTAAAAGTAAATAACTACAGTTTGCTAGTAATGTGAATGTGGGTGTGATAGCAGGTGTCGGTGTACCTTTCAAAATACACAAGCCAAATTAGGCGCATTCTGATTACACGAGCTATGCAATTGGATATTCCTACACACTGAGTGATCAGGTATTGTTGTGCAATCTTCACCATTCAAATAAACCTCTTTTCCCTCCCTCAGGCACCTATAGGTAAATGGTAGTGACCAAGCTTCATGGAGATAAGCGGTACCCAGAGGTTCATACCTGCCAATAGCATAGTACTTCATGCAAGCTTCGAACTTGAACAGAGGGAAAGGTAATGTTATTAGCCCATGTACGAGCCACACAGCAGAATTTGTCTCTGCCACAGAAAACGGCAAAGGTTCTAACTTTTCAATATGTAACATAGAAACAGTTGCATCTTTTATAGACATAAACTGCTGTTTGTCAGTCAAATTAAAAGGGGCAAATAATGAGGACTTATTCATGTAGTCCTAAGGCACTCTCCCAGCCTTTAATGTTTGTAAAGTCCATGCAAACTGCATAATGGAACGCAATTGATTTTGCCCATGGTACAAAACAGAGACCTCTTCTTGCACAATATCAACAACAGACGAAACAATATTATCCAAAGTGTAAATGCAGGAAGAGAGCGTGTTAATGATGTCATCTACAACTGCTAGCACTTTTTCTAAATTAGCTTGATCTATAGCTCTTAAGCGGGAAGCAGCCTCAATTTGGGACAGTTTCCAAACTTCGTTGTAAATAGCATATATCCACCGTTTAGATCTGCCAGAAGCAGGGCCCTTGACAAAGTCATTAAGATCAACATCGTAAGTCAATTTAGACAAATGAAGCTTAACTGACACTAAAGTGGAGTGTTTGAGCCAATTCCGACACAGTTTGCCAACGGAATAGGTAGTCACAGAATGGTCACTCTCAAAACGGGGATCCACCCTAACCTGTGTGTAGCCTGGGGCTAAACCCAGAAAACTATATTGGCAAGAATCTGCACTTCTGTGCCACAACAGCCAACCTTTAGGATCCAAACTGTAAATGTTAAAAGTAGAATTCAATAACAGGGTCTGTAATTCTCTAATAGAAATACTGGTATTATCCCAACCTGGGTATTCTTCCAATTCTGGAAAAGAAGGAGCATTTTATTCTTTAGTCGTAGCCAATCCAAAGCAGGTGGTTTGTGAAATAGTCTAATTCAAAAACAACATGTGGTTCGGGATGAGACATGCACGATGAAAAGCCTCTGTGCCTTGCACTTGCCAACTTTTAGAACTCCAAACAGATTTAAGATCAGTAGTATCCTTCCACAGTTCCTAGCCCCCAATAGCCAAAGCCAATTGGTCAAGAAAGGACTTGGAATATAATAATTTTGTGTGGGTCAGTCTAACTTTGAAAAAGGACTTTTCGGTCATCTTAAAATAAAATGCATTAGGATTTGACTGATTGACATCAGTAAAATAAGTGAATCTCCTTAAAAGAGAATTAGAGCTGCATTCCATAGGAGCAGGGCAATGTTCCCATTGTGCATAATTAACCATATTCCTCCTTGTGCTTGCCTTATGCAGGTAATGATTGCCATAGTGTTGATAACCGAACAGATCACCAGAATTAGCAGAATCGAAGTACAAATCCTCAGCATCAAAGGCAGCATAATATTTCAAATCTGAAAACAAAGCCTGTACGGCTTGAACATCTCAATTATCAGAGCGTTTATTTTGTTTTATCACATCCCCATAGAAACTCTTAGTACATTTGGGATATTTATAACCTCTGTGGGACCATGTATCTGAAATTTAACAGCATCCCATACAATCCCATCTAAAACGGGCCAAGCAGTAATGTTTACAAAACTCAGGTCCCTCTTCAATCTGTGTGATTAGGAATGAGGTGCCAATGTTCCATTGATATGTCGAATAGCAGTCCTCTTCAACGTAGTGTCCATTCACAAGAAGAAAAAAATACACCACAAATCCAATTGACGTAAACAATTTTTTTTGTTTAAAGTACTAACCAAATGTAAGTCCAAGGAGGAATCAACAAATGTTTTTTAAAACATGTTTCAAAAACAAAGTTTTGAAGGGGACTTCGAGGTGGTAGAGTTAGTGTCAAATGAAAATCTGGACTGAGTGGCCAAACACGTTTAGAAATCAGGCCTCGATAAGTCTGTGGGGTAAGTATACTCAGTCTCATCAAGTTGAGCATCAAGTGGGGTATTCAATAAAGGACTATAAACTGCAGGCATCTCAAAGGCAACGTCAGGCTTGTGTTAGGAGCCGGAGCCAAAACAGAATTTCTCAGTATTGATGGGCAGGAGACCGCAGGTGTCATACTAAGAAGAATCGGCCACTCTGTGTAATTTGACATTGTCAATGGAGATGTACCTTTTTTCCTTTCGACCTGGAAGTGGTGGTAAAATTACTGTTTGTGTGCCCTGGACGCCAAGTACAGGAACTGGAGCTCGTTATGAGGGACCAAATTCTTTCTAATTCTCGATCTTCTCTCGTACCACTTCTCCAACTCGGGGTAGCCAGCCAACTACCGGAATCTGCAACGCAGCATCAGATGTGGAGGGCAAGTATTCCTTTGCAAGACTGTCTCTCGTCTCTTGTAGATTCTGTAAAACATCACAATGTTCATCTACGTCAAAGGGGGCAGCAGCCGCCGCCTAGTCTAGACCTTCAAGGTCTGAAACAAACATTTTGATACCAAAGAGAATCTGGTATGGGATCCACCCACCCACTTCTTGGGAGATTATTAAGTGCACGCTGTACGCTATCGAGATGGGCCATCCAGTTCCTGCGGTACCTATAACCCTAGCCGTCAATGATTGCTTTAAATCACGGTTCATCCGCTCCACAACACTATTACCCTCAGGTCGGTATGGAGACGAAAATTTGATCTGGACCCCCAATGAACTTATGGCATCCTTGTACACCTTAGAGGCGAACGCTGGACCCTGGTCCGAATGGAAGCTGCCACACGCAAAAATTCCCACAAAGACACGCAAATCTCTTATGACAGTTCGTGAATCAGCACTCCGGTGGGGCCACACCCATACAAAGCGCATGCAAGAATCAACTGCAAGTAAGATGTACTTATACGCAGTATCAGAACAAAAGGGACCGCAGTGATCCAAATAAACATAACCAAGTGGTTTATTGGAAATGTACAACTGTGTTTGGGGCGGACGCGCAGCAGACGAAGGCTTGATTTGCTGACAAATGTCACATTGAAGGACATAATCACTCATCTGTACAGTCCCCCCCCACCAAAAGCGAAGTTGTAGCTGAGATACAGAAGCCGAAACTCCAGCCTATGCAGACGCAACACCTTCGTGGGCAGCTGTAATCGGCGCTAACCTGCGGCCCGCGTTGGGAATCAGTCTGTCACCAACGTCTGGTATTTTAACATAAGGAACTTCATCAGGACTTAAATGATAAGAATACTTTGAAGGAAACCCTGTAGGATATTTACTTCCCTTCTCAGTAGCGGCAATTGCTGCCAAGATGTCATCATCAATCTTACTTTTGGAACGTGTAACTGCTGCAACCAAATATGTTGAAACTGCTGTCTTTGCGGCCTCATTGGCCAAAATATTGCTAACAGCCTGAACTCCCACACTCTGATGACCAAGAGTATGAATCGCATACACGAGTGGAAGCTGCTCTTTAAGTTCAGCCACTCAAACCCAGATAATTTTGTGTTTTATTGTGCTACCTTTGGAGTCACGATAGTCGTTTTGACTCCAAAAGAACAGATTGTAATTGTAAGACTGGACACCGTAGTAAGAGTCACTCACAATAACAGTAGTCACACCAGGGTCTGCGTACTCCAATGCAAGCATCAGAGCACGGAGCTCCACTAACTGAGCGGTACAGTCCCCTAATGTCTGTGTATGCATGACATCGGACTTGAATTCTCCATACACCTATGATACCAACCACAATAGCGCAAGCCGAGACGTATGCATGCTTAGACCTATGCGCAACTTGCGCAGAATCATCGTAAATGATACAATGGAAATCTTCCAACGGGCACATGGTCAAAGGGGCAGGATGAATGCCATCGGATACGGAGGGCTTATTCTATTGCCAAGTTTGCCTGTTCGAACCAGCATTTCTCACTCTGTACCATGCTGTGCTTTTTTAATGTATTTCTTGATTTTTTCTCCCTTGTGCAGGTAGACACAGTTGAAACCTAATGTAGTATGCATGCTATCATACTATGTGCAAGGTCCTTGGTATTGTTACTATCAGGCACAGTTACAAAATCCTGCTCAGCTACCTCCTAATAGACAGGAGGATAGTAGCACTCTGACGCCCTCTCATGGGAGTACCCCATCTATATTTTGCATTGTTGTTCCCTAGTTGGGGGGGGGGGGTGATGGTTGGGGTGGCTTTAGCGAGTGGGGATGCTGAAGTGGGAGAGGGGATGGGGGTTGTGGTGGGGGAGGGCTGACTGGCACTTTATGCTTTTTATTTTGTAAAATTTACCTTCTTAGTTGCACTAGTGAACACATGTCTTTGATATATCCAATTGCCATGCTACTTTACAATCTGCTGGCTAGATGAGTGGTAAAATGCAATTCCTAACTTGAAATGTTCGTGGCCTCAATACTCCTAAAAAGATCAGGCCTGTGTTTGCGCACTTAGACAGGATGGATGTCCAGATTGCTTTCTTGCAGGAGACTCACCCCATGGAATTATTGGAAAGGCATGTGGGAGGTAGGTGGGCTGGCTTACGCGTAGCATCCTCCTATTACAGCTACGCACAGGGGGGATGATTGTAATTCAGAAAAGCATTCCGTTCCAGGTCAGGCGCACTGAGACAGATAACTTGGGCCGAGTGGAGCTAGTACATGGGCAGCTAGGTGGGTTGAGTGTTCTGTTGGTAAACGTGTATAGACCAAATGTCGATGATCCAGCTTTTTTTGCTGATGTCTGGCGCTGCATCTCGGGGTTCCCAGATGCGGAGATATTATGGGGAGGGGATTTTAATGTCTGCCTAGAGATGGATGTTGATCACATAGGCAGTGAGTTTGCGCGACCTAAGCAAGCTGCGGCGGCGTGGCTGGGCCTGATGGATACGGGATATTTGAATGATGTGTGGCGCCTGCAACACCCTGGGATGCGAGAGAGAACGTTTGTTTCATCTGTGCACGGGACTTTGTCCCGCCTGGATTTCTGGCTGGCCACTGAGGCTGTGTGCACTTGGGCGGTTGGGGTACGTCATTTGGCTCAGACACTATCAGACCACTCCCTCGTGCTCCTGGAGCTGCGGGTTCCTGCGTGCGAGAGACCGCTGTTCCAGTGGCGACTGCAGCCATCTTCAGTAACTGACTTAGTCTTCAAGACCACAGTTGGTGAGGCTATTCGCAATTTTTTTTGTGAGAATACTGGCTCTGTTGATAGCGCAGGTACCATGTGGGAAGCATTCAAAGTTACTATCAGGGGAGTCTGTATGGGGGCACAGGCTGGTGTCCTGCGAGCCCTGAGGCATAGGATTCACAAATTAGCTGCTGACATTTCAACTTTAAAACGCGCCTATGAGACAAACCTGCTGCCTGAGACACTGTCTGAGATCCGTGAATTGGTGACTGAACATAATGAAACTGTGGATCATGAGATGGTGCATAGGTCTAGGCATAGTAAGGCCCGATATTCTGGTGAGGGGGGACGGCCTAGCCGCTCCCTTGCACAGAAATTGGCTACTCCACAAAGTCAAGTGTATATCACGGAGATGCTTGATGAGGCAGGAGATGCTCATTATACTACAGCTGACATTAGTGAGCTCATACTTGATTATTATACTACGCTTTATAGAAATAGGGACATGGTCCAGCGAAAGACATCCACTCGTATTTGGACAATGTCGCCCTTGGCTGGCTGTTCTCAGGCCATAGAGAATATCTTACTCAACCTTTTGATGTGGAGGATGAGAATCTTGCTATTATGTCCCTCCCCACATGTAAAGCTGCGGGTTTAGATGGGCTCCCAAGCGAGTTTTATAAGACCTTCGCGGACGACCTGGGCCCCAAACTCCTGAAAGTTTAAGCAGAGGCGTATGACACCGGACGCCTTCTGCCTTCTTTAAGGGAAGCTCTCTTAGTGATGCCATTGAAACCTGATAAGGCGCCTAATTGCTGCGACTTCTCTAGGGCACTCTCCATGATTAATATTGACGCTAAGGTTATAGCAAAAATTATCGCCCTCCGACTTCAGCCTCTGGTCCCCCTGCTGGTGCTCCCTGACCAGTCAGGTTTTGTTCCCCCAAATCTTTCGATACTCTCCACTTTTTTGACTCTGACTTTCAGGCAGTAGCAGTGCTACTTGATGTCACAAAAGCATTTGATTCTTTTTCTTGGGAGTACATGTTTACTGTACTCACACAAATGAGTTTTCCCATGCTTTTTTCTTTTTACAGTGGATCAGGGTGTTGTACACCGAACCTGCTGCCAGAATTCGCATAAACGGATGGGTGTCGTCTGCCTTTCCTATTGGCAGGGTTGCCCCCTGTCCCCGATGCTTTTTGCATTAGCGCCACTAGCTTGCAAGCTGCGCCAATTGCAAGCCGCTGCTGCGCTGCGTTTCAGACAGCGACCACTTGTTTTTCTCGCTCTATACGGACGACATGCTTTTGTATGTTCCCGAGCCTGCAACCTACCTGCCTGAATTGCTGCATGAGTATGTTAAATTTGAAGGATTCTCTGGCTTAGGGATAAACTGGGCCAAGTCAACGGTATTTCCCCTGACGGCTGGTACTCGCAAGTTTGAGTTAGAATTTCCCCTGTCCTGGACCCAGGACCCGGTGAAATACTTGGGGGTTTGGTTCCACAGGGACCCTGAGCAGGTAATTTCTATGAATTACGGACACAGTATCACACAACACACAGATAAGGCTGAGCGATGGGCCCGGCTGCCCCTTTCACTTGCGGATCGTATTGCGGTGACCAAAATGGCTATTTTGCCAAAATTATTATACCCATTTGTGAATATTCCTATCTGCCTGAATATCTCCACCTTTAAGGTGTTGCAGATGGCCCTAATGTCATTTGTCTGGGGGGTAAACAGCCTCGTTCTAGCTGGGATTCTCTGGTTCAACCATTTGAACGTGGCGGCTTCGAGGCACCAGATATGCGCCTCTATTACTTATGCGCCCAGGCACAATTTGCGCATTATTGGTTTTCCCACAACGTTACTCCCACATACGGCGATCGAGGGGGACTCAATACTTTCCTTACTGCTGACGGCGGCTGCACTCTCGGGTGGTGGTGGAGGCCCTTGGACGGTAATTAGTCTAGGCTTGTCAGGTACTGGCTAGACGGGCACAGCTGAACTACCTCTACACCCCTAAGTTACCGATAGCGGCGCATCCTGGTATAGTGGCGGCGCAAGAGCGCTCCGCGTTACGTACACTGCAGATGGTTGGGGTTACGCAGCTGGGAGGTCTGTACAAACAGGGCCAGTTCCGCTCACTGACGGACTGCAGGCAGGCTGGATACACGGCTCTATGCCGTGCTTCAACTATGTGAGTGTTCGACAAGCGGTCAGGGCTATATACCCTAATTACCCAGCTGAGCCTCAGACATTCCGAGCACTGCAGGCGGTGAGGAACGTAAGGGACTGATTACCAAATTGTATGCTGCGTCCCTCTGTGAGGGGGAGTCGGAGGAACATCCCTCATACAGTAAATGGAATGTAGCCCTGGGAAGTGTACTGTCCACAGACCATTGGCAATTCAGTTGTAAGCTGATTGGGCGGCTTACAACTAACTGTAACCTTCGCATCATTCATTTTAAGTTTTTACATTAGCTCTTTTATACTCCTGTGCTATTGCAGAAATTTGGATTGCGCAATACAGCTTGCTGTATGCGGTGTGGACAGGCGGATGCCGATTTTTTTTTTTTTTACATCTATCCGGGCAGTGTACAGGGATAGCTGCTTTTTGGTCTAAAGTTGTGAGTGTGCTGACAGATGTTGTGCTGGAACGGGTGAGATGCATACCTGAGTTATGCCTGCTGGGCAATGTGACGTCCTTGAAAACTTTCAACAGGAAACTGGTTGCTGTAGCAACACTAATGGCCAAACGAGCTGTGGCACAATGTTGGGGTGCAAAGTGGATCTGAGATTTTACTTATTGTCGGTAGCAATTGGAGGTCTATGCAGAAGAACAGCCTGAATCGTCACGGTCCAAGGATTTCTGGGCCCTACCGACGTTATATCTACTGTGTCATCCGGATCTGTGAGGTGTCATGTATTCTCATTTGTATTTTAAGGAAACCTAATGCAATCGGACACAAGTTTACATGTTATTCTTCATGTCTGCCTATAAGAAATCAAGATGTTTTATTTATATATGTCATATCTGTTGCAGTACCAGGGGGAGGAGGGTTCTTTCGTTGCTACATATCTGTTTTATATATTTTTGACACAATTATGGAACCCTAAATTGCTTGTACTGATTCATGCGACGCGGTGCTGATGGCCCGCGTGTGAACCCTATATATTGTATTGCAAGCTTTCAATAAACAATTTCAAAAAAACTATTACAAGAGTACACTGAACCACAGGTGAGGGGCACGACTCTAGCTAGAGATATGATGTCCTTAAAGATCAAAAAAAGTTCTCTAGAAGAGTTTTCTGCTTGTTCAATCCTCTCATTGTAATAGGTGGAGCGAGCCCTTCTTATCAGGGCGTGGTGCAGATTTAGGCTGGCTTTATATTCCGCCTTCCTATGAACTGAAAAATCTCTCCTCCCCACTCGTTCCAGGCGCTTACAAGATTTCTTTGCTAGTTTTAACTCTTCATTGAACCATGGTGCGGATTTAGGCTGTCTCTTTGGCGCACTAAATGTCCATGGGGCTGTTCTGTCTAATGCTTCTAAGATCCATTCGTCCAATGCGCTACAGGCAGTCTCCATATTGTTGCCCCCCGGAGGAACGCACTGCTCGAGGGCTTGATTAAAAGATGCTGAAGTAAACCTAGTTTAGTTTAGTTTAGTTTATGACATTTGTTAAGCGCTTGGTTGCACAGAGAACAGTGCGTCCCTGCGCTGACAACCCTACCTACATCTCTTCAGCTTAGCTCGTAGAGGGTGAGTAGAGGGACACGGGTGAACTATGCTGAGTTTAACATGGGCAAGAGATGGGTTTTCAGCCTCTGTCTGAACCTGGTTTCAGACGGCTCCATCCTCAATTCGATAGGTAGGTTATTCCAGTCGTTGCTGGCATGGTGTCTGAATGAGCGTCCTCCCATCCTTGCTCTATGTATCCGAGGCACCACTAATAGCATGCTACCCATCGACCTCAGAGGACGTGAAGGGCGGTAGACTGGGAGCAGGTCCTGAAGATATGGAGGTGCTTTTTTGTGAGCTATACGGTGGGTGATGCACATAGTTTTAAATTTGATTCTCTCCTTTATTGGGAGCCAATGAAGGGAGCGTAATGCATGTTTCCCAGAGGCTCTCCTAGGGAGGTTAAGGACCAGCCTAGCAGCTGCGTTCTGGACGCGTTGTAGCTGTGTTAGGCCCTTTTTACTAAGTCCACATAGGAGGGAGTTCCCATAATCTAACTGGGAGGTGACCAAGGCGTGTACCATAGTTTTTCTGGAGCTGGGGGGCAATAGGTCCAGGATTTTCCTTAGGACCTTCAGAAGTCCATAGCATTTACCCGTGACCTTACCAACATGATTGGTGTAGGCTAGATTAGAGTCTAGAAGAAAGCCAAGGTTCTTAACTGTGTCTACTGGAGCCGGGACAGAGCCCAGTTCAGTGGGCCACCAGGCAGAGGTCCAGATGGAAGGACATGGACCTACAATAAGAACTTCCGTCTTGTTACCATTAAGGCGGAGACAGTTCTGTTTCATCCAGCCGTCAAGTGCCACAAGACCAGCCAAGAAATTCTCAGCATCCACAACTGGATCACGGGACAGATTGATCACCAGTTGTGTATCATCTGCAGAGGAGACTATTGCCACACCATATGACTCCACCAGTTTGGCAAGGGGTTCCATGTACAGATTGAATAATGTAGGGCTCAGAATCGAGCCCTGTGGAACCCCTTGCCTAAGACACCTTACACTGGATTTACATGGTGGGCAATGCACTTGAAATCTCCTGTTCTTAAGAAAGGATACCAGCCACTCATGAGCAGGTCCGGTTATTCCCTTTTCACTCAGGCGGTCCAGTAATACGGGATGTGATACAGTATCAAACGCCGCACTTAAGTCCAATAGGACCAGTGCGGCCGTGTGACCTTCATCCGCCTTGCTCCGCAGCAATTCTGTAGATAGGAGGAGGGCGGTCTCTGTTGAGTGTTTAGCTCTGAAACCCGATTGAGACGTGTGCAGGAGCAAGTTTTCCTCCATAAAGCTCACTAGCTGTCGGTTAGCCAATTTTTCTACTACCTTCGCACAGTAGGGGAGAAGGGAGATTGGTCTTAGGTTGTCTAATTGCATTATGCTTATGTGGGCTTTCTTTTTTATTGGGACGACTTGGGCCAGCTTCCAGCTCTCCGGAACTAGACATTCATGGAATGAAAGTGAGGCCATATTGCCTATGTGCTTCGCTACCTGGGGAAGATGACTTCAAAGAATTCTCGCTGGTACCGCATCCAGGGGAGAGCCTGAGTTAATGTTCGATAGGATGTTGATAAGCTCCTCAGTTTGGGGAACCACAAATTTCCTAAGTTCTTTTCTGACCTTATTTCCGTGGTTGGGGTTGGGCAAATTAGTAGCATCCGAATTAGTCTGAAATGACGCATAGATCTTTTCTACCTTCCCTATAAAGAAGTCTGCGATCTCATTGCATGACTCGGTCGTGGGTGGGACTTCCCCTGAACTCGCTGGAGGGGCGGAGAGTTCCTTCAAAATCATAAAGAGCTCTTTCGATGTATTCTCTGCACAGTCTATCCTGTTGTTATAGTACTCTCTTTTAGATTTCCTGATCTGGCTGTGGTAGACTCTAAGTTCACTCTTATAGACTTCGCGTAGTGAGGGGTCGTAATCCACTCTCCATTTACGCTCCAAGGTTTTACATTTGGTTTTAGCGGCGCGTAGCTCAGCGGTGAACCATGGAGCGGATTTCGTGCTCCGTGCCATGGGTTTGTGAGTCCATGGGGCTACATTGTCCAGCGCACCTTGAACCCATTCTTCATACACCTTGTACGCCTCCACCAAATTGTCGCTAAGCTTTGGGGGGTCCTGTTCTAGGGCTTGACTGAAGGCATCGTGACTAAATTTCCTCCAGTCCCTGCGTCTAATAACGGGAGGTTTCTGTAAGGGCCCCCTGTTGGGCAGTTTTCTGAGTTGAAATGGGATCAGATAATGATCTGACCATAGGATCTTAGTCGGAGCAGAGACACTTATATCGTCCCAGTTTGTAAAAATTGGGTCCAGTAGATGTCCTGCTTGATGGGTGGCTCTATTGTCAGCTAAATCAAACATAAGAGCTCTGAGTTCATTGATTAAGGAAACGGCCTCTCTGCAGTTGACATCCTCCAAATGCACGTTGAGGTCTCCTACAATCATGAACTTATTATGGCGTAGAGCAGATTGCATTAGAACATCCAGGAGGCTTTCAATGAACGCAGTTGCCACACCCGGAGGACGATATATAAGGTAGCCCTTGATGGTACAGTTGGGGCTAACCGTGATAGAAAAGAGTCCTGCTTCACATTTATTAATGGAGGTTGGTTCAAGAGAGACTGGTAGGTCGCTTTTGTGAATAATAGCTATCCCCCCCCCTCTTTGGTCCCCTCTGTTGATGTGAAGAATGTCGAAGCCGGGAGGGAGGGCCTCTACAATATCCGGGATGGATTGTTCATCCAGCCATGTCTCGGTCAGGAAGACTAAGTCGGGTTTGTCGTCAATCAGTAGGTCATAGATGTTCAGGCTATGCCGTTTCATTGATCGGCAGTTCAGTAATAAGGCAGATAGTTCCTTACCTTCCTTCCTCATCGCTTGGTCTCTGCGGATAGTATGGCCGCAGCTCACACATTTAAGGGGCCATTGTTCCACCTGCAGCTTGTGATAGCATTCCGGTGGCAGCCTCCTGCGCAGCTGAAGTAATGCCTGCCTCGTATAGGTTACAATCCCCTGTTGGTCTGAGATGGTATGACCTAGCCCATTTCATATGCCGCTTTCCCTGATTATTGGCCCTGATCGATGGAGTAGTTGATGAAAAGATTCTGATGGGAATTAGATAGTGGTCCGACCATGGCACTGCGATTGGGGTGTCAGTTCTCAAATTCTCCCAGTTCACAAAAATTGGGTCAAATAGGTGGCTCTGTTGGTGGGTCGGAAGCGTAGACTGAGTCAGCTGCAAAGCAGCCAACTACTGACAGAGCGCTTGCGCTTCCTCGTTAGCAATATCATCAAAGTGCATATTCAGATCCCCTCGCACCAGTACTTTATTATATAGAAGTGCTGGTTGTATCAGACGTTCTATTAGGCTTGCTGCAAACTGGGAGGCTGGGCCCGGATGCCAATAGATTAGAAATCCTTTAATGATGTCTTTGGCATTGACGTGATCGAGAAGGATCCAGCTTCACTTGTATTTATGCCTGCCACCTCCAGGGTGCATTGTAAGGTTAACTTATGAATAATGGTAATCCCTCCCCCTCTTTGTATAGGGTGATCCAGTCTTGACTATCCCATAATTCGGCGGGAGGTCTTCAAGAATTTCTGGGGCCGAGTCCGCATTTAACCATGTTTCTTTTAAGACTAAAGCATCTGGCTGGTTATCTACAATGTAATCATGTATTTCATGTTTGTTTTTTGAGGGACCTGCAATTGAACGATATTAGATTCAACTTATGACCTACCCCAGTCTTGCTCATGTGGGTTGACGTAGAGTATGGGCAATGGTTGCATTTCCAGGGAGGTGAACCCATCTGTAAACTGTGATTACATGGTTCTGGGAGTGGAGGACATAGATTAATTATTTGCTCCGTCGAGAATTTCCGAATATCGGGAAAACGGGCAGGGGTTTTGACCCCTGGTCCCGAATGGCCTCGGACGGGTGGTGACGGGGTTACCTTTGGCGCGCCAGCAGCGCGTCCACTGCACATCCGCTCTGGCCTGCACACTAAATAGGATCAAGCCTCCTCCAGCTATACCGCTAACCACTTTCCCGATTGTCAAACCGGAACTCAGTGCAAGTTCTCGCCTTCCGCTCAATCGGCTCTAACTGCTGTGGCGGACCGGGGGCGGCAGAACTTTCAGGTCAGTTAAAAGCACTAGTGTGTTGTGACAAATAAAAGATTAAAAGCACTTCTTCATGAGCTTTTTTAAAAACAAATTTAAAAAGCCACAATCCCCTATCCCTCTAACTCTCGGTATCCTACCCAGCGTCTGGCATTCCATGTGAGGTCACATGCTCCCACAATCCCCCTCCAAAGGTTGCCAAGATTCCCTGGATCCTTCTCTTCAGATAACCTGTCTTTCTAGCATGAAAAGTCCATAGAAACAGTGGATAATGTATTATAGGATTGTCATCTCCATACTTTTGAATAGATGTGTGAAGATTACCAAATTCCCAAACCCCTCCCGCCCCGGGCTGTTCCTTGTATATGGATACTTTACCAAATTCCCAAACCCCTCCCGCCCCGGGCTGTTCCTTGTATATGGATACCTACTGGCAGCATGCTGGCTTTTGTGGCACCCAATAGATGAAGAGCCCCCCACCATGCCGTCGTACACACCCTGTATACCATGGACGCTTGATGCCATCTGGTCACATGGCTATATATAGCCACCAGGGAACATGTAGGGGTCTCCCTGACAAAACGTGGGAGGAAGACTTTGCGGGGCTCCTGCACAATTCAGAATGAAACTTGGTTTTAGAGTCCCCACAAAACCTTTCTCGTAATCATTGATTTAAAAACATTCAATATAAGGTACTTCACAGGGCAGTTCTTCTACTGTCCAGACTAAAGCTCATATTCCCAACAGCGCACCTGGTATGTCTTAGATGTCAGTCTCCTGCAGCTGACTTATGGCACATGCTGTGGACATGCCACACCATAGCTACCTACAGCCGCGTAGTGCATGATTCCCTGTCAACCATTACTGAGCTTACAGCATTGAATACCTGGGAAGCAACTGCCCTGGAAATTTACAAGAGGAGGAAGCACACAAAGTAATCCCTGGCCCTCCTACAGGCCTAATGCACCATTACATTACACAGGAGAGCTACACAACCCCCATCAATTTCACAATGGCACAAGGCACACCTCTGAGGGGAAACAGAGCACTGCCCAGCATTATGAAGAGGCCTGTCACCTATGTAAACGGCCCATAGCGGCAGCCTGGGACACTATGCTTACCCAGTTCCAGGATTGACACGTAAGGAAGCTCTTCCTACATAAACCATCTGCTTAGCCTATGCTTCACTACACACCTGACATCCGGGCTAGTTCACACACCTATCAAATCTTATGTTTTGGTCTCCCCATTGCCCCATAAGTAGTGGTCTCCCCCGAACACGTATGAACCACCTAAGATCACCAAGCTAGCTTTTGCCATGCTGCTGTTTCATTGACCCCCTCCCCCCCCCCCAATTTGCAGGTTGCATGTTACTTTCTTTCCCCCCCCCCCCCCCCCCCCCCCCCCCCTCAACCAAGAGGGGCTCTTATTTTCTTGTTAAACACAGGGGACTCAAAATACATTGGGCATGTTGTAGTGCTAGAGGCACTCTTATGGTTTGATGCCACATGATGACCTTTGACCTCCATCATTTTATTTGACTTTTTGTGTTTTACTTTACCCTATCCTGAATGTATGACGTCCTGCATATGCCTTATATCTCTTGAAGATTTATTTTTGCAGTCTTAAAGTGAGAGCTGATAGAGTAGAACAGCTTGCCAAGAACAGAACGTGTGGGATCTGCATTTGAAAGCCTGAGAGGGAGAGAGGTTTGGAATGTACTTTTTGGTCTTGAAGTGCAGTGTTATGAGTAGTGGTGAACAATGTGCATTGTGATGTACATTGAGAGATGAAGTATGTGATGCTATAGGCAGTGGTGCACAAATGTGCATTGTGTTGTACATTGGAAAGTATTATGAAGTTCTTACTATCGGCTTTGGCGTGGCCTCATGTCATCCTGAATCATGACTCTGCCTTGCTTGAGCTCGTTTGTGTGCACAGACAGGCCCCCAGAGTGTTTGCAAATTGTTTGGGTTAATCACGTTCAAGGTTGTTTTGTTTTTGGAGAGATTGTTTAATGTACCGAAGGCTGTCATAAGCTTCGTTACGATAGAGGCTGAAACATGTGAAAATGCAGATTGGACATGGGAACTTCTTTTGCCCTGGGATGCTTGCATGGAAGGTGGCCAATTCCAGTAAGTTTCCTTGGTACAGAGGGAAGGACTCTCAAACTTTCTTGTGTGTTTTGAGACTGTAAAGCTGAGAGTTGTTGACTTAGAAACTGGGATTTTGGAATCTGAATTGGGATGGGCGCGTCTACCCTGGTTGCTGAGGTTCTTCACCCCGGCTGTAAATCCCCTGGTCTGGAGTGGGCTAAGATGCAGTATTTGCACCAGGTGAAGTGTTTGAGTTTTGATTGTTGCTATTGTGATGTTTGGCCATTGGCTGTGGTCATTTGAGGTGTATTTTTTGTGATGTGTGAGTGAGTCAGAATGTACATCCAAAGTAATCATTTGATATATTTAGTGTATATATCTTTCAGATTTCTTGCAGGACGTCCAGTATTATTTTCTGTTTGTTCATTCATTATTCATGCATTTAACAGTTACATTTGGCAAGTGTATTATTATTGCTTGCATATAAATATACATATCTCTATATACATTTGAATATTGTTCATTTGACATCTGGGAAAGCCATTCTGTTATAGAGCATTGCATAAATAAAACCCCAAGCCTCATTCTAAAAAGAGCGTCTTTGATGGGTTTCATTTTTGTAAAGTGAAACCCATTTCTAGGTGTTGTTGTGTTTTATGTCTCCTGCTTCGTCGTGTTTGGGCCATCATGTGGGAGTGGTATTTTTCAGGGCGAAGCAAGACACATGTCCTGATTGCACACGAGCAGTGTTGTCATATGTTGAGCCTCAGTACAGACTGGGGCATGATGTCTAGACATGTACCCTTGACAGTGGGCCCAGGCATGCCATGTAGAATGCAACTGTTGTACAACTGAGTAGCATCTATTACATGCTCACTGTCTCTTTACAAACCCTGTAAATTTAGCTAAAAGTCTATAAAAAAAACTAAATAAACAGAGTTTGGAAAAAAGAGGGCATTTGATTACCCAGTACATGTATACATAACTGGCAAAGAACATTTAACAGTTTGCAACATACAAATATCCACATCCATACATCAAATCTATATATCTTTTTTGACAGATATGGATTCTAATTTTCATGCATGTAGGTAGAAACCAATGGAGAGCAATACGACCTATTCTAGTATTCTTTCACATACCAAATCCTTAATAAATTCATTACACCTAAAGAAGCTGTGGGCATTTTTTTCCCAGTAAAAATATTTTGTTTGATTGAAGCCACAGGTTTTGACAGGGGTGAGGAAGAGGAAACACTGATACTTATATTTACAGCTCCTACAATCCTATTATACCCAGCTTCCTAGATGGCCTGCTTTCTGTACACTACTGAACCCTTCACACTTCTGATTACAACTTTCTTATTGTTGGCTTTAGTCAATGCTTGTACACTTTCCTCACCAGGTTATGTTGCGTTGTATTTTGTTTTCTTCTTGACCCTTTCCTTTTCACTGCCTTGATTCTCCTGTTCCCTTTAGTCGCTTTCCTTCTTTGTTCACCATGTCCTACTCACTCAAGCAGCTACACCTGTATGTGGTTGGAATGTGTTCCCCCTTCATGCATGTTGATGGGTTTGTTGTGGGGCGCAACAAGGTCCGCTCCAGGTCTCCATTTTAGCTTCATGTTTTAGCTGGACATTTTTCTAATAGTGAATTTTGATATGTTTTACATTTACATGATAATAAACTAAGAAGTTACGGGAAAATAAACTAAGAAGTTATTATATATGCAGTTCATATTTTAGTACTCATTACGATCATGTCGCTCGTACATGCTGTCCATGGCTAGGCACATGGAACGTGATGCTCTTATATTTGGTAGTCCAGTTGGAGATAGATCTTCGGCTCCAGACACATCTACTCATCAGCTCTGCACTTTTGACACAGTCAGATTGGAAGAGGGGTTTTATTATATAAACTGCCTCTGTATTACACTCCGCAGAGGAGCACTTTTGCTGGGATTGCCCTTTTACTCGTCTCACGTTTGATGAGATACAATCTTGCTGACACGGACCTCTATCCTGAAAAGGACAAAAGCAGTTCTACACAGATCGTCTTCATGATACATCAAACTCAGGTATGGGGGAGTTTAGGCTATCCCAAGGGATCTGGCAGCCGGTACTCCCACTATGCTCTCAATAGTATAGGTAGTGTTAGGTAGGCGTATAATCCTATAATCCCACAGTTATGTTATAATTCTTGTGATGCTGGTTACCATACTATGCTTCTTCTGCCTAATATTAGTTTGCTTCATCTTTTTTTATATTCAAATCATTGTTATTGAGAATTATAGAAAGACAAACAATACAGTACAACAAAGGAGAAAAAGGTGATGGCAGTATACATAATGCATATCCCATTAAAGCAACAACATGACAATAATATAGAATTATACAGAGATGATGGTAAGCAAAATAAAAAATAAATGACAGGACAATGAGGAAACAGCTATGGCATTTAATGATTGGAAAGTGCTCTAGTGCTACATGAGCCTACATCAGGGCGCCAGTACATACAGGTATGAGTGCCACTGCAACCAATACGCACAGTGTTAGAAAGTAAGGTGGTAGTCCATTTGCAAGGAGTAAAAGACAACCTAGGAAGAGCAGGATGTGCGGCTTTATGAAGGGTTATAACATGTATACGAGGAGTCTAGGGAGCTTCAAAGTTTCCTATGTGATATGCGTCAAGGAGAAGTGTGGAGAGACTCGTTATCCGCGCCTCTCAAAGAGAACAACCATTCTTGCCATGTTTTAAAGGCAACTTCATTAGCGTTTTTCCATTTGTTTAGAATGACTTTACATGCCAGAGTAAGCATGAGATCCATAAGATGTCGATCGTGGGGGTTTACAAGATGAGGATCTATAGCACCTAGCAGAATGTAGGAGAAATCACTTGGAGGTTGATAGTGAAAGGTGCTGTGTATGTAGTTCTAGACCTTGTCCCAATATGTTTGTAAAGCAGGGCAGTAAAAGAGCATGTGTGCCAAATCACCTACATTAGATTTACAATTCCAGCAAGTGGGGCTATCGTTGAGTTTAAGCTTAAAGATTTTTTCGGGGGTCCAGTATGCTCTATTTATTAACATTATTTTGGTTTGTGAGAGTATAGGCGAGATTTTGTTAGAGAAAGGGGTCAGATGAATCTTCTCCCAATCAAATGGGATCAGAGAGGAGTGTATCTCATTTTCCCATGCCGTTTCACATTTTCTATGTGATTTTTGTAAGTTAGGAGAGAGGAGTTTATATATTTTTGAGACCATGTGTCCCGCTTTTGTGAGTTATGCAAGCTTCCCAGTGATGTAAGGGTCATGTAGTGTGATAGATCGTAAGAAGATGAGCGATTTGAGTTTTAGAAATTTATAGAAATCCAGAGGCTGGAGCCCGTGTCTTGACTGTAAACCAGAGAAAGATAAAGGCAAATGGCCTGTAAAGAGATCCTTGACTAGGTTTATCCCACTTTTGGACCAGTGGTCCCAGTAGAGAGACCTATCATCTACTCTTAAGCTCGTAATATACCATAGGGAGGCCGATTTTAATTTGCTAACTTTGGTATTGGCTTTGGTTACCCGTTCTAAACACAACAGGGCCCTTTTGGTGTTGAGTAGAATGTATCTAGAGTGAGGGAAGGCAGAGACATCTGCCGTTAGGAGAGTGGGAAGAGGCATATTGTTGCAGATCGCTCTTTCAATATCCAGCCAAACAGGAGTATAGTCAGGTTGTGGGAGAAGACAGTTAGACCCCTGTCTACATAAGTAAACAGTCTGGTAGTTTCTAAAGTTCGGGAGGCCTAAACCACCTTTCTCCTTGGGAAGCTGAAACTTATTCAGGGGGATTCTAGATTTCTTACCCTGCCACAGAAACGTATTGAAAAGTTTATAAACCCTTTTCAGAAAGTCGGTAGATAGTAACATTGGTAACATGCATACAAGGTACTTGACCAGTGGCGTTATCATTTTCAAGGTTTCTGCCCTGCCCACCATGACAGAAATTTTGGAGACCAACCGTCCAATAATGTGGATATTTGTTTGTACAGGGAGTTTTCATAAGTTTTTAAGGTGCTGATTAGGTCTTTCTCAAATTCCAGCCCTAGATATTTAAACATTTCGATTGCCAAAGTAAGCCTGAGTCACCCATGATGTCTTTGTTACCAATGTTGTTTAGGAGTTTCACTTCCATTTTAACTTTGTTTAATTTGTAACCAGACACACTGGAGACATTAGGGCCGGTATAGCAGCCTCACCGTTTTCAGATATCACCAGGACATCGTCAGCGTAGGCCGTGATTTTATATGTGCATTCACCAAAATCTATCCCTTTAAAACTATTCTTATGCCTAAGGTGGTAGAGGAAGGGCTCATTAGCAAGCAGGAATAGAGACTGGGAGAGGTGGCAGTCTTGCCGTGTGCCTTGCCCTAAGTTGAATGAAGATGACAGGTAGCCACCCGCTCTAACTCTGGCTGTAGGTCTGGAATAGAGTGCCATCACCATAAGGATGAAAGACTCGCCTAATTTAAATTTGTGTAGTGCCGCTTCCAAATAAGACCAGTCCACCTTATCAAAAGCCTTCTCGGCATCTAGGGTGACTGCAACTGTTGGAGAGTCGGTAGATTGAGCCTTCTCCAGTATATGGGCTAGGATGCGCGTATTATCACTGGAGAGTCTATTCTTTAAAAATCCTACTTGAGAAGGGTGGATAAGTTTGAGCAACAATTTCTGTATACGTTTCGCAAGGATCATGGCATAGATTTTACAATCTAAGTTAATTAGCGATATTGGTCTGTAATTGTTTGGAGAAGACGGGTCTTTCCCCTCCTCAGGAATCACAGCTATAATGGCTTCAGCTGGGGTGCCTTGCACTTGACCGGTATTGCTAAAATCAAGGTATAGGTCGAGTAGAGGTTGAGTGAGAAGTTCGGTGAAGCATTTGTAAAATTTTAAATTAAAACCCGCCTGGGCCGGGGGCTTTCCCTGATTTAAGTGTTTTAATTGCGCCTACAATTTCCGGAGCAGTGATCGGGCTATTAGGTTCTCATTGTTCTTGAGCCGACAACGAGGGTAGTGAACAGTTACTTAGGTAGTGTTCTAATTTTGACTCGTCGAGATTTTTGTTTTAGCTGTACAAGCTACTATAGAAATCCTTAAAGACATCCGCAATCTCAATGGGGTTAGAGTGAGATGCCCCAGTCTGGTCTGTTAAGCCCTTAATCGTTGATCGTTGTAACTTAAATTTTAGATAAGAAGCAAGGCTCTTACCTGCTTTATTAGACTCACATAGTCTGACATTCTTTTGTGCCTGTAACCAAACCCCTGCTCTCTTGCTGACAACCTTATTAGTTAATACGTGTCTTTTTTCCAGTGTAGTTATCTCTTGTTCCAGTCGTGCAAGATTGCTGTTTGCATCTCTATTCTTAGCCGCCCTAATTTTTATGATTTCACCTCTAATGGTACTTTTAAGTACCTCCCACCATGAGAGAACGGATGTCTATCCTTTTTTGTTAGATGTGAGGTAATTTTGTATTGCTTATTATTATTAAATATCTTTATTCGGCAAATTGATCACCATAAAAGAATACATATACATAATACATTTCTAATTCACCGGTTAAAACTGTAAAAAGATACGGATAAAAAAGGGAAGAAATGCACCACAGTCACTAGTTTGCTACAGGCGGTTTCAAGCATCAGACCGTAGGTCCCCCGAGTGCAATTTCAGTAAACGGGAGCGCGTCACCCACGCACTGCCCAAGAATTTTGCCACCCCGCTAATCATGATGGAGGAAGAAGAGTCAGTAGAAAGTACACGTAGTGCCTGGCTATGGCACCTCAGCCCCAGTTCCCTACACACAGGTTTCAACCAGAATTTCCGCGCCACTTTGTAAGCGGGGCAGGCAAAAAATAGGTGGGCCACAGACTCCTTTGGTGCTGCACATTTTGTATTGCCTTTCCTATAGTTTCTTTGTGAATGTATTTCTCCAGGACTGCATTATTCAATCTCCAGAGATTCTCTTTCTTGATCGTATGCAACAAGGCTAGTGACGGAGTGATACAGGAATGATCCGAGATTACCCTTGGTTCAATCGAGGTCTCCTCAATGCTGTTAGAGGCGTTCCCGGATAAGAGTATATAATCTATGTGTGAGTAGGTATTGTGAGTTGTCGAGAAGAATGTATAATCCCTCTCCGTGGGGTTCTGTAATCTCCATGAGTCTACCAAATTAAAACGTGAGCAAAGATTGAGGAGGTTTTTTGTGAGAGGCGTTAGGACGAAAAGGGCAACAGGAGTCCCTATCTAGTGTTGGATCCATAGGCACATTAAAATCGCCTGCCATTATGTGTGTCGCATTATCTGGGATCGTACATATGTGGTCAGACAACTCCTTCCAAAAAGCTGGGTCATCTTTGTTAGGGGCATATAAGTTAGTGACGTAAAATTCCTTGTTGACTATTGATAGCTTAGTGGAAATCCATCTTCCTTTAGTGTCAGAGGTACTGCTTAGTATGACAATATTAGATTTTTTTGCTATTAAGAGCAGAACCCCATTCTTTTTTCCTAAAGCGTCAGAGCCCACATCGGAGTAAGTCTTATTCTTGAGTGAGTTGAATTGTGAAGAATCCATTTTGGTCTCTTGGAGTAAGGTAATGTCTCCCTTTGTTTATAAAGATAATCAAGTATCTTCCTCCTTTTAACCGGATGGTTAATGCCTTTTACATTTAGTGAGATGATTTTTAGACTATCATTTTTGTGCGACATATTACCAGGAGAAGCTAATGGTGGCAATAGATCGTTGTGTATAAGGAGTAAGTGAATCTGCTATAGTAAGGAGACTTAACTGGGATGCAGCGCATTGGGTAACAAAACATTTGTTTGCTTCTTCTGCCTAATATTTGCAGTACACTCTTTTTATACAAGAAAACGATTGTTTCAGTATATCTTTGAAAAACCAATTCATATCTTTCTTGTTTTTACATTGCGCATGCAAAAGTAAACAACAAAAGGGTAGATCTGTTTCCACAATTTCCTTGAATAATAAACAGTGGTCATGTAAGAGGTTGCTGATACGATCTGGTACCCTTGTAAAGTTAGAGATTCAGATGGGGCAATGTGAGCTAGCTAGGAATTAGGTCAACATTTCCTCATAATATGTGTGAACTGAGTTCCCATATTAGGACGTTTGTTGTCTACAGTCTTACTTAGTTTGTAGGCACATAACCTGGCTCCACCAGTGTTCTAGATCAAGTGCTTATTTAATGGGTCTCCTGCTTAGTTTTTGCATGTGCCCAAGGTTTCCTTTCCACCTCATATGGAGACATCCGCGGTGGTATGGATTAATCCTCCTCAGCTTAATAGGAAACCCCTATGTTTGAGGCATGTGTAGCTATAGGTACACGTGATTTGCATACTCGTGCCATCTAGTGTTGGGTCTGGATATGTGCAAGTTGTTTTTCTTCGAAGAATTCTTTCGAGTCACGGGGTAAGGTGACTCCTCCTCTTGTTAATAGTGCGCATGGGTATCAAGTCCATAGTTAGATTTCTTTCTGCCATCGGGTTTGGACGTGTAGTAGGGCACTCTGGTTCGAGACTCAGGTTAGCACGTTTCGATCGCGCCTTTGAGCTGTGCCCATCCAGGCTACCCTTTACTCTCATTTGACCCCATCAATGATACTCTGATGATGGAACGGACTCCATTTCAATTCTACCACAGTGCCATTTTAAGTACCCGGGACCGACCTTCAGAGGTCTGTAATCTGTACTTTTCCCCAAAGCACAGAGAAGAAAATTGTGAGACCTATCGGTCGTTTTTATAAAAAAACAAAACCTGCAGGACCATCGGGCCTGATGCAGAGAAAAGCAGAAATGTGAAATCAAACACAGCCCGATATCTTCGGACAGGAAAATATAAAAAAAGAAGAGGAAGATCTTGAGGCCTCTGCAGCCAAAGGGGGGTTGGGTCTTTTCGGTTGGAGATTCGGACTCCAAATTGAAGATAGACTTGGAGTTGCACAATCTGCTGCCAAGTCAAAGTGCTGCGAGTACACAAAAACCCCTCACCTGCCCAAACTAAAACTTTAGTCATCCACAAAACAAAAGGCTTCTGGGCCGCCACTGATATCTGGCCATGGTCGGCACTGAGATTCAGCTTCAGGTGCCCCGCCCTCCGTCACGGCACCAAAAGCACAAACAAAACCTTCTCGTTCTGTACCAAGCTGATACTCTTCTGCACTGGTTTGGAAAACTAAAACTAGTTTGGTTCCGAAACTTGCTGCATCGAAATAGTCTCCCGCTACACTCCAAGTCCATATTTTGGAGACAATGAAGGAGAGACTATCTGATATAAAAACAAATCCATATCCATCCAGAGGATGGCCACATTATTACAAAGACTGGATCAGTGCCTTCTAGCAAGCATCGAACTCTTTTCAAGAAGCCAATACCTATGAAGAAAAAGGACAAGGCAACCAGTTCTCTGCACCATATTCCTCCTCCTTCTCACGTACAACCACCTCACCACCTGTACCTCACTCACCACAGAATCCTTTAAATATTATACCTCCGGTATCCCACCATACAACAAACTACCAGACGCCTGTCAGGATTATGACATTGACCCCACCCAGGTTCAGATCCAGACCAATACCCTGCCAAACCCTCACCTCCCAATGAAACTACATCATACCAGGAGCTTATTGCTAGGGCAGCAGCATACCATGGAGTTACACTACATAAGGAATCCATAAAGATGATTTTTTATTTGAGAAATTATGCACCACACATAGGGTGTCTCAATCTCTCACTATGCTGAAAGGCATGAAGGACCATGCAGATTATATTTTTAAGGATCCTGCACAGGCTTGCATTAGCACTGCTAGGGTAGATAAAAAAATGAAAGGCTGCGCCATCTGGCCAAATTTTTATTTAAGGCCAGCTTCCACCAGACTCCAATTGTTTCAAACACCCGTAAACGTGCAAACTCACAAAACTACACCACTTCCTGATGAAGAACTTATTAATGCGTCAGGCAAACGGGTTGCTGTGCAATTCATCAATCATTGGCCAATTGCAAACCCACAGGAGCTGTTGGCCAGATATGACAGAGCTCACTAAGATGAGATGGAGGAACTCCTCCAATATCTCCCAGAGGAACATAAAAAGAAAGGGCAAGAACGGATTCAGGAAGGAAAGTTAATTTCCAACTCCTCCATTAGATGCGCACTGGACTCTGTGATACTGCCACCAGAAGCATCAATACAAGTTGTGGAGGCATGACTTGCTGCATATCTCAGGATGTAAGCCAGAAGTCCAGCAAACTTTACTAAATGTCCCATTTGATAAGGAGCATCTCTTCAGCCCACAAGTAGATGATGCCTTGGAAAAGATGGAAAAAGATACTCAGGTTGACAAATCTATGGGGGCACTTCAAACATCCACTCCTCGATGCTCCTTCTATAGAGAAGGTTCTAAAGCCACATCTACAGATGCCTTTGCATCCTTCTACAGGTCACAAGTCCAGTCTTCTTCATCTATAGGATATTTCAGAGGCAACTAAGGTGTAACACCTACAAGGGTCTGGGCAAAGGTACACCAACCCGTAATACCCCACCTGGGAACAAACAGGGACTCTCTTATCATTCCACCGGATCATTCTACACCCGTTGATGATCGCTTACAGCAGTTTCTTCCCACCTGGCAGTCCATAACATCTGACCGGTGGTTGTTGGACATTATGCAACATGGTTATTGTCTAGAACTCATCAGCACTCCTCATCAGCACTCCTCCCAGTATTCCATCTTGCACCCACAGCCTCTCTCTGGAACATCAACAACTGCTCAAACAGGAAGTGCAAATTCTGTTACTCAGGGGAGCTATAGAGCTAGTTCCTCTACAACATCAAGCATCAGGGATTTACTCCCTGAACTTCCTTATTCCCAAAAAGGGCTGCTCCATACGGCTAATTATAGATCTACAGCCTGTGATTCACCACAATCAGTGCACTTCCATATGGTCACACTTCAACTGGGGCTTCAACTTCTACAGCAAGGAAACTTCATGTCAGCATTAAAGGACACATACTTTCACATTCTCATTCACACAGTACATTGCAAATACCCCCGGTTTGTGATAGCAGGAAAACACTATCAATTTATGGTCCATCCATTCGGAGTCACCACTGCACCAAGACTGTTCACCAAATGCTTAGCAGTGGTAGCAGTGCATTTATATAGACAGAACATTCATGTCTTGGGGGGCGCTAGAGGGCGCTCACGCAGAATGGCCGCACTGACAAGAGGGTCCTGCGACCTGGAATAACCATCCTATATTTATCCTTAGTAAATGACTGAATACCTCGCCTAAAAGGGGTAGCATGTAAAGAACTAGCCCCCTTTGACACTCGGTGCAAGTTTCTGCTGGGGAACTGACCATCCAGATAACTGAAGACAGAGCCCGGCCGCAGGCTGAAACAGTGCGGAACTGCAGAGCGGCTGCAGAGTGGAAGAGAGGTCGGGGCTTTACAAACGGCGGGTAGGCCGCGCGCCCGAAGTGAAGTGAAGCGTAGAGGCCCGCCCGTGATCGGAAGGAGACTGGCCGGGCCTGTCGGAGGTCGCGAGCTAAAGTGAAGCGGTGGGGGCAACAGAGGCGTACGACTCTGGAAGGTGCGTGTGGCACTGTTTGATGCCGATGCCTGTCGGAGAGTGAACGCTGGAGAGGGCAAGAGCTAGGCCAGACGGAGCACTCGGGGCACAGGCTGCGGGACAGACCGCCGGCGCACCATAGCGGGGACGGTGAGAGCCAGCAATGAAGAGATGTGAGAGTGGCGGGATGCGAGAGAGGTGTCACGGCCCCCCCCCCGCATAGTAGAGAGACCAAGCGGCGTAACGGGCACCGCCATCGGGGGCAGAATCGGACACGCTTATGGTGGACAAAACGATTCAGAAAAGGGGGTGGTGATGGACAGACTAATTTGCATGTAGCCAGGTTCTGAGCTGGGATGGTGCAGTGAGCTAAAAAACGGTGATGGATCAAGCCCTGATCTTTGGACTGGGTAGAAGTGGTCTGCTTAATTCAGACACTCTATCCATCACCACCCCCTTTTCTGAATCTATGGATGAAGTTGGCAGGGATATTTGCCTATGCTTTTCTGCCTCTTCCCCCTTTTGTTTTTGTTTCGGAGGCTCAGGCAAATGTCTCTCACCTTCATCTTAGTGGCTCTCACATGGGCTCATCAACTTTGGTTCCCCACACTACCTGCACTTTCAATAGTTCTCACGAGAAAATTCACCTTAACCCCAAACCTCTCACTCAGAACCATGGCAAAATCGGTCATCTAAACCCAAAGGAGCTAAGCATTCCAATTTGGCTGCTGAAGTCACATAATTCAGGTACGTAAATTTGCCACCAAAATGTATGACCATTCTTAAGGAAGCACGTAAGCCTACCTCTAGAGCTTGTTATGCAGTCAAGTGGAAAAGATTTATTTTTTACTGTTCTAACCAAAATGTATCCACTCAATGCATCTGTACACAACATTATTTATGTTTAACACTTATCCTTATTCAAAGTGCCAGTTATTAAGGCTTTCATGGAAGGCCTTAAAAGAGTAATACCACCAAGAGTCCCACCTGCAGCTGCGTGGAGTCTCAATATTGTTCTCACAAGGGTTATGGGTCCACCCTTCGAACCATTAAACAATTTCCCCCTCCAATTTCTGTCTTGGAAGGATTCTTACTTAATTGCCATCACTTCTCTAAGGCGTGTCAGTAAGCTCCAGGCACCAACTTTAGAAGAAAAATTTTTCCAACTACATAGGGATAGGGTAGTTCTGTGTACCAACCCAAAATTCCTTCCAAAGATAGTGTACCATTTCCACATTAGCCAATCGGTTTAACTACCTGTTTTCTTTCCTCAACCAGATTCTGTTGCAGAAAGAGCTCATCATACACTAGATGTCATACGAGCATTGAATGTATTCTATTGACGTCACTAAAGACTTTCACAAATCAACTTTTTGTTGAGTTTTCACCCCCTCATAAAGGCATTTCCAGATGGAGAGGTAAATGTAATAAAACATGCTATATCAAAGCCAAAAGAACTTTGTCTATACCCCCAGAGAACACTACTCTTAAAATAGGGGCATCCATGGCTTTCTTGGGGAACATCCCCATAGCTGACATTTGTAAAGCAGCTACCGCCTAGGACAGGCAGTGCTATGTACACTTTATCAAACAACTGCAATACCCACTGGTTAGCCACCGCCTTTGGTGGACTACTGTACAGTCTATGCATAGCATGTGTATTTAGAGTCACACATGCCTCAAAGAGATTGTTACTTACCCTATAAGCATCTGTTCTTGGCATGTAGTGCTCTAGATTCACATGCCTCCTCCCCGGACACCTTTGGTCATTGCAGTTCTTATCTATACTTTCATATGCATGGACATCCCTTTACTAATACTTATACTCCATTCTCACCCTCTTTCGGTAAAACTAACAATGGAGATGATGCCCATTCGCACTATTACCAAGAGAAGGAGTCACCTTACCTTGTGACTCAAAAGGCTTCTTCAAATAAAAACAACTTGCAACACTAGAAGGAGTATGCAAAGCTTGTGAATCTACAGCACTACATGCTAAGAACAGATGCTTACAGGGTAAGTAACATAATCCTTTTGTCTGATGGTTGCTCCAGCTTGAACCTTAGAAGGGTTACTCCACTATTGTATTTTCCTTTCTCCTAATTCCATTAATTAAATATGGCACACGCAGTTATTGTTCCTGTTATGTGTAGACATGCTGTTAAAGCACCATTGCTGCGACAAGGACTCTCTGCTGGAGGGGGAGATGTTACCTTCATGGTTGAGGCCCATGAAGCATACAAAAAAAAGGTGTTCTTCTCTTGCTTTCACTTTACTGCAGTCGATGGCACTTCACAGACATTTTATACATACACTTGAGCGGGCATACCAGGCCAGTACAATGTTTATGAAGATTTAGACCATTGACGTATAAGAAACACCAGAATAGGTTCCAAGGCTCCCTCCTACATCCACTACAGAATGTAAGATGGATCTCCTCAGCAATGAGGGAGCGACCTGGCCAGTCCTAGCCAGCTACACACCATACTCAAACTTAGCAGCATCAAATGTTGCAGACCTGCATACTCTTTACACAGGTCTAGTTAGACTGTAAATTAGTTTAACAAGTTTGTTATGCTTACAATAACTGCTACCCCTGCGAGAGCTATTTTATGCTGAGCTCCCTCAGTTAGCTGTGCCTGCAACCTCCTAGTTCAGTAACCTCTAATGCAATTATGGGTAAAGTTCCCACCAGACAGAAGAAAATTCCATTCTGGATTGCACAAAAAACAAACCAGCAGATGTCATGGGTCTTTCCTTCCTTTTATTTTTCAACCTTTTACACACAAGCACTTTTTATTGAGCATATTGTTATGGTTCTCTGAATGACCAATGTATGAAAATAGTGAATGTATAGCATTATTATAAAATGAAATTTAAGTTTTGGAATAATATTGCGTTCTGATTGTTTGACTCAATTGTTCCCTACCTTTTATTCATATATCTTTTTTAAAGTGGGATTCAGGATAGTTGAATTGAATTGTACTATCTTTTCTGTCCATCAGAACCGTTGTTTTCTATATTGCACTGTACCCAAGTGCTTCACATTTTTTTGGTTACCCCAGTACTTTGTAATAGCCATTTATACCATAACGCATGGTACACCATCTATTGCTGTTTTGCCTGAAGTGCTAAACAAATTCAAAATTAATACAAAGATGCCCCTGGCTTGGATTCGGGGATGAAATTAATAAGCAATTATAGCACAGTTTTGTCAATTATTTTAAGTAATATTAAAGGGGAGGCAGCAGTACCAGCAGTACACCAATGTATCATGCAGATTTTATTGTGGATCAAGGGCATGAATTTCCAAAAACTATTGCTGAAACATTTTCATTTATAGGTCGAAATAATTTGGGAGCCAGACCTAATAAGCCGCAGCTTAAAGGCAATTCCAAAAATTCCAAGCAAGCACCTGAGTATTCTAAAGAAACGCTGGGACAAACAGAACAAGCATTGAAAATGCAATAGGTCTTGCCTTTGATTAAGCTAAAGCCATTTGCTTTGCTAATGGTATTATAACGCAAAGCAAATGGCTTTAACTAAATGAAAGGCGAGACCTATTGCATTTTTGATGCTTGTTTGTAATGATCCAATAATATCTCCTGGTGAGACATTGTCTATAAACCAGTTTCCCATGGACACAAATTATATGAAATTGTGTAATGCAAATTACAACAAAAAATGCAGATTTTGCCGACACTATTGCATTTCATCCAGACCTATGTGTTAAGTTCACCCTCAATTAAGCGTGGCCAATGTACTATGCTTGGCTTAAAACATTCATGCTAAAAATCTGTGCTTGGCATAGTGTGCTGTCCGCCTTGTATTTTTCTGTTTCTGTCATTGCACCCAGATATATGATACAATAAGTAACATCATGCCTACAACAAGTCCAGACTATTGGCTTTGTCAATGGTTGTTAGTTGCATAAGATAAATAAGCAGCAACTATGGCTTGTATATAATATTGAAAAAGCTTCCACTTAAAGCCCTGGTGACACCACGACAATATTGCTGTTCCTGAGTTTCAAAAAGAGAAGGGAAATCCAGCGAGAAAATTACTCTCTATAAAGGAATTCCCTTCTCCTACAACGCTCACCTGGCATGATATCATGCCATAATGTCTCCACTAGTAAGAAGTGAGCAGTGTGGCAGCGCACAGCCATGTATGTGCCTGCTGTCACTGCAGTCCAAAAAACACGGACCGCCTGTGCCAGATAAAAAACAGAGCCCGATAGAGACCCGTTTCAAGGCCTCCTTAAAAAAACAGCTGGTGCTCAGATCCAATGAGACCCGTCCCACTTAAAGCCCTGACCCTTATCATGCAATCAACACAGATAAACTGTGCCATCAAACTTCACCAAGAAAAACACACGCCGGAGCAACAGCCACTGCTGGAAAGTTTCCAGACCCGGCCCTGCGCTTGGGGGAATTCAAAAGGTGGAGAATCTATATGGTGGGCTATACAAGTATATTAATGAATCAAAGCGTCAGTTCGGTTTGCGGATGACTTGCCAGGGCAGCCACTGTATTTCACCATCTGCCAGTCACCAAAAGGCACCGGAAGACTTTAAATACACGACAATATGCGCGCGTACGTTGCAAAGAACACTAGTTCCTGTCTAGCAGCTTTACGAATAGGGGCGAGGTTACTGGAGATTGCTCTGAAAGGTGCAGCGTGCTATTGTGTTTATTGTGTTTTGAGAGAATTAAAGGCACAGTACACAGATATCTGTCGACTTCTTGACACATGATTTCTGCATTTAAAGGGAGAGCGTCTGTACTTCCCTTGGAGTAGTTCTACATGTAATCACCTGAATCAGCAACAGTCTACCTATTTTACTAACCTGCAGGGCTGCTAAACATTTTTGGGGAAATATCTGCACACCTCAGTGGGACTTTATTGCATTAACTGGAGAAGTGTTGCTTTTAATGTAAGGACACTAAAACCTCTCAGTAGGACTGCACTATTTCTAATGCAAAAACATTGCTACTTGTCAGCTGGGGTGCGCTACATTTAACGTACAGCCCTGGCGCTTGTCAGCTCAGCAGGCTGTTATCCACGGGGCAGCACACATACTCTTCAGAAGGGCTGTGCTGCTTTTCGCGGATTACTCACACTCTTAACCAGGGCTGCACTCATTTCCATGGAATTCTACTCTTATTGTTCATGACTACACTGCCTTTAGTACAGTGGAACTAACACGCAGCACAGGACACATATGGAAATAGAACTGCACAGCATTCTTCACCAGGACTGCAATAGGTTTCACATGTAAGCTACTCTTCAGTAGCAGTGTTGGTCTTTAAACTGGACAAGATTTGTTCCTAGTGGCTGTCATGTCAACTGTAGAAACGGCATCACATTGCTTGTTTAAACATCTGATGACATATTGTGTGATCTTGGACAAAGCACTCCATTAGCAACAACTTTTAGCATGATTACAATACTTTCAGCATACCTGCTGAATAGTGAAGCTATTTACGTGCAGTGTGCAGGTCAAAGGTTAGACTCCCTCTGGGTGTACACAACTCAGCATGACCTTACTCCACCCTATTGTAAATAAGTGTAACCTTCCCGACCTCGCAGCTAAGAGATACAAGGTTGTTACCAGTAGCAATATAAGTGTGTATCGGGCCCTGGTGGAAGCAAAAAAAAAAGTCCGTCTTTGAATGCAGTTGGTTTAGTAAAATACAACAATTATCAGGGTTTAATTGGCCCTCCAAAACTCCGTGCCCTGGCGCAACTGCACCTGCTACACCACTGTCTGTTACATACATTTTACCGTATCCGCCGACTCACTACTACCACGCCTGTACGCTACTGCATTGCATTTAGAGGTATGATGTCAGATTTTCTCTCTCTTTTAACATTAAAAGAAGCTGTTTTTTCACTCCTCAGGACCTACGAATCCTTTAAAAGATGGAGAACAGAAGCTTACAGCCGGCCTGAGATGTCTTCAAAGAGATTGTTTCAGCAAGTAACACACATGAAAAAGAAACCTGTGCCAGTACCTTCAAGCAGCCTGTACCAGCACATCGGTGGTAGTGCACTCCCACACACTCAGAGGGCCAGTAAAAGAAGTTCTCCATAAAGCACTCTGACATGCGCACGCCCCGTGCACATCTCTATACAGGGCAGGCAGAAGATGTGTACATGGGGACAGGCTTTACTGGCGGTGAAAAAAAAAAAAAAGAGTATCACGCCGCCGGTAAGGGGGCCAATACTCGCCTGCACATCTTCTGTCTCGTTTGTCTCCCCGCGTACACACTGGAATTGTATCGATTCCAATAGGCCTCTGCATGGCAGAGCAGTGCATGCGCTGCTTTTGCCAGGCCGAGACCTAAAAATAAGGATAAAACAAAGACATGGGGTGGATCTCCACAACTGGAGCCCACTGACAAATGTTATATTTTAAGTAACTATGATACACTTAAGCAGCCGAATAAGTATCATATACTGATACACATCCTTCTCTTCCCGTTCCTTTCAGGATTCTCCCAACAAACGAGAGAGGGGGGACGACCAGAGCACATGCCCAAAGAATATGTGAAACCGAGAAAGGACTATCAATGGTCATTGGACATCGTCATAAAGAAGGAAGAAAAACTTCCACAAAACATAACCCAATTCAAAAAGAAGAAAGTGGCAGGTATTTCCACCAAATATGCCACAATTATTGAGAACACTCCTTCAGAATAAGACGTCGGCATTGACAGTGCTAGACAGAGCAGCAGAGGTCATAATAGATCATCAGAATCTTAAAGAATTTCTGATTTCAAGAGCAATTCATGAATTTATTCAAGTTGAAACACCAGATCAGTTGGTTTGTCCTCCCGACAGACATGATTTGGATATTTAAATTGAGGGCGATATACCACGTACTAATAAAGTAATATTTTGGGGAAATTTAGCAACCATCTATGACATTCTCCTGGCTGAAAATCTCAGTTTTCTGTTTCTGTGCACTCCGAACTGACTTCTTTAAACAGGAAATTATACCAGTTCTTTTTTGCTACTGCATCCGTTGTACTGTGTCCAACAGTGCCTTTGATAATTTTAAGTTGTGTGGGTCCAGTGCACCGAACCCTAGGAAGAGTGCAGATCAATTAGAAGCAGATTTTTCTATATGTATTCCTTCTAATTGAACAGAATCTTCATGCACTTCTCTGAGTAAATCATCAGTTTAATTTTTTTAAGTTATCCATTATTTCATGGTGAGAGTTCATTTCTTATGACATATACGAGCTGCTTAGACAAACCATTTCACATAACCCAATGCATTTCGGGTCCTAACTGAGACCCTTCCTCAGAGGTCTGTAAAAGAAAGATACATGAAACTATATCAGCCATAATTCATTTTTAGCGAGGATGTACATTCATATATGCGAATTATTAAAAATGCAATGTAAAAGTTGTCAAACAATACTCCGAAGCACTGTAAACAATATATGCAAGTATACAGACTATTCACACAAGTCATATTGAACGGCTATAAGCCTAACACGAAATATGAGTTACTACGAAAGACTCAAAGGAGCATTCCTGTATGATGTCATGAAAACGCTACGCTAAATGCAGATTACCATTGTTTGGACGGTCTTGAGGCAAGATGGCGGCCGTGGCGTGGGCTGTGTAAGCAGCTCGAACCACTCCCTCCTGACTCTCCGAGAAGGGGCTGATTATTACACCCTCACTTGTTTTTTTTCGGCTGATGGAGAAAGATTGTTCCGAAGGAAAACGCGTTTAGTATATCTGCAGCGTTGATCAGGAAGACGCTGTGGCAACAAAGTAGCGAGGTGCAATAATTCTCGCCTAAACGCTGAGAAACTGACCGGTGCTGATTTGAGCCATGATGGATTGTTAGAGTACGGCTTCATCTCGATTGAACACACCTGGCAAACTTTGTATTCTGTGACTCTGAGACTCTGATACTGCGGGCTGCCGTCGGGAGGCGGTAACTGGTAGAGTAGAACTTTTCCCGAGTGTGGCTGATGCTGGGCGGCTTGTTTCATGGTCGTCGCCGAGTTTTACTTTGGCGTTTCCCAGCGTTGTTGCTGGGTTTTCATCTTCGTGTTGCCTCCTGCAGTGGAGGCGCCGTGGTGCGCAAGAAGAAAATGCCCCCTAAAACGCAAACAAAGGTTTCTACACGAAGCGGTAAAGCCATGAGTCAACCTGCTGTGGCGGGGGCGATGGAGAACGCCGGTGGAGATGAAAGCAGTGCAGCCAGTGGAGGTGAGAGCACTCAAACCACTTCTTTTAGCAATGCTCAGAAAGGCGCTGTCTCGTCTAGTAAAAATGCTGCAACCTCGCGCTTACCACAGGAAGGCTCACAAAATTTGATAGCAATGTTTGAGCGCCAGAACTTGAAGAACATAGGAACTCAAGCCGTAATAGCGAATACATCAACCACATTAACCACATCAGGGACTCCAGTTTCGGATAGTAGTATGCTGGATGGTAATGGTATTTTGGTGGCTGCTACCAGCGAACCAGCTCTGTCTACTTTAACAGACTCCCCCAAAAGCATAACCCCCTCAGGCTAGGACTGACCAGGATATTGATATGTCATTAGGAACAATGGAAATACAGACTGTCCTGAATCTCAGCTTGAGGTGTGAGGAGAACTGCATTATGGGGGATGGAGTCTGTCATGGAACTACTGACAGTACTAAACAGATTTCGCTTGGCAGTAAGAAAGACTTGTTAAATGTCATGATAAAAGACACAGCGATCGACCTGCCCGCTTCTGCCGAAGGTAGGAGAGGCTTAAAGCCTATATACGAGACTGGCAACATTTTTTACTCCATGTCGGACCCATCCTCTGACGAGAGCGCAAATGGTAGCCGAGATTGGGTGGAGGATAGCGACGACAGTACTTCAACGGAGAATTTAAGAGTAAACCTAGCCTCACCAAACCCAAGTATTGCAACGGTTAAGAAACGCAAGAAAAGAGCGCTACAGTTACAGGCTAATAGAACAGAAGAAGTAACAGAATTGGAAAAGGATGGGGGTATGTCTGGTACGGATATAGAGAGTTTGGACAAAGAAAAATCTTCCCCCCAGGAGATCACTTTGGCCACTATTTATGTCTATATGATGAGCCATAGAGCAGAGAGTAAAGCAGAGAATTTACGTACTCAAGCTACCTGCTGTAAAGTTAAAAATACTCTTCAACCAGTGATAAAAACATGTGCAGAAACAGCAGATAGAGTTACGGAAACGGAGGCCAGAATCTCAGCATTGGAGGACGAGGCTGTTGCTCAGAAGACAGAGTTGGAGTTAGTTAAAGCCCATCGAGATGATCTTAGTTATAAACTATCGGAGATGGAAAATCACACCCGAAGAAATAACTTAGGCTTTTTAGGAGTACCCGAAAATAAGGAGGGTTCTGATATACGGAGGTTTGTAGCCGAATTATTGCAAGAAGCTTTTCCTGAACTGGCAACATGGGATTGGTCAAGGGAAATACAAAGGGCGCATCGTTTCCCTTTTAAAAAGAAACTGCTACGTGAAAGAGAAGAAGACCTTCCCAGGGCAATTCTAGTGTGCTTTAACAATTTCTTAGCTCGGGAAGATATCTTCTTGAGAGCACAACCTGACAAGAAAGCATTTGCCAAAGACTGTAATTTTTTTGTTAGACCAAACTTTGGTCAGGCCACTGTCTCTAAAAGATGGCATCTGCGCCAATTGATACGTGAATTTCAACAAAAAGGGGCAGTGGTGTATTTGCAGAACCCGGCTAAACTCAAAGTCATGTTTAAGGGCAAACAACATTTTTCATGTCTGAAGTTAAGGCCAGAGAATATCTTGAGGGTATAAAATAGAGAAAGGGCTGGGGAAAAATGTTGTTCTAGTGTATAGCGTACTGACTGGTCTGTTTGTTTTATCTTTATATTTCTCATTTTGGGGAGATCCGGAGGAGGGAGGACCCGGCAATCCATACCTTACAGGGACTGATGGTCCCTGGGCCTCATGTGTTAGGCAGGGAGACAGGGAGGGGAGGGAAGTTGCAAAGGGTGGGAGTGGGGGGGGGAGAGGTTGGGTTTGGTGGGTAGGTGGTGGGTGGGTGAAAAGTCAGGAGCAGAACAAAAGCATGTCGCTCCAAACAAGGGACGGTGGAAAATTGTATGCTTTGAGAGTGTCGTAATCCTAGAGGTGAAGGTAGTAGTATATGAATTGACTAAGTTGCTCTTCGATGATAATGGATAGGAAAATTAAAATCTGTACGTTGAACATATGTGGCCTTAATGATTTAAAAAAACGGCAGGTATTGGTTAAAATTGTGCAAATATTACACATCGATATACTATGCTTACAAGAGACTCATGTTGCTTGGGCTAATAGGTGATATTTGAAGAATTTAGGTCTGGATTTGGCAGTATGTTCTAAACAAACAGGGGATAAAAGAGGGGTAGCTATTCTGATAAAACGGGGAGTAGGCAGCTGTATTAAGGCAGCAGCAGACAGATGGGGCCGTTGGGCTATTGGAGAGTTTAGGATTGGGCAACAGGTATTCACTCTCTGTAATATTTACGGTCCTAATTTGGATGATGCCGAATTATTCGACTTTATTAATCTTGAAATAGCCCAATGGCCACAACCTCTGATAATGTACGGTGAATTTAATATAAATATTGCTGCTGGTTTTAATGTTTGATCAACCCGTGTTTATACGGGTAGAAATAAGCTAATGTATTCTGCATTACGGGGTTTAATGATAGAACATGGGTTGTATGATGTTTGGAATGTATTACATCCTGAGAATCCTGGTTTTACCTTTTTTTCTGCCCCACATTCCAAATTTGTTCGTTTAGATTACTTTTTTATTGCGTCAGCCCTGTTATCTAAAGTCAATATTTCGATTCAGCCCAAACTGGTATCAGATCATAATCCGGTGGTTTTAGCGCTGGCTCTGGATTCAGGGTTTCAACTAGGCCCACGACCTTGGACTTTCGATAGGCAGTTACTTGCTGATAAGGAGTATTTTCAATTTATGAGTATGATTATTAAGGACTTTTTTGTTATAAATAAGGGGACAGCTTCACAGGAGACTGTCTGGGACACGTTCAAATCAATTGTTAGAGGAGAAACTCTCAGTTTCTCCAAATTTAAACATAGGTATGCTTTGAGGAAACATCAACAAGATACGACTTGGCCTGGAGCCTGCTCTAGTTCAAAAGGCCCAACAGGATCTTACTATTGCAAGATCGCTTGCATATACTAACATTGCTGAAAAATTTACAAAACACAAAGAGGCATTTGAATTTGGTGAAAACACCGGTGGATTACTGGCAAAGAGGCTAAGGGAGAGAGCAGTTTATAACGATATCTCAAAAATTATGGATATACAAGGGAATTTGCAGGATACTAAGTCGGGGGTTCTTGAGGTGTTCCAAGGATTTTACCAAACATTATATAGTAATCGGGGTGTGGTACGGGGCTTGGAATAGGTGTTGGGGAAGAAAAGAAGTATTTTAGCGACTCGACCTCTGAGATATTGTTGGACCCCTGTAAATTAACATTATCCATCCCTTTGGACTCTTCTGAGGTGGAATTAGCACTTTTAGGTCTGGCACAAGGTATGGCCATGGGCCCTGATAGTATCCCGCTAGAATTTTATTGTACGTTTTGGAACATATTAAAGATTGAACTGGTGGAAGTATGTCAACAGGCTTTCTTAGGTAAGGCACCAGATTCATGGTCAAAAGCAACGATCGTAGTTTTTAAAAAGAAAGGGAAAGAAGAAACTGAATTGGGTTCATACAGGCCAATCTCGCTACTAAATACACACAGCAAGATATATTCTAAAATCTTGGCGAATAGGATGTGTGATCTGATTCCTGGGTTAGTCTCAGTAAGGCAGCATGGGTTTATTCAGCGCAGAGACACCACTGACCATATTAAAAGGATTGTCTCTACATTGGACTGGTCACAGAGTATGAAATCTCCTGTTGGCGTGGCCCTGTTGGATGCCGAAAAAGCATTCAACAGGGTCTCGTGGCGGTTGCTGTGGGCGGTCTTGGTCTGGAAGGGATTTCTGACAGAATTTATTACAGCTATACAGACTCTGTATTCTCATCCATCAGCTGTAATTTGTGTAAGTGGGGAAGTTTCTAGTGAAGTGGCGATTGCAAAGGGGACGAGACAAGGTTGTCCCTGCTCCCCCTTGCCATTTGCTCTATATATTGACCCTTTCATAGTTACCCTAGAGAGAGATAGAATAATAAAACCCGTGCGAATAAACACTGTATCTTTTTAAGTATTTGCGTACGCAGATGATATTGCTGTGATAACATCAAATATTGAAGAGGCTTTACCTCGGATAATTGAGGATGCAGGAGTTTTTGGGAAGTTTTCTGGGTACAAATTAAATGTCACTAAAACTCAAATGCGTCATTCACAAACTGGCAGCCCTGAAAATGCGATCTTCGAGACTGAGGCAACTTATCTCGGTATCAAGATCAAACCGAAGGTAGAGGATATTATTGCTATAAATTTTGATCCTTTCATTATCTCATCTAATAAAACATTAGAAAGGATTAATAATCTACATCTTTCATTGTTTGGTCGCAGCAACGTCCTAAAAATGCAGATTTTCCCTAAATTTCTGTATGTATTTCGTTCCATTCCATTTTTAATTCCTGCCATCTTTTTTGCTCGAACCGAGAGAATGTGCTCAAGGTTTCTTTGGGGTTATCACCGAGCCAGACGAGCTTTGAAACGGTGCTTGTTACCTAGAGAGAGAGGAGGCTGGGCGATACCTGATTTCCATAACATTGGATTGCCATACTGCAACATATGGGGGTGTTAATTTTGCCGGAAGTTCCAACGCCAGATTTTGCCGCCCCCTCAATCTATGAGATGCTTTTGGGAACAGAAGCAAAGCAGTGCTTGAATCGTATAATCGAGCCAAGTTATTTAAAAAAAAACTAAATTTAAGTCAGTTACTGCAGCGTACACAATATGGAGAAAAACAAAAAAGAAATTAGGTATAGGTTCGGATTTGATTGTCTATACCCCTCTTCTAAACTCTTTTTTGTTACCTGAGATTTTTAGTGATTATATAATGGTAAAATGGCATGATCTGGGCATTTGTCACCTTGGGGATTTATTTCAGGGGACTCATTTTGCCTCATTTGAATTTTTGCAAAAGACTTCTAAATTAGATCGAAGGGATTTTTTTAAATACCTTCCGGTCCGCAGCTTTTGTGAACAGAAATTAAATAAGAATGTGATTATAGTAAATAAAATTAAGATTGTGGAAGCACTTGGAACAAGGGCCAAAATGGGCCTCCTTTATCAACTATTCATGGCTAAAATGGAGGATGATTTAGTAGTATGCGAGAGAAAATGGATGAATAAAGGCTTGGAAGTGGTTAATCTCACAAGAAGTATCGACCTTGCAAATAATGTTCTTTTTAATGGTCCTTAAAGTCGCAGCACTTTATGTCAATTTTTGGATTATTCTACACACCGGGGAAATTGGCCAAGTGGAATACAGGAAGGGGAACCAGCTGTAACCGGTGTGGTTTATATGCGGCTGATGCCATTCACATGTTTTTCACCTATGTTTAGCTTTCTAAATTTATTAAAGATGTAGAGGTCTTTATCACGGTTAATTTGGGTATACCAATACAAATTTCGCCAACATTGGTGATATTCGGTTGTCAACAAAATATGTTGAATGATCGGTCGCCCGCTGAGCAGGGATTTGTCTTCATTTGTATCGCCATCTTTCGCATATGTATCACCTCTCAATGGTTGGACGAGACATCACCAACCTTTATTAATTGGCAAACTAGTATGCTTGCCACATATCATCTCGAGATGGCACTTTATAGAATAAGGGTATCAGAAGGAAAGAACAGGGGAGCAAATTGTGGCATTCTATTGCAATGTAGATAGGCTCGTAATTTGAAGAAACTTTGGAAATAAATTAAGGTACTTTATGATTTTTCCACTTATAGCCATAAAAAGCTATGTTGTAATGTAATAGCGATGATCGTTTGTAAAATGCATTTAATTTGTTTAATTGTTTTGTAATAATTATACCTATAAGATTATTGTTTTCAAGTGTGAGCTATCATGTATCTGTTTGCTGACATAAATTTCAATAAAAAAAAGTTACAAAAATGCAGATTACCTCGCTCGGTTGGTGTCAGCTAACAGCCTAACGCAGATTCATTTGGACACATTTAAGTTGACCGCTAGAGCTCCGAATGAAAGAAAGCCCTAGTGTTTACTTACATGTTTGGGCTAAATGATGGCGTGTATCTCGTCTAAACGTGTCGGCTCTTACTTCTTGTTTCTGATACACGGAAGTATACCAATCACGCAATCGCAAAGCAGTTTGAAACATTCCCTACGATCGTGATCAGAGTAAACTACTGCAACACGGCTTCACGTCACGTGTATAAATTAGCCAATTACAGTGCATGGGTTGGAGGCACATCTTCATGACAGATCTGGAAAGATTTAACGTAACATGATCTATTAATGTAGCGTCAGCGGGATAAATGCGTTAGTTGTAACCTGGTCTATTAGTTTTTCATCGCCAGGGGAATGCATTCGTTTTTTTCATGTTGACAAAGCAGTAATTACGAGCAAATAAATACATTATATGATTATCTGAATAAGTGAATAGATAAAAACAAAAATGTGTAATAATCAAAAAATACTTGCAGCGCCTTGGTGCCAAATCATAGCTTTGCTATTGCGCGATTCGTATACTTGTGTGTATACAAAACAAGAAGTAAGAGCCGGCACGTTTAGACGAGATACACGCCATCATTTAGCCCAAACATGGAAGTAAACATAGGATGAAGATTGCATTTCAACATTAAAGGGGAACATTTGAATTGGTGCAATCCAGCGATGTACAGATTTCTCCCCGATAATTATTCCAGGGGCCCCAGATACACACCCACTTTTGGGGGCAGCCCCTAGTGACATATACCATCTTCTCTCTGAACATACACCCATTGAGATCCCTCTCCGAGGTCTCTAATGTAGGTGGTTTAGCCACTCCCCACAATTGCATGATGTTTTGTTTGGCAACCATGATTCCCAGGGTGGCCCATTGCGTTTGGTGAGTGTTAAGATCTGTGTGTTCCCAAATGTTGAGGAGTCAATGCCTCGCATCCGGTAAAAGACAGGTATGTAGTACGGTGAAGAGTAACTTGTGGATCTTATGCCAAAAAGGGCTAATGAACTTGCAGTCCATGTGTGAAAAAAGGTCCCTAGCAGACCGCACCCTCTCCTGCATTCCCCTCTGTCAGTGACCCCATATGGATCAAGCGTAGCCCAGTGATGTACATGCGGTGGAGGATTTCTAGCTGTACCAATCTGAGGCGCGCGGGAATGGCGACCAATGTAGGGGAGGATACCACCTCCTGCCAGTCTTTATCATCGCTTTCAAACACATTTCCCGACCACTTCTCCCTCAATGCCGGAAGGGGGTCAGGCATATTATTTATACATTTTTTATATATTAGGGAAATCATCTTTTCAGGGAGGTGGCCATCTAGGACTCTGTCCTCCAAGGGTGAGGCTACAGGAGGGGCCGTGCCAACAGGTAAAAGTGAATGAAGGATTTTGCCAAGCAACAATATTCTGCTGCATGTGCACCAGTAAGCAGTGTCATGAAAAATTGAGAATTCCATTGAGGTTCCGTGACAATCATAATGGTGTTTTCGACTCGTTCGAATATGGACGAGTTTGGTATCTATGAACCGCAAATGACGAGTTTAGTGGGTGTACGTGTTTTTGCTACGCTGCCCTGAACCGTTCGTCTTATTCGTGGGTTTCTCCATCTGAACCCACGGGTTCCATTTTAGGTACGGCATCCATTTTGTCTCTTGCCCTCAAGTAGCCAGCGAACGGACACTGTCCGCTTCGTGACCCTGGGATTCCCAAGCTCTTGCGGAAGACACGTGTTCCTTTGAGGGTGTCTTTATGACGAGGGGGATGACACTGCAAAGGCAGATGGCTCCGCTCGAGGCTCATCTTGCCGTGCCGGTCTATTGTTTCAGCCGTGCATGCATTAGGCACGAATCCTTTGATCCTGCAATCGTGCTTCCGATATTGCCCCCTACACTCTTTTTCAATCTGTTGTCTATCTTTGTCTTCCTTGCATCTGTTCCTGTCTCTTTTCTTAACTCGTTTACAGCTAGAATGGAATGTACTTAATGATGGGATAACGTACTTTTACAGTTGGGAACCGGCGATGTTACTGTAATTATGTTCCGGGCTCCTGAATACATGAAAGCAACCCTTTTTGAAATTTACTGTGGGAACTGAGTTGTAACCCTTTGTTCGCCATGTTGTGCTATGACTAAAATATGTATAAAAGGAGCGATCCACTGTTGCAATTTGAAGCAGTCTCCCAGAACCTACACGTGGTGTACCTCTTGCGATTTCTGTATTCCCTGCAGTAAATAAACCTTGATCTTTGACGCCGAAGAAAGTGTCCCGTGTCTCTGTGATTTGTACGCCGGAACAGGTAACCCACGAAGGTTTCAGGTGTTGTCCCCTGGCACAGCTGGGCCTTAGAATAGCCCAGTCCTTCAGTTGGCGCCCCCGTGGGGCGACATCAGCGGTACCGGTCCAAAGCCTGACGATCGTGAGGAACTTCGTGTGAAATCTCCGAGGGAAGGTGCACCCCGCTTCATCGATCCTGTTGTCGAAATAAGTGGCCCGAAGACTTTTCTCGCAAAGATTCCCGCCTCCTGGCGGCTGCGACGGACTGATGCCCTGACTGTCTACCTGTTTTGGCGCCTGGCGTAGTCCTTTGTACGGCGAGAAGATAGACGGGCCTTCCTGGTGACGCCATTGCTCTTTCAGTTAAGTATTTGTGGGTCGCTCCCAGAGTCCTTGGTTGTTGTTGAAACTTGGTTGTTTGCATGGTTCCATTGCATTTGTGGTTCTTAGTTGTTGGTTCTTAGTTGTTGGGTTTTATTTGACGATTGCAATTGCCAAAAACCGAGGGTCTTGCATTTTTGCGAGGACATCGTAATTCGATAACCCTTGAAGTTTGTAAACTCGGTTAGTGTGCACGATGCCTGGCCGTAGTACTTTGTTTGGTGTTTTTTAAATGTTGCGGTGCGGATTCCCGATTGGAGGACTCATGTCCGATACCTCCAGTTGGAACTCCGATCTATGAGCTCTATAGTCGCCATGGAGTGGGTCCTATTGTATATAATGATTATTGGATCCGCTACACTAAAGACGATGGTGTCCTTAGTTGGCCACCTCATGGTAGTTTCGAAACTGCAATTTTGGATAATCTCGAAGCAAAATTGTTTAAGAAGAAATCTAGGCCGGCCATGTTTGATTCCTTTCGGTTATGGCGCAAGGAGGCCAAGCAGAAAGAAATCAAACAGATTAAGAAAAATAAGAGAGAATGTATCATTACGGTGATGAGATATGCAGAGCAGTTTCAGCGAGACAAAGAAGAGAAGGAAAAGGAAGTTTTTGCTAGATTGCAACATATGGCGGTGGATAAGTGTTATCCTGTTTTACCGTCGAGTTCTGATAAGAAGGAAGAAGAAGCGGTAGAGGACCCTTTGTTGTCCTATCTACTGAAATCACCACCTCCATACGCACAGGATACTACGGCTCCTGTGGTTCCTCCTGTTCCTCAACCTGTTGTTCCGGCAGCTGCTGGTCAGCCTGTCGCTGGTCCTGTTCTTCCGAATCCTCTTGTTCCTCAAGTTGTCCCTGCTCCCTAACCTGCCCCCCTTCCTACTGCTCCACTGCCTATACCTTCTCAGTCTGCTGTTCCTGCTACTTCTGCTCTCTTGGCTACTCCTACTGCTCCTATGTTTAGTCCCCATGTTGTTGCCCCTGCACTTTTCTCCTCTTCTCCTGCTGTCCGTAGTCGCATACCTAATGCTGTTGCCAATCTTTACTCTCCATTTGGACCGATCCTTGGGTCCGATGTTTCTGATGCCTCTCAGAGACGAAGTCAAATTCCTGGTGGTAGGGAGAGTGAGATGTTTGTGAAAATGACGCATAAATGGATTAGGCATCCTGCTAAATACACCCCACGCATAGTTTGACACGTTCTCTCAATTTAATGAGCCCACACAAAGATTTGTGTTTGAGGAAATGTGTAAATCCCTAAGAGAAGAGTGGGATAATGATGAGGTAGACAATGTACCGTCTGAAATGACTGAACTCCAGAATCAGTTTTCGAACGGTATGATTGTGGGCGGTAATGTTCGACGTGCTTTAGAGCGTCTCCTATCCTTTCGATCTACAGTACAACCTCGAGCATTGTTTAATGACGAAACTGAGGAGTGGATGGCACAACCTGGTCAGTATCCCATGCGAGAAGTTCCTCCTGTGTGGATGCCAGGTAATCCTGGTGCTAACCCTCCAATTTTACCACACTTCCAGAGAGTTTGGATACACCTCCCATGGAAGCGGTCGGAAGTTTTGCAGGTGAAGCAAACTTTGCCTGACCCCCGCAAAAATCCGGCTGGTTATTATAAGGAGTTATCCCAATTAGTGGATGCTACTGTTATGAACCTTGCCGATATCGACATGCTGTTCGGTAACGTAGTACCTCAACCAATTTGGGCAAAAATCCGTCAAGAGAATCACATAGCCGAGTTAGGAGGTGATTGGGCTGCTCTTGCGGCGGCTGACGGATGACAAGTTGGTGGGGCTAAGCCTGAACAGCTCATTACGGATCTACCACAGAGGATTATTACTCTTATGAAGACACTTATGCCAGCAATGAGAGTTAATTGGGATAAATTGTCTGCGTGCAAGCAAAAGAAGGACGAGAGTGTCTCCGATTTCTTTACGAGATTTGAGGAGGCATTCATTGATCACAGTGGTCAGGATATGAGCACTGAGGGAGGTCAGCGATTGTTCGTGGATAAATTTGTCTCGAATTTGTTGCCTGAACTCGGAAACAAATTGAAAAATTCCGAAAGTTCGTGGGCTGTTTCTACCTCTGCTCAAATATTAGCCACAGCTCAATATTACGAAAATAGGGAGAAGGAGGAAAATGATCGTGCGGATAAGAAAACAAAGGATCTTAAAACTAAAGTTCTGTTGCAGCAAGCGTATCCTCCGCGCTCGAATCAAAACGACGCACAGCAGCAAAATAGATCGCAATCACAGTCTTCTAGGTCGCAGTCACGTACTGACTCCTCTACACCGAGATCTATGCTTGGTTATAATCAATGCGCTTATTGTAGGGGTGAGGGCCATTTGAAGTTTAATTGTCCGGTTTTACGTGACCGAAATAATGGTGTTTCGGCTCGAGGAGGTCGTAGTGGTCCTCAACAGGCTTCACGTGGTAGAGGACGCGGTGTCACTCAAAATCAGAATGAGCGTTCTACCACTTCATCAGATTCGAATAATTGCTTTGATCAGCGCCGTTCATCGTCTGGTAGATCTGCACAGTATCATGTGGACGACTGTTACGTCGAGCATGATATCGATGTTGACGGTAATTACTAGGACAGCCACAGACAAAGAGAGGGAGTAGTATCAGTTCCGGTAGATCAGAGAGGGCCTTACGTCGCAGTTGCCACATTGGGCGTAGTTGAGCCTTTTCTGTTGGACACTGGTGCAGCGAAAAGTTCCATCATGCATTCGAAACTCCCTGGCGCACCTTTGTCTGGCTTAACGAATGTTTCCGTTGGATTCTCTGGCGCCCCCGTTAGCAATCCGGTTTCTAGCCCTTTGCCCCTTACAATTGGGCCTCGTGAGCTAGAAGCTCCTTTGATTTTGACTACTGGTTGTGGTGAGAATCTTTTGGGCCTGGATTTGTTGAAACGGTTATATGCGACTCTGTACTGTTCTCCTGCGGGAGTGGAGCTTACATTGGGTCAGAGAGTGATCTCTCCTATGTACTTGTCAACTAATAAGCTCCCACCGGAATTGAGTTCTCTTCCTGAGTCTTTGTGGGCAACAGGTCCCAATGATGTGGGCCTGCTGGACATATCACCTTATGTTGTCCAATTGAAATCGAATGTGCGATTACCACGTATTCCCCAGTATCGTATCTCTCTTGATGGTGAACGAGCGCTATTAGCGATCATCTATGACTTGATCAAGAAGGATGTCATTGAGGAAACTCGGGGAAATGTGTGTAATAGTCCTGTGTTACCTATTTTGAAAAGAACTGATCCATCCAAGCCTCCTGTGTACCGTTTTGTCATTGATTTAAGGGAGGTAAATAAAATTGTGATTCCACAATTTCCTGTGGTGCCTGACATTACGGCTTTACTGACTCGGATTCCAGCCTCTGCCTCTTGGTTCTCGGTGATCGATCTGAAGAATGCTTTCTTTAGCATTCCGATTGCTGAGGAAAGCAGAGATCTATTCGGCTTCTCATTAGGTGGTCGCAGCTCCTCCTCAGGGCTACTGTGAGAGTCCATCGATCTACAGCCAAGCCCTTAAGAGTCAACTTGATGCGTTTGTGTTACCGGCTGGTGCGGCCTTGATTCAGTACGTTGATGACTTGTTAGTGGCTGCTGACACTAAAGAGATTTGCAAAACTGCTACAGTGTCGCTGTTACAGCATCTCTGTGACTTACATCACAAGGAGTCACCTTCTAAGCTGCAATATTGTTGTCAAGAAGTAACCTATCTAGGTCACTTATTGTCAAAGGAGGGAAGAAGGTTGACCTCAGAGAGAATTGCAGCGATCGCTCGAATGACTGTGCCAACAACTCAGAGAGATGTGCGTGCCTTTCTAGGTATCACGTCATACTGCAGGCAATGGATTCCAAATTTTTCATTGCTAGCGAAGCCATTGGTAGCCCTCACGTGCAAGGATGTTCCGACTCCTTTGCCATGGACTGAAGAGTGTCAGAAAAGTTTTTCTGAATTGCGTGATGCGTTGTGTTCGGCTCCTGTGTTAGGTACTCCTGACTACAGCAAGCCGTTTACAATATACGTTCATGAGAGAGAGGGTTGTGCGTTGAGTGTCTTGACGCAACAATTTGGCGGTAAGCAGCGTCCATGTGCATATATTTTTCCTCGACCTTGGACCCAGTAGCTAGAGCATTGCCGAGTTGTCTAAGAGCGACAGCGCCAGCTGCGGTGTCCATCCGGCAATCTGCAGGATTGGTCATGGATAATATGCTTACGGTGATGGTTCCGCATGCAGTTGACACTCTTTTGAATCGTACAAAAACTCAACACTTGACGAGCGCAAGGTTGTCCGGTTATGAGTTGACGCTTTTGGTAAGTCATATACAAATCAAGCGCTGTAATGTACTGAACCCGGCGACATTGTTGCCGACTAATATGGAATCAGATTATGTACCACCACATGATTGCTATTTACGAACTGAGGAAAAAACGAAGGGTCGTGTTGACCTAAAAAACACTCCATTGGCAGATCCCGATGGTACCTTGTATGTTGATGGTTCATGTTTTAAGTTGCCGAATGGTGATGTGACGACTGCGTATGCTGTGGTGACGTTGAGTACGGTTGTGGAAACTGCGAGATTGAGTCAGAATTCGGCACAAGCGGCGGAGTTGATTGCGTTGACGAGAGCGTGTGTTTTGTCTAAGGGAAAGCGAGTGAATGTGTTTATAGATAGTCAATATGCATTTGGCGTTGCACATAGCTTTGGTCGTTTGTGGAGAGAAAGAGGATTTATGACATCGCATGGCACGAAGATCCAACACGGACAGCTCGTGAACGATCTTTTGGACGCACTTACATTGCCTAAACAGGTGGCAATCATTAAATGCAGAGCGCATTGAAAGGTTACGGATGATGTTGGTCGTGGTAACGCGTTTGCGGATGAGATTGCTAAAGAGACAGCTAAGAATCTTGCAACCCGAATGTACGTTACAAGTTCAGTGAGGTGGCCTGCGGAGACTGGTATGTGTGAGGACACTGTTGAGAGCGTGAAAGCGATTCAGAATGAGGCCACTGAAACTGAAAAGACTAAGTGGAAAGAAAGCACAGGAAAGTTAGATGCCCATGGGTGTTGGATTGATTTGTCGGAATGTCAGAGGTGGATGTTACCGGATGCATATGTGCTAGCCGTTGTGACTATGGCTCACGGCTTGTCACATGTTAGCGCGAAAGGTATATGTAAGTTGCTGTCCCCTGTTTTGAAGAATGATGGTATTGCTAAGTGTGCTGAGAGAATGGTTAAGAATTGTATGGTATGTATGATGTACAATCCTGGCAAGGGCACCCCCACTCCACCTGGCCATTTTGCTCCTCCTACATGTCCCTTTGAAGTCATCCAATTGGACTTCATCCATATGGAGAGATGCAATAACCTGAAGTACGTTTTAGTTGTGGTTTGCGCGTTCTCCAGATGGATCGAGGCCTACCCTCTCAAAAATAATACTGCCCTGTCCACAGCAAAAGTCCTACTGAAGGAATACTTTCCTCGGTATGGAATGCCACGGATTGTATGGTCAGATAACGGAAGTGAGTTTGTGGGGAGTGTGATGAAGAGTGTGTGTAAGGGCCTTGGAATTCGACAAAAATTCCATAGCGCCAATCATCCCCAGTCAGCGGGTTTAGTTGAAGGGTACAATGGTACTCTGAAACTTGCTAAGATTCAAGCTACGACTGGTCTGTCATGGCCTGATGCCTTGCCTCTGGCTCTCTTGTCGACCAGGGCGACTGTACACTCTCGAGTAGGGCTTAGCCCATATGAGATTGTGTTCGGCCGTCCTGCGAACATTTGGGGAGTCCCGAGGCCTAAGGCCTTTGATAGTCTTGAGTGTCCAATGTTAATTGATTATCTTCATGATCTGACTGCTAAACTGAGGTTAATTCATCAACAGGTCTTTGAAGCTCTACCGGCACAAACGGAGGGTCCTGGACATCGGCTCCAACCGGGTGACTGGGTTGTCACCCGCAACTTTGGCAGAAAGCGTAACTTGGAGCCGAGATTTGTGGGTCCCTTCCAAGTCCTGCTGGCTACAAGGACTGCAGTTCGTTTGGAAGGCAGAAAGAATTGGGTGCATGCCACCCACACCAAAAAAGTTCCGATCCCTTTGCCAGCAGATTCTTGGGTGAGGACTGGGATTGCCGCAACGGAAACAGAGACCCCAACACGTTTTGTGCCGTTTAGTGATGCTCAACCTGTAGGAGACACTTCATTGCAGCCAGATACATCTGTTGAACCATCAGCATTGGAGAATTCGAGGCTTGAACTGTCATCTGATCGATTGGACGCTGTTCCACAATCTGAACAATTATTTGAAGAACAGACTCGACCTGGGAGAAGTCGATATTTTCTTCGTTCTCGTGACAAAGACTAATAAATACATCCCTTTTTGTTTTTCCTTTTTGAATTCATATTACCCCCTTACTGTTGCCATGAACATTATGAACAATTGCATCCTCTATTAATTCTTGAGCTCTTTTTCACGTATGCTTTTTCCACAGCTAGGAGATTTGCATTACAATTGAATGCTTGATTAAAGAAAACCTTACATCCGGGTTGACCGTAGGGCCGTGCGGGTACTTCCTTCTGTTTAGCAGGTTCCTGACACTAGGTCGGTTACTTTTGTCGATTCCTGGGAACTCCTGGGAATTGATAATCGCTACTCAGAACGAAGTGCGTCAAGAACGTTACGGACGGTTTTTTAGAGGATGGATTTCTCTAAGTTGTCGGAAGTAGAGAGGATGTCATCTCAAAGATCAAAATTACATAAGGTTGTACGAACAAAATGCTTTCTGTTTCAGGTATTCCTGCTGTTTTTGACTGTTTCTATGCTATTGGTGGGTGGAGTGTATTTTGGAATACAGTCGTTATTGCCTTCCGCTTCACCTACTTCTTCTTCTTCTGAACTAAAATCTATTCCCACTGTTTCTCCACATTCCTTTCATCCTCTGCCCCAACATGAACAGGTTAGACGTGCGGAATTCATGAACAACTCCTTTGTCCAGCTTCTACATCAGCATCAGTTGGTGATGAATACTACTAACTGTTGGGTGTGTGGGTTAATGCCACATACCATGGATAGGGGTATTCCGTATTTGGTTCTTCCTTACAGCTCCCAGGGGTCAGCTCGAGCGTTCCAATCTATGTTCCGTAGTGCACTAGATTCCTACCCCCATCGAGAGCCACGCTCTGCAGATTCTGGTCCCGGCCCATACCACAAGCCTTTGGCAAGAGCGATTGTTGACTTAGATAGAGATATTTTTGATGCATCGCTTATTCCAGAGGAAGAGGTGCGAGCATAAAAGGATCTGAGTGAGGCTGAGTATAGTATATCAGTGGGTGATAGACAGCTTAAAAGCTTGTCTCCGATTTGGATCGTACCCCACCTTGGTAATTTCTGCTTGCAAGTCCTTGCCCGAAATCCGTGAGCCCAGCTTGGGAAGAGTGCTTGCACTGAAACGTATGTTTTACCGATGCTCTCTTCCCCTGTTTTCCTGACTGCCAAGGGTACATACTTTGTATGTTACGATCGCGCATATACATGGTTGCCCCGTGACTTCTCGGGCACCTGTTATATTGCGAATCTGTTGCCACCGACCTTCACAGTTGCCTCGAACTATCACAAGACTAGAGTTGTGAGAGGCGTTATTAGCAAAGAGGACACTGCCGGTCAAGAAGCAGGAGACTTCTTTAAGGGTTTCCTGCCGTTTTGGGGACCTATGGTCAATAGTAGGAACCTGAGACAGTTGACTCGTGTGGTCGAATCGACTGCTAATATAACTGCAAGTGCTCTTGGTAATCTGACAGCAGAGCTTCAGGCGGATAGGCTTATGACGTTGCAGAACCGTATGGTTTTAGACGTTCTTGCAGATAGAGGTGGTGTGTGCAAGGTGATCCATTCGAGTTGTTGTATTTTCATCCCTGATAATGCTCCAACTGTCTATCAAGCCATCTCGAAGTTGCATAAGATCTCCGAGTCCATACACGTGGACGTGGGTGATTGGACGCTACTAGGATGGTTATGGGGCCAAATGTCGAAGTGGGGTTGGAAGATTCTGATGATCATCGGGGTTGTTGTGACGTTTCTGTTCACGTGTTGTCTTTGCGTACAGTGTGGTCCTGCCTTATGTGGCCTCTGTGCTACGACGTGTATAAGACGGCCATCTGTTACCAAGGAAGCATTGATGGATAGAATAATGTTGCAGCAACATCTGAATGATCTGATGAATAACGAGATCGATTCTGATATCGACTAGTGCTTGCCTACATGAGGGCAAAAGAAGCGTCTGAGGTTCTGTGACAATCATAATGGTGTTTTTGACTCGTTCGAATATGGACGAGTTTGGTATCTATGAACCGCAAATGACGAGTTTAGTGGGTGTACGTGTTTTTGCTACGCTACCCTGAACCGTTTGTCTTATTCGTGGGTTTCTCCATCTGAACCCACGGGTTCCATTTTAGATACGGCATCCATTTTGTCTCTTGCCCTCAAGTAGCCAGCGAACGGACACTGTCCGCTTCGTGACCCTGGGATTCCCAAGCTCTTGCGGAAGACACGTGTTCCTTTGAGGGTGTCTTTATGTCGAGGGGGATGACACTGCAAAGGCAGATGGCTCCGATCGAGGCTCATCTTGCCGTGCCGGTCTATTGTTTCAGCCGTGCATGCATTAGGCACGAATCCTTTGATCCTGCAATCGTGCTTCCGATATTGCCCCCTACACTCTTTTTCAATCTGTTGTCTATCTTTGTCTTCCTTGCATCTGTTCCTGTCTCTTTTCTTAACTCGTTTACAGCTAGAATGGAATGTACTTAATGATGGGATAACGTACTTTTACAGTTGGGAACCGGCGATGTTACTGTAATTATGTTCTGGGCTCCTGAATACATGAAAGCAACCCTTTTGAAATTTACTGTGGGAACTGAGTTGTAACCCTTTGTTCGCCATGTTGTGCTATGACTAAAATATGTATAAAAGGAGCGATCCACTGTTGCAATTTGAAGCAGTCTCCCAGAACCTACACGTGGTGTACTTCTTGCGATTTCTGTATTCCCTGCAGTAAATAAACCTTGATCTTTGAGGCCGAAGGAAGTGTCCCGTGTCTCTGTGATTTGTACGCCAGAACAGGTAACCCACGAAGGTTTCAGGTGTTGTCCCCTGGCACCGCTGGGCCTTAGAATAGCCCAGTCCTTCACCATAAGCAGAAAAAAAGTTTACATAATCTTTTGAGGCTTGTACCGCTCAGCCGTCCAGTCTTTCAATGAAGACTTACATTATTGGATTCAGTGATTCTAAAAGAAACCCTCCCCAGCATAAACTGCTTTGAGGAAAAGCGGCATATCAAAAGACTGCTTACCAGAGGCTCATGTAACTCATACATTGAGTCATCAGTGTGTTAGAATACACATAGGGAATTCACTGGCTGATGAAGCTGCCAAATCAGTGGTTCAAGTTGCTGTTGTTGCTGCAATTACTCGTTCACATATGAAGGTGGATAAGGACATCATGGTTGCTTCCATGCTTCATGCAATGGCACTACATTACCTATAAAATACCCAGCAAAATACTCCTACCTACTGAGTGTCCAAAGCATACCTTTTACTCGCAATCCCAGAGTGGGTGATTGAGCGATATCCAACCAGGACCGCAGGCTAGAATTAATCATAGCTGCTCATGAGGATTAGCGCCTACCCATGCAGGTGTGGCGGCTTCAGTTTCTTTACTACAGAAACACCATTGGTGGCATAGTCTGTACAAGCAGGTTAAACAATATGTCCTTAGCTGTAACATTTGCCAGCAAATTTAAATTTCCACATCAAGTTGCCCACCGTAGACACCCATCTTAGTCTCAAAATCCTTGACATGTCTATTTGGATCACTGCAGACCTCTAAATTCAGATGGTGTGCTCAAATGTATTCTATTGGCCGTAGATTCATGTTCTAGAATCCTATAGGTAGTGCCACAGTGATCGGCTGATGCTCGAACTGTTGTTTAAGATTTTAAAGTCTTTATCAGGACATATGCAGAAGCAGCATTCCACTCTGACTAGGGTCCAGCGTTTGCCTATAAGGCTTTCTAGGATACCATGCGAAACCTGGGTGTTGCTGTGCATTATTCCTTCCCCTATCATCCTGAGGGAAATTAGATAGAGGAAAACAAAAACTGACTTTAAGCAGTGCATAACAGCTAGAGTATTTAGTTTTGGTGATCGTTGGATCGATCACTTGTATAGAGTCCAGAGAGCTTTAAATAATTTGCTTAATGATCCTTGGGTGGCTTGACTCCCTACAAAGTCCAGTTTGGGTGCAGATGTATGTTCCCGATCTCGACAACCCTGGCACAATGGCAGCAGATATGCCTCTTGACATCATCAATGAATGACTTCAGAGTAGAGAGCTCAAATTAAATTTTCAAAAGGTCTACCACTGAAGAAGTGAAGGAGCAACCAGCAATTTCTGGCTAGATTCCTAAAGTTGGGGGATCTGGTTCGAGAAAAGATAACCGAAAGAAAATTATTTGGCTCATCATTCAGAGCACTAGTGTCAGCCCATGGCATTCAAGGTACGAGAACTGTGATGTTTATCCAATTCAATCCAAAAAGCTTAATTCAACAGTTTATGTCATAAAAGCAGGTCACAGTTAAAACAACAATACATTTTCAACATTAAAAATACAATTAATTCATAGACTAAAACATTAATATTTCATACAACAAACATAATCGGAGTTCAAAGCATTATCAGATTAAAAAAGAGTGCTTATCATAATGGAATTAAGAGCCCTAATAAGTAAAAATAGCTAGGGGAACTTATTTCAGACATTGCCACAGAAATGTAGGTGGAAAACACAATCAGATAGAATTTGTGGATATTCATATGACATCTATAGTACGGGATCTGATTATACACATCCAGCTTAGGAACTTGCCTACTGCTATTGTAATACAAGGCAAAGTGTTGGTACACAATATTCTTAAAGCAATGCTACTCCTTCTAGTGCCCAAATTCTTACAAATTGGTGTCTGCCACGCTTTGCGAGGACCAGAATAGGCTTGGCAGACAAACAGGACGTGGGCATAGGACTCATTTAGTGCATTGCAAAAAAGACATTTACTATTGCCTGATTTGGCCCATTTTGCTGTATATCTTCTTAAAGGCAAAGTTCCCACTCTGAATTGGAAGTACAACTTTCGATCCAAGGGTTTAGATATGACATCCCAGTACAGTTCCAGACTTGGTTAAGGTTTAACTGTTAAAAAAGCCACAGTTAGCGATGAACTATCACTCTCTCTGAAGCTGTTGTGGTAGACCAATTCCCAATATCTTTCTTTTATAATCTCTTTAGAGGGGAATTGGCAACACACTGAATTTTCCCACAGCTCAAACATACCAATACTCCCCAGGGAAGCTCTAAGTGCTCTTAGCCAACTAATCTTGTGAAACCGATCTGATAGGATTACATCTTTAATGCCTGTGACGTATGTTGACAGTTCCAGAGTACACCATATTCGGCGCCAGTACAAGATGGGACGCAGCCTTGCTAGATCTGCCAATGCTTTCCCACTCAGATCTTGTAACAGTGGAAGGACCGGGGGACTTTGAGGGAGGTTGGTAATGTTTCTCGGGAATTGGTTTTCAGCGAGTGATAGCTTAGACAGGTTTTCAAACCATCAAAGTTTCACCCTGTAAAGCACTGGGCTGACCACTTTTACATTATGGATTTGTAGGACCGGGCTTATTGGCTTGGTCAGGGAGGTATTAAACACACTGTGTATGGCGCCTGATAATTACCGGTGTTTTAGTGAGGCAGTGTCGATCTGGCGCCTCCATCTCGTATCTTTTTTCAGGATAACTCCTAGGTAGGTGAATGCGTTAACTTGCTCTAATGGCCTCTTGTCTAAAAATATGCTTCCTTTAAAAGATCTATGTTGGTTAAAAGTCATTAATTTTGTTTTCACCACATTGATTTCAAGGCCCTCTAGGAAGCAACATTTTTCAAAGAGGGCTCGGTGTAATCCACTTGGGGTTTTAGAAATTATCAATGTATCGTTGGCGAACATTACAATGGGAATTGCAGAACCTGCAAGGACTGGGGCATCTGTAAGAACCGATGATAAAAACTCAGCTATCCCATTCATAAAAAGGGAAAATAAGGTAGGGGCCTTGGCCTACCCCCTTCAATACAGGAAAGGGAGTGATGACATTTCCCTGCCTACCCCAGCGTATCTGGGCAAAGTTGTCTTCAGGCAGGTGCGCTATTAGGGAGAGCAGTTCAGGAGGTATCAGTAGGTCCAGCAAAACAACCCAAAGCTTCCTACGCGAAACCAGGTCAAAAGCTAACTTAAGGTCGACAAAGGCAGCATACATGTTACCTTTGCCTAAGACCACGGTTCACCAATATAGTAGCCTAAACGGAATACTTTCTCAATCGTGCTGATGTGGTTTCGAAAGCCCGCCTGTAGCGGGGTAAGAATTTTCTGTTCCTCTATCCAGTCTTGGAACTTATCTAGCACCAATCGAGCTACCATCTTTTGTATAGAATCGATTAGGCTGATAGGCCTGTAGTTCCCTGGGAGGGACTTGTCACCATTTTTGTACAATGGAATAATCTCTGCCCCTCTCCAGGAATCAGGGACAGGGGTCTCTAGGGCAATCTCATTACCCAATGTCAAGATGTACCTATTCCACCAAGACTTACTGTAAAGGAAAATATCAGCAGGGATGCCGCCAATCCAAGGCGCCCTACCTCCCATGATTGTACTAAGGGCCATATCGAAGTCAGCTGCGGTAAAGACCTTGTCAAGGTAGTAATAATGAGGGAGTGCTATGACGTTGGCTTCTTCAGGTCCGTTTGCATATTGGGATTCAAAATGAATTACCCATTGGTCCTGGGCTACATGATTCGGTGGCTGGGGTCGGTAGCCCCCCACCCCATTTGACCAAATTCCAGAACTGTTAGGAATTGTGATTGGCACAAGCCAATCTGAGGTCCTGCCATCTGTTTTCATCCCAATTTTTTTTTACCTTCAACTGGTCTCTCCTACATTATGTCCTGGCTGTCTGAACACTGAATGGATCTTTCAACCTAATCGCTTCACTGAGATGTCGGCGGGCAGTTTTACCAGTTTCATTGAACCAATTGCACATGTTCTTTTGAGGGGTACTCCTAGGCCTGCATTCTTTGGTAAGATAAGAGCGCAGCTTGGCAAAAGATTTGCTATGTATTGCAGTTATGTGGTGTAATGATAAAAGGTCAGGGTTAGTGGAAAGGGTCTCTAAGTTTCCACGGCAATAGAAGCTAAAATATCTGGTTGGTCATTAGTAGGAACCAAGTCACGGGTGATTAGACGATTCTCAGGTAGTAAAGGTTCTTGTTGGATCGGTAGTTTAAAGGTGAATCATAGTGGGTTATGATCACTTTCCATGCGATCCTTTACTACCATGTCCAGAAGAGCATGCCATAATTTTAGATGAATTGCCAGATAGTCGATGCGACTAGCATAACTGCCATTATTAAAGGTGTTAGCCCCATGCCTATCAGAGAGAGTTCTTCCATTAGCTGGCCGCAATCTTTTTTCAAGGGCGATAGCTTTTATCTGTGATTTTTATCACTGCTTGCTGGTTGGAGAACAAACTGTTTGTTTCCATATAGTTTATCAAACCCCACCATATGGCCAGTCCTACATAGTAGGTCACGAGGTCACCTTGGTAGTTACCTGCCTCCTCTCGCTACCATACAGAAAATCCCTCTATAAGTATTAAATAATACAAATAATGATTCTCCCTGGCTGGAGACGTTGAAGGTTTCTACTTCTACAACTAATATAGGATGCACATCAGCTGTGAGTTTACAGTTTTCTACTGCTAACAAGGACGATATTTATTACCAACCACCTTTGGAAGTGTTTACCAGTTCTTCGTTACCACATGAGGCCCCTGTTATTGCACAGACTGTCTCTGGTTACTTTGCAGACATAGATGATTTTTCTTCTGATTCCTTGCATACCTGCCTACATGGTGTACTTGCATTTCTTTTCTGGCTGAAACAGACTTATCTGATTCCTCCGTGGTCCTATGTTTGGATTTCCATTTAACTGCTTTTCCTATTGGTTTAGATTGTGTCAGTATCTCAGTCCACCCACACTATATAGGGCAGACATACTGAGGTACTTTTATCGAAAAGATATTTGCAAAATTGAGTTGTGCAAAGAAGTACCAGTAGCAAATACTTATTGTCCAGTAGTTCTCTGTGTGTGGAATCCTACACTGCAAACTTCTATAATCGGTTTTGGATATTGATGAAACGTGGGAACAACTGTTCATTGTACAAAATCCCAAACAACAGTGTCAGCAGGGTGGAGTGCAGGGCTCAAGGGTTTGCTTCGGGTGCAAAGAAGAAGGCAGGGTGAGGGTGGAAGGGTAGTACAACAGAATAGAAGGTGCAAGATGTCAAGTAGTGACACTGAAGGGATGATCACATAAAGGCTGAACAGCTCACACAGCAATGTGAGACCACAAGAAGATGCAAGCGCACTGTTGCTGGCTACTGGACTATTGAGTCTAGTTGAGCCGGCCACATCCCTCACTGAGAAGCGCTACAGCAGGTGGCTCCAACCTTATCTGTAGGGAGTGCTGTGTCTGACCAAGGAAATTCCTGATGAGCTACTTGCATTTTTTATCACTGTAAAATAATGACGATGTGTGTTAACAAAACACTACAACCACTCAAAGCAGGATTATCACTAGTGACAACCCAAATATTGTAGGTGAGGTTACCAGCAGAAATTCTAGGAAGACGTTTATCAGCTGTAAATGCATACAACTGAGTAATGAAGTACCATTAAAATCATCACATGCCCTTTGGCACAAACGACATAACCACAGCAGGAAGTCTCCCCACCCCAAATTGAACTATTGTGCTGCTATCAACTTTGAATGTGCTTTAGAACTGTGGTATTTTTTCTTAGTCAGCACATTTTTTTGTGAAAATACACATTTTTTTCTATCAAATACCACTTCATTTTGGGCGAGTAAACAATTTTCCAGAAGAAAAGCCTTTTCGGAAAAAACATATTTTTTGCCTTCAAAAAACATTTATAAAATACAGAATTCAAACATCAGCTACTCGTTTAATCAAGTACTACGGAGTTAAAATGCCTCATATAGAGAGATTCTGCTTTGAAAACCTAGGTATTATCATAGGCTCAGGATGCTCTTTATAACGCTACAGAGGCCTGTGTTATGCTAATATTGCCCACCATTATTAACGGGGCCACCAATGTGTCAAGACTGGAAACCTTAACATCGAGGATACGCACTGTGTTTCAGTCATGGCCATTATTATGCGATAACTAGTCACCTTTCTGTCAGAGATGGCTAAAAGTAGAATAGGCATGCTCTTAATGTCAATGCTGGCAGCCAATATGGCACAATTATGCCCAAATAGTCAAGGGTGACAACTATTATGCCACTGACACTATTCTGCCTTGAAGGGACACAATTGCACCAGAGATAAAAACACTTATGATTGGGGCCAGCATACACATTTGACAGTCCTTGACACTAGGACTATCTCCCAGAAAATAATACATTTTATTAGGGAGGAACACAATGTCAGATTTTCTCTACCCTGGATCCATACCCTGCTCTCCTCAGCTCCTGGGCTGATCATGTTCCCAACTAACATTTCCACTTTAGCTCCCACAGTCACACACTTGTGAGTCAGCACCAGATACTGCAGCCACTCTTTGATTGACATTGTTCACACATGTGCATGATCGACTGATAGAGCAGGGCATATAGCATGGCCAATCTCTTTGTGACTTAGTTAGAATTAGAGTGAATATAGATGGTCATGTGGCAGACCCCATAAGCCAACACAGTGTGTGTTTCAGTGTTACCTAGAGGCCCTGCCATCGGTTTGGTTGGCGGTCACTGTGAGGGTCTTAAAATGAGCAGTTAATATGCACACAGTCTCTGTGATTGGCTTGGCTTTACCTTTGAGAGCTACTTTAGGGGTGCTGGCAAGCTACCAGTAGCTCCAGAGCTACTCGTTGGAGACACCTGCACTACAACCTATGCAGTTATATAGTGCAAGCTTCTCATACACTGAGAACTGCCATAAAGAACTGTAAGTCACCAAGACTTTATTTACCGCAGACCTGGCTGCAGGCAAAGGTGGACAAGCAGGACATAGGCAGTTAACATCTTCCCGTTGTGGAACCCATTCTCTGAAGGCAATCACCAAAAAAGATTCATCATGCCTGATTTCAGATCACTGGAGTCCACCCACTGATTGAAGGGGGGGGGGGGGATGCTGCAAATACTGGGCCTGGGGAACATACAGTCTGATGACACCTTAGCCAATGAACAACTGAAATATCTCCACCCAATCCAAGTCAATCCCTCTATCCAACCGCTAGCATAATATTTTCCACTATGTAGGGTTTAAAGTTCCTGGCAGACCGTGCACATAACAATCAGCTTTCCAGTAACTATAAGAAAACCCCCTTTGGAAAACGTCACCAGCTATCCATAGATGAGCCTGGCAAACAACAGCAGAGCAAAGAGGGACCTATATTTTAAACAACTTAAATTAAGAAGCAGCGAAATAACTCGTGATTAAGAGGCCCTCAAATAAATATGGAGCAAGAGCTATTGGCCCATCAGTCGATGTGCTCACATATCAATGTTTTCCCGTTTTACTTGATGGGTCTATAACTCTCTGGCCAAACAAGATCCCAAAACTTGACTTGCTATTCATGCAATCCACTCGTTTATTTTTAAATATAACAACCTTTACTCTACTGCTTAGACTTAGACTCAAACTGGGCTTACCCTCATTATAATTTCTTTAAAAAAACACCAATTAATTAATACTGTGAGTGTGTTTGTGCTAATTAGGAAACTTTAAAAATTGCTTCTCTTCACAGTACACTTTACACTATGTTTACACTTTACACTATGTTTCTCGTCTAATAGTACAAAATAACATCAATGTGATAACTGGTGAATATCAATTACCATCTGTAGCTGCTATGTTTGCTCTGTCAATGTCTGCTCGCTCATAGATCATTTCTAAAGTCAACAGTTAAAAAATAGTCTTATGAAAGGGATTGAAAGTGTTTGATCAAACACAAATTCTCTAGTTAAATTTAAGACCCCTACACAACAAAGTGACAGCAATATCTTGATTCCAATTTATTATCTGATGTAAATAAATAATGTTGTTGTAGTTGTTGTAGTGTTTTACATTTCAATTTATCAATTCGAAGGTTGTTGGCAGGGAACGTAGTCTGAATTCTGTTTATGTAAAACGTCCTCTTGAAGTACCTAAATATCCAGGAAGGAATACATACCATTAACATAAGCATATGTACTAATGCATTAAAGACTGAATGCTTTGCACCTAAATTCAAGGGTACAGTTTGTGTAACCTCAATCCTGATTTATTTCTTCTAAATAAGTACCTGAATCCACCCTTCTAAAATAATCGACATGCTTTTGTGCACTTTCCTTCTAACCACCAAAGAGCCCGAACATCACTACCTCTGCTAATAACTGATGATTTACTTCTCTAACTTCTGAAAAAACCTACCATCTCTACCTCCGAAATTTCATGATCATTTATTCCACCTTTTATTATATATTATTACCCTGCATGCCTACTATTTTTCTTGCGTATTCCTTGTAAATAACTGTTCAAACCTTGTAAAGCGCTCTGTTACCCACAGGTCAAGTTTGCGCTATGTAAAACTCGAAAAATAAAATAAAGAAATAACATTTCCTACAAGCACAGAAGCTTGCAGGAAAGTACTGGCTGGATTACCCTCAAGATTTCGATACCAAAGAACGTCTTGCAGTTACTGCACGTCTGCTTAATAATTAAGACAAGTCCTATTCTTTTTATGAAAAGGATAACACTGCATGGTCAATCTACGTATTGTGAGTGATACATGTGATGCCTGAACTACATATTCGACCCTCATTCCAATCTCTGCATCAAGAGTGCTCTACCAAAATGACTTTGCAGTACATTTTATAAACAATGAAGCTAGATACAGTATATCCTAGAAAGAAAGAAAAAAATATTTGTATATAAGTGTGAGTACATAGAACACCTCAAATAACAAGTGTATTAGGGTTTGTTAATGATCAGTGCTGCGAGAATCTTCAAGCATAAAAATGCCAGCTGCTGTGTCCTTGTCACTGTCATTCTCAAGATCGGCTGCTAATGCCACAGTTAAAGATGTATTCCTGAACACTGTATATATTAATGACCAGCTATGAAATAGTTGCCAAATCAAACACAAAATCAAAGGAACGTGGTTTAAATGGACCTACGATCTTCTTTTAGAAGGCCTGTTTCTCCTACGGATGCTATTACAGCATCCGTAGTTGTGGCACACTCTTGAAGCACCTGGCATTACCCAGCAAAAGAAATTCTTCATTTAAGCGTGCAGAATGTATTTGTTCCAGCTATCCAGTCACTACTAGCACAGTGGGGAAGTAAAAGGAGCTTTCAATACCAGACGATTAATAATTTCCTGTTAAGTATACACTCTCTTTTTCCACGCAAAGCCGTCATTGAAACTTGCTTGGCCAGAAAGCAAATCTCACAAACGTTCAGTTAAATCATAGATAAGCGGGGTGTGGAAAGTAAACAGGATAGTGAGAAACCACCCCAACAATTAGGTTCAAGGATTTTGCTGTAAATTGAACTAGCTTTCCTTAGATCAAAATGTATTAATGGAACAGAAAGCTTCACTGGTTATGAAAAATGCATATCTATCTGAAAAGAGCATCTTGAAATTCGTGTGGTCGTGCTCCAAGCACGAGGCCCAGAACTGGCAAAACCAGTTTCCTAACTCGAAATAGTCGGTCTGAGCCTGCTATGGACAGCCAGCATACCTTGCCTGCTGGTGAACTATCTCCTATCAGCCGAAAGCATCAAGAAACTCTGTATTATGAAGGACACTCGGTATGCCTTTCCAAAATCACTTGAAATACTTGGAACACAGAGAGGACTTGTAGCTGTTGTGTGTGGAGCAGGGCCAGACTGGGAACCCAAAGGAGCCCTGGCAGTTTTGTCCAACCAGCCCTGGGGGGGGGGGGGGGGAGGGGGGGGAGGGAGGGGGGGAGATAGGATGGGGGGCTGTGAAAGTGTGAAGAACTGCTGCTATTGTTACTGGGGGCCGATATTGCTGCGCCACCAGCGCCCAGTCACAAAACTGGCCCCCACTGTGGTAAAACCAGCCCCACATTTCTAGCCTCCCGGTGAAACGCCCAATGCCCGCTACGGCCAGTCCAGCCCTTGTGTTGTCTCTCTCTGCTGGGTTTCACTGAGGAATGTATTCCTGGAGGCCTGGATGTACCTAGTTGGTTGAAGGTCAAAAAATCCGAGATGAACTGAAGACACGTGATCACTGAAAAGAAGTCATAGTCCTGTAAACATGTGTGTACTTTGAACTAGTGCAGGAAAAGGTGACACATCAAGACCACCGAAAATCAGACTAGACATAACAAGCAATGACTGCTTAAAAGCAGCAGCTTACTTCTAGCATTAGCCTATGCATCTGGAAGATGGCAAACTCCCCACAGAGACGCATCTAGGTATTTGGAATCACTCCAGTCCTACCAGCCCTAAAAACATCCTAGGGTAGAAATCCTCTAATGAATAGTCTTAGTGCGCTTAGGCTCAACTTTTTTTGAGAAAACGATTTTCTTGCTGCTGGATGTTGTATTCTTTTCATTTACATGCAAAGTAAATTTTTAGGGATTTTGTTTTACCCCTCAAAGACTTTTCAATTTTCTTTTATATTTAACCAGTTTGTAGCCAACTGGGTAAATGAACATGTATTCCTACAAAGACAAGATTTCCCCCCCATTTTCCCAATAAAAATCAACTAGCACTTTTTTCATATTTAAAATGTTATCTTTAACTTAAACTCTGTCCGCACAATGTAAGTTCTTTATTTCTTACTGTTCTGTTTGGTTGACTTTTTAAACATAACACAGTCAGAGATTGTCTTGTACAGTAGTCTTGCTGGTCGGGTTAAGTTACTAAAGAGCAACCACCGTTTCACTCATTGTAACATGCATGCCTGTTGAGATCCTCCTCTTTGGACAATGTGGCTGTCTAGTCACAGTTCACATAAAAACTGTGGTTCACTTTCCCACAGTCAGGCCATCAGAGTCCCTACACTTGATATAATTGTGCACAGGAGGCATAGTCATTCGTCCACACCCTCACTTTCTCCCATTCTCTGTAGGCAAGGTGAAGCCAGAAAACCTGGGTAAAGATTGGACCATTTTGATAGTGAATTGGTTCAGTGCCTGCTGGCCCAGCATTTTCCATCTAGCCAAGTGGTCAGGTCCTGATGAAAGCAGCATGTCCCCTTCATTGTTGATTCAGTACCACGACCACCAAGGATTCTCTTGAGCCAGTTTCCGTATGTATAATGTGCCACATGGTAGGTCCCGGGTCAGTTCAGTCCTTGTAGAATGGTGGTCTCCTCCAAAGTTAGCTCCTGCAGGAGCTATTTCCTCAGTAGCAATATTTTTCAAATGAGCTCCATAAGAGCTTTGGTTCCTGTGGGAGTTCCTTGCAGATGTGTGCCCCCTTATCAGTAAATGCAAGGAGCTTGCCCTTGGTTTGGAGTCTTCTTCCTGGTCAGCCCTTGCAAGAAGAATGCAACCATTGTAGGACTTGAGGAAGCCCTGTGCCTTCTCGAGCACTTATTTCCAGCACAGTCACTGGTTGTTTAGCACATGCAATTATATTGTTCATTCTGAAGAGTGACTTCATTTCCACTATCGACATATAGCATGGAAGGTCTCTAAAGAAAGAAGAAAAAAAGTTACAAGCTACTTGACGCTATCCTTAAAAACCAGCAAACCCTACACAAAGAAGAACTTAACATTAAATCAACCCTCATACAGTTTCACACCCAAAAGAGGGATATATTAGAACCAAAGACCATCAACCCATCACACCCACAGAGAGTCTAAGGTCCATCAAACCTTAGGCACCCACGCCTTGACCCCAAGCTCAGGACAGATCACAAATATAGATACCCTGTATTGCGACAAGGCTCATCGTTCTTAATCAAGTTTATGTCCAACTTCCACATACATAAAATGTGTTTTCCTTACATTTTATTAAAGAGGATGAGAACTGATGCGGTGAGCAGCGGCTCAGCAGAAAGGACGGACAACAGTTGCACACAGGAAGCAGAGACCTGGGTGGGGTTTGATGCATCAATAACAAACTAGAAAAAATAAAGAAATATCAAAGTCGGGCAGTGAGGAACACAGCAGTACTAGAGGAGAAGGAAGTCCACAGTGAAGGAGATAGCCTTAATACCAGAAGAGAAGGCAACAACACTCTCAAATCTTAGTACGCTATCTGTGGATCAGAGAAGTAGATATATTATGAAAATAGTTTGAAAACTTACAACAGGAAAGGGGGAGCAGGACAGTCCATGCACAAACTAGGACTAAATGGAATACCCTCAACCAAGAATGGAGAATGTAAAGTCTTTCCACAGAGTGGGTTCTGCATAAGTAGTATTCTAAATCAGCTAAAACTTACCATGACAGAGCTACAGTCCGCATAGTAACTGGGCCAGATGGGGCCCATGCAGCCTCCCAATTCCCTTACAATCAACTTCTTCCGCTGCACAAACAGGTCCGTCAGGTTTGTGCCCACCTATAAGAGGAGCATGACGAAAAAAAGCAGTCCCTGAGAAATGCCGAGGACATGCAATAGAATTGTACATAGTATGAATTACGTGCACTGACAGTATCATGTAAAAAACACATTTTTCAAACCGTCCACAAGAGCGGGAGAATGAGACTGAAGGACATGGAAAGGAGCTACAGCATCACAGAGTGATCTGGAGGTTTAGGGCATTCACAGCAAAATATGTCCCGTTCATTAAGAACGTTGTTGAATTTGCGGGGGAGGAAAGACCGCCTAAGCGCGTCTTAGAACTGACTCACTGAACTGGATACAATAAAGTGGTTTCCAAACGAGATCATCCAAAATTCAGAGTACATTGGAAGGCGGCGAAGAATCAATGACCGCATGCAACTCTTAACAAGCCTAACACAGTACCACAAACAATATGGAACCTTCTTTCCAGGGAGTAACCATGCAGCTCTGGGATGTAAGGTACTACCACCTGAGTGTGAATGTCTGATGGTATAACCTAAGAGTGGAGAGTGATGGATTGCGCATAATGACTTGAATTTTAAAGAGGGTATGACCTGAATGTAAAGAGGTCATATCATGTGATTGAAGTGTAAACTGGTCAGTGGTTATGGACGGACCTAGTGAAAGTGACCTGAGGGAATAGAGTGCATTGAATGTATGGGAGTCAGTGAGTGTTACTTAGTGAAAGGGAGTCATAGGTGGTGATCACCTCAAGGTGTGATTCAAGGCATACTGGTGAATCAGACGTGGTACCTCAGAAGGATGTATGACGTTACAACGCATACTTTTACCACGCATACCATTACAACGCGGTATTTACAACGCATACCGTTACAACGCATAGCGCTTAGAGGTGCTGGATAGTGGTAAGTATAATTTTATATTCCAACTCCAGTCGCCGTGGACACTAGGGAAGGTGTTGGATATAAAATTATACTTATTCCCTATCCTAGAGCGCCCCCCAGCCAATGCGTTGTAGTGGTAGTGCGTGGTAAAAACTTTGTTGTAAACGTTGTATACCACCTCAGAATAAGGAAATAAGACATGGTCTGAGTGTGAGGATCAGGCTCCACGACTGGAGTGTGTGGGTCAAAATGTGACCTGCCTTTTTGTGTGCACATATACCTATCTAAGCTTTGGGATTCATTAAGACTCCACCCAGCTGGCAAGTACCTGGGTACAGTTCATAACGAGAAAGGAGGATTTAATTATGATGTATAGAGGGAGAGGTCTTCTCTGTCTAGGTTTGCAAGCCATAGTGGTTCTTTGTTGATAGAGTATAAGGAAGGGCCTCTTGAAGTCAAGAAGTGTAGAAGCGAGCCTAAGCTGTGGTTGGATGTTGTTCCACAGACTTGATGTGTAATTTGAAAAGGTTTGTTTTTAGGCTTTACTTTATTACACTTTTTGATTTCCAATCTTGCAGTGCTCTAGTTTGTGTGTTGCATTGATCTCCTTTAATGCTTTTGTTTCACAAGGTATCAATGTGTATCAACAAATCCTATGGATACGGTTGACAGAGATCCTGAGATCATACGGGACGTTTGGCGTACTCACCACAGTTCTGAATTTGACTATGACAGACGGCTTATTCTGCTGTACGGTATTATGTATTGGCAGTGCTGCACCTGGCATTATTCATTAGTGTTAAGAGGCCCGGACCAGACACAATTTTCTGGATCTGAGACTTGGATTCAACTACATTATAGCGAAATAACATTTGTTGCGTGATCAGCCGGGTCAGAAATATCACCGGTTGAGAGGTTAAAACAGTCATCCTAATCGCAGAAAGCCCTGAAGAAGTCAAGGGTGTAACTACCCACTGACGAAACACGTGTTGGCTGGTTTTGTGAAAGAATACGACATAAAAAATGAACCACACCGATGAAGGACTATGTCTTCATTTGTGAACTTCAAGAGCAGTGTCTCATCACTACTTTTTTACTCTTTTTCAAATGCCTAGGATTTGTTGTGTATTGTTTCGGACCGCCTGGTCCCAGTTTGAGGGTTTAAGGGGCTATTTTCCCCCACCTGTAGCACCGCATTTATTTTGTGATAAATTAATACGGATCACGCTACTTGGTCTTGCGCCACTGTAATCACCTGTGAGAATTAGTTACCACCCCTGCTTCTCAGCCAAGGTATCAATGTGTGTCAGTAATTACAGCCTTGTAGGCGATGCAGCTGGTTTTGAATGTGATGCAGGTTTGTAGGCATAGCCAATAAAGTTTGCTACAGTCCTGGGGACATGGTGTCTTGCAAAAAACCTTTAATGAATTGAAAGGCAGTGGGTACGACAATTGTATTGGTGCAAAGTGAGTATTTGGGACATTGGTCTCCTATCTATGTGCATAGTTCTCACTTTTCCTTTGATGTAACATATGTAAAGTGATCCGATACCCTCACCGGGTCTAGTTTGTGCTATACAAAACTTTATAAATAAATAAATAAAATACTGACTGAGTCGCAGATAACTATCTACAAAGACCATTGTGAAGCAAGTGCTCCAGTGCCTGCGTTTTCTGTAGTTCAAGCACTGGTCTCCCTTGTGGCCCCACTGCAGCCAAAGGTTGCAGGACTTATTCCAGGATTGCAAAGCGTAAAAGCAACCTTCCTGCAATATATGTGTAGAGAACACTGAATGCAGGTGGCGCATAGGAAAAAGGCAACACTGGTAACACGAGCAAGGGCTAAGTACTGCTGAGACTGCAAGCTCATCCGTCTGGTGTCATTGTATTGGGACAAAAGTAATCAGCAAAGTTTGTGAAGCAGTTGTGCCCTGCACTTGTACATTTTCTTGACGCATCATTATATAACAAGAGCTATAAAAAATGCAAACCCTTTTCCCCTCTTCTATCCTTCTCAATCCAAATAACTGGCTAACATATCCATCACTCAAATTACTTTATGGGTTCCGGAGTAGTGTGCTACTCACCGAAAAAGCACTTTGTCGCCTCGCCAAGGGTGTCTTATTTCAGATGGCCCCTAAGTCTGGAAAGCACTGGGGGGCAACCCTGACGAAGCTGTGGAGAAGAAAGAGGAACTACCTGCTGCCTGAAAAGTTTTGTGGCGTGGCCAGAGAAGGTAAACTGCCTCACAGACCTCCAAAGCCTGGTAGTTGGAGGAACCTGTGTGGGAGTATCCTGATGGACTGATACTGGCCTAGTGACGAGAGTTTTCCCTAGCCAGCTGCTTACAGGAATTAACACAGAGTGCTTACATCAGACAGCACAGCAGGTTCCATTGTCTTTAACCATCAATGAATGTATGCGTGCTCCAGCTCAAACTCTCCCATTTAACTTACTGGTGAATTAAAAGTACATACACAAAACAATTGGATTATTGAGACATGCCTATATTTAAGGAACCTACGGCACAGAGGTACTGGTTTCGCTGCTGATTGGCTTCCTAAAGTCATGCATTCAAAAGAGTAATGGCGTTGAATCTCGCATGAGGTACATGCTCTTTTCCAGGATGCGCAGAACACACTTGAGGCTGTCAGGCTACAATCTCAACTTACCGTGGGAAGAGTTGGGGGAGCCTCTCCAAGGTCACCTGCTCCATCTTTAGAGCTCAGCTTTGCAGGCGTTAGTTAAAGAAAAGCAAGAAAATAAAACTGCCTCGGAATACCCAAGAGTAACCACAAAACAAAAGTCTATATAGCTGCAAAAAGAGTGCAGAACCAATCAAGATTTGCTCTGCGCTCTCAAGACACAATTTATGCCTATGTGACCATTCAGTTAGCCACAAACGATTGTAGCCATCTTTGTCCTTTACAGCCAGCCTTCAGTGGCTTATAATAGCCCTAGGCTATGTTAGACCTTGCAGAAAAATCTCAAATAATTAAACAGCAGTCAAGTTTTCACCTCCATGGCAAAATCCCTCGAAAGGGTCAAACTCCACATCGTGAGGAAAGGTATCCTTCAAGCTCACACGTGTCTTTACTCTTTACTTGTTGCTTGAAATCTACATGACAAGTACCCTGTCACAGTCATGCTAGGCGCTTATGATGTGGATGGAGGTCTAAGGTTCTGTCTCTGTCTCTGTCTCTCTCCCCCTCCCCCACTCCCCCCCTCTCCAATGACGGATCCTACCCGGACCAGAATGACCAATCTACCCTCTGAAAAGTATTCCTGGACAGGGATGGGATTCTGCCAGCCACAATAACACATTATGATCCAAGATAGGGTCGTACCTTGCCACAGAGACTCAACATCAATGTCCACGGACTGTCCACCAGCACAGAATTCACAAAAGGATATTTTGCAGTCTCTTAAGTAGTAGTGTTTTTCCGACCCCAGAGGCTCCAAGCAGCAGACACATGATGAGTAGACATATTGTGGAGCACTCGGTGTGCGTGCAACCTAAGAATAAAAAAACACTCTTGGTTATCAATTGCATTCTCCTCTGCAGTGACATAACATTTTAATTCACACCCACTTCCAACAGCAAGGTCACAGGTTTTAATCCATGCCATGCCATGTTCAATGATTGTTAACTTCTAAAGCCTTTTCCCTACACACTTTCATACTTCGGTCACAGCCAAGTGCCCGAACTAATGAGGTCGCACCAACACCCCACCTATTTTAAAGGTTATACACTTTATTTCCTCTCCAAGCCACATGACTGTTCTGGACAGCCTTTTATCCTAATTCACAACTATTAGAGGTGAGCTATCAAACGGAGTCACCATAGACCCATCAAATAAACAGTACCACCCTTTCCAGAATTACTCCCCCAAAATTCTCATGCAAGACCTCAACACCCTAGCATCATCATCCTGCCCCTTAGCTGGTGCTAAATCCCTTGTGTGCAGTAAAACCTAGCGTGAAGACAAACACTGGCAATTATTATCCCTGGAATTATGCTCGCTATATCTGAAGCCCTATGTGCCCTGGTATATACAAGAACTCACAGACCACAAACAAAATGGTCCAAACTCAACTCCAATTTTGAGCTTGGACTCTCAAAACATTTGTATTTCACTTGTAGAAACCTCATCACCACATAAGATGCTTCCTTTGACAAAACAACCATCCTAAAATAATCCAACAGAAGTAAGGTCTTCAGAGCTGTCAAACTATGTAAACTCACTACCGAACCCTTTGATAACTAACATAATGGACAATGAAATGCTGTCAATTAGTTCTTCTTAAAATAAATTAGATAAAACATTAAGAAGACTGAATTAATCAACATCCCTCCCCCACCTCCCGGCTAAATGTCGAAATGGTCCTTCAATTTGCTCATTCCGTTCTGACCAACTCCCTTGACTTTCTCATAGCAATCGCACCTGAATGCAAACAACTCCTCACCGCTCTCTTAACAGCGTGCTGGAGGAATATAAACCAAAGCCAATGGCTACCTTCCACAATGCATCGTCCCACACTTGCCAATTTAGGCAGTAGGCTACCACTTTTCTTCAGCACTACTGCCTTTTTAGGTCAAGCCTTGTTACAGCGCACATGCGCTGCTCGCTCTGCAGGGCATGCTGTATTATGGTATGCACTGGAAGCCCGCACACTCCCATATTTGTCATTGGTTTGTGTCATTGCCCTTCATATAAATACAGACTTCTGATTCGTAATTAGGCTTGTTAGTCCCTCCTTGGCACCGCCTTGTCTTCATTTGTAAACTCCCATGGTTACTGGCCCTCTTACTTCGGTTGTTACATGGTAGGTCCTATTTTAGTAACGAAGCACTAATTTCTTTAATGCGTTTCTCCTCCAGCGGGCACAACCTTCTATCCTGCAACATTCAGGGTGCCATGCGCTTTACAGTCTGTCACGTACACAATAGATAGGGGCGCCGCTCCGTGTTTCAGTACGGTGCCTGCTTTGAGTGTTTTTTTATTTTTATTTAATTACTACGGAAGTTGCTTCACGTACATGACACAGTTACTTTTATTTTTAAAACATGTAGGGGATGCTCAGAGCACATACTTGGCGGGATGTTACTTTTATTTAATTAAACTTTCACATGCTTCACGCTATATTACTTGTAGATTTTTTTTAAACACACTCAGCGCAGTGCCGGACGTTCCAGGGCAGGTGCTTTGAACATGACTCTAGCGAGCCGTCCGTGCAATTGAATAGTGTTTGATGCTCAAAACTAATGAGTTTCAGGGCACCAGGGAAAGAAGCACTACATACGGGTGTAGCAAGCTACCCATCCGCTAATGAGCTTCAGCGCTTTGTCAGGGTAAAGAAGCGCTATAAGTGTAGTCATAATAATGCTCTAGACATCTGTCTGGCACGCACTCCTTCACCCCTTTGGTCGGGGGTGCACAACCTTGTAACTTCAGGTGATGCCCATTGTCCCTGGAGCAGAATTCTGTCCAAAGTAGGTGGTGCGCTGTGAGAGCTCCAGCAGTCTACATAGACGTGGATCTTGTACATGACGGGGCGTTGAGCGCCATGTTTTAATATTCACTGAACACCGAAGTGTCAAGGAGGTTTCAGGAGACACCTGGCAGAATTAAGTAATCACCTTTCAGCAACACAAAACAAATAAAAAACACAGCTATGATTTTATTTCCATGTTTCTTTCATTCCTTTCCTTTTCATCACTAGAACGTGTGTAATTAAGGCATCATAGACAGAGAATAGCTCATTATCGTCAGGCAGCCATTTGATTTCAATTTGTATAACGCAAACCTCTGAACTAAGTGAGTAGGTATTTGAGCAGCAGCTCCTGCTTTGGCGCTTCTGCGTCTCTTATAAATGGATAGAAACACGTTCGACCGAGCACATGAAATGGTGTCGAACTTCCTTCCAGTGCTCATTTGAAGCAGAATCAAATCAAATCATAGATTATTTATTACGCGCGCATATCACTCGAAAGTCTCATGGCACACAACTAGAAATCCCACTTTCATCGAAAAACAAAATTGCAGTGTTCAACACAAGACGTGCCTGAACAGTGCTTTGAAGTGGATGTACATTTCACAAGCACAGTAGGTTGTTTGTTGCCAGAGAATGCTTTTCAACCTCCATCGCGTCACCCAGTCCTCCAGGAACAAGCGCTTCATTACACAGGTGCACGTCCCACCACCGGACCTAGAACAGATGAGCCCTTCAAAACTATTAATCGTGTCGATTCCTACAGATAAATCATCGCCCCTCCCTTGGGAAAGTAGTCCACACCCCCAATACGAGAAATTCCAATATATCGTTAATTACAACCCTTCTTTGTCACTTAAAGCCAATGCCTGTATGGAATTCTCGACTCCCGCTCCCTTATGAAATGTTCTACTGCCCGTACCTTAAAGATTGCCATTTCGTGTGCCAGAAGACTCTCCACTAGAAAACCTCCATTTGGAGCAGGGGGTCAGACACACCACACATTATCAGTAAAACATACATTGGCAAAGCCTATAGGTCTGACGTTGGTTGCCAACTTTTCAATTTGCCAACATTTGTGAATGGTTTCTATAAAACTGTACCGAGGGGGTGTGTGGCTCGAAGCGTCAAGATGGCGGTCACACTCTAAGAGTGCTCCCGACCCCTCCTTCATCCGCTATGAAAATCGCCACCATCAGTAGCCACCCGTCCCCACTAGCAGTCACCAACACCTCACTGCAGCTCAAAGTGGGCATCGGTGGCGAGTGGAAGCAAGAAATAGTACTACAGCAGCCGGTTTCTAACCCAGGCCTCCCAATCACGTTGGGGCCAAAATAGCTGCCCACACTCATCACGGAGCAGGGCTGTAGCTCGATTCCAGGCTCCCCGACAGCCAATGAACGGAAGAACCCAAGAACCCGCTGCTGGCTGAAACTCCTGTGCAGTCTGCAGCTGAGAGCTCGGGCGCCGAGTGGCCCTCTCTTGAGTAGAGCCTCCCGAGATTGGTGCTGCTGCGGGTGGGGCTCGCAGGTCCTGAAAAGCGCCTATGAGGAAGAGCGGATTTGGGGCTGCGCCCGTCCCACCTAATTGTCACGCAAGACAGCAGGGATTGGCTGAGACAACCATGCAGTGGAAGCCTCATGAGAGGAGCCCCCCTCCCATCCTCCATACCCACCCGTCACTGAAGCTCAGCGGTGGCTCCCAGGGGTACCCTTGAATACTGCCGTGAGGTGTGAGACTGGACTTGGGGCTGCGCCCCGGGAGGGCAGTCGCCCGATCGCAGGGAGGGGGTGTTCGGCTGCGATTTTGCACAGCGCCCGGCAGCAATAGACCTTCCTTCCCTCCCCCAGGTGGATCTGGATATCCCGGCGCACACTGATAAGATGGCGGCTAATGCGCGCAGCGGGAGAACATAGCGGCCGGACTTTTCTCCGCGGCCTCCCTGTGGGGACGTGTGGACCGGACACGCTCTTTGACAGTGGGTGGGCTCCTGAAGTGCCTCCGTATAAGTGATGCAGCATTTGGCCCAGTACGTGTCCCTCACCCCCACTGAGGCGGACTTTTGGGTCACCGACCAAACAAGCGGAGTAGTCTATACAGGCAACCCTATCCAGTCCCCAGGCACTGGTATACCTTACGTCGTGGAAGGCCTTGGTCCCCTTTTCCCCCCACCCTAACCACCAAACCTCATTGGAGCTCCCCTGGCCGGCGAGGGGGCTGAGGACTGGTTGGGGCACGCTTCTTGGATGGTGAAGGGCCCCAGCCGCGGAGACACCTACTTTCTAATTGAGGGGCGGGTGTGATCCGGGGGGCAGCAAAAGCATTGGACTCCGCTGGGAGAGTGAACCACTGCGCTGTCCCACTGTGTGGCTCAGCAAGGCGGCACCTAAGAACCTACAAGCGGGGGGGATCGGCTGCGAGGTCGCGCAGCGGTGGGCTCCCGGACCCTGCCTCCCTGCCCCGTTGGGGCCCACCGCCCTCCACACAGGCCGCCCCACAAAACTGCAGTGATCACTCGTTTCCCTACCTGGCTACTTCACTGGTAAACCCCAACTGCCTTCTGGATGGTGGGGTGCGGACTGGTTGCATCTATCAACCGAACAAATCCCGGGGTAACCACCTGCTCCAACCCCACTCCCCAGCCAACCAACGTAGCCCTACCCACAACATAGTGGAAAGTCGATTAATCCGTGGGCGAACGTGGCTGTAGCCTGGGACTTGCCTGCCCTCTTACCTACTGCAGCTCAGAAACATAGTAGAGGGAGCCTCCCCTGTCCGAAGTGGAAACTTGCCTGGTCACTACCACGTAACCCGGCCAAGGGGTCGCGAGGAGGGGGGCCCCGTCACCCAGAGGGATCAACAGTGACCCACAAGAACACGCATGTTACTTAGACGAACCAGCTAAAGTACTCCATATGATACCATTCGACATCTAGCAGTAATACCACCACCTGTGGACCAATCCTGAACTCGCCAGCCATGGGGAAAGACCGGTGTCCAAAGCCACTCGCAACAAAGACCAAAATCGGCCAATACACTGTCAATGATGCTGAAAGCTGTGGGTTACATACTCCAACTGGATGCGACCTTAACACGATCCTGCAAGCAATCAGCACCTCACAGGCCTCGGTTGAAAACAAGATTGGGGTGGTTCAGGTCAATATGGCCTTGCTCCGACAGGACCTCCGTAATGCAACAGCCTGTATTACCGAAACTGAATCCTGCATCTCCTCTATTGAAGGCAACATCCTAAGCTTGAAAGAGTAAATGACCGACCAACAAACCCAAGCTTTGAACTCCACAGAAGATGCAGGGAACAGGTCCAGACGCAACAACCTATGCCGGATGGGATTCCCGGAGGGCTCAGAACATGGCCCGATGGAATCCTTATTAGAGCACTGGATCAACTCATGGATGTCCAAAGATACACTATCCACCTGGTAGGAGGTAGAACGAGCACATCGCTCCCTGGCTCCAAAACTCCCCGGATGCCCCACACCGACCCATTATAGCCAGGATCCTCAACTTCAAAGACAGACTTGATCCTGCAACAAGCCCGCGTCCAGAAAACCGTAATCCCACACCATCATGATATTCCCAGACTATACCAGGGAAGTCCAAAACGCAAAGACGCTCTTATGTGGAAATCAAACAAAAACTGTGCACCCTATACCTGCAATATAGATTACTTCAACCCTGTCATGCACCACAGACTTGACATCACAGGGACCCCCTTTGCCTCACGAATCCTACACACCAAACAGTTGGTGAGCTGAACCGAAACCATGGGTATCTGTGATGTGTGGCGGTCATGGAGTCCGCAGGATACCCAATACACCCACACCTCAGCAGAACACCACAATCAATTTCGCATCGACATGATGTTCATGCCAGCCCCCGAATGTCGCAATGTTAGAGAAATATGTATCCTCCCCCAAGACATCGCAGACCATTCACCTCTGCTCATAGCCTTAGGTGACCCCCCAGTCACTAACCCACTACCTGGTGCTCCTCTTAGTCGACTTCGAGAAAGCTTTTGACTCCATCGACTGGGGATACCTGCAAAATGTTCTAACAGCTATGGGCATGGGCCCCGACTTCCTATACTCCAAACAGACTGCAAGAGTGCTTGTCAATAGTACACTCTCACACACTTTCTCAATAAGAAGAGGGATGGGGCAGGGATGTCCCCGCTCACCCCTCCTTTTTGCTCTAGCAATAGAGCCCCTAGCCAACCTCATCCGTTCGGACGACAATGTTCGGGCTGGAATTGGGCAGGCTGTCATGAGGACAAAATATCCCTATATGCAGATGATGTCCTACGTTTTCTCGCGGTTCTGGCCCAAGATGCCTGCAGATACTGCAGACCTTCGAGCGAGTTTCCGGGTTACGCTTGAATTCGGCCAAATCGACTCTAGTTCCTTTGCATCTATCAAGGGAGTGCTTTGATTGGCAGTCTACCATCCCTATCAGATGGCAATCTTTCAAATACTTGGGTATCTGGGCGCTTAATATTACTCCTCTTGTCACCAACGGCCAAGCTAGACCTCCAGAAATGGCAAAAACTACCACTCAACCCATTAGGGAGAATAGCACTTTTGAAAATGATGATCCTCCCCAGATTCCTCTATGTTATTCAAAATACTCCATTCCATATCTCCCGGGCCTGGTTCAAAGTAAAAGACAATCTGATTACAAGGTTTCTTTGGAATGGTCTGCGGCCGCGCATGGCACTTTCTCACTGCTAGATCCTACCCTGTGATGGAGGCATGGGTTTAAACAAACTTGTATCTATACTACCTAGCAACCCGTCTCTTAGCATTGCACGATTAGTTTAATGGGGTCTGGTCTGACCCTGCTTATAGGACCGAGCTTAACAACTTGGGCCTCTCTCAAATTCAAGCTATGATGTATGGGAGTCCCATCCCCAAGGACCTACCCAGGGTAACCCGAGTGGTCCTACTGGCCTGGTGTGCCTCCCTGCGTCACACCCACTGGAAGGAGAGACTGACTGAAAAAACACCCCCCTGGCAGGGTACATGGCTGCGGGAGGTAGAAGGCGTGGAGGGATTCAGGGGTTGGGACCTGATCGGCATCTCACATCTCGGAGATGTGTGGGTCAGTGACCATATTCGTTCTTTTTCGGATCTGCAGACCAGGCACTCACGTCACCCGTCCCAGTTTTATAAATATTTGTAGCTCTGCCATGCCCTGGACGTGCATATAATGACAAGCACATCACTTCCAGAACACAGCCCCTAGAAGCTAAAAAAAAACAATGGGCAACCTGAGAAAAGGGGGAGTCTCATGCCTTTATCGCACTTTAACTAACAATAGTCGTACTTCCCTTGATCCGTTGAGAGCTAGGAGGGAGACCTGGTTGGGTGCTCTGGAAGACGAAGACTGGAGAGATGCCCTGATGGCCGCCAAACCTATCACTGTCCCAGCCAAACTTTGCCTGGTCCAACTATACTACCTACATGCCTCTTATCTCACCCATGTCTGCCTACAGTCAGGGCAGATAGCAGAGACTAGTGCTTCGGACGGTGCCGGTCAGGACAGGAAGCAACGATCCGGGTAGACTGCAGATGAGAGCAGGCCCTCGATGTCTCCCATAGTGTGTTCGCATTGGGAAAAGAGTTGAAAAACAAACACAGTTTACAGAAAACAGTGCCCGGCCGCGCAGCCACGGCCACACTACACATTACACACAGCCCCTGCACCATCACAGGCACAAGATGCCTTCATGCCATGTAGTGGGCAAAACACATGCCATATCAAAAGCACAGCCGTACAAACATGTATTCTTACCCTGATCCACAGCAACAGCACAGATTTGATGCAAACCTCCAAACAATCACATGCACAGCCCAGTCCCAGGCACAATGTGGCCTGCATAACACGGCTCCAAGCATTAATAAAAGCAATAATAGAAGGCATTGTTATTTACAATACCAATAGGTCAAAGTTTAGGAAATACGAGACCTATTGATTTGCAAATGCTTCTTTTGTATTCCGTCCTGCTGTTCTTTATGAGACAAGGGCAGACCTGGTTAGACACGAGCTACCACAGTTAAGACATATGTAATACAAAACTCAAAATAGCTGTGGGTTAAATGCTTTAAGACCTCTTCAGCAAAAGTCTAGTTGAAAAACGCACTCTAAAGATTCCAAAGTACTAATTTTATAGGAAACGTAAAAGCAGAAGGGAAAATGGGGAAAGAGGGGCTTCTCTGTAGACTTTACCTTTGCTCAAGCTGCACTTCAAACAACGAGATGCTTTTCATCAGGGCAAAGTGACACGGCTGCCACAGAAGCATGTGAGCTCTTCAAAACACCCCTGGTCTGGCTGCAGAGACATCTGGGAAGGGAATGGAAGGCCTACGTGCAACCTATATGCAAGGTCAATAATTGTCAGTGAAGAGCTATGGGAGCACCCTGGTGTGCCCTGGAAACTTTATGTAGGATTGTATAATAATAATGCAATGATACCAATCACGTTCGTAATAGTCTCGCGTCATTTGGGGGGAAAATGAACTCGGTAATGTGTATGCCAATTGTGCTATGGCTTTGTCCAACATCCCTATTTCCCAAACCAGCTTCAAAATAATATATTTCTCTTAAACTCGTTCTGTTGCGAAACAATGTCTAAAGTATTAACATTGTCAGACCAGATTTGATCCTACACAGTAATCTCACTCTCCCCCACCCAATATTTTTCCACCACTTCCATTTCTTTCCCTCACTATATTTCCCACTTTTCCAACCAATTCTTCTTTCTCCATCATGTCCCCATCTCCTCCACACTCTTCACCCCATACTTTCTTTTAATCCCTCCTCTTCCGATTTAGCAATAATCTGTCCTTGTTCTCACCTTTCTATTCTTTTCTTTCCCTCCCTGCTCCCTTTTATTATCACCTTTTTACTCGCTTGTCACACTCTATTGCAATGCCTTTTATTTCCCATCTCCTCCTTTCTTCAGCTTTCTCAACCTCTCTTGATCCATCTCATCCTTTGTCTTATTTATATTACACATATCATCCAAATACCCTGACCCCTCCTTTCTTCTGCTCCTTCCTTTATGCTTCCCTTCCCCATTCTTACTTCCACTTGCTAACTCCCTGTGCTTTTCTCTTCCCATTGCCTTTTCTTAATGCCCTTTACTCTTTTCCCTGGTTTCCTGTCCTGTGGAATGTTTATGCCAAATTTCCTTTTCTCTCTTATCAGTGTTCCTCGTTCTTCCTTTATCCACCTTTTTTCTTGTTTTGTTCTTCCTCATATACTTCCCACTATTTCCCCTTTCTCAGGCGACCCCTTTCTCTCCCTTTTCATTTCAACCATTACTTCTTCCTCTCCTCTTTACTCTGAAAAATAAGCAAATAACAATAGAACTATATTACTTGAGAGAAGATGGGTAAAGTTGAAACACTGAACTAGCATTTTACTATCCAGCTACAAAACCAAAATCAAGGATTACTTCCTTCACAACCACCATCAAGTTGTAGTGATGTCCTGCTTAAGAGAGACAACTGTAACCCTTGCTTTCTAGTCCTGCTTGATCTCTCAGGACCCTGTGGCATCGTCGACCACCATACCATATTGAATATGCTCTTGACAAAGGCTTCACTGGCTATTTATTTTATTTTATTACAGGTGTTCTCTTCATTCCAGTCCAATGGAAGCCGACTCATTAAGTGGAATCTTCTGAACCCAGAGGAAAACATGTGACCTTTTTAGTAGCTCAATGCACCATCCTCTTTATCAGTACTTCTGTATCTTTAGAACCAGCCTTCTTAGATTTCTCCTCTCTCAAGATCAATCTGTTTGTGAGCGATAACCAAAGCCACCTGAAAAAAGAGTGCAGTCATCACCCAACTCAAAACTTGTCCTTCCCTTATCGAACGACTATATTATGTTGAACTGCACTATAAATTGATTCTTGTTAGCGACAGCTCTAGACAGCCCAAGATCTGTCAGAGTAATTCTGAAATGAGGAATTTCCTCTCAGACCTGTCTACAAAGCTAAATAAATCCCTCATTGAACACACTCTTTGTTTCAAGACCCACAATCCCAAAAAACACATGTAAAGTCTGAGTCATGTGAATAAATCAATCCATACCTTCTTAAATCAGGCTTCAGAAGCGGAGACCAAGTCATGATCATCTCCCACCTGAGTGTTGACAATGCCCCACTTAACAATTTTTCATTTATTTATGAAGTTTTGTATAGCGCGAACTAGACCCGGTGAGGGTATCAAATCGCTTTACATATGTTACATCAAAAGAATAAGTTAGAACTGGGCACATAGATATGAGACCAATGTCCCCAATACTCCCTTTTAACCAATACAATTGTCCTACTCACTGCCTTTCAACTCATTAAAGGTTTTTTGCAAGACACCATATCCCCGGGACCGGAGCAAACTTCATTGTATGTGCCTACACACCTGCATCACATTCAAAACCAGCTTCATCGCCAACAACGGTACAAAAGGGGGTGGTGATGGATGGAGCATCTGTATCAACCAAACACTCACACCCAGTCAAAAGTTCTGGGTTTAATCCATCACCGTTCTTTAGCCCACTCTGCCACCCCAGTTCAGACATGGCTATATGCAAATCAGTCTGACCCTGTGCCTCATGGGAACAGTCCAGCCCGAACTGCCAAGCCATGTCTTCCCTGGACCGGAAACAAGCTTATGAGGACCGGTTTCTGGCATTCCAGCCGTCTTCAGCCCGGCTTTCTTGAATCCAGTGGCAAAGTGAGCAAGGGACTCACGTCTGAGCATACCCTGCTACACTTATGGCGGCCAAAAGCGGTACAAAAGGGGGTGGTGATGGACGGAGCATCTGAATCAATCAAACACTCACACCCAGTCAAAAGATCTGGGTTTAATCCATCACCGTTCTTTCGCCCACTCTGCCACCCCAGTTCAGACATGGCTATATGCAAATCAGTCTGACCCTGTGCCTCATGGGAACAGTCCAGCCCGAACTGCCAAGCCATGTCTTCCATCACCACCCCCTTTTGTACCACTCATCGCCTACAAGGCTGTAATTACTGACACACATTGATACCTTGAGAAACAACAGCATTAAAGGAGATCAATTCAACACACTAACTAGGGCACTGCTAGTCTGGAAATCAAAATTTTTAATAAAGTAAAGCCTAAAACAAACCTTTTTAAATTACACATCAAGTCTGTGGAACAACATCCAACCACAGCTTAGGCTCACTTCTACACTTCGACTTCAAAGAGGCCATTCCTTATACTCTATCAACAAAGAAACACTATGGCTTACAAACCTAGAAAGATAAGACCCCCTCCCCCAGTACACAAACATTAAATCCTCCTTTCTTGTTATGCACGATACCCAGGTACTAGCCAGCTAGGTTGACTCTTAATAAATCCCAATGCTTAGATAGGTATATGTGTCCGCAAAAAGGCAGGTCACATTTTTGACCCACAAAGTCCATTCATGGAGCTTGATCCTCACACTCAGACCATGTCTTCTTTCCTTATTCTGAGGTACCAACATCTGATCCACCAATATGCCTAGAATCACACCTTGAGGTGATCACCACCTAGGACTCCCTTTTTACTAAATAACACTCACTGACTCCCATACATTCAATGAACTCTATTCCCTCAGGTCACTCTCACTAGGTCCGTCCATAACCACTAACCAGTTTACACTTCAATCACATGATCTGACCTCTTTACATTCAGGTCATACCCTCTGTCCCTTAATTCCAGTCACTGTGCGCAAACCATCACTCTCCACTTTTAGGTTATACCATCAGACATTCACACTCAGGTGGTAGTACCCTTACATCCCGGAGCTGCATTGTTACTCCCTGGAAAGAAGGTTCCATATTGTTTGTGGTACAGCGTTAGGCTTGTTAAGAGTTGCATGCGGACATTGATTCTTCGCCGCCTTCCAATGTACTCTGAATTTTGGATGATCTCGTTTGGAAACCACTTTACTGTATCCAGTTCAGTGGTCAAGGTGGGCAGGATCGGCAGGGCATGGCGTGCAAGGACTTCTTCAATTCAATAGATTCTGTTCCCCTACTTTTGTTATTTTAAACGTGTCCCAGGACGGCAGAAATAGGAAAGGCCTAGACAGAAGGATCAGCGTTCAGGGCGAGCGGGGGGGAGGGGGGACAGAGGGGGAGGAGGGGGGTGTCAGATTAGATAAAAGGACTCTGTCTGTCTTTACCTTTTTGCCCAAAGACAAGGACAGTATCCACTTCTGCTCTGCCGCTGGCAGCTGCCCCCTCTCTCTTTCTTCCTCTTATTCCCTCTTTCTGGTTAGCTCCTCCTCACTCACTAAAAACCGTGACTTCAGGAAACAGTTCTCACCCTGTTTCATTTATTTGTTTCCCTGTGAAATGGATCCAAAAAATAAAAACACTTTAGCTAGAAAAGTCATATTTTTCTGATATTTTTCCTTTTCCAAAATGCAGCTCTAGAATAAAAGGTTCAAAATAAATAAATAACTAAATAAAACAAGAAAGAGTGGTCGCAAAGTGACCAGATTGATTTTATTCACATCCAAATATTAGCCCCACTTTACAGAGTTTGCCAGTGAACCGCTACTTTTGTTTTCTTGTCTTTCTTTGAAGATCATCGATTTCCCTGGGTAGGGAAGTGCACCAATCCTGGAGGTACTGCAATGCCTGATATGGGTGGATTGAAAACCAAAAGGTGTACAGCGGCTCTGTATTCATGGATGTGGTCTTTTTAAACTGTATTGCTTACATTTTATAAGGATATAAGCAATGGACATTAAAATGGGTCTCTTCCGGACCCTGTAGTCATGTCCTTAACTTTTCAGGCAAAAGAATGGACTGATTTCTGAATAGTGAGTGTAAAAGCGTCAAGGTAACCATGTTGTTCCTGCTTACATTTCACATGCTTTACTCAATCCTGCATACCCTATGAGTAATTGCTTGTTTCAGGATGTTGTTACTTTTTTTAGGCAGCATATTGCTCTTGTCTAGTGCGTAATTTTAATTGAGTCGCACCCAGGTGTTTATAGCGGGACACAATTGAGTTGTAGTTGAAGGCAGAGCTAGTTTCTCTCAGTGGGGCAGTATTCATTGGGGGAGAGAATGATGCACTGTGGTCAGAACTGCAGAATTTGGAACTGGGGAACCAAGCTCAGCCTTCATGACCAAACCACTCTCCTGAGGGACCACATTCCCTTGCTAGACCTTAGACGTCCTGGTGTCTTAGCAGCAACAGGTGGACCATAGTGGTGGCAAGTGTTGGTTAACCTTGAAGCCTGTCCACCACAATCCATACTGAAGCTCACCTCTAGTCTTGTAGGAAGGCTTTTGAAGCAGCACACCCTAGAGCAACAGTGACTCTACCACAGAGGTCACAGGACCCTAGAGAAGGGCCAGTACTAGGGCAATGCAAAAGGAGTGACCGCAATGGGTGCCAACTTTGGTTGGGGGCATTGTGTTTGCAAGTATATTACGGTTTTAAAAGGGCTTGCTGCCTCCTTCCTGGTCTCCAGCAATTTTCAGCAACTATAAAAATGTCATGATAACTCCGGTGATTAATGTTCTTCCTAGAGAGAGATCGCAGTTTTGTCTAGCGAAAGTTTTGACTCACTGAAAGGTAGCGCAGAGGGTTATTGTGCCTGCTGCAAAGAGACATGTACCATGCAGATCACAAAGTGCAGATGATATAAATAGATCAGAGGGTTACTGCTTTTGTCAGAGAGATCCTTTTGTTATTAGCAGTTTATAAGTTAAAATCTTAAAACAGAACAGTGAACTATTAACTGTCATCTAAGAGCTGCATGCAAACTGCAAGGTATACATTAGAGCGTAATGTCCCCCCTCCCAGTATTTGATTATCCTAATGTTGCAAAAACTGTTCATTTAGATAAAAATCAATTCTGAATATTAAAAGAGAACCCCTGACCATGGTTTTAAGTTTTAAATTCTGAGTATGTACTCTGGCACCCTACCCTGGTATGAGTGGCACTGTAAATCAAATTAAATGCATCTTTGAGAGAGTGTGGTTATGGAGATTTGAGGGGTACTGTTAAAGGGGGTAGGGGGGGGGAAATCGGTGGCGAAGGTGGTCTTTGGGGGGCACCAAACATTGTTGCACAGAGCACCACTAGCGCTAAAGCCAGCCCTGCCCTTGAGCTCGTCCGCCTCACCTATCAGTACCTCCATTAAACTTGGTTCAGCAGTAGTAGCTGCAACTCACTAGTGATCGGCAATGCAGGATTTGCAGGCACACCAAACTAAGTTCACTAACTTCACAGTCTCTCAGCTTCATGCACAAGCACTGCTGGAATTATGCAGCAAAGAGGACAAAATGATGCTGCAGTATTGACTAAATACTGCAGCAAAAATGCTGCAGCGGAATGCAGTATATTTTCTGATATTGGAGCATTTTGAAATTTTTACACATGCTAACAGTCTCTGGAAAGATTTTGATTTATTAGTTCCAGTGTAATATACAAATGCATCAGTGAGAAAGGTGATCAGTCAACCTTTGCAAAGGGATGTCCACTCGCAGCAACACAAGTCACATTTTTTGTAACTTTTGATCCGTTTGAGCAACAAACAATTTATTAGTTAAAAGGGTCAGATTAAGCAGCAGATATATTATGTGGCAAATATGGCAGAGCCATAACTATATAGAAAACATTTGCAAACTGGCATATTTTGTCATTGATGTTTAAACTGCTCTTGTGGAAAAAGGGAGGAGAAGAGCTGATGACAGAAACACCATGGCTTGGAGACAAATGGCTTGCGATTCCACTTTCAAGAGCATTTGGGACATTCTGTGATTGGAAACATATTCCACTTTGGGAATGTATTTTAATGTCCATAACTAATATTAATCCTTACATAATCATATGTACATAATCATATGTACATATTAGTTGAATTAAATAACAGAATAAGCTGAAACTGGACAGTGAAGCACAACCAAATTGTGGGTATAAGAACATCAAATAATCACCAGATGAATGTCTGAATAAGGTGTCAGTAGATCACAGATAGCAAAGAAGTAGAATTAGTCCCTAATAATTAAAAATACGTCCTCTAATCTTTACTGAATGTTTGTTTATATCCCTTGCGACATTTGTGTTTTTTTATTCAGTTTAACTAGTTTTATTGAACTTGAAATTATAAATAATGGAGCATATAGGGCAAGAGCTTTCAGAAATTGGACTTCAAAATGGAGCTTGCTGGAAGATTCAGCAGTGGAGACATAAATAGGGCCCAGCCAGAAAAGTTGAAACACAAATGCCAGAGGCAGGCTTAACAGCTCTCGCCAACTTGTCAAAATCTTATGCAGGAACTTAATTGATCCTATCTACTGACAGATTTGCCTCTCAGTCATTGTATAATGACAAATAAAATAGAAGTACTATCAGCTTTTTCCCACTTTCAACAAGTCAAGATTGCATTAAATCCAGAATGCTTCCTCCCACTGTTTTCCAAATTCCAAGCACTAAACAAACAACTTTGGCAATGCCAATATGTTACTCCTATGGGCAAGCTATTGGCTTTGGCAATCAAGTGAGAGTGGGTAACAGGATGCTTCATATCACTTTACACACACACACACACACACACACATACACATATATATATACACATACATATACATACACATACATATACACACATATATATATATATATATATATATATATATATCTCTCGGTAAACTTAGAGAAAGGTTCCGACCGAAACGCGTCAGTTTGCTGTGGTAAAATAAATTTGTGAAAACGTACCTCAGAGAGTGCTTCCTTTCTTCCTGCGGGAGATATTCGCTGTTGGGAGGTGGAGGAGAATTGGATTTGCGAGTGCACCCTCGCAACGGAGGCACCCGCCTGGGAGTGCGGCGCTCTGGTGCTTCTTGAGCTGCAATATATATATATATATATATATATATATATATATATACATATATACATATACACACACACACACAGTTCCTGACTGCCAATTGCAAGCAGAGCCAACGGAGGAACTGCAAAGCTGGAAGCGCAGGGGCAGGAATCTACAATCACTCGATACAGTTCTACTATCCCAAGCCTACCGCCCTCTAAACTCAGCCTCTCACCTTGAGAATAGAAAACACTCTGGCTGTGTAGTGAGCACTCCTCCATGCTGAGAACCAATTGCATGCTGGAGCATGCAGTCCTTAACCATGAACTGGGAGGAGCGCTCAGGTACGAGATGCGGTGCAGGTGAGCCCCTCACTACTTCAGAGGAGGGGCATAACGAATAAAACAAGAAAAGACAACCTTGGGAGTACAACAACGGAGGCATCTGATGAGGCTAACGTCAAAACGCATCATGCCGTACACCATAGAAGAATCCCATGAAGCCCTGCCGCGTCCCCTCATCTTTTTCTAACTGGGAAAGGAAGTTTTGGAGATATATATATATATATATATATATATATATATATATATATTTCCTGACTGCCAATTGCAAGGCGGATTACAACAGGCACAGACCACTTCCCCGACATTCTTCATTCAATGATGAGCCATAGCACCAAAGGTTTGTGCAAGCAGTATTATTTCTTTATTTAAGAAAATTCATAGACAGGTGTCTTCCATGACGCGTTTCACTCCATAAAGGAGCTTATTCACATAACGCGCCCCCAACAGGCATTGCAAATTTAAAGTGCTTTAAAAGCCCAAACGATTCAGAAAAGGGGGTGGTGATGGACAGAGTTTCTGAATTAAGCAGAATACTCCTACCCAGTCAACAAATCAGGGCTTGCTCCATCACCGTTTTTTAGCTCACTGCACCATCCCAGCTCAGAACCTGGCTACATGCAAATTAGTCTGTCCCTGTCCCAGTGCATCATGGGAACAGGGCAAACCAAACTACCAAGCCAATTCTTATACTGGGAAGGAAACAAGCTTCCGGGGACCGGTTTCTGGCATTACAGACGTCATCGGCCCGGCTTGCTTGAATCCTGATGGTGCAATGAGCAAGGGACTCACATCTGAGTATACCCTTAAACGCTTATGGTGGACAAAACGATTCAGAAAAGGGGATGGTGATGGACAGAGTTTCTGAATTAAGCAGAATACTCCTACCCAGTCAACAGATCAGGGCTTGATCCATCACCGTTTTTTTAGCTAACTGCACCATCCCAGCTCAGAACCTGGCTACATGCAAATTAGTCTGTCCCTGTCCCAGTGCAGTCCCACCACCCCCTTTTCTAAATCGTTTTTGACCACTATAGGTGTGGCAGGGTATACTCAGACATGAGTCCCTTGCTCACTGCTCCATCAGGATTCAAGCAAGCCGGGCCGACGACGGCTGAAATGTCAGAAACCGGTCCCCGGAAGCTTGTCTCCTTTCTGGTGAAGAATTGGCTTGGTAGTTTAGTCTGCCCTGTTCCCATGATGCACTGGGCCAGGGACAGACTGATTTGCATATATCCAGGTTCTGAGCTGGGATGGTGCAGTGAGCTAAATAACGGTGATGGATCAAGCCCTGATCTTTGGACTGGGTAAGAGTGGTCTGCTTAATTAAGACACTCTGTTCATCACCACCCCCTTTTCTGAATCCTTAAAAGCCCAAACAGCTCAAAAAAGTGGACTGAATGGCGTAAATAGTGCAAAGTTAACATAACGACTAACCATGGCAGCAAAATCACACACATATATGGCGGTTTGCAAAACGGGGCTGATAAAAAGCTAATATTGCAAGGGAAATGCTGACAAAGGTATAACAGAAGCACAACCTAAATAATACTGGCAAGTGCCATATTAGTAATAAAAAAGGAGCAGATCATCAATTTTCTAAACATAATTATAAACAACATAATTGTCAATATTCATGTGTTTGAGGCAACCATTAAATTGTTGCTATTTGAAATTCCGTAATAAGATGTCAGTGCACAATTCAAACAAAATGCATTTGAAAGCCTATGTCACGCACCAATTTCCACACCATAATTTCTTAGAGCAATTCTAACATCATCATTAAAGTATAGTGCAAGTGCAAATATAAAAATTCTTCAATAAATATATGCTCTATATCAGCCGCCGTCCAAATGAAGTGCGAGTGCACATACACTCTCAAAAAACCAACTAATAATGTAAATTCCAACTGTCGAGTTAATGCGACAATGTGCCATGGTAATCTCTTAATTGTAGAAAAAAAAGGGTGCTGTGCAATATAATCAAAAAAAGCATACAAAATATATCTAACAGCAACACTGAGGCTCAATGTATGAGAAACATAAGAGTATTTCAAAAAATTCTTTACAGCAAAAACAGCAATGAGAAAAAGAGCTCCATGTATGGTGAATAACTACTATAACATCGAATGGAGAAATACATAGTCAAAGGTCACCATTAATTACAACAAATTATGTAAATCTTCATTAATGTTCAAACCATTCGGAACTCTGGTATCTAAAGAAAGAATGAAAAGAGTTTCTTTTTGCCTTAGTAGTTTGTCTCGATTCCCGCCCCGTCCGGGGTTAGGGACTGAACCTAGGACAGTATACTCTAAGTCTTTAAGCTTGTTATCATGTACAGACTTAAAGTGTCTGATCACCGGATAGTTACTGTCGGAATTAACGATGGCCCTTATGTGCTGTAAGATACGTTTGTTAACCAGAAGCTTAGTACTTCCGATGTATTCCAGATCGCAGGTACATCTAAGCTTATAAACTTCATATTCTGACCTGCACGTGAGATATTCACGAATCATGATCCGTTTCTCACTAAAGGCAGTTATATAGTGGGTGCCATTCTTTGCAAACGTACAAGCATGACAAGACGTGCATTTAAAGAAACCCATTTTGGATAACCAGGTTTTCTTATGTGGAACTTCTAGCATGGATCTATCTAGGGCATCCCTCATAGAGGGCGCCCGTCGAAAAGTGATAGCAGGCTGGCTTGGCATGATGGGACCTAGAATGTTGTCAGTCATAACAATAGGCCATTCTGAGCAGATAATCCGCCGAATGGCTTTTTCCTGGGCACAAAAGGTGGTAATTAGACAGACCGGGCAAGCTGTTTTGTGATCAGTAGATATAAAAGCACTAGATTTAAGCAGGTCATCCCTCATTTTAGCTTTAGCATTCAAAAGTGCCTGATCCAGAACTTTCTTTTTATATCCTCTCTGGAGGAATCTCTGAACAGATTCAGCCAGGTACAAGTCTGATGTCGCTTCATTGCTACAAATCCTCGGATGCGAATGAATTCCACGTACAGAATATTTTTAATGGTGTGACTGGGATGCGAACTACGGGCATGTAGAATCGAATTGCCCGCTGTGGACTTTCTGTGTAGCTTAGTGTGGAGGATGCCTGCCTCAATATAGAGTTGCACATCTAGAAACTCAGCTGAGTCGTTGGTAATAGATGTGGTGAACTTGAGATTGAGGTCATTAATGTTAATGTCATTAACAAAAGCAGTTGCTTCTTCAATAGGCCCCTTCCAGATAATGCATACGTCGTCAATATATCGCTAGTAGTGAACAATATTCGTCCACCACTGTCGATGGGTGACTCCGAGCACGTGCCTCTCCCACCAGCCTACATGCAAGCACGAATAGCTGGGGGAGAAGCGCGAACCCATTGCTACCCCACGTAGCTGTTGGTAAATCTCATTCTGGAATTGGAAGAAGTTGGTACGCAGACAAATATCAATAATTTCTAACAGCATTTTGTTATGATCCCTTAAGCTAACATCACGACTGCCAAGAAAAAATTCAGTAGCCTTAATACCCTGCCAGTGATAAATACTGGTATAGAGTGATTCTATGTCCATGACAACAAATAAAAAAAATCGGAACACCAGTTAACATTTTTCACTTTAGAAATCAGTAGTGTCCTTTTAATATGATGGTAAACTTGTCATATGTGGTTGGAGGGAAAAAAATCAACATATTTGGATACATTTTCATTCATGCTTCCATTAGCTGATATTATAGGGCGGCCTGGAACAGGAGTGACCAATTTGTGCACCTTTGGCAGAAGGTAAAGAATCGGTGTGATAGGATGTTCAACACTTAAACATTTCGATTCTTCTTTAGACAGCAATCTATTCCTCTGCCAATTATGGATCTTTTTGCGAGTAGTTTCTTCACATTTCCTCATAATTATCTTAGTACTTTTGATGTAACAGGTGGGATCTGATAGATGTTTTTCAGCTTCGTTTAAATAGTCCTTTTTCGACCATAAAACAGTGTTACCACCTTTATCTGAATTTTTGATAATTACATTGTGATCATTTTGAAGTTTCTTAATTAGAAGATGATATTGGTCATTGTTATAGTTAGCCTGTTTTGATTTGCCCAATATTTTTTGTTAAGGTCTTTCAATTCAGCGATGATTCGATCACTGAAAACATCTACAGCGTCCTTCGGCATGAGTGGTAAGAAAGTGAATTTGGGGCGAAAAGGACTGGGTGCAGATTTTTTGACGTTGATGACTTACAGTAGGTGCATTATGTGTGTCATCTTCAAAGGCAAGATCATACATGGATTGTACATCTGGAATGTTAGCTTGCACAGAATTGGTGGAATTGTCATCTTCTGATTCAATAGATGTTTATCTCTTCGGAGACGAATGTAGCTGAAAATACTTGATCAGTTTGATCTTCCGAATAAATTTAAAAACATCTATGCGCATTTGGTTGTATGAAAAATCATTTTTAGGGCAGAATGCAAGTCCCAAAGAAAGGAGCTGTTCCTCAGCCTTTGATAGTATGACATCAGTCCGGTTTACAACTGTGTTTTCCATCGTGGTGGTTATTTTTTCCAGTTTCTCCGCGCGTTGCCTCGCGACGTACCTCTGTTTGTGTTTGCGCCTCCTATCACGCCGGCTCCTGTTGGTACTTTTCCTTGCTTCGGCAGAGGTTGGCGGGGGCGCAGAGAGTACCTCCGGTCCTCGCTCACAAAATTCAATTCATCCACCACTGAAATATTCATCATGTCCAACTGGCCCGTTGATGTACTTGGCCTGGTATTATCAGAATTGTTATTTGATGTTAGAGAAGCAGCATCTGTGTCGATTTCACCTGGTGCAGCTGTATTCCCAGCTGCCGCACCAGTGCTTTGTTTTTTCTGACCTGTTAGAGCTTGGCGCTTGTAGTTGTCGTATTTTCTGGCGAATGCGAATATGCGATCAGTAGCATAGTCATTTTGGTCACGGGCAAATTTGATTATTTTACGCTCTTTTATAGTTTCCTCATACTTCGAAATGCGTGCTTCAATTTCTTTCTTACTTTCAGTAATGAGGTCCACTTTGACAGTCGCATTTAACAAGCCATTGATGTGTTCAATTTCTTTTTTTGATTTCAGTAATTTTTTATTGAAATAAAGCATATTTACATGCTACTGGGTGAAACACATGGGGAGAAAGGAAGAAGAAAAAAAAAGCGCCCGGGGGCGGGGGGGGGGGGGGGGGGGGGGGTGTCAAGCATTGTCTACATTGGCTTAAATTAGTTTGGCTCTTGACAGTCCATTCTCCAGTTTGTTTCATCTTCTTCTCTTCTGTCTTGCACGTTCAAGTTCCCCCCCGTTTCTCCCGTGTCCCTTTGCAACCAGTATGGTTATCTTTCCGGCCCCCCTGGTGCTGTGAGGAAGATAGAAGATCAAAGGAAGAAGGTGTGTGAGTAGAGAGAGACGTAGGCGCGTTATGTTGTTGAGTAGGGTGCATGTGTACGTTTTGTAGAATTGCCTGGTCTGGGTGTTTAGGGTGGCTTGTGAGAGGACAGGTAGTTGTCTAGTGACAGCCACATCTCGGTCTTTTTCCCTGAGCCACTTTGGCTGTATGATGTTATGTTGTCGGCTCCCCTTAGGAAAATGACCCAGTTGAGCCAGGCTTTGAAGGTGGCCTTGGCTGTGTCTTTCCAGTTATTCAACACCGTTTTGACCGCTGCTTTGAGCAGGAGGTCAATCAGGTCTCGGTCGTTTGCGGATGTTATGGAGGGGTCATTGTACCCCAGAATTAGGTGGTGGAAGTCCATTGTTAGTGTGGCCCCTGTGACGTCGTTGATTAGAGTGATTATGGAGCGCCAGAACTTATTTGTTTTGGCGCAGTGGAAGAGGAGGTGAGCAAGGTCCCCCTTCTGCCTGTTGCAGTTCCAGCAGGAGTCGGTCTCTCTGAGGCCCATGTTGGCTAGCCGTGCTGGGGTCCAGTAGGCCCTGTGCACTAGCCAGAATTTTGTTTGATCAAGGGTAGTTGTCACCTTCCTCCTTGATGTGGATGCCCATAAATCTGCCCTTTCCTTCTCACTTAGCTCTCTCCCTGCTGATTCTTCCCATTGGCTTAAGGTTCTGTTATTCATTTTGGACGTTTTGGGGGTCATGACCCTGTATATGTGTGCTACTTGGTGTCCTGTGATGTTCAGGCTGTTAGCGTATTGTGTTATTGATGGGGTGAGCGTGTTTATGTTGGCTTTGGCTAATGCTACTCTTATTTTGAGGAAATTATAGAGCTCTATATTGTCAAAATTGTATTGTTGTCTGAGTTTGTCAAACGTTGTCTGATTCCCTGTCTCCTGTAGTTGGCTTACCGTTGTTATGCCTTGCCTGTACCAAGTGTGCATATCCAGTGTTTTATTCCTGTACCTAATTCTGGGGTTGTGCCATAGCGACTCTAGTTGAGTTTGTTTAACTCTGATGTCTAGTAGTTTGTCTAATTTTAGTAGGGCCAGTCGTGTGTTCCTGAGGATTGCGTTCTGTTTAATCGCGGGGTGTTTTGTCGCTGTGAGTAGAGCTACGGGTTCCATTCCTCCTAGTAGTCTTCGCTCTAGGGAGAGCCAGGCTGGGGTGTAATCGCTCTTTGGTGATATCCAGTGTGGGCCCTGTGCTGCTACGCATGCTGTTTGGAAGGTTCTAAAGTTCGTTATGTTCAGCCCTTCTAGAGCCTTGGGGAGTCTGAGTTTCTGGAGGCTGATTCTAGGTTTCTTCCCTCTCCATAGGAATGTGTTTAATAGCTTGTCCAGTTTCTTGTAAAAGTCAGGTGTGTTGATTAGTGGTAGCATGTTGAGCGTGTAGTTGATCATAGGGGTAACCATCATTTTGATGGTCTCAACCCTTCCCCACCATGCCGTAAATCTGGGAGACCATCCCTCTAGTTTCTCTTTTATTTTGTGTAAGATTGCTTGTTCGTTCTGGTCTACCGTGGTCCGTAAATCTCTTTCAAACAGGAGGCCCAGGTACTTAATGGCCTTCTTCTGCCATGTTAGCCCTGAGGTCCCCAGCACCGTCTTGTTGGTGTGTATGTTCAGTGGTTTGCATTCCGATTTCTCCTTGTTAAGTTTGTATCCTGACACTTGCGCGAACTGGTCTATGGTTTCCATTAGTGCTTTAATGGACCTATCAGGGTCCTCTGTTACAATGAGGACATCGTCCGCATACGCTGCTAATTTGAAGGATTCGCCCTCTATAGGTATGCCTCTGATGTCGGGGTTGGATCGGATCATGCTTAGTAGGGGTTCAATTGCTAGTAGGAAGAGGCTCGGGGATAGCGGGCATCCCTGCCTCGTTCCCCTTTTGAGGTCTAGTAGCTCGGATGTGCCTCCATTCACAACCACGCGTGCTTTGGGCTCGTTGTACAGTGCCATTACCATCTTCCTATAGTGTTGGCCCAGTCCGAATTTTTGCATACATTGGTCTAAGTACGGCCATGACACTCTGTCGAAAGCTTTTTCTGCATCTAGGGCGATCATGACCGCCGCGTTGTTGCTTTTGGTCGCGTGGTTGATTACGTGGCACAGCAATCTTGTATTGTCTTGGGACATCCTGTTCTTCAGGTATCCCACTTGTGCGCAGTGTATGAGGGATGGAAGATATGTGTTGAGCCTGGTGGCGAGGATCTTGGCATATATCTTGCAGTCTACATTGATAAGTGAGATTGGCCTATAGTTTTTCGGGTGTTGTGCGTCCTTGCCTTCTTTGGGGATCACTATAATGTTGGCTTCCGCCATAGACGGCGTCATGCGGCCTTTATGTATGCAGCTCTCAAAGACTGCTGTCATGGTTGGCCTTAATGCTGTGATGTAGTGTTTATAGAACTTGGCTGTGAAACCGTCAGGTCCAGGGGCTTTTTTATCTTTCAGGCTTTTGACGGCTCTCTCTATCTCATCTCCAGTTATTTCTGAGTCTAGTCTGTCCTTCTGACAGGGTTGGAGTTGTGACGCCCCCCAGTAGCTCCTTTCCTCCATCTGCCTTTAGCATTCCGTCTTTTTTGTATAGTTCTGCGTAAAAGTCTCTGAAAGTGTCCAGTATTCCCTTGTTCGATGTATGTGATTTGTTTGTGCTGTCTTTGACTGCTGCTATTGTGTGCTGCCTCTGCTTGCCTTTGAGGTATGCTGCAAGTGTTTTTCCTGCCCTGTTGGCTGAGCAAAGGTTTATTGCTTTATACTTGTTAATCCACGTTCCTGCCCTTTCACTAAGGATCTTGTTTAACTCGTACTTTTTCTTTGTTAGTGTTGTGAGGGTATTTCTGTCCTCTAGATTAATTATGTGCCCTGCTTCTAATCTTTTGATTTCACTTTCTAGGTCAGCTACCCTCTTGTTCCTTTCTTTGTTTTGTCTTCCTTTAATGTTCATTATGGTCCCTCTAACAGTGGCTTTCATTGCGTCCCATAGTGTCTCTCTTTCTATGCCTGCTGTGTCATTGTTTGATAGGTAGTCCTTGAGTGCGAGTTCTATTTCAGTGCTGCTGCTGGTGTTTTTGAGGAGGTCATCGTCAAACCTCCATCTTCGTGTGGGGTGCTCGTTGTGTCTGCCCGTTAGAGACAGGCATATGTGAGAGTGGTCTGAGATCGCTCTTGGGCCTATCTCCGTGTGTTCTATAAGGTGTGTGTGGGTGTCTGATATCAGTATGTAGTCGATCCTGCTGTATGAGTTGTGTGGGTTCGAGTAAAAAGTATATTCCCTCTCATCTGGGTTCTGTAGCCTCCACGGGTCTGCTAGTCTGAGTCTAGCGCAGAGGTCCTGTAGTGGGTTGCCTCTCTGCGTGTTCAGGCTGCGTCTTTGTGGGTGTCTATCTATGGCTGGGTCCAGTACCTGGTTCATGTCCCCCGCTACTATTAGCAGTTCTCCCAAAGGCAGTGCTTCTAGTTCCTTGCCTGTGTGTTCCCAGAATGTCTTGTCCTCTGTATTTGGTCCATAGATGTTTGCCACATGTATAGGTTCCTCTCCCCTGAGCAAGCTAGTGATTAGTAGCCTCCCCTCTTCGTCTCTCTTTGTTTTGACTGGTGATAGTTTTGACTTTTTGCTAAGTATAGTAATGACTCCGTTTTTTTTGTTTCTTGCAGGTGTCCCTATTACGTGACCTATCCATCCCGCCTTTAGGCGGTGTATGTCTTCTTCAGCTAGCCTGGTCTCCTGCAGGACATAAATATCACTTTTTAGTTTGAACAGGTGATCTAGGACTTTCCTTCTCTTAACTGGGTGGTTGAGGCCCTTTACATTCATTGATACTACTCTTATGTCCGTTTCGAGATTATGGTGCCTGTTGTGTGTCATTTTCGTTCCTGCCTGGCTGGCTTCCCTGTTGGCCTCCTACTCATCTTAGTTCTGTACTTGGTTCTCCTGTCTGCTCTCTCTTGAAGAAGAATAAGGGTGTAGAAAGATAGAAAAAGAAAAGACGATAGTGTCAGCCCATGTGTGTGCTCCCCGCACCCCCCTCCCCTCCCTTTACCCCCCTCCCATCTCTCTCCCCTCCCCCCTTACTTGCATATTGGGTGTGCGACAACAAAGTTCCTTTTTGTCCGCAACCCCCTGAGGTAGATTGGTTGTCTCTCTGCAAATGTTCATCTTCTTGTTATTAGTTCTGCTGCTTCTCGCTGCAATGCCTTCCTCTGCTGCTCGAGGTAGTGTCTTATTGAAATTCCTTTACTCAGACCATGGGGTAGTTCTGAGGTAGCCTTGAGGTAGATGTCGGTGTAATGTTTGTCTGCTTAGTCTCTTGGTGTTGAGGTATTCCCTTGTGTTTGTTTCTTCCTGGCGTTGGCTCAAGCATCTTTCCTTTCTTCTTCGCTCGGTGATGCGCTTCTTTTCGGAGCACCTTGGCTGTGACCGCTTGCCTCCATTTCTTCGGTCGGTGGTCCTGCCAGGTAGCGTCTGAGTTCTCCGGGCTCATCGAACGTGAATGATCGCCAGTTGTCTGTGATCTTAAATCGGGTCGGTCCTGTGAAGGAGTATGTGAGGTTCCTCTTCCGCAGTGCTTCTCTCATGGCTAAGAAGCCTTTCCTGGCTTCTACTGTGGTTTTCGAGTAGTCTTGTGTGAGCACGATCTTGTTGCTCGCCCAGGTGAGGTTTTGATTTCTTCTTGCGAAGGCGAAGATTGCGTCTGTGTGTTCCGCTCTTAGTGGGGAGCAAATTATTGCTCTCGGCGGTTTACCCGTAGCTGGTTTTCCTGCTGGCACTCTATATGCTTTGTTGACTTCAAACTGTCTCTCAAAGTTCAGGCCGGTGATCTTGGGAAGCATGTCCTCGAGCATTGCGGCGCAGGATTTCTCCTTCTCCTCTAGGCCTTCTGGGACGCCTAAAATTCTGATGTTCCCCCTTCTCGCCCTATCATCCTGCTCCGCCAGCTGCTTCTGTATCGCCTTAGCAATCTTTGCATGTCCCTCCGTGGCTTTGATGTTCTTGTTAGTTACGTCTTCCACTGCACTTATCCTGCTCTCTGCTTTCTCCAGTCTGGTATTTGTGTTGTGTTGGTCTGCTCGAATCGCCGCCAGCTCTAGTTGCATGTTGTCTATTGTCTTTTTAGTTTCTCTCGCCACGTCCTTGACTTCGTTAATTCTTTTCAACACTGTTTCTAGCGTTGCATTCTCTGTTTTGCGTTTCCCGGGCGAGTCTAAGTTCTCTTTCCTTGGCTTCTTCAGGTCGTTAGTGTTTTTTACCTCGGCCATCTTCCTTAGATGTGATCTACTCCTGCTGCTGAGAGTGCCGAGGGAGCCTGCTCTCCTCTCCCCTGCTAGCTGTTTGGTCTGCGTGGGTTCTGATGCTTTGTTCGCGGAGTTGTAGCGAAAACGGCTCGGGACTTTGATCAGCCTGGTCTTTGTTTTTGCTCTTGCCCCCTCCAGCGCTAGCTTGTCTCGTTCGCTTCCTTACTTCTGTTGTGGTTATTTTGTATCCTTTTTGCCCTTGCCACTGCGCTGCCCGTGTAGTCTCTTGCTCTCCCGCTTGCCTCTTATGCCTTTTACGCCGAGCGCCAAGGGATATGGTCCTCCCGTGCTCTCAGCCTCCTTCCTTTTCCTCTCTTGTGACAGTTGTGCTCTCTTCTTGGCTGAGCTTCCATTGGCTGTGGGCTCGGTGTTGTATAGGTTGCCTCCCCGCTCTGTCAAATGCGTGCCTTGGTAGCTGTATTATTCTCTGTGCTCCCTGTATCAGCACCCACTTGCCCTGTGCTCCCCCTGGGGGCTGCCTCTGCAACAGCAGCTTCGCGTTGCTGTGTTGCCGCTGTTTAGTCGTCTTTCATTGTGCCCCTTTAATCCTTCTTGCAGGTCCGATGTGCTCTGCCTGCTTGGTCCTGCGCACACTTTGCGCTCGATTTCGGGGGGGGGGGGGGGGGGGGGGGGAGGGGAGGGCAGGGCGCACTTATTCTCTTCTTCGCTTGCTCCGCTTGGCTGATGCGGATCACGCGGTTTAGGAAGCTGCGGGTCTTGCTGTTTAGGCTGCTGCGGGTCGCGCGTCGCGTCCGTCTCCGCTGCCTTGTTTATCTTCCAGGTCACTTGATCATGCGCGTCATTTCCGCCTTCTCCCACATTGGCTTCCGGTTCAGCTTGCCTTCTCCTTCCGTCTCCTACCTTCCTGAAATGGCTGCCTTCGTTCGGCACTTCCGGTTTGGCCACGCTTGACTCTCGCCTTAACTTGCAGTGTATTCCTCTAGTAGGTGGATGCGGAGCGCCCTCTACGAGATGTTCTCCATGCTACAGGTTTTTCAGCTCTTTTTCTCGCTCCTCACTCCATTCCGCTTTATACTTCGTTTTCGTTCTGTCTCGTTGGAGTGCCGATTCCTTCCCGCTGGGTGTACTTGTTGTGCTTTGTATTCCGCTTGAGCCGCCTCGTTCGTTGGTGCCCGGGCTTAGTTGCCTTTCAGCTTGGCTCTGCTTCTCCTCCCTTAGCGACGCCTTCCCGCCATCTTATCTCCCGTGCCTTGTTGATCCGAAAAGTTTGTTTGGCTGTGTCGGTTTCCAGTGTACGTTTCACGGGCTGGTTTCTCCTGTTCCGTGTAGTCCTTCACTTCATACTTCGCCGATTTACTTTACAAGGTTCGCGCCTTGTGTTTGGCTGCCCTTATTTGCGTATGTTTCCTCAGGGGTCGCGGAGCTCCGGACCTAGACGACCATCTCCTTTGTCATCCAAGCCACGCCCCCCGATGTGTTCAATTTCAAGCAATAATTCCTCCTGATCTGATTCAGCATATTTAATCAAGATTCAATGCTTTGAGATTCTTATCAGCCCACTCCTGCAACATTTGAGGGTTGGGATTTTCATAAGTGGGCACAATTAGTACTCGAAGACCTCCGGGAACACGGTTGGAATCACGATATTTTTCTAATGATTTATTTTCCCACCACTTATACAGTTCGTTACGTAGTAGTTTCTCCAATGTTTTTAATAAAGTTCTTACATCGCTGTTATCAATAATAGTTTTGTTTATTCGCGGTTCTTCCGTTACCGCTGGAAGGTTCTCAAACAGTGCCTCAGCTGCTGTCTCCCTGTGTCGGAGCGCGTCGCTGGACAACATATTGTTTGGTCAATTGTCGGCTCCTATAGTTAGCCGTAATGCTGCTTAATGTCTTAAGATGGTATCAGAGGGAAATATCCCGTAACCAGCTAAATGTCCAGAAACAAAATGATAATGCAGTCTGCACGTGTGTGCCTTACCGGAATCGGCACCGGGGCTCACGTCGGTCAGCCGACCTTCCGGACTCCTCAGCAGCCACGCCGTCAGGCACCACAACACAGCGGCAAATGTTTGTTGTAATCAATGCGGGGGCACAGCAGGACGCAAAACTCATCCGAGTTGAAACTGGCAATACGCGGAAGCATAGGTGACTGTGCAGACGCCGTGCCTCATAGAACGGGAGGGTCCAATACAACGGAAACAGCCAATTCCGAATTTCTATATCTAAGTGCAGTTCCTGACCGCCAATTGCAAGGCGGATTACAACAGGCACAGACAACTTCCCCGACGTTCTTCATTCAATGATGAGCCATAGCACCAAAGGTTCGTTCAAGCAGTATTATTTATTTATTTAAGAAAGTTCATAGACCGGTGTCTTCCATGACACGTTTCACTCCGTAAAGGAGCTTGTTGACATAACGCGCCCCAACGGCATTGCAAATGTAAAGTGCTTTATAAGCCCAAACAGCTCAAAAAAGTGGACTGAATGGCGTAAATAGTGCAAAGTTAACATAACGACTAACCATGGCAGCAAAATCACACACATATATGGCGGTTTGCAAAAAGTGGCTGATAAAAAGCTAATATTGCAAGGGAAATGCTGACAAAGGTATAACAGAAACACAACCTAATATATATTATATATATATATTATTTTTTTTAAATAAGAAATTGGTCCTGAATTGAGCGTAAGCAGTGAATTGCCAGAAGAGGGACACTAATCAACCTTAATTAAATTGTACTTGGTTCATGCACCACAAAAAGAAAAAGGAAGAGTTGCATGCCAGGCAGTGCCCAATTTGACTCCATCAAAGAAGAGTGCCAATGTGGCAACAAATGGTAAGCAATAAGCAGGTTCCACACCGATTTCAGAAGATAAAAAGTCTTGCAAGAGAGCGCGTAAGCATACTCGACCTAAAAAGGACTTGGATTCACAACCATTAGATATCTACAAACATCTACATGCCCCGTTTCCCTTATTTGACTCTTTTTTTCCAAATTCCATGTCCTCATTCAGTTCGTACACAAAATTGCATGTTCTCTAACTTAGTTAACATGCACTTGATTAAAGAGCTCGGTCTTGACCCACAGCCGCTAACCCCTTCCTTCAAACAAACCAGCATTTGCTTGCCCATCGTCTAAGCTTCCTGTGAACTATATATTCACCCTAAAGATCATTCGCAAAATTTGACCTACCCCTAAAACCTACAGCTAGCACAGACCTCTAACTTTCTAGTGGGAGCTTCCTCTACGCTATCTATTTACCCCACCAACCGTTCTCACGAACTAAAATATCCCACACTCTCCTCTAGCTAAGTCATCCAACTCCCTCTGATTCCACCCCAAACAAATTGGCTAATCCATGTAAAGGTTTATTCTGACAACAGTAAATGAATTACCTACAAACCATTAAATTAACCACTAACCTTCGGCTCCAAAGTAGCGTGCTACACACCATAAAGCACTTCAACACCTCATCAGTAGTAAGTGCTTGTTGAGTAATGATCACTCATAAATTTGGATAAAAGATGAGTTTATTCGTGAAAAAAGGAAGCACCACCAGCAACACATCCCGTGCACCGGTCAGCGCACAACAACTGACTTAACCGTACATCTACGGTAGAACGGCACGATGGCAGATCGTGCCGTGGCATGAGACATATACATTTGAAAGAATACACATACTAGAATGAATAGGCACAAGAGAAAAGCGCGCGAGAAAGGGCGCGTGTACACATAACACACCTTCCTCCCTTACAAAACAAATAAAAGAAAATAAATAATAAAAAAAACTTCAAATACAATTTCATATTAATTTTCCAATTTTCCTTTGACATAAACAATAAAATCGGACATCCACTTAGGCTTTCTTGTTGTTCTTTTCTGCAAGATGACATCATTGTTATTAGCAGGCTGAATATTTACATCATTGTTATCACCAGGCTGAATATTTACATTTTGACAAGAATCATCTTCCACACCAGAACTTCTGAGTGTTGTACCATTATCATCACGAATTGCATTTCCACCCAAATCATCATCCAAATAAGAATAATCTGAATGGTTCAAATTAAAAGTCTTGTTATAAATCGCTTTATCAGCTTTAAGAATAGCAATCCTGCTGAGATTCCATACCTTATTATCCGATAACCTTACTGAATTTTTCAAAAGTTCAACGACCTCAAAAGGGCCCATAAACAAACTTTCTCCCTTTTTGACCTTCCATGGTTTTTTAACTTTTACCATCATACCAACTTCCACTTTCGGATCAACTTTAGACCCAAATTTCCCATCAAAGTATTTCTTATTAATACTATGAGCAAGATTTTCTTTAACTTTCCCCAAATCTAAACTTGAAGAGGTGGATTTAACTAACCATGACGGATTCACCTTAGTCCTAGGAAGTCTTCCTCTCATGATTTCAAATGGAGAATATCCAGTCATGGAATTCACAGTGGTTCTATACATCCATACTTTCTTAAAAACTTCTAATTCCCATTTGTTGCCTTCATTTCCAACTGATTGTATTGCACCTTTTAGAACTCTATTAAATCTCTCTATAACCCCATTTCCGCTGGGATTATAAAGAGAAGTAGTGGAATGCATTATTCCCAGCCTTGCAAAGTAATCTTTAGCCTTGTTAGAATTGAATTGTACCCCATTGTCAGTTATGAGTCTAACAGGTAAACCCTCTTCAGTAAAAACTCTATCTAAGAAACACAATACAGATTCAGTATCTATTTTCTCAACAATCTTGATGACAGGCCATTTCGAAAAAATATCAATAGCTGCTATGATGTACTTTGAATCACAACCAATGGGACCCATAATGTCCATAGCAATGGTTTCCCATGGATTGTCAGGAATAACATGTTCCCCCATATTGGGTTTAAACATAGTCAAAGACTTGTCAGAATTTGCACAAATAACATAATTTCTGACTAAACGTTCAATAAATAAGTCCATGCCTGGCCACCAAAATAAATTCTTAACTTGCTGTTTAGTCCGGACAATACCACTATGGCCCTCAAGACCTTGTAAAACTATGGTCTTTCTCACACCATCTGGTGGAACAATACGTTCACCTCTCTTAATGATATTGTCACCATACGAAAGTTCAGATCTTACTTCCCAGAAACTCTTAAGCTCTGAACTGATATACTTCCTATCAGGCCAAACACCAGTAATGCAATCTGCAACACTTTTTAAAATCTCATCTTCCTCAAATTTCCTTCGCCATAGAGTCTGATCAATTGATATTAGGCCTTCATCATGAACCATGGCAATCTGAAAATCATCCCACTCATTATACAGATCCTCCTGAATGGGTAAAGGCATCCTAGACAAAAAATCTGCAGAAACATTGTCTTTCCCTGGTACATATTGTATATCATAAATAAAATCCTGTAACCGCATAGACATACGTGCAATGCGAGCAGAAGCTCTCAACATGCCTTCAGTAGTAAGCAAACGTACCAAAGGTTTATGGTCACTTCTCAATAGACACTCCTTACCCCAAACAAACACCCTGAAGTGCTCCAATGCCAAACAGATGCTAAAGTTTCTCTCTCAATTGTGGAATACTTCTCTTCAGAAGGAGTGAGAGCTCTGGAAGCATGCGCAATAATGACTTCTTTACCACTTTTGGTTCTTTGTGTATGAACAGCACCTAGCCCTTATGAACTTGCATCTGTGGTGATGATATTTTGAAAAGAAGGATCAAAACAAGAAAGTGCAGTAGCAGAACATATAGCATCCTTCACATCGCTAAATTCTTTCTCACACTCCCCTGACCACACAAAAGTAACCCTGTTCTTGATTAGCTGTCTGATATTAAATGTTCTACAAGAAAAATTAGGTACATATTTAGCATAGAACTTAACTAACCCTAAAAATGACCTTACATCATCTTTAGACTGGGGATGTGGTGCAGACTTAATAGCTTCCAAAAGATCAGATTTAGGTTTAATTCCTTCTTCACACAATTCATGGCCTAAATAATTTACTGAATGAACACCGAACTTACATTTTTCATGCTTTATGGTAAGACCATGAAGATTAAGTGCATCCAAAACATTCTCTAAAGCAGAAACATGTTTCTCTTTGCTGTCACTGAATACTAAAATATCATCCTGGAAACAGACAGCTTCTCTGCAATCCTTTAAAATGTCTTGCATTACTCTCTGAAAAATGGCAGCTACCGACGCCAACCCAAAAGGCATCCTGTTAAATCTGAAACACCCAAATGGGGTGATAAATGCCGTGAGATCTTTACTTTTTTCATTAAGCTCTATCTGGTGGTAGGCAGCTGATAAATCTATGGGTGAGAAAAACTTAGACCCACCAATAGACAATAGAAATTCAGAAATACGGGGAAGGGGAAATTGATCTACAACAATATTGTTGTTTAGATGGCGAAGGTCAATGCGAAGTCTGACCTTGCCATTGGCCCGTCTAGCAACTACAATGGGAGAAACCCATTCTGATGACTCAATTCTTTCTATTATACCCTCCCTGACTAAAGCATCCAACTCATTTTTCACTTCCTCTCGAACAGCAAAAGGAATATTCCGTGCTTTATGTACTTTAGGGCACGCATTTTCTTTCAAACAAATTTCATGTTTAAAAACTAGTTAACTTCCCAATGTTTTTTTTTAAGACATTCGGGAATCTGTTCAACATCATAGAAGAAATACCATTTTGTTCATCTACTAACATTACAGGATTAGGACTATTAGGGTTCAAGATGATATCAAGTTTTCCATGATCAAACCAGCTAAGAACTGAAGGGCCTTTTTTTGAGATATAAAGCTTTGCAATGCACTTTCTATTCTTGAACCTGAAAACTAACGTTCTGAATCCTAAGATATCTATTCTTCCACCTGAATATCCTTCAGGACTAATATCACTCTTTTCTAAATGACTACCTAATCTATCCACAAACAATTTTTTCCATACAGATTCACTTATAATAGAATATGGTGAACCAGAATCAGCATACATGTTAATTTGACACCCCCAATAACCATATCACATACTGGGTTTTTCTTTATAACAGAGCTGTCAATATTCAGAACTAATGTTTTAGATTCTTTAACATTCAAAACAAATGAACAATTATTTGAATCATTAGAGAAAGCATCATCCTCACTGTTATCACTTTGCTCAATGCATTTCACTTTTTGGTTGGTTTTACTCCTTTTGCATGCAGAGGTAAAATGTCCTATTAAACCACAATTAGAACACTTTTGTTTTAAACCAGGACAACTTTTGTTATTAGCTAAATGTGATTTGCTATTACACCTGTAACACTTCAGATTACCTTTAAGTTCTTCAGAATTACCTTTTGAGTTAAAGATTTTTTTTTTTAAATCCTTACTCTTATGGTCTGATTTTTAATTAATTTGTTAAACAATTTCCTTACTGACAGAAACATCTTTACCTTTAACTTGTTGTGCACTCCTACAAGAAAGTTCTGCTTTGCTTTTCTCACAATAGCTATCACAAAATCTAAATTCTCATCACCATTTATTCACAGTCTTTCCTGGATGGTTTCAGTACTTGAATGCATAACTACCTGATCTCTAATGAGATCTTCTATTAAATTTCCAAATTTACAATCCAAAGCCAAAGTCTTAAGGGCAGAAAAAAATTGTCTACAGATTCGTCACTCAATTGTTTTCTTTGGAAAAACTTGTACCTTGAAATACCTATGCACACTTTTGGAGAACAATATTTATCAAAGTCATACAATGCTTTTTCAAACACATTCACATCCCATCCTCGACGCAAACTTGTTGAGTAATGATCACTCATAAATTTGGATAAAAGATGAGTTTATTCGTGGAAAAAGGAAGCACCACCAGCAACACATCCCGTGGCACCAGTCAGCGCACAACAACTGACTTAACCGTACATCTACGGTAGAACGGCACGATGGCAGATCGTGCCGTGGCATGAGACATTTACATTTGAAAGAATACACATACTAGAATGAATAGGCACGAGAGAAAAGCTTGCGAGAAAGGGCGCGTGTAGACATAACAGTGCTCCACCACTCAAACTATTTACATATTTCACTATACTAATTCACCACTATCCTTATGGGTTCCAGAGTATCGTACTACTCGCCGAAAACGCGATTCGACGCCTCGTCAGGCGTAGTAAGCGCTATATAAATGCAATTACAATACAATATTTCAACTGCAACATGAGCAAACCCAAGCACCTCACCCAAACGCCCTTAATGAGGTCATTTTCCCCCCAAACGACGAAGATATGGCAAAAATTGTGTTTATGATACATCTTATACCTTCCCTAACCTAGAATTGCCATTTCACGTCATGTCAAAAGAAGACCCCTTTTCCATGCCTAGACTCGTTTACTGCACCGTATTTCGGAGAGTCGCAGAATAGTTGAATCCTGCACAATTAATTGGACTATCCGACCTAAAAACAAATATTTGCAGAATGAAAAAACACGAAGGAAGGGAAGCGTCCCAGTGACGATTGTAACGTTGTTAAACCACAGCACAGTCGTGACCGGGGTGCCACTTCATCCATGCCCTTCGACCGTACCTTGCTACGTTCTGTACACTAAAAGTATTCCTAGATCACACTTTATACATCACCGAAAAAAACACGAGATTTATACAACCTCTGTCCCACACTTCACTCCTCTGAACTGTAAACTCAAATTCTCCTTCCTGGATACGCCAGCCCAGCATCGGGGAATGATTGGCTCCCTCTTCCATTCATCCCTGTCATTCCGGATCTCAGTGCAATTTGAACCAATCGGTGCGCTCCCTACCCCATCTGTCACGTATAGCCTATTTATTTAGTTGCTATAGCTCTGTACAGTTGCACACAAGCTCCACCTCTAAAGTTCCGGCGGAAGAAACCAATGAAATGCAGCGAATTGGTAGTGGTCCCGCCCTTTTTTCCTCTGAGGACCCCGGAGCCGGAAGCAGAGCCAGAACCGATCTAAGTGTAATCATGGGTAGAGGCGGTGGTACCTTTGAGCGACTGCTGGGTGAGTATAGGGGTGCCACCCCACAGCTGCAGTATGTCGTCACCTCTCTGGACTGGTCTGTGAGTGAGCGAATGACATCATAGCATGAACAGGGGTTGGTAGCGGGACACCGACAAAATGCCCTGACGAGTGCTATTCATTTCCATTTCTGAGACATATACGTGGATTTTCCACCCCCTGTTCCTTCCCTACGGTACCACTCTTATCCAGCGTAGGGTAACTACTTTGTGTCCAGTATAGGGGCACGACTTCTTGTACACCTTAGCGTTGGCATGACTTTTTCTAGACCAAACTGGCTGCCCTCTTAACTCATTTCTGTCCTGTCTTAGCCAATGAACCCGATCCTGATCACATAGTATTCTAATAATCGGACCCGGTCTCGGCTTCATCTTGTATGTAAAACATCGTCTTAGTCATGAACCTGATCATGGGATAAGTATGATGATCTCTTGCCTTTCACTTGTCCGCAGAAAAAGCCACCAGCCAACTACTTCTGGAGACCGACTGGGAGTCCATCCTCCAGATATGTGATATGATTCGCCAGGGAGACACCCAGTAAGTATTGTTATCTGCGCGTCTTAAACCTTAAATTTTTTTTTGTTGATATTATGCCATCACGCCTTTTTCACTCTTCCTGCTACCGCCCCAACGTCCCCTACAGAGGTAAAGCGCTCTTCCGCCAGCTGTCATTGTGGGTCCTTTTGAGCGTGATGTGCATAATTTCACTAATTTAACTTAGTATACTGAAGGACTCTAAAGTTTCTTACTGTTACTATGCTTCTCCTAGGTCCACACCATCTCCCTCTACCCACATGTGTATTTAAATTCGTTATTTAAGCATTAACTAGCGCCACGATGTTACATTACCAAATAATTAAGGAGTGAGCGCCTGGAAACAAACAAACTATAGCGAAGCGAGTAAATTGCAAAACAAAAAATAAATCGGCTGTAGCCACAAAATTATGACACTCTAAACCTTAGCTCATCCTTGCAAATTCACACCAGTTAGGCTGTTAGATCATAAACTGAAGTTTCCTTCGATGGTGCAGTATTCATGCCTATGTAAACGTGTCTTATTTGGACGGATAGGAACAATAAACCTCTTCACATTTTACAGTAGAATCTTATGCCTGCTGGTGACAGCAGCAGTGGCTTCCTGTATTTATGTAGTAGTGGTCAAAGTGCAATCCTAGAAACCAGCATAAGCATTGTCACATAGAGATAACTTAATGATTTAGTATGTTTTCGAAAGAAATAGCAGTTAGCCTCCGCCAGATGAAATAAGTTTTGGCAAAGTCGAGAGCTATTGTCTTTGGCAATGTGTTGTAGCCATGTTGTACACCAGTGTGGTTGTTGTTCAGTATAGCTAAAAGTTGGTGGGGTAGATTGGAGTGGGTTTGGATTGGGGTAGAATGTGATTGGGGTGGATTGGAGCGGGTTGGAGCAGGGTGGATTGGAGCGGGTTGGAGCAGGGTGGATTGGAGCGGATTGGAGTAGGGTGGATTGGATGGGCTGGAGCAGGGTGGATTGGAGCGGGCTGGAGCAGGGTGGATTGGAACGGATTGGAGCAGGGTGGATTGGAGCGGGTGGAGCAGGGTAGATTGGAGCGGGTTGGAGTAGGGTAGATTGGAGCTGGTTGGAGTAGGGTAGATTGGAGCCGCTTGGAGAAGGGTAGACTGGAGTGGAGCGGGTGGGGTAGATTAGGGTAGTGTGAATCAGAGTGGAGTATATTGGGTAGAGCGGAGTGGAATAGATTGGAGTGGAGTTGTGTAACAGTAGCCGTTAGGCTACATCTCTTGCACCTAAGTGCATATAAAAAAGGGCACCTGAAAGTGCTTTCGGTAAAATACTTCAGCCAATCATAAAAACTTTATTCGATTTCTAAAAATCATAAAAGCTTACTGTATATGTATAAATAAAATATAACCGCTACACAGAACTATTACAAATCCATCCATTAAAATCACATTGCTTATCACTAGAGGCTCAGGATCTTTATCATCAAAGGTCAGCCTTAAAAAGTGTAATGTGCATTTTAACAATGTGCAAGAATGCAATGGACCTTTCATGAGGTTTCCTTGTCGATCTCAAAACAACTGTTAGCCATATTATTTTCTTGGGGAAAAAAAGCCTTTAAGATCGAGAATTCCATTGAGTGCTTAAGTCTTAAATCATCTTGATATGAAATCGGCCTATGTGACTTTAGTAAGGGAAGTAAAAAGGTTGCTCTTACAGATAGATATAAACGGCAAAACAGTAAAAGGTGTACAGTAGATTGATTTGATGTGCTGTCGCAAGGACATGGCTGGAGATTTTCTACCTATCCACATTGTAGCGGAAATGCTACTGAATAGTGACAGTTGCCAAGGCAAAATCTAGACCAATATAATCTACGGTAAGAGTTTAAATCAAGCGCAAATATAATTGGATCCCTTGGGGAACTAATTACATTAGGTGCATTGGGTAACAGTCGCTTAGGGGCCAATCTTGAATGACTGGCCATGGTCCTTTCCCAGTAAGCTTCCTCAACTTGAACTTTAGCTGATGGTAAAATATGAACTGGACCTTCAAATAAAGAGGCCCAAATCACTGAGTGCGCATCTAACATATCCCAGCCACAAGATCTTCTCAGCATTACGGGTAGATAAAAGGTTAGATAGAATTTCCTGGAAAAGTCTAATTAATCTGTAGACCACACTTTGACCCATAGTAATAACGGAGCAAGAGCTATACAATCCTCAAGGTAGTTCAAGCCCATTTCAGAGTGACAGAAACAATTTAAGGACCCCTGGGGGACCATGAGAATCCTCCTTAGGATGGCCTTCTCGACAAGTTGAAGCTTAAAACAGTCTGTGTACCCCCATACTCCTGCCCCATCCAAATGTAGCAACAGACATACATTTGTGCTCTATATAACGTCAACATTTCCATGAATGGCTTCTGGCCCAACTTGGTGTGCAGAGCGGAAATGGACTTCCATCGGCCTATTGACTTGCTGCATCCTTAATGAAATGAGGGGATGATATTTCAATAAAATATTAAAAAGGATCCCTAGATAAGAGAAATTTGACTTTGTCCCATGGTGTTTTTTGCAGATGGAAACGTTTCGTTTTTGTTGATTTTGGGCCACATACCGTTATGAACGATTTTTTGAGATTTACTTTCACGTCTAAAGATTTAATAAAATCTGCAAAAGCATCAAAGGTTTTCTATAAGCTATGTGCTGTCCTCGGTAGGAAGACTGCATGGTCTGCATACTAAAGTGAAGAGATGAGAAAATTGCCAGCCTTGGAACAATCTAGCTTCTTCTGCCATAACTAAACAAGCAATTGCAATGCAATAGGTCTCGCATTATTAAAGTGTGAGCTATTGGCATTGCTAAATAATGCAACACCAATAACTCAAACTTTAATAATGCAAGACCTATTGCATTCAGGACAGAAGGTCAAAATTCAGGACAAAACTTTGTGAAAATGATGACGTTTTACAGACACATCAGAGGAAGTTGCGCAATAGTATACAGGAAGTAAATAGACAACCACTATCAGCTGACTATCGATGGAAGAAGGGGGCTTCGGAGCATTTGGGGAGCCGCTGGTTTCCTTGGTTTGCGGTTCGAGGCCCAGTTTTGTGCCCTCGGCCTTTCATCCATCTGAGGCCAGGCGGATCAGGGGCAGTGCCGTGTCTGCCCCGGTGCCTGCAGCGCGCGGGTGGGCAGAATAGGGTGTGTTGGGGTTTTGGGGCTTGTCTATGCTGGTCGGGCATGGCCATGTGCGAGTGCTGGGAGATGGCGGGTTGGGCGCCATTTAGAGATGATTGAGGTGGTTGCTGGGCGCTGCCCATTAGCGGGTGGCTATCTGTGAGGAATTTGGGGTGCCGCTTTGGACGCGTTCACAGCAGACCAGCGGCGTGGCATTGCTAAACGGACGGCTCGCACTGATCCCTGCAGGGCTCCCGGGGGGACAGGGTCCGGGGGCAGTTGGCCAATGGAGGGGTGGCGGATGGCTCAGAGTGCCTTCGCTTGCGCAGGACGGTGGGGGGTAGGAATGGCGCTATTGGGGGGTTGGTTCTGGCGGAATGGGGTTTGGGGGATTTGGGAGTTGATGACATGCTGAAGTCCAGGGGCGGACGAGGTGACGGGGTCTATGGGGGGAGGTGAGGAGGTGGGGGGCGTCCTGGGGAAGGAACATTTTCTCAGATGGGGAGAACTGGGGGGTTGCTGGCGTGCGGATATGGGGTTGGCGCCATTCGGACAATACACAGAGTGCCTTAGGTTGCAGGCATGAGTGGAATGCAGTCTAGGAGATGGACATGACGGCCATGGTTTTGGTCTGTTGGGTGTGCAGGTTTGGTGGAGTTGTGAGTGAGGATTTAGCTGCGGTGATTACTACTGTCTGGGCAGTGAAGACTGGAAGGCATGGGGTCAGAGGCTGCATCCATTTGGGCGGTGGGGGTGGGCTCTGGGAGAGTCGTGATCTACTGCGAGTCGAAAGGGATGGAGGGGCGTTGGCCTAGTGGTTTGTGGATTTGGGAGTGTGCAGTGCAGCGTTGGAAGGTGGGGGTGCTTGCAGCGGGGAGTTTGCCTCGATGGGGGATGGCTCGGATTTGGTAGTACACTGGCTCTCGGAAGGCGCAGCACGAAGGGAGTAAGCGCGCCAAGGGGAGTGGTGGGGGGCACTAACCTAGGCAGCCAGGGAAGACACAGCGTGGGGGTTTAGTCACAGGGGAAAGGAGGTCGTCAGAGTAAAGGAAATCATCAGATAAGGAGAACAGGGCTGGCTATGGCCTATGGGACGGTCTGGCAAATTGAGTTGGTATGGGGAGGGCGTGGGCTGCTCCACCAGGCATGGCAGGGAGCGCAGAATGTATGTGTTTGGTGGTGGGGGATGCAGGGGGTGGGGCAACAGGAGGAGTTGGTACAGTTGGGCCGGTGTGGTGGCAGGTCCTCAGTCGGGTGCGGCTGGGGCGAGTGCCACCTTTTGAACCATGCACCGGAGAGCATGGAGGATTGCCCCCCCCCCCAACCCCCCCCGTGTTTGCTGAGGTTAAATAATGAGACAGCTGTCAGTAACACATGGATACGAATGTTTCCAATACAATTTGGTAGTTACGAAGTTCAATTGGGGAATAGTGATTGACTGACTTTTGCCTCTCGACGGTGTTAATGATCCCACTCCTCGTATCAGCAGCAAGAGCGTGATCAGCAAAGATAAAAAGTCTGAAGCATTGTTTTTCCAGGAAGCAGGTATTGGCGTCATTTCTTACAATGGCAGGAGTAATTTGCTCATGGGGTAGAGGTACCAATCGGCAATATCACAGAGCGCTCTCGCAGGTAGAGAGAGGGTGAAGCAAGTTTTGTGCACTGCAGGCGGCCTCCTCCCTTCCTCACGGCCTGCCGGTCTTTTTGTGTCTTCTCTTTCCATGGTAGTCTATAAGCTCTACTGCCTTCACAAAGACAAGACCACCACCAACTTGCGATACCACATATCATCGTCCTGCCCTAAGAGCTCCATATAACGCCTTCATTTCCTAAAGTGCGAGGAACAGTACAGCAGCGAAAACTGGATTAAAAGGATAACACCAGCTTTGGAGATGAGATAATACAGGGTGTGGCTTAAATTACGTGCAAAAAATCTGTGCTTAGCATAGTGTGCCGCCCCACTTGTGTTTTGCTGTTTCAGTCATGGCATCCAGATACGTGATACAAGAAGTAGCAGCACACTGATAATAAGTCAGCTCAGTGGTGGCTAGTTGCATTTGAAAGTGGTGAGGCGCAAAAAACGTTGATGTGTGTTGCATCGCAAGCGAGCTAGGCTAGTGGGCACGACCGTCACAATGGGAGTTTAGGGGGCTCTCCCTCCCCCCTCGAGAAAACTCTGAAAAAAGAGTGGGAAAATCACACACCCCAAAGCAAATTTGATGACCACAAAGCAATAGTGGTGGCATAGACCCATAATATATAAACACGTGAAAAACACTCCACATTTTGCAGAATAAAAATTGCCCAGTTACTATAGTGTGCAAATTCTACAGTGCAACAAGCTAGGACTTAACTATCTTACCTGCACAGTACACGCATGTTGTCCTGTCTGTCCACTCTCTGCAAAGCACCTGCCTGACACCCTCCTCTTACAGTCTTGCCATGACGACATCGAATGACAACGACGTAGCTGCTCCATTCCGCAACTTTCCAATGGACAACAGTGCTTTGTACCTCACAAATTTCTTCATTCACTCATTCCCAATGCCTGCTCCACAAACCCCAAAGACAGATCCCTCAATCCAAACCACCGAACTTCCCCTCATGCCATCCCTGGGACCTGCAAGAGTTGGGCTGTGTGAGTGGGTCAGAGCTGAGTCAGAAGTGATGGAAGAAGGGGGAGGGAAGAACAGTGAGGTGCTCCAGCCCCAGGCAAACGCCGAGGCCATACCCCATCCGATCTGTTATCAAGCTGAAGAAACACTACAACGCACGGAACACAATACAATTGAAATGAGACACAAGGGCTGAAATCAAAAGAAATAATGGGTACCTGGCATTGCAACCTCAGTCTTGCTCGTGTAGTGACCCCCCGTAAAGAGCCCAGAACATCCATCTTCACGCAAGTCCTCGCACGCGGCGAGGACCAGGTGAAAGGAACGGAAATATGCAGGTGCGCTGCCCGTAGTACGCAGACACAAGGCACTCTGCAAATGATTGACACAGGGAATCGCAAAAATGAAAGCGCACCACCGGCCATGTGGTTTCAATTCAAAATTTGCAAACATACGTGACAAGAATTTTCAATTCTATTAAGGACTAGGAGGCGAGGATTATGCTTTCTCATTTCTTTAATGAAATGCTCAGCAGCCAATAAAAATAACCAAAAAACTACATTTCCCATGACCACTAGGGAATGACCATAGAGACTATAGTATAAAAGGTCCCAACATTAGTCCTTCTTCCTCTTTCTTTGTGGAAACAGTTCCAGTCCAAAATGCAATCCCATGTATATCAACAATAACAACTCCAAACACGCCGCAGAAATCCAAAGGATCTTGAAGCAGGCAGCAGAAGAACACAGGGTCCGTGAACTAAGAGAAGAATGAAACTCTGGAGGAAGGTGGCCAACATCACTTCGGATCTGAACTTGAAAGAGACACATAGCCGTAACATCCAAATAATGCAAGAGAGTCAAATGCAATCCAGGGGGGGGGAAAGAACAAGGATTAAAAGATTTGCAATAGCATTTAAACAGAGTACAGTACATAACAATGCAAATGAAGTACAATGGGTGGGATAATCCTCGCCTCCTAGTCCTTAATAGAATTGAAAATTCATGTCACATATGTTTGCAAATTTTGAATTCTATGTCGGGACAGGAGGCTCCGATTATGCTTTTTCAAAGCTGATCCACCACCACAGAGCAACATTATCAATAGGTTTGTAATAAAACATTTTGAAAACTGAATCAGAAGACCAATCTGCGGCCTTCATAATGTCAAAAAGCGTGACACCCATGGAAAAAGCTTTAGAAGCCATTGCCCCACGTGCAGAATGTGCACCAAACACAGACACATCAATGCCCGCCTCAGACATAAGCCAACGCACCCGGCGCGCCAGAGTAGCTGGAGTGACAGGGCGAAATGGTTTCTGTAAGGCAATTAACAATTGACCCTGCATGTCCGAACGTAAAGAAGCAGTACTCACCTCATAATCCTTAAGGCACTGCACAACACAAAGATTGGGATGAGCGGGAAAAGAAGGATACGTAATGGAAGTAGTATTAGACTTAGTCCGCCTAGAAAGACGAAACGTAACACCCTCAGGAGTGAGACTGCGACCTGCAAGATCTAATGCGTGGACATCTGACACACGTTTACAAGATACAAGGCACAACAACATGGTCAATTTAGCAGACAATTGTTTACGGGATAACAAGAGATTGGAAGGCCAAGCCTCCAAGAACCGCAGAACAATGGAAACATCCCATAAAGAGACATACTTAGGAGTGGGAGGCTTCGAAAGACGAATACCTTTAAGCAATTTGGAAATGAAGGGGTGCTCACCCGCAGGCTTGCCATCAATCTGGATGTGGCCAGCCGAAATAGCGGAACGAAGACTATTGACTGTCCTATAAGCCAGACCTGAAGAGGCCAGGGACGCCAAAAAGTTAATGATCAAACAGATATCCGCAGAAACTGGATCAACTTCCCGTTGAGCACACCAATCACACCACCGCTTCCAAACACCTTTATATCGTTTGTGAGTATTGGGAGACCATGCCTCACTAATGAATTTGGAAGCGTCGCTAGAAATGCCCGGGATCGTCCAGCGATCGCCGAGATCCGCCACGCCAGCAGCTGAAGAGAGCCGGACAGAACCAGAGCTCCGAGAGGATCCAGTAAAAGATTCCACTTCTGGGGAAGAAGGAGAGGTGGCTCGCAACACATTCCCAGGAGAACCGGGAACCACGCCTGAGCCCTCCAGAGAGGAGCAATCAGAATCAGATCCGTTCGGTGTAAGCCAGAACTCTGGGGAGCATCATGAATGGGGGAAATGCATAGCACAGGGTCGATGGCCACTGCTGAAGAAAAGCATCCGTGGCCAGGGCTAGAGGATCCGGTCTCCAACTGTAAAACTGTGGGAGTTGCGCGTTGAGGCGAGAGCCAAACAGATCTATGTGACACTGGCCCCACCGCCGGACAATGGCACGGAACACTCGAGGGTGAAGCCTCCAGTCGCTGAAATCCCGAAGATGTCTGTAGTGCCAATCCGCAACTTGATTGTTGCGACCCAGAAGATACTCCGCAATAACAGTGATCCTCCGCTGCTGACAAAAATGCCAAAAATCCTTGGCTATCTCCGCCAACACCTTGGACCGAGTCCCGCCCAGCTTGTTGACATAGCGGACTGCGGACACGTTGTCCATCCGGAGAAGAATGCAGCAACTTGTTTGAAGGGGAGAGAAACACTTGATCGCAAACGAACCCGCTAGGAGTTCCAGACAGTTTATGTGGAGAGACAACTCCTGAGGGGACCAACGACCCCGCCGTCAATACAGACCCGCAACGGGCTCCCCAACCCCACCGACTGGCATCGGATTCGATCACTAGTTCCGGCGACGCACCGGATAGGGCTCGACCATTCCAGGCCTCCATGTGGTCTAGCCACCATTGCATCTCCCACCTCACTTCCTCCGTAAGAGGAATCTGGTCCGAATATCTGAGGCCTTTCCGGAGATGCTGGATTTTTAGCCATTGCATCGCTCTGTAATGAAGAGGGCCTGGAAAGATCGCCTGAATGGAAGACGCTAACAGACCTACTACACGTGCCAACGATCTCAATGACACAGTCTGTCTGGAAATAACAGATGTCAATTCCCTCTTGATGTAACGAATCTTCTGGCCGGGCAAGAGAAGTTGGCAAGCAACCGAGTCTATCTGGAAACCCAGAAAATCTATAGATTGAGTCGGAGTCAAAACTGATTTCGGAATGTTGATCAGAAAACCGAGAGACTGCAAAAGTCCGATGGACCACTCAAGATGTTGCAGAAGCCTGAGTGGACAATCCGCCATAAGGAGAATATCGTCCAGATAAATAATCAATCTGACCCCCCGAGATCGCAGATGTTCCACAACCGGTCTCAGTAGTTTCGTGAAGCACCATGGTGCCGACGAAAGGCCGAACGGGAGAACCTGATATTCGTACCAAATCCCCTGCCACTGAAACTGGAGAAACTGACGATGAGGCTTGTAGATCGGGATCGACAGATACGCGTCTTTCAGGTCCAGACGGACCATCCAGTCTCCTTCGCGAAGGAGATCCCGTAAGAGATGGATGCCCTCCATCTTGAAGTGTCGGTATACAACCCTGCCGTTGAAGTCTTTCAGGTTGAGAACCAGGCGAGACCCACCTCCTTTCTTCTCGACCAGAAAGACTGAGCTGGCAAAGCCCTTTGGATGACGGATGGTGGGAAGAATCGCCCCTTTCTGTAGTAGAACTCAGATTTCCTCTGAAAGACAAGCTTGATCGTGAAGGGAAAAATGCAAAGGAGGGGGAGGACGGGTCTGATGCAGAGGGTGATAGAACTCTATCTTGAACCCTTGAACAGTTTCTAGCACCCATGCATCGCTGGAGATCATACGCCAGTTGTGGAGGAAAAATCGCACCCTGCCCCCCAATAGCACATCGCAAGCATGAATCCGGCTCACCTGCAGAGCTGGAATCCTGGTAATGGCCTTGCTGTCCTCCTGATCGGCCTTTGCCATACTGTCCCTTTCCTTTGTGGGAGGGGTAGAAATTTGCTCTGGTGGAGTATCCGGTGTCATGTCCTCCACCACCCTGCTGTGAGGCTCCACGCTGGGACTGTTGGTGCGACCCACGGCCGAGCGAGCGTCCACGTTGTCGTCCGGCCTTGGCAAAAACCGGACGCATTGCCCGGCGCAATGAAGCCTGTGCTTTGTCGATTCCACTGAAGGTGGAGACAAATTTCGTAAGCTCCTTCAAAAAAGGTTGGCCAAACAGGCCTTGCGCCTCTGGACCCGACTCTGAGGTCGACAGTTCCGCTAATTTCGGATCCAACTTCAACAAGATGGACCGGCGCCTCTCCGAAGAAACTGCGCAATTAGCGTTTCCCAATTGGCAGATTGCTCTCTGCGCCCACTCAATGAGCTCATCAGGGTCTACAAGAGCAGAGGCTTCCTTTGCTTGAAAGCCTAGATCCAGAATCTTGGTAAGAGGTCCAAGCATATCCAGTAATTTATCTTGACAAGACCTCCAGGAACGGTCTAGGCCCTTCTTGGGGTCCTTAGCATATTTCTTTAAGTAGGTGACCATCATGGGATCCACCTTCGGAGTGTCTGCCAGATGATCTGCAAGATCTGGTCTCGGGCATTCAGAACGGAGCCTGGCCCGAACAGAAGCATCAAATGGTTGACGAATGTGCGCTTGTATATAAGCCGCCACAGCTGGAGAGGGCAACCAAGATGACGAATTGGGATGGACGATATCTGCTGGTTCAAAATTCAACAGGGATGGACGCTCTGGAGCGTCAACAAAATGTTCCTTGCGGAGACGCTTCTTGGGCGGGGGTGAATCCTGGCCAGAAGAAGTGTGAGCATTATCCGAATCATCAGTGAACTGAGACGCAGAGGACTTTGAAGCCTCAGTCGCCAGAGTTTTTGCCAGCTTCTGGAAGTCAGACTTATGAGGATTGATAGGTGACTTGGAGGATTTCTGAGAGGCAGGCAACCAGCCCTGCTGCTTTGCATATTGGTTCAAATGACGCTTCAATGGGTTTATGGCACGGACAAGCGCCTTATTGACAGAGTACTGGACACCCTTATCCAGTTCCTCTACTAAATTGTATTCAAGAGAATCATTATCCTCATCCCCATAGTAATAGTCATCTTCTGCGTCATAAAATTCCGCCATGGCACTATAGTGCAACAATTCAAAGCCCACAAGATGACTTTCACAAAATCCGCAGCATCTTAGATACAATTCAGGGGGAGTGAAAAACCACAGAGCAGGCACAAACTAGACTCAGATAAACAGTTAAAGTGTGGAGGGAGATAAGCCTGCCGACCAAAATTCACTCTAGGCAGAGCCTATGCACAAAATATCACTACCGAAGCACTTTCCTGAGCTCCGGCGTCAAACGGGGTCGAAAGTTAACAGGCTGTGGGCGTGAGCGCTCCAAGAACGTCCCTTCACTCAACCGGCGTGTGGAGAAACCCCTAAGCCGGAAATATCGCAGTGCGCATGCGCAACACCGCTGCCCGTGCAACTCCGGCTCGAGAGCGCTCGCGCTCTCCTCGCGAGCCGGCAACCCCTACTCCCGCTCCACAAGGGCAACCGGGCACCAGCGGCCAGGCGCAGGAAGGCAAACACACGCTCCCAAAGGGACATGCCGCAAACGGACGAAAAACCTGAAAACCGGCAATAGCGAAATCGGAGCCGGAGCGCTCAAATCATGCACAAGCACTGCGCGCTAGAAAAGCAAAGCAGCGGAAAACAAGGCAAGTTCTATTCAACAATTATTAAGCATAAATTAGCAAAGAGCATAAGAATAAAGATAAATGGACTTAACTGGCTGCGGAGCAGCAAAGAAAGAGGAAGAAGGACTAATGTTGGGACCTTTTATACTTTAGTCTCTGTGGTCATTCCCTAGTGTTCATGGGAAATGTAGTTTTTTGGTTATTTTTATTGGCTGCTGAGCATTTCATTAAAGAAATGAGAAAGCATAATCGGAGCCTCCTGTCCTGACATAGAATTACTGTGCCCAGACACGGGTGCGATAATTGAAAGCACATGTCTCGCTGTGGCGCAAGCGCACCACTCGTTTTCCTCGTATACTTAAGCCACAGCCTTAATTACATAGCTCACATCTCTTTTAGATACCCCTCCCAATTTCTTTTATCTAATTTAAAGCCCTGGTTGTAATCTAAAAGGGTATTTATGATTCACAGACTTAAATAAAACAGTTGTGTATAAGGATACATGTGTGAGAAGAAGCACTATATGAAAACATGCTATTATTAAAAGAACTGGGTTAGATATTGTATAATACCGCAGTTGCTTCTGATTGTAAGCGCTGTAAATTGACGTTCCTTTTGCCCAATTGAAAAGTACTTAATTTATCGACTACGGAAGGATGAAAAGCCCAGTTGCCTTTTCATGGTTTTAGCTTGTGACCTATGGATCACATAAATTTTAAAGCAACAAACTCTGACAGAGGCAGAAAACGAGCCACTGGTCGCTATCAACACGAACAAAATCAAATGACAGGCTAACATGGATATGCTTGTGTGGAATAAGCAGCGTTGGGCCACCTTATAAACGCCTAGGTGCAGCAAACCGAGTTCGATCACTTTTGTTTTACTTCTGCCGGTTGGTGCATTTGCACAAGGGTACAAAATACAGTTTGTGCTGTATTCTCTGCTCTGTGATTATCGAGTACTCTCAAAGCAAGCTGAATTTGGCTTCTTTGTAAACCTGTCCAACGTATTTCAGAAGTGGAGCAAAATGTGTTTGCTTTGCTCCCTGTAAAACCACTAGGAAATATTACTCATCTGTTTTGCGCTTCCTTGATATTCAGGTGTAAATGTGGTGCAAATTAAGCTGGTATCCACACCAAACTGACAGTCATTAGAAAGTATAGAATTCGAGGATGTACCAGGGTTTGCCCAAGCTACTGTACCCATGTTACCAGCGGGAAATAGGGGTGCTGAAGTCTCTTGAGAGATGAGTTCTAGTTTCCCAAAGCCACTTCCCTGTCTTCAGTAGGGCTCTCAAATTTCGAATTGCTGCTAATGACTTTCTATTAAAATGGACCACTAGGCTTCCTTATTCTCGTATAATATACTGCCTTTTATTTGAGATGCTTAGCAAATTATGTATTCATTTTATGTTTTGGTTAAAAGTAAAAACGTATGAATAACAGCATTCAGCCCACAGTTTACTATTTTAACATCACTGCATTTATGTATATAATCAATTAAAATCTTTGGTAAATAAATAAATTAAATATAACTTTTCATAATCAGAAAACTAAGCCCTATCCTCTAAAGATGGTATAACTATTTTTCTTTCAAATAATACCTGACTGAAAAACACAATAGGAGAAAATGTCTTCTTCTGCTTCCATCATAACCTGCAGTTAGTAATGTTGCTGCAGAGAGATTTGTTACCTTTGTTCGTTCTCTCCAATTACTTCCGAGGTGGTAGCAAAACCTATATTAGAAGCCAAATCCGGGTCGCCAACTGACCCCTGCCCACCTGCTGTCCTTAAAAAGATAGTGGAGGTGGAAAGCCTTGAACTTACACACATTTCTAATACTATGTTTAGCTCAGGAAATTTCTCTTCCATATGGAAATATTGCTCCATTCTGCCCTTGTTGAAGAAACCCAACCTGCATGTGGCCAATTCATCTATCGTCCCATTGCCCGTCTACCACTCCCAGCTGAAATAGTGGAAAAAATCATGAATAAGCAACTATCTCAATTCATTCAGGATAATGATTTGCTCAATCACTCTCAGTATGGATTTCAATGGGAGCACAGCACTGAAACTGCTCTGATCAATGCCACTGAGGAAATCGGAACAGTGATGGATGGAGGAGGAACAGCTGCCCTGGTCCTCCTCGATCTATCAGCCGCATTTGATACGGTGGACAATAACTTGTTTCAACACCATCTAGAATTGATGGGGGTCCAGGGAATGGCTTTGACCTTACTGGCCTCCTTCCTGAAGGAAAGGAGATTGAGTCACAATAGACAGTTTTTATTCAGAGCCTTATGCTTTACCCTGCGGAGTCCTCAAGGATTTTCATTGAGTCCAACTCTTTTTAAAATATACGTTGCGGAACTCGCCCCTTTGATTCGAAAGTTTAGTTTCAGTCTGACGTCCTATCCGGACGACACCCAGGTAGTCATGACAGCATATAGAAAACCAGCTTCGCCCACCCTACAGTTTCTGAACTGTATGAGAGAAGTAAACAGATGGATGTGATTGCATTGCCTGAAGCTTAACCCTGAAAAGAAGAGATTATAATCTTAGGTAACTTGAAACCTAGATGGGGAAAATCTTTGGTGGCCGGCAGAGATGGGTGAAGCCCATACATTCCTTCCGATTCCAGAAAGTTGGTAGTTAGTGCACTGGTCCAGGCAAAACTGGACTATTGCAATGGTCTCTACCTTGGTATGCGAAAGCATAATTTAAAAAAACTTCAGACGATTCAAAATACAGCTGCTCGGCGGTTGGGAAATATCTCCAAATGTAACTCCATTTCCAAGGAAATTCGCCGACTTCACTGGCTCCGGGTGGCTAAGCGAATTGAGTTTAAAGCTCTCTGACAGGACCTTTCTCGCTTAGAAATCTTTTTGTCTGGTTCCAACCGTCCGGACAGTTGCGGACCTTATGCGCAAGACTGAGGAAAGTGGAGTGGACGGAAGACCCAATGGCCAGGGAGGTGTGGTTAAAGCAAGTCAAACTCCCTAAGCTCTCTTTGGAACAAAGCGACCATCTGGACAAGGAAATATCAGAGGCAGAAGTCAGTAACGCCATCAAACAACTGAAGCGGGGGAAAGCTGCCGGCCCAGATGGTCTTTCTGGCGAGCTATATCGCGCACTGGGCCCTGCCATCATCCCAGTTTTGACAGCCTTATTTAATGATATCTTATTAAACGGTGTGGTGCCACCCGATTCGTGGGGGGAGGCAACTATTGTGCTGATCCTGAAACCGGTAAGGACCCAGTCGACTGTGGGTCCTACCGTCCGATTTCGCTCCTAAACAATGACTATAAGATCTTTGCTGCTATTCTGTCGGCACGGCTTGGGAGCGAAATCGTCACAATCATCCACCAAGATCAGAAGGGATTTATACGGGGTCGCCAGTTAGCAGACCTCACCCACGACCTGGTAGGTGCAATCGACATCGCCTCAACCTTCTCCCTTCCCTTGGCCATCATGACCCTAGATGCTACCAAAGCATTTGATAGGGTCAACTGGCCCTATCTGGCTGTGGTAATGAGGAGGTTCCAACTCGGGCCCAAGTTCTGCCGAGCCACCAGCCTTTTATATAGAAACCCCAGAGCTAGCCTTTTGGTTAATGGTACCTGCACTGAGCCCTTTCAAATTATGAGGGGAACTAGACAGGGCTGCCCGCTCTCCCCCCTTCTATTTAACATATATATTGAACCCTTTGTCCAAATCCTGAGAGATGAGCCCAGCATCCCCTCTTTTGAATTTGGAGGATGGGCTAATAGAGTAGGACTCTATGCCGATGACCTCCTTATTTACACCATTGATCCGGTCCAGGCCTTCCCTATAGTTGTAAAGAGGGCGTAGGAATTCGGGCGGATCTCGGGGTACGAAATTAATGCGGGAAAGACCGAGCTTATGACTTGGAACATAGACAATCCGCACTTAGTAGTGACCCCCTCAATCTGCTACTTGGGAGTTAAGATAACCCACGATATTGGCACTCTGGCCCAGGCTAATCTTGACCGTGTTTTTCGTGACTGTAAGGCACTATTAAAATCTTGGTCCTTCCTCCCTCTGACTGTGCTTGGGAAAATAAGTCTAGTGAAAATGTCTATCCTCCCCAAATTTACTTTCATATTTATTTCCATCCTTGTAGCGTTTGATTCCAAACAGCTCCAAAAATGTCAGCAGGAAATCAACTCATTTATCTGGAACTATAAAGCAGTAAGGCTGGCATGGAAAAAATTAAGGAGGAGGAGGGAAAAGGGAGGGCTCGCTCTGCCAGACTTGCAGTATTACGCTTGGGCATTCCAGCTCTCCCATTCAAGAATGTTGCTAAAAACTCCAACAAGTTCCTCAAACGGGAAAATGTTTAAGGCCATGTTAATTGGGGCAAACCTCCCACTTGATGGATTTTTATTCAAGTTTGGTGACCAGAGGTTCTTTAAAAAGGTGAGGCTAAAGATATTACAATCACTAGCGAAAGCGTGGGTGCAAATCAAAGCTAAAGTTGAGTTGGCCTATTTCTCCAACTACGCCCCAGTTTGGGATTCCCCGGGCCTTCCCACTTGCTTAAAGGATAGTCTTGCACTTCCCTTATTGGAGGCAGGGATCTCAAGATGGGGAGAGTTGATTGCAGGAGGTACATTGGTAGAATGGGAGGTGCTCCATGAGAGGGTAGGTACACCGCTATCGAGATTCAAACATATACAACTAGGTAGCTGGTCCCGGGAACAGATTGGGAAAAATGTCCATGTTGGGAGGAGCAGCTTTCTAGAACAACACCTGGTAGAAAGGCAAATGGGGGGTAAGGAAGTAGCTTTCTGGTACTGGACCACTCTGGAGGAGGCAGATGGTGAATTTAATCTACATATGGAGGTGTGGGGAAGTGATATGGGGTTACAGGATGATGATTTATGGATAAAATCTTTTTCCCTCCTGTACAAAATTGTAAAGCCGGCTTGGTTGAGGCGCAACCATCTGTTTACAGTGCATCGAGCATACCTTTCCCCCCTAAGACTATCTAAATTCCAGCAAGGGAAGTGCTGTAACAAGTGCCTTCTCCCAGCAGCTTCCGACATCTACATGTTTAGGGACTGCCCCACCATCAATGCATTTTGAGAAGAAGTAAAATCTACTCTGGAATCAATCCTTAAAATAGAGATATCTCTTAGTTTGCCATTAATTATATTTGGGCTGGATGACAACATCACAGGGTTGGCAAGGTCCTTCCTGTTCTATGCAATCCTTCTGGCCAGACGGCAGATATGTAAATTTTGGGTCGACCCCAAAGCACCTACGCATGCAGGTTGCTTGTCATCCCTCTATGAAACATCAAGGGTAGATATGGCCAGATCCTGTAGTACTCGGAGCTTTGCCTTTTGGAACCCGCTGATTCATTGGAGATAACTAAATGCTAGGGCTCCCGGGGTTTTTTTTTTTCCCCCCGGGTCCTATGATTATGCCCCTATACTCCATGGTCCAGTTTGGGGTTTCCGCTCGAATACAAACAGGAACCTGGTCTAATAGGCAGGAATATGCCTCGATGGAGTAAAAACTTCTTGAAAGCATCTCCCGCCAATTCGGTATGTTTGTCCGGGTGAGGGAAGGGATCATTTTCTGGTCCTTTTCCTACGGACTAGTAAGGTGGTTGGCGTTTTCTTGGAACGAGGGTTTGGCAAATGAGGACACAAAAAAAAAAGACTGAGGAAAGTGGCAAGAATATGCACCACAGGTTGGGACGGCCGAAGTTTATCTTACGGCACCGCAAAACTGTGGAATACTCTACCAGCCGAGCTCTGAGGAGCTGCTACCCTCATATTTAGAAAAAAAAATTTAAAACAAGGCATTTCCAGAATTGATTTCCTTGGTGAGAATACTGCAGTCATAGTACCAAGACACCTCTGGGTATTTGTGCGCTCAACAAGTCTCATTAACATTAACATTGCTATCTACCCGTCACTTCTTTAAATGAAAGTTGATAGACTTTAAAAAACAGCAAAACTGTTGAACCACCATACAACAAATAACAATACCAGTTCTTGTTTATACAGTACATGAGGCAAGAACTACTGCATTGTGCCTCTTTCGTTGTCCCTACTTTAATGAATTAAATACTTTCTTGCCTTCATCTTAAAATTGTTTTCTTTACTTATAATAACAATTAGGCAGAGAATCTCCCCAATTCAAAGATCTATTTTCAAGTGTCTCAATTTCCGAATTTGGTATAAAACTTGAGACCTAATATGTGGGATTGGGGGATCATGACAAGGACACAAAAGGTGTAGAATTTATTGTGTTTGCTCCTAGAATTCCATGTTCTAAAAAAATTACAAATATATTTGAGGTTAAACTTTCAGGTGTGCGTGGTTGAGGGTATCCGAGAAGGCAATGAAGGGTGTCATCCCCATATCCATAGCTTGACTAGTAGCAAATATTGCGCTTGAGCTCGTTTTGGATTTGAGTAGACAGTTCTTTTTACTCACTCTCTGTATTTAGGGTCCAAAGCAGCAGGGAGTGCTTTAAACTGTACAGCCTGCATGACATAGGCACATTGAATGCACAGACAAGCTAATGAGCTCAGCACATTTAGAAGCACAGGGCAGTGCAATAGTCCCTTTTATGCTGACCAAAGGCAGAGCAACTCACTTTAAGTTGGATTGCCAAATACTACCTAGTCAGCACTTGATTCTCATTGGTAGCGCGGATCAAGCAGCCCAAGGCTCTTCAGGAGTAGATAGATTTCAAGTGTGCATGGGCTCATAACTCAAAATATTACAGTGATTCAAATAATATAGTTGTCTGGTACTGTCCTTTCTTTTGCTAAGGATAGCAGCACTAAATAAGTCACACAAAATGTCTATAAAAACTAGCATTGATATGTGGCATGTTGCCCCCGCTGGTTCTGCCCCCCACCTCCTTAACACTAACCACTGGCTCTTTGGAGGTGACCCCACAGGTTCTGCCCACAATAACAATGCTTATCAAAGTCTGGCTTACGCCTTTATAGTTTCATCTCTTCTGGCACTAATCCACTGTTGTCATGTAAGTCCCCAAAGGGCTGTGGCTGTGCTTCACTCTTACTCATCCATGGCCTTCAGAAGCGTTTGAGAGCTGAGGCACTTCTTTCTGTGTTCCAGCAACGATTAGCTTGCACCACCTCCTCCTGCGTTTGGCAGGCAGCGTGCAGAGGTGGTTGCAGGTGGTGAAAGCTTCTGGGTGCAGCAGCTCCTTTACGGTTCCTGTTGGTAACTTCCTGGCATTGCGGTAGGTCAGATTCTGACTTTTCTTACAGGGATTCCTCCGACAGGGGCGACTGCCCCCTCCTGGGATACAAGGGTCATCAGCATGTATGACTACCACAATGAAGGCCCCAGCAATCCTGGTGGTGTCTACCTCCTCTGGCATACGGGAATCGCGGACAATGGCGATTGCTCAGACAGCCTCATTTGCAACAGACTACCGCCCAGCAGGCTCAGTGGCAATGGTTGACAGTCCCAATAGTCCTAGCGGCCTGCCTCTGTTAAAAAGGGGTCCTAGATATAGGCTAATGGCCTGAATGCTGTCTGCTGCACCGGCCAACAACTTGCAGCTACACAGTTGCCAGACTGGGTTTTGGACTTCTGCCAGAGAGCAGACCGTTCTGTAGCAACACTGATCCTGACTGGACTGGAAACCTCACCATCTGCTCGCCAAAATCCACTTACCAGGATTCCTTCTGGGTCTTGCTCCCTGTGGCTTCCCTTCTCCTCTTCTCAGGGCACACCGGTCTTGGCAGGCAGGCAGAAAGATGAGACTCCAGGCACATTGCAAGTGTTCTTGGGTTCCTGGATGATGGCCTGTCACTCAGCTGGTAGACTGGGGAACCTTGACCCTCAATCCTGATTGCAGCAGCTCAAAGTCTTAACAACGGTCTTTCTCCTGAAGAACAGTGCTGTTGAACAAAATGTGGGACTCAGGCTCCCATCTTTATAGTCCAAATCCAGACACATATGTGATTTAGTGTTTGAGTCTTTGAAATTCAGGTGAGTTGGTTGAAAAGGCGAGTTCACACTGAGTCCTGTGAAACACAAAACGGTATGCTGCCACTTGAGTTCTTGTCACTTCTCTCCAGGTGAGAGCAGTAACCCTCTACTACTGAGTGTTGCATTGGTTGCACCCCTCCTAAGTTTAACTAAACCACAACATCATCAGACAGGCCTAGGTCATGGCGCACGTGCAGTGATCCATGTTTGCCCATGACTAAAAATTGGTACGAGGGATCCAGATATCAATGTAGCAGCAGCACTCTGGGCAGGGATGCACGCCCATCCCCATGCAGGGAACTTTTCAGTTAAAACAACCACTTAATACTGGATGTTTCTATTATCCATTGTGCTTATTGACACAGCTCAGTTGATACATAGCACTATTAAAATATTGTCCAATTCATTGGAGCTTCTTTCATTCACCTCAGAAGGATGAAATGCCGTATTAATTCACAGGGGCTTGGGCCTTTGTTCCTCCTATAGTACGCACATTTTGCCATGCCCACCCACACGGTGGTGGTATATGGTGAAATGAAATTATTTGTTTAATTGTGTGAGAGGAATAGGAGATATGTCTTCCTCATGATTGCAATTATGAATGTGGTATGAATTTGCCAAGTAGCAATTTAAGTTATAATTCGAGCCAAAAACGTTTGGCAAATGTTTTGTCATACATGAGTACCAAAGAATAGGTCAATTTACAATACCTGAACAAAATACTTTTGGAAGGGGATTAAGAGTATATCCAATACACAGATTAGACCTTCTACTTGGAATTTGAACACTGTTTTTAAGTAAATTCATGTTCCCTCCATTTGATCCAATATATAAAGCTAACTTAAAACATGTAACATTGAAGACTGCTTTCTTGATGGCTATTACCTCCAGATGTAGCCTTATTTATTTCACCATACGAATTGAACCCATTGCATCCTTGTGTTGCTTAAATAAGTAAAGCCTATGCTTGAGTATTTCATGTAGAAATGGTTTGCCTACATCTCCGCATGTTTTCACAAAAACAGTACACGTGAAAATAGCAGTTAATGTTGTGATTTTACTTTGATCACTTTTATGCTAATTAAAAAAAAAATCAAACTTGAAGACAAACTCCTTACAATTAGTATCTTGTATTCTATATCACAGGGAAGTACTCTAGGAGCATCATTGTGTTGGTGGTTTTTGGGCTTGGTCGTTTTCTTGTGGGTGGAGGAATACTACAGTCTCCTTTCATCTCAACAAGCATGTCTTTCACAGATATGTTTTTCAAGGGTGAAGATTAAATCACGGAGTGGCTAGAACAAAACGTATAGGTGGCAGGGAATGGTACTGTTCTCCTTGGTGTCTCCACTATGTGGTGTACTCAGCTCTGAAGCTTGCAGGTTCTAACCAGGCTTTTAATTACTGCTCCATTCACTCTACTTAGGGCGAAGTATGCAGTAGCTGCCATCAAGAAGAAAGTGAACGACAAGAATCCTCATGTTGCACTGTATGCCCTGGAGGTAAATAATCTAACTGTTTCCTTTGTAGATTCTGTCTTGATGCTGTCCTGAATTCTAGCCACGGTCAAACCTTTCTTACCGCTTTGTCTAAAACGTTAAAGCCAAGCACACTTGGAGCAATTATAAAAGTACCTAATATTTGACATGCATCTCAAATAGTAACATGCCTTCTCTATACAAGAAACACAAATTAGAAAGCTTATATTCCATTAACCTGTAAAGAAACGCAGCATAAATGTTGATATAGGTGCCAGCTATTCCCCCCCACCCCGAATGTAACTGGATGAGATTAGGATGAACTTTTATCACTGTGCTGTATGCTTGAGTATAGTGTCATTAGAAAATGTAATTCTTTACTATAATATTCGTAATTCAAGTCCGATATGCCTGCTTCGGCTGCCGAGATCAAAACATGGCTAGCAGAATTGAATTCCATGGGGTTGTGAAGCTATTAACTTGATTTAGCTGTGAAGTTTGTTTGCTGCTGAATAAAAAAATATCCTAGCTTTAGATAGAAAGATTAAATTGTGTAGATTGCACAGATGCAAAGATTCTGATTTTATTTTCGTTTACTTTTTAAACTCAACCGCGATTACAAGACCATTAAAGTACAGTGCTCAGAGTCAGGAAATTTAGACATACAAATAAGATAAATGTGTAAGATGGACAACAATTCCACTTGTTAGTCATCATGGCATCTTCCTGTGTAGTGAATCACTGGTTTGTATGTATGTGTTATTTCTATAGTACAAACCTAGCTAAAAGGCAGTGGAGCATTGTGCATAGTCCATGGCAGAGATGAAGTCCATGAATGTAGAGGTAGCTAGTTTCTAAGAAATATGTACAGTTACTGCATCATGATAGTGTTCTTTTAAAGATATGTGTCTTCAACTCTTTCCTAAATTGGAACACAATTGGGTGGTCCTGATGACTGGTGTTCTAGGCAGTAGTGCCAGAATTCCTTAGCTAACTACACTAGGAGCCTGAACCTGGTGCCCCTGGGATGTGTTTGTACCCAACTGCAGATTTTGCCCATTCACTGCAAGAGTAAGCTCCCCCTTTTGCATTCGCTAGACCTTTATTTGCAAAGAACCTACCGGGAGTTTCAGAGGTGTTAAATGGCGATTCAGTTTTCTCTGTATAACTGTCCACCGGTAACTATATCCCTACTTAGGGCAACTGAGCCAACCAGGGTGCCATCTGACTTTATTATCATCTCAAAGAATAGATGTCACGTTCCGGGCTCTCCTTTTAGGCCTCCTGCAATAGGGTGATTCCTTTTGTATTTGACACACCTTTCCTCAAATATAACATTTTTATTCTCATGAGGGTGCTGTCATGTAGGAGACCCAGATGTATGCCAGAGCTGAAGGTATGAGGAGGCCTACTTTCCGCAAGGAGATTGTGTCTGTATACAATACTCTGCTGTGGTCTGTTTTTTTTTTTTATTGTTTTTTTTTTTTTTTGCTGGTTATTGGCCATTGCAGGTCTGCAGGGACCAAATGGACCATAAATCCTAGAAATGCCTTTCTCCTCCCTGGAACAAGATCTAACTTGTCAGGACCCCGACTGACAATCCTTATTGTATTGGTTTGGTCCTAGGCCCGCATTGTGATAGAAGAACGAGACAGACAAAGAGTGCAGGGTAAAACTCCAGCCAGAGCACATGCACCCAACTCCCTTTTTTCATTTATTTTAATTTTAATTTTATTAGTAGGCTCACCTGACGGGTGATGCCTCTGAGTGAATGTGTGTGGATAAGTGTAACGGCTGTTCTCTGGCATTGAACTGCAAGGAAGTGCCCTCAGGACACTATAATTCTCACAAATCAAAGAATAGTCCAACAGTGAAAAATAAAAAGCACAGAACAGTAATCTTTCAGTCTCCGAGTAAATCGGGTCAACGGTGCCAGCTGCAACAGAATGTCGCCCCTTGAGTTCATAGTTTTTAAACCGATGAGAGTCAGGGCATGAGCACTGGTGCTGAGAAGTCCAGGATCTCTCAACTGCATTTTTTCAAGATCATATTTGGAGAGTGCAGAGTTGGTCCGCCTTGCTGATGCTCAGAACGGTGTGTTTTTGGTGTTCACACAGTACAGCAGGAACTTTTGTACAGTGACCGGGAGTTTATTGTGAAGGTTGCTTTTGTTGTGCCAATGGGTCTATATGTGGGCTGTGATCCGGTTGCGTATGTGCTGCATGTTTCACACTAAAAGACAGACTTTGAACCACTGCTAGTTACTCCTATGGAACTTAAGTGCAGATTGGTCATGTAAAAAGTGTGCAGAAGACTGGACCAGGGCGCTGTTTGGGTGAGCAGATGTGACATTTATGGTTCATTGTCACTTGAGTCTCAAGGGTGCTTTTTGGACTTGGTGAGATACTGATGATCTGGCTTCAGTCAGATCGTAAGACCATGTACAGGTGGTAATGGTGCTACACTTTAAAATTGGGGGTGGGAGGGGGGGCAATAGCAGGGTGGGAGTAACAGTTATCCAAGTATGGTTTTAGCCTTTGATATAATCCTGAGCACTTTGTGGTTTTATATTATTCCTTTTCAGTGGATGGGTGAGTATTATTTGTGGCGATATTTCATAAATGCATGATCTGTTGGGGTTTATTGTAACAATTTTAAATAATTGTACAATTGGTTAATAAATCTAATCTAATTTGAGAGTCCTATCTTCCAATTTCATTATTAAATTCGGAAACAAAACTATTGGCCACTATCCTGGCAATGAGAGTGAGACGGGTGATATCGCAGCTGATCCACCTTGATCAGACTGGGTTCATACCAGACAGGGCTACCAGACTGAATCTTAGGCGCACTCGCAATTGGCTACAGGAGGTCAGGGACAGGGAGGACCCGCACTGGTTCCTGTCCCTGGACGCGGAAAAGGCCTTTGATGCGGTGCACTGGCCTTTTCTGGAGGGTGTCCTACAGAAATTTGGCTTTGGACCGAAATTCCAGAAATGGGTGCAGCTGCTGTATACTGAACCGAGGGCCAGAGTGAGAGTAAATGGAGTCCTCTCGCGGTAATTCCAAATACGACGAGGGACCAGACAGGGGTGCCCCCTCTCCCCACTCTTATTCGCTCTAACGATAGAGGTCTTGGCGGCTAGAATTCGCCTGAACCCAACCATCAGAGGATTCCGGCGGACCGTAGGAGAAGTAAACGAGGAAAAGATCTGGCTATATGCAGACGACGTCCTCCTGTATGTAACTTCGCCGGAGACGTCGATTCCACAACTATTTCACAAACTAGAACTGTACGGTGACCATGCCGGATACAGAATAAATTGGCATAAGTCGGTCTTATACGACCCCGCAGGGAGAGAGGAGTGGTCGGATCTGCCAGGACAGCTGCTCACTATGACTGAGGGATTTCTGTATTTAGGGGTCTACCTCACCCTGGATAGACATATCTCCTACACCCGTAACATTGAGCATATCATGGTGAACTCCATTGCAGACATGGACCGCTGGAGACTGCTCCCGCTCACCCTCCTAGGCCGAGCGGCCATGCATAAAATGATTGTTCTCCCCAAGTACCTATATGCTTTCAAAATGAGTACTACCCCCTCCCCCCAAAAGTCTTCACCAAGATACATGCAGACCTCCGTGCCTTTATATGGCTGGGCAAACAACCTAGGGTGGCTCTGACCACCCTGCAGAGGCACAAATATAGCGGGGGGATCTCGCTCCCAAATCTAGAAGCATATTACTGGGCGGAACACCTGGCCCCGATTAACGAATGGTTACATGCGCAGGCGGACCACCCCTCCTATGCACTAGAGTGCCACAAATTAGCACCCAGACACATCCTTTCCTATCTATATGGGGGACATGGCCGGAAGCGTCTTCTGGTGGCATCTGAAATTACCATCCATGCCTGGAGGGCGTCCACGAAACGCATGGGGTGGGATGGGAAGCCAACAAAACAAACACCAATCTGGCACTGCATGTGGCTGACGGAGCTCCACAAACTGACGGGATACAGTAGGTGGGACGACATAGGGATTTCCACGTTGGGAGATGTCATTGCCAAAGGGCAACTGAAAACATTCACGTCCCTGGCCACGGAATTCGGCCTACACCCCACACAGAGATACAAATACACTAGATTACAACATGCATGGGGAGCCCAGAACATTGACACTGTTGATCTGGCAGAATTTGCCCCGCTTGAAGGCAGGCTCCTACAGGAACATATCCAGCAGAAGGCGGTATCCCTAACCTATAAGACCCTCACGAATAACATGTTGGGGGATCTGGCCAGGCTACGACAACAATGGGAGGCGGACGTGGGAGGCATGGAAGACATTGACTGGGAACTGGTATTAACACATCCTAGAGAGGTGGCAGTTAAATCTAGACTCCGCCTTATCCAATTTAACGTGCTACACAGAACATACTTCGACAGGGTGAGGCTTCAAAAGATGGGAAAGGCGGATGATGCCAAAGGCCTGCGATGTCAGGACCCCAGGGGGGATTTCTTTCATGTCCTGTGGTCGTCCCCTACAATACAGGGGTACTGGTTGGATGTTTTCACGGAACTGTCCGCAGTACTGGAGATTCAATTACAGGTCGACCCCAAGCTGGCTCTATTGGGCATGACAATTGATGTGGACCTTCCGCGCCCTCTGCTGACCTTCCTTGTACTGGCTTTAGTAGTGGCTAAGAGGGACATTGCGAAATACTGGGGGGCACCAGGAATACCACGTCTAGAGGAATGGAGGGGAGGCCTAGATATGTATATGGCAGCTGAGAGGGTTACATATAAGGCAAGGGGATGTCCCAGGAAGTTCAGAAAAGTGTGGGGGAAATGGCGCAACTATCACGGGCTTGATGCCGGACTGTAAGGGTCCGTTACGAGAGGTCCATACTGGAGGACAAAGAGACTTCATGATAATTGCAATACTGATGATGTTGTGAAGAACCCATCTGGAGCACACCTTTGTATGTGAATTGTATGCCTTACTGTGGGTAGTGGGTGGGGGGGGGGGCGGCGGGAGCGGGGGGAAATGTGTAACACACTTTACTGTAGATATGACTGCACTGTTCAGTTTGGAGAAAATGCCAATAAAAATGGTTTTACAAATCAAAAAAAAAATTCCAAATAAATCTAATCTAATGTTGGTTCTCTCACTGTGCATTTGCCAAGTCATCACTGCAGTTGTGGCCTGCCTGTTGTAGGTCGATGGATGGACTTGCAGTCAGTGGTAGAAGTCTGTGTGGTAGAAGTCTGTATGGTGGTAATATTGACATGATCAGCCCTGATCTGAAGCCATGACGAGGTTCTATTTTTTTTATTTATTGGAGTGGTTTCCAGGTTCGCCAGTGTGGACTGGTGGGTAGCTCCATTTTATTCTTTCATCTTCATGGTACCCAGGCATGGCTCCCATTCTTAAATTTAGACTGGACGGGCCTTTGGCTGGGTGAGTGGTTTCGCTGTGCTGGATGCAGCACCCCTTCTGGCAGGCATCAATCCTTTTCATCAATGACCTAAACAATCCGGTGTTCATCATGCAGCCTTCTCTTTCATTAGGGATCTTTTCACTCATTCCAGTCAGTATGTGGAATTAAAGGCAGCGCAGAGCCTGCTTCATGGCTCCATAAGTATGACCATTGGATTTACGTTGCACACGTAAGAAATGCTGTGTTCTGATCTTCTTTCATAGGCCTGTTTGGGGAGGAGGTGACTTGTATGGTTTACGTTGTCTGCGACTTCTGGACTTGATGGAGGCTCCTCAATACGATGTCTTTCTCAAGCTAACTTGACAGTCAAGTAGTCCTCCGGAAACGTCAGGCTAAATTAATGTACAGTACTTTGATGCACCATGTGGTAATCTTTGAATTGCGGGAGGTCTTCTTTCTTCTGGGCTGTGTGTCTTGAGAGCGGGGAGACTCTGTGCTGTTATAACCTTTTTATTTCTGAGAAGAGTCTGAGAGGTGGGAAAGCACTTCAACGAGACACCTCCAGGACTTTTCTCCCATAAGTAGAAGAGTGTTGTCCGATGGGCTCTTACCTACAGAGAGAATTACAGTTGATGAGTTTAAAGCAGCAGCACAGGCAGTGGAGCTTGGACTGATAATTTTTCTGCGTCCTTCCAGAGCGACACAGCGGAAGACTTCACCAAGTTGATGGCCACAGCAGGACTTGGCTTCTTCTCTCTAAGTGACACAACAGCTGGGCCTTGTGGACAGGCTGCCATCCATATAGTCTGGTCAGTACTGAGGGCACAGCCTTACTTGCCACCGGCTGAATCAGCATTGTGAGGTGCAGGAAGGCAGATCACTTTGAGGAGAAGCTGCGGCATGCTTCTGGAGCAGGAAGAGGTGAAACAGTCTTGGTGCCAGGGTGCTATGGTGATATTAGACTTGACATTCATTGAAGGGCAAGTGTGCAGGTAGCGCACTCTGGTACTTTCCAGACTTTTTGATGGCATGGAGCAGGCTCCTTTAGGCTTGGTGGTGTCCAGCAAGGTTCACAGTGCTGCTGGGCAGGTGATGCCTCTCTGCAAGTGGTCTTTCCAGGTGCCTCTCTGCTCTTTACTCTTGTGCCCCACTCCACGCTTCACCCACAAACAGGAAGAAGCAAGAGTCAGATGAGGTGCTAAATAGGACAGATGGGTGTGCCTCCTTTGGAGAACAGGAGTATGCTGATCTGCAGCACCACAACTGGTGGCAGGCCTCCTCATGGCTGGGGTGCAAAATCAGACAGTGTCCGACACACCTGGAAGCCATTGTAATGTCATGGGTCCTAGGCCTGCAGTTTTGTAAAATGACGGCAAGGGATAGCTGGACTGAGAGTGCATGTGCCCAACTCCTTTTTATTAGTAGGGTTATCTGACTGGTGATGCCTGTGAAGGGATTGGTGTGCGCAAGTTTAAGGAAAGTCCTGTAGAAATAGGCTGCTTTGACTTCTCCTCAAGGCTACATTCATGTGATCTCTCATCATTGAGATCCTGACCCTTGAGGTTGAAGTCCTCCAAGTAAATTAGTCTGACACTTTTAGCTCGCAGATGATCGCAACCAGATTCCTCAACCACCATTGGTCTCAAGAGCAGAGCCATTATTTCAAATACCTTCTCCTACCACTCTGTCTCCTCAACAGCCTGTACAACATGGGAAAGATCCAGCCTCGCTGTCCAATCACCTTTACTCAGAATATGAATTCACTTAAGTAAGAAGTTTCGGAATGCTAATCATTGTTTCATTTTTTAGGTCGAGCAGACCTAAAAAGTATGCGAAGCATGCTTTGTCTGCGAAGACATCTTTTGTTGGCGTGTTCGGGGGAATGTGAGACGGTGTACATGCACGAGCCTATGCCGTCTCCGATTTGCCCTCGAGGGCGCGCACGTCGCCGTGCACATCCCCTGCCTGCATTCACATGCTCTCGCAATCACACACAGGCAAAGTCACGCATGCGCACACACATTCCCACGCGCGCACACTCCCCCCCCCCCCCCCCCCCCCCCCAGGCATACACACAGTCAGGCAGGCACACACATGCATGCACGCACCCCCTCCCCCACCACTCACGGGGCTCACACGCACACACACGCGCGCACACACAGATCCCCCCTCCACTCACCGTGCTCTTTTTCGGCGCATCTCCACACGCGGGGCACTTCTCTGGATTTTCACGCTACCGCGGGCTCTCCCTCCATGATAGGAGCCTCGTAACAACGAGCATCACCGGCCTCTTCCGGCCGCGTCACAGGCCCCGCCCATGTCACGGGCAAGGATGCCTGACTTCCTGGTTCAGGATCTGTCAACGTGTATTTTTCCTGTGGTAGCGAGGTCTCCAGCTGATGTTTTTCGTATAAAAGGGAGGGGTGTCCACGTTAATGGTTGCTTTCATTCTGATGTTAAAGGAGATTTTTCCATGCGTATTTTTATATATCACGATCTTTCTTGGAATAACGAAATAACATATTTTTTCTCGGTGGTGTGATTTCATCTGCGTGCATTTTCCTGGACTGGCTAAGACTTCATGTATATCTTTCGCGAATGTGCGACATTCTTTAGCTGTGTGCATTTCAATCTGAGTGAGCAACGTCTGCAACCCAGATGCGTGTGATCCTCGCCACCGAGTACCAAACTCTATAGCTGTGTACAAGGGCTGGTGACCACTGGAAGAGCTGTTGATCTATCACTGGCAGCGTTATCATGATAAAAACAGAAGCCCGGCTTTGCTTTAAACGGGGTTGCTTTTTAAATGGCAAGTGGGCCGCGTCTGCTCTCCGCCTGTGCCTGTGAGTAATGCGGCCACGTGACCCGAGCAGCTGCTTCATTTGCATTTCAAAGAGCTTGCAGATAATTGTGTGTCTATGTGTGTTGGCGAGCAAGGCTGCGTCTGTCTTGTTGCATGGGTGACTGATTTTCTATATCTGGCTACGTTTCTCAGTATCAGTGTGTTGTGAAGCAGGCTTGTCTGTGTGTCTTCCCGGCTGTGTGTGTCTGTCTTGCTGTCCACTTGTTTTGGTTTGTGGCCAGTCACGAAATCGGAAACAGACTTTCAGTACGTGTTTTTTTACATTTGATTCTGTCCGTGGCTGTTCAGCTTCAGCTCCCGCCTGTACTGCCCCCACCCCCATCACTTCATTATTGCAGAGCAACCGAAGCCCTGCCAAGCCCCCCAGTAAAACACTGTATACCACGTTGAGGAAGTTGGAATTTCAAGTCCATTTCATGTTAGTTTCCCTTGGTTTCAATTTAAGTTTTCAGTTTGGTATAACATTTTTGTCGTTCGTAGTGCCCCCTTAAGAAGTGCTTCATTTTTATATCTGCAGAACAGAACCTGTGACCAACAAGTAACATATCACTGCATGGGTCTCTTAGCTCATTAAATCACGTTAAAACTTCAGAGCACATTTACCAGTCCTGGCTCAGGCGCTTTGGTGGCTATGAAATATTAATTTGGGTGGTGTGAAGAGGCCACCTCTTTGGGTCTATAAAAAGAGGTCTGCGCATCAGGTGTGCATTGATGTGTGGGTGCACAAATCATTCAATTAACCATAAGCATTGTACGTGCTTCCACTAGGCAAACTAAAAGCAAAAAAGCATTTGCAAAGCAATAGGTCTAGCATTTGTGGGAGTTTTTTTTTTCACAACCGCTTTTATTGAAAGTTTAGGCAAGCATAAGTACAGTTCTCCACAATCAGGAGGGTACTGTCTACAGTAAACATACAGCAGGATGTATAGAAGACCTAAACTTGAAGGCGCCCCCTCCCCGTCCCATGTCCCACCAACCCCCAAGAAACATTCCCCAACTCCCTCCCCGGCTACCCACCCCTTATCCCACCCTAACTCAGTGCACGTGTTCACATGTCACCAAAAATATAGGTAAGGCAAAGTAGGCATCAGAAATCGTCCTAGGTCCCAAGGTCCCCATCTGGAGGTGGCACATCATCTATATCAACTGGGGGTTCCAAAGTCAGCCCCCTGTAGTCTGCCCATCGCTTCCAGATCTTATAGTGTTTCCGGGGGCACCCCCTGGCCTCAAACACAGGGAATTCTAGCCCCATAAGAAAGTCCAAACCCGCCTTCCAGGCGCTAAGTGGGGGGGCACGGTCGCTCTTCCAGGCTCTCACTAGATCTCGCTTAGCTACAACCAAACCCAGTAACAGGAGGTGGCATTTGTAGATGTTGCCTCCTACATTCTCCAGGACATGGAGGAGGCCCAGTCTGGGTGTACGAGGGAGGTCCCACCCCAGCACCTCCGACAGACAATTCCACACCCCATTCCAAAATCGGGTCAGACCCACACAAGACCACACCGTATTCAGCAGCGTTCCTCTTTCAGTTCCACAACGCAAGCATTCCAGGGCGGCAATGAGGCCCGCTCTCCACAGTCTCTCCCTAGTGTAGTATGCCCTATGCAGGTATTTAAACTGTATGAACCTGAGGCGCACCGCAATGGCAGCCCCGCGGGGGGACTCAAGGGCCTCCCTCCAGTCATCCTCATCCAACGGACCAACATCTGTCTCCCAGGAGAGAAGAGGAGCAATGAGTAACCAGCGTTTGATATATTTTGGAAACTTTCTTATCTCCCAGGTCCCCCATGAAGAGCTTGGCTTCCACTGGGCTGAATTCGTGAAGGTGGTCCATTCCCACCAGACTCGGCGCAAGTGCATGGCGGAATTGTAGATATTTGAAAAATTGGGTCTTGGGCATATTGAATTCGGAGCTGAGGTCCTGAAAGGATTTGAGGGTAGTCCCCGCGAGGACATGGCCGAGGGAGGAAATCCCGATGGGGTCCCAGCCTCCAAACCCCGAAAGGGAGACCAGCGCAGGAAGCTGTCCGTTGTTCCACAGCGAAGTTTCGGCTGTCAGTCTGCCCCACCAACCCATACGGCGCAGTGCCTGTCTCCAGATCACGAAGACCACCTGGGTGACCCGCGGCAGCACCCTCCGCCGCCTGGCCGAGTACAGCAGCGTATGTAGCGTGGCATCTCCCATCAAGAAGTGTTCCAGCGCATATGCCGGGTCACTGTGGTCACCATACCACCACTCATTGAGAACCAGTAGATGAGAGGCCTGGTAGTAGGACAGGAGGTCAGAGGTAGCCAGACCTCCACAGTACGTGGATAGAAAGCAAGTCCGCAGTGCCACTCTAGAGGCACCCCCGGCCCACGGAAAATGGCCAAGCACCGAGTTCACGCGACGGAACCACTGCGGGTCAATTCTGTACGGGTGGTTCTATAGTTGGTAGAGGAGCCGTGGCAGGGCGACCATCTTGAAGATGGCAGATCTGCCATAGATATTAAGGGGCATGCGAGACCAGGTCTTGACGTCTGATTGGACTTTGTCCCACACCGGCAGGATGTTGCGCTCCCACGCGACCGCAGCAGATTCCGACAGGAAGACACCCAGGTATTTTAGACCACCGACCGCTACCTGTAGAGCCGAGGCCCAGGGATATGTCTCCGGCTCGTCACCCAACACCCACAGGGTCGATTTGCGCGGATTGAGGAAGAGTCCTGAAACCTCGCCAAAGACTTGCACTATATCCAGCATGCGAGGGCCTGAACGGTGAAGGTCGGTCATAAAGAAAATGACATCGTCCGCATACAGCGCGATTCGGTCTGAGAGTTCCGCCCCCCACACAAAGCCCCGATACTGTGCATCGAGACGTACCCGTGCGGCCAATGGCTCCATGGCCAGTGCGAAGAGGTAGGGGGAGAGGAGGCATCCCTGTCGGGTTCCCCTGGCAATTGGGAACTTCCCCGAGATCGCTCCAGAGATACGCACTGAGGCAGTGATGTCCGTGTACAGCAGCCGCACGTATGAGATGAACACCGGTCCCAAGTTGAGGAGCGGCAGGAGGGCAAAGAGGTAGGTCCAGCTGACCGAGTCAAATGCCCTGTCGATGTCTGCTAGCAACAACGCTGCCCGATCCCCGGTCGCCCTCACCGCATCTACCGCTGCCTGTGCACGCCTAATGTTGTGTCGCGTCGCCCGGTGCGGCATAAAGCCTGCCTGATCCGGGTGGACCAGGTCTGCAATATGTGGGAGCAGGCGATTCGCCAGTGCCTTGGCCAGGAGTTTGGCCTCGAAATTGATCAAGGATATGGGGCGATAGGACTCGTGTCGATCGGGGGGGTCTACCTGGTTTCTGGAATACCACAGTTTCCGCCTGACGCCAGTCCGACGGCAAGCTACCTTGCTCCCGCGCCAACTCCAATGCCCGCCTATAGTGTGGCCCAAGCTGCAAGTGGAATTTCTTGTAAAATTCACTGGGGAACCCACTTGGTCCTGGTGCTTTGCCCACATTGAGCTGGCCTAGTGCATCACCCAGCTCCTCCGCCGTCAAGGGGAGGTCCAGGGCCTCCCTCACCTCGTCCGAGACTGCACGAGGGGGAATATCAGCGAGGAACCCATCAATTGCTTCCGGTGAGAGGCATTCCCGAGGAGCATACTGCTCCGCATAGTAGCGTGCAAAACTCGCCGCAAGAGTCGCAGGGTCTGTTATCCCGGTCCCCTCCCCGTCAGTGAGGCCTGGTAAGGTGATCGGTTGTAGCGTCTGTTGACAGAGCCTATGAAGCATGGTGCATGACTTATCCCCCCCATTGGTAGACCCTGCTCCGCGTGGCCAGCCACGCTTGACGAGCCTCGTCAAGCAACACCGAGGAGTAGGAGTGCTGCGCCTGTAGAAGTAGTCGTAGCGCCATTTCATCCCCTCTCCCCGGCATCGTCTCTCCAGCACCTCCACCCGCTCTGCAGCTGCAACAATGGTCTCCTGCCGAGTACGACAGGCAGCTGCGCACCATGCAATGTCAATGCTTCTCATAGTGGGTTTCATGGCTTCCCACACAGTCACAGCGTCAACCCCTTCCGCCAGATTTTCCTGCCAATAGTGGGCGATCGCGCTGCGCATATGCTGTGCGTAGTCCGCTTGCTGTAGATGCCATGAGGACATCCGCCACCGATATGGTTGGCGTGCCTTGCGCAAGTCAATCAGTATCGCAACAGGGGAGTGATCGGACAGCCCCCGAGGCCGAATTGCAGCCCATTTTACCCTGTCAAGGAAGGCCCCTGGCACAAATACACAATCCAATCGTGAGAAGGAGCCGTGCACCGCTGACACATACGTATACTCACGTGCCCTGGCATGCAAGTGTCTCCAGGCGTCCGCCCACCCCAGCCCATCAATCATCGCCTTCAGCCGCGTATGAGAGGCCGCCGCCGCGACCCCCTGCGACCTCTGCCTGTCCAGACTGACATCCACCACATCGTTCCAGTCACCACCAATCGCTGCCAAGGAGTGTGGGATCTCGGCCCATAAGTCAAACAGTTTCTCAGCCAAGGACCACTGCAGCGGGGGGGGCATACACACTGCCAAATACTACCGGCTCCGCCCCAATCCTCCCTTTCACAAACACATACCGACCCTGAGGATCAAGCCAGTGACGCTCGTGGGTATATGACAGCCGTCTGTGGACAAGAATGGCCACCCCCCTCGAATCCATGGAAAACCCTGCATGAAATACCTGGTGGAAGCCAAATCGCTGCAAACTCAGTGCCTTTGTACCTAACATATGCGTTTCTTGGAGGAGCATCACATCAGCCGAGTCCCTTTTACCCCAGCGCAATACTGCCCCGCGTTTGATTTTGTCCAACATCCCCCGGACATTCCAGCTCAATATTCGCATAGTCTCTCGCAAGTTCCTGCCCTGAGGTGTCAACCATGGTCCCGATGAACAAGTCTCTGAGACCTCCAGGGCCCGACCCAGGCCTCCAACACCATACAAGCCAAAATAACATAAGTCACGTGCACCCCCTTCAGAACACCCACAACCCCCCTTGTCCCCTTCCACCAGCCTCGACCCCCCCCCCCCCCACAACCCAACTCCCGGTCCCCACCCCCCACCACTATACCTCATGAAACATTGAAGTACCTGTCGCGGCATGGGGAGCTTCAGGCCCAAAACAGAGCGCCTAAAATCCACCATACCAATGGATCCCAACTACTCCCCCCAACTAACAGGGCTTACCCTCAGGGCCACCCCCCAGCCATGGGAGGATCAGTCGGCCCACAAACAGTACCCCGAACCTCAGTGTACCAAGTATCCGGCTCACAAGAAGAGCGTAGCAATCAAGTGCCATCCAGCTGGAGGCCCCAGGCCCCACCAAGGCCCAAGTCATACTTCACCAGTCGTTGTCCGCTCCACCACCAGAGCCCCGGAACCAGGCCCTCCATGGAGTCCACCAATGGACCAGGGTTAAGCGACGAGGGCCGAATCTACACGATGCTCAGTTGTTTTTTTCCTGATTGGTAAGTGTCAGGTTGCGTTCCACCTAGAAGGCCCTCCCGGGACAGGGAACGCCGGCGTGAACGGGACTTCCGATGTCGTTTACCCTTGCTGGCCGGGTCACTTCTCTCCTGTGATGATCCACGCGAAGGTCCAGAGCCCAGTCCCGGTTGGGGGTGCGGTCGGATCCTGACCGTCTCATCGGTCCACTTGAATACGTCCTCGGGGGAGTCGAAGAAGTGGGTTTTGGAGTTGAAAACAACCCGCAGACGGGCCGGATACAGCAGTGAATATTGGATCTTTAGGCCGCGCAGTTTGGCCTTTGCCGCCAGGAAGGAGTGTCGCTGCTGCTGGACCTGCCTGGTGTAGTCTGGTAAGATCATGATCCTGTGACTGTCGAACAGCAAAGTCTCTTTGGCCCTCGCTTCCAGGAGTATGGTGTCCCTGTCGTGGAAGTTCAGGATTTTTGCTATGACTAGCCGAGGCCGTTCCCCCACCGGCGGTTTCTGCGTTAAGGCTCTATGTGCGCGCTCCACCACGAAGCAGCGTGACAAAGTGTCCGGGGGAAGCCAGCTCTCCAACCATCTTGTCAGGAAGGTATCCATGGGCCCTTTCTCGCAATCTTCCGGAAAGCCTACGAAGCGCAGGTTATTTCTTCGCGCTCGCCCTTCTGCATCTTCCACACGAAGAGCCAGTCCCTTCTGGATCCTCTCCATCTCTGCCACTTTCTGTTTCAGAGCGCCGACGTCTCCCTCCACTCCTGTGACCCTGGTCTCGGTCTCCGCGATGCGGGCGACAGCGTTGCGGAGGTCTTGGCGCAACAGCATTACATCGGCACCCACCGCGCCAATTTTGGCATCCAACATGTCCCTTGACTGCGTGATGGCTGCCATCAGAGCCGCGTTGTCCGGCCCGGTGCCCTGGCCACCTCCGGCAGCCCCTGATCCCCCACTGGGACCGGTGAATTTTTCAATGGGCCCCTGCTTGGCGGGGCCCGTACCACCCCCGCCTCTGATCATGGTCCGGATAGTTGTAGTGGGCCGACCCATGTCTGCGGCGGGCCTTTCTCGCACTGTCTCCCAAGACTGGCTATCACTCGGGGTGAGACCGGGGTGTTGGAGTCCTGCAGGGCGCTTCGCCACACCCACTCGCCACTACCGTGCCAGACACCAATAGTCAATCACTCTAAATGGTACTCAGGGCCCCAGCAGCAAATGTAGCGGCAATCGCAGCTCCTCACCGTCACGGGGCTCCGCGGGTCCGCACCGGCCACCACCGCTCTCCTCAGTCCAAAGGGCACTTCACCGCCGCGGGCAAGGCAGGCACAGCTGGGCGCCGGGACCGAGATGACCAGGCGATGCTGTTCCTCCGGGCCGCGCCAGCCACCAAATCAGGCCGCAGAGCTGGGGGGGGGCGAGAAAGGCGCCGACGCGCCGCAGTCGCTCCGCCGGCACGGCGGGAACTTGAGGCGCCTCCAATTATGGCGCAAACCAGAGCACCGGACCGGCCCCTCCCGGGGCTACGCCACAGGGCCCACAGCCGCCCACGAAACGGGCAGGACGCTCCCCCCCCCCCCTCCTCCGCCGGTAGTCCGGTGCCTGCCCCGCCACAGCACTGCTCCCGGCAGCTCCGGGGGACCCGACCGGTCCCATCGTCCGCGGAGCCCTTCTGCAGCGCCGCCTCCTCGCAACCCTCAGCAATGTCCTTGATCCCGCAGACGGCAGGAGACTCCGCCGCCTCCCCTCCGGCAGCCAGGAACCAGCCGTCCGGGACCCCCGGGGCCCGCCAGCAAGCAGGCCGCCCGGTGTTCAGCGCCAGCAGGCGGGGTCCGGCAGAAATCGAGGCCCCGGCTCACCAAGCGGCGAGTAGGCCCGGCGGGCGCCGCCACTGACAACCGCCCCAGCCGGCGATCGGGGGCCTCGGATGCCGCACCGGAGGGTGCCCCCTGTCCCCAGCAGTCGCCGCCGTCGCTGTAAAGATGGTCGCAGGTTCGGGGTGAGGATAATTGGACAGGATAAGTTGCGGGCCGGTGGGAGCTCTAAGGAGCCACGTCCGCCATCGTCGCCCTCGAAGCCACGCCCCCCCTAGCATTTGTGGGAGTTTAAGTTATTAACATTGTAAATGACACTGCCTTTTCTTTGTTTTTAAAACGAAAACATAAATAAAAGGCATTGTCATTTACAATGCCAATAGCTCAAACTTAAGTAAATGCGAGACCTATTGCATTGCAAATGCTTGTCATAGATTTAGCACAGGTCTGAATCCTTTGTCCTTTTCTCCTCCCCAAAAAATATTGCTTAGATGCAGGGTGCATTCCAAATCCTTCATATCCGCTTTAAGATCTGTGAAGAGAAGAAAAAAAACACAATCGCTCGGATCTGACTACATTCATGTCTCTGTGAAAACACTTCACTGTCGGCAGGAGCTGAAAGCTTCACCAAAAAACTCTTGTGCTTTGGCCCGTGCTTTATGTGGGGAGCAGAGTGGACAAGGCTCACGTATTTCGATCCATGGCGATTTAACCTGCTCCACTTAAAGATCCTCTTTAGAACAGGCCTGGTTTGCTCTTGTTTCTGGTTGGAAAAAGCAAACAAATCGTCAGTCAGTAGCCCCTCTACCCCACATCAGAGACCTAGGTAGTTTGGAGACTTTGATTCTGGAAGCTGCTGAGAGAGAGTCATGCTCCACTTCTAGCTCCTCCAAAAACACTTGGATTAAAATCTTTTTAGTGGCAGTTTGTGCTTTGTCCAAAGTGGCAAAGGTCCTTAAAAATGTACTCCTATTTTGTTTTTTCCCTTTCATGAAAGAGTCTGTAAGAGCCACCTGTCCTACCTGCTGGTGCCATGGAATGTTCTTCTAACGTAAGTTTTATTTGTATCATTAATAAACCTCAGTTCTGCAGATATTGAGTAATTTGCATTGCCCAACATACGGAACGCCCAGAGGATCTGCCTTGAGAGAACGTCTGGATCTATGAGAATGCCCTCCTCCGTGGCACACTCTGCAGTGTTCATAATGTTTGTTAGAGCAGCCAGATCGAGTAATCCAGTGCCTCTCAAACTTTTAAGATCCACTACCCAATTTTTAGAAACGTTCTTGACCCCACCTAGCTTTATTAGACATAAGGCGGGCGTTTTTTAATGTAAATAAAGCATTGAATGACAGCGCACTGTAATTTACATAGAGCAAATTTTCAATTGAAATGGCCATTAAATTTGCTCAGGCATACAGCTGTACTGATAAAACTATATTGCACACAAAGCATAGTGTGGCAATCGGATTTCAGTGAATGTTTATCATTTATGCATCACGAAGTAAAGTGTTTAGATCCTGTGAAAATATTTTTTTTTCACACTTGAGAATTACAAACAAATGCGCTTCAGTTTTGCTTTCCTAACTACTGAAGGTGTACAATTCATTTACAGGTGTTTACATTTTGTTGTTTTACAAAGAATGACATCCTACAGACTTCATTACATTTCCTGTACCCCAGCACGATTGTCACATAATTCACTTTACTTTTCTTTCTCTGACTGCAAAATGAGAGTTTGCAAACACCAATCCGCGTGTTCTAAAAAGAAAAGCAGCAGTTTGTGAGAAGACCTAGCCTGATAATTGACCTCTGTCTTTGAAGCATAGCAAATGTGAAAAACACATAATTTAAAGGCATCATTACTTATTGCTTGGACTTTCTGTGACCTACCAAAAATCGGTTCACGGCCCAATGTTTGGCAAACACTGCAGTATTCTGTTGCGGCACACCTATTAGGACTGGTCTATACTCCTCCTTGTGGTCTCAATCTGACACCTGTGACGCATCACAACCCAATCACGCTGAGCATCTAAGGTATTCCATGATAAGTCGAATTGACTCCCCCTTCTCAACTGATTTCCTAAACCTGTAATAAACATAGGATCGCCTTTTCTGGGGGCACCCACTATGCCAATCTTGGATAGTAGAGGTCATGTGAGTCCGAAAGACAAACCTACCCCTCTAGATTGTCGTCCTCTAGCTTCTGCACAACTGGATCCTCTAACTCATGGGTTTTTATAGTTTGAGTCTTAGTGTGCTCATGGTCCTTACCCGCCAGGTGTGAGAAAGCAATGGTATGTGCATACCCTTGGGCCCCCTCCAGGGTTTATTGTCTGCTTTTGTATAGCTCCCTCCGACCAGTTTTCGGTGGCGCTGCATAGACATATGTGCTCTCTTAAGACGCTCATCCACCTGTACTGCTGGGTGCTTTAATACCCATGGGCAAATGGGCCTTCACCCGTTTGTTTTCTTTCCTCAGAGCGAGGAAATTTCCCTTAAATAATATGTGGATCCTAGTTTATCAATCCAAAATACAGAAGGATAAAGCACCTTTAAACGTTTTCCCCTGACATTTATGAGGAAAATTGCTACAGCCTTAATCGTAATACTCGTGGTGTAAACCCAGCTCAGCCAAAAAAGATCATCACTGTAGGACCAGACTACAGCAGGACCAGACATTGTACTGTCACTCCACTGGTAAACCTCATTCCCCCAGTCCACACTCTTTAAAATGATGGAGGTTTATGCTGCTGGAAGCAGGAAATGGACTGCATCTGTTCATGGCAAGTGCCCCCTGAGTCCGTGGTCTGCGGGTCTCAAATATTTGTGGTGGAGTCAAGCAAGGAGGAGGATCCAAACCACAGAGCCCAGTGGAGTAACAGCACACAAACTCACTGTGCATTAGCTTTAATCACTGCTGTCATTCTTGACTCACTGAAGCAATCTTGACCCAGTAATCTGGTCAGGCAGCGATTACTCATAAGGCTTGATAGGCAGCAGTTCCTAATAAATTATACCTGGGAACAAAGGTCACTTAAGCGGAAGCTTTCATAACCGCGTATTCACCAATTTAGCCTACAAAAGGAATACAAGGAAGGCTGCACAGCACAATTAAAAGGCTGTTTTGACTGATTTTTTTTTTTTTTTTTTTTTTTTAGATTCTTACACCAGGAGTTGCTGTTTTTTTAATAATTTTTTTCTCTTTAGTTCTAACCTTCCTCATTTTGGGAAGTGTAGTATATTTATCTTTTTTTATAATGGATACTGAGTCAAAGAGTTAAGAGAAAGCATAAGTGTTGCCTACAATAGAATTAATGGAAGACTTCACACTCTCATCAACATAGACATTTTATTTTTTTGAAATTATTTTTCGTGCCCCAGTAGAATCCTTTGGAGATGGAAGGGGCTGGTTATAGGACAATGTAGAGTAATGTGGCAAATAAATTACACTCCTAATAATATTCTATTGTTTTACATGTTAGGACATATGTCTGACCTTAATCTGCCCTTACTAGGTCCTATGGTAGATAAATCAATCTCGTGTAACAAATAACATACACAAATTACACCTGGTTATAATTATTTTTAAAACGACAAATATAGCATTCAGTAGCCTTGTGTGAAAACGTTCACCATGTGATTGAGTACAATTTGGGACCCCCTTTAGAAGTAATGACTTGAAGTAAACCTTTCCTACAAGTGTTAAATCAGTCTTGGCTGTGAGGAATTCTGATTAAATTCTCGTTATGAGACTGTTTAAGCTTTTACCAAACAACAAGTGAGAAAGGGTCAACAGGTCACTCTTGTACCCCTTAAAGTAAGTATATCAAAAACAACAGAAGAGTACCAGTTATGAAAGACTGATTCAAAACTAAAATTTGGAGGATAAGGAGTTAATAACCACCACCTTCGGATGAAAGAAGTATGTTACACCAAATGTGAACAAGGTGGAAGAGACCAGACTTAAGTGTCGTACAAGCAAAATTCCGTGCAGAAATCCCTGTCACAGTGGTGGGATGATCAATCTGAAACAATAAATCATTACTTGTGATTCTCTCAGCAGTCTCATTAAATAACTCCTAATAGACTAGTTTCAAAAGAATTGCTATAGCAAACACATTTAAAGCCCCCCGTAATATTCGTAATTTCAATCCTTAATTAACATTTGTAACTAATTAACATATCCGAAATGTCATCAGGGAATAAAAAGTTAACGGGTAACATTAATCCCAGTTAAATAACCTGCTACACCGTTCGTTTCAGTCTGAGTGAGAACGATAAATATTTTAGGTTTTATCGTTTTGTTATGAAAGCTTTAACTAATTCATAGAAAGCCTTCACGAGCCCAACATAAAATCTAATGAAACCGGGCCCTTCAATTTTACACCAAAGAGTGAGTGCCTGTGTGAACCAACTCGAAGTTAAAAACATCTCCAGCATGGAAAAACTCGGAACGCCAAGAATGGACCCACTTACTTTGTATTAATGTGAGAATTACCCCTTAGGTCCGTGGCAGGGGAAACCTTCACGTTTAGATAATCTACAAATGCAACAGAGAAAGAATAACTTTTCAGTCGCCCTGTTTACTGCATTGATCTGTCTAGATTCGGATTACAGACATAACTCGGCGCTTGTCAGAATGCGCGGTTCACTTACTTGCATCCAAACGACTCCCCGTAGGAACACCTAATCAGTTCACATCCACGGCCTGTAGACACTGGGTCGTGAAAGCGTGTTGACTAAATGAACGTACAGCCGGCGTTCATTGCTTAAGGAGCATGTGACCGCTAGACTAAAAATGTCTACACCTTAAAGGGCCAGTCAAATCATGTCATTAAGGCGCATATCACTTACAGTGTTCAAAAGGTGAAATGCTTTATTACTGCCTCTCACATGCGATCGCACCTTCAAAACTAAAGGAAATCACGCTTATTGATGGAAACTAATGTATGTCATAATGGGCAGTATTTTGTAGGAAAAGTCCCTTGTTACCAATGCCATTATCATCTAAAAACTCGCTTACGGTCTCTGAGGAATTGTCACCCCCTTAGCAAAGGAGAAATGGACCGCTTATAAGTGGAACGTTTAGTATATATAGTGGTGGGTAATCTTTCTATTTGTCAGTGGATAGTCTTTTAGTTTGTCAGTAAGGATTCATATAGTTTTTCAGACTATTGCCATGACAGTAAACAATGACTAGAGGAGAGGTACTTAACTCTCCTTCACTTATATTAACCATTTGAACTAAGTGTAGTTTGTCACACAAAATTGGGGTCAGTTCACATCTGCCCCTGAATGTATTTTAAGGATTGGAAAATCTATCGCCGCATCACAGAACCCCATGGTATATCGTCATTCAACCCATGCAAATGTGTGGATAAGCGATAGATCCATCTTTATTCTTTCTCAAAGATGGTGTTTTCCCGACCAGGTTGTATTTGTTCTATAATTGTCCATTTGATGTCATTTGGACAATGTCCATGGTCAAGGAAATGGGTGGTTAATTTTGTCGTACCTTTGCGGCATCGTACATTACTGCGGTGTTCGCAGATGCGTAACTTTATTTTGCGTGTAGTCATTCCCACGTATTTGAGGTTACAGGGACATGTAATTAGATAAATTACATTTGCAGAATTACAATTTGTATGACCCCTCAGGTACCGGAGTTTACCTGCTTCCAGGTTCAATGTTTTGGAAGTAGTCGTCAAATGGCACACGCTGCAGCCACCACATGGGTGATGGCCGACTACGGGGGTAAACCCCAGGCATTCAGGACGCTGTTGTCCAGTACTTGATCTGTGTTTTTTGGACGCGTGTGTACAAGGGCGTCTTGTAGACTTCTCTCTCTTTTGTACGAAAACAACGGTTTTGCCACTTACGTCCATTGCTATTCAGAATTTGCCAATGCTTGCCGATGCAGCGACTTACTGCATTCGAAATGTTGCTGTAAGTCGTCACACAGGTCAATGGGGTTTCCATTTCTGAATCCTTGGCATAGTCCTCCAAAAGGGTCTCTCGATTTTGATTTCGGGCCCTCTTACAACTCTGATTTAGAATTTTTGTAGGGTAACCTCTACCACGTAATTTGTGTGTGAGATCTTGAGCTTGTTTCTTAAAGTCTTTCACATCACTACAATTCCTACGGATATGTAGGTACTGACCAAACGGCAAATTAGTCCTTAAAGGACGAGGATGAAAACTTGAAAACTGTAACAAGTTATTTTTGCTCGTTGGTTTGTAGTAGGTTTTGGTAGTCAAATGATCTCCTACTCTGGTAATTGTCACATCTAAGAACACAATGGATTCCGGGTGGTACAGATGAGTGAATTTCAAGTGGGGGTCACATGTTGACCCAATCGAAGAAGGCCAGGAGACTTTCCTCACACCCACGCCAGATTAAAAACACATCAACAATGTACCTCTACCACAGGAAAACATTGAGAGCGTAGGGGTTAGTTGTTGCTAGGATATGTGTTTTCTCAAAATTGAGAGCGTACAACCCTGCTATACTGAATGCAAATGTACTGCCCATGGAAGTCCCTGTCTTCTGAAGGTAAATTTTGTCTTGGTATTGAAAAAAATTTCTTTTAAGGGCTAATGTAGCACAATCAATAACAAAACTGCAGCAAGTTGTATAATCCCACTGTTCCTGGTCTAAAACATCAGCCAGAACCTTCAAGGTGGCATCCTGCGGTATGCAGGTATACAAACTCTCTATATCTAGAGAGACTAGAAAGCATGGATCATCTGGCATTTGGATGTTTAAAAGCATAGATAGCAAGCTTTTAGTGTCCTTAAAGTAGGTACTGGTTGCCTGAATTAGTGGCTTAAAAAAGAAGTCACAGTACTTAGAAAGTGGCTCCAATAAGGAACCAATACCCGAAACAATTGGTCTTCCAGGTGGAGGGAGCCGGTTTTTATGAGTCTTAGGTAGACAATAAAAGTATGATATCCTTCCTTCAGAAGTCGTCAGAAAGTCAGCTTCCTGCTTGCTTATGTAACCATCACGTTCTGCTGTCATTACGAGCTCAAGTATTTCATCTTTCAAAAACGGAGAGGGGTCTTGGTCCAAGACCAAGTAATTACTTGTGTCCTCCAAAAGGCGTCTACATTCCTGGTCATATGCGGTGGAGTCTTGAATAACAATGCCACCGCCCTTGTCTGCGGTTTTAATCACTATATTAGCATTCTTAGCAAGGGAATCAATGGCCTTGTATTGATTAGCCGTCAGATTTTTGTACGGTCTTGGTTCTTCCATTGTTTCTACTTCTTAACCGAGCACTTTCTTTTCTGACTACGTAGTTTTTCACTGTTTAAGCTTTGTCATGATTGAGGTGTTCATTTATAGACCGCTATCTTTATGTCCTACCAGAACATCTCAATGAGGTTGAGTTCTTGACCTTGACTTGGCCATTCCAAAATCATGATTCTTTTGGTTTTCAAACATTCAGTCATGACTATTTGTGTTTCTTAGGTCATTGTTCAGATGCATGATCCACTTTCTGCCGAACCCTAGCTGTTGTATACGTGATCTTACTTTTCTCACTCATGGTATCTGTGACGGTTAGTTATCTAGCCCTGCTTCTGGAAAGCCTCTGCCACCATACTTAATCCTTAATATGCGATTATATACAAATTTCGGGTTTCATCAGACATGTCATTGTGCATTCTATCCAATAGCCATTTTCCTCCTAGTTACCCCAGTGCTACCCGTAGTCTTTTTGTTGGGTAGGGTACATAACTCCTAACATTTACAGTATTCACAGACCTGAAAATCCCTGGATGTTGTTTCGGGGTTCTTTGCGGTCCCTAGCAGTATTATAAGGTCTGTGTTCAGGTAAATTTGATAGTAAACTCACCTCTGGGTTGATTGGCAACTTTATCTAGTTTAAAAAAATCTTTCTCACTGTAGAAAGACTGACTTATTTTTGTTTCGAAATAGCTTTATAACCCCTACCAAGAGTGAAGAGCAGCAATGCTTTTTTCACTAAGATCGTACCTTTTTTCACATATGAATGATGCATTACCACAAACCTGAATAAACGGTTTCTGATGTTCTATACAGATGGTCCCACTTCCTTATAATTAATGGCACTTGTTCACTACGACATGATTCTAATTGCCTTCTTAATTGATTTGGAAGTGAAAGGGTATATATATATATATATATATATATATATATATATATATATATATCTTCTGAATGTTGTCTGGTTTTGTTCTTTAATAATAACCTAGTGAATTTTATGTGTTTTTTGTCATGTGAGTTTTGATTTGAGTACAGTTAGGACTTGGAGATGAATACACAAACACCAAATACAAAATGATGTAAAACAAAAGAATGTTCAGAAGGTATACTAACTTTATCACATCACTGTGGAATGCCAGTATCTTCTTTTCGGTTATTAACCCGGGCTGACTGACTATCCTCTTGAAGTTTAGAGGCATTTGTGACATTGCGAAAATGGCAATTAACTCATGTTGGTAAAACCTGCACCCTGCTTGAAGGAAGGAGGCCAATCTACAGATGACTGTAGTGTTCCTTTGAGACTCCCGGCTACAGACATAGCTGCAAACCTAAACTTACGGATCCCTTCTCTCAGATCTTGTGATCCCTTAATCCGTTTACCATGGCAAACATTCAGCCGCTGTGCGGGCGTTCTAAAGGGTTGGTGGGTCTGTGTCGACCAACGGTCGTGCGCAGCACCAGGGAGGGAGTGCTCGCGTCTGCTGTCGCGAGCACGGAAGAGTTTAAAAGGATTTACTTCACCTCCCACAATAAACTCACTGTAAAGAAACTGGATTTTTTTTCCGGGCTACTCCCACTGTTTGCATCCATTTTAACTACTACACACTAGTGTAATGGCTCCGAACTTTCCAGTCCTTTTAATCAGGGCTCCGTGTGTGCTCTGCCCCTTAGAATGTGTTTGATTGTCTTACTCTCAATTGGGATAGCTCAACTTAATTGTAAGTCCCTTGTATATGGTACCAGGATTACCCAGGACTTGTAGGTTGACGTCTCTCTCCTGGACTGCAGCACTAAATGTGCCACTAAGAGTACCACAAGGTAAAACATACCACTGCAGACTGGCAGTTTTAAACTGCTATTTCCACTTTTCCATTTAAGGTAATAGCAAAGCTCAGTGCCCCCTTTTAATATGTCACCCCTAAGGTAGGCCTATCGAGCCCTAAGGCAGGGTGCTGTATATTAAACCCTTGACCGCAGCGCAAATTCCGCCTCGGTGCTGGGGAATTAGTTGGCATGTTTCAGACGGCCAGGGGCTGTCATCTGCACACGCCCACTGTGACGTCCGACGCACGAAACAAGTTGAAAGGTGGAACATGCACTTTTACATGTTCCAGCCATTTAAAAAAAAACAAATGTTCTTTTCTAGTGTGGAAAAGGCTAGTAGCCACTTTGGCGAGTGCAGAGATACAGACTGACTCCTTAGCCCTGCTAACTTCTGACAGGGACTACTAAAATTGGTACGGTAAAGTATCAAAGGAATCTGTGCATTAAATCTGATTAAATGGTTACATGAAATGTGAATGGGCATAGTGCATCTTTAGAAGTTGCCACCTTGGTTGCCCAAGGTATCCAGTGCCCTTTTTGCAGTTGCACATAAAACTCATCACATGCCTTCTGCCCTCCTCTGGAAATGTGCGAACCGCTCTCAGGAAAGAAGGCAATAGCAACCTGCATGGGAGAGTGGTGTAACCCCTCCCTGGCAGGAAGCCATTCGGGTGTTTGCTCAAACGGTAAGCTTCGAAGGAAAAGACGCCTTAGAATGTCGAATGGAAAACACTTTTCTGAGAGGCTTCTCTATTGTTGAGGAAGACCGGATGGTACTAGGGACCGTAAGGGAATCAGTTGTTAGACCAGTTTTCCAGGAGCAAGTAGCTTATTGTTGGGATAGTCACAAGTGGGGGTCCCGATAAGCTCTAATCATGCACCAGGCTGAAACTTGTGCCTGAGTTAAAATGGGCATCCTAAAGGACACGAAGTTCCATCTCTCTTCTGACGTCCAATGTGAGAACATGTATCCGATCAGGAACAGCTCAAACTACACAGACTCGGTATCCACAAAATCGCATCAGGCACACAGTATTAACTTGCCTGTGACAGTTAGTATGATTTTGAGCACTTTCTCAACACACACTCACCCTTTTTGAAGACATAAAAGGGAAAACTTAAAATGAAGACTCTCTTAATACTAGACTAGTATTCGTTTCTTTACTCTACCCAATTTTTACTGAATGTCTTGATATCAAACCTACCTATTAGCCATAATTGATGAAAGCCTTTTAAAATACATACTGCACTGACCTTTAGTATTTCACTTTGTCCTTTGCTTTGTGTCTTGAGTTGATTTGAGTGCAATGCCAGTAGCTTTCCTGGATTAATGTATGTATCAGTTTTGGAAAGATAGTCAGTCGTATTGGGAGAAAATTTGGTTACTTTGTCAGAATCCGGATTCTGCGCTTGCTCCTCCTCAATGTATCCATTTTGCAATATATAAAAGTATAAAACTATCTTGTTTTCCACAACCTCCTCCGCAGGTCCTGGAATCTGTGGTGAAGAACTGTGGACAGACTGTACATGATGAAGTCGCCAACAAACAGACAATGGAAGAGCTGAAGGAGTTGCTGAAGGTACAGTGCCATAGGGGAAAGTCTCTTTTGAGCTCGGTGGGTTATAAGTATGTGGACTCAGCACGCTGTCTGGGAGACTGGGGAGAAGCAGATGATTTAATAGTGCATACCCATAGAAAGCGAAAGGTAGGGATACTTGAGAGCCCAGCTTTTTGGTGATGGTGAACCATAGTTGCAGGTATTTCTCGAATCCGTGCCCAGCGGATGGATGCAAATGATGTGCTCTGGGACCCAGCAGACTGCCTGGGGAAGTAAAGCACAAAGTAAAGGAGTGACACATGGGTTCTGGTTCGCCAGAGGCGTGCTCTTTGAGTCTGTGTACATAGGCTGGAGAATGAGAGAGAAATTCTTTGGCAGCCCAGATACACAGGATGGGGGTGCCCGGTATTTTGAGATCCTGCAAAGACTAATGCCAGAATTGAGTTTTCTGGTTGGGGGGCCTAGCACATATGCTTGGAGTGAGAGGATCCCATTGTGTAAGGCTCTTGGAAGTGGCAGAAAAGTGTTATAGGAGCCTGAGCTTTGGCTGGTGATGAGAGGTTTGTGGGATTGCTGCAAGAGCTCATGTAAATAGGCCAGGGAACATGTGTGTGTGTGTTGACAACCAAGCCATATAATATTGGAACTTGGTACTCGGACTGTCCATGCCATGCATGCAGGCTTGTGGTGGGTGAGGGTGTCCAGTGCCTTGTGACCTGTTGCAGCAAGTTGCGGTAGTCCTTAGTGTCTGACACATTATGGGCATATACTTGGGCAGCAGGTGTGCAGTGTTGTGGGGCGCACTGTGCATAGAATGGGCAGTGCACATTGCCCACACCTCGCGCCAGGTTTGGGTCCTAGCTGCTGCAAAGACTGTATATTCAGTGCTTCGCTCTGTATGCCCACACAGGCTGACGTAATTCTGTGCTCAGTGATAATCTGTGAACATGTGGCTGTAGAAGTGCATCAAGACCCTGGATCACGCTCAACTATGTGGGTGCCCAGGGCCTGGACACGCAAGCAGTGGCTTTCTTGTATACAAGCAGTGGCACAAGTGAAAGGCAGAGGAGTTAAATGTGCCTACTTTTAGATTAGGAACTGGACATTTATGCCCATGAGGCTTGGTCTCATTATTTTACCAACCAGAAACAGTTTAGGGTAGGCCAGCGATTATTAATTCACCCATGAGTAACTGGTCTTCGTGCTGTGAAGGTTGAAGTACTCTAGGATCCGGTGACCTCACAGAGGTAAAAGTTTCTTTCCGTAAAAAGCCGTAAACATTAAAAGAATGTTTGAAGTCTTTAATGCTGTACGGAAGTAATCTTGGTTTTTAAACTCATCTGCACCACGGCATTTTGTCACATTAAACTCACATCAAGAAAAATGTAATGTTACTGTGTAGTTGAGCTTCCGCGTGCTTTATCACCATAGCTGATGAATGGCAGTTTAATAATTGTCCAATACATTTAGCATGTATCTTCTCCATACGTACACTTAACAGTTTTCTGTAGCCCGATTGCCAGCTTTATATGAGAAACTGCCTATATGCTTACTTTTGACACTTAGTTTCATACATTGCTATAGAAAACAATACCAGAGTATGGTGTAAAATGCAATGTATAGTGTCACAAATATTGCTGTTTGCTAAAAAAGACAGCACTGGTGCCACATGTAACATAAGGGGCGACATGTCGACTATTCGTGTAAATGTTTTTCTATCACAAGTGCTATAAGGTTTTTGCAAGATTGCAGAGGTAAACTGGCTGAAAGGCCGATTGGACTTCAAGTCAGTCAGTCAAAATCCTTTCATTTCTAAGTAATAATTTTTTATAGGACTATTACATACTCTTCATTTGACATACACAATTACAAATATCTTTAAAAACCCAGACCGTATAAATATTTTAAATTCTTCTCATTAAAATTCAATCGAGCGTCATCACCTTATCGTATACCAATTAAAAACCCTTAAGATATCATTAATAACCATATCATTAATAACCCAAGACACATAGTTCATTTAAACTTGTAAGACATTGCCATGTTCAGGGCAATACTTAAGGGGGGGGGGATTATCCGGGGCCACCATCTCATTTCATCATCTTGAGCAGTACAAAGTGCGGCATACCACCCGACCCCATCCTCACATACTTGTTAGCAAGCTTGGCAAAAACCTAAAGCATGCATCTCATTTTGCCTAGCAATATTGTAAAGTACAGTATGCAGAACAACTATCCCAACCTCAGGACTCTCCTTCACTCACCTCCTAACATAATTGGGATCAACCTGTCCAGTAATAAAAATGAGTACCAAGCAAATCTGGGAGTACAAATCTTAACCCTCGGTCAGAATCAATTACCAAGATAAACCCTGGCGTAGGATGTTACAATCTTCTGCAAAAATTGACCAGTACCAATAGCTACATCCTGAAACCTGAGACCACATAGGTTAAGTCCCTCATCTTGTGTTTCAATACCATTTTATAAGAGCAGGACGGAGGATCTTCGTCCTTTTCTCCAGGAAGAGTACACGATCCAACAAAGGATGACTCGCAGAATACTTGCTATCCCGCTGACCCAGACACTGGCCAAGATTCTCCATAATTCTCGGATTTAAACCTGGCATCTGCCATCCAGGGTCCATGCCAATCCTTAAATGTAAAATGTCGTACCTCAAGGTCTTATCCGGAATTTTATATAGATATGAGAAATGGTCCATACTCTCTTGAAAACTGAGGAAAGGAGTAACAGAGCTCCTATTCTTAAAATAGTGCAGATCCTTCATATGACTAGTTTCCATGGCTCCGTTCCTAAGGGTGCATTTAATTTGACTGCTGTGTAGAACTTTACCTTCCTCCAGGCACAAGTCCAACCATAAAGAGCATGAGGAAAACGTTTGTCCAGGATAACTTTGCTTAATGGCTTGAAAGTATAACTCCCAACCCTACAGTCAACCCATTTCAGGGCCTTCACTTCAGCTGATATTACGAGTTTCCGAGAGGCCATCTGTTTATCCCAGCGCAGATCTGCAAAAGTCATACCCAGATATTTATATTCTCAAACCTGCTCCAGCCGTACATTCCCTAGGAACTAAGTGAAGGTCCCTTTCTTTTTTGCAAATAACGATCTCTTTGTTTTATCAATATTAATAGTTAATTTATTTTAAAGACATTATGAATTCAGAGCATTAGGTTTTCTTTGGAGCCCAATAGGCGTAAGATCCATCACGGAGATCTTCGGCGTATAATAGGCAGATGGTGTGCATGCCCCCAATCTTCAGTGAAAACCTATAGGTAGCACTTAACGTCTGAGGAAGGTCCGTGATGGACAGACTAATTAGCATGGGGGCTAATACGCATCACTTGTGGGATCTTCCTCGGCAAGCTACCCAAACTATCTAGGTCAACTTGGATCCTGTTGTCACTGAAGACTCGTCAACAGACCAAACAGGGCCCCATACATATTCCACTGATGGAGTTTGTGCGATAGCGTACTTCTGTGCACTGTTGAAGGCTGCTCCGGGGTCTACAAAGCAGCCGCATAGGCCACCTACCAGCTCCATCAACCTCTTTGAAACCCCCTGCAGAGTGAAACAGTGGTCTGTTGTGGAATACTTTGGTCTAAAAAACCCTTGCTCAGCAGGGATCAGCCCAGAATCAAAAGCCTAAGCAGCCAGCTTTTTTAACAATGTTTGAACAAACCATTTAGGCTAATCCAGCAATAATTAGCCGGCTGTTCCAATTTGCCTTTTGTATGAATGGGATTCACTATGGCTCCTTTCCAGGAATCCGGGAGACTGCCCACTTAAAGAACACAATCGGGAGTAGACCCACTTTCTGGGATCTTTCTTAAAAATCGATGATGGCAGGCCATCAGGATTCCCCAGCTCTTGAGGCCTTCATGTTGCGTTGCTAATTATTTTTGACAAAATTACTGCAGTCTGAGAATTTGTGATTGCCTCTACGTCGTCTTGTGGCCACGGCACAATCGCCACACAGTTCTCAGAATCCTCACCCCTATAGAGTGAGTGAATAAAAGAATACCAGCCTGCCTCACTGATGTGTGCCTGAAAGTAAAATGTTGTAGAGTGGGTTACAGAATTCACCAGCCTCCAAAACTTCCTACAGGATTGCAGAGGTCAACTGGCTGAACGGCTGGCGGGACTAAAGCTCAGTCATTTATTTTATCCTGCCAGCATATCTGATAGTGTAGTGATTACACTGAGACAGTTAAGTGTAAGAGCTCTAAGTTTATTCACTGTTGTTCTCCACAGCCTCCAGGGAATGCAGCAACAGTTCCTGGTGTTCAAACAGTAACATTCGGTAACCATGGAACTGACATCATAGAAAGGGATAGCATGGATGATATGTTGATTAATTACAACATCTCCTTTCTTTCCAGAAGAGAATAAAAGAGAATAATAACACGAGAGACACAAGGTTCAAGAGAGAATGAAACAGAAGGAGAAGCATAAACGGAAAAACAGCTTTTAAAAATTGCATATATAAATATTGCACAGACAAACGTTATATGAATCCAAACATTTTAGTAGAACACATTTCCTGCCACTCATGCGTGTGTTGGAAAGTTGGGGAGACTGCTGGTGCACATCCTTAACACCATCGCTCACAGCCTTTGGATCAGCATGGCCCCTCTGAAAACGTTCTGACACAGCTGACTAAGAACCACTCTCAAGCTTCAATTGCAGAACTACACGTCTAGGAATCTTGTAAATCCTGGAGAGGTTCCACAAGATCCTCCCATTGACTCTCACAGCAAAGACGTGGCATCCACCTTAATGGGGGGACTGAACTTCCACAAACCGTTGGCCACTCTGTGATGTAGTTTAATCACCCACTGGGACCTTAAACTTCAGTGCTGAAACATACTGGGCGCATTTTCGATACACCCAATCAATGGTTTTGGTAGATGTATTCACAGCATCTTCACAGGATCCAACCTTCAGACACAAACCCCATTTCCTCTTCGAGGCTGACGCATGTCAAAGGTAGCGACTCTCCCATGCTGCAACTCAAAGGGACTTATACACACTGCTTGATTAGGGGTAGTGCGATGCGCTCACAACAGATAGGCCAGGACTGATGCAGAATCAGTTGTGTGTCGGCCTGGTTCCTCAAAGACATTTAGAGCGGGAGCTGTGCAATTCCTTTGTTGGATAGGTGTCTCTGAAAGGCTGTTAGGGCTAGGGCAGAGCTTGATATCAACTGACTCCAGCCGATATGGCTAAGTCCTACTAGGAAAATCTCTGGTTTTCTACTTCAGCCCCACAAACAGCTATTTCTCAAACACTGCAACTTCTAATATAAATAATACCTTGATTCTTTCTAGAGCGCTTGCGTCGGTCTTGTAGCTTTTAGCCCTGCGAACAGTTGTCACTATTACCCCGTTTGCTGATAGCTAAGGCAGCATTTGCTGTTCGGACCATAATTCTTTAGCCCAACTATTGGTATTTTGACCTCTCTTCTTCCTCCCACTCTTCGGCTTACGTGTTATTTTTTTAATCATACAAGTTTACCAGCTGAATTTGCAAAAATCCTCCATTTGACACTTTCCTAAACAAGCACTGGCGTTGCCAATAGGTCTCGCAGTAGGAAAGTTGGAGCTATTGGTTTTGTAAATGACATTTTATATTTATATATAGTTATTGGCATTGTCAATAACAATATATAAATATAAAATGTCATTTACAAAACCAATAGCTCCAACTTTCCAAATGCGAAACCTATTGGCAACGCTAGTGCTTGTTTTTGATTAGGCTAAAATGGATTCTAAGCCAGATTGTATAAAGGCTGGTTTTATAATTATTACACAATTGTAACTTTTAACCCCTTGCATGCTTCGGAAAGCCCCCGGCCGTCATGAGTCTCGGTGGGCGTGGGCAGAGGACGTCTGGGGGCTGTCCGAATCCCACCCACTATTTAACTCTCCCGCACAGTGCGAAAATGTGTGCAGCACGCAAGGGGTTCACAGAAAAATGACATATATATATATATATATATATATATATATATATATATATATATATATTCAGAACAGCGTTCCTACTGAAAGCTAGGAACCCTGGCCAAACAATTCCTATCGTTTGAACCTTAAAACAATACCAAATAAAGAAACTAGTATACAACAAACAAATATCCAAGTTATTCAATGCTTTATTTCCAATTCCAATTCCAAAAATTCTTTATTTCGGCCACATGGGCCATAAAAGATGCAGTAAAAATACATACAGATAAGACACAATATATACAATAAGAACCAGCTGGACCTGCAATGTTAAAAGATACAAGGTAATATGAATTAACCAGACATTTTCTTCCTTATTACCCATGCTGCCATTAAGAATTTAGCCACCGCAAAGACGATGTGGCCCAGGGTGCTGGTTTTCATAATCCTGCCTCATGACGTTTATAAGGTCCTGCCTGTAGTGATACAATTCCTCTGTGGACCATAACCGGTGCCAGAACTTCACAGGTTTTGACCGTAGGTCCTCAGCAATTGATGGAAGGCCCAGGTCGAGTCTTAGGGGGAGGAGTGGAGTGCCTTGCGGGAGAGCAAGTAAGCGTCGGAGGAAACAATTTTCCACCCCTGCCATAACCTTCCCAGCTTTGTGTCCCCACAGCTCACTGCCATAAGAGGCAGCTGCCTTCACCTGGGTCCTGTACGTTTCCAGGGCCGGACTAACAGGCTTGAAGGTGGATTTGTTGGACACCCTCAAGAGTGCGCCCGATAGCTGGGAAAGTTTCAACCTGGATTTTGCTACCTGGGAGTCCCATGTCAGATTTTCTTGAAGTGATACCCCCAGATATATAAAGGTCGAGACCCTTTCAAGGCTAGTTTCCCCCAGTTTTGGATTGGGTCTGGTTTTGGTGGAAGGGTTGAAGATCATGAAATTGGTTTTTTGCGTGTTCACCTCCAACCCGTGTTGCCGACAGAAGTGGCCAAAACCATCCACAATCCTCTGGATCCCCATAGGGGATTTGGAAAGAAGGAGGGTATCATCGGCAAACATTATTGCCGGAACCCTCCTTCCTGCCAAAACCGGGGCGTCATTGTCCCCAACAGCGTCAAGATGTTGGATGACGCTGTTAATGTACAGACAGAACAGTGTCGGAGCCAACACACAGCCCTGTCTGACACCTCGGGAGACCGGGAATTTACCCGAGGGCTTGCCATCCCTCCCACACCTCACTTGCGCAAAGTTGTTCTCATGCAGCCTAATGATGATTCTAAGGAGGTGGGGGGGAACTCCTAGCTTCTGCAGAACCTCCCATAACTTCCCCCTCGGGACTAGGTCGAAGGCTGGCCTCAGGTCCACGAAGACCATGTACAATCGACCTCCCTCTAGCGTGACCGTCTTCCAATACAGGAGAAGGAGGCGAAAAATTTGGTCCATGGTCGACGTGTTCTTCCTGAAGCCAGCCTGGAGGGGGCTCATGATGTCATTATCCTCGACCCAGTCTAGGAGATGGTCCAAGATGAGGCGCGCAAAGAGCTTTTGGGGCACATCTATAAGGCTTATAGGCCTGTAATTGGAAGGGAGCAAAGTAGAACCCTTCTTATGGATGGGTACAATCTCTGCCCCCAACCACGACCCAGGGATCGCCATACCTCCAAGAATGGCATTGAAAAGGATAAGAAGGTATGGACCCCAGATGTCCGGGTGGTGCCTAAATAGTTCCCCGGGTAACCTATCCAGGCCTGGTGCCTTCCCCACTGCCAAGCGTTCTAGGGCATGCTCCACTTCCCCCAGGGATAATTCTATTCCAAACTCCTGAGTACCCAAGGGCAGTTGCAGCTCTGCGGCCGGGCAGGAACTAGTATCTTGGTAAAGAGCCCCAAAGTGGGCCTCCCAGACCGCAGGGGCTATATTGGGCTCAATCGCTTTACTGAGCTCCCCTGTCACATTGTTTACTAGGGCCCAGAATTTCCGGGAGTCCCTGGCTTTTAGGGCATCAAAAAGATCCTGCCAGTGATCCCAGTCCCACTCGGTCCTTGCAGTCACCAGCACTGATTTATAGTGCTTCCTAAGGCCACGTACATTGGCCTTGTCTGACCCCTCTTTTATTGCTGCAATGAGCTCAGATTTTGCTGTCCTGCAATCTGAGGTGTACCAGGAGGGAACAAGGGTCCTTTTCTTTCGGATTGGGACCTCCGGATGGAATACCTCGGCCAAGTCCCTCACTAAATCCTGGTGAATGTTACCCAGTTTCTCATAGTAATCTGGGGTTCTTGGTTCATTCAGGAGAGCATCCACCTCCATGAAGCTTGGCAATGCCAGCTCATATAATTTCTTGATGGACTCTTCCGAGCTCACCAACTTTCCCCACTTGACCCGGCGCCTGTTTGTGGTGAGGAACAAATCCCCCAGATCATCCTCTTGGCCAACTGAGGATGGGTCCGTCATGGGCAGGGGGCACAGGATATTTAGGCAGAGGGCATTGTGATCGCTGTCTGACCTCTTAATTACCCTGAAGTCAAGCACTTTAGGCCAGAGTGTAATGTCCACCATAATGTAATCTAGCCTCGACTCATGGCCCCTCCTATTGAAAGTACACACTGAGGGGGTATCGGAAGGGGTACGACCATTACACGCCCTCAGTGCGCAATTCAGGGTAAGGGACATGAGTTGTAAAGCTAGAGGGGACCAGGCTTTAGGGTGAGGAGAAGATGACGGTGGAACCCCCCAATGGTCATCCTCGGCCGTAAGGGCACCATCCAGTAAACCTTCCAAGGGTTCAAAGTGGCAGCTGAAGTCTCCTCCAAGCACCACCTTGAGGTCACCCGGTAGTTGGCCCAAGAAGGTAGCCAGATCATTTAGGGTTGGTGATTCGTTTGGCGAGGCAACTGGACGCGAGTAGACGTTGACAATGGCCCACAGACTTTTACCAGGCCACGTGAGCCGCACACACTGGATGTCCTGCGAGCACGTGTGAACCTGCTCCGCCTGGCACCCAGTGTGACTCGCAATCCAGATTGCCAGGCCACCTGATGGCCTCCCCCCTCCCAGCCCATTTGGCAGGGATTTCGAACACTTCAAACCCTTTCCTGGGCTGAGTGGCCCTCGCCCAAGTCTCCTGAAAGAGGAGTATATCACAACCACCTACCAGGCAATCCCATTCAGGAGAGCCTTCCTTGTTTGCGATTCCTGCCACATTCCAGGAGAGAATTTTCAGACCCGGGTCGAGTGGCATGGTGCCCTGGGCTCCAGCCAGAGGTTGAGGAGAGACCATGGGTGGAACAGCGTCTAAGGAACCATTTCCGCTGACCGCAATAGTGGCAGGCCCGGCCTGCTCCACTGCCCCTGTTTGCGAACTATGGGCAGACCCGATGTTAGGTGAAGGACCCAGTTGGCACAGGTTGTCATCTGTGGCAGCCCCTCGCTCTCTAGCGGTGTGCAGCCGGGTTAGTTCCAACATGGGGACTATGCCCGATCCCACACATCTTTGCACGTCCTCCACCATCTTCCCAGGACCAGACAAGATTGCCCTGGTTCGTGGTCAATCGACCTGGTCCAAACAGGAAAACCTGTTGTGATGTATGAAGTTTGCCTGGGCAGTTGGTAGGGAGTGCCTTGGTCTATAGCGGGAGCCATCTACAGCAAAGCCCACCCTAGTCCACCCCTTCTCACTCCCTCCCACCGTGTTGCTACCACTGGGATAGAAATATGAGAGGGGTACAAGTTCAATTTTGGACTTGTCAGGCCTTACAAGCCAGTTGCAGATATAGTTTGCAACATGTGGGCTCTTGAAGCTTAGGATGATACAATCCCCTGGCCTGTTCTTTATAGTAGAGCCTATCCAAGGAATCCTCCTTACCATCAGAACCTCACCCTTCAAATTTGGAGGCAGCGGTCTATTAATGCTGAGCCAGCTTATAACCTTATTGCGTAGGGAGTCTTGGGACACCACCAGTTAGCTCAGGAACTCCCACCATAATTGCCGTATATGGGACAGCTTCTGGGGGTAGGTTGACCACCCTGCGCCTATCAGAGGGGGGGACAAGACCATCGCTCGGGGCATTAGTAGGACCCACTGTCGCCCTAGACTGCGGCGCGGATTGTGGCGCAGGGGGTAACTTGGATCTCCTGGGGGCCGGAACAGGGGGCCTAGGTGCTGGGGGTAACAAGGTGCGCGTCTGGGAAGTAGACGCACCGTTTGCACTCGGCAATACCCTACTGGAGACCTGGGGCAGTGTGGAAGGGAGTGAACTATTCCCAGGTAGTTCCCCGGTAGCTACAGGAGCATTTGTGGCTATAACTTTTCCTAGTTTGAGTATTTTCCCGGGCCTGGAGTAGATTTTCTATAGCATCTAGTCTAGCTAAAATGGGGGTTAACAGATTCTTAATAATAGCTGTAAGTGAATTAATTACTAAGTCTGTGCTGTTGGAAGATACCCCACCGAAGATAAATGGACCAGCCGCCACTGGTGATAACACAGGAGCTGGCGAGGCCACAAGATCCAACCCAGACCCAGATATAATAAGCTCTGGGGAGACCGAAATGTCTGTACTTTCTTCGAGAGATGGATCAGTAACATCAATTTTTGCCCTTTTTACCCTCTTTAATTCACTAGGCCTTTTCCTTTTTAGAGGCTGTACCACCCCACTATCTACAGGGTCTGTTAACAGGACCGCTTGGCCCGCTTCCAGCGTGTTTGGACCCATATTGTCCAGAATAGCAGAATGGTCAGAAGTCCCCAATGGCCGTGGGGAATCTTGACCCCTCTGCGTTACAGGTGATCTTAGCTGCCGAAGCACCGACTCAATAGTCTGGTCAATGCTGTCCAGTAATGACATATGGGTAGCGTCCATAGTGAAGGGTGTGCTAGCATCATTTGAAGCAGATTCCCCAAGGTCCAAAAACACACTTTCAGGACCCAACTCAGGGTGAGAGTCCATGGATGAATGACACTTACTGATTTGGGAGCTTGCCTTGGGGAAAAATTTTTCCAAAGTACTTGCGCCATGTTGGACAGACTTGCTCCTTAAGGCTCTGGACGTCATACTGGGGTGAATAATGGGGCAGTTTGGCGGGGGCGTTAGAGAGGGGGCCCGGTCCGGTCTCTCCCGGCCTCTAACGGCCTAGAACGGCCCGCTCTTTGCCCGGTCTTCGCCCCGCGCGCGTCCCGCTTCGCGCGAGAAGAGGTTCTCCTAAGTACCTAAGTATACCAGGCAGGGGGGCGTGGCACTGGGAGGGGGCGCGAGGCGCGGCGGGAAGAGGAACCAGCTGGCGCTGCCAGATGGACTGCTGGTCCTCGCAGTCCCGCTCGCCTCCGCCTCTCACCTCCGCTGCGGCCGGTCCAGGAATCAGCAATCCCCCAGCTGGATGTAAGCACCCAACCACTCCTGTGGCAAGGAAAGCAGGCAACAGTCCGAACTCCTTACACGAGCGGCACCCGCGGAGCGGGGGCCGCGAGGAGTAAAAAGCACTACCAGACAGGGGGGCGTGGCACTGGGAGGGGGCGCGAGGCGCGGCGGGAAGAGGAACCAGCTGGCGCTGCCAGATGGACTGCTGGTCCTCGCAGTCCCGCTCGCCTCCGCCTCTCACCTCCGCTGCGGCCGGTCCAGGAATCAGCAATCCCCCAGCTGGATGTAAGCACCCAACCACTCCTGTGGCAAGGAAAGCAGGCAACAGTCCGAACTCCTCACACGAGCGGCACCCGCGGAGCGGGGGCCTCGAGGAGTAAAAAGCACTACCAGGCAGGGGGGCGTGGCACTGGGAGGGGGCGCGAGGCGCGGCGGGAAGAGGAACCAGCTGGCGCTGCCAGATGGACTGCTGGTCCTCGCAGTCCCGCTCGCCTCCGCCTCTCACCTCCGCTGCGGCCGGTCCAGGAATCAGCAATCCCCCAGCTGGATGTAAGCACCCAACCACTCCTGTGGCAAGGAAAGCAGGCAACAGTCCGAACTCCTTACACGAGCGGCACCCGCGGAGCGGGGGCCGCGAGGAGTAAAAAGCACTACCAGGCAGGGGGGCGTGGCACTGGGAGGGGGCGCGAGGCGCGGCGGGAAGAGGAACCAGCTGGCGCTGCCAGATGGACTGCTGGTCCTCGCAGTCCCGCTCGCCTCCGCCTCTCACCTCCGCTGCGGCCGGTCCAGGAATCAGCAATCCCCCAGCTGGATGTAAGCACCCAACCACTCCTGTGGCAAGGAAAGCAGGCAACAGTCCGAACTCCTCACACGAGCGGCACCCGCGGAGCGGGGGCCGCGAGGAGTAAAAAGCACTACCAGGCAGGGGGGCGTGGCACTGGGAGGGGGCGCGAGGCGCGGCGGGAAGAGGAACCAGCTGGCGCTGCCAGATGGACTGCTGGTCCTCGCAGTCCCGCTCGCCTCCGCCTCTCACCTCCGCTGCGGCCGGTCCAGGAATCAGCAATCCCCCAGCTGGATGTAAGCACCCAACCACTCCTGTGGCAAGGAAAGCAGGCAACAGTCCGAACTCCTTACACGAGCGGCACCCGCGGAGCGGGGGCCGCGAGGAGTAAAAAGCACTACCAGGCAGGGGGGCGTGGCACTGGGAGGGGGCGCGAGGCGCGGCGGGAAGAGGAACCAGCTGGCGCTGCCAGATGGACTGCTGGTCCTCGCAGTCCCGCTCGCCTCCGCCTCTCACCTCCGCTGCGGCCGGTCCAGGAATCAGCAATCCCCCAGCTGGATGTAAGCACCCAACCACTCCTGTGGCAAGGAAAGCAGGCAACAGTCCGAACTCCTCACACGAGCGGCACCCGCGGAGCGGGGGCCGCGAGGAGTAAAAAGCACTACCAGGCAGGGGGGCGTGGCACTGGGAGGGGGCGCGAGGCGCGGCGGGAAGAGGAACCAGCTGGCGCTGCCAGATGGACTGCTGGTCCTCGCAGTCCCGCTCGCCTCCGCCTCTCACCTCCGCTGCGGCCGGTCCAGGAATCAGCAATCCCCCAGCTGGATGTAAGCACCCAACCACTCCTGTGGCAAGGAAAGCAGGCAACAGTCCGAACTCCTTACACGAGCGGCACCCTCGTTAATTCAAACAAAAATCACTATTTTAATGAGAAGGCTTGAGATTTCCAAAATTTTTTTCCTTGAGACAATGTGTTTGCCAGATTTTAAAATATCACAGTTTTTTCTTCTCCCATTTCATGCTCTTTTTGTCCGCATGTACCAGCGCTTCAATTTAGGAGACCAGTAGCCCATACTAGATTCTTAGCTGTACTTGCTCTGGTCCCGCAACTCAAGCTAAGGAAACCAACGTAATTTGTATCATCCAATTTCAAATCCCTTCACATTTAAAAAGTGGTCAACGTTACAGGTTGCTTTTTTTACACAAATACATACACACACTTTAATAATCTGAAGCTATTTAATTCATTGAACAGTTTAACAGAGCGTATCTGATGTATATGCAAACTTTCACAGCATGACTCAAACTAAGAGTACAGGGTCAGACAACCACAATAGTGGACTGACAAATTACATGAATACACACTGTTTGAGTCGTGCATTGAAAGTTTGCATTTACATCAACTCCTAGTTTTGTACATATGCTTTGTATATAGAACTGCGCACATCTGTGTCAGCGCTGTCACCCTTCACCTTCAGTGCACAATCATGTTGGAGCATCCGATTATAATGCTAATTTTGTCTCTTTCATAATAAATACTCACATAGTGCATAAATGTAACTGTATAAGTGCAATTCAATGGTTGGCATAATTATTTAGCCAAAAGCACAACTCAAAATGAACTGCAAACAAGCGTAAATAAAGTTGCTGCTTTAGTATCAATTATCCATGGCGCAGACCTGAAGGCAAACTTAGTGAGACGACAAATGAGAGGTGGGGAGCCTTGCTTATTGCTTATAGCAAAAAGTATATAATGTCATCCAGAGAAAAAAAAATGCCTTGCAATTTGAACACTACAAGAAGCACTGACTAAGCCAATGAATCTGGCTTATGCCTTTAGAAGCAAATGTGTATGTATGTGGAATTGTGTATGGGCGAGTCGCTGGGTAAACAGAAGGACGCGCGAGCACAAGGATGTCTGACGGAGGGAATGCATTATGAGTGACTGAATGCCTATACTCCAACAAGTGAAGAGGCACCAGTTAAAATAAATCTCTAGTGCCAGGCTGCTTTTGGAAGTGCTTAGGACAATTTATTTCTCAATTCAGTTCATCAGGCCCAAAATACAAGCGAAAAGAAGAGCAAACAAAGCTGTTTTGGAGAGTGACGGGGGGAGGAGTCCTTTGCGGCAGAGGCAAGGAGTGTGGCAAATGGCCAGAGGGAAGCCGGATGGGGGCGGGAGAGCCTAGTGGGGGGGCGGGAATGTGAGCGAGGAGCTCACGGTGAGACTGTAGGGGGTGTCGACGGGGGGAGGAGTCCTTTGTGGCAGAGGCAAGGAGTGTGGCAAATGGCCGGAGGGAAGCCGGATTAGGAGGGAGGGAGGGAGGCTGATGCGCGTGCTTGTTTGGTCACGTGATTCACGTGAACTCAAAGAAAACCGCACCAAAAATCCCTTGGTTTGACGAGCATTTTGAGCACTTGAATTCTCGCTCCGCTCAATGCGCTTACGCGCATTGATAGGTCGCGAGACCTAAAAAACCTTTGAGAGCCCTCAACCTCCTGTATAAACTAGTTGTTCATTTCAGAAAATGTTTGTTTGGTTTTGTGTTAAACCATAAAAGACAATAAGAGCATAAAACACAGGCAAAGCCGAAAATAAAATCATAACATTTTGCAGATTAAAAACGGGTTAAGAATTGTGATAAATCAATTGACCTAATACATATGTACTGGAATAGTACAAACTGCAGTTTATACTATCCGAAGGTACATGTACCACAAGGCAATACATGAATAAAAAGTCAATGTACACATATAAAAACGATTCATTTACCCACCCTCTTCATTTGTTTAGTTGCTGTAATTAGAAATTCAACAATAGTTTGTCAGACAAAATCAGATTGTAAAAGCTGTAAATTTCCATAGCCTACATGCAATTTCCTCAGAAGTGGTTTTAGAGTGCTTCTGCGTTGACCAATATACAACTCACAGAAAAAAAAAATCATTGGGATTGTAAGACTAGGGAATTGCAAGGGCATGGAATCAAATATTTTCTCACATCAACATTAGTGGGTTAAGACACCAGGTAGTGGGTCATTCAAAGACAAAATCTTGTTGGGTAAAACGTATGCCTACGAGGTGCCCTGAGCGGATATGGCTCAATTGAGAGGGTAGTATGTAAAGAGTGATATGCTTCAACTGATTTCTTCCTCATCTTAGCCTCCCATCTTTTCTCTATTAGGTGCTTTAACAAATCTGCTTTCACTAGAGGTTTGTCGCGACTAGCGATGGATTGCAGCGAATCCTAGAAATCAATCCTTCCAATTGCTTGCAGATCTTCCCTAATATAGTCAAGCAATCTTATTGTATGGGCTCCTGACATGTTAATGCATCCAGAATTACAGAGTTTGTTAGGGATGCCTCAGGCCTAGAGCAGATCTGTAAATGTGACTCTTCCGTGTAACCCCAAATACCCACAGCATGTGAAAAAATTGGGACTGGTCTAGATTTGTAAATAGTCACTGCAGCATTCAATGGCATGCATGGGCCCTAGCTTAGAGGCAAATTTGAAAAGGGAGGCAGTGGCTGCTTCAAATTGCACTGATCTTATTGCCCTCAGATGTTTCCAATCAAGTGAACTTCTTATTGATTGGAACCCCCAGATATATAAAGTTCAAAAATTGAAACCTCAATGTAAAACGAGGTAAATCCTGCTCTGGGGTGAGCCAGAAATAGTAGTTCAGGATTTAGATGTATTTGTGCAGAATCCCGGTTTTGACATGAAGGATGCAAAGGTATCTAGCAATTTCTGGAGGCCCTGACCGTCCTGGCCATAAAGACTGGCCATCCGCACTGGGATCTGGCGGGGCCTGCCTTTGGTGGATTGGCTGCGACTGCAATAAGTTTCTCATACAGATAATTGATGTAAAAGCTGAATAGAAAAGGAGCCAATTCCCAACCCTGACTGACGCCCTTTTTGATCTTGATCAGGGAGGTACGTATACCCTCAACCCAAACCCCAGCCAAATCGAACACTACTCTTTACCTCCTGATGCAGCTGAGCAGGGAGGTGAATAATTTGTGGATTAGCATCCTTGGATAATGGCATATTCCACAGCTTGTTCCTAACTATGTTGTTGAAGGCTGCACTAAGGTCCTTAAAGGCCAAATAGAGACAACCTTTTTTGGCAAGGACATTTTTGGACTTAAATAAGTGGAGGTTCAAACACTGGTTAACGATACCCATGCCAAACCTGAAGCCATGTTGGACTGAGGTTAAGATGTTCTTCTCAAGAGCCCAACATTCAAGCTTATCCAGCAGTCCCCTCCCCAGAATTTTGGCCTCAGAATCTATTAATGCTATGGGCTAATAGTAATGATGATTGCTCCCATCCCACTTCTTGAAGATCGGAACGATAATTGTCCTTGACCAGGATTTAAGAGGGCCGACCAGGCTGGTAAATAGTCTTGCTAATAAGTCAAGTCAAGTCAGAGAATTTATATAGCGCACTACATACCCGGAGGGTTTCAAGGCGCTTAGAAAGGGGAGGAGGATTACTTGTCAAATATCCACGATTTAAGTTGCTTTCTGAATGCTAGGTGTTCTGGGTAAGGCGAAGGTAAGCGGGGAGCGAGTTCCATGTTTTAGCAGCCAGGTATGAGAAGGATCTGCCTCCCATGGTGGTCTTGTTGATGCGAGGTACAGTGGCGAGGGCTTGGTTGGAAGAACGTAGTTGGCGGGAGGGGGTGTAGAAGGACAGTCGTGAGTTGAGGCATTCTGGTCCGATGTCGTAGAGTGATTTGTGTGCGTGGGTTAGCAGTCGGAAAGTGATCCTCTTATTGACGGGTAGCCAGTGGAGGTCTTTAAGATGACCAGAGATGTGTTCGTTGCGTGGGATGTCTAATATGATCCTGGCTGAGGCGTTTTGGATTCGTTGGAGTTTCTTCTGGAGTTTAGCGGTAGCGCCCGCGTAGAGGGTGTTTCCGTAGTCCAGTCGGCTCGTGACCAGAGCGTGGGTGACTGTTTTCCTTGTTTCGGTGGGGATCCAGCGAAATGTTTTTCTGAGCATGCGGAGAATGTTGAAGCAGGATGAAGAGACGGCGTTGACCTGTCTGTTCATTGAAAGTGAGGAATCCAGGATGACGCCTAGGTTCCGTGCGTGGTCTGTCGGGATGGGTGCTTTTCCGAGGGCTTCCGGCCACCAGGAGTCGTCCCATGCAGAGGGGGATGTACCTAAGATGAGGACTTCTGTTTTGTCTGAGTTCAGTTTCAGACGGCTTTGTTTCATCCAATCGGCAACTGAGCCCAAAATGCCAGATGGCCCTTAAACATGTCGGTGGGAACCCCGTCTGACCAGGTGACTTGTTATATGGGCACCTCTGTATTGCTGAGGTGACTTTTTTAACAGTAAAAGTTAGGTCCTCACTGCTACCCATGTTACTGATTACTATTTGCAACCGCCCCAGTGAGGCCGTAGTGTCATGTGAATCATATAGCTTGGTGAAGTGGCTGACCCAGACATTTTTTGAAATGTTGGGGTCCGTTCTCCTGGATGGGCTTGTGTAAAAGAAGTGAGCATTGACTATCTTCCAGAAAAGAGCAGAATAATTGCTGGAGATGCAGAGATCAGCTGTTCCCAGGCCTCACTCCTTATTGTATGTTTCCTCTCCTTTATGGATACTTTATAAAGATTCCTGCATCTCCTGATTTCATCTTGGTCTCTCGGACATTTGTATTGCTTTAACGATGCTGGAGAGAGGTTGGTGGGCAGGATTTTTCAAACCACTTACTTGGATTTGGAGCCTGCTGTCGTTTGGGGGCTGATAAATCGAAGGATGCCTCCTTACGTATTTTGGTGTGCGCACCTATAACCGAGTCGTTATGGGAGCACTGATTAAGACAAATGGTAAACTGATCATTCTTTGCAACCCTGAGCTGATTAAAGAAAATGTCAGACTCCACGTCACGCCATCTCCTTGGTATTGTTAATCGGCCAGACTATATATACTGTGTTATAGGCAATCCTGCACAGATACTAATTTAGGACTAGTGGGTTATGATTGCTCGGAATGAAAAGCAAAATCACTCCCTCTACCCACCCCAGCTCTTGGACAATGCAACAGAGTCAGCCATAGACCCTTTACTTCTCTCCCTGTGTACGTTGCATGGCTCCGCACCTCAATGGCAACCAGGTCAATTAGTAGGTATTATGTCATAGGTTTTTAACAGGTTCGATATGTCCCCACACAGGCTATGACAAAAATGGGAGAGGTCACAAAAACCTGACTCTTCCCCCCCCCCCCCCCCCCCCCCCTTTCCCCCATGCCCCCCCTCCCAGATGATTTGCTGGTCATTGATTAGTGAAGGCCAGGATAAATACTGCCCGTAATACTCTTACTCCTTGTTTGAACAGCGTTGGTGGCATACACTTATTACAGATTCACTGTTTACCCCTACTTTTACCTTTAAAAAGAAACGTTGAACAGAACAACCCCTGCCCCTCTGTATATTGGTATATCTTTCTAGACTTCGCCTAGTGTTACTGACACAACGTACTTAAAATTGCACAATTTTCCATTGCATTTGTCCTCGTGCGTGTCCTCCTCTCCACACAGGCAGACTGCTTTGTGAAATACATTAGCTGCCCGAAGGGTGAATCCAACGCATACACTGCACGTTCCTGCTTGTGGCTCTGTGGTGTGTCATGTGGCTTGTGACCGGTCTCTCGGGGCTATCTCTGAACCGCCCCTTGTTGTGAAAGTACCTGTAATGTCCCACATAATTAGCTTGTTTGCCAACTTCCTGGTGGTGACATCAGTTACCCGAGACTGCTTACGGCTGAATCCGGAAGTAAACGGTGTTAGAAACCACTTTCTACCATAGCCCGGCCGCTTGCTGCTCGGCATACATAGGCAGAGCTGCGCAGGGTGAAGGTGGATGCTGTAAGTGTAAGCATTAAGTACTCTCTTCTTTTGCGGAATCCTTTGAAGGTTTTCTTAAGACTATATCAAGTGTTAAGTCCTGAACAGCTGCACCGACAAAGGTACTATATTGATTGTTTTCTTTGTGTAAGGGCACATCTTACCATTCATTCAAACAATGTGAATGGATATTTTTATGTTCTGTTACCCGGCTGTAAGTTGGTGTACGTTTACTGCTACCAGAATTTTTCCAAAAGTTTTTCGAAGGCTATCGCGACGGCATACATAGCTAAAATGACAGCTACATCATGTTTGTTCGATTGTCTAGGCCGAAGGATAGTGACATCGCCCCCTCTTCCTCCCCCTGCCCCATAAAGTGAGTAGCAGTACAAAAGGGAGGCTGGAGACAGGCAGGCGAGAGGGACAGTAGCGTGTTGTCCACCATGTGGCCATTGTATCTTGTGGCAGAGCTCTGATGCTGACCCGGTAATAGTTTGTGTTGTGGGGCGGAAGTGACGTCTTCCGTTACTCTGGGCAAGTTTTGGTACGTACTCGGAGAGCTCAGGGTCCCTGCGACTCGGGAGGAGGTCTGGGCGGAGCACGTACACACATGTTGAACACTCGCAGTCAATATGTATTGCTCTCAAGGGAAATATTTCTGAATAAGCTCACAGGCCAGAGATGGCAGCGGGTTCTTACAAATCATGTACGCATAGAGGAGTGCCATATCTCGGTAGGCACAGTGCCCTGCATTCATGAATGCACGGGCATTGGCTTTACCAGCGCCTTCCTGAAATCACAGATGACCCTCTTTCTGGCGTGTATTTCATTTGTATATTTTAGCCCGGGCCAAGTTTGTATCTTTTATTTCAATGGATGCCGCCCTCCCTCATGTTTGCTCCGAGTCATTGGTTTGGTGCAGAACTGCCATAGTCCAGGGCCTCCTGACCTTTACATGCGCCCCCTGGTGAACAGCAGCACTGGGTTGCTGTTTACTCGGGGCAATATATTCAGAAAGGTGTTCATTATAGGGGCAAGCATTTATTTCCAAGTAAATTAACTTATAGTACAGGTACCCTGCACCCTTAACTTTAGGTACGCGTTCTTTTTTTAGGACATCTTGCAAAAAAAATAGAGAAAAATTGATGATCTCTACAAAATCCCCAAAAGTGCAGAAGCGCTGCACCTTAATATATCAGTGCATTGAGAAGTGTTTTTTTTTTTTAAAGCGATTGTAAACATGATTTAGAAGCATTCCTGCTCTCCCCCCCCCCCCCCCCCCCCAACCCTGGCAACAATGCAAATAGCGAACTAAGAGGTAAGTCAGTTGTTAGGTTCACCGTGGGAGTGGCCTGGGGTGCTATAATACATGGACAACACCCGCCACCCTGCGGCATCAATGCGGCCTTCGGTCACCCGACAGGCCAAATTTTGTGGCCCCCTGAAAAATGTTTGTGAGTACCTATGTGTAGAAGCTGGCTCTGTATGTACTGTACCAAAGTAAGGTATAGTCCAGTAGATCCCCAAAGGTAGGCCATGGTAAAAGTAGATAGCACCTTACTTTCTATTTGTGGTAGTGTGGGAGAGCAGTAAGGCTTATCAGATGGTAGTATTCAGGATTTACTGCACTTGGGTGGCCAAATGCAGAGTGCAGGGTGCCAATGTTAGCCAATGGGGCTAGAGGCCCCCCGCGGCTAGGGGCCCCCCCCGGTTGCGGGCTGCTCACGGGCAAACAACTCTGTCACCCTGTGACAAGGGACCTGTGAGGCAGGTGAGGCTGTCAAGTCTGACGTGGCGCTGTTGAGACGCAGTCGAGACGACCCAGATTCGAAGCGAGGTGCGCGCTGAGAGGAGTGGAGAGAGTAGCGTATACCGCCACCAACACCAAGGCACGCCGCAGCACACCGCAGCGTGGGGGCTTCGGCGGACACAGCCAGCAACTATTCGCCCCCTCGTGAGACATAGCCTGGTAACGGCAAACTGCAAGTGGTGGCGGCAGCAGCTGCAGCGGAACGAGCCGCGACCAGCGAGATTCAGAGGCGTGGCGAGGCGTGAGCAAGCTGCTACCTGCGAGGAGCCGCGAGGAGGGAGCAGGCACGGCGCTAGTGGAGAGAGGTGAGGTGGGGGTCTCGGGGGGGAGGGGGGCGGGCAGCCTGAGCCGCGAGTGGCACCAACGGCACCAGCGGCTTGAACACACATCTCTACCCCCACTGAATCCACCCTCACCGGCCCTCCGACTAACCTGAACGCCAGAAGTCAGCGGTCGCCGTAGCTGGCGGTGGAGCGCTCCCCTGGAGCTCCGCCGTGCCCCGCGGCCGGGCCTTACAATTCCCTCAAGGAGCCGCAAACTTCCTTTAACGCGCAAAACACCCAGGCACGACTGAGTGCGGCGGAGAGCCGCAGAGAGCCCGAGTCACCTCACAGCGTAGTGAAGACCTGCAACTTGTCCCACAGAGCGGCGGAGACCCGCCCCACAGCACACCTGACACGCCTGAGCATGGTAGAGCATGGCGGAGAGCCGCGAGCTGACTCGCAGCACGGCGGAGATCTCGGTGCCAACCCACAGCGCAGCGGGAGCTACAAACTGCCTTCCAGTGCGCCCCGGTGCGGCGAGTTCGCTTCCAGCGCGGGGGAGGAGTAAGCTCAGGAGCACGAGAGCAAGCAGCAGCAGGAGCATTGGGGCACAACAAGCGAACTCGAACTGGATCCCTACTCCTGTGAGCCCACGACTCAAGGCCACCTAGAGCCTCCCCCACCACCGTAGGCTCAACCAACCACCAATTAAGCTCCATCCACAATAAGATGTCAACACGGATCACAGTTACAAGATCAAAATCAGCCGCAGAGGCCCACAGTGGCGAAGCTTTAGCAGGACCTACAATGAACAGTCCAAGTATGCATCGCACAAATGTCCCGAACCCAGGCACTCTTTCTGGGGCCTCTAAGGTATTGAACAACCAAAAATCCACCAACTCAGGCCTCATAACCAACTGCCTTTTTCCGAGGTCTCTAAACAACCTATCAGAAAATGACAGGACAGACCACTTAGGAAACAGCCCAAGTGTCTGGGACGATTCTTCTCCACCAATAACTACTCAGGGCCCCTGCCAAACGGAGACTAAAAGCCAATCGCTCTTTCACCATAATATGGCTATTACCAACAGTCCCAGCACACTGCGGTCTGGCCCCGACTTGGCTTTTCACATCACCACAGGATCTGCCCCAGGAGTCCCGCATCAACTACTTGACACTGACTTCTCCAAACCAGCTTCAAGCGGGGACACTAGAACCACAACAACTGAGGCATTAATACATCAACCCCATTCACCTATTAGGCAAGCCTCTTCACCGAATGTACCTACATGTTCCCCGGCTGCTTCAAAAAAACAGGACCCGGGAGAACTTTCAGCAACCTTTTTACAGCAACTCGAAATCAAATTCGAGCAAACCTTGGAGTCCACCCCACAGTTGTACAGACTATCTAGCGGGACAAACTATCAACACCACACCCCTGAACACACAGAGAACTCCAGCTTCATGGGTGCCCCAGAATCGCCAAAAATCACCAATCCACAATATCTGACGGCTAAAGCCTTACTCTGGCAATCCTCTAAGATGGAGCTACAAATGGACCTGCTACAGACAATAGCAACACGCCTATCTGAGCTGAAAGGAAAAATTGACTATATTGCAAACCAGATTTCCAACTCACAAACTACCTGCTCCTGCTCATGCGCGGCTATTGTGGACCAATGGGCAAATCTACCTGCCGTTCTGACTACCTTAGCTGACTCAGTTCGCTCTTCAAGATTCCCTACTGGACCTTCCTCGTCATCGGCGTCAATCAACACACACAAGGAATCAACTAACAACTTAGTCAACCGATCCAAAGATCTCACTGTCAGTCCAACAAAAAATCCGCAGCTGATCCCATTTGCCGATCCTAGCCCAACACTCAACGCAGACTACACTCACTGCATCACATCCATCGAGTAGCTGTCAAACAATAGAATAACTTGAAGTAGCCTTAGTGCTCAACCAAAAGGCAGCCCCACTTTCAAGGAAAACCAAGAAAAAGCTCAAGAAAGCACAAAAGAGGGAAAAATCTAAAAACAGAGTAGCATCTTTTACCACCCGCACATATACAACTAACCCAGTCACCAGCTCAGCTAAACTGTTCCCAATCTTCTTGAAAAAAGCATCAAGCAGGAAAGACGAAGTGGCACCAATTAACTTACAACCAAAATCAATTAAGATCAAGAGCCCTGCTGAAGATCCAACGAGAGGCGCCTCCTCTCACCGCCTCCCTGATTCGCTCCCACAATAAACCAAAAGGCGAGGTCTGTTCTACGCCTATAGGTCCTGAACCTGTTGTAGTTATAGGTGCAGGGAAAAGCCCTGCTCCTGGACCACCAACCTCAACTACACTCCTAAGGCCTCATCCGGAGGTCATTGAGCAACCATCCTCAAATATTACACATAATGCAAATATGGAGAACCAACAGACGGAAACATCCCCCCCTCGGACCCACGGCTATTAGTACTCTTTTAATACACAGACCAACACCTGCGCCTGACAGCCAAGCTACATCGGGCATCCCAAGGATCAGCAGACGCCTAAAACCAGAAGAGGTGTCTGCCGTACTCACTCCAAGAAACCACGCTAAAGGCAACTTCGACGTCTTGAACAGAGGAAATATTTTGCGTCTGTTTAACCACATTCCATCTCTGAACCATATACGATCTGCTGACATCGCCTGGGTGAAATTTTTAAGTTTGCCAGGCGATTCCCACGACGAGTCAACAGTGGTGGGGCTAAATCAACAGATACACCTGACAGCAATGCTACGTGATGCTAATCAATTTGCAGACTGGGGCATAGAGATCAGGCCTTAACCTCAAGATAGATACCCTCATGTCCTAGCTGAAAACTCCAAAAACACTTATTCCATCCTAAAGTGCGGAGAAGACCTGGGCCCCGGACACTATCTGGCCAATATTCCTCATCAGCAAGAACATCTGAGGATCACTTGCTCAAGTAACCAGAGAAGGGTCCTTTCCAGCTCTCAGGCCATCAACTACCAACTAGGACATCAGGTTGTAAATGGTCGACAGTCAGCTCAACGGTATCTTTGACTCTCTCAAAGATAAAACAGATTACACTTGGAACAATCAAACTAATGGCCTTACAATCATATCCAGGAATGTGGTCGGGCTCCAGAAAATGTTTAAGAACATCCCGGCTGTAGAGTACCTTCAAAGTGGCGACCTAATCTGCCTTCAGGAAACATGGGCAACCACCACCACCGCCTTTTCCGGATACTGCAAATTCCATGTCCCAGCCACGAGATGGAACATCTTTGGGCGGCCAATGGGCGGACTCTCGGTATACATTAAACACTCTTGCAGACTTGAAGCAACTATGATAGGATCTGATCCATCCGGAACACAAGTAGTTTGCATTAACGGACTAAACTATAACAATTCGCTCCGTTTGCTTCTCTTCAACTGCTATGTCAATCCTGCCCTACACCCGAGAAACCAAGCTCTGGACGCCCTGGCCGCCACAATCGGAGATTTTCTCATTAAATACCCCAACCACTACCCTCTCATAGCTGGGGACTTCAACAACAGATTGCTTGATAAATTTGTAAACGAAAACAATCCCGCCAAAGAGGTTGCGCACCTACAAGCTCTATTTAAAGCCAGCGCTATATCATCTGCTTCCAACCTAAGAAAAGCAAATGACCACACATGGGCACCCCCTCCAACTTATAGAAACAACTCCACTATTGACTATCTGTTCACCGGAAACACGCTTGCCCACCACCTAACTGATTTTAACATTGATCATCGAACCGAGAGCGACCATAGGCCTTTAAGAGCTTCCTTTAGTCTTTCTCTCACCGCATGCTGCAGATTCACACCAATAGGTGAACCCACAGGTGAGGAAAATGAGCAATTTTCACGCAGGATTAAATGGTCCATCAACTTAGACTCAAAACTGGCCGATTGGGTAACGAAAAACGCTCAACTAAAAAGCGCTATCGGCCCAGAAGCCATTCTAAATCAATGGCCCACTCTTATGAGTTACTTGCATCAGGCTCTGGGGGGCTCCTCCGCCGTTCAAAAAAAACGGATGACAAAGGCTCTCAACCAACCCTATAATGAGGAAACATCTGTAAACAAACAAAAGAGGCAACACGGCCTAAATAATAGGAAAAAAGCAGAAAGTGCTGCCCAGCAAACCACAAAAGGGCTACACAGAGCAGCTCGCAAGAAACGTGCATGGGCCCAACGGAACAAACGTATAGAGGAAGCCTGGCTAAAAATGTTCTTCCTTTTAAAGGAAAGAAATCTGGCCCAATTCTGGAGGTATATCAACCAGCTCAGTAACAACGGCCACACCGGAGAAAACGGAGTTCCTGAAAACGTATGGGTGGAGCACATTAATCAACTTTATAATGGCGGGGCACGGGAGAGCTCATCTACCCCTACGCCCCTAGCCCCACTCAACGGAAATACCCCTGGTTTGGCCTTACCTGAAAACGTAGTAAGTAAGATCATCAGCCGCATGAAGAACGATGGAGCACCAGGGCCAAACGGAATACCTGCAGCAGTCTTCAAAAAATTCCGGCAGTTCTGGGTAGAACTCCTTTCACCCCTTTTTGCACATGCTTTTCTCACAGCCAGAATTCCACCTTCCTGGCAGGGCTCAATTCTACATCCAATCCACAAAAAGGGCAACTTCTCAAATCCGGCCAATTACAGACTAATAGCCTTGCTGGACATTTGAAGCCAAAGCATACGCCCGGGTTTTACTGGCGGAACTAGAAAACTGGGCTAGCGAAAATAACATCCTGCCTCACTCCCAGTTAGGCTTTAGAGCAGGCTGCTCCACGATGGACAGCATAATAGCACTGTCCTATTTGTCGCGGAAAGCTACCCTGGCTGACCAGCTACCTTTATTCTGCTGCTTCGTGGACTACAGCGCAGCCTTCGACAGAGTCAACCGCGGGGCGCTGTGGCACAAACTAAATTCCTGGGGAATACCACCTCCTCTTCTCTCAGCCTTGATATCCTTGCACCACAATACATGGGTCAGGATTAAAACTAGCACACAAACATTATCCCAAAAAATTGCAACCAAAAACGGCCTAAAGCAAGGCTGTGTACTTGCCCCGCTACTATTCAACCTTTACACCGCTGATTTACCAAAGGAACTGGCAGACGCAGCCCTGGCTGCCCCAAAACTGGGCGGGCTGTGCCTACAGACAATGCAATATGCCGATGATATCATCATCATGGACCATAAGAAAATAGGATTGCAAAGATCGCTCACTGCTCTCAACAAATATAATACAAAGAACCATCTTGTGATGAACGAATCCAAAACCAAAATTTTGATTTTTGGGAGCTACAAAAAGAAAAATCTTACCTGGAGAGCAGGGGGATCACAAATAGCGACCTGTACCAGCTACAATTACCTAGAAGTTTGGTTCAACACTAGGGCAAACCAAGCAGCACACCTTAGATACTTAAGGCCTAAGGGTATGGGGATCATTCACAGCCTGAGGCGTTTGAATCACCACTTGCACAGCCCTTCAGCCGAGCCAATCCTAAGGGTTTTACGGGCCAAACTACTACCTGCAGTGACCTTCGGCCACTTGGCCTTTCCCAAGAAAAGGGACATATTTCTGGAAAACCTACAAATCAAAGCTTACAAGAAAATCTTCTCCGTTCCGCAGCACGCGAGGAGGTCGAGGTTGAGACTCGAGCTGGGCCTGACACGAGCAAACCTCTACTGCCTGGGAGACCTAATCAAATACTACATACACGCCTTACGAGCACCAGGACAATCCTTGAAAGAGCAACTACAAGCTGCGTTTAAGGACGAACACTCCCTTTGGCATAAACCGCTGCACCTCGCTATCTCCACATTAAAGATCGAACCAACCTCTCACTAATCCAACTATCCCTCTGTCAACGTGGAAAAAAACAATATCAAAACAAACCATTTTAGTTTCATTTCAGACTGACGTTGCCGGGCTATCTAAAAGCTAACTTTTTACCGCCTTGAATGAATCATATATCAAAGGGAAACCTCAACTATACTTTAACTACTCCCTCAACCCCCAGACTCTCAACAAAATATTACACATGAGGCTGCTAGCCCTACCAATCTTTGACTCTAACCCACAGTGGGCTTAGTGGAATGAGCAGCCCATTTGCAGGTTTTGCAATTACATACATGAGTCCTGGCTCCACCTGCTTTGCCGCTGCCCATTCTTTGCTACGGATCGACGCCGCCTACTGATCCCTGTCTATCGGGAACAATCACTGAGACACTGTAGGGAAGCATCGACTTTGTGTTTTAGCAACAATTCAGCCCAGGCCCTGGCAAGAGCTGGGAAGTTCGTTAATTTTAACCGCACTGCATACACATTTAGCATTAAGAATCTGATCATGATTTTATACATTTTAAAATTTTATATTAACATGCATTGCTATGTTTGTACATTACGGTTTTTATTAACTGTATAATAAAGATTCAGAACTCTGTCATGGGAGGCAAGCTCTTGGGGTTAAGGTAAGGGCATGGGGGTCCCAGGTCATCACGAAGTCCACACCACCTACGGCGCAAGGACAGCCAGGTGCAGGTTACTTAGGAGGTGTTAGGAGCCCAATGCTTTCCTATGGAGGTTGCCAGTTGAAAAAAGAGACTGCAGCCCGGGGCCAGAAGACTGAAAGAAGGCAACTGACGACTGGAGGATGAAGTTGAAGAGTTGCTGCACACCAGGACACCGTTGGTCGCGCACCTCACAACTCTGGGGGGTGGGGGTGGGGTGGCTGCAGGTGCGTGGGTGTCTTTTTGTGTCTGGTTCTTATCACCAGTTCTGGTCAGGGGGCCTTCTGGATGAGGCTGTTTGTGTCGCAGAGAAGGTTGAAGGAGGTCACCCAACACTGGATGACCGGGGGACCTCTCTGGTGTGTTGGGGCACTATGACTTGGGCTGTGGGTGCCGAGTAGTGATCACTTGCGGTACCAACTGGATTCTAGAGTCCTGGCTTGGGTTGCTGTTGGACAAATACGGTGTCCATGGGAGATCCAAGTCTGTTTGGAAGCCAGGGCAAGTCCCCAAGATTCTTCGAGGCTGCTGGCTGCAGGACACGCCGGTTTCAGCTTGCAGGGGTGGCAAAGCAGGAAAAAGGCCGGTACGGCTGAGGCCAAAGCAGTTGTCATCCTTTTCTTCTGCAGCACAGCTCTTTGGTCCTTGTCGAATTGAATCTGAGGTGTGGGTTCAGGGCTGGCCCCGAAATATGGTATTTAGGGGGTGTTTTAGGGGTCTTGGGCCACTATCCTTAGGGTGACTACACCCTTAGGTTGCTCACCACACGTGGGGGAGTGGGTACCATCCCTATCCCTGATTGGAGGGTGCCTGCCATCAAGATTTCGGCCACTGAAGTGGGCTTCACCTCGCCTCCCCCACCTGAGGGGTGTGGTTGGCAGAGGTGGGCACACCGTCTGCACTATCCTGGTTTTTCCCACCGAAAAGGGGTGAGACAGGAAGGGGGCATGCTCCTGATAGCAGGGGAGGCTGGGGGTTGTGTTGCAGTGGCAGCAAGGCCTTTGAAGCTCCCCTGGCACAGATGGCTCTTCCTGACTTGGGGGAGGTGTGAACACCCCCGCCCAGGAAATGCTTTGTTTCTGGGCCCAGGGACTAAAGACTCCCACCCCAGGGGTCTAGAAACTTGTCTCATGGTGGCAGCCTGGTGTTCACCAGTCAGAATCCCATCAGTGGTTGGTTTGGTTTAGGGGTCCCCTCTAGAAGGGACCCTTGAGTGCAGGGAATAATAAATCTGACACTGGATTCAGTGCAGATGTATTATTCTGAGATGTTTGATACCAAACATCCCATGATTCAGTAAAGCCATTATGGTGATAGGAAACTCGTAACGACCAGTCATAAGACCATATACTCAGGATAGCTTTACTGGGCACTTATAATATGCAAGAATGACTTTAGCTATTATAGTAACCTGTCTGCTCTTGCAGATAGGTCTACACGTGAGGTATAGGGCACCCTGCCTTAATGGTGACTTACCTAAGCCTCATGCAGTGTTGGGCAGGCATGGCATACAGAGATGTGTTCATTTAAAGGACAATGGTGGTGAGATGCACACCGCTTTTCACACCATTTCAACTTGTTACTCCAGGAGTATTCACCAATTCAACCTTATATCATCGTGCAAGCTTGCTCCGCGCTTTGCCCAATTGCGCTGCAATTATTAGAACAAACAGGAAGGAACCAGGTGCGACTCTATTTCAATCTGCACAGCCGTAGCCAGCCAATTAATCCAATACATTAAATTTATATTCAGCTTTTCAATTCATCCATTTTTACTCTGTTAATTTTGTCTTTTTTATCCTCTGATTCCTTCGATTGTGTTTTTTTTTTTTTGCTCATCTTTTTTATGCATTCACGTTTTTGCACACAAGCACAGGAGAGTCAAAGTGTTTCCACACGTCACGATTTATTTAAAAAACCCAATGCATTTCGGGATAACCCTTCTTCAGGGGTATTGTGACTGGTGCATCTTTGTTTCTTACAAACATTTCTGAATGACACTCCTTTTCAAGGCTTGCCCGTGCCATCCCATCATTTTTTCGTAGTGTGCCCTGCGCACACCTTTCAATCTTGATAGTGAATGCATAAAAAAATGAGCAAAATAAATCGAAGGAAACAAAGGATAACAAGTTAATTAAAAACAGATGGTCCTTGCTTGTAACCGCTTGCTTAGGCCGTGGGCGGATACATGCAGACGCCTTTGACCAAATGCTTGATGTCTTTTTTAGAAAGACACACTTAAAGACCAATGAAAAAAAAAAAACACCCACGAGCGTGTGGAAAGCCCAGAGCGATTGCAAGAAGTTGTTTTCCTAGAGTAGCGCATGCACACTGCACTAGGCTGGACCTAAAAAGATACTGAACAGTGCTAGTATGCTCCCAGTAAATCTAAATCAACCATATTTAAAGGTGGTTCAGTTAAATCTTCGTATACCTTCCGAGAACTGTCAGTAATCTATCATTGAAGGAATTCAATCCCAGCTAAGAGATGGTGGTACTGCACATTAAAAGTGCACCAGGTCCGCTGACAAATAACTGCCCTAATGATCACGTCTTGTACTCTCCCATTACAATAAAGTCAATTTGGCTGAGCAGGGCATATTTTGCTCTGTCAAACGTGCAGCTGCTCTGCTGAAAATTGTGGCAGTCCTCCAGAGAAGTGCTTGCACTGACCCATTAAAAGTGTGGTAGCCCGCCAGAGAAGTGCTTGCACTGGCCCATTAAAAGTGTGGCAGCACTCCAGAGAAGTGCGTGCACTGACCCATTAAAAGTGTGGCAGCCCTCCAGAGATGCGCTTGTACTGACCCATGTGGTAGCCCTCCTGAGACGTGCTTGCACTGACCCATTAAAAGTGTGGCAACCCGCCTGAGAAGTGCTTGGACTGACCCATTAATGTATAGTGCTCTTCCTGAGAAAATCTTGCACTGGCCCTTTAAAAATAGTGCTTTACCTGACGTACTACAAGTATAGCGGCCCTATTCAGCAATGCTTGTACAAACGTATGAAAAGTACAGCAGCCCCCCTGAGTAGGGCTAGAACAGACCCTTTGATAAAAGAACAGCCATGGGGATTACTGAACACATTGATGGTATTGCAACCCCCTGAGAAGAGAGCTTACTGACATGATGAAAGTATAGCTTTCTTGAGAAATTATTGCACTGGTCCGAAAAAAATAATTTTAACTGACCCACTCGAAATCTACCACCCCCCCCCCCCCAATAAATGTTTGTACATACCTCAATAAAGTATAGCAGCGCCACACCTCCCTTCGGAAGTTTGCATAAACCCACTCCAGAAAATCTTGTACCTTTCGAGTCAAGTGCCCGGCAGACCTGTTCATAAGAACACGCGCTGGCAAAGTGTCCCAATAATGCCGAATTTTACATTCTGCAACATAGTCTGTGTAAAAATTATGTGATTTTGCTAATAATTCTGTGCCATCTTTTGTAACTGTAAGTAGAATGGTTAAAAAAAACAGGAAGAGACCTACTGAAAAAAAACACCATATTTAAAAAGATGAAGATTTATTTCAAAAGTCAGCAGAGTTATTACACGATGCCGAATTCTTTAACAAGAGCGTGGAATAGGTTAATAGGCTAAGGAATTGGGAAGTCGCCAGAAAAGTGGCAATAAAGTGCTCCTCTTAGTTTAAAAAGTATATAGGATTCCAAAATTATTTTTAAAAAATCGCCGAAGCTCTTCCTTTCTGTCTTGCCATTTGAGCAGTTGTCACCTCGGTGCAAAAAGCTCAGCCGGTTCTAGAGGTCATCGGGTTAGTGCACCTGTTTTAGAGATCTGTTTTAACCTGTAGGTCACTGGTTTTAATCCCTATGGAGTCAGAGTACAACAATGCGGACCATATGTTTTTAATCCTGTTGGAGAGTTTAGCAAATTAATGCACCTTTTATCGGGATATGTTACCCAGCAGGCATGCGTTCTAATCACAGTAAATAGCTCAATTGATATATGCATTTTCTGCATAGGGGGGCGTGGCTGTGAGCTTGAGTTTGGCCCTCAGGTTTCAGTCCCAGTAAGATATCACAGCAGTTTAATACACTTTCTCAAATTAGGGAGTGTGTGAGACCCTGCGAGTGACAGGATCCAGTGCCAGTAAGAAAGCGCTGTGGGTTAAAGAACCTGTTGTGGAGCGCTTTGTGCTATTTTCAGGTTGCATGAAAGTATGGAACAATTTACCTCTCTTCTCGAGATTCGTGCAAAACCTAATATTTTAAAATTTTGAGTTTTTAAAAGCTCTTTTATTTAAACAATCTCCGAAAATCCCCATGGTTCTTACTGGCTGTAGTAATAATGATTTGACGACCCCCTCCCCCCCGAGAGAATTCAAATCAATATCACGTTTATAATAAGTCGCTTATATCAAACAGCAAACTATGAAGCTCCTTAAAGCCGTTCGTGGAAAATGGAGCTGTATAGATCAGGGGCAACTCATCATGTTACACTTTCACGACCGAGGAAATGAGCACAATTGTGCACTTCGAGTTTAATTTGAGTTCGTAATGAACATGTAACAGCTTTAAGCCCGAGATGTTTTGAGGCCAATTCACAAAGGTATGGCAAAATCTGTAAAACAACAAGCTGTCGCAGGGTTTCCGTTCTCTCACAGAACTGTGCACAGAGACCTAGAACCTGGGTGAGTCAGGGTGACCCACAACTCACCTATGTTTCAGAAATCCCCTTACCAAGCTAGCTACAGTATCTCATCGGCAGTAAATACTCCCCGATGTCTTAGACAATCCAGAACATGAACTTAGACTACCTCAGGTATCGTGGAACACATGAACACTCTTTCGTTATATTATCATTACAAACCGAAACTGGGAGGCAATGAAAACACGTGCTAGTTTGAAATGTTTATTTTTTCAATGCAGCATTCTCAAACGCAGTATCTTGTATAATATCAACATACATATTATAAAAATCAGAGTCAGCAGCATAGTCACTAATCCATAGTAAGCAAATTGTGATAACATAATATGATGCAAAAATCTATAGAATTCTGTATCACCTATATTTCGCGCACCCTAATTAGCATATTATATTATATCTAAGAAGGTCTCATCTGGGCTTTAGCTGGGCGAACCCATACCTCAAATTCTCAGTAGGAGGAGATCACATCAACAGCTACCAGCTCTCAGCATGTCCAGCATCAAGTGTCTTTTCTCATTCCCTGTAACTGTATCTTGAACTCACGTAAAGCCCAAAGTTGGCACAAACATTATTTGTGTTATGACTAACGTAGTGCGAGGATCAGGTCTACAGCAACCTTGTGTTAGAGTGTGCAGTTCTCAGTGTGCAGACAGTTGTACCAAGTGTTCCAGGCACGACTGATACCAGTACAATAATATATTATTCTGAAATAAATCACATCTTTCGTCTAGGTTAAAAGCTGTAATAACAATTAGGTGTCGTGTGCAAACCGAAGCAGTAAGAAAATATGGCGTTTAAACATTTAATAAGCACATGCTAACTTAACACAATCTATGGAAACGTAATAACCATATGACACCCCCCCAATGATCCGAGGACGGTCAAAAGACAAATATATAAGCCAATACTCTATGAGAGGCAAGACTTGAAAGCAGAGTTCAATGATATTGAGCCAAGCTAAATGTATGTAATGTATGTAAAATTTAAAAAATACAAAAAATATGTATGAATGCCTATAGTGGCCACACAAAATATAAAAAGTCGAACTTGAGGCCTAACTAGAATAAATAGGCCCAGAACATATGAAAAAATCGAATGTTCGTATTGAAATTGGCACCATTCAGAATTACTAAAAAGTCACGTGCCATAAAGATAGAAGTATTCAGAGTCATTCCTCGTTGAATGAATATGCAAAATATGTAGCAACAGCCTCCAACATGAAATCACTGTCATCATCCGAAAACAGTTCAGCCATCCAATTAAGCAATGGGAAAGAACATACGTGCTCCTCCAGTACTGAATCCTCTAGCAACATCAGAGGACAACTCAGTGGGTTCTCGAGAACGCTCTGTGCCAGAAAGTCATGCGCCGCTGCGAATATGTCCCACTGAACCATTAGTCCATGCATCGCTGCCACAGCCATAACCCTTTCGCCAGAACAGACCAACTCATGAGCCACTACGGGGGACATCAGCTGATCAAAGTCGACGTCAGGAGAAGTCGGTAAACAGAGACACAAATCAATGGCCCAGTCGAAATCACAGCTCAGGCAATGAAACACAGGCTGGACACAGGTGAAATAGGAAAATCTGAAAGATAATCCAAAAGCCGTGCTTAAAGTCGCAAGCGGCAGCGATCCATAATAATCAAGCATCCGGTTGCGAAACTGCATCAGCAGGTGCTGTGCGTTTCCTTGCGCAGGATGGGCATCCATGTTTTATGAAATAAAATATCACCAGAAAGCCTGCAGCCAAAGCCAGCAAAACAGGAAATCCGCCAAATAGACTAGCGAATATAGAATGAAAGAACGCAGGGATAATACCAAATACTTTTTCAAATGTAGTCACGAGACCACTGCTAATCATTTTAAAAAAATGAGCGAGGCTGGATGTGGAGGAGGCATTAAAGAATTGAAGAACCAGCTCGCAAAAATGAAACGGCAAATCAGTACTTAAAAGCGCTTGTACTTCTGTGCGTGTGTTTGCTATGTGAAGGACAAAAGTTTCGCGGGCAGAGCTCAGGGTCACCTGTTTTTGAGACAAAAGGGCTCTTATACGGCCTAAACCATTGAATTCAGCTCTCAAGGTTGGTATTCTTGGCCAAATTAAAACTTCTGAATTCCCATGCGTGGTTGGATACAACACATTCTTGCAGCAAACGACCCTTTCAGACACGGTAACCACATATGCGATACCAGCCTCTAACCCACAACAAAACTCGTTATTCAAAAGTAAATAACTACCGTTGGACAACAACGTGAACGTGGGAACTATTGCAGGAACTGGTGTCCCTTTCAAAACACAGGCCAAATTAGGTTTGTCCTGATTACAAGAACCATGCAACTGGATGTGTCTGCAAATAAGTGAGCGGTCAGGCGACTGTGTACATTCTTCACCATTCAGATTCACTTCATTCCCCTCCTTAAGGCATCTGTAAGTGTATGGTAAGGACCATGTCTCATGGAGGAAAGCGCTGCCTAATGGTTCATATCGCCCAATGGCTATATATTTCATACAATTTGTAAATTTATACAAAGCAAAAGGTAATGTTATAACACCATGAATAAGCCATGTTGCTGCAGTCACTTCAGCCACCGAAAATGGCAGGGATTCTAATTTTTCAATATGTAACAGAAAATGTTGCATCTCTCATTGACAACATGCGCTGTTTTTCAGTCAAATTAAACGGGGCAAATAATGATGATACGTTCAAAAAAGTCCATGGCACTCGACCAGACTTAAGAGTCTGTAGTGTCCACGCAAACTGCATCACAGAACGCAATTGATTTTGACCATGATATAACACGGACACTTCATCATGTACAATGTCAACAACAGAAGACACAATATTATTCAACGTGTAAATTCGGGAAGAAAGCGTGTTAATGCTGTTATCAACCACTGAAAGCACTTTTTCTAAATTAGCTTGATCAATAGCCCTTAGGCGTTTAGCAGCCTCAACCTGGTTAACTTTCCAAATTTCATTGTAAATCGCATACAGCCATCGTTTAGATCTACCTTTAGCCGGGCCTTTTATAAAATCGTTCAAATCCACATTATCATGTAATTGAGACAGATGTAGTTTAACTGCAGCTAAAGTGGACTGCTGTAACCAATTTTGACACAGCTTCCCCACAGAATAAGTCGTGACAGTATAGTCTTCTTCAAAACGTGGATCGGGCCTGAGTTTTGTGAACCCCTCAGCCAAACCCATAAAACGGCGCTGGCAAGAATCAGCACTCTTTTGCCATACCAGCCAACCCTTGGAATCCAAACTGGAAATGTTAAAGGATGAATTGTGTAAAAGAGTTTGCAACTCTTGAATGGAGGAACCAGTGAAATTACCCCAACCTGTATATTCATTTAAACCTGGGATGGTCGGTGTATTTAATTTTTTAGAAGTAGCCAATCCAAAGCATGTTGTCTGGAAAATGGTCGAATTTAAAAACAACATGTGATTCGGGATGAGACATGCACGGTGCAAAGCCTCAGTGCCTTGTACCTGCCAATCTTTGGTACCCCAAACCGATTTAAGGTCAATAGTTCCTTTCCAGAACTCGTAGCCATCTACAGCCAACCTGTCTAAAAAGGACTTTGAATACAGCAATTTTGTATCGGTAAGTCTAACTTTGGAAATGGGCTTTTGTGTCATTTTGGAATAAAATGACTCGGGTTTAGACTGATCAAAGTCTGTAAAATATGTATATTTTTTCAGAAATGTATTGGAACTGCCACTGAATATAGCAGGGCAATGTTCCCATTGTGTATAATTCACAGCAACCCTCCTGGAATTTGTCTTATGTAAAAAATGATTACCACAGTGTTGAAAACAAAACAAATCACCATAATTAATAGAATCTGTATACAGATCCTCAGCATCGAAGGCAGCATAATACTTCAAATCCGAGAATAATGCTTCTACGGCCTGAATATCCCAATCATCAGAACGTACATACGCATAAAAACCATTGGAAATGTCAAGCGTGGTTTTGAACCGCTTACGCTCAAGACTATTCACTAACGCAGAGCCGTGCGTATTCTGTACTGCACAGTTACGGCAATGCGAGTTCAAATGCCTATAATCCAAAACCAAACGATATGAGCCGTCCGGCTTGTTCACAGTAAAAAGGGGGTTATTCATCGGTGACACACACGTTTCAATTACACCTTGATATTCCAATTGTTCAAGGATAGCTGCGACTGAAGCTTTCGCTTCACGCCGTATGGGATATTGTGGTTGAGGCTGTGGCTGTGACCGTAAAGTAATCTCATGGCTTGGTGACAATTTATCCCAGCCACATTGATTGCGGTACACAGCCGGCGCAAGCGCCAGAGCCCACTCTTCTGCAAAATGCAGCGCCTCCACCCTCGGCACTGTGTGCGCGAAGCTGGGTAGGATTACCTCCTCCCCTCGCGGAGCTGCGAGAACAAAAGGTGGGGGCCAGTCAGCCTCCGAAAGCAAAATGTCATACGTAGACGAGAGATTTTCCCAAAATACCCCTTTTACAGTTCGCTGCATGTCACCTTCAATTAACAGGACTATTTCAAAAAGTCGTTCAGGGGGAGCAACATGCGTATCTGCTGTTTCTATCACAACATAAATGTCAGTCGCTGTCACCTTCAACAGTGGACGGAGGGCCTCTCTCACTATGGTAATCTCTGCTGCGCTGTCTAGCAAGGTCAGAGCCCACGTCAGATTCCGAAGCTGCGTTCTCACTATCTTCGGCATAACGATGCGCGGTCAGGGCAGCGACTTTCTTCGTGGCAAACTGTGGTCTCTTGGGCGTAGAGCCTTCCTGCTGATCTCCACTGGCACGCGGGCGGGGCTGACCACGTCCTTGCTGGCCACCCCGGCCCCTGCCGCCCCCTCCACCACCGGTTGACGGAGCCGATGAGTCCTGAAAGGAACGAGGAGAGCGTTGTTCAGAAGCCTGAAACCTCTCAGGCAATTTAATCATCGCGCAAATCATAAACACGATCCGACTGCGCAGGCAATGGAGACGCAGGAGCAGAAACCTGTATTTGTTGTTGTTGTTGCTTACCCTGATTCTGCTTTTTAGGCCAATTTTGTTTCTTGGACTTTTGTTGAACACTAGTTTCCGATGTCTGCCCCTGGGGCTGTTTCTTCTCCTTATCAGGAAAAGATTTAACCCCCTTTGCATTGCGGCCCACCATTTTGTAAGCATTCACAATTTATCTTTGCTAACTGTCGGGGTCGGTCGGGCTCGGGAACCAACGCTAACGCGTTAGCAACCTGAAAGTTCACTGCATCTCCCTTGACATTCGCAAGGATCACACCGCAAACTACTTCAAAGGAGCCACACAGGCGCATGCCCAATTCAACAGCCGCCTCCGGTCCGTGTTCGTCCTGAACACGTTTAAGGACCCCACCTAGATTGGTCACAGACGGGGAGCCATAGCACCTCGAATAGACCGCTGCAAAAGTTTTTCCCCAGGTTTCACAGTCAGCAAGGTCAGGAGCCAGATCTTTCGGCAAACTCAGTGTAAGAATCCGGTGCTTATCACCTGTACTCGTATTGGGAAACACAGCTTCCAGCTGGCCGAATTTCTCAGCAAGCCAGAACGGAAAATCGTCCTTTTCCTGGGGCTTCTTATCCATCACGGAATTAACCATGACCGGGTTGATTTTCAGACCAGCATGTTCTGCTCGAAGCTGTGCGCCTCTAGGGGCCGTGTCCTGAACATTACGGCCAATGTAATGAACAAGCGCTCTAATCACTCCCACCGCGACTTCATGAAGCTGCCGCAGTTCGGCCACGTTACAAGCGTTACGTCTAGGGTGAGGAGTAAATCCAGCCAAAGCAGGCCAAGGAGTGCCCGGAATGGACAAAGGACCTAACCTCGAAGCGGTCAAAGCGTGCGGTAGGGCGCCACCAAACCAAACTCCATGCTGCCAAGCGTCTATAGGAACCTCCAGTGCTCTGTACGGAGCGTACGCAGCCGGTACAACCGAAGCTGTGTATGTGTGGAACACACCAGTATTAGCGTCCACCGCTGGAAATGTCACCCACGAATAAAACAGTTCGTACGGGTAAGCATGTTCCCCGCTCACCACCAGAACCACAGCCAAGCCTTCCACAGGAACTTCATACATCCGCAAATGGTCACGCACCGCAATGCGACTATGCTGCGGAATGTCCACGGCTTGAGCCATGTTAGCACAGGAACTAGAAAAAACAAATTATACTTTGTAGCACAACTGGGTAGTAATTCAAAGAAACCGTTTTAGATAGATTCAAGCTTGAAAAAGACCTATTTCAAAAATAGGTAGGCTTCTCCGACACTGCCGTTTTCCGGAAACGGGAATGAAGGCGTTAAGGTTTGAATGATATACTACTCGAGTGTCATGTTATAAGGCCAACCAACGTATGGGCGCCATGTCGCAGGGTTTCCGTTCTCTCACAGAACTGTGCACAGAGACCTAGAACCTGGGTGAGTCAGGGTGACCCACAACTCACCTATGTTTCAGAAATCCCCTTACCAAGCTAGCTACAGTATCTCATCGGCAGTAAATACTCCCCGATGTCTTAGACAATCCAGAACATGAACTTAGAATACCTCAGGTATCGTGGAACACATGAACACTCTTTCGTTATATTATCATTACAAACCGAAACTGGGAGGCAATGAAAACACGTGCTAGTTTGAAATGTTTATTTTTTCAATGCAGCATTCTCAAACGCAGTATCTTGTATAATATCAACATACATATTATAAAAATCAGAGTCAGCAGCATAGTCACTAATCCATAGTAAGCAAATTGTGATAAAATAATATGATGCAAAAATCTATAGAATTCTGTATCACCTATATTTCGCGCACCCTAATTAGCATATTATATTATATCTAAGAAGGTCTCATCTGGGCTTTAGCTGGGCGAACCCATACCTCAAATTCTCAGTAGGAGGAGATCACATCAACAGCTACCAGCTCTCAGCATGTCCAGCATCAAGTGTCTTTTCTCATTCCCTGTAACTGTATCTTGAACTCACGTAAAGCCCAAAGTTGGCACAAACATTATTTGTGTTATGACTAACGTAGTGCGAGGATCAGGCCTACAGCAACCTTGTGTTAGAGTGTGCAGTTCTCAGTGTGCAGACAGTTGTACCAAGTGTTCCAGGCACGACTGATACCAGTACAATAATATATTATTCTGAAATAAATCACATCTTTCGTCTAGGTTAAAAGCTGTAATAACAATTAGGTGTTGTGTGCAAACCGAAGCAGAAAGAAAATATGGCGTTTAAACATTTAATAAGCACATGCTAACTTAACACAATCTATGGAAACGTAATAACCATATGACAAAGCGAGAAGATGAGCAGCTGGGAAACTGAAAGTACGGCCGGCCAGCCATGAATAATTAGGGGAGGAGAAGCCGCACAGCACACGCTGGGAGAAGCCCTTTGATGTGCTGTGCGGCCGTGAAAAAATGCAATTAGGAGGGAGGCTGATGCGCGTGCTTGTTTAGTCACGTGATTCACGTGAACTCGAAGAAAACCGCACGAACGAAACCCTTGGTTTCACGAGCATTTTGAGCACTTGAATTCTCGCTCCGCTCAATGCGCTTGCGCGCATTGATTGGTCGCGAGACCTAAAAAAGACAAAATTAACAGTAAAAATGGATGAATTGAAAAGCTGAATATAAATTTGATTTATTGGATTCATTGGCTGGCTACGGCTGTGCAGCTTGAAATGGAGTCACACCTGCTTCCTTCCTGTTCATACAGAGATGTGTGCTGTGTCTCCTCTTCATTTTTAGCTGCACCACAAGAAGCAGGCTGCAGTGGCAGTGGTGTATGTTTGTGGTGAGAGGTCTCTGAGGGTGGCATAATATATGCTGTAGCCCTCAGAGGCCTTTTCCTGGCTACCAATTCCTTGGTAACATAGGTACCCCTTACTAGGGGCTTACAGGTAGGCCAGAGTTGTGCCAATTGTGGGAACAATGGTACAGGTTTAAGGAAAGAACACAGGCCTTGGAAACCTGATTGCCAGGGACCCAGGGCACACTCAGTCAGATTACATCAGGTATCTGGCAAAAAAAAAGTTGGGGTCAACCATGCAGAAATGGCACTTTCCTACACGCTATTCCATATTACGGATGACATGGACAACAGTAGAGCAGTAGATATAAAAGGGCTCTTCTGTGGCTTGGGGTGGTACTAGCTAGTCAAGATATTTATGAAGCCAGGAAGGGTGTTGAGGCCTAGTCATTGGAAGGGACTAGATTTTCACTTACGCATGGAGCAGTCTACACTTTGCAAAAGGTTGCCTCTAAAAACACAGCAAGATTTGGAGAGACTCCTTCCATTACTGAGGGATTCAAACTGAGCCTTGCTGTGGCCAGCTCTGTTATTGGACAATGAAATGGGTACTTTTGGGACCAATGTGGTCTAGAGAACAGTTGGTGCTAGCAGGCAATGTCACATGGAGGTCCTCTGTCGTGGTGGTGGGATCTGGCAGGAGAGCTGTATGTCAAGTAATACGCTTCGTGTCCTACATTCTAGAGCACTTGATTATAAAGCATTCTTTTTTGTCGTTGTTTTTGCCTAATTTTGTAAATGGCAATACCATGTTAACATGTTTTTATTTAAAAAAAAATATACATAACCATATCCTTAGGTAAACATTAGGAATTCCCCATAACATGAAACATATGTCTTCTTTTTTGTTCTTCATAAATGTTAGTTCTCTTTAGAGATCAGTGCCCTCCCATAACCGTGCATTATGAAAGTAATTTTACTAAACAGAATTATAATTTTCTCGTTTTTGCCTGCCAAACATGCTCAAAAGAAAACAGCGGGTCATACAGGAAAGTACAAAAATCTGTCCTTGCCTACTGCTGGCTTTTTTTGATTCTAGCTCACCCAATGTATTCTCTTAAAAGGGTAAAAAGCTCACTATAGTTTTCTGTGAGCCCAGTATGGTGCTAGTGTTTTTCTTCAGCTGGGTAAAGGTTCTGCTTGACTGAAGTGCTTTCAAACTACAACTCTTTTGTAGCAGAAGATCACTGCTGACCCCTTAACCCCCTGTGACAATATTGGTGTTAGCTCGGATTGTGATAAGGTTTTAGGTCTTTTTACCTCACCCCTAGGAGTGGAATTCACCCACTTTCTCTTTAAAATCCGTTAGCTCCCTCATAGCTGATGTTCTTTTCTTCGTTAGTGTGTATTGTGTGCTTGGCATGGAGAAAGAGAGCATGCTATACATGGAGACTAATAAAGTGTGAATAATATGTTCTGAAGGGATACATTTCATGCAGCACAAGATTTTGGCTTTCCCGCAGAGATATTTGAAGTTACACTCTTGTTCATTTCACAATCGGTGTATGGGGCCTGGGAGGCGAAACAGGGAAGTGGAGTGCTATGACTCGCATTGGAAATAATCTGAGTATAATGTTAGGAGAAGGCTAATGTAGTTCACAGAGAGGTTGTCGGAAGCTGACTCTACATGTGATATATCCAGAACCTGACATACTGTGTAAAAAGTCCAGGGGTACCCTTAATAGTGGATAGAGACTTGCTATGCATTCCAAAGTGCTCTATTATGGTATAGTGTGGTCGAGAAGCCTTGGGCTCAACACAAAGTAATGCAAGACGTTTTCAAATAGACACAATGTTCAATAAATGACACACTACTCAAGAATATTCCCACCAATTCTTTTCACTTAAAAAAATGGACTCCGTGCAGATTCTCAGTTCTGCAATATTATCCTATGGAAATAAGAACAAGTTCTGCAAACAGGTATAGTACAGTGACTATTCAGACCAGTCTTCAGGAGTTGAGGTGAGCGGTGCGCCAGGTCCAAGGCAGCACCAACAGAACACCAGCAGTGGCACAAGGGTGGCCGGGTCAGGGTGCAAAACAGCATTGGAATCTCAATAGGTTTCAATGGAGATCGGTCACTGCAGAAAGAAGCCACAGACTCTGGCTGAAAGGTCAGTCTGGGTGAACCAACAAGGAGGTTCTAGGCTTGTGATGCTCTGGGACGTAGGGACACCAGGGGTCCGCATCTCCACGGCCCAGGTGCCATGGATACAGAGGTGTCTTTAGGCGTCTGGTTCGGTTCGCTTATCAGGAGCAGTTTTGGTCAAGAGGGCCTGTGCAGAGGCTGCAGGCGATGTCTGGGAGTCCACGAGGGGTGAAACCACAATGGACTCCAGCGCTGGGGGCCTTGTTGACACCAGTGACCTACTCCAACTCGGGTCGGAGGCGACTGTGGCAGTGATGGCTTCCAGGTGTTGAGTTTTGGCAGTTCCGGAGGCCTCGGAGTCTTTTCTTTTGGACATTCTGCGGGATGCAGGGAACAGTTTTGCTGTTCTTTGGGAGGTCCTGGTCTTTATTGAAGGCTGGCAGTCCTCCCAGGTTTTGGTGCCACACTGCTGCAGAACAAGTAGTCTGGCACAGGTTCGACAGAGAACGGCAGACAGAACAGCATGGATGGGGCCAAGACAGGTGCTCTCTTCAGACTTCTACTTTTGCAGCTCTTCTTGTCGCTCTTGTTTATAGGTCATAAGGATCCGCTTCTCTGGAGCCAGGGACTCCCCTAAATACTGAATGGGCATGTAGGGTAGTAGCCAATGGGCTACTGCCCCTTGGGGTCATTACGCCACCTAAAAGACCATTTCCTGTGGGAAGTGGGCATAACCCTAACCCAGAATTCCTTAGTATGCCATCACAAGATGGCTATTTCTGAAAAATCGTGTCCGCCGAACAGTAGCCCACCCTACGGGTGGCACTAGCCTGGGGGTGGCACGCCTACTGGACTAGCTTATTTTCCCACATGTCCAGACTCAAAAGCGGCTCCGGACAAGTATATCCGCTTCCCCTCCTGTGAGGGAAGCCAGATTTGCATTTCAAAGGTGGCAGATCTTTGAAGCTTCCCGACCTAGGAAGGTTAATCAGCAGGCCCTCCTGTTGGAGCGGGTGTTACACCCTCTTCCCGGACAGGCTTTTGTTCTGGGTATCCTGAGAGCAGAGGCTCCCACCTTAGGCCAGAACAGTGTCTGGATGGCAGGCTTGCAGAACCCAGTCAGGGAGCACACCAGGGGCTGGTAGGTTTTTTAGGGGCTCCTCTAAGGTGCCCTCTGGGTGCGTGTATTGGTAAATCCATCACTGGAATTAGTTTGGGTTTATCAATACGAGATGTTTGATACCAAAAATCCCTATTTTCAGTGAAGCCATCATGTAGTTCGGGAGCTCATTTTCACCACTGTCGAGCACTTTTTAAAATGGCTTCCCTGTCTGCTTGCACTGGCAGTAATAGGACTGACCAGCACTGGGGCATATCTGCTTATGCAGGTATGCCCTCACATGTAATATTCAGCAACCTACATTAGGGCTGTTGGGCTTGCTGTAGGGGTGTCTTACAAATAATACATGCAGTGGTAGGCGACATGGTACATAGGGATGTGTGACATGTCGTGTTTTCACTTTTGTCTGCGCCAAGACACGCAGCCTGCAGTGGCAGCCTTGCATGTGCTTGGTGGGGGGCCCCATTAATGTGGCACAATTCGTGCTGCTGCCCTAAGGGACCCTCTTTAGTACCTCAGGCCCTAAGTACCAGGGGTACCATTTACTAGGGCCTTAATGAGGGTGCAAAAGTCTTTGCAAATTGGAGGAAGCCATTGAATATTTTTAGGGAAAGAACACTGGTACAGGGGAACTGGTTAGCAGGAACCCAGCACACTTCAAAGTTGCATCACATACCAGGCAAAAAGTGGGGGAAGAGGTTGGGGGGGGTGGGGTACTGCAACAAGAACCCTGCTCCTTACGGGGGTGGGGTTGTCTTTTCCTGCATGCTGCTAAAAGTGAGTGAGAAGGGCAACCTATTTTGGAGAAATAGGTCACTTACGTAGGTAGCGAACTTACTCATATCGAAGGGCCTCTTCCTCTACGCTCTTTATTTTGGCATTGCCCGATGCCGGGGTGCCACCGTGGATTTCCACTTTGTGAGCGCACGTTTGGCTAAGAGAAGCGCCAGCACAGCAAAGTGCGTCCGCACTTAGTTATGTCCTGTGCTTAAAGATACCTTAAGCACATGCTTCCCATATATGGATATCTGTAGTTCATTGACCTCTCGTAGAGTGTTGTGTATCAATTGCCAGTAGCCTTGTAGAATTGGGCAAGACCATAGAATATGTCTTACATCTGCGATATGCATCTTTGGCAGCAGAGTTGTGCCTAAGGGGTAATAACAATTTAATTATGGAGGGGTCAGGTAGGCTCGGTTGAGCAGAACAAATTGTATATTTTTGAAGCAAGTGTTTCTAGAGACAAGCTGGGGGAATTCCAATGCCTGTTCCCATTCCTTGACATTTAGTGAAATGCTGTCTGGGGAGGTTCCAGTGCATTCACGAATGGCTTTTTATATCCTTGAAATTCAGTGGCGCTTCTCCCCCATGGTGAGTATAGTCTGCAGCAGAGTGTGTGATGGGTTCTGTGTCTAGTGTGCCCCAAAGGATCTGGTTGGTCGATCTTAGCTGTCTTTGGATGCGGAATTGTCCCGGTAGAAGGCCTTGGTTGCTCGAAGGTAACGAGGCGTATATCACAGAAGAGGTCCCCTAGGGTGACCAATGACTGTTCTCTCCAGCTACTTAGTTCTTTGGATGAGTAGAAACCTGGAAAGCAGGGGAGACTTATCAAAGGGAGTGCCAGAATGTATGCAGGTGTGCCATGCATGAGGCAGATTCAGTGAAACCATACAGGTGTGGGCTTCCACCACCTGCAGGGGCCAGGGGTGTCCAGGGTAAGATCTTGGAGGAGGAAGCCCCATATCGTGGGTGGACTGGGGAAAGAGGGCTCAGCCCTTGGCACATCTCTCCCAAGTTCCACCCAAGTTCAACATGCCATCCACTGTCTCAAAGGAAGGGGCACTCTGTCCTGCCTATTCCACCGGCAGTGGCCATTTTTTTCAGGGCTATTCCGCAGTGTTTGTTGTTGCAAATAACAACACATGAGTCCAAATCAGCATTTTTTGGGTCCAGAGGTTTGCAAAATAATAAAGGAGGCGGGGAGAATCACCATGTTTGCAGGTGCTATCTTACCGATGGGGGCCAGGGGTAGGTTCTTCCAGAAGTGCATTTGTGATTTGAATCCGGCCAGGGCGGTCTGAAGGTTATCGTCATATAGGTCTAGTGGTGTATGATCTAGGCGGATCCCAAGGTAGCGAACCGTCTTCCCACACCGGCGGAGCTGTGTGTCCCCAAGGCGTATCTCCCTCGGCGTCATATCGGGACAAACCAGATAGATGGATGATTTTGTCCAGTTTACTCGTAGCCCGCAGCTCTAGCAAAATTTGTGTAGTGGGGAGAGGCCAGTCGTTACGTCCTGTAGGTATAATAGTAAATTGTCAACATACAGGGATTGTGTCCTTTCCGTGAGAGGGATGCCCCACGTCTGACCCTTCCCTCACAGCCTGATGGCGAGGGGTTCGATTGCCATCACAAAATCTATCTGGGATAGTGGGCACCTCTGCTTGGTTCGCCGGCCTACTAGGAAAGCTGTGTAGATAAGACGCCCAATCATTTCAAGGAGGTGGACTTGGTGTAGAGTAGCTTGGCGTAGCCGAGCATACCTTCCCCAGTTCCCATGTGGACGAGGATCTGGAAAAGGGAATCCTATGTCAATTAGTCAAACCCATTCTCAAGGTTAAGTATGAGGCGTGTGGGAGCTGAAGCTGTACCTGATCCTGTACCTGAAATAGGCATCTGATGTTTTGTGAGGTACTGTGCCCCATCACAAAGCAGTTTTGATCGGGATTTGTGAGTTCTGGAACAACATAGGCATATCTACTGGAAAGAATTTTCCCCAAGATCTTCTAATCTGCTCACAGTACGGCGATGGGCCGGCTTGATGCTAGTTGTGTGGGGTCCCTATCCAGTTTGAGAATGGAGACTAAGAGGGGTTTCCAGAGGGACTGGGGAAGATCAACCATACGTAGTACTTCATTTTACATCTCTGCCAGGTGGAGTAGCTAAGGTGTTATGATATGCTATTGGCAACCCGTCAAGACTTGGAGTTTTGTTTCTAGCGGTCTCCTGGATCGCCTGTCTTGCATCTGCCATCGTGATTTTGGCATTCTTTGAGAGTCTGGTGGCATCTTTAATGCACAGGAGGATGAGGCTTGATAAGATGTTCGCCTCCGCTGTAGATGCTTTGTGGTATGCCTGATATATGGACGAGTAATATCTGAGGAATGCCTGAAGTATTTCACCCTGTGAAATACTGTGGAATTGTGACCTCCGAGGGCATGACTACTTCCATGATAGGACTCGCAGGGTTATCTTGTCATATCAACCAAGCAATAAGACAGACGGATTTGTCACCCTGTCTGTGGACCTTGGCAGTGTGCTCTTCAAAATCGAAGGGCCTTAAGCGCTCCAAAGGGCTGCATATTGGGTTTTTGTGTCTGAGAACTTGGGGCCTCTTGTGGGGTGGGGGTCTACCTCTCCTCTGAGCCGGGATAGGAGCTGCTCTACATTCACAATCTCCCTGTCTAATGTCCTATGGAATCCCACTATCTCCTGTAGGCAAGCGCCTCTTGTGACCACCTTAAGGACGTCCCATTCAAGTGTCCTGGTGGAGGCAGTGCTATTTCAAGAAACTATCCCTGGATGTGTGTCTCCTGTGCTTCGTGGAAGACCTGGCCTTCGAGACAGTCCAAGAGCCGCCATGTTGATAGGTGGGGGTGCCCATTGCAGGTCCATGATGTGTGCATAATGATTTGAGATGATACAGCCGAGTTAGTTGGAGTTGCATACCAACGGGATCAAGGGCAGGGTGCAAAGAAGACGATCCAGGCTTGGGATGCGGAATGGAAAGCGTAGCCCCAGTTATGTAAACATTTGGATTGCCTGTAAGGTACGCTGTGGAGATCTACCCGGGGTAACTTCCTTTCTATGAGGCCACAGAACTAGAACCATGTGTGGCGTGAAGATCTCGCCTGCCTGGGCAACTTGCATGTGGTAAGGGTGGGGAGAGGTATGAACAATAGCAAAGATAACATTTAGAAGTTACCACAAACCGCAATATGCCAGAACAGTGCACTGTTGATAGCTTTATAGTATTGTGGGGGTGGTGGCTTAACTATTGGAAGCAAGGCTTGGAGGGAAGTGAATCCTGTTTTATTTATGTCTGAAATGCCTAGGTGGCTTCATGAATCATAATAACCTGAAAGTTAGCATGTTGCTTATGTATAGGTTACTAGTGTCTGCCCATTGGGTGTAGGAGTTGTGGACTGGCTAGCTACATGTTCGAAGCCTGGGGTAGAGGCAGGAGTCTGCCCTCTCCTCTGGCCTGTTTAAGACTGGAGGGGAAAGGAGCCTGGTCATAGTGGCCATCAGTGGGGAAGTCCTCTGTGGTAGGGACCAGGGAATCCTGTAGGAGTGAGTGAAGGTACCGGGGCCCTCAACTTTGGTGGGTGGCATGCAGGACTTCTCTGTTGCAGCGGCTTGGCAGGTGTTCTGTAGAAAAGTGGGTCATTGATCTTACCAGTTGCATTGAGATACAGAGGAAGGGGGTTAAATGATAGTGTCTGCCGTTTGAAGAGTCACCAGTGGTGGGGTCTGAGACCCCGGTTGGAATTCGTCTGGTGAGACCGTTTCTTTGTCAGAAGTAAAGATGTGCGGCTCTCCCTCATTGTCTGTGGCTCCAGGGCCGCCTCCAGCTCGAAGAGCTCGTCTGCAGTCCTCGCTTTGTTCCATAGCAGGAGAGCTTGGCTGTGGGTTTGAGGGCCTCCTCTCATGGTTTGATCTGTCATTTCCGATGTGGTTGAGGGGGCCCGAAGGGAGCTCCCACGTCACCTGCAGCAGAGGTATTGAGGTAGTGATCCGCCCAGTTCCATGCATCTTTGGGGTCTGAAAAATGTGGAGTCAACGTTCAATATGATTTTGTGGCAGGCTGGAAATAAACAATATTGGACCTCAAATTGGGAAAGCTGCAGTTTGACCTCTAGGAAGGAGGATCTCTTGCACTGGACAGCTCGGTGTAGTCTGGAAAGAATATTATAACCTTGTCTTCGACCCGTATGGGGCCAGCCAATCTGGCAGCTCTCGGAATTGCAACTCGGTCCTTAAAATGTAACAGTTTAGCCAACAGGGAGTGCACCTGCGGGAGGGCAGAGTGATGGCACTCTGAGAGCCCTCCCCAATTAGAAGAAGGGAGTGAAATCTGATACAGAAACAAACAAGTCTCAGTGGCCAAGTCTTCAGCTGGACGCTTTTGTTAATAAAACCACTGCGACATGCATGCTGCTGCATCGCACTCTGCGGAAAGTCCTCCCTTTACTTCCTCCTCTGGCAAGACCTGAAGTAGTGCGCAGTATCATTCTCAGTAGGCTTGACTACTGCAATGCGCTGCTTCTGGGAGCCCCTAACATTCTGATTATGAAGCTGCAGCGTGTTCAGAATATGGCAGCTAAGTTGGCTCTTTCTCGTCCACGCTCCTCTTCCTCTTCCCTTGCACTTTCGGACCTCCACTGGCTGCCGATTCACCAGCGGATTTGTTTCAAGGCCTCTTGCCTTGTCTTTAGAGCCCTTCACGGTTTGGGACTGGTGATGCTACAGGACCTTTTTTCCTGGTACAGAGCTGCTAGAAATCTTAGATCCTTTTCTGCCTTCCTAGCGAGAGTCCCTAGGATTAAAAGGGTGAGGATGGGCGGCCGTTCTTTCAGCTTCACTGCCTCTAAGCTTTGGAATTCTCTGCCTTTGTCATTACGGAGCAGGCAGGATCTGTCCTCCTTCAAAAAGGGCCTTAAATGCCACCTCTTTCCAAGGGTAGTGTAATGTCCGCTATATGTAGGTAAAGTTAAGGTCAAAGCGCCAGGATACCCTCTGGGTGACAGTCGCGCTCAATAAGTATGTGTTACATTACATTACAACAATTTGAACCAGATCTCATGGTATGCCAGGGGTTCACAACCCTCCCAGAGGCCCATTATGCGGATTCTAATCCTAGGTGAACGCCCTTCCGCATCTTCTGCTCTTCCTTTGAGTTGGCGAACCTGGTACTGGAGGTCCTGGAATGCCTTCTGGTTATCTGTGGCTAGTGGTTGCAGTGAGATTGTTTTTCTTTCCCCATCAGTTACTTCGTCCCTAAGTTTGCAATAATCATCACGTAGGAGACTCAGCACTGTTGCCAAGGATCCAAACCTGGTTTCCATAGGGACTCTGGAGTACTCGATTGCGGCTGGGACTCTACCCAGTATGTCTGATGTTGAAAGAGGTGTATACCCCAGCATTGGTGAGTCTGGGATAGTGGAGGTGGACTCACCAGTGCAGGTGTCTCAGATTACAACCTGCCCATCTCAAGGCGTTCACGGAATAGTGAGGTAGGAGTGAGGTGGAGTGCATCAGGGCATGCGGTCTTTGAGGCAGAAGGATTGGGGCCTCCGTAGGGGAGAGCATTCCCCCTCTATGGGTATTTAGAGCCAGGGCAGCAAAGTTTAGCCAGGTGTTGTATAGGAAGAGAAATGGCCAAGCTCCACCGTGTTTGGTTCGCTCTGAGGGGGGCACAACCTACCCTAACCAAGCATCAGCGATCTTCTCCTGAATCTTCACATGGATCCTTAGGTGAGGGTGTGAACCGTCTGGTGTATTTACACCTTTGTCATGGTGGAGGGGGTTCTCCCTCTTTCCTTTCCAAGCACAAAGCTTCTGGTAGATTAATGCAACAGCCTGATCAGAATAGGAGCCCGACTGTCACGGCCTGGACAGGAGGAAGGAAGAGTGGGGGGAGAAGGGGAAGTGTGAACGTAGGGCTCCCTAAAGATATGTGCCCCATCAGTCAGCTGCAAGCAAGACCCTCCTCGCTATTTGGGGAGAAGAGAGGGCCCCGAAGTTCACCTGGTTTTTGCAGTAGGAAGCAAGTTGCTGAGTTCTAGGGTCCCTCTGGTCTGTTGCTTGCCTGTACTGTTAGAGCTGTCCCATGTGGCATCTCTACCACTCCTGCGTGTCCCGACTCATGCACCAATGCAGGGGGGAGGGGTTGGTAAGGGCCCCATCAGTATCAAGGGAGAACCTGGCCCATATCTTGTGAAGCTGGAGGTGAACTGTTATCGCTCTGCATTGGAGCGTGGCTCACTAAGGACCCCTCAGGAACTACAGCATCACCTGGGTGCAGAGCAGTCTCACCGTTTCCAAAGCATCTTTGGTTGGAGATGTCTGTGGAGTCGCAGGGTGGAGGGTGACTGATTGCGTAAATTGGTTCAGCCCTCTGTGTTTGCTGGGCTCAGCATGATCTCCTCCGATAGGCGTCTTCCACGGAGGGCTTTTCCGTGGTGGCCCAGCGCTAACCCGGCAAGTTCGGCAGGCATTTACAATATAGCCGATGCTCAAGGCGATGGAGATGTCTAGTATCAAAGCCCTGGAGTGCCTGGGTGTATTAATCATTCTGATGACGGCCCTCAGACTTGTATGTAGTCAGATGGTCGGGCTGCCGGACGGAGCTCTAGAGAAGTGGGTCTGCCATCTTGGATTACCAAATCTTGAAATAGTGATCTGAGCACTCCGTGAGTTTATGCTATATCAACTGAGTTTTATCAGTGTTATTTTGATCAGTGTGCTGTACCTGACAGAGTGTACCTAAACACTCCTAGTAACTACTGGGAGGAGGGCTAGCTTACTGAACTGCCTGCTAGACTCGGGTGCCCACAACTATAATTGATTTACAAGTTATATAGAAAAGGTTAAACCATATTCAAAACATAGATTCCATTCTATTCAATGTATTATTCTTCACAGTAAACCTGATTCTTATTCAGAACATTCAATTTTCAATGAGTATTTTTGTAAAAAAAAGTGACATCAGTAAATCTTGTAAATAATACATAATCCAAACAATAAATCTAATCACTTTCTTCAATTTAGATGTTGATGACCCAATGCATTTCGGGACATTGTCATAGTCCCTTCTCTGGGGCAACACTATAAATGAAACGCAATAATAAACACAAAGGTCAGCACATTTAAATGGATCCATCAGTACAATCTTGCTGAATCAAGCAGTTACAATATTGTTTAATCAACCTTATATTTAAGCAACCTATGATTATAACAAAGAACCAATTCTAGCAATATGATGTCATAACAAAAAACTGGTTGTTTGAAACATCAGCTCATTAAATGACAGTCAAGAACCTGCTCATGAAAATATATTCATTAATGAAAACAATGAGAGAAAGCCACCACCTTTTTGAAACACCTCGATGTGTAACATCCTAATATACTACTAACTCCACTTAGAAGAGATTATCGCCCGTTTGGGTATATAATCGCCAATTAGATTTGCCGAAATCCTTGATGGAAAAACCAACAGCTAGTCAACTACCATGAACATAATGCATGTAGTCATATTAATAAGGATCCACTACGGGATACTTACAACAGTGTGAGATTCCAAATATTCCTCACCCATGGATTCAACCCAAGAACATGGTATTTGGGCTTTTTGTCAGCATCACACTTCCTTCTGGGACTTGTAGGTTTGCTTTTTCTTCATAAGTGTGGACTCTTATATTTTAGCATGTTAAGTGTTCCTTACTAATAAGCCAGACTGGCTCTGAAGATAGTACTTTTAGATAAAGGCTATTAAAAGGATATGTGACTGACTATATATACCAACATAAGCAAATCCAAAGATTTCTGAATGTCCATGCTCCGTTCCATGAACTGATTTTATTGCTTCTCAGCACATGAAATACAAACACACTAACAAGTTGAAACCGTGACATCTGGCTCGTAGTGTGGCGGGCCTTCAACATTTCTACAAGTTCTGAGGTATCCTGTAACACTAATTTAGGTTAAAAATAGAAGTCCCAGCACCCCATCTCAATAAATATCTGTTGCCATTAGAAGATTGTAAGCTATTTTGAGGCCTAAATGCCTGTCTGTAAGTTGTAGTGACCCCACTCGGATTCTTCATGCCTTCTTGGGGATCAACACGTAATGTAGTTTAGAGGCTTGTCTGGTGAGCAATCCTGTTATCCCAGTTTCAACTGCTCCAGTGTGTGCATCTGCCAGCAGAAAACTTTACATTCATGGCATACCAGCCCTTAAACTTTAGTAACATTGGTAACATTGGTGGATCTACACTGTGAGCTAGTTTACTTCCAGAACCTGTAGTTCCCCTTTACACGCCAAAGATAACCCCTTCTCACCCTCTTGGTAGCTTGGCACGAGCAGTCAGGCTTATCCCGGAGGCCGTGTGTAAAGCATTTGCGCAACCCACACATCAACAACATACTAAGCACACCACAAAAAGAACTCCACATATGGTTATATCAAAAACAGCCTTTGTATTATCATGAAACACATTAGAATAGTAATCACACAATATACACAGTGCCAACTGGCACTGGGCAATATTTACAGGGGATTATATACACATGATAGGGCCACTTGGACCACTGTCAGAACCATCACTTAGTAAAGATAGTAAATGGAGCTGTGAGAGTAGAGGGCTTAAAGGCGGGCACTCAGCGGCACAGCTCCTCAGCTGCAGCGGCCCAAAACAGCGACAGCGATGATTTTCGTAGGACGGCAAATGCGGGCACTCAGCGGCACAGCACCTCAGCTGCAGCGGCCCACAATCGCGATAGCGAAGATTCTCGCAGGATGGCAAATGCGGGAACTTGATTCTCGCAGGATGGCAAATACGGGAATTCAGCTGCACAGCTCCTCAGCTGCAGCGACCCACAATAGCGATAGTGATGATTCTCGCAAGATGGCAAATGCGGGCACTCAGCGGCCACAGCTCCTCAGCTGCAGCGGCCCGCAATAGCGATGATTCTCGTAGGACGGCAAATGCGGGCACACAGCGGCACAGCTCCTCAGCTGCAGCGGCCCACAATCGCGATAGCGATGATTCTCGCAGGATGGCAAATGCGTGAACTTGATTCTCGCAGGATGTCAAATGCGGGAACTCAGATGCACAGCTCCTCAGCTGCAGCGACCCACAATAGCGATAGTGATGATTCTCGCAAGATGGCAAATGCGGGCACTCAGCGGCCACAGCTCCTCAGCTGCAGCGGCCCACAATAGCGTTAGCGATGATTTTGGTAACACAGGCAAATGCAGGCTTTCAACAGCAACAGCTCCTCAGCTGCGGCGGCCCACAATAGCGATAGCGATAGCTTTGGCAATACGGGCAAATGCGGGCTCTCAGCAGCAACAGCTCCTCCGCTGCGGTGGCCCACAATAGCGATAACGATTACTTTCAGTCTGCATTCCCCGCAGTAGAACCAGAGGCCCTGGAATTCTCAACAGAGGCCTCACCTGCAAGTAGAATTCCCCCCCCAAATAGGAATCCGGACGGCTGATGAGTGAAGTCTAAAGTCCCTGAAACTTCAGCAGTAGGCAAGCTCAAATCAGGTTCTTGGGTAGTTGCTTCAGCAAGGTGGATGAAAGTTTCAAAGTCCTTCCCTCTCGTTACACGGACAGAGGTTCGTCTTGACATCCAGAAGTAACACGTTCTTCCTCCAGGAAAGAATTAAAATATAGCGCTCACAGGGCGCAGGGAGCCATAGCTCCAAAAGCAAAAGTCCTCCGCAATCAAGGGGGCAATGCAGAGCCCAGGGAGGCAGGCCCTCATAGCAGTTCCTCCTGGACCCCAGCAGCAGCATGCCCCAGCAGGATCAGGCACAGCACATCATCTTAGAAGAGCACCATGGAACTGAATAATTTCATGGGGTCACAGCCCCTTTACTTATACCACCAAAAGACTTTGTTCTCAAAAGTCACAAGTCACCGAACCTAGCCAGAACCAGTTTGGTGTGGTCCTGGAGCACTTTATTTACAAGGCTGCATCCTGCCTTTGAGGAAGAGGGGGTCTGCCATCACCCGCACAGTGGGAGATGGAGCCATCATTCACCTTGCCAGGCACAGCCCTGCTCAGATCTTAGATCACCCCTCCCCATACTCCAACTGCAGATCTCTCTATTCAACCCACGCCTGGCTCAGCCTGCCCTGTCCCTCCAAAACCAGACATGCAATCCACATCAGGCAGGCGGACACATAGCAGACAGAAATCCCAACTTCTAAAAGTGGCATTTCTCCCATAGTCCTAATAAATTTGCACACACCATTGCGCAGCACTTATTCTCACAATTTCATACATACCAGACTTGACCATACTGCTACTCTCATAACAGGAACTACCACTGGCAAACATTTAGCAAGGAATTCCCCCATGCATTCCTATGGAGGGCAGGCCACTCTCACTCACACTGAATGTAACCGAGAGCACACCCACTTTACACTGGACCACAGGGCTAAAGTGCCCAGCGGCCTAAAACCACTACACAGAGAAAAAGGATGGGAGAAATGCAAAAAGTTTAGGGGTGAACCTGCAAAAAGGGCCAAGTCCAACACTTTCCCAACAAGATTTAAAAAAAAAAAAAAAGACAAAACCATGATTGTCAAAGCCAAGCAACTGTCAGCCAATACCAGACTTGTTAGCTTTGCCATTTATTATTGGGCCTTAACACTAGCCCAGACATTTTGATTTTATTAAAATCTTATATATTATACTTACTTATAAAGACTTTAAGCCACCCCTCTTCATCCATATGTCAGTTTATGTATCATTCATACATTTCTCCCACCCTCTGCAGGATGCAGCATGGGCAATGGGTCAGTCCACTTCAGCTATTGGCTAGCATTCACTCATTAACTGCAATCGGCCCTTTCACAAGGTGGACATAAACACACAAAAAGTTCCCTTCAGTGCCCGGTCTATGCCAATGTGTGTGTGGATTTTGTTTTAAATTTTTTTGTTGAATTTTTTGTTCACAAAATATGTTTTTGCTTTTAGCGAGTGCTTTTTTATTTATATATTGACCAGGGTCTGCTGATAGTAAACATTTACAAAACCATAACAAAATAAAACCTGCATTACAAGGACAACAAGACTGGCAGCAAATATCAGACCTGTTGGCTTTGCCATTGCTTGTTTACAGGAAAGGAACTGGTGTATGACCGCATACTTGGTACATCGTAGCATCTCTGTTCAGTTGCTTGGGGAAGCGCACAAACCGTAGTAAGGGAACAGAGGCCAAATATTTTTCCGATCCTTTTGCAATAAGAGAACATTGTCAAAAGAGTTCTTCTTATTTGGCTAGAGGTTCCATAATGCATAAACTAAAAAAAAAAATGTTTCGGGCTATATCCTTGCCCCAGAACATGCAAAGTCTTTGTTTATTGTCATTCATTAACCACCCTTCAGGTCCTACATGTAAACAAATACGTCTTATAACTCCGGTCTTCTATTGAGTTGTGTGGCCGCGTGTATCTGGGTGCCTCAATTAATGCCATTTCCTGAAGTAACCCTTCACTGTATGATCGAGCTGCCCTTTGAGGCTGAGTTGTACGCAAGTGCCTTCTTTATCAAATTGCCATGCATTAGTACCTGCAACTCTGGGACAGCCGTGGTAAACCATGATGTTCACCACTGTTCCTGCCCACTGATTGTCACTAGTGTAAGTTGAAGGAAACTAAATCCCAGTAGTAATTTAGGAAGAACATGTTTTTTCCTCTGGTTTACAAAAATGGCCTGTACATAGAGCAATGGCCGTTTCTACCATTGAAGCACCCATTGACGAGAGATTTGTTTCAAAAAGATTTAGCCAGTGTTTCCACTTCCTATGCTGAATTTTACACAGAAATTTCAAATCAAACACGTTGTTTGGTACCTTCTGCTACATCCATTTTTAGGGTTGAGGCCTGCATGAGCTATGTGCTAGTGCTTGTAAGACACTATTATTTACATAAAGGGCTTGTACCCTGCCTATGGCTTACCATTAAGTGGCTTCAGTGTCACTTCTTCTTTGCTGCCTTCCAATTTGATAGCGCAGGCCAGGTGTCACTTCCAGGTTCTTTTTCGGCGCATGGACCAAGCACAGATTTGATTTTTTTTATTATTGTCTTTCCGCTGGTCTCACTGTATTTGAGGTACTTTTTTGCTAGGGTTATTTCTTTTAACACTCTGCTTTGCTGCTTCCCGCTCCACCACCACTCCCCTCCATTATTGATTGTCATTTGTTGTCATGTTGCTCTCCAGTGCAAACCCAAGCGTATCTTGGGATGAAAAGACGAACGCTGTATTTTCTCGAAAATGAGAGCAGGCTACTGCAGGACAGCTTTTTCTGCATCAACCTTACATCATAGATGATGGACTTTCCTTTTCTTGTTTATAACTGTCAATGCTTTCTCTTTCCATGTGCATTTGGATGACCCTTAGTTTAATTCCATGTGTTTTTACAGTACTTGTCCTACGTTGAAAATGCCAACATTAACATATCTCGCCGTTCATGTATTAGCGCCATTTTATTTTAATTCATTTAATGTGTGGGTTATGTTTGAGAATCCCACAGGCTGCCTCTGTACACACTCACGTGCCGCATATTATATGTACTTTGTTTAATATAAACCTCAGTAGCTCTGGCTTCAGTCTCTCTATAACATGGCCAGTGTTTTTATAATGGGGGTTACCCTTTAAAGAATTTTGTACTGGGTGCATCTGCTGTTTATTGAGTTAGTTAACATTAGCTCCAAGATGCCCCTCGGGGTATTCAGGCACTACATCTAGTAGCAGGACCCTTTTTACTATCGGAGATGGAGTGCATCTTTTACTCACTCTGTGGGCAGCTTCTGCTTCTTTAGTTGTCATGACTGGTGGTGCAGGTCACAATATTTGCTTTGATAGTATCTGTGAGAAGTCCGCAGACTGGTGCATGTTCACTGCTCAAGAGTCCCGCAGTTGGAATACGGTGAAAAGAGAATTCTTGAAAAATGAAGGCTGCTGATGACCAATGCAGAGATTACGAAAATGCTTGCTGCTTTAGAAAAAAGGCATGCCTGGTGTGGAAACTGCGGGTCTCATCAGATCTCTCTTTACATCCTCTGCTGTGTTCTCCTCAGTACCGCACCTATCAAACGGCATTTGTATTGCGCAGCACTGTTACCCGTAGGGGTATCTGGGCACTCACTGTCTCTATTGAAGAGCCAGATCTTGAGTCTCTTTCTGAAGTCTGCCAGAGAGGGGACTGTGCGGAGCTGAGGCGGGAAGGTCGTTACAGGTCTTTGCGGCGATGTAGGAGGAGGAGCGGCCACCACTGCAGGTACAACGGACGCGCAGAGTGTGTGCGAGGGTGAGTGAAGAGTAGCACAGGTGTCTAGCGGGTTGGTGGAAGTTCAGTTGAAGGTTAGGGTAGGCAGGTCCTAGGCCGTGGCGGGCTTTGTAGGTGTGCATGAGGATCTTGAACTGGCATCTTTTCTGGATGGGGAGCCATTGGAGCTCTCTCAGGTGGAGGGTGTTTGGGGAGGTCCAGAATGAGTCTGGTTACAGCATTCTGTATGGTCTGAAGTCTTGTGAGGAGCCGGGTGGAGATGCCAGTGTAGAGGGTGTTGCTGAAGTCGAGGCAGCTGGTGACTAGGGCGTGAGTGACTGTATTTCTGGTGTTGTTTGAGATCCATCTGAAGAGTCTGAGGAGCATGCAAAGTGTGTGGAAGCAGGAAGAGACAACTGCGTTGACTTGTCATTTTAAGATTAGTTGGCTGCAGAGGGTGATGCTAGGGTTTCATGTATGGTCAGTCGGTGTGGGCATGGGTCTGAGTTTTGGGTCTGAGTTTTGTAGGCTGCCAGCTGTGGTCCCATGCAGAGGTGATCTTCCCGAACATCAGTTTAGTTCAATTTTGTCAGAGTTGAGTTGGAGGCAGTTGTCTCTCATCCATTTGGCTACGTTGGTCATGGTGTTGTGGAAGTTGTTTTTGGCAACTGTAGGAAATTGACTTTGTGGGATCTTACTAAGTCTGCGAGAGGGTTAGATGTTGAACAGTGTGGGGCTGATGGATTATCATTGTGGCATGCCACATATGTTGTTTTTGGGTGCGGAGGTGAAGGGAGACAGGCGAATGCTCTGTGTGTGTCCTGTAAGGAAGGAGGCAATCCACTTGACGGTGTCTTGCTGTATGCCTATGTTGTAGAGTCTATTGATGAGGGTGTTGTGGGACACTGTCGAACGCCGCATAGAATTTGAGGACTTCTTTGATGTACTGGTGATAGTTGCTGCGGGCTGTTTTGTGATCTGCTCTTTCGGGGGGGGGGGGGTGATAAGGGGCTCTTGGTGGGGTGCCATAGTTTCTCCAGTTGGTGGCAGTTGCGCTTTGCGCGCTAAGTTTGAAGTGTGCATGTTATACTTAACTAACGCATAACATGCAGAGCTCCCATCTCTGTCAGTCTCTATACATCATGATGCCCCCTCTCTCAAAGCCACCACAGGCAACTTGGATATTTCCTCCCCCAGACGCCCTCTGAGGGTCTCCGCCTGAGAAACTTGCCTAGAGACAATTGAGTTCTTCACGTGATTGTTTGTGTGATGCAAGCAAACCAGACGCTGTCTGTCGAGTGCGTAGCTGTCACTACTGCAGCAGGTACAAAGGCATCAGGACACAGGCCTGAGAGGCGCACTGCAACCCAATTATGGTTGTGCACTACTAAACCCATGGAGGCACAGAGGCCTACTTTACTTGAGTTCAGTCTCCACTGCATCACACATTATGTTTATCAGTTTATAAAATGTAGGTATCCTTAATAATTCCAGGGAGCCTGGGTATATAACTATATAAGGTGTTGAATCTCGATGGGAACTGCCTTAAACTTAGTAGGACTGTTTTCAGTCTCTACATGATTTCACTTTCCCCCCCCCCCATGTCCGTGCACACCCGAAATACAAATATAGCACAAAGGTGTATCTTGCACTTCATGTATTTATTCATTATATATTTTTGTGGTCTTTTCAGTGAGATGGTGGCACACCATACTTTAAAAGTCACCTTTGTGCGTTTGCTCGGATCCTATTTTTTTTATACATAGAAGTTATTCTTATTTATACATCTTCTTGAATTTGGGATTAGAAGATGCCATTCTTATCCCTCTCAAAAACAAAGTGGCTTTTTCTAGACTGTTTCTGATTTGCAAAATGAAAATTAATCTATCCTTCATCACAAGAATTGCATGTATCTTGTAGAGTATTGTAAGAGTACTTTATGCTGATAGTTGAACGCACACTTTTAAACTCTAGACGTGTATATCCTCACATGAAATTCGCACTTCAGGTGCATTCATGGGGCATGGCACGCTTGAGCCGCACAGCCCGCGACCATATGTCAGAGAAGAGGTTTTTGACACTGCTCGCAGGAATGAATACAGGACTGCCTTTGACTTTGGGTGCATGACCAAGCAGACTTGCCATGTTATTTTTCAAGGACATAAACAAGAGCGCATGATTTCCTGTTTACCTGCCTCTGAAACGGCTGTGCTCTGATGTCCTGACAGGGCAACCGGTGCTCCCTGCTTCACAGATGTAGAATCCAATAAACAAGCTTTGGCAAAGCCAGTAAGTTTCGCCCATGTGAGATCCATTGTATTTGTCAGTGTTTTTTTTATGTTGGACAGCCCTGAACACCACCACCCTTCTGGACAACCTGGCCAATCTCGGACTCAAACAACTTGTTGACACCCCCACCCATGTAGCCGGACATACGCTCGACCCAATCTTCACCTCCAGCAAGCACATCCCCTTCGATCACACCACAGCTCTCCATTGGACGGACCACAGCTGTGTTCACTCCAGCTACAAAACTACCTCGACCCACAACCTATTCCGCGAAGAAACTGGAACAAAATCACCACCGATCAACTCCTCACATCGCTCAAACAAAACCCCCCTGCCCTCTCATCGGATCCAAATCAAGCTGCCACCAAACTCAAACAATGGATCACTCACAGCGCTGGCGAATTAGCACCCTTGAAAAACCACCGAACCAAACAGGGTAGCAGAAAGGCCCCCTGGTTCAACGATGACCTTAAGAAATCCAAGAAACTATGCCGTACTCTCGAGAAAACATGGAGAAAAAAACCCAACCACTGACAACCTGACCACCTTAAAGACAGCAACCCGCAAACACCATCAATTGATCCGATCCACCAAGAAATCAGCATTCAAGGATCGACTAGACAACAACGCCCATAACAGCAAGGAACTATTCAACATCGTCAAAGAATTTACCAACCCCACCGCAGCTTCAAACAACATTACTCCCTCCCAAGACCTCTGCGATTCGTTATCCTCTTTCTTCTACAACAAAATAGCCGACATACATTACAGCTTTGAGAAAATTTCCAATGAACAGTCCACTCCACCCACCTCTGAACCCAAACCGCCCTCTAATAACCTTAACGCCTGGAACCCAATCAACATTGAAGACACCATCCTCCTAATGAACTCCATCCATTCAGGTTCGCCAACCGACCCCTGCCCCCACCACATCTACAACAAAGCAGACTCGATCATCGCACCCCATCTCCGTGATGTGATCAACTGCTCCTTCAACTCCGCTACCTTCCCAGAAAGCTGGAAACACGCAGAACTTAGCGCCCTCCTGAAGAAACCCACAGCAGACCCCTCTGAACTTAAGAACTACCGCCCCATCTCCCTCCTCCCATTCCCGGCCAAAGTCATGAGAAAGCCGTCAATAATCAGCTTGCCGCCTTCCTTGAATCCAACAACTCCCTCGACACTTCACAGTCCGGCTTTCGAGCCAAACACCGCACTGAAACCGTCTTCATTGCAGCGACTGACGACATCTGAGCGCTTCTGGACAACGGAGAAACAGTTGCCCTCATTCTACTCGACCTCTCCGCCGCCTTCGACACAGTCTGCCATAGCACCCTCCTACAACGCCTCAGCAACATCGGCATACCAGGAAAAGCCCTGGACTGGATCATCTCGTTCCTCGCCGGGAGAACCCAGAGAGTCCGACTCCGCCCATTCAATTCAGAGGCCACCGAAGTCATCTGTGGAGTACCACAAGGATCTTCACTCAGTCCCACTCTCCAACGTTTACATGAGTCCCCTCGCATCCATCGCACGACAACACAACCTCAACATCATCTCTTACGCTGACGACACCCAACTGATCCTCTCCCTTACCAAAGACCCCAACACCGCCAAAACCAATCTTCACGAAGGCATGATAGTAGCCGAATGGATGAAAAACAGCCGCCTAAAACTTAACTCCGACAAAACGGAAGTCCTCATCCTAGGATCATCCCCCTCTGCCTGGGATGACTCCTGGTGGACATCGGCCCTGGGCACGGCACCCATACCCAAAGACCACGCACGTAACCTAGGCTTCATCCTAGACTCTTCCCTCTCGATGACCAGACAAGTCAACGCCGTCTCTTCCTCTTGCTTCAACGTACTTCGTATGCTCAAGAAAATCTTTCGTTGGATCCCCACCGAAACAAGAAAGACTGTCACCCACGCACTGGTCACCAGCCGACTGGACTATGGAAACACCCTCTACGCCGGAACCACAGCCAAACTACAGAAAAAACTCCAACGCATCAGCCAGACTCATATTGGACATCCCTCGCCAAGCTCACATTACCGGTCACCTGAAAGACCTCCACTGGCTTCCCGTCAACAAGAGAATAACATTTCGTCTCCTCACTCACGCACACAAGGCCCTTTACAAACTAGGACCCGAATGCCTCAACACACGATTGTCCTTCTACACACCCACCCGCCAACTAAGATCCTCCAATCAAGCCCTCGCCGCAGTTCCGCGCATCCACAGATCCACCATAGGAGGAAGATCCTTCTCCTACTTGGCTACCAAGACCTGGAATTCTCTCCCCACTCACCTCCGCCTTACACAGAACCACATTTCCTTCAGAAAGGAACTTAAAACCTGGCTATTCGATAAATAATTACTCCCCCCTCCCCCCAAGCGCCTTGAGACCCTCTGGGTGAGTAGTGCGCTATATAAATTCTTGAACTTGAACTGTACAATGTGACAAAGTAAAAATGTTTTTTAAATGCACTGAGACCTGGAAAACGCTAGCCACGTCAAATGCTTTTCATTCTTATTGTGTGTTACCTTTCAACCACACTGAACAACAGCCATGCTGCTGTACGAAATAGTTTTTTTTTTTTTTAAAGTCAAAACCAAATAATAGAACTATTTGGATAGCTTTATCAATTTATTTTGGCTTGCTGCCCCACATTGCAGCTGCTGTGCAGTGTGGCTCAAAGTAAAAGAGTCTTAGTGCTTTTTTTTATTTTTTACTTTCAGCCAAACTACTGTACAACATGAGACAAAAAACATTGAAAAAGACAATAGATCTCACAGAGGTGAGACCTATTCACTTTGCCAATGCTTTTTCTGCTATTTTATTTCTCGAAGGTGGTGGAAAACATTCATGGTAGTATCATCAAACAAAGTTTCAATAGAGCTAGGCTTCTCTGTTAACCTTAATTGTTTATTGTGACTGGCTTGCCAGGGCCGGAATGAGAACCAAAACCGGCCCTGGCAAAGTGCTCGGCCAGCCCCCTGGAGGTGCAACCGAGCTCTTTCGGCCGATTTTGCTACAGGGCCGATTTTGCAGCTATGCTGCAAAAACGGCCCCCGTGACAAAAAACTGCCCCCAGGGCCCAAAACCGGCCCCCACCCTTGCGGCGCACCAGGGGATTGCCCAGTGCCCGCAACGGCCAGTCCGGGCCTGGCAGTTCGGGCAGGACTGTTCCCATGAGTAGCAGGGTCAAGACTGATCTGCATATGGCTGGGTCGAAACTGAGGTGGCATGGTGAGCAAAAGAACGATGGGCTGAAGTGCTACCTCTAGCTATTTCCAATGGTTAAATTTATTGGAAGCAGCCGCCCACACCGTTTGCATGTTTCATGTAACTGTACAGTAGCCCGATTTGAGATCCGCCCTGATGAAGTTTGGTGCTGGAAGTTTTTCATGAAGAGCTCCAACTTGGTTTCTAAATGAGAACTTACTGCTACTAGGGTTGATAAACGCCATTTTTGAGCTTGTCCGCCTGGACTGAAATTCGTATAGGCTTGGTAGCAACAGATGGATGAGAAGGGTTTGAGTATCTTGTAACAAACCTGTGCGCTGGAAAAACAAAATGGGAGAAAGGTGTGCGGTTTATACCACTCTGAGGCCCATTGGAAGGGTGCTTCTGCTATCATTTCTACCAGTTACCAGCATGCCTAATGTGGGAAATGTTCCACCTTCTTATTAAAAGAAAGCAGATTTTACTATTCAGTCTTTTTGACATGTTTGTTCCCAACACCTTCTACCATTGGAGATTTTACCTCCAAATTTATGCAGGCACTTTTTCGGGATAGACATTTTTCCGTCTTGACCAAAGAAGTATGGTTGGTTGATGCTAAGAAAAATGACTGGACATATATTTTGCTGCCTTGCTTTTCAAGGAATTCCAGACAGCTCAGCTTTGTGCAGGTTTCGTGTTTTCTTTTTTCTTTTTATTTTAGAAGACAGAATGCTGCAGCCTGGATAACACCTCTAGATCAACCAATTAGTTGTAATGGCTAATGGTCGGCAATGTGCATAGCTTTATACACTTTTGGAGGTGAAAATCCTCTAATGTGGTTACTCTTGGATTTGTGTTTGGGGGGGGGGGGGGGGGGAAGCTGCGACTCAAAATGGACCTCTGTATTGTAAGCCATTGTGATGGCAATATGTAACAGACCAAAGTCCAGAGGCTAGTTAAGTGGAGAAGGAGTTGGTGAATCTTTAGTACCAGAATCTTAGTTTTAGAGCTGTTTAATCTATTAGCCTGTTGTTATCCCTAGAAGTGATACTTTTTACTAGTTGAGTATCATCTGTGTACATTTTGTAAATGAAACCCCTCTGTTTGATAGTATGGGTTATAGGCAATGTGTCGAGGTTCAAGCGGGAGGGGGGGAGGGAAGGGGGGGGATGCTGATCCATTAGAGTCTCAAGAAGAGACATAGGAAGACTAAGAACATCATGACCTACCTTGACTTGTGGGTGATCTGTTATGAACAGAAACCAAGGCCAGGCTGTGCCTGTAATGTTAAGCCAATCTGTAGCAGGAGGATGATGCTGTCCTGTTTTAAGATGCTGCATAATCTCTTCTCTCCTTATGTACAACTTGCACAGCTGATGTTTATTGTGATATTTTTTTCCATGACAGCGACTCGTTGAGGCAAATGTTCGCAATAAGATCTTGTACCTAATTCAGGCTTGGGCCCACGCCTTCCGCAACGAACCGAAGTACAAGGTGGTGCAGGACACTTACCAGATCATGAAGGTTGAAGGTGAGGGATGATGCGGTCTTTTTGCATGCATTTTCGTCCAGTGTTGTGCATATTTCCTGTATAAAGGGTTCCCCATCCCCACCTTATTTAGGCATTTACTAAGAATGGTTGACCTCCAAAAGTATTTTTTGTTCCCCAGTTTATTCACTATGTCGGGTATGTCTGCATGCCTTGAGGTACGACTCAAGTTATAATTTTAAATCATCTCGTAGCATGAATGTCAGACCTTTATTCAGTTTGCATAGTGAATCCAGGTGAAGTAAAGACTTCAACAGCAAAGTCTGAAAAGCACATAAGAATCATGCATAACAATGCTGGTTTCGCAAACTATTTCCTAGATGTCTTTAATTTCCTGAAAAATAAAAGAGCAATTAAAAGTTACCAGCAAATTAAGTTGATTTTAGGGTTTGGAGGAGAGAAATAACACAGGAAATTAACCATTTAAAAAAGTTTAATTAAGCTTTCTTGTAGAGAATAACATTAATGAGCAGAAAATGCCTAATTAGCTCCTAAATATGTTACATGGCCAAATGCTGTTTTGTGAAGAAGAGTTCACCATAGCTTTACAGCAACACTTGTTGCCTGCTTACGACCGCTGATAAGGCACAGGGTCAAGACTGATTTGCATATGGCCAGGTCTAAACTGGGGTGGCATGGTGAGCAAAAGAATGATGGAATTAACCCAGATCTCTTGACTGGGGGGTGAAGGTTTTGATTTTTTCTGCATACCGTCCATCAATTGTGTGTCTTCTGATAAGCTGAAGGTAGGCGCACTTTGACCGTAATGGTCCCTCCCAAGTCAAGTCATTTGTGTTTCATAGTGCCAAGTTTGGTGCCCAATTTAGTGGTCTTAGAGACAAGTGGTGGTCCTATCTGGTCTGTCTCGCACAATGGGAACGTAAGAAGTAGTGAGTGATCATCCTCTATAAAGCTTTTTATGGGTAAATGCATAACTGGGTCCAAATATCAAAAACAGCCACTGTCCAGGATTTCCATTTACGAGGAACATATGAAATTTGGTTATTCACTATATCCAGTGATTTCACTTTTTCCACCTGGGAATATGACTTTGGAATCAACCACGTCTTAAAATGACAATGCCCCCGAACTGTAATGGCTATCAATAAGGTTCATATGGTTCAGGAATCCAAGTGGCTGGCACCACAAATACACACACCATTCAAAGATGCAGTAGCTCTGTACCTCCTATCCTCTCGGGCTGATCTTTGGCAAGCATGGGCACTCAAAACGTATGTGGTGGAATGGAGCATTGCAGGATCACCAGTATTGATGCATGAACGTGTCTCTGCAGGTTCACAACTCATTCAAGGTTTGTCTGTGTTCTTTAGTTCTGAGGTTCTTCCTCCAGGCAGCAACCTTTCCTTGCAATGTGTGCTTCCAGAGTGGTCTGTTCCTCAGTTGATTGAAGAGCATGAAAGCTAAACTGGAAGGGTTTGAGAAGGTTGTTACAGGAAAGATAGGTAGTAAATTGGTTGAAAAATAGCTATTCCAGTACCTATGAGAAAAGAGATATTTGAGATACTCAGGAATAGAGGAAAAAGGATCAGCAGTGTGAATTTTTCACGGATGTGCAATGTTATAAAATACCTGCTTGTCTATGGCACGGGATGCTTGAACTGTCAAAAATGCACTTGCCCCTTTGATGCCATCCAATGAGGTGTCAAATTATGGCAGCGTTTTCATTCCCATAGAATCAGAGCTCTGAAAATGACCTTTGTAATTATGCCAGGGTTTATATTCTAGCAATGTCCTGTTTTTTCCACAAATCTATCTACTGGTGCTGGGAGTAGCAGTAATTGGTAGTTTCAGGGTTGGAATATCCTTTTGAGTCTAAACGCACCTATAAACTTGCATTTTCATGTGTTTTACCAACTCTTCTCTAGTCCCTTCCCACACTGGTTCACATTGGAAATGTACTACTGCCACTTAAGGGCAAAAGTAGACTTTTTCCAGACTGGGGAAAAAGGGATAGTAAACTTGCAAACACACAAAGGATTATTTGCTCACTCAAAAATGCAGTTAACAAAGGAGTATGGTTTCCAGGCCTCTTCTGTAAACACTTGTAAATTCACTAAAGTTGTAAATCTATATAGTGCGAGGACTTCTACCATAGGTGCATTTTGTGATTTTCTTTAATAATTTAGCCCCTAATTACGTCTGGCATTACCAAGGCCTTTTGTTTTATTTAAAAAGGCTATCTTTTGTCATCTTATCAATCTCGCTCTGAGCATTCTGCTTTTTAACAAGGCACACAGCATAGTTTCTTTCAGTTCCAAGAACTACTATGGCAATGCGTGCTTCTTAAGACCAAAAAACATTTTTGCTTTAAGCCAATGATTTTGTCACATTGATGAGGGCTTGGTAACTCCCACAACGATAACGCTTTACAAAAAGAATGTGAAAGAAAAACACACACTGACAAAATAAAAGGCAATCGCCACCAGACAGATTGTATTTGCCAATACTTGTTTGTTTTCATATTTCCTATCACCTTGTGGAAACTGGTTTTACACTAAGTTTACATTATTATGTTTTTGGAATACTAGTATGTATTTAAACACATTTTACTATAGGATGCCTCAAAGAAATTATACCTAGAACTGCAGTGTAGCAAAAGTTTTTTTTTCTAGTTGCTATTTTTTGTGTACATTTTAAATTGAACGCAAGAATCATCAATCTTGTTTTCAGGTTTCTGCCGGTATTCGAAATTAATCACCCAGAAATCTGTAAGCATTATAGATAGCCTCAAATGGTTAAACTTAGCTAATGTTTATACACATTTCCTTACAGCGACGACCCTATTAATAAAGACTTCGCATTAATGAACCATTAATACAAGTTCGAACAGTAGGAAAATATGGATACAAATCTTACCTTAACTGCAGACCATGCTTTTTCACAAATCCAAAATGAGGTACTGTGACCTGGCAGTGAAAGGGTTTGTGCTGCATGACAACATAAACAGGAAAACGTGATGTTCTTGACTCCAAACAATATGTCCTGGGTGTCGGTTAATATGAATTCTACACTCCTGATTTTTAGTGCAGCAACTGGCTTAAAGCACAGTTGAGCAGGAGTAGTTGAATTGCTAGGCTAAACCGAAAAATACAGCCAAAGAGTGAGCCCAGGAATTAATAGTTTGTTGGCTGAAAGGGGCAGATTGGGTACATAAAATTGGTAGTTCTGAGTATGGGAGTGAATTCTGGAATAGGATTCAGATCGGAGACACTAGCTGAGTGGACCTAAGCAGTAGTAGAAATTAAAGAAGAGGCCTGGGGGAAAAGGGGCATTCAGTAGAGTAGAGAGTGTGTTCTTATTAGTGGCGATCTTGGATGAGAAGCATAATGCAGAGTCCATGACTGAGAGCTAGGGGTGAATGAAGTGAACATCGTGTGGGAGGGAATAAGGTTAATGATTACATGTGCCAGAGGTAGTAGACGTGGTTTTAAAGAGGTTATATGTTGAAAATAGGTGGGCCTTGCATCGTCCAAGACAAGAGAGTGTGTATTCATAGCTAACCTGTAAATGTCAAGGATTTTCTGGGTCTTATTTATCTGTAATTTGTGAAGGAATGCCCTTGTCTTAGTTTTCAGAGAGTAGATATCTTGAGCGAACATTTCTGTGGGGATGTGGAGCTGCAGGAATGTTTGAGTGCAAGGAATAATGTGTCTCAGAAGCATGAACTGGCTTTTCTCCAATCATTAAAATTCTCTTTGACCCTTCACTATATTTGACAGTCAGCACTGGGACGCCCCGTTGCTGGGGCAGCCATGCGCTTTACAAATATTATAACATAACATTTATTGTAGAAGTGGTCAAAGGATGTAATGTGCTTTCATGTACAATAGCTGAAATAGAGTTGCAGTGTGTTTTTGTGACCAAGAAGGGGGTAATAGTTTGTGCTCAAGAGCAATGTTGATCACAAGGTTTATCAAGTATTATACTACAAAATTAATCACAGATCCTGAAAGGCAGTTCCAAGCGCATTATATTACTTGTGGGTAAGTTGTGCACGTCTTACCGATTCGCTCTTATACCTACGAAAAAAGTTACTGAAAATCTGTGGGATGGGTGTTGCATTAAAGTGGTTTTGCTTGCCATAGCTGTAGTTCTAGAGAACAAAGCGCGAGGAAATAAGGCACTTTTGGTTAAAGCACAGTTGATCTTCCAGGGTGGCACTTTGCAGTTCTGTTTGGAAGAAAGTGGCCATCCTTCTTCTAAAATACTCTTTGGACAAGTCAGATATCTGTCCTGGGTGTAAAGTGAGCCTGTGTATGAGACTTTGTTATTGAGGACATTTGGTACCACTAGTCTGACTTTTTTGCGTTTCTGCTTACTATTCTGGCCTTTAGGTGCCAACATTAATTTTGTTGAAGTTAATTCATGTGGCCCTTTTTGCTTTTTTTTCTTATGTTCTGGTATATTTTATACATTACCACAACACTTTCTTAAATGAAGGCCGAAGGGGTATTTAAAGTAGAAATGCTGCTTAATGGTTGGCACAAGTTTCCAATTTATGCTAGTTTGAAAGAGTGTGTGTGTGTAGGTTTTCCTGACAAACTAGATGTTGGGAATCCAAAAATTCTGTATTGTTTAACTGGTCTTCTGTTCTTTTTCTTTATTTTTTCCACAGGCCACAATTTCCCAGAGTTCAAAGAGAGTGATGCCATGTTTGCTGCTGAAAGAGTGAGTCTTTATCTGGGTTACTTGTCAATATGGGGATGATGAAAAAAGTAAAGGACTGCTTAGCAATGTTCCCTCTAATTTTTTTCCTCTGTGTGCGGCATTGTAAAGTCTTTGTGCGCTGCAGCCAAGGCTACGTGCGCCAGGAACCAGTCCACGTGTGTGGGTGCAGCGTCTAAAGAAATAACATTAAAGTGGAAATGCTTATGGGGCGTTTTTACATAAAGTGTTAAAAAGAAAGAAAGAAAGTTTTTGTAGCACGCCCGCTGAAGTGAAAGTGGTTGTGCTGTGAATGAAATAAATAAATTAGCACAGCTGCTATAGTTAAAACGGACTGCACTGGAAATGAAAAAATACATGAGTAAATGACATGATATAAAAGGTAGAGGTGTGTTGTAACAGCGTTGGTGGAATAGGGAAGATCATTAAAGAAAACAGTGCTCACCCACTAGATAAAGCAGACCGTGTAACAACACAAGTAAGAAGTCCAGTCGTTATGGGAGGATACAAATGCAGACAAGGCGGTACCAAGGAGGGAATAATAAGCCTATTCACGAATAAAATGCAACGATTTCGAAATGACAGTTAACTGGCGCCAATTGGAAAGTTGGCCGGGAAAAGCTTAAAAAAAACTGATTAAAAAAAAGGGCTATGTTTTATAAAAAATGAATTCAGGTTAAACTCTTTACATCAAAGAATTTTTCTTTTACATTAATGTGCTTTATGATTGAGCACAAATTGAACTTTGCTTGGTGGTCCAGCTACATCAGTTTCATATAGTTATACAAGCATCATTATAACTTCATTATATCAGATAACATGTCACCTCGCCTGGGTCAGACACTGAAACCCATGCGCTTTCAAGCTGTTCCACCTGTGGCTGCTATTTCAGCTATTCTAGTGCTACATGGCAATGGTCTTGGAGCTGCGTGACTGTGGTCTTGGTCTTGGCGAGCGCCTCTCCATTGATCATTTTTGGCATCCTCACTTCACCTACTTTGTTATAGATGGGGCATTTATTTTATTTATAACGTTCTATATAGCACTAACATGACCCTAGAGGGTAACCGAGTGCTTCACAAGTGGTAAGGAAGGAAGAAATGGCAAACCAACAACAAAATCAAGAGTGAAACAGGATGTGGCGGATCCCAAAATGAGGCAAGAAGCCACCATAGGGACCAAGCCGCGCACAAAATATACATGATCGTAGAAGTCCAATACTTTACATGGTACAGCAAATGAGGGCTAATGTGGCAGGCTACTAAAGTACATGAGCCTTAGAGCAAGAACCTGTTCATTAGAGACACTTTGGCTTCCTTTTTAAATGATATGGTTGACTTCTCAGAATCCATTACATTGATGTACCATTAATTATTTAGATGATTGTACCCGGACTGAGATTACCATTTCTGAGAATGTTTCAACACTAAATGTAGTAAGTACCAGACTAAACGTTAGCGTAAGGAATATTGCTATGTGTGCTTAGTTAAGGGGCAGTGTTTGCTTTAAGTGAATGGTAGAGTTAAGGTTCGAATTTGGTTCAGCTCTGGGGTATGCTTATTCTTCAGTTTAAGATCTGGGAACTGTTGTGGCAATACTCAAAATATTTACCATAACTATGTAGAGCTAGCAGGCATTCAACACAGAGGTGGGTACATCAGGCATAATGTACCACTTTTGTGGCGATCTCGGGCACAAAAAATCAAGGGCAAACCTATCTTCAATGTAATGTTCCAAGACACAATATCAGCACTATGACATCGCGCATGTGCACATAACATCGCGCATGTGCACATAACAACAATGTAATGTTCCCAGGTACAAACCACCACCACAGGAAGATCCGACATACACATCAAAATTGAACAGCCGCACACACTACATGTAACTACTGGGATTACCAATTGCACACAACATTCCTAATGTAATATTCATAGATACAAAACACCACAACTGGGTTGATAGCAGACTGGAATAATCCCAGATACAAAATATCACCATCGTAAAACTTTCAAGCACTACATATGAACATTATGATTTGCCCATGTACAGAGTACTGCCACCTATGATAATGCCAGGCAATAACTGCACATCATTTGCACAAAATATCACAATAGTGCTGGGCACTTGCAAAAAAATGTTTGGACTGTAATGATCTCATGTATAAAAAAATCATTAAGATGATCTAAGGCTCAACAAAGCACTGGGGGAAACCTCATGTGCAAGACATCAACTGTGTGAGCATATATGCAAACCATTACCGGCATGGTGATTCCACGCACAAAATACCACCAGTGTGGTGGTTCAAGGGACACTAACACTAAAGAACATTCGATTAGATTAAAACATCAAGGCATTCTCAGTTTTGTACATCAACGATGTTTCCTGATCGCCCAGAACAAAACTGTTTCATGTATAATTTTCTAATTTAAACGATTTTAAAACCATAACTTGTACCTTCCATAACCAAAAGATATGAATGAGCCAAATACAGATGTCTCTCATTCTTGGGGTTTTAAGGAGCTACAAGAAATGTGGGCCTTGAGGTTCTCTGATGTAGGGTCACTTATTTATTTATTTATTTATTTATTTATTTATACTTCTTCCTAAAAGATATGCAGCAAGTTCAAAAGTACAATATGTGTTTTACACGTTGTGCTTTTAACCCCTTCGCTGCTAGGCCTTTTCCCCTCCTGTGCTAAGCCCTTTTTTGGCGATTTGGGGTAGTGCGCGCTTAGGCCCTTGTAACTTTTTGACCACATAAGGTATCCACGCCAAATTTGCGTCCTTTTCTTCCAACATCATGTGGATTCTAAAGGTGCCCAGGGTTTGTGGATTACCTTGGAGGGGTCCCAGAAATTAACCAAAATATAGTGATTTTTTTTGTTTTTTTCAGAAAAATGGGAAAAACGGCCTGCAAATGAAAGCCTCTGGGTTTTTCCCTGAAAATGTTATCAAAAAAGGGTTTGTGGGGCTGAAATCTCCATTTTCTCAGCTTTTAGGAAATGACAGTCTTTTGTCAGAGAACCGACATTTTTCACACAGTTTTGGCATTTTTCTGGGACATAGCCTATTTTTGCTATTTTTAGAGCTTTCCACCTCCTTCCAGTTAATGGTAGAAATGAGTTTGAAAGCAATAATGGATCCTAGAAAGCTGTACATTTTCAAAAAGTAGACAAAATTCTGAATTCAGAAAGGGGTCATTTGTCTAATTCCATGAAGGTTTCTTTATAGAAACTAACAGTTAAATATTGGAATAATTGAAAATTTGTTGAAAAAAACAGCCTTTTGTCTCAACGTTTTCACCTATAACTTTTTCTAGTTTTGACAGCTCTTAGAAAGCAATATACCGTTACATCCGTTAGACCTTCCTGGTTGTGGGGATATATAGGACTTGTAGTTTCACCAAGAACCCGACGAACCCAGATCCAAAAACTGAGCAGCAACTTGCAATGGTATTTTTTCATTTACTGGGTATAGAGCACTTTGTCTTGGAAAATGTATACATGGAAAAATCTGTATGAAAGACACCTATGTATTTCTGAATTGGGTACAAAATATAGAGTTCAGAAACAGTATATTATTGCTAATTTTCAAAATTGGGAATACTCATACTAGCATGAGAATTATTGGTCATTTTTCAAAATTATTTTTTTTTTACACAATGTCTTTCATTGAAAGGGAGAAATGCGCAAAAGCTCAATTGGTAATAACAGTTGATTTACAAATCTGAATTACCCCAAGTCTCCCGATAAAAACGGTACCTCACTTGTGTGGGTCGCCCTTGTGCCTGCGACAGGAAACGGCGCAAAATGCAAAGTGGTGACACCTAAATTTTGCAGTTACAAATTGACCCTTTTTAGGTCTCGCCTAGACGAAAGCAAAAGCGAAGCTTTTGCTGTCTATGCGAGACAACTTATGTTGCCGCTTTTCTGGGAATATTGTGGACATCAGACTGTTACGAGCGTCTCCTGCCGGAGATTTGTGCTCGTGGGCGCGCTTTGGCGCCTTGGCTGCTTGTTGCGCTTTCATTCAGGTCTAACGTGCGCGTGTCAGTTTCGCTTTCATTTATGTGAAAACGTGCTCGCACTCTACAGCCCCCGAAGCCACACCGCATGTGAGGATTCCACAACGCGGAAAAGGCTTGAAGGAAACGTGCTGGCACTCACCGGAGGGGTCGGCGAGGGCCCCGCCGAGCAGCAGGAGGCAGGCGGTGATCAGAAGCGGCGGCTCCATGGCATCTGTCTAACTGCCGGCGCGTGCCCCCATTCGGCCTCCTATACAGACGCGTAACATAACAAGGACCAGTGCGTCCCTCCTACGAACTGAGCGAGCGCGCGCATGCCCGCCCCCCGCAGAAAGAGAGTACGGACAAGGACCCAGATCTAATATCAGCTGCGCACGACCCCAGCCTGAGAACAGCGAGCAGACCAGGGCCATGGAAGTAGAAGAAGGACAAGGGCCGCGGGGCGCCTTCGCTCGTGTATCGCTTTGTGTGAGCACAGAGGCAGTCTACGCTGCCAGGTAACAGTGAGTATTCCCAATATTCGGCGTTGCTTTGGGGGTGCCCAGACACTCGTCTCCCAAGCTCGGGTGTCTTTTCGCCGCAGCTCAGGGCACTGCTTACACTTTTTATTTTCAGTGCGCACTTTGATTTTTTTCCGCAGCCCTGCATCCCTGTGCTATGGCAGTAGCCGCCGCATACACCGTGACATGTGCAGAGACGGCGCCAAGTCCACACTCACAATCTCCTCACTGCAAAGGGTATCATTTTTTATTTAGTTATTTATTTAATGCGTTTTCATATAGCGCGGACTTTACCCGAAGGCGTCAGAATGCTTCACAATAGGAACAGAACTGATACTTGTATTACTACTTGCCACTACTTTTCCTTAGTAAACACGTCGCCAAAAGCGCATGCCTTTGAAAAGAATACCCCACTTCCCAGTCCCTCCACTGTGCTCTGACAGTGATCGTAAGGTAGCTCAGCGGGCTGTGCGCCTGCCAAGGTAATCCAAGTCAGAGATTGTTGGATTTCCAGCTGGCTCTGCTCAGCAGCTCAGACTTCCAGTCTTCACAGGTACCTGAAATGGTGATGCATTATTAGCAAGCACTTGAGCCCACTTTAGTTTGTTGTGATTTAGCCGTGCATGAATAGTGATGGCGTGCAGAATGTGCGTGTTGGTGCTACGAACAGTGCACGGCCCCTGCCTGCTTGGAGTATCACAGCGCCTCCTCTTGGCCATAGGCAGGCTCTTGTGTCGTGATGTTTGTTACATTTCCGTTGGGCAAGCGAGGTGAACACGAATGACAGGCTGTTCGCTCACGGGGCACTCCCCACCAACTGCTTAGAACTCTACAGAGGAGCTGTGTAAGTGGAAAGCAGTTCGAACGGTGTGCTCTTGTGCAAAGGAAGAAATGCTCCGATAGCCCGTGTCTGGAAGGCCATTAGGACAGGGGCGGAGTCAGACACTTGTCAGGCGAATCCCTGGTGCCTTGTATCAGAACCCCCACGCAGATGCCAACAGTTATTGCCGAAGCCTTGGTGAAGAAAGGGTGTGCCCCAGTGGCAGACTGAGTTCAAGTCTGCGATCGCTCTCCTTTTCTCTCTCTGTGTTTCTCTCTCTTTCTGACTGTCACTCTCTTTTTCTTTTCTATCTCCACTTTTGTTTCTCTTTTTGTCCCTCTATAGTTTCTCTATCTGTTTAGCCCCTCCACTGTCCCCTCGCTTTCTTTCTCTCTCTCTTGCCCCTTCTCACCATTTTATCTAACTCTCTCTCTTGATCTTTCTATTACTCACAACCTCTCTTTCTTGCTAGCTCTTCTCCATTCCCTCTTTCTAAATCTCTGCCCTCTCCTTTCTCCCATCCGCACAAACAAACCGATGCGCTAAAGGCCAATAAACTAGATTTATTAAGATGTACTTGCATTTTCTTTAATTCGACAGAATCTAGCCTATGAGCTCCTCATTTACATAAAGTACAAGCGCCGGATTTTATTCGACTGGAAAACTGTTATGGCAGCGGGTTTCAGTGGACATAAATCAAATGCAATAATGTTGTTGCAGTTTTGTCCTGCTTGAGCGGACTTTGAAGCAGAGTTAAAAGTATTATGCCTCACAAACTGCACTGCCTAGCAGTAGCTGCGCCTCCTACATTTGAGTGACAGGTTTGCGAAATTACGTGATATTCCCCTTGATAAGGAGGAGTCAGGTTGGGCAAAGTACTGTGAATGAAAGAAATCGACTCATGAGTGAGGCTTTGTTATTATTTATTGCTACCATAAACTTTTAAAAAATGTCAAAAACATATTCTGTGACGAACGCTGGACCGGTATTAGCTACAATAGAATTTAACACAAGTTAGTGCACCCGGAACCAATCCAGTGTGACACGCCAGTTACCAGGACGTGCTGGAGGTCTTATGAACCTTGTAGATGGATCTGGAAGTCTGCACAGAGATGGACCATTGACAAGGGTAAGTGTTGGTTGCATTAGCATAACTCCAATTCTCTCTCTTCCCCTCTCTCTCTCTCTCTCTTCCCCTCCCTCTCTCTCTCTTCCCCTCCCCCCCCCCTCTCTCTCTCTCTCTCTCTCTCTCTCTCTCTCTCTCCCCCTCCCTTCCTCTCTCTCTCTCGCTCTCTCTCTCTCTTTCTCTCTTTCTCTTCCCCCCCCCTCTCTCTCTCTCTCTCCTCCCCTCCCCCCCAGCACGGAATACAGTACAACTGTGATCACAAAATTCTTAAGCACCCTGCAACGCAGGGGATTTACAGGAATCCAAACACCAGCGTAAAGTACTCGAACAACGATGACGTCTGTCTTATAAATGTCACAAAAAGATGTTAATATTTCAATTCTGTTCTTGGATTTTCGTGAAAATACAACACATATTGCATTACAAAAGCTATAGGTGTCACATTTGTGAAAGTTAAAACTATTGGCATTGTAAATGATAAAGCTATTAATTTCGGTATTTTTAAAACCAACGCATAAATAAAAAATGTCATTTACAATACCAACAGCTCAAACTTTCCTAATGCGAGACCTATTGCATTGCAAATGCTTGTTTAGCAAAGTGCCTACCTGTAGTTTTTGCACCCTGGCTCTGCCGGCACCTAGGGAAACCTAGCAAACCTATACATTTTTGATAAGTAGACACCCAGGGGAATTCAGGATGGGGTGACTTGACTGCCTACCACCAGGTCTTGTTACCCAGAATCCCTTGCAAACCTACGAATTTGACAAAAAAAACACATTTTCCTCACATTTCTGTGGAGGAAAGTTCTGGAATCTGCTTGGATCAACAAATTTCCACCCACCCAGTGTTCCCCCAGGTCTCCCGAAAACAATGGTACCTCACTTGCGTGGGTAGGCATAGTGGCTGCGACAGGAAACAGTGCATAACGCAACGTGGTCACAACTCAATTTTTCAGTGAAATTGTGCACGTTTTGGGCAAAGAGACTACCTTTTGTTTTTGAACCCTAGCTCTGCCGGCACCTAGGGAAACCTAGCAAACCTATACATTTTTGAAAAGTAGACACCCAGGGGAATTCAGGATGGGGTCACTCGACTGCCTACCCCCAGGTTCTCTTAACCAGAATCCCTTGCAAAGCTAAGAAATTGGGGAAAAAAACGCATTTTCCTCACATTTCTGTGGTGGAAAGTTCCGGAATCTGCGTGGATCAACAAATTTCCACCCACCCAGCGTTCCCCCAGGTCTCCCGAGAAAAATGGTACCTCACTTGCCTGGGTAGGCATAGTGGCTGCGACAGGAAACAGTGCAAAACGCAACGTGGTCACAACTCAATTTTTCAGTGAAATTGTGCACGTTTTGGGCAAAGAGACTACCTTTTGTTTTTGAACCCTAGCTCTGCCGGCACCTAGGGAAACCTAGCAAACCTATACATTTTTGAAAAGTAGACACCCAGGGGAATTCAGGATGGGGTCCCTCGACTGCCTACCCCCAGGTTCTCTTACCCAGAATCCCTTGCAAAGCTAAGAAATTGGAGGAAAAAAACGCATTTTCCTCACATTTCTGTGGTGGAAAGTTCCGGAATCTGCGTGCATCAACAAATTTCCACCCACCCAGCGTTCCCCCAGGTCTCCCGAGAAAAATGGTACCTCACTTGCGTGGGTAGGCATAGTGGCTGCGAAAGGAAATGGTTCAAATTGTACGGTGGTGAATTTATAATACCAAATTGCAAAACAACCTTGATTTTGGGGGGGGGGACCTGAGTTTTTGGCCCGGGGCTCGGTGGTATTCTTTGGAAAGTACAAAACCCAAACAGTTCTGAAAAGTAGACCCCCGGGGGAGTCCAGGGAGGTATGGCATGCGTGGGTCCCCGAACGTTTTCCTACCCAGAACACCTTGCAAACCTTAAAATTAGGTAAAATAATCACTTTTTCAAACTTTTTTGCGTGGAATCACCGTGCCGGCAAAAATGTCCTACCACCCAGCGCTCCCCTTGTTCTCCCGAGTAAAAGGATACCTCACTTGTGTGGGTGCCCCAAAGCAGAACAGGCCAAAAACGAATGTTGAAAAAAGTAGTATTTCAGTGTAACAAATTAAGCCCCCCTGCCTTAGTCACAGGCCTTTGGCCCACCTACACAAGTGAGGTATCATTTTACTCGGGAGAACAAGGGGAACGCAGGGTGGTAGGACATTTGTGCCGACACGGCGATCCCACGCAAAAATGTATGGAAAACTGTTTTTTTAACCTAAATTTGTGGTTTGCAGGGATTTCTGGGTAGGAAAACATTGGGGGACCCACGCATGCCATACCTCCCTGGACTCCCCCGGGTGTCTAGTTTTCAGAACTGTTTGGGTTTGGTAGTTTCCAAAGATGCCCGCCGAGCCCCGGTCCAAAAACTCAGTCCCCCCCCCAAAAAAAGAAGGTAATCTTGCTATTGGTTATTGTAATGTCTCCACCGTACGATTTGGACCGTTTCCTGTTGCAGCCACTATGCCTACCCACGCAAGTGAGGTAACATTTTTATCGGGAGACCTGGGGGAACGCTGGGTGGGAGGAAATTTGTGTGAGCCCAGTGACGCCACGCTTTCCCACACAAAAAAAGTGTGTAAAAACTGATTTTTCCATCAAAAATTGAGGTTTGCAAGGGATTCCGGGTAAAGGAACGTTGGAGAATCCACGCAAGCCATACCTCCTTGGAAGCCCCCGGGTGTCTACTTTTCAGAAATGTGTGGGTTTGGTAGGTTTCCCGACATGGCCGTCTCGCACGGGGCCAAAAACCCAGGTAACCCCTCTTGCAAAAGCTGGTGGTATTGAATGTCAATCCCACCAGCTTTTGAAAGAGGGGCTACCTGGGTTTTTGGCCCCGTGCGAGACAGCCATGTAGGAAAACCTACCAAACCCACACATTTATGAAAAGTAGACACCCGGGGGCTTCCAAGGAGGTATGACTTGCGTGGATCCTCCAACGTTCCTTTACCCAGAATCCCTTGCAAACCTCAATTTTTGCAGAAAAAGTCAGTTTTTTCACACTTTTTTGTGTGGGAAAGCGTGGCGTCACTGGGCTCACACAAATTTCCTCCCACCCAGCGTTCCCCCAGGTCTCCCGATAAAAATGGTACCTCACTTGCGTGGGTAGGCATAGTGGCTGCGAAAGGAAATGGTTCAAATTGTACGGTGGTGAATTTACAATCCCAAATTGCAAAACAACCTTGATTTTGGGGGGGGGCACCTGAGTTTTTGGCCCGGGGCTCGGTGGTATTCTTTGGAAAGTACAAAACCCAAACAGTTCTGAAAAGTAGACCCCCGGGGGAGTCCAGGGAGGTATGGCATGCGTAGGTCCCCAAATGTTTTCCTATCCAGAACTCCTTGCAAACCTTAAAATTAGGTAAAAATATCACTTTTCCAAACTTTTTTGCGTGGGATCTCCGTGTCGGCAACAATGTCCTACCACCCAGCGTTCCCCTTGTTCTCCCGAGTAAAAGGATACCTCACTTGTGTGGGTGCCCCAAAGCAGAACAGTCCGAAAATGAATTTTGAAAAAGTAGTATTTGAGCTTTACAAATTAAGCCCCCTGCCTTAGACACAGGCCTTTGGCCCACCCACACAAGTGAGGTATCCTTTTACTCGGGAGAACAAGGGGAACGCTGGGTGGTAGGACATTTTTGCCGGCACGGAGATCCCACGCAAAAAAGTTTGGAAAAGTGATATTTTTACCTAATTTTAAGGTTTGCAAGGAGTTCTGGGTAGGAAAACATTGGGGGACCTACGCATGCCATATCTCCCTGGACTCCCCCGGGTGTCTACTTTTCAGAACTGTTTGGGTTTGGTAGTTTCCAAAGAATACCACCGAGCCCCGGGCCAAAGACTCAGGTGCCCCCCCCCCCCCCAAAATCAAGGTTGTTTTGCATTTGGGTATTGCAATTTCTCCACCGTACGATTTGGACCGTTTCCTGTTGCAGCCACTATGCCTACCCACGCAAGTGAGGTACCATTTTTATCGGGAGACCTGGGGGAACGCTGGGTGGGAGGAAATTGGTGTGAGCGCAGTGACGCCACGCTTTCCCACGCATTAAAAGTGTGGAAAAACTGATTTTTCCAGCAAAAATTGAGGTTTGCAAGGGATTCTGGGTAAAGGAACGTTGGAGGATCCACGCAAGCCATACCTCCTTGGAAGCCCCCGGGTGTCTACTTTTCAGAAATGTGTGGGTTTGGTAGGTTTCCCTACATGGCCGTCTCGCACGGGGCCAAAGACCCAGGTAACCCCTCTTGCAAAAACTGGCGGTATTGACATTCAATACAACCAGCTTTTGCAAGAGGGGTTACCTGGGTTTTTGGCCCCGTGCTAGACGGCCATCTAGGGAAACCTACCAAACCCACACATTTCTGAAAAGTAGACACCCGGGGGCTTCCAAGGAGGTATGGCTTGCATGGATCCTCCAACGTTCCTTTACCCAGAATCCCTTGCAAACCTCAATTTTAGCTAAAAAAAAAATCATTTTTTTCACACTTTTTTGCATGGGAAAGCGTGGCATCACTGGGCACACACAAATTTCCTTCCACCCAGCGTTCCCCAGGTCTCCCGATAAAAATGGTACCTCACTTGCGTGGGTAGGCATAGTGGCTGCAACAGGAAACGGTCCAAATCGTACAGTGGAGAATTAAGTTTTCAATTTGAGAGTGTGTGATTCAAGGAAATTGTGACAGACAATTTCAAGTTTGCAGGAGATTCTGGATAAAAATCAACAATAGAATTCACCAGAAAGACATGACCATATACTTCCATGGTTTAACAATAATAACTAAATTTAGTAAGTTATTTATGGCTATAATGTACACCGTAACAGAGTTACTCAAAAGTCAAACATTCAAGGCACGGCTAACTATTCCTCAAAGACACACACATACAGGTTGGATTTGGCACGAGGGCGAGTGATGGTTCAGTACATAAAATTTAATTAACAAGATATTTCAAAAAATGAAATGCTCTGTCAATAAATAAATGCATAAAAACCGAACCAGTGACTCGCAACTCGTGAGCTGTAAAGCCACGACAAGGCACCAACCGTTTTACAGGCCATTCACGCGCCTTTCATACCTGATACAAACCAGACCATTGACACCATCCGGAAAGAACAGCAACACATTACAACAATCACAATAAGGGACAAGGTACACCCTACTTCAGAAAGAGATAAAAGACAAACATTACTGCACAGCCATCAAATCCGCAAGCACACACACATTCTGGTTGGATTTGGCACGAGGGTGAGTGATGATTCTGTACATACAATTGTATTTGCAAGTAATTTCAAAAAAATGAAATACACTGCGTATAATTGAAAGTATGATAAACTGAACCACTGACTCACAGCTCGTGAGCTGTAAAGCCACGTCAAGGCACCAACCTCTTTACAGGCCATTCATACACTTTTCGTACGTGTGACACATACAAAACATTCACACCGCCAGCCGCGGACCCATCACATTTCAACACTCACACCAGCAGACAGCGCCATTCAAGGGCCCATCACTTTCACACGCCCACATTTCTGAAATTTCAACAACACAAAATGATGGACTGCGTGGAGTGTCACTCACCTAGCAGTGTGTGTAGTGACCAAAGTAACTACTCACACACCGCCAGCCGAGCGCCAGTCCACCGACACCACCACCCCAAGCACCAGACCATGCACACCACTAGCCAAACACCACTCAGCGCACACCGACAGCCAAGTACCACTCCACACACACCACCAGCCAAGCAACACACCACGCACACTGCAAGCCAAGGAGCACACCACACACAACGCCAGCCAAGCACCACTCCGTGCACAGACAGCCAAGTACCACTCCACACACACCACCAGCCAAGCGCCACTCCACACACACCACCAGCCAAGCGCCACTCCACGCGCACCACCATCCAAGCACCGGACCATGCACACCGCCAGCCAAACACCACTCAGCGCACACCGACAGGCAAGTACCACTCCACACACACCACCAGACAAGCACCACTCCACGCACACCCCAAGCCAAGTGCCACTCCACAAACACCGCCAGGCAAGCACCACTCCGTGCACAGACAGCCAAGTAGCACTCCACGCACACCACCAGCCAAGCGCCACTCCACACACACCACCAGCCAAGCGTCACTCCACACACACCACCAGCCAAGCGCAACTCCACACACACCGCCAGCCAAGCACCACTTCGTGCACAGACAGCCAAGTATCACTCCACGCACACCACCAGCCAAGCGCCACTCCACGCACACCACCAGCCAAGCACCACTCCACGCACACCACCAGCCAAGGACAAATCCAAACACAACACCAGGCAAGCGCAAGAGCACGCACATGGCCAACAAAACACCAGACCACGCACACCGCCAGACAAGCACCAGTCCACAGACACCGCCAGACAAGCACCAGTCCACAGACACCGGCAGCCAAGCGCCAAACCATGCACACCGTCAGACAATGGACACTACACGCAAACCAACATCATACTTTAGTTTTTTTTGAAAATGAAAGAAAAACAAAAACAAATTGCAAATTGATACAAATCTACTAACTCAACAACTACACTAAAAAGACTACACAAATGCAAACTTTGAAACTGAACAATAAGACCAACCAGTTCACTTTACCACTCATTGATACTCCCAAAAATTCTTTTGCGTGTGGTACAATCTATAACAAGCAGGTACACACAGCCCGGGGTTTGAAGGGCAGTCAGGGCAGTACATACGAACCTCCTTCCGCAAACCTCTTCGCCAACAGACTCTACATCTCCGACTGGGAAAGTCTTTTGAGGTTGTAGGAGGAATTTGACCAGGAAAATGGCGATCTTTCAATCTGGCAATATCCTCCACCACTCCAACTCTAGGAACACTTGCCTGTTCAACTAAAACAAGGCTGCCTATTACAGACTCCTGAAACTTTTCAAAAGTAATCTTTGACTGGGGACAAGATTTCTGGAACACAACAAAAGCATTAAAGGTTGCCAAGTGGAAAAGATGGATAGCCAACTTCTTGTACCAAATGTAAGCCTTACGAAGAGCAGCATACGGTTCCAACCTCTGATCTACTCTGTCAACACCACCCATGTACTTATTGTAGTGCATTATGCACACAGGTTTGCGCACTTCTGCAACCTGACCCCAAACAGTCACCGGTTCAGTGCTTTCATCATGTATTGTAGTCAACATGTAGACATCTCTCCTGTCTGAAAACTTCACAGCTAGAAGCTCCTCACAACGCAATGCACTACACTGTCCCCGAGCAAGCTTCTGACACACAAGTTCTTTTGGGAAACCTTTACGGTTTGAGCGGATTGTGCCACAAGCAACAGTGTCCACTTTGCCCAATTCCCTGAACAACCGCACACCAGTGTAGAAGTTATCGACATACAAATGATGGCCTTTGTTAAAAAATCCACGACCAAGTTCCCACACAATTTTCTCAGTCACTCCAAAAGTCGACGGACAACCAGGGGGGTTAATCCTGGATTCCTTACCAGTGTACACCCTGAAATTAGAGACATATCCAGTCTCACTGTCACACAGCATATACAGTTTGATTCCATAGCGTGCCCTCTTACTAGGAATGTATTGCCGAAATACCAAGCGGCCTTTGAACAACAGCAAAGACTCGTCCACTGCAATTTCTTTCCCAGGATAAAAGATCTCAGAAAATCGATCAACGAAATGATCAATGACAGGCCGAATCTTGAAAAGACGGTCACAATCAGGGTGATCTCGTGGCAAAGCAAGACTATTGTCAACAAAATGCATCATCCGAAGCAGAAGCAAATACCGATCACGACTCATGACTGCCGGAAATATAGCTGTAGCCATCAAGGGTCTAGTAGACCAATATGAAGCCATTGATGGTTTCCTAAGCAAGCCCATCAAAAAAGTTAAACCCAAAAACTTTTTCATCTCCTCCAAATTTGTGGGAGTCCACCGGGTAGCTCTAGCGTGGGGCTTAAGGCTGGCACTGTTCACCCTCAAAAAATTTTCAGCATACAAATTAGTCTGCTCTACAATCTCTGCCACAAACACATCATCCATAAACAACTTGAAAAAATCAATAGGCAAAAAGTTTTCTGTGTTCACCCTACACCCTGGAACACCAGTAAATTCAGGCAATGCCGGCTGCACCATGCCTGGTGCAACCCAGAGGTCAGAACTTTCAACATCAAGTCTTGCAGCCGCAGGCTGCCGCCCAGCTGCCTCTTGTCTTACTGCACCAACTGGAATACTAGCAACCCCAGGCTGCAGCCCAGATGTCTCTTGCCGCACTATTGGCACAGGAATGTCCTCCGCAACCACAGACACAACAATGTCCTCTGCAACCACAGGCGCAGCAATGTCCTCCGCAACCACAGGCACATCATCCACACCAAAAGTAGCTTCATCAGCACTCAGAGTGTCTTCATCATCAGATGAAGCCATGTGTAGAGAAAACTCGCTACCTGAATCTTCACCTCCCACCTCTGGTTCAGAATCAGAGTCAGACTCTGGACCATGGTCAGAGGAAGAATCAAAAAGCAATCCAACAACTTGCTGAGCAGTAATCCGGCGGCTAGCCATTATCCTTACAAATAAAGGAGTCTGCACAAACAACAACAACCCCAACACTGCGCAAAGTAAGATGAAAAATTTAAGCCTTTTTAAAAAAAAAACTAATTTAGAAAATATATACAATTCACTTACAAGACACAACTACACTCACCAGCACCTACTCTGCAAAGACACAGCAAAGGGGCAACGATATCCCACTAGAAAGAAGAAGAAAACACACTTACATCTACAGAAGGACACATCAAAAACAAATGCAAAACATGTTTTACAATCACAACAAACAGAAACCAAACATACTCGTATTTTACTACACACTTTTCAAAAAAATACAATCACAGTACAATTGAACAAAAAAGAGGTCTCTTACCAAACACATACAACTACAGAAACAGCAGAACAACCAGTAACGGAACCGCACACTGCAACACTCTAAAGAGAAAAAAAAACAACACACATTACAACAGGCTATGTCACAGGGTATGTCACAAATGGGGTGTCTGTCCCCAAGGGGGGAAGATTATAAATCATTATAAACGTGGGCCCCCTGGAAGCAACCCTACCGAGGGCAGAGAGGCCAAATAAAGACACGGCAGAACATACTGAAAACAAATGGGCCAAAGGAAGCAACCCTTGGCCAAGGGGTCGCTCCCTATAAAAAACAAAAACCTGGAGTACAGTGGGCTTTTCTACCCCCCCCCCCCCCCCCCCCCCCCGGGACCAGAAACTGTAAAAAAAAAACAGCCACTCCGCCCCCAGGGGGGGGGGGGCAGAATAGTCTACAATATTTATAATGCCCCCTGGAAGCGACCCTTGCCCAAGGGGTCGCTTCCGTTATAAATATACTAAAATCCCTGGTGTCTAGTGGGCTTTTCTACCCCCCCTGGGTCCAGATGTGGCCCAAAAAATGGGTGATCTGCCCCCAGGGGGGGGCAGACAAGTCTACAAAAAATTATGGGCCACTAGGAAGCGACCCTTCCCCAAGGGGGTCGCTTCCTTTACAATTAGAAATAAATCCCTGGTGTCTAGTGGGCTTTTCTGCCCCCCCCCCTGGGTCCAGATAACGCACTAACATGGGCGATCTGCCCCCAGGGGGGGCAGAAAAGTCTGCATTGAAAAATGATGGCCCTAGGAAGCGACCCTTCCCCAAGGGGTCGCTTCCTTTACAACTATACATAAATCCCTGGTGTCTAGTGGGCTTTTCAGCCCCCCCTGGGTCGAGATCGCTCGCTAAAACGAGCGATGTCGACCCAGGGGGGGCAGAAAAGTCTGAATTATAAAAATATTGCCCCTGGAAGCGACCCTTCCCCAAGGGGTCGCTTCCTTTACAATTATACATAAATCCCTGGTGTCTAGTGGGCTTTTCTGCCCCCCCTGGGTCGAGATCGCTCGCTAAAACGAGCGATGTCGACCCAGGGGGGGCAGAAAAGTCTGAATTACAAAATATTTGCCCCTGGAAGCGACCCTTGCCCAAGGGGTCACTTCCTTTTCAAACGTAAACAATCCCTGGTGTCTAGTGGGCTTTTCTGCCCCCCCTGGGTCGAGATCGCTCGCTAAAACGAGCGATGTCGACCCAGGGGGGGCAGAAAAGTCTGAATTACAAAATATTTGCCCCTGGAAGCGACCCTTGCCCAAGGGGTCGCTTCCTTTTCAAACGTAAACAATCCCTGGTGTCTAGTGGGCTTTTCTGCCCCCCCGGGTCGAGATCGCTCGCTAAAACGAGCGATGTCGACCCAGGGGGGGCAGAAAAGTCTGAATTACAAAATAATATCCCCTGGAAGCGACCCTTGCCCAAGGGGTCGCTTCCTTTCCAACAAAAAACATCCCTGGTGTCTAGTGGGGGCATTACTGGTGCAGGATCGCGACGCTGTGCGCGATCCTGAACCAGTAATGCCCAGCATTGGGACATCAGGGGAGAGGAAACAGTGTTTCCTCCCCCCTGATGCCTCAAGGCACCGAGAAATGGCCCCCCCGCCCCACCGGAGCACCAAACACCGACCTTGTTCCTGGACGCGCTGGAAGCCATTTGTTTCCAGCGCGTCCAGCGCTTCCTGATGACGTCGGCGCGCGCTGTGCGCGCTGACGTCACCAGGAAGCGTGGGGGGGCCAGGGGGTGGCAGCGGAAAGTCTTCCGATGCCACCCCAGCAAAAAAAACCAAGATCGCTGCACAGGGGGGGGGAGCGCCAGCGCTCTCCCCCAGGGCTGTACTGATGACGGAGCGGTTCCGTCATCAGCACAGCCCAACCGATGCTGATGACGGAACCGCTCCGTCATCAGCATCGAAGGGGTTAAACTTGATGCATGTGTTTTTGTAAAGTTTTTTTTTTTTTTTGCAGAGTTTTATATAGCGCAAACTAGACCCGAAGATAACTGGTATCAGAGTGCTTTACATAGCACTAGTTTTGTTACACAAAGACATATTAATTTTTCTTAGGCATGGGGAGATTAAGGGCCAGATGTAGGTAGGCTTTTACTGGTCGGTAACAGCCGAAATCGGCCGTTACGACCGGTAAAAGCCTTTTCCTATGTAGGAGGCTATATTACCGATTCGGTATATAACGAATCGGTATTTACTGATTTGGTATTTACCGAATCGGTAAATGAGATATAGGAAGCACTGTAAACAGTGCTTCTGGGCTTTAAGAATTCGTTATTTACCACCAACTATTAGTTGGTGGTAAATGAGGAGTTCTATGTAAATGCATAAATGTGCATTTACACCTGTGCCATCTGACAGACATACATGCCCTTAGGGCATGTATGTGTGCCACATGTGCACACCAGCACTAATCAGGGGTGCAACAGGGTGTCAAAGTGACACCTTGCCACCCTTGACTTTTTCCCAATTTTACCGAATCGGTAATTACTGATTCGGTAATTGACCACCAGGCCCATAGGAATGAATGGCAAATACCGAATCGGTAATTACCGATTCAGTAAATACCGAATCTTAACGATTCTGTATTTTTTACTGATTAATTACCTACATAGGATTTACCAATTCTAAAAAACCGAATCGGTAAAATTCGGTATTTTAGAATCTGTAAAACCTATTTACCTACATCTAGCCCTAAGTAATTTGCCCAGAATCACAAGATGTTGAGCGTCGTTGCTGAGACTCACCCCGTTTCCCGAGCTTCAACGTCGACTGCTCTAGCCGTAAGGCTACATCCTCTCCCCTATATCCACCCGCCACCATACTGCACACGACCAGCACTCGCCCATTGACCTAAGCACCTTCACAAGGCCATGCCTCCTCCTATGCCTGGCTTCCCTCTGTCCTCACATGCTCAGTCCACCATGCCTCATGTTTCCTGCCTCCACCTACTCTCATCTTTCATTAATCTATGTCCCGCATCTGATCCCAAATACCTGCACAGTGCCAACTCCCAACCAACACTTACCGACTCAGACACAGATCCCTACCTCTTTGTTGAAGTCCAACCCACCTTCTTCTGCCTTTGCTCAGCCTCCTTCCCACAAAACCCAATGTACTTTCCACTAATTATGAGTCGTCTTCCCTCTGTCCAATCTTCCACCTATTTCTAAACCCCACCTCTCCAGTCAAAACCTGCCTCCTACACCTCAGTTCAATGCCAGCTTCCCTCTCTCCATCGAAGGCCAGTTTCCGCCCACTGGTCCGAATGCCAGCTTCCACCCCTCCACCCAATGCTAGCTTCCAACTCTCCACCCAAGGCCAGTTTCCATCCACTGGTCCAAATGCCAGCTTCCACTCTTCCACCCAATGCCAGCTTCCAAGCTGCCACCGAAGGCCAGTTTCCACCCACTGGTCCGAATGCCAGCTTCCCCCTCTCCACTCAATGCCAACTTCCACCCCTCCACCCAATGCCAGCTTCCAACTCCCCACCGCAGGCCAGTTTCCATGCACTGGTCTGAATGCCAGCTTCCACCCCTCCACCCAATGCTAGCTTCCAACTCCACCGAAGGCCAGTTTCCACCCACTGGTCCGAATGCCAGCTTCCACTCTTCCACCCAATGCCAGCTTCCAAGCCGCCACCGAAGGCCAGTTTCCACCCACTGGTCCGAATGCCAACTTCCAACACTCCACCGAAGGCCAGTTTCCACCCACTGGTCCGAATGCCAGCTTCCACCCCTCCACCCAATGCCAGCTTTCAACTCTCCACCGAAGGCCAGTTTCCACCCACTGGTCCGAATGCCAGCTTCCACCCCTCCACCCAGTGCTAGCTTCCAACTCTCCACAGAAGGCCAGTTTCCACCCACTGGTCCGAATGCCAGCTTCCACTCTTCCACCCAATGCCAGCTTCCAAGCCGCCACCGAAGGCCATTTTCCACCCACTGGTCCGAATGCCAGCTTCCAACCCTCCACCCAATGCCAGCTTCTAACTCTCCACCGAAGGCCAGTTTCCACCCACTGTTTCAATGCCAGCTTCCCCCTCTCCATCGAAGGCCAGCTTCCACCCACTCGTCCCAATGCCAGCTTCCACCCCTCCATCCAATGCCAGCTTCGACCCCTCTGCCCCTGTGTGCAGGAGAGTCTTACATTCTGGTAATGGTAATGGCAATCTGGAGATGGCGGCCTGACACAAACCAAATCTCTGGTGGCCTTTGTACTGAAGCCGGCAAGTCCTCATTAACATGCACAAGCCTGAAAGCTCCTATGGTTTGAAGTGGAACAGTGACAAAGGAAAGAAGATTGTGCAAAATAGTGAATAGTGACAGATCCTCCTTCCACAACTGAGAAGGCACTGCAGGAGGTGCTTCATATGCTGAAGTCCTGGTGCATTGACAATGAGATGTTGGGCAAAATGCACAACACTGGGCTCCTAAGACTGCAAAGCCCTCCCAGAGGATAGTCACATTGCTAGAGTGCAGTTTTAGTCCCACCATCCAAACTGATGTGAAAGGTTTAGAGCTCATTAAGTTTACCTGTTTTTCTGTTGCGCGTGACACACTTCAGGGATCTGGTACTGCTTGGGTAATGTAGCTCGGCTGGGGACTCATTGAGGGCCTTTGTGAAAATATTTCTGTTAATTGCAGCACATGACAGTGCTACGATTAACAGGAATACTTTCACAAAGGTCCAGAAACAGCCCAGAGCTGTGCTCCATAAGACATGCATCAAGTTCAAAAGCCCGAGGTGTAAAACACATGCCGTGTTTGTAAACTTGCTGCATTTCATTTCTTAATAGAGTGCGGCTGTGGGCTGTTTCTGGGCCTTTGTGAAAGTATTCCTGTTAATCGTAGCACTATCATGCGCTGCAATTAACAGAAATATTTCCAACAATGGCCCGCAATCCACCCCCAGCCGAGCTCCATCAAGAAAACTAATGCAGCGAGTGTAGGAGCTTCTTATTGCTGAATGCGTGGACAGGCTGCTATTAAAAGGACACTTAACTGCCACTCCCGGCGAAGCGACCATTGTGCGCGCTTCACATAGGACACAGCGCGCTCCGGCTGCAAGAGGTGCGCTGGCGCCCAGCCGCGCAGCCTGCTGGGAACATAGCTGTTTAGTAACTTTAACATCTGGTCCTGGGTCCCCAGGCCAGTGCTGTTATTTGGGCTCTGGTGGTCTGTTTTGGGATCCCCTACAGCCTGCACCTTTTTATGATATATTAAGACAAAGATAAAGATCGTGATGCCTGCTCACTTGCTGCACCTAATAAATATGGGCACCAACAAGTGCTGTGTCTCTATCACTCCTGCTTGTGCTTCCTTTATTCAAACTTCTGGTAGGTAGCTCTTTGTGAGTCCACAGGACATATAGTGGGACCAAGGACCCTGAGCAGCTGATCTGCAAAGGAGGTGCACTTCATATGCAATTGTACAGACATTTTGCTTGTGTCTGAAGCCCTTTTTAGGGCTCGGCCTACATCCCAGAAAGTGGGTGTGGCTTCAGATTTCTTAAGAGAGGACTTCGAACGCTAACCTACGAATTCCAGAGAAGCGCGTGAATTTTGTTCGTTATATATGGCAGCTACATGGCAATTGGCCCTCGCATGGCTGTGTTTTTACAAGCCAGCATGCAATCGGCCATAGACTGTAGAGTTTCTCCACTTCCTGCATATTCCGTGCGGAGACACGCAGCAGAAGGGTATAATTCATCAATTACCAGCTGTCAGGGGCTGCCGTAATTGAAGCCAGATGGTCGGCGCGCATTCACCTCTTTCCAGTTCATTTTTTTTTCCAGCTGTGTGTGCGCACATGCTGGCTCGCTGCCAAAGCGTGTGTGTGTTTTGCGCATGCCGCCTCCCGGTCAAAGCTTGTTTCGCCAGCATCCGTTTCAAAATAATAAAGAACCACTAGAGAAACGGCACAAGCCTTCACTACAAAAATAGCAGAAGGCTAAAAAGACCTCTCCCATCACCTTCCGTTTTTTTTTTTTTCAACTATTGCCAGTCTATTGTAACTCGTGCACATTGTGTGAATTTGGGCGCGGGTTTATTACATTATGTGGCAGCTAGAGTGAGAGCTGACAGCAAGGTAAGGAGAACACCAGTCTTATTGTAACTTGTGCACATTGTGTGATCTAAATGCACTCGCTGCGGAGGTCTGTGTGTGGTGTGCGGCCCGCATAGCGTTGTATTAATGTTTCTGCTACAGAACGTTGGGTGCCCCTTGTAGGTTATTAGTTCCTATTCCAGCAAGTTAGCTCAGCGTGTTAATGTGTTTCCTGTATAGAGAAGCGCCTCGCCTGTAGTAAACAATTACAAGATGGCTCAGTGAGTTAATGACGAATCTGCCTGCCACAGAATGATGTCTTTAAATGAAAAGTTACTGGTTCTGAGCACAGTTTTGCGGTTTAACATTTCTGCGGTAGACATTTAGGTAACCTGAAGGTAATTCTCATTGTAAGTTGGGTGTGTAAACTCCCTACTTCCAAAAATAACACATAGATGAAAGGTATCACTTCAAACGGGAGGAAGTTTGGTGTTGGAAATGTTTGAATACAGCAAAGTCAGCTCAGTTTGTGTAGTCTGGCATTGACGGGGCTATTTTTGATAACGAGGCATATAGTTTCCTTTCTTGAACTCCATCTATGTATGTACATGGTATTTCTATATCATAAACCGACCAACAGGCAGCTGTGTGCTGTGCGGGCTCAGAGACAATGACTGACAGGCGGGGTGGCCGGGCTATGGCTGGTCACTGCCCTGTGATGTTGTATTCTTTAAGAGAGGAGTCTTCGCCCCTTTCCTGAACTGGATCCGCCTTGGGCGGGGGTCCTGCTGGATATAGGGGTGCTGTCTCACATGCTGGGTGCACAAATGGAGAACGCCTGCCTTCTTGTGTTTCCTTTCTTGCACTTTTTGCACTTCTTGGTCTGCAGTCTGAAGTGTCATGGCTGCGGGTGTGCCTAGAAGGACCGCAGACTGGGCTTGTCTCCATGATAAGGGTTGGTCTTGCTGGCTCGGGCTAGTGGATGGAAAAAGAAACAGATGTATTTATTTTTATTTTTTAAATCGCATTTCTCGGTATCTGCGCCCACTCACCTCTTTTGCCCTTTCTTGAGGTGCCTGCGCAGACACTGCAACGTATGTGTGTGCACGCACCTCTCTAGCGCTCACGTGTTGTCACTGAAATCTAGCGCCCACACGCCCGGGGGCGCGCTTCAAGGTTAGTTTAAATTTCTGTCTGTGATCTTGGTGTGGTTTGCTCGATGTTGCGGACCCTCAGACTCCACTGGCACAATAGGGCTTGATAGAAGGGCTTCAGGAGCATTGGTGGGCACGATCAAGCAGGGCGTGGCTTTCATTGATGCAGCAGGCGCAGTGGCACCGGGCGCAGAGGTCTGAGGGGCCCAGTGAACCCAGATTCTTGCTGTATTTTATAATTTTTAAGAGTGTCCAAGGGGCCCTTTTACTACTTTGCACCAGACCCCAAGACACGCTTGCCACACCATTCGAATACAAACGGAAACAGCAGCTTGAAGCCTTAAAGGCGGGCCTCTAAGCACTGCCGGAACGGAACGCGAGAGATCCTGGCCGAAGCCGGGAAGCGCACTTTAATATTGCACTTTACCTTAAACTGGCCTCGGTGTATGTCTTGTCTTTCCGTGTGTCACGTCACTTGCAGGTGTAGGAACAGAGGGGCTTATTTACATGAGGCAGCCACATCCTATGTGGAGGAGGAGCGCCACCTCTGTAAACAGAAAGTAAATGAGGCTACCGCAAACCCACGGAGGGAAATGAGGGACCCTTCTTAACCCCCAATATTTTAAACAGTGTTTTAAAGGGTGCATATGCAAAACCTACCAAGAGGGATAATCCTGAGCCGGTAATCTCAAGGCTCCCCAGCGAACATACTGTACACGGCACCCGTCTGTTGTTTACGTTAAAGAGCAGCAGTGCTGTTGAGTGCAGAGTGCTGTTGAGTGCAGAGTGCTGTTGAGTGCAGAGTGCTGTTGAGTGCAGAGTGCTGTTGAGTGCAGAGTGCTGTTGAGTGCAGAGTGCTGTGTGCTGTTGAGTGCAGTGTGCTGTGTGCTGTTGAGTGCAGTGTGCTGTGTGCTGTTGAGTGCAGTGTGCTGTGTGCTGTTGAGTGCAGTGTGCTGTGTGCTGTTGAGTGCAGTGTGCTGTTGAGTGCAGTGTGCTGTTGAGTGCAGTGTGCTGTTGAGTGCAGTGTGCTGTTGAGTGCTGTGTGCTGTTGAGTGCAGTGTGCTGTTGAGTGCTGTGTGCTGTTGAGTGCTGTTGGGGGTCAGAGGGCTGAATGCTGTTGGGGGTCAGAGGGCTGAATGCTGTTGGGGGTCAGAGGGCTGAATGCTGTTGGGGGTCAGAGGGCTGAATGCTGTTGGGGGTCAGAGGGCTGAATGCTGTTGGGGGTCAGAGGGCTGAATGCTGTTGGGGGTCAGAGGGCTGAATGCTGTTGGGGGTCAGAGGGCTGAATGCTGTTGGGGGCCAGAGGGCTGAATGCTGTTGGGGGTCAGAGTGCTGAATGCTGTTGGGGTTAGAAAAAGAAATGTCATGAGCAATGCCAATAGCTCTACCTTTAATGATGCCGAGACCATTGCATTGTAAATGCTTGTTTGGTATTGTGTACTGTCTGGTGATTCTTTCAGATAATACACAAGGGCTCGGAGTCCCCATCTTGGTATTCCCCTTCATAGTGCCCCAGAGTTAGTGAGAGATTCTCTTGGAATCTTGATGCCTGTGGTTTCCTCTGATAGCCCCTGGGGTGTCTGAGGAATTAATTTGACTGAGGTTCAAATTCTAGTTTTCTGTTATGTCTGTTATCTTCCTCTAGATATCATATGATACCTGGTTCTCTCTTCTTGTCTCTATTCTGTACGTGAAGTTGCACATTTGGCATTTTGAAAACACTGATAGCTTGATTTAGAGTTTGATTTAGAGTTTGGTGGAGAAACACCCTGCCGCCATACTGACTCTTTGCCCTTTTGTTTAGACTCTGGTAGTTCATGTTTCCAACTGCGTTGCCCTGCAGGCTGCGCCTTGGGAAAACCAACACTGATGGCGTGGCACAATCGGGGCCTTCTGTGTAGGTGCATCAAACAATCTGTCCTGTTTAAGGCAGATGGTCTGAGGCAATTTCTTTTACTTAAGGACCACCAATGAAACCCTGGCAGCACCAAAGTGGTAAAAAAGACCCCATCCCCGCGAGGGCAAATACTAAATTGTCATGGTCATTAAGTCTTATTTTTTCAAAGACAAACACACACTTTGGAAAACAAACTTTTGATGAGTATCCCCCTCAAACATGGTAGCTGCTGATTAAGCTTTCATTGCCTTCAAAGGAGCCACTGCTGTCTCCTCTGAAAATACAGAGATCTTTGTAGGGCAAGCAAAGATTGCAAATATATGGTGGGGGGTAGTCCAACAAGGGGGTAGAGGAAATTACCTCAGCCATCATGAGTGACTGGAGACCTACTGCCAAAGCCTAAATCCGCCATGAGATACTGCCTTGGTTCTACTGGTGTGACCGTAAGAGGGCTGTACAGTGTTTCCTAGTGTTATCTGATGTTCTCTTGTCCGACTGTGAGAAATGCTCTCTGACATTTGTTGGATCTAGATTTTAATCAGTTCTGATTATTGAAAGTTTTGCTTTGCATTTTGATTTCGTTTTTCTTTCCTCTTTCCAAAAGGCTCCAGATTGGGTCGACGCAGAGGATTGCCATAGGTGCAGAGTCCAGTTTGGGGTTGTGACTCGCAAGGTGAGTGTAGCCAGTCACTGTAGTCTCCACTGCCCACTCTTCTGAGGCTCTCAAACAGTGTATCTCCTACCACGGTTGGCACTAGTCTCCATTTGTATCTGTTCTCCTGCACATCAAATTCTTCTCGTGGAATTATGTTCCTTTGTTTGCTTTTGGTAATGTTCTTTGCTCTGCCATAAGAACAAAGCCTGAGCCCATGTCTTGGTAGTGGGTTGAGTCTTGATATTAATTTAGTTTGAGGATGCTTGTCTGCAATTTATTTGTTTTTTCTGACTGACATATAACTAACTGTTCCATGGTGCCTTTCTGTTTCCGTCTGCAGCATCACTGCCGTGCGTGTGGTCAGATATTCTGTGGGAAATGCTCTTCCAAGTACTCCACCATTCCCAAGTTTGGCATTGAGAAGGAAGTGCGGGTCTGTGAACCATGCTACGAGCAGCTCAACAAGTATGTTTATTTCATTGCTGCTCCCAGTTCTGCAGATCTGTTCAGCACACATTTAGTTCAGTGCTATCCCCAGCTCTGCAAGTAAAGCATTGCAACCTGTCTGTATATGGACCGTCATGTGGACTGTCTTCTACAGGTCAGACCGCTCCATCCCTCACCCCATGAAAATCATTGTATAGGGAGGTCTGCTGTCTCATGGTGACTCTCCTTCCATGGTCTTGTTCTTGTGGGTGAGTTTAGGAGGTGCAGCGCATCTTGTTTTTCTGAATGTGCCCCAAAATAAGTACTGTACGGCATTTGTCTGCTTGAGGGCAACCTTTTGGAGTTGCAACTATCCATGCACTCTGAGCTACAACTTAAAGCATATATAACCTGGCCCATGCTGTTATTGCCACTAGAGTAGCTCCCCTATTTTCTGCATCTATTTACTATTTAGCACCAATCTCATTTATTCTATTTACATAACTAAGGTAGAAGCCCCTGGCAAGACCATACTGTTATGGATCTTCAGAATAATTAACACTCTGATTAAGTCATGCGTAACCATCTCTCTTCTCGTAGAAGGTTATTTGAAGGATATACAGGGACCCTAGTCTTATGCCACAACCTGTAAGAAATATTTCAGAAATTCTCAAAACTGACTTTTTTTTGGGTCCCCAACACAAAACCTTGAAGGTTGATGGCAGCTGGCAGTCTTCGTCTAATCCTACAACTACTCCCTGGTTTACCACCCAGAGAAGAATAGATGTAGCCCTCGTTAGAGGTGGCCCAGTTTACTTCCCTTTAAGTCTCTCTCTGCCACCCTAAATTCCCCCACACAAGAGACCAATTCCCCTTTACAAGGATTGCCAGTGTAACCCTAAGGTTACCTTGAAACATTCGGAATTATCTGTAAATCTGAGTCTGACACACTTCATATTTCCTCATTATTCTAAGAAGGTTCACTCTGAGATTTTGACAGCTGAAAGTAAATGGAACCGCAGTGTTTACACAGATCTCATAATTCCGATGGCGCCAAGCTGGGACCTCATCGGAATTAGGGGGTCCCTCATAATGAAGGCCTATGAGTAGAAGTCTCTGATGGTGAACTATATTCTCTGATACCCCAAAATGACTTATTTCCAATGAACTATACATTTTGTGTTAGCCAGTGAATGACTTTGTCCACACATTTAGCTCTTATATTCTACCCAATTGTGTATACACTTCTGGCATCTGCCCTCTGTATAATTATTATATATATTTTTTGCAGGGTAGCTGTCTGTTTCCCACTGTTCCCCAATGTTGCCGAAGCCCTGACCTTTCTACTCTGCCTCGCCCCTATGCTTCCTTCTGGTTAAATGTTTTATAAAGCAAGTGTTTTTTCTTCTTTTAGGAAAGTTGATGGTAAACCTGTCTCTGGCTCTGAGCTGCCCCCAGAATACCTGACAAGCCCCCTTTCCCAACAGTCTCAGGTGAGCACTCTGCCTAATTATTTGTGCCTCTCTAGTGATAAATGTCACTTTGTAATGAATGTTGTTTAGGTTCGTCATGTTTACTGGAATCGGGCAAAATCATATTGGCTGAGTTAACACATGCCTGCACAGGAGAGCTCTCTCTCATTGACAGACCTAGGTGTAGGAGCAGTAGTGTTTTCATGACTACCAAACACCAGTTATGGGTCTTCTGAATGTGTCATGAATGTTAGATACATTTCTCTGGTCTAAAACAAAGAGAGTCTAAGGAAGCATGTTTTGAGTTCCGTAGGGGGATGACTGTGGTCTAATGGATGTGCCACTGGTCTAAAGAAAGAGTTGATAGTTCTAATGTGTGTTGAAATTATGCTGTTGTCTTTTCCATAAGTCCCCTAATCTTTAAATTGATGTCTTACCTTCTAGTTCTCTTCTGCTTTTGACAAAGATGTCCTCTATTCCTAAGCTCCTCTGCTTCATTCCTTTGACCGGCACCATCTGTTTGTGAACTTCTTCATTGCTGTAAACCGATGCTTCCTTAAATCTTGTAGCACATTATAGATCACACTTTCCTGAGTTTCCGTGCTCCCTATAGCAATGCAGCACTTTACTTTGCACTCCGAAATAAGCCCAATTCCTCCTGGGCATTCTCTAATTCTCAAAACAATGTTGTTTCTCCCTGAACTCCTTGCCCTCCCTTACTGAACTTCTCTTGCCACCACTTCCGGCCTCCTCTTCTCTCTCCTTCCTGAGCTTCTTCTGCCTAAATGTTACTGTACTTCTCTGCACACCCCTGCACCTTCAAACAACATGTCTTGCTATGTTCCTGTACTCCATAAACCTATGCCACCCCTTCTACGTTCCTCTGCTGCCTTTGAAGATGCCATTTCCTGCACCCCTTTGCTTCCTGTTATGATGATGACCCTTCCTGGTTACTTCTCCTTAAAGCAATGTTGTCACTTTCTGAGATGCTCCTCCTTGCAACCATGCTTTCTGTTCCTGAGCTGCTCTTCTTCAAAACAATGCTGCACCCTTCCTGGCTTACCCTGCTTCCTGTAACCATGCTGTCCCTTCCACAGCTGAGTTGCATTGGTAATAATGCAGCCAGCTCCTATGAAACTCTTATCCCTGTAATGGCCACTTTGTGAACCATTCGTCACTTACAGTAAAATCTCTTGCTTCACTTCTCTGCTCTGTATAAGGTTACCTTCCTTTCTGGCCTCCTCTGTGCACTTCTGAGCTTTTTCCCACTGTCATGGTGTCTGGTCTTGTTAGTTACTAGTTTATTGGTTTGTTGTGGTGGGATTGGGCGAGTGGGATGGCTAAAAATAGAGCTGGTGGCATTTGCGCAACTAGATATTATAGCAAGTCTTGCAGTGGTAGCAGTGCCTCGGTGAGTGTCTTTTAACAAGATGGGACAAGTGGATGAAAGGTTATGCATAAAAGCTAGATCGGCAAAGCTAAATAAGCAGACAAATGTGGTTGGTGAGAACCAGGTTTATTAATTTACCATTCAAAGACTTTAAATAGAATAGCAATATCAACAAATCCTAGCAGAAATTTGCACTTCACACTCCTGTGGTACAGCTGATAATGTCCAACGCTGAAGTTACACCTGACAGTACATTTTTACAGTAGAGGAGTAGCTCCTGCGCTCGTATGTAGTTGCAACTGATGGCAGGCTAGGATAGGAGATGGGCCTGAGTTAGTTACATATGATGATGGGAGACCTGGAGCTGTACCTGCTGTCAGTTTGGGATATAATCTGAGGTGGTAGGAGTTGCACCTGACAGTGGAACAAAGTAGTAGTTTCTCCCAGTGCGATTAAACTCAACTAGGTTGCAGATAATGGGAAGAGGTAGCAACTGGATCGGATGTTGGAGGAATACAATCTGAACTAACAGAAGAACCAGCAGGTCAAGCATTTACAGGTTGTAACTGAAGTGCTCACAGATAATTATTTTAGGGGGTAAGATAAGCAAAGGACTTGGTTAGTGTGAAGTGGGATGAATTGATAATGGGTATTGTAAAAGCAAGAGATGCCTAGTGCAAGCTAAGAATGGGAACAAAATATCACCTTGTGCTGCTTGCATGACTAGTGTAGCACCCATGGGTGCTGGTGTGGGTGCGAATGGGCCCTTCTTATGTGTTTTGCTTTTTGTTTTTTGAATCGTGAATAAGACCCAGGCTGGGGAAGAGGAGAAAGGAGCGGCAGGGACAGAGGCTCAGAGCAGCCGAAAGGTGAGAATTACTGTAAGGGACGCTTGAGAATATTCACCCGTCCGCTTCTCTGCACCTCCCACACATGCCTGTTACTCATCTCCTGAAGCATTCCAGTTTACAGATATTGTATTCATACCTGAAGTCCCTAAATCCACAGACCTGATTTCACAGGCCCTCTGTGAATCCCCTGAACCTGTAGTATGTATATAAACCTTATTCTACCCGAGGAAGTCCTAAAACTCAACAACTGTGCATTTCCACACTGCTTTATTGCCCACAGACCTCGTACTCTCCTTGCAAAGCCACAGAACTCACAGACCTTGTATTTGGCCCATGAAGGCACTGTGCCCAAAGACATTGGATTGGTCCCTGAATGCCACTGATCCACCACCCCCAGCCCGATGAAGTCCTAGAACCCAAAGATCATATATGCACTTTATCAAGCAATTGTACCCAAAACGCATGTGCTAAACGTTGAAGCTGTAGAACTTGTCCCTTTTACTTTTTCCTCCCTTAAACGTCTTGTACCCAGTCCTTTTATTCATCCCGTGACACTATAGTACCTAAAGACCTTATATTTGCCCCATGAAGACCAAGAAAACACAGACCTTATACTTGCCCACTAAAGTTCTAGAACACACAAACCTTGTATTTGCTATTGTTACACACTGCTTACACTGTCAGTTCTTACGTTCTAAGCACATGGATTTTGTAATCACTCATCAAAATGTAGCACATTCTCTTTTAGATCCTGACAATGGCACTTATACCTTTTACTTGCCCACCTGAAGCTGTAAAACCCAAATACCTTGTGTAATTACTCCCTTAAGACCTAGGACCAACAGATCTTGTACTCACCCCATGTATTAATAGAGCTTACAGACTCTGTATTGGTCACTTAACCATACAACACAGACTATATACTCCTCTCCTATAATACGGCCACAAATCCTCTACCTAACTCCATATTAATCACATACTTTATGCTCACTATTTGATATCTTAGAACCCATATTCCTTGCACCACCTGTGTTAAACCTTACAACCCACAAACCTTGCACTTGCCTGCTGAAATGATGGAACCCACATATATTTCATCCACCCATAGAGATCATTGAAGGTCTAGACTTCGTGTTAATCCTTGAAGCTATAAAACCTACTGAACTTTTACTAACTCTTAGCCAGTAACTCCATAGAACATATGCCCCCCCCCCCAAAAAAAAATCTACCCCACAGTTTAATGGATTTACTCTGCAACTCCAGCACAATACTAACGCTGATCATGTGAAGTCCTAAAAACCAAAGGGTCTTTGCAATGTTCAGCTAAGTAAGTCACTCACAAATCGGATGTTCGTCCCTGGGAACTCTGGTGCCCCAAATTGTTTCCCCTTCAGTCCTGACATACCTTGTGCTTTGAGACATTGCTATTATCAGTGAGCTCTACAGCTCTCCAGGTTACTAATGCCTTGCCTGTATCACTCTTGAGTAGTGCTCTTTGCTAGGAAGGTTTTCCTGATGGGTGCCTTCCCCTGTTAAAGCCAAGCCCAGCCCACCCCCTTCCCCTCTTCTTTGGCCTGCTGCTAGGTCATTGCTTTTCTATCGGTCTCTGTTCTTTAAATTCAATTTCTGCATGCTCGTGGGGCCTATTTTTAGTGTCTGCTTTCTTCTGAAGGCCTTCTCATGCCTGAATTTTACTTCTATAGCTCCTGCTCGTCTCCTCACTCGGAGAGCCAGACCTTTGTTCTGATTTTTCTCTTTTTCAAACTTTCCGGGCACCTTTCAGCCACATGCTTTACTCTTGTCCTGTCCCATCTTGGGCTGGCTCCACACGCTTCACTCTGCAACAACCTCTCCTTGCTAGGAGTTTTCCCCTTCTAGCTTTGGTTCCTTCAGCATGTCTTTTGCACCTTTACCCTCTGAATGGCAGAATCCTCACCTCTCTGCGAGCTAGCTCCTTACTGCTGTTGCATCATTCAGGTCTCTGTTAATAAGGACCTGCCTTTCTCTGCGGCTGGTGTCGGGGAATATCCTGACTCTCTTTACCCACTCCATCACTCTGTGGAGAGAATATGGTCTAACGGCTAGGGCAGTCGACCTCTGAGCTGGGGACCCCAGTTCAAATCTAGGCAGGGACGCTCAACATTCTGTGAATCTGGGCAAATCACTTAATCTCCCTGTGCCTGACAAAAATAAATGGGGCCGTCTGTAACGTAAATGGTGCTCATGTAAAGCGCTCTGATACCTTTGGGTCTGGTTTGCGCTATATAAACTCTAAAAAGAAAAAAAAATCTCACTCTCTGGTCTTGTTTAACCAATGACTTGTCTGCCGCCAGAGATTTATGTCACAAAGACGCGGTCTGTGGATTTCCAGTTAAAGTTTCCTAGACAAGCAGTATACTCTTGCCAAAACACAGTATGTGAGGCAGTTTGCTCTCATACACAGGACCACATTGTCTCATTATGGACAGGCGAGCATGACCCAACAAACTTATACATCTTCGATTCTGAGAGTAGTTCTTCCACACACTGATGCACGTAGGAACTCTGTTTCATTCTTACAAAGTGACCTTTACCACTGGATTGACGCTTTCTGAGATTTATTTAGTTTCTGTGCTATTTACCCTTGTTTGTTATTGTGTCCTATTTCTATGTACGGTTGTGCATCAATTTGTGTTAATCTAGTTCTGCAGGAGTAAATATGCATGTACCGTGGGATGTACAATGGCTCTGTTATTGTGTGTGAATGTTTGAAACGGGTTTTTCAGTAAGGTGCTGTACATACAGAACATCAATTTGGTTCAGGGGCTGTCACTTTAATTATTTGGAGCTCTGCGAATGATTGTAATCCTGGGCCTGAATGAATGAATGCATGCATGTATGAGTATTTGAGAGTGGCTGTGTATGTAGCTGTCTTGAGCAGTGTTGTATGTATGATATGTATGCCTCCGTGGTTGGGTTTGTATGTGTAAGTGTTAGAACTGGTATGCATGGGGCTTTATAAATAGATGTACATGCAGTGTTGTGCATTTGTGACTGTGTAAGAGTGTATATCTGCATTTATGTAAATGGGTGAGAGTCTGTGTGTCTGTGAAGATGCGTACACCTGTTTCCCTAGAGCTGTGCATATATATTGGTTTAACTGGGGCTTAATAAATGGGTGTGTACCTGTGGAGGGCAATATGCATGCAACATTGTTAACTTGGGGCTGTGTGAATGGGTGCATTTGGGAATGTATAAGTGGCTGTAATTGTATTGGTGTATGTTTGTATAGTACTGTGTGAATGTGGGTGTACATGGGGTGCAGCTGGTCTGTTTAAATGGTTTTTCATGTATTGCATGTTTGGAGCAGTATCAGAATGGGTATATAACTAGGGCTATATGATTGGTGCACATCTATCTATTGGGGTAAAATGTAATGGTTATGTGTGTCACTGCACATCAAGGCCTTTATAAATCATATTTATCTTCTGGTGTGTTTCAGTGGCTATGTGGATTAGGTGTATTTATATTGTTGTCTAAAGTGAACTGTATGTTTTGGTGTGCTTGTATAGGTGTACATGTAAGAGTTAATTATTGGTTATGTATTTATCAGAAATTTTGTGTGTGGATCTATGCAAATGTGGTTACCTGTGTTATTGTGAATTTTGGGCAGTATGAATGGTTTTCCATATATCCTGTGTGTATTTGGGCTATCTGAAGGCAGTGCATGTGTTATTTATTTGGCTGTATTAATAGGGGTTACAGTATCTATTTGTGTATCTCAGGATATGCCATTAGATGACAGTTTAAACTTCTGGGACATTTTTAAAGGGATCTTCTGCATAAATGTTTGTACTTATAGGACTGTGTGAATGAAGTGCAGAGGCGGCAGTGGCAGAGTTTGGGTGTGTCTGTATGTTTTGTCTTCCTGTCCACCTGCCTTGTATGATTGTGGTATCTTGGCCAGTGTGGATGAATGTGCTCACTTCACTGTGTGACTGGACCGTGTGAATGGTTAACCGTCTAGTATTGGAGGTGGTACATAGGTACTTTATTCAGCATGTGGGATGATAGCTAATGTACATATCTGAATGTCACGGGCTGCATGCAGGTTCACTATGTGTTTTCCTTAGCAAACTTTTTGTTTCCTCGTTGGTGTGTACATTTAAGTCACTTCTGCCTTCTTAACACTCGGCAGTGCTCCAGATTCTTTCATGCCTAGCTAAGCAATTGTCTCTATATTCTATGCTCAGACACCGCCCAAGAGGGATGAAGCAGCACTCCAGGAGGAAGAAGAGCTTCAGCTGGCCATTGCCCTTTCGCAGTCTGAAGCAGAGGAGAAGGAACGTTCGGTAAGTATATGTCGTGGATAAGCAGACTTTGGGATGCAACAGTAGTCATTGAGCACATTCCACCAATTGTGCTCAGTGCAACCTTGTGTGTAATTAGGAGCCCTACATCTAGTGATGTAAGGGGATACTTTTTGAGAGAAAGACACTTAAGAGGTAAACAGTTGTAATAGGAGGTTAAGTCAAATCTGATTGGGCAGCTCATTAAGAAAACGGTTTGATAGTGTTTGCACTTTAGTGTTTACATGAAGTAATGAATAGGGGCCAAATAAATCCAGTCCCACTTGTATAGATTTACTGTGGCTTCAGGCAGAGTATTCATGTGTAGAGAGGCTATATTTAAATGTGCTATGCAATTAGAAAAGGATCAAGTGTTTACAAGCATGCCAGTTGATCACAACAGTGGCAAGCTCTCAGGGTGTTTAGATCATACTTGAAACCTGTTTCTCAACAATTACAAACACACAAAAATTATTTTAAAACAGTGGATAGTTCCCGAAGTCACAGAACGCAAAAGATCTGAACCTAATTGAGAGCTGCACTCCATTCTCTGAAGCAAATCCTGATTTCTTAGCAGATAGAAGCAGGGTTGGTGAAAAGTCAACAAGCTACAGCAACACAATAATTCAGAACAAGATGAAGAATAAGGTCACACTGACGCCAAAGAAAAGATACAGTATGAAGCTTAACATAGCATAGTACTCTTATAAACTCATCTAGGACAGAACAAGGAAACCTGGGGCTGGCAGGGTCATCTGGAAGTAGCAAAGTGGTTCAATTAAACTAAACTGAAATTGGCAGACTTAAGAACAAGGCTCAAGTCGAAACTGTAGATCTCTGGGGTGCAAAGGTTAAGGAAGCATAACCCTCTCAGGCACAAGGAGTCCTATTTTTCTTAATAGGTATAGTGCCAACTGGACACTTATTTTGGACACTGATGTTGTTGTGTGTTATTTACGGTGCCATACTGTACCAAAGTTCCAACCCCTACCACCATTATCTGTAACCTTTCACTGCTTGCACTTAATGCCTAGAGAGAGTCAATTACCCAAAGAGAGGAACTTGGTTTCCATTTTTGAGTGGATTTGGAGTTGAGTAGTTTTCATGACCCTTGGACACCATTAGTAAATACCACTTCTTCAACGTATACTGCACAATAACCAGTGACTCCTCCGGTACCCCACACAGGGTACTCTTAATCCGCAAACCTTTTTACCCACAGCAGCCCACTTACTTTCCTCACAGCTCCAGCCCAGTTAGAATGAATCACTGTTCTGTGGTTATAAAGAAACAGAGGTGAGACCTGAAGGAAGTGGGATGGCACATGAGTTTGTCTTTTTGGGATAAATATTTTCGTAAAAAATTGAACCAGTGTGTTTGATCTTTAACCTAAGTCTTGTACACAACTTATTCTCCAGTGCATTTGTGCAGATTGAAAATGCTTGCCTGGCCATTATTTTTTAGAAACAGAAGACCACCTATCCTATGTATCCAAAAGCGGAGCCTGTTGCCAGCACCACTTCCACTCCCACTGCTGGGACGCTCTACTCCTCTCCAGTGGTAAGCTTCAACATGGTGCTGCTCTTCTCATATGTGTCTTGCTTGCCTCCACCATCCTCCCTTCACTTCCTTTGTGTTTTTGCAACCTCTACTTTTTTGTTTCCATCATTTAACCGTTTGTCACACTGCTCATGCCACATTCCCTGTGTTCTGTTTTCATTACTTGTGTTTGTTTGACATATATCTCCTACTAGTGCCAGGAATTCTGAAATTGAATCGAATGGAAAGGGGGTTGATTGTGTTAAAGGTCGCGAATCTTATCTAATTTGTGAGCGAAATGTCCAAATCCACTTTAAAGTGTGCATTTCAAGGGAAGTTGCAGGATTTCAAAGCCATGTGTGCCACTGTCAGATGTGTGGGGTTAACTTAGTGTGGTAGCTCTATCTGTGAGAGGAATGACTGAAGCCGATGGTGTTCTTGGAATCATATCGTTTCCTGAATTGACTCATTCACTTCTTTCCCTTTTTCTCTAGAACTCTTCTGCCCCATTAGCTGAGGATATTGACCCCGAGGTAAGTTGTGGCGAGGTAACAGTTATGGCTCTGGCTAGTCCTTAGCAGGAAAGCCCATCTCTATTCTCTGTCTGCTTATATGACCATATCTTGAATTCCGTTCTGTTTCTCAGCTGGCTCGGTATTTGAATAGGAATTACTGGGAAAAGAAGCAGGAGGAAGTTCGTAAGAGCCCCACTCCTTCTGCCCCTGCACCTATCATGATCACTGAACCGATTGCTGTTACTGGGGAGATCCATGTGCCGCCCGTTACCGTGGTTAATGTCGTGGAGGTAAGGGATTGTCAATGTTTTGGTCAACTTCATTCTGCTCATTCAGGTGATTAATTATTCCTTGCACCTCTGAAAGGCAAGCTGTAGCTGACCCATTTTAACCTAAGTAAAGCATGTCTCAACATTGAATGGTCTCCTTTGTCTGGAAACAGATGTTTGTCATGTATGCTCAATAGTTAGGCAGGAGCGCAAATTCTGAGATGTCTTTGAATAAATGTTAGTTTCAGCAGTAATATCAGACTCTTGTTTGACTTTTCCACCTCAACCACCTAGCAGCAGTACCAGCCTACACCCCATCACACCGGTCTTTCACTAATGAGCACCAGTACCAAGTCCTGCTTGGCCCTCTTCATTTCCCTCCAACCTGTTGAGGCAGTACACTCCTTCTAAGCTTTAATACCAAGCCTGCTTAAAGTTCTACTTCCATTCCACTAGCAGTACTAAATCTACATGAGCACTTTCCATTGTCCCTCCCCCATTTCCCCTAACACCATCAGTGCCACGGCCTGTGCTCGCCCAGAACATTTTCTCCAGTCTTTACTTAATGCAGCAACACCTGGCCCTGCATGTCTTCTCTCCATCATACCCCACAGCAGCAATATATGGCCAAGTTATAATCTCCTAATATCATAGTTTGCTGGCTCTGAACCTGCAATATATTCATCTCTCACTCAACCCGCCCTCCCTTGCTGCAGCACCCTGTCATACTCGTTACCCTCCTTCACCACGACCAGCAGCAGCACAAGCCTGTGCTTAGTATCTTCTTGTTAGCACACCTTGCACAACTACACGATGTCTTGACTACTTAACTGCACACGTCCACAACCCTTGCAGCTTAGACATCTTCACATCTCCACTCCTCCTCCTTCCATTAATTAGGCCCTGCTCCTAATTTATTCTCTCTCTCCAGCAGCAGTACCAGAATGGAGATTCAGAAGAGAACCACGATCAATTCTTGAAGGCCTTGCAGAACGCAGTAACCACTTTCGTCAACCGTATGAGGAGCAACCATATGAGAGGCAGAAGCATCACTAACGATTCTGCTGTGCTGTCCCTCTTCCAGTCTATTAACAATATGCACCCTGAGCTACTGGAACTACTCAACCAATTGGATGAGCGACGCTGTATGTACTTGTGGTAGAAGTATGGCAGAGGAGGCTTCGGTGTAGTAGGAAACTGGACTGCTGATATGTGGTATGTTATGGAGGTTTATGATCTGTGCTTTTTCTCTTCCCCTTTAGTGTACTATGAAAGCCTTCAAGACAAGCTGGCGCAGATCCGCGATGCCCGTGGAGCTTTGAATGCCCTCCGGGAGGAACATCAGGAGAAGCTTCGCCGTGCAGCAGAAGAGGCAGAACGTCAGAGAATGATACAACTGGCACAAAAGCTGGAAATCATGAGGCAGAAGAAACAGGTAAGTTTTGGATGGGAGTATAGTGACCTGTTCACAAGGTATCTTCCTCCCTTCCCAGCTTCAAGGCTTGATGTGGCTTCTCCTGTTGCTGAGGGTAATGGGCTGTTTGCTACTTCACCAGGCTATCTGCTAGATTAGCCCCTTCTACTTGCAAAGGCATGGTATGATGTGTGAGCCCTCTACTTTACAAGGACAAGGGTGACCTTAGTCTTTGCATTGTGAGGCTAGTTAGGTTCATATACTCTGCATGGTCCAACCATTTAATTGTTGGGTAAACAGCAACTATTTTATTTGAATGTGCTTATCGGAAAGAGACACGTTAGTGATAGATTCCTTACCTTAGAATATCCCCAAGTGTCAGACTAGATCCCGAAAGTTTTGCTTAGCAGTACCCCTGCGTGTCAGTAGGTGGCGTCCTGCGGCTCCTTGTCCGTCGCTGGAATCGTATGCGCCGAGTTGACGTCACGGTGACTACTTAGGCGCCGCCCATGCGAAGACGTCAGTTCTTTCTTTTTCCGTGCCAGCAATCGCAGATCCGGATTGAGCAAGTACCTTAGTCACTATTTAACTATTATTTTGAGACTTTTGTCTCCCTCCTTTTTTCTCCTGGTGCCTGTAGGGATGCCTGGCTTCAAGTCTTGTGGGGCCTGCCGCCGTAATATGTCGGTAACGGACCCCCACGATGTTTGCCTCTACTGCCTTAAGACTGATCACGACTCCCAAGACTACCAGGACTGTCGAGCCATGGCCCCGAAGGCCTTGCGGGAGTGGTGCCGGAAATTGCTGGAGGTCCCACATTCCTCTCACCGCCGCTTCGGGTCTAGGGGCCGTTCGGGACCGGAGTCGTCTCTCCTCGGGCTCCAAGTCTAAGCCCTCGGTTTCCGGTAAGCAACGTCATAAAAAGAAGTTGAAGAAGCGCGTTCACTCTCGGACGTCCCCCCGTCGCTCCTTGGAGGTGGACAGGGGCTTTAGCTCACTTCGCCACTCCAGTTTTGACCCAGCCATATGTAAATAAGTCTTGACCCTGTTCCTCATGGGAACAGGCCAGCCCAAATTGCCAAGCCTGGACCGGCAACAAGCACACTGGGACCGGTTTCAGGATAACACCCCTCATCAGCCAGGCTAGCTTGAACCCAGTGGCAAAATGAGCAAGGGACCCACGTCTGGGCATACCCTGCCAACTCTAGGCGAACAAAGCTAAAGAACGATGATGGATTCAAGCCAGATCTGTGACTGGGGGGTGAGTGTCTGAAATGTTTCAGTGCTCCGTCCATCATCTCCTTGTGTTGGCTTTGTTCGGGCGACCCAAACTACCTCACTACACACCCTACCCTTGGTAGTCTAAGCCTCTACCTCCCATAGAACATTCCTTTCCACTCCCCAGGGCAGTGAATCCAAGAGGCTGGACAGTTGGGGCAAGAAAAAGATTTCTTCCGCCAGCCTTGCATTGCAGTCGGTGAACTCTGCATGTTTATTGGGTCGTTGTACTTTCAACCCATGCACGGCCGTGGCTCGTTCCGACCACATGGGTCGGGAGGCCAGCAGTTTGGTCAAACATCCAATCAATCCCCACCCACACCCCACTTCCCCCCAGCACCTTCAGCCTCCAAGCCCGCCTAGTCTCTCCCTTCCAAACCAGGGTGGCATGATCTGCTATCACATTATATCGGAGGAGGGTCCTCCAGATAGTCCGAAGGTGCTACTCCCTCCCTTTCGAGACCACCCTAACCTCCATGCCTCCATCTTACGTATGGCTGACAAATGATCATTTGATTTTGGTCCAGGAGGAAGTTGTGACTCTCTTGGCCATGGGAGCCTTAAAGAGGGTTCCGGTGCAAGAAGTAGGCCATGGTGTTCCTGTTACTTTTTGGTCCTGAAAATGGACAAGGGGCATCTCATCCTAGACCTGAGAGCCCTCCACTACTTCCTCAAAAAGAAAAAATTCAGGAGGCTCACATTAGTTCAGGTCCCGTCTGCCCTGAATCTGGTAGACTGGATGGTAGCGTTGGACTTGCAGGATGCCTATTTTCACATCCCCATCCTGCCTGCCCATCAGCGCTACCTACGTTTTACGGTTGGCCACAAGCATTTTTATTTTACTGTGCTCCCCGTTAGCTTTACCAGTGCCCCTCGGGTGTTCATCAAGGTGTTGGCGGTGGTCGCATATTAGGGGGGTCAGTCTTCTATCTCGACAATTGTCCGCTAAAGCCAGACTCGCTCGAGCTGTTGTCACCCACCTCCAGAGTATGGCGAACCTCTTGCATTCTCTGGGGTTCACTATCAATGTGCCGAAGTCACACTTGACTCCCTCTCAGATTCTCCCTTTCATCTAAGCCATTCTGGACCCAGTGCAGTTTCAGGCCTATGCTCCCGAGTTGCGAGTCAAGGATATTCAGGCTATGATTCCGATATTTCAACTTCTATCCTGGATTGTGGTGAGACTGACTCTGAGGCTTCTGGGCCCCATGGTCTCCTGCATTCTGCTAGTAACACATGCCAGATTGCATATGCAGGCTCTGCAGTTGCAGTGGGTGCAGTATCAGGTGAATCTCTCTGACATGGTGCAGATCTCGGAGGACACTGCACGAGGCCGGCAGTGGTGGCTGACAAACAGTGAGTGGATCACAGGCAAACCCCTCTACCTTCCCCAACCAGCAGTGACAGATGCATCACTCCTGGGATGGAGTGGCCATCTGGGAGAGGCGGAGATCGGAAGACTCTGATCTCCGGTGAAATTTGGACTCCATATCAACATACTGGAGCTTTGAGCGATCAGTTTGGCATTGAAAGCCTTTCTAACCCCCATCAAAGGGAGGCTAGTGCAGGTGTTCACGGACCACACCAGTGCCAAGAGGCCCAGAGTCTTTGGACTTGACTGGAACAGCAGGGCATATCCCTGGTGGTTCAACACATGGCAGGTTCTCAGCACACCAGGGTGGACGATCTTAGCGGTTGACGAATAGCGACTCCATCCGGAGGTGGCGCAAGGTCTCTTTCAGCAACGGGAGAGCTTTGGTTAGATCTGTTCGCCTCCACAGAGAACGCGTAATGTCAGCAGTTGTGCGTGCTGGAGTTTCCCAGGCGTCTCTAGCTCGGAGATGCTTTTCGTCTTGAGTGGAGCTTGGTCCTCCTGTACGCCTTTCCACCCAGACCACTACCGTCCATAGTACTCAAGAAGATCAGGAGCAACTGGCCCCAAGTTATTCTTGTGGTTCCGGACTGGGCTCAGATAGGCTGGTATCCCAAGCTTCTCCCAATGAGCATTGATCCTTGGATCAGGCTGACTCTCAGTAGAATCTTCTGTCGCAGCAGCAGCGTAAGGTCCTCCACCCGAACTTGTTAACTCTACACCCTCTTTCGTGGAGATTGAGTGGTGGCAGTTGATTGCATTCAACCTTCCTCCCGAAGTTTGTAATGTTAATTTTAGCAACCAGGCATCCCTTCACTGAGACAGTGTACGCCTGCTTATGGACCAAATTTGTAATATATTGTACAGAAAAGTTTATTGACACTTTCTGATATTTTGCTTTTGATCCTTGCTCAGCGTGAAAGGGTATCTGTCTGCTTTGCCTGCTTTCCTGAGGCTGCCAGGCCCACCCTCCTTATTTAAGTCACCCACTTTACATAGATTCCTCAAAGGCCTTGTACATATGTTCCCATCTACCCCTTTCATTATGCCTCAGTGAGACCTTAATTTGGTTCTCACCTTCCTGATGTGTACTCCAATTGAGCCTCTGCATAATTGCCCCTTTCTTCTGCTCCCCATCAAAAAAGTTTATTTAGTGGCAATCTCATCTGCCAGGAGGGTGAGCGAGCTGCAGGCTTTATAGTCTATTTTTGATGATATTCCCTGACAAGTTGATGCTTTTCACTAGGGCCTCTTTCCTTCCGAAAGTGGTAATATCATTCCATGTTTTGGCAATCTGTCACCTTGCCCACTTTCTCCGCACTCCTCTAAATAAGAGGAGCGTCTCCACTGTCTGGACCCAAAAAAAGTATTGTTCTACCTTGACCGCACAAAAGTGTTCTGGGTGGACGACAAACTCTTTGTGGGGTACGTTGGAGCGAAGAAAGATCGTGCTGTGCGGAAGAGGACAATCTCACGATGGGTCATCCTCTGCATCAAGATTTGCTATGCTCTAGCTAAGAAGCAGCCTCCTGAAGGCTCAAGGCCTCATTTCACCAGAGCTAAGGCTGTTATCCAGTATTATGGGTATCTTTCATAGATTCACATGCCTGAATCATTCCCAGTCGTCGGGTGGAAGTCCCCGGTACATAAATAAAGTAATGTCATATAGACATATATACATAGTAATGGGCCAGAGGCCTCTCATTAGTAACATATCCCTGTCCTTTTGTGAAAAGGACCAAACTTTGGCCAAGAGCCAATCCGCTATCACCACCCTCTAGAACCTTCCTGGAAGGAGCTCTGATCCCTCAGATTTTTTACCGCACATCGTGCTAAGGGAGTCTCCACTGAGCTCTGCTCAGTTTTCCTTACTTCTCTGGATTTTTCAGTACTTTTCTCACAGAATTTCTTCAGTTAAGTGGGGTTTTCAGTTTACCATGGCTGATGCTCCTAAAAAAGGACTTTTTAGACCTTGTGCCTCTTGTGGCAAGAAGAGGCGTCATGTAGCAGACAAGCATAAGGATGCTTTTATTGTCTCTACCCAGACCACTCTTCTAAGAATTGTAAGGTCTGTCGGACCTTTTCAACAAAGACCCTCAAGGACAGAGAGGGGCGCCTGTTGATATGACTACAGAGACTGAAGGATGAAGACCAGGCAGTCTCTTCAGGTGAGAGTGAATGTTCCTTTAGGAGTCCACATTCCTCTCCTAAAAGACCTAGAGTGACATCCCCAGGACCGTCTTCAGAGCCACCTCAAAAGAAGACGCTGATGTCTTCAGAGGTTCATTCTAAGGTCTTGCCTGTGAAGGTTTCTCCTCAGGTTTCTGCTTCCACTTTTAAGAAACCCTTCATGACCTCTTCCGCTCTGCCTGTGACAGCGTCGACAGCGACCATCTCCACTTCTGTGGCATCCTCTTCATTATCCACGTCGACGTCTACCACATCCTCATAGTAGACGGGTGGGTTCGTTTCATCTACTATATAGATAAAGACATCGTTGTCGACGCCATCGTCGACGAGCGCTTCCACGTCGACGAAGTCCACATCATCGTCGTCGACGAAACCTCCATCGTCGTCGACTAAGACATCATCGACGAAGACTCCATCGACGCCATTGCCGTCAACTAAGTCGTCGACGAGACCATCGTCGCCGACAAGACCGTCGACGAAGAAATCACTGTTGACGCCGCAACCGTCGACGATTCCTTCGGGATCAGTCGTCGACGTCCCTCCGTCGACGACCACCCAGTCGACGACACAGTAATCTACCTTGAAAAGCGCATATGTTCACTTTAAAATTACTAAGCGCATTCAGAGACCGGATCTAACCTCTCTGAGCAGAGTCCAGGCTTTACCACCTGCGCATCTTCTGGATGACAAAGACTCTGATGAGGGTTCTATGTTCCAGACAGCTACTAGCCCATCTCAGCTGCACATAAAATATCACGAGAGTTCAGACTATGAAGAACAAGAGTAGGGCGTGTAGGAGAGTAGGGTCTGCAATCCTATGATCACCCAGATTTTTTGCTTTTGTTTCACTGGTTTACGACTTTCTCTGGCTGTGGGCCTGCCAATCAGACCCACAGCCTGGCTGTTCTCTTTCTAAATTACGAGATGTGCCCTAGGTGCATTTACCAATTGGTACTGGGCCACCTTATCAGACCCCGTAACGCAGGGCATAGGTGTGCCCAGGGCCGCCAGGGACTGCAGCATGTATTATGCCACCCCTGGCTGGCCTCCTAAATTTGACACAACTGGCTGCACGACAGCTGGGGCGAAGTCGTGTAATCACCATTCGCTTTAGGTATAGTAGCTCTATATCTAACCATACAATGGACACCCGAGTCCCTATCAGTCACTCCTATGGCAGGCCTTAACAATCCTGAAGGCAGAGTGCGTGGGCTCGTGTGAGCTAGGTTCAGGCCCGAGCCGAGCCCGGTTGCAGCTTGCGGAATCAAGACCCAATGGCTGTTCCATGATAACGCGTACCACATCGGTAACTTCGGTGTCGCGTTATCAAGACATGTCGAGTAAGGTGTCATACGAATCGGGATGCGGCCCCCTCACCAATTCTGGCGACGAGGTTAGCATTCCGCCCTTCTAGAGGGACACGACATGTACGTAACTGTGAACCCCGGTTAAAGTTAACTAAAGCCTCAGCCCCACAAAATGGATGCTGCCACCACAGACACGAGTCTGACCTCCTGCTGCTGGGAGTCCTTCCAGCGAGGAGAGCTTGGACAAAGGGTTTCCTGTCGAGGGCGGTGTTCGCACCGTCCCAGACGGGGTTTGTGTATTCTGGGTAGGTAGGGCTTTTGCGAGAAGGTGACTGCGGAGTGGCACCCCGGTGCTCACTACGCATCTGCCGGCCAGAACCAGTTCCAGGGGCGCCAGCCCTGGCCTGGGGAAAGCCCGGCAGGGGAGAGGGGTGTAACTACCCCCCTTCCTGGTCTCACCCTTAGGGCAGGACCTAGTCATGTACCCACCCCTTTCTTTAGAATAAAGGCCGGAGCGGGGACCCTTCCAAATTAGATCATCTTTGAATCAAGAACTACTTTCTACGAAAGGACACTCAAGACTCTTCTCAAGATTTCTCCCTTGTGACTAAGGAGTAGTCACCCTGCATCAGCGGGCACCATCTAAGAACTCTGCGGTTTGCTCTAAGTTCTTCCTCAAGGAATCCGACGGCCCAGCTCGACGAGAACCGGCTTCCCTGGCACCTCTGACCTCTACCCACGTCATCAGCTCAGCTGTGATCTGTGGGTGCGACGAGACCTTGAGGGACCGGCCATCATCAGAACCTGCACGCTCTTAAACCAGCACGACCATCAAAGCGATTCCCTGGTGAGTGCTCTGGGGTCCGAGAAGCCCCGACCCTGAGCCGCTCTAGCACCGAAGTGCAGTCTCCCAGCATCTCCACGATCTGCGTGGGGCCCTTCTGCTCGCTGCTCAGCCCGTTGTCTGGTCACTAGCCGCTGGCTTGTGCCCTTCCTTGACGACGACCGACAAACAACTCTGCTGGTCTGGTTGCTCCAGACTGGCCCTTGCTTCCATCTTTGCGAGGAGCACCCCGGACCCTCCTGGTCCACTCAAGACGCCATCTTAGGCCCACCACGTGGCCCTGAGATTTGCCAAGGCTTGTTGCCCCATCCTGGGCCCAGCGACGCCGACAGCATCATTCTTCGTGGGACAGCTCGCACCTCCACCGTGGTCGCCGACAACGCCTCCTGGTCCGTGAGACTGCAGAGCCTAGCGTCGCCCACTCACCTAGTCGAGGTGACGGCCAACCGGTGCCCTCCTGGTACCCTCTGACTACTGGCTAGTAGTACGAACTTGGTCCCCTCTGCTTTCAGGTGTCATCAATCTTTGATCCAGGCTTGGATCTCTACGAACTATTCATCACTGGTCGCCGGCCAGCAACTCCTTTTCTTCCGGCTCCTGGCTCGTCAGCGAAGACCCCGACGCCTGTAAGACTTGTGCAGCCGCAGCCCTCGTGGCTAGGTAACTCGGCATTTCGGTGCCTGCATAGCCTCTTTACTCTAGGGTCCTGAGTCCCTCGCTTCCGACTTGCCTTATCGGGTCCGCCCGAGACCGTAAACTTTCCGTGTCCTCGGACACTTGTTTTAATTGTGCACTTGAAGTATTTTCCTAAGAGATTTGGTTTGTGCTTAGTACCCTGTCCTCATAAAGAGTACAGGGCTGTTGTGATTCTTAATAAATATCCTGTTTATTTTCATAACACTTGTGTGGTGTCCTTTCACTTGGTGTTCAAGGGGTACATGTGTGGTAAACAGCTGGCTTAACACGCCCTCTCGAGTCTTTAGCCTTAGACTGCTCGTATCCACGCTACTAGGATAGCTGGTCTATAGGTTGACTTACAACCAAACACCATAAGGGTCGTTGGAACGATACATAGCGGTCGCTAGAATAGCGGACGTTGCATATCGGGCCAACTTCTCACAGGGCGAACAAGTGGATTACCAGGAGGAACTCCAGCCTCCTCTTCCACCTCAACCTATGGTGTGTCTTTCTGCTTCCATAGTCATGGATCTGCAGTTCTTGATTGCGGACTAGAAACAGAGGTTTCCCTCTTCACCTCCGCCACCTTCTGAGGTTACGCCTCCGCCTAGACCTCCGCCTCTAGTGCTCCACCCGGATCCTGCTCCTGCACAGCATCATCCATCCTCAGATGATAAAGAAGAGGAGCAACAGCAGGAGGAAGGAGAACTCCAGGACTCGCATGACGAGTGGGATGATTACGTCATTCCATGTCCGGCATCTCCTGTGCGAACGCAAGCCGATTCGCCCCCGGAGGACATTGGGGGATTCCATAATATCCTAGAAAGGGCGGCTTTGCGTTTCAAGATTCCAATGTCTACCCAACAACAAGACTGCTTCCTTTGATTTCAAGGAACCATTCAAAAAGGCTGTTAGGTCCATACCTATCATAGATTACGTTTGGGAACAAGGGGTTAAGATCATGCAAAATCCTTCTTCCTTGCCCTAGTTCTGCCCAGACTGGACAAGAAATATAGGGCTCCAGACACAGCTCCAGCTTGCCTTACTGGCCATCCCAAGCCGGACTCGTTCATTACCCAAGCAGCGCAGCGCAAATCAAAAAATCCTTCTGCTGCTCTAACTGCGCCGCCGGATAAGGAGGGGTGAAAACTGGACAATATTGGGAAGCGGTTTTCATCAATGTCAGCGTTGACAGTGAGAGCTGCAAACTCCATGGCTCTGTTAGGACGGTTCAACCGTCAAATATGGGCTGATATCGCCCCATATTTGGGATCATTGTTTGAGGAAGAAGAGGCAAAAAAGATTCTCTTGGAAGGCGAGCGCTCGGCCTCAGATGATTGACTGTACGATGGACATTGTATCGACGGGTTTCCGCCAGCTAGCTGGGGCTGCGATGCTGAGACGACCAGGCTGGCTCAAAGCAACTACCTTCCGGCCGGAAGTGCAAACTAAGGTGCTCAACATGCCTTACGATGGCCAACGTCTGTTTGGAGCACACATAAATGAGGCGCTTCAAGGTATTAAAAGAGATACTGATACAGCGATGGCACTGGGCACCCTCCAGTTTAAAAATCCTCCCTTTTGGGGCTTCAGAGGGAGAGGCCAATCTTCAAGAGGAGATTTTCAAGGTTACCGGTCCTCCTACAGCTCAAATCAGCAGTACAAACCCCAATATCAGCAAAGACAACAACAGTCGTCCTACACAAAGTCTTCCTTTTGTGGTAGAGGAGGAAAGAAGGACACAGCCAGAAGACAATGACTTCTCTCTGCCACAGGTCTCCATTTCTTCTCTGCCCTGCAAAGTTGGAGGCAGGGTTCTCATCTTTCCTACACAGTTGGAGAAAAATCACTACGGATCGGTGGCTCCTCCAATTAGTTCAATTCGGACACTCTCTGGAGTTCATAGAGACTCCGCCTCAAATTCCTCCTCCACAAGAATTTACATCTGCTGCAATTGGAGCTCTCACAAATGCTCCAGAAAGGCGCTATAGTAAGAGTCCCTCGCGATCAGAGAGGCAAGGGGTTCTACTCGATTCTTCTTAATTCGGAAGAAAGAGAAAAATGGAGACCTATATTGGACTTAAGAAGCCTAAACAAGTATCTCAAGAAAGTCATTCCATATGGTGTCCATTCAGGAGGTGCTACAACTCCTCAATGCGAACGACTTAATGGTGTCTCTAGACCTTCAAGACGCTTTTTTTCATGTTCCTATCCACAGAAATCACAAGCAATACCTCAGGTTCGCTGTGGCAGGCAAGCACTACCAGTTTCGGGTGTTACTCTTCGGCCTGAAGTCGGCACCACGCATTTTTACAAAATGCCTGTCTCCAGTAGCAGCGTCGGTGAAACATCACCAAGTCTTCCCCTACTTGGACGACTGGCTTGTCAAGGCACCTTCTTTTGCGGGCGTGACCAAGTCCTCCAACGCCTGTCTTCAACGACTTGGGCCTTACTCTCAATCGAGACAAATCTGTCCTTCAGCCTTCCCAGCGTCTCTCTTTCCTAGGCGCTCTCCTAGATAGGGCTCAGAAGAAAGCATTTCCTTCACAGGAGCAGCAAACCAAGCTGGCATCCTTGGTGGCCCGTGTACAAACCAGAAGAACCCTCACGGTGCGCCTTTGCAAGTCCCTGCTAGGGATGATGTCTTCTTGCATCCTGTTAGTTCCACACTTCCGTCTTCATATGCGTCCTCTTCAGGAAGCGCTATCCACTCAATGGATCCAGTGTACAGGATCATTCGAAGATGTATTCCGAGTGACTCCTCCCATGGTAAAAGCTCTACAGTGGTGGATTCACCCACAGAACCTCATGCGAGGTATGCTGTTCCTGCTTCCAGTCTCACCGCATATTATAACAGATGCGTCCCTGGAAGGTTGGGGGGCGTTCCTCCAAGAACTCAGAATCAACGGACAGTGGTCCCCTGCCAAAAGACAACTACACATAAACCTTCTCGAGTTGAGAGCAGTTTACCTGGCTCTTCGAGCGTTCCTGCCTCGGATCAAAAACTCCCCGGTGCTTGTGCGGATAGACAACACCACCACAATGCACTATATCAACAAACCAGGGGGGACTCAGTCTTTGAAATTGTCTCGCGAATCTAAAAAAATCTGGAACTGGCTACTTCACAACATTTCCCTTCGGGCAGAATACGTCCCTGGAACGGACAATGTCCTTGCAGACTCGCTGAGCAGACCGCGCTCTGTGTGCCACGAGTGGGAACTGGAACACCAACTTCTCAGTCACATCTTCTCTCGATGGGGCAGGCCTCACCTGGATCTGTTCGCAACCAGACACAATGCCAAATGCCAACATTACGCAAGCTGGCGTCCCCAGAAAGAGTCTCTAGGGAATGTATTTTGGATCGCATGGTTCAACGTATTTGCGTACGCATTTCCCCCGATTCCCAGGGTCCTCAGGAAGCTGAAGGCGGAACATTGTACCCTGATCTAGATAGCTCCAGCGTGGCCGAGCCAGCACTGGTTCACGGAGCTTCACCTCCTATCGCTGGAACCGCCGATCCCATTGAAGCCGTGCCCCAATCTCCTTACAATGAACCACGGACAAGTCCAGCATCCGGATCCAGCATCTCTCAAATTATCGGCTTGGCTCCTGAGTTCAGAGAATTCTAGAACTTGAACATCCCGCCAGATTGCAGAGCTGTTCTAGCCCGTGCTCGGGCCGACAGTACCAACAAAACGTATTCCCTAAAATGGAAAAGGTTCTGCATGTGGTGTAAATCAAAGAAAATACATCCCTTTTCTTCATCACCTGCCCAGATCTTACCTTACCTTCTTCATTTGGCGAACTCAGGTCTGGCTCATGCTTCAATAAAAGTTCACCTGGCTGCCATACCTCGTTTCAGACGTTTCTCAGCTGGTGCTTCCCTCTGGTCGAGTAGACTCATAAAACAATTCCTTAAAGGCTTGTTCAGGACATTTCTTCCGGTGAAGTCTTTACCGCCCGCCTGGCAGCTGAACATTGTGCTTGCTCAATTAATGAAACATCCCTTTGAGCCAATACACAAAGCTGATATCCAATATCTTTCCTGGAAAACGGCTCTTCTATTGGCGCTTACATCAGCGAGAAGAGTAAGCTTACTCCAAGCCTTTTCAATTCAATTCAAGGCCGGACAGAGTGATTCTGAGGACTAATCCTACATTTATTCCAAAGGTCCCATCGGACTTTCACCTTAATGAGCCTATAGTACTGCGGTCTTTCTTCCCGAATCCACATTCCGCAGCAGAGAGGTCTCTCCACTCTCTTGATCTCAAACGCTGTCTGAAGTTCTACATCCACAGAACCGAGACATTTCGAAAATCTAACCAACTCTTCGTTTCCTTTAGCAGACCTAGGAAAGGTCTTCCATTGACTAAGCAGAGCATTTCGTCGTTGGATCTCTACAGCAATTGCTTTCTGTCATCAACAAGCAGGACATCCTCTGCATTCCAAGGTTCGTGCTCATTCCACTAGAGCAGTCTCAACCTCCATGACGCTCTTTGCGGGAGTGCCCATCATTGACATCTGCAGAGCGGCGACATGGAAGACGCCTCATACGTTCACCAGGCACTACTGCTTGGATACTGAGCTTATGAAAGATGCAGCAGTGGGACAAGCTGTGCTCCGTCATCTATTTTACTAGAGGTGAGCCTTCTCTTTCATCCCACCTTCTTACTGTCTACTTGCCCATTTCTCTCTACTATTGCTTTTTGGTACCTTTTGCATTTCACAAATGATCTGTTATTATCTAGTGAGATTTACTGTTGTACCATTCGAAATGTGCTTGTTATTGCTCGCTACTCTGATTCAGGCATGTGAATCTATGAAAGATACCCATAATACTGGATAAGGAATGCGTTACTTACCTGTAACTACAGTTATCCAGTATTGGTATCTTTCATAGATTCACATGCAACCCACCCACCTCCACTGGAAGTGCTCACCTTGGTTCTCTCAGTTATATACTACTTAGCACTGTGCTTACGAAAATCTGAGGGACCAGAGCTCCTTCCAGGAAGGTTCTAGAGGGTGGTGATAGCTGATTGGCTCTTAGCCAAAGTTTAGTCCTTTTCACAAAAGGACAGGGATATGTTACTAATGAGAGGCCTCTGGCCCATTACTATGTATATATGTCTAAATGACATTACTTTATTTATGTACCGGGTACTCCCACCCTGACGACGGGGAATGATTCAGGCATGTGAATCTATGAGAGATACCAATACTGGATAACTGCAGTTACAGGCAAGTAACTCAATCCTTACTACTGCTGTGCAACGTGGGGTCTCCCTCCTGGACATCTGTCAGGTGGCAAGGTGGGTATCCCTGCACATGTTTACCAAGCATTACTGCCAGGGGCAGCTGTTTTGGCCGCCCAGTTCTGTAGGAGTTTCTAATCTAACTTGTCCGCAGTCCCTACGGCGATGAGTATTGCTTGGTATCTGTTCAAAGGTAAAGAATCTGCTGCTAGATGTCTCTTTCATATGGACAAGTTTCTTACCTTTTCTAACGCCTTATCTGGTGGAAACATGATCTAGCTGGAAATTCCTTACCGACCCACTCATACTCCCCGCACTGTGGACAGTTTCTAGGGTTAGAACTTATCTTTCAGTGCCCTAGTTTCTTCCAAACCACACCAAGGTCAGTACTCTTCATGGTTCTGCGCTTCTGGCTTGGAAAGCCATGAAAAGCAGCCGAATTGGCACCTATATAGGTGACGCAAACGTCGCTTATGGTGCGGATACCACAGACGACATCACGAAGGTAATATCTGCACCTAGATCATGTCTCTACCAGATAAGTCTTTACCGTAGATAAGCAACTTGATTGCTTTTGCCATCCACCCACTCTGGGCACCTAAACATTTTTTTTTGGCACTGAAAAACCACAGATACCTAAGCGGACAAGGCAAGTAAGAGTGATGGAGGAGTCTTCTCTCCACCGAGGAATTTTTCTTTAAGTTAAGAAGCAGTATGGCATTAATGCTACCCTAGCGATTTGATCAACTACTAGCTGTGGTGTTCTATTCTGTATTTTCACAGGTAGAGGAAGGAGGAGCATTGTTCTCTAATGAATACTTCTTCCCCCAGTTTCTTCGCCTTATAAATATCTATAAATAAAACTGATTTGGCAACTTTTTCCCTGGCAATACCTCTGATGCCACCAGATATCAATATCACTTCAGCAGTAAACAAGTTATCCTGAGCACTACACAGTGTATATCATAAAATCAAAGTCCAGTCAGTCTAATTTTCAATTTCGATGATTTATTCTTGAGGTATATTCTAGTCTTCTCCAGGTAGCACAATAGCCAACACGTGTTTGGTCAGATCTGATGCCTCCGCATCTCTGACTTCATCAGGGCTATAAACAAATTGGCAACGTATGTCTGAGTCACACTAGAAATGTTTGCATAAGATCACCTCCACCACATCACCCATGTGTTTTGGCGATCTCAAAGTAGTTCATGAATAGTTACAAGCGCCTAAACAAATTGTCAAATAGGAAACCATGTAGATGTACATATCACAGAGCAGAGGAAATTAAAAACAATACAATCCTTTCTTCCATCTACATGGTTTCTTATTTAACAATGGCGAGATCTATTGTTGTCAGCGGAAGGGGGACAGGACATGTGCACACATGTAGAGGACAGGAGTTGTGCACGCGTACACACATCTCCTGTCCACGCTCGCATCATTTGAGCAGAACGCGCGCATAGCGCACTTTCACTCTCACGGCGACCGCTTGTACCGGAGTGATGCACGTGTACACACATCTCCTGTCCATAGCGCACTTTCACTCTCACGGCGACCGCTTGTACCGGAGTGATGCACGTGTACACACATCTCCTGTCCACGCTCGCATCGTTTGAGCAGAACGCGCACATAGCGCACTTTCACTCTCACGGCGACCGCTTGTACCGGAGTGATGCACGTGTACACACATCTCCTGTCCGCGCTCGCATCGTTTGAGCAGAACGCGCGCATAGCGCACTTTCACTCTCACGGCGACCGCTTGTACCGGAGTGATGCACGTGTACACACATCTCCTGTCCGCGCTCGCATCGTTTGAGCAGAACGCGCGCATAGTGCACTTTCACTCTCACGGCGACCGCTTGTACCGGAGTGATGCACGTGTACACACCTCTCCTGTCCGCGCTCGCATCGTTTGAGCAGAACGCGCGCATAGCGCACTTTTACTCTCGCGGCGACCGCTTGTACCGGAGTGATGCACGTGTACACACATCTCCTGTCCATAGCGCACTTTCACTCTCACGGCGACCGCTTGTACCGGAGTGATGCACGTGTACACACATCTCCTGTCCACGCTCGCATCGTTTGAGCAGAACGCGCACATAGCGCACTTTCACTCTCGCGGCGACCGCTTGTACCGGAGTGATGCACGTGTACACACCTCTCCTGTCCGCGCTCGCATCGTTTGAGCAGAACGCGCGCATAGCGCACTTTTACTCTCGCGGCGACCGCTTGTACCGGAGTGGTGCACGTGTACACACATCTCCTGTCCGTGCTCGCATCGTTTGAGCAGAACGGCGCATAGCGCACTTTCACTCTCGCGGCGACCGCTTGTACCGGAGTGGTGCACGTGTACACACCTCTCCTGTCCGCGCTCGCATCGTTTGAGCAGAACGGGCGCATAGCGCACTTTCACTCTCGCGGCGACCGCTTGTACCGGAGTGGTGCACGTGTACACACCTCTCCTGTCCGCGCTCGCATCGTTTGAGCAGAACGGGCGCATAGCGCACTTTCACTCTCACGGCGACCGCTTGTACCGGAGTGGTGCACGTGTACACACATCTCCTGTCCGCGCTCGCATCGTTTGAGCAGAACGGGCGCATAGCGCACTTTCACTCTCACGGCGACCGCTTGTACCGGAGTGATGCACGTGTACACACATCTCCTGTCCATAGCGCACTTTCACTCTCACGGCGACCGCTTGTACCGGAGTGATGCACGTGTACACACATCTCCTGTCCACGCTCGCATCGTTTGAGCAGAACGCGCACATAGCGCACTTTCACTCTCACGGCGACCGCTTGTACCGGAGTGATGCACGTGTACACACATCTCCTGTCCGCGCTCGCATCGTTTGAGCAGAACGCGCGCATAGCGCACTTTCACTCTCACGGCGACCGCTTGTACCGGAGTGATGCACGTGTACACACATCTCCTGTCCGCGCTCGCATCGTTTGAGCAGAACGCGCGCATAGCGCACTTTCACTCTCACGGCGACCGCTTGTACCGGAGTGATGCACGTGTACACACATCTCCTGTCCGCGCTCGCATCGTTTGAGCAGAACGCGCGCATAGTGCACTTTCACTCTCGCGGCGACCGCTTGTACCGGAGTGATGCACGTGTACACACCTCTCCTGTCCGCGCTCGCATCGTTTGAGCAGAACGCGCGCATAGCGCACTTTTACTCTCGCGGCGACCGCTTGTACCGGAGTGGTGCACGTGTACACACATCTCCTGTCCGTGCTCGCATCGTTTGAGCAGAACGGCGCATAGCGCACTTTCACTCTCGCGGCGACCGCTTGTACCGGAGTGGTGCACGTGTACACACCTCTCCTGTCCGCGCTCGCATCGTTTGAGCAGAACGGGCGCATAGCGCACTTTCACTCTCGCGGCGACCGCTTGTACCGGAGTGGTGCACGTGTACACACCTCTCCTGTCCGCGCTCGCATCGTTTGAGCAGAACGGGCGCATAGCGCACTTTCACTCTCACGGCGACCGCTTGTACCGGAGTGGTGCACGTGTACACACATCTCCTGTCCGCGCTCGCATCGTTTGAGCAGAACGGGCGCATAGCGCACTTTCACTCTCACGGCGACCGCTTGTACCGGAGTGATGCACGTGTACACACATCTCCTGTCCATAGCGCACTTTCACTCTCACGGCGACCGCTTGTACCGGAGTGATGCACGTGTACACACATCTCCTGTCCACGCTCGCATCGTTTGAGCAGAACGCGCACATAGCGCACTTTCACTCTCACGGCGACCGCTTGTACCGGAGTGATGCACGTGTACACACATCTCCTGTCCGCGCTCGCATCGTTTGAGCAGAACGCGCGCATAGCGCACTTTCACTCTCACGGCGACCGCTTGTACCGGAGTGATGCACGTGTACACACATCTCCTGTCCGCGCTCGCATCGTTTGAGCAGAACGCGCGCATAGTGCACTTTCACTCTCACGGCGACCGCTTGTACCGGAGTGATGCACGTGTACACACCTCTCCTGTCCGCGCTCGCATCGTTTGAGCAGAACGCGCGCATAGCGCACTTTTACTCTCGCGGCGACCGCTTGTACCGGAGTGATGCACGTGTACACACATCTCCTGTCCATAGCGCACTTTTACTCTCGCGGCGACCGCTTGTACCGGAGTGGTGCACGTGTACACACATCTCCTGTCCGTGCTCGCATCGTTTGAGCAGAACGGCGCATAGCGCACTTTCACTCTCGCGGCGACCGCTTGTACCGGAGTGGTGCACGTGTACACACCTCTCCTGTCCGCGCTCGCATCGTTTGAGCAGAACGCGCGCATAGCGCACTTTTACTCTCGCGGCGACCGCTTGTACCGGAGTGGTGCACGTGTACACACCTCTCCTGTCCGCGCTCGCATCGTTTGAGCAGAACGCGCGCATAGCGCACTTTTACTCTCGCGGCGACCGCTTGTACCGGAGTGGTGCACGTGTACACACATCTCCTGTCCGTGCTCGCATCGTTTGAGCAGAACGGCGCATAGCGCACTTTCACTCTCGCGGCGACCGCTTGTACCGGAGTGGTGCACGTGTACACACCTCTCCTGTCCGCGCTCGCATCGTTTGAGCAGAACGGGCGCATAGCGCACTTTCACTCTCGCGGCGACCGCTTGTACCGGAGTGGTGCACGTGTACACACCTCTCCTGTCCGCGCTCGCATCGTTTGAGCAGAACGGGCGCATAGCGCACTTTCACTCTCACGGCGACCGCTTGTACCGGAGTGGTGCACGTGTACACACATCTCCTGTCCGTGCTCGCATCGTTTGAGCAGAACGCGCGCATAGCGCACTTTTACTCTCACGGCGACCGCTTGTACCGGAGTGATGCACGTGTACACACATCTCCTGTCCGCGTATGCGCCCGTTCACTCTCACGGCGACCGCTTGTACCGGAGTGGTGCACGTGTACACACCTCTCCTGTCCGCGCTCGCATCGTTTGAGCAGAACGCGCGCATAGCGCACTTTCACTCTCACGGCGACCGCTTGTACCGGAGTGATGCACGTGTACACACATCTCCTGTCCGCGCTCGCATCGTTTGAGCAGAACGGCGCATAGCGCACTTTCACTCTCACGGCGACCGCTTGTACCGGAGTGGTGCACGCGTACACACATCTCCTGTCCGTGCTCGCGGCGTTTCAGCAGAACGCTTCCTCTCTCAACGCACCAGGAATGCAGCACATCAAGCAGCAGCTGATAGATATTAATTGGTATTGGAGTCCTGGTATCCCTAGTGTTTGAGCGATGGGTATTGCGAGCTAGATTTATTATACTGGAATGCTTGAGTCTACTACTAACTGCTTTTCATTAGCTGCACCTCTCCTCGCAGGGAGGCCTCACGTTAGGTACAACATCTCACACAGGACGTCCTACCTCGGGCAGTCCCTCTGTCTGTTAAGGGGATCAGCGCTCTCGCACCTCGCAAGCCCTCTCCTGCCTCACCTCCAGTGCGGTTCTCATGGAGTGTCTGATGTGTAGCAGCATGGCCGCATCAAGATCTGAATCTGAATCCCTCTCCCTTGCCCAGCACGAAACCATTGATGCATCTTAGGTCCATGTTGGGTTGCGGGGCTGCAGAAATAAATACGGAGCAGGCGTTCCTCATTCCGTCCCATGCGAGGATTTACCTCCGGCCCACTCTAGCACTCTGTGACTGTAGGGTCTCTCTGCAACCTCACCTGCAGGGATTCTCGAGTCTGCCTCCTGGTGCCGTAAATTCGAAGGCACTCACCTACCTAGTCGGAGCACTCGTATTACAAGCGGGTGTTAATCCGCGTTCAAGGGCTCCTCTTCATGCTAGAGTGTCTGGCAGCGCAGGTGTGAGCCTGCCGGACCCGGAGCAACACACAGGTGGGCAGAGGTGCTCTAGGTCGTACAGGGCTCAGTCACTGGTCCCTCCAGTTACTTTTGTCTCCGGTGGCTGCTGCCATTTTGTCTCCGTGCCCCGGCAGCCTATCTCACACTCAAAGCCACAATATTGCTCCGATATTAAGGCCCCCAGCTGCGCAGTATGAAGCTCGTCCAGGTAGTGCCACTGGAGCAGTCTAGTTGATCGTGTAGTGACAGGATGGCACTAGGTTTGGGTCGGCCGAGCGGAACTCTGAGCAACGCTGCTTACTTCATCGGCATCAGGCCACGCCCCTCCTCACTGCCTATCAACATAGCGGGCAGGGGGCTTTATTCAAAATTATATCTCTACCCAGTTTGTTTTCTGCCCTACAGAACTACCCCGATGAACTGTCAAAATCCTTTTTCCGAACACTATATGTGGCGATAACATAATTCATATGGGCTGCTAAGCAACCTTGAATATTCTACAGGAAGTGTGTCTTATCCCCATTTGATGGAGGTTTGGGTCTAGCTAATGCCCAGCTATGTTATCCGCTTGAGGCAAATTTGATTGGCTCTTCTCAGGCAGCGGCACCCTATGGTGGTGGTGGTGTATCTAAAATGCATAGAGCAGCACAGTCTTCTCCGTTTACTTTACACACACATGCACATAGACCTCCCTCGGACTATTACAGGGACCCTAGTTTGCTGGGACCTACCCCTTCGATCGATTAAATGGGATAGAATCTCCGCTATGGGAGCTCTCTTTGTTAGAACAAATAGCCAAACTAGCCAGCTTTAAAACATTATATTTCATAGTCCTCTCTAGGTTGGGAAACATTTGGGAAGGGAGACACATCTGGTCCTTTTTGTACCTATTGGAGGCTTACAACATGCATCTTGCAGAATTTAAAAAAATACCTGCTACTGCGACTCACACTGGATGCCCACGCGGACACCTTTTTCCTTGCACACAACTCACTAGAGGGTCATGTAATGCAAGCAGCCACAGGGAGCAAAGGCATCTCAAGACTCACTGGTCGACCCATACTCCCAATCCTTTAACGACCTTGTGTGAATGGGGAGTGTAGGATGTTGGCCCTATAGACGACGCTGACTGGACAGAGGCAGAAATGGCTCTGAGAATGTTGGCGATCTGTACATGGTTATGCCTCATCCAGCTAAAATTCCTGCATAAGGCAAACGGCCATATTCTATACCCTCGAGGCTTTGCAAAAATACTTGAAATGCTATAGGTCTCACATTTGCGAGAGTTAAGCTGTTGGCATTTACAATGCCAATATCTCAAACTCTGGTAAATGCGAGACCTATTGCATTGCAAATGCTTGTTCTAAAAGTGATAGCAGGCTTTTTTGGGAGAAATTCACCTATTACAGGGTCATCCAATACAATTGGACAATTTCGTCTAATGATGCCCCTCAGCAGTTTTTCCTGCATGGAATATGACAAAATAAGCCTAGTAGGCTCTCTAACCGCATCCATGCTGTTGTTGGCTACACTCCGAGGCTTGGCTCTGTACTCTAGTAAGTCTTCCCTGGCTCGGTTCCTTTTTTTCACTATGGCTGCATCTATGTTTGAGGTTTATATCCTCTTTCCAAGAAACAGTTTTAGCTCTCTATCTGTTTAGCTTTACAATCATTATCATTGCTACAGATCCTCCGTATTCGTAACATTTCCCCATACGGTATGCTCTGTGTGAGGTGTGGAGGATGCTCACTGGATGCATGTAATAGTGTATTTCCAGCTGTTTGTTTTCGATACAAGGATGTCGATAAAACATTTTTGGCTACACTGATTTGCACATCTAAGAATGTTACACTTACATCACCAATGCAAGAAGTTAAAGTTTAAGTTGACATCGTTAATATTTAGTAACGCTATAAACTCCCTGGCACTTTTCTCTGTGCCGTGTCACACAATAAACAGGTAGTCAATGGACCTCAGCCAAGAAATTAGCTTTCCTTTGTAGATGCGTTCAAATTGCATCCTGAGGACCAGCTCCTCCCACCAGCCTATGAACAAACATGCATAGCTGGGGAGAAGCTGGCCCCCATAGCCACCTCTTGTATCTGTTGGTACATTTGATTTTTAAAAAGAAAAAGGTTATTTTCCAAACAAAATGTTTACATGTCAATCAGCATTCTATTCTGTTGAGCAAACTTTAGTGGCCTGTCCAACAGGAAATAGTCCACAGCCCTTATTCCATCATGATTCCTTATAAACGCATTGAGTTTACAGCACCGAGACGCCCACGGGCATTCGTTCGCGCTCTATAAATCTCGAAAATAAATAGATAAATACATGTGTATAGTGAGGATACATCCAGGGGTATCAAGAGGTATCCCGTTTGCCATTGTATGTTCTTGATTTTCCGGAGGAAACACTTCTTGCATCTTGCACATAGGATCTCAGGTTTTTGACATGGACTTGTAAGAAAAAGTAATTGTATCTTGACTTGTTCTCCAGCGGCCATCACAGCCGCTATGGTGGGTCTCCATGGTGGCTTGCATATATCTTTATGAACCTTGGGAATCTAGTATATTGTGCGAATAATGGGATGTTCCTTCTTAAGATATTTGTATTCCTCGATGTTCAATAACCCCTGGCTTTTCCATGCCAACAACTTTTTAAAGAAGAGAACCTGTGTGGCTTTGAATTTTTGAAAGGAGCTCTTCCTATAGCGCTCAGTATTAAGTTGGGTGTACGCCTCGTTCATATAATCCCGCAAGGGCCACAATACAATGTCAACCCCCCCCACCCCCACCCCCCCACGTCCGAATTCCTGACTACTACTTGCTTTTCATTCTTTCATTTTTTAATCAATTGTCCATATTTTCTTTCATGATTAGAGACTTTTTTTTCATTGATATTAATATACAATTTTTCACTTTTGCAACTACTTTTTCATTGAACACATTCATGGAGTCCCTTGGCATGATCGGAAGGAATTTTGATTTCTCCTTGAAGGGGGTATCTGGTTTTGCACAGGTCTCAGTAGCCGTCGATTCCAAGCCCAAAGGGCCACTGCGATTTTCCTCCTGTGTTTCATTCCCTCCTGGGATTCTGTTGTCTATTTCCAAGTCATGCAAATCTCTCAGTAAGTTATAATCAGTCACTGTTTAATTTGGAGCACTTGAAATTTTATTTATGGTGCACTATTTCCCATTTGTTTGGTTTGAGACCGAAGTTGGTGGTATTTTTTAAGCTTGAGTTTTCTTATAAATTTGTAAATGTCTGTCGGGGTCTGCGTATAAATACCCTTTTTCTCAGGACAGAATGACAGGCTTAGAGAGAGCAGCTGTTCCGCTGCGTTGAGGTCCACATTATCTAAATTAATTATGGTATTTGCATTTCTAGACGTCACGGGGGACTGCCATATCCTGTATATTTGCGCTTCCAGGTCCCCCGCCCGTGTGCTGATCGTTTGTTGCCGGCACTCTCTGGCTGCTTTTCTTTTTTCCCTTCTTCTCTGGGTCCATCTTTTTTTGCCGGTCTGTTTCTGGGGCACAGAGTTTCCCTGCTGCGCCTTAAATAATCTATACTCTTCCTCCAAAGTTAATTTAATGGCTTGATCGATTTCTTTGACCTTCCGTGTCAGATTCGCTTTCAAGTGCAGAGCTGAGGTCGAATGTTGATGTGGCCTCTACAGGTGATGGACTGTCTCCTTGGTATACCTTCTGCATCTGTTTATTCTCTGTAGCATTTCTGAAAAGTATCATACTTGCGGGCAAAGGTGAAAATTTGCCTGTTGGCATAATCCTTCTTATCCTTCCTAAACTTGTAAGTTTTTCTCAGTTTAATTTTTTTCCTCCTCTTCATTTAATCTTATCATTCCTTCTTGGAGCTTTTGTTTCTGCTGGGAATCAGCTAGTGTCTTAATTTATTCATTAAGAGCTTCGATTTTTATCTGGAGTTCGCCTCTATCACTTTCTGCATATTTAACTAATATTTGAACCAGTTTTCGGGAGGACTCAAGATTACATTCCGTCCATTCCACCATCATCCGGGGTTTCAGCGTATCCTAACTCTGGGCAATCATTATTCTAAGCCCCCTGGGGATTCTATATTCATTCAAGTATTTCTGCAACGACTTTGATTCCCACCATTTTGACTGCTCTTGACGCATCAATTTCTGTAGGATACAGAATTTGTCATTTAAGCTTTTTGCCCCTCCACTTAATTCTTCGCTGGCACCTTTACTGGCATCATGCTGCTCTGAAGGAGAGTCCGAGAACATCTCCTCAGAAGCTGACTCGCGATCCCACAACGTTGCAGCAGACATTTTTGGCACCTTTAAATGTCAATTATTGCCTTCTTGTGGGTCCGCCAGACTTGTTTAATCCTGCTGGGGGACACCACAAACTCACACCTCCCATCTGCTATCCTGTACACAATGTCTCGTACCTTGCTCCTGGCGGTCGATATGATGGGGCCACTTCACACAGCTCTACTCCTCCGAGCAGTCACCACGAGTCGAGCTCTGCACCGCGCTGTCCACCTTCTTCCCAGGCACGTCCTTTGTGTCAGCAGGGGGCTTCCGTGTTTCCGTTGCTGGCAGGTTTCAAATTTGCTTCCGGGTTTCCCAGCCACACAGAAGCCTCGATGACAGCCAGATCCGCTGGATGCTTGACTTTGCCTGCCATGGAGCCAACTTCACAGGGAGGGAGTCCACTTCACTGGAGAAAGTTAATCCGGGCTATATGAAACTACTCGCTTCCTTCTATTTCTCCTCCGAGACAAACTAGAAGGGACCCAGGTTCAGTGCCTAATTTTTTGTTTTATTCACACACAAACAATTCCGCCATAACACATCTGACGTTGCAAACAAGTGGACAACGGAGCGCCACGCACCAAGATGGCTACATGAGCACCAAGCTCTGCGTATCCACTTTAAAATAATCTTATGAATAGTGCCTGAGATTACACATCCGACCAATAAACCTGCCAGGGGACTGGGTGTCGCTGAGAACTGGTTGCTGTCTGCCGATTACAGACTGAGTGCTTCTGAAGCTAAATTGAGACGGGACCAGATGGGGATATGCAACCAGAAGCATTGTGGTTGAGGGTGACCTCGCTTCTCTGTACCACAGGTGAGCCTGCGACCTGGGTCGGCAGCTTCAAACCCTCTGATGGCTGCGTAATAGGACCACGGTGCTGTCCGGCCAGAGGTGAAATGCAGTGCCGACCTTCCTGGGACCTGCAGTCAAGAGGATTGAGCTATGGAGCGAGCGCCAGCACAATGCATCTTCTGGAAGCTGGTTATGTGCTTCTGTAAATGAACAGTGGCCGGTCCAGGCCTGTGGTGGCGTCGAGCGGTCATTGTGCTAAATATCACAGCCCATCGTCACTTGTGATATATTCCTTGCTTCCTTCAATCTCTCCTCCGATACAAACGAGTGGACCCAAGTTCAGTTTTTGTTTTATTCACGCACAAACGATTCTGCCATAACGCTTTTCGGCAGTTGCCTGCCCTGATCACATGACAAGGCAGTTTGTGTGCTTTGGTCGCCCTATTTAAAGTGACCGTGCACAATAGCCAATTCATGGATATAGAAAAAATACTCCTATTTACAATCTACAATGCTTGCTCAAATGCACAAAATACATGTGTGTGTGTGTGTGTGTATATATATATTTCTGTAGTAGAGGATCTCTGTGTATAGTCATAATCTAGTGAATAGTCCCGCCCATGTGTGTGGACACCGGAGCAATCAAAAATAATCTCTTAAGCGGTCTTCTGTGCAATCCTGCATAGACACTTAAGAGAAAATTAAAGACAGTAATGCAGCCTATACCTGCAAGGCTACACTGTCCAGTACTTCAACTATAAAATGCCAAGGACATTCCACCAATATCACATTTAGCACAGTCTGCTAAGTTTCACCCATAGAGAAACCTCCCCTTCACAAAATCCTTGGAATGATAGAGAGGAAGGGATGGACAGAGAAGCCCCCATAGGCTGCCATTATGTGTCTTGAAAAGGGATACCGTGCATTTAAGGAACTCCCCAGAGACCCTCTGTATCCCATGATGCACAGCAAACTCCTTTTACTTTCAGTTCTTTTTTCCAGCTCCTGCTAGCAGGACCCTTGAGCATTGAGCTCTCTCTTTTTGGGTGTTTTTCTCAATTTTTTGGCACTTTTAAAGTGTTTAGAGTGTTTCACTCGACGTCCTACATCTTCTTCTTCCTTTTGCTGAAGTTCTTTGGCCAGTTTTGCCACTCTTTTGTCGAATATGCCTGCCTTGTTCGACAAGTGTCCTGAGTGTGCCAGGAAGAAGGCAAAATCAGACCCTCACAGGGTGTGTATCCTCTGTCTCCCTTCTTCTCATGTCCCTGAAGACTGAGATCTGCAGGTCCTTCTCCACGAGGACCCTGATGGACAGAGAGAAGATTAGGCTCCAGGGCATGGAGCTATGAAGACCTCAGGAACAAGGTGGGTCTGGGCATGTAGGGACTTCTTCCTCTGCCGTGCTTCGGCCTCTGGGGGGCTCCCCAGTCAAAACAAGGCCAGAAAACGGCACAGATCTGTCGACGTCGATAGCCTCGATGTCGGCGCCGAGAGGGATGACCACCATCTGCTCCCGTCTCCCCCCGGGCTCTGGGACGAAGCAACGTCGTCGTTCGACGTAGAGTGGGCCGACGTCGAGACCTCGGACGAGGTCGACGTCGAAGACTTCATCGACGTCGAGATGGTTCCAGGAGGCACCGGCGCTCGCCGTCGAGGCGACTTCGCCGTCTAGGTTGACTCAACGTTCGACGTCGAGGAGAAGAGTCGACGTCAAGGGATGTTTCAAAACGAGATGTTTGACGTCGAAGAAGAGGTCGACGTCGAGGAGGGAGAAGTCGACGTCAAGGAGGCGATCAAGGGCCAGGACTGTGTCCCAGGGCTCAGTAGTCAGCCTATCTTCTACTTCCAAGAGCCGGTGCTCGTCTGAAAGGAGAATGGCCTCGAACATCCTCATCCAGGCCTGCGAAGAAGAGGCGAGTGGTTCGGTCTTCAGACTCTGCATATTCCCAGACCTATTCGCCTTCTAGGCCCAGGTCTCCTATGCCTCCTCCGTTGCCGAAGGATACTCCTCCTTGCAAACCTACTCCACCTCCTCCTCCACCTCCACATCATCGTCCTTCGCTACCTCCGCCGCGTCCTCCTCCAAGGTCTGTGTCTTTGCCAGATCTTCCATCACCGCCTACTGGGCCTCCATAGCCTAGGCCTCCGTTTCGGCCTCCCCAACTTCCAACGGGGGGGCTGCCTCCTGTGTGGCCAGTGGATCGCCCTAGGCCTCGGAGGTCGAGGTCACGGTCCAGACGGAGGGACCGGTCAAGAAGTGACCACCGCTCTTCCACAAGATCCCATCGCTGTCGCCGGAGGGACAGGTCAAGTTCACGTCATACCAGTCATACGGATTCTTCCAGTGCCCGGGAATACTCCTCCACCTTATCAGACTCACCACGTACGAGAGTGTCCTTAGTGGATGATATTGTCTCATTTCAAGAGGTGTTGAGCGGGGCAGCGAAGCTGGGGATTTCGCTAACGGTGCCCACACCTTCGACATTGGTGATTTTCGAAACCCTGCACAAGCGACAGTTGTCTCGCCCCTTGGTGCCAGGGCTCGAGGAACTGGCGATGAAGCTCTTCTGGACTCCTGCATCAACAAAGTCTGCCTATTCCCGGCTGCAGAAAAATACAGGGCTCCAGACTCAGATCCCGTGTTCCTTAGATCGGACCCGGTGCCGGTTTCGGTGATGGTCACTGCGGCTAGAAAACAGCACGCTACTGTCCCGTCTACGGTACCTCCGGATAAGGAGAGCCGTTCGATGGATAAGGCGGGTAGGAAAGACTGCGGTACGACCGCTACGTCCATGAAGGCCGCCGGCGCCTCGGCTCTGCTGGGTCGTTAAAACCAGTCGTTGTGGGAGTCCCTGCAGCAGTTTCTGGAACATCTTCCTAGGGACAGGGGGGAGGACATCCAGGAAATCATCAACGAGGGCATGATGGTATCCAACCAGGTGATCAGCTCCGCTGCAGATTCCTCTCTCCTGGCGGCTCATGGATACTGCCACGAAATTAATCTGAGACGTCATGCCTGGTTGCGCCTGACTTCACTAAAACCGGAGGTGCAGCAGAGAGTCGCCAACCTGCCACTCTCTGGTGCTACGCTCTTAGGAAAGCATGCGGACGAGGAGATGGCCCACATGAAGGCTGAGGCTGAAACCCTGACGGCCGTCGGGTTGGAAAAGCCGAAATAACAGAGGCTTTCCGTCCCTTCCAGAGACGTTTCGGTGCCCAGGGAAGAGGGCAAGGTCGCCAAGCTGGGCAGCAGCAGCAGCAGCAGTACCAGCGGCGCCCATTCCAGAAGCGCCAGAGGGGTAGAGGCGGCCAGAAGTCCTCCTCAACGCCTAAAGGCCCTGCCGGGTCTAGGCCCTGAGGTGCTACTTCCCCCTCTTCCGTTACCCGCTCCGGTGGAGAGGAAGCATACAAAATCACATGGCAGAGTGGAGAAAAATTACTCCGGACAAGTGGGTGCTGAATATTGTTTGCAATGGATACAGTCTTTGTTTCGTCAGCCCGCCTCCAGTGATTCCACCGGTTTGCTCGCAGTTCCAACTGCGCGAGTTACAAGTGGAGGCCGATACCCTGTTAAGAAAAAGGGCGATAGAAGACCTCTCTCTGTCTCAAAGGGGAAAGGGTCTTTACTCACGGTTCTTTCTGGTACGGAAGAAAGACAAGAACGAGTTCAGGCCCATTCTGGATTTGCGACAAGCAAACAAATGGATTGGCAGAGAAAATTCCTGCATGCTATCTTTACACCAGATTTATCCTCAGCTGCAGAGGGGAGACTGGCTTTGTGCAATAGATCTGCAAGATGCGTACTTCCATGTGCCCATTGCACGGAAACACCGGAAGTTCCTGCGGTTCCTGGTCGGCACCAATCACTATCAATACTCCGTACTACCGTTTGGACTGAAGTCTACTCCCAGGACTTTCTCGAAGTGCATGGCGGTGGTGGCAGCGCACCTGAGAAAGAACAAGGTGTTTGTCTAGCCGTACCTTAACGACTGGCTGATCAAAGGCTCCACCTTCCAGGAAGCGCAATTGCACTTTAACAGGACGGCCGTTCTGCTAAACCAACTGTGGTTGCGCATTAACATGTCCAAATCTGTTCCGACTCCTGTCCAGTGCCTACAGTACTTGGGAGCCTTTATCGATACTCTTTCAGCAAGCGTGTCTCCTTCGGAGGAGAGACGCTTATCGACCCTTCGGAAGGCTCAGACTCCCATGGCTGTTCCATGTAAGACTGTGAGGACAGTGTCTCCTCTACTGGGGTCGATGGCCTCTTGCATTTTCCTCACGCCACATGCACAGCTCCACATGAGGCTGCTGCAGGAATGTCTGGAAGACCAGTAGGACCAGGAGCGGGGGAGCTGGGACGACAGGATCAGGCTGTCCCTTCACGCCCTACAGTCCCTGAAATGGTGGTGTTCAGCGGAAAATCTCCTCAAGGGGGTTCCATTCCACAAGGACATTCCGAGAGAGACTATCGTCACGGGTGCTTCAATCCTCGGCTGGGGAGCGCATTCAAACCAACTACAGATTCAAGGAACGTGGTCCCCAGCGGAATCCAGGTACTACATCAATTGCCTGGAATTCAGAGCGGTTCACTTGGCACTGAAGGCCTTTTATCCGTCCTTCCAGACCAACTCCTTGCTTGTGCATACGGACAATACGACCACAATGTATTACCTCAACAAGCAGGGGGGCTCGAGATCGCGCACCCTGTCATTGGAATCACAGGCGATCTGGCATTGGCTGCTAGCCAGAGGACTGACGATAACGGCCACCCATCTGCCAGGTGTGCAGAATGCTCAGGCGGACGCTCTCAGCAGGCTTTTGCAAGAAACCACAAGTCTGTTCTGAACGACGATGTTCTCGAAGGCATCTTCGAGAGGCCAGACGTAGATCTGTTTGCCACCGCCGAAAACAGAAAATGCCGAGACTTCACCTCCAGGTATTACCAACCGGGGACTCTGGGGAATGTGCTATCGATCATCGGGTCGAACAGCTTTCTGTACGCTTTTCCACCCATTCCCCTGATTCCAGCGGTGCCACAAGCTGTCCCGGTCCAGAGCACGGATGATCCTCATTGCTCTGGAGTGGCCCTGACAGTGGTGGTTCACGGATCTGCTACACCGGTCTCTTCAGCCTCACCTGCGGCTGCCGTGTCGGCCGGGCCTTCTCACGAAGTTCGGGTGGCAGATGGTGCACCCCAACCTCTCATCGTTGAGTTTGGCGGCATGGCTCCTGAGATAGTGCAATATGGACACCTGCATCTACCTGAGGATTGCATGAACATTCTCAAGGAGGCTAAGCGACCTTCCACTAGGACGTATTATGCCTACAAGTGGAAGAGGTTCTGTATCTGGTGTACTTCCAAGAACTAGGATCCGACGACATGCAAGGAAGATGTGGTCCTTCCATATCTCCTGGATCTGGCTCAGTCTGACCTTAATTTTCAATCTATTAAGGTTCACCTCGCAGCGTTAACTGCGTACAGGAAATACCCTTCACAGACTTCCTTCTTCCAGGTCCCTGTGATTAAGGATTTTTTGGAAGGGTTTGTAGAAAGTGTTTCCTCCTGTTCGGAGTCCATCGCCTTCCTGGGAGTTGAATGTGGTGTTGTCCAGATTGATGAAGGAACCTTTTGAACCCATTCATAAGGCTTCACTGCAGCACTTATCGTGGAAGGCGGCTTTCCTTGTGGCCATTACATCGACCCGAAGGGTGAGTGAGATTCAGGCATTATGTTGTCAAGAACCTTATACTGTTTTTCATGCTGCTAAGGTTGTAATGCGATCTCACCGAAGTTCCTTCCTAAGGTGATCTCTGATTTTCATGTTAATCAGACTATAACTTTACCTACGTTTTTCCAGAATCCTTCCACTCTAGCGGAAAGGTCTCTTCATTCCCTGGATGTGAGGAGGGTGTTGAAATTCTATCTGGAGAAGATCAAGGATATTCGTAGGTCAGAGCAACTGTTTGTCAACTATGGGTCGGTCAGGACTGGTCTTGCTACCTCTAAACAGTCAATTTCTAGGTGCATTGTGTCCTGCATCCAGTTGTTACCAAAAGGCTAATAAGACCTTAGGAGCTACGCCTAAGGCTCATTCCACCAGGGGCAAAGCGCCTACAACAGCTTTGCTACGTAATGTTCCCATTGCAGAGATCTGCAGGGCTGCCACGTGGAAGTCGGTCCATACCTTTGCTAAGCATTACTGTCTGGACTCTGATACCAGAGCAGATGCTCAGGTTGGGCAGGCTTTGTTAAGAAATCTGTTTGCACAGTAGTGGTGTTGTCTTTTTCTCCACCGCCGGTTAGTGTGTTGGGATGGGCTTGCCATTCAATTCACTAGATTATGACTATACACAGAGATCCCCTACTACAGAAGGAGTAGTTTCTTACCTGTAACTCCAGTTCTGTAGTAGGGGTATCTGTTATAGTCATAAGCACCCGCCCTCCTTCCCCGTGGGGAAAATGGTACTGTAATGTATGCTACAGGCCTTTCTTTATACACCTTCTAAAAGAACTGAAAGTAAAAGGAGTTTGCTGTGCATCATGGGATACCGAGGGTCTCTGGAGAGTTCCTTAAAGGCACGGTATCCCTTTTCCAGACACATAATGGCAGCCTATGGGGGCTTGTCTGTCCATCCCTTCCTCTCTATCATTCCAAGGATTTTGTGAAGGGGAAGTTTCTCTATGGGTGAAACTTAGCAGACTGTGTTAAATGTGATATTGGTGGAATGTCCTTTGCATTTCTAGTTGAAGTACTGGACAGTGTAGCCTTGCAGGTATAGGCTGCATTATTGTCTTTAATTTTCTCTTAAGTGTCTATGCAGGATTGCACAGAAGACAGCTTAAGAGATTATTTTTGATTGCTCCGGGGTCCACGCACATGGGCGGGACTATTCACTAGATTAGGACTATAACCGAGATACCCCTACTACAGAACTGGAGTTATATTCATATATATTCTCAGCAGGTAGTTATAGTTGGGACCTTGTTTCCATAGGAAAAGCGTTATTGTTTTCCTAATAATTTTGGCGCACTTTGACACATATTCACAAAATCTTCAAAACTAGTTTGCCTGATAATGCAGCTTTTGTCTGGAACGTTTCAGGGTGATTCTTTAAGTGGGGGCTTTTGAAAAAAGGTGCTGGGAGCTGCCCAAAGCGTGTTTTCTCTATGCCATTTCTCATAGTGTTTTTAGACACGGGGTCAACTGGACAATCTAGTGTTGATAGACTTCTCCACTTACCACTCTCTGCAGCAGTGGAACACACAAAACCTGTTAAAAGGGTAACCGTTCATCGACCTTGTTCCACAGGTTGTGCTAACGGCAGACGCATCCCTCACAGGGTGCGGTGCTCACCTACAGTTCAGGGTCTGTGTGACACCAAACACCAGAATCTCCATATCAACTACCTAGACCTTCAAGCTGTTCACCTAGAGTTGAAAGCATTCCTTCCTCCCTTCATAGACAAAGTTGTCTTAGTCCGGGTGGAGTGGTCACGCCTCTCTTAGACCATTTGGTGTTGGGCAATACATCACAAAATCCATCTGTTAGCAGAACATCTTCCGGACCAGGAACAACAATTTTGACGACCTGCTCAGCAGGATGCAGCAACAAGTCCACAAGTGGGAACTCCACCCCCAAGTCGTCCTCCCATACTTCCACAAGTGGGGGTTTCCACAGATAGATCTCTTTGCGACCACAGAGAATTCAAAATGACCAAAATTCGCCTCAAGGTTCCCACAACCTCTATCCAAGGGCAATATGCTATGGATGAGTTGGTCCTGGATATTTTACTACGCTTTTCTGCCTCTCCCTCTTCCATTTGCTACAGGAATGTTGCGGTGAATGGGGTTATTCCCCTGCCAGAGTTACTGTGTTACTCGGCAGCTCACCTGCTGATAGTCAGTGATTAGTCCTTTGCAGACCAGAGAGGTCCGGTTCTCATGACAGACAGGCGGGAATTTCAGCCCCACTGGTTCACTCAATGGTTATAGGGAGCAGATAAGGTGACAACCCTCCGGAGCCGACTGCTTCAGTGGTTCAAACATGACGTGTGACATGACAGCTATTGCTACAGCTACACTTGAGACACTGCTGTGGGACTCAAAGGCATTAGCCGAGCTACGCAGGGTGTATGGTTACCTGCAATGGGGCTTGTTTGGCGGGGTTGGGACTCTGGGTGGTTGACATTTGCTGACTTAGAGTCAATATAAAATGCCAGGGTGACAATTCCTGCAGTACTTGCAGATTAGGTCTATCCGCTCCGGCAGATCCCCCAGGTGTTAAAGGGCAAGAGCTCACTGTAATATCTGGTTCTGGGTGCCCCAGTTCATAGACACGCTGTATCCTAGATGTAGTGTACAAACATTACCCATAGTCAGGCCCTGCTGCTGAAGCTCTGGGAGAAATTAGGTGATCTGGGTAGATTGGAGAATGATGAGAGGGTGGCCTGTAAATAATAATAATAATAATAATAATGAAGCCATTTGTGGAGCGCGAACAGTTGCCTCCTGCTGGGGTGTCCCAGCGCTATATAAGCAATCGGCAGCGTATAGCCAGACAGTGTCATGTCTGGTCCCGAGAGCAGTTTACACCGAGCTAAAAAGCAACGTTTTTACAGCTTTCCTGAATAGTGATTCAGACTTAATCAGGCGTATGCAGTTGGGCAAAGAGTTCCAAAGCTGGGACCTCCCCAGTGTAAATGATCTGCCGCCTAGTCAGGCTTTCTTAACTCGCGGAATACAAAGTCAATTTTGGGAGTTGGACCTCAAAGTACAATTCTGTCTGTAGATACATAAACGGTGTCTCAGATAGCTGAGGCACCTCCCGTGAACTGACCAGAAAGTTAACGTTGGGGCTTTGAATTTGATTCATTTTTTCACCGGTAGCCAGTGCAGCTGTTTGAAGTGTGGCGAGATATGGTAACGAAACGGAACGCGCCTAATCAATCTTACAGCCGCGTTCTGTATTATCTGTAGTTTCTTTTATTAGATACGCTGGCAGACCCATGTATATCCTGAGGGTAGCGGTCCGCCGTCCAGTAAGATAGCCATTGGAGCTGTGCCGCAAGGAAATATGCCTCGAAGGATGGCGCTCCGAGTCCTCCCTTCGTCGTGGGAAGTTGGAGGGTTTTCAGGGCGACCCTGTGGCGCCCCTCGCCCCAGATAAGGGTCCCTAGAGGGAGTCGATATCGCGGAAGAAGGACCTGGGTGGTATAACCGGCAAATTTGCAAAGTGGTAAAGGAGTCGGGGAAGCATCACCATTTTAGTCAGGGCTATCCGTCCTATTGGGGCCAGCGGGAGTTTATTCCAGAAGGCGATAGTCGGGCGCAGACTAGCAAGCACTGCGCGGTGATTACCCTCAAACATGGCTGCTGGAGAATGGTACAAGCGGACACCGAGGTACCGGGGAGCCTCCGCGGACCACGAGAGTTTATGCGGTCCGAGCTGGACTTCCCGGGGGGGCAGGCCCGGGTGTAAGGGGTAGACTGTGGACTTGTCCCAGTTCACCTGTAGGCCCGAGGCGTCTGCAAAGTCCGCCAACGTCGCCCCTATGGGGGCCAGGTCCGTTTCGATGTCTCGGACGTATATGAGGAGATCGTCCGCGTACATGGATACGCAATGTGTGTCATCCGCGAGAGGGATGCCCCAGTCCACACCCTCCAGGCGCAGCCGAACCGCCGGCGGCTCGACTGCCAGCGCGAATAAAAGAGGCGACAGGGGGCACCCCTGTCTTGTGCCCCGCCGAACTCCGAATGCCGGTGATATGCGTCTCCCGATACGAACCCGAGTGGTGAGATCGGTATACAGGAGGCGCGTGTACGCCATGAGTGTCGGGCCGATATTGAGTCGTCGCAGGACAGAAAAGAGATAGGGCCAGGTGAGGGTGTCTAACGCCTTTTCCAGGTCCATAATGAGGCAGGCGGCGCGAGGAAATCGGTCACGTACCTGATCTTGAACATGGAAGACTCGGCGGAGATTCTGGGAGGTGTTTCTCCCCGGCACGAAGCCGCATTGGTCGGGGTGGACCAATGGACGAATGATCTGCGCATAACGATCCGCCAGGATTTTCCCCAGGATCTTACAGTCGGCCGACAGGAGCATGATGGGGCGATACGACCCCATGTGGAGTGGATCTCTGTGGGGTTTGGGAAAGGTGACGATCACGGACTCCCGCAGTGACTGGGGTAACCTACCTAGATGAAGAGACGCCCCGAACATCCGTGACAGACGGGGGACCACCAGGGGGGAGAATGTCGAGTAGTATTCTAGTGGGAAGCCGTCCAACCCCGGTGCTTTATTACGAGACATGGCCCGTATCGCCTGGGTGATGTCAGACGGGACAATCTTGGCGTCGAGGGAGCGCTTGTCAACGTCCGATATTGTGGGTAATGTCAGAGGGTCTAAAAAATTGTCTACAGAAGACGGGGAGCACTGGGCCGGGGTCCCGTACACTTGTGTATAATGACGCTGGAACGCCAGGAGAATCTCGGCCTGTGAGCGCACCAGCACACCGTCCGGGTTGATAATATCCGTGATTGGCTTAATTTCGGTGTCCTGCCTCGCCATCCAAGCCAGTAGCGCCCCAACTTTGTCCCTGTCCTTATGCACTCTAGAGGCGTAAGCCCTAAAATTGTATTTCCGGAGGTCAGCGCAGGCGGCCTGGTATTCTGTCTTCGCCTCGGCCGTGAGCACAGCGTGCTCCTCCGAGTCGTCAGGCCGTTTAGTGAGTGCGGCCAGAGCCCGCTCCGAGGTTAGGAGTGTCCGCTCCAAGGTGCGGCGAACCCCCACCACCTGTTTGATGCATTCTCCCCTAGCCACCACCTTAAACGCGTCCCACTCCACCAGTACCGACGACGCCGTGTTCGCGTTATGTGTGAAGTAGTCCTGTATGCTGGTTTTGTGTGCGTCTCTGAATATGGGGTCGGTCAGGCAATCCCTAGGGAGGCGCCAGGGGGGGAGGGCGCCAGGTTAGACGTATAATGTGAGCGTCATGATCCGAAAGGATCCGGCCCAGGTAGTCTGTAGACGTGATCTTAGGGAGAATTGGTGCAGAACAGAGGAAGCGGTCCAGGCGGACCCGGAGGTTGTGCGGGATCGAGTGGAAGGAGTAAATGCGAGTCAGTGGGTGTAGGTGTCGCCATGCGCCAGTGAGCGCCCAATGTGCGATCCATGCCCCAAAGAGCTCTGCCTGCCGGGGGGCCGGGGAATGTGCGGGGGGAGGATGTGAGCGGTCCAGGGTGGGGTCTAGTGTGCAGTTAAAGTCACCTCCCAGTACCCATGGAACTGTAGTGAACTGGGCCAGAACGCCCGTGAGGTGATCCCAGAATTTATCCTGGTCTGTGTTAGGGGCGTAAATGCTGCCAAGGAGTATTCCCTGCCCGTCCAGTATTCCCTCCAGAAGCGCATACCTGCCCTCCTTGTCTACCACTCGTCTGAGCACCCGGAAGGGAGTACCCGGCCTGACCCAGATTAACGCGCCGCGTGCAAACGCTGAGTATTGTGTGGCGCAGAAGGTCCCTCGCCATTTGGACTGCAGGCGAGTGAGTTCGGTAGCGTTTATGTGTGTCTCCTGTAGAAGTGCAATATTGGCTGACATGCGTCTAATGTAGGAGTAAACAGAATATCGTTTGCTGGGCGTGTGCAGGCCCCGTACGTTCAATGTAAGGACATTAATGTCTGAGCGTGGGACTGCCATTCTGGGGGTGTCGTGGTAAAGATGAGGGCCCCCCTACAGTACCCAAGGGCCGCCAGTGTGTATGTGTCACGTGTATTTCTGCGCGCCAAGCTTCCACAAACGTAGAGGAGGGACTAAGGGGATTAACAACAAGTAGAACTTTGGGTGGGTAACAGTCCCAATACTGAGGATATATCACCGGAGGTGGCATATCCAAACTAGTGTCCCACTAGGGGAGAGATACAACAGGTAACTGCAGGGGTGGCAGCATGTGTCACTGCTGGGCCTGTGCGCGGGTCGGGCTCTTGTAGGAGAAGTGTCCATCGCTCGGTAGGGCATACAATAATCAGGCAAAGCAGTCTAGGCACCTAGACGTCGCGCAATACAGTGGGCAACCATTAGAAGGATACAGTAATTGATAGTTCATGTTCATGAAGAAGTGTTAGGTTGGCTGGCCAGGGTAGCGTCCAGTGTAGGTGCCGCCAGGAGGGGGGAAGAGATTGGGCCAAATCCCGACATCGTTCCATCGCTGTCTCGGTCTTTCTCTGGGGTGAACAGGTGCGGGTGACCTTCCAGGTCCGATGCTGGGGGTGACGTGTGCAGTTCGGTCACCGCTCGTAGGGCGTCTCGTCGCTCTTGCATGATTTGCGTGAGGTCGGGCGAACCCGTGGGGGAGGACGCCTGGCTTTTGGGGCGGCCAGATCGGGCACGGCTAGCACCCCGTCTTCTAGATCGTCTGGAGTCGTTGTTGCCTGTCCTCTGGGGTCCGGGTTTAGGGATCAGTGGGCAGTGGAATTCAGTCCAATCTTGTGCTTCCGCCGCCGTAGTGAAGAAGAGGGCTTTCCCATTGTGCAGCACTTTAAGGCGGGCCGGGCACAGCAAGGAGTATTGAAGATCGTTAGCACGAAGGCGCCTTTTGACTTCCAGAAATGTGGATCGCTGCTGTTGGACCTCTCGGGCGTAGTCTGGGAACACCATGACATGCTGATCTTCCACCTGCAGGGGACCCGCTGTCCTGGCCGCGCGGAGCACCGCATCCCGGTCTCGGAAATGCAGGAATTTAGCTAGCATGGGTCGTGGAGGGAGGCCGGGTTTGGGTGCCCGGGCCGGGACTCTGTGGGCCCTTTCGATGGAGAAGTACGGCGATCGCTCACTCTCCGAGGTGAACGATCTAGTCCAGGATTCCATATAGGTCAGAGGATCTGAATTTTCAATCCCCTCCGGCAGGCCCAGGACGCGGATGTTACATCGTCTCGAGCGTCCTTCTAAGTCCACCGTGCGTTCCTCTAGGGCTGCCACTCGGCGTAGGACCTCTCTCATGTCTTCCTCTTGCATCTTCACCACGGGTTGTAACTCGGTCACGGTTCGTTCTCCTTCCTTCACCCTGTCCGCCAGCTTACGATTTTCATCACGGATCAAGCTAATGTCCGTCGTCAGGGCGCCCAATCTCTCTTCCATTGAAAGGCGAGACATTTCGATCGCCGCCAACACCTGGTCCAATTTTGCCGTCAGTGTAGGGTCAGTTTGCGACGCATTGGCTTGCGTCCACGTCCTGGTGTGTGGCATCTTCTCAACGGCCGTTTCAGGGACAGACGTCACTTGCGAGGCCTTTGGTTTCCCCATAGGTGCTGTCAAGTGGGTCACCGGGCCTCCGTGCACTCCGGGAATGGCAGGCCGACGTAGCTGGGCCAAGGGCAGTTCAGTGTCAGCCGGTCTCTCCTGTCCCCCCAGGCTCTGGGGCGGCTCCTCCCCGTCTCAGGAAGCCTCCACCAGTTCAGGGCGTCAGAGGCGGTCCGCGACCGCCGGGGCCGGTAGTCCCTGCGTCAGGAGGCCTTGTGGGCCCTCCCCTGCGTGTGGCACAGTGTCAATACCGACCGGGAGGGCCAGAGGTCAGGCGATGTGAATCTGAGGGGGTTCCGGGGCAGCGAGCGTCCACCAGCAGTGTCCCGAGTTTGGGGGGGGCACTCCTGCTCCTACGGCGAGGTTCGCGCTGTTCCTGGAGTCCAGGCCTCTGTGGGCGCCATCTTGGGGTCAGGCACTCGGGCCCACCGAACGGCTCAAGTCAGTGGGAGCGCCCTGGATCCCCGGATCAGCCGGCGGCGTGTGCTGCGTCCTCACACGGAGCCCCGAGGAGGTAGGGGGGCCGAGATCCCTGGGGGAGGGGGGGGAGGAGATGAGCACTCACCGCCCTCGAAGACAGACTGCGGGCCACTGAATGGCACACCACTGCGCTGGCAGCGCGTCCGCCGGACCTCCGCCCCTCGCGGTGGCAGGTCGGCCGATGCCGGAGAGCGATCAGGTTCCTGGCGGGGCAACAGTGTCGGTGCAGCGGAGCCCCGGTGCGGCGGCCGCCGTCTTGCGCGCCGGGGTGCTGTAGCGAGAGAGGGCGCCGTCCGGTGCGCACTCCTGAGGGCCGGTCCCGCTGCTGCTCCGGGACCCTTCGTAGGTGTCCGCTGGTCTCGTCCTCCGGGGTCGTCGGTTACCGGGTCGGCTCCCGGCGGCGTATGCGCCCGCAGGACGGAGCCGCGCCCGCCATTTTGAGCTGCGGCGCTCGGCTCCGGCAATAGACGAGGCAGTCCGTGTCGTACGCCAGCAGCCTTCGAAGTTCGTCTGAAGGGCGCCCCAGTGCGCGGGGGAATCCCAGGTGCTTCTTTCGGTAAGCTGAGGCTCCCGGCGATCTCAGGTACTGGGCAGGATGCTAGCCCGATCGCTGAGCCTCAGCAGGACACAGCCGCCATCGTGGCTTGCTAAGCCACGCCCCCCGAGTAAAACCACTCATAACTCCTGAAAATTGCTTATAAAAGACATTGTTAGCCACAGGCTGCATTGAAAAGCAATAACATTATTATTATTATTATTATTATATTTCTTATATAGCGCCAGAATCGACCCCCGAAGGGGTATCTCCACGCTTGCCTTGGGAACCCGTCCTGGTTTTTCCCTGTGAGATAGCCCCTACAGGGCATCCCCAAGGTGAAAGCCAGGCATCCCGCCGCGGGGGGCCGTTGTGGAGATTAAGCAAGCTTAATGCCCAGAGTTGCAGAGTGTGAACCCATGATTAGGTCAGGCACCGAAGCGAGAATTATCGAGTCCGTGGACATTTGAGCTCAACACCCTGCCGCGTCGGGAATTGAACCTTGGTCCCGGGTCTGACCTCTGCTTCAGGGTCTGCCTGCTCTAACCAGTGAGCCACACTTCTCCACACATAGAAAATGAAAGCATTTTCAACCCAAAAACTGGCACTGTGCCTTTAAGGCAGCCCTGACTCCAGGCTTCCCATCATGCCTCAGGGGTGACAGTTAGGTCAGTTCTTTCTGGCTCCTTCTGTCAGGACCCTGGTTAACAGCTCCCACCTTTTTTTGACTTTCTGTCAGAATTACTTGGTGTTTTCTTCAATTTTTTTATCTCACTCGACGGGTTTTTACCCTAGAGAGATAGTTCTACCTTTTTTGGGCTAAAAAAAGGTGAATTTGTTTGTCAAAATGCCCAAGGCTCTCTTTGACACCTGCCCTGCCGGTGGACATAAGAAGGCTTGGTCAGACACACATCCAGTGTGTATTCTCTGTCTACCTGACTCTCATGAGGTAGCATCTTGTGTCCACTGCCAGTCCTTGTCATCCAGAACTATCAAGGACCGAGAAAGAAGCAGGATTTATTGACTTTCTGAGAGAGGTAGGCCTCCAAAGAGACTTATGAAGCGGTCGACGTCGAAAAAAGTCCCGACCTGCTCACCTTCAGCGTCTGGATCGGCGTCGAGATCTCCAACGACGAAGAAGGTGAGGTCTTCAGCGTCGAAAGTCAAATCTCCGCTGCCGTCAACCGGGCGACGTGCAGCGTCGAGTGAGAGGTCACTGTTGAAGCAGGGCAGCTCAACGTCGAGACCTCCGTCGTCGAAGGCTCAGGGAGAGTCTTCGACCTCGAAGCCTCAATCGTCGTCTAGTCATCGCCGCTCGGCGTCGAGGCATCCTCCGTCTTCGCCAGGGCATCGGCGATCAACGTTGAGGGATTCTCCGTCGACGACCCATCGGCACTCGACGTCGAGACACTCATCGTCGTCGAGGGACCATGGTAGTTCGACGTCAAAGCGTCCTCCGTCGGCGTCACACCATCGACGCCCGACTTCGAGGCATTCACAAGTGTCTGCAGGACACTCGCCGTCGAGAGGAGCAAAGTTCGACGATGGAAAAGCCTTCATGGACTTCACCTCCTCCGAAGTCGACGTCCAGGCATGGGACTCCAGTAGTTCAGCCTCAGCCAGTGGCGCAGCAGTCTCGGAGGTCTTCTGGATCCGCTTCAGCTGCGGAGGATGACCAGGGCTCGCAAGTGAGTGACAGTCACGCTGCCAAGCGGAAGAGGTCTCCAGAGCAGAGGGGCTCTCGCAGTCGCTCCAGATCTGCGGCTGTCTCTGGTTCAGACTCTGGCCCGGATTAACTATTTATAAGTCGGCCAGCGAGGAATCCAGGCATTCGCAAAGGGATGCAACGCCTCCATCACGCTCCCCAGTGAAAGATTCCGCTCCAAAGTCGCCTACTGTTAGGCTTTCGCCGAGATGATATAAGCCTCTTCATCACTGGGATAAAGACAAGGAAACAGCGTATCGGATGCAGCAACCGCTCTCTAGGCCTAGAGAACGGTCACGCTCTCCGGTGAGACAAAGAGTAAGATCACGCTCTCCAGTTCGCCAGAGGGAAAGATCACGATCTCCAGTTCACCAGAGGGAAAGATCACGCTCTCCAGTTCACCAGAGGAAGATCATGCTCCCCAGGTCGCCAGAGGGAAAAATCACGCTCCCCGGTTCGCCAGAGGGAAAGATCACGCTCCCCAGTTCGCCAGAGGGAAAGATCACGCTCCCCAGTTCGTCAGAGGGAAAGATCACGCTCCCCAGTTCGTCACAGGGAAAGATCCCGCTCCAGGGTGCGAACGATCAAGGAGCACAAGGAGAGAGCGAAGTACTCCTTCTACTTCTTCTTCCTCGACACGCTCTCCAAGAAACTACTCTCCTACCCTAACGGACTCTCCTTCAACGAGGGTATCTCCGATTGATGATATCTTCACGTTTCAGGACATACTTGGTAGGGGAGCTCTTAAGCTGGGAGTTGCCTTGAAAGCTCCACAGATCAAGACCCTAATAATTTTTGAAACGTTGCAGCATAGGACTGCACCCAAACCTCTTCTGCCTTTGGTGCCAGATATTATAGAGCCAGTTATGGACGTCTTCTTAACCCCAGCGACGGTCAAGGCTGCTCCGGCGAGGGTACTTAAAACGTACAAATCTCCAGAGGACAACCCGCTATTCCTCAGAGCTGATCCTCCCCTGGACTCAGTGATAATCGCAGCGGCGAAGAAGTCCAATGCAGTCGCCTCATCCTCCTCTGTGCCTCCGGATAAGGACAGTAAGATCCAAGACTCGTGGGGAAGGCGGGTCTGCAATACATCAGCGGCTTTTCTCAAAGTTGCCAATGCGGAAGCCCTCTTGGGGCGGTATGACCGATCCCTGTGGGATTCTCTGCAGCGTTTTGTGGAGAAACTCCCGGCAGAGGATCGTAAGGACTTCGGAGAAATCCTACTGGAAGGCAGTCAAGTCTCCAACCAGGTGATAAGCGCCGCAGCGGATGGGGCTACCCTAGCAGCTCATGGGGTAACGGCAAGGAGGTCATCATGGTTGCGCCTAACGGCTTTGAAACCAGAAACCCAAGCGCGCATATTGAACTTACCTTTTTCAGGTTCTTCGTTGTTTGGCGCAAGTGCGGACGAGGAGATGCAGTGCATGAAAACAGAGCTGGAAACTCTCAAGGCGGTGGGTCTTGAGAAGAAGGAGTTCAAGAAAATGTTTTGCTCCTTTAACAAGGGCTCTACAAAGCAGCAGGTTCAAACCCCGAACTGGCAGAAGAGCCAAGATCAGCAGGGGCAGCAGAAGTCCCAGTACAAAGGGAAGCGTAATTACAAGGAAGGAAGTAATCAACGCCAAGGCAACAACACCGGTAAAACTCAATCCAAACAATGAGTTGTTTCTTCCCCCAGCGCCGTGGACCACTCCAGTGGGGGGAAGCCTGGCAAATCATTTGAAAGAGTGGCAAAGCATCACAAAAGACAGATGGGTGTTGTCTAGGCTTCAGAATGGGTACTGTCTTCGTTTCAATCATCTGCCTCCACCGGTTCCCCCGATGTCAACATCAAATCATCAGCTGCACCTACTGCAAAGAGAAGTCGCCACTCTACTCGAAGTCAGCTATCGAGAGAGTACTGGTCTCTCAGAGGGGAAAAGGGGTGTACTCCCGTTATTTTCTGGTCAAGAAAAAAGGACAGAAGGCAGAATACAGACCCATTCTGGACTTGCGAACACTGAATCTGCACGTCCAAAATGGAAAGATTTCGCATGTTGGCGCTTCACTAAATATATCCACATCTCAGGAAGGGAGATTGGATGTGTTCGCTGGATCTTCAAGATGCATATTTTCACGTTCCAATACATCCCAGTCACAGAAGATTTCTTCGGTTCAGGGTGGGGACCTCCCACTATCAGTTCAAAGTCCTACCGTTTGGGTTGAAGTCGGCCCCTCGGGTGTTCACGAAGTGTGTGGCAGTGGTGGCAGCTGCTCTACGCCGCAGAGGGGTCTTCGTGTATCCATACTTGGACGATTGGCTGGTGAAAGGTCCTTCCCCAGTCAGCGTAAGAAATCCGTTACAGACTTGTATACTGCTCTGCCAGAGACTAGGGCTACATGTCCACTTCGGAAAGTCAGCCATTCAGCCCACCCAGAGAATCCACTTCCTTGGAGCTCTGCTAGACTCCGAAGCAGGAAAAGTCTTTCCTTCGGAGGAGAGACAATCATCAATCACCCAGAAATGTCAATTGATTCTTCGCGGCAAGGTTCAGAAAGTACGCAAGACTGCCTCCCTGCTAGGGTCGATAGCGTCTTGCATCTTCCTGGTCCCGAATGCCAGACTTCGAATGCGTCCTCTTCGGCTGGATCTGGAGGACAAATGGGATCAGCAATCGGCTCGCTGGGACGATCACATCACCATATCAGACGCAGCTCGAGCTTCTATTCCGCGGTGGACAAAAGCTCAGAATATGCAGGTGGGAGTCCTGTTCCATCAACCTCCCCCTGTGCAAACACTGATCACGGACGCTTCCCTTCTGGGATGGGGAGCGCACATGGGACCACTGCAGATGCAAGGTCAGTGGTCACACAAGGAAAGTACTAACCATATCAACATGCTGGAGCTGAGAGCAGTCCACCTAGCTCTCAAAGCGTTCCTCCCCTTAATCCAAGAGGCATCTGTGCTAGTGCAGACGGACAACACCACCACAATGTACTACTTGAACAAGCAGGGGGGAACACGCTCCCGGACGTTGTCGTTGGAAGCGCAGAGGATCTGGCATTGACTTCTGGCTCACAGGCTGTCTGTCATGGATGTTCACCTTCCAGGATAACAAAACGTGAGGGCAGACGCTCTAAGCCGTCATTTCGACGACAAGGAAGACTGGGTTCTTCACGACGAAGTGGTAGAGGAACTTTTTCAATCCTGGGGTCGTCCCACCATAGACCTGTTCGCGGACGACCAAAACGCCAAATGCCGAAGCTTCGCCTCCAGATTTCACCGGCCAGGCTCGAGAGTGAATGCTCTTTTGATAGACTGGTCAAACGAATTTGTGTACGCCTTTCCACCTCTCCGGTTGATTCCGAAGGTGGTGAGCAAGCTAACACACTTGTGCACAACAATGATTGATTGCTCCCGATTGGCCGAGGCAGTGGTTGTACACAGACCTGCTTCATCTGTCAGTGACTCCTCACAAGAGGCTACCATGCAGGCCGGACCTGTTGTCCAAGATGGACGGGAGGATCTACCATCCCAACCTTCCGTCACTGAGCTCGGCAGCATGGCTCCTGAGGTCATCCAATACGGCCATCTAGGTTTGCCAGAGGACTGCAAGTTCATTCTGAAAGAGGAAAGGCGTCCTTCCACCAGACATTCGTATGCATGCAAGTGGAAGAGATTCTATATGTGGTGTATACTGAATAGTCATGATCCAATCAAATGTCAAGAAGAAGCAGTTCTTCCTTATTTGTTGTATCTGGCGAAAGCAGGTTTAAAATTTAATTCCATCAAGGTGCACCTAGCGGCCATAACGGCTTGTAGGCGGTCACCTTCTCAAACCTCTTTTTTCCAGCTAACATCTGTGAAGGACTTCCTGCAAGGGTTAAAAAAAAGTATACCCTCCAGTGCGTCCTCCTTCTCCACCCTGGGAGTTGAACCTGGTGGTGTCAAAGTTAATGGGTCCTCCTTTTGAACCCATTCACAAAGCTACTTTACAACCTCTTTCATGGAAAGCGGCTTTTTTGATGGATATCACGTCAGCTCGCAGAGTGAGCGAGATTCAAGACCTCTGTGCATCAGAACCCTATACGGTGTTCCATTTGAATAAGGTGGTGCTGCGGACGCATCCATCTTTTCTGCCTAAAGTGGTGTCAGATTTTCATGTAAATCAGACCATCTCTCTGCCCACTTTTTTTCCAAATCCCTCTACTCCAGCTGAGAGGGCTCTACATTCTTTAGACCTGAGAAGGATTTTAAAATTCTATCTTGACAGGTCTAAAGTGATTCGTCATTCTGATCATCTTTTCGTTAATTATGGATCGATCAGGACAGGCCATGCTGCCTCCAAACGTTCCATTTCCAGATGGATAGTTTCAAGTATTAAACTTGCTTACCAGCTAGCACAAAAACCCCTGGAGTTTTCTCCCAAAGCGCATTCCACCAGGGGAAGGGCTGCGACTGCGGCTTTTCTCAATAATGTGCCCATGTCTGAGATCTGTAAGGCGGCGACCTGGCGATCCGTCCATACATTTACCAGACATTGTCTTGATTCCGACACGAGAGCAGATACCCAAGAAGGCCAAGCCTCCTTGCCGAATCTGTTTAGCAGCCGGTCTGGGCTGTGATGTTGGGTTTTGTAAGGTAGAAGATGTACTTCTCATTCACCTGCAGGTGGTTGTGGGGCTTGCTATTCTATTCAGTGCTTATGACTATTGATGAGGATCCCCTGGAAGAGAAAGATAACTTACTTACCTGTAATCCTAGTTCTCTTCCAGGGGTATCCTCATCAAAGTCCTAAGCAACCCACCCACCTCCCCAGGTAAATGAGAGCTGTACGTTTTTTATATTTGTAGTTAGCCCTGACATCAGGGTTGTGCAAAAACAACTGACCTAACTGTCACCCCTGAGGCATGATGGGAAGCCTGGAGTCAGGGCTGCCTTAAAGGCACAGTGGCAGTTTTTTGGTTGAAAATGCTTTCATTTTCTATGTTATTGCTTTCAATGCAGCCTGAGGCTAACAATGTCTTTTATAAGCAATTTTCAGGAGTTATGAGTGGTTTTACTCATTAAAACACAAAATTCAAAGGATATTTGATTTAATGTGTTCTTTGTTTCCTTTATAATTGCAGTACATGTACAAGGTTTTACATTGTGTTAGCCTCTTTTTGGAGCTGCATTGGTGTGAGAAAAATAATATATGTACGTACATATATGTGGAGTTAGATATGTGTTTTTACATATATATTTTTATATTGTTTCCGGGGTCCCGCACATGGGCGGGAATATTCAGTGCTTATGACTTTGATGAGGATACCCCTGGAAGAGAACTAGGATTACCGGTAAGTAACTTATCCTTGCTGAACCCAGAGACACCACTATTAAATATTTTTACTCCACCGCCTGTTTTAGTACCTTCAAAGGAAATTGCGCCACCTATAAATCAAGACTCGCCTCAGTACACCAACCTCGAGGCCAATTCCAGTCACTAGAGGGTGGTATTGCAGACCGTGATTACTAAGAATGGGAATCATACATTCTGACTGTGGATCCTAGCCCAGAACCAATGGACAACATCCATCAGTTCTACTGTCTGAGTTACTGAGCCTCACAGAATTGTAAGTTAACAATTGCTGAGAAAACCTCATTCCTGTCAATTTCAAAGATAGTTCTCAAAGATCTATTAAAGGAGTATAGAGCTCCACACACTGCACCGGTCTGTGTACTAAACTAAATGAAAACCTACACGGTAATATCAGCAAATGCGCAAAGATCATGCAACCCATCGGCACCATGCTTAGTCACTACAGACTATGAATGTACGTACCTAAATACATTGGGCTAGAGAATCTGTATCTTCACAGCAACATCAGTGAATATGGTTTATGCCACCACCATACTATCCAGTTACGGGACACAACTATTGCATGACATTGTCCCAGTGATTGAAAAGTGAATGGAAGAGTACTGCAAACAAGCTACATTTATCGTCAAGGAAGGAGAGGGTGCATATTCGATTTTTGTCGATGCAGCACTAGATGCATTCAGCACTGGTTGGCCACATGATCAGTGTTAACAAGAAGCTCTTGTTTAAAGAGCACTTCCTTAAGTAGTTCGGTCCAGTACAAAGTCCTGGATATGCCTTTTAATTGACAGCATTTAATTGATAAACATGCATGTTGCTCTTCAAGCTATTAAAACAGATACAGCCAGAGCCTTCAGTATTTTACAAAGAAGACCAGATTTTTCAATAGAGAAGGCAGTAGTATACATTTCGAATGACAATGAATGAGAGGGGTGTGCTAATGCATAGATTCCTGGTGGGCAGTGAAGTAAATTTGGGACAGATGTATAGGTATCTGCTGAGCAATCAAAAAGTTTCTTTATTAAGGATTTCAGGTGGGGCAGATGCATTAATTCCTATCAACGGGTGAATGGGGATGGGAGTGTATATATTTCTGGTGGATGGCAGCTCTATGGATTGTCAGGCACTATAGTTAGGATATTTTTTACTCTGTTTACCTTTCTATAGGAGTATCTAGTTATGCAGCGTCAGCTGGCAATCCAGCGCCTGCAGGAGCAAGAGAAGGAGCGACAAATGCGACTGGAACAGCAGAAGCAGACCATTCAAATGAGAGCTCAAATGCCAGCGTTCTCCCTGCCCTATGCTCAGGTACAAAAAAACGTTATCTAGTCTGCAAGGTCTCTCCCAACCCAGCCCGTCCCCTCACCCTGACCCTGTGGTGAATATAATATGCTCTCCCTTTTTTCCTTTGTAGCTGCAGTCCCTTCCTTCCACAGGTGGAGTGATGTACCAGCCATCGGGACCTTCTAATTTTCCTGCCACTTTCAGTCCGTCTGGCTCAGTGGAAGGATCGCCGATGCATACAGTTTACATGAACCAACCAGCGCAAGCTGGCACAGCACCGTACCAATCGCTGCCAGTTGCAGGATCAGGTAACTACCATTAGATCAGTGCAAACCAGGCAGTGCAAGACAGCAAGGTTCCCTGACAGTCACTCACCCAGACATCCTAGCTCAGAGCATGAACTGTACAGCACAAGCATCTTAACCATTCTCTTCCCATCACAAAGTTCAGTGCATGAACCAGGCAAGATAATGTAGTGCTGCATTCAGTCACTTTCATTGCAAGATAAGGAAGGAGACCCAGGTAAACATACAACAGATTGCTCAAGCTGGTGCTGCACTCTTTCAGTAAGTGTCAGTCAGAGGATGAGGTAAGATACCCAGCTCAGATTTTAAAGCTCCCACAAGAGCATTCTGTATATAGTTAGCACTATGTCTCAAAAAACTCAAATTAAACAGCTAGCCATGTTTGTTTTTCAAGATTTGGATCTGAGTAAAGTTAAATATCAATATTTTAAGTCACTTGCTGGCAACATTTTTATACTTGCAATGCCTCCTGCGACTAGGCACCCCAGTTCTTAATTGGGTATTTATCTAGGAATCTTGCCTGTCTTATTCATATGGCAGACTTTCTGTGAAATCAAACACAAGCAGATGATGTACAGAGCGTTGAAACTTTTCGGACACTCGCCCCCAGTCACAGATCTGGGTTTAATCCATCATCATTCTTTAGCTCACTACGCCACCTCAGTTCAGACCCAGCTATAAGCAAATCAGTCTTGACCCTGTGTCTCATGGGAACAGTCCAGCCCGAACTGCCAAGCCAGGGTATGCCCAGACGTGAGTCCCTTGCTCACTTTGGCGCTCGATCCAAGCTAGCCTGGCTGATGAGGGGTGTTACCCAGAATCCGTTCTGAGGATGCTTGTTTCCGGTTTAGGGAAGACCTGTTTTGGCAGTTCGGTCTGGACTGTACCCATGAGGCACAGGGTCATGACTGATTTGCATACCGCTGGGTCTGAACTGACTGAACTGAGGCGGCGAAGTGAGCTAAAGAATGATGATGGATTCAACCCAGATCTGTGACTGGGGCTGAGTGTCTGAAAAGTTTAAGCGCTCCGTACATCATCTCCTTGTGTTTGCAGACATCCTGTGAACATGTGATCTCTAAATTCAAGCTCATCAATGACAGCTTGATGATTTTGTTCTTTCTTCGTGCAACTCCCTAAATGTGCTTTTGTGTAAATTTATTTTGTACACCTGTACTACCCCGCTAAATTTAAGCAGTTCATACATGCAAAATATTACTCAGTATAAATGTCTAGAGACCTTGAAAACCTGCTAACCGGAGAATGACTCACAATAAATAACATGAATACAGGCACAGTTCAAGGCTTATCAGTGCAAACTTACTGATATGCTTAATTACCTTTGAGTTTTTAAAAGGTTAACAAGTACATCCTACTAAGATTGGGACAGCGGCCAATAGATGTAAATTGTAAAAATGTAAATTGATACTTGTATAGCGCACTACTCACCCGCAAGGGTCTCAAGGCGCTTGTACGAATACCGCTGTGGAACCCATCCTGGCTTTCGCTGTGAGGCGTCCACTCCTGGGCACCCCCAAGGTGGAGGCCAGGCATCCTTAGCGTTGTGGGGGCCGTTGTGGAGATTAAGCAAGCTATTGCCCAGAGTTGCAGAGTGAGACTCCATGATTGGAATAGGCACCGAGGCAAGAATTATCAGGTCCATGGAATTTGGAGCCCAAGACCCGCCAAGGCGGAGAATTGAACCCTGGTCCCGGGCTAGACCTCTGCATCAGAGTCTGCTGCTCTAATCATTGAGCCACACTTCTCCAGATGATATATAACGTCCGAAAAAAGGGGCAGCTCACTCCTTATATGTGCTGTTTAGTGGCAGAAAGTTAGTTGCGGAACCCAGTACTGAAAATTTTAAAATACTACCCTAGAGAACCCTCCCCAAGTAAGTTATTATGTACACTGTTGGAGGCAGTTCATTATGCCCACTTTATGGGATAGAGATGCTAAGGGAAGGGATTGTCTGAATCGTTCTTATGGCATTTTCCTCCAGCTTTGTTCTTCACTGCCTGTGAGGTTGTGAGACTTAAGAGATGGCTGAGGGTGTTGTTGGCTAGATTATAGATTTCCAGAAAATATCAGTTAAAACCCTATTCGGAATGGTGTTTTTAGCGGGGTCTTTTTCTGAAGAGCAGGTCCGATTTACATCAGTTGGAGGTAATTAAAGAGACCTGTTTGGAAATGTATAGGTGCGTTTGAGGAATGAGCCTAGTTAATATAATTTGGGGGAAAATTGAAGGATTCTCTGAAAGCTAATCTAGCATTTGTCTACTCTTGTTTGTGATGATGATAGATCAGACAATGGTAGGACCTTACATGTACCAACCAGGATCCGGCCCAGGTCAGGTCTCACAGCAAGGCCAGGCAGGGCCCAACACCAACCCAGCATACACCTCTTACCAGCCAACACCGACGCAACCTTATCAGGCAAGTGCAAGAATGGCTATTGGGAGGTGGGAATGTGCCAGGGGACAGCAATGATTTTATGCATGTGGGGTTATTAAAGAGACTGGATCATGCGAGAGGAACAAGGGTTTTAGAAGGGTTATAACCGCTCTCCCTTAGGTAATACTGATCTTTTTATGAGATGGTGGTGCAATGAGAAATACCTACATTTTAGCCTTTGGGCCAGGTTTTTGCTGGAGCAGAATTGGTATTAAGATTATTTATTTCCATTCTAGTGTGCTGGAGAGAGTATGGTGGGGAATCTAGGAAGGAGAACCGTTAATAATCAGTAAAGTGTAGGAGGGGAGGCATAGTGGCAGTATTGTGGTGAGTATTGATGACGTTGAGCAAGGATGATGTAGGGTAAAAAATGGGTGGCAGAAAATATGTGGATAGAGGTCAAAGGTGTGGCATGGTGAGGTGAAGAGAGGGGGTGGATTAAAAGTGAAAAGGGTGGGACATGGGGAGGCTTGAGGAGAGGCGGATCCTGCACTCATCTCTCCTGTATTCCCTTTCACAGAATGCTCCCACCCAGCCTCAGAATGTACCTCAACTTCCCCAGAATCCTCAGCCTGCTGGGATTGGCTACATGGGGGGCCAATCTGTATCTCTGGGCTACCCACAATATAACATGCAGGTTAGTGTCATGGCATAGCCAACCACTAGGGACGTTGATCATATTGTTTTATTGTAAGTCCATGTCTGGCAAATCACTAGTGGGGGTGTTTTCATATATAACTTTACTCTGAGAAGCATACGTTAAGTGTTTTTATGTAAGCATGCCTTTTGAAGCAATAGTGAAAATTGGTTCAAGTATGCGGTTTCTACAAGGCAGCATTTGTTGGAATTTTCATCTGCAGGTCCCTGTCCAGTAGCAGTGTGTATTGGCCCATACAAGTATCCCCAGCATCCATCTGAGCAACATGTCCTCATATGTCATTTTGTATGCACCGGTTAGCTCAATTATACGTGCAGGTGTAGAGTTTTACAAGTATATGAGCTTAAATCTTGAGATTCAGAGCTATTTGACAGGGCGCTGATGCTTTAGCGGACTCTGTAGGTGATCGTGCAAGAACATAAAGGTTGAGTTGCATTGGCAGAGCTGGGAATGGGTTTTTTGGAACAAACATTCTCTACATTATTTTGGAAAGTTGTATTGACCTTCCCTTCTCCGTGTTTTTCAATCTTACCCTTTGGTTTTCCTCTTGTGCATTCAACAATCCTGCAAGAGCTCTGAAGGTGTTAAACTTTTGGCATTGTTGTTGCACTAAAGCTGTGCTTTGCTGGATGGCGCACAAACTAACCTCTTTTATGAGAATGTGTGGACACTGACACCAACCCACACTTTCAGTGACTGACGATGGCAGCAGTGTCATTCTAGTTAATGTCCCTTTTTACACATGTCCCTTTTTACACATGTCCCTGTGGCTAGACAGTCTTCCTGCTGCCTCCAGGAGAGTTTTGTCCAGACCTTGTAATTCAAGTCCTTTGCTATCATCATATCTAAATTTTGGAAGAAGTGGGCGTATGTTTCTTGGATGGATTGTGGAATAGTGGGGACCATTTCACTATGTGTTGTATAGAATTGCCATCTCGCTTGTGTCAGTACTGCGGAGCATAGACTCAGATTCATGGAGGCTACGAAAACCTAGGCCAAACCTGGGTAGATTTTTACATTTCTCAGTTAAAACACTAGGAGGTTGGTCAGATGGTAACAATGTAGATGATTTTAAAGGGCTGTGTAATCGGATTGTGAAGGAGCATATTTTGAGTAATTGTCACCAAGAGAAACTACTACACTTCCTGGTAGACCTAGGTCCACTTTCTCCCCAAGAGTTGGGGAAGAAGGCGGACAACTGGATCAAAACAAGGTTCACCAAAACCAACACTGGTGGTGGAGAAAGATGGCACCGGAAAGTCTGTTATCTGAACATATGATATTCTTTAAGAGTAAGCATTAAATCATCATAATCAAATCTTTTTCTAATCAAATATTTCCATCATTCATACCATAAAAAAATCACAAATTGATAACTACAATATCTGTAATCAGTCCAACCCAAATCAAAGGGGTTGTCCTTAATCAGGCGCAGTAGTCACATGGTTTATGGTTGTAAAAATGATTGATTTATTTGTATTCCTTTTGTAGATACATATACATTTTGAACCCAGCTATCATGCTTCGTCCTACAAGGACTTCATCAGGGTTGTAATTTGTCATCTAGTTCCAGATGTGTTGTATCTGGAAAATACCTTGCACTGTTAGAAACCAAATCCTTGAGTGATCGTATCAAAATTAATCCTCCTATAGTACATATGAAGCTTCGGTACATATATCTGTGCCCTCCTTCATCCAAGAGGAAACTGACTTCTTTTAAGAGGTCTCAAGATAAATTTTTATTTCCATGGAGTGAAAGAGACATATTGGACTATGTTCTTGGCCTTCGTTCAAGGATTGCTGAGTACATGAAGAAAGCAAGCCAAAACCTCCAGGCCAGCGATGAGTTTCAAAAATCACTGGCATGACCAAAAGGCTGCTCTGGTGAAATTGAAACCAGTGCAGAAGGTATAGGTATTGAAGCCTGAGGCCCCTTGGGCCCACCAGGATAAGTGGAGTAGGCCCTTCCTTGTCCTTGAAAGAAAAGGGTAGGTCACCTATCTGGTGGACCTTGACAGTTGCAAACATCCTAAAAGGGTGATCCAGGTCTACCACCTAAAGTCCTATTTTGACAGAGCTGACATAACCATGCTCATGGTCACAGATGAGGGACAAGAAACAGAGTGACTCCCTGTATGAAAGTGCCCCTTTTTGCATGGTTGCCCCCACTTTTTGCCAAACTGTTGATGTACTTTGACTGAGTGTGTCTAGGGTTCCTGCCAACCAGGTACCCAGGGCCTATGTTCATGCCCTAAACTGTACTGTTACAAAACACAATTGGCAATTCTGTGGCCACATGCAAGTCTCTTGTAAAAGGTACCATAGGTACCAAGGGCACTGTGACCAGGGAAGGCCGCTAAGGGCTGCAGCACTTATTCTGCCATTCTTAGAGGCCCTGTGCCTTTAACCACAACCTGCAATTGCAAGCTGCGTGTTTTAGTGCAGAACAAAGTGAAGAGTCGACATGGCACACATCCCTGTGTGCCATGCCTACAACCCTCTGCCCTGGCATAGGTAAGCCACCCCTCAAGCTGGGTGCACTATACCACTGGTGAGGGTACAGGTGTATGAGCCCTGTACCCCCACAGTGTCTAAGTCAATTCTTAGACATTGTAAGTTCAGTAATGCCATAAAGAGTATATGGTATGGGAGTTTGTCATTACGAACTCCACAGCACTATAATGGCTTTACTGAAAACTAGGTAGTTTGATATCAAACTTCTCAGCACATTAAACCCACACTGATGCTAGTTTGATATTTAATGGAAAAAAACCCTCCATGGGCATGTTAAAGATGGTCCCTGAAAAACGAACTAACTCTAGTGGCCTAGCTGAGTGGCTGGTCGCCAGCTGTCCCCACCAGTCATGTTCCTCGTCATCATGAAACAAAGCAAATCCTGGGTCCACGAAGGGGAAGCTTTAAAAGCCAGCTGCCTTTCTGAGCTATCCCAGCCATTTGCTGCTCCCAGCAACTGGCCCCCACTGGTTCTGACCTCCACTTTGGGTGGGAGAATCAGCAGGGAAACCAAGAAACCGGAAGACCTGCCTTCCCAAACCAGACTTTGTCTCCTGTGAGCACCGTATTTGCACACCCAAAGACTCTTGCTCCATCCAAATTAGTGAGTCTGCACCACTCTGCACCCAACGCTCATGGCCCAAGTTCAAGTAGCCCAGCGCCACAAGGCGATCTCCCCGGTGATCCTGGCATGGGAATCTAGTGATCCCTGACCTGATCCAACCGATACCTGCAGCCCCTTTCTGGAGGAAAACCCCGACCGCACCCGGAGCCGGTAAGAGAAAACGAATGCCGAAAGACACCCCTGCACCCACCGTCCACGACCTTGGGTGGCCCAACCAACAGTGTCCCAGCATACCAAGACATCCCAACTTACCTCTCCAACCTGTGGTTGCCTTCAGAAGATCTTCGTCCCTGAGCCTGCACTGTTAGTTGCAACCAGAGAATCCCCATTGAAAACAGGCACCCAACGGTAAAACAGCACCCTGCACCCGGCCACCCCTGCACCGCTGTGAGTGCGCCCCCTATCCCCCATTAGATAACATTGTGCCTCCGCACTCTGCACCCGGCTGCCGTAGTGCTGCTGAGGGGGCTTTGAGAGAGCATCCTTGACCCTGGGGGAACCCTGGTTTTAACCCACTAAGTACTTACCATTAAGTCAATTGCCTTGTTTTCTCCATAGGACTGCATTGACTGCTATTTTGTGAAAAATGTTCTAAGTTTGGAGTTGATTTGTATGAAACCTTAAACTGCATATGTACAAGAACTGATTTACTTACCTTTCCTCTAGGAAATGTCCTGGTGTGATATCTAAGCATATCTGAAAGAGACAGTTATAGAATCCTTACCTTAGAATTATCCCCAGGCTTCAGACTGGATCTGGAGAATTTTTTCTCTTAGCAGTACCCCTGTGCGTCGGTACCCAGTTAGTCACTTTTTGACTAAGCTTTTTTCAACTTTTGCCAACTTATTTTTTCGAGTTATTGACTCCTGGTGCGCGAGGGACTGAAGGAATAGACCCGATTAGGGCCACCTGGGTCACTTGCGACCATCTCTCAGCCTTCCATACAAATGAAGTCTGTCAGACAGTCGAGAATATAAACCAAGCATATTTTATTCAGGTACGCTTGAGCGGAGTCCAGTCTGACCAGCCTCCTAGGATTGCTGCAGAGATGCATTCTGTACGTTCCTGAACCAAGAATGTCCCGCCCCTAATGGAAATCTACTAGCAGGTGCAGCTAAAACAAAGAAGTACAGTAAGACAAGTCTCGACTCTGAGACCGGGCACACATTATCTTATTACCAAGGTCGTTCTGTTTGTGTCTTTTGCTAGGCTAGGAGGAGAAGGCCTCAATCTATGGGAAAGGAATGCGTTAATAAGAACAGTGTATTCATTTAGCAGAGCAAGGCCTAACCTTGGATAAGTGAACATTTCCACAGCCTCTTGAGCCGGAGAATACGTAGCTGATGACATGATTCAAAATGGCGGCGGAATATAAACTGGTGCAGCGAATGCTAACTTAACGTAAGAACCAAACCTTTTCATTTCATCAGACCCTTCTTTTAGCATTCGCTAAACATTTTCAAATTGGGAATGGAAAAGATGTAATATGCAGAGAAACAAAGGATATCAACTCTCAAAACTCTCCGTAGAACAGGTGGGTTTTGCAGGGACTCTGAAGGGGCCACTCCCTCCCCTTCGAGGCTACCCCACCGGCCATGCCAATTTAATACCACCGCATGTTGGAGGATCACATGGGCCTTCTCCAACAGGAAGTTGCAGCTCTCTTGGCCAAGGGAGCCATTGAGCCCGTTCCTGTGCCAGAAGTAGGTCGTGGTTGTTACTCCCACTACTTTCTGGCCCCAAGAAGGACATGGGCCTGCTTCCTACCTTGGATCTCAGGAATGTCAACCGCTTCCTCCGGAAGGAAAAGTTCAAAATGTTGACGCTCTCTCAGGTCTGGTCTGCCCTCGACTCTGGAGACTGGATATTAGCATTGGACTTGCAGGACGCTTATTTTCACATCCCTGTCCTGCCGACCCACCTGCGTTACCTGAGGTTCACGGTAGGCCACGAGCACTTTCAGTTTGCTGTGCTTCCCTTTGGCCTTACCAGCGCCCCTGGGGTGTTGACGAAAGTGATGGTGGTAGTCGCAGCTCATCTGCGCAGATCAGGGGTTTCCGTCTTCCCCTGTGTCGACGGCTGGCTGTTAAAGGCGGGCTCGCCCCAGGCACTCGTCTCCCACCTCTAGACTATGCCGACCTCCTGCATTTGCTGGGGTTCTCCATCAATGTGCCGAAGTCACACCTGATTCCCTCTCCGAAGCTCCTCTTCATTGGAGTGGTTCTGGACACGATTCTGTTTCAGGTCTATCCTCCCGTACAGTAAGTCGGGGCTATTCGGGCTATGAATCCGATCTTTCAGTCTCTGATGCGGGTTTCGGTCAGGATGACCCTAAGGTTGCTGGGCTTCATGGCCTGCATCCTGCTGGTCAATCATTCCAGGTGGCAGATGCAGGCTCTGCAGTGGGACCTGAAGCTCCAGTGGGTGCAGCATCAGGGGAATCTGTCCCTGCCAGATCTCGGAGGGCACTGCACGACAATTGCAGTCGTGGCTCACCAACCAGGATTGGATCAATGGCAGAACCCTCTCCCTTCCCCAACCAGAGCACACAGTGGTGACCAATGCATCCTTTCTGGGATGGGGTGGCCACATGGGAGAGGCGGAGATCAGAGGCCTCTGGTCTCCGACGGAGTTCGGGCTCCATATCAACCTTCTGGAGCTTCGGGCGATCTGTCTTGCACTCAAGGCATTCCTTCCCTCTGTCCGGGGAAGAGTAGTGTAGGTGTTCACGGGCAACACCCCTGCCATGTGGTACTGCTCTAACAGGGCGGGGTGGGGTCGTGGACCATATGTCAGGAGGCCCTCCACCGCTGGACATGGCTGGAACATCCGGGCATATCCCGGGTGGTTCAACACCTGGCAGGTTCCCTGAACTCCAGGATGGACGTACTCAGCCGCAGGTGCATGATAGATCACGAATGGCGTCTTCACTAGGAGGTGAAGCAAGGTCTCTTTTGACAGTGGGGAGATCGTTGTTTAGATCTATTTGCCGCCGAAGAGAACGCGCAATGTCAGCAATTCTGTGCATTGGAATTTCCAAGGAGGCACTCGCTAGGCGACGCTTTTCGTCGCCAGTGGAGTTGCGATCTGTTGTACGCTTTTCCGCCTATACCTCTTCTGCTGAAGATCAGGAGCAACTGGGCCCAAGTCCTCCTTGTGACTCCGGATTGGGCATGGACAGTCTGGTATCCTGAGCTGCTCAACATGGCAATCGATCCTTTGACCCGTCTGCCTCTTTGGGAGGATCTTCTGTCCCAGCAACAAGGGACGGTCCTCCACCCGAACCTGTCCAGCCTCCACCTCCTTGCATGGAGATTGAGCGGCAGCAGTTGACGTCTTTTGGCCTGCCTCCAAAAGTTTGTGATGTAATCTTGGCAGCCAGGCGTCCCTCTACTAAGACGGTATACGCCTGCCGGTGGAACAAAATTGTGGTATGGTGCATGGTAAAGGCTGTGGATCCCCTTTCTGAGGTTCTCTTGTTTCTCCTTTCTTTGGCCTAGCAGGGCTCTGTCGGGGCACTATCAAGGCCTTTCTCTCGGCTTCCAGATCAGCCTTTCCTGTTCAAGTCCCCGGTTGTCAATTGTTTCTTGAAAGGCATAACTCATCTCTTTCCTCCTATTCCCTTTGTTATGTTGTAGTGGGTCTTGAATCTGGTCTTAACCTATTTAATGTGCGCTCCCTTTGAGCCGCTTCACAACTGTCCTTTGAGGCTTCTGACGCTTAAAACTGCGTTCCTGGCAAACATCACATCTGCCAGAAGAGTGAGTGAGCTCCAGGCTCTTTCCTCCAAGCCTCCTTTACTGTCTGCCCATCCAGACAAGGTGGCTCTCGGGACTTGTCCATCCTTTCTTCCCAAGGTTGACACTGCCTTTCACATTAGGCAAACCATCACTTTGCCCACCTTCTTTCCGCATCCTTCGAAAGAGGAAGAGAGGCTCCACTGTCTGTACCCAAATAGTGCGCTTTCCTTTTATCTGGATCGCACCAATCAGTTCCGGGTGGATGACCAGCTCTTTGTTGGCTAAGGGGGCGCCAAGAAAGGTTGGGCCATACACAAGCGAACTATCTCCCGATGGGTCATTTTGTGTATCCAAGCCTGCTATTCTCGGGCAAAGAAGGAGCCTCCAGTGGGGCTGCGCACCCATTCCACCAGGGCGACGGCAGCAACTACTGCTTTGGGACAGGGAGTTCCTCTAAATGACATCTGTCAGGCAGCTACGCCGGCCTCGTTGCAATCAATCAATCAATCAATCATAACTCTTGCAAAGTGCACTACACACCCGTGAGAGTCTCAAGGCGCTAGGGGATTAGGGGTGGGGTGGGGGGGGGAGGAGGGGGGGGTCCTGCTCGTGATTGAAGAGCCAGGTCTTGAGGAGTCTCCTGAAGGCCATTAGGTCCTGGGTCTGCCGTAGGTTGGTGGGGAGGGTGTTCCAGGTCTTGGCGGTGAGGTGGGAGAAGGATCTGCCGCCGGTGGTCGCTCTTCGGATGCGGGGGACTGTGGCGAGGATGAGGCTGGCGGAGCGGAGCTGGCGGGAGAGGGTGTAGAAGTTGAGTCGAGAGTTGAGGTATGCTGGGCCGGTCTTGTGGAGAACTTTGTGTGCGTGTATGAGGAGCTTGAAGGTTATCCTCTTGTTGAGGGGAGCCAGTGCATGTCTCTCAGGTGTGGTGTGAGGTGTGATGTGGCTGCGGCGGGCGATTTCGAGGATCAGACGCGCTGATGCAATGGCCTCAGGAGCTTGGACGACGTTCCTCCGTAGAGGGCGTTTCCGTAGTCCAGCCTGTTGGTGACAAGGGCCTGGGTGATTGTTCTTCTTGTCTCGGTGGGGATCCACTTGAAGATCCTGTGGAGCATTCGGAGGGTGTTGAAGCAGGATGAGGAGACGGCGTTGACCTGTTTGGTCATGCAGAGGGTGGAGTCGAGGATGACCCCTAGGTTGCGTCCGTGGGCAGGGGTGCCATGTAGATGTTGAACAGAGTCAGGCTGAGGGAAGAGCCCTGGGGTACACCGCAGATGATTTCGGTGGCCGTGGAGTGGAAGGGGGGGAGGCGACGCTCTGAGTTCTGCCAGAGAGGAAGGATGTTGTCCAGTCCAGGGCCTTCTCTTGGATCCCGGCATCGTGTAGTCGTGTGCGTAGTGTGTGGTGGCAGACCGTGTCGAAGGCGGCTGACCGGTCCAGGAGGATGAGGACTGCTCTTCAGATGAACAAGTTACTTGTTTTCGGTAATGATATTTCTGTAAGAAACATCTGTTAGTTAGATTCCTTACTGCCCCATCCATCCTCCCCATTCTGCTAACTGATTTCTAGGATTAAGGACATCCTTTCAGGGCCCTAGCTTTGTACACCAGTGGTCAGTGTAATTGCATGGCTCTGGGTTTCTTGCCTACAAAGTCATGTACAGAACTGACATCCGGGCACGAGGGCGGTATCTAAGTAGCTATCGCAACGTCATCCCGGCAACCAAAACCACAACGACTGCCGCAGAGCCGACCGACGCCACCTTTCGACGCGCCGAGGTACTGCTGATGGAAAAAACTGTCTGGATCCAGTCTGACGCCTGGGGGTAATACTAAGGTAAGGATCTATAACTAACCTATGTTTCTTACATATATATTGTTACCAATGGTAAGTAACTTGTTTGTTAAGGCTATCGACATGGGGTCCCAAAAAGGTACGATATCCTTCATGGCATTCTCAAACTGTTGTAAGGTGGTGTCCGTCTGATCTATATCCTTCGTGTCAATGACCCTTCTGACTCAGGTCAAGTGTATATATATATATATCAGACATCTGGCCGAAATAAACATTTGAGGCACAAAAGAAATTGGGTCCGTGTCCTGCTTTGAGTCCGCGTGGAGTGTACGAGGCGTCATAATACAGGATTTGAGATATATATATATATATATATATATATATATACTCCTACGCTGCAGCTGATGATCCTTATGGTAATTGGACAGAGCTATATATACAGGGGGAAGGAGAAAAGCGAGCTAGCACCTGCCTGACCATCCCCTCGGGAGCCACACACAAGCTTCGGATCCACAGACAAAACAGACATTAGGGGTTGAGATTAAGGGCGGACAATCTGCCGTTCTCAATCTGTATATGGAATTCCATCTGCTCTCCCCAACCTTTATTCTCCCAGTCCCCTGGACACAGAAACTAGCTGTTGTGTTGACCACTGAAACTGGTATTGGCAGGCCCTCTGTAACATTACGAGCCTTAAAAGATGTGTTAAACCCTAGGAAATCAGCCATTTTTTTTCAAAACCTGGTCTCGTTCTTTACTCTTTTGTATGCGTTCATACAGAACTTTAAAAACAATTTACCAAAGGTCTCTTGTCCTGTCTGTCCTACGGAGAGAATCCTGTGATGGAAATGTACATTCTGTACCACAGTGCGAGAATCAGCAGGTGTCCTATCCAGAGTAGAGGATTGGGGATGGGGGCACACCATACTAAGCAATTCAAACCAACCCTCACAACTACTGATGTATGACAGCGGCATGGACAACAAATTATCACTTTTATGAGTCACTGAGAGAAGAAATGCACACATCCAGCAATTAGTTGTATTAGACACCTCATGAGCCTGATGCAACATTTGTATAAATACATTATCTGTATAAGACTTTTGCTGCTCTCCTTTGTGAGGGGCCAAAGTAACAAACATGTGTTCAGGTGGAACGGGCGTGGTACCTACCATGGAATGTACAGGATACTTCTCTAAAAACCAAGATATTCCAAGTATTGCTACTAGGGCAATCCCAACTAATAATGCAAAAACTATTTTACTCTTTGTAGACCAACCCCATTCTGGACGCGGTGGTGCAAATGGCTGTTCCTCCTCCGCAATGGGTCAACCAAACGAATACATTATTAAGCAGAAAGGGGAATGCAGTAAAAAGTAATATTGAAAGCAAATGTTCCCAGTGTTAGCCTGAGCCTCACTGGTACAGGCTCCTATTGTTCATCAAGATTGTCGCTCTTGAGCACTGGCAGTGGAGCTGCTCAGTCCTAGCTCTCAAAGAATCCCCCCCCCCTCCCTCCAAGGGAGCACTTTCCATTTATCCTGTCCATTGTCAGAACAATCCAACAATCTCGCCTCACCCTAAATTAACACCGTTGGTACTATTGACAAAGTACACTCTGACTTGCACAGTCCATCCCTACTAATCCTGCTTCTCCTTAGAGCACTGTTCTTCAACCGAGGGCGCAAATTGTACCTGGTGACTCCAGGCACAGAGGTGTCAACGAAGAGTGGCTCTTTTATTGCTCGGATCTCATGGGGGACTGCTGCATTTAGCACGTCGTCGTTCTCAGCATCCGTTTGGGTCCATGTAAGCTGCGCGTCACTAAATGAGACAAACTGAGGTATCTTTTCTCCCTCCGCATCCTCAATACCGTCCCTCACCCATTGGTCATGGGATAAGGGCAAGGGCACTCAGCGGCAGTGCCTGGAATGAATCCAATTCTTTCGGCCAGCGACTTTCACAGCGGTTCTGGTATCGAGGAGGACTACCCACTGCCCACTCCACCGAGACTGTCATTACCGCTGTCATGGACTCTCTTCATGACAATGCAGATAAGGGAATCCCACAGGCCCTGGTCCTACTGGACCTCTCGGCCGCGTTCGACACGGTCGATCATGCCAACTTATTAGACCATGTCGAACAGGCCGGCATCTGTAACTCAGCCTACGGCTGGATCAGGTCCTTTCGTAGCGACCACACTCAAGCGGTCCGTCTTGCCCCCTTCACTGCCCCCAAACTCCACACCCCCTGTGGGGTTCCTCAGGGTTCCTCGCTGTCTCCCTTTTGTTCAATCTGTATCTGGTCCCTTTGATTCAGTCCCTGAAAGCGTTCAAGGCCGTCACTTTCGATTATGCAGACGACCTTCAACTTCTTTTCACAATAGACAACTCCCCTGAATCCATCAGGGAGTTTCAGGGCACCATGCTGCACATTAGTCATTGGATGGATTCTAATCACCTAAAATTGAACCCTGGTAAGACCAAATTAGTCCTTAACGGCAAAAGTCAAATATTCTGGGGCCGACACTATTGAGCTCCAGAATTCCCCCCCCCCCCTACTCTCTCCACCTCGGTAAAAAGCCTGGGGGTGGTCATCGAAAAGGATCTGTCATTGAAAACCCAAGTAGGCACGGTGGTATCCTCCGGTTTTTACCAGCTTCGCAGGATTAAGTAAATCAGTCGGATGTTAACCCATTCGGCCTGGATGCAGGTGGTGATAGCCTTAGTACTGTCACACCTGGATTATGCCAACTCCATCTACTTGGGCTTTCCTCTTTTCCTCAGCAAACGTCTCCAACTGGTGCAGAATCAAGCAGCCAGATTGATCCACCAGCAACCTTGTTGGCAATCAGCCAGGCCCCTATTAAAAAAACTCCATTGGCTCCCTATTTCCCAAAGAGTAGAATTTAAAACAGCATGTATCATTTTCAAATCTCTTAATGCCCGCAGTCCCCAATTCATTAACATTCTTCTGCCTAGATACATCCGTTCTCGCAACTTCGGGTCCGCCAATCTCCATCTTTTGGCCACCCCCTCTTTCAGGCTCCAACGCCAGGGAAGACGCAGGTTTGCGACTCTTGCTTCCAGATTCTGGAATTCCCTCCCTTTGGAAATCCGCTCCTGCACTAACCTCCTAATGTTCAGGAAACAGCTTAAGACCTGGCTTTTCACTCAGGCATAATCCCCCATCCACCCGGGTATCTGCTGGTCGGCGCCAAGAAACCTCTGGGTGAACGTGCGCTACATAAAAGATTATTAACATAACATAACCTTTGACCTCTTCCAATGGGACTCCAAGCACTTCTTCTGCTTGAAGTTCCGGTGTAACACGCAGTCCCCCGGCTGGATGTTATGACCAGGCCCCTCTGGTACAGGCGGAAGGGATTCCTTTATCTGTTGGTGAATAAAACGCAAATTTTCAGGTAATCAGTCAAAGGATACTCAATCTCTGAATACCTACGCTGGCACGGGACGCCCCAGACATTTGTCTGGCGTCCGAACACAACCTCATAGGTTAACAATCCTGCCCTAGAATGTGCTGCTGTTCTTGTGGACAAAAGAGCTAGTGGTAAAGCATCTGGCCACTGCAACCCCGTGGTATCCTGAATCTTCGCCAATTTCAGTTTGAGAGTACCGTTGTACTTCTCAACCAAACCTGCTGACTGGGGTGTTTCGCAGCATGAAACTTCTGTCCAATGTGTAGTTCTTCACAAACTAACTGAATAACCACACAAGGTTATTCAGTTAGTGTCTACACCTTGGCATTGAAATGACTTCTGTTATCACTCCAGATCAAATGGGAAAAGCCGAAGCGAGGAAAGAACTCCTTCAGGAGTATCTTTGCAGTTGCAATGGCTGTATTCTCTTTAGTGGGGTAGGTCTCAACCCATTTACTGAACGCACTGACAACCACAACCACAAACACATACTTCAAATTATTGACCCTGACCATTTCAATGAAGTCCATGTGAAGGACCTCAAAGGGGAAAGTAGGAGGGGCAACATTACCGGGCGGTGTAAGGATACCCTTTCCAGGATTGTGCATCATGCACACCATGCAGTATTTTACTAAATGTGTTTATCTTTGAAATGTTGTTATTCTGCCATACGGGCTCTAAAAACTTGCAAATACCTTCAGCGCCGATATGAGCTGGCCCGTGAGCTATAGTAACTACAGAAAGAACATATGCATCTGGCAACATGCATCTCTGCTTCCCTGACTTGTCAATCCGACATCCCTCATCATTCAAATTTGCTGTACTTTCTGGCCACACTACTAATTCCTCCACTGTGGCCTCACTCTGTATCTCCTTCACGTTTTCAAGTGTATCCTCAAACATGGACAACTTGGGCACCCACCTGGAGGGACCAGCTACAAACATTCTTTTCATCTTGGTCCGGGCTGTTTCCTTAGCTGTCTGATCTGCAAAAGCGTTCCCCTCCCCGTCATCGTCAGTAACTTTCTTATGGGCACTGCACTTCACTATGGCCAATTTTTTAGGCACAGAGCGGACAGAAGCCTATATAGGAGAGGAATGCATGTCCCATGGGAAGTAAGGAACCCTCGCTCTGCCCAGAGCTGCCCAAAGTCTGGGCGACTCCAAAAGGTACTGACTGTCAGTATAAATATTGATTACTAGTCCCTTGCTCAATTTACAAGCTTAAATAAGGGTGACTAACTCAGCTGCCTGGGCGGATTGATAAGGAACTCGTGATGTCTCAACTACAGTGCGCAGCGTAGTAATTGCGTATGCTGCAGGGGTGGTGCCATCTGGGGATTTGAAACAAGAGCCATCGATGTATAGATCCACTTGAGGGTCAGATAAGGGAACATCCGGTCTATACGTCCCTTCGTCGGGCCAGAAGATACAATCATATATGTCAATCTCCTCATTCTCAGAAGTGAGGGGTAGTAACATGGCCGGATTCAGAGTCGATTTACAAAAGGGGGGTGGTGATGAACAGAGTGTCTGAATTGAGCAGACCACTCTTACCCAGTCCAAAGATCAGGGCTTGATCCATCACCGTTATTTATCTCACTGCCCCATCCCAGCTCAGAACCTGGCTATATGCAAATCAGTCTGTCCCTGGCCCAGTGCATCATGGGAACAGGGCAGACTAAACTACCAAGCCAATTCTTTACCAGAAAGGAGACAAGCTACCGGGGACCGGTTTCTGGCATTTCAGCCTCTTCGGCCCGGCTTGCTTGAATCCTGATGGAGCAGTGAGAAAGGGACTCATGTCTGAGTATACCCTGCCACACCTATAGTGGCCAAAATCGATTTACAAAAGGGGGGTGGTGATGAACAGAGTGTCTGAATTGAGCAGACCACTCTTACCCAGTCCAAAGATCAGGGCTTGATCCATCACCGTTATTTATCTCACTGCCCCATCCCAGCTCAGAACCTGGCTATATGCAAATCAGTCTGTCCCTGGCCCAGTGCATCATGGGAACAGGGCAGACTAAACTACCAAGCCAATTCTTTACCAGAAAGGAGACAAGCTACCGGGGACCGGTTTCTGGCATTTCAGCCTCTTCGGCCCGGCTTGCTTGAATCCTGATGGAGCAGTGAGAAAGGGACTCATGTCTGAGTATACCCTGCCACACCTATAGTGGCCAAAATCGATTTACAAAAGGGGGGTGGTGATGAACAGAGTGTCTGAATTGAGCAGACCACTCTTACCCAGTCCAAAGATCAGGGCTTGATCCATCACCGTTATTTATCTCACTGCCCCATCCCAGCTCAGAACCTGGCTATATGCAAATCAGTCTGTCCCTGGCCCAGTGCATCATGGGAACAGGGCAGACTAAACTACCAAGCCAATTCTTTACCAGAAAGGAGACAAGCTACCGGGGACCGGTTTCTGGCATTTCAGCCTCTTCGGCCCGGCTTGCTTGAATCCTGATGGAGCAGTGAGAAAGGGACTCATGTCTGAGTATACCCTGCCACACCTATAGTGGCCAAAATCGATTTACAAAAGGGGGGTGGTGATGAACAGAGTGTCTGAATTGAGCAGACCACTCTTACCCAGTCCAAAGATCAGGGCTTGATCCATCACCGTTATTTATCTCACTGCCCCATCCCAGCTCAGAACCTGGCTATATGCAAATCAGTCTGTCCCTGGCCCAGTGCATCATGGGAACAGGGCAGACTAAACTACCAAGCCAATTCTTTACCAGAAAGGAGACAAGCTACCGGGGACCGGTTTCTGGCATTTCAGCCTCTTCGGCCCGGCTTGCTTGAATCCTGATGGAGCAGTGAGAAAGGGACTCATGTCTGAGTATACCCTGCCACACCTATAGTGGCCAAAATCGATTTACAAAAGGGGGGTGGTGATGAACAGAGTGTCTGAATTGAGCAGACCACTCTTACCCAGTCCAAAGATCAGGGCTTGATCCATCACCGTTATTTATCTCACTGCCCCATCCCAGCTCAGAACCTGGCTATATGCAAATCAGTCTGTCCCTGGCCCAGTGCATCATGGGAACAGGGCAGACTAAACTACCAAGCCAATTCTTTACCAGAAAGGAGACAAGCTACCGGGGACCGGTTTCTGGCATTTCAGCCTCTTCGGCCCGGCTTGCTTGAATCCTGATGGAGCAGTGAGAAAGGGACTCATGTCTGAGTATACCCTGCCACACCTATAGTGGCCAAAATCGATTTACAAAAGGGGGGTGGTGATGAACAGAGTGTCTGAATTGAGCAGACCACTCTTACCCAGTCCAAAGATCAGGGCTTGATCCATCACCGTTATTTATCTCACTGCCCCATCCCAGCTCAGAACCTGGCTATATGCAAATCAGTCTGTCCCTGGCCCAGTGCATCATGGGAACAGGGCAGACTAAACTACCAAGCCAATTCTTTACCAGAAAGGAGACAAGCTACCGGGGATTCAGAGTGGCACAGCGTTTGAGCAATGTGCTTTTGAAAGAGCGTTAGCTCATAACCGGTCAGACGTCCACTGGTGAGGTGCTGTGTCCTTGTCCTATTCAAAAGTGTATCCATAGCATGGGGTACCATGACTGTGAGATCAGTAGCGAGTATGAGTCCCTCTGAGTGCCTAATTGAGACTGCCGCAACCTCTCTTAGACAGCTCGGGAGGGCTCGGGCGACAAGGTCAAGCACAGCAGAGAAGTAAGCACACAGACGTTGCTTATCTCCACATTTTTGTGTCGAAACACAAAGAGCACACCACCCAGCTCATGGACGTACAATACGAAGCATTTAGCGTAATTTAGGGTACCAAGCACTGGAGCCGAGCAAAGTGCAGTTTTTAATTGCTGAAAAGACTGCTGACACTCTGGCGTCCAAGGCAAGGGTTCATGCACATCCTTCAGTGTTAGTGCAAGCAGGGCTTAATAAGCAACGAATAGCCAGGTATCCATTGCCTGCAATAGGAAGTGATACCTATGAAAGCACGCATATCTTTCTGAGTTTGCGTGACAGACATTTTAATAATGGTACTGATGTGCTCAGGGGTCAATCTCCTACCCTCCTTCAACAGCAGGTGACCTCCTGTCGACAATACTAAAATTTGGAAAGGGATTCTTTATGGCCATGTTGAGCTAAATGTAGCAGCAATTTGACTACTGTCCCTGCAACCTTGTTCAGTATCCGAGGCGATGAGCAAGTCATCAACAAACTGGAGCAATACATTACCTGTAGGGAGTGACAAGGAATCCAGCTGACCTTTCAATGCCTGACTATAGGTACTCTGACTTTCTGTATGGCCTTGAGGAGCACAACAGAGTCTAAGGCTTCTACCGGCGAGGGTGAACCCGAACAGATATCTGCTATCAGAATGAATAGGAATACTGAAAAATGCATTTTTCAAGTCAATGACAGAAAAGAATTTACCAGAAGAAGGAATCCCAGTCAAGAGAGTTGTAATGTCAGGGACCACTGGAAACTGGGGAATCACTATTTTGTTTATTTCACGCAAATCAATCACAAAATGATAAACATCTTCTTGATACACAAAGGGACCCGAAGGCATCCTTTTAAGAATGGGAAGAATAGGGCTATTGCAAACATTAGCAATCCTCTCCTCAACCACTCCTTTCTCAATCAAATCCTGCACAGTCTTTATCAAAGCTCGCTCACCTGCCTGCGGTATCTTATACTGAGGAATACAGGGTAAAATGATATCTGCAACAAACGCACATCTGTGTCTCCCGTTGCCCACAATGTGGCTGGCACATCTTTAAATTCAGCAGGGAGGGCTGCATCTTTGGACAGACACTGCTTAGTGCACACCACAAAAGGACCCATCGTCATATAGATGCTGGCTGGGGAGCAGTAAATTGTAGCATGGAATTTCTTCAACAATTCCAAACCCAGCAAATTCTCTCCACAATTGGACGTCAACATGAATGGTGAATCCACAGTGAAAGCACCAATAGTCAATGCAAGAGGCTTTGAAATGGGGCTCCCAACCGGTACACCAGAAAATGCTACGAAACATTATTTTGGCCAGACAGTCGCCCCAGGGATGAAGGAACGAGAAATAGAGCTGTTCGCTGCACCTGTATCCACCAAAAACTCCTTAGTCGAACCATGCACATCCACACTAACATACGGACCTCGCAGGTCTACAGGTATCAAAACTGGTCCCTCATCCTGTCCTAGCTGTAAGACATCCCAGTCACCTCATCCGTATCATAGTCATTATGATAATACTGTTTGCCCCAAGGGTCTTCAAAGTAGTTCTGATCAGTACGATCCTGCGATGTCCCAACAGTCTGAGCCCTGTCCTGGCTACCATTCCACAACTCGTCTAAAAGACCCCACCCTCTTGGACGCCCCGTCTGCAAAAGCACTTAATACTTGCTGCACCAGTGTCCCTCCTCCTTACAATACGCACACTGATTTGCCCATACTGGCGTATATTCCTGCTAATACGGGGAAGCTGTCGGGCTAAACCACCACATCCTCTACCATTCCCTCGAAGCCTGCTGCAACAACACCATCCTCTTCAAATCCTTATGCTTCTTCTCTGCCTTCTCCTTATCCTCATTTTCCCTGTGCTCATAATACTGCGCCATATTCAAGATAACAGAAGGAGAAGATGTGGACCAGGTACCCTCTGAAGCTTGTAATCGAGTCGCAATCTCAGGGAGCAAGTTTGAAACAAATCTATTGACAAACACATGCCTCCTTTAATTGACAAATCCTGTGCACTGCAAGCTACAAACACACCTTCAAACAGAGTGAAAAAATCAGACACACTCTTGTCTTCTGACGACAAGCCGAGAGCTTGTCCCAATCAACCTTTCTAGGCGGGATAAGAGAATGCATATACGTTATAATGCGACAAGACAAAGCAAGTATCTCTGCTTTAGGCTTCTCACCAGGCTTTCTCTCATGGTCCCATAATTTAATTTGATTCTAGGTACCGGCCAATTCTGCAATGTGATCCTGTGTGTGTACCAGTCTCCAAATATCAACCGGAACCACAGAACATTTCAACATCCGCAAGCGTCATTACTTTTGAAGAAGCAGCCTCAGTCAATTCTTTATAATATGCAGTAGGATTTTTTCCTAGGGTCTGATAGCTGAGTTTTAAGGGACAAAACCTCACTCCTTTTCCATGGAGTATAAACCCACTGTTCCTCGAAATGGGCCACTACCCCATGTCTAGTAACAACATGGTGCTGATCCCATAGCTCTGGTATTTCAGGGTGATTAATGGGGTGGACCTCCCTCATCGGAAACGGAGATACTGTGGTCAGGCTCTTACCAAGCTGCCTACCCGATAAGCAACCAGCATCGCAGCATTACCAAAAACTTTACCAGGCATCTTATCAGCAACATATACATGACCTTAATATCATAAATAATCTGCAGTGCTGCATCATTGAAACAATTCTCCCAAAGTCCAATCAGAGTTGCCGGTATGTGCTTAAAGGCTGTTCTACAAAAGTCTCATAATCTCATCACACTTCACACATCCTCCACACCATAAATGGGGTTGCAGGCCCACAGCGCTGCCTAATTAGCCACTAATTGTTTCTCTGCCTCTCCCATATCAGATCGCACCAATGTTCGACCCAGGTGTTCCTTAAATGTCGTCCAGTCTCTATCCTCAGGGCTACTTAATGGTTTCCCAATACTCTGTAATGTCGGGGAATGGAGGAACACATTGGAAGTGATAACAGAGATAAGCGGGCATTAACGTCGCTGCTGGCTGGGTCCTGGGTGTTCGAGCTGGCGAGAGGGATGCCGAAGCAATAGGTGTTGCAGAAATGCTAACCGTTGTCGTTGCCACAGATGACAAAGACAAAGAAAGGACTGGAGGTGTTGTGGCCAAGGCAGTCTGATCAACCGTAACAGAAGCAGCAACAGCAGAGACAGAAGAACCCGGCAGCTGGGCTTGTGGGGGACGAGCGGGATATACCCTCTGCGGGGCATACCGAGGTGGGGGTCAAGCATCTACAATTCTTCCACAAAAGCATCATTTTCTTCTCGGACTACATCCGATTTATTAATTTCAGTCGAAACCTTCTATCTTCACGCTCGATTTCTATCTCCAGCTTCTTTCTATCATGCACTACAGCTTTGAGTTGATGTTTGCATCCTTTCTGGCCTCTTTCTCTGCTTTCATTCGCCTGTTTAGCCTCTTTTTGCCACGCTCTTAGGGAATCCAACATTGACTGCCTACTTCTTCTTGCAAACAACTTCTCCTGTAAAACCCCAATTTTTTGTTCATCAAAAATGCCCGTTAAAGAGGTGTGGGGGGTGAGTTTTGAGTTGGAGGCGCGGCGGTGCCCTTTGAATGTCTGGGAGCCATCTGACCTCTCCTCCCATGGAAAGGTGTGGGCCACGTTGGCATGCGGGGTGGCTAAGCGTAATATCGCTCAACTGTGGGGGGCAACTCCACCCCCTACGATTGGGAAATGGATGGAAGATTTGGATTGGTGTGTGTTTAGGGAACGGGCGGTGTATGTGGCCAGAGGGAGACCCAGGAAATGGGGCAAAATCTGGGGGCTCTGGAATCAGTATAGGGGCGATATATGTGCTCCTCCAGAGTTGCCAGATGACCCGACAGTCGGAAGATCCCTGAAACCATTTGTTGTTATCATAGCTGTACATCTTTGGTCAGGAGGACGTCTCTACATGCAAAGTGAATTACAATGCAACCCAGTGTATTTATTGTATGTGTTTATGAATTCTTTTTGTGTGCATTAATAAAAAGAAAAAAAAAATGCCCGTTACCGGCCACTGCAACTTGGTATTGCCCCTTGTATATTTGTGCCATAATGTAAAAACATAATAGTCAAGACCATGTTTTACATACATATCAAAATTAGGAGTGCCTTCTGGAGGCGCTGGCCTGCTTTCTTCCAGTCGAGCATCAACAGAACAACAAGAAACCAAAAAATGACTGAACACCTCCATTTTCAAAAGTAAGCTAAATTTGTTATGTTGCCGGGCAAAGTGTCCGCAAACACTTTGTATCCAAAGCAGTCCTCAAACCGTACCAAATGCAAACCAAAATTGGTCCTCAGACCATACCAAAGACAAATTAAAATAGTACCATATCCACAAAGAACCAAAACAAACTCACCTGGTGCACATTGATCAAACACATTTATTCTCCACTGCCGACTCTTCGGACCAAATGATCAAATCCAAGGGTTTTGCCTTTCAGGTACGCAGTCGGGATGACTGCTGGGCGAGGCACCGCCTGTTCAGACAGACGGGGCAGCTGCAAGTTCAGGACACTGTCGTGCAGGGATCCCTAGTCCGTCCGTCCGACCGGACGATGGCCCGACCTTCACACCCGTCCGCCGGCGAGGATGGGTCACCCGATGGGAGTCCCTGTTCGGGCTCCAACTGAAGGAAGTGACCAGATTAGGGCCACCCGGGTCACTCGCTACCACCTCTCAGCCTTCCATAAAAATGAAGAGTTGGTCAGACAGTAGAGAATACAAACCAAGTACATTTTATTCAGGTATACTTGAGTGGAGTCCAGCCTGACCAGCCTCCTAGGATTATTGCCGAGGGACTGACTTCAGCAAACCTAGAGATGCATTTTGTATGTTTCTGAACCAAGAATGTCCCACCCCTAATGGAAATCTACTAGCAGGTGCAACTAAAACAAAGTACAGTAAGACAAGTTTCGACTCTGAGACCGGGCACACATTATCTTCTTACCAAGGTTGTTCTGTTCGTGTCTATCACTGGGCTAGTGAGAGAAGGCCTCCATTTATAGGAAAGGAATGCGTTAATAAGAACAGTGTATTCATTTAGCAGAGCAAGGCCTAACCTTGGAGAAATGAACATTTCATTAGCCTGCTTCTCGAGTCAGAGAATACGTAGCGGACGACATGATTTAAAATGGAGGCGGATAAAATAGTGCCGCGAATGCTAACTTAACATAAGTACCAAACACAAGCAAGGTAGCAAAACATTTTCAGTTCATCAGGACGTCCCATTGTCGGACCGGCTTCAAATCCAGCGAGGTCTGTCACAATCTGATGTCAGTGACTGACCTGCACCTCTTGTGCCTTTGGTGTCTGGAGCGCGACCACGACCCAAAGTTGTGCTCGGACTGCCGGGCCATGCATTCGAAGTCTTTGCGTGAGCAGTCCTGAAAACTCTTGGAGGCCAGGCAGTTGGTTCCATGTCGCCCCCGAGCGAGGGGACAGTCTCAAGACTGTTCGCGGAGCCACCACACCATGTCCAAGTCTTCGCACTCCTCGGGTAATTCAAAGCACAAGAAAAAGGCAAAGAAGCACTATCCCTCTTCGCCTTTTCTAAGTCGGTCCGCTGATACGACGCAGGATCTGGAGCTTTGTCGCTCTAAGGCTCCTTCTCCGGGGCCTGATTCAGAGACAACTCCATGCCTCCCCCCGTTTCTGGGTGCCAGGGCGTCCCTGCCGAGCTTTGTACTTTCTTTGAAGCCCTCCACCTATCTTTGGGCAGCCTGACTCTGCTGGCGAGCCTTCAGGCCCTGCTGAGTCGGTCAGGGACCCTGGGCCTTTGTGCCCGCGGCTCTGACCCCTACGCCAGAGGGTCCCCATGGATTCTCGATCGAAGCGGGTCAACCTTACTCGACCATCCCTGACGCCGCTCCTGGTAACGTCTGCCATGGCCCTGCCCGATGCATCCTCATCCCAGAGATGGACATGGAGCCGGACCAACATCGGCCAAAGTCGTATCCGATGCTGGAGGGTACTTTTGTTCCCTTGTTCATCCCAGGTATTCCCTATCGCCCTGAAGGTGGTAATGAGGACTGTGAGGGGCCTCTGGACCCTTTGGCAGACCAGCTGAAAGAACCGGACTGGAGAGAGGAATTGGGTGACACCAATGGTCTGGACACTTCCCTAGACCTTGGTATGCTTTCACACCATACTGTGGCTATGGAGGAGGGAGCGTCCTATGCTGTGGTAGTGCATAGGGCAGCCCAGGCCTTGGGTCTGGAGCTCTCTACAGTGGCAGTTGGGACTACTCTCCTGACGGAGGTGCTTCAACCTGCAGCAACTTCCTCAGAACCCCTCTTGCCCTTCAACGAAGCCCTCAAGGACGTCCTTCTGGGCACTTGGACCAAGCCCAGCACAGGGGCTCCTGTGGAACGAACGATTGCCCGCCTTCACCGCCAGGCTCCAAGCGATCCCATTTTTCCTCACCCAATACCCTACCCCCAAGAGCTTGGTGGTCCAAATTTCTTCTTCCAAGGGCGCAATCCTTTCTGCTCCTCCAGACGGAGTCCAAGACGCTGGATCATCTTGGGAAGTGCATCTTATCTTCCTCCAGCTCCGCTCTGCGGTCTGTGAATACCGTGTGCCTCTTGGGCCGATACTCCCATACAGTCTGGGATACCGTTGTGCAAGTGCTGCCTCAGTGCCCGGAGGACGCCTGGGCCGTTCTCTCCCAAGCCGTGGCAAATGGGAGAGACAAAGCCAAATTAACGATCCGCTGTGGACTGGATACCACCGACTCACTGGGCAGAACGATTGCCACATTGGTAGACCTTCAGCGCTATGCCTGGTTGAGGACGTCTGGCTCTTTGAAGGATGTTCAAGCAAATCTGCTGGATATGCCCTTCATGGCAGATGCCTTTTTTGTGAAAAGGCATATTCGGCACTGTAGCGCTTTAAGGATTGTTGAGCTATGGCCAGATCCTTAGGCCTCGCTGCGATATCCCCTCCACCACAGTCTGCCTTTCGTGGCTACGGAAGGAGCACCCGACCACGTCCGGCCCAATGTAGCCACTGGTCCACGCAAGTTGCCCAGCCTCTCCATGGTCGTGGACAAGGGACCCAGCAACGCGGGTCTGGGAGCCGGCGGGCAAGTTCACCCCTCCCCTTGCATCAGCCTCCAAACCCTCCTAGTCTGACCTTGTTATGTTATGTTAAAATATGTATTTAGCGCAACGTACACCGGGGAGGTTTCTTGGCGCTTTGGAGACAACACTCTGAGTTACTGGGAAGAAAGTCAGGTAGAGAAAGCCTGACGAAACAGCCATGTTTTCAGCTCTTTCCTAAACTGGAGATGGGAGTGAGTGGAACGTAATGAAAGAGGAAGGGAATTCCATGTTTGGGGAGCCAGTGTGGAAAATCGGGTTCCGCCATGTTTATGCCATTTGATGCCTGAGGCTTGAGCCGGGCAGATGCTTTGACTTGAATTTTAAAAATCTTTTTAATACTTTGTGGAATCCCACCTCCTTTGTGTCCTTTCCCCCCCTGCACAGCGCGCGGATCTAACGCAGCGCGTGTCTCCACTTACTGAGGGTGGAGGCATAACTTCATTTAATTTTAAAAATTACCTCCTGAATCCCCCCGAATCCCGCGCTGCACGGACAGCACTTCAGCCTCCCCCTAGAGCAACCGGCCAGTTCAGGGCGCTCTTGCCGGGAAAGCGAAGGGAAACGGCGGCGGCCATTTTGGGTAGGGCTAGTGACTATAAAAAGAGTAGAAGGACTCCGCTCGCGAGATATTATGCCATTTGATGCCTGAGGCTTGAGCCGGGCAGATGCTTTGACTTGAATTTTAAAAATCTTTTTAATACTTTGTGGAATCCCACCTCCTTTGTGTCCTTTCCCCCCCTGCACAGCGCGCGGATCTAACGCAGCGCGTGTCTCCACTTACTGAGGGTGGAGGCATAACTTCAATTAATTTTAAAAATTACCTCCTGAATCCCCCCGAATCCCGCGCTGCACGGACAGCACTTCAGCCTCCCCCTAGAGCAACCGGCCAGTTCAGGGCGCTCTTGCCGGGAAAGCGAAGGGAAACGGCGGCGGCCATTTTGGGTAGGGCTAGTGACTATAAAAATAGACGGCTATGACTCCGCGCAGCGGACGCGCTCAGCGGGCACGCCGCATTCACGCCGGAGTCAAGCCAGAGTCCAGCCCGTCTGCGCCCGTCCGCGCACAGGCCGGGCGCAGGGCCAGGGACCCTGTAAAAAATGTCACACCCAGGCGCTATGATAGACAAGACCTGCTGGCCTTACAAACAAAGCCCTGTTGTGACTCAAACATTTTTGATCCCTCACACTGGACTGGACCAGTGAGCTGCCAGGCATGCCGCCACACTTTTCTGTGGTCCCAGGTTTCGGCCTTCTCAACACCCCAAGATAGCTTTAAAGCTGCCCTAATAAATGCCAGATCTGTACCGAGGCATGCCCAGCATATCCAGGACCTATTGATAGATGACAACTTAGATTGTCTCTTCATTACGGAGACATGGCTTAAACCCTGGTGCACCCCAGATGTGGTTCATGCCCTGCCCCCTGGATATGGTATACAAAGAGTAGATAGAGAGAATGAACAACGTGGTGGAGGAGTTGCCATCATATATAGGGACTCCCTCAGCTGCTCGACGGTACCACTGCAAGAGTTGACAGATGCAGAAGGGATGGGTTTTATAATTAAAATCAATGACAACTTCTCCTTTTCGGGGGCTTTGATTTACCGCCCACCAGGACCCTGTGCGGGTTTCCTGAGTAACATAGGAGAGGTGCTCAGCCCATTGATACTTAGGTATTCTAATTTCACTCTGATGGGTGACATAAACATCCACCTTGAGTCCACTATCGATACTTCTGCCGCCTCCTATCGGGAAACCATGGAGGTCATGGGCCTGACTATCCTAGACACCCTAGCCACCCATGAGGCAGGGCATACAATAGATTGCATTGCCACCAACCTAGATGCTTTGACAACTTACCCCCTTAGACCCCAAATATGGACTGACCATATGCTGATTCCTTTTACGTTCCCTCTTATGTCCCACCGAGAAAACGATTTTAAAAAGGAACACAGCACGGTCATAAGGGATGAATGGAAAACGATATTGTCCCACCCTGAACTGATAACCATAGCCAGGAACTGTAGACCCCAGCTGGTAGTACCTGCTAATCCCATCAGCTTCAGAACATGGATGAATGATCTGAAAGGCACAGTTGGGCAGGGAAAAAACAGAATGAGGCAGGGTAGAAAGAAAACATCTGCACCCTGGTTCGATCGAGATCTCAAAGACAAACAAGGAGAGCTCAGAAGAGCTGAAAGAAGCTGGCGGAAAAATTACTCTAGCCTAGAACGCAGCAAATACAAAAGGATAAAAAATGCCTATCATGCGCTGATCAAACAAGCAAAAAAAAGGTACTTTTCGCTGGCAATAGAAACAGCCAGCAGCAAACAAAAGGAAATATTTAAAATTGTTAACGGCTTTAACAAACCTAAATGTTTAGCGCAGGATATCCCGCCCTCGCAGGCACTCTGTGATAAGATCGCAGATTTCTTTGAGGGAAAAGTACAGGGGCTGACGAAGGACTTTGCTGTTCCCATATTAGAGCCCAGAATAGAGGAGGATATAGTGAGGCAAGGAGCCATGCAGCTGAAAACTTTCCTTCCAGTTAGCCTGGAGGACACCAAAAGAGGAATTCTGGCAACAAAATCTGGATCCCCCTTTGACCCCTGTCCAGTTAGACTCTTACACCTCATTGTGGACATCGCCAATCCAATAATAAATGCCATTGTTAACACCTCACTGTCCACAGCCAAAGTCCCCCCTGAGTGGAAACTGGCAGCGGTGAAACCACTGCAAAAAAAACAACTCCCCGACCCCACCACATTGTCGAACCTACGACCCATCTCACTACTTCCGGCCCTGTGTAAGGTTACAGAGTCAATTGTAAATAAACAACTTACTCGTTTCCTGGAAGAGAGTGAGGCATGGCACCCTAACCAGGCGGGCTTCAGGGTCCAACATTCCACCGAATCGGCCCTCCTGTTCACCACAGAAACTATCCGCTCAGCCCTAGACCAAGGTAAGAAGGCCGTCTTGATTTTATTAGACCTATCGGCGGCCTTCGACACGGTCTCACATGCCATCCTATTAGACCGGCTAATAACATCTGGCGTCACAGGGACAGTGCTTGAGTGGATAAGAAACTTTTTAAGTGACAGGAGGCAAGTGGTGACCCTGGGGGAATTTTGCTCCAGTGAAAAAGCGCTGTTGACGGGAGTCCCGCAGGGTTCGAGCCTGAGCCCGACCCTGTTTAATGTCTATACCGCACCCCTGATAAAATTGATTTCGTCATTTGGCATAGACGCCATAGCCTATGCCGATGACACACAGCTTATCCTGGTAATGGATAAGGATAACCAAGCCTGGGAGGAAAATCTCAAAGGTTGCCTAACGGCCACCTTTGAATGGATGCGTCTAAACCATCTGAAATGCAACACAGGCAAAACGGAGATCATGCCTATAGGCCCAAATAATGAGTTCATCCCACGATTATGGTGGCCAGAAAAAGCTGAAATACCACCTCATACAACCAACTTGGCCCGTAATCTGGGGGTGCATTTTGACTCTGACCTGTCTTTTAGACAACAAGCGGCTAGAGTGGCAGGCATGTGCTTTGGGGTAATAAAGGGCCTGAGAAAGTTCTTTGATCTTTTGCCCCTTGAAGCAAGGAAAACAGTTACGGTTGCACTAGTAACATCACGCATCGATTACTGTAATAGCCTCTACGCTGGCACAAATAAAGCTGTCACACACAAACTTCAGATGGTGCAACATGCAGCTGCGAGGTTGGTTTTAAAGTGGCCGAAAAGATCATCTGCAACCAAAGCCCTTAAGGCACTACACTGGCTGCCTATTATAAAAAGGGTCTTGTTTAAAGTACTCTTAATTACTTTTAGAGCGGTCCACAACTTAGGCCCATCCTACCTGAGGAAAAAATTCAGCAGATACTGCCCAACCAGAGCACTGCGTTCTTCAACGGCCAACTTGCTTACTGTCCCAAGTTTCAGACTTAAAACTCGAGGGGGTAAATCCCTGGCGGTACTGGGAGCAAAAGCATGGAATTCCCTTCCCCCCCAGTTGAGATCACTGGATAAAGAAATAGATTTCCGTAAACACCTAAAAACCTGGATCTTTAATCTACAAGACACGACTGCCCAAAGTCTAGTGTAATTCGGGTCTCGGTCAAGTAAGCATAGGAACTACCTAACATCTGGTGGTCTTTTCTGGGCGCCTAGATGCTCCTTGGAGCGATTGTCGCGCGTTATAAATTGGTATTTACATTTACATTTACATTTACATTTAAGGAGCTTGTATCTCGGGGTGGTCAGAAGATGTTGACAGGATGAGCGAAGTGTACGGGAAGGGGTGTATTTCCTTATCTTTTTAGAGATGAACTTAGGACCGTCCCCTAATAGTGCCTTGTGTACGATGCAGCCCAACTTAAAAACGCTGCGCTGTTCTACCGGGAGCCAGTGCAGCTGTTTAAGTAATGGCTTTACATGCTGACGGGCCGGGAGCTGAAAAATGAGTCTAGCCGCATGGTTCTGTATTAGTTGGAGGCGTTGTAGTTGGTATGCCGGGATTCCTACATAGAGTGAGTTGGCGTAGTCGAGTCGCGAGATGATGAAAGCGAGGACAACCAGAGTCAAGGCCTCCGTTGAGAGGAATCGTTTTTTTTTTATTTTCCGTAGCATGAGAAAGCAGACCGAGACCACTGAGCTGATCTGGGATTTCATCGACAGGTCCTTGCTAATCTTAATCCCAAAGCTTTTTGCCGAGGATGCAGGTTCAGGTGGAGGGCCCAAGGATGGAGGCCAGAAATTGGTGTTCCAGGGGTTCATCACTCCACCTGTCAGAATTAACTCTGTTTTGTCTGGGTTCAATTTTAATTGACTGGTGTTCATCCACTTACTGATGTAAGTCATTATGGCCTGCAAATTAAGTTCAGAGTGACTCGTGGGTTGGATGTTAAAGATTAATTGCAGGTCGTCTGCGTAATTTTTACCAGAACCTCCATGTCCCTCAATGCCGTAATCAAAGGCTGCATGTACAGGTTGAACAGGAGGGGGGATAACGAAGAGCCTTGTGGGACACCACAGGTGAGGCGGCCTTTTTTGGAGCAAAAGTAACCCAGGCGGACAGATTGATATCTGTCCGTCAGGAAGGACTGTAACCAACTTAGGGCCTGGCCCCCAATGCCCGCGCTGCGGACGCGGTCGATCAAGATATGGTGATCGACCGTGTCAAACGCAGCGGACAAATCGAGGAGGACCAGGGCCTGGGGAGAGTCAAGGTCGGCTCCAGTCCGTAGCTCGTCCATGATGGTCAAGATGACAGTTTCGGTCGAGTGGGCCGGCCTGAAACCAGCCTGTTGGGGGTCCAAATAGCAAGCGCCCTCGACAAAAGAGCTCAGACAACCTGCCACATGCGCCTCCAAGATCTTACTAAGATAGGGTAGAAGGGATATGGGGCGGTAGTTTCTCAACACTAAAGGGTTGGCACCAGGTTTCTTTAGGATGGCAAGGATCTCAGCATTTTTGAAGGAGTCAGGGACTATACCGCTAAGAAGTGAGGTATTCAAGAGAGATAGGGGGGGGGTCGGGGCAAGCACTAAATGCTTCTCGTAGTATGTGGGGTGGGCCGCTGTCAAGAGGAGAACCAGATTTAACTTTGAGCAGCAGATTGGAGAAGGTTTCAAGGGTGATGGGAGGGAAGCAATTGAAAGAGAATGGGTGGTGGCAGGGAGGGGCGGGAGGAGTAGGAGAATTAGAGGCTGGAATGCTGGCTTTTATCATGTCGATTTTTTTCAAAGAAGTAGTGATTTAGTGAGTCGCAGAGTTCCAGAGAGTGCACGGGTTGCGCTGAAACCCTCTCAAGGTCTGTCAATTCATCTACAATAGAGAAGATTTCGCGAGTTTTATTGGCAGAATGTAAACATTTTTCAGGAGCATCAACTGCCAGTAGGTGGCAGGATTCACCATCACCTCCCCCACTGGCAAACCATCACGTCAGAAATTTCGAAGCGGTTACTGCCTCCCCTTCGAGACTACCCCTCCCTCCATGCCACTGTCTTTTGATCGCATGTCGGAGGATCATTTGGCGCTTCTCCCCCAGGAAGTTTCAGATCTCTTGGCCAAGAGAGCTATCAAAAGAGTCTCTGCTCCTGATTTAGGACGTTGTTTCTATTCCAGCTACTTTCTGGTACCCAAGAAGGGCAAGGGCCCACGTCCTATCCTAGACCTCCGGGCTCTCAACCACTTCCTCCGCAAGGAGAAGTTCAAAATGCTCATGTTGGCTCCGGCTCTGTCTACCCTCGAGACTGGATGGTGGTGTTGGACTGTTTCCATATACCCGTCCTGCCAGCCCACAGACGCTACCTACGGTAGGCCACAAGCATTTTCGGTTCACCCGCCTTACCAGTGCCCCTCGTGTGTTCACGTAAGTGATGGCTGTGATCTCAGCTCATCTGCGCAGATCAGGGATTCCAGTCTTACCCCTATCTCGACAACTGGCTGTTGAAGGCGGGCTCGCCCCAGGCTGTCGTCTCCCACCTCCAGACTACGGCGGACCTCTTGCATTCGCTGGGGTTCACTATCAATGTGCCGAAGTCGTACCTGACTCCCTCTCAGTCGCTCATTTTTATCGGGGCTGTTATTGGACACTGTGCAGTTTTGGGTCTATCCTCCTGAACAGCGAATCCGGGATATTCGGGCTATGATACCAATGTTTTAGTCTCCATCCCGGATTTAGCTCATGGTCTCCTGAATCCTGCTGGTGGATCATGCCATATGGCATATGCGGGCTCTGCAGTGGGACCTGCAGTATCGGGAATCTTTCCAACTATGTTCAGATCTTGAAGGGAACTGTGCAACAACTGCAGTGGTGGTTATCATACCAGGAATGGGTCAGAGGCAGATCCCTCTCCCTTCCCCAACAAGACCTCACAGTGTTGACCGATGCATCACTCCTGGGATGGGGCAGCCACCTGGGAGAGGTGGAGATCAGAGGAGACAGGTCTCCATATCAACCTGTTGGAGCACCGGGTTATTCGCTTGGCACTGAAGGCATTCCTTCCCTCCCTCAAGGGGAAGTCGGTGCAGTTGTTCACAGACAACTCCACCGCCATGAGGTACTGCAACAAACAGGGCGGGGTGGGGTCGTGGACCCTTTGTCAGGAGGCTCTTCGCCTTTGGACATGGCTGGAACAGCAGATCATGACCCTGGTGGTTCAACACCTGGTTCTCTGACCAGCAGAGAGGACGAACTCAGCCGTCGGTGCCTGGTGGATCACGAATGGCGTCTTCACACAGAGGTGGTGCAAGGTCTCTTTCAGCAGTGGGGAGAGCCTTGGTTAGATTTGTTCGCCACCGAAGAGAATGTGCAAATGTCAGCAGTTTTGCGCGTTGTAGTTTCCAAGGCGGCACCCGCTCTGTGAGCTTTTCGTCATGAGTGGAACTGCGGCCTCCTGTACCACTTCTGCCCAGAGTGCTGAAGAAGACAAAGCGTGACCGGACCCAAGTCATTCTTGTGGCCCAGGACTGAGCACGAAGAGTCTGGTACCCGAGCTCCTGAGCAAGACCATCAATCCTCTGATTAGACTGCCCCTTTGGGAGGATCTTCTGTCGCAGCAGCAGGGGACGGTCCTCCACCCGAACCTGTCCAGCGTCCACCTCTTCGCGTGGAGATTGAGCAGCAACAGTTGACAGCGTTTAACCTTCCACCCAAAGTCGGTAACGTCATCTCGGCAGCCAGGCGTCCCTCCACTAAGACAGTGTATGCCTGTTGATGGAACAAGTTTATGGCATGGTGCACAGCAAAGACTGTGAATACCGTTTCCGCCTCTCTTTCTGAAGTTCTTTTGTTCCTGATTTCTTTGGCCCAGCAGGGCTCATAAAGGCTTTCTGGCAGCCATTTCTGCTTTTCTTCTGCTACCAGATCGGGCCTCTTTGTTCAAGTCCCCTATTGTTAATATGTTCTTTAAGGGCGTTAGTGACCTCTTTCCTCCATCTCCTTCCATAATGCCTCAGTGGGACTTGAACCTTGTCTTGACTTACCTAATATGTGTTCCCTTCGAGCCTCTTCACAACTGCCCTCTCAGGCTCCTTACTCTGAAGACTGCCTTTCTTGTTGTCATCACCTCTGCTCGTAGAGTGAGTGAGCTTCAGGCTCTTTCTTCTAAGCCCCTTTTCTTCTCATCCGGACTGGACCGTGGTGCTTAGGACGAGACCCTTGTACCTTCCTAGAGTAGTTACTACTTTTCACAGAGGACAAGCTATCACTCTGCCCACCTTTTTCCTACCTCTGCACCCTTCCAAGGAGGAGAGACTCCACCAGCTGGACCCAAGACGTGCGCTGTCCTCCTACCTTGACCGCACTAAAGATTTACGAGTGAACGATCAACTCTTCATTGGCTTTGTGGGCACCAGAAAGGTCGGGCTATCCAAAAGCTTACCATCTCAAGATGGGTTGTCCTTTGTATAAAGATTTGCTATGCTTTAGCGAAAAAGGAACCTCCAGTGGGGCTGAGGGCTCATTACCCTAGAGCTATGGCAACAACTACTGCTTTGTCACATGGAGTCCCACTTATTGACATCTGCCAGGCGGTCACATGAGCATCTAGGCACACGTTCACCAGACATTACTGCCTCGATAGTCCAGTCCGGAGGGGGGCTACTTTGCCTGTTCTGTCCTTCAGAACTTTCTGGTGTGAACTTGGTTCGCAGACCATCCTCAAGGGATGGTATTGCTGGGGTATCTATTCTAAGGTAAGGAATCTAGAACTGTCTCTTTCAGATTAACAAGTTGCGTATCTTCGGTAACAATGTATCTGAGAAACATAGGTTAGTTATAGATTCCTTACTGCCCACCCATCCTCCCTGATCTCTAGAGATAGGGACTCTCTTACAGGGCCCTATTTTGGCTCACCAGTGGTCAGTGTCTTTCATGGCTCTGCTTTTCGGGTGTGGAAAGTCATGTCAGAACTGACATCAGCGCACAGGGGCGGCGTCTAAGTAGACACCGCAACTTCATCCCGGCAGCCACGATATCAACGGCAGACACGGAGTCGACCAACACCACCTACTGACTTGCAGGGGTACTTCTAAGAGAAAAGATTCCCTGTATTAAGTCTGACGCCTGGAGGTAATTCTAAGGTAAGGAATCTAAACTAACCTATGTCTCTTACAGATACATCATTAACGAAGGGAAGTCACTTGTTCATCATACTGAGTAGAGAAAGTAACTTAAAAAGTAATCTGAAAAGTAACTCAAACTGTTTTTATAAACAAATGACTTACCTGTAACCAATCCAATTGCATTTAACCTCCTTCAAACTGTACTTAAATACATTATTTTTGCCAAGTGTTATAATACTTACGTGTACCAGGCCTGGCTTAGTTCTAGAAAACAAAAAGCAAGTAAATAATATTTTTATACAACCAAGTTGGTCTGAGTTCAGTCTGAGTGTGTGACATCATTTCTTGCCTCAGTGTGTACAATAAATGCTTAACACTAGCCTCTAATAAAGCCTTACTGCTTGCCCACACTACCACAAATGGAGAGTAGGGTATTATCTACTTTTACCTCTGCCTATTTGGGGATCCTCTGGTTTCTGTGCACACTATACCATACTTTGGTATAGTATATATAGAGCCAGCTTCCTACAGTATCAAACTACTCCTCTCCATAAATCCAAACTGCTGCCAATGTGGGATTTATTGTACCATTTATCCACTGGGCACCTCGGAGGTGCCCCCTGAAAACCCTCCCGACCCTGGTTGTAGGCTGCCAGCCACCACCAAACATGTTTCTAGACCCCTAGGCAGGGAGCTCCTTCTCTCTGGGACCAGAAACAATGCACATCCCGGGCCAGAGGTGTTGCACCTTTTCCCCCAGGATGGGCTAGTGTTTTCGAAGAGGGTAGCTTCAAAGGCCTGCTGCCATTGTAATGTGACCCCCAGCTTCTGCTGCTGGTATCAGATGGCAACCCCTGATTTACACCCACACTTTGGGCAGAAGAACCAGCAGATAAACTCTGGTGAATAGGTGGGGTACCCACCTCTGCAAACTCCACCCTTAAGGTGGAGAAGGCGAGGTGAAGCACATCTTTCATACCCCATCATCTTGAAGATGGGGGGACCCTTCCAATCATGGTTATGTCTATTCCCCCTCCCACATAAGGGTGGCATAATAGTGGATGTAGTCATCGCAGATAAGGTGCCCATTGGCCCTACCTCCTACACCCCTAAAACACCCCTAAATCTAGTATTTAGGTGGCTCCTTAGACCTAGAAACTAGATATGCAACGACCTAAAAGTAGACCTCCCTGCCAAAAAGACTGAAGACAACTGCCAAGGCCCCAGCCCTACCAGCCTGTTTCTAGCTTATGCGAACCTGTGACCTTTCTTGCAGCCAGCGACCTCTGAAACCATGGGATCCCACGGCCTGAGTCTGAGTAGCTCTCTTGTGCAGTGAAGTTTCCCCAGCGATCCTGACCTCTCCTGACCTCCACGGTGGCACCTGCAGTGTGAATCCAGAGGATCCCCCCGACTAGCTCCTCCAAGAAGACTGCAGTGACGAAAGGCACCCCTGCTCACGAAGCCCCTGGGCCTTGGTGAGGTGCAGCCACTGGCGCAAGCCTGAAGCCTCTGTGCGAAAAGAAGAATCCCCATTGAAAATCATTGGGCACCTGATGTCGAAATTGCTCTCTGCACCTGGCCGCCGCTGTGCCCGCTGGTGGTGAATGTTTGGTGTTTCTCTGTGCCCCCACCTGTGCTTAACATAACTCTCAAAGCAGTGTGGCTCCAGGCACCCCAGTCTCCATTGAAAAGCATTGAAACGGACTCAGATTTTGACCTCTGCACCCGGATGCCCCTGTATTGCTGGTGATGCAGTTTCGGTACTCACTCGACCCTTGCCCGTTGCAGATTTTTGGTCCAGAAGACTAATCATAAGGGCATTACTTACCTGTCTACATGAGATATTGTTTCTCCATAGGATAACATTGAACTCTGCTGACAATTTTTCTGAAGTGTCGATTTTTCAAAGTGAAAAGTATTTTGATTGAAAAACTTACTTGCCTTATTGCGAAGATCTTGGTCCTGGTCCGGACGGAGGTCAAGGGACCGGTTGCGGGGTCGGAGCCATCATAGCTCCGGAAGTCGCCATCCGTCTTCGGGCTCGAAGTCGTCAGGTAAGCACAAGAAGTCGAAGAGATGTAATCGCTCTTTCGACTCCCCCTGACTCTCGCGCGACGCGGTCGGGGGTTCGGGTGACACCGCCCACGCGGCTCCGTCGGAGTCACGGGCGTCGCAGCCTGCTTCATACCCTCCGGTCCCTGGGCAGCAAGTGACGCCGGAGGAGATCGAGCGCTTCCTCGTGGCCATGAGGTCCCTCTCTCCCCCGACGGGCTCCGAGGCGCCTTCGGGCCCAGCGCACCCGTCTGGGGGCCCTAGCGGGTCGGGTGCTTCGGCCCAGACGCCGGCGGGTGCTTCGGCCCAGACGCCGGCGGGTGCTTCGGCCCCGACGCCGGCGGGTGCTTCGGCCCGACGACTTCGGGGCCGGCGCCGCAGGGCCCTGCTGGATCCGCTTCCGGGTCGCCGCCGGTTGACCTGACGACCTCACCGGCGCCAGTCCCTAGGGTGTCACCTCCAGCGCCACCTTCGGGTGACGCCGTCCCTGATGCCTCCCTTGATCCGGTTCCGGCGTCGGAACGGCGCCGCTAGCCGCCGCTCCCGGCGCCGCTTGGAGAGTTCTACTTCAACGAACCGGCCCCATCCTTTGACAACCCTGATTATCAGGAGATGGGTGATGAGGCGTCTGAGGACCCTCTGACACGTGATTGTCAGTCCCAGCAGGACTGGGCAGGTGAACTTGGGGAAGCCAGTGGTCTGGACACTTCGCCAGACACTGGTTTTGTCTCACCCCCTACCATGGCTGCGGAGGAGGGGGCTACCTACAGTGTGGTGTTGATGCGGGCGGCCAGGGCTTTGGGCCTTGAGCTCCCCGTCGCGGCCGTGAGGATTAACCACCTCACAGAGGTCCTTAAACCGCAGTCAAGCTCGGCTGAGTCTCTGCTGCCGTTTAATGAGGCCTTGCTTGGCGTTCTTTTGGGCACTTGGTCCAGGGCCGCTATAGGTCCGCCTGTAGATGGGAACGTGGCCAGACGCCACCGCCCGGCCCCGGGCGACCCTTGTTTCCTGTCCACCCATCCCACCACCGAGAGCCTGGTCAACCAGGCCTCCAACTCCCAGACCGCATTCCCGACGGCCCCGCCCGATCGGGAATCCAAGAGGTACGACAAATACGGCAAAAAGGTATTCTCCTCCCTGAGTTTGGGACTGCGGTCTTCCAACACAGAGTGCCTCTTGGGCCGCTACACCCACTCCTTTGGGACGCGGTCGCCAGAATGCCCGGTGGAGGTCAAGGCTAAACTCGCCCAAACCATTTCGGAGGGTCTAGATGCGGCACGTTATTCCATTCGGTGTGGGCTGAATACCACCGACTCACTGGGCAGGGCGATGGCAACGACAGTGGCGATTCGTCGCCACGCCTGGTTGAGGTCAGCCAACTTTTTGGGCATCGAGCATGTTCCTGGGCCAGAAGTAGGGTGTGGTTGCTACTCGCACTACTTTCTGGTACCCAAGAAGGGCAAAGGGGGCCTACGCCCTATCTTGGATTTACGGAACGTCAACGGCTTCCTCCGGAAGGAGAAGTTCAAAATGCTGACACTGGCTCAGGTCTTAGCTGCCCTGGACACAGGAGACTGGATGGTAGCGTTGGACTTGCAGGACGCTTATTTCCACATCCCCGTCCTGCCGGCCCACCGGCGCTACCTGCGGTTCACGGTAGGCCACGAGCACTTTCAGTTTACCGTGCTCCCCTTTGGCCTTACCAGCGCCCCACGGGTGTTCACGAAGGTGATGGCGGTGGTCGCAGCTCATCTGCGCAGGTTAGGGGTTTCACTCTTCCCCCTACCTTGACGACTGGTTGTTGAAGGCGGGCTCGTCCCAGACAGTCGTCAGCCACCTCCAGACGATGGCAGACCTCCTGCACCGGCTGGGGTTCACCATCAATGTGCTGAAGTCACACCTGTGCCCCTCCCAGAAGCTCCTCTACATCGGAGCGGTTCTCGACTCTGCGCAGTTTCGTGTTTATCCTCCCGAACAGCGGGTTCGGGATATTCAGGCTCTGATTCTGATCTTTCAGCCTTTATACCGAGTCTTGGTCAGGTTGACGCTGCAGCTTCTGGGGCTGATGGCCTCCTGCATCCTTCTGGTGCATCACGCCCGATGGCGGATGCGGGCTCTGCAGTGGGACCTGAAGTTTCAGTGGGCCCAGCATCAGGGCAACCTGTCCGACCATGTCCTGATTTCGGAGGGCACTGGGAGACCGCTGCAGTGGTGGCTCACGGACCGCGATTGGGTCAGCGGCAGATCCCTCTCCCTACCAGAGCACGTAGTTGTGACGGACGTGTCCCTCCAGGGCTGGGGAGGCCATATGAGAGAGGCGGGGATCAGAGGCCTCTGGTCTCCGGCGGAGTCCCGGCTCCATATCAACCTTTTGGAGCTGCGGGCGATTCGTCTTGCACTGAAGGCATTCCTCCCCTCTGTCCGGGGGAGTGTAGTGCAGGTGTTCACGGACAACACCACCGCCATGTGGTACTGCAACAAACGGGGCGGGGTGGGGTAGTGGACCCTCTGCCAGGAGGCTCTTCGCCTCTGGCAGTGGCTGGAACATTAGGGCGTGCCCCTGGTGGTTCAACACCTGGCAGGTTCTCTGAAAGCCAGGGCAGACTAACTCAGCCGCCGGTGCATGATGGATCACGAATGGCGTCTGAACTCGGACGTGGCGCACGGTCTCTTTCTGCAGTGGGGAGAGCCTTGGTTAGATCTATTCGCCACCGAAGAGAACGTGCAATGTCATCAGTTCTGCGCGTTGGAATTTCCAAGGCGGCACTTGCTCGGCGACGCTTTTCGTCGCGAGTGGCGTTGCGGTCTGTTGTACGCCTTTCCGCCTATACTACTTCTGCCCAGAGTGCTGAAGAAGATCAAACGCGACCGGGCCCAAGTCATCCTTGTGGCTCCGGACTGGGCACGAAGGTACTGGTATCCCGAGCTACTCAGTATATCAGTCGATCCCCCGGTTCGTCTGCCTCTTCAGGAGGACCTTCTGTCGCAGCAGCAGGAGACGGTCCTCCACCCGAACCTGTCCAGTCTCCACATCCATGCTTGGAGATTGAGTGGCGACAGTTTAGGCCATTTGACTTGCCTCCTGAAGTCTGTAATGTTGTTCTGGCAGCCAGGCGTCCCTCCGCAAAGTCTGTATACGCCTGCAGGTGGAACAGATTTGTGGCATGGTGCACAGCTAAGGCTGTGGATCCTCTCTCTGCCCCTCTTTCTGATGTTCTTCTCTTCCTTCTTTCTCTTGCCCAGCAGGGCTCTGCTCTGGGCACTATCAAGAGCTACCTCTCTGCCCTTTCAGCCTTTCTACGGCTTCCTGATCAACCTTCTTGTTCAAGTCCCCTATTGTAACTCGTTTTCTGAAAGGCATCACACACGTTTCCCCCTGTTCAGTTTGTGATGCCTCAGTGGGACTTGAACCTTGTGCTTACCTATTTGATGTGCGCTCCCTTTGAGCCACTTCACAACTGTCCTCTCCGCCTTCTTACTCTGAAGACTGCTTTCCTGGTTGCCATCACCTCTGCCAGGAGATTGAGTGAGCTCCAGGCTCTTTCATCCAAACCTCCTTTCCTTTCTGTCCATCCAGACAAGGTTGTGTTGCGGACTAGACCATCTTTCTTGCCCAAGGTTGTCACTTCCTTCCACATTGGGCAGTCTATCACCTTGCCCACCTTATTTCCGCCTCTGCATCCCTCAAAGGAGGAAGAGCGGCTCCACTGTCTGACCCCAAAACGTGTGCTTTCGTTCTATCTAGATCGCACACGCCAGTTCCGGGTGGATGACCAACTCTTTTTCGTACGTGGGTGCTAAGAAGGGACGGGCGGTGCACAAGCGGACCATCTCTCGGCGGGTCGTCTTATGTATCAAGGCTTGTTACTCCTTGGCCAAGAAGGAGCCTCCTGTTGGGCTGAGGGCCCATTCCACTCTGGCCACGGCGGCTGCCACTGCCCTGGGCCGGGGAGTCTTGCAGGACATCTGTCGGGCAGCTACAAGGGCCTCGCTGCACACGTTTGCAAGACACTACTCTGCCTGGACAGCCAAGTCTGGAGGGATGGCTCTTTGGCTGTTCCGTCCTCCAGGACTTTCTGGTGTGATTATTGGTTCGCAGATCCACCACCGGGGTTGGTATTGCTGGGGTATCTAATACTAACCTGTTTCTTTCAGATGAACAAGTTACTTACCTTTGGTAACGATATATCTGTAAGAAACAGTAGTTAGTATTAGATTCCTTACCGCCCCACCCATCCTCCCCGTTCTGCGAACCGATATCTAGGGTTAAGGTCATCCCCTTTCAGGGCCCAAGTTTCAATGGCACCAGTGTTGGTTTTTAACATGGCTCTGCGTTTCTGGCGCGGAAGAACTGTGTCTAAGAACTGACGTCAGCGCGCGGAGGCGGCATCTAAGTACTCCGATGACGTCATCACGACGCCGACGACGGATGCAGAGCAGCGGACGACGCCTACCGACGCAAGGGTACTGCTACGCAAAAATTTCCGGATCCAGTATGACGCCTGGGGATATTCTAAGGTAAGGAATCTAATACTAACTACTGTTTCTTACAGATATATCGTTACCAAAGGTAAGTAACTTGTTCGTTAATTACTGTACCATAATGAATCGGAGTTCCTACCACCTACAACTCCTGCAGCAAGCATTACTTGCTCATCCTTCCTAACCTGAAGGAGCAAAGTGCCAAAGGGGAGTCATTTGGCCATCTCATTAGAATGCACCTGTATTGTGGCCATGAGACAAAAGTGTGAACAACAGTACCCACAATGGACACTGTTTAATAACTCCTGACTGTCTCAGGACCACTAGAAATGGCGTTGCAGGTCCCCAGGTTTGGAGTATGTGGGACTGTGCAAGTCTGGAATAGATAGTACTACTAGTACTGGCTGTGAGTCTGGAATGGGGTTGTGGGCACTAAAGAGGTTCTGTAATCTCAAAAGGAGAATGGCAGCTGCAGTAGCTAGTTTTGCTGCAGAGCTCTCTGGCTTCAGTTTTGGAATAGCATAACCTGTGTAGTGCAAGCGTGAGGTCCATTGATGCAACTGTGTGTGGACTGCATTTATATGATAGTCATTGATACGTCCTACAGAACAGAGAACGTTTGTGTATAAACAGCTTTTTTCGATTAGTCTCCATGTTGAATGTTCTCACAATGTTGTCACATCTGTTTATTTTCTGTGAAGAATATGATGTCAGCACTTCCAGGTCAAGACCCATCGCTCAACAGCCTGCCTAATCAGCAGCAGTTTATCCCAGGCCAGCAGCCTATGTATCAGCAGGTGAGTTGAAAATATGAGCCAGAAGTGTGTCCATAGTGCTGCAAGTCTGAGTACATTGCTACTTATCTTTCCGTCTCTAAATATTCCGTGCACCCTGTTTTAATACTGTAGACTTCCTACGTCACTGCACATCTGCAGTAATGCGGAACATCCGGGCTGCCTAAAATCCCAAATCTATATATACTCTTTTCCTATTCTACTCTTTGTACCTGCCCTCCTCAGCACTACTACTTTGAATGCCCAAGTTTTCTGTTTTGGGAAAATCTCCTTCAAACTATTGTCCGACCCGGACACATTAAAAGTTCCCAGGTCCTGTCCGGGACCAGGTAGTTGGTCTGAACCCTAATTGAGTAAAGAAGGTTTTCAAATGAGCCTCCTCACTTTAAGGGCCTCATAGTTTAGAGTCACTGTCACCCACCTAAGCCAGTCTTGTATGATTATTGAAGCCAACAAAAGAGGATCAGCTTTAATTTTGTACTGCAATATCCGTTTTTTGTTTTTAGTTTTGCCCTATCTTATTTTTTGGGGAATAAATGTGTTTGAGGCATATGAGCTGCAGATTCTACACTTTGCATTAGATCGCCACCTGGTGTTTGGCCTAGTGCATATACGGAACAAAGCTGTCTTAATCCGTACGGACAACATGACTGCCATGTACTACATACGAAAACAAGGAGGCACACATCCCTGCAGCTGTCCCAGCTCGTACAAAATATTTGGAGATGGGCCATTCCACAAAACATATATCTGCTTGCAGAACACCTTCCAGGAGTTCACAATCAGATAGCCTATCTGTTAAGTCAACAGACACAACAGATTCACGAATGGGAACTACATCTGCAAGTTCTTCAACCATTCTTTCACAAGTGGGGTCATCCAGACATAGATGTTTGCCTCACACGAAAACGCAAAATGCCCAACCTTCGCCGCCAGGTTTCCACACCGCTGACCAAGGGCAATGCGATATGGATGAACTGGTCAGGCAGATTTGCGTACGCTTTTCCGCCAATCCCACTAATACCACCACTAGCAGTACGCAAGCTCAGACAACAGTCTTTCAAACTAATCCTGGTAGCTCCCACATGGGCACGCCAACCATGGTTCACCACACTGCTGGAACTCTCTCTAGTTCTGTGAGAAAATGGCTCTATATATACTGGACCAGAGTAAGGTACAGTGTGTTTAGAGTCCACAAACCCCAGAGGTATAACAGAGGTTAAAGCCAGGTGTGACCTTACTGTCTAAAGTGGTAGCTTGGTCGAGCAGTAAGGCAGTACCAAAGGACAGTGTAAAACATTTGTTGTACACACTCAGTCAGCAAAAGGTTTCACTCACTCAAAGACTGAACTCCAGGCCAATTGTTTTTATATCAAAAGATATAGTTGTTTTATTTATAGAACCAACAGGCATCAAAAATATACTGCTCTCAATATGAGAGGTCTCAGATGAGTACTTTGCAGAAAGGCAATAAACTTTGTAAAGACAAAGGTACAGGGTTTGCAGTAGGCAACACAATTCTACACACAATTTAGCATTGAGCTCAATGGATTCCCTTATATAAACACAGGTGATTACTTTGTAGATTACTTTGGTAATTCCAGGACCGGCTCCTAGGTTCAGTCCTGGGCTCTAAGCTGGAAACCGTTTAGCAAAAACGTTTTAGGTATTGTGGTGATTTTTCAGGAATAAAAAGCTATTTTCAAAGTTCACACTTAAAAACTTTTCAAAGAAATCTGACAATGTTATCCAATAGGAGAAAATTCAGGTTGCAGGTAAAGTACGATCTCGTTACTTTTATAATCCAGTACTGGTCTCCTGGGGCCAGCACTGGGTTCTCAACTCAAAACAGGTAAGTGATTACGTTTCAGTATTTCGTATGATTTGTAAAGAATATTTCTAGTTTTCAAAAATAGACACGTAGAAGTAATTTCATAGAAAAGCAGACAATGGATTCCTATGGAGAAAATACAAGTTACTAGAAAACCCGCTAGGGATTACTTTTGTGTTTCAGCACTGGGCTACAAGGTACAGTACTGACTCGTCTCCTGATCACAGGTGAGTATTTCGGAATTCAGATGATTTAATATGAATATTTCAAGTTTTCAAAAGTAGACAGAAGATTTTTCGAGTCAAACTAGTCAATGTTATTCAATGGCAGGAAAGTGAGTTACCGGTTTCCTTGTGAGTACTCGACTGGTGAAGTTGTGGTTCTGGGCATAGACTCAGAGGTCCCCCAGGGTCAGGTAGGTACAGTTGGTTCACCCTCAGCGGCGCAGGTGTGCAGAGGTAGTTGGGCCCAATGTTATCAAATAGGGGACGGGGGGCCTCCGGTTGGTGGCTGCTGGCTAGCAGGCCACGCGGCTGTGGGAGCTGGGCTCCTGGTCACTTGGTAAACCAAAAGGAATTGGCAAGGTGCACAGCGTAATGTTCAATAATAGCGTGAACTGAAATGTTTTAATTGTGTTTTTCTGGGATTTGGGTGCTCCTACAGGTGACGTATCCGACCATATACGTCTTCAAATAATGAAACAAAATGTGCGCACATCCATCATGAACGCATCCCTGTAATCGGGCACACCTTTAAGTTCTTCATAGAAGACTCATTGCCAACTCCTGGTCACTTGCTCAGGGCAAAGAGGGAAGCAGGATAGGACAAAATGGCAGGGCCAGTGGTACTCGGGCGGCTGGGTGCAGGGTGCTTTTGAGCCGTCGGGCGCTCAATGTTATCCAATGGAAAAGGTCAAAAGGGAACACAGGCTGCAGGCTCATGGGAGGAGACTTTCCAGGGGCGACCAGCACGTCGAGAGGTAAGTTGGGATCTTGGAGCACAGGTAGGCACCCCAAAGGGAGGCACAGGGGGTTGTAGGGCGCCGGGTGCAGGGGTGTCTTTGGGTGTCGGAAAAGCTTACCCTCAGCTGGTCGCGGCTGGGGTGGGGGGCCCTGGTTCTGAGTCTGCAGGCGTCGTCTGGTTCGTCGAGGAGGGTCTTTGGCCACTGGACCTCGGGTCATAGTCACCGGGGGGGGGGAGGGGGGGGGGATTTAGGCAGGAGCAGGTTCCAGGATCGACAGGCCGGTAGGGCTGGGGCCAAGTCAGTTGTTGCCGTCCTGTTGTCGGGTCTTCTTCTTGATCTTCTTTCTTCTTTTGGCATCGGGAGTAAGGAAGGTTCAGGGAGCCCCTAAATACTGAATTTAGGGGCGTTACAGTAGGGCACGGGCAGGGACTAATAGGTCCCTGTCCTGGGGTGGGTACAACCCCTCGCCTGCTCCTCCCCTGTGGGAGGGGGGCAGGAGCCTAGCTGGGATTGGGCAGGGCTCCCCATCTTCAAGATGGCCGGAGCCCGGGGTCGTGCTTCACCTCGTCTCCCCCACCTGAGGGGTGGGGTTGGCACAGGCTGGCACCCCCCCCCCCCCCCCCCCCCCCCCTTCTGACGTCGTTTTTCCCACCAGTCTTCCCACCACAGTGGGGGTCAGTACTGGTGGGGGCCAGTTGCTGGGTATAGCAAATGGTCTGGAGAAGCTCACAGAGGTGGCATGCCTTTGAAGCTTCCCCCTGCCCATCCTGGGGGAGGAGACCTAGCACCTCGCCCAGGATGTGCATTGTTGCAGGCCCAGGAGAGCGGGGGGCTCTCCACCCAGGGGCCCAGCAACATGTCTGCTGTGTGGCAGCCTTGCAGCCACTCAGCCCAGACGTGGATTGTAGGTTAGGTTTTCAGAGGGTACCAAACTTGTCAGTCTTCAGTGTAGCCATTATGGTGCTGTGGAGTTCGTAATGACAACCTCCCAGCACCATATACTCTTAAGGGCATCACTGCACTTACAGTGCCCAGGAATGGCCCTGAGAACTGTAGGGGCACAGGGCTCATGCACCTGTGCCCACACCTCTGGCATAGGGCACCCAGCTAGAGGCGTGACTGAAGTATGTTAGGGCAGTGAGTTCTGCGGGCATGGCACACAGGGATGTGTGCCATGTCGACTCTTTGTTTAGTTTTGTACTTAGGCACTCAGCCTGCAAAGGCAGTGTGTGGGTGTCAGGGTACAGGGCCCCTGAGGGTGGCACAATAAGTGCTGCAGTCCTCAGGGGTCTTCTCTGGTCACCATACCCTAGGTATCTAGGGTACCATTTACTAGGGGCCGATAGCTGGCCAGAGATGCCAATTGGGTTTTGGTTTCAACACAGTTTTTAGGGAAGGAACACAGGCCCTGGGTACCTGGTTGGCAGGAACCCAGGCCACACTCAGTCAAAGTACATCAGCAGTTCAGAAAAAAGTGGGGGGCATACCAGTGCAAGAAAGTTGGCACTTTCTCACAAGTTCCGCACCAAAAGCTGTCTCTGACACCATCCATGCTAACGCAGAACCATGGAGACATCCAGATACAAGTCAACTGAATCTGGCAATCTGGCTCCTGAAGTCTTAGAGTTTGGTTACCTTAACCTGCCACCAGACTGTATGAATATCATTAATGAAGCCAGAAGACCTACTACTAGAGCTTGCTATGCTGCTAAATGGAAAAGATTTGCAATTTACTGCACTAATAATCAAATTGATCCTTTAGATGCTTCCATCCAAAATATTATCTGTTACATAGAGTACCAGCAATAAAAGCTTTTATGGAAGGATTAAAAATAATTATTCCTCCTAGGTTACCACCCTCTCCAGAGTGGAACCTAAACATTGTTCTTACCAGGCTCATGGGGCCCCCTTTTGAACCTTTACATAAATGTGAACTGCAATTTCTCACATGGAAAACAGCTTTCCTCATTGCTATTACCTCTCTTAGGAGAGTTAGTGAGATTAAAGCTTTCACTATACAAGAACCATTTTTACAATTACACCATAACAAAGTGGTTCTAAGGACTAATCCTAAATTCCTTCCTAAAGTAATTACTCCTTTTCATCTAAACCAATCTGTAGAGTTACCAGTGTTTTTTCAAAACACAGACTCTGTAGCAGAGAGAGCTCTACTCACTCTAGATGTCAAAAGAGCTCTTCTCTATTACGTCGATAGGACCAAATCCTTTCGCAAAACAAAGCAACTATTTGTAGCTTTCTCTCCACCACATAAAGGCAACCCCATTTCTAAATCTGGAATTGCAAGGTGGATTGGTAAATGTATACAAATATGCTATCACAAAGCAAAACGCACATTGACAGTTCCTCCTAGAGCTCACTCCACGCGCAAGCTAGGAGCCTCCATGGCTTTTTTTAGGGAACATTCTCCTAGAAGACATCTGTAAGGCAGCAACATGGTCTACAACACACACCTTCACTAAACACTATTGTGTTGATGTGCAAGCTAAGCAGCAAGCTGCAGTAGGCCAAGCTGTCCTCAAAACTAACTACTGGTGGCCACCGCTAGGGGGGACACTGCTGCACAATCATTGCAAAGTGTAGAATCTGCAGCTCATATTCCTCGAACGGAAAATGCTACTTACCAGAATGCATCTATTCTTGGCATCTAGAGCTGAAGATTTCTACACACCCTCCCGCCTCCCCGGGACCTGTATCTGTTACAGTTTTTATCCTAATTAGATATACACGCATAGACATCCCTTATTTATTTCTACTAACCATCATTTCCCATCATGGAGAAAAACAATCTACGGGTGGAGCCGATGCCCATGCGCACTGTTGTCCAAGGGAGGAGTCACCTATCTCGTGACTACAAAGACTTCTTCCAAGACGACAACTACTTGCAATCATCCGAGCCCAACACCAGGTGACGATATAATGCAAAGTGTAGAAATCTTCAGCTCTACATGCCAAGAACAGAATCATACTGGTAAGTAGCCGTTTCCTTACAGAATATGTAAGGAGGAAGTAAGGGTTCTAAATTCAGAATTGTAAGTTCATTGTATATGGAAACAGGCACACTTGAGGTAACCATGGAATAGGAGTGGTATGAACCTCTGGAGTGTGTTCATCCTGAATTTTTGCTTTATATGTATTTGAAGTCTCAAATTTAGAATGGACTTCAGCTTTTCACCCTGTTTTTGGACCAGGATATACAAGGTGTATGCCTAGTGTTGCGTTCCACGGGGCAAACATTTTCTATGGCTTTTTTTTGTAGTAGCTTTTTAGGTCGAGCCTAAGGCATTGCTTTAGCAATGCTTGTTGGCGAAATTGTAGTAGGCGACCTAAAAAGTCTCCCCAAACTGTGGATCGGACACAGTGCATATGAGCACAACCATGTGCATTTCGTGTGTGCGCGCCACTACAGCTCACTAGGCTGCACACACCCTCACCCCTCGCTCGCCAGTGTCCCTCCCACCCTTCCTTTGATCTTTGCCGTATGTTCCCACAGGCTTATGGCCCACCCCCCTCCCCCAGCACAGAGCGCGCATTGCTTGTTATCTTGTTACTAGTTATTTATTGTTTTCCCTCGTTTGCGGCCCTTCCCGGTTTTCACCCCATCTGCATCGCCTTTAACCCTTGTTGCACCATACACCCTCCGAATTCACCCCCTTCTCCACTGTTTTAGCCCCCCTCCCTTTATTTTCGGCTCCTCCCGTGGTTTTGGACTTGATGCTTTCGTCTGCACGTTTCTGGCCCCTCCCTGTGCTCTCCCTTCCAGCTGGGCCTTCTCAGCCATCCCAAATCTAGAAGTATCTGCACCAGCAGCTACTCCGCTGACTTCACTCCTAATTGAGTTACAGCCATGTATGTGCGCCCCCTCCCCCCTGGGAGCCACTTACAGCAGTTCCAGGAATGCAGGAACCTCCCAATCGGAAGGCTCCCTGAGGCCCGCCAGTGCGAGTGAAATCGACCCCTCATATTTACTGGGCAGCACTGCCCCCTCGCCGATGCCACATGCTCGTCACCAGTACCAAGTAGCTCCATTACGTTATTGCCAACCAGACAAGTGTTTCACTGCTAACTTCGGTCTCCTCCCTTCCTCATCCTCGAGCCCGGGAGACACATCTGCCCCGGGCTCACCTCAAAGCCCTCCCGCGTTTTCTCGTGCTCTGTAGTTTGTGGCCCCCGCCAGGCATGGCTGTCCCCTTGTGTCAGGACACTGCCCCACCCATGTCAAACCAGTTCCCCTCCCTGGAGAGCGGCTGGGCACCGCCCCTCTAGTTTTCAGTTTAGGGGAGGGCGAGATTGCGTGCCAGATTAAGCACAGGATGTTGTGTTGCTGATAATGTCCCCCTCGCCGCTCAACCCCTGCACTTGGCCTCGCTTCTGCGTGTCTGAGAACATTGAGTTTGTTTTCCTGAGCATTAGGCCTCAGGCTGGCGGGCTGTGTTCCCCGGCACTCTCCAACTCACGAGAGTGCTCATTCACAGCGCTCACTCCATTGTCTTGAGTTGGCAAGGCGCAGTCAGCCCTCATTACTGGGGGCACACAGGCCGCCATCTTCCTAAAGTGCAACAACTGCTTCTATTTACTTCTACGTTAAGTGTTTCTTCACTGCACAAGAGACTGTGCGCGCGCAGCACTCGTCTGTGGTCTGCCCTTATGCATACAACGATTTACACCACAAAAAACATGACCGCATAGTGCTCAGAGTATGCAGGACTTGGACATTCACCTGTGTGCAAGGGCCGCAAAGCGTGGCCTTAAGTCATACCCTTTGCCACTGCACACAGGCAGAATCACGCGCTGAAGTCTGCCGTGACTTAGCCAGGCACATTTTAGTACCACAGGGAGAGGCAGTGTGTACTGGTGTGTGCCACAGAATGCAAGGGTCCAGTTAGTGTAGCGCTTAATGTTGATGCTAGCCAGCTTCTAAGTGCTCAAATGATGGCAGAGGATGTGCCCAGAACGACACACTTAGCACTTCAGTAACGGGCAGTGCTTTGCTGTAGTATACGAGCATTGTCATTGCGGGAACCCTGAAACATCACGAGATTTGGGGCTGCTTAATTTGAGTCGTAACAATATTCTCGTCTGGGGATGAATGTCACTAGGTTTCTTTACCGAGCAGGAGGAGAGCACGTCGCTGTGTTACTACTTCAAATTACCTATAATGAGAGGACATTTGAATCAGGATTTCAGTTATAACTTTCAGTGCTTTTGTTCCAATCATTCCAGATCGCTACGACTAATGTCATTACCAGTGCAACCGCTACTGCTTTCATTACTGCTCCCACTACTGCCGGGAGTACAGCCCCTTGCACTAATATCGCTAGTACAACCTTTGGTTCTATCATGACAGCTACTGCTACTCCCGCTACTACTGTCAACTTCACCTACTAAATCTCCTACTGTTGTTACTACTGCCAATGAAACTAATACCAGCACTACACATGCTACTGCTACTATAGTTACACCTGCGACTATAGTTACTACAACTGTTACTACTACCACTGCCGAAATTAATACTAGTTCTACACCTACTACTTACTAACACTACTACTGCTATTACCACTACTGCTACAGCTAATACTACTACTAGTAACATCGGATTATATCCGATGTGCACCTTTCCATCAGGAATAGTTGACAGACAGTATAAATGTTGTCTTGTCACCCACACCATCCCCAGGGTCACCCTCCCTGACGGATGCAGGGGGCTGTTCTACAAGTACACACCCAGAGGGGCAATACGCAAGGGCCGCTTTGATGAGGCCTTTCCTGCACCCGCTAAATGTGCCAGATGCTTTCATCTGTGTTAACTTAAAATCACTTTCATGTGGCACGTGGCTAGCAGCAGACTGGGCACACACACAATAACTGAGTTATTAGGAGGGAGATAACGCTTGTCTGTTCAGAAAGGACAGAGCCAATGTTGGTCTCAGCAGCGACAGATGTGTGGTATATATCAGAGGGCAGGAAAGAACTGGGCATTACTGAACGGAACATAACCTGTGGCCACTAGCTGAAGGCATGGTGCCAACGGTGTCAGCACTGTTCTTCATTGTATGACTACTACAAAACTCATTCAGAGGCCTAGATCTTCATGTGAGGGCGCACGCAGGAGCAGTGCCAAGCAGGTGTAAGTTCCAGCAGTGTTGTAGTGTCTGGTCTGTGTCATCCAGAGCACCAGCACAATCAATGCTAACTGGAGAGAGTGCACACCTACACTGTCAGTGGTTGTGCTCATGCCGACTTTTGTGCCAGAAGTGTGGGATGTAGGGCCAGTTCAAAGCACAGCATCAGTGTGTGAGAAACAACATGTTCGAAGCATGTGGGCTGCTGAATTCATATCTATGCATAGATCGCCGCCTAGTGTTGGGTCCAGATGATTGCACATTGTTGTCCGGGAAGAGTCTTCTAAGTATCACGAGATAGGTGGCTCCTCCCCTGGACTGCAGTGCGCATGGGCATCCTCTCCATCCTCAGATTGTTTTTTTCCGCCATTGGGGTCGGATGTACTTTCTTCACTCCAGTTCGGAATCGATAAAAACTCTTTGCGCAAGGCCAAAAGGCCTTCGGGGCGTCGGTATTGTCTTGTTCGGTGCCTATACTTCATCCAGTTCTTCGAACAGGATGTCGAAGGCCGTTTGCCTTTTCGACACCACAGGCCGCAACTACGACGACGATGGAACGGAGCCCGTTCAAGAGATGCCCCGTCTGCAACTCAAAATACCCTCACATTGATGTGCACCCAGTGTGCAATAAATGTTTATCCTCTGACCACGAGGAGGCCAGCTGTATGGCTTGTTCAAAGTTCCGGGTGTAGAAGACGCTTCGACTCCGACGCGCCGCACGACAGACGGCACAGAAAGCGGCGCCTGACCCAGAGAACATCTTCGAGGCCAATGACGATGAAGGCGCCAATGAAGAGGATCCTGACCAGCAGTCGGACCCCGAGTCAGAGAGAGAGACTCTACCTTCGGTGTGGACGACGATGAAGACTACGTCCATGAAGAAGACGTCGTCGAGGTAGGAGACGACGCAGAGGCCTTCGGAGCCGTCAATGACGACTTGAGCGATGAGCAAGGCCCACCCGCAATTGCGGGGGCTAATATTGACACTGTGCTCTCCAAGGCTCAGGTCGAGGCATCGCCGAAAGGCCTTAGCTGAGATCCAACGCCACATTCTATAGCCCCGCATCAAGGCCCGGCTAAGAATACTTCTAAGGAGCCATCGGTCGATCCACAGAAATCGAAACCAACTGAGGCAAAAACGTAACCGAAACTGTTAAAGGCAGTCCTCGTATCGACGCCCTCGAACTCCTCGGCTCCGAGCAAGTCTACAAATGTCATAGACCCTTCGGGGCCACAAGGCGGCGTCGGCCCCAAGAGCGGGGCTCCAAAGCCAGTCTCTACAGTTAAGCACGTCACTCTGACGCCGTCGACATCGACGTCCAAACATGACGACACTGCCAAAGGACTCCAGACTAAAAAGACTGTTGAACCGACGCTTGCAGCCTTGAAGACACTATTAAGCAAGGCCCTCGAGTCGAAGACCAAACCCGACCCGAAAGAGCATATCGCATCGAAGCCCAAGGCCGTACCTGCCGCGCACCATGAGCTCGAGTCGACGCAAGGCCGCAAGCATGCTGGTGATCCATCGAAGCAAGTCGGATCGAAGACTATGTCAATTTCTAAAAAGGTCGGTTAGTCCCCGGTGCTTCCTCCACCAATTAAATACGGACTGCCCCCGACCGCTCGACCCAAAGCGTTCGAGCCACAAAGGAGCGCCGAAACCTCCAAAAAGGTATCGGGACCTTCCAAGTCTCAGGCCATTCCGGAGGAGGTAATGTTCCAGGCACCCTCGTATGACAATCAGTCGAAGCTTTTCATCGACTCGGACTCTGGCAGACTCACCATTCACAAAAGGAAAATCGCTCCAGAACATCCTTTAGAGTCCTACAAAATCCCTCTCAAAAGGAAAAAGGATTCAGCCACCTCACCAGTTCTCTTTGAACATGTCGAGCCATATGCACAACACGGTGCCGATTCTCCCACACGCAGCGACGAGGATGTGGGAGATGATTACAGTCATATGGGATGTTCGAGGCATGTGGGCTGCTGAATTCATATCTGTGCATAGATCGCCGCCTAGTGTTGGGTCTGGATGATCGCACATTGTTGTCCTGGAAGAGTCTTCGAATTATCACGAGATAGGTGGCTCCTCACCTGGACTACAGTCTATTCGATACCTTTTCCACCTCAGAAAGATCTGTAAAACATTGCCTATGCTAAAGGGTGTCCTCAAACATGCTACTGACATTTTCAAGGAGACCGCAAGGGTTGTAAACCCAAGGATTGAAAGAAAATATAGGCCTGCGCCTGTGGACCCTACGTACATCAAGGGCCAGCTCCCATTGGACTCCTTAGTAGTGGCTAATGCTCGCAAAAGAGCAAACTCTCAAACAAGTGGTGATGCTCCTCCTCCGGACAAAGAATCCAAAATCTTGGAGGCTTCTGGCAAACAGGTAGCAGCTCAAGCGGCTAATATTTGGAGGATCTCCAATACACAGGCCCTATTAGCCAGATATGATGGGGCTCACTACGACACATTAGAACAGCTGTTGCAACACCTGCCTGATGCTTATAAAGAGGGAGCAGAAATGCTAATACAGGAAGGAAAGTTGATTTCAAATGCATCCATCAAGTGTGCACTCGATGCAGCAGACAAAGCAGCTAGAGCCATCAACACTAGTGTAATGCTGAGACGTCATGCCTGGCTCCGCATGTCTGGTTTCAAACCAGAGATCCAAACAACTTTGCTCAATCAGCCAGTTAACCCTGACTTTCTATTTGGTCCTGATGTAGAAACGACCCTTGAAAAAATTAAAAAAGACACTGACAGCAAAATCCATGGGGGCTCTGCAGTCACAGCAGTGCAGGGGCAGTTCCTTTCGTCGCCCGTTAACAGGGGAGCTTCTGGAGGTCAGGCATTGCAGCAAGCCCAATACAACAAAGGGGGCACGCAGACCACCTACAACAAGAATAACAGGGGTGGATATCGTGGGGAACAGCACCAAAGGCAGAGGACGTGGAAATAACAATGCCAGATCATCCGCCACCAATTAACAGTGACGCCTTGTCACTGCCCCCCGACCATATAAAACCAGTCGGGGGAAGACTCCAGCAGTTCCTGCCAGCCTGGGAAGGCATTACCACAGACAGGTGGGTGAGACAACTTATCCAATACGGCTATTGTCTGGAACTAACCTCCACTCCTCCGAACATACCCCCAAGGCACCGTCCTATGTCCGAAGAGCACATGCACTTATTGCAGCAAGAAGTAATCTCCATGCTGCAAAAAGGAGCCATAGAACTCGTGCCTTTGGAACAGCAAGGTACAGGGGTGTACTCACTGTACTTCTTGATCCCAAAAAAGGACGGTTCCCTGCGGCCCATTCTAGACCTCAGACCCCTAAACCAGTACATATTGTCGGAACACTTTCATATGTTAACTTTACAGCAAGTTCTACCATTGCTCAGGCAAGGGGACTTCCTGGCAACACTAGACCTGAAGGATGCCTATTTTCACATTCCCATTCACCCAGGTCACAGGAAGTATCTCAGGTTCACAGTCCACAACCAGCATTACCAATTCAAGGTCCTCGTCGTCTAGGTCGCCGTCGAGGCGCAGGTCGCCGTCGAGGCACAGGTCGCCGTCGAGGCACGGAAGGTAGCCGTCGAGGCACGGAAGGTAGCCGTCGAGGCACGGAAGGTAGCCGTCGAGGCACGGAAGGTAGCCGTCGAGGCACAGAAGGTAGCTGTCGAGGCACAGAAGGTAGCTGTCGAGGCACAGAAGGTAGCTGTCGAGGCACAGAAGGTCGCCGTCGAGGCGCCGAGGATCGCCGTCGAGGCGCAGAAGGTAGACGTCGAGGCGCAGAAGGTCGCCGTCGAGGCGAAGGCGTTCGTTGCCGAAGGAGACGTTCGACATCAAGGGGCCGGCGCTCGCCGTCTGGTCGCCGTTCTTCGACGTCGGAGAGGGGAAAGGAGGCCTGACGCCGTGGGAAGTTCGCCAACGTCCCAGGCTGGTAGAGAAGGAGGTTCCCCGGGCTCGGTGTATTCCGAGGTGTATACCCCGTCGGGGAAGGTGACTCCCCCTCCTCCATTACCGAGGGGTCCCCCTCCGAGGAAGCCTACTCCTCCCCCTCCGATGCCTCCACCGCAACCTGGGCCAGGGTTGCCAGTGAAGCCACCTCCGGTTCCACCGAGGTCGACTTCGTTGCCTATTCTTCCGACGCCTCCCAAGGGTACGCCTAAACCGGAGGCCCCGTCCAAGCCCAAGTCACCCGCTCCGGTGGATCCGGTTGATCGTCCTCTCGGCCGAGGAGGTCACGTTCACGCTCCGGACGGAGTGGAAGATCAAGGAGTCGTCATAGATCCTCCACCAGATCAAGACGTCGCCATAGGAGGCGGGGGTCTAGGTCCCGCACGTACTCTTCCAGGACCCATTCCTACTCGCCGACCTCATCGGACTCCCCTGAGTATTGCTGTGACGGCTCCTACACCTTCGACATCAGTGATATTCGAGACGCTTCACAAGAAGCATTTGTCTCACCCTCTTCTACCACTGGTACCTGGATTGAAGGAACCTGCAGAGGAGCTGTTCCTCAAACCAGCGGTGGTGAAGGCTGCTCCCTCCCGACTTCTAAAGAAGTACAGGGCCCCGGATTGGGACCCTGCCTTTCTGAGAGTAGATCCGGTACCGAATTCGGTGATAGTGACGGCGGCCAGGAAATTACACTCTACCTCCCCGTCATTCACCGTGCCGCCAGATAAAGAAAGTCGATGGATCGACTCGGCTGGAAGGAAGGTGTGTGGGACCGCTTCCACAGCCATGAAGGCGTCCAGCGATACAGCTCTGCTGGGACGTTATGACCCGGCGCTGTGGGACTCCCTGCAACAGTTCGTGGAACTGCTACCAAGAGACAAGGGGGAGGACTTCCAAGAGATTCTCAAGGAAGGGATGCTGGTGTCCACTCAGGTCATCAGTGCGGCTGCGGATGCCTCCTTGTTGGCTGCCCATGGTTACTGCCATGGAATCAATCAGCGGCGACATGCCTGGCTCTGGCTCACGTCACTCAAGCCGGAGGCCCAGCAGCGGGTGGCCAGCCTGCCCTTTTCTGTGGATACCTTATTCGGAAAACACGAAGATGATGAGATGGCCCGCATGAAGGCGGAGGCGGAGACCCTTATGGCTGTGAGCTTGGAGAAGCCCAAAGAGAAGAAGTCCTACCGGCCGTTCCAAAGACGCTACGGCGCGCAAGGAAGGGGACGGGGGCAGTCTTCGGTACAGCAGCAGCAACAGCAGCAGCAGTTCCGGAGACCCTTCCAGAAACGACAGAAGGGTAGAGGGGGACAGCAGTCCTCAACCGCGAACAAGGGCCCGGCCTGGTCTCGACCCTGAGCGGTTACTTCCCCTTCATCCGTTACCCGCTCCGGTGGGGGGAAGCGTTCAATTTTTTCTGGCAGAGTGGAGAAAAATTACTCAGGTCAAGTGGGTGCTGAATATTGTTTGCAATGGATACAGTCTTCGGTTCATCAGCCCTCCTCCAGCGATCCCTCCGGTCAGCTCGCAGTATCAACTGCGCGAGCTCCAGGCGGAGGCCGATATCCTGTTAAGGAAAAGGGCGATAGAAGACGTACCTCTGTCTCAAAGAAGAAGAGGTCTGTACCCCCGGTTCTTCCTGGTTCGCAAGAAGGACAAGAACAAGTTCAGGCCCATTCTGGACTTGCGGCAGGCAAACCAGTGGATTCGCAGAGAAAAGTTTTGCATGCTGTCGTTGCATCAGATTTATCCTCAGTTGCAACAGGGAGACTGGCTTTGTGCAATAGACCTACAGGATGCTTACTTCCATGTGCCCATCACGTGCAAACACAGGAAGTTTCTGCGATTACAAGTCGACACCAATCATTATCAGTACACAGTGCTGCCATTCGGGCTGAAATCTGCGCCCAGAACATTCTCGAAGTGCATGGCATTGGTAGCGGCACATCTCAGGAAGAACAAGGTGTTTGTCTACCCGTACCTGGACGATTGGTTGATCAAGGCCTCCTCCTTCTCGGAAGCTCAAGCACACTTCCAGAAGACATGCGTTCTCTTGAACAACTTGGGGTTGCACATCAACATGTCCAAGTCTGTCCCGATCCCGGTCCAGTGCATTCAGTACTTGGGAGCCACCAGCAATACGCTGTCAGCAAGCGTGTCTCCTTCGGAGGAGCGACGGCGATCGATCCTTCGGAAGGCTCAGGCTCTTATGACCGCTCCATCTACAACAGTGAGGACGTTGTCTTCTCTACTGGGGACGATGGCCTCTTGTATCTTCCTTACCCCTCATGCACGACTACACATGAGACCTGCAGGAGTGCTTGGAGGACCAATGGGACCAGAGGAAAGGATCTTGGGACGACAAGATACGACTGTCTCTGCATGCTCTTCAGTCTCTGAAGTGGTGGTGTTCAGCGGAGAATCTCCTCAGAGGGGTTCCCTTCCACAAGGACATTCCTACTCAGACTATCGTGACGGATGCCTCTCTCCACGGCTGGGGAGCGCATTCGGGAGACTTACAGATTCAAGGAACGTGGTCTCTGATGGAGTCCACGTATCACATCAATTTCCTGGAACTCAGAGCTGTTCACTTGGCACTGAAGGCCTTTCATCCGTCCTTCCAGACCAACTCTCTGCTTGTACAGACGGACAATACGACCACAATGTATTACCTCAACAAGCAGGGGGGGATCGAGATCGCGCACCCTGTCCCGGGAGGCGCAGACGATCTGGCACTGGCTTCTGGCCAGAGGATTGACGATAACGGCTACCCATCTACCAGGTGTGCAGAATGTTCAGACAGACGCACTGAGCGGACTGATTCAGGAAAACCACGAATGGGTCATAAACGACGAAGTACTAGGAGAAGTCTTCGAAAGGTGGGGGACTCCAGACGTAGATCTGTTCGCCACTGCCGAAAACAGCAAATGCCGAGACTTCGCCTCCAGGTATTACCAGCAAGGGACGCTGGGGAATGCGCTATGGATCAACTGGTCAAACAGCTTTGTGTACGCTTTTCCACCCATTCCCCTGATTCCAGCGGTGCTCATCAAGCTGTCCCAGTCTAGGGCACGGATGATCCTGATTGCCCCGGAATGGCCCAGGCAGTGGTGGTTCACGGACCTGCTTCACCGGTCTCTCCTTCCGCACATACGGCTGCCGTGCAGGCCGGACCTTCTCACGAAGTTCGGGGGGCAGACGTTGCACCCCAACCTCTCGTCTTTGAGTTTGGCGGCATGGCTCCTGAGATAGTGCAATATGGCCACTTGAATCTGCCCGAAGATTGCATGGACATACTAAAAGAGTCTAAGCGACCTTCCACTCGGACATCCTATGCTTACAAGTGGAAGAGGTTTTGTATCTGGTGTGCGTCCAGGAACTTTGATCCGACAACGTGCAAGGAAGATGTCATCCTTCCTTACCTTCTACATTTGGCGCGGTCTGGCCTTAATGTTCATTCCATTAAGGTTCATCTTGCTGCATTGACTGCCTACAGGAAAAGCCCTTCACAGACTTCCTTCTTCCAGATCCCTGTGATCAAAGACTTTTTGGAAGGCTTGAAGAAAGTGTTCCCTCCTGTCAGGCTTCCTTCGCCTTCATGGGAATTGAATGTGGTGCTGTCCAAATTGATGAAGGAGCCTTTTGAACCCATTCATAAGGCTTTGTTGCAGCACCTGTCCTGGAAGGCGGCGTTCCTCGTGGCCATTTTCTTCGGCCCGCAGGGTGAGTGAAATTCAGGCGTTGTTGCCAAGAACCTTATACTGTATTTCATGCTGCTAAGGTTGTTATGCGTACTCACCCTAAATTTCTTCCCAAGGTTATTTCTGATTTTCATGTCAATCAGACTATAACTTTGCCTACGTTTTTTCAGAATCCTTCATCTCCAGCGGAAAGGTCCTTACATTCCCTGGATGTTAGGAGGGTGTTGAAATTTTATCTGGATAAGACCAAAGATATTCGTAGGTCAGACCAATTGTTCATCAAATATGGATCAGTCAGGACGGGGGGACAGGACCTCTAAGCAGTCCATCTCTAGGTGGATTGTGTCCTGCATACAATTGTGTTACCAGAAAGCTAATAAGACCTTAGGAGGTACACCTAAGGCTTATTCCACCAGGGGCAATGCTGCCACAACGGCGTTGCTCCGTAATGTTCCTATTGCAGAAATTTGCAAGGCCGCCACTTGGAAGTCGGTTCATACCTTTGCTAAGCATTACTGTCTGGACACTGATGCCAGGGCAGATGCTCAGGTTGGACAGGCTTCGCTGCGGAATTTGTTCGCACAGTAGTGGTGTTGATTTCTTTTCTCCACCGCCGCTTTGGTGTGGGGATGGGCTTGCCATTCTATTCACTAGATTATGACTATACACAGAGATCTCCTACTACAGAAGGAGTAGTTTCTGTCCTGTAACTCCAGTTCTGTAGTAGGGGTATCTCTGTTATAGTCATAATCGCCCGCCCTCCTCCTCGGTGGAGAGATATTCATGTAAGGAATGCTACAGGTCTGGCGTGTTACACCTTCAAAAAGAACTGAAAGTAAAAGGGACCTGCAGTGCATTCTGGGATACTGTGAAGTTCTGGAAAGTTCTCTTAAAGGCACAGTATCCTGTTTTGAGCCACATAATGGCAGCCTATGGGGCTTGTCTGTCCATGTCTTCCTCTCTATCATTACAGAGGGTTTTTGCTGCTAAGGCAAAGGAAATCTGGACAGGCTTTGCTGTTTGTGGATTTTTGGTGGAATTTCTAGTTGAAGTACTGGACAGTGTAGCCAGTTTATAGGCTGCATTATATGTCTGTAAATTCTCTCTTAAGTGTCTGTGCAGTTCTGCATTTTTTCGACACTTTTAAGAGATTATTTTTGATTGCTCCGGGGTCCACGCACATGGGCGGGACTATTCACTAGATTATGACTATAACAGAGATACCCCTACTACATAACTGGATTTACAGGACAGAAACTACTCCTTCTCCATCTTATATTCCACCTCCTTCCCCCAGTGATCCAAATGTACTCCTCACACCCACAAATTCACCAACACCACTATCCCCTGCCCCACAGGATGAAGGGGATGGTGATCAGTATAGGCAACAAGATACTGACCCGCTGGACCATTATGACCCTGACACGAATAATGACCCTGATTTATATCTGTCCAGACGTTCACCACCCGACGACAACATAAGATACATTGAGCTACTTAACAGGGATTCTCGTTATCATGGGGTGGAGCTGCATAAGGGGGCTGTAGAAGAGGATTTCTTATTCGAAACCCTAATTCCTCTCAGAAAGTTACTCATACACTGCCAATGCTTAAAAGGATACTTAAGCATACAGATGAGATCTTTAAGGATCCTGTGAGGGCAAGAATCATTACCCCCAGGGTGGGGAAAAAATATAAACCTGCACCTACTGACCCCACCTATATTAAGTGTCAGCTGCCTTTAGGCTCTCTGGTAGTTTTCAATGCTTGCAAGAGAGCTAACTCAAAGACCACAGGTGAGACCCCTCCTCCTGATAAGGAGTTCAAATTAATTGATGCCTCAGGCAAAAGGGTAGCGTTGCAAGCAGCCCATCATTGGCTTATTGCTAATGCTAAAGCTTTGTTAGCTCACTACGATAGGGCTCATTATGATGAGTTAGAGAAGCTAATGCAATTTCTGCCTGATGAGCATAAATCAAAGGCAAATGACCTTATTCAGGAGGGTAAATTAATCACAAATACCTCCATCAGGTGGGCCTTAGACATAGAAGCCCGTGCAGTAAATACCAGTGTATTGTTACGCAGGCATGTTTAGTTGAGAATTTCAGGTTTTAAACCTGAGGTGCAAGCCTCTATTCTCAACCAACCATTTGACAAGAAATACCTCGTTGGCCCAGCAGTTGACATTTCGTTGGAAAAAAAAGAAAAAAAGACACTCTGGTCGCCAAATCCATGGGGGCTTTGCAGTTACCTTCAAATAGGGGATACTTTTGTCGCTCCTTTTACAGGGGTAGCTCCAAGAATATATCCACAGAGACTCCCTCCTCCTCTTATAAGGGAAACAACAATTGCCCTTTTCAAGAGGCTATTTTAGAGGTAGGTTTCGAGGAAACAACGGTAAGGGAAGAGGCAGAGGCAACTCAGCACGCACTTCCCCTGCAAACAACAAGCAGTGACTTCCTTCCGCTACCCCCTGATCATTCCGCTCCTGTCGGGGGATGTCTCCTCCAATTTTTATCTGTCTGGAATACTATCACCTCGGACAATTCGGTTCTACAAATTATCCAATATGGTTACTGCCTGGAACTTACAGACACTCCCCCAAACCTCATCAGTTCAAGGTGCTCCCATTCGGAGCAACTAATGCACCCAGAGTTTTCACCAAGTGTTTAGCAGTAGGCGCAGCTCATCTTCGAAGACAACACATTCATGTCTTCCCATATCTGGACGACTGGCTCATAAAAGCCAACTCGCAAGAAAGCGGTCTCCAGCACACTCTCAGAACAGTGCAGTTGCTCCACGATCTGGGATTCACAGTGAACCTGTCCAAGTCTCAACTACAGCCGTCCAACACACAGGCGTATCTAGGGGCCACAATAGATACACAAAAGGCTTTAACAACATGCAGACTCTACTCTGCCAGTTCTAGCCTCAACACTCATTGCCAGCTAGAGTGTTCATGCAATTACTAGGAATGATGGCGTCTTGTATACAAATAGTACCTTACGCAAGACTTCACATGCAACCCTTTCAGGAGTGCTTAACAAGACAGTGGAACCAGGCTCAGGGTCTGTTATCAGATCTAGTATTGGTGGACTGCCGCACCATCGCTCTTTGCTGTGGTGGAATACCCAAAACCTTTCAAAAAGGCTTCCCTTCATCGACCCAGTTCTACAGATAGTGTTAACAGCAGACTCATCGCTCACTGGTTGGGGAGCTCCTCTCCAGACGCATATAGTTCAGGGCATGTGGAGCTTGCAGCAAAAGCAGCTTCACATAAATCATCTAGAGCTGCAAGCGATTTTTCTAGCTTTCTAGCACTCAAAAGCGTTTCAAGTTAATCTAGTAGGCAAAGCTGTCCTGATCCGTACAGACAACATGACAGCATTGTACTACATACAAAAACAAGGGGGGGGGGGACACTCTCTCCAGCTAGCACAGAACATCTGGAAATGGCCATACATCATAGAATGTTTTTCCTTGCAGAACACCTTCCAGGAGTAAACAGTCAGATTGCAGATCTGCTCACTCATCAAAGACAACACATCCACGAATGGGAACTCCACCCTCAAGTTCTCCTCCCATTCTTCCAAATGTAGGGATTTCCAGACAGAGATCTGTTCGCCACAAACCTAAACACAAAATGCCTAAACTTTGCATCCAGACATCCACACCCATTGTCCAAGGGCAATGCACTATGGATGAATTGGTCAGGGATATTTGCTTACGCTTTTCCGCCTTTCCCACTCATTCCATTGGTGGTTCAGAAGCTCACACAGGCGCCCCTGATGTTAATCCTAGTTGCTCCCACTTGGGCTCGACAACCCTGTTTCACAAACCTGTTGGAGCTCTCAGAAGTGCCTCGCCAAAAACTACATTGCACTCCCAATCTGCTCACTCAGAGCCTTGGCGAGATAAGACATCCAGATCCCAGCCATTTCAACCTTACGATATGGTACCTGAAATCTTAGAGTTTGGCTACCTTAATCTTTCGCCAGACTGCATGAACATTATCAAAGAGGCTAGACGTCCATGCAGCAAAGAGGAAGCGATTTGTAATATACTGTAACAACAATCAAATAGATCCACTGGACGCTTCAGTTAAAACATTATTTGCTATTTACTGCATCTGCAGCGTTCCAATTTAGCGTACTCTTCCATACGCTTGCATCTTGCTGCAATAGCTGCATGCCTACAGACCAGACAACATCTGTCTCTTTTTTTAGAGTGCCTGTTATCAAAGCATTGATGAAAGGACTTAAAATAATCATTCCTCCAAGGCTTCCACCTGCTCTAGTGTGGAATCTCAACATTGTTCTCACCAGGCTAATGGGTCCACCCTTTGAACCATTGCATAGAAGTGAAATACAATTTCCTACTTGAAGGTAGCTTTCCTCATAGCTGTCGCATCTCTGAGAAGAGTGGGTGAGCTTCAGGCACTAACCATAGAAGAACCATTCTTACAAATACATCAAAACAAGTGGTCTTCGGACCAACCCTAAATTTCTACCAAAGGTAATTTCTTCTTTTCATATCAACCAATCTGTTGAGTTGCCTGTGTTCTTCCTTCAACCAGATTATGTAGCAGAACATGCTTTACACACTTTAGATGTGAAAAGAGCAATTCTTTGCTATATAGAAAAGACAAAACCTTTCCGCAACACAAAACAGCTATTTGTCGCTTTTGCTCCACCTCATAAAGGCAACCCAATAGCAAAATCCGGCATTGCAAGGTGGCTAGTCAAGTGCGTTCAAATTTGCTATGCAAAAGCAAAAAGAAATTTAACAAGTCCTCCTAGAGCGCACTCCACTCGCAAACTAGGGGCTTCTATTGCATTTTTAGGAAACATACCCATAGATGATATCTGCAAAGTTGCAACATGGTCTACACCTCACACATTCACAAAACACTATTCTGTAGATGTGTTATCAAGACAACAAGCTAGTGTGGGCCTAGCAGTTTTACGTTGACTATTTCAAACCACTGCAACAGCTACAGGTTAGTCACCGCTTTGGGAAATAACTTCTTTTTAGTCTATGCACAGCCTGTGATCTACAGCTCACATGCCTCGAACGGAAAATGCTACTTACCCAGTGAGCATCTGTTCTTGGCATGTAGAGCTGTAGAGTCACATACGCCCACCCGCCTCCCCGGGTACCTATATATGTTGCAGTTACATCTTACTTTATATATATATATATATATATATATATATATATATATATATATATATATATATATATATATATATACATATATACATCTCGTACTACTCTTACTAACTCAATTATCGCCCTCTTCGGCAAACAATCTGACAATGGAGTCAATGTCCATGCACACTAGGAGGAGTTGCCCACCTCGTGACTGGAAAGAATTCGAACAAAAACAAAGTGCAAACATCTGGAACCACCACTAGATGGCGGGCTATGCACAGTATGTGACTCTACAGCTCTACATGCCAAGAACAGATGCATACTGGGTATGTAGCATTTTCCTTCCCCCTTGAAGGGTACATTAATAATGGAGGCTTGCACCCTCAGCTTTAACCCTGACATTCTGAGCCAGGAATGCCTACAGAGTGTAGTCTCTTTGCACATTTTCATGCTTGTGGTTTCTGCAGTGTCCAAATGAGATTTGAGGCATGTTGGCTATTGTTTGCCTTCCTGTATTACCTCTTTGGCCCATTTCTTATACCAATCTGGCTAGTGCTATATCAGATCATCCATTTCCTCCCATTGTTGGCAGCCGTCCTTGTTGGTCAGGAGCAGAAGCAAACAACAAAGTTGTGCGAGGGTGTGGACACTATGCATTTCGACCTCGGAATGGAAACCAGAAGTCATCTGCCAACCACCTCTCTGTAGCCGCAGCGCCCAAGCACTCCTAGTCTGGCTCTGCAGGACCATGCTACTCCAGTTGGAGGGAGAATCCATCATCATCTCCTCCATAACATCGGACAAGTGAGGCTTGCAGATCATTCAGGAGGGCTATTTTCTGTCTTTCCTTTCTTTTCCTCCTCATATTCCGCCACTTCAAGAATGGCTGGCGGAGGATCATATAACTTTACTCCAAAAGGAAGTTAACAGCTCTCCTGGCCAAGGGGGCTATAGAGAGGTTCCCAGTTTGAGAAGAAGGCAGTGGTTGCTATTCCCGCTACTGTCTGATTCCGAAGAATATCAAAGGGTTATGGCCCATTTTATATTGTCATGTTCTTCATCAAAAAGGAGAAGTTCAGGATGCTCATGTTGGCTCAGGTCTTGTCTGCCCTAGAACAAGGAGACTGGCTGTTAGCATTGGACCTGCAGGATGCGTATTTTCACATCCCCATCCTGCCGGGCCATAGGCGTTACCTGCGGTTCAAGGTAGACCATGAGCACTTTCAGGCTACTGTGTTACTTTTGGCATTACCAGCGCCTCTCGGGCGTTGACAAAGGTGATGGCGATGGTTGCAACTCATCTATGCAGGTTAGGGACTTCCTGCATTTGTTGCGGTTCTCTATAAACGTGCTGAAGTCACACCGGACTTCTTATCAGATGCTCCCTTTCATCTGAGCCTTTCTAGACACAGACACAGTGCAGTTTCAGGCTTATCCTCCCGAGGAGGGAGTCCAGGATATGCAGGCTATGATACCTATGTTTCATCCTCTCCTGTATTTAGTTGACTGACTCTGAGGCTTCTGGGCCTCATGGCCTCCTGCACCCTGTTGGTAAAACCTGTCAGATGGTGTATGCGGGCTTTGCAGTGGGACCTAAAAGTTCCAGTTGGTGTAGCATCTGGGGAATCTCTCCGACATGGTCCAGCTCTCTGAGGGAACTGCAAAAGACCTGCAGTAGTGGCTTATGAATCGCGATTGGCTCAGAGTCCGACCCCCTCTCCCTTCCCCAACCAGATCACACGGTATTGACAGATGCGTCACTTCTGGGATTGGCCGGCCATCTGGGAGAGGTGGAGATCAGCGGACACTGGTCTCTGGCAGAGTTGGGCTTCACATCAATTTGTTGGAGCTTCAAGCAATCGGGTTGGCATTGAAACCATTTCTTACCTCTCTCAAGGGGAAGTTAGTGCAGTTGTTCAAGGACAACACCCCCGCCATGTGGTACTGCAAAAAACAAGGTAGGGGGACCCTTTGACATGACTGTGGTTCAACACCTGGCTGGTTCTCTGAATGCTAGAGCAGCGAACTCGGCTCTCGATGCCTAGTCGATCACGAAAGGCATCTCCAGTTTGAGGGGGCGCTAGGTCTCTTTCGGCATTGGGAAGAACCTTGGTTAGATCTTTTCGCCTTTGAAGACAACGCATAATGTCAGCAGTTTGCGCCCTGTAATTTCCAAGGCGGCTCTCGCTACGCGCCGCATGTCATCGAGAGTGGAGCTCCGGCCTACTACAAGCCTTTCTGCCCATCCCACTTCTGCCTAGGGTTCTCAGAAATCAAGAACGACCAAGCCCAAATTAATCTTGTGGCTCCGGACTGGGCAATTAGAATCTGGTACCCAGAGCTTCTGAAAATGAGCATCAATCCTCCAATCAGGCTGCCCCATCGGGAGAATCTTTTGTCGCAGCAGCAGGGGAGGGTTCTCCACCCGAACCTGTCAACTCTGCCTCCATGCATGGAAATTGAGCGGCAACAGTTGATAGCTTTCGACCTTCCTCCTGAAGTATGTTGAGGTTTTTTTGACAGCCAGTTGGCCCTCCACTAAGACAATATGCGTCTTCTGATGGCCAAAGTTTGTAAATTATTGTACAGAAAGGTCTATTGACCCTCTTTTTGCTTCTTTATCCACTATTCTTTTCATTTTTATCCTGGCCCAGCAGGGCTCTGCGTTGTGTACTCTTAAGGGTTATCTTTCTGCTCTGTCCGCTTTCTTAAGCCCAAGACCAACCCTCTTTATTTTAATTTATTATTGTGAATCGGGGGCATAGCTAGAGCTTCTGGCGCCCGGGGCTATCCCTCAGATTGGCGCCCATGGCTGATAGCGGGATGCAGAGAGGGGCTGCGGAAAAAGGACGTATTTGCTCCGGAGCCCCCAATGAAGACAACCGTGCTCAAATGGGTGTAATTTATAATATATATGTTTCCTCCTCTTTAATGCTTGAATTTGCTCGCGCGGAAGTGTCACTCATAGTTGTTGAAATGTCACTCATAATTACACTGAAATTCTAAAAATGTCATACATAGCAATCTTAAACCTTGCTATGCATTATGATGCTATTTATTTCAAAAAGTCATATTGAGCAGTTTAATAAAAATCAATTTGTTGATTACTGCACTGTGCGCAAAGCCAACAGCTATTATTAACCTGAGGCTGAAAGTAAGTTGCATGGCTAGTCTAAGTAATTACATTACAATAAAATGAGGCATGATGGGGGGGGGGGGGGTAAGCCTCAGTAGAAGAGGCTTACTGAGGTACACATAGCCTAGATATCTATACTGTATTTTGCTTGATCTGTAGGTTCGAACCATTTATGTAGAGCCAACCTAGCCAGAGGGGCAATGGAGGGCTGCCTATTTATACCCACAGAGCGTGACACGAAAAAAGTTCTAACTTAGAGTTTTGATCACATGTCACCATCTATCTAATAATGCAAGCCCTTCTAAATGCTGTGCTTCCCATATCATTTACCATACGCCTTCATCAACCCTGGTGTTGGGTGTGACAACGATGTGATGTTGTCTGATTTATAACTAACGAGCACTGCAAACAACTTCTCAATGTCTTTATTCCATTCAAAGAAATTGGGGAGATACTCCAGAGGAGTTGTGCAAAAACTGGCAATCCTGTTGTCTCCAGCGTGGGCAAGAGCTGCACGGCCTGGGCTGGCAATAAACTATGTCAGTAATATATGCTGACACCCGTGAGTCACAGGGCTGCTGTTGCATACATCAGAGCTGGATGCAAGATAAGATAATGCATTTGTTCCACGCCCTCTCGCCCACTCCTGAGGTTTCTGATATTTATATTGCATTTGGTCAGGAGAAACCGTCTTGTGAAGTCCAATTTACTTTTCTTTTTTATGGGTCCAAATAGCTGTGTGAAAATGAATGACGGGAGACTTCCCACATCTCCGAAGATGTTTGGTTTGCACCCACTCACCACCTGTAATAACAGCCAAGAAATCCCCAAGTGTGAGGAGCCTTGGCAGTGCCCACCGACCACAGCTTTCAGCATTCTTTCTCATCCACCTCCTCTTCGACCCCTCAGCTCTACAACTCATCACTGCCTTATTAACCTTTGTTCTTCTTCCTAGGTTTTCTAATGCGGCCGCACTATTTACTCCCTCAAACTGATTCAGTGCACTGTTAGGGGGCTCTCCGGATGTTCAGAATAAATCAAAGGCCTGGCGGCATCTCCCTGCACTCTCCAGACTCGAGAGCGCTTGGTGGTGGAGCACGCGCACGTCACTGCTGGGGGCTGGCCAAAAATGATTCCCAGAGCCATCATTGGTAGCGCTTTTGCGCGCTACCACTGATGACTCTAGGACCCACATACGCGGCGGCCACGCAGCACTGATGGCCCATGATGGCGGCCTTTATAATTTATTTGGGGACACTGTGTCAGTGTTCCCAAATAACTTATAAAGGTCGCCATCATGGGCCATCAGTGCTGCGTAGCTGCCGCCCTGATAATAGTGCCGCCAGGGGCGGAGCGCCCCCACTGCACCCCCCTAGCTACGCCAGTGTTGTGAATAGATTCTTAAAAGGGTTTGTACATATGTTTCCACCAACGCCCTTTGTGTGGCCACTGTAGGACCTTAATTTGGTTCTCACTTTTTTTTGTGTGTGCTGCTTTCGAGCCTTTGCATAGTTGTCCCCTCCGGCTGCTTACTATCAAAACTCCCTTTCTGGTGGCATTCCAGTGCCTTTCCGTGAGTCGAGACAAAGGTGCGCCTGACTACAGGAACACTAAACGGGCCCTTATTAAGGAGGCCCACATTACTGATACAGTCCTGAGACCAAACATTTTGGCCTTCATCATAACACCAGTTTTGGCCACATGAACCAATCTGTAAAGAAGCACTGCTCGCCACCACTTGTATACCTTCACGCTTGCCCTGACGAAGTTCAAAAATTGAACGAAACACGTTGGCTGATACTTTGCATTGATTGTTTGAGCTAAAGACTTATATTTTTGCAACAAAGACACTGATCAAGCTTCTTTTTTGACATTATAACTCACCTGGTAGTGCACTGCTCCAGTGGTCTCATTATCTCATAGAGACAATATCTAGTTGCAGATTCCTTACAGACCCACCCATGCTTCCCCGCTCTGCAGACTTATTTGTTAGTGCTAGGTTTGCTCCCTTTTCAAGGCCCTACTTATGACCCACAATCAAATCATTCACTTCATAGTTCTGCTCTTCTGGTGTGGAAAAGCAAAAAATACTGACATCCGCACGCCTCGGTGGTGCCTATTTAGGTAACCGCGAAGTTATAACCGACACTAACGTCGGCGACGACGTCATGTGGGGCCTAATGGGGTCACCTGAAGGCGCGCGCAAGTGGTGCTGCTCACGCAAAAGTTTCCAGATCCAGCCTGATGCCTTGGGAATTCAAAGGTAATGAATCTGCAGCTAGATATCATCTCAACCTTATGACTTGTTTCTGAAGGTAAGTAACTTGTTTGATCTGAAAGAGACACGTTAGTGATAGATTCCTTACCCCTTTTCTATATTTTTCTGATGCGAAGGGACAATCAATTTGAAACCCATTTGTAGTTCGCACCACAGACAATGCAGTGACTGGCAGCATCCTTATACTCAAGTGCTCCTGCTTTTTCACCACCTTCTCTGTGGGAAAACTGCCTACGGCTTCTCCCCTGGAAAAGGTCAGTTTAGTGCCTATAACTGGAGTCTGTCATCGTCATTAATGTTTGTGACATATGAAGGTTGAATTTGACTGATGGAGTGTTTGTGTGTTTTGCTTGCTGTGTGTAACTGGACTGGCAAGTAGTGTCAAATTATCGCACCACATATGAGCTGCACAAGATGATGGCTCTCTTTGTGCTGCACTGTTTGTGAGGAAGTGGCTCTTTTGCAAGTATGTAGGAGGCACTGAAGATGTTGAACTTCGGAAACCGGCAAAGAGGATAGCTCTAGAAGCTAAACATCTAGCCATAGAAAGAGCTGAGAAGGCCCCAGGACCCATCTCTGGTGGCAGCAAAATATTAAATAGGGAGGCAGGTTCTGAAGACTCGCAGTGATTGTCCCTAAATATTTTGAGGGTGAGGATATCACTAAGTGGTTCATTGCCTCTGAGAGTGCCTTTCTTAGTAGAACGGTCCACAGGAAGCTGTGGAGTGCTATCCTGTAGGAAATGTTCTTAGGAAAGTGCAGGAATAGACTCCTGACACTAAATGAGAAAGATGCTACATCCTATGACCTCGTGAAGAATGCCCGGATTGAGGGCTTTACAATGTACATAATTATGACTGGTTGTATAATTTGGTTATGAAGGAGCATATTTTAGGTAATTGTCACCAAGAGAAACATCGATTCCTAGTAGACCTAGGTTCTCTTTCTCCCCAAGAATTGAAAAAGAAGGCAGACCACTGGGTCAAAACAAGGGTCGCCAAAAGTAACACTGGTGGGGGAGACCAAAAGGAAGAGGGCAAAAAGCCCCCAGCAAAAGAAAGAGGGTAACCCTAAAAATAATCAAGAGACTTCTACAGGCCCCAAAAACTTGCTCGGGAGTGTAGGCCCAGAGTCTCTACACAGTGTAACGGTGGCTACCAGGGGAAGAATTGGGATTCCAACAAGGCTTGGTGTCCTGACTGTAAGACAACAGGACACCGAACTAGAGACCTTGGCTGTAAGACAAAGAAAATGCCTCTAGTCCACCTTCAGTACCTGCAGTTGCTAACATCCAGATGGGATCCCCAGTGTGGCCTGACTATGTCCGTAACAACTTCAGTACCTGCAGTTGCTAATATCCAGATGGGATCCCCAGTGTGGCCTGACTATGTCCGTAACCCTACTGAGGTAACATTGGTCTTTAAGGGAGAGGTAGACTTCGTCTGTGCTGCCTGGCCAGATAATATGAAAAAATACAGGCAGTTTCCCAAGATTAGTGGGTCCAGGATATAGGCCTTGAGGGATACTGGACTAGTGTCACCATGATGACAGTGAAGCTAGTTCACTCAGATCAGTACCTAATTGGAAGGACCTATCTAGTCACTAATGCTAGCAATGTCACCACAGTCCATCCCATGGCTATGGTCACTTTGAACTGGGAGGGCGGAGGGTAGTTGAACAAAATGTAGTAGTTGTGTCCCCAGATGTGTAGATTGTCTGCTTGGAAATGACTTGGATACTTCTCCTTGGGCTGAAGTCTAACTTACAACCAGAGCATAAAGCAGAGCTTTGGGTGAAAGAGGTGCTGGATCTTGGAAGAATGGACCAGCCCTCTAAAAGAAAGGGCATGAAGACTGAGGGACCGGCTTCTAAACATATACCAAGTCAGAACTCCTCTTCCCAGGAAGAGGACTTGGTATTCTAAGAGGGAACTGAGCCTGAAGAGTTTGGGCCTTACCAGGCAGATCTCTTGGGCCCAGGGAGCCCCTCTGCGATGGATCTATCGGGGACAAGAAACCTGTCCCACTATTGAAAGTATGAGACCGCAAGCTGCTGACCAGGAAAAGGGTGATATCAGTGGTACCCACAGGGTCTATTGGGAGGATGGGCTCCTACACACTGAAGCCAGAGACCCTAATTTTGGTGCAACCATGAGACTGGTAGTGCCTCAGAGTTTTAGAGTTTCTCCTTACTTTGGCTCATGATATCCCCTTAGCTGGGCTGCTGGGCTCCTTGGCCAGGATAAAACTTGGTGTAGATTAGTCAACCACTTCTACTGGCCAGGGATGTCTCTGAAGGTGAAGGAATTTCAATCCTGTGTCACCTGCCAAGCTAATGGCAAGGCAGGAGGCCACCAAAAGACCCCTTTAATTCCACTTCCAGTGGTTGGGGTACCCTTTGAAAGGGGAGGGGTCAACATTGTTGGGCCCCCTCGACCCTACAACAGCCCCAGGGAACTAATATATTCTGGTGGTAATAGATCATGCCACCAGGTATCCTGAAGCTGTTCCCCTATGAACCACCACTGCCCAGTGGTGGCAAAAGCCCTCCTTGGTGTATTTACCAGGGTTAGTTTCCCAAAGGAGGTGGTATCCGACAGAGGTTCAAACTTCATGTCTGCATATCTAAAATACACGTGGGGTGATTGTGGAGTAAACTACAGATGCACCACACCCAATCATCGACAAACCAATGGTCTGGTGGGGAGACTCAACTAGCCAATGAAAGGCATGATTGGTGGGCTGCCTGGAAATCCCAGAAGGAGATGGAATGTCCTACTTCCATGCCTGCTTTTTGTATACAGGGAAGTGCCACAGAAGGGAGTGGGGTTTTCACCCTTTGACCTTTTTGTTTGGGCATCCTGTTAGAGGTCCTCTGAGTGTGGTGAGAAAAGGGTTCGAACACCCTTTCAAAGAACGAGACCGAGTGGACCATGTGCTTGGCCTTAGTTTTAGAATATCTGAGTACATGAAGAAAACAAACCAAAACCTTCAGGCCAGCCAAGAACTGCAACAACACTGGTATGACCAAAAGCCTGCTATGATAAAATTGAAACTAGGGCAGAAGGTATGGGTATGGGTATTGGCGACTGTGGCCCCCAGGGCCCTCGAAGACCAGTGGAGTGGGCCCATCCTGTCCTTGGAAGAAAAGGGTGAATCATGTCAACCTCCTGAAGCCCTGTTTTGACAGAGCTGACATGACTATGCTCATAGTCACAGATGAGGTACAGGAAAAGGAGAGTGAAACTCTCCCTTATCACTTGGCAGGTGCAGGCCAAGTTCAGCCACTCCAACCCAAGATCCAGACATTTCTGAACTGTGTAGCTCCAACCATCCAGACTCAAGTCAGGGCATTCTTTGGCTTGACTGGGTACTAAAGGAGGTTTGTGGAGGACTATGGGTCCATAGTGACTCCACTCACAGAACGTACCTCCAAAGGTATGCCAAAGAAAGTAAACCGGGCAGTGATCAGTCAAAGGCTTTTGACACTCCGAAGGATCCAATGTGCTCTGCCCCAGTCCTAAAAGCTCCAGGCTATACCAAGCAGTTCATTGTGCAGACGGATGCCTCTGAGCATGGGATGGGTGCAGTTTTAGCTCAAACAAATGAAGAGGGACATGACCAACCTATTTCTTTCATAAACAGAAGACTGCTCCCTAGAGAACAATGTTGCAGTGCCATAGAGAGGGAAGCCCTTTCTGTGGTCTGGGCCCTGACGAGGCCGTACCTGTTTGGCACTCACTTCCTAGTTCAGACATGTGAGAAGTTGGCCCGATATGCAACGTTCGCTATTCTAGCGACCGCTATGTATCGTTCCAACGACCCTTATGGTGTTTGGTTGTAAGTCAACCTATAGACCAGCTATCCTAGTAGCGTGGATACGAGCAGTCTAAGGCTAAAGACTCGAGAGGGCGTGTTAAGCCAGCTGTTTACCACACATGTACCCCTTGAACACCCAGTGAAAGGACACCACACAAGTGTTATGAAAATAAACAGTATATTTATTAAGAATCACAACAGCCCTGTACTCTTTATGAGGACAGGGTACTAAGCACAAACCAAATCTCTTTAGCAAATACTTCAAGTGCACAATTAAAACAAGTGTCCGAGGACACGGAAAGGTTAAGGTCTCGGGCGGACCCGATAAGGCAAGTCGGAAGCGAGGGACTCGGGACCCTAGAGTAAGGAGGCTATGCAGGCACCGAAATGCCGAGTTACCTAGCCACGAGGGCTGCGGCTGCACAAGTCTTACAGGCGTCGGGGTCTTCGCTGACGAGCCAGGAGCCGGAAGAAAGGAGTTGCTGGCCGGCGACCAGTGCTGAATAGTTCGTAGAGATCCAAGCCTGGATCGGAGATTGATGAAACCTGAAAGCAGAGGGGACCAAGTTCGTACTACTAGCCAGTAGTCAGAGGGTACCAGGAAGGCACCGGTTGGCCGTCACCTCGACTAGGTGAGTGGGCGACGCTAGGCTCTGCAGTCTCACGGACCAGGAGGCGTTGTCGGCGACCACGGTGGAGGTGCGAGCTGTCCCACGAAGGATGATGCTGTCGGCGTCGCTGGGCCCAGGATGGGGCAACAAGCCTTGGCAGATCTCAGGGCCACGTGGTGGGCCTAAGATGGCGTCTTGAGTGGACCAGGAGGGTCCGGGGTGCTTCTCGCAAAAGATGGAAGCAAGGGCCAGTCTGGAGCAACCAGACCAGCAGTGATGATTCTCGGATGTCGTCACAGAAGGGCACAAGCCAGCGGCGAGTGACCAGACAACGTGCTGAGCAGCGAGCAGAAGGGCCCCACGCAGATCGTGGAGATGCTGGGAGACTGCACTTCGGTGCTAGAGCGGCTCAGGGTCGGGGCTTCTCGGACCCCAGAGCACTCACCAGAGAGTTACCTCGATGGTCGTGCTGGTTTTTAAGAGCGTGCAGGTTCTGATGATGGCCGGTCCCTCGAGGTCTCGTCGCACCCACAGATCACAGCTGAGCTGATGACGTGGGTAGAGGTCAGAGGTGCCAGGGAAGCCGGTTCTCGTCGAGCTGGGCCGTCGGATCCTTGAGGAAGGACTTGCAGCAAACCGCAGAGTTCTTAGTTGGTGCCCGCTGATGCAGGGTGACTACTCCTTAGTCACAAGGGAGAAATCTTGAGAAGAGTCTTGAGTGTCCTTTCGTAGAAAGTAGTTCTTGATTCAAAGATGATCTAATTTGGAAGGGTCCCCGCTCCGGCCTTTATCCTAAAGAAAGGGGTGGGTACATGACTAGGTCCTGCCCTAAGGGTGGGACCAGGAAGGGGGGTAGTTACACCCCTCTCCCCTGCCGGACTTTCCCCAGGCCAGGGCTGTCGCCCCTGGAACTGGTTCTAACCGGCAGATGCGTAGTGAGCACCGGGGTGCCACTCCGCAGTCACCTTCTCGCAAAAGCCCTACCTACCCAGAATACACAAACCCTGTCTGGGACGGTGCGAACACCGCCCTCGACAGGAAACCCTTTGTCCAAGCGCTCCTCGCTGGAAGGACTCCCAGCAGCAGGAGGTCAGACTCGTGTCTGTGGTGGCAGCATCCATTTTGTGGAGCTGAGGCTTTCGTTAACGTTAACCGGGGTTCACAGTTACGTACATGTCGTGTCCCTCTAGAAGGGCGGAATGCTAACCTCGTCGCCAGAGTTGGTGAGAGGGCAGCATCCCGATTCGTATGACACCTTACTCGACATGTCTTGATAACGCGACACCGAAGTTACCGATGTGGTACGCGTTATCATGGAACAGCCATTGGGTCTTGATTCCGCAAGCTGCAACCGGGCTCGGCTCGGGCCAGAGCCTAGTTCACACGAGCCCATGCACTCTGCCTTCAGGATTGTCAAGGTCTGCCATAGGAGTGACTGATAGGAACTCGAGTGTCCATTGTATGGTTAGATATAGAGTTACTATACCTAAAGCGAAGGGTGGTTACACGTCTTCGCCCCAGCTGTCGTGCAGCCAGTTGTGTCAAATTTAGGAGGCCAGCCAGGGGTGGCATAATACATGCTTCAGCCCCTGGCGGCCCTGGGTACACCTATGCCCTGCGTTACGGGGTCTGATAAGGTGGCCCAGTACCAATTGGTAAATGCACCTAGGGTACATATCGTAATTTAGAAAGAGAACAGCCAGGCTGTGGGTCTGATTAGCAGGCCCACAGCCAGAGAAAGTCGTAAACCAGTGAAACAAAAGCAAAAAATCTGGGTGATCATAGGATTGCAGACCCTACTCTCCTACATGACCCCCCCCCCAAACGTCGGAACAATAAGCTAACCTTGACCAGGTGAGTCTTCTTGTTCTAAGTGGAAATATCTGGAGAGCCCATCGGCATTGCCATGATCAGTACCAGGTCTATGTTCCACTGTAAAGTCCATCCCCTGTAGGGAAATGGACCACCTAAGCAGTTTGGGGTTTTCACCCTTCATCTGATTTAGCCACAAGAGGGGCTTATGGTCGGTCTGAATCTTGAAGTGAGTGCCAAACAAGTATGGCCTCAGCTTCTTCAGGGCCCAAACCACAGCAAAGGCCTCCCTCTCAATAGCTGACCAATTCTTCTTCCTAGGGGTCAGCCTTCTGCTTATAAAAGCAATGGGCTGGTCTTGACCATCAAAATTCAGTTGAGAAAGAACAGCTCCCACACCCAACTCAGAAGCATCTGTTTGGACAATGAATGGTTTGGAGTAGTCCGGACTCTTGAGGATAGGCGCCGTGCACATGGCCTGCTTTAGGTCATCGAATGCTTTTTGACAGCTCGCTGTCCACTGAACCTTTTTTGGCATTTTCTTGCTTGTCAGTTCGTTTAATGGTGTCACGATGGAACCATAGTTCCTGACAAACTTCCGGTAGTATCCAGTCAGGCCCAAGAAAGCTCGAACCTGAGTCTGGGTGGTTGGAGGAGCCCAGTCCCTGATTGACTGTATCTTGCTCTCCAGTGGCTGAACCTGGCCTCCACCTACAAGGTGGCCCAGGTATACAACCTGTGTCTGCCCTATCTGGCACTTGGTGGCCTTGATAGTGAGGCCTGCTGCTTGCAGGGCCTCTAACGCTTTCCGCAGGTGGACCAGGTGATCCTCCCAGGTGGAGCTAAAGACAGCAATATCGTCAAGATACGCCGCACAGAAGTCATCCAGCCCAGTAAGGACTTGATTCACCAACCTTTGGAAGGTGGCAGGTGCATTCTTCAGACCAAAGGGCATCACCACGAACTGATAATGCCCACCAGGGGTTGAAAATGCGGTTTTAGGCTTGGCGTCCTCAGCTAACCTGATTTGCCAATACCCAGCTGTTAGGTCAAACGTACTTAAGTAGTTGGCCGAGGCCAATCTATCGATAAGCTCGTCTGCCCTCGGTATTGGGTGGGCGTCAGTCTTAGTGACTGCATTGAGACCCCTGTAGTCTACGCAAAACCTCATCTCTCTCTTACCACCCTGGGTGTGAGGTTTCGGCACTAGAACTACGGGACTAGCCCAAGGGCTATCCGAGGGTTCAATGACTCCCAGCTCCAACATTTTCTGCACTTCACTCTTGATGCAGTCTCTAACGTGATCAGGCTGCCGGTAGATTTTACTCTTAACGGGCAAGCTGTCACCAGTGTCAACCTCATGGGTGCACCAATCGGTCTGGCTGGGTGTTAGAGAAAACATATGTCTGAACGACTGAAGAACCTGTTTACAGTCGCTCTGTTGATGTTCGGAGAGGCTGCCACAAAAGACAACACCATCTACCGATCCATCGTCAGGATTCTGAGTGAGCAGGTCGGGGAGAGGGTCACTCTCCTCCTCCTGTCCCTCATCTAGGGCCATGAGCAAACTCATGTCCTTCCTGTCGACATATGCTTTTAGCCTGTTGACATGAAGCACCCTGTGGGGGCTCCGGGGAGTTCCCAGGTCGACCAGGTAGGTGACCTCTCCCTTTTTCTCCAGGATGGTGTAGGGCCCGGACCACTTGTCCTTGAGTGCTGCTGGGGCCACTGGCTCCAACACCCACACCTTCTGTCCGGGCTGGTAAACAGTCAAGACAGCCTTTTGGTCATGCCAAGCTTTTTGGAGTTCTTGGCTGGCCTTAAGGTTTTCAGATGCCTTTTCCATGTATTCAGCCATCCGCGAGCGGAGGCCAAGCACATAGTCCACTATGTTGGTTGCAGGCTTTTTGAGAGGTCTCTCCCATCCTTCCTTCACCAAACACAGGGGTCCCCTTACAGGATGCCCGTACAAAAGTTCAAAAGGGCTGTAGCCAACCCCCTTCTGTGGGACTTCTCTGTAGGCGAACAAGAGGCAGGGGATCAGGACGTCCCATCTACGCCGAAGCTTTTCCGGTAGTCCATGAATCATCCCTTTTAGGGTCCTGTTGAATCTCTCAACAAGCCCATTGCATTGTGGGTGATAGGGTGTAGTGAACTTGTAGTTAACACCACATTCCTTCCACATAGCAGTTAAGTAGCTCGACATAAAGTTTGCACCTCTGTCGGAGACGACCTCCTTAGGGAAGCCCACTCTGGAGAACACTCCAACTAGGGCTCTTGCCACAACAGGTGCTGTAGTGGTCCTAAGGGGAATAGCTTCAGGATACCTGGTGGCATGATCCACTACCACCAGTATAAACTTGTGCCCTGATGCTGTAGGTGGTTCCATGGGACCGACGATGTCGATCCCCACCCGTTCAAAGGGTACCCCCACCACAGGCATTGGTATAAGGGGGGCCTTTGTCGTGCCACCTGACTTACCACTGGCTTGGCAAGTGACACAGGAGCGGCAAAACTCCTTGGTATCTTCGTTCATGTGAGGCCAGTGAAAGTGTGAGACAAGCCTGTCCCACGTTTTCGTCTGGCCCAAGTGACCTGCTAAGGGAATCTCGTGGGCCAAGGTAAGTAGGAAACCACGCTGAGACAAGGGTACAACCAGCCTCCTGGTCATGCCAGGCTTGGGGTCTCTTGACTCAGTGTACAGGAGTCCATCTTCCCAGTATACCTTGTGGGTACCTGTGGCGTTCCCAGCAGCCTCAGCAGCAGCCTGCTGTCTGAGGGGTTCAAGAGAAGGGCAGTCTAACTGGTCCTTCCCCAGGTCTTCCCTTGAGGGTCCCCCTGAACCCAAGAATTCAACTTGATCAAGTTCGAATTCCCTAGGCTCAGTTTCCCGCAATTCCTGTAGGTCAGCCTCCTCTGAGACTTGATCCTCGACCTGGGGCAAGGGGGAAGGCGCAGCCTTAACCCTACTGCTCTTTTTCTTGGGAGGTGTCTGGTCCGTTGTTCCAGGATCCAGCACCTGCTCAGTGGGGCATTTCCTGACCTGTGACCTAGTCACAGCGAACACATGTGCTGGCAATCCTAACATTTCCATGTGAGTCCGGTGCTCCACTTCTGACCATTGTGACGACTCCAAATCATTGCCCAACAAACAATCCACTGGGAGGTCTGGACTAACTACAACCTTCTTTTGGCCAGTTACCCCTCCCCAGGAGAAAGCTACAATTGCCATACTGTGATTGGTAGTGACATTGCTTGCATTGGTCACCAGGAATTCTGTACCTGGCATGATCTGTCCAGGGTCCACAAAGTTAGGCGTCACCATGGTGACGCTGGCACAAGTGTCCCTATAGGCCTGAGCCATCTTTCCATTTATGAAAGGCGTCTGTCGGTATTTGCCCAAAGTATTGGGGCTTCCGTCAGGGGAGACGTCCGCGTCCCCTGTACTGACAAGGACAGCCTGAGTGAGTGTGCCAACTAAGTTGTCACGCCCCTCAGAACCCAGGGTTAACCCTACTAAACCCTTGGGAGGCGCACTACCACTGCTGACTGTACTAGGGGGCACAGGTGCCTTAGGGGCTGCAGTGGCAGGAGTCTGCCCTCCTCCTTTCTTGGTGCACTCACTAAACCAGTGAGATTTACTTTTACAGTACTGGCACCATCTTTTGGATTGGCCTTCTTTCTTCTTTTGGGGAGCCTGACCCCCACCCTCTTTGGGTTGTTGGGGACCTGTCGAAGACTTCTGGTCACTTTGTTCCCCTTTAGAATCTTTACCCTTCTGGTCTGCTTTCTTCTGACCACCTTGATTCTGGCCCTGGTTCTGTTTAACTCTTGTACGAACCCATCTGTCTGCCTTCTTTCCCAATTCTTGGGGAGAGGTCAGATCCGAGTCGACAAGATGCTGATGCAACAACTGGTTCTGACAATTGTTTAAAATGTGTTCTCTCATCATCAAATTATACAATCCTTGATAATCAGTAACCTTACTGCCCAGCAACCAGCCCTCAAAAGCCTTAGTGGCACAATCGACAAAATCAGACCAATCTTGAGACTGCGTTTTCTGGGTATCCCTGAACAGCACCCTGTACTGCTCAGTGGTTAGGCCGAACCCTTCAACGAGTGTATTTTTCAAGATTTGGTAATTGTTAGCATCCTCCACCCTTGTGGTGAGGAGCTTGTCTCTTCCTTTTCCTTCAAAGGAGAGCCACAAGATAGCTGCCCACTGACTCTGGGGAACGCCCTGCACAGTGCAGGCCCTCTCCAAAGCAGTAATCCATTTGTGGATGTCGTCCCCTTGTTTAAAGGGGGGCACTATCTTACCAAGGTGTTTCGTATCGAAACTCTTTTCCCTATTACTAGGTACATTGCTGCCACCAGTGGGGACTACCCCACTTAACTGTTGCTCTCTTGCAAAGGCAAGCCTCTCTTTGGCCAGGGCAAGTTCTTCCCTTTCGATCCTTAGATTAGCTGCCCTTTCCTTAGCTTCGTACACTCTCCTCTGGGGGGACGTCATCCCTCTCTGAGACGAGTTGTGAGAGCCATTGGTTTGAAGGGATCTGCCAGAGTCTCTTGACAGAGATCTGGCTCGTCCATTCCCAATGTTAAGCTGACCTGATAGTGGCCCCAGGGGTCCCCCAGTACCGCTATCATGTTTGCTTAAGTTGGACCTGCTTAGTCTGACGACTTCTACCTGTCCCTTATCTGCCTCATCCCCAGAGAGATCCTCATCCTCATCCTCCTCCACATCTTCGTTCTCAGTTGCGAGGTGGATGAGGTCAGGATCGTCCCGGGTCCCCTCGAGGGGAGGCATGTCTCCTTCTGGATTAGAAGAGCTACGAAGTTTCTCCGCTCTTCTGGCATCATAAGTCTCCAAGAGACCAATCAGAAAGGACGTTGTGGGGTTAGACCCCTGCTGAATCTTCCTGGAGTGACACAGCCGTCTCAACTCCTTGAAGCTCAGCACAGTATATCCTGAAGGGATGACCTGTGGAGGGTCAACTGACACAAGGGGAGACCCAGAGTTTCCTCCTTTGTCCGACATACTGTTTCTAGTGTGGTGTAAGTGATGCACCTACCTACACTATGTGTTTACCTACTGTTCCCTTGCTAAGAGTTGTAGCCAAGGTGTGCTAAGCCTTGAGGAGCTACAACAGCTGGTTCAGTAGAACTCAGAGTATTCTAAGCTTTTAGTTATATGTACTAACAGTACTTGTGCGATCTTTCAACAAGATATTCTTAGGATACGTGTGGTAAAACAACAGCAAGCTCAAATCCCACCGCTGCCACCAATGTGAGAAGTTGGCCCGATATGCAACGTTCGCTATTCTAGCGACCGCTATGTATCGTTCCAACGACCCTTATGGTGTTTGGTTGTAAGTCAACCTATAGACCAGCTATCCTAGTAGCGTGGATACGAGCAGTCTAAGGCTAAAGACTCGAGAGGGCGTGTTAAGCCAGCTGTTTACCACACATGTACCCCTTGAACACCCAGTGAAAGGACACCACACAAGTGTTATGAAAATAAACAGTATATTTATTAAGAATCACAACAGCCCTGTACTCTTTATGAGGACAGGGTACTAAGCACAAACCAAATCTCTTTAGCAAATACTTCAAGTGCACAATTAAAACAAGTGTCCGAGGACACGGAAAGGTTAAGGTCTCGGGCGGACCCGATAAGGCAAGTCGGATGCGAGGGACTCGGGACCCTAGAGTAAGGAGGCTATGCAGGCACCGAAATGCCGAGTTACCTAGCCACGAGGGCTGCGGCTGCACAAGTCTTACAGGCGTCGGGGTCTTCGCTGACGAGCCAGGAGCCGGAAGAAAGGAGTTGCTGGCCGGCGACCAGTGCTGAATAGTTCGTAGAGATCCAAGCCTGGATCGGAGATTGATGAAACCTGAAAGCAGAGGGGACCAAGTTCGTACTACTAGCCAGTAGTCAGAGGGTACCAGGAAGGCACCGGTTGGCCGTCACCTCGACTAGGTGAGTGGGCGACGCTAGGCTCTGCAGTCTCACGGACCAGGAGGCGTTGTCGGCGACCACGGTGGAGGTGCGAGCTGTCCCACGAAGGATGATGCTGTCGGCGTCGCTGGGCCCAGGATGGGGCAACAAGCCTTGGCAGATCTCAGGGCCACGTGGTGGGCCTAAGATGGCGTCTTGAGTGGACCAGGAGGGTCCGGGGTGCTTCTCGCAAAAGATGGAAGCAAGGGCCAGTCTGGAGCAACCAGACCAGCAGTGATGATTCTCGGATGTCGTCACAGAAGGGCACAAGCCAGCGGCGAGTGACCAGACAACGTGCTGAGCAGCGAGCAGAAGGGCCCCACGCAGATCGTGGAGATGCTGGGAGACTGCACTTCGGTGCTAGAGCGGCTCAGGGTCGGGGCTTCTCGGACCCCAGAGCACTCACCAGAGAGTTACCTCGATGGTCGTGCTGGTTTTTAAGAGCGATTTAGAAAAGGGGGTGGTGATGAACAGAGTGTCTGAGTTAAACAGACCACTCTTACCCAGTCCAAAGATCAGGGCTTGATCCATCACCGTTATTTATCTCACTGCCCCATCCCAGCTCAGAACCTGGCTATATGCAAATCAGTCTGTCCCTGGCCCAGTGCATCATGGGAACAGGGCAGACTAAACTACCAAGCCAATTCTTCACCAGAAAGGAGACAAGCTACCGGGGACCGGTTTCTGGCATTTCAGCCTTCTTCGACCCGGCTTGCTTGAATCCTGATGGAGCAGTGAGAAAGGGACTCATGTCTGAGTATACCCTGCCACACCTATAGTGGCCAAAAACGATTTAGAAAAGGGGGTGGTGATGAACAGAGTGTCTGAGTTAAACAGACCACTCTTACCCAGTCCAAAGATCAGGGCTTGATCCATCACCGTTATTTATCTCACTGCCCCATCCCAGCTCAGAACCTGGCTATATGCAAAAGTCCCTCACCACCCCTTTTTGTAAATATTTTTGTCCACCCTAAGCGTGGAAGGGTATTCTCAGATGTGAGACCCTTGCTCATTGCACCATCAGGATTCAAGCAAACCGGGCCGAAGACGGCTGTAATGCCAGAAACCGGTCCCCGGGAGCTTGTTTCCTTCCCAGTGTAAGAATTGGCTTCTGTAGTTTGGTTTGTCCTGTTCCCATCATGCACTGGGACAGGAACAGACTAATTTGCATACAGTCAGGTTCTGAAACTGGGATGGTGCAGTGAGCTAAAAAACGGTGTTGGATCTAGCCCTGATCTTTTGACTGGGTGAGAGCTTTCTGTTTAATTCAGAGACTCTGTCCCTCACCACCCCTTTTTGTAAATATTTTTGTCCACCCTAAGCGTGGAAGGGTATTCTCAGATGTGAGACCCTTGCTCATTGCACCATCAGGATTCAAGCAAACCGGGCCGAAGACGGCTGTAATGCCAGAAACCGGTCCCCGGGAGCTTGTTTCCTTCCCAGTGTAAGAATTGGCTTCTGTAGTTTGGTTTGTCCTGTTCCCATCATGCACTGGGACAGGAACAGACTAATTTGCATACAGTCAGGTTCTGAAACTGGGATGGTGCAGTGAGCTAAAAAACGGTGTTGGATCTAGCCCTGATCTTTTGACTGGGTGAGAGCTTTCTGTTTAATTCAGAGACTCTGTCCCTCACCACCCCTTTTTGTAAATATTTTTGTCCACCCTAAGCGTGGAAGGGTATTCTCAGATGTGAGACCCTTGCTCATTGCACCATCAGGATTCAAGCAAACCGGGCCGAAGACGGCTGTAATGCCAGAAACCGGTCCCCGGGAGCTTGTATCCTTCCCAGTGTAAGAATTGGCTTCTGTAGTTTGGTTTGTCCTGTTCCCATCATGCACTGGGACAGGAACAGACTAATTTGCATACAGTCAGGTTCTGAAACTGGGATGGTGCAGTGAGCTAAAAAACGGTGTTGGATCTAGCCCTGATCTTTTGACTGGGTGAGAGCTTTCTGTTTAATTCAGAGACTCTGTCCCTCACCACCCCTTTTTGTAAATATTTTTGTCCACCCTAAGCGTGGAAGGGTATTCTCAGATGTGAGACCCTTGCTCATTGCACCATCAGGATTCAAGCAAACCGGGCCGAAGACGGCTGTAATGCCAGAAACCGGTCCCCGGGAGCTTGTTTCCTTCCCAGTGTAAGAATTGGCTTCTGTAGTTTGGTTTGTCCTGTTCCCATCATGCACTGGGACAGGAACAGACTAATTTGCATACAGTCAGGTTCTGAAACTGGGATGGTGCAGTGAGCTAAAAAACGGTGTTGGATCTAGCCCTGATCTTTTGACTGGGTGAGAGCTTTCTGTTTAATTCAGAGACTCTGTCCCTCACCACCCCTTTTTGTAAATATTTTTGTCCACCCTAAGCGTGGAAGGGTATTCTCAGATGTGAGACCCTTGCTCATTGCACCATCAGGATTCAAGCAAACCGGGCCGAAGACGGCTGTAATGCCAGAAACCGGTCCCCGGGAGCTTGTTTCCTTCCCAGTGTAAGAATTGGCTTCTGTAGTTTGGTTTGTCCTGTTCCCATCATGCACTGGGACAGGAACAGACTAATTTGCATACAGTCAGGTTCTGAAACTGGGATGGTGCAGTGAGCTAAAAAACGGTGTTGGATCTAGCCCTGATCTTTTGACTGGGTGAGAGCTTTCTGTTTAATTCAGAGACTCTGTCCCTCACCACCCCTTTTTGTAAATATTTTTGTCCACCCTAAGCGTGGAAGGGTATTCTCAGATGTGAGACCCTTGCTCATTGCACCATCAGGATTCAAGCAAACCGGGCCGAAGACGGCTGTAATGCCAGAAACCGGTCCCCGGGAGCTTGTTTCCTTCCCAGTGTAAGAATTGGCTTCTGTAGTTTGGTTTGTCCTGTTCCCATCATGCACTGGGACAGGAACAGACTAATTTGCATACAGTCAGGTTCTGAAACTGGGATGGTGCAGTGAGCTAAAAAACGGTGTTGGATCTAGCCCTGATCTTTTGACTGGGTGAGAGCTTTCTGTTTAATTCAGAGACTCTGTCCCTCACCACCCCTTTTTGTAAAAAAGGTTTTTAAGAGCGTGCAGGTTCTGATGATGGCCGGTCCCTCGAGGTCTCGTCGCACCCACAGATCACAGCTGAGCTGATGACGTGGGTAGAGGTCAGAGGTGCCAGGGAAGCCGGTTCTCGTCGAGCTGGGCCGTCGGATCCTTGAGGAAGGACTTGCAGCAAACCGCAGAGTTCTTAGTTGGTGCCCGCTGATGCAGGGTGACTACTCCTTAGTCACAAGGGAGAAATCTTGAGAAGAGTCTTGAGTGTCCTTTCGTAGAAAGTAGTTCTTGATTCAAAGATGATCTAATTTGGAAGGGTCCCCGCTCCGGCCTTTATCCTAAAGAAAGGGGTGGGTACATGACTAGGTCCTGCCCTAAGGGTGGGACCAGGAAGGGGGGTAGTTACACCCCTCTCCCCTGCCGGACTTTCCCCAGGCCAGGGCTGTCGCCCCTGGAACTGGTTCTAACCGGCAGATGCGTAGTGAGCACCGGGGTGCCACTCCGCAGTCACCTTCTCGCAAAAGCCCTACCTACCCAGAATACACAAACCCTGTCTGGGACGGTGCGAACACCGCCCTCGACAGGAAACCCTTTGTCCAAGCGCTCCTCGCTGGAAGGACTCCCAGCAGCAGGAGGTCAGACTCGTGTCTGTGGTGGCAGCATCCATTTTGTGGAGCTGAGGCTTTCGTTAACGTTAACCGGGGTTCACAGTTACGTACATGTCGTGTCCCTCTAGAAGGGCGGAATGCTAACCTCGTCGCCAGAGTTGGTGAGAGGGCAGCATCCCGATTCGTATGACACCTTACTCGACATGTCTTGATAACGCGACACCGAAGTTACCGATGTGGTACGCGTTATCATGGAACAGCCATTGGGTCTTGATTCCGCAAGCTGCAACCGGGCTCGGCTCGGGCCAGAGCCTAGTTCACACGAGCCCATGCACTCTGCCTTCAGGATTGTCAAGGTCTGCCATAGGAGTGACTGATAGGAACTCGAGTGTCCATTGTATGGTTAGATATAGAGTTACTATACCTAAAGCGAAGGGTGGTTACACGTCTTCGCCCCAGCTGTCGTGCAGCCAGTTGTGTCAAATTTAGGAGGCCAGCCAGGGGTGGCATAATACATGCTTCAGCCCCTGGCGGCCCTGGGTACACCTATGCCCTGCGTTACGGGGTCTGATAAGGTGGCCCAGTACCAATTGGTAAATGCACCTAGGGTACATATCGTAATTTAGAAAGAGAACAGCCAGGCTGTGGGTCTGATTAGCAGGCCCACAGCCAGAGAAAGTCGTAAACCAGTGAAACAAAAGCAAAAAATCTGGGTGATCATAGGATTGCAGACCCTACTCTCCTACAAGACAGACAACAGATCTCTCAGGTAGTTAAAACAGATGAAAGGTGAAAATCCCAAACTTCTAAGGTGCTCCATATCCCCACAAGGAATGGTCTTTACAGTGGCACACAGACCTGGGTCTGCCTATGCCAGTGCAGATGGCCTTTCCAGGTTCCTCCACTTAGAAGATAACTCTCCAGGGGAAGGTTAGTTTAATCTTTTTTAATTTGGGGGTGGGAGGAGTGCTCATGTGAGAAAGTGTATCTTTTGCAGGGTTAGCCCTCCCTTTTTGCCTGGTTTTGATCTGGTTTCAATTTTTGTGCATAGGGTCTCTGCCAACCAGTTGCCCTGTGCCAGTTCTCCTCCCCTAAAATCAAATCCCAAATTGGCCCTTCTACCCTCTGTAAGTCTCCCCAGTGAATGGTACTTTGAGTACCTACGGCCTGGGAGCTTAAGAGGGTTCTCTCCGACTCCACCCGCCCCCCCCACCCCCCACCCTGCACTGGGACCATGCCACTGCCTTTGCAGCTTGCATGCCCCTGTGAGGGAGAAAAAGACAGTCGACATGGCATCCTCCCTGGGGGCCATGCCAACAAATACTGCTTGAAGACATGGATAAGACACCCCTCTAGCAGGCCTCACAGCACTAAGCACTAAGGAAGGGTGCACTATACCATATGTGAGGGCATATCTGCAGGAGCAGATATGCCTCTACAATATTGGAATCAATTTCCTAATATTGTATGTGCCAGTGACGCCATAGAGGGTAAATGGGCTAGAAATACAACTCATATTCAACAGCACTATGATGGCATCACTGAACACAGGAGTATTTGGTACCAAACTACTCCTCTCAATAAATCCTTTATTGTACGATGTACCCATGGGGCACTTCAGGGATTCCACCTGGAAACCTGCCATCCCTGGTGTGGTCCTTGACCGACTGTAGGCAGCCAACCACCACCAGACTTGTTTCTGGACCCCTGGGTAGAAAACCTCTGCGACCAGAAACAATGCACATCTTGGACAGAGGTGTCATACAGCCGATGGCCTCCCTTGGTTCACACCCCTACCCCCCCCCCCCCCCAAGCCACCACCCCTCACTTTGGGCAGAAAAACCGGTGGGGAAAATTCTAAAGAATAGGAGATGTGCTCACCTCTGCCAACCCCACCCATAATGTGGGGAAGGCGAGGTGAAGCACAACTTTCAGGCCCCTCCATCTTGAAGATTAGGAGACCTGTCCACTCAAAGTAGGTTTGTGCCCTTCTCCCACAGGAGGGTGGCATAATAGAGGGTATAGTCACCCAGGTTGTGTGCCCTTTGACCCTACCTGCTAATCCCCTAAAACACCTCCTAACTCAGATCTGCAACTCAGATCTGCTACGTCCTAAGACACCCTGCAGCAGAAGCCAGAAAACGACAGCTGCCTTGCCCCAGTCCTACCGGACTGTCTTCAGCTTCGAGGACCCTGCAACCTGTTGTGCAACATTGACCTCTGAAACCCCTGTGAGGACTGTTTCCTTTAACAAAGACTCCAATTACCTGTGGACAGTTGACCTGTCCAGAAGAAAACTACTCCAAAGACTCTGGATCCAGACGGTCCGCATCCCCTGCCCACTCTGCACCCGATGTCCATGATCCGAGTCAGAGTGGCTCACTTGTGCAATCAAGTCTCCCCAGTGACCCTGACCTCGTGTCCAGCTTTGGCTCTTTGCTCCACACATCTCCAACGGCGCCTGCTGTGTGAATCCAGAGGCTCCCCGACTGCGACTCTTTCTGGTAAGAAGACTCTGATATCGAAGGGCACCCCTGGGCCTGAAGCCCCTGGGCCGTGGTGAGCTGAACCAACAGTTGCCCCTACAACCCACAACATTCCTCTGCTGTTGTTGGTCTTCCTCCTTCAACCTCCAGTGCCACCCCTCCAGCCTCTTTCCTGAATGAAGAATACCCATTGGAAAGCATTGTGCGCCCACTGTCTAATTTGCACCCAGACACCCCTGTGCTGGACGTTTGGGCCCTGTGCTTGTGCTAACTCCCAGAGCTTGGTCCCTGCTTTACTTACCTGCAAGCAATGTGGCTCCAGGCTCCCCCTGTGTCCATTTGAAAGCATTGGGCCGAACTCTGATTTTATCCTCTGCACCGGCCGTCCCTGTGCAGCTGGTGGTGCAGTATTGGTACTCACCTAACCCCTGGCCCTTGCTGACTTTTGGCTCAGAAGACTGGGATTGTAAGTTCAATACTTACCTGTTTAACCGCAATATTGTTTTCCCCTTCGGATAACATTAAACTGTGTTAAAGTTTCTAAGTGTCGATTTTTCAAAGTGATACGTATATTTAATTTAAAACGTTCTTACCTGATTACAAAGACCTGGGTCTTAAAATAAAGAATGATTTTTATTTAAAGTGATCTGTATCTCCTTCTTGAGGCGTCTGTCCATTATTGATCACTGTTGTGCAATAACTATCCTGCACTCCTCTGTGTTAGGCCTAAGGATGCTTGCCCACACTACCACTAATAGCGCACTTTGGGTTTTACATTGAGCCCTGCACACTTTTGGGGAACATCTGGACTCTGCAGGGTATTACCACCTAGTGGTAATATCATATACAGAGCCAGCTTACTACACTGTGAGTGTCTTACTTTGATATTCCAGGCTTCTTAAGGGGCAGGTTGGGCCTTTCCTTGGTCCCTGGACTCCAGTGAAAGCTACTTTGACCTTCCAGTTTTCCTTCACTGTATCATATTATGAACCATTGTATTTAATCGGTTTTTAAAATTCCATGTATTTTATACAGTAAAGCAGTGACTAGAAATTAAAGATATTAAGTGTTATCAGCTGTATTATAGTGTATTCTATGTTTCTGTTAAAGACCCAAAACACTGCCAAGATGTATTACCTTAACAACCTGAGTTGGAACTTGGATCAGGCATTATTTAAAAGAATGCACATCTATTGAGTGCTATCAAGGAGCCTTCGCATCTCTGCAGTGTACCTGTTCCAGCTTCAAAATTGGACAGCTGACAATCTTAAAAGGCCCTTGTTGGATGAACCAGGCTAGCCTCGCCAAAGGAACGGCCGGTTGAGCCTATCCTCAGCAAATTGCTGAGACACCTCTGCCAGACAAAAAACATTGTCATTCACACAACGAAATACCCGATTCTAAAGGAAAATTAGAAACCTAGATAATTAAGAAGTATTTCTTTTTTTAGGACCTAATTCCTCACCCACCAGAGGTGAAATGCTTCATCGCAGGGATTATCCTCACAGTTGTAGACAGGTGACCACGGTGCTGGCTACAACTCCCTCTCTAATCAGGAGGAGCTCTTGTGATGTTTTGATACATGGTAGAAAACCCTATGGAGGCAACAGGGTGGTGAGGCTAGCAGGGCATGCAAAACTTTAACAAAATGTGATAACTGTGATTACAACTAACTCAAGAGCAGGCATACAACTTTATTCATGTCTGCTTGGGTCAGGATTAAAAAGAGTGAAGAAACATTGCAGCGGTCATCTGACCCTGCTTTGGTGTCTCTTTGGTCAAAATGTTTCTGCCAGCGGAACCCTCATCAGAGGTGTATTGGCATTCATCGGGACCTAAGAAGGATTCACTTCTGCTTAAACAACATGCACAAAATGGAAAAAGATACAGAACCAAAATTGGTGGTCACCAACGGTTCAACATAAGGAGCTATAATGATAACTAGGTTATTGCTAGAGTGCCAGTCAGTAGAACAATGCAGCCACCCAGAATAAGGGTGCAACATAAATACAGTTGTAGCATTTCTGAAAATCACGCAAACGTTGGGTGTTGTGCCTCAACTCGAGGGACACTGGCGTGGGGCTCAGGGCGCACTTTGTCCTAAAGGGTGGGATATAGGTATACATTACATGGCTGATGCGACAAGACTCCTTGGTACTGGCAAACGCAGTCATCGCTGGCTGGTCAACTGGAGGCAAAAACCAGCAGGTGTTGCAGCATGACTGGTGAGGAAGAGAGGTACTTGCAGTGTCCAGACTCGATCATAATTAAGTTAGAAGTTGAAGTTCTATTTGAGGGATTTTATTCAGGTGGAATGGAATACTTAGCCACCTATGGCACTGGCTAGAGGGACATGGTTGCCAGTGTGTAGTTAACCACATTGTGCGGTAGTGTCAGACTATAACAGTTTATTGATGTTTAAGAAGCATATATGGCTATGCAGGCCTAATCTGTCCATGATCAGTAGTTTGAAACACTCAAAGTACTAAACATGGCCGGAATTGTCTGCGATCATTCATTTACACACTTCTGACCATGCACTACATGGGCACCATGCTCTTTAGGCACCCGGCCATGAAGTGTTTGGCTCCAATTGACATTGCTAGCATGTTTACGCCCATTAATGCACAGTTGGTAAATGTCTCCTGTAAGAAACTGGCTCTTTATATAGTGGACCATAAAGAGGTACACTTTGTAAAGAGTCCAGGCAACTTCAAAGGAATTAAAGATGTACAAATGACACCCCAAATGCTCTTTTCTGGGGGTAGTGTGGGCGAGCAGTCTGCATACATTTATTACACACACAAAGGCAGTAAGAGATCACTCTCCATAAAGAAATGGGACACCAATTTACAAAAAAACAATACTTTTATATAAATATAGATATTAAGTTCTTGGGAATCTAGTAAGTACTTTTCGCGTTTTGAATTGTAAAGAATTTTCAAAAATTTACACTTTATGCTATGCATTCTGGCACTTGTCAGCGATATACAGGACTGTTCTTTTGGAATTAAGGTGAGTATGGGGCAAGATACAAGGCCACACCAACAGGTCACCTCAGGGGCGGGATGGGGGCAGGGAGAGGGGCTGCTCTAGGGCATCCGGGTGCATTGATGTTGCACAGCGTTGGGTTCCCTTTCACTTCAATGGTAGAACGCTCCATTTACAAAGAGATTGTTAGCTGGGACTGGGGGGGCGCTCGACCCTGGAGATCCTCAGGCACACAGAGACACCCTTGGTCCACTTCTTCTCGGGCTGTGGGGTTCGGGTGTCTTTTGGATTCGGATTCCGATGTAGTAGCCTCTTTCAGTTGGAGGGGACCTGCAGAAAGAGGCTGCAGACGTCTACTGGAAGTCCAGTCTCGGCAAACCCAAGTGTGGGCTTAGCTCTTGTGGGTCTGGGGACCCATTTGACACCAGCACCTTCGTTTGCCTCAGGAGCGCGGGGGCATAGGTGCATTGAGGCGTCGGGTGACAGCGGTCACAGACTCACTTCTTTGTTTTATACAGTACGGCCAAACAGGACAGCTGGGCCACTCACGATTTTGGTCGCACTGTCCCTGAAGTCCCTCGACGTGCAGGTTGGTCTTCCTCTGCGTTGATGTCCGGACTGGACACAACAAGCCTTGGCTCCTGCAAGGGGTCTGCTTCCTGGGTATTGATACTGTGCGGCTGCAGTTGGTCATGGTGTCCTCCCACTCGGTGGAGAGACAGATCTCACCTCTAGGAGCACATGATCCTCTTCCTGGGGAGCTGCTGCATCAGGCTAACCTGGGAGCGGCAACTCAGTGGACCGCACCTTGCGCCTTTGGTGCCTGCAGCTGTAGGGGAATAGCTCCTCTTCTCTAGAGTAGTTTCTTCAGTCAGTTGGCGAAGCACTAGCAGCCCTCAGGGTCTCTTGGAGACGGCACAGCGTTGGGACGAGTCTGCTTTGTAGGAAGCTGGCTGTGTATATGATATTACCACTAGGTGGTAATACCGTGCACAGAGTCTAGGGACTCCCCAAACGTGTACCGGGCGCAATGTAAACCCAAAGAGCTCTATTAGTGGTAGTGTGGACGAGCTGGCGTAGGACTAACACAGAAGAGTGAAAGAACTTTGTTGCACATCATTTATCATTAATGGACGCACAACTCAAGAAGGAGAGCCAGACTAATTTTAGAAAATTATACTTTGTATTTTATTTTAAGACCAATATCTTCGTCATAGGGCAAGTACATTTTTAAATAAAAAAATACTTTTCACTTTGAAAAATCGACACTTAAAAATTTTTCAGAACAGTTCAATCTTATCCTACGGGGAAAACAGTATTGTGATTAAACAGTTGAGTATCAAACTTGCAAATCCAGTCCTCAGATCCAAAGGTCAGCAAGGGCCAAGGGTCAGATGAGTACCAAAACTACACCACCAGCAGAACAGAGGCAGACTGGTGCAGTGGTCAAAGTTGGAGTTTGGCCCAATGCTTTTCAATGGAGTCTGGTGGTGCCTGGAGCAACACTGCAGGTAGGTAAAGCGGTTGCAAGGGGCAAGACTTGGGGGTTACTACAAGCAAAGAGGGGCACAAAGCAGCACCAAGCATACGCCACCAGGGGTGCCTGGGTGCAGAGTGCAGACTCTGCATCAGGCATCCAATGCTTTTCAATGGAAATTCTTCTTTTGGCAAACAGGCTGCAGGTGCTGCACCGGAGGTTGCAGGAGGGAAATTAACAACAGCAGAGGTAAGTAGAGATGTAGGGGGTTGTAGGGGCACTAGCAGTTCAGCTCAGCAAGGCCCAGGGGCTTCGGGTGCAGGGGTGCTTTTCGATGTCCCAGTCTTCTTACCAGAGCCAGTCACAGTCAGAGGGAGTCTCTGGATTGACTCTGCAGGCGCCGCCGTGGAGATCAAGAGGTCAGTCAAAGCTGGACACAAGGTCAGGATCGCTGGGGAGACTTCAATGCAAAGGTGAGTCACTCAGACTCTGACTGTGGGCGTCGGTTGCTGAGTGGTCAGGGGTCTCAGTTCCAGTTAAATTCGGAGCCCTCGGAGTTGATTTCTTTTGGTCTGGTCCGCTGTCCACAGGAGATTGGAGTCCTTTTCGAAGGCAGCGGTCCTACCAGGGTTTCAGAAGTAGCTGGCTGCAAGACAAGTCGCAGGTTTGAGGAAGCTGGAGACAGGCCGGTAGGACTGTGGCCAAGGCAATCGTCCTCTTTGGTCTTTTCTGCAGGGATATCTTCTTTCTTCTTCTCAGGTCATCGTAGAGCTAGTTTCTAGGTCTGGGGAGCCACCTAAATGCTAAATGCGACTTTCTCTCCACTACAGATTTAAAAGACGCCTACTTCCACATTCCAATACATCTCGCTCACAGGAAGTATCTCGGATTTGTGGTAGCTGGTCAACACTACCAGTTCAAGGTGCTCCCATTCGGAGTCACCACAGCACCCAGGGTTTTCACCAAATGCCTTGCGGTAGTTGCAGCCCATCTCAGAAGACAACAAATTCATGTCTTCCCCTACCTAGACGATTGGCTCATAAAAGCAAACTCCTAAAACAGCTGTGTTCAACACACACTCCAGACAATCAGACAATACAGTTGCTTCACAGTCTGGGATTCACAATACATTTAGGCAAATCCCATCTCCAACCGTCACAATGCAACAATATCTAGGGGCAACAGTGAATACTTGAAATGAAATGAAATGAAATTTAATTTGTAAAGCGCATGGCTGCCCGAGAGCGTCCCATCGCTAACCCACCAGAGAACAGAAACAGACTGAGAGGGGAACCATTAATTAAGGGATCTTGGGAAAAAGAAAAGTTTTAAGAGACTTTCGGAATTTAAGATAGCAGGGTTCGGTCCGAATCCTTCTAGGGAGAGCGTTCCAATTTTTTGCCGCATTTACAGTGAAACGGCGTCCCCCTGTGCGAGTCTTCCTCACTCTTGGAACTATGGCTAGATTTTCCAGATCCGACCGGAGAGCCCGGGAGGATTTATAAGGGCAGATCAGGCTCCTAAGAGCCGGGGGGTCTTTACCCTGGAGCGCCTTGTGGGTGATACAGAACGATTTGAAGACCATTCTTTCGGGAACTGGCAGCCAGTGGAGAGCTCTCAATGCTGGTGTGGCCGACGATCTTCTTGGGGCCCCAAAAAGCATCCTGGCTGCTGCGTTCTTCACCCGTTGCAGGATATTGATGGTGGCTTCAGGGGCCGCTAGGAGTAGGGCTTTACTATAGTCCAGTCTGGATAAAATTAAACCCTGGATCAGTAGTTTCCTGGACTGGAAAGGCAGGAGGGGAAGAACTTTCCGCGCTGCTCGAAGCAGGCCGAAGCAGACGCCTGCGACTTTGAGCATGTGTCCTGAAGGTTAGGTCGGGCTTAAACCACACCCCAAGCTTTGATTTTTTCTTTCGGTGTAGGCAGCTCACCCATACAGGGAGGCCAGGAAGCTTTAGGGAGAGATGGGAGTCCTAGCATATCCCAATCCCATCAGGATAAATGCTATACAAAGATTTCAACCACAACACTCACTACCAGCAAGAGTGTTCATGCAGCTTATAGGAATGATGGCATCTTTCATTTTTCTCGTCCCTCATGCAAGATTGCAAATGCGCCCATTACAAGAATGTCTAGCACGTCAGTGGAACCAAGGTCAACTAACAGATCTGGTAACCACCCACATCGCTCTCTGTAGTGGTGGAACACAAAAAGCCTTTCCAAAGGGCGGTCGTTCCTCAAGCCAGTTCCACGGATTGTGCTAACAACGGATGCATAGCTCACCGGCTGGGGAGCACATCTACAAAAACATACTATTCAAGGTTTATGGATCTCTCAACAAAAGCAGTTCCACATCAACTACCTGGAATTGTTGGCAATCTCTCTAGTGTTGGAGTCTATTCAACCTCAACTCCTAGGCAAAGCTGTCCTTATCCGTACAGACATGACAGCAATGTATCTCATACAAAAACAGGGGGGTACACACTCTTGCAGTTATCCTGTGCAGCACAGAGCATCTGGAGGTGGGCTATTCCACGGAAGATATACCTCCTAGCCGAACTCCTACCAGGAGTACACAATCAAATAGCGGATCTGCTCAGCCGTCCGACACAACAGATCCACGAATGGGAACTTCATCCTCAAGTTCTTCTTCCATTCTTTCACATGTGGGGACATCCAGACATAGATCTGTTCGAAACACACCAAAACGCAAAATGCCCAAACTTCGCATCCAGGTATCCACACCCATTGTCCAAAGGCAATGCGCTATGGATGAATTGGTCAGGCAACTTTGCTTACGCTTGTCCGCCTCTCCCACTCATTCCATTGCTAATTAGGAAACTCCAACAGCATTCCCTCACAATGATCCTGGTTGCTCCAACATGGGCAAGGCAACCATGGTTCACAACTCTGTTGCAGCCATCAGTAGTACCACATCAAAAGCTGCACCTCTCACCCAAGCTTCTCTCTCAGAACCATGGAGAGATAAGACACCCACACCCCAATCAGCTCAACCTTGCGATCTGGCTCCTGAAATCATAGTTTGGCTACCTTAATCTTCCACCAGACTGTATGAACGTTATCAAAGAAGCTAGACGCACTACAACAAGGGCATGCTATGCAGCAAAATGGAAGAGGTTTGTCATTTATTGCTCTCAACACAATTGACCCACTGGATGCTTCCATTCAAAACGTCATCTGTTACCTTTTGCATCTACAACAATGTAACCTAGCGTATACATCTCTAAGACTTCATTTAGCTGCCATAGCGGCCTACCTGCAAAACAGATGTGAGTAGCAAGGACCCCCTGAACACTAATATAGTTCTTGGGACAGGGCAAAAAACACAGTGGAAAGTATCATTCCCAAGCAACTTGAAATATACAAAAGTATAATTGTAACTTTTACAGAAGAAATGAGTTAAACAATATAAAATGATTACCAGACTCTGTGTGTCGAAACGCACGCCGAAGATTTTATTCTTGCCACCGATTTCTTTTTATTAGATGAAATATTTATGTTATTGAAATGTATTGTCTATATGAATGTCGTATACTTGTAAAGCGCACAGCTGCCCCAGCAAAGGGGTGTCCCGGCGCTGTATACCGCTGGGGAACCCATCCTGGCTTTCCCTGTGAGATGGTCCCTCCTGGGCATCTCCAAGCTGAAGACAAGCATCCCCGGTGCTGACGGGGCCGTTAGTAGAGATTAAGCAAGCTATTTCCCAGAATTGCTGAGTTGGACCCATGGTTGGAGTAGGCACTGAGGCGAGAATTATCGAGTCCGCTGACCATGGCCCAAGACCCTGCCGCATCGGGAATCGAACCCTGGTCCCGGGCCGACCTCTGCTTCCGGGTCTGCCGCCTCTAACCAGTGAGCCACACCACTCCACGTATTTTATATTTTTGATTAAAGTCTGGTAATTATTTTATTTTGTTGAACTCATTTCTTCTGTAAAAGTTACAATTATACTTTTTGTATATTTCAAGATGCTTGGGATTGCTACTTTCCACTGTGCTACCTGCAAAACAGACCACATTTGTCTTTGTTTAGAGTTCCTGCGATCAATGCTTTTATGGAAGGACTTAAAAGAATAATTCCACCAAGAGCTCCACCCTCTCGAGTGTAGAATCTCAATATAGTCCTTACCAGACTAATGGGTCTTCCATTTGAACCTTTACACAAATGTGAACTACAGTACCTTAGCATTTTTAGTCGCCATCACATCTCTCAGAAGGGTGAGCGAACGCCAGGCATTAACCATACAAGAACCCTTTTTATGAATCCTTCAATAACAAACTGGTTCTTGGAACACACCCACATTTTTTGCCCAAAGTAGTGTCTGCCTTCAATTTAAACCAGTCTGTTTAACTACCAGTATTCTTCCCTCAACCAGACTCTGGGGCAGAAAGAGCTCTACACACACTTGATGTTAAAAGAGCATTACTTTACTACATTGAAAGAACGAAATCCTTTAGGAAAACCAAACCACTTTTCGTAGCTTTCTCCCCAACTCCTAAGGGTAATCCGATATCCAAAACAGGAATTGCAAGGTGGATTGTCAAATGCATACAAATATGCTACCTTAAAGCCAAACGCATGTTAACCATTCCCCTAGAGCTCATTCTGCACGTAAACCAGGGGTATCTATGGCATTCTTAGGGAAAATTCCCCAAGATGACATATGCAAAGCAGCAACTTGGGCCACGCCATACACCTTCACAAAACACTGTTGTGTAGATGTGCAATCAAAACAACAAGCTAGAGTGGGCCAGGCTGTATAAAAAACACTTTTTCGAACTACTGCAAAAGATACAGGTAGTCACCACTAAGGAGGATACTGCTATATAGTCTATGCATAGTGTACAATCTGCAGCTCATACACCTCAAACGGAAAATGCTACTTACCAGTATGCTTCTGTTCTTGGCATGTAGAGCTGCAGAGTTGTACACGCCCACCCTCCTCCACGGATACCTCTATCTGATCCAATATTATCTTAATTAGTTACATCACGCATAGACATCTTTCTATTTCTCACTACTCCATCTAATGCTAATGGCAAAACAATCTAACGATAGAGCCGAAGCCCATGCGCACTGTCGACCGAAGGAGTCACCAACCTCGTGACTACAAGACTTCATCAAAGACAAAAACAACATGCAAACATCTGAGCCCAACACCAGATGGCGATCTATGCATAGTGTACAACTCTGCCGCTCTACATGCCAAGAACAGATGTATACTGGTAAGTAGCATTTTCCTTTCTCACACCTCTGAATCGTTAAGGGCTCATCCTAGCAGATCCAAGGTTGCTACCACTGCATTGGCATGCAGTTTCCTCTCCTGAGCATCTATTGGGCAGCTATGTCTGTATCCTGCCATATATTCACGAAGCACCACTGCCTGGACAGCCAGGTTCACCAAGAGGGGCATTTGGCCTGCTTGTTATGCTGGAATTTATTTTTTTCATTTGAGTGAATTTACAGACCCACCACCAAATAGGTTTTGCTTTGGTACCTATTCAAAAGGTGAAGAATTGTTCGTTTATAAGTCTCTATCGGAAGAACAAATTACTTGCCTTCAGTAACCCTCTTTCAGCTAGAGACTCCGGCCCTGATTTAAATCTTGGCGGAGGGGAATATTCAGTCACAAACGTGACAGATAACCCCTCTGCTATGTTATGATCCCATTATATCCTATGGAGAGGTTTGTGACTGAATATTCCATCTGCCTAGATCTAAGTAAGATCCTTTGTCTAACCGCAGGTTCATCACTGATCCTCCCCATTCTGTGAATTGGGCTCTGCCCATTAAAAATATTGCTAGTTTAGGAATTGGCACTCTGGGCAAACCAGTTGGATGCTGGGGCTCTTCACCTGGCGGCGCGGACAGCTTCAAAAGCAACTGACATCAGCATGTGAGAGTGGCACCTATATTGGGACAGTCCATCTTTTCCAGAGAAAAGCAGCGTTGGTGCGGAGTGACACGGCACCACCTGACCGCACACAGAGCTACTGCAAAACAGTTTCCAGATACGATCGGATTCCGGGTGAAGTATTCAAAAGGTGATGAACCTATGGTTAGATAGTCTCTACCTGGAAGGTAGAGTAAGTTGTTAATTCATACTAAAGTTGGTATCCCGTTTCCATGTAAATCAGGTCATACAGAAACCAACCTTTTTCCAACAACCAAAGACGCAGGCAGAAAAGGCCCACACACCAGGAAGGAGGAGCAAGGGCTCACCTCTCATAGGTTTTCATTGCAAGAGGGATTGTACAAAGGATTCAATTTTGTCAACAGGAGCTACACTCAAAGAAAGACTATAAGCCGGCTAAACAAGGTAAAGCGGAGCAACTCTGGCATTCCTATGAAGCATGACGTTGAACAATACATGTGCTGCCGCCCCACGGTCTTCAGTACACATGTTCATGATACATTAGTGTCTGGACATCCAATCAAAAAGAGAGGCCCAAGTAGGACATAAAGCGTTAAAATACTTGCAGCACCGGTAGGAGGGAGGGACTTACAGTAGTGGGTGGCAGGGGGAGAGAAACACACATCTAAGGAATAAAGGACTGTGTAGTGAGCTCTGAAAAGACCTCACTCAATTCGCTTTTGGAACGAATGTGATGCTTGGGAAGGGATGTTACTATTTCCACTGCTCTAAACAATGTGTTTATGTATGGAAAATCAATAAAAGTGTTATTAAAAAAAAAAAGAAAAAAAAACTTGCTTGCAGACACTCTGAATAACCCAGCCTCCTGGCAGAAGAAAATTCTGCAATATAATCAATGTATAGGATGTGAATCCAGAAAAGATTCATGGTGCAAATCGAAAAGGTTACTCGCCGGTAGGATTAATTTTGCTGCTTGAAGAGTTTTCTGGATTCACGTGTGACCCACCCACCTCCACCAGGTGAACTGTATTTGTAAAGAAGATTCTCAAGACAACAAACAATGAAGGGAACGAACACATTAAAGTGGCCAAGGGGGAAAAGAATCTGAAGATCGCGACTGAGTCAAAGGATTTCCAGGGCGTTCATCTGCTGTAAGTTACTGGTTCTGGGTACGAAATAATGGCATCTTTTCAGCTATTCAAGTTGCAGTTAGAATGGAAAGATGGTTCTTTGTACCTGGGAGGTAGCGTTAGTGGGGGGAATTGACATAATGTGATTAGGTTTACACTCTGAACCAGCTTTCAATGGATTGATGGTTCATGGCACTCCTCAAACAAACCTTATTCATACAAACCATAGATTGGTAATAACTAGCAAGGTATCGGTTACTAAGTACACTTTGTACAGGGTTGGGGTTCTTCCCTTCCCTAGTCTGACTTAAGGACTTGAATGTATTGTGGTGCAGAACAATCCATTGCTGAATTTGTAATAGTGATCATGTTGATCATGATCCTAGTGTTGATTGGAAGCTAGGTAGTCTTCTCAGCCCTCACTCATCATTTACTGCACCTGGTCAAAAGTGTTTAGCTCTAATGTGACCAGAACAGTGTTTCTGGAAGTGACTGTAAGGTGACAAATTTGGCACCAAATAAAACCTGTACAAAAATTGATCATTTTGATGGTGGCTGGAGGTGTATATCGAAGCACTTCTGATGGGGTTTATTTGATTAACTGTACATCAAGTAAAGATCTGCCTGCTGATGCACTAGACCAGGGATCCTTAGTGCCCGGTTCCAGTCATGGCAGGCAGACTCAAATATTCAACTGATGGGAGGAGCCTAGCCCGCGACCATGATGGCCGCCTGATCCTTCGGCTCCGCCGACCCTTCCGTTCATCTCCCGAAACGCCGAAGATCCTGTTCATTATCCTGCCCGCTTGTCGGAGTCCTGGATTCGCGAAGCGCTCCTGTGTCCAGCGGTGTTCTTTTCATCGCGATCCTGGTGGCAGAGACGGCGAGGAGTCCCGATCCCTGCTACAGTGTTGCAGCGCTGCGGCCGGGTCTTTGTTCTCCGGAGGCTGCCGTTCCTCGTTGCAGCCACAGCTGACATTTTATCGGGACGGGGCCGGCTGACTGAAATCTTTTGCCGCATTGCTTTCCCGGCTGCAGCGTGCCGCCCTGTCCTGCATCCCCTGGCGCCGGACTCGGTTTATCACCGTGACCGACAGGCTTCACCCTCCTCACGGCCAGTGAACGGCTCCGGACATCTTCTTGTCTTTCGGGACTGCGCCGGGAGCCATTTTGTTCTGGGCGCTCGGCGGTCATTTGGCGTGCACCTAGTGGACAGTGCTGCACTGACGCCGGGGACTGAGCGAAGGGTATCGTCTTGCTGCTGTGCTCCCGAGGCGACAACATTTGGAGACCGGTTACTGGTGGGCGGCTGAAGTGATGGCCGAAGACATCCAGTCTCGAGGGTTGCGACGTGATCCCGAGCCCGGGGTGCGTGGGACGGCAGCTCCCTCTCCTCCTGCGGTATCCCTCAGCCTCGCGGATGTTATGCTTGCCCTGACAGACCTCCGTGGAACTATGCGTGCCATGGTCCTAAACCTGCAATGCCAACCGAATATCTCCGTTAATGCAGAACCCTTGGATGGACATATCGCGCCCTCTGTGCTGTGCACCTCGCCACACCCGGTGCTTTTCTGTGACTGCCAACCTGCTCAGACGGACTTGATGGTGCTGGATGAGAGTGATGTCGCTGCTGCCGAGCTATCCAGTATTGTTGCGGGGGTGTGTGGAGATCTCGGTCCTTTGCGGACACTGGAGACTTGTGTCTGGGCGCCTTGCCTCACGACTGTTTTGGGGCTTCCTCGCGGGTCCCACTGGTCCATCCTGGAGTTGCAACTGCTGTTTTTGCTGGCTGCCCTTCACGCACTGCGATTGTGCGTTGACACTTTTTGGATGGACATTCACCGTCTGGTTCTGTGGCGGTGTGCCTTTGGTGGCTGGCATCGTGTGCTGCAGTGGACCTCACCTTTGCTTTCTTCGTCAACGGTGGCTGTTTTAGATCTGGACTCCGCCGACTCGCTGGACCGCAGGGGACAAGGATAAGGATGCTTCTCTCTTTTGGCTGTATCCGGATGTGTGCTTTGCTGGGGCTGTAATGGACATTTTGGGAGTTAAATGTTGGTCAGGTACTGGGTCGGGGTCCGGGGACGGGTGGCCGAGGGTGACAACGCTGATTGTTTTGAACGTCTATTTGGCCCTCCTCCGGTCTTATGTGTCTTCTTATCCTGCTTCTCTAGTTTCTGTTCAGAGAGTCGGAGATTGGGATGGTCTTTCCCACTCTCAATACTCTCTTCCCACTTGGGGTTCTTTTGGGGCGACAGGCATGCCTATTGGGGGGGGGGCGGGCCGTGGCCTTCCGCTGGTATGCAGGGTGGGGGGATGGGATGTGTTTTGTGTTTTCTCTTTGTCTCTATGGCCCTCTTTCTCTTTCTTTTTCTCTTCTTTTCCTCTCTCTTTCTCTTCCTATTTCTTTGTTATCTTTGGGGTCGGGATTCAGTGTTAGTAGGGAGCTTATTGTGTTGTTTCATTCTGTGGCATAGTGTTTAGTCTTAGTTCCTTGACGGTGGCCACCTGTTTCCTGACAAATACCTTCCTCTATCACGCCTCCTTCTGGGTGCTCCTTGAACGATGATGACTATCCTGGTCGGTGATTAGCTCGACTTTCTGCGTAGTTCTCTAAATTGTACTCGACAAAACCATAAAATTAAACCTTTTCCTATCCTGACATTACGGTTTTATGTTCTACACGATACTGTTCGCTCAGAGACTGCTTTAACGGCGTTCTGCCCTATTGGTTTTTTCTTATATCCTTGTCCAATATGTCATAGCGGCCGGCCCGAGGGGTTGTAGGCAGACGCTGTGTATTGTGCATTTAACAAATAAAGGTTTTAAAAAAAAAAAAAAAAAATATTCAACTGATGGATGATGGATTTTGTGTTTGTGCAATTCTGGTGAAAAAGACACTGTACTGTGATGTCTTAAGGATTAAATGACTACTTCTTACGCTGGTCTGTTTGCTTTGCCATAGATGCCGCCTCCTGGAGGGCCTCCCCCACAACAGCAGGCGGCCCAACAGCAGCCCCCTTCACAGCCCCAGCAGGGGGCGGGCAGAGCCGAGGCACAGCTGATCTCCTTCGACTGATCTTGGTGGGGGGGGGTTATGTTGAAAGACTCCCAAATCTGTAACACTATTGCTAACCAGATACTTTCTCTTAAACCGCTCCTGCTGAGTTACGTTAAACCACAGTTCTCACTTGCGGTGTGACTTCTCTCAGTGAGTTTGAGGTCACTTTGCCCATTGCACATGTCCCACTTGATGAGCCTCAAGGGAACGGGTTGGAGGCACTGAGGTTTGGAGATTTTTTAGACTAAGTACCTGCTACTGTGTAATGTCAATATTCCCCTAATGATGCTGTCAGACTGCTCTCCCATCTGCGGTTTCTCCTTTCTCTTCCATTCCCACTTCATCAACCGTGTTTACTTCTTCATTATGCTGCTCATTCTGCTCTCTGCTGTGTTTGTTTCCCTTCCTCCTTCCTATCTTTTCTAATTAGTTTTTTGCTTCCCATCATTGGCCCTTGCCTCCTTTGTAAGCACTGACTTTCCTCTTTCTCATAGTCACTGATTCCGACAGCCACATGAATTGTACCCGTCCTGCCATAACTGATTCTGTCCTCTTTTAGTCTGTCCCCTTTTAGTCTGTCCCCTCTCCTGTTCATTTTCTGTGCATTTATTTTCCCTTTTATCTTTCATTCTCCATCCTCCCTCCACATTTCTCTATTAACCTTCTTCCGCATTCCTTCTCTTCATAACTCACTTCTCTTTCTGCATGCTGCTTGCTTTTCTGCCCTTCGGGTCCTCTTTACTCACTCTCCCATCTCTTTCCTCGGTTCCTTCTTGTTCCGGCTTAGTATTAATTCCACGGCTTTCAGATTATATTCCTGTTGTGTTCTCAGTTCATTGACCATCTTTCTTCTCTTTTCACATAAAACGGTCATAGAGTATTCCATACTGAGTACTTTTCAAACCAGTTCTTTTCAAACCAGTTCTTGCTCAAGCCAGCTGGGCATTGATTCTGGGTTTTCATTTTCAGACTAGGGTGGGTGGGAGGCTCTTTGATTCTGTGTAGCTGTTAGATTTGAAATCTGTGTAGTTGGCAAAGACTAAATACCACAATAAAATATGTTTAAAAACAAAGTGTGTGTGTTATACTGAGTTATGTAAAATGTTGCTTTGCAAAGAGTTGGGGCATTGTGCATTCCACAGGCTTGAAGACTAGATACGCAAATGAAGTGAATTGTCGTCCCCTTGAACAGTGGCACATTGACAAAGGGGGTGGTCAGCTATGTGCAATGTATGAACACACCCTTAGAATGTTGTATATATAAGCACTTTCTGTTTTTCTTCCCTCGCACTCTTGCTAGTAAAAGGGTTAGGACCACCTCCTACAGATTACAAAGTGTATAGGAGTACTTACTTGCAAACTGTCTCATGAGTACCTCAATTACTTCGTTTGAGGATTAAATGCAAGTGCATCTCCTTGGCTGAGTTACAGATGTAGGCTTGCCTCTTGTGTAGCTAACGGTGGCAGAATTAAATAGAGGAGACTAGAGTACCCTATAGATTGAATTCTACCTACTGGCCTGCCACGTTCCACCTTCAGAAGAACTTATTCTTGTGTGTCAGTGAATTTAGTCTTGTGCATCTAGTATCTAGGAAAAGGTGGATCATACTAGAAAAGGTGCACTAGTCTAATAAGAAAAATAAGCCTTGGCTTAGCCTGTGGAAGCGATTGGCTTTGCTAGGTATTTTGGTAGTTGGGCACATACAACAGCCATCTTTGAATGGATTTTCTTACGTTTTAAGAAACTTCTTTCAAAATGGCAGCATCACTCTCACTGTGACCTCTTGGAATGGAATTTCTTAAGGCATAAGCACATGTTCGAGGCATATGAGCTGCAGATTACACACTGTTGCATAGATCTCCATCTAGTGTTGGGCCTGGATGTTTGCGCTTGTTTTTGTCCAGGAAAGTTCTTTGGAAGTCACAAGATAGGTGACTCCTCCTTTGGATAACATTGCGCATGGGCATCGGCTCCATCCTCAGATTGCTTTTTTCAGTCATCGGGCTCTGATGTGTTTCCTGCGCTCTGGTTTCAAACAGAGTTTTCGTTCGGCGTGCAATTCCTCACCAGTTTCCGACGGTATTGTCTCGGACGAGTTTCCCTCTCCTCGCGAGTCTCGACAACTTTGAGGTATTAGATTCCGGTCATTGACGAAGGCCCGGGCCTACCTAGGTCTTATCTTCTGGCTCATGGTAAGGACGCCATTCAAGAAGTGTCCTCAATGTGGGTCGAAGTTTCTCCACGCCTATCTCCATGAGGTGTGCAACCTTTGCCTCTTCCCCAGAGCACGAGGCCAGGGACTGTTCGGCTTGTGCCTCCTTCCGCTCCAAAAAGACAATTAAGGACTGACGAGCTCGAAGGACTATGGCTCGCTCGTCAGCTTCGATCCCCGACGACATCTTTTAAGAGGGCGTCAACGTGCCAGAACAGCAGCGGGCCGAAGAAGGTGTCAGCTACTCCGACGCCAAGGACTCCGACGTCGAGGACATCACTCCGGCACAGCGGGTCGTAAGTACATATGTCGGCCCTGACCCTTCCTCGACAAAACCCAAAAAGGCTTCGGTCACACCCTCTCCTTCAGGCCCGGGTGCACACCGAGAGACTGCTTCCCATGCCCCGCCTTCGGGTTCGGTAAAGAAGCCTACTAAGCCTTTAGGCGACTCTGGCTTGAGTCAGCCTACCTCCGGTGCCGACACACACCTACTGGCACCGAAAAAAGCCATCTTCCTCCTCATCCACGCCGACTGCTGCTTCGACATCCAAGCACTCTGCGCCGAAGACTGGCACCGGCTCATCGATGTCGACAACACAATTGGAGTAGACCAAAAAACTGCCACCTAAGGGCCCGAGTCCCATGTTTCGGAGCTGAAAAAGCCCTCTGAACCGAAAAAACAACACGCTCCGCCGACCAAGGACAGTGCAAAAGGTCACGGCCCCAAGCCAAAAGAACATAGAACAGATACCGAGTCGGTGCCGGAAAAGCCTCCGGAACCGAAAACTATGACACTCAAGGATCTGCCTTATACAGAGGAACTTTTTCAACCAGACCCTACCCAAAAGACTCTTCTGAAATATCCTAAGACTGGTAAATTGGCTCTTAGCTCCAAGAAGCGACCACTAGATGCGCCTGACCCCGGCTCCTCCTCCTAAAAAGAGACATTGCAACTTCTCCATTAAGATTCCCTTCTCCTCCTCCTCCTCCTCCTCCTCCTCCTCAACCACCACCACCACATCACTCTCCTACACTATCACCTACCCAGTAGGACGTGATGATGATGTGGATAGCGATTCTGATGATGCAGGAGGAGGTGCGGATGATCCATTAGGGAGCCCTATTCCTCCTCACTCCCCTAACCCATGGGATGATTAGAACATCCCTTCTGTTCCCCAGGAATGATATATATCCCTCCAGCCCCCCCCCCCCCCCCCCCCCAGAGGACACTATAGGCGTTAACCAACTTGTCCATAGGGCTATAGGGCTGCCTAATACCATAGAGTTGAACTGAACTACACACGGACACAGTGGAGGAAGATTTTTTAATGGACACTTTCGACACCACACAAAGGTCCACTTCAATTCTACCAATTCTTAAGGGGGTGATTAGCATGCACCAGAGGTTTTTAAAGATCCAGTCAGGGCTCGAGTCCTCAACCCCCGAATAGAGAAAAAATATAAGGCTGCCCCTACAGATCCAGTCTATATTAGGGGCCCGCACCACTAGACTCCCTTGTAGTCTCCTATGCATGGAAAAGTGTCAATTCCCAAACATCAGGTGAGGCCTCCCCACCGGATAAGGAGTCTAAACTCCTTGACGCCTCTGGCAAACTAACTGCGTCACAAGCAGCAAACATAGGGCGCATCGCCAATACTCAAGCGCTGTTAGCAAGGTACGACAGGGCACATTATGATGAGCTTGAATCCATAATGCAAAAACAACAGGTGATGGACCGAATGTGGATCAATGTCACACATTCAACCCAGTCCAAAGATCTGGGCCCAAATCCATCGTTTTTTTGCACTCCACACCACCCTGGGTTAGACAATGGCGATATGCAAATCAGCTCTGACCCTGTGCCCCATGGGAACAGTCCAGTCCGAACTACAAAAGCCATGTCCTTCCCAGAACGGAATCAAGCATCCGAGGACCGGACCGGTTTCGAGGTAACACCTCTCATCAGCCCGGCTAGCTTGACTCCAAGTGGTGTGGAGTGCCTAGGACCCACGTCTGGGCATCCCCAGCGCACTTATGGCGGCAATTGCAAAAACAACAGGTGATGGACCGAATGTGGATCAATGTCACACATTCAACCCAGTCCAAAGATCTGGGCCCAAATCCATCGTTTTTTTGCACTCCACACCACCCTGGGTTAGACAATGGCGATATGCAAATCAGCTCTGACCCTGTGCCCCATGGGAACAGTCCAGTCCGAACTACAAAAGCCATGTCCTTCCCAGAACGGAATCAAGCATCCGAGGACCGGACCGGTTTCGAGGTAACACCTCTCATCTATCACTAAAACCTCCATCCGTTGTGCCCTAGATGCAGCAGAAACTGCTTCAAGGGCAATTAACACCAGTGTTCTTTTGCGTAGGCATGCCTGACTACGTATTTCAGGCTTCAAACCCGAAGTCCAGAACTCCATCCTAAATCAACCATTAGATGAGCAACACCTATTTGGCCCTAATGTTGATGTATCCCTTGAAAAGATGTAAAAGGATACCGACACAGCTAAATCTATAGAAGCCTTGCAGTCCCAAGCTCCCAGACGCTCCTTTCGTTGATCATCCTACAGAGGCACTACCAGAGGCTACTCCTTGGATAGCCCCTCCACTTCTTACAAAACCCTTAGCCAATCCACCTTCACTAGGGACTACCAAAGAGGGGGTTACAGGGCTAACAATAACAAAGGCAGAGGCAAAACTAACAACTCCCGCTCTGCCTCCACCCCTACCCAATGACTTTCCTCCACGTCCCCCTCACCATTCCACTCCAGTGGGGGGAAGATTGCAACAATTCCTTCCTGTCTGGAACAACATCACATCAGACAGGTGAGTGCGACAAATAATTCCATCAGGTTACTATCTCGAAGTAACATGTACCCCCCCAGACATACCACCCAGACAGCGTCCAATGTCACAAGAGCATCTATTACTGCTAAAGCAAGAGGTAATATCCCTCTTACAAAAAAGTGCAATAGAACCAGTTCCTCTGCACCAACAAAACAAAGGAGTTTACTCTCTGTACTTTCTTATCCCAAAGGCTCTCTAAGGCCTATTCTAGACCTCAGACCCCTAAACATATACATACAGTCAGACCATTTCCACATGGTCACACTCCAGCAGGTCCTTCCTCTTCTTTCACCGAACGACTTCCTTGCTACTCTAGATCTCAAGAACGCCTACTTCCATATTCCCATTCACACCGCTCACAGGAAGTATCTCAGATTTGTAATAGATGGTCAGCACTATCAATTCAAAGTACTCCCATTCGTAGTCTCAACAGCACCAAGGGTATTCACCAAGTGCCTAGCAGTAGTGGCAGCGCTCTTAAGAAGACAGCACATTCACGTCTTCCCATATCTAGTTGACTAGCTGATAAAAGCCAGCTCTTCCAACCAGTCTGTACAACACACTCGCGCCCCTATCCAACTACTTCACGACTTGGGGTTCACAATAAACCACAACAAGTCCCATCTGCTACAGTCCCACATACAACAATACCTCTGTGCCACAATAAACACCTCAAAAGCGCTAGCTTATCCCTCTCCTGTCAGAATAGCAAACATGCAAGCTCTTCTCACAAAATTTCAACCTGAACACTCCCATCCAGCCCCGGTGTTCATGCAGCTCATAGGGTTGATGGCCTCTTGCATATTTATAGTGCCTCATGCAAATACAAATGCGCTCCTTCAAGAGTGCTTAGCATGCCAATGGAACCATGCTCAAGGTCAGTTGACATATCTAGTGTTGGTAGACGGTCGTACTCATCGCTCTCTACAGTGGTGGAACACCAAAAACCTTTCCAAAGGGCGACCATTCCTAGAGCCAGTTCCTCAAATCGTCTTGACAGCGGATGCATCGCTCTCCGGCTGCAGAGCTCACCTACTGCGACACACCATGCGGGGTAGGTGGACACCACAACAAAAGTTACTCCACATCAACCACCTGGAGTTACTAGCCATATTCCTAGCCTTGAAAGCATTCCAAAAGCAAATATCAGGCAAGACTGTATTAGTCTGCACGGACAACATGGCAGCCATGTATTGCATACAAAAACAGAGCGGAACACACTCCCTGCAACTCTCTCAGCTAGCGCAGAACATATGGAGGTGGGCTATACCTCAGATCATATTCCTCTTAGCCCAACATGTTCCAGGAGGACAGAACACCATGGCAGATCTGTTGAGCCGCCAAACACAACCGATCCACGAGTGGGAACTTCATCCACAAGTTCTTCAACCATTCTTTCAGATGTGGGGACAACCTCATATAGACCTCTTTGCCACCCACGAAAAGCCAAATGCCCAAGCTTCGCCGCCAGATATCCGCATCCACAAATGCAATGCGATATGGATGAATTGGTCAGTCAGATTTGCGTATGCCTTTCCGCCTCTCCCACTCATGCCACTAGTAGTGCGCAAACGACAGCAACATTCTCTAACCCTTGTTAGAACTGGCTATTTCTGGTAGGCTAAGGCTGACGCCAAAGCCAGGCAGAAACCACCATTCTAGTCAGGGCAAGGGAGTCACACGCCAAGATAACCCCTGCTCACCCCCTGGTAGCTTGGCATGAGCAGTAAGGCTAAACTCGGAGGCAATGTGTAAAGCATTTGCGCCAGCACACAACAGCAACAACATACTAGGCACACCACAAAAGGAACTCCACACAAGGTTATTATAAAATAACTTTTGTATTGTAAAAACACATCAGATAGTATCACACAATATACATGGTGCCAACTGGCACGGGCAATATTCACAAGGGATTATGTACACCCAGACAGGGCCACATGGGCGCCTGTCAGAATCAGCACTTAGTAGAAAATAGAATATAGGATATAAAATCACTGTAGCACACATTTAAGTTATAAATCACATCCAGTAACTACTGGGAACAGGTAAGTACCACCTACGCAACCCTAAACACCTTAGGAGAATGTCACGCAGGGAACCAGGACCTCACTTGGACCACCTGTACTAAAAAGAACAACCACCTAAGAATAAAATACATTTAGGGGTATAGGTAAGAACACATTACACATGATGCATAAACAACATTCAGAGGCGTAGGGAAGGAAAAACACATGATGCATAAAACATACATTCAGCGGTGTAATAACAAGGCACATGATGCATCAAAAACACATTCAGAGGTGCAGGGACACAACGCCATGGCGCAAAAACACATGATGCCTAAAAACATTCAGATGTGTAAGATCAAGATGCGTAATCATATTAAATGCATTACATTTCCTAGCACCACATCACATTGCGCAAAACTCACATTGGGCAATTACCATCACATAGATAATCATATTGCGCCTAAATAAAATCACATACCAGCCCCCATCTAATATAGGGACTAAAGAGCCCTGTGTCCAGAATGTCAGGGCGCACTGCCATGCAGCGCCAGTCAGGGGTGCGCCACTGGCGCAAAACCTAAACGCTGCAGGTGCCCACTACTAGCTGGGCACCTGGGAACATCCCAAGACCTAAACGGTGCAGCTGCCCACTAATTGCTGGGCAGCTGGGAATCAAAACATCAACAGGGTCCTCACTGACCCTAGAACCAAAGCTGCGTCCAGCTGGAGCCACACAGGCTCTGTAAATTGCAGTGACCCGTGGTCGTGGGAGCCTCGACAGGCTCTAAACAAACTTGCCCCCATGGAGCCTCGGGGGTTCTAGACAACGTTGGGGCAACCCACTGCCAACCGGGGCTGCCCTAAATGCACCACCTGGAACTAGACCCCTAACTGTAACAATCAAGTGTCCCGTCTGTGCGTGGGAGTCCCGCTATAACCAGGGACTCCTACGCTGTGCCTCGCTCTCGCGCCCCCCTCTCAACCTGGCAGCTCCACTCACCGGACTGCCCGTGGGGGACGCTGGCTGCCTCTTTGGTCTGCCGGGACTCTCTCAAGCAGCGCGGGGCTCTCCTCTTCCACCGGAGCCCCGCCTGCACTCTCAGCCGCTCTTCTCTGGTGCCACCGCGGGGCTCTCCTCTACGCATGGGAGCCCCGCAGCACCGCTCACGCCGCAGGCTCTGCAGCCGGCTAAGTTCCCGGCTGCCTCCCTTCCCGGGGCTCCCTTCAGCACATGGGAGCCCCGACAACCAGCCGCCATGCTTCTTCTTCCGACCGCGGGCCAATCACAGCGCGGCCTTCCAGGGCGAGCCTCCCGCGGCTCTCCAATCACGGCGCGGCCTTTCAGGGCGAGCCTCCCGCGGCCCGCCAATCACAGTGCGGCGCCTCGGGGAAGCTTCTCTTCGGCGGCCGTGAACACAAACGGCTCGGGCCGCGGCGGTGAAACGAAGGGGGCAGAATGAGGGATGGGCACCCTCGAGATTAAAATAAAATAGAGAAGCGAGGTGGGCACTCGCAAAATAAATGGGCAAAGTCGCAGGGTAGGCACCTGCCAAACCTCACGCAAAATGCGTGATGGCGACACGCTCGCTATGGGTCAAAATAAAGCGCTCTCCCAGCGCTATAAGCACTAAAACAGCCCCCATGAGTGAAGGGGGCAGGAGAGCCAGGCAAAGGGGTCCCCAAAAGTACTGGGCAGCAAAGTCCAGCAAAAAGTCCTTCAGGGGTCCAGGACAAGTCCATCAGTGGTCCAGGACAAGTCCATCAGGTATCCAGGGGATGGGCAGGGCCCAGGGATTCCTCTGGGCCCAAGCAGCAGCACGCTTGGGCCCAGAGGAATCTGGCAGGATTCAAGTTAGAAACAATAACATTTTTAGAGTGTCACAGCACCCTCTTTATATACCAAAATCCTTTGTCTAAAGGGTGCAGGCAGTGTGAGAACCAGCTAAAACTGGTTATAGTGAATTCCTTTCACTGGCCAGGCTAGGGACAACAGATGCACCCCAGGGGGTGGAGCCAGCATTGTGTGGGGAAAACCCAGCCTCATTCAGGATCCTCAAACCAGTCGGTCAATCCACAAGCAGGCCCAGGCTCACTCCTCCCCTCACATCAGCATGCTAAACACTCCATTCACCACCGGGGCAGACCCTCCCAGACTCTTGGAGCAAGGCTCACCAGCCAGCCTCAGCCAATCACACGCCAGACACAAATTACACAAATATGCCAACTTCTAAAAGTGGCACTTCTCCACTAGACACAATCATGCAGCATATACCATTACGCAGCATTCAATCTCACGAGTTCGCACATATCAAACTCGACCCTGCACTCCCCACACATCAGGAACTACCATGGGCATACATATTCCCCATTCATTCCTATGGGAGGGCAGGTCACTCACCACACATACACAGAGAGCTCACGCACTTTACACTGTACCACAGTTAAAAAGTGCGCAAAGGCCTAAAATCACCAACACCAGGTTCCAGAAACAGGCTAGGAAAAAGCAAAAAGTTTCGGGGTGAACCTGCCAAAAGGGCCTGGTCCAACAACCCTCATCCTAGTTCCTCCAACGTGGGCCAGACAACCGTGGTACACCACACTACTGGAACTTACTGTAGTACCGCACCAAAAACTATACCTATCTCCACGCCTCTTAACCCAGAACCATGGTGAGATCAGACTCCCGGATCCAGCTCAGCTCAACCTTGCGATCTGGCTCCTGAGGTCCTAGAATTTGGTTACCTTAACCTTCCTCCTGACTGCATGAACATCATAAAAGAAGCTAGACGTCCAACCACTAGAGAATGCTATGCAGCCAAGTGGAAACGGTTTGTAATATATTGTCACAACAACATCAATCCCCTAGATGTCTATTCAGCACATCATAGGCTACTTATTACACCTCCAGAGATGTAACTTAGCCTACACGTCCATTACACTGCATCTTGCTGCCATACTAGCATATCTACAAAATAGCCTTTATCTCTTTTTAGCATTTAAAGCCTTTATGGCAGGCCTTAAAAGAAGAATTCCTCCCAGAGCACTACCTTCACCGGTGTGAAATTTAAACAGTGTTCTCACACCGCTAATGGGACCTCCCTTCGAACCTTTACATAAATGTGAACTACAATTCTTAACATGGAAGGTTCCTAGTAGCTATTACTTCTTTACGGAGAGTTAGTGAACTACAAGCACTAACTATTCAAGAACCTTTCCTACAAATGCATCATAATAAGGTCGTTCTCCGTACTAATCCTAAATTCCTTCCTAAAGTAATTTCTCCCTTTCACCTCCAGCAGAAAGAGCTCTTCGTACCTTAGATATAAAAAGAGCGTTACTATACTACATTGACAGAACACAACTCTTTCGTAAGACCCAAAAACTTTTTTTGTCTTTCTCACAACAACACAAAGGCAACCCTATATCAAAATCTGGGATTGCCAGATGGATTGTCGCACAAGTTACTTACCTTTGGTATCGATATATCTGTAAGAAACAGTAGTTAGTGTTAGATTCATTACCTTCGAATATCCCCAGGCGTCAGACTGGATCCGGAAAGTTTTGCGTAGCAGTACCCCTGCGCATCGGTAGCCATCGTCAGCGGCTCCGCATTAGTCGGCGTAGTGATCGCCGGGATGGCGTCGCGAACTGACGTCAGTTCTTGTACATAGCTTTCCGCGCCAGGAACGCAGAGCCATGCCAGAGACCGACACTGGTGCCATGGAACTAGGGCCCTGAAAGGGATGTCCTTAACCCTAGATATCGCTGACTGGGAGGATGGGTGGGGCGGTAAAGAATCTAACACCAACAACTGTTTCTTACAGATATATCGTTACCGAAGGGATGTAACTTGTGCATCTGAAAGAAACAGGTTAGTGTTAGATTCCTTACCTTAGAATAGATACCCCAGCAATACCAACCCCGGTGGTGGGTCTGCAAACCAAAATCACACCAGGAAGTCCTGGAGAATGGAACGGCCGAAAAAGCCATCTCTCCGGACTTGGCTGTCCAGGCAGTAGTGTTTAGCAAACGTGTGCAGCGAGGCCCATGTAGCTGCCTGACAGATGGCCTGCAAGGGGACTCCCCGACCCAGGGCAGTAGTAGCCGCTGTGGCCCGAGTGGAATGGGCGCGCAGCCCAACAGGAAGCTCCTTTTTCGCCAAGGAATAACAGATCTTGATTCACAACACGACCCACCGAGAGATGGTCCGTTTGTGCACAAACCGCCCCTTCTTAGCGCCCACGTAACCAACAAAGAGCTGATCGTCCACCCGGAACTAGCGTGTGCTGTCCAGATAGAATGAGAGTGCACGTTTTGGTCCAGACGGTGGAGCCTCTCTTCCTCCTTGGAAAGATGCGGATTCGGGAAGAAGGTTGACATGGTGATGGACTGGCCAAATTGAAAGGCTGTAACCACCTTGGGCAGGAAAGAAGAACGAGTTCTCAAGACCACTTTCTCCAGATGGACAGAGAGGAAAGGAGGTTTAGAAGATAAAGCCTGGATCTCACTCTCACTCTCCTGGCAGAGGTGATGGTAAACAGGAATGCAGTCTTAAGAGTCAGAAGACGAAGAGGGCAATTGTGAAGCGCGTCGAAAGGAGCACACATCAAATAGGTTAGAACAAGGTTCAAGTCCCACTGCGGCATCACGAAAGGAACAGGAGGAAACGTGTGTGATGCCTTTAAAAAATCTATTTACAACCCGGGACTTTAAAAGGCTGATCAGGAAGCCTCAAGAAGGCGGAAATGGCTGCGAGATAGCCTTTGACAGTGCCCAGAGCAGAGCCTTGCTGGGCCAGAGAAAGAAGAAAGAGGAGAACCTCTGAAAGGGGAGCAGAGATTGGATCCACAGCCTTTGATGTGCACCATGCCACAAATTTGTTCCACCTGCAGGCGTATACCGATTTTGTGGAGGAGAATCATATCACAGACTTCAGGAGGCAAGTCAAATGGCCTCAACTGTTGCTGCTCAATCTCCACGCATGTAGGTGGAGACTGGACAGGTTTGGGTGAAGGACCGTCCCCTGCTGCTGCGACAGAAGGTCCTCCTGAAGAGGCAAACAAATCGGGGGATCGACAGAAATGCTGAGTAGCTCGGGATGCCAGTATCTTCATGCCCGGTCCAGAGCCACAAGGATGACTTGGGCCCAGTCGCGCCGGATCTTCTTCAGCACTCGGGGCAGAAGTGGTATAGGCAAAAAGGCGTACAACAGACCGCAGCTCCACTCGTGACGAAAAGCGTCTCAGAGCGAGTGCCGCCTTGGAAATTCCAACGCGCAGAACTGATGACATTGCGCGTTCTCTTCGGTGACGAATAGATCTAACCAAGGCTCTCCCCACTGCTGAAAGAGGCCTTGTGCCACGTCCGAGTTCAGACGCCATTCGTGATCCATCATGCACCGGCGGCTGAGTTTGTCCGCCCTGGCGTTCAGGGAACCTGCCAGGTGTTGAACCACCAGGGTGACGCCCTGGTGTTCCAGCCATTGCCAGAGGCGCAGAACCTCCTGACAAAGGGTCCACGACCCCACCCCGCCCTGTTTGTTACAGTACCACATGGCGGTGGTGTTGTCTGTGAACACCTGCACTACACTTCCCCAGACAAAGGGAAGGAATGCCTTCAGTGCAAGCTGGATCGCCCGCAGCTCCAGAAGGTTTACTGTGGAGACGGGACTCCGCCGGAGACCAGAGGCCTCTGGTCTCCCTCTCTCTCATGTGGCCTCCCAATCCCAGGAGGGACGCATCTGTCACTACTACGTGCTCTGGTTGGGGTAGGGAGAGGGATCTGCCACTGACCCAATCGCGGTCCGAGAGCCACCTCTGCAACTGTCTTGCAGTGCCCTCCGAGATCCGGACGTGGTCGGACAGGTTGCCCTGATGCTGTGCCCACTGAAACTTCAGGTCCCACTGCAGAGCCTGCAGTCACCACCTGGTGTGATGCACCAGAAGGATGCAGGAGGCCATCTGCCCCAGGCGCCGCAGCGTCAACCTGACTGAAACTCAGGATAAAGGCTGAAAGAATGGAATCAGAGCCTGAATATCCCGAACCCGCTGTTCGGGGGGATAAACCCGAAACTGCGCTGAGTCCAGAACCGCTCCGATGAAAAGGAGCTACTGAGAGGGACACAGGTGTGACTTCGGCACGTGGATGGAGAACCCCAGCGAGTGCAGAAGGTCGGCCGTAGTCTGGAGGTGGGAGACGACTGTCTGGGGCGAGCCTGCCTTCAACAACCAATCGTCGAGATATGGTAAGACTGAAACCCCTAATCTGCGCAGATGAGCTGCGACCACCGCCATCACTTTTATGAACACCCGTGGGGCGCTGGTAAGGCCGCAGGTGAGCACGGTAAACTGAAAGTGCTCGTGGCCTACCGCGAACCGCAGGTAACGCCGGTGGGCCGGCAGGACGGGGATGTGGAAATTCGCGTCCTGCAAGTCCAACGCTACCATCCAGTCTTCTGGGTGCAGGGCAGCTAGGACCTGAGCCAAAGTCAGCATCTTAAATTTCTCCTTCCGGAGGAAGCCGTTGATGCTGCGCAGGTCCAAGATAGGGCGTAGGCCTCCTTTGCCCTTCTTGGGTACCAGAAAGTAGTGGGAATAGCAACCACGTCCTACTTCGGGCCCAGGATGGCTCGACGGCCCCCTAGGCCAAGAGGGCCGTAACTTCCTCTTGCAGAAGTCGAAAGTGATCCCCCGACATGTGCTGGTACTGCGGTAGCATGGCTGGAGGGGTCGCCTAGAAGGGGAAGGAGTAGCCCCTTTGGCCGATTTGCAGCACCCACCTGTCCGATGTGATGGAGCGCCACTGGAGGAGGTGATGGTGAACCCTGCCCCCCCACTGGCGTTGAATGGGCCTGAAAGCTCGGACTAGGAGGATTTTGAGGCCGATGCTGCGGGGGCGGATGTGCACTGACCTTGCTGATGTCCCCCGGCACCGCCACAGCGGTTACCACGTCCGCATTGAGGTTGGTTCTGCAGTTTGTGGCTAGCTGGACGTGTGGGGGCACCCCTTCCTTGGCGACGAAAGGGGCGAAAGGCGGAAGTTTGCTGGCGTTGGACGAGGCTCAAGGACTTGGCCCTAGCCCTGGAGTCCTTGAAACGCTCCAGAGCACTGTCCGCCTTGTCGCCAAAGAGGCGACGGCCATCAAAAGGCATGTCCATAAGGGTGGCTTGCACATCCCCCGAAAAGTTGGCGGACCTCAGCCAGGCGTGGCGGCGAACCCCCACTGTCATCGCAATCGTCTTACCCAGCGAGTCTGTGGTATCAAGTCCACACTGTATTAAATAGGGTGCTGCATCCCGTCCCTCTGCTAGGGCTTGGTTAAGCTTTGCCTGAACCTCCACCAGGCACTGCGGCAGCACTTCCGCAACCGTATCCCACAGAGAGTGGGTGTAACGGCCTAAAAGGCAGGCGGTGTTGACAGACCGTAACCCCAAACTTAGGGAGGAGAACAGTTTCTTCCCAAACTGATCGTACCTTTTGGATTCCCGATCCGGAGGAGCGGTCGGTAATGCAGTCTGGGAGGTAGAGGCCTGGATCACCAGGCTCTCGGGGGTGGGGTGAACGGACAGGAAGCTGGGGTCGCCTGGAGCCGGGCGGTGGCATCGGGCCACGTTCCGATCTACGAGAAGGCCCGTAGAGGGCTTGGACCAGGTGCCCACCAGAACGTCAGTGGGGGCTTTGTTAAACGGCAGGAGAGGCTCTGCGGAGCTTGCCTGTGGTTTGAGCACCTCAGTGAGGAGGTTAGACCTCACGGCCGTGACGGGGAGCTCAAGAGGCAAGGCCTTGGCTGCCCTAGTCAACACCACGCTGTAAGCAGCCCCCCCCCCTCCTCCGTAGCCACAGTAGGAGGGGAGACAAATCCAGTGTCGGGCGAAGTGTCCAGACCACTGGCCTCCCGCAGCTCGTCTGCCCAGTCCTGGCTCAACTGGCACTGCAGTGCCAGAGGGTCTTCAGACCCCTCCCAGTTCTCCTCGTCATCCATCTCCTGATAGTCAGGAAAAGATGATGGAGCCGGGTGGTCGGTGAAGGGCTCACCGATCGGCGTCGAAGACGGCGCCGGGCAGCCCCGGTCCGGATGGCCGGTCTGACGCCGGATCCGGACAGGGACTGGAACCGGGGACGACGTCGTCTGGGGACGGCGTCGGGGGCGACATTCTTCGGTGACGGCGCCAGTGGAGGGGTCGTAAGGTCAACAGGCGTCACGGATCCAGGCCTGGATCCTGAGGAACCCTGCGGTGTCTGGACCGGAGATGTTGGCCCCAGGGCCTAGGCACCCGACGGGGCTGGAGCCGCCAGCCCGCTAGGGCTCCCAGACGGACCCGCGGGGCCTGAAGGCGCCTCAGCGGGTTCCGACGGAGGAAAGCGCGATCTCATGGCCGTGAGGAAAGCACTTATCTCCTCTGGCGTCGCGTGCAGCCCAGGGACCGGCGGGTGTGGAGCTGGACGCTGTGCTTGCGGCTACAGCGGAGCCGCCCGAACCGTCGGAAGAGCAATGTCGCTTCTTCTACTTCTTTTTGGAGTGCCTCGACTTACCTGAGGACTTGGAGCCCGACGAGTGGTGTTGACTCATCGAGCGGCGATGACTGCGGCCCCGTGACCGGTCCCTCGACCTCCTCCTGGACCGGGACCTCGAGCGGCGCGGGCCGACTGCCAGAGCTCAAAACGCTTAGGGGACCGCTCCCGCCTAGCCTTCGAGGTCTAGGCCCGGAGGTTGGGGCACGACTTGTCTTCGTGGTCGGCCCGAGACAGTGAAGGCACAGACGGTGGGGGTCGGTCGCCGACATCAAGCGGTGACAATCGTCGCAGGGTTTGAACCCGGGCATCCCTACCAGCACTGCGAGTCGAGAACCGACTCGAGAAGTGATCCAAAATAGATCAAAAAGTTAGTCAAAAAATGACTTAAGAGTGCTGCTCTTCCCAGATCTGCACTTGCTGGCGCGGAAAAAAGAACTGACGTCAGCGCGTGAGGGCGGCGTCTAAGTACTCCGTCATCCCAGCGATCACAACGCCACTGACGGACGCGGAGCCGCAGACGATGCCTACCAACGCGCAGGGGTACTGCTACGCAAAACTTTCCGGACCCAGTCTGGCGCCTGGGATATTCTAAGGTAAGGAATCTATCACTAATCTGTTTCTTTCAGATAAATGTATACAAATTTGCTACCACAAAGCTAAATGTACATTATCTGTATTCTCCAAGGCGGAAGCCGGGAGTGCAAACGGAACTAATTTTAACTTAAAAACAATTGTATTGTCACGGAAATTGTGTGCTTTTTAACTCACTGCGCCGCATAGTAATCTGGAGCACCTGCTCAACACTGATCGGCACGGGTAGCGGATCTTAACGCTGCCGCGAAGCCTCCTCCTGAACACTCCTCCCGACGCCAGCACCGGCGAGGAATCAGGCCACGCCCTTTTAGTCCACGCCCACTGTCAACGGTATTTAAATGCTGAATGCAAGCGCCAAATATCAGAACTGACCTATTCTCCTGAGGCGGAAGCCGGGAGTGCAAACTGAGCTAATTTTAACTTAAAAACAATTGTATTGTCACAGAAATTGTGTGCTTTTTAACTCACTGCGCCGCATAGTAATCTGGAGCACCTGCTCAACACTGATCGGCACGGGTAGCGGATCTTAACGCTGCTGCGAAGCCTCCTCCTGAACACTCCTCCCGACGCCAGCACCGGCGTGGAATCAGGCCACGCCCCTTTTAGGCCACGTCCATCCTACTCCTCCCCCCATGTATTGTAAATGTAAATGTATTGGCATTTATATAGCGCACTACTTACCCGTAGGGTCCCAAGGCGCTTCGACCGCTGCGAAACCCTTCCTGGCTTCCCTGAGAGATGGTCCCTTAATGGGTATCTCCAGGGTGAGACCAGGCATCCCCGGCGGTCTGGTGGGGCCGTTAGTGAAGATGAGGCAAGCTAATGCCCAGAGTTGCCGAGTGTGATCGCTGATCAGAGTGGGCACCGAGGCGAGAGAATTATCGAGCCCGCTGACCCTGGTCCAGAAACCTGCCGCGCCGGGAATCGAACCCTGGTCCCGGGCCGTCCTCTGCTCTCGGGTCTGCCGCCTCTAACCAGTGAGCCACACTACTTCCTCTGCATAAATCATGTGCATCTGCCGGAAGCGCAGCGGACGAGCGCAGCGGGAGCGCCGTCTGCGCGTCGAAGGCGCGCCTAAGGCAAGCCCGTCTGCGCCCGTCCGCGCCAGACCGAGCCCAAAGCCCAGGACCCCTGCAACAATTACACCATTGCCATTGAGGGATACCCGGGAAGCCCTCTACAGGCTAAGGGACTCCTCCTCCGCGCCCTGTCGCAGCACCATCTTCTTAGAGGAGGGACATTCCGGCTGCTCAAACTGCCCATATAGGCTTACACCACGATTCCCCCCTAAACCACGCTGACTCAGGATGACTCTGCTTAATTGCAGATCCCTCCCGAAGCACCAGGCAGAAATCAATATGCTTCTGAAAGACTCGGAGATTGAAGTCCTTTTTCTCACCGAAACTTGGATCAACTCCTACTCGGACCCAGACATCATTCAATCACTCCCCCCTGGCTACCTCATCAAACACCAGGACAGACCCGACGGGATTGGAGGTGGGATAGCGATCATTTACCAAGACCATCTGTCCTGCCAGTTCAAAGATAGCCCTATCCAGGACTGTGAAAATGTCCACTTTTCTATCCATAGGCCCCCATCTACAACCCTCTCAGGGATATTGGTTTACCGTCCCCCAGGACAGCAACGACTGTTCTGCGATTCTCTTATGGAAATCATCTCCTCCCTCGCCTGTCTATCTCCGAACTTCACGGTCTTGGGAGACTTGAATCTCCATTTCGATGACCTTACCAATAAAACAGCTTCTGACCTTAAAGCAGACTTAGCCTCCCTGAATCTCCATTTACAAAGTAACCAGCCCACCCACACCAAGGGCCACCTGTTGGAACCCATATTTACGAACCTCACGAGACTAGTCGTGAATACCCCCCTCCCTGTCCCATGGTCAGACCATTTTGTAGTTCCCTTCAAACTGCAATTTTTGGCCGAGGCACCAGAGAGACCCCCCCCCCCCCCAAGCACCCTCCCGCCCGTATCAAAAACTGGATACGACCTCATGGGCACAAGTACTTGCATCCACCTTACCAGCACTGGACCCAGACCCCTCCAGAGCAGACGCCCAACTACACAATTGGATAAACCAATCCCTTGACGCTACCCTGCCAGTCAGACCCCTCCCCAGCATAAAGAAAACAGCTAAATCCCTGTGGTACACCCAATAACTACGTACTCTTAGGAAGAAGTGCAAAAAACTTGAGCGCCGTTGGAGAAAAGACTGGGCGTTGGAAAACAAAAACGAGTATAGGATTGCCATTAAGCACTATAAAACCTGTATAAAAAACACCCAGGCAACCTTCTTCGAGGAAAAAATACTGGCAGCAGCCAACTCTGCTAGAGAAACCTACCGCATCGTACGCCTTCTCACCAAAACCCCAGACCCCTCTCCCACACCTGACCCATCGGGCACTAGATGTAACCAGCTAGCCGAGTTCTTTGCCTCAAAAATAAACAAAATTCTTACCTCACTCCCAGCTCCCAATTCCTCTCAATTCTCCGCTTTACCCCCTCTCTGCTATGAGGCTCCTCGCCTCCAAACATTCTCCCAGGTTACCACAGAACTCTGTCTGTCCACTCTACAATCCGTAAAGAGTGGTTCTCCATCAGACCCAGCTCCTATGAGCAAAATAAAACTGGTCGCCTCTACCATCGCCCCCCAGATCACCCACCACATTAATGCCTCTCTGGCATTGGGCTCTGTTCCTACCAACTGGAAAAAAGCCATAGTCAGGGCACTCCTTAAAAAACCTCACCTTGACCCTACGGACCTAGCCAACTTCAGACCTATTTCTCTCCTCCCGGCTATCAGCAAAGTGGCCAAGCGAATTGTAAATCACCAACTCTCCCACTTCCTAGAATCCAACTCACTCCTGCGCCAATCCCAGACAAGGTTTAGACCCGGACAAGGAACTAACACCGCACTTCTAGCCGTGGTCGAGGAGGCAAGAACCATCATAGACACGGGAGGATCAGTGGCAGTGATCCTCCTCGACCTAAGTGCCGCCTTCGACACGGTGGACCATGCCATCCTCATCCACCGGCTAAGCCTGATAGGAGTCTCCGGCACCGCCCTTTCCTGGATCAAATCCTTCCTTAAAGGAAGAACTTTTCAAGTGTGCGATGGCACAGTCATGTCTAAAGCTATGCCATTACAGTGTAGGGTCCCCCAGGGCTCCTCCCTGAGCCCCACACTGTTTAATGTCTACATGTCCCCTCTAGAGGATATCATATCCCCATTCGGCATAAAAACAATAATGTATGCCCATGACATCCAGCTGGTGGTCTCCTTAAACCAGTCGGGCAAAAGCTTGGACAACCTGGCAATATGCTTCGAGAACATCTTCCTCTGGATGTGTGAATCACTCTTAAAATGAAACGGAGAAAAATCAGAGATACTGCTCCTGGAAAACCCACGCAAACTCCCTCCATCCCTCTCATGGCCACCATGCATGGGATCCCCTCCTAACCCCAAATCCGAAGTCAAAAGCCTTGGTATCTGGCTGGACCAAGACCTCAACTTCAAGGCTCAAGCTAGAAAAACCACTGGCATCTGTTTCGGCCTCATCCGAACAGTGCGAAAGATCCTACATCTGATCCCCTTCCAATCCAGGAAATTGCTGATGCAGGGGCTGGTGAACTCCAGACTGGACTACGGCAACGTCCTGTACTTAGGGGCACCCGCATCAGTCATTAACAGGCTGCAATGCGCTCAGAATGCAGCTGCCAGACTCTTAACCGGAACCAATTCGAGATGCTCGGCCAAACCAGCCCTCAAGAGTCTACATTGGCTCCCGGTGAAGGAAAGGATCACCTTTAAGACTCTATGCATTTCACACAAAATTATGCAAGGCAGAGGTCCGCTGATCCTGAGATCCCTCGTCAAACCCCATCAATCGAACAAACAACTAAGATCAAACTCCCTCTCCCTGGCCACTGTTCCCAGAATAAAAAAGGCCCGCTCCGGTGGACGATTGTTCTCCTACAATGCCCCAAAACTGTGGAACGCCCTTCCACTGTCCATGCGGAGAGAACACAACCTCTTGGCCTTTCGTAGGCAACTAAAAACATGGCTGTTCCCATAAACACCTCACTCCCTCTGCTCCCCATCGGGAACAACAGGTCTATTTACAGCGCTGGGACGCCCCAGGGTAGCTACGCGCTTTATAAATCCCCTTTCAAATTCAAATTCAAATTCTGTTCCTACTAAAGCCCACTCTAGAAGAAAGATAGGGGCTTCAATGGCATTTTTAGGGAACATTCCCTTAGATGACCTCTGCAAAGCAGCTACATGGTCTACACCGCACACATTCACAAAACACTATTGTGTAGATGTGCAATCTAAACAACAAGCTACTGTAGGCCAGGCTGTACTCAAAACATTATTTTAAACTACTGGAAAAGATACTGGTGGTCACCGCTAAGAGGGGGAACTGCTGTATAATCTATGCAACAGTGTGTAATCTGCAGCTCATATGCCTCAAATGGAAAATGCTACTTACCAGTATGCATCTGTTCTTAGCATGTAGAGCTGCAGAGTTACACACGCCCACCTGCCTCGCCGGCTACCTTTATCTGTTCCAGTATTATCTTAATTAGATACAGCTTACATGGACATCCTTCCTTTTCTCGTAAAGCTCCATCATTTCCCTAATGGCAAAAAACAATCTGAGGATGGAGCCGATGCCCATGCGCAATGTGATCCAAAGGAGGAGTCACCTATCTTGAGACTTCCAAAGAACTTTTCAGGACAAAAACAAGTGCAAACATCCGGGCCCAACGCTAGATGGCGATCTATGCAACAGTGTGTAACTCTGCAGCTCTACATGCCAACAGATGCATACTGGTAAGTATAATTTTCCTTATTAATTGATGGCAGCTCTGGTTGCGCAAATGAAATGGGTAAATTGTTCCCTAATACAGAGGGTTCCTCGGTTTGGTAAATGCCTTGTGACCATGTCAAAAGTTCTTAGATACACCTCTTTGCCACAGGGAGCCAGTGAACAAAGACCATGTGGCCAGAAATCAGATAGGTGATTGAGGCCCTGTAGAAATCAATCTGCTGAACCGTGAGTCACCAGAAGACAATGAATCAAATAAGCCTAGCAATACATTTTTGAAATCAGTCCTAAAAAAATCCTGAATTAAATGTTGTTCTTACAAAAATGGGGGGGGCAAAAATGTGAGGATCTTTCGGAACACTTCAAGGCGATAGCAACAAGTTGAGCTGAATTGTGCACACAAAGGAAAGGTCCGCATCAAGGATTATTCCTAAATTATGCGCTGAGTTGGAAAGCAAACGCAATTCACTGAACCTTTGAGCCACCAGCTCTGACATCAGCTCTTCTTTAACACCTGTAATAAATAACTGCAATTTTACTAGAATTGAGACCACATTATTTGAAGTTCACCCAGGGGCAGTAGTGGACACACCTAAAAATATGTAATTACCTATGACCAGTGTCGTCACTCAATTTAACAAACAGATGAGTATGATCAAGACAAAGAGACGCCAAACCATTCATCAGTTTCACCAACCACACATAAGTTGATTAAAGTGGGAGCTTGCATTCTGAAATTGTCAGAACTACTCAAAAGCTGTATCGGAAAGGAAGTTCAAGGAAAAAAACATTGCTTGGTCCAGAGTGATTTTAAAGAGAACAAGGGTCCTCAGGGAATTCAATAAACAAACAAATAAACTTATAGGCCACAATCAGTACTATAGTTCAGCTTCCTAGCCCAGCTGGGCGAGGAATGTTTCATTTCGACTTAGAAGAAATTTGATTGACCTAAAGAGGGTCACATACAATCATTTAGATAGGGCACAATCCTGTACCTATATCAGAATTAGAAAGACCATAGGGTAAAGAAAGTAAGTGAATCAAAAGGAAATTTTGTTACAGGCAAAAGAAAGTTTTTGGAGCCAACTGTCGCTTGCGAATTAATAATCAATCACAGCAAGTTTCGACAAATAGTGTATACAGATTAATATACAAATTGATTTCATGCAACACTGTTTTAAGCGTCAGCGTTTCGATCCCCCGGCTGCTAATGAACCGGGATCATCATCAGGACTGTATTAATCACTGCCTGTTTCCATTACGAACGCCTGTGGAAGTAAAGGGGAGGAAAATGAGAGAACAGCATGAGGCATCCGCCTGAAAAAGTGACATAAAAACATTTGCGGTAGCGAGGTCAATATGTGGCTTACTGGCCACTCCTGGTCAGAAACAATATCTTTGTTCATAGTTATGTTTGAACTGTGTGAAATTCCATGCAAGTGGGGGCCAACTCAGGGCACCGTGGAAGTTGCGTCACATCAATATAAACAATATTCCTTGAACAGGTGAGTGAAAGAATTAGGAATCGGGTAACCAGAAATCGGCGCGGTGAGTTGGTGAACTATCAGTGACTAATTAGCCAGGTATCAAGACGGTGCGACGATAGGCTAGTGAACGGCGCAGGGAGTCAGCAGAGGATTGACATTATGATTTGTGCACACGGTCATTGTCAATTTTAATTTGCGGTGCTCGTGAGAAAAGTGACGAATTACTGAGGCATTGAGTGGTGGTGCTTTGTGTCCATCGGATATTTTGCGTCGTGATCGCCGTTGTGGCAGACATTAAAATGACTAATAACATGCGTGCCGGTTTCGTGATGGCCAATTCGACCAAGGTGGGGTGATATTATTCGTACCCGGTTGAAATCGGCGATGGCTGTTTGCATAGCCAAAGATATCACTAACATGCCAAGTCTCTATGGTTGTTTTGGACAGGCGCAGGAGGGCATTAGGGGTACTGCCAAGTGCCCAGGAAATGAAGGTGCCTGGAACCAGAAAATACATTTTGAGGGATAAAAGCTAAGTCTGGTGTGAGTGCCCATACCGAGTGCCAGGGCAGAACCTTTACCTTGTCAAGAACGAATTGGTTGAAAAGGCCGTAGTTCCACGAGTCTTCCTTGTGAATGGGGCTCGGATGTGGGAGTGCTTGGCTCCTTGGGGAATGTAGCCGCTTTAGTATGGCGGTCTCGAAGGCTGGATTTAGAAGGAAAATGAAGTAAATAAGGCGCGAGATTACGGCTAGGGTTGTCAACATTGGCCATGTTTATCCAGCTTTTTAGGGGGGCCAGGGCCGGCATTTACCTTAGTCGGCGAGATGCTCGTTGGTGGGTTGAAGGTGGAGACACAATGGTCTCTCTCCTCTTCTCCGCCAGCGTGAATCCGCTGCACCAGTGTTGCTCGGTTCATTTCCGGGTGGTTAAGGCTGGTGAGCTGCTAACATGGAGGAAGGACTACCAATTCCCACTGTGTTTGCGGCAGCCATTATGGAATGGTCTAGAGCCCATTCCGAGGGAGGACTCACCAAGGTACAGGGATAGAAATGGGGCGGCCATTTTGGAAGGGTCTGAGAATGGCACTAATTGTGATAAAGTGAGTGTGATTTTACTACGCGACCCGGTGATTAAATTAGAGGTGATAAAACATATTGTGATTATATCGAGTGAAGGTACGTGCTCACAGAGGTGAAGGGGCTGACCTAAGGAGCCCAACCATTATACACATTGGACTATTTACACAAAATTGTCTGTATAACATTAGTAGCAACGATACATTCATAGCATTAGACTCACTCTTAGTTTGTATTCGGGATCACATATGTACTCCATCAATTATCCAGTTGTGAAGGGTGAGCAATTGGCCATGAAACGTACATTTAGTGATTGTCATTGTTCGTTCAAATCTGCATAAGTTTTTGGCAGACATGGTATGCAGAGAGCAGTGCCTGACTTAGAGGAGGGAAGTCCAATCCTCTGTCCGGTTTAGTCCATTACGGATCGAGTCCAGCATTATTATGCATTTCAGTTCCTCTTTATTTAGTAGACTGGCCATGCTGCCTCCTCTTTGGGGTTGTTTCAGTGCTTTTAGAACAGTCCATGATATCATCCTCATCATGTTTTGCTTCCGTGAAGTGTTCTACCAGCGGGGCGTTCAGTGTCCTGCACCTGATACGGCTTCTATGCTGGCAGATGCGGGTTTTGATTTTTTGTGATGTTTGGCCCACATAGATTTTATTACAGGGACATTGGATGAGATAAATAACATTACTTGTATTGCAGTTTGTAAGAGTGTTACATTTGAACGTGATATTGTTGAACACTAGTGTTTTGCCTTCGATGGTCAAATTGCATACAGTACATCCCCCACATTTCACATGTCCAACAATGGGGGAAAGACCCCATGCCGCTTCAAGAGTAGAAGAATGGTTAGGACTGGGGAGGGCTGCTCGAACCAAGTGGTCCTTTAAATTCTTACTTTTTTTGAAAGCGAATAAGGGGCGCTCAATTTCTAGAATACCTGCATTAATCACGGGCCAATGTTGTAGAATAATTTTCCTCCGTTTATTAGAGAGGGGGGAGAAAGTTGTTACACATGCTATTCTGTCCATGATTTTCTTTGGGTTTGGGACCAACAGTGTTTCTCGGGGCGGTACCACGCCCTTTTCAAGGCGTTTTTTACAATTTTCCTGGGATAGCCCCTATCTTTGAGTTTATTAGCCAGAATGGCGCTTTCTCTGAAGTAATCCTCCTTGTTTGAGCAATTTCTCCTAATCCCTAGGAATTGAGAGAACGGTAGTGAATCCCTCAGGGCCCTGGGGTGATTACTAGTGTATTCTAACAACGTATTTCTCTCAGTAGGTTTTCTGAATAACCGTGTGAGGAGTTCACCTTCCTGATGGAAAATTGTTAAGTCCAAAAAGTTTATGGAGGACCTATCGGATACGGAGGTGAAATTAAGGCCCGAACAGTTGTTGTTCATCCAGTGCATAAAGTGGCGTAGAACATTGATATCCAATCTCCATATCATGAAGATGTCATCAATGTATCTACGCCACATAATGATACCGGTGAAGAAGGGGTTAGATGGTACCAGAATGACATGTCTTTCTATTTCATCCATAAACAATATGGCCAAATTTGGGGCAAAAATCGCGCCCATAGAAGTTCCCTTTATTTGTTGGTAAAAGAGGCCATTAAATGAAAAGAAATTTCGGGTAAGGCAAAGTTCCAGTAACTGACAGATAAATGTTGTGGGGATAGCATGAGGGTGTGGTCGTGTATCTAAAGTCTTCTGTATAACATGAAGCGCCGCAATTTGCGGGATATTAGTATACAGAGACTCCACGTCCATGGTACACAAGGTATCAGTAGTGGGGTTGAAAGGGTGGTGTTCGACCAGATTGATCATGGACATGGAGTCTCGTACATAGCAAGCTGTCGGGGGGGACAAATTCTTTTATAAAGAAATCAACAAATGCCCCTAAAGGTTCTAGGATGGAACCGCAAGCTGACACAATCGGGCGGCTAGGTGGGGTGGTCATACTCTTGTGAATTTTAGGTAGTGTATATATTACCGGAATCCTGGGGCTTTTTACATTTAGATAATTGAATTCTTTCTTTGTCAGGAAGCCCTCTGATACTGCATCTGCTGTTACTTTCCGTATCAAATCCTGAATCTCCTTGGTAGGGTTGGATGCTAACCTGAGGTAGTGATCTCTATTGTCCAACTGTCTTTGGATCTCTGCAGTGTAGGAGTCAAGTTTCTGTATAACAATCCCACCACCCTTGTCTGCACTTTTAATAACTATGGAGTCATTGGATTTGAGGGAACTGATGGCCTGTTTCTCCTTTAATGTGATGTTATAGGGTATGAATCTCCTTTGTTGTTCCAAGTTTGAGATGTCTTTAAGAACCAATTTCTCAAACGTAATCACTTCTGGTGGTACCAATCCAGCGGATGGTAAGAAGGTTGAGGGAGGGAGGGCGGAAAGGAGTATGTGCCTTGATTTCAGGTGACGGGTGAATTTGGAAGAATGCCTTCAGGCGAATACGCCTGAAAAAACGTAGGAGCTCTGTCTAAACCTCCATGAAATTAGGTGCTATCGTTGGGACAAAGGTCAAGCCCATTTTGAGGAGGGAAAGTTTGTCTTGTGCCAGCAAGTGATTTGTAAGATTAAAGATGGGGATTATATCAGTCTGTGAGGGGCCAGGTGTTACCATTGGTAGTAGTTGTTCCTGGTTCTCCGCTCCCCAGGAGGGTTGAACCATCTCTGAGCTTTCTTGACCCGCCCTCGTTGTGGCGGTTCTTGCTGGCCTCTCTGTAAAAAAGAGTTGGAGTTCTGGTGTGCGCCCCCTTGTCTCGATGTGCTCGAGCCTTCGCCTGCGTCTGAGTTGTCAGATGATTCGGCGGAGGTGTCGGAAAAACCAACCAGGTTCTGTCGTCTATTGTATCTTCCCCAAGGTCTATTCTGTTGGGGATTGGTATATGACTTGTTAGTATAGAAGTCTTTCTGCAAGTAGGGGTAGGTTGTTTCAATGTTATAAGATTTTATGTCTTTTTTGACTTTATTTGATTTTTTATTCTGCTCAATTCTGTAAAAGTCTGCAACGGTCTTATCCACCTGTTCTATGAGTTTTTTGCTTTCAGTTGTTGTATTAGAATCCTCAATTTGTTTTAGGATATCAGCGATTTCTGTCTCTAGTGATTTTAATGTTTCGGTTGCGGTATCAATACCTAATGCCAACCAATGGCGGGAGCAGGTGGTCCCTATGTAGCTGAAGCTTGATATGTACTTGGGGTTATCTGTAAAGATGCCTGGTATATTTCGAACCTGAAGGCCCAAGGGAATTACCTCTGCCTTAAGGTAGTCCGTCAGCATCAATACCATTAGCTACAGTCGGACTTGATTCTTCCTTAGTTTTTCTAGTTGTTCTGGTATTGAGGTATTGATCTGGTTGGAAATTTCAGCATTATCTGAAAGCAAGGAAGGGCCAGAGCATAGATGTTTGAGATAGTCATCTGTGTATAAAGGAGCTAGATTAGACATAATTGCCTCACTAAAGGAGAAAGGGAAGGGGGGGAGATTTCTCCGTGTAGGGTAAGTATAAGAAAGGTGGAGTAGTAGCGTAAGTACTAGAGGACCCAAACCGAGGAGTTTGGACGGGATGTGAGCCCTTGCAAACCAGCGTTTGCGCTCAAGTATTTTTTATGTAAACAAGGGAACCCAAAAGATACCTTTGGACCATGGGTAATATGCTATTAAAGAGAACAAGGGTCCTCAGGGAATTCAATAAACAAACAAATAAACTTATAGGCCACAATCAGTACTATAGTTCAGCTTCCTAGCCCAGCCGGGCGAGGAATGTTTAATTTCGACTTAGAAGAAATTTGATTGACCTAAAGAGGGTCACATACAAACATTTAGATAGGGCACAATCCTGTACCTATCCCAAGAATTAGAAAGACCATAGGGTAAAGAAAGTAAGTGAATCAAAAGGAAATTTTGTTACAGGCAAAAGAAGGTTTTTGGAGCCAACTGTCGCAGCCCGGGACTGGCTTGAGGGATGGCACACCGTGGGCCGGCAACGAAGAACACACAAACCGCATCCCGAACGCAGAGAGGACAGCAGGGCTGGCTCACAAACATCCGGAAGAGGAGGTGCGGAGGGATCTCCCTCCCATGGATTTGCTGGGGCTGGCGGAGAAGAATGACCCCTACTCTGAACTTTAAGTTTGGGAAAGTCGCTGACCATTGTCACACCGTTTCATTGCTGCACATGGACTCGGCATGGTTACCCCGGAGGCACGCAGGGAGGCCGCCTGCTCGGGGAGACACTCTCCCCCCTACACGCAAGTACTCTGATTGTGGGATGGGTAAAGCACTCTGCTCAGTTGGGGGGGCGGGCAGTTGAAAGTCCGTTAGGCAAGGATGCAGGGAGGGGGGGAGGGGGAGTGGGTTGTTCTGTTACGGTTAGGAATACACATGTGTGGTCAAAGACAACGGCTGAGCTTCCACTTGAGTCCATGCTAGGTGGGGGGGGGGGGGGCGGGGGTCTACTGCCTCCTTGGGGACCCTCTGCATTTACTGGCACGACTTTACGCCCAACACCCAAGACACACTTGCCCATCAATATACCATAGACCCCATAGTGCTAAATGGCAGACGTCCCAATTTCAGGAAGGGGTGGAGAAGACGATGAGACACAATGCCCCTCCTTGCGCCTAATGTCCTGGAACGTGAGGGGACTGGGAGACAAGGTGAAACGGGGGCTGATACTAACCGCGCTCAAGAGGCAAAAATCCACTATAGCTCTACTGCAGGAAACTCATTTAACTGGGGGGGCTACCAAAGCCATGGATAGAAAAGGCTATAAGATGATAGTCCACTCTGATTTCACGTCCGGTTCTAGAGGGACCGGTATCCTGATAAAGAAAAATGCACGGTTTATCCCCCTCCTAACTAAAACTGATGATCAAGGCTGTTTTGCAGCACTTCAGGCACTACACTCGGTACACCTTCCTAAACTGGGTGACTTTCTGTTAACTCTCCCTGAGGGGGAGGTTATCCTTGGGGGTGATTTCAATGCAATTCTGGACACACAGCTTGATAGGTTTCCAACACGGGTCCCCGCGGGAGGTGTCCCCCGCCTCCGACAATTCCTAACAGCCATGGGCCTGATTGATATTTGGAGACACCTCCACCCCGGCACGAAACAATACACCTTCCACTCTGCAGTGCATGGCAGCATGTCTAGGATCGACCATTTTCTGCCCCTGGGAGATGGTCTCCAACATATAGATACCATGGTGATTCACCCTCGAGGGATCTCGGACCACTCCCCACTTACTCTTACACTTTCCTCTCAGAAACGAGCACACAAACGCACATATCCCATATATGCTTCTTATCTCAAGATTCCCCAGATCCGCAAAGCCCTTAAAAAAGCAACAACGCATTACTACACTGAGAATACCCATTCGGTACGTTCCTCCGAGGTATTGTGGGAGGCTTATAAAACGGTCTTACGAGGCCAAGCCATAAACTCCATCACGGGTTACAAAAGAGAAAGGTCTCAGGAACTGGTTGACCTGGACTTAACTTTACAGGAGTTAACAACAACACACGAGCGACACCCTACTCTTTCCACCCTACACGCACTCACAATGCAACAACAGCTGTACAATGATCACCTACGCATTCACGTAAAGGGATACCTGACTGACACCCAAAATAGGATCTACGAGGTGGGAGACAAGGCGGGGAGGATGCTGGCATGGCTCGACAAACAGGAAGGGAATTCTAGGGGAATCCAGCGTTTGAAGGATGAACACGGGAGGTGCACACTGACCCGGGACAAATTGTTGAACTGCTCGCAACCCACTTTGAACGAGTATACACCCCTGAACATAAGATCACACCTGAGATGGCCAGAGAAGTATTAGCACCAATTGAGGTCCGAACACTATCCCCCGAAATGTCGAACGAGTTAGAAGCAGATATCACAGCTGATGAAATACAACTGGCTATTCAAGCATTAAACCCGGGTAAGGCTCTGGGACCTAACGGAATACCGGTGGAATGGTATCAAGTGATGCCTGAGACCCTTAGTAAACACCTGCTAGAGATGTTTAAGGACTGTCTAGAAAAGGATGCACTTCCACCAGACCAGAGAGCGGCGACTATAGTGGCCGTCTCCAAGCCGGGCAGACCACCGGATGACTGTTCCTCTTACCGCCCCATCTCGCTGCTTAATGCAGAACCTAAAATTCTTGCCGAACTCCTCTCAACGAGAATTCTGCCCCATTTACCATCCCTTATACACCCGGACCAGTCCGGATTTATGCCACACAGAAATACAGCATTAAATCTGCGCAGACTACACGGGGTTCTGGCAAGGGCGGACTCGATAACAACACAGGCAGTGGTATTGGCTCTGGATGCTAAAATGGCCTTTGACCTTGTGGAATGGGCATACTTGTTTGAGGCGCTGGCGCGCTTGGGATTCGGGCCCCGCTTTATTGCATGGGTCAGACTATTATACACTGACCCAGTAGCTCGGGTGGCCGCCAATGGACATCTCTCACGAATGTTCACACTAGGGAGGGGTACAAGACAAGGATGTCCCCTCTCGCCGTTATTGTTCGCAATCGCACTAGAACCGCTTGCCACTCTCATAAGAACCTCACCCCTACTCAAGGGCATATGCTGGAGGGAGGGCTGGGAGGACCGGCTGTCCCTGTATGCAGACGACATGCTGATATATCTCACAAATCCGGACGGCAGAGTGCCAGCCCTTTTGCATCTCTGCGATACTCACGGAAGGGTATCCGGATATACGTTAAACTGGAGCAAGTCGGAACTATATGTACTGAAGGGGCAGGTCCCGGCTCTTGACGCGGGATGTCCTCTAAAGATAGCGGGTTCATCATTTAAATACTTAGGCATTCAGATCACCAGGGACCCAGCGGAGTTCATGGATAAAAATCTAAAACCCCATCTAGACAGACTCAAGCAAGACACTAAATTCTGGTCGAGTCTCCCGCTCACACTCTTGGGACGAGCCGCACTTTACAAGATGATGGCTCTGCCAAGATTTTTATATGTCCTTGAAAATACGCCATACCCGGTAGCCCCGGGATTCTTTCAAAAGGTTGCTGCATTGGTGTCTACCCTTCTATGGGGGAACCTCCCCGCACGTATCGCACAGTCCAAATTACATAGAGGTTGGTTTGACGGTGGTATTGCTTTACCCAACCTAAAATTGTATTACTGGGCGGCGCACCTTAAACCCATCAACCAATGGATCCACACTTCACAAACCGAACCAGCATTCCAGGCCAACAGGGCGCAACTAGGCATGGACAGCTTGCTGGCTCCTTTATACGACCAACGCCAAACTCGCACCTTAATAGGTCCCACCAAACTAACGGTGGCACTCTGGCACACATCGACGGCTGTGCTGGGCTGGAAGGGAACGATCACCAAGATGACTCCACTAAGGGACTCGCGAGTCTTCGGCAATCTGAGGAACAGCAAGGGGTTCTCGCACTGGGACACTATAGGGATATCCACGGTGGGCGAACTCTGGGAAAGAGGCGGGGAGGTACCCTTCAGTAGACTGAGAGAGCTATACGGACTCAGCGAAAGGGAGCTCTACAGATACATCCAGATACGGCATGCATTACTTACGGCTCTGCCACCAGACACGACGCTGCCTGAATCTTCCCCTTTGGAAGACCGCCTCCTCACTGACTTTATGATCGAACGTGCGACATATCTTACCTATCGCAAATTGCTCAATAACCTACCGGACCCAACACTGTCCTTAAAAACTAAATGGGAGGAGGACACCAGCGAAATGGACGAGCATGAGTGGAACGAGGCGCTAGCGTCACCTAAGGAAGTGGGCATCTCTGCACGTTTACGTCTAGTGCAACTGAAAATACTACACAGGGTATACTACACAAGGACAATGCTACACCGTATTAACAGGATACAACACCCTTACTGCCTTCGGGGAGGAGGGCACGTTCTTTCACACCATATGGGACTGCCCCCGGGTCCAGGAATATTGGAGGCAAATACTGCGTACAATCTCACAGACACAAGAAATATCCCTGTTGCCTGAACCGAAGAGATGCCTTCTGAACGTGTGGGAACCCACGGATATCTCTCGACATGGGCAACTCTGGGTCACGGTGGGACTGATGGTAGGTAAACGTGACATCGCACAACGCTGGGGAACGGCAGAAGTGCCGACCAAGTCACAATGGTGTTTAAATATGAATAGGGTAATGATAACGGAGAGGGCGGTGTATTTGAACCGTGCCTGCCCGGGAAAGTGGAATAAAATCTGGACCAAATGGAATGTATACAGACGGGAGATTTGTGATCCCTTGCCTGAGAATGACCAGGAAGAATCAGATGAGGAAGAGGAAGTGGGATAGTGGGGTGGCCTTGTGATGGGAGGAGGACGCCAGAGACTGTGGGAGTAACCTCTCTGGCACGATGCCATGTGGAATTGGTGAGAAGAGTATTACATGAAACTCCAGCTCAGTGGGTCCTACACTTGAACACCGACAGGGCCCTCTGTGACTAGTTGTGAGAATGAAAGGGGGATGAATAGTGGGACTCTTGAGGAGGTACTTACATATGATCAACATTACTCTATGCACGACCACATTCCTATTCCTACTAGTTACCTAGTTTTGTGTTTGTTTATGGGAAAAAAAGGAAAATCAAAAACCACAACTGTATGGAACAATATTACATGTGCTGCACCTCTTTGTCGCTGCTGTTATATTCTTATCTATGATATCGGATATACTACAAGAGACTTTATGAAGCGGCAATGCGATTACCAAATTGTTATAGCGGCCTGCCCGTTGGGTTGTAGGCGTTCCGCTGTGTAAATTGATGGTGCAATAAAGGTTTTTGAACAAAAAAAAAAAGAAACTCTATTTGCAGATAATTACAATAGCCTAACCTCCACCATAATTACCAACTTCTTTACCAAACGCCCATCTAAATGGAAAAGCATATTTCTCCGACACCTCCCTATCACTAATTCCCACAAAATCCCTTATGGTCTGAAACTCTCCACCACGCCTTTTCCTGGTGAAATTGACATCTCTATATTCAAATCTGGAAATATTCTCAATCAAGCGTCTGAAAAACACCTCCACATTTTCAAACACCACTTCAGCTCACTATCCCAAAATCGTACTCCTACTCTGAACTCTAACCACCCATCCCCTCAACATCTAGATACCTTCCTACCCCACATTCCCGAACCTTCTTATTTCCTCTTCCTGACTCATTAACCTCTACCACAAACCCTGATTCCCACATCCACTCACAATTGACTCCGCTAGCTCTTAATACTATAATCATTAATGACAACCTCACCTCCCAATCTCCACCATCGACTCCCTCTCTACCATCCCCCTCTACTGATTCTCCCTCACCTTTCTATGCCTTCCATACTCTCCCCCCTCTTTCTACTCTTGATCTGCGAACTTCCCTACTCCCCTCCTCTCCCATGCCCTTCACCCCTTGACCCCACCTCGCCTATTCCCGGACTCACCAAGCCTATCTGAAATTCCTGTTCCTCGTACCCATGCTCACGCGACCTCACTAGCTCCTAATTCCATAGTCTCTATAGTATGCCCCACTGCCCATGATCTCCCCCTGACTACCTCTCCTACATCCCCCCCTTTATTGGCTTGCCCTCAACTCCCTCAACCTCCCAAAATTACCCTCCTCCCAGAGATCTACTATTTACTCCACTCCCCCCTCCCTGTTTCCTTACTAAATTGCCCCCATCTGCACAAAACCCACTCCCTCCCCGTGTAACACCTCCCCATACTCCCCCAATGGCTCACCCTACCTCCCCTACGCCCCCCCCGTTAACACCACCCCATATTCCCCCAAACGCTCCCGCAATCCCCATTACACATTCTCCTGTTATCCCCTCTCCCCATTGTCTAACCAACACTCCCAAACCCAATGCCTTGACCATCCTGACTTCCTCTGACCCCCACTTCTTCTCTAGGAATCCTAGGATCGCAACATCTCTTCCCCCCTTTCTGACTCCACCTCCCCACCTTAACTCCCATCTCCTCCCCCTCCAGGCTTCCCCCCTCTCCCACATTCCAGTCCTCCTCACCTTGCCAATATTGACTCTTTACACCACCTCCTGGATCCAATAGCCCACCTCCATTCCACAGTTCTTACCCAATCCCTCCTCAATATTGAACTGCACCTCTCGACCCTTGTATTAGAACTCTCTTCCCTCAGAAATGACATCTCTCTCCTCTCCTTCAACTACCCTTCCAATCACATCTACCCCTCAGTCCCCTCACAAAATTTCCATGACCTTGTGTCCAAGGACTTATTTCCCCCTCCAACAACTCTCCTACTAGATTTACTAACAGTTATACTCCACTCAGCCCACCCCTCTACCGGAGCAATCCTCCCCCACTTGACCTCCTTGAACTTAACAAAGTTTACCCCCTCCGCACCTTAACCTCGAACTCCCCTCCAACCCATGCTTCCATCCCAGTGACCTTGGGAATTACAATGACCACAGCCTCCCCTGTCTCTCCCTCCCCAATGACTGACAGTTTCAGCTCACTCAGCCCTCCCCCATCCCTAGCCATCTTACCCCCTTTACCTCACCCACCACTATAAATCCCTCCCCTTTTCCACCTCTTCTGCGAACTCCCCCATACCTCACTTAGCCATCCCAGTACTCATGGGAACTAGTAGGTACCCCCTTTACCCAGCGTCACCCAGACACCCTCAACAACTAACTTCTATCATCCCCTTGTCCCTCCACTCAATACATTAACACTAAACCCCTCAGCTGCATGGTGATTAACTGCCGATCAGTCTCTTGCCACGCTACGGAAATCGCCGAAACCATTTTCAGCAAAAGCATCGACATCGCATTCTTGACTGAAACATGGCTCAACCCCCACTCCGCTTCTCTCCTTGATATGCCTACACCACCAGGATACTCTATCCTCAGGAAAGGTAGAAACTATAAAATAGGAGGAGGCCTGGCTTTAATTTATAAAGATGAACTTAAAATTTCTCCGGTCCCTCACCAGGACACATCCACTTTTGAATACCTCTGTGCCGAACTTACCACTCCTGGTTCCCTTTCTATCTGCCTGAATATCATCTACCACCCCCCCCGGTATTTCTCTCACCTTTGCCGAGGAGCTGTCTGACCTCCTTATTCAAGCATCGCTCTCCATTGGAATAAAACTGATGATCCCGCAGTTAACCTCATCAAGGATTTTCTGGACATTAGTGACCTGACTCAACTCTGCCAATCTCCAATTCACTTTAAGGGTGCCACCCTTGAGGCTTTTATATCTAGCAAGGAACTGGCTTCTCTTTCCTAAATCACACCCGTTGACTGGTCAAATCACCACCTCATCCTCTTCACCATTAACAGCTCTACAACTCCTCCTACCCCTTGCTCCAGCAAACAAATAAAACAAAAACGAAATCTTCACTTCATTCCCCCTGGCGAGTTGGATCTACAATAAAAACTTGATTACTGCTCCCCCCTCTCTCCCCTAGTACCATTGACCTAACTGATCATTACAATAATTCTATCCTTGAAGCTCTTGCCCAAATTGCCCCTACCAAATTAAAACTACAAAAAAAATCCCGTCCAAAACCTGTTTCAACTCTGACCTAAATAACGCGAGACGTGCTCTCAGGCAGTCTGAACGCATTTGGAGGAATCAACCTTTCTCTTCTAATCTGGTACTCCTCAGAACTGCTAGGGCCAACTACAAAAAGCACATCTTCAACGAAAAAACCTTCCTTCGTTTTCAACTTGATCAGGCGATAAATCGTCCCAGATGACTGTTTAACATTGTCAAAAACCAAACCACCGGGGGGCGTGGCTAAGTTGGCGACGGAGTAGGACGGGTTCCCGAGTCCCTCCGGCCCCGCGAACCCTGTAGCCTTGCCTAGCTACCTCCCGGGATTGCCCTCTACCCCTGTACCCTGCCCGGAAGCCTCCTGCAGCAATACCCGACAGTTTGGCGCTTCCAGCGGGACCGGAGGCCAGAAGGGAGCCGAGTTTTCTGGAGCGGCCCGCGGAGCGGGCAGAGACACGGAGCTGGCGCAATCGGCGCTCAGGCGCGGCCCGCGCTGAATATCCCCCCGGCCCTGTGAGTTACTTCGGCCCAGGTGTTCCTGCGGCTGCGGAAGCTTTCAGCCGCGGAGCGTCGGCCCTCCAGCCCTGTGGTGCGGGGGTCAGCGCTGGCCTTGGTGACGCAAGGTGCGGCCGTGGGCGCACTTGGAGGTTGAGGCTGTGAGGCCTAGGGCGCCGGCCATCGAGACACTGCCTGTGGAGATTCGCCCTGGGGGCCTTTCATAGAAGCTGGTGACTGGTCTCTTTCGCGCTCCCCATAGGCACATCGGCGAGTGCCGAGTCCACTGAGAAGGGAACCTCTGGTGAGTGCCGTGGATATGCAAGGGGCCCAGGGGGAGACGCCTGAGTCGGAGCAGGCTCTGCAGGCGAGGGGTGCTGGCGGCCTCAACACTTCAAAAACGACGATTATTTCGGCCGGTGACGACCTTCTTGCGCGACCAAAATGTAGCTTACTCCTGGGGCCATCCCTTCCGCCTAGTCTTTAGATGGCAGAATAAGCTGGTCCAGGTCAGTTCTCTGAAGGATGCCAAAAACCTCCTGGGCCTGAATGATGCCGCCCCTTCCCCGGCTGGGGGAGGTTCCCCAGCACGACGGAGACATTGCTCTCCATCCTGGCAGAGAGTTGGTCAGGCTACAGCTTCAGGGAGACTGGATCCATCAGTCAGCCAGCAAGAAAGAGGTGCAGCTGTTGCCTCTGTAGTAACTGTGACGGTGTCACCTACGCGTGATAGCTCTGGAGCAGCCTAACCCGGAGGTAGAGAATAGCTGGCGCCGGAGGGACACCCCCCTCCCTTCTTCAGGTGCTGTGGGTATTTATGTACTTTTGGGAAGACACCCCGGTCCGGAGTTCTGGGAGTTTACTAACTGTTCCCCCGCCACCCAGTTCTCAGAGGATACCTCTTGACGTCCACAATTCGGGACTGTCAGTTCCTCTGATCTGTTTTGTTAACTTCTTATTGAAACTCTTCACTGCTTGGTTTGGACATGCTGGTTTGCTATTAAGTCTCTTGGGATGTGGGAGGGGGTGGGGGGGTTGGGTGGGTGGTTGGGGGTGTGGGGTGGGTAGGGAGTTGGGGATCCAGTGGTGGTGGCTTGGTTGAATGGGTGGTTCTGGCGTTTACATTGAGGTGTGCAAGGCGCCTCCGTTCTGTTACACTAGAATTGAATTCAACTGTACTGATGGCCTGCTGTGTGGGAGTGGGTGCCTTATTGACTACACGTGGTTGGTGCACTGATGCGGTGGGAGTGGGGAGGAGGGGTGGGCCCGACGAGGGCTGGGGGCTGGACTTGGGAGAAGCGGAGAGCCTGGGAGGGGAATGTTGAGAGACTCGAGCTACTGGGTGGGTGGTCTTGATCTTATGCATGACTGTATATTGTTTCTTACTGCTGCTTACCACTGCACTTAGGGCGGGGGCAGGGCTGGTTGAGAACGACCAGACTGACTGTGGACTGCCTGTTGAAAGAGAGGGTGGGGGTCGTTAGGCTGTAATGCCGATCACTATAGGTACCTGGAATGTGAAAGGACTAAATTCCCCACAGAAACGCCAGAAAGTCTGGAAGTATATCAATGACCATCAGTTAGACGTGGTGGGCCTCCAGGAGACCCATCTTGCGCGGAAAGACGAGACCCACCTTAAACATAAACAGTTTCCCCTTATTTATACATCTTCTGCCCCCACGAAGCACAGGGGGGTGGCCCTTCTCTTCCGCTCTGTCCTCCACTTTCAACCCATGGGTGTCCGTAGCGGCAAGGAGGGCCGCTGGCTCATGGTTAAAGGACTGCTCCGAGGCAGGCTGTGCACGTTCGTGGTTCTATATGCCCCTAATCTTGGCAGAAACAGTTATGTTCAAGATCTCTTGCAGAGAGTGGAGGGCTTCGTGGAGGGGGACCTGGTTTTGATGGTAGACTTTAATTTGGTTTGGGATAAGGAACTAGATAGCTCGCACCAACAGAGATCGATGCAGGCCTGTTCTCCTCTGAGACGAAGCAACTATTCGATGACATGAGTCTAATAGACGGTTGGCGTTCCTTTCATCCGCGTTCTCGGGATTTCACCTTTTTTTCACATGTCCATCACTCTTACTCCCGCCTAAATTACACTTTTCTGAGTCAATCCCTTACAGGAGACATCCGCGAGGCCAGAATCTTCCCGCTCTCGGTCTCTGACCACAGCTTGTTCGCTCTATGCCTTCACTGGCCGATGGGGGGAGATGGCCAACGCAAGTGGTACTTCCCGGCCTCCCTTGTCCGGGATGAGTCCTCATGCAGGGAGCTACGCAAGGCCATCGGTGAGTTCTTTGACCTCAACCCAGTGCGAGATACGTCGGTGTTCACCACGTGGGACGCCTTTAAGGCATCCTTGAGAGGCACCTGCCTGGCCCTTAACGCTAAGCTCAACAAGCTGCGGCGTAAGGAACGCGAAGAGTTAGAAAGGGAACTCTCCGCTCTGGAGCAGGCGCACAAGTTGAACCCCTCCAGGCTGATACATCGCCCACTTACTGCGGTTAGGGGTAAACTTAGGGCCCATTATAATAATAGAGCGGAATTTACTCTACTGAAACTGCGCCGCATCTCCTATTCCCAGGGGAACAAAGTGGGGAGACACCTGGCTCTGCAACTCAGGGACCAACAAGGGATGTACGTTGTTACAACGCATGCTTTCAGCACGCATGCTGTAACAACGCAGTTTTTATAACGCATTCTTTTACAACGCATAATACAAAGGGGTGTTGGATAGTGAATATTTTAATTTACTATTCCAACACCAGTCCCTGCTGACACTAGGGAAGGTGTTGGATAGTAAATTTAAAGTATTCCCCATCCTTGAGCGCCCCCAGAGTCATGCGTTGTAATAGAATGCGATTTAAAAACCGCGTTGTAATAGCACTGCGCGCTAAAATTTGCGTCGTAAACGACGTTCCCCACCAACGAGTGAAAGAATACATAGGGGGTATTCGTGACTCAACCGGGACTGTGCAGTATCGCGACAAGATCAAAGATGACATCTTCCATGACTTCTACGCCTCGCTTTACACGGGTGATGCCCTAGACCCCGAGAAACAACGAGACTTCCTGGGCAGCCTACCGCTGCCCCAGGTCTCCGTCGAGTGGAATGAGCTACTGGCGGCCCCCTTCACCAGTGAGGAGGTTCTGGACACCATTAAGCCATTGAAGCCCCGTAAGGCGCCTGGAGCGGATGGCTATACGGCCCTTTTTTACCAGACCTTTGCCACTGAAGTGGGTGACTTTCTGGTGCACCTCTTTAATGGTATGGCTGACACTGGGGGAACATCGGGGACTGTGGCAGAGGCCATAATTTCACTTATCCCCAAACCGGGGAAAGACCCATCCAAATGCTCCTCATATCGACCAATAGCTCTTCTTAATCTGGACGCCAAGCTATACTCCTCTATCATTGCAAAAAGGCTCCAGGATCTGATGCCGGCTCTTATCCACCCGGACCAATCCGGATTCATTAAAGGTCGCCAGACTCACGATAATACCAGAAGGGTGATACACCTAATAGAGAAAGCTAGTAGATTCAAGATCCCGGTGATTCTGGTAGGCCTTGATGCGGAGAAGGCCTTCGACCGGATTGATTGGGGCTTTTTATTCCACACCCTGTCGGCCTTTGGCTTTTCGACTAAATTTCTCTCAATGATCGGGGCAAACTACAGTAGCCCCCGCTCTAGAGTAGCGGTCAATGGACACCTATCGGCCTTTTTACCGCATTCTCGAGGCACCAGGCAGTGCTGCCCCCTTTCCCCCCTTCTCTTTGCCCTGAGTATTGAGCCGTTAGCACTAGCCATACGGGAGCACCAAGAGATCCAGGGCATTCTCTTTACTGGGGAGCAACACAAAATTACCCTATTTGCAGATGACGTTCTCCTTTCCCTCGTGGACCCAGCTCGGTCCCTCCCGCACGTCCAGACCGCACTTTCGCGCTTCGAGGAGGTGGCAGGCTTTAGGGTTAACTACAATAAGTCCTATATTCTTAACCTCACGCTGCCTCCGGCGGAGGTGGACCGACTGCGACCGCTCACAAAACTGGTGTGGGCCGCCAACTCCATCGTTTACTTGGGGGTCCATTTGACCCCTACAATTGGGAAGCTGTACTCTGCGAATTTCCCCCCGTTATTAGCAGCGATTCAGGGCGACCTCGGCCGCTGGAAGCCGATGTACATCTTGTGGTTGGGAAGGATCCATGCGATTAAGATGACCCTTCTCCCTAAGTTCCTATATCTCTTCCAGGACCTGCATATTCCATTAGAGATGGACTTCTGCCAACGCCTCAAAACGCTTATGCTTCGCTTCGTCTGGCAGGGGGGCCGGGCACGTTTTTCCTTTACCACTCTCCGCCGTCCGCGGACGGAGGGGGGGGGCCTCCCTGACATGCACCTATACTACAAAGCGGCTCAGTTACGTGTTATTGTGGAGTGGTCCCAACAGACCTCAGAGAAGCACTGGCTTCACATGGACAGGAGTGTGGCGGGGAGAACGATATGGGATCTGGTATGGAAACCGAAAGGGGATAGACCTAAAAACGCATATATTATACTCCCACTGGCACCACCCTGAAGGTGTAGGACACAGTGATTAGAGATGAGCGGTGGACGACGTTCCCGTCTCCCTTCACGCCCTTGCATTTCAATCCGGCTTTCCCACCTGCCCTCTGGGAGGGCCCCTTTGATACTTGGAGAGAGGGGGGTTGCCATGCACTCACACATTTGTTCCACGGCCCTACCCCACTCACCTTTGAGAACTGCATGCGGGACTATGGGGTCCCTACCTCGGAACGTTTCCACTTCATCCAGCTACTCCATTGGGCTACATCTCTTGCGGTAGGGGAGGCGGCCACGAGACCGCCATCTCCGTTTGAGGCGTTCCTGTCCTGGACGTCCGCCATGAAAGGTGTCATTTCGTTTCTCTATAGCCTCCTTCTCTCTACAGCTGTTTCACCTCGGCCGAGATATATGGGGCTCTGGGAGGAACTCATTGGGCGTGATATCTCGGACGTGGAATGGACGCACTTATGGCGCGACATCGCTACGCATAATCACTCGGTGGAACTCCGGGAGGCGCATCTTAAAACGCTCATGGATTGGTACCTATGCCCAGCCAAAATACATCGGATCTTCCCGAACTCTTCGGATAGATGCTGGAGGGGTTGTGGCCTCCTGGGAGACTTCCGCCATATTTGGTGGGACTGCCCGGTCATCCGCCCGTATTGGGAGGAGATCCTATCCCATATCAAGGAGCTGCTAGGCTACCCGATTGCGGATTTGATGGCTCACGTTCTGCTGGGCCTTCGGGACCCGGATCTCGAACATCAGACTAGAGCAGACAAGAAAATACTGTTGCTGTGTATTGGTGCTGCCAAGCTTACGCTAGCCGCAGCTTGGAAGAAGCCGGAGGCTCCGGCAATCTCCCAGTGGCATGCGAGACTATGGCGGCTGTTAAGTTTGGAGCGCAAGGCGGATATTTTTTTGGGAGACTTCAAGAACTTCATGTTCCGCTGGGGCCCATGGTCCGATTTCTCTCTAAAGGGCTGCCATCAGCAGTTTTCCCGTCCACCGTACGGGCCCTCCACTTATTCCAGGTGTGAACATAGCGAATGATTGACTGAATGAGTACGAATTTTGCTGCCACCACTGGGGGGGAGGGAACGGGAGGGGAGAATGTTCAAGGGGTTTTTCTTTTTTCTTTGCTTGTGACGCCTGATCAATAGCTGAGACACCAAGAGGCCTAACACATTACATATTGCTCATGTTTTTTGCTGCCTTCTGCACTTGTAGCCACCCATCTTGATTTGATTATAAACCCTGTGAGGCCGCTATTGATACAACGAGGGGAACTCTATGCTCCTACTATGGCAGGGTCCTATGGGCTACACATGGGTAGTTCTATCAGCAGCAAGCCTCTGGTCGCTCGCCTCTATGATTGCCCCCTGCGAGGGAAGTTGTGCGGGTTTGTCGCATGTGTTTTTTTTTCTTCTCTTTGTCTTCTAATAAAATAAAAAATATATATATTTTTTTAAAAACACCTCATGCTCTCCAAAATTACTAGCCACTGTTGAGCGGTGTGAAGAAATTGCTAGTTTCTTTTCTGATAAAGTCACCAAGATGGATCAATCCTTCTCCCCTACCCACCCTCTACTCAGCCAACACCTCCTCCTTAGCATTCCAACTGTACTTTCTTCCTCTTCCCTCCCTCCACCTGATCCCCCTCAACTCCTTCTCTCTTTCTCCCAGTATGATACTAACTCTATTGACCCCCAGCTAAAAACAATGCATCATGGAGTGATTTTTGTCCAATATCAGAAAGTGTTGTTCTCAACATCATCACCAAGCTTTAATCATCCTACCATACCAAAGATCCTCTTCCCGCTCATTTGGTTCAGGAACTTAAGCACATCATTTCCCCACTATGGACCAATATTATCAACTCTTCCTTTGCTACTGGTATTGTTCCTGCTTCCCTCCAACTAGGCCAAATTACCCCCTTCATTAAAAACACTGCAGCGGACCCCAACGACTTAAACAATGTGCGCCCTATCTCTAACCTTCCATTCCTATCCAAAGCCCTCAAAAAATGCGTCCTGACACAGCTGGACAATCACATCGACACATTCAAGCTCTTTGACGTTTTCCAATCAGGTTTTAGAAAGGGATGCAGCACGGAAACAACAATGCTCAACAACACTACTGACATTCATCGCTCCTTGGACGAAGGGGAATCCTCCCATCTCATCCTCCTTGACCTCTCTACTGCTGCTGATGATACTGTTAACCATGTCACCTTACTCAAGACTCCGAAAGACCGTTTCAGCTTTGACGGCAATGTCCTCAAGTGGTTCACCTCTTATCTCCAAAATAGAACCCAATAAATTAAACTCAGCGGCTGCCTCTCCAAACCTCAACCTGTCTCACTGGGCATCCCACAAGGCTCTATCCTCTCTACAACTCTTCTCAACCTCTTCATGGAACCCCTCACCCTTATTCTTAAACAGTCTAAAATCAGTTACCACCTCTACCCCGTGATACACAACTATATTATAAGATCAAATCCCACAATGACATCTCACATCTCAACGATTCCCTGACTAAAATCCAAGCATGGTTTCACCTAAACCACCTCAAATAAATAAAAATAAAAAACGGAAATCATCCTATTCGCTCCCTAAAACAACTTGCTTCCTATCCAACATTGAATCTCAGAGATTAAAGCACTCAACTGCTCTCTCACCATCTCCAACTCGGTCAAATCCCTCGGCATTAGCATCGATCAAAATCTCAATCTCACCCCTCATATAAAAAACTCAGCTAAAGGTGCTCTCTTCACTCTACATCACCTTAAAAAAATTAAACCCTGTATTCCAGCTGACGACTTTAAATCTGTTGTACAATCACTTGTCCTTTCCAGAATTGATTATGGCAACGCCACCCTTGTTGGCACCCCCAAAGTCCACCTTGCTCCGATTAAACCAGTTCTCAAACTGGCGACCAGGCTTATCTCTGACTGTAAGTGACACAATCACATCTCCCCTGTCCTCAAAAATCTCAAATGGCTTCCAATCGAAGGCAGATCCACCTACAAGATTGCCTGCATCACTCACAAATCCCTTCACCAAAATACCCCTTCGTACCTTTCGGACAAACTCCAAAAAGCCGGGTGTACTAGATCTCTGAGGAGCACTAACGCCCTTGTCCTAATCCCTCCTCAGCTAAAAAAGAAAGCGACTCAATCTCGTTCATTCTCAGGTAATTCCCCTTCTATTTGGAATACTCTTCCCAAAGATCTTCATGGTAACCCTTCTTTTTTTTTTTTTGTTTAAATTTGTTTATTGGGTATTTGTTTGCATTTTACAATCAACATGGCAGTGATTATACGGTACAGTAATGCATAACCATAGGTAAATTGTTCCAGAGAAAGCGCTCAGTAGTCTACCCCATTCGGTGGTTCTGTGTCCTTCGACCACACCTAACCGTGTGATCCAGTAGCGTTTATCTCATGATCCCCTACAGGGTCAGTTGTTCACCCCTGAGAAGAGCGAAGACTGTCCGTGGTGAGTGGTCTGCTATTCTCGCCAAGGTAGTGACCTCGTGGTGTAGCAACTGTTATGTGGTCGTTGCAGGGAGCACCGACAGAGTCAGTGCAAGCCATAGCTGCATGTGTTGTCGTGACGTCATCATCTATAGGTCTTCCCAATGAACCAGTGGTAGAAGGGGGATGCGTGAGGTAGGCTCTATGGAGGACGTTAAATTGTATGTTACGGAATCTGGCGTTTCTGGATACTTTTTGGGGTAGTCCAGGGCAGTGCTCCATTCTTTGTCGTGGACCACTCTGCCGATGTCCGTCTCCCACTTCTGGCGTAAGGGTTGAAGGAATGGGAGGAGTAGTGTACGAATCGCTTTATAGAGCCAAGTTCCCAGGTGTCGCCCCACTCCCATGTGTAAGATCCTGTGTATCACTGGATGCGACGTGGGTTCCCCTGTGTCTGGATTCCAGTGCCTACGACTGCTATCTATTAATTGCCTATGGAGTAAGAATTGCCCAGGGGGGGAGATCATATTGCTCCATCATCTGATCAAATGTTTTCAGCTGCCCTTCTTCAAACAATGATTCTACCTCTGTGACTGACAGTTCTGTCCATATTCGAAGTGTTCCCTGTGTGTAATATGTGTCTCCTCGTGGGAAGCCCGCCAGTGGTAGCAGGGGAGAGTATGGCGGTTGTGTTTTGGACATGCGGTGGATGCGCATCATGCAGACGCGGGCGATGGACCGTTGTAGGGGACGGGTCCATATAGGTTTAGTGCCCGGCAGTAGCATTCTATGGATCGCTGGTTGTGACATAGGGCCGTCAGTAGTGATGGTCTCTCCTATGTGACGCACCGCCGTCCAGTAGGATAGCCATTGGAGCTGGGCCGCCAGGAAGTACGCCTCGAAGGCTGGTGCTCCCGGTCCCCCCTCTGTGGTGGGAAGGTAAAGTGTAGACAACGCTACTCGCCGCCGATCTCCGCCCCACACCAACTCCGTTAGGAGGCTGTTCAGTTCTTTAAAGAACGATCGTGGTGGAACCAATGAGAGATTCGCGAAATGATATAGTAGTCTGGGGACCGTAACCATTTTTGCCAGGGCCACTCGGCCTATAGGTGCCAGCGGTAGCGTTTTCCAAAACTTCACTGCTGACCGTAGTCCGGCTAGGACTTTATGATGATTTCCCTCGTATAGGTCCTCTGGGGTATGGTACAATCGCACTCCCAAATAACGGGAGCCTCTGCATTCCATGCAAGTGACCGGGCAAGAACTGGCAGCCTGGATGTCCGCCAACTGCCTGAAACTTAATGGCAGTAAAACCGAGGTGCTCATGGTGGGGGGATGTCCGTCTGTGTGGACGTCGGCATGGTGGCCATCCTGCCTCGGAGAGACACAGGTTCCCTGCCAGGAAGCCAGGAATCTTGGGATGTGGCTAGATACCAACCTTGCCTTTGAATCCCAGATTGGTCGTGTGGTGGGGACATGCTTTGGAGTCCTAAGAACTCTGAGAAAGGTCTTGGATTTCCTGCCCACTTCTGCTCGTCGGACGCTGGTGCATGCCTTAGTCACCTCACGCCTAGACTACGGCAATTTGCTGTATCTGGGGGCCACGGGAAAGGCTCTCAATCGCCTACAGGTGCTGCAAAATGCTGCTGCTCGCCTTATCTTGAGGCTCCCAAGAAGATCTTCCTCTAGGGCAGCACTTCAGGCTCTGCACTGGCTGCCTGTGAGGAGTAGGGTGGAATTCAAAGCCCTTGCCACGTGTCACCGGATTCTGGGTGGCAAAGCCCCTGCCCCGTTACAGAGTCTGGTGACCAGGTATGAGCCCACAAGGACTCTGCGCTCCTCCTGTACAGGCCTCCTGAAAATTCCTAGAATTAGGAAAGCGCGTATGGGGGGAAGGTCGTTCAGATTTCTGGCACCGAAGCACTGGAATGACCTTCCGTCTGAGATACGCCTGGAGTCATCAGAATCTCTGTTCAGAACCACACTTAAGACCTACCTATTCAGACGGTAGCCGGTTGCGCTTGCTGTTAACTGCTTACCCCACTTTTATAGCGCGGGGACACGCCTGTAGGCGTACACCAGGCGCTTTACAAATGCCCCTAATAATAATAATAATATTTGGGCTTCAAATGGGGCCATACCAGAGCTCAGCGGGTACAGGGAGGACTTCCCCCAGTTGACCCTAAGGGCAAAATGTCCGCGAATTCCTCCAGCGTTGTCCAGATGCGGGTCAGGTCGCTCGTAGCATCCCTAACGTAGATTAAGAGGTCATCTGCGTACAGGGACACGCAGTGCCATGTGTGCGCCAGGGGAATTCCCCAGTCCGCGCACTCTTCTCGCAGGCGAATTTCTAGTAGTTCGACCGCTAGGGCAAACAGGAGGGGTGACAGCAGGCACCCCTGTCTGGTTCCTCTCTCCACCGCGAGCTCCGAGGAAATGTAACTTCCCATCCGGACTACGGACGTGAGTTGCATATATAGGAGCCTGGTGTATGCTGTCAGGCGAGGGCCAAAGTTGTTCTTCCTGAGGACCTCGAACAGGTATGGCCATAGGAGAGTGTCAAACGCCTTTTCGAGGTCTAATATGAGGCAGGCTGCGCTAGGGAACCGATATTGTGTCATTTCCTGGATATGAAATAGTCTACGGAGGTTGTGAGACGTGTTGCGGTTTGGCACAAACCCACTCTGGTCGGGATGGACCAGTTGGGGTAGGACCTGGGCATATCTTTCCGCCAGCATTTTACCTAAGATTTTGCAGTCCGCGTTGAGTAGCGTGATCGGTCTGTAGGACGACGGGAGCTTAGGGGCCCTGTGTGGTTTCAGAAATGTGACTATTACCGACTCCCTGAATGATCTCGGCAAGACCCCTGTCTTGAGCGCGTCCTCAAACATAATGAGCAATCGTGGGGTTAGGTGAGTAGAGAATGTACGATAGTATTCGAGGGGGAAGCCGTCCATTCCCGGGGCCTTGTTTCTGGCTAGTGTTCCTATCGCTACCTTAATCTCGGCAGGTCTTATTTTTTGATCAAGGTCCTTCTGAATGTCTGGCGAGACTTGGGGGATTGGCAGAGTGAAGAAAAAGCTGTGTATAGCGTAGGGGTCTCCCTGCCTCGGGGCTTGGTATGTGTGAGAGTAATATGTGTAGAATACTTGCATGATTGCGAGTTAGGAGGTTTGGAGCCGACCGGACTGATCATTGATTTCTGTGATGGGTTTTAGATCGGGGTCTTGTCGAGCTAACCATGCTAGGAGTGTTCCCCCCCTGTTGCCCTCCCGGTGTACCCTGGCTGCAAACGTCCTGAAGTTATATTTGCGTAAATCCCTCAATGTTTCAGCGTACTTTGTTTTATCCTCGGCCACGTGTTCCTAGGCCGCCTCTCCGCGGTTGTCCGCTTTTAGTAGGGTTGCTAACGCGCATTCTGCTTCTTGTAGTGTGCGCTCTAAGATCCTACGCATACCCACCACCTGTTGTATGCAGTGGCCCCTTGCCGTCACTTTGTGTGTCCCATTCTATGAGCCTAGAGGATGCCGTCCCTGCGTTTAGAGTGAAATGTTCCTGCAGGTGAATCCCGTGATCGTGTGTGAATACCTGGTCCATGAGACATTCCCGAGGGAGCTTCCATGTTGGCACTGGGGGGTGGGGTCAGGTGGTTTCCATCGAAGTGTCAGTACATGGGAGTCGTGGTCTGAAAACACCCTTCCAAGATAGTCTGTGTGTTGTGCTTTAGTGTGCAGAGCTGCAGAGCAAAGGAATCTATCCAGACGCACTCGGAGGTAAGTTGTAACCCTTCTTACCCTCTCTCTTCAAAAAAAAACTCAAGCTGCTTCTTCTCAACAAATATTGAGGTTCTTAATTATATCGACCTCTCTGCCCATTTACTCCTCGCATTACCTTTACCCATCCAATCCCTCTCTTCCACAACTTTTCCTAAATCTCTCTCCTTCTTTCATCCTCAGTCTAACTACACTTCTATTCTCTTTCTCCCTCATCGACTGTCCTCAATCTCTTTACATGCTTTCTAAATCCTCTTTATCCTTATCCAGGCGTAGCTAGAGCTTGTGGCGCCCGGGGCTACCCCTCAGATTGCCGCCCCCTCCTTTGCTGGGGAAAAAGGACGGTGAGCACTTGAAAGATGTTCGAGTCTCCGAGAGACACGTAGTATTGCTGCTAACAGTTACCTCGATCATGCAAGTTACATGCACATACATGACACGGTCATTGGCAAAGCCAATAGCTCTGGCGAAATACGTGACCTATTGGCTATGCCAATGGTTGTTTTGTTTTTTATAGGCACTGTGAGATCAAATGATTTGCCCAGAATCACAGGATGTTAATTGATTGCAACCACTGGCAAGCTGCTAATATGTAAAAGTAGTGGGGTTTCTATAGAATTCGAGGAGTGAAAATACCAGGAGAATGCAGCTCAGCAATTCAACTGCATCACGGAAATCCAGCAGCAGTGTAATTTACTGAAGGGAATGTTTTCTATCATCTACTATTTCCATCCATTTCCAATCAGTATGGCAATGGGTAACAGGGTTTACAGAACGAAGAGTGGGTCCAAGTGAGACTAGATTAGCTGGAAGTGGAGAATATTCCCTAAATACTATTATCTGTACAACTAAGTGTTTTAAATGAAACTCCCAGACAGGAGGTAAGTTTCAAAATGTATTCCATAAGTACTTGCCAACGACAGGCAGCGGCCAGCCAGCTTGGATCCCAAGATTAATGGAATTGTTCACTGGAATCCTAGCCAGCCACTCCATTTGCCTGCTTGGGCCTAAGTTGAGCAATAACATTATCACAAGCATTAGAGATGTAGCTCTAGCATGGTGGAGCACAAGCTGCACCATGCACAATTCACGGTCACCAGATCACCTTCACTTGAATTATTTTAAAGTTGCGTGCGTGCCGCTCACCACACAGACAAAAGAAAGTAGCAGGCTGGCTGGGCAAGAAGAATGGTGGCCTCCACGCACTCCGACTCCAGTTCGGCCCGGCACGACGAGGGGCGAGCGTAGGGGGCTGTGAGCGCGTAACGCATTACACTGCTACGGTGCAGCGCCGGCGGTGAGGGCTGGCCAAAAATGTCCTTACAGGGCCGTCATTGGTTGCGCTCGCGCGCGCTACCACTGGATTGACGGCCCTGGAGGACTAGTGTGAGCGAGGCTGGGAGGGGGGCCCAACAACGGTCGTCACACGGACAGATTGGTGATGAGTTGACACTGATTTTCGAACGAACGCCAAACCGATTTCAGTTACACTATTTATAACTTTATTGGTATGCCATGCAAATTGCAATGCAAATGCAATCCCTAGAAATAAGAAATTGTCTGTGCTAGAGCCCGCCGCGGCCGAAACGGGCCTCGGCCTCCAGTCAGTCAGTCATAGCTGCCAAGGTTTCAGATTGCTAGGTGTGATATTTTTATAATTTCAGTATAATTATGACATTTCAGCCACTATGAGTGACAATTTCTCACGAGCAATAATCAAGCAATGAAACATATAGGGAAACATATAAATATCAGAAATTACACCTATTTGAACAACAAGAAACTCTAAGAAGTAATTGAACTAAAGTGCGCTAACAGGGGCCTGCGAACATCGCCGGCGAGCCGCTCTGCCAATCAATGGGCCTGTGCTGAGTGGTGGCCTGAGTAAAAGCAACCATGACAACCAAAAGTAAACCAAACATAAGCAAACGCTCGACTTACCATATGTTTAGAGATAGGATCCAATGTGGAAACCAGCATGTCCCTCAGTCTCCCACCCTCTGTCTCCGTCCCTCTGTCACACTCCCTCTGTCTGTCTCCCTCTGTCTCCCTCCCTTTGTCCCTCCCTCTCCCTCCCTCCCTCTCCCTCCCTTTCCCTCCCTCCCTCTCCCTCTGTCTCCCTCTCCCTCCCTCTGTCTCCCTCCCTTTCCCTCCCTCTGTCTCCCTCCCTTTCCGTCCCCCCTCTCCTTCACTCCCTCTGTCTCTTTCCCTCTCCCTGTCTCCCTCTCCCTCCCTCTTTCTCCCTCCCTTTCCCTCCCTCCCCCTCTCCCTCCCTCCGTCTCCCTCCCTCCCTCTCCCTCCCTCCCTCTCCCTCCCTTTCCCTCCCTCTTTCTCCCTCCCTTTCCATCCCTCCCGTCCCCCTCTCCCTCCCTCCGCCTCCCTCCTTCCCTCTGTCTCCCTCTCCTCCCTCTGTCTCCCTCCCTTTCCCTCCCTCCCTCCCTCCCTCTCTCCCTCTCTGTCTCCCTCCCTCCCTCTCCCTCCCTTTCCCTCCCTCTCCCTCTTTCCCTCCCTCTCCCTCCCCCTTCCCCCTCTCTCTGTCTCCCTTTCCCTCCCTCTGTATCCCTCCCTTTTCCTCCCTCTGTCTCCCTCCCTTTCCCTCCCTCTCCCTCTCCCTTTCCCTCCCTCTCCCTCTGTCTCCCTCCCTCCCTTCCCCTCCCTCTGTCGCCCTCCCTTTCCCTCCCTCCCCCTCCCTCGGTCTCCCTCCCTTTCCCTCCCTCCATCTCCATCTGTCTAGCTCCCTTTCTCTCCCCCTCCCTCTGTCTCCTTCCCTTTCCCTCCCTCCCTCTCCCTCTGTCTCCCTCCCTCCCTCTCCCTCCCTCCCTTCCCCTCCCTCTGTCTCCCTCCCTTTCCCTCCCTCCCCCTCCCTCGGTCTCCCTCCCTTTCCCTTCCTCCATCTTCATCTATCTAGCTCCCTTTCTCTCCCCCTACCTCTGTCTCTTTCCCTTTCCCCCTCCCTCTCCCTCTGTCTCCCTCCCTCCCTCTGTCTCCCTCCCTTTCCCTCCCTCTGTCTCCCTCCCTTTCCCTCCCTCCCCCTTCCTAGGTCTCCCTCCCTTTCCCTCCCTCTCCCTCCGTCTCCCTCCCTCTGTCTCCATCTGTATCCCTCCCTTTCCCTCCCCCTCCCTCTCCCTCTGTCTCCCTCCCTTTCCCTCTCTCCCTCCCTCTCCCTCTGTCTCCCTCCCTTTCTCTACCTCCCTCTGTCATCTCACCCTGCCTGTGTGTGCCCGGTCTGAGACAGCTACCGGGCACACACACACAGCCGCACCTGAGCACTTCACAGGTCTTTAAAAGACCATTTTAATGTTTAATGTTTAATGTTAATGATGCTTTGTTCACCTCTTAGCCCCTGCAGCCCCACTCTGACTATGGCGGGAATCACCCGGCCCCCACAGAGCAGCAGAGTCTCTGAGTCGCGCTGCCGCAGGGGTGTTTGCTGACACTCTTTAAAAACAAGCATTTGCAATGCAATAGGTCTCGCATTAGGAAAGTTTGAGCTATCGGTATTGTAAATGACAATTTTTCTATTTATGTGTTGGTTTTGAAAATAGCTAAATTAATAATTTTGTCATTTACAATGCCAATAGTTATAACTTTCGCAAATGTGACACCTATAGCATTTAATGCAATATGTGTTGTATTTAGGTGACCTAGATGTATTGCTATTACACATAACAATGGCTTTTAATTTTTTTTAATAATTAATACTTAAATAAAAGTTATTGTAATTTATAACGGCAATAGTTTAAACTTTTGTAAATAACTTTTGTGAAGATTATGTTCAGTGTATTGTATTGTGCAGAACAGAAGTGAAATATTAACATCTTTTGGTGACATTTGTAATAAAGCTTCAAACATTGAGAGAACATATTTGAACCAGTTCTTGTTGTTGAATGGTTGCACAGATTGATGCTGTGGTGGCGCTGAGTGATGTTGTGGTGGCGACTAGTGATGCTGTGGCGTTCAGTGATGCGGGAGTAGCGCATAGTGATGTTGTGGTGCCCCTGAGTGATGCTGTGGTGATGCAATAGATAGAGTGAGTGTGAGGGGGCGTGGCTAGCAGCCGACGGAGATGGTCGCTGCCTAAAGCGGCTCCCGACCTCCACCCGCTAATCCTGCAAATAATCCACTGCACACGTGGACATACCCCCTGAAACTCGGGGGGAGTTCCGACGGCGGACCCCAGTGCCTGCTTTGGGGCCGGCTGCGCCCTGCTAGCCGCTGAGGAACGGCTGGAAACCAGCGGTAAAGAGTGCACCCGGGAGACGAGCAAAATGACGACCGCACCGAGGCCCTGACTGTGCAGCCGACGGTGCCCGCGGCCGGAGATTGTGGAGGCGGTGTTGCAGTGGAGCCGGCCCCTGCCCGATGCAGCTCGACTCAGCGGAGGCGCATTCCAGCCCGAGTGCCACGGATCCGGCCCCTGCTCCGGGTGAGTCTCTGTGCGACCCCTCCCCTGACCGGAGGATCTACGAGACTCCCCGGTTTCTGGGCCCAGGCGGACCTTGGCTCTGGAGAGGGCCGCCCCCCCGTCCTGCCAGCGGACCTTCGGCGAGCTGCGTCTTGTCGCTGATGGGGATCGCCCTGCGGGCGGCGTGGTGCGGAGAGCTGCGTGGGGGGGCCAACTGGCGAGTGACGCCCTGAACTGGCTAGATCCCCCACCACCGGGACGCCTGATTACGCGACCCCCCGGCTTGGGGCCTACAGCGGACTGGGACTCCACCAGCTACCGGAGGCCTGGGGAGACCTGGGGAAACCATCTGCTGGGACCGGAGAGCCGCCACTGGAGCCCCGAACTCGATCTGAGGCCTCACCCCGAGCCCCTACTCTCTGCCCCGCTAGCCTTAATCACTGCTGGCAATCGGGAGCTCGGAGAAACTCGGCGAAGGCGGCGGACCTGCCTCCCTACTAGCCAGGTTGGAGGAACCCGGGGGCTGCGGTGTGACGACGGATTGAGGGGCGCTTAATGCTCGGAGGAGCCGCTGCGCACAGCGGTACTCACTCGCCGCCTGGGCACTTGAGCTAGGCAAACTTTGAGGATCAGAACTGCCGCATGACCCCCTCGGCCTCTACGATTCTTGGATCCCCTCGGCGCTGGGGCTTGCTGTCCCCCTACGGCACCGGGAGTCCCTCACGACTGCGGTGGATCCTTGGGGGAGGTGGATCCATTGGAGGCCTGGATCATCTCCACCCTTGTACCCCATCACTGGCCCTGGACCCTGAATGCCTGCCTGGACTGCGAAGCCGACGCTTGAAAGTGCTGTGAGGCCCGGAGTGACCCGAGTTAAAGCTCGGACGGAAGCCTGCCTGGCTGCTGCCCTCCTGATTGCTCGTTGTGGGGTGCACCTGCCACCAGCGAACCTTGTTGGGGCCCCAGACACCCAGCCCGATTCAAAATGGGGAAGCCCAAGGGGGCGAAGGGAGACGGCAACCGAACCACGGAATCACCTGACGACGTGCCGCAACCCCCGACAGAACTACAACAGATGTAAAACCGCCTCCTAGAGGCCATCGCAGCCACGAAAGACGCTCTACATCAAGACATCCTGCAGGTGTCGACGGCCCTGGGGCTCTTACGGCCAGACCATGGAAAGCTGGCAGACAGGGTCAAATCTGTGGAAGATACACTGAAGGACGTGGTGCCAGCACACAAGACCATGGAGGGGCGACTTACAGAGGCTCTGGAACGCATACAGACCCTGGAGAGACGGGCGGAGGATGCCAAAAACCGCAGTCGGCGGAACAACGTGCGCCTAGTGGGCCTTCCAAAGAAAAAAGAGGGCTCGGACATGGTGGGTTACTTGAGCGAATGGCTGAAAACAGCAGTTGCCACGGAGGGCCTTTCGCCCTTTTTCACACTTGAGCGGGCGCACCGAGTCCCGGCCAAACCCCCAAAACCGGGCCTGCCACCTCGCCCAGTGGTCATCAAATTGCTACACTATAAGGACAGGGACTGGCTCTTGCAAAGGGCCAGGGAGGCAGGCCCCTTCCAAGTGGACAATAGTAGAGTCACGCTTTTCCCAGACTACACGTTCGAGACTCAAAAGCTGGGGGCCTCTTACCTTTCCATTAAGAAAGAACTGCGAACTGAAGGCATGCAGTATTCACTCCTTTTCCCAACCAGACTCCGAATAGTAGTGGACGAGAAATTGCTGTTCTTCCCCACGGCGGCGGAGACATGGGCCTGGTGGGACACCTACAAAGCGGACACGGACGGAGCCCGGTTCAGAGAAGAGGAGGAATGACCGAGGCAACTGGTGAGGAAATCGCGGAGACTCCGGGGGCGCATTCAAGGGTCCAGGAGGCCTACGGAATCCCAGACGGAGGACGAGAGGAGAGCGGCGCTGCAGGCTGTAATGGACGTTTCGGGCTCGGCACTTGCCCAATTGGGGAGAGTTTTGGGCTCGGATGAACAGGGAACGGGCTCAGAGACGGAACTATCGGAGTTCGGCAGCGTGAAGGGACCAGCAATCACGCCTCAGACGTCGTGGGAAATACTTGGGAGCTGAGAGAGGGAAATGGCGCTCTTGCAGGAATGGAGGCTGTTGGGGCTGCCGCCTGGACACCTAAGCAGGCAGCTGTAAGACTGGATCATCGTGAGTTCTAATGCGTATTGTGGGGCGGGGGGACTGGGGACTGTGCCAAAAAAGTGCTTGAGCCTAGTTCACGCTCCCTAGGGCCCATAAGGCCTCCGTAGTGAAGACTGCGGATTAGTAGAACTTGTGAGCACGTTTGCTCGTACATAGTTTGGATGGGAGCATCTCTCTCGGGGTTAGGTCCTGTTCTGGGGGGAGGGGCCTGGAGCATTTGGGGTGACTCGAGGCGCAGTGAAGAGAGAGGGGAAGTTCTGAGGGGGGCGGGAACAGTGTCACGCCTGTCGCCTGGAGGCGATACATCATTGAACTGATCCGAACAATGTGGGACGATGGCTAATGTGGGATCGATAAAATGTGTCTTGGAATGTGAGGGGGCTGTACACTATGGCAAGGAGGCATAGGATTCATGCTTATCTGGTTCGGAGAGGAGTGCACATAGCGTTTCTACAGGAAACCCACCAGACTAAGAAAGAGGGACTCGCGCTACAGCGTAGGTGGAGAGGGCACTTATTCAACACCATGTATTCGGCCTTTGCTAGAGGGGTGTTAATATGGATCAGGGCGGGTACACCTTTCAAAGTAACCAGACACATAGTGGACCCTGAAGGAAGATTTGTGGTGGGCGAGGGCAAGCTTAGAGGCCGACACATCATACTCAGCAGTATCTACGCACCCAATGTGGACCAGGCAAATTATTTTGCAAAGCTATCCGGGGAACTAGCCAGTTATCTTACAGGCCCTGTTTTGATGGGGGGGACTTCAATTCCATAGCAGACACGATACTAGATAGGTCACATCCACCACTACATACATCCCCAGTACATAGGCTAGCGAGATGCATGTCAGACTGGCAGGGAAAATGGGAACTGTCAGACGCTTGGCACACACAACACCCAGCGGAGCGAGACTACTCGTTTTACTCTAGTCTGCATGACCTCCATGTCCGCGTTGACTCTTTCCTATGCTCTCGGTCGGTGCTTCCTGCAGTAGCCAGGACTGAGTATCTGGCACGCACAATCTCCGATCACAACCCGCTACTCCTAACACTGAATTGGATGTCTGAAATATCGCAGATTCCGACGTGGCGGCTGCGACCGGACACGCAAGATGACCCTCCTTTCCGGGAAGAGCTAGAAGGGAGGATCTCACAATATTTTGTGGAAAATGAGGGTTCCGCTTCTACCAGAGCAGTGGAATGGGATGCCTTCAAACTTATAGTAAGAGGCCACTGCATAGGAAAGTATGCAGGGGTGCGCAGGACCCTGCTGGACGACCTGGAAAAAGCTGAGCGCACGCTGAGGGAGACCGAACTAGCACGCCCCAACCGGCCCGAGCTTCAGGGGAAGGTTAGCGAAGCGAGGGAGGCGGTGGCAGTGGAGGTGGAGCGCCTTCGTAGTTTTGATTATAGGACGTACCTAACGAAATCGCACGCGGAAGGGGATAAAACTGGAACACTCCTAGCTTGGCTGGTGAATCCCACCAGGAGCAGCCACTCAATCTTGGCCCTGAAGAGGAAATGGGGCAGCATCTGCAGCACGCAACCAGAAATATTAGACAGCTTTCGGTCGTATTACGAGGACTTGTATAAGAGCACGCTGGGGGACCAGGGAGAGGCGATAGACGCCCTTATAAGTGATTTACAGTTACCGCGGCTTGAACAGGACCAGGCAGACGCACTGGGGGGCCAAATAGAGTTGCCAGAAATAAGAGGAGCGGTGAAGCAGATGGCACGTAATAAAACTCCGGGTATAGACGGACTGCCCATTGAGTTCTATGGGCGATATCTGGAACAATTGGCCCCAAAGCTCCAAATAGTATACAATGAAGCCAAGGATAAAGGCCGGCTCCCCCAATCAATGTGCGAGGCGATAATGATTCCTCTGCTGAAGCCACGAAGGGAAAGCACGGACCCGGCATCCTATAGGCCGCTGTCCATGTTGACAACGGATTACAAGATCCTGAGCACAGTGCTAGCCTCCAGATTATTGACCCACATGCAAGACCTAGTCCATAAGGACCAATCCGGATTTATACCCACCCGCAACACGACGCACAACATCCGCAGACTGCTAAGATCGGTAGACGATCCACCTCCGGAGGCGAGAACTCCCCTCGTGTTGGCTGTTGACATAGAGAATACCTTTGACAGCCTAGAATGGGAGTATCTATATAGAGTGATGCAGAGTTTCGGCCTAGGAGAGGGGTACATAACTTAGACGAAGGTATTATACGCGTCTGCGAGAGCAAGAGTGAGGGTTGGCGCTCTGGTCTCCCACCAGTACGAGGTGAATCGGGGTACCAGACAGGGATGTGTACTTTCTCCCCTACTATTTGCGCTAGCGGTGGAGCCTCTTGCAGTGATGGCCAGGCGGGGAGACTATTAAAAGGGGTTGGACTTCAGAGGGTCACAGTACTTCATCTCACTATATGCAGACGACATCCTCCTCTATTTGGAGGATGCCGAGGGAGCTGTGGAGGGCGCGGAGAGACTGCTGGCGCGCTTCGGGGCCTTATCAGGCCTAAAAGTAAACTGGGCTAAAACCGGTCTCTTCCCCCTACGGAAGGTAGAGGAGCAACCTCCAGCCCATACACTTATTAGATGGGAACCTGACTGCCTAACGTACCTGGGAGTCCACATATACCACGAACCGGCGAACATGCTGGACGGCAATGTGGGACGATGTGTCCGCGCTCTGCAGAACAGTATGTCCGTTTGGGCCACCCTGCCGCTGTCAGTAGCCGGTCGGGTATCTCTTTTAAAAATGGTAGCCTTGCCGCGCTTCCTGTACTACTTCAGGACTCTCCCCATTTGGGTGCCTGGAGCAGTTTTTCGGCAGTTGAGATCAGCGATTATATCATTCTTATGGGGAAAGGGCAGACGCAGAGTTGCGTTGGCAACGCTGACCCGCCCCAAAGACGACGGAGGCCTAGCAGTCCCAGATTTCGAACTCCACTATCTGGCTGCCCAACTTCAAACCTTTACGCAGGAAATTGCGAGAGCTTACCGCGGCCGGAACAGGAGAGAGACAATGGTACCCCCGCCATGTACTAGCTTATATTGCCCTGCAGCAAAAGCTAGTGCTCAGAGACCTATCCCAGGAAGAACAGACGTTCCGATTATGTTGGACCCGCTCGCAGAAGCGAGCGGGAGTCATGCACCCGTATGCGCCTGAAATACCACTGGGCATGGTGACAGCACTCCCACACAGTGGAGATTGGTCGAGGCTCCAGCTGTGGGAGGCAGCGGGGTTGCAGATGGTGGGAGATCTCTATGATGATGGTGTGATGACCCCATACCAGACATTACAGGAGCGCTATGATCTCCGGAGAGGGGATTACCTACTGCACGCGGCTGTGGTGAGAGCCATTCAGGCACATTGGGGGGAAGGACTGCTCGAACCACCGACGACACTGGCCTGCCAGTACACAATGATGTTGGCGGGCACCTTCAAAGCAGTAACGTGCCTCTACTCCAGAATGCTGGGTGAGTCCTTGCAGCCGCTTGCGGCGCTGAAGGCCAAACAGGAAGCGGACCTGCAGATGGAAATCCCGGACACCACATGGTCCCAACTAGTACAGAGGGCCAGAAAGAGCACTAGAAATGCGCGCTTCCAGCTAATACACTTCTACATCATTCATAGGGCCTACCTCACCCTGAGCAAAATTGAAAAATACTTCGGAGCAGAGGACCCGACGTGCCCCAGATGCAATAGGGTGGAGGCGGATCTAGTGCATATGCTGAGGGACTGCCCTCATCTGCTGGATTACTGGAGAGACATTGGCAACATGTTGAACGAAGTGGCAGATAGGGACCTGACGTACGATGGAGCGGTCAGCATATTACATTGGTTCCCACACACACCCAAAAATAAAATGTCGAGCAAGTTTATTGACATGGGCTTAATTTTAGTTAAAAGGGAGTTGACCAAGGGTTGGAAATCAAAAACGGGGCCGACGCACCAGAGATGGCTGAATGAATTCCTAAAATGGGCGGCCGGCGAGAGCACGGTCAGATACCAACTTGCCCGCCGTAGATCGGACGAGCGAGCCCAGGAGGCAGCGATGGCATGGGAAATGCTAGTACAGGCACTGCGAGATAGCTCAGTGGAGGAGGAAGGAGAGGGGGAGCCAGAGAAGCCCGAGGACCCAACTGGGACTGCTGCGGTGCCGGTACCCTCGCCAGACACACACCCAGTAAACAGTTTGATACTTCTGTCCATCACAACAGGAACATGATACTCAGCGCTAGGCGCAGGCAAAGACACTGGGGGGAGGGTAAGTTCAGGGCTACAAAACTGACAAAGCTGGAGGACTATTGCTTGGTGATGGAGGGGGAAGGGAGAAAAAGTTGAAAAGCAGACAGCAGATTGCCTCACACAGAGACTATATTTGGTAGAAAATGTAAAATGCACCAAGAACGTAATTGACGCCGCCCGGCCTTCGGGATGTGGGCTGAATGGCTGTGTATACTAAACGAGTGCGGAGATAAGAGGGGTAAGAATCTGCACTGACGTGATCCCATCTTGATAAATGTACTGCACATTAAGTTCTGCAATAAAAATCGTTAAAAAAAAAAATAGAGTGAGTGCGATAGATAGAGTGAGGGCGATAGATAGATAGAGTGAGGGCGATAGATAGATAGATAGATAGATAGATAGATAGATAGATAGATAGATAGATAGATTGAGGGCGATAGATAGATAGATAGAGTGAGGGTGATAGATAGATAGAGGGAGGGCGATAGATTGATGGCGATAGAAGGATAGATAGAGTGAGGGCGATAGACAGATAGATAGAGTGATGGCGATAGATAGTGAGTGCGATAGATAGACAGAGTGAGGGCAATAGACAGATAGAGTGAGGGTGATAGATAGAGTGAGGGCGATAGATAGATAGATTGAGGGCGATAGATACAGTTAGGGCGATAGATAGATAAATAGATAGATAGATAGATAGATAGATAGATAGATAGATAGAAGTTTGTGTGTGGTTGTGTGTGGTTGTGTGTGTGGTCATGTGTGTGGTTGTGTGGTTGTGGTTGTGTATGTGGTTGTGTGTGTGGGGTTGTGTGTGTTGTGTTTGGGGTTGTGTGTGGGGTTGTGTGTTGTGTTTGGGGTTGCATGTGTGGTTGTGTCTTGTGTTTGGGGTTGTGTGTGTGGTTGACTGTGGTTGTGTGTGGCTGAGTGTGGTTGTGTGTGTGCTTGTGGTTGTGTGCTTGTGGTTGTGTGTGTGTGGGTTGTGTGTGTGTGGGGTTGTATCTGTGTGGGGTTGTGTGTATTGGTGTGTGTGTGGGGGAGGTTGTGTGTGTGGCAGGGTGTGGGGGGTTGTGTGTGGGGGGGGTTGAGTGTGGGTGGTTGTGTGTGTGGGGGGTTGTGTGTGTGTGGGGTGTGTGTGTGTGGGGGATGTGTGTGTGTGGGGTTGTGTGTGTGTGGGGTTGTGTGTGTGTGGGTGGGAGTGTGTGTGTGGGGTGTGGGGGGTGGTGTGTGTGTGTGTGTGTGTGTGTTTGTGTGGGGTTGTATGTGTGTGTGTGTGTGTGTGTTTGTGTTGCAAAAATACTTTACACCTTGCATCTTTATATAAGCCTCACTGCTCTGTGCCAAGCTACCAGAGGGTGAACACAGGTTATCTTTTAGTGTGGATCTAGCTTACCCTGACTAGGATTACAGCTTCTGCTTGGACAGGCTGCATACTTTTGCCAACCAGAACCTCAATTTCTAACACATGAGACCCAGAGGAAAGCTAGGACAGGAATATGACCCCATTGACATGCAAAATTAAGGGAAATATGGTGAGATGTAGCTCCCCCGATCATGATTGAGTATAGAGCCAGTCAATTCAAGAATAACTTTATTACAGCTTAGAGAACCATGAAAAGATTTACAAATTAAAATGATTAAAATACAATACAAACACGATTCACAATAAAAAGGTAAAATCTCTATACAGGATTTACTCATAAGGCTTTCTGATCGCAATGGAGTCTCTTATGTAATTAGCTAGATTTCAGCGGTAGCCAAAGACTGTAAGAAGTTAAAACCATCAATACGAGCAAGAGTGAGTATTCCTTAGTAATGGGAGCAGAAATCTATTTTTCTCTGATTTATACACTGTGCAAAATATTACAAAGTCCATAGTTCTTTGAACTGAGACATTATCACATGGGCAGGGCATAAGATTGTTTGACCAACCTCCTTGGTGAGGAACTGCAGGCAAAAAAAGTGCACAGTGCATAAACAGAACCTGGTTAGAGAAAATCCGAACTGGGACTTAGTAGAAATAAATAGGTAACATTGTGCAGGGGCAGGAAGCAAACAGGGGACTCCAATATTGTCATGTTGGTAACTAATAAGCCTATTGCCCCCGGAACAGTATGCCTCCTTGATAATTCCTTTGGCATTTAGGGGAATTCCTTCAGGGTTTTCAATAAAGTATTCCAGGCCAATCTCATGGTAAACCCTCCCTAAATAATAAAACCATCAAATCTTTAAAAGATTGTCTGATTTTTGGGAATCTTTAAAAACATAACATGAAAATATTAAATCCTCAGATGTCCCTATCTTGACCCATAGGAGAAAAGGGGCACTGCCTATACAGTCTTCCATAAATACTAGTTAAATTCGTATGGCAAAATAGGTAGGAAAACTTTTCGGGAGCATCAGTAATCTTTTCATGAATTTATTTTCGATTACTACAAGCTGTTGGCTTTTAGCATAGCCCCACACCGGAGCTCCATACCTGGCAATAGAGCATTTGGCTATAAAGGGTTATTAGTTCCTTCACCGGCTTGTGCCCCAATTTAGAAGCAAAACAGAATAGTGCATCCATCACCCTACTTGTCTGCTGTGCTCTTAAGGTTAAAAGAGGTTCCCATCTCAACTGTTTGCTAAAAAGATTGCCCAAGTATGAGAAGTTACTGACCTTTTCTATCTTCTTTCCCTGAACAATAATTGTTTTGGTTTTAGTGGCTTTAGGTCCACATACCATTGTATATGATTTAATAAACTGTACTTTTAAATCAAACGAGGTCATAAAATCGGTAAAAGCAGCAAGAGATTTCTGCAAACTCCTTGCTGTCCTTGCTCATGAAACCATGCCATCTGCATAAGATAAAAGCAAGTCAGATTTATTGCCAATTTTGGGAAAATCAAGTTCCTTGCTTAAGCCTCCAAACCATTTGTATAAATGAAAAACAGGAAGGGGGATAGGATGCATCCTTGCCTGACTCCCTCCGTAGAAATAATTGGGTGTGTTTTTTCCCCTTTACTGCCATATCTTACTATGACTGTGGTGCTGGAGTGGCGCCTGCGGAGTAGGGTTACCCATGCTTTTTTCCACACCCATACCTATCAACATAGCCCATAATTTATCTCCGTTGACAGTGTCAAAAGCACTAGATAGGTCCATGAAGGCCAGAAGGATAGAAATCTTCAAGGACCTTCTGTGCTTATTAAGGATTAGAGATAAATTGAGACATTGTTCAGTTGTACCCCGCCCTCTCCTAAAACCATATTGAGTATTGGACATAATGGGAATTTGCCTAGCCTAGGTGCCGGTAAGTTCCAATTTTATTAAGGACTCGGAGGTGAGGATTATGCCTTCTTTCTCCGCCTTTATTTTCACAGCAGCGATAAAAACATCAACAAACTACATTTCCCATAAACACTTGGGAAAGGAAAACAAAGTCCAACAACAGTAGTCCTTCCTCAGTGACAGCATCCCAGCCAGCCCTGATAGTACTTCTTCTGTTATTCCTCATCCTCTTTCTTCGTGCGATGCACTTGTGGTGGAGTTTCACGCATCTTGCTTGGAACCATCATTTCCTGCAAGAGAGGCAGTGTCAAAGGATGAGCTTGGCCAAAAAGGTATCACAACACTAGGCACAACAGCTGAAAGCCAGAGCCAAAAAGTCATCAGAACAAATGATCCCCATGAATATCTGACTTACATCAATACGGGGAGGGTTCACTTCACTGAAATCATTGGGAGGGATAATCCTCACCTCCAAGTCCTTATTAGAATCAGAACTTACCGGCACCTAGCTAGGCAAATTCCCATTCTATGGCAGGACCGGAGGCTTCGGATTATGCCCGTTCAAAGCTTGTCGACCACTATCCTTGCCACCTCAACCACTGGCTTAAAATAGAACCTCTTAAAAGTAGAATCCGAGGACCAATGGACCGCACGCATCAGATCTTCCAACCATGCCCCTAGGGCAAAAGCTTTAGAAGCCATCACACCCCTTGCTGAATGAGCACCAAACTGCTTTGTGTCTAACCAGCCTCCTGCATCACCCAAAGCACCCATCTGGCGATGGTCGGGGAAGAAACCGCTTTGTAAGGATTTCGTAGCGCAATGAGCAGTTGCCTTTCACCTGGAGGGCGAAACTCATCAGTCATTTCTTCGTAAGAATGGAGGCACTGAACCACACACAGCTTTGGGGAGTCAGGAAAAGCTGGGTAAGAAATCCCCCTTATGTTCGACTACGTTCTTCTGCTCACTGTGAAGGATACCCCTTCCAGGGAAAAAACTCTGGCAGAAACATCCAAGGCTCTTGCGTCCAAGACCCGTCTGCATGACACTAGACACAACAACATCGTCATTTGGCTGTTAACTCCTTACGGGAGAGGAACCTAGTTTGTTGCCAAGAGAGAAACAGGTTCAAAACCCCATTCACGTTCCACAGGACAGAATATCGTGGCTCCGGGGGAAGCGACAGGCGTATTCCCCTAAGGAGCCGGCACACCAAGGGATGTTCACCAATAGGTGAACCCTGTACCATCCCATGTCCTGCCGAGATTGCGGATCAGAAGATATTAATCGACCGATAGGCCAAGTCGTCCTCCGCCAAACTCGCCAAGAAATTCAGGACATGGACTACATCTGCCCCCACAGAATCGACACCCCGTCGCAGACACCAACGACGCCATCGGTGCCAGGCTGATCGGTATCTCTTTGTCGTGCTATCCGACCATGCTTTGGAGAGCAAGTCCTCAGCCTTTCCCGAAAGACCTGGGAGTGTCCAACGACGCCGGTGATCCTCCAGGCCATTAGCTTTAGCGTCCCGTCTTGGACTAGGCAATGAGGAACGAGATCCGGACTGAGAAGGATGTGAGGAGAGTGGAGGAGTGAGATTGGAAAATCCCAGGAAAGTTCCAGTAGAACCGAAAACCACACTTGAGACACCCACTGCGGGGTGACCAGCACCACCTCCGCTTGCTGGCAACACAGGAGCGCCAACAACCTCATGATCATCGAGAATGGGGATAAGGCATAGCCCTACTCCCCCTGCCAGTACTCGAGGACCGCATCTGTCGCCTCCGCTAGAGGATCTGGCCGCCAACTGAAAAAATCTCGGAAGCTGGTGATCTAGCCTTGAGGCAAACAGATCCACTGAAAACGTACCCCACAACTCCGACAGGCAGGCAAAGACCTGAGGGTCCAGCTTCCACACGCTGGAATTCAAAAGATGGAGGGATTGCCAATCAACCACCTCGTTCTCCCGTCCCTGTAAGTACTCTGCAGTAACCGAAATCTGGTTGTCGAGGCAAAAAAAAACTGAAATCCCTAGCTAGGTTTGCCAACATCCTGGACCTGGTCCCACCAAGGTGATTGATGTAACAGACTGCTGAAACGTTGTCCATCCTGGGAAGAACACATGACTGCACCCTGTACTTTGTACAGCACGGAACCACGAAGGAGCCCGCCAGCAACTCTAAGCAGTTGATGTGTAACAACTGCTCTTGAGTAGACCAGGCACCACCGGTGGAAAACTCCCCGCAGCGGGCACCCCATCCCACGCGACAGGCGTTGGACTCAATAACAATATCTGGGGCGGACCCGAAAATCTTACGGCCGCTCCAGTCCTCCATGTGTGTAAGCCACCACCTCATTTCATCCCAAACTTCGTCTGATAGGGGAATCAGTTGAGAATACGACAGTCCCTGACGGAGATGGTAAGCCTTCAGGTGCTGCATGGCCCTTTAAAAATCGCCTGAATGGAAGAAGCGAGCAACCCCACTAGGCGTGCCAGTTGGCGCAAAGAGATCTGACTCTTCACCAAAGTCTGACGCAACTCGTGTCTGATCTTTGCCATCTTCCTGGCAGACGCGACCGAATCAATGTTGAACCCCGAAAACGTAGCGCACTGAACAGAGACTAGCAGGGACTTGTTGATAATGAAACCCAGACCCTGAAGGAGGTCGACTGCGGTCTGCAACTGGGATGACAACCTCTGAGGACATTGGTCCAAAAACAACATGTCATCCAAGTAGACGATCATCTGAACTCCCCTTGCCCTGAGGAACTCCACAACCGGCCGCAGGACCTTCATGAAGCACCACGGTGCGGAGGATAGACCGAAATGGAGTGTGGTGAATTCGTAAACCTGACCTTCCCACCTTAATTGCAAAAGCCAACAATGAAGGGGAAATATGGGCAACGTCAGGTATGCGTCCTTCAGGTCCAGCCTGAGCATCCAATCGTTCAGTCACAGAACGTCTCGAAGGAGGTGGATGCCATCCATCTTGAAGTGGCGGTACACCAGCCACTCGTTGAACTCTTTCAAGTTGATAACTGGGCGCCTGCCACCGTCGACCTTGACGACCAAGAACAGATTGCTGACAAAACCTCCGGAATGCTCTACCGAATAACAAACCTCCCCTTTATGGAGGAGGGTGGGCACCTCTTCGCGCACCAAATCCTGTCGCGCTGCAAAAAGGAAATAGGAAGGGGACCATGAAGCTGACGAGGACGACCAAGGAACTCCAGCTGGAAGCCCTGGACCATCTGCAGCACCCACGCATCGCTGGTGAGGGAAACCCAAGCCGGAAAGAACTGCGCCTAGCGCCCCCCCACCTGCAAGCTCGCCGAAGGCAGCACACTCATCTCTCCTAGCACAGTGTTGCTATCCTCCTTGGTGGCCTCAGCCATGGAACTTCTGGGCTCATGTAGGGTAGAAGTTATTAAACTGGGCATTGTCCTGGACTTGGCCACGGCCGGAACCTCGCCCCCTCTTAGATCTGTTGAATCGACCGAACGAGAGGCCCTGTCGAAAACCCGAGGGGTGAACACCTTTCTGATGTTGGCCTGCGCCCTGTCAAGGGAGGTGAAAGCCACCACAAACTTCCCCAGTTCCTTGACGAAGGGATTGCCAAACAACCCCCCTTGGGCCACCCCCCCCCAGCCTTGGTCGAGGCGAGGTCCCCCAGGTTAAGGTCCACCTTGATCAGGAACGACCTCCTCCTCTCCGTGGAAAGTACGCAGTTCGCATTTCCAATGAAGACTATGGCGGGCTGTGTCCAATTAGACATAATCTCCAGGTATATCACTTCCCCCGACACCTTGGCCATGTCCAAAATTTTCGTGACTGGCCCTACTGCGTCGAGTAGCTTATCCTGGCCAGGAGCGGTCTATGCCCTTCTTCAGGTCCCTATCAAGTTTTTTGGCAGGAATGTCACCATTTTATGGTCTATCTCAGGCGTGAGGGCGACCTCCCCTCCAGAGTAGGGCGGGGGCACTCCGCTCGAAGGCGACTGCAGGCATTTTTATCAATGGGTTTACGAAGATGCGCCGCCACATATTGAGCCACCTTATCCCCTAGAGCCCAATCTGAGGACCTCGGGTGAACAATATCATCAGGATCCAGCATACCTGAAGGACCCGAAGGTTCGAGGACCAGGGCCCAGGACCTAGACGAGCATGCTTCCTCATCTGTATCTGGGGAGTCTCGATCATCGATGGTGTCTAGGTCTGGGAGTTGGCAGGGCCCCTCTGCAGGGACAGGTGGGTCAGGCTGAGCAGGCGGCATAGGCGTAAAAGCGCCCTACAAACCCGCAAAGGCTGCCTCATCAACCCCGTCCACACAAGGCTTTTTGGAAGGGGAGGGAGTAGGGACCGGGGAGAGGGGGTGCTGGTGTAGATGGAATGAGGGCCTCTAGTTTTGCGTAGGCCTCCTCCTTCTTGGCCGATAAACGCTGTTCAATGGGCCACATGGCTTGGTCCACGGCTCTGTAAACAGAATCATCCACCGCCTGGTAAAAACTATCATCCCAGGGGAGGTAACCCAGTGGATCCTCCTCCTGATAATGATCCTGCTCTCCCTTCATGCTGAGTTACTGTAGGCTCCGCAGGATAGAGAAGCGCCAGGCAGCCTATGTGCAGTAGCACAAGGGGTCCTTATAAATGCCTCTCACGAGACACAGATTGTGGAGCTGGGAGGGAGCCCAGGTGAATGTGGGTGGCCAGAGGAACACAATGACCGGGCAGAGCCCCAGGGACACACCAGCCCTTCCTATTCCAGGGCAAAAACCACCCGAACAGAGTCCCTGCGCACCACACACACGGTGCCAAATTGCGAGCCTACAGGGTGCTCTGGACGAAGTACTCTACAGACCCCATAGGGCGTACAGGTAAGAAATATGTTGCATACAGACCCCCCCAAGGGCGTAAAACGGGTGGCAGTGGACAGGCAACCTCAAGATAGCAGTGCTGGCTCAAAAAATGCTAAATTTCGCGTTTTCAAAGTCACACTACCAGTGAGAGGAAATATCGCACCCTGGCGGCGGGAGGACCACACCGCACTCGAAATGGGCAGCAAATCGCGTTAGGCATGCTCTCAGCGTCCCGCGATTATAGGGAATCTGAAATATAAAACTAAATTCACCCACAAACAAGCGTTACCAATATATAAAGTAACAATCTCCCAAAACCCAGGAAATGAAAGAAAAAATGACTTAACTTGCTGCTGCCAATTTCAGTACTGCTAATTAATACTGCAGATTCGAAATACAACGCAAAAATTCATTGTACTTTCCTTTCATATTTGTATTGATTCAACTTCATTTCAAACAACTGTTCATTACTCTTGATGCATAGGAGAAATACACATTTTATTCAGTATGTTGTGCGAATCAAAATTGTATGAAAAACATTTTACAAAAACATATTATAATCAAAAACACAGACAAAACACTGTTGTATTTGCATCAATTAATTATACCAGTACAACATTTCAACAATTGCCTGCCAAAATTCAAATTCTATGTGGCTCTATGACAGGCAGGCTGCGGGGAAAATTATTTTTTTATAAAAGTTCGCTCTCTGGGTATGTTTCAATTATGACACCCTCACTAGAGTCCCATTTAATGTTGGTCCCTCGCAGACGATTAAAGACGTGCCGACGCGTTTCCAATCCCCTTCTGCATGGGGGGATTATCATCAGGGCTTTAGACCATGGTGTAATCCTGGTAACAAACAAAATAATATATAATGAGTAGCGCCCTTCTTTGCCTCTCCTTATCAAACTTTTAAATAAACCAACCCACTAAGTACATACCAAGAGTACCTTATAGCTTTTGATGAGGTTCTTTTAAAGTTTAAATGATTTTATATATAAGTTTGAGTCTGACGTTATGGGACAATCTTAACTACTATTGTTGTTTTTTATGACTTAGAGTTGGAAGCACTTACTGGAGTTTTCGTACATCTATTTCGATGACTCCCCACTTGTGTTCGTACTTCCAGACACGGTCAACTTAGGACATTTTGAATTCACCCTGCAAACAATTAAATTGCCATTGTTTATACAGAACGAAGTTGCTTACTGTTTGTGTCTTAGGACGAGCTTTCCACGGCATTTCTCTTACTTGTATGAAAGGCAGCATCATTTTCTGTCACAACCAAACAGAGGAAACGTAAAAAAAAACAAAAAAACGCAGTGTAAATGGAAAGCTATTTGTTTAAATGTGCGCTTTCATCGTCCTTATTAATCTATCTGCTGCAGCCCATTATGTTATTACATTGCACGATGTCGCGATAGAGTACTTGAACCACTGTGACATTTTTGTTCTGTATGGCAGTTTTACCGCCCGTCTACTTCACATTTCCTAACGGTGTTTGCGGCGGGTTTCACTTACTTTGCAGCTGTGTTCTTCTAGCATAGATTCAGTCTTCTCTCACCAAACGTGTATCACTCAATGCTTGTGTTGTCTCTGCCTTTATGCGTGTCATCATCGTGTTCCTTGTCCCTTTGGTTCTGGGATTTGTGGTTCCAATGTTCAAGTTTGTGCTTGGTTCAACTCGCTTAGCTCATTCAATCCTCTTGTTGTACAATGGAACTTTAGAATTGGATACGCTTCTTTTTTAGCCAGCATATTTTCTAAATTGCCTCCGCGTGGGGGCAATTTAATACCGGATAGTACAGTCCATTGAAAGTCTCTTTCTGAAAGTTGTTGGTCAACAAAATGTTGCACCATTGGGGCGGTCAGAACTTGATTTTTGATGCGCGATCTATGTTGTATGATTCGCTGGTTCACCTGTTGGGTCGTTTTGTCAGTGTATATTTGAGAACATGGGCATTTGATCACATAAATCAGTGGTTCCCAAACTTTTTCAACCCGTGGCTCCCTTGACCTAATTGGCAGTTGGCCGTGGCTCCCCACCATTTTTCTTGGGCATGCCAAATACAACATTCATGCTCTTGGGTGTACTCGAGCTGCATGCACTGGGCAAGTCGAGACGCTGCTTTCAGATCTGCAGCTGGAGCCCAACGTGATTGAGGCGAGGCAGCTCTCCCAAGCCAGCAGTGATCACACTGCACATGAAACAAACTCGCAAAGTCTAAGCCCCTCCATCACCTACTGCCGCATCCTCTCAAAGACTGCTGCGGGCACAGCAAAATGACAAGTTGGCAATTCCCAAGGGTACCTTCCTCCCAGCTAACGCGCCCTTAATTAGCAATGCTAATGTGGAAACATTTGTGTGCGATTTTAGAACAGATCGGGGTCCCCAAAGCTCTCAAAATCACTAGCATTACCTTTTAAGAAGCCAAAACCATCTTGGAGAATGCCCATCATATTGCAGCAGGGACCTTAACCTGGTAACCTATTTTAAATCTGTTGTTACCAATTCAATAAAACACAACAGATATACTATCACATTTATTCTTTTTGCCAATTCCTTTGGAGGGCAGAGTTTTTGAAAACATAAAAGTATACACTGACGGTTGGGCTTTGATCCACATAACTCCACTAGTTGTGAACACGCCTCCGATCTGTTTCCACCCCCTTACCTCACAAAGGCATGCAATCGTGGAGTATATTTTTTTTACGTTTCAGCATTGACACACATTATCGGTTCATACATCCCAATTTGCAAAATGATATTGGCTACAAAGCCAGAATTGGCTGAAGATATCACACATGACTTAGAGGCACATGGCAGATAATAAAATGTCACACAACTATTGGGCCACTTCAAAACTGTGCTTGGTTAAGAGCAAAACGAAAATTAGGCTCTAATTACATTTTGTGATGATTCACTCTCTCATTGACATCATGCATTCAACCAAGCACCGACAATACCGCTTGTTTGGCCTTTGTATAGTGAAAAGATGTATACCACATCTTTCTAATGTACAACACAGGCACAGCATGCGGGGAAGCAGTATATGCTTCCCTAAAATAAGGAATAGGTAAAGGACAGTGGTCAGTAGCAGGAGGGTTTCTCGCACACACAGAGAACAGCTACAACACCAGGAGCTACTGTGCAAGCTCCTCTTCCTCACGGAATAGATAAAACGGCAGCATCAACAGTGAAAGTGTCTTGCCCTCACATAAAAGGTACAGATTGGGCAACAAGCTTAGGCATGAACCTTCCCCACAGAAAAGGTACAATAGAACAGCAGTAGTGCAAGCTATCCTCTCCTAAAGACAGATAGAAATTAGATAGACATTGCAAGCTTTTCTTCTCGAAAACCATACAGCATGTGCGCAACAAACAAGCCTCCCTGTCTCACAGCAGACACACAGCACAAACCTCTCTTGCGTGCACTTCTGAGGTGTGCCTCGTTTAACTCTACTCTTCTCTGAGGCCAGAGTTGTTTCTATCTGGCCCAGCCTCCCTGGGGGTCCGATTAAAGAGGCGCCCTTGACTGGGGAGTGATGGCCCATTAGCTGTAATCACAGAGCCCCGCCCTGGCCGGCCTTATCTGCACAGACAATGTAATGAGCATCTCGTCACTGGGGCAGCAGGAGCAAGTAAGGCGCTGGGGCTGGTGAGCGCAGCCCTTAATGGAGCCATTCAGATGCAGAGGGTGAGGGCTCGGATCAATTGACCTGGCAGCACAAAGGAGGGGGAGGATTTGTGTCTGCAGGTTCCACGACCCACATCCTGCACGGCGGCGCGGCGCCCCTGGCTTCTCATCACGGCGCACCAGGGCGCCGCGGCGCACACTTTGGGAACCACTGGCATAAATGGTATTCCTAGTTTTACAGTTAGTGAACTCCTTGTGTGTCCATTTAATGCCGTCATGTATAAACTCATGGCCCTCAATTGTCGTACCGCAGACGGAGCAGTTCCTACATTTTCTGTGACCTTGAACGGGGGTAACTTCCACTGCGTGCGCAGATCACTGACTGGCGTTGGTGTTCGTCCCAAGTCGGCTCTGATTATTTTTTGCCCAATGTTTTTATTTTTACGCATGGCAAATAGAGGTTTTTCCACCTGGAGGTCCAATCCGGTTAAAAGTTGCCAATTTGATAGGATGATCTTCTTGTATTTATTGGTATGTGGACCAAACGTGCATACACACACCAGTTTCTCCATAGGAGGTTTCACTCTTTTGATTAACAGGGTGTCTCGTGGTGTATACCAAGCTCTTTTGACAGTGTGTTTCAACAATTGTTGGGGATAACCTCGATCTCTTAATTGGTCGTTAAAGATGGATGCATTAACCATAAAATCTTCTTTGCGCGCACAATTGCGCCTTATTTTTAGTAGCTGTCCGTATGGTAAATTGTTTTTCAGATTTTTGGGATGGTTAGTTAGCTCCGATAGTTTAAGATGGTATTTCTGTCAATGGATTTCCGATGTAGTGTTGTAGTTAGTTTCTGATTCTCTTCAAATACTTCCACGTCAAGAAATGTCAATACTGATCGACTTTTTGTCATGGTAAATTTGATATCTGACTCATGATGGTAGATATTGGTAGGAAAGGCAGATCTTGCTTATACAGAATTCTGGTGCTAAATGTCCCAGACCTGCTAAACAAATTGCAGGAAAGATGGGAGTCAGACCTGCAGCCCTTGGACAACGATGGATTGAGGCAAACAATGGCACCCCGAAAATGGGTAATATTGCCTTACCTTAGATTAGACCAGGTTAAATACTTTCACAGAATATTTTAAACCCCTGATAGGCTATAGAGGATGGGGAGGGACAGCTGCCATGAATACAACTTTTAATATTATTGACTGAAGTCCTACAAACTAACATGGGATTTTCAGGCTTGCAGAAATCCCTCAATATGGCGAGCTGTATGGCTGCCAGGTCAGTGGAGTACATGCTTCCACTGCCCTGCCCAAATGGAGTTCATTATTTGATGGTCTTGCCCATCCATCAACACTCCAATATTTCAGAATTTCAGATTATAGAAATATCTATGCATACAAGAGCTGGGACTGCTGTTGTGACTGACATATTCTAAGAGAATCGTGTTACATATTTCTGGTTCAACAACTATTCGTTGAAGTAGACACCTTTATTCCCCCTTTTTTGATGCTCTTGCATTTCTCTAAACTATTCATCTAATCTGAGCCTTTCATTGTCTTGCTTTGTTTGCCACTGATCATCTTAATCACCATTGTCATACCCCCAGCCAATGAGCAGAGACCTTCACGTATATCAGTTTGCATGATTTTCCAATAGGTCTCGAATTTGCAAGGGTTAGAGCTATAGACGTTGGAAATGACATTGTCAATGACAATGTGTGGGTTTGAGGGACAGAAATTTGAGATAGCGGAGCAGAAAGAGTATGTGAGAAAGAAGGGGAGAGCAGGCCATATATGCATAAAGAGGGAGCACATATGTATGCAGAAAAGTAAAACACGTAAAGAATAAGAAGAGAGTGTGGGTTTGAGGGACAGAAAATTGTGAAAAGGCATGGTAAGGAAACTGTGCTTGAGAACTCAAGTGAACCGTATGAGAGAGGGGAGAAGAGTGCATGAGAGAGCGAGAGAGGAGAAAGAGAGAGAGAGAGAGAGAGATAGAAGTACAAGTGGAAGGGGCACAAATAATAGGGGGGAGGCGAGAGGTGGACCAGTGCAGAGCGTGAGGAGGTACAGAAATATAGCAAGTGTGAGCAGGCAGTATAGAGAGAAGACAGGGAGCGTGAGGGGGATGAGAGAGATCAGCAGTATTGTAAGATGAGAGCGGGTACTGGGAGTCTGAGGGAGAGATGAGAGAGGCAGTGGGTGTTTAGGGAAGTGATGACAGGGCTAATGATAGTGCAAGGGAGAGATGTGTTAGTTTGGAATTGTTTGTTGTGGAATTGCATAGCATGGTGTGAAGCTGTGTAGAGGAAATATGTGGCATGTTGTGCTCTGGTATATGTGGATAGAACTGAAGAGTGATGATTGTGGCAGCAAATGGGAAGCCCATGGGAAGCCCATGGGCAGGCTAAAGCCCATCCAGTATATGCAGCATGTCTCGGTTTGAGACAGCGCATATGCTCCGTCTAGAGCTGAGACCTAAAAAACATGACTTTATCCAGCTGAGTAGTTTACCATCAGAGAAATACCGAATAGCGCTGCAATGCTTTGCCTGTACAAACGCATATGTGCTCTCCTCCGTGTTCTCAGAGTGAGACAGAGAGCAAGATTAAATGACCAAGCTGACATTGTAGTTTATGAATTGGTGGCAGCAGTATGCCCGACAAAAAAAATGGCTGTGTGTGTTTTGGCCACGGTGTGGGGGCAGTTGACAGATTTGTAGATGCAGAAAATATGTGTGTCAATAAATGTGCAATATGCCATCCTTCCCTTGGGAGAATGCCCACGGATGTAATCCTAGACAAATCACATGTACATGCAATTACGGTATAATCAATATAATAAAAGAAACATATGTAACAGGTTTCATCGGATAAGATGATGAGTCTAAAATGACTTTGACAGTTACCAAAAGGTTTATTATGTAGTACCTTACAGTTTGCCACTCATCTCCATACACATACCAACCGTTTGACTTACATTTTCTTTCTGAGAAAAATAGGCAATGTTCATGTTTTATTGACCAGGCAGTGCACGGAGTGGGAGGCCACTTCAGTGCGGGCCACACTGTGCAGTGAAAGGCCATACCTGCAGAGCCCAGGTGGGCAGTGGCAAGGGACAACTAAATGCTTGAACTTTCAATTCCACTGCAGTGTGAGGGGTTGCAAGGCCACACAAGTTAGAATCATAGTATAATGAACAAGACTAGCCTCAAAAGAATTGAAACAGAGACCCCAGCAATTTGCGGCAGCCCCGTCTGCCAGGACATGTTATACAAATTACCAACATGATACGACTAATGCTGAATTACCATAAACATAAAAGTCTACCACAGTTGGCAGCTCATCCCGCTCAGAAATAAATAAAATTAAATGTAGCAAGTTACTGTTTGTAGCATGCTTCAGGAAATAAACCCTGGCCTACGACGAAAGGCATGTGCAGGGCTTCAAGTGGTATGAAAAAACTGGCGGGTCCCTCAAAGGGGCGTGGCAAGAAGATTACGGATGTGGCTTAAAACATGTAAGCTAAAAATATGTGCCTCTGTATAGCGTGTCTCCCCACTAGTATTTTGGAGCTTCTGTCATTGCACCCAGATATATGATACAGCAAGTTACATGGCATATACAACAAGCCCAGGTTGTCAGCTTTATAAATGGTGTGTATTTCCATTGGCTATATCTGAGGGTGAACATGTCCATACCCTTTTCAAATAATTTGTTTCCTTTTAAGTCTTTTCTTTCTTAATTGGAGCTGGTTATCAAAGGGAGGATTTGCAAAGGTTAGTTTAAATAGGCCATCTTCTGTTTTTCCTGAGTTTAAAGCAGGATATCCAAGTAAAGCCCTAGCCTTTCTCTCAAAACTTTTTTTCCTGCACAACTTGTTTTTTAAAAACCTTGGCGTTTAACAAAATATATGCTTCAATACCTTGATTACACACTCAAAGCATTTCTTCCTGCAGACCAGTTGTCATGTAAAAATGTATGGTTTATTTCTAAAGCCCTTTAGTGCCCTAGGGCCAAGATTACACTATATAAACTGCCGGAAAAAAAGATAGAAAAAAGCATAACGTGACCTTGGTGTGCCCTGGCTAGCCATATATCCTTTTGTGCAACAACAGCATGTAAGCATCCTTGTTGCCTTAATTGCAAAAGTATACAAGCACATGAAGGGCAGAAACCTTCCCTGGTAGAGGACAATGACAGTTAATGTCATTTGTAGTGAACACTGTAATAATGTACTCTGAATTATATTGCTGTTCTGCAGAGTATGGTGCAATGGAAAAAGACCCATGGTTCCCTTGTAGCAAGGAACATTATTTCCCTTAACCAGCGGTATTAGAGCAGACATTCTAGAAAAAACAGGAATCAGACAAAACTGAGGTTTCTGCCTGAAGGGTGCGGGCAAAAATGGAGAGCCCAATAAGGACCCATCCCAGCGCTTGCTTTTTAGAACTGCTGGTGCACCAGCAAGTCCCAGCCCACTTAAAGCCCTCGGCCTATGTGATATTTCTTTGTGCCTGGGTTGTTAAAAACAGTATCTTCAAGACGTGCGGAACGACTATGAAACTACAAAAATGCAGTTACATGAGCTATAAATGAGCACATTAATTATTATTATTACGGTATTCGGGCTGGTAAACATGAACATGTGTGCAGAGTCAGAAGGAGGAGAGCAGAAAGAAAGTATACAAGTAAACTGAATGTTTCTGCTGGGTGAGGACGAAACCTGCAGAGAAGACTGCAGCCCTCTGCAATGTTTACCCCAAGTTTCCACATCTTGCTTGGTCCCATCTATGACCTTACTGCCGGTCCTATATGTAGGCTTGCTTCCAATGTGTTCTGACTGAGCGCTCCTATTTGATTTTTACAACTTAATAGCACTGTTTTAGCCAATGCAGCATGGGGCACTGTCAGAATTATGCTCTCACTACAGAAAAACAGCTTTTTATACGACAGGACAAAACCTGCAGAGAAGACTGCAGCCCTCTGCAATGTTTACCCCAAGTTTCCACAGCTTGCTTGGTCCCATCTATGATCTTACTCCCGGTCCTATATGTAGGCTTGCTTCCAATGTGTTCTGACTGAGCGCTCCTATTTGATTTTCACAACTTAATAGCGGTTTTTTAGCCAATGCAGCATGGGGCACTGTCAGGATTATGCTCTCACTACAGAAAAACAGCTTTTTATACGACAGGCATTGTGCTGTTGAAATTTCAATGTCTTTGCGAAACCCCTTAGATCAATGAAGTAGCGGCTGTGAGAAGTTGGCCTGATATATAATGTTCACTATTCTAGTGAGCACTTTGTATCAGTCCAAACAACCCTTATTGATGATTGATTGTAAGTCAACCTTATAGACCAACTATCCTAGTAGCATGGATACGAGCAGTCTTCGGGCTAAACTCTAGAGGGCGTGTTAAGCCAGCTGTTATACCATCACATATACCCCTTGAACACCAAGTGAAAGGACACCACACAAGTGTTATGAAAATAAACAGTGTATTTATTTAGATCACAACAGCCCTGTACTCTTTATGAGGACAGGGTACTAAGCACACAACACAACTCTTACGAAAATACTTTAAGTTGCACAATTTACACAAATGCCCGAGGGGCACGAAAAACCATATACTCTAAAAGTGGAATGCGAAATTACTAGCAGGTAAGTACTAATCTCATAGGGTTTGGAATCGCTAGGACTGGACTACTGAACCTTCCGATTACTAGCAGGAGGCCTAGGGGACTCGGGTGCAGAGTGTGCACTCTCACGCGGGATGCGGGACAAAGTCTCTGGATGCTAGAAATTACAAAGTTAGTGATATCGGACGAATCCGACTAGGTAGAGCTGAAACGAAAAAGGATCTGGACCCTTGGATAGTGAGGCTATGCTGGGGCACCGAAGTGCCGAAGTTACCTAGCCCAGGGGCTGCGGCAGCATAGGTCTGGAAAGACGTCGGGAATCCTCGTTGCAGTCTATGGAGCCTGAAAGAAGAAGTTGCTGGCAGGCGACCAGTGAAGAGATTCGGATGGATCCAAGCCTGGATCGGAGATGGAAGACACCTGTAAGCAGAGGGGACCAAGTTCTGAATCACTAGCCAGTGATTAGATGGGCACCAGGATGGCACCGGATGGAGTCACCTCGACCAGGTGAGTGGGCGACGCTGGGCTCTGCAGTCTCACGGACCAGGAGGCGTTGTCGGCGACCAGGATGGAGGTGCGAGCTGTCCCACGATGGTATCTGCTGTCGACGTCGCTGGACCCAGGATTGGGGCAACAAGTCTTGGCAAATGCAAGCCCACGCGGTGGACTCAAAATGGCGTCTGGAGTGGACCAGGAGGGTCCGGGGTGCTCCTCTTTTGGAGGGGAGCGAGGGCCAGTCTGGAGCAACCAGACCAGCAGTGTTGATGTCGTCGTTCATCGTCGGGAAGGCCACAAGCCAGCGGGCTAGTAGCCAGACAACGCGGTGAGCAGCAAAAAGCAGAAGGGCCCCACGCAGGTCTGGTGGATGCTGGAGGGCTGAACTTCGGTGCTGGAGCTGCTCAGGGTTGGGGCTTCTCGGACCCCAAAGCACTCACTCGAGGATCCCTCGGCGGTCGTGCTGGGCAAGAGTCGTGCAGTCTTGAAGATGGCCGGTCCCTCGAGGTCTCGTCACACCCACGGATCTCAGCTGAGCTGACGATGTGGGTAGAGGTCAGAGGTGCCAGGGAAGCCGGGTCTCGTCGTGCTGGTCAGTCGGATTCCGGAGGAAGGACGTGCAGCAAACCGCAGTGTTCTTGGATGGTGCCTGCGGGTGCAGGGTGACTACTCCTTAGTCACAAGGGAGAAATCTTGAGAAGAAGTCGAGATTTCCTTTCGTAGAAAGTAGTTTCAGGATTCAAAGATGATCTAATTTGGAAGGGGGCCCGCTCCTATCTTGATACTAGAAAAAGGGGCTGGCACGCGACTAGGTCCTGCCCATGGGTGGCACCAGGAAGGGGGGTGGTTACTCCCCTCTCCCATGCCGGACTTTCCCCAGCTCAGGGGCTGGTGTGCCCCTGGAACTGGTTCTAGCCGGCAGTTGCATAGTGAGCCACTTGCAGTCACCTTCCTCTAAAGCCCTGCCTACCCAGGATACACAAAACCCTGTCTGGGATGGTGCTAGCACCGCCCCTGACAGGAAACCCTTTGTCCAAGCTCCCCTCGCTGGAAGGACTCCCAGCTGCAGGGGGTCAGACTTGTGTCTGTGGTGGCAGCATCCATTTTGTGATGCTGAGGCTTGAGTTAACTTTAACCGGGGTTCACAGTTACATACATGTCGTGTCCCTCTAGAAGGGTGGAATGCTAACCCCGTCGCCAGAATTGGCGAGGGGTTAGTATTCCAATTCGTATGACACCTTACTCAACATGTTTTGATAAAGCGATACCAGAGTTAGCATATAACCGCGAGGATTATAATGCACTTAAGAGTATATGGTACGCGTTATCATGGAACAGCTATTAGGACTTGGTTCCGCAAGCTGCAAACAGGCTCAGCTCATGCCAGAGCACCATCTCACACGATTCCAAGCACTCTGCCTTCAGGATTGTCAAGGCCTGCCATAGGAGTGACTGATAGGGATCTGTGTGTCCATTTTAGGGTTAGATATAGGTATACTATATCTAAAGCAAAGGGTGATTACACCACCTTGCCCCAGCTGTCGTGCAGCCAGTTGTGTCAGATTTAGATGGACAGCCAGGGGTGGCATAATACATGCTGCAGCCCCTGGTAGGCCCTGGGTACATCTATGCCCTGAGTTACAGGGTCTGATAAGGTGGCCCAGTACCAATTGGTAAATGCACCTAAGGTACACGTGTCAATTTAGTGAGAGAACAGCAAGGCTGTGGGTCTGATTAGCAGGCCCACAGCCAGAGAAGTCGTAAACCAGTGAAGCAAAAAGCAAAAATCTGGGGTGATCATAGGATTGCAGACCCTACTCTCCTACAGCGGCCATAAAGGGGCACCTGCTGAACAACGGAAACACCACAAACGGAAAACAAACCTGAGCCAATAATGTGTTGAGATAAAAGCACAAGATAATAAAAAAATAAGCAATTCCAATATCAACAAGAGAGTGCGCCTGTAACCACCATGTACAGTAGTTCTAACCAATGAAAAAAGTAGTCCCGAAATGAGTACCTAAAATGGCCGCTGTGTAAACACATAAATAATTGGCTGGTGCTTTCATGGGGGTGGGGGGGTTCAATTCAGGAAGAGGCATGATGTATTCATGCCACAAACAAATGGAGTTTAAAAATTGAAGAGTGACAATTGGGGCAGCTGGGGAAGCCTATGGGCAGGCTGAAGCCCATGTAGTAGATCTAGCAGTCATGGTTAGAGCAAAGACCTAAGAAGTAACCACTTTTGTAAGTTAAGAGATTTGCCAGAAAGCGAATCTTTCAACTGTCGGAAAAAGTAATTTCATCCATCTAGTGACGACTTCATGCAGCTTCTGGGCACTGTTAAACTTCAAACTAAAACCTAAATTTCAGATATCGATCCATCACACTTAATAACATTTATAAATGTATGCAACTTGTTTTTATTTCATTTAAGGGGTGCAGCTCATGGGTTTCATGCCTTTAACAAACAAATGTTTTGTCATAGCTATTGGCACATTTATTGGAGTGCAGCTTTCACTTGCCCTGGTACGCAATGTACTATGAAATAAGTGAGGGATGTGTAATGGCTGTTGGTTATGATAAAGTTTAAACATCATTCTGTTTCTGTGCTAGACAATTGGGGTGGCGCAGGCATCATAAATTATTCATTCAAAGTTGAATTATGGAGTCAAAGAACTTTTGGGCAGCACTACCTCATGCACCTGTCTGCTCAAAAGACACTTGCCCCCTGCCAGTGGTATTTAGGTTAAAATGTAGAAGTGAAATATTGAGGAAATAAATTCAAAAAGAAAAGTGAGAAACTAATATTTCAAATGTTAATGCTGTATAAGTATCTGGAAATGATTTTATAGGATTTTATTCTTGTTGTAAGGTACACAAATCCAAAATCCTATGCCTAACCATAAGGCTATCACTATCACTTGCCCATTACTGTTATGTACTATAACCGAAACCCAAACCCTCTAGCACTAGGACGAAAATATACCCACCACTTTTCATAGACCTGTACCTTGTTCATTCCAGCAAAGTATGCTTAACAATATTCTGTACCCTAACCCTGTATCATGCCCATACTTCATCTCTAGCCATAAAGTTATCCCTAAGACTAACATTAAACAAGAACTGTTCCATAACTGGCACAATATACGCAACCTGAAGTCAATCTCTATCCTTTATGCTTACCTTAACTCTACACCTAACTTTAATGTGTACCATTACCCTTACCCTAACTCTTATTACGGCACACCCACCCACCCACACACACACACACATCTTCCCCAACCTCAAAGGCGGCTGGAAGGCCACGAAGAAAATGCCCTGCAAAACTAATGATCCAGTGAGTATTGCCTAAATCTACCCTGGCCTCAGTGTCACCCAGCCCCTAAATACAATGAGCCTCCCTGGCCTTGTCCTAGGCATAGGGGATATTTGTGGTTCCCTGTCCCTCAAATGCAATAAAACTGCCGTACCTATGTGTCAGGGTGGGTTGTTCACATTAGCCTCATGGAGGCCCATCCACCTTGCTGAAAGACAGGAGAGGTAGCCCAGTAACACAACACACCAGTGCTGGTGCCAGTTGCCTCCTGGCCCGGGCCAGTCACCATTTCAGAAGTAGTTTAGAACACAGTAAGCTGTGTGATATAGAATATGGACTCAGCTGCGTCCCTTTCCTCAATGTAACTGTATTCTGTAGATGCAGAGCCCAGCCTTTACCCAGGCCTGTTGTTTGATCTCGAGTACCGCTCTCCCCTTGAGTCCAGGGCCTGGTCTTAGACCCGGTCTTGTATTAAACACCCACATTCCTAAATGTAAGTTGTCTTGGAGGGTGGCCTTTCAGTCTATTACTTCTGAAGTCATGAGTAAATCAAAGGAGAAAGTAAAGGTTGAATTACTTGTTTTTATGGTAAATTTAAGAGATTGTTGCATTTGGTATCATAAGCCCCTTCAAAATACATTTTCTAAACTAATTTCTACATTTCTTCAACAAATGTTATATACACATGAGGCATGGAGGCTGCACTGGTCATTTATTGATACATTTCTGTTTTTGGAATTGTAGACTTCCTACGTCTTTAGACATATTTTAGCTTTTCTTTCTCGTAAACTTTTATCTAATTGTAAAATACATTTAATAAATGTGAACCACTGCTGCTGAGGAGAGTTTGAAATATGAGACAGAAAGAGATGCATGGTTCTTACCAGCTCCATAGCAGAAAGACAACGCTTGTACGCTTCAAGTACCTGCCGGCATGCGAAAGGATGAACCTTGGCACATGTTTGGAAACCAATTACTATGCCCTGCAAATAGTGAAAGACAACTCACAGCCTCAGGGAGACAATAGACATTAACCAAACACAGACATTTAGTACAAGAGATTTCATATTAGAAAGAAAGGATAAAGATAGTTCTTGATTTCACATTCAGTGTTTACAGCTGGTATTGGTGAAAGATTGTCAACTAGTAAAGCACATATATTCAGTGGCCAGAAAGCATGATTTAAGGATACCCTTATACAGCTATGCTGGAGGGCCTTTACCATGCTACTGAAAAAGCATCTTTGGACAATAAGATGAGAGTTCAGTCACTATTTGTTTTCTGTCACTTTGTTCTCTCTGGTGTGTCACATAAAGGAACTGCAAGGACAGTTCAATACACAAGCGTTCTTTGCAACAAAGGAGTGCGATTTGTTTAGAAGGGGTGCTTATCCTTTCTTCCTCATGTCTACTGTGCAGGGATTACACCAGATTCTGTCCTGTCCTTCATTCCTTGAAACATCCCACCTCTAACAACAAGTAGAAACAGACAGCTCTGTTGTCTATTTTGAAGGCCTATCTGAGAGAGTCATTTCAAAGCCTTCACATAGTTTTGTCTTTCACCGCTTTATCTGCTACATTGATTAAATTTGATTTATCTTTTTCAAACACTAGCTTCTATCAAGAGAGATCACCTAAAGAGGATCCTAACTATCCCTGATGTAATGCATTATTAGTCACCTGAAAAAAGAGCTCTACATTTAGTTTCTGCTAACTTAGGCCTCATCTACTCTGTAGATGATTTTCACTCTAATATAATGTACCTATGCATGGAGTACAAAATCACACTTTTGGGTGAGAGGAAGTACTGAGTGAGGAATATTTCACCTGTCATCAATAATTTACCATCAAGCTCTATTAATGAAGTTACAAACCTGGACAATGTACATCCTGATGCCCCACAGCCCCATATGACTACCGTCTCAACTTGTTTTTTGTTCTGGTCTTACAGGGTGAAATACCCCAGGGAAATAGATCTATGATAATTGTAAGAAATGCACTTGATACTTACTGCATGGTGAGGTGTAGCAATGAACCTAGTAGATTCGAACATGCTTCGAAGGAAGGGTACGATCAGTGCACTATCATCACAGCTTGCCAGGCACTCACCTAGGCACTGGAAAATAAAACCCTAATATGGGAGTGAATTGAAGACAGTCTGAGTTAAGAAAAAACAGCATCTCCTGCCCACTCTATGAAAGTCTTTCTTATATTGAAGTATTAATCTTTGATTCACTCTACACACATCTTTGTCTCCCACTTTCAAATAGCACTTAATGAGTTGATTGAAATGTTTGTTATGTTATGTATAGTATAGTCATATTTTCTGGGAATTGTACAGATTTGTATATGGCCCTGAATATGACTCAAAACAAGGAAGTGAGGGGTAATGGGAGCCAATGAAGGTCCAGTACCTAGGCTCCGAAAGTGCTAATGCAATAAACAGTGGAGGTGCTGTTCCTTTCAGAAAGCAAAGAAGAAAGAAAGGCGGACAAAGAAGGGGGAATCCTAAGGATTTTATCTTGGTGCCTTCACAAATCCATGAGCATGTAATGTCTCATTATCAGGGGTGTTCCTCATAGGGCTGGCACTGCAATGCCCCATGGGCCCCACGAAGGGTCGCTTTAGCGGATAATTTTTTATTTTTGACATCTGATGAAAGTGCCAGTGTGAGGGCGTTTTGAATGTGTGAGTTGGAGTGAATGTGTATAGTGAAATGAAGAGAGACTAAAACTGTCTACGAGGTATTCAACTGGACTTTAAACTGGACTTTAAACTGATGGTTTCCTTGGCAGGATTAAAAAAACATAGGGGCATATTACCAAGCAATAGCGATAATTATCGCTATTGCTTGGTTAGAGACAAAAATTTACCGCAGCGCTGCGGTGATTTTTACCGCAAATAAACCTTGGTATTACCAAGGTTTAACGCAAATGCGGTAAAAATCGCTGCAAAGCATGAATATCGCTGAAAAGTCAGCGATATTCATGCATTAGCGAGCTAATGCTCTTAGCCATGTTATCCACCTCCCATTGGATAACATGGCTAAGAACTGCTCAGGGCAGGTGTTAGCTTTTGGAGATATTCCCGCTTAGCGCAAATATCTCCAAAAGTTGGTAATAGGAGATAGCGATGTTAGCGACTGTTTTCAGTCTCTAACATCTTGGCACGCCCACTTTGCATCTCATTAGTGATAAATATCACTGACATGCAAAGTGGGGCCCAAGATGGTCGCTATCTCCTACTAGCTGTCGCTAACTGGTGTTAGCGGCAGCTAGGTAATAGGGAGATAATTTTATCTCCGCTTTCTTGGCTTCTAAAGATAAACCCCCTTGATAATATGCCCCATAATTTGGTAAGGTCGACTACAGGGACATGATGTATTCAAGTAGCCTAAATCTATGAATGTAGTCAGGTTAACGTGATTCTTGCCTGATGGCCCAAATAGTATCTGTAGCACTTATTCAGGACCTAAAAAATGAGAGCTAACCATACCCCACATCTAAGATGTGATATAAAGTATATGTATTTGCCTAAAAATACCTTGTTCAGAAAGTTTTAAATTGATCGTCCAACTTATAAAATAAATGAGAAAATGAAGAAAACACACAGTAAATAAATGTTTTGCATGTATGGGCCAATGTGTCTCCAGGATCGCTTTTCCAGCACACTGTACGTGCATGCTATTGTTATGGCTGATCATTTGCCACAATGTGAATGAAGTGAAAAACACACTATTACATGCACTATAACAGAACAGGCATACGTGTAACAGACAACATAAAACCAATCTGTGTTGATGTTACACAGTGTATCACAATTTGTCCTCGGGAGTGAGTGAAGGGTCTTACCCTTTGGATCAGTGCCCCATAGGTAAAACGCAGAGTGTGTCACTCAGCTGCTAACTGTGGAAAGAACAATGATAGTCAAAGTAAAGAAACAGCAAATCAAGGGGATCCAAATTGCCTTGGGGTGAAAAAAAAGAAAAACAGAGAGTTTTCAAGAGATGTAATCATACTCATGTGATTTCTGTGCAGACAGCGCAAGAGACCTACCATCCTCTGTTCATCTGGATTTAGACTGAGCAGGGGAGAAGACCCATCTTTTAAGGTAATTGTAGTGATTATCCTTGGGTGGGGTGCATGCGACCGTGGGAAGGAGTGATGACGCACTATGCCCCTTGAGATTCCACAGCCATGATTTGCTTTTAAGTGTACCCAGAAACTGAAGGACCTCCTGGTAAACATCAGACCACATATTCAACAGTCCCACATGCAGAACACCTTATGGGCCTTACCACCTGTCACAGGGCACTATCCCTGTGGGTCCTACGGGGTATGCCCACTGAATAAACATTCCTAAGAATTCAGGTTGGGTCCCCAATTCACCTGGAAACAGAAAAGTCACTGTAACTGCAATACAAAAAACTGTGGTTACCTGATCACCTGCGTTTCTGGCCTTCATTACACAGGAATGACCACGAGCGCTATTGAACCAAGAATAATGGAGCATTAGAGCAACATATACTACAGACACAGCACTACAAAAATAAAATGTGCCATCACTTTTGCAACTTCAACCATTCTCCAGATGACCTTCGGCAGATAATTGTGAAAGCTACTAATTCATGGAGCCCTTTAAACCTTTTCAGAAGGGAGCAAGGGTGGATTTTCCGCGTCTCCACCAACAGCAAAGGTCTGAACGATTAAATCCTCTAGTGTGAGGTGTAATTCAGTCCCCTGTGAAATCAGATAATCTCTTACTATGGCTGGATTGATATTCTCTTCATACATGGGACCTGATATACCATATCACCATTGACACCATGTCACATATGGAATGCCCTGCTTTGGAGTCCCAGACACCACATTAAGCAGTGCTTATGCTAAGCATTTTGCGTCTTGGCATTGGTCTCTTCTTCAGTAACACGAATGAGTCTGTTGATACCAATGAGGTGGTACCCTCCAATAAGAAACCATTTAACTGTCTTAGTCTACTGTTTTAGATGCCGCCTTACTAATACCATTGACAACTTTGGGCCGACCTGCATTTGACCGCTACACACTCCAAGATAGCCACCACTGAGGGATGATACTTTTGCTACACAAGCACATGAGGGGCTTGCTCCTATTGGCTCCAGCCTACCTTTTCTCTTCCCTCTTCTCCTCATTCGACATTCCCCAATAGTGCTCTCCAAGCATCCTAATCCATTGGGAATAGACCACTTGGCCAACCGTGTTACTTATTACATAAGGTGGCCTAGATTTACAAAATGAACACAGATGCCAATATGCCTAGATACCACTATGAGGGATGGTTAGGAGTTATGTGCACCTGATTTGCTCTCCATCACTGTATATGCGAGAGCACTTAGGTTTACCATTCTTTTCTCTTACCATCACCCTTGATTAACAAAACATTCAACTGTCATAGTTTACTACTTCGACGCCACCTTACAAAAACCATGGTTGACTCCGGGTTTCCCAGCATTTAACCACTGCACACTCTGAGTTGGGTACCACTGAGGGATGATACCTCTGTTACATCATCACGTGAGGGGCTCACTTCTTTTGGCTCAAGCTCGCCCCTCCCCTCCTCTCCTCATTGCCAACTAGGTCATCACTCCTTCCAGCTGCTGCCCACACCACACCGGGGAACAATCGCTCCAATTGACTGTACCTTCAATGACAGGTCTTCTCCTCTGCTCAGTCTCGAGCCAGGTGAGCAGAGGAGGGTAGGTCTCTTGTGCTCTCCGTGCAGAAACCATGTGAGTGTGGTTGCTTATCTTATAAACTTTCAGTTTTTTCTTTTTCTTTTAACACTTAGTCATTTGGGTCCCCTTAATTTACTATTTCTTTTTACTGACCATCATAGCTCTTTCCACAGTTAGCAGCTGAGCACTACCCTAGGAGAGTTTGACCAATGAGGCATAATTAATTGATCCAAAGGGTAAGACCCATCACTCACAATGAAGGACAACCAATCACTTATGATACGCTGAGTACCACAAACACAGATTGGTTTATTTTGTCTGTTCCATGCATGTTCACTTGCCTGTTCTGTTATATATGTACTTTTGTGTTTTTCACTTCTTTCACGTTTTGGTGACTGATGAGCGCCAAAAATGTATGCGCATGTCTACCTTTAGAGACACTATGATACAGCGAGGTGGAAAGCGATTCTGGTGACGCATTGAACCAAACATACAAAACATTTGGTTACTGAGTGTTTTCTTTATTTTTTCACTTATTTTCTAGGTTGGATGATCAATTCAAAAAATTTTGCACCAGATATTTTCTGCTAAAGGAATACCTTAGCAGCATATGTTTTAGGTGTGGGGTAGGACTACCCCCCATATTTCTGGTTCTGAAGAATCATTGTGGAACCTTTTTAGGCCATTGGCCGTGAAACATGTCTACCTGACCACACTCACGGATTTAGTCTTCTTGGGTACATCACGCCCCTGTAGTAGCCCCAACCAAATTATATTTTTGTAATCATTCCAAGGGAACCATCATATTAAAGTTCAGTTCGGTATCTCTTAGATAGTTTTAGTCTCACTTCCCTTCACTGTACACATTTACTCCATCCCTCACATTCAAAATGACAGCAATTTGCAGCAATTCACATCAGACAGCAAAAATAAAAAGATCTCCACTAAAGTGACCCTTCGTGGGGCCCATAGGGCATTACAGCGCAGGACCTATGAGAAGCAAGCCCACTATGAAGCATGACATTCTCACTGTTGTGTGAGGGCACCAAGAAATAATCCTTAATATTCCCCCATCTTTGCCCACCTTCCTTTCTTCTTTGCTTTTTTATAGGAACAATACCTCCACTGATTTTTGGATGAATATGGCCTCACATCCCCTGAATGGGGATTGGCTCTAACATGAAGACTACCGATTGGCTAAAGGAGATCCATAAGGGAAACGAGTATAGCCCTGACATGTGGTGGCTTTTAATGATTCAGGTGGAGAGGATTACCTCAGGTAGTTCATCTCCATCTGATTCTTAGTAGGCCAGTCCTTCCAGGGAGTGGGAGAACCATACCTGATTTTCCCAACTGGCTAAGCCCAATGCTCTGTACCCCGTATTATAAAAATTAACTTTACTAATCACAGTTCAATTGGAATACACAGTTCTATCCTTCTCCGACTTTGTATTAAATTGACTTCCCCAATGGTTCAGTACTGACCCTTGAAAGCACTGACCTCCTCATTCTCTTGATGGGCAAAACTGTCAATCTGTACGGTGAGTTCTTCCATAAAAGAGACATGCCATTCTCTGCATGGGGCTTGTTTTAGGATAGTCCCTAGGAACTGCAAGGAAAACAGTGAGAGACTTTAATGCAGTAATATAAAGATAAATGCAGTATCCAAGGCTGACGTCTGCAGTGACTTTGAGAAGATAAGGTTAAACAAACTTCAGCTAACAACCTCTGTAATGACGAAATTATATGTGGACAGAAGAACCAGAGAACACATTCAGCAATGCTTAAATAGTGTGGTGTGATATCAGTGCTCAGAAGGGATGTATGACGTTACAACGCATGCTTTTACCACGCATGCCTTTAGAACGCAGTATTTACAACGAAAACCTTTACAACGCATATCGCTTTGGGGTGCTGGATAGTGAATAGTTTAATTTACTATTTCAACTCCAGTCCCCGTGGACACCAGGGAAGGTGTTGGATAGTAAATTAAACTTATTCCCTATCCTAGAGCGCCCCCCAGCGCAATGCGTTGTAATGGTTTGCGTTGTAAAAGTTGCGTTGTAAAGGCACTGCGTGGTAAAAGTTGCGTTGTAAAGGATGTTTCCCCTCAGAAGAAACAGGAGGCCTTGACAGTGGCCATGATTTACAGAGAAACACACGCAACAAAATCATGCTGCCCACAAATTATTGTGAAAAGAGCAACAGTGCAGCCATACAGACAGAAAACACATGGGGACTATGCAATAATATATATCACATACTTAGAAGCAGAATGCAAACACATAGATGTTTAGGTCTCCAGCATGAGGACAGAATGTAAATTTTGTGTTAACAAGGGTGAAGATTGACCACAAGGAAAATAAAATTGCATCTCAGGAGCACAATAGAAGCTCAGTGGAGTGTGATGACCTGGCAAAACATACAACAGTGACAGAGTGACAATTCAAATGAAGATAGGGAGCATGGGTCATGTGCCAAATCAGATTGCAGAATATGAACTTACTGATAATGTGGAAAGCAGTGGGTAGAGTGGGAAGAGTGATGAAATGAAAGCAGGATTTATAAAGCGCATGGCTGCCCGTGAGCGTCCCAGCACTGGTGAAAGAGGTAGTAGAGGGGGGAGTGAGAAGTTACGGGAAGAGCCAAGTTTTCAGGAGCTTACGAAAGGCGAGAAGGTTGAGTTCGGCGTGCATAGTCAGGGGCAGCGAATTCCACAGCTTGGGGGCGGTATAGGAAAAAAGGCGGCCCCCTGTGCGGGCCTTTTCGATCCTAGGTATGTGAGCCAGATGTGAGTTGGCTGAACGTAGATTTCTAGGGACTACATGGGGACTAATCAGATTTTTTAGGATATGGGGCCCCTTACCATGAAGGATTTTGTGAGTCATGCAGAGGGATTTGAAGTGTACTCGCTCCTGAATGGGCAGCCAGTGAAGCCGGTTTTGCAGAGCTCCTACTGTTGGTACTTGTTAGAAGCCTAGCTGCGGAGTTTTGTACAACTTGTAGTTTGGCGATTACTTTCTATGGGGCACCTAGATACAAAGCATTGCCATAGTCCAGTCTGGATAATAGGAGGCTCTGAATGAGGAGCTTCCTGGAGTCTTGGGGAAGCAGGGGAAGAATTTTACGAGTAGTCCGGAGGATGCCGTAGCAGGCCCCTGCTGACTTCCTGGCTTGGATAGTGAACGTAAGGTCCTGGTCCAGCCACATAACCAGGTTCTTGATAGATTGTTTTGGGGCCGGGGCAGGGCCCATGCAAGGCGGCCACAGCGTTTTTGGAATGAAATGAGATCGGTTGCCCAATACCAGTATCTCAGTTTTGTCACTGTTGAGTTTAAGATGTGAACAGTCCATCCAGTGTGAGATATCATGAAGACAAGAGTGAAGATTGTCAGGGGGACGGTTAGGCTGGCTGAGGGAAACAACAAGCTGGGTATCGTCAGCGTACGTCACGAGTTTAACGCCGTGGGGGGTGACTATTTTCTCCAAGGGGGACATATAAACGTTAAAAAGGGTGGGACTGAGGGAGGAGCCCTGGGGGACTCCACAATGTAAAGTGGTGACACGGGATTTAGAATTTCCTTCAAGGACTTGAAAGGACCGATTGTGGAGGAAGGATTTCAGCCAGGACAACACAGACCCCGAGATTCTCAGTTCCCTGAGCCGGTGAATCAGAGTGATGTCATTTACTGTGTCGAAGGCTGCACTCAGATCCAGGAGGATCACTGCCACTGATCCTCCTGAATCGAGGATCTTTCTCACCTCCTCCACCAGCGCGATCATAGCGGTTTCTGTGCCCTGACCCGGGGAAAAGCCCGTCTGGGACGGGTGTAGGAGTCCGCTGGTTTCCAGGTAGGCTGAGAGCTGCTGGTTGACAAGATTTTCAGCAGTTTTGCTAACTATGGGCAGTAAAGAGATGGGTCGGTAATTGCATAGTTCAGCAGGGTCGAGATGTTTTTTTTTAGGAGGGGTTTTACTATGGCTCTTTTCCAACCGGAGGGCACGATGCCTTGTAGTAAGGAGGTGTTAATGAGTTTGGCCAGGGGGGGCAGAATGGTTGGGGCAACTAGTTTTAGAATATTGGATGGGGCTGGGTCAAGTGGAGAGCCACTTTTGATTTAGAGAAAAATAGGGAGAAGGGTCTCCTCTGTGATAGGGGAGAAAGAGTTTAGGCAGGGGCTATTTTGTTGCACTGTGCTGAAGGGGGGTTCTGGCGGGATAACTCCTGTAGGGGGTGGGGGAGGGATTTTAATATGTTTTGGATTTTCGTATTGAAAAATTCAGCAAACTCGTTGCAGCAATCGCCACGGGGGTCAACTGGGGGGGCAAGGGGGATCTGGGATTTTTAGAAGCTTGCTTACTATACGAAAGATTTCCTTGGACAAGCTGGAGGAAGCTTTGATTTTTTCCTCAAAGTAAGCAGCTTGAGATGCTTTGAGGGCCTTTTTATAGGTTAGAATTGATTGACTGTATTCTCTCTTTTTTTGGGGGGCAAATTCTTTCCTCCAGGCTCTTTCATTTTTTTTTACAGAGTTTTTTTAGCATTCGGAGCTCATTATTGAACCAGGGGGACTTGGGCTTCCCTCCAAGGGTGTGAGCGGGGGTCTTGGGAAGGATTATATCAAGAGAGTTCTCGATCCAAGCGGAGAACTTAGTGTCTGCTATGAGGGTAAGGGGGTCATGGGTAGGAAGGAAACGTTCCAGGAGTTGCCTCCAGTCTTCTGTGGCCATTTTCGACCAGCGCCGTTCAAGAGTGTTGGGGGCCAGTTTGGGCCGATAGGAGACCGGGATATGCCAACTAAACGGGATTAGGGAGTGGTCCGACCACGGGAGGGGGATGGGGTTTTGCACCTTGAGTTCTGGGATGTTCGAAAATAGGGGATCGAGGAGGTGGCCCTTGGGTGGGTTGGTCGTTGAGTAGATGGAGTTGGTATGCCGCGTGGTCAAGTTCCAATTCAGACGCCCCTTTGTCGTCAGAGAGGTTGAAGTGGAGATTTAGGTCTCCTAGAATGATGAAATTAGGAGAAATGCTAGCTCGGGCGAGGGAGGCTTCTAAGAGGGAGCTATAGAATTGCCCTAAGGGGCCCGGCGGGCGGTAGACAAGGATCCCTGACAGAGATCTCAGGGGAAGATTTGAATGAGGAACAGAGCGTTTTCACAGTCTGAAATCGGACTATGGGTGAAGCGGCAGGACAGGTGATCTTTATATATTATTGCTATTCCTCCTCCTTTCCCCGATAGTCTATCCAGACGCTGAATCAGGTAGCCAGGGGGCAAGGCTCGTACGATGTCAGGGTTGGAGTCAGGTGAGAGCCATGTTTGCGTAAGGAACAGGACCTCAAGGTTGTAATCTTGGAGAAGCATGTATATTTCAAGGGCGTGTTTGGGCAGGGATCTAAAGTTAAGCAGGGCCATATTGAATGGGACCCGTGGGGGGGGCGGGGGTCCTGTTCCACAAGTTGAAAGGGACAGTTAGGGCAGTGAGTGGAGGGGCCCATCAAAGTGATGGTATGAGTGCAGAGCGAATTAGGGGTCTGCCTAAGTTGCAAAAGAGATTCCCTGGAGTAAGACAGGGGTTGGAGAGTCCTGGTGGGGATGGTGCAGAGCCCTGGGCCCGGACTGGCGCGGACGGGCGCAGACGGGCTTGCCTCTGGCGCGCCTGCTGTGCTCGTCCACTGTGCGTACGGGTAGCATGGTTCATTTTGTAGAGTGAGGCAAGTGTCAGGCGCAACACTAGCCCGCCGACCTCACTCAACCAAGATGGCGCCCGTGGACGTGCGCCCGCGAAAGAGATCACGTGTCCAAGTGAGCCCCAAAATCGGCCGCCTGGAGTTGCTTGACCATCGGGGGGAGAGAGTGCAGTAAGTGGGGCTGGAAGTAATTATTTAGGAAGTTACATACAGAACGTTCTACCCCATTTAAAAAACACAGTCTAATAAAAACACAGTATTAAATCACTGTCCTCTAGTTCCCGGCTTCCGCCTCACGAACTTCTAACTCAATCAAAGGGTCCTCGAGGAGCAGGGTCTATGTGTAGAGTGAGGCAAGTGTCAGGCGCAACACTAGCCCGCCGACCTCATTTACCCAAGATGGCGCCCATGGAAGTGCGCCCGCGAGAGAGATCACGCGTCCAAGTGAGCCCCAAAATTGGCCTCCAGGAGTTGCTTGACCCTTGGGGGGTGCGAGTGCAGTACGTGGGGCTGGAAGTAATTATTTAAGAAGTTATATACCCCGTTTTAAAAACACAGTCCAATAAAAACACAGAATTAAATCACTGTCCTCTAGTTCCTGGCTTCCGCCTCACGAACTTCTAACTCAATCGTGTGACAATCCAGGGAAAGAAGAACGTTGTGCTAGTATGACTACCCTGGGGGACAAAAAGAGTCGGAGGACGCTAATCGGATCTGCTAACGCTGGGATATAGTGCTGCAGAAGATTTCCCTGCTCTCACCTGATCTTGAAGAAACTGCTCGCGGAACCCGCTTCGCGGGTCCCGCTTCGTGTGGAGGTTCATTCAGCTTCTGTGTGGTGACTGTGTTGTGCGGGGCTGCGAGCGAGTGCGGGCGCAGGACTGCAAGTCCCAGGAGCGCCCGCCAGACCCAATTGTCACCACCTGGGCCGCTCTCCCTGCATGCTCCTCCCCACCAATTTCATTTAAAACCTTTTCCCCCTGGCTGATGGTTGGGACGCTAATCGGATCTGCTAACGCTGGGATATAGTGCCTCAGAAGATTTCCCTGCTCTCACCTGATCTTGAAGAAACTGCTTGCGGAACCCGCTTCGCGGGTCCCGCTTCGTGTGGAGGTTCATTCAGCTTCTGTGTGGTAACTGTGTTGTGCGGGGCTGCGAGCGAGTGCGGGCGCAGGCCTGCAAGTACCAGGAGCGCCCGCCAGACCCAATTGTCACCACCTGGGCCGCTCTCCCTGCATGCTCCTCCCCTCTCACCTTGACTATACAAATCAATCCATCTAACCCCGCTGCGCGGGAGCGCGCTGAAGCGCCCGGGAGAAGCCCGGGACAAGGGCGGGGCCGTCTGTGGCCGTCAGGGGCTGAAGGAGGCTGGGCTGAGCCCGGTCTCTGACATTTGTACCCTGTTCTCTATTTTTAAATAATTTCCGGTGATCTGTCCTCTTGGTGTTTGCTATTGTAAGGTATTTACACTTCTGACCAGTTATTGATATGTCTAATCCACTTCCCCTAGTGTCAGTGTATCATTTCTCTGGCTTCTCAATAAATATTTTGAGAAGGCAAACCAGGCGATTGACAAAGAGTTGTTACTAGCCGAGAAACGAGCGGAGCGTCGACGCTCCATAGAACACCTAAAAAATATACCACTGTCCACCGCACCAGACCTAAACACCCTACAAGATACTGTCTGTACTGGGAGGGTGGCTGGAGATGCTGATATATTTAGTATCGACCAAATCCCTAACATTTTACGGGCCCCTGATACCTCCCTCCCCCACTCTGTAACCAACAGCGAGGGAAATACTAGTAGTCATCCCATCGTCTCTACCAGTCTTATTGATCTTAACTCCCCTGTTGCCGAGATTATATTGCCGAACCTGCATTCAACACTTACCAATCGCTCCCCGGATAGTGTTGGACCTAGTGAAAATATTCGGCCACACTCTATTAGAGAGACTGGACCTGAGGTTAGGAACCCCAAAAGGGTTGTGTGCTCCCCTCCCAGGAAAAAGAGGAAAAAGGGTGGTGCCAAAAGAAAAAGAACTAATAATCAGACTTCTCCCTCGCCCCCAGCCAATCATACTACAGGTTTTATGGTACCTCCGGTGTTAGAGGTTCCCCCAGGTACTCACCCCCCAGTAATTCCCCTCCAAGATACTGTTAATGGGTTCAATAAGGAGCGCATCGATATATTCGAGAAACTCCTTAAATCATTTATGCTCACCCTGTTGGAGAGGGTTAGGATTCTGGGAGAAAAATTGGATTGCATTATGGCTACAGCTGCAAATTGCCCCCTATGAGTAATATTACTCAACCTACTTTATCATCAAAATCTAGTGTTAACACCGCCGGTCCTAGTATTCATCTCAAGACAAACAGCAACTCCATTTGCAACAACAAATCTAATGCTCCCCAACCGTCATCTAAACCATCGAGTTCCATTACCTTTGCTAAAGATAAGCTCACGTTAGTTTCTAGCAAGTCAACCCCATTGGGAGAAAAACAATCTGCTGAGCAAGGGGATCCTAAACACAGTAGTACCACTCAAAGACATAAATTACATCGTAAGAATATAGTAGACCTACCCCCAGACTCAGCAAATTTTGTCATTGTTCTGACGGGTGTCCCTCCAATTTCCAATGGAAATATGGAGAATAACGCTAATTTGAAAAACAAAGTTATCTTCTGGCTGAAAACCAATAGACCCCTTCCTGCCCATCTTAATGGGGACATTATTTCAGTCAGAAGATGTGATTGGGTGGGTCCTCGCCCTAAGGACATAGAGGGAGACATCGTGATCATTAATTTTAAGGATCATAGAGTTGTGTCCCTATTAGCGATTGGTATCTGGGAAATAATGTGGGGGGCATTTCCACTCGGAACCTTAGTTATTTTTATCCAGAGAGTTTGATTAATCCTCACGTCCAATCTCGCTCTAAAAAAGCTCCCAATTATTTTAAACGGTCTTCTTTCACTCCTAGCTTCCATGGTCCACCTTCAAACCTGGAGGCTCGGTTTAGACCTCACCCTCAACCAAACTATATTAGTTTCAAACAAGTCCCAAACTGGGTTAATCCAAAACCTCGCTTTTTTGATCATCCCCCTACACCAACCTGGGTTAATCCAAAACCTCGCTTTTTTGAACATCCCCCTACACCAACCTTCCAATTTTCTCGCCAGCCATATAGTTCGAATCCCTACCCAAACAATCCAGGCAATTACACCCAATCGAATGCCTACTGGAACATTCCTCTGAGAAATCTTTTTGAACCACTTTCGGGGTTGGAATACAATGATTGACCACTTACTCTACCTTATGTGCCGAAGGTTAATAAAGATTGTACGGGTTCTGTTGAAACCCCAGTTAAGGCTTTATGCTATATTGAAGATCCACTGGGCCAGTCGACTCTAAGAGTTAAAGGGTGTTCTGTTTCTTTGAGTGGGATTGGGGATAAGTTATTAGATTTAGACTTGGCGCCACAAATTGATTCAATTATAGAGGATGTTGTAGTAGGGACTGTTAAACAGGGAGGGCCGGTTTGCACCAATGATACAAGGAGTGGAGTTGTTTCTGAATATGCAGCCTCCCCGCTGCATATTGTAGATTATTCCCCTCCTAAAGAAAATCCTAGTGTTTTGGTAGGCCCAAGTGGTTTTAAGCTAGGAAGTTGGAACATAGCCGGTCTCGAGTCCCGCATGTGTATCCCGGACTGGGTGAACTTTGTGGAGCAAGTCGATGTATGGTCTTTTCAAGAAACCTGGGCACTCTCACCATTGTTCCTTACTGGCTACTTGAATTTTAGTAAATCTGCCAGTAAAGGCCATAGAGGATGAGCTATGGGTGGCCTGACCGTTTGGGTACACCAGTATGAGGGTGTGATAGCTGAGGAAATATCTATTGATAGTCCCGACATATTAATGGTTAATATTAAATCCACTAGTGGACTGAATATCCTTTTTATTAACATATATATCAGGGGTATTCAGGGTGGAAGGGTTTCCCCAACACTCATAGTTTTGGACGACTTCTTAAGTGGTGTATCCTTAGAGGGTCATAAGATTGTTTTGGGTGACTTCAATACCTGTTTTGAACCTCTGAGTGTGGATGATGACTTAATTACTGAGGCTGAAGATCTGGTCTGGGGGATTCCACAGCTTGAGCTAGCCCCGATAGAAAAATGGTCACAAGCGGCTATTTTTATCAATGGGTTGTGTCTGGATCAGGGTTTGCGTGCTCTAAACGGTAGAGTGCGTTCTGACAGGTCGGGCAGACCCACTTTTTGCAATGGTAGATTTAGCAGCCGTATTGATTATGTTTTAATGGATGTTGAATTGTGGGCCGTTGTAGTTGATATGGAGGTTAAGTCCCGTCCGGAAAGTGATCACGATCCACTGGTGCCGGAACTAAGGGATCACAGCTTCTCTGGGCCACTAACAAGCATGCCCGACCCAGTTCAGGATGAAGTTGCACTTACCAATGACATGAGAAGGGTCCGCTGGCCAAAAATTTCAGTAGACGTTGATGCACGCAAAATGATTAGATCTCTGATTTCCAATTCACTGCTTGACTCATGGAGACCTGTTTAATGCGTTAAAGCTTAAGAACCCTATTTTAATCAGGTCCTGTAGGAAGGCATTTAACGTTGCAAAACATACAGCCATGGCCAATTGGGATGAAGAACGGTGGGCTACTCTGACAGAAGCATCCAGCTCCAGGAATCTACAACGGTTTTGGCACTTACTTAAATGGGGCTCTTCGCAGGAAGATCGCCCAAGCCCAGCTTCGGTGGGTCAAAAACAATGGGTAAAATTCTTTGAGGAACAATTCAGGTGCCGTAGTAGCGCAGTAGCGCACAGGAATTTATCTTTTGTCCTGTGTCGGCCGATCCTCTTGAGTTTACAAGTGGAGAAGTCAAAGCAGTCCTGCAATCCATTCCAAGGGGCAAGGCACCCGGTCCGATTGTATTCCAGCTGACCTATTCTTACAAGACCAGGATTTATGGGTTCCCTATCTAGTTCATCTGACTAATGCCCTGGCTACTGGAGCAAGGGTTCCCGAGTCCTGGGCAGGGGCGGAAATCCTGCCTATTAACAAGAAAGGCGATCGGTCGGTTCCTTCCAACTATAGGCCCATCAGCCTTATTGATGCGGTGCAAAAAATCACAGCCCGTCTTGTTCTTGGCAGGATTCAGGACTGGATGGAGGAATTTAACATTCTAACTCCGCTCCAAGCTGGCTTTAGGACTCATGTGAGTACCTTAGACCAGGCCTTCCGTTTTATTCTTCTTTATTGGAAGACAGTATTCCTAGGAAAAGGTAACCTCTATGCGGCCTTCGTGGATCTTAGGTCTGCTTTTGATCTTGTTCCGAGGGCTGGGATGTGGAATTGTTTAGTAGAACTGGGTTTGCCAGCTCCCCTTGTTCGTCTTCTCATGAATCTACATGCACATACTCATGCCCAAGTACGCTGGGGCAAACCTGGGGAGGTAACGGACAGGTTTCCAGTTGCCAAAGGTGTCAGGCAAGGTTGTGTTTTAGCCCCCAACCTATTTTCTTTATATATTAACAGGGTCATTAAGTACTTTGATAACCATCCCACCGACGCTCCTTCACTAGATAGAATGAAAATCCCCCTGCTCATGTTCGCTGATGATACTCTGCTAATCTCACAGACCAGACAGGGTCTTCAACAGGCCCTGATGAGGTTTGAACTGTTTTGCAGCGAACATGAGCTCGAGGTGAATGTGTCGAAAACTAAGTTTATGGTTTTAAGAGGAAATAAACCGATCTCAGCAAGGGTTACCATGGGGGGTACCCCCCTGGAGCAAACGAAGCTGTTTACATATTTGGGAGTAACATTTAGTGAAAACCTAAATTGGTCCCATCAGGTTGATATCATGGCCCTTAAGCACACGCAGTTAGGAGGAGCGCTGATCAAAGAGCACAAAGGTTCACATACTCGGCCAATCTCACCGCTAGTGAAAATCTATGGATCTAAGGTTCTTCCCTCTGTTTTATATGGGGCTGAACTATGGGGCTATAGTAAACTGGATCCCCTGAGAATAGCTCAAAATAAATTTCTTAGGGTGGCAACGGGTCTTCCACAATCAACACGAAGGATCCCATTACTGTACGATCTTGGGCTCCAGCCTGTGGAGGACCAGGCCAGGTTTCGTCCACTAGCATTCTGGCGTCGCCTCTGGACAACTCCGGAACTCCATCTTTATGCAAAAGCCTGTCTGGAGGTTAGAGAGCGGCTGGGTTCTGACAATATAGCCTGGTTTAAGGACCTTAGAGCCACTTTGACCTCCATGGGGCTTGGCGAACTGTGGCTAGATCCTGCAACAGTAACATTCCCCTCAAAAAAGGCTTTGAAATTATGCTACTGGGAATGGGTGGTCCAAAACAGACATTCGAGACTGGGCTCTAGTAATCTTACCAGATTATTTGTGGCCATTAAAGACGTTCCCATTCTAGAGAAATACTGGGATGCCATAACAAAGCCCCTGGACCGTAAACTATACCATCAACTTAGATGCGGTTCACTGACTTTAAGGGAGTTTACCAAAAAGTGGGGCTCCGGTGGGACTGGGCACTGTCCAAAGTGACCGGGTCAAGGCGAATGCATAAATCACTTTTTGTTTGTTTGCCCCTTGTATGCTGCCCCTAGAGCCAAATGGTTAAGCCCGGTCTGCAGAAGTCTGGGAACGCGCTCGGCTGCCACTGCCAGTAGAATATTAAAATCAAATGTTTCACCTCTAATTGTAACAGGCGTAGCAAAATACCTAGGTTGGGCCTGGATCCTTAGAACCAGGTTCATTAATGCTCCCTAGGTGTTTATCAAAAAAAAATTTACGTTTTCTTACTCCTGTGCAGTCTGTACTAATTTGTGATATTGTGGATCTTTTAAGTGATTTTGCAATTTTCATACCTGTTCATAAGAAGCCTTTATAATCAATTTAATATGGTTTTAGACGGTTTTATTCTGTTTTATAAAAATTTTACATTTCATGTATATTATGTAATGTATGTCTTTTATGAAGAATCATTTGAATAAAGACTTCTTGAACTTGAACTTGAGTCGGAGGAAATGATTACCAGTAAGGGGCTACATTTGTAGCCCTGTGCAGCAACAGTCAGATCTATGACTAACGCAATGATCACTGTAGAGTCTGTAATTTATCTGGGTAAAACATGCAGATAAACTATGATACATGCAGGACTAGGTGCCGTAAGCATGTAATTTTCAATTTTATGAGTGTCAACTTGGGACAATGAGGTTTATAATGCTTCTGGTAAATATTTCATATTAGGGAAATGTTATGTACCGAGTATAGCTGCTCCCCCTCTGTGCCCAATCATAATCAAGGTCATAGAAACAATCATAATCCATAGAAATAATAGGTATATGGTGAGAATATTGCAACCTCATAGCAGAACAGCACTATGATGGGGTGAATTTAATATCTGCATATATTCACGCTGAGTGAGAAATTATGGAAAGCAAAGAGACAAGCGTCATGTGGACATTCATTAGCAATTCATCCTTACTGAAACAAGCGCGCATTTCCACTTTGCCAAGTCAAAGGTTCTTTCCGTTGAAGCTGAAATAGTAGTTGGGAAAAAATAAATATATGTAAGTAAAAGTGAATAGCAAGCAAAATTACAAAGGCAATGGGCTCACATACCAAGCACTAGCAGAAGTAGATTCACACAATTCAAAGTGTGCAAAATATGTTTGTTGGCGCAACCTGTCCTGGGAATTGAATTCAAGGTCATTAGTTGTTCATGCGCCCTTGATAGCACTCTATGCTCCTTATATCTGGTTGTAATTTTAGGTTTATATATTCTGGTTTCCTGTCTTATATAACAGAAAGGTCGCCACACCACTTGTTTGCAGTAAATCAGTTTATTACAGAGCTTCTGCCAATAAGCATTTCAGCTGTCAGATGCATCCTTGATCACATAGGGGATCGCTGTTGTGGTTCAGAGTAGAAAAAGTGCATATGTGCTCTAAAATTATATACACATAGAAAAATACTCCGTTATTATATTCAAGACCAAAATATTTTATAACACTTCTTAATTTGCTATGAAACCCAATGTACCCCAATATAGTCCTAGGTAGTTGCACAAGCTTTTACCTACATTTGTCCTACCTTGCTCTACATAACAGTTCTGACGCTGACCTTTTACCTAGTTAGGTGCTGCATAAATGTTGTGTGGTTTTCTAAAAAAATAGCCTAATTTTTATGCATGAGGATTCCTAGTATCACAGCATGATTACAATCTTCTGCATAATAACTCTGTATAAGGGTCATCACTATCGTCATCCTTGGCTGACATGCCCACAGTACCATGGCACATCTAGGTAGAACCTCTGAGGGTACCTTTCGGGTATATAAGTACCACATCTTTGCTGGGGAAGTCGGAAGAGAAAAAGATTCCATGCTGACATGCTGAAACCGAGACGCTGAAGTCCCTGCCTACAGACACTCCAGTTAACAGTCGTCTGACATTACTCGCGGGTTGTCCTCTCGAGACCAAGATGGGGTCCTTTGCTTTCTCACATCAGGTAATGGGTCTGGCTCTTTCCTATGGGGTTCTTGGCTATACACCAACGTACATGCTTGGTACACTTAGGTACATCTAGTTAGGGTTTGCATCATAGGAGTACGCACTATTAACTTCATGTATTTATATGCCTGCATATATTCACTATTTTAGCACAATGGTAGAATGCTATCTTTTATTTACTCTATTGGTGCTTGTAATCGTCTATATCTGTTTCTGTCTTGTGGTTGTTGCAGCACATGTATTTTATGCTAGAATGACTCTGGTTCAATACATACTTATTGAAAACGCCCCCACCATTTATTCTGTGTATCTCTCTGAGATAAAGTGAGCACAAGTGACCAAGCAAAAAGTATTGTACTGTTTCCACGATCCCTGAGGGGTCAGGGTTCTCATGTTCGATAGTTGCCAAAAACTATTATCTCCTTGGTAAGGTTGTGGGGCTTAAAGTGGCACTGTGAGCTAGCTGGTCTACATACTTTTTTCATTTCAAAGAAGTTTTTATTGGTTGTTTCAGCATGAACATATAATGAGTAGATCAAGTAGCATAATTAGAGTCAGAATTTCACGGGCGAATATTACAGTACGCTACTTTACATCAAAAAGAAAATGTCAATACAAAAGTACATAGCTGATATCTTGTCGAAAGTAGTAGTGCATATATCTTATACTCAACAACATTTTAGTCACAGTCATTTTACTCAAACATCATTTTACTCATCAAAACACACCATGATAAATAATACAATGATGGGAGTCTGCAAACACATGCTAATGGATCGTGGACGGTGTGGGACCAGTTTAAGGTGGCTTATGTGTCGTGAAATAGTTGTCAAGAGTTGACCACAGTTTTCTCGTGGGAGGGCGCCACGGTGTCTGTTGGAGTGCTACATTATCGGCACCACGTAAGCTGATTATCCAAATCAGCCACCCTGCGAAGTTGGCTTTGCAGGTATCTTTCCAGTTACTAAGGACTGTCTTAACCGCCGCTGTAAGTAGGAGATCAAGTAACGCCTTATCATCTGCGTCAAGGGAAGGGTCCTGGGTGAATCTTTAGCTGGTGTAATGTGGAATAGTTTTGAGAGAAACTCAAATATCTTCTCCCAAAAAGGTGCTACACAGTCGCATTCTAGGATAATGTGTGATAAATCACCTTCTGCACGTTTGCAATTCCAGCAAAAGGCGTCTGGGCTGATGTTGTGTGCAAATAATCGAGCCGGAGTCCAGAAGGCCTTATGAAGGAGCCAATATTTGGTCTGGGATAGAGTAGGGCTGATTTTGTGTCTCGTGCAAGATACCCATGTACTGGTCCATTCTGTTTCTGTGATTGGCCTGGACGAGAGATTATTCCAGAATTGTGTGATTGGGACAGTGAGGCTAGATTGTTGGGGACGACTGAGTCTATAGAGGAAGGAAACCTGATGGCCCAGTCTGTTTAATCTGGCAAGGCATGGTGGGAGGGAGGGTGGTGTCAGGGAGAGTTTGGTTTTGGACAATGCTGTTTTTACGTTTAGAAAGTTGTAAAATTCTATTGGTTCAAGATCGTATTTGTTTTGCAAGTCACTGAATGGAATAGGATATGACCCCGCAAACAGTTGGTATGGGAACAGTATGCCTTTTTTGTCGCATTGTGTAGAGGTTTACCCTTGTACAATATGTTACGGTTGTTCCATAAGGATTCCCATTGTGAGCCCCGTATAGTGTTTTCTAGGATTCTGTCAAACTTCAGAAGAGCAGATTTTGTATTATGAAATATTGATTTAGAGTGGGTTAGTTTGTTTAGATTTGTCGAAAGAGCCGCGCTAGGGGCAATACCATCTAGAATTTCTTTCTCAATTTCTAGCCACACTGGAGTATAGTCAGGTGAGGGTGCGAGCCAGTGGGCTCCCTGCTTGGCTGAAAAGGCGGTTTCATACCTTTTAAAATCTGATAGATTGACCCCACCTGCGGTTTTAGTTTATGTTGTCTAAAACGTGCAGATCCTTTTTAGATTTGCAGGAACTACGCAACTAATTCACATAAGTGACATAATTTGCAATTAAATCTCACTTAAAAACACAATAAAACACTTCTGCATGATATCTGCTACACAGGCAGAAATATGAATCTTGTTTTTCAGAAAGCAAGGGTGTCTAACCTTACAGAAATATGTATCAATCAATTTGCTAACAACTTAATATCACCAACTTTTCTAAATGTTCCTCCATGTGAACTTCTCACGTAGAAGGATTCAATTATGCAACATTTAAAACATTACTTTTAACTGCAACATATGGTTGTACCAGAGTTCTAACATTTTCTTTCATTGTAATTGCTGTGAAATACCCTGTTCAGCCTTAGTCATCACACAAACAACATTATGCCCGAGTAGACTAATCTAACCTACCATGTACCCTGACTAATACCTACTTCTAATATAAATGCAGAGCGAGTGTTTGGTATTTATAAATGTGTTTGCAAAATTTCTTCTGTATTGAGGTCACCAGGGGTCTTTGTTTCAAGTTTAGTCATTAGAAGAGTTGGTGCTACTGAGTCACAATTGAAATAAAAGAAATATTGCCAAAACGGGAAGTGCTATAAAATAATGGTGACCTTGGATATACTGAAGAAATATTTTTTTCTATGTTTATGGAATTGTTTGGCACATATGTACTTTAAAACACTAAATCAAGATGCCACATACTTATGTGATCAAGGGTGAGTCTGACAGAAAAAGCGCTAAATGGCAGAAGCTTTGTATTAAACTGATTTTTTCAGCAAACCAGTGGTGTCAATGGCCTTTCTGTTATATGCAGAAGTAACCCAGAACTTGCAAGAAGCTCGCTGACTCCGTTTCTGTTAATGCCTCATTCGGATTGGAGTATGGCATCGGCCAGCTACAAAGAAAGACTGTGACTATTTCTTTTTTTTTGCTTACTTATACAAGCCTTCAGCCAGACCGCCTCATCTGCTGGTCTAATGTGTCCTATCATTCACATTCTCTTCTGTCCTCTACAACATACATCATGGGCCATTTCTGCCATTGGCTACCTTCACTGTGAACAATGGCGTTCTGCTTTTTCACAAGGAGCACATCCACACACATATTATTTTCATTTAGTTCCATGGACAATAATAAGAATGTGAGCTTTTTGAGACCAAAACATTTTTTTTTATCTCGGTATGTATCTGGCATCTCCTCCTGTAGTGTAGTTCCTATATTCCCAATAGGCTCTGCGCATTGGAATAACATAAACAGCAGTGTAGAAGTAGGACTGAGGTCATCTAGGTCTCTACTGACTATGTTAGACTTAATTAGTTTTGCCAGCTAGCTCAGAGGTCACTAGAAACTTTCTCGAATGTTCAGGAAAGGGTTAACAGTCCTGATTTAGTCAAGAAGAGATTAGTTTCTGACAACCGCATAAACATGACAACTTTTCTCCCTCAGAATAAATAGTACATCTCTAGAGTCGTGTGAAAACAATAGACAACTATTTCACTCAGTCAATCGTGCATGCTTAATTTCACCAGAGTGCAGAGAAATAGAGAGACGGGCGTTTTCAATTAAAGGTGTTATTTTATTGAGCAATCTTTCTCATGCAAGAGAAATGAATTGCCACAATTGCAATACTTATCATAAAGTAAAGTGCGTACAGTAAAAGTAGTATTATGAAATAATACTGTAAAAGCATTGATATGGTTTCTTAACCATATGATACTTTAAAATGGATAAAATATATACATACATAAAAACATTGACTAACGAACTCAACTGGTGCTTCTAAGATACGCCTACCCCGGTGTACCTAACCTAAGCCTAATACGTGGGAACGGTGTAAGTAAGTTGCAGTTTTAAGTTAAGTTAGGTTTTTTGCCAAGAATCTGACTCAAGAATTCTCTCTAAGGTTTTACACAGCTTCGTACCTTGGTTATAGAATGAAGGAGGTCTTGTATCTCGTTTCTCAGGACTCGATCTCCCAGCAACCCGCGAGGGTGACTTGGGAACACCGGAGCTGGATTTTCTCGGCTGGAGAAAAAGGCAGCGTCTCTCTCAGTATGTCAAAGGGAGGGGCGGTTTCCTTTGGCTCTCGCATCAGCTGGGCTTCGGATAAGTAGATAGCCGCTCTGCTCTACACCACCGTGTGTTTGCTTAAGGCAACGTTGGTATATTTATACCTGAAAGGTGCCGGGTTTGACGTAAGGTTGGACATAAGACGTCACTAAGAACTAACAGTTCTTTCTGGACTCCAGGAGTTCTTGTGCAAATCAAAACAAAAGCAGGGGGAATTTCCGGGCTGCTGGAGGCTTGGTTTGTTTAAAGAACGCGTTGTGCTTTCTAGGAGTCAATGGGAGTAGCCTTGCCGTATTTGGACTACATGGGCTATTACTAAATATGGATATGATTTCTATGCCTTTATAAGGATATTATTTGTTATAACCACATGAGGGCATGAATCGGGAATATCGAATTAGGGTCCTAGATAGAAACACAACACTCCCAAAATAAAAGTTTATAAAAACTGTGAAAAAAAACAAGAGTGGACAAAGTCTCAAAGCTAGCAGCCAACACCAGACTTAATGGCTTTGTCATTGGTCAATGGTTGTTTGAAATGTCATTAGTACTTGTTTAAATGTTGTGCTCACCGGTTCATGCTTTGGGGTCTCACCTTCTAAATATGTTATCAGCAGGGGGATCTTCGTTCTGAGGAGTTTTGCTAGAAATGGGTAATTTGCAGGATTCAGGCGCTCGAGAAGAGCAAAGACTGAAGTTCCCTTTTCGACATCCCAGCGAGGATATGAAGAAATTACCTGAAAACCCACAACAAAGAATTTAGAAAGTGATTCTTTCATGAGTTCCTATTCTCTAGCCTTTAAAGCTTCTGGAAATGCTACCTTGTTCTCTATGCAGTACTTAGTATCAACCACATTTTGGCTGTTTCTGTACAATGTAAGTAGCATGTCACACTGATAACCAATTGACGGGAAATAAAACCATCAAATTCAAAAGTATAAAAGCTGAGTTGAATTCAAGATCTCCATTAGCAGGTTGCACAGACATGTCAGCAAACAACTTGGGAAGAGGGATCTGGTGGAATATTGTGGGGGTGGAATGTGATACTCACCAGCAATCTTATGAAGAGGCTGTGTATTGGAATTTTTTTAGCTGTTTAGGTACAAAAGAAAGAAGATATGTCATACTCTGTCCATAAATTACTGAGCAACACTTGCCAAAGGAAGACATATGGCTGACACACACACTCAAGACAACCAGTAGTACCTGTAAAGAAGATGATGGGGTGATGGGTGGCATTTCAATGAGACTCTAGCGGTTATGAGGATGCTTTGAGATTGCTGCAGATACTGGCAAAGGCACCATTACCTCTAAGGGTGCTTCAAGGGGTGTTCAGTACCTTGACGGCCCATGCTGCAATTCTCTTCCTTCCTCCTTTAGCAGTTGCTGTCAAGGAATGAAAGCTGGAAGAGGAGCTACCTAAGCTGCCATGCACAGGTTCCTGCTACAGCTTTCATTGAGGGACAGAAGCCTCCAGTGGAATAAGAGAGGATGCATCAGGAGCCGTGGACGTGCTTTACATTCTGAAGTGTTGTAAATTGGCAGCGATCTGGGTTAGCATCAGCTGAAGCCATCTTGTATTTTGGAAGCCATCTTGTATTTCTGGCAGCCATTTTGTTTGCCATGTGCTACCGCGCGCTCACCATGTGCTCTGTCCTACCTTGCTGTTGTCTGTTTTTGAAATTTGCCTAGAGAAAAGTTATATTTACCCTCTTCTGCTTTGCACATGCTCAGGTGTGATTGCAGCTGTCCATGCAGCTGTTAGTAGTCTGTAAATGTCAGGATGTGCTTGCCAGAATTAACCACTGTTAGCTCCTCCCATTTGTTGATTGTGCATTTTCTGTATGACCTTATATGCACCTAAACCCTTCTTCTTGTACTTGTACCGCCTTCTTTTGAGCCCCTGTATGGGTATAAAAGAACCAAGCTCCTTCCATTCAGTGTGCTACTTCATACATTACCGAAGGGTGCTGTGTGAATGTACTTTCACCTCATGAGGTTTAATAAAGCTTTTGTTTCTATTCCAGTTTCCAAGCCAACTTATATCCTATTGGTCTGAGGACTTGTGCAGAGAAGGGCGAACCCTTAGCACTGGGAGGCCTTACTGAGGCCCACCACCACAAATTGGCACCCAACCAGTGGGGCTCATCGGTGACTCGGATGCCCGAAAGAGTGGTCGAAACAAAGGATTTGAATCTCTCTACAGATGATCATTGCCCGAGGAGACCTGCGTCTTGGCAAACCACAGCGTCTTTCCTCTCTTTCTGATCTGACCATCCAGGTGGTGCCGGTCCTCGACAGAGATCTCTTCTGTTGATTCGCCGTGCAGTGACCGTTTGGTCGATTTGAGAACTCGGCAGTTGGAATCTGGACACCAAGTGATTGGTAAGCGTTGTTATGCAACACTTGCTGTTGGTTTTGTTGCCTGGGATTGGTAAGGTGTTTTTTGCTGCGCTTGCTGTGGCTTTGGAAATGTGTGTTGGCCAACTGTGGATGTGTATGTGATTGATATATGAATTGCAATTTATATAGGCAAGTAATGAGGAGAATTTTCTCTGTTTTGAATTGATTTGAACGGCACAACGTATTAGAGGTACCTTAAGTGTTACTTTGCGTATAATACTGCATATTCTGCACTATTTTTGGCATCCACTTCGTAGGATGTGTTGCTTTTGTAGTGGTACCAGTCTGAGACTTGATGAAGCACAACCGGCCCCCCAGAGGGGACGCCTAATAGGGACATGTACATTAAATATAGTGTTTCTTCTATAATGTACAGCACGTTATGGAATAAATATACTCATAAGGATCCTAAGTTGCGTTGGCCTATGCATGGGTCATTTGATTTACAAAAGATTCAGTATGTGGAGCAATGAATGTTTGAGCGAAAGACTAGACAAGATATGTTTGACTGTGTGCGAATGTGGGAGAAAGAAGTGCGTGAACGAATGAAGCGTGAACAAGCCTTGATTGAAAAAGAACAGCGAAAGAACATCCATGCGAAAGCATTAGAAATGAAAAACAAAGAAATGAAAGAACTAAATGAGAGAGAAGATAGGGAGCGCCATTTACAGGTAACTACCCAATACGCTGTTCGGCGGACCCTCTATCCTATTCTGAAGAAACCTCAAGATGATTTCTTGTTATTAGATCGTTCTCCGCCTCCGTATATTTTTTCTTCCGCTCCTCATGAGTCAGATGAGGATTCTCCTACAGACCAGGAAAAAGCACGAGAAACTCGTTCTATGTTGACCACTGTGCGTTCTGCTGAGCTTAGATCAGCTGCTCGCAAAGTTGCCTGTAATACTGCTTATGCTTCTGAACTTTTAAATGACATAAAGGATTGGCAGAAAAGGGAGCAAGTATATTTTACAGAGGTGTTTGCCGCAGAAGTTGAACGGTTTAGGAAACACTCTGACAATTTGGAGCCTGTTGATATAGCAAATGATTGTAAGCAAATGCGTGACGGTCTTCTTGTCTTTTCTCAGGTGGCTGACTCTATCAGGCGTTTGTTAAATTACGTGTGTAGAGACAGTCCGTTTGCGAGAGGAGAAAAAGGCAGCAGACGCAGCTGCACAAACATCTCAGACCGGCGTGGCACAAGCTTCTATCTTCGGATCAGATAAGACTATGATAGTTCATACAAAACCTATGCGGGAAGCCGCACCTTTGTATGTTCCTGCGAAAGGCGAGGGAACTAGTGATGATAAGGCTTCCGCTGATGCAAAGGGTTATTTTATTTATAATTGGGTTTACACTCCTTGAAACAGAGCGGATTTTATGGCTCTTAAAACTGCATCGCCTGATCCGCGGAAAAATCCCGCAGCTTTTTATGAAGATGTTGAGGGAGCCATTAGTTCTTGTACCATGACTCTGCCTGATATTGACCTGTTTTTCGGATTGATATTACCCCCTGATATGTGGAGAACTGTCCGTAAGGTTGATGATTGTCAATTTTTGGGGCATTATGGAAAGATTTGGATTGACTGGATGTAGAGAGGGAACCTGCACAGAAACCATGTCAGTTAATTTTAGATCTTCCCGCAGCTATTATAGTAAAGTTGAAGACAATTATTCCTCCTAAAAAGATAGACTGGAATGCATTAGCGTTGTGTAAGCAAAAGGCAGATGAATCGGTTTCTGATTTCTTTACACGCTTTGAGGAGGCATTCTACGATTTTAGTGGCCAGTCATTGACGGAAGACACGTTCATCGATAAATATGTCTCAAACCTGTTGCCAGGAATAGCTAGTCGCCTTAAGGCCAGTGAGAGCTCATGGACTACCTCTTCTCCGGTTTCTCTTTGACTATGGGTCAGTATTATGAACGTCAGGAATGAGAAGCGAAGGGTAATGTGGATAAGAAGACTAAGGAGTTAAAAACGAAAGTTATGATGGCTCAGGCTTATGGTTCGCCTTCTAAAGGTAATGATAGAGGTGGACGTGGGTCTTATGGTCCGTCTTTTCCTTCTTATGCTCATTCAAATTTGTCCGTTGACCAGTGTGCGAAATGCAGGAAAATTGGACATTGGGCTTCTGACTGTCCAGCATTGTGTGCTTAGCAGTATCCACATGGACGTGGACAAACAAGAACTCGTTCAGGATATTCAGGGCCTAGAGGAAGCATGGATGATCGTGCTAGGTTTGATGCTCATACATGTGGACAGGATGGATTTAACACTTTTGGTACACAAAATCAATATCAAATATCTGATCATGTGCCGTCTGATTTTAAAGATTCTGCTTATGCATAGGATTGCCTAGGATGGGGTAAGGAATCAGTTGAAGTTCCAGTAGATCAGAAGGGTCCCTATGTTACAGCACATGTTTTGGGTTCTACTGGTCAGTTTCTGGTTGAAACAGCAGCTACTCGTAGCACCTTATCTAAACAATTGGTTCCAAGGGTTCCCCTGTCTGGCTTAACCATTACATCGATAGGTTCCGATGGAACACCATCCCTTAGCCCGCTATCACAACCACTTGCATTCCATGTTGACAAATGTACTGCTCCATGCCCGTTTTTGCTTTCTCCGAACACACCAGACAATATTGTGGGTCTCGATATGCTCAAATATTTCAGGGCTATGATACGATGTTCTCCTGAAGGAGTATGTGTTATTTTGAATGACAACTACCCCGTGATTGAGAGATCTTATCTTGTTAAAGAGGATACTGCATTAGCTTCACTAGTACTTTGTGGGCTACTTCAGACACCGATGTAGAGCAAATGGTTATTCCACCGATACATATTAGTGTCAAGGAGGGTGCTTCATTGCCACGATTGCCTCAATATAACATTTCTCAAGAAGGCGAAGAAGCACTTATACGCATTGTCCATGATTTGATTAAAGTGGGGGCTTTGGAAGAAGTTCCTTATAATGTTTGCAACAGTCCGTTTCTTCCTATTTTGAAAAAAGACACTGATACTAGGATTTACAGATTTATCATTGATTTGCAGGAAGTTAACAAGATTGTAGTACCGCAATACCCTGTGGTTTCTGACTTAACGACACTTCTTACTTTGGTTCCTCCGACAGCGACCACATTTACTGTGTTTGACCTGAAGAACACTTTCTTTTCGATTCCTATTCATCCTGATAGCCGATATTTGTTCGGCTTCCCTTTGAATATTCGATGGTACAGATTTTGTAGAATTCCTCAAGGGTACACTGAGATTCTTAGCATTTACAGTCAAGCATTGAAAAGACAACTTGATTCTTTCGTCTTGCCTAAAGGAGTGGCTCTCATACAATATGTCGATGACATCTTGTTTGCAGCTGATAGGCCCGAACAGTGTAAAAAATATACTTTGTCTTTGATTTCTTTTCTTGCTTTACACCATCATAAAGTGTCACAGAAGAAATTGCAATATTGTAGACCGAAGGTAACCTATTTAGGTCACCTTCTGTCTAAGGAAGGCCGTGCACTTATACCAGATCGCATTCAAGCAATTTTAGACACACCAGTGCTTTCCACTCAGAAAGATGTTCGTGCATTCATTGGGTTGACTTCGTTTTGCAGACAATGGATATTAGGGTTTTCACACTTTGTTAAACCCCTGCTAGCACTTTTGAGTAAAGATACTCCAATGCCCCTTCCATGGACAGATGAATGTCAGAAATCTTTTCAGCAGCTACGACAAGCTCTTTGTTCTGTACCAGTGTTAGGTACTCCAGATTATACAAAGCCTTTACACTCTATGTACACGAGAAAGATGGATGTGCATTGTCGGTTTTAGTACAGACACACGGGGTGAAAAGCAGCGTCCCTGTGCGTATTTTTCAGAAGTTCTAGATCCTGTTGCTCGTGCATTGCCTGGGTGCTTTTGTTCAGTTGCAGCAGCAGCTGTGTCCATAAGTCAGAGTGAAGGGATAGTTGTGTCACATAAACTGTTGGTGCTAGTACCCCATGCAGTAGATGCCCTTTTGAATCAGACTACAACGCAGCACTTAACTAGTGCTCACCTGACAGAATACGAATTGACACTTTTGGCCCCTCACATTACCCTACAGAGATGTGCGACTTTAAACTCAGCTACTTTGTTGCCATATCCTGTGACTCAGTCTCAGTCAAAGGAGTCTCATGATTGTATATTCCATACTGAGGAACAGATGTAGATGGGGAATTGTGGGTTGATGGGTCCTGTTTGAAGTTACCAGATGGCACGACCTCAGCTGTATATGCAATTACAACACTTGAGACAGTAGTGGAGACAGCTCGTATACCACAGAAGTCGGCTCAAGCAGCTGAGCTAATAGCTTTGACACGAGCTTGTGAACTTAGCACTGGCTTGTATGTGAACATCTATACGGATAGCGGCTATGCTTTTGGAGTGGCCCATGATTTTGGCTTACTTTGGAAGGAAAGAGGCTTTCTTACATCCCACGGGATGCAGATAATGCATGGAGAATTAGTGCATAATCTCTTGACTGCACTTACATATCCGAAGAGAATAGCAATTGTGAAGTGTAGCGCACACAAGAAAGTGACTGACAAGACAGGGCAAGGCAATGCCTTTGCAGATCGCGTAGCTCGTGAGACTTGGATGCAACGAAGCACTACATTTATGTACGTAGTGAAGTCACAAGCTGAGCGTTGGCATGATGCTAGACAAGAAGTACTAGACATACAGAGATCTGCTTCTGTAGCAGGACTGGGCCAAAGAGGGAATATTGGATGATGAGGGTTGCTGGCGCAACAAAGACATGGATAAGTGGAAACTGCCTGCAGCCTATTTACAAACTATGGTTCAAATGGCACATGGGCCGGCACATGTTGGAGCTCTAGCTATAACGAAATTGCTTACACAAGTTTGGGAGCATCCTGAAATTGCCAGCACAGCTAAGAGAGTAGTACAGTCCTGTTTGATCTGTTGGCAGTATAATCCTGGTAAAGGGGCACAGACTCCTACAGGAGGGTTTGCTACACCAACTGCACCTTTTGAAGTTTTGCAGATGGATTATATCCAACTTGAACGCTGCAATAACTTCAAGTATGTCCTAGTGGTGCTATGTGCCTTCGGTAAATGGATAGAGGCATACCCTACAAAGGATAATACAGCTCTCACCACAGCAAATGTGCTTTTAAAGGAGTTTTTCCCTAGATATGGTGTTTGTAAACTTTTGTGAAGTGACAACAGACCTCCTTTTATTGGGCAAGTTGTTGAGCATGTCCTGAAAGGATTAGGGATCAAACAGAAATTCCATGCAGTTTTCCACCCGCATTCAGCAGGGCTAGTGGAAAGGTATAACGGTACTCTGAAACTGAAATTAGCGAAAATACTGGCTTCCACGTCTCTGAAATGGCTTGATACACTACCTTTGGCATTGTTGTCCATAAGATCGGTGCTACATTCACGATCTGGGCTTACACCATATGAAGTGGTATTTGGGAGACCGATGAACATTTGGGGAGTTCCTAAGCCACGCCCCATACATGATGTACCTTGTGTTCTGATGAATGATTATTTGGCACAGTTAACCAACAGTTTGATCTCTATTCATCAACAGGGTCGAGAAGCTTTTCCTGACAGATCTACAGGTGAGGCCCACGATCTCCGACCTGGTGACCATGTAATGGTCAAGATTTTTGAGAGGTCAAACAGCTTGGAGCCGAGGTGGCGAGGACCAGAGCAAGTGCTCCTAGTCACGAGGACAGCGGTTCGAGTGACAAACATAAAGAATTGGGTACATAGTACCCACTGCAAGAAAGTGTCACCTACCTTGGTGGAACCTGCTGTGCTGACCGACCATTGAGAGATCCTGGATACGGAGAAAAACCAAGCCATCCCACCTGACGAATCTGAGGAAGTCTTCCCGGACCACATGATCCCTGGAGCATCGCGATACCAATTGAGACCACGGAAAGAGCCTGCATTGTCAAAAAGGACTGGTGGAGCTACCGCCCTGGGTTGGTGAAATGGAGTGCCGATGTGGCAAGGGGGGGATCAGTCCTGAGAAGTGACATCCGTCTTGACCCTCGGTGAAGAAATCAACGGCTGCCCACGGATAAGAGCTCCAACAATTGTTTTTGATGATGAAGTGATCATGTCTGCTGAGATATCAAAAGTTGCTAAGATCTGCAATAAGAAAATAATTGGTGTTGTAGGGTTTGTTGGTGCTAAGGTGTCTATGGTAGCAATAACCTGGTATGTTGAGAAGGTGGCTCCTGTTCAACAGCTTTTGGTCGCCACTACTTCAGTACCAGTTGAGCACCACTATTTCACGCTTCCCTACCATGAGCAGAAGCATCGACAATCCTACCTAAACAACACATTCATTCAGATGTTGCATCATACTCATAATGTCACGAATACTACCAACTGTTGGGTTTGTGGGATGATACCTGCGCACCAAAAGAAAGGAGGAACACCTTTCATTCCTCTTCCTTTTCACACAATGGTTCTTGGTTCTGGTTTGCGCTTTTGTTTGCCTCTGAGAGGGCCAAGTTTGCAAGGATGACAGTAGGACGGATCAGTTATCACCTTAATAAAGAGTGTTATCCTGATGAGAATGGTTACCCTCAGGCTAGAGGAACTAAATGGGAATGGGAGGAGTACCAACCTGACAATATTTCTATGCCATATGTTTTCACAAATACGAGGACTATAAAGAACAATGGACCTTTTGTGATTTCTGTGACCAGAGCTAAAGCAGATTTATGTATAAGTAGTGTTGGGAGAATTGCAGTGGGGAGAAGTGAGTGTACTATAATTCTGACCATTGAAGGTGCTAATAACAACAGTTTTACATCCTCTCATAATACTTACTTTGTCTGTGGCAACAAGGGATATTACCAACTACCTGTTGGTTGGTCAGGTGTATGCTATGTGTCCTTTCTGTTGCCCCCTGCATTTCTGGCACTTGCATCGTATCACAGAGATTTCAAGCTGTACAATGACATTTCCAAGAACAGAAATAAGAGGAGAATAAGTATGGATGAAGTGCACCAGACTGACATCACTTTGCAACAATATGTTGACTTTAACTTGGGCTTATTTTTCTTTGTGGGTGCTGCATTAAACAGCAGAAAGATAATGCGATTGACTTGTGTTGTGGAAGCTGTTATCAATCAGACAGCTATGGCACTTGGGAACATTACAGAAGAGCTGCAAGTTGCGAGGATTGTAGCACTCCAAAATCGTATGGTACTTGCAGTGATTTTGGCTGATCGAGGTGGTGCATGTCGCAGCATTGGCAGCAGCTGTTGTGCTTTCATTCCGGATCACTCACCTTCAGTATATGATGCAATCTCTAAACTACATAAGATTGCTGCAGAGATTCATCCAGAGACAGGTACATGGACTTTTTCGAACTGGTTGTGGACACTCTTTGTTACTTGGGGCTGGAAGCTACTGACTACTCTATGTATACTATTAGATTTACATTTAGTGATACTATTTACATGCTGTGTATGTATAAAATGTGGTCCCATGCTGTGCTCCCTTTGCATCACTGCTTGTACACCTGCTAAGAGAAATGTTGCAGAAAGGAATGCCCAACAAATGCTGAATAAAGAGGTCACTGAAATGATGAGCATCAATGTACAGGATGCATATTTAGATTACCCCAGATGAACAAATGTCTTCAGCTAATGCTAAAAGTGTTGTCTGTTGTAAATTGGCAGCAATCTGGGTTAGCATCAGCTGAAGCCATCTTGTATTTTGGAAGCCATCTTGTATTTCTGGCAGCCATTTTGTTTGCCATGTGCTACCGTGCGCTCACCATGTGCTCTGTCCTACCTTGCTGTTGTCTGTTCTTGAAATTTGCCTAGCGACAAGTTATATTTAGCCTCTTCTGCTTTGCACATGCTCAGTTGAGCTTGCAGCTGTCCATGCAGCTGCTAGTAGTCTGTAAATGTCAGGATGTGTTTACCAGAATTAGCTACTGTTAGCTCCTCCCACTTGTTGATTGTGCATTTTCTGTATGACCTTATATGTACCTAAACCCTTCTTCTTGTACTTGTACCGCCTTCTTTTGAGCCCCTGTGTGGGTATAAAAGGACCAATCTCCTTCCATTCAGGGTGCTACTTCATACATTACCGAAGGGTGTTGTGTTAAGGTAGTTCCACCTCATGAGGTTTAATAAATATTTTGTTTCTATTCCAGTTTCGGTGCCAACTTTTATCCTTTTGGTCTAAGGACTTGTGCAGAGAAGGGCGAACCCTTAGCGCTGGTAGGCCTTGCTGAGGCCCACTACCACAGAAGGACTGTGGAAAAATGGAAGCCATTTTCTGACAGCGGATACCCCAAAAGAAGAGAGGACTCCAGACATGTTATGGCCTACCTGGGGGGTAGGCCATAATGAGCACATAATTGCCTTTTCGATTCTGCTCAAGACCCCTGTTAGACCTGACATCATTGGCTTGAGCCTCTCATCCTATGGTTGCTGAGAGAACTTTGAGAACTTTCGCCTGCTCTTCCTTGGACTCCTTGGCTGAACGATAGCACTACAAGTGTCCCGCTGGGATTTCCCCTTAAACCTGATTTATTTAGCTACCTTTCGTATGGACGTGGTGCCAGAGAGCTGATTCAGCGGATCAGAGAGCGGAATCAGAGAGTTTTGGAGTTTTGGAGAGTGCTGTGAGCAGCGGCGACGGCGGCACCGGCACCGTCAGAGGAGAAAGTGGTGTGTTCGGCGTGTTTGGTTGCCGAGCACGAGTGTTCTTTTTGTAGACCTGCTGCCAGTTTGCAGGTCACGGTTCGTGGTGCTTTGAGGAGGGCACCTGAGGAATCGGCTGATACGCCGGTGGAGCGGCAGGCGGAGTGACAGGCGTGTGGCCAAACTGCTGCATTGCCAAAAACAGCGTGGCGTCCAGCAGCAGCACCCGGCAGCAGCAGCAAGCAGAAAGCAAGCAGAAAGCAGAGGTCTAAAAGTGGAGCTGAGCAAGAGCAGAGGCAAGTAACATTGAGTTAGCACTGCTGGCATCTGCAGTGTTCGTGGCGTTTGTGGAGCTATTAGGCTGCTAAGTGGGAATAGTAAAAGTAAGAGTATGCTGCTGCAGCTTTTCTAAAACGAATATATTGTCAATTTACTACAATTTACTACATATTGACAGTTACTGACAATCTAACACAAATTAGGACAACCTAAAGCAGCTAATTAATCCAAGAGGGTGGCAGAGGGAATCAGGGCATCAGGCAGCCCCCAGTGCGCTCTGAACACTCTGAAACCTCCTGAGACCTTGAGTTTGGGAGCCAGAAAAGAGGACCTTTTGGCAGCGTGGGAGCAGAGGAGTAAAGCTATGTTAGCTATGCCAGCGAAGTGAAAAAAAGTTTAAAGCTCCCCAAGGCCCTGGTTACGGAGTGGAGTAGGAAGTGGCTGAAGGAGTTGGAGTTGGAGGTGCCACACGGGTTTGCTAAACAGTAAAGTGTCTACAAGAGGCATATTGAGACATATGAGGCAATGACGCATATGAGGCGAACGAGCCTATAAGGAGCAGCGTTGGGAGCAGCTAAGGACCGGACGGAAATCTCTGGGGCATACTCTCATCGTTCCTGCTAATAAAGCAACCTACAGAACCCCCCATCCAACCCAATCCAATCCTAGATCATATTTCTAAAGTGCTTTCCCTAGACGGCAGCTGTCGCTTAAGTGGCAGACGGGCCAGGGGAGCCCTCGGAAAAATAACATAGGACAGGAGTAGGAAGGAAACCCTTTTCCGGTATTTGAAGCACCGAAGATGCGGTCAGGAAAAATTCGACAACCTCGAATACAGAAAGCCAAAAGAAGGTTGGCAGTAAAAGGGAAAAAGGAACAAGGAAATAAGAACAATCCAAAAGATCAAACCGGGAATGATCACTCAGACCAGGCACATACCCCCTCAGTGGAACCTTTCAAATTTGGAGATGACAATGTGATGTACAATTTCCAGTTTTTAAAAGAGCGAGGGGGAATAACACCAAATAACAGCATCGGTGTAACATTTCAAAAAAGCCAAAACAAAACAACTGGTCTAACCACAACACGCAAAAAACGTAAGATGAGCAATGACTCCGAAAAATATACGAGCCCTAATCTCAAAGAAAAATCGACAATTAAAAACTGGCTGATAAAAACAACAGCCCAAGTTCACGCACCATGCAACGAAACAAAGTCAATACCAAACAACATACCAGATGTGGTTGATGAAAATAATATAGTACACATCACGCAGAGTAACTTGGGATCTCAAACAAATCTACAGAAAAGCGCACAAAAAACAGAGTGGTCAAAATCATTCTCGATCTTCGAAGAAACAGAATTGCGGAGAATGCTCGAAGAAAACACCAACAAGGAAGTCGATTTAACGCACCTGAGTCTTGAAAACTTAAGTAAACAAGAATTTCATGATAATATGGATACAAGGAAAGCAACTGGACAGAAAATGAAGCTAATATCTTCCCCAATAATCCTCACATCAAGTCCAATCAAACAGCCAGGAAATAAAAGCCAGATCTCTGACACAGGCAAAAACTCAATAAAAGACGCGCACCCCATAACTATTTCTTCATCAGAAAGTTTAAACAGGACAACAGGGATAAGGTCAGAACAAACCGAAGAAAAATCTACACTCTGGGGGGATGTGCTTCTAAAAAGTCTACAACAAGCAACCAGTGCACTGAATTTTCAATCTAACAAACTGGACGTGCAGGTAGACTTAATGAACCTTATTGCAACCCACATATCAGGGATAAATTTGAAACTGGAAAAAATCGCGCTATACCTCATAAAAGAAAAGGAGGAGGAAAAACAATGGAAAAAGAAACTAACAGACCAAAATTGTGTCTGCAAGGAAATAATCGATAAATTAGCAACCCTCCCAGACATTTTGAAAGACATATTAGAGGCAACATGTGGGAAATCCAACAAAAGTGACAACCTCAACACAGAGGCCATAGAGGTTGTCATGTGCTTATCTAGGTTCCTGATCGATACTGTGACCTTATGCCCCTATTCGGCTATAGAGCCCTTTATTCCCTATATTGGCATAACCGTTCAAGTGCGATTTTCTGAAAAGTCATCTCTGGCCTCACACGAGCAGAGCCACAGAGCCACATTCCAGCATGACTCTCTGCTACTTCCTTTGCGACCAATTAGTGCAATGACAGAGCAGCAGTCACTATCTGATATTCCTAGATAACACTCCGAGTTCTTCAACAAGATAAAAACTTAGCAAACCTGGAAATCACCGCTTGCTATGTTTTGATTAGTAATAGAACTCTAATGAGCAACTGATAACTGCCACTTCCTAGTGACATCTTTAATTGACGTCTTATGTCCAGCAAACTTGCGTCAAACCCGGCACCTGTCAGGTATAAATATTACCAACGTTGCCTTAAGCAATGAGCGTTGCCTGTTGCTGATGCCAGCTGCCTGCATGACCCGTGTTGGTAAAAACTAGCACTCTGTCGCTGCAGCCTGCTATCCTGTGGTGGTGAAGCTACTGATTACCATTATCGCCGCTACAGCGCGAACTGTGGTTCAGTACGCTTGAGGAGCCGTGCAGCCGTCCTCTGCGAAGACATCCAGCCCAGCTGCCCGCGGACGCTGTCACCCCTCCTTCCTCGACGCGCTGAGAGAAGCCGCTGCCTTTCTCGTGCAGAGAAATCCAGTCCCGGCGCTTCCGGTTTACCCTCGCAGGTGACTGGGATATCGAGAGAGACCCCTGAAGGAGATACCAATCCTCCATCATTCTATTCAGAGGTATGGTGTTGACTAAACCCTTAGACGAGAATTCTTGAAACAAACCTTGGCAAAACCAACTTAACTTAAGCTACTTACTTACTCCCCCTTCTCACGTGTTAGGCCTAGGTCAGGCACACCGGGGTAGGCTTAGTTAGAAGCACCAGTTGAGTATGTTAGCCTAATGTATATATGACTGTATATATGTTTTATTACTTTTAAACCATTGTATGGCTAAGAAACCATATCAATGCTTTTACAGTTCTATTTCGCAATTCTTATCTTACTGTACGTACTTTTTATAATAACAGTTATTGCAATTGTGGCAATACATTTCTCTTGTACGAGAAGAAAGACTGTTCAATAAATGTTAACCTTTATTGATAAACGCCCGTCTCTCTATTCTCTACATATTGTGAAAGTAAACTGCACTAGACTGACTGAGTGAAATCTATGTCTATTGTTTCACACGACCCTAGAGATCGACTCTTGATCTGAGGAGCAAAGTTGTCATGTTGCACGGTTGTTGGAAAGCTGAATCCCTTCTTGTCTGTGCCAGGGAAGCTGATCACTTCCTATGCAGAGAAGAAAGTTTCCAGTGACCTCTGAGCTAGTTGGTAACACAACCCAATTAAGTTTAGCATAGTCAGTGGAGGCCTGGAATATAGCCAGTTCCACGTCGATACTACTGTTTATGTTATTCCAATGCGCAGGGCCTAGTGGGAAACTAGGAACTACACTACATGGCGCCCAACGTTTGGTAAGGCGATAAACTAACGTAAGACTTGTAGAGTAACTCAGTCGTGCATATTTCACACCCCTTTCTCCCATAAATACTCCAATAGACGTCTGGAGTGGGTGAAAGGTTAAAATCCGCCCGACCTTAGTAGGAAGAGATTCCTATGTAAAGCTCTGGTTTATTCAACGTTGAAGGATACAGTGTTCCAAAATATTGTGCATCTAATCTTTGTCTCCTTGGAGACCTACTCTGCAAACCTGCATTTTTTGAAATGTCAGTAGAAAACGGAACCTCTGGGGCCGCAGTAGATGCGACTCAGCAAGGTCCCGAACAAGCAGACCCGGGTGCTATTATCATCCCGGTCCAGTTAAGAAGATCTATAACTTTAAAACTTATAGAAAACGGACTGCCACCTCAAGGTGGTACAGTAATTTTCGTGATAGAGGCTCACGAGTATCGGCAGACAGAGGTATTCTATTCATGGATAAACTTTCCAGCGTTAAACGCAATAACACAAGAGTTTCACTATTACAAAATAGAGGAACCTCCGGATGAGTACGCCCCTTTCGAGGAGGTTGAAATTCCACTTAAATTTCAAGAGCACCTGCTCTGGTTTAATGGCGCCCTAAAACACAATAATCACATAACTAGGCTCGGTCCTCTAGGCAGACCAGGAGCCACGTGGCCGGTTCTAGCCAGCTACACACCACATCCTGACATCATAAAAATGTCTAAGGAAGAGCTGTTAGCACAGCTAAACACATTAATAAAAATACATAGGCAATTAGTCCAATATGTAATACGGACTGCAACAGTCCAGCCAGCTGTTAATACTCCACAGCTGACCCCTCATCAGGGGAACACAAATAAAATTACACCACAGAACATACAGTCATGTCTTGGTAAAACACCCGTAAAACGGGAACAAATTCCTTTCTGGTTAGCCCAGAAAATCACTCAAATAGAGGCAGTATTTCCTGATACTAGCCCTATTGAGAAACACAGAATCTTGACCATCTGCCTTCCTATGGGAATCGCACCACACGTGGAGGACTGCGACACTTGGGGTACAGTCTTTGCTTCCATTTACACAAAAACACACGGTGTTCCGTCTATGGCGGTAATACCAGACGTGCTAAAACAGATTCAAAATGAATTCGGTCCAGAGCCCGCTTTAAATCTAGGTATGAAATTACTGAAAGACTTCAAGCAGGTTACGGCTATATTATTAGCCAATGTAAAGGGAGAAGCAGCATCTGTGGCGATTCGCCAGAAGTTGAGGGAAACAGATATAAAAGATCCTGTTGAGCTTGCAAAAATCATAGAAAAATGCTATGAAGAATTAGGTAGAGACAGCTTGGGTGGAAAACCAGTTAAACCCCAACTGCTCGAAAATCCTGAAAAATTATTTATTAAAAATAATTTAAATACTCCTAAAAAGAGCTGGGATGGAAATAAACAATCCACTCCCAAGGAAAAAGTTTTCCAGTCCAGAGGAAGGTCTCCTCGACGGAGGGAAAGAACTCCGACTCGAGAACGCCAGTCTCCCCAGAGGGAGCCCTCTGAGAAAAGATATAACGTTAGAAATAGGGATAATATAAAAAAACCTGATAGATATCAAAGTATTGATACACGTCCCTCTCGATCTCTTCCACAGAATTCGGAAAGAAGAGGACGGTCAGACCCAGGAGAGCACACCAAGTCCAAAGACAAGGAACCTGCTCAAAATAAGAAATCTCAATTTCAGAAAAAGAAGGTAGCCAGTATTAGAGTAATCAACCATGCCGAGAATACTGAGATCACAGTTGAAAAACGGGGAGTGGGCATTGACAATGTTGGACAGTGCAGCAGAGATCAGTATAGCGCGCAAGAACTTGATGAGTCATCTGGAGACAGTGGACACGAATGAATACATTCAGGTTGAAACTGCCGACGCCAGACTTAGCGAGCCCCATAAAATATACGAAATAACATTGCGTATGGAGGGTGATAAGACTAGGAAAATTAAGGGTCTATTTTGGGATAAGCTCTCAAAAGGCTATGATATTCTGTTAGCTGAAAAAGATTGGCCCCCGGAGTTTGTCAGGGAGTGCCCTCGTGGCGAAGAAGTGATTATGCCAGCCTTCTCGAATCACATTCCGATTCACAAAAAATATACATATGCACGGAAATGGGCAGTAGCCCAGGCACCTGCATTGTATAAAAATCATGTAGGATGGGATGAGGATTCTCCTCCTCACAAAATCCAACTAAAAAATGAACCAACTGCCCAACGGCAGTATCCCATAAAGCAAGAAGCTAAAAAACAGGTCAGGGAGATCTTAGATCAACTTGAATACCAGGGGGTGATTGAAACATGCACCTCTCAAATGAACAATCCTTTGTTTCCTGTCTCCAAGCCAGACAATTCATATCGTCTAGTTTTGGACTACAGACACCTTAATACGTGTTGCAAAACTTTTGCAGTACAAAACTCGCATAGTGCAGCCCTAATGAATAATATAGTTAGGAAAAAATACAAAACGACATTAGACATTTCTAATGGTTTCTTTTGTCAAAACATTGCACCAGAAAGCAGATACTTGACCGCTTTCTCCGCATTTGGGTCGCAGAAAAAATTCTGTCGACTCCCACAGGGGTTCAAGAACAGCCCAGGACTATTCTCAGCTAGGGTAACAGAGTTACTACAAATCTATGATGATGAAGCATTATCTTACGTAGATGATATTTATCTCACAGACGACGACTTGGATACTCACTTGAAAAGAGTGAACACCATTATACTTGGGTTCGCAGCAGAGGGTTACAAATTCAACTTTAAAAAGTCCCGAATTGCCCATCTGACAGTACTATTTTTAGGGTACGAATTATCAAGTGAAGGGAAAAGCCTAGCGGACAACTTCTTAGAGAAGTGCGCTGTACTCCAAGCTCCAAAAACGCTGAAGAATTTACAATCAATACTAGGTTTTCTGAATTTCGGAAGAACTTACATCCTAAATTACGCAGAGGGTTAAACCTCTCTACGAACTAATTAAACCTGATTTAAAACAAATCAATTGGACTCAAAAACACACAGAAATTTTGAGATCACTGCAAACAGACATGTTAGCAAAAACAAAATTAGATACACGTGACAACACACGCGATCTGGTAATCCGAGTCATCCCAGGAAGATGCGGATTTACGTACCTAACCTCTAATGAGGGAGAAAAGGTACCAATTTCAATTAAATCTCACTTGTACACACAAGCAGAAAAAACATTCAGTCAGACAGAAAGAACTGTGAACGCAGTACAAATCGCATTAGCAAATGAAAGAGAACTAGCACACGGCAAACGGATTAATATCCTTACAGCGGAATCCGCCTTCGAAGCGCTATTCAGCCCAGTAAACCTGCCTACAGTGTCACTGAATCCAAAATGGATACAGTGCATAGATTCTCTAGGAGCGGAAGATGTGAAATACTATTTCGCCCCGCAATACACAGAACTGAATGATTTAGAATATGAAGAAGAATATCCTCTGCCAATCGAAATCCTGCCTCTCCCACAATACGCCTGTATAATCTACACAGATAGCTTTGTACAGCATTTCAACGTAGAGAGAAAATCCTACGATGCAGCATGTGCGATCATTAAAGGTCGTTGGCTGTGCGGTAAATTCAGACCGAAAGTAACAAAAACTGAATCAGTAAAGTACTGTTCGGTTCAAAGAACTGAAATCAGATCTTTAAAGATGGCGCTCGAAAATGCAGAACGCGAATTCCCCACACTTATAGTGTGCGATTCTCATTTTTGCGTCAACTCTTACAACAATAAGCTGCAGACTTGGATCGAAAACGACTACAAAGATGACACAGGTGCCACAATAAAGCATAAATTGCTTTGGGAACAAGTAGCTCTTTTACACAAAGAACTACAAAAGACTCACGTGATTCACGCACAGAGTCTTCAACGTGATGGCGTTCACGTTGCAGGGAATTCATTGGCTAATACAGCCACCGCGGAAGCAACTAAGCCGGCTTCCGTAGCCACAAAAAAGCGTACAGATAAGTATATAGACGGGGAAACCATGCTAGCAGTAAAAACGACCGTAAAAGGCGACTGTGCAGCACTACCCGTAAACTATCCACTCAATTATGCATACATAATCGATGCAAACTCCGTTCCTTTTGCTCGAATCCCTGGAGTGGGGGATAGAGTAATTCCAAACAGGAGCAGGAGGGGCTTCCTCCTACTGGAAGCACACATGGGGTTGGGTCTGAAACACCAAACAATCAAAGCCTCTCTGAAAGAATTACAATCAGAGTACTGGTGGCCAGGAATGAGTATAGATATTCAATGTTTTGCTCAAAATTGTGAAAACTGCAACAGAGATCGCAGTAATGAACAGGCCAGTATAGTTTCAGGATCCCTTCTAGACAGCATAAGGCGGTCTATCTGCGCAATCAAAGAAGAGAAGCGCGTCCCAGTGTACAACGTTTAAGACGAAATACACTTAGAAAATGAGTCCTCCAGCACTCGGCTGACGCCTAGAACAGTTATAAAAGATTAGCGAGTCCATATCGGCATATACGCAATTACCACGTTCCATTCTGACCAGGGTCCTGCTTTCAGCTCTCGAGCTTATAGGGGGACCATGGCTAGCATGGGAATTGGGTTGCGGTATTCTTGTCCGTCGCACAAGTGTGGTAGAAAGAAAAAACCGGGACATAAAGCAATCTATAACAGCGAAGGTATTAGGTTCAGGCGCTGGGTGGGTCAAACATTTAATAAGTGTCCAGACTAGTCTTAACAACATGCCAAGAAATTCTCTGAAAGGTTTCAGCCCATACGAACTATTGTTCGGAATTAGAATGAACTTTCAGGACCTCGATAGTCAGATGTCAGTGGTACAAAAAGAAACAAAGCAGTTTGAAGTAAAAGACCGTTTGGCTGTTTTACAGGAACTGAATGAAACAAGAAAATCATTAAGCAACATAAAGTTAAAGCAACAGCCGAGTACCACTGACGAGGCACCACCCGCAACAGCCCCAGCAAGGCCTGTCTGGATTCCAAAGATTGGGGATCTAGTCAGAGAAAAGATCGCGGTGAAGAAGGAATTTGGGCCTTCTTACAGAAAAGCAGTACCTGTCTTAGCAGTCACCGGAACAAGATCAGTTGTGCTACCGCCCCTTGCTGGTAAAAAGGAGAACAGAGTCGTGTCTATCGATCTGGTAAAACCACAAGCATGTGGCCTATAATCAACAGTAGGCCCAGTGGACTCCCAAGAAACAACAGAATACCCAAACTTGCAACAATCCAAGAGGTTCAAACTGAAAGACTAATCACATTCGATCAGCCTGCAGTGCACAATGAAGGACTATGCAATAATGCCATGGAACTCGTGCCTCTTGAAACACAGATTGAAACAGTTCGTCAAGAAGAAACACCAGTCTACACTAATGTGGCATCAGAAAGTGCTACCGAAAGACAGATTGAAAGAACAATCCCTTCAATTGACAGAACTGCCTCTGGTTATTTCATCAACTTCGACAACTTCTCTGAAGATTTAAATGACCCCGAAGTGATGCCAGAAATAAAAAAGTATTCTAAAGAAAATACAACAAGACTCCTTCAACAAATCAAAGAATTATATCTGGATTCACCGTTGATTGAGCATTGGATTATTTCAGGGGTATTCATACTCCTACTATGCCTAATTTTAGTTTTAATTTTAGGAAAGTTTATTACAATTGAATGGACACAGCAAGTCAGAACATCAACCTAGTCCTGAAACCACACAGATCATCCCACGTGAAGAAAAGAGAACTGTCAACAGTAAATGTCACAGCAATTCCAATACCTGGTGGGGTAGTATGGGAAAAAACAGACTATGAGATCTATGGTCCGGTCGAAATCCTGAAGTATCCTCATCAACTAAAGGTTTCCTTAAGTGACTTTGTTACACCAAGTACATTCTCTGATGATTGGGACTTTAACAGTATTAATGACATGATGTCTGATTTAGTAATGTCAGCTAGATTCACAGATCATGATTATTTACAAGGTTCATCTAGTTATGAGCAGTTATTCTGTTACACCCACTATGGGGATCATTACTTGCATAAATCTGCACAGCCTAGAAATGTTTTTATGTATAATCAATGGGAACATTGTTCTACACCACCTAAAAGCAGTTCTAAAGCATTCTTTGAGAGATTCAAATACTTCTCAGGGTTTAACACAAGTGATGCAGAAACGTTTTATTATAAACTGTTAGATAAAACAGGAATGAAAACAATGCTGACAAATTCTAAATTGATATATTCAGAAGCATTTTATGACAAAATGATGACATTTGGTTTTGATTATTGGAAAAATAATATTGAAACGAAAACAATTTGGGGTACAAAAGATTGGCAGGTGCAAGGCATAGAAGCACTATTTAGAACCTGCATGATACCAGAACAAATGTTATTTTTAAATGACACTGTACACCAAACATCCTGTCTTGGCCTAGCTAAGAACAAAGAAATGAAAACACCGTCTATACCAAAGCCAATAGCTGAGAATGCAACTGCAGATAATGAGTTAGACGTGTCACACATTTTACATTTCAACAGAACACATCCTGATTGGAAAAAGTGGTTAATCTGGCCTACAGACACAAATAGCTGTCAAGATAGGTTCCTGAATAAAACACAGGGTTTAAAAATGACCAGATTAGACCCAAGATATTCCCAGAGACAACATCCAGGAATAATAACAACATACAGTGTAGGGAAACTCTGCCTAGAATGGCTAACTACATCCACACTGGCTGAAATTAAGCAACACTTGTCTTTATTAAAAGATGGTGCTGATTTGCGCGATTTCATTCTTGGACCACGCAAACAGCGTCAAAAGCGTTTCATAGCGACCAGCATCTATGCTGCTTACAACGAGGCTTGGAAAGTAAAGCAAATTGAAACTGCTGAAAAGATACGAGAAATTGATCGTATTAATTTGGAGAAATCACTTTCTGTGGTAGACAATGGGTTAATGACTCTGTCTTCCAGAATATATTCTTTGGACAATATTGTATCATCTGCCTTTGATGTGATAGACAGAGATTTGCTAATGTTACAACATGGCCAGTCTCAATTACGCTCTATTATAGAACTAGGCTGGACGCTGCAAAATCTTCGTTCAGGCTATGTGCCTTGGCGTTTAATCAACACAACGTCATTGTTTTCCATTTTTAACCTTACTGATAAACAGATCAGTTTGGCACAGAAAGGAGCAGACTATACAATCTTGAGCATCGAGAAACTCGAGAGATTACCATTGACAATGTCAGAGAGCCCTGTCATTGAATGGATAATACACGGAATTATCACAATTCCGATTACAACTTTCCGATTTCATAAGTGCCTTGAGTACATACCTGCTGGCCAATATGAACAATTGGGTAAAGGATACTTAAAATCCGAATGGAAATTACCATACACTCATTCTTGCTATAGTGACAGCGACAAAAATGTATTTCTTAGTGGTGAGAACTGTAAACATTCACTAAGCGGTATACTTTTGTGTCAGGGTATTAATTTACACGGAGCATGTGATGGAAATTCAAACAACCTTTCATGCCACCAGCTAGTCACACCTGCAACTCAGATAGAGCCCTTCTTTATGCAACTCGCAAACGGGAGTTACATTCTAAGAACGGATCACAGGTGCTGTGGCCTCGCGCCCGGACTAAGTTATCTAGTAGAAGTAACGTCCATGGTCAAATGCTGTATGCAAGCATTGTTCCCGAGCGGGCCTCCAGACATAGTGACTCCCATCTGGCCTCGTCTGAATCTCTATTCTATACGAATTGATACATTAAGCAAAATGAAATCTGTGCTTTTACAGACAACAGTGCCTATAACGTCATCTAAAGAGACGTATGATCTTCTAGTCGCAAGGACGGCTACTGAGGTCCATGACCTTTTATCAACAAGTTGCCCCGTGCATTTCGTACAAATGCTCGACCAACTCCTTAACATGTCTAGTGCTACAAGCATCCCAGGCATATTTAAGACAGTCTTTACGGGACTGCTAACACCCTTCCAGGCAATTTTGGGAATCTTTCCTAATTTTGTGCACTCCATTTTTGGTGGTATTCCACTATTTTTGGGACTCATCGCAGGGATTCTATTTTTGACCATCCTGCTACGTTATGGCAAGCCTCGGCTCAGACATAGCTCCCATGGGAATGGAAGAGACAATCCTAGCAATGCGCTACAGGGACAGGATAACTAACGTCCTCGGATTGGCCAGGCTGAGAGATCTAAACATGACCTGGTTCCTTTCATTCAGACCGATATGGCAAAATTGCATTTTACCTGTGCTACGGTGTATGCTTTGCGACGAGGAATGCGTGTTGGACATCTGTCTTTCACTTCCATCAGCAGTACCAATGGACGTCGATACTTTGCTAAGTCCAATAACGGCTCACGCATTGTGTTGTCCCCAGCGGCTACCAATCCTGATGACGGCATTTGTGGAGACTCCTGTACTACAGCCAAGTGGTAACAGTGGAGCGAGTGACAAAAGCAACATCACCCAGGTACAACGTGCTGTGAGCATTGCTGGTCCTGACTTCGATGACAGCAATCATTCTCACACCTGCCAAGTTACAGCGCTATCTAATTTGGTTGAACTATCACCTGATTTTGTAGACCAATTCTTTGCGAGCCTGTCTGATACGATGTTCTCACCCATAGAGAAACAATAACTTTTGAAAAGCTTTCCGACACACAGCGTTCCCATGAACTCTGGATTCGGCCTTCAGTTTTGATCAACAAAAAAACTGCCAGGAGCTTTGGTAAAACTGATTTTTCTTTGAATTGGACAATTTTTTAAATATTGACCCTCTCTTTTTGGCACGAACAATTCTTTGCTTAACGTAAAAACTATTCTTAGAGAACAGAAGCTTCACACTTCTATTTCTAAACACATCTAGAGACATAACAACATTACACCAGCCTCTAGCACACATGTTATTACAATGCATTTTTATGTGATGATTTATCTCGCATTTCTTCTGTCAGAGATACTTCATGTGTAAATCTTTTTGCATAATCGTTCATTGATTTTATATGCAATAATTTTTGAATGATTACTATGCTTTTAAAAAAAAAACGTACAGTACCTGAATTCCATGTATTACAAGTACGCCTATTTCGAATGCATTTATGTATTTTGGGGTGGGCTATGTTACACAATGTTACACATGCATCTAATTGCTTAGTTTTAGTAATTTTGATGGACATGAATTCGTGGAGTGGGTGTCATGTGCTTATCTAGGTTCCTGATCGATACTGTGACCTTATGCCCCTATTCGGCTATAGAGCCCTTTATTCCCTATATTGGCATAACCGTTCAAGTGCGATTTTCTGAAAAGTCATCTCTGGCCTCACACGAGCAGAGCCACAGAGCCACATTCCAGCATGACTCTCTGCTACTTCCTTTGCGACCAATTAGTGCAATGACAGAGCAGCAGTCACTATCTGATATTCCTAGATAACACTCCGAGTTCTTCAACAAGATAAAAACTTAGCAAACCTGGAAATCCCCGCTTGCTATGTTTTGATTAGTAATAGAACTCTAATGAGCAACTGATAACTGCCACTTCCTAGTGACATCTTTAATTGACGTCTTATGTCCAGCAAACTTGCGTCAAACCCGGCACCTGTCAGGTATAAATATTACCAACGTTGCCTTAAGCAATGAGCGTTGCCTGTTGCTGATGCCAGCTGCCTGCATGACCCGTGTTGGTAAAAACTAGCACTCTGTCGCTGCAGCCTGCTATCCTGTGGTGGTGAAGCTACTGATTACCATTATCGCCGCTACAGCGCGAACTGTGGTTCAGTACGCTTGAGGAGCCGTGCAGCCGTCCTCTGCGAAGACATCCAGCCCAGCTGCCCGCGGACGCTGTCACCCCTCCTTCCTCGACGCGCTGAGAGAAGCCGCTGCCTTTCTCGTGCAGAGAAATCCAGTCCCGGCGCTTCCGGTTTACCCTCGCAGGTGACTGGGATATCGAGAGAGACCCCTGAAGGAGATACCAATCCTCCATCATTCTATTCAGAGGTATGGTGTTGACTAAACCCTTAGACGAGAATTCTTGAAACAAACCTTGGCAAAACCAACTTAACTTAAGCTACTTACTTACTCCCCCTTCTCACGTGTTAGGCCTAGGTCAGGCACACCGGGGTAGGCTTAGTTAGAAGCACCAGTTGAGTATGTTAGCCTAATGTATATATGACTGTATATATGTTTTATTACTTTTAAACCATTGTATGGCTAAGAAACCATATCAATGCTTTTACAGTTCTATTTCGCAATTCTTATCTTACTGTACGTACTTTTTATAATAACAGTTATTGCAATTGTGGCAATACATTTCTCTTGTACGAGAAGAAAGACTGTTCAATAAATGTTAACCTTTATTGATAAACGCCCGTCTCTCTATTCTCTACATATTGTGAAAGTAAACTGCACTAGACTGACTGAGTGAAATCTATGTCTATTGTTTCACACGACCCTAGAGATCGACTCTTGATCTGAGGAGCAAAGTTGTCATGTTGCACGGTTGTTGGAAAGCTGAATCCCTTCTTGTCTGTGCCAGGGAAGCTGATCACTTCCTATGCAGAGAAGAAAGTTTCCAGTGACCTCTGAGCTAGTTGGTAACACAACCCAATTAAGTTTAGCATAGTCAGTGGAGGCCTGGAATATAGCCAGTTCCACGTCGATACTACTGTTTATGTTATTCCAATGCGCAGGGCCTAGTGGGAAACTAGGAACTACACTACAAGGTCAATAAACTCGTACATCAAAAGAGATCTACCACATTCATAGAAGAAAAAACTCTAAATGACTCAGACAAAAACGAACCACCAATGAGAAGCCTGGAAGAAAACAAAACAATGAGTTCGTCGGGCACGTCAGAACCCCTAATTAAAAGACAACGGAAACGGGCAAGGAAGGCGAGAAAAAAAGCCATTAAAAGTAAGCAGGTAAACAAACTTTTTGACATTTTTGAACAAAAGACAAAAGTTGCCCTAATTAATCAGATTATAGATACCTCCACCAGAGAAGATGGGAAAAAAGCAAAAAACACAGAGGAAATAGCAGAACAAACAAGTCTTTCAGATCAGATCAAAACACAATCAAACACAGAAGGGAAACCAACAGAAGAGGAAAAGTCATTTTCAAAGAAAACTAACGACAAAAACGAAACACCAAAACCAAACCGTAGAGAAGCAGTAGAACAACAAAAAATTCAGGATAACGCGCAAGAAAGGGTTTGCGAAACTCTGGCTCAAAAAGGATCAAGTTGTCATAATGGTGGAAATCCACCATTTAACCATATGAAAACGGAACACAAGCAAAGACAAAAAACAGAGGCAGACCAAGTGAGGGAATCTAATATTTATCTGACCATCACAGTAGGAAATAAAGGAAGAACCTGTAGAGAAAGCCCCGAAAATGAGTCTACTGATAAATTAGGGCAAAACGTAAACAACATACAAATAAACCGAGAAGAATCGCATCCCACAAAAGATGCAGTTATGGTAGATTACATCCGACCGGACCCAACAACTAAGGTCTGCCAGAACGACAACATATCTCATATACATTTTGTCCCAAGTGAGGGAAAAAGGAGAGTCTACCAAATCCGACAACCCGAATCGGCCAGTATGGAAGCTGAATGTACATTGTTGTTTAAACCGGAATATCAAACTAAAGGAAACACAGACACACTGAACAGAGGAAACATCCTGCGATTATTTGAAGTGATACCAAAATTAAGAGGTATAACAACAAGCGACCTAAAAGCCCTAGAATTTATCCAAGGAAACAAAGAAACTGACATGGAAATAAGTAGAACCATCTGGGGATCCAAAGAAATAGCAGATCTTATTTTTTCAACTAGGACTTACTTTTCAGAATGGGGAATAACTCTAGAGCGTCACACCCCAATAAAATATCCTTTCCCACTGTTAAGTAATACATTTCCCCAATCCATTAATACAAAGGAAAAAACGCAATCAATCCTAATGGGAGCAAGAAATAAAACAATCCCCGAACAAGATCTGAACAGTATCAAAACAAAGCAGGAATTCCAGCGTCAGAAAGAATTCAAGGATTGGTCTTGGGTAGCTCAGGCATTAAATTCTCATCGATCCTGATGTAGTGAAACTGGCACTAAAAAATCAAAGACATAATATCAAATTAATCCCAAAACCAGAAACAAATATAAAGATTTGCTCATGGAATGTACACGGTTTCAAAGAGATGTCACAAGATCAAGAGACAATAGACTACCTGAGTAATTTCGAAATAATACTACTTCAGGAAACATGGAATCTAACCCCGAAGCAAATTATGGGATTCGAGGAACACCACATACTGGCTGAAAGATTGGCAAAGTTTGGACACCCAAGGGGTGGCCTGTCCACCTTTATTACGAACAACCTTGACTGGAAAACCGAATTGCTCGATGTAGGGGAAAATTGGTTACAACTGGTCAAAATCGAGTCAAAAGCAAGTAAAAAAAGTCCAGGATGGAATTTAATAATTATAAATATATATATCCACCCAGATAAGACAACAAAAAAGAAAAAAGCGTTAATTTTAGTAAATTTGATAAAATCCCTACGCAAAACTTATCAATTTCATGAGATATTTCTTTCCGGCGACTTCAACAGCAACCTAATAAAAGCCAATACGACCAAGGATAAATCACCAAATATTTGGGGCAAACTGGAATCTCTAGGTTTAATAATCCTAAACGGAAACACAGAGGGAGATATACCTGCCAAAACCACCTTTACCAGTGGCAAAACGAACTCTATAATCGACTTCACTTTAATAAGCAAAGAATCAAAAAAAAGCATAGACTATTTCGGAATCCAAACCCGTCCAGAGAGCGACCATTCCCCTCAAGAGATTGTAATGAGGAAAAACATCGAAGAGAAAATGCAATTAGAATTTCTTACCGCGATTCCGGAGATATACAAATTGAAGAAAATCAAAAGTAAAGGCAATATAAAAAAAGAAATTATGGACTCAGTACTGGAACACGTAAATTTCACGAACGCCACAATAAACCAATCTCCCATAACAAATTGGGAGAATTTACATAAATTTGTACTAGAAAAATTTGCTGTAAAATCTCCAGCTATTTACGGATACAAAGTAAATAAAGATCCGTGGTATAATCTCAATCTAAGAGATAAGAAAAGAGAAATTTCGAAAAAGTTAAGAAAAATGGCCGCAGAAAAAAGACTTGGAAAAGAAGTAGATCACACCGCTATACAAAAAATGAGGAAAGAATATAAAGAAGATTGCAGAAAAGCAAAAACATCTTACATAGAGGAAATCTGGATAGAACTGTTAAGAACAAGCAAACTACCTAACAGTGGAGAATTTTGGAAAATCATAAATAAATTATCGAAAGGAGCTGGTGATCAACATAACATAGGAATAAGTGAAGATACATGGGCTGCATATATCGATAATTTGTATAACTTCCAGAGTCCCCCAATTAACACAGTAACTTCAAACCACCCAAAAAAAGGTCAAGAACAAAAAGAAAGAAGCCTGGGACAGTGGAAAAAGTTCCAGCCCGAAGGCACTGCCTTAGAGGATCAAACGCCCTTGACAACTGCCAAACAGCTAACCAGCCTAATAAGGAAATTAAAAGTGGAGGGAGCAGCTGGCCCAAATGGAATGCCTAATGCCTTATTCAGATATGACATCGACTTCTGGGCAACTTACCTGACTCCATTATTTAACCACATTTATAAGGAAAAAAAGATTCCTGAGTCTTGGCAAGGAAACATCTTCCACCCTCTCCTCAAAAGTGGATGCAGAATGGACCCTGGTAACTACACACTAATAGCCCTAATCGATGTGGAGGCAAAGCTTTTTTCTTCTTGCATATTGTCTCTACTAAGACAATGGATAAAAGAACACAATATAATACCCAACTTTCAAACCGGTTTTAGGGAAGGCATGGGCTGCTTAACCAATCTGTCAGCCCTGTCCTTATTAATCGAAGGAGCAAGGAAAAAGAAGATCGGTTTAATAGCCTGTTATATAGACCTGAAATCCGCCTTCGACCGAGTCCCCAGAAAAAGACTATGGGAAAAACTGGATCTCATGGGTCTCCCACCGGCACTAATGGAAACATTAATGGTTTTATATAGCAGAACATGGGCCAAGGTAAAATTGGGTGATGGAAGAAGAATATCTGCTGAACAAAAAATAATTAATGGCCTTAAACAAGGCTGTGTGCTCTCCCCAAGCCTTTTTAATATATATCTGGCCGATTTGAAAGACCATCTCAAGAATGTTAATGGACACCCGCCCAAACTGGCCAATGAAAGCATCCAGTGCCTCCAATATGCGGATGACATTGTAGTTTTAAGCCAAACCCCAATAGGCCTACAAAGAGTAATATCGGAACTAACTGACTATTTCGAGAGAGAAGGTCTGGAAATAAACATCAAAAAAACAAAGGTGGTGAGATTGACGGGCACCGGTGGAAAATCCTTTACTTGGCAAACAAAAGGAAAACCCATTGAGGAAACAACTGCTTATAAATATCTGGGGGTTACAATAAGTAAAAACATGTCCCTCACAGATCATAAAAGAACAATTACCGCAAAGGCCCAAGCACTGAGCTTTGCTTTCAAGGTTTTGCAAAAGAAATTGCAATGTCCATCATATGACCACCTGTTAAAAGTAATGACAGCCCAAGTCTTACCATCCCTCTCATATGGACTGGAAATATGGCATGGGAAAGAAGCAGCTATCCTAAACGCATTCCAGACAAGAATATATAAAACTGTCTTTCACATATACAAAGGAGCAGCCCCTGCCCAAATAAGGCTAGAATTTGGTCTACAAAATCAAATCTACCAGAGGAAAGCAGCTCTAGTGAAATGGTGCCGGAAATTGAGATTATCGGAAACTGGATCTTTAAACAACTTATGTTGGCAAGAAATTAAAAAACAATATGACCAACAGGAACCTGACTCATGGGGCTATGACCTGAGAGCCTCACTAGACACCCTAAAAATAGTGGAGATCTGGAATAACCCACCGGAAACAACGTCCTTTAAAAAAATTTGCAATCTAAACGCAAAAGCCTTATCTCTTGTAGAGGATAAAAAGACTTTGGCCAAACGTCGACACGCATGGACCATTCTAAATTCGTATAAACGACTAAAACCTCAACCTTATCTCACTGCGCACTTCCGGCTATCATTAAAAACAAAATTCATGGCCTTCAGAATGGGCAACCATATCTCGAAAGACTTGATTCCGTCATGGAAGGTCACTCACCAGGAACGAAGATGTAGATTATGTGATTATCACAGTGAGACCTTGAGTCACCTCCTGTGTACGTGCGAGTCTTCTAAAGAAGAAAGGAAAATTTTACTGAAACCAATTTTTAATATGCTACAGATCCGTACCTGCAGGCAAGCTGTGACCAGCTGGATGGGAGCAGGTTCAAACATTTTGATATGCCGCGGGGTAAAGTTCATGAATTCTGTAGAGACAAAGCTTCAAAAAGCAGAATCAGACCCTCGATAATGACTGGATTAGTTTGAAAATGTAAAAACGAGAAAAGTCATTTTTTAACTAAAGGAACTTTTAAGTGTGTGTTACTTTTAAATTGTTTTTTGGATATGTATACTTTATGGTTGTGAAATACCAAGTAAAGTAATTTTTGACTGACTGAGTCTCTCCTCCATTTTTTCTGTTTGCCTCCACTGTTTTACGATGTTTTGCTGGATAATGCTTTGGGCACTGTGCCACTGCTGATCAGTGCCACGGTGCAAGTGCTCCCTATGTTAAATTGATGTATCGATTGAATTCCCTGTTTGGCTTATTTGGTTTACTGTCAGTCCCTAGTCTAGTGCACCAGGAGTGCCGGGGCTTGTAAATACAAATGCCGCTCGTGGGCCTGCAGCACATGTTGTGCCACCCACCAGAGCGGCCTCGTAAAAGAATGTCTACGGGTCGGTCATTGCGAGACCTACGTGCAGTCTGGTACTGTCACGCTGGCTGCGCGAGTACACCTACTTGCCAGTCCCTCAAACCTTCCCTTAACTTCATGTTAGTCACCCCTATGGTAGGCCCACGGGCAGGGTGCGTTGTAAGGATAAGGTAGGACACGCCTGACCAAGTTGGCATGTCCTAATAGTGAATTACAGCCATCTTCGTTTTTCACTATTGCGAGGTAACCTGCTCTCCATTAGTTAGAATGGGCCGCCGGGATTATTAATGCTATAATCCTAGCTGGCTCGGGGAGCATGGTGCAATGTCGAGTTTGGTATCCCTGAACTCTGGGTTTAATTACGCATCCGTTGGTGTGGATGGTTTTTGGACTCTGGGTTTGAAAATAGCACTTTTAGAAAGTGACTATTTTCTTGTCTAACCATTTCTGGTTTCTGCTGGTTTTTCGTGTGTGTGACAGGAGCTGGGTGGATCCAGAGGTCTGGATGAGTCAGTGTGGGATGAGTGGGACATTTGCGTTGAGAGTAGGGGGAGAGTAGTTGCTGATAGCCTGCCCTGCCTGATACAATGCTGGCTCCACCTCCTGCCAAGCGGCTGATGGCTCTGTGCCTGCCATGGACGATCCTAGCCCCACCTCCTACCGGGAGGCCGATAGCTCTGCTCCTGCCAGTGACAATGCTGACTCCACCTCCCGCTGGGCGTCTGAGGACCCAGCCCTGCTCAGTGAATAGGCCAGGTGCTTCTGCCTGGCTCCACCCACAACAGACCCAGGATGTTGGGAAATTCCCCTGCATGGACAAAGGGATCAAAGCCAAAAAGGGGTATAAGAGAAGGACCCCTGAACCAAGAATTTAGATCACTTCTGACAAGGAACCCTGAAACCAAGGACAAGAAGCCTGCTGATCCAAGGACTTGCCTACCCCTTCTGCCAGTGTGCTGTTTGCTGGGGGGAATCCTGCAGTGCTTCTTTATTTTTGCCAAGGAACCAGGAGAGAGGAACTGTGTGTGTACTCTCACGCTTGCTAAGAAAATCTCCAAGGACTGGAAGAGTGCCAGTCTCCTGTTGAAGTCACAGGGCTAAAGGACTTCATCTGCTACAAGTGCTATTTGCTTGAACCTGTGACTCCAGCGCCTCTGAAAGACACCAGCAATCTCGACGCCGACGGACGTCGCCGAATCCAGCTCGACACCGTGAGTGATGGCTCAAGTGTCCCGCTTCCTCGCCGCCAGCCGCCGGGCCTGATCGATGCCAGCAGCAACGCCAGTGAGTAGTGAGTTCGGCTCCAGCTCCAAGGGACCTCGTGTCTGCACCGCTGCTGATCGCATCGACCTCGCGCCCTCTCGACGCCGTGAGCGCTGCTCACTCTTGCAACTGCATCATCGACAACGACGCCGGCTGAGGCCTGATCGACACCGAAGACGCGACGCCGGATTGCTCGACGCCGCTGATCATCGTGTGCTTCATTTTCCTAAGGTACTGTGTTGTTGGGGGTCCGTGTGACTCCGGGCTCGACGTAGCGCTCCTCGCGGTCGACGCAGAACCTTTGGATTAACTTTGCCTCGACGTCGTGTAACTCCAGTGTGGGTTACATTGTTGCCAAGAACTGTGTTTCCAAGAAGAAGAGTTGCTTTGATACGAAAAGACTTTGTGCTAAGAAGAAACTACGTTTGAACTATCATTTTCCCTTCCAAGAGTATTTATTAAGATTGTGTATATTTTTGTCGTTATTTGGGGCCCGATGTAGGAGCCTTAATACCGGTCGGAAACGGCCGATTTCGGCCGTTTCCAACCGGTATTAGGCTTTTGAGATGTAGGGGACCTTTTTTGTAAGAATCAGTAATTTTACTGATTCGGTAAATTTACCGATTCGGTAAAATACCGAATCGGTAATTTTACCGAATCAGTAAATTCCACATGTAGGTGGCACTGAAAACAGTGCCACAGGCCTTTAGGAGTCGGTATTTTACCACCCAATCCAATTGGGTGGTAAAATACCGAATCCAGGTGTGCATGCACATCTGTGCATGCACACCTGTGCCATGTGACACACAGACATGCCCTTAGGGCATGTATGTGTGCCACATGGCACACATGCCTGTAATTGGGGTGCCAGAGGGTGTCAAAGTGACACCCCCTGCACCCTTGCAAAATTCGGTATTTACCGATTTGGTAAATACCGATTCGGTAATGCCCATTGATTCCTATGGGCTTCAATGCCCATAGGAGTCAATGGGCATTACCGATTCGGTATTTACCGAATCGGTAAATACCGATTCCTTCCGATTCGGTAATTATTACAATATAATTACCTACATCTGCCCTCCTCTTTTTTACCACTTCTTAAATACCGATTCGGTATGAATCGGTATTTAAGAAGTGGTAAAAATGTTTTACCTACATCGGGCCCTTGGTCTTGTGCTAAGCCTTATATAAAAATCCTTATTTCTATAATACTACTGTGTCGTGTCCATTTGTAGTGTATTCACTTTATTACTGTATGTGGTCATAAATGCTTAACACACAGCCTCTGAGATAAGCCTGTCTGCTCTGCCAAGCTACCAAGGGGGTGAGCAGGGGTTATCAAAGGGTGTGATCCCCTTGCCCTGACTAGAAAAGGTGTGTCCCTATTTGTCAGAAGTGTATACCTCTGCCAACTAGAGACAGCCGGTTCTAACAACCCCTCACATGAGTGACAGATAAATAGATTATGATACCATCTGCCCAGGTCACTTGCACTTTATCAACACATCCATTGGAAATTTGAGCAGGGAGAGCTAATTGGAACCCTGGAATTATAGCAATTACAGGTATTCACCACGAGATGTGAATCTCCTTCGTAACCTTGGAGTCAGTCAAAATAATTATTTCCACTTATCATCATTGAGCATTCATCCATGCTTACAAGTGAGGGCCAATAACTAGCATTTTAGTCTGGATCTGAAGTCCAAAATGTTAAACTAGAGACTTTGCAGAGACAAATATCATAACTAAAAGTAACTCAATGAAGAAATAAAATACATCCCTGTTGCAGCCGGTAAAAGTAACAACACATAAATAGGTACCATACCCAGCAGGGCATGATCAGCATACTATACAGAAGTAACATCATGCAGAGCAAGAATACTCCAAGGTTTGAAGAGGAGCATTAGAGCCCTGAGTAGCCTCATGGAGTGTGGAAACCTGGGACAGTTAGTACATTGCATTTAGGGGGTAGGAGCATTAACCAGACTAAGAGCTGAAACAAACAGGAAAGTAACTTTATGTCTGGCAAACTACAAAATGTATATAGGGCTTATTTACCAGCCCGTTGTGCCACCTGAGCATCACTTTTTGAGACACACCTGCAGTGCAACCTGCTGCTCCATATTTACAAGGACAGGTAAAGCCAACCTGTGTGGCTTTTCGTGCCCTTGTAAATATGGCCCCTTTACACGCATCACTTTATGTGGAATTGGTGTGCCATGGGTTTTGCTGTGAGATTTCCTACGCAACACCCAAGGCTACTGCTGCATTTCCAGATTTACAAGAAATAGTACACCTGGAAATGTGTCAGAATGCTACACCTCCCCAGGGGAGGTGTGGGAAGGTACAACAAGAAGAAATGTTTTTATTTCTCCTTGTTGTTTACCTCTTTCTATGCATACTGCATACTGCAGCACATTTAGGAAGAGGAAATTACCTCCTGTGATTGTTTTTGTGCACAAAGGTATGCCTTACTGCACAAAAACAATCATCCCTGTGACACAGCCACCCTTGCACCAAGGTGCAAGGGTGCCTTCATAGGTGAGAGCAAAGGGATCCATTATATCATTGTAGATATGACACATCCCGGTGCTTCTGAATTAACGCAGCGCGGCGCAGCCAAATGGCTTGAGGCACTGCAATGAGTTAATTCCTTGTGAATAAGGCTCACAGAGAGCAGCAACATCAGCACAGATACATACATCTCTAAAAGGAGAGCAATAAATGCTACTTGAAATATTGACACCCACATTCTATAGTAACTCAACCATAACTCCTGAGCTAATGGACTGGTTCTTCAACTCATGCCTGATCATAACTAAGTAAGAGGAGATCTGGGGAATGGAGGAGGAAGCATTAACCACCTTCAATGGTAGCTCCCACCGTGTCAATGAGTAGGATGCTTAAGACTCACCACATTCATTAAAGTTGATGCTTGCTTTCTTATCTACAACAAGTAGCATCTGGCACAGTGCTGGCACAGATGAAGTATAGTCCTCTTCCAGCATGTAGCTCAAAATCTCTTTCCAAAATCCCTGTAAGATAGAGCAACAAATGTGTTATTAGTATCATTAGCATTTAATGAAGCTTTATTCCCACAGATAAACAGTCATTGCCCATGAGAGGGTTTCTGATGGGTCTTCTGGAGATAGGGCTACATTTGAATTATCCCCTTCCTGATCCCATTTCTTGCTGATGGGGTCCAAGACAGATTGCTAGTATTACACTGATGTAGCACCAACCCTGTTCAATGCTACAATCCGTGATGCCAATTCCGAGCAGAATGAACCAATTATTTGCAGAGAATGAGTGCAGCATTTACTCTCCAAATACCCTGCAAGTGAGCTGCTTTGCAAATTATCTCATTATCCGCTGTTATCCTCATAACAATCACAAAACAGAACTATCTTCTTAAATGTGCCAGGGTGTGCAAAGCTATGGCTGGGAACTAACAACCCTGTCGATGTGAAATATTGGTGCTGATTTGTATCATCGGGCAAGTAGCAAATAGGAAATGCAGATTGAGTAGCTGTGTTTTGCAATATGACTGATGTGCCATTCAGTCTCGTTTCAAACTTTCTATTTAGAATAGTTTTCAAAACTTCCTGCCTCATTAAAAAGAATGAGGTAGGATTCGACAATCTTCTACGAATGCCGGAAATGCTGGGAATGAGGACTGCATGGGACAGCAGACCTCTAGCCCTGCAGCAGTGGAAACAGACTTTACATTGTGTCTCGAATCACTCTGTGCTTTAACAACGTGGTCCAAACCACTAATAATAATAATAATAATGAAATTTATAAAGCACATAGCCACATCAGCTGCGTGTCCCAGCGCTGGGGTATCAGTCCTATTATACAGCGTAAGAATATAAGAACCCTAATCTAAGTTAGCCTGAAAAAGCATGTTTTTAAATTCTTGCGAAAAGCTATTTCACATCTTTCTTGCCTAAGCCAAAGTGGTAGTGAGTTCCACATCTTGCCTGCCAAGTAGTTGAAGGAACGGCTGTCAATGTGAGAACTTTTGATTCTGGGAATAGATGCAAGAGAAGCATTAGTTGATCTCAGATTTCTTTTAGAAAGATAAGGTGTGATCAGAGGGTGAAGATATTTAGGGCTGTTATGATTGAGAATCTTGTGACAATAGCACATGGCTTTGAAACATACCTGATGCCTTAGCGAAAGCCAGTGCAGCATTGGTAGAGCTGGGGCCGATGGTGAGTGTCTAGGTGTAGGAACTGGGGTCACCAGTTCCCCGGGGGTAGCCTGGCACGAGCAGGTAGGCACCTGAAAGCTTAGGTGTTAAGTGACTACACAGCACACGCATCCACTGAGACAATAAACACACACTCAATGACTGAGACCACACCAGTAAGTCTGATTAAAAATCAATAAGCTTTATCTAAGATCAAAATCAGGGCAGTCAAAAATCACAGTAGTAAGAACTCATTACCTTTCCTCAAAACGCATATGTTTCAGTACTTGGACATAAATACATAAATAAATAAATATTAAATAGTAAATAATTGTAGGCCCTTCAGAGAATACTGCATTAGACAGTATTAAAACATTTCATGTAGCATTGGTAAAATCTTCCAGTGAGCATCTGCAAAGCATTCCATTAGGTATTAACCAATATCTCATCAGGTCCAAATAACCCCAGCATTAGGCACAAGCAACAAGGCCTCAGTTGAACGTGTACCTTTCATTAAGCATACTAAACTTGGCTTATGCAAATAAAACAATTCCTTGCCCAGGAACAACCAATTCATTGAGTAGAGATACCCACTTTAGTAGATAAAAACCTAAACTTCATTCCTCAGCACCAATAAACAAGGCATCAAGCCGAGGGGAGCTTCTCATTAGGCATTAAACAACAAGGCACCCAGGCAGGGGTTAGTTAATGTGTACCAGTTGAGGCCCCCACAATGTCTTGAGGGGCCTTGGCCCAGGTCCAGGGCTGAAAGGGGTCGATTAGGGCCAACAGGGCCCAGCCACAGTCTACCCGAGGGGAGGGGCGGTTTCGGGGCCTCTCTCTCGCTCTTGGAGGTCACGCGTCAGTAGAGGGTCTCCGCCCTCCCTCCCGGGGCTTTACCTGCTGTTTTCGGACCTTTCCGGGGCCCCTTGTGGTGATTGCTGCCGGAGGGAGAGCTCCTGCTCTCCGGAGGACCTCACTCGGCTTCGTGCGGGCGGAGAGGCTCGCGGATCCTGCGGAGCCCCCACACCGCACTAGAATCGGTCCTGGGCCTCACGCTGACTCCGGGGCCCAGGGTACAATCTGCCACAGCCTTGGGGTAGTCGCGCCCACAGCCGCCGATGTCAGAGCGGCTTGTGGGGGCGGACAACCAAGGCTCACTGCTTGTGCCGCGCCGGTGGGGGCGGAGCCCAGGTCGCACCCCCGTCACGTGACACGGGAACAGGCTTCGGGCCCAGCGCGGCCTACTGTGAACCCCAGCGGGCCTCTTCTGACACCAGGGGTCGCTGCAACGATGGCACTCAGTGGAAGGGGGGGGTCCTCAGACCGGCGCCCCGAAGCGACGGCGTCTGCTGAAGTAGAGGCAGCAGCGGCGCGATGCTCCAGCACCTCGATGCAGCAGGCAGCGCTCTGGGGGCACACAGAGGGTCCGCGGTGGTGGTGGTAAGTACCACAGCGCTCGGGGGTCCCAGCGCTCAAGGGGGGGGTGTCAGTTCGACAGTTCTGGCGATATTACTGGTAACACAACGCTCTTCAAGGATTCAGCAGGAGAGTGCTAGGGGGCAGGTCAGGCCACACGGAGGAAGCAAAGCGCCTCAGGGGCACGGCAATTTAGGCAGTTCAGTCAGTGGGGAGTTAGGCAGAACAGCGCAGGGACCCAGATGAGGCAAAGGGCGCAGAGTGGACACAGCCCTATATCTGGTTGATCCCCTGTAGTCCTTGGTAGTACAGGAAAGTATGTTCTTTCGGCGCTAGATGGTTCCTGCGCCCTTTGTAAAGCAGTTACTTGAAGAGAGGGGGGGGGTTGAGGTTGAGTTGAAGGCTTTCCTCAGCAGGTCACTTCAGATGGTCCCTGGGTTCCCCTCCCGCCGGGCCAGATCAGTGGGCTAGTTCAGTGTTCATCACATAGCTTGGTGGGCAGCGCAGTTGTATAGGTCCTGACTAGGCCCTACCGCCTAAGTCTCCTGCGTAGGGTCCCCCAGGTCAGTGATGACCCAACTGACTAGAAAGTTTCCCTCCCTTTTCATTTATAGTGGCAGTTGGCAGTGGGCAGTTGGTGACCACTCCCCTATTCTGGAAGGTTCCAGGACTTCCTCACTCTAGCTATGGGCAGGCAGGCAGGCTGGTATTGCTACAATGTTTAGGGGTTACAGCCAGCTCCTGGCTACTAGAGAGCGCCTAACAAGACCACGCTGCGGTAGCAGGGGTCAGTGGCAGCTATGTTGGGGGAAGAGAGCACCTGCACCTTAGCACTGATTAGCAATGGAAAGGTGCCCAGAGACCTAAGGCCAACAAAAAGAAGGTGGGAAAATGAGGCAAGGGCAAAAAGAAATAGGGAAAGACCACCCTAAGGCTGACAGGTCTAACACTAGGCAGATGAAATAGCAGCGGAGCTGCCATATTCTGCACCCTCTGTCTTCTTCATCATGCCTGTGACACCCCGAGATACAGAACATTGCAGTAATACAGTATCAACATGATTAAAGACTGGACCACTGTCTTTCTGGCAGCTTCTGGCGGGAAGACAAGATGTTTTTAAGGTATTTAAGATCCCAACACATCGCCCTGCAAGCCTCGTAATTGCTGTATGTGAACCTAATGCGCCTTTACAATGCATTCCTTTATCAAGCAAGCCATTACAACCACTTGTCTAAAGGAAAGCGTTGTTGGACTAATGTTGGACTTTAAGTCCAACTCTTTCCCTACAGTTGCACAGACTGGAGTTGGAATAGTAAATACTATTCCAAAGTCCAGTGCTTTCCCAAAGGCAATTCATGGTAATGACTTGGGTGGGAAAGGAATGCATTTTAAACATGCATTCAAGGTTCAGACCACCCTGTGCATATTTCCCACATACAAACCTGCAGCAGAGGGAGCTTTTCTAAAACATGCTATTATGTGAGTTAGAGGATAATAAAGATAACCCAGGAATTCAGGAGTCTTTGGACATTCTGCAATTTATATTTTGCACACTTCCAGTTTATTGACCCACCTTATTTCACATCCTTCTCACTTACCTCATCAGTATTTTGATGGCATAATGCAATTTTATTGAGGAGCTGAGAGATTTGGATGTGGATGGTCTCTTCTTCAACATCAGATACATGATCCGTGTGACTAGTGCCCTGTGAAAATGTGGAAAAGCAAGAGAAGTAAAGTAACATATATTTCCACATCATTTTCAATGTGTTTTCTCTCCTCATGGAGGTTCAAGAGATTTGAGAGTTAAAACATCACAATTTTCAAATGAAGGCTGTAAGCACAAAAAGAACCTCTTGGCTTAAATTCAAATGTGAAATCAAAACCACTAGCCCCAAACATGTGAATAAAAATGTATAAATGAGGTTATGTTCTCATGCTCCGCACTGCAGAGTATAAAAATATACGGTCATTTGGCGGAGAAGTGTATAGCATTCATATACTGTCAAAATACCTGTGGACTCACTTATAATATGTAAGGTTCTGATACATGGGGCACTACATCTGAGACATTGTATTGTATTGTATTGGAATTGCATTTATATAGCGCTTACTACCCCTGACGAGGCGTCAAAGCGATTTTTCAGCGGGTAGCACGCTACTCCGGGACCCATAGAGGATTAGTGTTGAATTAGTATAGTGAAACATGCAAGTACATTTTAAGTGGTGGATAGGTTAGTCAGTTATTTGGATTTGGAATGATAGCAGAAGGATAGAGGAGGAAAAAAAGGTTTATATTTATATAGAGCTTGTTACCCCTGATGGGGTGTTGAAACATGCTATTCAGGAAGCCCATAAAGGATTAGTGGTGAATTAATATGGTGAAATATGAAAGTAATTTCAGTGGTGGATATTAGTCAGTTATTTGGAGTGAGAAGGATAGCGGAGGGATAAAAGGGGAAGAAAGGTTTGCATTCATATAGCACTTGTTACCCCTGATGGATGTTGAAGCGCTTTTCTGGCGAGTAGCACGCCCCTCCGGAAAAGTGTTGAAAATTAGTATAGTAAAATATGACGTAATTTGAGTAGTGGATATGTTATTCAGTTATTTGGGTAGAGAAGGGTAGGTGGCGGGATAGTGAAGGGAAAGAGGTTTTTATTTATATAGCGCTTGCTACCCCTGATGAGGTTTTGAAGCGCAAGTAGCACGCTACTTTGGAACCCATCAGGATTAGTGTTGAATTAGTATGGTGAAACAGGAAAGTAATTTTAGTGGCGGATATGTTAGTCAGTTATTTGGATTGAGAAGGGTTGGGAGGGGTAGAAAAGAGGGAAGAGTTTAAAAAGGTTTGTTTTGGGGGGAATCGGTATAGTAAAAGAGGTGTAAGATGATGCAAGTAGGGGTAGAGTAGGAGAGAGTCTAGAAAGGGTTATTTTTGGCATCATAGTAGTGCTATGGGGTTCGTGGTTAAATGGGAGAGTGGATGTAGAGGATATATTGAGTGAATTATAGGCTGAGAAATAGGGAAGAGCATTGGAAATGCTAAATTAGAAGAAAGTGATAAATATATAGATCCATAAGTACATTGAAAGTATATAGATGCATAATGGAGGTATGTATATTGGGCAGGATTTCTGGCCCTGGCCAGTCTCGAACAGGCTCAAACAGGCAACTGCTTTGTCCTTTTTCATGCTTAACAGGCTCAAACAGGCAACTGCCCTTGCCCTCTCAGCCCTTAACAGGCTCAAACAGGTAACTGCCTTGTCCTCTCCACCCTTAGCCTCGACGCCGGGGCTGAGACGCCCTAAACCAGGCCTTTATTGCCCTAGTAATCAGGTGAGCCCATCAGCCAATGTGAACCCTAGCCCTACCACTACCCAATCACAACACTAGCCCTAAAAATCTAGAACAAATAGGAGACCAGGACCGTACAGCCAATCTTAGCCCTAGTCCAAGCACACAATCAGTTCGAAAACCCTAATCTCTACGTACAATAGAGGCCCTAGCCCTACCAGTAGTCCCACCCCAAGTCCAAGCAACCAATGGCACAGGAAGCCATTTGTCCTACTTCCCATAGAAAGCCTAACCCTACTCGTAGTCCCACAACCAGTCCAGCAACCAATCACACCAGAAGCCCTAATCGCTACTTCCAATTAAAAGTCTAACCCTAGCCCTAGTCCCACCCTAGTCCCAACAACCAATAACACAAGAAACCCTAGTCCCTACTTCCAATAGAAATACTAACCCTAACCCTAGTCCCTGTAAAAGGGTGGCTAGACAACCAGTGACCAACGACCCTTTTGTGTTGCCCGGCGGTGTCGCCTCTATTACCCACAGGACATTAATTAATGATGAAGCAGGCGCTGGAGACTGAAAGGCAGGAAACGAGGGTTTATTCTCTCCGGAGGAGAACACATCAATTCGGACAGCAAGTATCGTCACGAGGTGCTCTAACCGCATCTCTGAGGCCTGGCCTCTTATACACAGGTTTATTGCTTTATTACATGAAACACATATTTGTCAATACTTTGATGTACGGAAAGGCATTCTAGGAATCCCCGCTTCAAGCCCGTTCCCACACATTTACAGTTGAAGTCCCCACCCCGGTCACAACAGGTGATGATTATCGCGCAGCTGGACATTCCGCCGATTCACGGAATGTGTGGAGTTGATTGGATCTCATGGGGTGAAGGGTGTTCGATCGACTCGAGGGTCCTTTGATAGGGGGAAGCTTCCTACTGTACGGGGGTGTGATAAACAGTAGTCGTAGGGCCAGGTGGCGGCCTGGGAACAAGGGAGACAAACGGGCACACAGGAAAAGGGGGTTTGTATCAAAGGACTTGGGACCATGAAAGGGATGAAGGGAGGTGTCGCGCTGGGAACGGGATGGGATTCCTAGGCAGAGCTGCGCTGAAGAGGGGTTTATGACCCGAGGCATATGAGAGCGAGGGGGGGTTGTCAGCATGCGGGGGGGTGCCTGTGGGCTAAGAGAGAGTGAAAGACGCGCTGGCTATCAGCTAGGGGCAGAGGGGCCATGGTGCTCAAAATGGCTGCCGTTTACGCGCAAGGCATGTGAGAGCGGGGGTGATCAGTGCGTGGGGGTGCTTGTGAGGGTGAAGAGCCGTGCTGGGGGTCAGGGGTGTGCAGAGGGTGGTTGTGATCAAGGCAGCTAAAGTGGAGGGGGTGTGCGACAAAGAGTGTGGCATCGGGGCAAAGGGAAGATGGCGCAGATAATGTTCACCAAACCGTATTAATTTTCCACAGTCCTCCCTTTAACATTTCTAAGACATCTTGCTGGCCTATTTCCTATCTATGTCTACTGCGGTGGTCATAAGTAAGGAAGTGAAAACCCAGGTGAAGGAACTGTACATAAACATCACATTTTTAAAATCTTTTCATCTAAGTGAGCGGGCTCATCGTTAAGCTCGTTGCTGGAAAGTCATGGTAATGCGATATCAGACAAAAATTATGTAGTGAGAGCGTTGGGTACAGATCATAGATGCTTATAGTCATAGGAACTGATAGGTTACCACGTAAGTAAGTTCTTTTTGTACTCGGCTGGAGCATAGTCAATTCAATGGCGGTTGGGAGAGAAATGAGACATAGTAAAAACAATAATCAGGGTTTCCAGTGTCTTGTGGTCGTGGACCATTATTAGTGAGTTCTCAGCATTCTTTGTCATCTTCTGTTAGCACTGTTGAGCACCTGCATTACAATTCGTTCTTTAGTAGGAATGTCCATGTGGGTTGAGCCGTTGGAGGTCTGCGGGCAGGAGTGTGTCTTTGTTTTGTTTCGCCAGACCTCGTGGGAGAAATATGTTATGGTTTTTGGAGCAGGTGCATTTTCTTCCATAACCCAGGGCATGGTCATTAGGAGGAGACAGAAAAGGATTGTGATGAAGAGTGCAATTGTCTTTGAGTTGTGGAGTCTGTCTGTCCTTGGGTCTCCGTAGTGGGTATTTCCTGTTGCTTCCATCATCTTCAAGGTGCTCGGTAGCGGGCAGAACCACAGACTTCGTTTAGCTTCTCTTTGGGGCGACCCTTGGTGGTGTTTAGGTTACCGTTCTGAGATTTAACACAGTTCGTGGTCTACTTAGTCGGAGCTCCCTCCCTTTTGACGCAGGAAATACCCTTCTCTGGATGGCACAGTATGATTCAGAGGATGTTAAAAGTTTAGGTGGAGGGAGGAGGGTGTGCGAGTAGTCCTTATGGTAGGTCGGAGGAGGAGGGGATGGAGCAGGGCCAGATCGGGAACAGACCAGGGGGACGGAAAATTAGACAGGCGGGTCCATAACCAGGTTCAGAGAGCGGGGACTTTTCGGCACGTGTCTATCATAAAGCAGGGGCCTCAGGTCAGCCCTTTCCTTTCGTTTTGTCGGAAACAGTGCCTCGTCCTGCGACTCCTTACCGTTGCGGTCTCGCCTTGGCCACCGTTGCTGATGTTCCACGATCTGCAGTCAGGCCGCGTGCTCCCACATCCGGTCTCTTTCTCCTCCGACAGTAGTTCCCTTAAAATGAGTTTGAAAAGACAGTCTTTAGAGATTTTGCAGAGGAAGGTAATCACATAAATCTATTTCTCTCCCAACACCAAGCAACTGGGTAAGCCTCCGCTACATTGAGGTTTGCAGCCAACGTATAAATAATTGATGATAGGTTTGCTGGGCTCCCTACAGCTTTCCTTCGTTACTATTTCTTTGGCGTTTTGTTGGTATTACATTCATTGTCGTGGAACGAAGTCTGATACTTATTCATTGCATTTTATCACAGTCACGTCAATTCTTCTGGCAGAGACCCATTTTCCTAGTACGAGTCCTACGAAGCTTATGCCGTTCTTCAGGGCTTTGTATTTTACGAAAAAGTGCAACGTGCTATTCACCATGGTCTGATAGGTATCTTTCTGAGGAATGAACATAGGCCAAACGATTTTTCATTATATCAATGCATCCTATCTTTCGGCTAAACAGTTTACTTTCAACAGGGTTTATTTGCAACAAGTTCTTTCATTTTTGACTTAATTCTAACTTCGCAAACATTATTCTAAATTCTACATAGTTTCTTACAACCTGGCTACTTTTATTAAAAAAAATTCGGGGCTTGCGATGGCTATTCAACTCATCCTTGGGGTGAGCGAGGTCTAATGGAAAACAACTAGGAATATAGCGAACTGGGGCAAGGGACATTTTTCAAACTCTCGTCCAGGGCAGCTGATACAAAACTGGGGGCATTTTGGGAAAACGGGGATGTCTCGATCACTTTTACTGTTTGGGTATTGAGATAGTTTCGGGACGGGGAAGGTCGCGTTTACCAGAGACATTTTTATCATGGATGCCACTGACAAGTAGTTCCCTCAATATGGGTCAGATTAGGGAACCTTAGTCGTCTTACCTGTCCCTTTCTTTTCGGCCAATATTGGTTTCATCAGTATTTAGCAGAAAAGGAGAGGCAGTAACGTGGTATCGATGTAATTTTATTTAAGACAAATTTGTGCAAATACTTGTGGTATTTGGAACCAATCAGGTGGTGCACCAGGAGTGGTGATTCGCCAATTAGGTGCCAGTCGCTAGGAAGAGTGAGAACGTGGGAGAGAGAGAGCGAGAGAGAGAGAGAGAGAGAGAGAGAGAGAGAGAGAGGGAGAGAGAGAGAGAGAGCAACGATAGGCTAAACAGTACACGTGTGATATGGAGAGTGGCCGTGTACTATTTAGGCTATTCAGTGCATTACCCAACATGAGACACTTCGGGTCTGTGTTAGAATGTAGAAAGCATGCAGTTTGGGACAGAAGAGCATTAGGCCGGGTACATAAGGACATGCATTGAGTTGGGTGTCTTTAGGTGCCATCTTGCAGCGTAGGTCCGCTTCATGTATCGGACATGGCGTGGCTCCAGATTTTTACTATACCCTAGTCGTGATTCCAATGTAACCTGTAGAGGGAGAAAAAGGAAGAAAGGGAGGGGGAACAACATTCGAGCATATCAGATGTACGGGCACGAAAGTTCTTTACTTACCACATACTCGTCTTATCTCCTCGGGATATAATCCCTAGGGTCTTGGTTTCTGAAGTTAAGGGGGGCGGGCAGTGTGATAGGTTGTTCATGGGGGGGTCCGAGGGTGGCATTATAGATCGTGTGTGGGGAAACGCTAAAAACAAATCAGAGGCGCCTAGCGCGAGGTATCTGGTTTGTAGATGTATCTAGCTATCGGGATCCTTAAATCATTCCCAACGCCGTGATGTTCTAAGGCATATCAGTTCTTCGGCCAACCCTGTTCCTTAGTCCCTTCGAGTACCATACCTTTATAACCTCCTATCATTCATACCGCTTCACTTTACCTATTCTCAGAAGTCGAGGTCCGTCTTCATGCGTTAGTTCCTGAGCTTAGTAGCATATTTGGAGGCAGCGTATCATACCTTAGATTCGATCATCAATCTGGGGCCAAACAGCCATTTTCTAATAACCTTAAAAAGAGAGCAAAACGGTTGCGCACAGAATAGCCCTCCCGCCAATTCCCACATTTACAAAAGTATGTGATACCTGTTCACAGTTTGGAAAACCTTTTTTGCATAATCGTTCAGTAAGTAAATATGTGAGTGCAATCGTATTTGGCCGGACACGACGATGGCTGAAGCACATACAGTAGGGGGCTATTTTTGCAGTATTTTAAAAGCATTGAAAAACGTCTACTTAGTTATTTGTAAGAAACTAAAAATGTCTATTAATAATTGAGGGATCAGAGGGTATTTATTTCATAAATTGAAACACAGTCAGACTAATTGCAATCACATTTCCTAGATGTATACCGTGGGCGTGCGTCATAAGCTACGTTATGTATCGGTTACAATAAATATCATAATAAATTGTACATTGAAATCAACATTTTAACGGAATCCTTTTAAATGTTCGTCAAGTGAACCCTCCTCCCTTTTTCGTCAAGCGTAAAAAGGTTCACATACATATCTCAGAACATCAAGTCTTGTCAGTTAAAGAACACCACGCGGTGTTCGTAAGTTCCTATTGATACCGGCGCCATTTTGGGCGATGCCGGGTTGGTTGCACCAGAGTCCCTTTCGGCAGTTCAAAAACCTGTGCTAGCAGAGGGGCTGGTAATGTGGACCGTCAATCAAAAAGGGGGGGGGGGAGTAATCAGTCCCAGAACTCAAACATGTAGTTGAAATTGGTCTGACGAAATCTGTGCCATCGGGCATAATCAAACGTTGTAGTTCTATCTGTCTTGTCCGTGTTAGTCTGATTCGTCTTTGTCTCGCGCCTTTTCCCTTTCTGCCGGCCTGTTATTTCTGTCGGCCCTCCGCTCTTACCTATGTTCCGCAGAGTCGGGCATTGGGCTTTCCAGTGCCCGAGTCTTTTACAAAAAGCACATTGGTTTTGCCTTAAGTCTGTTCGTCCTGCGCGTAGTGTCGGGGGGTTACTTTCGGGTCGTTGTGTCTCGGGGTTGTCCTGTCGGTACGTCCCTTTACACTGTTCCCTTTTTGTGTCTAATCCTCGGAACTGTGTCGTCGCTGCCCCTTCCTTTGGCCTACCAGACGCTTGGAAGGTCGCCTGTCGCGTTTCTTTACCTACTCTGACTTCGCCTCTTTCCTTTCGTTGCGTTGCTTCTTTGCGCCACATACCGAGACTGTCGAGCATAATAGGCGTGGTCTTGCTACTACGAAGGGCTATTTCTAACGTTTCTATTTTGTCAAGATCGAAGGATCCTACCAGTGGCCACTGTTTCTCTTGATTTGCTTTGGTATACTTGTGCCATAGCTTGCTGTAGGCTATGGTAATTAATCCATACTTTGTGAACATTTCTTTATTAGGGGTGCCTTCCAGCGGAGCTAGATGGTCCACCTCTAATAAACGGTCCGGGCTGAACCAGCTATCAATCAGTGGGGAGAAGACAGGCATGACGGGTCACAATGGGGACAATAGTCAGCACTACCTATCTTATCACTATGTGCAAAGACTAGACAGAATATTTCTATTCTACGTTGTTTGCAGGCAGTGAATACCTCAAGAACCAATATCAATCAAAAAAAATGGTCAATGGGGAGAATAAGTAGGCCCGCAAAAAGGTCTGCGTCACCTACCCTTTCACTATCTGCAAAGAGGGAACCTATTCTTTCCTGTTTGCAGACAGAGAATCTCCAGAAAATAATCCGTAACAGTTAATCAATGGGGGGGGCAATTAATCAGTGGGGGAGAAAGATAAGTACGACGGGTGCGTTACCTATCCTTCACTGTTTGCAAGGGGAGAGCCGGTTGTTTTCTCCGTTTGCCGACAGCGAATCTCCAAATAAATTAACAAAGAGTAATACTAGTATTTTTTCAATCAATCAAACAATTTCTTAATTCGTCGTGTCTACACGACCTTACCCGGACCGCATGGACAGTTTCTTGTCTTCCGAATCCAGCGCCCGATCGTCCTCTTTTCTTCGTAATCCTCGCGGCACTCCTGATGGTTCCCAGTCAGGACCGTAGATCACTCGAGAGAGGTCTGTTCGGAACCAGTGAAGTTCGGACGATCGGCTGTCAGACGAGGGTCTATCGGACAGGGTACCTTCCGATCGTTGCAGTCGTTCACTCTGTCGTCAGGACCTCTCCCACTGGATCCACGAGTCGTTGATGGGCCCCACGCTTGGGACGCCAATTGTAAAAGGGTGGCTAGACAACCAGTGACCAACGACCCTTTTGTGTTGCCCGGCGGTGTCGCCTCTATTACCCACAGGATGTTAATTAATGAAGAAGCAGGCGCTGGAGACTGAAAGGCAGGAAACGAGGGTTTATTCTCTCCGGAGGAGAACACATAAATTTGGACAGCAAGTATCGTCACGAGGTGCTATAACCGCATCTCTGAGGCCTGGCCTCTTATACACAGGTTTATTGCTTTATTACATGAAACACATATTTGTCAATACTTTGATGTGCGGAAAGGCATCCTAGGAATCCCCGCTTCAAGCCCGTTCCCACACATTTACAGTTGAAGTCCCCACCCCGGTCACAACAGGTGATGATTATCGCGCAGCTGGACATTCCGCCGATTCACGGAATGTGTGGAGTTGATTGGATCTCATGGGGTGAAGGGTGTTCGATCGACTCGAGGGTCCTTTGATAGGGGGAAGCTTCCTACTGTACGGGGGTGTGATAAACAGTAGTCGTAGGGCCAGGTGGCGGCCTGGGAACAAGGGAGACAAACGGGCACACAGGAAAAGGGGGTTTGTATCAAAGGACTTGGGACCATGAAAGGGATGAAGGGAGGTGTCGCGCTGGGAACGGGATGGGATTCCTAGGCAGAGCTGCGCTGAAGAGGGGTTTATGACCCGAGGCATATGAGAGCGAGGGGGGGTTGTCAGCATGCGGGGGGGTGCCTGCGGGCTAAGAGAGAGTGAAAGACGCGCTGGCTATCAGCTAGGGGCAGAGGGGCCATGGTGCTCAAAATGGCTGCCGTTTACGCGCAAGGCATGTGAGAGCGGGGGTGATCAGTGCGTGGGGGTGCTTGTGAGGGTGAAGAGCCGTGCTGGGGGTCAGGGGTGTGCAGAGGGTGGTTCTGATCAAGGCAGCTAAAGTGGAGGGGGTGTGCGGCAAAGAGTGTGGCATCGGGGCAAAGGGAAGATGGCGCAGATAATGTTCACCAAACCGTATTAATTTTCCGCATCCCAACCCTACATTGATTGAATCACAGACCCAGAAACCAATCAGAACACTCAAATACCCAACCAACACTAACCCTAATCCAATAGAAACATCAGATACAACCACCAATCAGTGTACACATGTACCAAACAATATCAGACCATACAAGGTCCCAGCGACCTCAGACAAGGTTTGCTAACCAGGGAGTTGGAAACTGCTTTTCCTGTTCAGAATCTCCTAGGAGACAGACAATCCACACTTTGGACTTCTGCAGGTAAAGGCCTCACTAACTTGAAATCTGACAATACTGTTTGAATAAAACTTTACTCCCTCTACTGGCCAAAAAACGAAGTGCACAGTCCCTAGTAAACACAGTTTAAACAGCTCACAGAAGCACCCTCCGATGTAGAATATCCCTGTTGCTGGGGGGGGGGGGATGCAGGGGGCTGGTTTCACTGGCTTGCGAACACAAAATGGTGGCTGGGGGTGCACTGTTTTAACATAAAGGTCTTAGCACAGAGCAAAGGAGAAATTTGGAGGGAAAAGTGAAAATCATCAGCAATGAGAGGGAAAAACTACAGAGTTTGTACTGCAAATCCCACAATTCAATGTGTTAAATGGAAGAAATCATGGGCAGGAAAAAACACAAGTTTAAACACAAAACAGATGATAAAATATTCAATCACAGGCAGGTTAAAACTACAATTTTAAACTGTAACAAACAAAGGCAAAGCCAGAAATCACAGAAAGGGAAAATAGTTTTTTTTAAACTTTTGTTTTGGGGAAGAGACAGCACTAGTCTGCCTACCTACCACTTCCTGGACTCTGCTCACTGCAGTCTGGGGCACAGGGAGGCTGCAACTCATACGATGGAGGAGAATCAGTCCCTAGTATATGGCACTATGGTACCCAGGACATAGGTACCCAAGAGGTCCCCCATAGGCTGAGGCATGTAGTATGCCACCTATGGGAGACAATTTAAACTATCTCTACTGGCCTACCATTGCAGACTGTGTAAGCTGGTGCTAGCACCACTCACGAAAGATATAGGTTTCTCTATATCTAAGGTCACTGCACTTAAAACCTATAATTCACCCCATAGCAGGTCTTTTCAATCCAAAGGCAGGGTGTTTGGTTCCAAGTGTGAGGGTGCCCCTGCATGAGCAGGACACCCCTACAGCCTTCAGAGTCCATTCTTGTGGGTTGTAAGTGAGACAGCCATATAACATATAGAGGGGCACCGAGTCATTACACAATGACCATCTCAAAACTGGCTGTAACAAACCCAGTCGTGTTTGGAATCAAACATATTGGAGAGTAAAGATGGTGGAGGCCACACCGCACTAGTCGCTTTGAAAGCTATGGCGAAACAGAATGAGTCTCAGAACAGCATCGGAGGGCCCGCCAGAGGCTTGAGAGCTCCCGGGATTAACCAAACCCGGGGCTGTAACAATCCCCAGGTCACAGAGGCACCGAGATCCCACAACAATGTGGAACAGTAAACAGAGGTAGGCCACACCAGCCACAAGCAGAAGTGGGTAGACGCCCTCATGATACAGAGGAACAAGGTAGGGGATCAAACACTGCTGGGAAATATCTGAATGCCCAGAAGACAGCGTGGTTGGAACCACAATGCAACGGAGGGAACTGAAAGAGGGCATGCCCCCATACAATACAGAGACCACAGAGCAGTATCAAGAGTCATCAAGGACCTCACAGGAGGCCAGAGAGCTCCATTACCACCCAAACCCAGGCACAGAGGGGCACTAAGTCAGGAAGGAACTGAGAATCTGACACTGAGTGGGGCTGTGTATGATGGAGATCGCACATAGCCTGAGGTGAGGAGGATGATAATCAAGGGTCGGGGGAACATGCCAAGTGCCCACTGCTGCAATACCCATCTTGTGGAAGACAACAACCCCGGCTCATAGACACTCAGGGCACACCAACCTTGTTGCTGTGAACGGAGAGACAAGTGGAGAGGAATGGTGATAAATGGACCTTACTTGCAACAGGAGTATTAGTAGGGCAGATAGAACCCTGCCAAAACCCAAACCTCACCCTCTACCCCTGTTGGAACAGCTGGAGGAAGGTGAAACAGAGGCAGCAAGGGCAGACGAGTGGAGACTACAGACACCCCTGAGACACCAGCACATTAGGCAACCTGGAAGACCACCTGCACTGCCACAAACCATTGTGGGCATATTGCTAAACGACAGAGACAGGGATGCCATTTTGTAAATGGCATGAACGGGCATAGCAGATAAATGGGTGAACATCAACCTCTATCCAGATTAAACTGCAACAGTGCAGCGACAAAGGAAGGCCTTTATAAGGTTCAAATAACCCTTAAGAAACTGGAACTGAAATATGCCCTGCTCTTCCCTGAAAACTATGGAAAATTGCCCACGGGAAGTCTCATTTCTTCACAGTGGCACATGTCTGGGAGAAGCTGGGGAGACAGGGATTCCCACCCCCTGAAAATGGGAACAGCACTTGCGAGTCCCGATGGTAAGAGAGGAAAAGACGTTGTAGTTCAGAGGTGCCCAGCCACAGCCTCCTCCAAGTATCAGGCCATAATTGAATGAGTGAAAGTGGTGTCTAAGATTCAACAGGACCGCTCCCTGGAAACTACTAATTAATGGGTATAACTGGATGAGGATATGGAGGAATACGGACCAGAAGGCTCAGAGAGGGACAGACAATATGAGAAAACAAGCCTGTCTAAGGTAAACTCCATCACATCCGAAGAGATCATAGGAGACAAGATGGGCAAAAGTACAAGCTTCAATTAGGGAGGAGGATGGGTGGATAGGGATAGTAGGAGGTTGTGAGCGAAAAGAGATTTTATGGTCATAACTTCCCATAGGAATGCCCGAGATAGCAGGCTTGTGACGGATTGCAATTGCCAGAGGCTCCATCACTAGTGCAAATAAAAGAGGGGACAGCGGGCATCCTTGCATAGTGCAGCGATAAATTGGGATGGGGCAGTGAGTCGTCCGTTAAGGCAAATGCATGTAGTAGGTTGCGTGTAAGAAGCCATCAGTCTAGCGTCATGATGGGGCTATCCCCACTTTCCCTAAGAAAGCGCCAGCCTACCCGATCCAAGGCTTTCTCTGCATCTAGAGAAACCAAGCAAGCAGGTATGTTCCTTAACTGAGCTTTTTCAATAAGGTGAGCCATCCGATGAATGTTATCAGCCCCTTGGAAGTGATGAATGAATCCTATTTTATCTGGTTCTATAAGTCGTGGGAGGTGAGGCTCTAGGATCTTTGTATAGATCTTTGCCTCAGTATTTAAAAGGGCAATGGGACGATAGGAGGTAGGCACAGAAAGGTCTTTTCCTAGCGTTAGAACGAGCACTATTTCCGCTTCAGACATAGTTGGAATAAGGCCTGTGATGTCTGTGAAGTCTCTTGTGCTCACTACACAGATTGTGATGCCCCATGTGCCCTCCCCTTGTTACTAGGTGGGGAAGTATGTGCTACATTATGGGACTTCTTACACTCAATAAGACAAAAACATACCGGGAACTACATTTTTGGGAGGCAGTGTTGATATGAAATACTGATTTAAAGTATGTTTGTGCTACATTGCGCAAGATTTGGTGGTTTGCCTTGTTAGGCATTTAGACGATAAAGTGGGGTATGTAAAAGAAAGGAGCCCACTAGGTAATGTACTATCAGTGAAAAACACAGCTTATCAGTGCATTCGCTGAATGCCCATGTGCCTTGCCCAATCACCCAAGAAATTTCCCAGTTAGCCCCGGCAAAGTCTAAGGGCCAGTTGCCTCACATAGACTGGATTGTGTGGTAGGCCTGTCTAAGGTAAACTCCATCACATCCGAAGAGATCATAGGAGACAAGATGGGCAAAAGTACAAGCTTCAATTAGGGAGGAGCACTGCAGTTGAGACGTGTGTGGAGCGAGTCCCATTCCACAGTGTCTGAGCATCTTATTTTTTGCACTCATGCCAGCCAACATGTGCATCAGGTTACAAAGATGCGATCTAGGTATTCAAGCACCATTGTTACAATGCGAAGCAACATAAGGACAGGCCTCTGAATTGTTCCTGGCATGATGCCTCTGGCCTGTGATAAAAAAAAACTATGAACAGTGTCTGGCTCATCTATTAGTTGTGCTTAATGGGAACCCAAGAGTAAGACTAAGCATGGACTACAGACACGCTGGATTATGGCCAGGCCCCAAGGAGATGGATACAAGATGTCATCAGTGGTGCCCAATCCCCACACATATTACTGAGCATGGACTTGAGTTGTGCATCTTGGTACAACTACTCTGTAACACGGGTGCATTGGCCAAGCTTGAGGAAGTCCTACCTAGTTCACAGTGATCAAGAAGGTCATGGCACCTCTGCTGTTATGGAGGAATTGGTGAGACCATAATCCACTGTGGTCTACTCTCCTAGAGACACTGACAAAGCCAAGAATACTGCAGTTTCCAAGCACTATGCCACCTGCCATTGCCCATGCTGCCACATATCACCTGCAGTCCTACAAGCACCGGTGAAGAGTACTGATCCAACACCCATTCCTGGCCCCTAGTCAGATGACAGGTGTTTCCTCCAGCTACTAGAGATAGGATCAAAGTGTAAGTGTCCAAAGGACTTGAGATGGTCGAAGTAAAGAGAAGAAGCAAAAGAAGATCCCAATACAAAATCATACATGGGACCTGTGGAAGAGGAGAGCAATGAAGGAGAAAGAGAATAACTAAAGGATATTATCAGACCACTTTCTGATACTCGTTCACAACAGTGGAATTTTTTGCACAACATAAGAGCAGGATTAAAGGTATAACATTTTCAGAAGTGCCACAGTACGAATCAAACCAGCTGCAATAACTGAACTTCAGGACAACTACTCCACTTGCATTTGACATCACTAACTCGGACCTCACAATATAGTAAGGGTACACTAGGTTACACTTTTCACAATAATGGAAAAACCATAGATTGGGTATACTGGAAGAATGACTCTTGAAGTGAAAGCTATAAATAAATTTACCTGAGTGGTTTGGTTCACATCAACGGCACCCTGGAATAACAAGACATGAAGAAAAGGCATGCACATTGTTGTCACTGATGGGGAGCTGCTGAAATTCAGGTACAAATGTAAGTAGACAAATGGATAAGGGACACCCATAAAAGTGACGGAGGGAGAAAGACGCACTGGAGTGGAAGTGGGGAACATCAAGCTCAAATGAAGAACATAGAATGTCAAGGTGAGCCTATGGGAACTAACAAGAGGGACATGAGGTCTATATTCCACCACCAAGGGCAAATATGTGACACTGCTGATGTATATTACATGGCAAAGTAACTACATTGGGGCACAAGGGGGCTAAAAGGTCCACTTATTTCTTGTGTGCTGACTACTGTTGCTGTTCCCTAACACGTTAACCTGTCCAAATATGTACTACTGCCACTTACCTGCTCTTTGATGAGGAGGCTGTTTTTTTAAGCACATATTCCATCACAGCTCTTCCGTTCACATCATAAAAACCTTTGGCTGTTAAACTGGATATTAAACTTAAAGTGGCAAGAATAACCTGTAATTAGGAAAAAATTTAAGCATGGTTAGTGAGAAACCTTTTTGGTGTATGCATAGGAGAAAATCACACATTCCGGGCAGAAAGCAGAAAGGGAGGAAACCATAACATCTCGCCTTCCTTTTGTCCACAGAGTAGAGAGCTATACATTTTTATGTGTGGAAAGCCAGTACCTGGATACAACATTTTAAAGTATGTTGCAAAAAGGGCTATTATGACACACTGAGAATGAAAACTAGAGTTAATTTAATTAAACTGTGTTTACAGAGTGTCTGATTGAGGGAATATTCAAATATTCCAGGTAGGCTACACCGTCTATAGGTGCCTGAGATTTGATAAAAGATTTTAAAAAAACATTGCAAAATATGCCTAGGTAGGTCACAACCAACAAAAAAGCTCTCAGGACCTGGTATTGATTACAAAAACGCAAATAAGAATTCAATAGGCTGTGGATTCCACTGCTGAGGGAATTAAAACAACCTAGAGTAGTCTGTGGGAAGAATGATGGCTGCTGTCTAACTCCACCTGCAAGATTGAGCAGACATCCCAACACGGACAGCAGATAACAAATGGGTTGCAGTATGTAGAGTCCATTCTCCCACACCTTGTTGTTTGGTTGATCCATATCACTTTTAAGAAGTCGTTTTGGCTCAAGACCATAAATAGTCACAGTCTCCTGTATCCACGTAGTGAGTTAAAATTCACACCCCTAACATGGTTCTGTACACAGTGTATTTGCACAAACTGGCCCCAATGGTTTCAACTGCCAAATAATACATCCATGCTTGATTTCTGTGATTCTAACATTCCTAGTACAGTCCTCTTCTCTGATGTTTCTGGTTTAATCTGAAAAATATCTAAGGTTAACTTGGTTTATATTGTGCCCTGAGGTTAAAAATGACAAACCTAATACACCTCTCAAAGAGACTCCAATAGAGACAAAGTCATGGCAATACAACCTTTTGTTCGTTATCAAAAGAAAACAGCTTTGTTGATTTTCTTTTGTGCCTATGTCCTGTGCTTGCTTACATGCTGAACATAGTGTTTCTGATACTTAAGTTACTTGCTTTCTCAATGGCACTAAAGTAAGGCGCATTGTGGACATACATAGCATCAAGAAAATCACATATTTTCCCATTTCTACATAAAATACATCTTTTATATCACAATCAGACTTTTCAAATGTGCACATTGAATATTATCCTGTATTATTGATTCACGTTTGGTGAGATTTCGTTGAGACATAGCCCAAATATTATTCTTGGTAGAGACATTTGCAATACCTTACACCACAGTTGTTAAAGATTTGAGGAGATATTAATATTCTGAACTTCAAAACCCCGTATTTGATCATCAACATTCTCCCCCTCAGTGAGGGGTCAACTCAATGTGAAATGCAGACCACACATGTTAACAGCGCACAAGAACTTTCTTTTAACACACATTTATTCAACAATTAGGGAACAGTAACCTCTGGGATTGGGTCTGAAAATGCATTGACACAGACTAGGACAGGAAAACTGGGATATGTCCACTTGGACAGGGAGGCAATGGAACACAAGACACACTGAACTGACACAAATGGCTGGAGGCTGCATGACTCAGCACCTCCACGGAAGACTTGCCTTGGAGAAAGTCAACAGACTGTGGTTTGCAAACCACAGCTATGAGTCTATGTAAGTAGAGACTACTGCACTATGCAAAAACTAAATAACTTTAATTAGATTGAGTTGCTAATTATGAAACTGCTTTAACATGGATTGCTTTACGTATAATAGCTTGATGGTACCTTGCGATTGTCATCCTCAAGCATGTGACGGACAGCATCCAGATAAAAGGCACCTTCTGAATCTATTAAATAAAGCCATACACCAAATGTTCATAACACATAGATACTGACTTTGTCTAGTAAGATCAAGATTAATACATAAGACTGTGATTACCACCTCGAGGGTCCTGTGCTTCAGTTTTGGTGTGTGAGCCTGTGACTGTGAGTCCCATGGGGCTATCCATTCCTTCCTGTTTTGCTGTGCATGTCTGTGTCATCATGTACCACTGAGCGTGTCTGTGTCTGCCTGCTCCATATTTTATTTCCCTTTTTGTTCCTGTCCAGTGTCTATGTCAAGATCGGTTTTCACAGTGTCCCTGTCTCATTAATGGCTCACAATGGGAACAATTAACCAAAAAGAAAACAGTGGCACTCCTTTATTTCTTCACCACGATTCACATAATTGAAGCTGATCTAAGCAAGACTTTATTCGTAAATTGCAGTGCTCTACCAGGAAAAGTTGGTAGTTAATGTAGCTGAGGAATATAAAATTGAAGTGATTTGCTTATAGCTGCACCATGTTTGACAAGTAAGGGAGTAAATTGGGATTACAATTTAGGGCTCCGGATTCTATGACAAGCAAGAAATCCCTTTAACTATTTTCCCTGTCTAAATCACACATTGCCACCACCCCACTGAAAGTCTTACCACTTTCAGAAAGGAGCTTGCAGAGCAGCTGTAATGTTGTGGCCCGGGACTCTGCACCTATCTGCATCAAGCTACTTTCAAAATATTTAAGGACCTCACTAGAGTGAGAATGGGCTGCAAGAGTAAAGTGAAGAGAAAAAATAGACATAAATGAAAAATAGCACAATATAAAATTATGCAAGAAGGAACTTAACGCTGGGGAACAGGCCATCAAGGCCATTCTTCAACTCATGTCCAGGAGGTATGTTATCAATTGTCTACAACTTTAAATGATGATCTTGCGAGCACATGGTACTCATGTGACTACTATAGCTGTATATAGTAAATTGGGCATCATATTCCAGTACCAAGCCAACCAATGCACTGAGAAGGGAGATAATTACTAAAGCAATAGTAGCTTTTAAGACTTTCAAGTTACGTGCAGGGCAGTGTACAAAAATTAATGCTGCGGAAGACCTGATCCCTAGTAAAGGCCAAAATATAATTGCAGTAACACAAAGATATACATACCTACATACATACATGTATGACCAACTCACCCAGTGACAGGATAATAGCCGTGGACAACTTGAGTGGCTCTTCCCTTTCATCGGAAACCCCACTTGATGGTGTGCAGATCTGTCAATAACAAAGCCATAATAAATAATAATGAAAGCTAGGCTATCTGAAAGTCAAACCCATCCGTCCAGAAAGCAAATAACTTCCAGTGGGGAAATGACAGCATAGGAGTTTTTCCGGACTTGTGGGGCCATGATCCATATCGCGCTACAGCAACAATAATTGTGGGGAATACAGCATATTCAGGGAGCCCGATATTGGTGGAAGTGATGTGAGAAACGATGCGGGGAGGCGCATGCGTCATCCTCTTTGCCATAAGTCTGATATTGCTTTTCTTGTTACAGGTTTGGTGGCTGGGCCCCGCTCGACAGAATTGACGATATGGATTGGGGGCATTCTTTCGTTAAATGTGCTCATGTTCAAGTATGTCATAGTTCTTTTGGGTCCTTGTTGGGTTTCAATGAACGTTGCTTCAGAGTGGTATGGAAGGGAAACGGGGGCATGCTGTGGAGGGAGTTGATTCCTGCGCTGAATTCGTGGTTGGTCGGGGGCCAGTGCCCGGACGTGCTTTTGATTCATTTGGGGGAAAAGGATTTGTGTGGGGTTAGGGGAGTGGTTTTACTGAGGGCAATGAAAAGGGATTTGGCACTTATTAAGGAGCAGTGGGCAGGTTGCCATGTCTTTTGGACAGAATTGATGCCGCGCAGGATTTGGAGAGGTGCGAACAAGCCTAAGGCAATTGACAGGGCGCACAAAAAGGTAAACTTGGAGATTTCAAGGTTCTGCAGGAGCTTGGGTTTTGGGGGAGTGACCCATGGAGATATTCGTTTTGACTCGGTTGAGTTCTTTAGGAGTGAAGGAGTACACTTGTCCAGGTTAGGGATGGATCTGTATCTTTTGGAGCTGAGAGAGGTGCTATCTAGGTTTTTGAAAGTTCAAGAACATGACAGTTAGGCCATATACTGTACGGGACATGAACGTTTTTGCAGCCAATTGGGGGGCAGAAAGGGGAGGGGTGGTCTTCTCCCCCTCCCCCCCCACCCTGGCTTTCTGGGTGGTGGGGGTTAGTGGTGTTTTGCCAGGGTTTGCAGAATTGTTGTTGTTCATTTGAGTAGTTGGGTCATCGACAGGATAAGTTGGGCAGGCTATGTTGTTGGGGTGGTTCCATAGGTTGGGGATCAAAAGTTGTCAAGGGGCAGGCAGGGGAGTTTGTGTATTGGATTGCTTAAATTGTTAGGTTTATACGTTTATGCAAGGATTCACATTGTTTGTATTTTGTAATGTTGTAATGTATGGGTGGGGGCGAGGTCAAAGAAATTTTAGGGGGGATGTGGGGTTAAGGAAGTGTTTTATTTAGTCAGGTTTGGTTTTGAAAGGCGTTCGCAGAGGTTTTAGATTGTTAATGTGCAACTGTTTCAATAAAGCGGCCTTTTTCACACAAAAGCTGGTTTGTGGTCTGCTCCCCCCCACCCCTCATTCCCAACGTTCAGAGGTGTCATAAACGAGAAAATAAACGCCCTAAGAAATGTGATATTTTCGTTTGTGTAGTTAATGAATACGATTGCTTATTATCATTACATTTTGTGTTGCATTACCTTGTGTGATAAATGATCGGCACAATGCTTTATCTTATACAGGTAAGTATAGAACGTCAAGCGCATCACTGTGGAATGTGGCCAAGGACCAGGGGCGGCTGGTGTTAATAGGCAAAATGGGCATCGCCCTACCTCTACCACTGAGGGGAAAGGCAAAAAGAGAATTTAGAAAATCGTCACCATGCAGCTGAAAAGAAACTACTATTTGCAGTTGTTGCTTTCTCAGTTTTTTATGGGCAGCTGTGACGAACTTTGCAGATGTCCGCACCTGCTGTGTATGTGCCTGCTGGGTGAGGTATTCTTCGACCTGCAGGCACAAGATATAGCTGTGACATCAGGGCAGAGGGCATGCCGATTTTCAATGCCCTAAATAAGGTTGGATTTCGGGCGCTTTCACAGTGGACCTGGGAGGAGTTCACAGAACTCCATTCATTTCAATGGCAGGGGGCGGGGCAGGCTGACAAGGAGAACGAGGTAATGGGTGGTGACAATTTAAACTCATCACAAGAGGGGGCGGGCTGAAGAAGGGGTGCAGCCGGATTCTGTCTTCATTCCTCGTGTGCTGCTTTCACTTTTGGAAACATAACCGTTATTTATGAAGCTGAAGCTGAGCCCCAGCCCGAGCCCTTTCTCTGTGGACACACCTCTCTCATCTTGTTCGACGCAACACAGGCCCAAAAGAATACAGGTTGGCACCTATGTTTGCTTTAAGCTGCGATAACATGCGCCCTGCCCTGCCTACATTGGAGATTTCATCATGTCTTAGGCCCACACACTCGGACTCTCAGAGGCTGTGCAGCTAAGCCTGCTGCACTTTAAACACCGTCACCAGTTCTTCCCAATCGATATCCATCCAGACCAGCGGCATTTAATCAGGTAAGTGTACTGAAAAATATACGTAAAATGCTTATCTTTTTATCTTTTAACAAATGCAATTTACGAGCTGAAGTTAGTAAGTTACAAGGACATTCGTTTTTGAGAAAGGGAGAGATCGTCAGGTTACTTGTGCATTTGTATATTTATTCAAAACCTGAAGCGTTTCAGGATTTTACTCATTATACTACCTGGTATCTCTGCTTTATCACCTGCTACATTCTTAATTTTTTAAATGTATGATTTCCCCATTTTTTGTTTTTTTTAAGTTTCAAAAACCTTTATTTCGCTTGCCAGTAGAGACACAGCAATGAGCCTACAACCCTGGGGCCGGCAGCGTACAACAGAGAGTCAGCTTATCGCTTCAGGAGTAACACAGCCCTTCAGCCAACAACCTTGAGGTCCGGCGGCGTAACAAATTTAGATGCGTGGAAGTCAGTCAACGCATGCATAGTATAAACAGTTATCATATTTGAGCAAGTATGAGATAAATCTCCATGCAATCCTGAATGACCTTCGCCCCACCCTGGCGAGACAACTTCACTTTAGGCGGGTAACTTCAAGGAATGGTGAAACCTGTAATTATTATAAACAAGAACCCTCCCTGTTACACACACACAGTGCCATAAGTTGGCTGCACAGTATCTAAAACTCTTCGGAATTCCGTGCCCATCCAGTCATCTGCCCACCCGAGCAGGTAGGCGTCAAGCATCCAATTTCTGTCGTTACGTGTGAACTGGCCGCCCCACAAGGAAGGTCTGGGCCCTGTATTAGGTATTTTCGTTAAATCAGTACTCTGCACACACTCCCCACTAGACACACTCCCATTTCTTCAACAGCTCATGGGGGCACATGGTTCGGGTGCATAACAGTCCCTCGTCGGTGTTTTACGTCACTGTACCGTCAGGAGTGCCTACGTGAGTCCCTCTAGCTATATCCGCAGCGTCGGCGTCCCCCTCCTGATCTGAGCCACTTTGGTGTGATTGATATAGCCCCCAGAAGTTTTTTGGGTGACTTGTAGGGGGTAGCAGCTCGCTATAGTGTTCAGTTTGAGTGCAGCAGTAAAGCATATCTTGTGCCCAGCGGGCAGTGGTAGGTAGCGGCTCTCTTATCCAGCAGAGTGCCACCACCCTTCTTGCTATAAGCATCCCCATGTCTGCAAGCCTCCGGATTGCAACCGGGAGTCCCCGAGAATGTCCTATGAGTGCCAGCACAGGATCAGGAGTCAATTCAACCTCCAAAATCCTGCACATTTCAGTAAAGATCTTGTCCCAATAGGCCTGTATCCCGGGGCAGCTCCACGCCAGGTGAAAAAAGTCAACCACTGGCACACGACATCTCACACATGCCACCGACTGACGAAGGCCATATCTATGTAGCCTCTCTGGGGTATAGTATACTCTTTGGAGAAATTTAAAATGTATCAGTCTATGCTTCCCGTTTAAGGATATCCTCCTAGTGTTTACACAGCAGGAGCGCCACATGTCGTCATCTATTGTGATCAGTAAGTCTCTTTGCCATGCCACCCTGGCCTTCATGAGCTGGTGCTCTCCGTGGGACATTGCGAGTTTGTACAAATTCTATGTCAGGAAGCGGAGGCGAGGATTTTGCTAGTCCTTTCTCCATTTTATTGGACAGCAAGTTAGTAGTAAAAGAAAAAACATCACATCCAGGACTACCCAAACCAACATGGCAGCGGTAGCCCTGGTAACCTAATAACCAATCAGAGTCCAACAGTTCGTATATATGGAGTCCCAGCAGTTAGTCCTTCCTCTTTCTCCATTGCTGCCTCGGCAAGATAAGTCACGCTCTTCATATCTTTGTCGTGGCAGTTTTTGTGTGATTGTTGACAGCTTTATTTGATAGCGATTGTTTGTATTTGACTTTGCCTTATTGTAGGCTGTGTTTTATAACGCGGTAGGCTTTCACCCCGAGCGTTCATTCTTCGCGCGTGCACGATCTTGGTGTCGGCTTCTGACGCCGATCAGCTGTTCTCCTCAGCGCTCTTCGCGCTTGAGTAGAAACGCGCTGAGGCACTGCGCTTCTGTCATTTTTCGGCCTCTTCCCTCACACTGACGCCGTTTTAGACGGCAAGAAGTATTTTTCTGACTGAAATTTATTGAATTTAATTATAATTTCTGTCAGAATTTTGGTGTTTCAGGTTTTCTATTCTGTTAACCTATCTGGTACCTGTGTGAAGGGATTTCCCCTTGTATTTAGTTGGGGTGTTTGTGTATGGGTACCAGTTTTTCCGCTAATATGCAGTCCGGTCCTTCAACTGTTGAGGTGGTGGCTCCTAATGTTCAGCCACAACTGACCCCTTTACACCCTCCTGCAGAGGTTGACAGGCTTCTCTCTTCGGCGATAGCCCAAGCTCTGGCACCTCTGCAGGACAGTGTAAACAGACTGTCAGCCCATGTTTTTAAGAATGATACTGGTGTGTTTGGGGACAGTGGGGCAGGGCCCAGTGGTGTTCCGTGTGCTCTACCACGTACGGCCAGGAAGCGTGACGCGGGGCACCTGGAGGGCTTCAGTAAATTATCTGAAGTGTTCCGTAAGAGTGCGCGCACGCTTAGAAGCGCACCCTACCGGGGGGAAGACTCACCCGGAGAGACTGGTGGTTTTGCCACCCAGGAGCTTGACCCGGAGGAAGGGTTCCCCATTGAGGGAGATGATGAGGGGGACGAATACGTAGATGAGGATGAGGATGCTTCCTCATAGGATTTTTCTGATGTGAGCAGGTCTTGGCGCCCTAAGCCCAGTGCTCCTAGTCTTACGGAGGGTGATCTTGCGCCTCCTAATATGTTTGACCCATCTACTATTGTAAGACCTAGGTCATCGGAGTGGTTTCCTGAGCAGTCTACTGCTGATTATGTCGCAGCTAAGCTTCGACAGCCTTTACCTCAGGATGTCCGACTCCGTCTGTGTTCTGAGTGCCCTCGCCCTTCCCTTCCCTTTAGAGTGGCATGCACCCCTGAGATTGATCCCAAGTTGTGTACCTTCTTTGCCAAATATATCAAGGACCCTAAAAAGGGTATTGATAGGTCATGGAAAGCCTGTCAAGATAAACTCCTAGATGTGGTGGGCCCTCTCACTAAAATTATTGAAACGGCCCAACGTTCTAAGGAGTCGGGCTTACCGATGTCTGTTGATGACGTTGCTGGTTGGTCGCAACGGGCAATGTGCCTTCTTGGCAATGCCAATTGCGCGCTTTCTGCAGAACGGCGACGTTCCTTACTGCTTAAGATTGACCCGAAACTAGGGGAGTTGTCGTCTTCGGAGGCAGGCCCTATTGCACAGGGTGCTTTGTTTGGTGACCCCTTTGTTAAGGAGTTGGGGAAGTTTGTGGCAACCTTTTCGGCTCTGGACAAGGCTCAGGCTTCGATGAAATTTTTTTTCCCAGAAAGGTTTTTGGCGGGGCCGGCAGAGGCAGGGGTCGCTCTTCCGGCCGTCAGGTCCAGCAAGGCCCCAATAGAGGCCAGTACAAACGAAATAACGGCTGGAATGATGGACGACAGGGTACCTTTTACCCCTCCAGAGGAGGCAGAGGCCAAGGCAAAGGACGTGGTGGATTCCAGTCCAACTCCAGAGGATTTAATGGTAAGATTTCGAATCATCTCTCTGGTTCAAATGGGGGGAAGGTTAGCGTTGTTTCCCCAGGCCTGGGCGTCAATAACTTCAGATCCTTGGGTGCTGGAGACGGTTCAGGGGTTTCACATTGAATTCTACGGTTCCCCTGTTCAGCTTTCTCGTCCTCGTCCTCTAGTGTTTTCTGTCTCAGACCAAGAACTTGTCGATTTAGAGGTTCAGGCGATGTTACAAAAAGGCGCCATCATCCCTTCGGCGCTTCACCCAAACGGTTTCCTCAGCAACATCTTCCTGGTGGAAAAGAAGGGCAAAGGGTTCAGACCAGTAATCAACCTCCGCTCCTTCAACGAGTGGCTGGTTTACAGACACTTCAAGATGGAGGGCATCCATCTTCTGAGGGACCTTCTGTTACAGAATGATTGGCTGGTTCGCTTGGACCTGAAAGATGCTTATCTTTCGGTTCCAATCTTTCCTCCTCATCGTCGATTCCTCCAGTTTCTGTGGAGGAATCAGGTTTACGAATTTCTTACGCTTCCCTTTGGTCTTTCCTCAGCACCTTGGTGCTTTACCAAACTCCTGCGCCCGGTGGTAGAACATCTCCGGACCCTGGGGATTCGTCTGATTGTTTACCTGGACGACATTCTTTTAATGTGTCAGTCCAAAGACCTCCTTCTTCATCATCTTCAGGTTACTATAACCCTCCTTCAGTCTCTGGGATTCATCATCAATGCCCAGAAGTCGGACCTCTTTCCCCGACAGGAAATGACTTTCCTTGGCTTTCTGATCATAACTACGGATGCGACTCTTCACCTTCCTTCCGAGAAGATCTCCAAGATCAAGAAGGAGATTCGCAAGGTTCTTCGGCGGGATCGAGTATCCCTCCGCCAACTGGCCAGGATTGTGGGCTTACTCTCTTCATCGATCCAGGCCATTTTTCCAGGCCCTCTGCATTACAGGGCTCTTCAGAGACTGAAGGCATTTCACCTCCGCAAGGGTCTTACTTACTCGGAACTGATTTCCTTGAATCCGGAAGCCCGATCGGAACTCCTCTGGTGGTTAGATCACATGGATGCCTGGAACGGGAAGGCGATTTTCGGTTCCCGTCCGGATCTGGTGATCGAGTCAGACGCCAGTCGCCAGGGTTGGGGCGCCCGTTGCGGCTCCCTCTCGGTGGGCGGCAGATGGACGGAGGAGGAACTTCACCTCCATATCAACTGTCTGGAGCTCCTTGCGGGCTCGTTCGGGATCCGCTCCTTCACCTCGACCAAGGTTTCGTGTTGTGTGCTTCTTCGGATGGACAACACAACTGCGGTCAGGTACATCAACCGGTTGGGAGGCACGCACTCCAAGGTTCTAGCGGACCTTGCGAAAGACTTTTGGAACTATTGCCTTCTTCGCCAAATCTCTGTCACGGCGGAGTATCTCCCAGGCGATCTGAACACGGTTGCGGATTGGCAATCCAGGAATTTCCGGGATGCCAGCGACTGGAGACTGGATCCTTCAGTATTTCAGAGAATTTCGGACCTTTGGGGTCTTCCAATAATGGACTTATTTGCGTCCAGATGGAACGCCCAGCTACCCCGTTTCTACAGCTGGAAACCGGATCCGGGGGCGGAAGCAGTGGATGCCTTCCTACAGGACTGGTCCCTGTTTCCAGCTTATGCGTTTCCCCCCTTCCTTTTCATTCAAAGGGTGGCGGCTCAAGTCCGCAGGCAGAGAGCTTCTCTGATTCTGATCACGCCAATCTGGAGAGCTCAATGCTGGTTCCCTTCTCTTTTGGAACTATCCTGGGACAAGCCTCTTCGGCTTCCGTCGTTCGACCACATTCTGACGGATCCATTGGGTCACCCGCATCCGCTGGTTCTCCAGGGCCATCTACGTCTCATGGCATGGAGGATTTCAGGGGACGTTGGTCTTGTGACTCGCTTTCGAGAGACGCTGAGCTCCTCATTCGAGGAGCCTGGGCTCCTAACAACACTAAGCGGTATAGATCAGCATGGAACAGATGGGTTCGTTGGTGTGTGGGAAAACACCTGGATCCCATGGGCTCCTCTGTCACCGACGTGATTAACTTCCTCGCTGATCTTTTCAAAAAGAAATTGGCGTACAGCACCATTAATTCTTTCAGGTCGGCAATTTCTGCTGGGCATGCCCTCGTTGATGGCTCTCCGGTTGGTGAGCATCCTTGGGTTTGTAAACTCCTTAAAGGTATTCGCCTTTCGCGCCCCCCAGAACCTCGTTATTCAGGTTTGTGGGATGTTAATGTGGTCTTGAATTTTCTAAAGTCCTGGCAGGATAATCAATACCTTTCCCGCAAGGAGCTTTCGGCCAAATTAGCGATTCTCCTCTGCTTGATATCATGTAAACGTGCTTCGGATGTTCGTGCACTGGACGTATCAGCCAGGGTTTTTACCCCAGAAGGGGTTACATTTACTGTTTCAAGAAGAACTAAATGTAGTACCAGGTCAGTAACTTACCCGGCTTTCCCAGATTCGCCAAAGCTCTGTGTTGTTCGTTGCCTTAAGACATATGAGGATGTTACTCTTGAGCTCCGCCCTCCGGGCGAAAGACAATTACTTATCGCGGTTAAGAAGCCGTTCAAGGCAGTTTCCTCTCCCACCATTGCCAGATGGGTCAGGTGGATAATGTCTGAAGCTGGAATTAGCGTCACTGACTTTGGGGCTCATTCCACTAGAGGTGCAATGGCTTCCAAGGCTTTTCAGGTAGGTGGACGCCTGGAGGATATCATGAATGCAGCGGATTGGTCCTCCGATTCGACTTTCAAAAAGTTCTACTTTAAGCCAATCCATGAGGCTGCTTCGTTGGTGGTGATTAGGCTTTGAACAAGCAAAATCCTCGCCTCCGCTTCCTGACATAGAATGAGAAATTTCCTAGTTACCACAAAGGAAAGTTTCAATTCTATTAAGGAGGCGGAGGCGAGGATTTTCCCACCCAGGCTTTATCGAGCCTGCCCTCCCGTGACTGGACTATGATTTGTTACTTTGTCTAAGGGAGTATACCTTTTTCTGAGTTTTAATGTTTTCATTGATAAGCTGTGCAATGTTGATTAAGTTCTATCTGCATTTCGTTCTGTTACTCCATTGCAATGTTCTTGAATTCTTAGACATTGTTCTGGATGAGATATTATTATTTGTTCTCTTCCCTAGGCTCCGATCAAAAGACGGACTAGTGGTTGGATGACTTCTTCCCTGCGGCAGCTCCCACGAAAGAGGAAGGACTAACTGCTGGGACTCCATATATACGAACTGTTGGACTCTGATTGGTTATTAGGTTACCAGGGCTACCGCTGCCATGTTGGTTTGGGTAGTCCTGGATGTGATGTTTTTTCTTTTACTACTAACTTGCTGTCCAATAAAAATGGAGAAAGGACTAGCAAAATCCTCGCCTCCGCCTCCTTAATAGAATTGAAACTTTCCTTTGTGGTAACTAGGAAATTTCTCATTAGTCAGTAATTTGCGGGGGGTCTCCGTTTTTATTACATATGTAAGTTCCGGAACTTCCGGTGGTTCCGCCAGGTCTGTCCCTAGCAATTCTAAAAGAGCACTGCGCATTCTATGGAACTGGAAGCGGAGCAATAAGGAGATGTCACTTCTATCACCTAGCACCTGGTCCCAGGTTCTAACAGTACCTTCCTTGAAAAAGTCACCTGTCCGTAGGATGCCAAGCTGCTGCAGAGCCCGGACTACTCCTTTCTCTCCAATGGGGGACAGCCACAGTGTCCAGTCCACTGGCATAACAGGCGAGTAGAGCAACGCTCCTCCCTGCCTATGCAACAGAGAGTGCCACGCATGGTTAGTAGATGTGATAGAGTCTAGAATCCCAGTCCTGCGATCCATTGTCTAGAACACCGTGGCTGGAAGCGAAAGTGGCTCCACGAACAACTCTTCCATGCGTACGTGTGGGATGTGCTTGTCTCAGTGCACCCAGGAGTGCAGGTGCGATGTCTGCGCTACTCTATAGTATAGTTCTAGATCTGGGGCTCCAAGACCTCCCATACTGTATGGCAGTGTGAGGAGCGTCCATTTAACTCTGGGCTGCTTGCCAGCCCAAGCTAGTTTGATCATAAGCTGAGTTAGCCATTGGAAAAAAGCCTTAGACAGCACAATCGGGATAGCGTTAAATAGGAACAAGAGTCTAGGCAATACGACCATTTTCATTATGGAGATGCGTCCCAGGAGGGAGAGCGGGATCTTGCTCCAGATTGCCACATCATCCTCCAGCCTACTGATCATAACTCCGTAGTTTTCCCTAAGCAGGAGTTTTGGGTTTGTGTGGAGACGTACTCCTAAATATCTAATTGGGTCCTCGGTCCATTGTAGCGGATACTCCATGTCAAACTTCTGAGTAGCTGGAGTAAGGGGGAAGGCCAGCGATTTCGTCCAGTTTACTCTCAGGCCCGAGAGGGCACCGAAATGGACAACCTCCCTGAGCATTGGCGAGAGGTTATTTTCAGGGTCACGAACATATAACAGGGTGTCGTCGGCGTACATTGAGACGACTATCTTATATGTTGGGAAGCGTATACCCTCATTGCCGTGGTATTCCCTCAGCGCGCAGGCTAATGGCTCCGCTACTAAGGCATATAATAATGGGGCGAGCAGGCAGCCCTGCCGAGTTCCTCTACCAATAGAAAAGGGTTCCGTAACCAGGTTGCCGATTCGCACCCTGGCAGAGGGCTTATTTTAAAGAGCCCCTATCATTTGGAGAAAAGGCATGCCCAGTCCCATCCTCTGCAGCACCTGCCGCAAGAACGGCCACTCCACCGAATCAAAGGCCTTTTCCATGTGAAGGAACACTGCGATGGCCTTCGTGTCCTGTCTGACATGCTGCATTGTGCCCAGTACCGTTCGAATGTTGTAGGTTAAGTTCCTACTGTGGATAAAACCCGCCTACTCTGGCGCCACCAGCTTGGGGGCCAAGAGTGCCAGACGCGTCGCTAGCACCTTAGTGTAGAGCTTAGTGTCGACATTTAACAAGGAAAGCGGCCTGTAAGAGCTGCACTCGTCATGCGCCTTTCCAGGCTTAAGTATTGTGACTAACAGTGCTTCCCGCATGGACTGTGGCATGCTACCCTCCACACAGATGTCATCAAACAACACGGATAGATCGGGAATCAGTTGCTCTTGGAAGGCTTTGTAAAATCCCACTGTGAGACCATCCACTCCCGGAGCGCTCCCCGACCGCATAGATGCTAGGGCCTCTATTATTTCATCCTTCCCTTTTGGGAGCATGAGGAATTCCCTGTAAGTATTGGTAAACATGGGCAGCTCTATGTGCTCCAAGTACTCCAAAATCTCGTCAGAGAGATCTCCGCTCTTAGACGAGTACAAGTCAGAATAAAAGCTTCTGAACATGCTCGCTATGTCCGAGTCGTCCGTGGTAATCTGACCACTCATAGTCTTTAACTCAGGTACCTGCGGTTTCCCTCTCTTGCCCTTCAGTACTCTAGCAAGGACCGAGCTAGGCCTCTCTCCTTCTCCGTAGGTCCGTGCTGTCGCGTATTTACCCATGTGTTTAATCTCCCTGTCTGCTTCCTCGTGATATTCAGTAAGAAGGGACTTTATCTCCTCCGTGACTGCGGAGTCTGGGTGCCTCAACTGTCGCTCCTCAAGGATCTAAAGTTGACGCTCCAACGCAGACAGTCTCTGTCGGATGGATTTATGAACACTAGAGTGTTTGCACTTAGCTATGCCTCGTATGTAGACCTAAAAGGCCTCCCACACAGTTTGAAGGTTTTCAACCGATCCTACATTGGTTTAAAAAAATACATCTATCGCTTCTGCCAGCTCGCCCCTGAATAATGGATCAAGTAGCGAGTATGGGAGAAAGCGCCATGTGAACGGGGGAATCGCTTTTTTGGGGTGTCAAGCACTAGCAAGAGAGGTGAGTGGTCCGACAAAGTGCGCGGCAAAACCTTACAGTCTCTGATGTGACTCGTCATAGAAGAGGTTGCCAGCCAGTAATCGATTCTGGTGTGGATGTCATAGTAGGCCGAATAGTGGGTGTACCCCCCCGGAGCTGTATGTCTGTACCTCCACACGTCCTCCAGGTTAAACTAGTGAACAAAGTATTCAGCATCTGGGCCACAGCTGATGGCTTACGCAGAGGACCAGCGAATCTGCCTAGTGCCGGGTTGAGTACTAAATTGAAATCCCCTCCCCACAGAACCTGCGCAGTACTGTAATTACTTACTATATTTGCTAGAGACTGGTAAAAATCTGGGGAATCATAATTTGGACCATATACATTAAAGACTACAAAATCCATCCCTAGGCCTTTACAATTTGCTATCACGAAAAAGCCCTCGGGATCCACCCTTAAGGAAGTCAGAGTAAGTTTCGATTTGGGATTCACCCAGGTTAGCACCCCTCTGGCATGGGTCGTGAAGCCTGCAGCTGAAATATTACCTTGCAGACCCTTACTGTGTAGCATCCTGCTAGTGAGTGGCAAATGAGTCTCTTGGAGGAGCGCTATATCCACTTGTTGCCGCTGGAGGTAGCTAAGTACTTTTCTCAGCTTGCGGAAATCGTTTAGCCCTCTTACATTCCATGTGAGTGCGCGAATCGTGGCAGGGGAGCCACAATCCCCTAGTTTAGGTATACTCGTCATTGCTCTTAAGACTATGTTGTGTAAAGGCACGGATTCTATATGAGCCTAGTGTGACCTGTGTGTGCAAACAGTGTAGGGATTCCCCTCCCCCCAACTGACGACTCAAACCAACGAACATGTCCTCCCCCCACCCACAGCAGACCCCCCCCCCCCCAACTGGGCCTTGCAGAGTACCTCACCACCCCTCCCTCCCCCATCCCTTACCCCAAACTTGGTGATCTCCGTAGAGACAAACAGGTGCATTGCACGCGGGGGCCGAGGTTGCCTAGCCACCAGCCAGGAGTGCGAGCGTGCACTACTCTGGAGAGCCTCCAGCTACCACCCGCTGCAGCTTATAAAGAGCATCAGTGAGATTACATGTTATGCAAACAAAGTTAACAGTTCCAGCAGTCTGAAAAGCAATCAGCATGTGCAGCTGTACCTCCCTTCGTTGGATCAACATACCGACCCACTCCCCCCAAGCCCCAGACAAACCCCTGCACCCATTATGCAGGCCTAGCGGCCGGGAAGCACGGTGAAAGAACCATCTTGTGTCTCAGTACAATATGTCCAAGCCTGTCAGCATAGTATGATTCTTCACCTCACTCGATGATCCCCACCAGACCAATAACAGCCCAGTAGACAAACGTATTAGTCCTTGCTGCTATCCGCAGCCTCGCCACCTTACCGCCATATGCAGCTATCAGGAAGTAGACGGTCACTCCTGCTCATGCAGCTGACTGCCTCCCTCCGCTCCGTCCGTCGGTAGATTCGCCTCCCTGCGTTGTTCACTCGACCAGTTTTTTAAGGCTTGCTGCAGTGCTCTAGGGTCCGTGAACAGGTGTGATTGCCCCTGTCGGTTAACTCGCAGCTTTGCAGGGTACAACAAGGCGTAGTCCAGACCGAGATCCCTTAGTTACCGTTTGAGCGGGGCGAAGTGTTTACGGGCCTCCTGCAATCTGGCGGTGAAATCCGGGTAGAGCGAGATCTCCAAGCCCTCATATTGCAGCGATTTCTTGTCTCTAGCCTGTCGCAGGGCTGCGTCTCTGTCCCTGTAATTAGGCAACTTGGCTATGATGGGGCGCGGAGGGGCCCGCGGGCGCGGGTGAGGGCCTAGCGAGCGATGAGCTCTCTCCACTACAAACATCGGGGAGAAAGTCTCGTCTCCGAGGAGGATGGTCAACAGTTTTTCAATGAATTTCTCCATATTGCCTGTCTGGGTCGTTTCAGGAAGACCCGTTATTCTAAGGTTGCAGCAACGGGAACGAGCTTCCAAATCTTCCGTTTTGTCCTGCAGGGTTTGCATGAGTTTATCCATCCTTTTATGGTCTCTGTCCAGCTCCGTCTTTGCCTCCTCAACCTCCGTTAGCCTCCTCTCGGGCATGTCGAGGCGTTCTGCATGTTTGTCTATTCGCTCCACCATTCTGTCCATTCTATAGGTTAGAGCATCTAACTTGAATCCCAGCGATGCCATACTGTTTTGGAGGCCTTTTTCCATTGCTAGGAGCATGCTTTTAATGTCTGCACCCCCAACTGCGCCGTCGTCGTCCTGCTTGGCATTTTTGTCTGAGCCTGTAGTGCCCTGTGACCTTGAGCGCCTTAGGTCGAAGGTGAGTTTGCTCTGTGTCTTATCGCCCTTGCCCATCGTGTAGCGTGGTATGCAGAGCTCCAGGTAACAAAGCCCAGTGGGTGGGAATGGCTCCTACTGGCCCGGGATGGTGAAATCTGCAAAATTATGCTGCGGGGTAGCGGTGGACCTTTTGCGACTTCCCAGCGGCGTCAGGTCTAGACTTCCAACTCAGGGCTAAACGGACTCATCGTAGGCCAGCCAAAGCCTCCAAGAATCTCGCTCGGCACGACCACCCCGCAATCGCATGCGTCCCCGTGATCCCATAGACCAGGGGGTTCAACTGTGGCAGGATCGTCAGCGGGTGACTATGCCCTCTCTGTTGAGATGGTGATTTGGGCCGCAGTCAATCTAAAGGCAAGGGGGACTGCCACTACTCCAAGGATAGACACTCTCTCCCTTCATGGGTGAGCAGGAGGTCCGCCACGTGGATGCCCCAGCAGGGGGGGTTGCAGCACTTTATACGGTCCCCTCTAGGGGATTCGCCCTAAGTGTGGATCACACAGGTTTCGAGCACGTCGCATGCTCCGGGGCCTCAGCCACGCAACCTCTGCCGGCCCCCTGTCTAGGCTGTCGCAGATGTTCCACTTGTGCCACCAAGGACGGTCTGTTCGGTCCCCTGTGGTCGACTGAGGCGGCCTAATGGTAGTGTCTCCCCGGCAGTATGTGCGCTAGGGGCCAAGGGTGTTGCGGCTCAGGTCTCTTGGCTTGTGGGTCCCAGCGTAAGTGCCAATGCCAATCCTCTCCAAGCACTCCTCCCCTAAGCGCTCCCCCACAGTATGATTCTGAGCTCTTAGCCCCTTGTGTGAGTCCGCAAGAATCCAGCACCTTCGCTTCACTCTCAGGGGCAATGGGTGCCTCGCGCTGGCTGCCTCAATCAGGCGTGCTCCGCTAATCGTGGAGAGAGCGTATCCCGAATGTCTCCGCCTCGAGGGGAGGGGGGGAGGCTGCGATAATCTCAGCCCCCCTCCTAGGCAGAAGCTGGGCGCCGGGGAGCTCGTACCTGTCCGGGCCTTCCTGCTCGCCGCTGATTGCGTCCCCGAGTGTATACCGGGCCCCAGCCGCACGCACGATGACGCAGCGTGGGCAGGCCAAGCAGGGCCGGCTCTAGGCTCATGGTGGCCCTGTGCAGGGAGCATAGGTGGGGGCCCCGGAAGAGGGGGTCGGGACGGTGCGCCACTTTTTCCCATATTAAAAGTGATGCACAGGTCGCGCAAGGGGCTTGTAAATAACCCCCCCTGTTCCACTCACTAGTCATAGCTGCCACCAGCTGGCAGCTGCCTGTCTCCCGTAGACTGGTGAGAGGGCACTGTACCAATACCCCAGCGGGCTTCAAAAACAACAACCCACCCCAATATATCTACAGACGATTTGAGATGGCACTTTATCAATCTCTATCTTTTCCTCTTCGCCTTGCGGCATGCCTGTCATCTGTAGTAGTGTTTTAACCATGATTGGCACCTAGAAGCTGAGCTAAATCCTGCCATGTGTCTACACTCTAAAAAATTAACAAGCTAAACTGCAACTTTAAAATACTGTCAATGACTTAACACCTGCCCGTTCTGTGAGCCAAAGACTCTCAATTCACTCCGAGTTTGATGTTACTTCTTTCTTTCCCTTCAAACCCCTGGTGCACAAGCGCTCTGAAACAAATCACTACTTTCACAAGTGCAAACAATAAACAGCATTTAACAAATAAATCATGCTACCGGTGAAGACACATTCTTCTTCCATTAGTAGCAAACAGACAGTATGTGCACAGTGGGAGTACACCAGTGCAGTAACTGATCTCTGTGTTACCTGTTTTAGTTTATATGAACTAGACCAATGACTAGGGTGTTTTTGAGGCAGCGAACTGAATTAACTGACCTCAACATATCTCAAAATAAATTAAAGTGTTCATAATGATACAGAATTTCTTTGTTTAGGGGGTGTTTTTAATGATTGTTGTTTTGTGTGGTTCTTATTCACACTCGCTACTAACAACAGTTGGTAGCCTGAGGCTTTGCCACCGTTTTCACACATTTTGGCCCGAGATGAGTTGAGGTTTTTTCGCACCATAGAACCGTAGAGCTGCTCTGCTTGTTCTTCAGCGCATTATTCACACCTTCGAAATATGTACTTTCTTTCTAAAAATCGTGCCTCTGGATTTCTAGACAACTAAAACAGAATTATAGAAATTATTTCTAAATATTTGTTTTGCACAGTAAAAGATAGTTCTTTACATAGTTCCAGTGACAAAATGCAGCAACCATGTCTTGTCAGTTTCGTATTCAGACCATCCTTAATTGCATGTGGGTTAAACAAAAAAAAAGACTTTAGCAAGTATTTACGACACTATAGAAATCAAAACATAAAATCAAAAAAATTCAGTTTATAATCAAAACCCTTATTAAAGCATAACTAAAATAAACTGAAGCCAGGGGTGTGGCCAATATAGTGGGAGTAGTAAGTCCATCTCTGCCAATGCTCTTGGCCTGACCAGGGTAAATCTGCTCCCATCTATGTCCCCCGAGATGTCACTCGCCATGGGCAGTGCGGAGGTCTCAACATCAACTCCGAGAATGGGTAGTTTGTGTCCCCAGGCGGACGGACCCCTGAGAGTGGTGTGGGTGGCGGCCTCCTCTGGACGTTAGGACGCATGCGACCAAAGCTGAGGTGCTTTGGGGCAAAGGTGGGATGACAGCTGCCTTTTGAATGCCAGCTTTAGGCTTCTCCATTGACAGTCTCCCACCTATGGTGGTCCTAGAGTGGCATGTCCTGCAGGGTTGTCAGAGAGGAGCTGGCGTGCGCTTAGCCTGGAAATAGCAGCATTTTAGTCTATGCCTCTGGGGAGGAGAAGTGACTCCAGCAGATGCACTGTTCTTTCCTTACTAGGGAAGGCGCTGCTGTTTGCCAGATAAATGGGTAGAGACTAGTGGCAAAACAGGACGCACAGGGATCTGACCGTGCTTTTGAGATGATCATGGAGGCGGACTGGCATGAGCCTTTTATAGAATTATGGCGCGACATGCGTCACTGTCGGCTCGGCGCGATCAGACAGGCAGCACTGTCTGCAGCACGCTGTGCAGGTGTCAAATGGCATTGGACTGTTACTTCCCGACCCACACTCGAGGCCTGCACATTGAAATTAAAATTATACTATAATTAATTCTCAGACTCTCAGTCTCGAGTCGTCTCTCACCGGCGTTCTGAAGGCTGCTGGTCGGGCCGCCGGGGAAGAGACAGTCGAGATAGTGCCGCCGGTGCCGTAGTCAGAGACGGAGAGTTCTCTCTCTGAATCGTCGTCGGTGACGGTGGTGGCGTATTTCTCGACCCTAGCGGGTGGCGGCCGGGACTCGAGGTGCGTGACCACCGTGTCCGTGTGACGCGTCAGCGGCTAAAGCAGCAGGTGGGGTGCAGTTAACTTGCGCACTGCGTACTGCGCACAGCGCGCGGCGCGGGGGCTGTCCCAGGGCCGTCACGTCGTCATAGTACTTGGGCTAAGAATGATTGACGGCCCTGGGACCCAAACTGCTGGCAGGAGGCTGGCTGGGCTGTGGGCAAGAGACAGTGACTTCGATGTGAAACTGAATCTGAAAGAAATTAAACAACAATGCTCGCTGGCTGCCATTGGGTCGGAGCCAGACTCTGAGGCCGCCAAATCCTGCCAGGGGCCGCCAGTCCCACGAATGATCCAGTTGTTCCGATCTCGTCGTGGCGGCCCCTGGGGTTTGGCGGCCCTGTGCAGGTGCACACTTTGCACATGCCTAGGGCCGGCCCTGCTTTTGGCATGTGAAGCCAGCTGTTTTACCAGATATATAACCCCTTGAATACCAAATGAAAGGACACCACACAGGTTGTTATGAAAATAAACAAGATATTTATTACTAACAAAACACCCCTGAACTCTTTATTAGAGCAGAGGGCTAAGCACATGACAAGACTCTGAAGAAAAATACGATAAGTTGCACAAATTACAATGGTGCCCTAGGGGCACGACAAACCATATACTAAGTAAATGATATAAGGAAGTCGATAGAGGAAATGAAATTGTCCAGAGGCTGTAGGATCGCTGGGACTACACTACCCTAACCTTAGGTAAGGAGCAGGAGGCCCACGGGACGCGTGTGCAGAGTGTGAACTCACACGCGAGATGCGGGACAAAGTCAATGGACACTACAAATTACGAAAAGGTAAGTAAAAGACAGTTCCGACTAGTTAGGACTAAAACGACTGGATACCTGGACACTAGAAGAGTCAATCTACCCTTGAGCACCGAAATGCTCTCGTTACCTCACCCACGGGCTGCGGGTGAATAGGTGTGAAAGTGTGTCGGGTTTCCGCGTTGAAGTCTATGGAGCCTTGAAGAAAGATGCTGCAGGCGACCAGGAGGAAGATGTCGGTGCGATCCAAGGGTGGATCGAGGAAGATGAAGACCTGAAAGCAGAGGGGACAATGTTCAAAGTCACTAGCCAGTGACTGGAGTGGAACCAGGAAGGAACCAGGTGCTGTCGTCGTGATCAGGTGAGGAGTGGACGCTTGACTCTGCAGCCACGTGGACCAGGAGGTGTCTTCGATGACCAGGATGGAGGCACGAGCTGTCCCACGCAGGCTCTCGCTGTCGGCGGTGTTGGTTCCGGATTCGGCATCAACAGGCCTTGGCAAAGGCAACCCACGCAGTGAGTGGGAAAGGCGTCTGGTGCGGACCAGGAGGGTCCGGGGTACTTCTCCTTTGCAGGGAAGCAAGGGCCAGTCTGGAGCAACCAGACCAGTGATGTAGATTTCATGGATCATCGTCTAGGAGGTCACTAGCCAGCCAGCAAGTGACCAGACAACGCGTTGAGCAGCAATCAAGCAAAAGGGCCCCACGCAGATCTCGTGGATGCTGGAGAGCTGATTATCTGTGCAGGAGCTGCTCGGGGCTGGGGCTTCTCAATCCCCAAAGCACTTTCTCGTGGATGCCTCTGAAGTCGTGCTGGAAGCGAAGTGCAGTTTCTTCAAGATGGCCGGTCCCATGTGTCTCGTCGCACCCACGGATCTCAGCTGTGCTGCAGATGTAGGTAGAGGTCGGAGAGGTCTGGAAATCTGGATCTCGTCGGGCTCTGAAGTATGGTTCCAGGCAGGAAGGACAACAAAGTGAACCGCTAGGACGCTTGATGGTGCCTGCTTGTGCAGGGTGGTCACTCCTTGGCCATAAGGGAGATTTTCTTCAGTCTTCTGTGGAGCAGAACGTCGAGGTCCAGAGTTTCTTCTTTGTAGAGTTTCAAATCGGGATAATCTAATTTGGAATGGGACCAGCTCCTACCTTTATTCTCCTACTAGCAGCCCGCCCCAGCGTTGCCTGGGGCAAAAGGGGGCTGGGGGCTGCATTTTTACCCCGGGGCAGAAGGTGGCTGGGGCAGCATGTTCTCCGGCCTGGCCTGCTTGCCAAAACAGTATTTTGCCTTCAAGTTATCAGCGTAGCCAGTTCAGCCTCCTCGAAAACACATTCCTGTCTAGTGAAATAGGTAAACATATCCCCGGCTGCAGAGCAAAGGGCCAAGCCTTTCTGTCTCCTTCAATGTAATTCATTGCTCCCGTTACCATGGTAGGCCCATGGCCCCGCGCATTGCACTTAGACACGTATGCATTCAGTATAGAATAGCCCCTGCCCGAGAGACCTTTTACTCTAGATAATACATTCCCCAAACACAAGATATCAGACATGTTACAGGAACAGGTCGATCTGACATGCCAGACTTCTGTCTCCCCTACTAGTGCTAAAGTCAAGCCCTCAGCTTTCCCCAGATACACGTCAATCACACGTCATAACAGCTGCGCGCGCACCCAGGTCATAGGTTTCAGCTGACTCTGCAGAATCCTCTATGCACCCACCCACTTATGACACGTTTTTGTGACGTTTCCAGCACACACCTCCGTGCACGCCTTTGTACACGCCTTTTTGCTACGCACATGTGTTCTTATCATATTCTTTTCACTCGTCACGCCTACTGTATCCATTGCCATTGCACAGTTTTACTATATATGTCATGTACTGTTAATAAATCGTTGACATCTTTTTGCCATCATTGCATATACCCCGAACCCTTGTATTGATGGAATTGATTTCCATGGCTCGAGCCATCCCGATTAAAGCCTGTATGACTCAGACACCATGGACTCTGACTCTCATTGATTGAGCTATTCTTTTACTTGTCAGTAATTATATGGTAAAACTTGTACGGTAAATTATATTTACCACATAATTTGGCGCCCGAACAGGTACCCCTCCCCCACCCCACGCGCCGGCGATGCGTCGCAGGCCTTGCCCCCTACCACATCCGTGACGGACTCCTATGCGCATCTGCAGGTTTTCCTGTATCTCCCTCAGGCCTACGGAGGTGACGGAGACTGCGGTCGACATCCAGACGAGGCGGTGAGGAGTGCGGAGGATCCCGACCAGAGCCCAGCCGAGAGAACAGTGTCCGAGGTGTCCAGAGGCCCACCTGTCCGAAGCGTCGAGGCGCATGCGTAGTGCGCAGCAGCAGTGACGTCGTAGCAGTCCAGTCCAGTCGAGTCTCCGAGGCCTTCCGTTCCGTGCTTCCCGGTGAGTACCGTTGCTGGGGACGCATCAAGACGGGTGCATTAATTTGTATCCGGTCAAGACGGGTTTGGGTACACAGATCCGGTCTGCACTGTTTTAGCAGTGTATCTGTACTGTTTAGCAGTACATCTAGTAATTCAGTTATTCAGTGATTCAGTATTTTTGTTATAGAATGTTTTAGTCAGTATCTGTTCGAAATGTTTCAATGTGTTTAATGTCGTGGTATGAGTGATTGTTTGCATTTCATTACTGTGTTTATTGTGTTCACGTCCAGAATAAGGTAGCAATGCCGTTATTCTCAAAGTTACGACAGATAGGAACTAGGAAAGGGATACTCGAAGAAGCAGTACCCGTCCCACCAAGGGACACTCAGGTCATTTTATGTACCATAAGCATGGCTTAGATGCCATACTGTACTTAGACTTGTGGGTGGACTATACGAAAGACTTGGCAGAGAATCAGAGATGGCCCGTTACAGGGACATGGGATGCCGAGTGCATCATGAGAGTAGAAGAAGCGTTATGGAAAAAGAAAGCCAGACAATCACAGAAAGATGCCATAGAATTGTGGCGCAAAGAATCGCATAGACGGACAGAGAAAGAACTCAGAAAAGCAGAGAAAAGTAGAGAGGATTCCGAAAAAGCAAGAGAAAGAGAACTACTAGAGGAAGGACAGCGAGTCAGAATGGAACAACACGATAGACAGAGTAATACCCTTATTACAGGACTTTATCCAGTTCTGGCCGAGGGCCTGCCCAAGGCGACCCCGGAAATACCAAATGATCTGCCACCTCCACTGGTTCCGACTAAAGTACGTCATAAAAAGACCGCAGCAGATATTTTCCTTTCTTCCTATTTAGATGATGTAGCTCCCGCATATACCAATGTTCCCGTACAACCTGCTAATAATAATCTGCCACAGCATATTCCTGCTGATCAAGCCACGACCCCTCCACGTCACCAATTTCCCGCACCTGGTGTCACTTCCCCTACTGGTCCCCCTACTATTGGTCCTCTTAACCCTTTTGCTACAGATGCGACTCAGAGTCAGTCGTCTCCGTTAAATGTACCTTTCCCACACCCATTGACGTCAAGTCATGCTCATGGTTCTGCCTCGGGAGGTGCCTCAGGAGGTCCCTATCGCACTCCGCCACAATTACATCGATTGACAATGAGAGAATTAGCAATGCAGCGTACCCCTAAAGCAACCCCAGCTGAAAAGCTCAAAGAAATAATTGGAGATTGTAGATACGATCCTGTCCCTGGCAAGCAAGGGGACCTGTTGTTAGCATCATTACGTTTAAGACGTGTTACAGATTACTTGATGACATTACCAGAAATGCCAGAACATCTAGACAAAATATATCACTTCATTCGATCGGGGGAGGGTCCAGAATGTGTTCGTGAAGCCATGGCATATCAGAAAGTCGAGACTCAAGGGTTATTAATGCGATTTTTGATTAATTGTTTGATAAGGGAACAAGATCAGCCAGGTTATTGTCAAAAAGAAATGGAAGGATTGACAAAATGGAGTCAGAATATTGCAGATTGTAAGCATGACAAAGAGAAATGTATAGATGCCATGACTAGAAAGATCCGTAAGGTAATAGTGGCAATACATGCCCGACGCAAAACTGATAAAACCCTCGAGTCAGACGAAAAAGAATCCTCAGAGGAGGAGGAAGAACCAGAGAATCCAGCAGCGACTCAAGGCACGATAGCTTACGTAGGTAGGGCAAAACTCCCTAAACAGTATTCTCTTGATAGACCTTGCAACAGACTCATTCGTCCAGAAAGCAAGAAACGTTACCTTTCCCCGATACCAGAGCAATGTTCCCTTGAACATATTTTCCAAGTTACTGATAATATCTTGAAAGAAAGAGTTGGTTATCATGAACTAAATACCTTACGTGATCAGGAACTAGCCCGGTCCGCAGTCCAATGGGCCGGGAATGACAGTATATATAAAGATGATTTAGTAGTGCAAACATTTTTGAGTCTTACTCCAGAAGAACAGCGACTAGCTGGTATATACATGACCCAACATCTTATTGTACAGTATGAAAACCAACAATCTGATCCAGGTCCATTGTATAATCTATTGCAAGACTTACTCCTGAATAGATGGAGAGGCCTAGGTACTGATTTGATTAATGTAATTCTCGAACAACGCCATAAGTACAGAACGTTCTTGACTCCACATTTTGTTCCGGTTCCACCCCCAGTAAGCTATCCTTTTCACCTAGACAGACAGAATCCTTTGCGAGAAGTACATCCCATCTGTAAACCAGATGATACACTTGAACGCGTATTTGTATACACGCCTATAACTAAAATGGAATTATTAGAAATGAAGAAAATAGTGCCTAGTCATGATAAAGATCCAGCAGGGTTTCACCGTGAAATAAAAGACATGTTACTCATGGGAGATTATACATATCCCGATATTATGAAAATACTGAAAGTGTTACCCCCTGCCGGTATTTACGAAAAACTCAAAGAAAAAGAATGGGAGGTGGGAGATAAAAAGATTAATTGGACTGAATTGGAAAACGAAGAAACCGGTCGAACCCCAGGTTTAGGTCTTGGGGAGAAAACTAAAGCATTACCAGGATTATTAGTACAGGTTTTGCCAAGATTGTTGACAACTAAAAAGGAGGACTGGGATGCAATCTCAGCCTGCAAACAGAAACACGACGAAGACACTAGCGATTTTTATTCTAGATTCGAGAAATGTTTTATTATTAATAGTGGCCTGAAAACAAGTAGCGAGTCTTACCCACACCTATTTGTGACCAAATTAGTCGAGAATTCATTACCCCAGGTTAAGAACCGTGTATTGAAAGTCGAGAGCACATGGCAAGCAAATACGCCTTCTCAAATGTTACAAAGGTTACAGTACCACCAGAACAGAATTAGGGAGGAACATGATCACGAACAGAGACGTATGAAAGACACGAAAATGAAGGTGTTAGTTGCTCAGTCAGTTCCAGCTGATGGTCGGAAAAGGGGTACGACACAGTCCAATAATTCGGCGGCTCCTGTTAAAGGGACATGCAACTATTGTAAACAGCCAGGTCACTATGTAAACGATTGTGCAGTTCTGAAACACAATATAGCCACAGGTAAAACCAAAGAGAGACCACGTCCGCCTAGACAGGACAAGGTCCAACAACATATTCCGCAGAACGTGCAGCCTATGCAGGTTCCACAACAGACCGTAGCGGTACCGCAGCCCCAGCCTATTGCCGCGACACAGCATGTCACACAGCAGATGTACCAGTATGCACAATCCGATTACCCTGATTATCAGCAATACACATGAAATAGCCTAGAGAGGGAGGTTGGCTTGCCTCTTATTGAGGTTCCTGTAGATCAAGAGGGTCCTTATGTACATAGTCAGGTATTAGGAAAGGATAGAAAGTTTTTGATTGACACAGGGGCAAGCAGAACTACCATTAGTCATGACGAGGTTCCAGGGGCACCCCTCTCAGGCTCACAGAATGTTTCCCTTGGATTTTCAGGAAAGCCTATTGTTAATGAAGTATCGAAACCTGTTCCCCTTGCAGTTGGTCCATTTTCCCGTACTACAGACTTATTGCTCACGAAATCATGCCCAGAAAACTTGCTTGGTATCAAGACCCTGAAAGCTCTAGGAGCTGTAATTTGTTGTTCTCCGGAAGGAGTAAGGCTGTTCCTTCGTGATTTCAAGGGTCATTATGTTTTGAGAGATTTTGATCCCAGGTTACAGAATGTTCCTGCACATTTATGGGCACAAGGCCCCACTGATGTAGGTTGTATGCACATTACACCATACCGTGTTACACTCAAGCCAGGAGTTGTACTGCCCCGAATCCGACAATACAAGTTACCACCTGATGCTGTAGTGGCTTTACTGAAAATCATTGACAAGCTCATTGCACAAGGAGTGGTTGTAGAAACCGACTCGAATGTTTGTAATTCCCCTATCATTCCGATTCTTAAACGCACTGATCCAAATGCACCTCCAGTTTATCGATTAGTGATTGATTTGCGAGAGTTACATAATAAATGCATTGTACCACAGTACCCAGTGGTCCCAGACATCTCTTCATTATTGACAGCTATTGATTCAGAGGCGACGTTCTTTACTGTAATCGATCTCAAGAACGCCTTCTTTAGTGTCCCCATTGATCCGGAAAGCCAGTACCTTTTCGGGTTCTGTTTGAATGGCCGTAGGTTCAAATTTGCACGCGCCCCTCAAGGATTCACAGAAAGCCCCAGCATCTACAGCCAAGCATTGAAACGACAACTTGACAGTATTCACATGCCTCCTAACACTGCCCTACTCCAATACGTCGATGATCTGTTGATCACCGCCCGAAGTGAACAAGAGTGTGAACAAGCATCACTGACAGTTTTGTATTTCCTGGCGGACAAGGGACACAAGGTGTCTCCTTCGAAGTTACAATTCTGTGCCCAGCAAGTGGTGTACCTTGGGCACTTGCTGTCCAAGTGGGGTAGGCAGCTGACACCTGATCGTATCCAGTTAATTGCACATCTTCCGCAACCCAAAACACAGAAGGAAGTACGAGCCTTTATTGGACTCACTTCCTATTGCAGACAATGGATCCCCCAATATGCATTTCTAGCTAAACCACTTATACAGTTGACAACACAAGAGGCAGCGTCTTCGTCTGTCCTCCCTTGGACTCAGGAACATACACAAGCTTTTGATGAATTAAAGAAAGCCTTATGTCAAGCACCTGTTTTAGCGACACCATGTTACAGCAAACCTTTTACACTTTTTGTCACAGAACGCGATGGCACAGCGTTATCGGTTCTCACTCAGGTTCAAGCAGACAAACACAGACCGTGTGCTTATTTTTCAAGTACATTGGATCCAGTAGCCCAGGCCTTGCCTGCGTGCTTAAAATCAGTTGCAGCAACAGCTCTAGCAATCAGACAAAGTGATTCCATTGTATTGGGACATCAATTGACAGTACAGGTTCCACACTCTGTGGAAGTTCTCCTAAACAGAACACAGACTCAGCACTTGACCATAGCACGACTGACAGGTTATGAATTAACGTTATTTCAACCACACATAGAAATCAGACGCTGCAATACACTAAATCCTGCTACACTTTTACCATCGAGCACAACAGATCCTACTCCACATGACTGCGTGGAGGTCTTAAACACAATCACGAAGCCCAGACAAGACTTGACAGATGTTGCACTACCCGATCCAGACCTGACACTTTATGTGGATGGTTCATGTATGAGAACAAGTACAGGAGAGCTAGTGGCCGCATATGCAGTGACCACTGAAACTGAAGTCTTAGAAACACATCGCATTGACACCCTGTCAGCTCAAGCAGCAGAGCTCATTGCCAAGAACCTTAAAGTAAATATATACACAGATTCACGTTATGCATTTGGAGTCGTACACGACTTCGGTGTCCTCTGGCAAGAGAGGGGTTTCCTGACCTCTCACAGAGTCAAAATCCAGCATGGTCCCCTCATCCAAGCTCTGTTGGAGGCAATACATTTGCCTACAGCTATAGCCATCATGAAGTGCAAAGCACATACAAAAGTTACAGACACTATTTCCCAGGGTAACGGCCTGGCAGATCGAACAGCGAAACATACAGCTCAGACTCATACTCATACGACTGATATGACAAAGACGGACGCATCTTCACTGACACATTGCATGACAGTTAGGGACCCCACACAAGATGTCATTGACATACAGACACATGCTACTCCTGATGAAATAAAGAGATGGACTGAACAAGGAGGGGTCCAGACTGAACAGGGATGGATGACGAAGGGAAAGACCACATGGTTTCTCCCCGACTCTATGGTTCAAGTTATTATCAACACTGCACACAGTCCAGCACATTTGGGAGAGAAAGCCATGTTAGACAGTTTACAGAACCTCTGGTTCAACAAACATTTACAAGCAGCAGCAAAACAGAAAGTGCGTACCTGCATGATCTGTTGTCAGTTCAATCCAGGAAAAGGTATTCCCGTGGAACGAGGTGGATTTCATCCTCCCGACCATCCTTTTGAAGTCCTCCAGATGGATTATATTCAGATGGACAGATGCCGAGGATTCAAGTATGTCCTCGTAGTTGTATGTGCCCTATCCCGATGGACAGAAGCATATCCCGTCCCAGATTACACTGCTCCGACCACTGCCCAGCAGTTGGTTCGTGAATTCTTCCCACGGTACGGTTTGCCCCGTGTCGTGTATTCAGATAATGGTCAGCCATTCTCGTCCGAACTCATGAAGCAGGTTTCACTTCTGTTAGGTTATCAATGGAAGTTTCACTGTGTCCGACATCCCGAGGCAGCAGGTCTCGTGGAGAGACACAATCAGACTCTGAAAACTCGCCTTGCCAAAGTGTGTAAAGAAAAAGGCGTAGATTGGATAGTAGCTTTACCAGTTGCCCTCTGTTATATGCGAATGGTAGCCCATTCTAGGACAGGGCTATCCCTGTATGAGGTGGTCTTTGGTAGGCCTCCTAATATGTGGGGGACGCCTATGCCACAAAAAATAACTGATGTTGACAGTACTATGCTGACAGATTACCTTGCTTCCTTGATGTCTGCACTACTATCATGTCGTTCACAGGTTGCGGCAGCCTTTCCAGACAACACCGAGGTGAAACCGCATGAGCTGGTCCCAGGAGATGTCGTCGTAGTTCGCAATTTTGATCGGTCAAGTCCTCTGGAGCCCCGCTGGAAAGAGCCGAAGATCGTTTTGTTGACCACAAGGACTGCGGTGAAACTAGAAGGGAGAAAAGGCTGGCTCCACTCGAGCCATGTGAAGAAATTTTATGGACTTCCGCCAAAGACTGATTCCCAGCCCTGCCGCATTCCAGACACTGATACTAAACTCCCCCTGGTAGAGAAAACTCCTCAGCAGGAGTATCGAATGAAATTGAGGTCTAGTAAGTCAGACCGTTTAATTGTTTAAGTCCCCCTCGGGTGAAGCGGTTAGACAGTTTCTTGACATTTACAAGTTAGACCCCAATAGAGAGAGAGATAGACAGGAGATCAAGAAAAGAAATTATTGTAAAAATCTCCGAAGCCGTTGTATCTGTATGTTACTTATTATGTTTTTTCTGAGTCTTACGTTAATCTGCATCAGTTGGATATTATATATGTACTTTCCTATTGCACATTCCTTTTCTAATGACACTGTAGAGCACACGTTTAGTGAACTACCCCCACATGAATTGTCTTATCGACTTGCGCTGCGCAACAATACATTCATCCGTATGTTACACCATTCTCACCAGATCAACAATGCTACTAATTGTTGGATATGTGGCCGACTCCCTCCATATCAGAACTACAAGGGAGCTCTGCCCCTCTTTCCTTACCCGTTTACACATAATGGTTCCTGTGGTGCATGGTTTAGTTTAATATCCTCTTTAGACACTGAATCCAGAGTTTCCCAAGGCAAATGGATATGGGGAAACCTGAACACAGTCATGAACAAAGCATGTTTCCCAGACGAAGAAGGTCTTCCACAAATGACAGGGACCGATCTAGAAAATGAAGTGTATGGATTAGGTAATTTTACACTTAACCTCATGATTCTAAATGTTCAGTCAGAAACTAGTCCAGACTTGCCATCTATATCAGTCTTACCAGCAAAAGGTGTATTATGTGTCAGAAAGAATGGTTCAGTACATCTAGGCCATAGTGACTGTACTACTGTGGTCGAATTCAGTGATGAAGCCAAGTCTACTTTCAAAGCTTCCCGACATTCCTATTTCATTTGCGGTCATACAGCTTACGTACGTCTACCTCTAGATTGGGATGGTACTTGTTTCATTGCATTACTATTGCCACCAGTTTTCCTAGCCCCATCTTATTATCACAGGAATTCCCGCCTCAATCTCGTTAGACACAAGAGAGATCTCCCAATCGTTGATCAGACTGAAACTACATGGGAACAATATACAGATTTCAATAAAGGATTCTTTCCTTATTTAGGCACTGTCTCAAATAGTAAACTGATACGCAAATTAACCAGAATCCTCGAAGCAGTAGTGAATGAGACTACTTCCGCTTTGGGCAACTTAACAGAGGAGCAGTCTGCTATGAGACTTGTTGTTCTTCAGAACCGCCTTGTCCTTGACGTCATCCTGGCCGATAGGGGCGGAGCTTGTAGAGTCATCGGATCCAGTTGTTGCGTGTTTATTCCTAATAACGCGCCATCAGTCTATAAGGCCATCACCAGACTTCACGAAATTGCCCATCAGATACATCAGAACCCAGGCTCCTGGACTTGGTCCGGTTGGCTCTGGAGTGTAATAACAGCCTGGGGATGGAAGCTACTGTCATTCCTAGGGATTATATTGGCCATAGTATTCAGTTGTTGTCTATGTCTTCAATGTGGGCCAGCGATTTGCGGCTTGTGCGCCACAGCTTGTATTCCCCGCTCAAGTCCACGTTCCCATTCCCGAATAAAGAAAGAAGAACAGATGATGTTATATGAACAGATAGATGGTCTCATGAAAACAGATATATCCTGATGGGTCCGTAGGGGACAAGGAGGGAATGAGGTAATTGAAAATTTTATGGTCAAATATGTCCCCTAACGTTACCCCAACGTCTCCATGTACGAGTTTAAAGTGCATGTAACTTCCCTCCGCAACCGAATCTAAAGACGCAAATACATTTGCGTCCAACGTTAACATGTCCTCTATCAGATCCACCATGAATGGATTGATAATTCAGTTCCTAACCATGCCTTGCCATCGTCTTTACATGGTGCACTTTCACGTTTTTCTTGGCTCTGCAGAACTAGGCCCTGATTTCTGCCTTCGAACCACTTCTGTCTCTGTCTGTGAAAGCTGCAGCATGGAGATGCATCCCTGACCTCTGCCTTACTTCCTGCCAAGCGAAGCGGTGCCTGGCTCGGCCTGGCCTGCTTGCCAAAACAGTATTTTGCCTTCAAGTTATCAGCGTAGCCAGTTCAGCCTCCTCGAAAACACATTCCTGTCTAGTGAAATAGGTAAACATATCCCCGGCTGCAGAGCAAAGGGCCAAGCCTTTCTGTCTCCTTCAATGTAATTCATTGCTCCCGTTACCATGGTAGGCCCATGGCCCCGCGCATTGCACTTAGACACGTATGCATTCAGTATAGAATAGCCCCTGCCCGAGAGACCTTTTACTCTAGATAATACATTCCCCAAACACAAGATATCAGACATGTTACAGGAACAGGTCGATCTGACATGCCAGACTTCTGTCTCCCCTACTAGTGCTAAAGTCAAGCCCTCAGCTTTCCCCAGATACACGTCAATCACACGTCATAACAGCTGCGCGCGCACCCAGGTCATAGGTTTCAGCTGACTCTGCAGAATCCTCTATGCACCCACCCACTTATGACACGCTTTTGTGACGTTTCCAGCACACACCTCCGTGCACGCCTTTGTACACGCCTTTTTGCTACGCACATGTGTTCTTATCATATTCTTTTCACTCGTCACGCCTACTGTATCCATTGCCATTGCACAGTTTTACTATATATGTCATGTACTGTTAATAAATTGTTGACATCTTTTTGCCATCATTGCATATACCCCGAACCCTTGTATTGATGGAATTGATTTCCATGGCTCGAGCCATCCCGATTAAAGCCCGTATGACTCAGACAACACGGACTCTGACTCTCATTGATTGAGCTATTCTTTTACTTGTCAGTAATTATATGGTAAAACTTGTACTGTAAATTATATTTACCACAGAGTGACTTATAGGAGTATATGTGTCCATTTTAGGGTTAGATATAGGTATACTATATCTAAAGCAAAGGGTGATTATACCACCTTGCCCCAGCTGTGTTACCAGCCAGTTGTGTCTGTTTAGATGGCCAGCCAGGAGTGGCACAATACATGCTGCAGCCCCTGGTAGGCCTTGAGTGCACTTATGCCCTGGGTACCTATGGTACACTGTACAAGGACTTACAAGAGTTACCCAATACCAATTAGATATGTACCTAAGGTACATGGAGTCCATTTTAACAGAGAGAGCAGGAAGCCTGGGGTCCTGAATAGCAGGATCCCAGGCCAACTATGTCGAAAACCAGCAAAACACTTGGCAAAAAGTTGGGGGCAACCATAGTCAGATATCCACCTTCCTAAATAACCCCCCCCCCCCCCCCCCAAACGAAAGGAGATAAGGCTATCCTTGTCCAGGTAAGCCTCTATTGCCTAAGTGGCCATATAAGGAAGTAACAGCACTGGCAGGGTTACCCCCTATCTCATGGTCCACTAAGCAATCCCTCACACTAAGGGTATCTGAGGGTCTCCTCCATAGGGAATCTCTACCTGTGGTGTGTTTTGGCAAAGTAAAAGGCTGGTGCTGGGATGGAGTACTGAAGTGAGGCTCCACTAATGTTGGGCTCAACTTCCTCCAATCACTATCCACCATATATGCCTTTCTTTCCAGGACTGAGTTGCAGTGTGCTCTCAGGGTCAACCTCTGGCTACCTAAAGCTGGAGGCTGGGTCCCTCTGTTTGGCTTACTGGAGGGACAGGTCAGGTTAGGGGCCCTTAGGTCCCAGGTTTGGCTGTGCCCAACAGTGTCTATCTGTGGGAGGTCCCTAACTAAGTTTAAGGGGGATCCCTCAGGAGTTTGTTTAATTTTCACCTGGCTAGGACTGCTAGCTTTGGTGCCCTTAATCTGCTGATTGGGGAGTTGTTTTGGACAGGGGGCCCTTTGGGGTCCACCACTGGCCTCCCTGACTTCTACAGCCCTGGGCTGACTGAGGCAGGTTAGAGAGAGACAGGTTACCTGCTCCAGACTGGGTCCCACCTTGGAAGGGTCCACTGACATCAGGGGTTCTGCCAGGCTAGGCCTGACTACCTCTGGGGCAGTTTCTTCACAAGGGGTAAGATCAGTTCTCTGAGGAGGCTGATTCTTTCCTAAAGTCTGGTGGGAGGGAGATTTCTCTTCCTCCTCAATGCTCTCTGTTTGAGTGGAGTGATCCATAGTTTCAGGCTTCACAACACTATTATCTGTTTGAGTTTGGGCTGTGGCCATCACAGCCCCACCAACCTTTTCAGGAAGGGACTCAGTTTAGGTATGGGCTGTTACCATCAAAGCACTGCCAACCTGTTTAGGGAAGGAATCTGTTTGAGATTGGGCTGAGACTGGCACAGCCCTCCTGATCTGTTCAGGGAGGACATCTTGGACTGGGGCTGTGGCCATCACAACCCCACTAACCTTTCCATGGAGATTTACCATTTTAAAATGGGTTTCTTGCTCTACCTCAGCCCAGGCTGAGATCTCTAAATCATTCCCCAGTAGACAATCTACAGGCAAGTTTGATAACACTGCCACTCTCTTGGGACCAGTGACACCACCCCAGCTGAGATTTACCACTGCCATGGGATGATCTCGCTGCACTCCATCAATGTTGGTCACCTGGTATGTGGCTCCAGGTAAAAGTTGCCTTGAGGGGACTAGGCTCTCAGTCACCATAGTGATGCTAGCCCCTGTGTCTCTATAGGCCTCAACTTTCAGACCATTGATGAGGGGCTCCTGTCTGAACTTGTCCAAAGTGTTGGGACAAGCAGTGAAGTTGGCAAACCCCATGCCATTTTCACAAACAGGAGTATCTGTGGTAGGGGACCTGGTTAGGCCACCTTAGTTCCCCAAGCAAAAACAACCAAAATCCTGGGGGCACTCCCACCACCTTGGGGATTACTACTAGTAGTAACAGGAGATGTTGGAGTATTACCTGGAGGAATATTTTCCTTATTGTTGGCCTTGGGGCAACTGCTGTCAGTTTTCCAATGGCCTACCTGTTTGCAGGCATGGCAATAAGGTTTCTTTTGGGTATTGGAAGGATTCTGGGACCCACCCCCTTCAGAGGATTTTTGGGGCCCTTTTGTGGTTTGATCTGAAGATTTATTCCCACCTTTCTCTTGAGGCTTGGTTGATTCTTTCTTTTGGTCACCACCCTGATTCTTAGGCCTAATCCTGGTTCTGACCCATTTGTCTTCCCTCTTACCCAATTCTTGTGGAGAGGTCAGATCGGAGTCTACCAGATGCTGGTATAATAACTGGTTCTGACAATTATTTAAGACTTGCTCTCTCATAATAAGATTGTACAATCCTGTGTAATCAGTAACTTTACTTCCCAGTAGACAGACTTCCAAAGCCTTAGTGGCACAATCAACAAAGTCAGTCCAATCCTGAGACTGAGTTTTCTGGGTGTCTCTGAACATCAACCTGTACTGTTCAGTTGTTAAGCCAAACCCATCAATCAGTGTATTTTTCAGGACTTGGTAATCATTAGCAGCCTCAGCTCTAACAGTGAGGAGCTTATCTCTACCTTTACCTTCTAAGGAGAGCCACAAGATAGCTGCCCACTGACTCTGGGGTACCTGCTGTACTGTGCAGGCCCTCTCCAGAGCAGTCATCCATTTGTGGATGTCATCTCCTACCTTATAGGAGGGCACTGTTTTACTCAGGTGTCTATTGTCAAAACTCCTGTCTTTATCTCTAGGGATAATGCTGCCACCAGTGGGTTCTAACCCACTCAATTTCTGCTCTCTGGCAAAGACAAGTTTCTCTTTGGCAAGGGCAAGTACTTCCCTTTGGATCCTCAGATTAACTTCCTTCATCTTTGCTTCATGTTCTCTTCTCTGAGGGGAAGTCATCCCCCTCTGAGAAGATGCCTGAGAGACATGGGAGTGAATAGATCTGTTAGAGCCTCTGGAGTGAGACCTAGCTCTTTATTCCCAAGGTTAGGCCTGCTTGTGGATAGGTCTGGGGCTCCCCCAGCTCCATCCCCATGTAGGCTTAAGTTGGCCCATGTAAGTCTGCTGACTATAGCTTGGCCATTGTCTACCTCTTCCTCAGATGAGTTCCCATCTTCCCTACCATCTACATCTTCTGTTTCAGGAAGGTTAGACTCAGGGTCACCTTCTAAGGGGGGCATGCTTCCATCTGTAAGATCAGAGGGGCCTGGGTTAGAAGCCCTTCTAGCATCATATGTCTTTAAGAGACCTAACAGAAAAGGAAGGGTAGGGTTAGAACCCTGTTTCAGTTTCCCGGAGGTACACAATTGTCTCATCTCCTGGCAGCTGAGTGCTGCATATCTGGAAAGGACCTGTGGAGGGTCACTAGTCACAGGGGGAGCCACTGCGTTCTCTCCTGTGATAGACATGCTTTCTAGTGAGGTGTAAGTGGTGCACTTACCTACACTATGGGTTTTCCTACTGATCCCTTGCTAAGAGTTGTAGTCAGGGTGTGCTACTCCCTTTCTACTACAACAGCTGGTTCAGTAGAACTCAGAGTATTTCTAAGCTTGTTATATGTACCTATGGTACCTTATGTGATCTTTCAAATGATATCTCAAGATTATATTTGGTAAAAACAACAGCAAGCTCAAATCCCAACCGCTGCAAACCAATGTGAGAAGTTGGCCTGATATATGATGCTCACTAGTTCTAGTGATCACCTTGTATCAGTCCAAACAACCCTTATGGTGATTGGTTGTAAGTCAACCTTATAGACCAGCTATCCTAATGGTAGCATGGACAAAGCAGTCTTAGGCTAAACTCTTTTGGCATGTGAAGCCAGCTGTTTTATCACATATAACCCCTTGAATACCAAATGAAAGGACACCACACAGGTTGTTGTTAGAATTGGGGGTCTCTGGTTGGCGCAGGTTTTCACTTGTGACAAGCAGGGACCCTCTCCTCTAAGTCAGGGCGAAGGATGAACCCATAGAATTACCCTTGCTCACCCTCTAGGTGCGTGGCGTGAGCAGCCAAGGCTATTCTTCAGGCGTTAGTTAGTTAAGCATTTGTAATCACACACACAGTAAAATGTACCAATCCCCCCCCAAATGGACACCAGGCTGGAAATATATAAAAATACGTTCCTTTATGTAAAAATATATATATCAGATCAGACTTATCACAAGACCCTCAATAACGCTGTTCTTTAGCCACCAGGTTGTAAATAGGCAAATTGTTCTCTTTCTCGTAGTTCAAAATGTCTTTCTTCTTCAGTTCAATTCACTTAAACAGTTCTCAGTTCCAGTTATGCAATAATTGGGGCCTCTTGCCCTGTTCCTGGAAGGTATGGCGCTCCCAAGCACCTCTGTGGGCTTCGCAGCGCTCCTCTGTGCTCCACACAGAAGAAAAGCCCGGGCCCTACCAATGCTCACGCATCTCGCGGTGCGCTTTGAATGGAGACCAGAGAGGGGCCTGACAAACCCTGGGCCTTTTCCGGAGGTGGGGGCTGAGCTGCGGAGCAGCAAGCAGGCGATGAGAGGAGCCTGGAGGAACCCTGGGCCTTTTCCAGAGGTGGGGGCTCTCGGCTGCAGTGAAGAGCAGGGAGAGGAGCCTCTCGGGCCAAGGCACAGTTACAGGCTGACGGGGAAATAAAATGTTGTGGGCCCCGAGCCCAGTTTGAATTCATTCCTTGGGGGGACGAGTTGTAGAGACTCTTCTCTGGCAGTGTCTCCGGGTCTTGTCTGCAGCAGGTGGGTGCACACAGACAGGCGGGCGCGGCCCATGACCCCGGTACAGATGGTACTGGGGTCTCCCAACAGGGGGGCGGCGCGGCCTGCAAACTCCTCGGGTTGGCGAGCGGGGGCAGCAGGGCACCTGCAGTCCCGGCTTAGGTCACCGGCCTGGAGGAAATTCCGGCGGCAGGGGCGAGAGCACTTCAGCCGCTCCAGTGGCAGGCAGGGGCAGAGGAGCAGGCAGCCTGACCCGGGGGCAGAGAGCGACTCCAAGGAGCGAGGCTCTCATGGGTAAAGGGCAGGCGAGCTCCCGAGTGCCACAGCCCTAGGAGGGGGCGATGAGGGGTGCAGTCTTACTCCGGCGGAAGGCACACACGGCTGGCAGATAGAGACGAGCGAAGGCACCATGAACCCCCTGGTCCTGGGGTTCAGTTCAGGGGCAAGCTCAATCAAGCCCTTGGAGAATGTTTCAAAGCACAAGTCTGCAAAGTCTTTTCAAAAGTCTTCTCCTCTCCTTCCTCAGCAAGGCAAGCAGCAGGCCAGTCCTTCCAGCGTCTTCTTCTCCTTCTAGTCGGGCAGAGGTTCTTTGTGGGAAACAGGATTTTGATTTCTTAGGAGCAGAGCTCCTACCTTTATACTGCATTTCTTTTGTTCTTACAGGCCAGGGGGGCCTTTGCATAACTACTTTCAGTCTCTGAGCGCTGTGTTGGGGGTACTCTGACTTCTGCTTTCAGTATGAGGGCTGGCACATCAGACGCTCCACAGGAGGTGGAGCCAGCATTGTGTGGACAGGGGCAGCCAGGAGTACCTTGTTGATGGTGCTTCGCCCTTACTGGGCCAGGTGCCGGCTAAGTCATCAGTCGCTCCCCAGGGGGCGGAGCCAGCATTGTGGTGGCAGAGCACAGCCTGATTAAGAGTCCAGGGCCACTCCTACCTCCCACTAAGGTGTAATCCGTGCATTCACCACCTGTCATCCCCCAGCCCTGTCAGTCACACATCCCAGACAGTCAGATACACATACTAGCAGAGGCGGGTTGAAATGGTTAGGCAAGCAAATGCTAACTTTCTAAAAGTAGCATTTGCAAACACAGGATATTAAAATAAACTTTACTAAAAGAAGTATTTTATTATTCTGAGTTCAGGCATACTAAACATTAATTTCTACCATGTTCCCTGAGCCTGCTGGGATTATAGGCTGTAATAATTCCAGCAGCCCATCTTGGCCTAAGAGAACAGGTAGCCTTACAATAGTGAAAAACGAATTTGGCTGTAATTCACTATTAGGACATGCCACACACATCAGGGCTTGTCCTACCTTACACTTACAATGCACCCTGCCCTAGGGCCTACCATAGGGGTGACTAATATGAAGTTAAGGGAAGGTTTAGAGGCTGGCAAGTGTGTGCACTTGCCCAGCCAGCATGACAGTACCAGACTGCACGCAGGTTCTGCAATGGCAGACCCTAGACACATCTTAAAGGGCTGCTTCTGTGGGTGGCGCAACCAGCGCTGCAGGCCCACTAGCAGTATTGGCATTTACAAGCCCTGGCACTCCTGGTGCACTTTACTGGGGACTGATAGTAAATCCAATGCCAATCATGGAAATATATCACATATACATTTTGCACAAGGAGAGCATATGCACTTTAGCACTGGTCAGCAGTGGTAAAGTGCCCAGAGTCATTAAACCAACAAAAACAGGTCAGAGAGAATATTGGAGGAAGGCAAAAAGTTCAGGGATGACCCTGCCAAGAGGGCCAAGTCCAACAGTTGTTATGAAGATAAACAAGATATTTATTACTAACAAAACTCCCCTGAACTCTTTATGAGATCAGAGGGCTAAGCACATGACAAGACCCTTAAGAAAAATACGATAAGTTGCACAAATTACAATGGTGCCGTAGGGGCACGACAAACCATATACTAAGTAAATGGTATAAGGAAGTCGATAGAGGAAATGAAGACGTCCAGAGGCTGTAGGATCGCTGGGACTACACTACCCTAACCTTAGGTAAGGAGCAGGAGGCCCACGGGACGCGTGTGCAGAGTGTGAACTCACACGCGAGATGCGGGACAAAGTCAATGGACACTACAAATTACGAAAAGGTAAGTAAAAGACAGTTCCGACTAGTTAGGACTAAAACGACTGGATACCTGGACACTAGAAGAGTCAATCTACCCTTGAGCACCGAAATGCTCTCGTTACCTCACCCACGGGCTGCGGGTGAATAGGTGTGAAAGTGTGTCGGGTTTCCGCGTTGAAGTCTATGGAGCCTTGAAGAAAGATGCTGCAGGCGACCAGGAGGAAGATGTCGGTGCGATCCAAGGGTGGATCGAGGAAGATGAAGACCTGAAAGCAGAGGGGACAATGTTCAAAGTCACTAGCCAGTGACTGGAGTGGAACCAGGAAGGAACCAGGTGCTGTCGTCGTGATCAGGTGAGGAGTGGACGCTTGACTCTGCAGCCACGTGGACCAGGAGGTGTCTTCGATGACCAGGATGGAGGCACGAGCTGTCCCACGCAGGCTCTCGCTGTCGGCGGTGTTGGTTCCGGATTCGGCATCAACAGGCCTTGGCAAAGGCAACCCACGCAGTGAGTGGGAAAGGCGTCTGGTGCGGACCAGGAGGGTCCGGGGTACTTCTCCTTTGCAGGGAAGCAAGGGCCAGTCTGGAGCAACCAGACCAGTGATGTAGATTTCATGGATCATCGTCTAGGAGGTCACTAGCCAGCCAGCAAGTGACCAGACAACGCGTTGAGCAGCAATCAAGCAAAAGGGCCCCACGCAGATCTCGTGGATGCTGGAGAGCTGATTATCTGTGCAGGAGCTGCTCGGGGCTGGGGCTTCTCAATCCCCAAAGCACTTTCTCGTGGATGCCTCTGAAGTCGTGCTGGAAGCGAAGTGCAGTTTCTTCAAGATGGCCGGTCCCATGTGTCTCGTCGCACCCACGGATCTCAGCTGTGCTGCAGATGTAGGTAGAGGTCGGAGAGGTCTGGAAATCTGGATCTCGTCGGGCTCTGAAGTATGGTTCCAGGAAGGAAGGACAACAAAGTGAACCGCTAGGACGCTTGATGGTGCCTGCTTGTGCAGGGTGGTCACTCCTTGGCCATAAGGGAGATTTTCTTCAGTCTTCTGTGGAGCAGAACGTCGAGGTCCAGAGTTTCTTCTTTGTAGAGTTTCAAATCGGGATAATCTAATTTGGAATGGGACCAGCTCCTACCTTTATTCTCCTACTAGCAGCCCGCCCCAGCGTTGCCTGGGGCAAAAGGGGGCTGGGGGCTGCATTTTTACCCCGGGGCAGAAGGTGGCTGGGGCAGCATGTTCTCCGGCCTGGCCTGCTTGCCAAAACAGTATTTTGCCTTCAAGTTATCAGCGTAGCCAGTTCAGCCTCCTCGAAAACACATTCCTGTCTAGTGAAATAGGTAAACATATCCCCGGCTGCAGAGCAAAGGGCCAAGCCTTTCTGTCTCCTTCAATGTAATTCATTGCTCCCGTTACCATGGTAGGCCCATGGCCCCGCGCATTGCACTTAGACACGTATGCATTCAGTATAGAATAGCCCCTGCCCGAGAGACCTTTTACTCTAGATAATACATTCCCCAAACACAAGATATCAGACATGTTACAGGAACAGGTCGATCTGACATGCCAGACTTCTGTCTCCCCTACTAGTGCTAAAGTCAAGCCCTCAGCTTTCCCCAGATACACGTCAATCACACGTCATAACAGCTGCGCGCGCACCCAGGTCATAGGTTTCAGCTGACTCTGCAGAATCCTCTATGCACCCACCCACTTATGACACGTTTTTGTGACGTTTCCAGCACACACCTCCGTGCACGCCTTTGTACACGCCTTTTTGCTACGCACATGTGTTCTTATCATATTCTTTTCACTCGTCACGCCTACTGTATCCATTGCCATTGCACAGTTTTACTATATATGTCATGTACTGTTAATAAATCGTTGACATCTTTTTGCCATCATTGCATATACCCCGAACCCTTGTATTGATGGAATTGATTTCCATGGCTCGAGCCATCCCGATTAAAGCCTGTATGACTCAGACACCATGGACTCTGACTCTCATTGATTGAGCTATTCTTTTACTTGTCAGTAATTATATGGTAAAACTTGTACGGTAAATTATATTTACCACATAATTTGGCGCCCGAACAGGTACCCCTCCCCCACCCCACGCGCCGGCGATGCGTCGCAGGCCTTGCCCCCTACCACAGCCGTGACGGACTCCTATGCGCATCTGCAGGTTTTCCTGTATCTCCCTCAGGCCTACGGAGGTGACGGAGACTGCGGTCGACATCCAGACGAGGCGGTGAGGAGTGCGGAGGATCCCGACCAGAGCCCAGCCGAGAGAACAGTGTCCGAGGTGTCCAGAGGCCCACCTGTCCGAAGCGTCGAGGCGCATGCGTAGTGCGCAGCAGCAGTGACGTCGTAGCAGTCCAGTCCAGTCGAGTCTCCGAGGCCTTCCGTTCCGTGCTTCCCGGTGAGTACCGTTGCTGGGGACGCATCAAGACGGGTGCATTAATTTGTATCCGGTCAAGACGGGTTTGGGTACACAGATCCGGTCTGCACTGTTTTAGCAGTGTATCTGTACTGTTTAGCAGTACATCTAGTAATTCAGTTATTCAGTGATTCAGTATTTTTGTTATAGAATGTTTTAGTCAGTATCTGTTCGAAATGTTTCAATGTGTTTAATGTCGTGGTATGAGTGATTGTTTGCATTTCATTACTGTGTTTATTGTGTTCACGTCCAGAATAAGGTAGCAATGCCGTTATTCTCAAAGTTACGACAGATAGGAACTAGGAAAGGGATACTCGAAGAAGCAGTACCCGTCCCACCAAGGGACACTCAGGTCATTTTATGTACCATAAGCATGGCTTAGATGCCATACTGTACTTAGACTTGTGGGTGGACTATACGAAAGACTTGGCAGAGAATCAGAGATGGCCCGTTACAGGGACATGGGATGCCGAGTGCATCATGAGAGTAGAAGAAGCGTTATGGAAAAAGAAAGCCAGACAATCACAGAAAGATGCCATAGAATTGTGGCGCAAAGAATCGCATAGACGGACAGAGAAAGAACTCAGAAAAGCAGAGAAAAGTAGAGAGGATTCCGAAAAAGCAAGAGAAAGAGAACTACTAGAGGAAGGACAGCGAGTCAGAATGGAACAACACGATAGACAGAGTAATACCCTTATTACAGGACTTTATCCAGTTCTGGCCGAGGGCCTGCCCAAGGCGACCCCGGAAATACCAAATGATCTGCCACCTCCACTGGTTCCGACTAAAGTACGTCATAAAAAGACCGCAGCAGATATTTTCCTTTCTTCCTATTTAGATGATGTAGCTCCCGCATATACCAATGTTCCCGTACAACCTGCTAATAATAATCTGCCACAGCATATTCCTGCTGATCAAGCCACGACCCCTCCACGTCACCAATTTCCCGCACCTGGTGTCACTTCCCCTACTGGTCCCCCTACTATTGGTCCTCTTAACCCTTTTGCTACAGATGCGACTCAGAGTCAGTCGTCTCCGTTAAATGTACCTTTCCCACACCCATTGACGTCAAGTCATGCTCATGGTTCTGCCTCGGGAGGTGCCTCAGGAGGTCCCTATCGCACTCCGCCACAATTACATCGATTGACAATGAGAGAATTAGCAATGCAGCGTACCCCTAAAGCAACCCCAGCTGAAAAGCTCAAAGAAATAATTGGAGATTGTAGATACGATCCTGTCCCTGGCAAGCAAGGGGACCTGTTGTTAGCATCATTACGTTTAAGACGTGTTACAGATTACTTGATAACATTACCAGAAATGCCAGAACATCTAGACAAAATATATCACTTCATTCGATCGGGGGAGGGTCCAGAATGTGTTCGTGAAGCCATGGCATATCAGAAAGTCGAGACTCAAGGGTTATTAATGCGATTTTTGATTAATTGTTTGATAAGGGAACAAGATCAGCCAGGTTATTGTCAAAAAGAAATGGAAGGATTGACAAAATGGAGTCAGAATATTGCAGATTGTAAGCATGACAAAGAGAAATGTATAGATGCCATGACTAGAAAGATCCGTAAGGTAATAGTGGCAATACATGCCCGACGCAAAACTGATAAAACCCTCGAGTCAGACGAAAAAGAATCCTCAGAGGAGGAGGAAGAACCAGAGAATCCAGCAGCGACTCAAGGCACGATAGCTTACGTAGGTAGGGCGAAACTCCCTAAACAGTATTCTCTTGATAGACCTTGCAACAGACTCATTCGTCCAGAAAGCAAGAAACGTTACCTTTCCCCGATACCAGAGCAATGTTCCCTTGAACATATTTTCCAAGTTACTGATAATATCTTGAAAGAAAGAGTTGGTTATCATGAACTAAATACCTTACGTGATCAGGAACTAGCCCGGTCCGCAGTCCAATGGGCCGGGGATGACAGTATATATAAAGATGATTTAGTAGTGCAAACATTTTTGAGTCTTACTCCAGAAGAACAGCGACTAGCTGGTATATACATGACCCAACATCTTATTGTACAGTATGAAAACCAACAATCTGATCCAGGTCCATTGTATAATCTATTGCAAGACTTACTCCTGAATAGATGGAGAGGCCTAGGTACTGATTTGATTAATGTAATTCTCGAACAACGCCATAAGTACAGAACGTTCTTGACTCCACATTTTGTTCCGGTTCCACCCCCAGTAAGCTATCCTTTTCACCTAGACAGACAGAATCCTTTGCGAGAAGTACATCCCATCTGTAAACCAGATGATACACTTGAACGCGTATTTGTATACACGCCTATAACTAAAATGGAATTATTAGAAATGAAGAAAATAGTGCCTAGTCATGATAAAGATCCAGCAGGGTTTCACCGTGAAATAAAAGACATGTTACTCATGGGAGATTATACATATCCCGATATTATGAAAATACTGAAAGTGTTACCCCCTGCTGGTATTTACGAAAAACTCAAAGAAAAAGAATGGGAGGTGGGAGATAAAAAGATTAATTGGACTGAATTGGAAAACGAAGAAACCGGTCGAACCCCAGGTTTAGGTCTTGGGGAGAAAACTAAAGCATTACCAGGATTATTAGTACAGGTTTTGCCAAGATTGTTGACAACTAAAAAGGAGGACTGGGATGCAATCTCAGCCTGCAAACAGAAACACGACGAAGACACTAGCGATTTTTATTCTAGATTCGAGAAATGTTTTATTATTAATAGTGGCCTGAAAACAAGTAGCGAGTCTTACCCACACCTATTTGTGACCAAATTAGTCGAGAATTCATTACCCCAGGTTAAGAACCGTGTATTGAAAGTCGAGAGCACATGGCAAGCAAATACGCCTTCTCAAATGTTACAAAGGTTACAGTACCACCAGAACAGAATTAGGGAGGAACATGATCACGAACAGAGACGTATGAAAGACACGAAAATGAAGGTGTTAGTTGCTCAGTCAGTTCCAGCTGATGGTCGGAAAAGGGGTACGACACAGTCCAATAATTCGGCGGCTCCTGTTAAAGGGACATGCAACTATTGTAAACAGCCAGGTCACTATGTAAACGATTGTGCAGTTCTGAAACACAATATAGCCACAGGTAAAACCAAAGAGAGACCACGTCCGCCTAGACAGGACAAGGTCCAACAACATATTCCGCAGAACGTGCAGCCTATGCAGGTTCCACAACAGACCGTAGCGGTACCGCAGCCCCAGCCTATTGCCGCGACACAGCATGTCACACAGCAGATGTACCAGTATGCACAATCCGATTACCCTGATTATCAGCAATACACATGAAATAGCCTAGAGAGGGAGGTTGGCTTGCCTCTTATTGAGGTTCCTGTAGATCAAGAGGGTCCTTATGTACATAGTCAGGTATTAGGAAAGGATAGAAAGTTTTTGATTGACACAGGGGCAAGCAGAACTACCATTAGTCATGACGAGGTTCCAGGGGCACCCCTCTCAGGCTCACAGAATGTTTCCCTTGGATTTTCAGGAAAGCCTATTGTTAATGAAGTATCGAAACCTGTTCCCCTTGCAGTTGGTCCATTTTCCCGTACTACAGACTTATTGCTCACGAAATCATGCCCAGAAAACTTGCTTGGTATCAAGACCCTGAAAGCTCTAGGAGCTGTAATTTGTTGTTCTCCGGAAGGAGTAAGGCTGTTCCTTCGTGATTTCAAGGGTCATTATGTGTTGAGAGATTTTGATCCCAGGTTACAGAATGTTCCTGCACATTTATGGGCACAAGGCCCCACTGATGTAGGTTGTATGCACATTACACCATACCGTGTTACACTCAAGCCAGGAGTTGTACTGCCCCGAATCCGACAATACAAGTTACCACCTGATGCTGTAGTGGCTTTACTGAAAATCATTGACGAGCTCATTGCACAAGGAGTGGTTGTAGAAACCGACTCGAATGTTTGTAATTCCCCTATCATTCCGATTCTTAAACGCACTGATCCAAATGCACCTCCAGTTTATCGATTAGTGATTGATTTGCGAGAGTTACATAATAAATGCATTGTACCACAGTACCCAGTGGTCCCAGACATCTCTTCATTATTGACAGCTATTGATTCAGAGGCGACGTTCTTTACTGTAATCGATCTCAAGAACGCCTTCTTTAGTGTCCCCATTGATCCGGAAAGCCAGTACCTTTTCGGGTTCTGTTTGAATGGCCGTAGGTTCAAATTTGCACGCGCCCCTCAAGGATTCACAGAAAGCCCCAGCATCTACAGCCAAGCATTGAAACGACAACTTGACAGTATTCACATGCCTCCTAACACTGCCCTACTCCAATACGTCGATGATCTGTTGATCACCGCCCGAAGTGAACAAGAGTGTGAACAAGCATCACTGACAGTTTTGTATTTCCTGGCGGACAAGGGACACAAGGTGTCTCCTTCGAAGTTACAATTCTGTGCCCAGCAAGTGGTGTACCTTGGGCACTTGCTGTCCAAGTGGGGTAGGCAGCTGACACCTGATCGTATCCAGTTAATTGCACATCTTCCGCAACCCAAAACACAGAAGGAAGTACGAGCCTTTATTGGACTCACTTCCTATTGCAGACAATGGATCCCCCAATATGCATTTCTAGCTAAACCACTTATACAGTTGACAACACAAGAGGCAGCGTCTTCGTCTGTCCTCCCTTGGACTCAGGAACATACACAAGCTTTTGATGAATTAAAGAAAGCCTTATGTCAAGCACCTGTTTTAGCGACACCATGTTACAGCAAACCTTTTACACTTTTTGTCACAGAACGCGATGGCACAGCGTTATCGGTTCTCACTCAGGTTCAAGCAGACAAACACAGACCGTGTGCTTATTTTTCAAGTACATTGGATCCAGTAGCCCAGGCCTTGCCTGCGTGCTTAAAATCAGTTGCAGCAACAGCTCTAGCAATCAGACAAAGTGATTCCATTGTATTGGGACATCAATTGACAGTACAGGTTCCACACTCTGTGGAAGTTCTCCTAAACAGAACACAGACTCAGCACTTGACCATAGCACGACTGACAGGTTATGAATTAACATTATTTCAACCACACATAGAAATCAGACGCTGCAATACACTAAATCCTGCTACACTTTTACCATCGAGCACAACAGATCCTACTCCACATGACTGCGTGGAGGTCTTAAACACAATCACGAAGCCCAGACAAGACTTGACAGATGTTGCACTACCCGATCCAGACCTGACACTTTATGTGGATGGTTCATGTATGAGAACAAGTACAGGAGAGCTAGTGGCCGCATATGCAGTGACCACTGAAACTGAAGTCTTAGAAACACATCGCATTGACACCCTGTCAGCTCAAGCAGCAGAGCTCATTGCCAAGAACCTTAAAGTAAATATATACACAGATTCACGTTATGCATTTGGAGTCGTACACGACTTCGGTGTCCTCTGGCAAGAGAGGGGTTTCCTGACCTCTCACAGAGTCAAAATCCAGCATGGTCCCCTCATCCAAGCTCTGTTGGAGGCAATACATTTGCCTACAGCTATAGCCATCATGAAGTGCAAAGCACATACAAAAGTTACAGACACTATTTCCCAGGGTAACGGCCTGGCAGATCGAACAGCGAAACATACAGCTCAGACTCATACTCATACGACTGATATGACAAAGACGGACGCATCTTCACTGACACATTGCATGACAGTTAGGGACCCCACACAAGATGTCATTGACATACAGACACATGCTACTCCTGATGAAATAAAGAGATGGACTGAACAAGGAGGGGTCCAGACTGAACAGGGATGGATGACGAAGGGAAAGACCACATGGTTTCTCCCCGACTCTATGGTTCAAGTTATTATCAACACTGCACACAGTCCAGCACATTTGGGAGAGAAAGCCATGTTAGACAGTTTACAGAACCTCTGGTTCAACAAACATTTACAAGCAGCAGCAAAACAGAAAGTGCGTACCTGCATGATCTGTTGTCAGTTCAATCCAGGAAAAGGTATTCCCGTGGAACGAGGTGGATTTCATCCTCCCGACCATCCTTTTGAAGTCCTCCAGATGGATTATATTCAGATGGACAGATGCCGAGGATTCAAGTATGTCCTCGTAGTTGTATGTGCCCTATCCCGATGGACAGAAGCATATCCCGTCCCAGATTACACTGCTCCGACCACTGCCCAGCAGTTGGTTCGTGAATTCTTCCCACGGTACGGTTTGCCCCGTGTCGTGTATTCAGATAATGGTCAGCCATTCTCGTCCGAACTCATGATGCAGGTTTCACTTCTGTTAGGTTATCAATGGAAGTTTCACTGTGTCCGACATCCCGAGGCAGCAGGTCTCGTGGAGAGACACAATCAGACTCTGAAAACTCGCCTTGCCAAAGTGTGTAAAGAAAAAGGCGTAGATTGGATAGTAGCTTTACCAGTTGCCCTCTGTTATATGCGAATGGTAGCCCATTCTAGGACAGGGCTATCCCTGTATGAGGTGGTCTTTGGTAGGCCTCCTAATATGTGGGGGACGCCTATGCCACGAAAAATAACTGATGTTGACAGTACTATGCTGACAGATTACCTTGCTTCCTTGATGTCTGCACTACTATCATGTCGTTCACAGGTTGCGGCAGCCTTTCCAGACAACACAGAGGTGAAACCGCATGAGCTGGTCCCAGGAGATGTCGTCGTAGTTCGCAATTTTGATCGGTCAAGTCCTCTGGAGCCCCGCTGGAAAGAGCCGAAGATCGTTTTGTTGACCACAAGGACTGCGGTGAAACTAGAAGGAAGAAAAGGCTGGCTCCACTCGAGCCATGTGAAGAAATTTTATGGACTTCCGCCAAAGACTGATTCCCAGCCCTGCCGCATTCCAGACACTGATACTAAACTCCCCCTGGTAGAGAAAACTCCTCAGCAGGAGTATCGAATGAAATTGAGGTCTAGTAAGTCAGACAGTTTAATTGTTTAAGTCCCCCTCGGGTGAAGCGGTTAGACAGTTTCTTGACATTTACAAGTTAGACCCCAATAGAGAGAGAGATAGACAGGAGATCAAGAAAAGAAATTATTGTAAAAATCTCCGAAGCCGTTGTATCTGTATGTTACTTATTATGTTTTTTCTGAGTCTTACGTTAATCTGCATCAGTTGGATATTATATATGTACTTTCCTATTGCACATTCCTTTTCTAATGACACTGTAGAGCACACGTTTAGTGAACTACCCCCACATGAATTGTCTTATCGACTTGCGCTGCGCAACAATACATTCATCCGTATGTTACACCATTCTCACCAGATCAACAATGCTACTAATTGTTGGATATGTGGCCGACTCCCTCCATATCAGAACTACAAGGGAGCTCTGCCCCTCTTTCCTTACCCGTTTACACATAATGGTTCCTGTGGTGCATGGTTTAGTTTAATATCCTCTTTAGACACTGAATCCAGAGTTTCCCAAGGCAAATGGATATGGGGAAACCTGAACACAGTCATGAACAAAGCATGTTTCCCAGACGAAGAAGGTCTTCCACAAATGACAGGGACCGATCTAGAAAATGAAGTGTATGGATTAGGTAATTTTACACTTAACCTCATGATTCTAAATGTTCAGTCAGAAACTAGTCCAGACTTGCCATCTATATCAGTCTTACCAGCAAAAGGTGTATTATGTGTCAGAAAGAATGGTTCAGTACATCTAGGCCATAGTGACTGTACTACTGTGGTCGAATTCAGTGATGAAGCCAAGTCTACTTTCAAAGCTTCCCGACATTCCTATTTCATTTGCGGTCATACAGCTTACGTACGTCTACCTCTAGATTGGGATGGTACTTGTTTCATTGCATTACTATTGCCACCAGTTTTCCTAGCCCCATCTTATTATCACAGGAATTCCCGCCTCAATCTCGTTAGACACAAGAGAGATCTCCCAATCGTTGATCAGACTGAAACTACATGGGAACAATATACAGATTTCAATAAAGGATTCTTTCCTTATTTAGGCACTGTCTCAAATAGTAAACTGATACGCAAATTAACCAGAATCCTCGAAGCAGTAGTGAATGAGACTACTTCCGCTTTGGGCAACTTAACAGAGGAGCAGTCTGCTATGAGACTTGTTGTTCTTCAGAACCGCCTTGTCCTCGACGTCATCCTGGCCGATAGGGGCGGAGCTTGTAGAGTCATCGGATCCAGTTGTTGCGTGTTTATTCCTAATAACGCGCCATCAGTCTACAAGGCCATCACCAGACTTCACGAAATTGCCCATCAGATACATCAGAACCCAGGCTCCTGGACTTGGTCCGGTTGGCTCTGGAGTGTAATAACAGCCTGGGGATGGAAGCTACTGTCATTCCTAGGGATTATATTGGCCATAGTATTCAGTTGTTGTCTATGTCTTCAATGTGGGCCAGCGATTTGCGGCTTGTGCGCCACAGCTTGTATTCCCCGCTCAAGTCCACGTTCCCATTCCCGAATAAAGAAAGAAGAACAGATGATGTTATATGAACAGATAGATGGTCTCATGAAAACAGATATATCCTGATGGGTCCGTAGGGGACAAGGAGGGAATGAGGTAATTGAAAATTTTATGGTCAAATATGTCCCCTAACGTGTACCCCAACGTCTCCATGTACGAGTTTAAAGTGCATGTAACTTCCCTCCGCAACCGAATCTAAAGACGCAAATACATTTGCGTCCAACGTTAACATGTCCTCTATCAGATCCACCATGAATGGATTGATAATTCAGTTCCTAACCATGCCTTGCCATCGTCTTTACATGGTGCACTTTCACGTTTTTCTTGGCTCTGCAGAACTAGGCCCTGATTTCTGCCTTCGAACCACTTCTGTCTCTGTCTCTGAAAGCTGCAGCATGGAGATGCATCCCTGACCTCTGCCTTACTTCCTGCCAAGCGAAGCGGTGCCTGGCTCGGCCTGGCCTGCTTGCCAAAACAGTATTTTGCCTTCAAGTTATCAGCGTAGCCAGTTCAGCCTCCTCGAAAACACATTCCTGTCTAGTGAAATAGGTAAACATATCCCCGGCTGCAGAGCAAAGGGCCAAGCCTTTCTCTCTCCTTCAATGTAATTCATTGCTCCCGTTACCATGGTAGGCCCATGGCCCCGCGCATTGCACTTAGACACGTATGCATTCAGTATAGAATAGCCCCTGCCCGAGAGACCTTTTACTCTAGATAATACATTCCCCAAACACAAGATATCAGACATGTTACAGGAACAGGTCGATCTGACATGCCAGACTTCTGTCTCCCCTACTAGTGCTAAAGTCAAGCCCTCAGCTTTCCCCAGATACACGTCAATCACACGTCATAACAGCTGCGCGCGCACCCAGGTCATAGGTTTCAGCTGACTCTGCAGAATCCTCTATGCACCCACCCACTTATGACACGCTTTTGTGACGTTTCCAGCACACACCTCCGTGCACGCCTTTGTACACGCCTTTTTGCTACGCACATGTGTTCTTATCATATTCTTTTCACTCGTCACGCCTACTGTATCCATTGCCATTGCACAGTTTTACTATATATGTCATGTACTGTTAATAAATTGTTGACATCTTTTTGCCATCATTGCATATACCCCGAACCCTTGTATTGATGGAATTGATTTCCATGGCTCGAGCCATCCCGATTAAAGCCCGTATGACTCAGACAACACGGACTCTGACTCTCATTGATTGAGCTATTCTTTTACTTGTCAGTAATTATATGGTAAAACTTGTACTGTAAATTATATTTACCACAGAGTGACTTATAGGAGTATATGTGTCCATTTTAGGGTTAGATATAGGTATACTATATCTAAAGCAAAGGGTGATTATACCACCTTGCCCCAGCTGTGTTACCAGCCAGTTGTGTCTGTTTAGATGGCCAGCCAGGGGTGGCACAATACATGCTGCAGCCCCTGGTAGGCCTTGAGTGCACTTATGCCCTGGGTACCTATGGTACACTGTACAAGGACTTACAAGAGTTACCCAATACCAATTAGATATGTACCTAAGGTACATGGAGTCCATTTTAACAGAGAGAGCAGGAAGCCTGGGGTCCTGAATAGCAGGATCCCAGGCCAACTATGTCGAAAACCAGCAAAACACTTGGCAAAAAGTTGGGGGCAACCATAGTCAGATATCCACCTTCCTAAATAACCCCCCCCCCCCCCAAACGAAAGGAGATAAGGCTATCCTTGTCCAGGTAAGCCTCTATTGCCTAAGTGGCCATATAAGGAAGTAACAGCACTGGCAGGGTTACCCCCTATCTCATGGTCCACTAAGCAATCCCTCACACTAAGGGTATCTGAGGGTCTCCTCCATAGGGAATCTCTACCTGTGGTGTGTTTTGGCAAAGTAAAAGGCTGGTGCTGGGATGGAGTACTGAAGTGAGGCTCCACTAATGTTGGGCTCAACTTCCTCCAATCACTATCCACCATATATGCCTTTCTTTCCAGGACTGAGTTGCAGTGTGCTCTCAGGGTCAACCTCTGGCTACCTAAAGCTGGAGGCTGGGTCCCTCTGTTTGGCTTACTGGAGGGACAGGTCAGGTTAGGGGCCCTTAGGTCCCAGGTTTGGCTGTGCCCAACAGTGTCTATCTGTGGGAGGTCCCTAACTAAGTTTAAGGGGGATCCCTCAGGAGTTTGTTTAATTTTCACCTGGCTAGGACTGCTAGCTTTGGTGCCCTTAATCTGCTGATTGGGGAGTTGTTTTGGACAGGGGGCCCTTTGGGGTCCACCACTGGCCTCCCTGACTTCTACAGCCCTGGGCTGACTGAGGCAGGTTAGAGAGAGACAGGTTACCTGCTCCAGACTGGGTCCCACCTTGGAAGGGTCCACTGACATCAGGGGTTCTGCCAGGCTAGGCCTGACTACCTCTGGGGCAGTTTCTTCACAAGGGGTAAGATCAGTTCTCTGAGGAGGCTGATCCTTTCCTAAAGTCTGGTGGGAGGGAGATTTCTCTTCCTCCTCAATGCTCTCTGTTTGAGTGGAGTGATCCATAGTTTCAGGCTTCACAACACTATTATCTGTTTGAGTTTGGGCTGTGGCCATCACAGCCCCACCAACCTTTTCAGGAAGGGACTCAGTTTAGGTATGGGCTGTTACCATCAAAGCACTGCCAACCTGTTTAGGGAAGGAATCTGTTTGAGATTGGGCTGAGACTGGCACAGCCCTCCTGATCTGTTCAGGGAGGACATCTTGGACTGGGGCTGTGGCCATCACAACCCCACTAACCTTTCCATGGAGATTTACCATTTTAAAATGGGTTTCTTGCTCTACCTCAGCCCAGGCTGAGATCTCTAAATCATTCCCCAGTAGACAATCTACAGGCAAGTTTGATAACACTGCCACTCTCTTGGGACCAGTGACACCACCCCAGCTGAGATTTACCACTGCCATGGGATGATCTCGCTGCACTCCATCAATGTTGGTCACCTGGTATGTGGCTCCAGGTAAAAGTTGCCTTGAGGGGACTAGGCTCTCAGTCACCATAGTGATGCTAGCCCCTGTGTCTCTATAGGCCTCAACTTTCAGACCATTGATGAGGGGCTCCTGTCTGAACTTGTCCAAAGTGTTGGGACAAGCAGTGAAGTTGGCAAACCCCATGCCATTTTCACAAACAGGAGTATCTGTGGTAGGGGACCTGGTTAGGCCACCTTAGTTCCCCAAGCAAAAACAACCAAAATCCTGGGGGCACTCCCACCACCTTGGGGATTACTACTAGTAGTAACAGGAGATGTTGGAGTATTACCTGGAGGAATATTTTCCTTATTGTTGGCCTTGGGGCAACTGCTGTCAGTTTTCCAATGGCCTACCTGTTTGCAGGCATGGCAATAAGGTTTCTTTTGGGTATTGGAAGGATTCTGGGACCCACCCCCTTCAGAGGATTTTTGGGGCCCTTTTGTGGTTTGATCTGAAGATTTATTCCCACCTTTCTCTTGAGGCTTGGTTGATTCTTTCTTTTGGTCACCACCCTGATTCTTAGGCCTAATCCTGGTTCTGACCCATTTGTCTTCCCTCTTACCCAATTCTTGTGGAGAGGTCAGATCGGAGTCTACCAGATGCTGGTATAATAACTGGTTCTGACAATTATTTAAGACTTGCTCTCTCATAATAAGATTGTACAATCCTGTGTAATCAGTAACTTTACTTCCCAGTAGACAGACTTCCAAAGCCTTAGTGGCACAATCAACAAAGTCAGTCCAATCCTGAGACTGAGTTTTCTGGGTGTCTCTGAACATCAACCTGTACTGTTCAGTTGTTAAGCCAAACCCATCAATCAGTGTATTTTTCAGGACTTGGTAATCATTAGCAGCCTCAGCTCTAACAGTGAGGAGCTTATCTCTACCTTTACCTTCTAAGGAGAGCCACAAGATAGCTGCCCACTGACTCTGGGGTACCTGCTGTACTGTGCAGGCCCTCTCCAGAGCAGTCATCCATTTGTGGATGTCATCTCCTACCTTATAGGAGGGCACTGTTTTACTCAGGTGTCTATTGTCAAAACTCCTGTCTTTATCTCTAGGGATAATGCTGCCACCAGTGGGTTCTAACCCACTCAATTTCTGCTCTCTGGCAAAGACAAGTTTCTCTTTGGCAAGGGCAAGTACTTCCCTTTGGATCCTCAGATTAACTTCCTTCATCTTTGCTTCATGTTCTCTTCTCTGAGGGGAAGTCATCCCCCTCTGAGAAGATGCCTGAGAGACATGGGAGTGAATAGATCTGTTAGAGCCTCTGGAGTGAGACCTAGCTCTTTATTCCCAAGGTTAGGCCTGCTTGTGGATAGGTCTGGGGCTCCCCCAGCTCCATCCCCATGTAGGCTTAAGTTGGCCCATGTAAGTCTGCTGACTATAGCTTGGCCATTGTCTACCTCTTCCTCAGATGAGTTACCATCTTCCCTACCATCTACATCTTCTGTTTCAGGAAGGTTAGACTCAGGGTCACCTTCTAAGGGGGGCATGCTTCCATCTGTAGGATCAGAGGGGCCTGGGTTAGAAGCCCTTCTAGCATCATATGTCTTTAAGAGACCTAACAGAAAAGGAAGGGTAGGGTTAGAACCCTGTTTCAGTTTCCCGGAGGTACACAATTGTCTCATCTCCTGGCAGCTGAGTGCTGCATATCTGGAAAGGACCTGTGGAGGGTCACTAGTCACAGGGGGAGCCACTGCGTTCTCTCCTGTGATAGACATGCTTTCTAGTGAGGTGTAAGTGGTGCACTTACCTACACTATGGGTTTTCCTACTGATCCCTTGCTAAGAGTTGTAGTCAGGGTGTGCTACTCCCTTTCTACTACAACAGCTGGTTCAGTAGAACTCAGAGTATTTCTAAGCTTGTTATATGTACCTATGGTACCTTATGTGATCTTTCAAATGATATCTCAAGATTATATTTGGTAAAAACAACAGCAAGCTCAAATCCCAACCGCTGCAAACCAATGTGAGAAGTTGGCCTGATATATGATGCTCACTAGTTCTAGTGATCACCTTGTATCAGTCCAAACAACCCTTATGGTGATTGGTTGTAAGTCAACCTTATAGACCAGCTATCCTAATGGTAGCATGGACAAAGCAGTCTTAGGCTAAACTCTTTTGGCATGTGAAGCCAGCTGTTTTATCACATATAACCCCTTGAATACCAAATGAAAGGACACCACACAGGTTGTTGTTAGAATTGGGGGTCTCTGGTTGGCGCAGGTTTTCACTTGTGACAAGCAGGGACCCTCTCCTCTAAGTCAGGGCGAAGGATGAACCCATAGAATTACCCTTGCTCACCCTCTAGGTGCGTGGCGTGAGCAGCCAAGGCTATTCTTCAGGCGTTAGTTAGTTAAGCATTTGTAATCACACACACAGTAAAATGTACCAATCCCCCCCCCAAATGGACACCAGGCTGGAAATATATAAAAATACGTTCCTTTATGTAAAAATATATATATCAGATCAGACTTATCACAAGACCCTCAATAACGCTGTTCTTTAGCCACCAGGTTGTAAATAGGCAAATTGTTCTCTTTCTCGTAGTTCAAAATGTCTTTCTTCTTCAGTTCAATTCACTTAAACAGTTCTCAGTTCCAGTTATGCAATAATTGGGGCCTCTTGCCCTGTTCCTGGAAGGTATGGCGCTCCCAAGCACCTCTGTGGGCTTCGCAGCGCTCCTCTGTGCTCCACACAGAAGAAAAGCCCGGGCCCTACCAATGCTCACGCATCTCGCGGTGCGCTTTGAATGGAGACCAGAGAGGGGCCTGACAAACCCTGGGCCTTTTCCGGAGGTGGGGGCTGAGCTGCGGAGCAGCAAGCAGGCGATGAGAGGAGCCTGGAGGAACCCTGGGCCTTTTCCAGAGGTGGGGGCTCTCGGCTGCAGTGAAGAGCAGGGAGAGGAGCCTCTCGGGCCAAGGCACAGTTACAGGCTGACGGGGAAATAAAATGTTGTGGGCCCCGAGCCCAGTTTGAATTCATTCCTTGGGGGGACGAGTTGTAGAGACTCTTCTCTGGCAGTGTCTCCGGGTCTTGTCTGCAGCAGGTGGGTGCACACAGACAGGCGGGCGCGGCCCATGACCCCGGTACAGATGGTACTGGGGTCTCCCAACAGGGGGGCGGCGCGGCCTGCAAACTCCTCGGGTTGGCGAGCGGGGGCAGCAGGGCACCTGCAGTCCCGGCTTAGGTCACCGGCCTGGAGGAAATTCCGGCGGCAGGGGCGAGAGCACTTCAGCCGCTCCAGTGGCAGGCAGGGGCAGAGGAGCAGGCAGCCTGACCCGGGGGCAGAGAGCGACTCCAAGGAGCGAGGCTCTCATGGGTAAAGGGCAGGCGAGCTCCCGAGTGCCACAGCCCTAGGAGGGGGCGATGAGGGGTGCAGTCTTACTCCGGCGGAAGGCACACACGGCTGGCAGATAGAGACGAGCGAAGGCACCATGAACCCCCTGGTCCTGGGGTTCAGTTCAGGGGCAAGCTCAATCAAGCCCTTGGAGAATGTTTCAAAGCACAAGTCTGCAAAGTCTTTTCAAAAGTCTTCTCCTCTCCTTCCTCAGCAAGGCAAGCAGCAGGCCAGTCCTTCCAGCGTCTTCTTCTCCTTCTAGTCGGGCAGAGGTTCTTTGTGGGAAACAGGATTTTGATTTCTTAGGAGCAGAGCTCCTACCTTTATACTGCATTTCTTTTGTTCTTACAGGCCAGGGGGGCCTTTGCATAACTACTTTCAGTCTCTGAGCGCTGTGTTGGGGGTACTCTGACTTCTGCTTTCAGTATGAGGGCTGGCACATCAGACGCTCCACAGGAGGTGGAGCCAGCATTGTGTGGACAGGGGCAGCCAGGAGTACCTTGTTGATGGTGCTTCGCCCTTACTGGGCCAGGTGCCGGCTAAGTCATCAGTCGCTCCCCAGGGGGCGGAGCCAGCATTGTGGTGGCAGAGCACAGCCTGATTAAGAGTCCAGGGCCACTCCTACCTCCCACTAAGGTGTAATCCGTGCATTCACCACCTGTCATCCCCCAGCCCTGTCAGTCACACATCCCAGACAGTCAGATACACATACTAGCAGAGGCGGGCTGAAATGGTTAGGCAAGCAAATGCTAACTTTCTAAAAGTAGCATTTGCAAACACAGGATATTAAAATAAACTTTACTAAAAGAAGTATTTTATTATTCTGAGTTCAGGCATACTAAACATTAATTTCTACCATGTTCCCTGAGCCTGCTGGGATTATAGGCTGTAATAATTCCAGCAGCCCATCTTGGCCTAAGAGAACAGGTAGCCTTACAATAGTGAAAAACGAATTTGGCTGTAATTCACTATTAGGACATGCCACACACATCAGGGCTTGTCCTACCTTACACTTACAATGCACCCTGCCCTAGGGCCTACCATAGGGGTGACTAATATGAAGTTAAGGGAAGGTTTAGAGGCTGGCAAGTGTGTGCACTTGCCCAGCCAGCATGACAGTACCAGACTGCACGCAGGTTCTGCAATGGCAGACCCTAGACACATCTTAAAGGGCTGCTTCTGTGGGTGGCGCAACCAGCGCTGCAGGCCCACTAGCAGTATTGGCATTTACAAGCCCTGGCACTCCTGGTGCACTTTACTGGGGACTGATAGTAAATCCAATGCCAATCATGGAAATATATCACATATACATTTTGCACAAGGAGAGCATATGCACTTTAGCACTGGTCAGCAGTGGTAAAGTGCCCAGAGTCATTAAACCAACAAAAACAGGTCAGAGAGAATATTGGAGGAAGGCAAAAAGTTCAGGGATGACCCTGCCAAGAGGGCCAAGTCCAACAGTTGTTATGAAGATAAACAAGATATTTATTACTAACAAAACTCCCCTGAACTCTTTATGAGATCAGAGGGCTAAGCACATGACAAGACCCTTAAGAAAAATACGATAAGTTGCACAAATTACAATGGTGCCGTAGGGGCACGACAAACCATATACTAAGTAAATGGTATAAGGAAGTCGATAGAGGAAATGAAGACGTCCAGAGGCTGTAGGATTGCTGGGACTACACTACCCTAACCTTAGGTAAGGAGCAGGAGGCCCACGGAACGCGTGTGCAGAGTGTGAACTCACACGCGAGATGCGGGACAAAGTCAATGGACACTACAAATTACGAAAAGGTAAGTAAAAGACAGTTCCGACTAGTTAGGACTAAAACGACTGGATACCTGGACACTAGGAGAGTCAATCTACCCTTGGGCCCCGAAATGCTCTTGTTACCTCACCCATGGGCTGCGGGTGCATAGGTGTGAAAGTGTGTTGGGTTTCCGCGTCGAAGTCTATGGAGCCTTGAAGAAAGATGCTGCAGGCGACCAGGAGGAAGATATCAGGTGCGATCCAAGGGAGGATCGAGGAAGATGAAGAACTGAAAGCAGAGGGGACAATGTTCAAAGTCACTAGCCAGTGACTGGAGTGGGACCAGGAAGGAACGAGGTGCTGTCGTCGTGATCAGGTAAAAAGTGGATGCTTGACTCTGCAGCCACGTGGACCAGGAGGTGTCTTTGATGACCAGGATGGAGGCACGAGCTGTCCCACGCAGGCTCTCGCTGTCGGCGGTGTTGGTTCCGGACTCGGCATCAACAGGCCTTGGCAAAGGCAACCCACGCGGTGAGTGGGAAAGGCATCTGGTGCGGACCAGGAGGGTCCGGGGTGCTTCTCCTTTGCAGGGAAGCAAGGGCCAGTCTGGAGCAACCAGACCAGCGATGTAGATTTTGTGGATCGTCGTCTAGGAGGTCACTAGCCAGCCGGCAAGTGACCAGACAACGCGTCAAGCAGCAATCAAGCAAAAGGGCCCCTCGCAGATCTTGTGGATGCTGGAGGGATGATCTTCTGTGCAGGAGGCTGGGGCTTCTCAATCCCCAAAGCACTTTCTCGAGGATGCCTCTGAAGTCGTGCTGGAAGCGAAGTGCAGTTTCTCCAAGAATGCCGGTCCCACGTGTCTCATCGCACCCACGGATCTCAGCTGTGCTGCAGATGTAGGTAGAGGTCGGAGAGGTCTGGAAGTCCGGATCTCGTCGGGCACTGAAGTCTGGTTCCAGGCAGGAAGGACGACAAAGTGAACCGCTAGGACGCTTGATGGTGCCTGCTTGTGCAGGGTGGTCACTCCTTGGCCAGAAGGGAGATTTTCTTCAGTCTTCTGTGGAGCAGAACGTCGAAGTCCAGAGTTTCTTCTTTGTAGAGTTTCAAATCGGGAAAATTAATTTGGAATGGGACCAGCTCCTACCTTTATTCTCCTAAAGGGGGATGTACTGTGACTAGGTCCCTCCTATGGGTGGGACCCGGAAGGGGGTGGTTACACCCCCTATCCTTTGTCCGGTTTCGCGCCAGAGCTGGGGCTGGAGTGCCCCAGCAACTGGTTTGAACCGGGGTATTCACAGGGACACCTTGTGTGCCCCAGGCATGTCTCATTCCTTTCAGCCTGTCCTACCTCAATGCACAAAATCCTGTCTGGGGTGGTGCTAGCACATCCCAAGGCAGGAAACCCTTTGTCCAGGCCTCCCTCGCTGGAAGGACTCCCAGCAGCAGGAGGTCAGACTCGTGTCTGTGGTGGCAGCATCCATTTTGTGATGCTGAGGCTCTGTTTAACTTTAACCAGGGTTCTCAGTAACATACATGTTGTGTCCCTCTAAAAGGGTGGAATGCTACCCCCGTCGCCAGAACTGGTGAGGGGGTAGTATTTCAATTCGTATGACACCTTACTCAAAATGTTTTGATAATGCTATGCCAAAGTTAGCAGTAGCCGAGAGGATTATAATGCACTTAAGAGTATATGGTATAGCGTTATCATGGAAACAGCTAAAGGACATGGTTCCGGAAGCTGCAGACAGGCTCAGCTCATGCTAGAGAACCATCTCACATAATTCCAAGCACTCTGCCTCCAGGATTGATAAGGCCTGCCATAGGAGTGACTTATAGGAGTATATGTGTCCATTTTAGGGTTAGATATAGGTATACTATATCTAAAGCAAAGGGTGATTACACCACCTTGCCCCAGCTGTGTTACCAGCCAGTTGTGTCTGTTTAGATGGCCAGCCAGGGGTGGCACAATACATGCTGCAGCCCCTGGTAGGCCTTGGGTGCACTTATGCCCTGGGTACCTATGGTACACTGTACAAGGACTTACAAGAGTGACCCAATATCAATTATATATGTACCTAAGGTACATGGAGTCCATTTTAACAGAGAGAGCAGGAAGCCTGGGGTCCTGAATAGCCGGATCCCAGGCCAACTATGTCAAAAACCAGCAAAACACTAGGCAAAAAGTTGGGGGCAGCCATAGTCAGATATCCACCTTCCTACAGGTTGGAAGAGGGAGTGAAGGACTGAGGATGAAATAGGGTTGAAGCAGGACTTTAAGTATAATGAAAGAAGTGGAGCTCTCTAAAAGGGGCATGGCCTATGTAATTAAGGGCATGGCTTAAACAGATAAATTACATTTCTGATTCCCATAGTTTGTCACCCAACATGTATTTTGGTCCCTGTGTGAGCTTTCTGTTGTATCCAGAAATGTAACTATGCAACTTACATACACCTAAATCCAACCAAGACTAGTGGCTTTGCCAAAGTTTTATTGGTGTTTAAGATAAGGGAGTTACAACATTGATTTTCCTGTAAATAATTAATATTGAAGATGTTGAATCAAAAATTAGCTAGCATTCGCGCCAAGAATTTTGAATTCTATTAAGGAGGTGAGGATTATGCTTCTCATTCTTTACTGCAAACATCACAGCAGCCAATGAAAATGCGTATTTTCATTAAATAACAATAAACAACTACATTTCCCACCATGACATGTACATAGGCACGCCCCCATAGTCCATAAGAACCCCTTGCGTGCGGCCATCTTCCTCTTTCTTTGTAGCGAACAAGTCCAAAATAACTTGAATAACATCATAACTCCTCCAACATGGAAAAAAGAACGTCCTCCTCAGGTAGAATATCCTGGCAGTCTTCTGCCTTTAGTCAGATTTCTTGTCTGATCCTGAAACAAAGGAGATGAAACCGTAACCACCGAAAACAACTTGGTGGGCAAGCTGTTACACATAACCAAGCTGGGTGGGATAATCCTCGCCTCCGTGTCCTTAATAGAATAGAAAATTCTTGGTGCGAATGCTAGCTAATTTTTGATTCTATTACAGGACCGGAGGCTTCAGATTATGCTAGTTTAACGCTCATTGAAAACAACAGAGGTAATATCCCCCATCGGCTTATAATAGTACGTTTTAAACATGGACTCCGAGGACCAATCTGCTCTACGCATAATGTCCTGAATGCTGGAACCCAACATAAATGATTTTGACGCCATAGCGCCTCTTACAGAATGAGCACCGAATATGGTGATGTCAATGCAAGCTTCTTTCATAATATAACGAAGCCATCTGGCGATGGTGGCGGCCGCCACCGCTTTAAAGGGTTTTTGCAATGCAATCAACAATTGTGAACAGCCCTGAGGCCTGATGGCCTTTGTGCATTCCTCATATGCCTTCAAACATTGTACCACACATAACTTCTCATTATCATGAAATGCATTATAACTAATATGACGTGACATTGTTTTGGTGCGTCCTGTAATGGTAAAGGAAACTCCTTTTCGGAATAAATACTCTACCTGTAACATCGAGAGCTCGCACGTCCGAAGAACGTCTGCATGCTGAAAGGCAAAGTAACATGGCCGATTTGGCCGATAATTGTTTCCTAGTTAAGAGCGTGTTGACAGGCCATCCGTTAAACAATGCGAGAACTAACGAAACATCCCACAAACCTGTATACTTGGGTTTCGGTGGATTGGCCACCCGAATACCCTTAAGCAACTTGCACACCACGGGGTGCATGCCTACCAGTTTCCTGTCTATCTGGGCATGGCCCGCTGAAATGGCGGACCGGAAATTGTTCACTGATCTATAAGCCAATCCTTCCGCTGCTTTATCCGATAGAAAGTTTAACACGTGGGGTAACTCTGCCCCCACGGGATCCAAGTGTCGTTCCACGCACCAATTTACCCAGTTTTTCCAGGTCGAGGAATACCGTTTTCTTGTGGATGGTGCCCAGGCCTGCCTGATAAATTCGAAAGTCCTGCTCGAAACCCCTGGCAGTTGCCACTGTTCCCTGAAAGCCTCCAAGCCATCAGCTGAAGCCTGCCTTCCACTATCAGTGGGTGTCGCTCCTGATGAGGGCCCAGCAATAGCAATTCCAACTCCAGAAGGAGTCTGGGGAGATCGCAACTCCACTGCAATAACTTGGGGAACCACGACTGGGATGTCCACCATGGCGTCACCATGACTATCTCCGCCCGTTGTCTTATCACCTGCGACATTACTCTGTGGATCAACATGAAGGGGGGAAAGGCATATTGGATTGCCTTTGACCAATCCTGGAGAAAGGCATTGGTCGCTTTCGCAAGCGGGTCCGGCCTCCAACTGAAGAACTGCGGGAGTTGGTATGTTAGTCTGGAGGCAAAGAGGTCCGTCTGGAATGGACCCCAAATCTTCTGTATCCACTGAAAGACCTCTGGAAGCAACTTCCAGTCGCTGTAGTCCCTGAGGTACCTCGAGTTCCAATCCGCCACTTGATTGGACTGGCCCGGAAGATATTCTGCCATTACCGATATTTGATTCGTAAGGCAATAATGCCAAAAATCCTTGGCTATCTGCACAAGGAGCGACGACCTCGTGCCGCCCAACTTGTTGATGTACCTCACCGCTGACCCATTGTCCATGCGAAGGAGAATACAACAAGACGTCTGCATAAAACACAGTTGATGGACAGAATGCAGAACAATGTCTTACATTCACCCCAGTACAAAGATCTGGGCCTAAATCCATCGTTTTTTTGCACTCCACACCACCCTAGGTCAGACAATGGCTATATGCAAATCAGCCTTGACCCTGTGCCTCATGGGAACAGTCCAGCCCGAACTACCAAGCCATGTCTTTCCTAGACCGGAATCAAGCATCCAAGGACCGGTTTCTGGCTATCAGCCTTCTTCAGCCTGGATAGCTTGACTCCAGTGATGTGGTGGAGAGCCTGGGACTCACGTCTGAGCATACCCAGCCCCCTCGGGGTGAAAATTGCAAAAAACACAGTTGATGGACAGAATGCAGAACAATGTCTTACATTCACCCCAGTACAAGAGGTCTGCCTCTGGCATAACGTCCGCACGGCGAACGACCCTGCGAGCAGTTCCAAGCAATTTATATGCAAGGAAAGCTCCTGTGGAGACCATCTGCCGCCTGTGGAGATGTCTCCGCAGCGCGCCCCCCAGCTCCACCGGCTGGCGTTCGACTCGATTATGACTTCTGGTTGGGAGCTGAATATCGCTCTGCCGTTCCAGGCATCTACATGGCCTAGCCACCATTGTAACTCGGTTCGTACTTCCTCTGATAGAGGGATGACGTCCGAATAGGACAGTCCCCTCTGAAGGTGTCTGATCTTTAGCCTTTGCAGGGCCATGTAATGAAGAGGGCCCAGGAATATCGCTTGGACAGATGAGGCCAATATCCCTACTACTCTGGCGATCGCCCTGGGGGTTACTGTCTGATTGCTCAGCAACTTACGGATTTCCTTCTTGAGATCCTTCAGTTTCGCCTTTGGAAGGCACAGCTGAGCGGACATCGAGTCTATCGTGAAGCCCAGAAAATCTATTACTTGAGTGGGAACTATCACTGATTTCTTTGGATTGATGACAAACCCTAAGTTTTGAAGCAGCGTTGTCGTAAGGGCGAGGTGCTGCAGAAGAACCTGTTGACTCTGTGCCATTACCAGGATATCGTCCAGATAGATTATGAGACGTATCCCCCTCTCCTCCAGATGAGCCACAACCGGCTTCATTATCTTGGTGAAACACCAAGGAGCTGAGGAGAGCCCGAAAGGCAGAGCCAAATATTCGTACCATTGGCCGTTCCACCTGAACTGAAGGTACCTGCGATGCGGAGTGAAGATTGGAACGGAGAGATAAGCGTCTTTGAAGTCCAACCTGACCATCCAGTCCCCTTCCTGTAACAAATCTGTCAAAAGATGAATGCCTTCCATCTTGAAATGATTGTACGTTAGAAACTGATTGAAATCCTTGAGATTCAGAACCAGTCTGTTTCCACCTCCCTTCTTTTGCACAATAAATATGTTGCTGCGGAAGCCGTGAGGCCCCTGACTTGTTGGCGTTATCGCGCGCTTTTGCAGCAACCCAACGATCTCCTCCTCTATAAAACTGTGATCTTGTTGGGAAAAATGGAGATCTGCAGGAGTACCTGACTGAACAGGACGAGAATAAAATTCTAAGTGAAAGCCCTGCACTGTCTGCAACACCCAGGCGTCCTGTGTTAGTTCCTGCCACTGCCGAAGGCAGTGTTGGGTGCGACCCCCCAAAGGAAGGAGAGAAAGGTCTGCGACGCTCACCTGTGTTCTGCTGAGCTTTGAAGTTCGCCCTGTTGTTGTTGGACTGGAAACGTTCCCTGTTGAACCTCCTACGGGATGGATAGAAGGTCCCGCCTCTGGTGGAGTCGTCGTCGTTTCTTCCACGACCAAAATCGCCTCTTTGGGAGCCTTGGGGACCTCCACGGCCTGACGAGTGACCCCTGCCTCGTCTGGCCCGGTTAAAAACACCTTGGCTAAGACCTCTCTTAATCCCTGACTGAGCCTTATCCAAAGCCGTGAAGGTTCCGACGTACTTAGATACGTCTTTCACGAACTTGCCGCCGAGGAGCTGACCCGCTGCTAGGGGCCCGGGTTCCGCATCTGCCAACTCAGTCAAGTTGCTATCCATCTTTATAAGGAGGGATTCCCGCCTCTCCGAGGAAATAGCACAATTAGTGTTTCCAATAAGGCAGATGGCTTGCTGGGTCCAACCAGCCAAGATATCCGGATCTATAGGCGTAGAAGATTCCTTGGCTGCTAGAGCCATTTCTAGAATTTTGGCCAAGGGGCCTACCACATCGAGCATTTTGTCCTGACATCCTCTCCATGCGCGGTCTAAACCGCGTTTGGGGTCCTTAGGAAATGTGCTTAGAAAATCAGGAGGCTAGCATCTATTTCCGGTGTCTGACACCTTGTCCGGGAGTTCCGGTCTTGGACACTCTGACTTTAGGCGATTGCGCACCTCTCTTGGGAAGCTTTTCCTAAGATTCTCGTGTAGATATGCTGAGACTGCGGTGGGAGGCACCCAGTCCGAGGATCTGGGGTGCATGATATCAGAAGGGTCGAAGGTGAATGGGGTGTTTGTAGGTACCGCTCCAGACGGCTGAGATGGTCTAGCCTTTTTTGGGGGAGGAGGTTCCTCCGAAGTATCAGTGTCGGTGTTTGTATTAGTGGTTGTAGTGTCAGTATCCGTGTCGGCATGGGCCCTATGCTTAGCCTTGGCCTTGCCTCTCGAATATGAGTGATCAACTGCCTCGCCGGCAGGTAAAGCAGATAGTGCTTGTGCGTGTGGCCAAGTTGCAGAGTCAGACAAGGCCTGAGTAGATGTAGATGCCTCTGCCTTCTTTTTCTGCAGCTTTTTATCGTAGCCGTGCCTCTTCGCAAAGCCCTCAAGCTGCTTTCTAATAGGGCGTAAAGCTGCTGCTAGAGCTTGTTGGACCGTTTGTGGGACCGTGGTCTCCATAGCCTTGTTCACCGAGGACTGGACCGAGGCGTCCAATGCATTAACTAGATTGTCCTCCAATACAGCCTCCTGCTGTCCTCCATATGTCTCCTCCTCAGCATACTCCTCTGAGTACTGCTCCCACTCAGCCATTATCAGGGGTGGCGAGAAACCTCCTCTATAGGTATTTGAGATAGAACTGAAATAGGGTCTGATAAGCAATTATTTAGCCACAAGGAGGGTAATGGGGGGGTCAGCCCACCTGCACACCAAGATCAGTCACAAGAAAAAAAAACCTCAGCAAAGCTGTAATCCGATGGGTCAGAGACCCTGGCCAAACAAATGATCCTCTGAGCGGGTGCTCACTCAATTCAGGCCAGTATTTTACTACCTTCACCAGGCGATTGTAAGGGCAGAGCGAAGACCGTCCCTAATTGCAAGAAAAAACTACTCGGATATTCGTGCGCAACGCGCGCCGCCCAAATGCGCCTGAAAACGCCCAAAAGGTAGCCCAATTCAGCTCGTTGGGGAGCGCGTGTGCGCCGAGAGCCACCCGGTCCACAACGCGTCATAGGGCGATCAGGGGAGCCCTTGCGCATGCGCGTGGAGCGCGCTACCGTGAGGGGAGATTGACAATCCCGGGAACAAAGGCTCACTACAGATAAGGTATCGGTCTGCCCCCGGTCAACGACCGCTACCTCCGCACGCTAAATCGCGTGAATCAAGGCCACACAGGAATGCATTAGTGAACGAAAATAATTAATTGAATAATTAAAGCAGATCAGAGCGACGCGCTCATCGGCAAGCGCTCACCTGCTAAACACAATCCCTCAACGTTATTAAAGTGGTTATAGACACCTCCAATTAAAGCAAAAACATGCATAAAACAGTCTTAAACAGTGAAAACACGATTGCTAAACAGCAGATAGAGGGAACAAGTGCACTTATCTCGCTGTGAGCAGCAAAGAAAGAGGAAGATGGCCACACGCAAGGGGTTCTTATGGACTATGGGGGCGTGCCTATGTACATGTCATGATGGTGTGGTGGGCGAGGTCAGGGCCTCGCGCACAGCGCTGATTAAAGAATGTGACACACACACAAAGTAGTTTGGTATGCCGGAAAGACCCCGAGCGGTCTTCCGCGCTTTTAATATATACCTCGGGGCGGACCCGTCCCGAGGGTGAGGGCGTGCATGTGTGTGTGTTGTAACAATGTAGGTGAGAGGCCGGGTGGCTCTCTACATCCCTCCTTCAATTTAGTTCACAAATAAACTTTCCCCACACCGTGGCTAAGGGGAAGTGCATATAAAGTCTCGGAGTCTTTGGCTTGGCCCAGGATTGGGCCGCAGGTGGTATCTGTGGTTGGTCCGGGCAGGAGACTCAACAGCCCCGGCCGGGGTTGTTGTTTCATCTCGGGAAGAAGAAGTCCCCCTAGTTGTGTCACTTCGGGGCACACCAAGGTGACGCCTGTCTTCTCCTGGCTGGTCACGGCTCGGGAGGGGCACGGAGTTTTGGGCCCCTGTTCTTCCATCATCCGGACCACCTGCGCCGACATCGATGGCTTCGTCGGCTTCCTGGGGAGTGCCATCCGGCACTCCTATTCGTTTGAAACAAGACACATTCCTTGTGACAGTCTGGTGGCCAAGGCGGGCCGTCACCATTGTTCCTTGAATCTTCTCCACGACCCATCTCTCCGGTTCGAACGGGGTTCTAAATTTCCACCCAGGGTGCCGATCTTGTACCACAACCAGGTCTCCTTCTTGCAACCCTGGGTTTCTGGCATGTCTTTTTTCGCTTGCTTTCTGGTTCGTGATTGTTCTCCTTGCCTGGATGGCATCACCATCTCTCTCTTCCGGGGTCCATGTAGAGGACGCAGGGATGTTGCCTCTTGGAGCTCTTTTGAACAGGACATGCGCCGGTGCGCAGTGAGTGGTGCTATGCGGGGTCTGTCGGTATGCGCTCAGGAATTGATCCAACGCAGCTTCCGGATCTCTGCCATCGTTGACGGCGATGCGGAGCGCCCTGTTGAGAGTCCGCATGAGCCTCTCCACTTCGCCGTTTGCTTGCGGCCACAACGGTGTGATCTTGCGGTGTTTTATCCCTAGGCTCTCCAGGTATGTTTGGAACTCTCGCCCTTGAAAAGGGGGTCCGTTGTCCGACTTCACCTCCTCCGGAAGTCCCATAGCGGCAAATACGTGGTCCAACGCTTTCTTGACCGGTCCAAATGCTGTGGAGGAGAGCAGTTCCACGACGGGGAATTTTGAAAAGGAGTCCACGACGACCAGCGTGTGTCGGCCGTCCGGGAAGCTCCCGAAGTCTATGCTCAGCTGGGTCCAGGGTGCTGTCGCCGCTTCTTCAGTGATGACTGGGGCTGGGGCCGGGTCTGACCCCGTGATGGTGCAGGCATGGCACGAGCGCACCATCTCGTCCACCATGCGATCCATGGCTGGGAACCATACTTTGCTGCGTAGTCTGGCCTTTGTTTTGGCAGTTCCTTGGTGGCCCGTGTGGGCGATCACGAGGGCCTGTTGTTGGAGGCTTGCTGGCACCACAATGAGATGCCCTCTCTGTATAACGCCTTCATCGCCGACGCTCAATTCATGGCGGATTTGCCAGAGCTGTTGTCGGGCATGGCTAATCTCCGGACGAAGTCCTTGAGCTCCTTCCAGAAACCTCGTCCAGCTTCCAGTGTCCAGGGCAGTCTTGACGCGGATCAGAGTCTCATCTTCAGCGGTGGCTCTTCCCATCTCCTGCAGGGTGAGGGTCTCCGGGCAGGCAGCCACGGACACCATGTGGACGAACTCTTCCACCAGCAGGCTGTCCGCCAGTGGGATTGCTTTTCTGGTGACATCCGGATGCCTGGACAGATAGTCCGCTGGGTTGTGGGCGCCGGGCCGGAAGACTAGGGTGAAATTGTATCCTTGTAGCTGTACGGCCCATCGTTCAATCCGCGGTGGGGCAAGCCTGGAGGACCCGGCGAACAGGGGCAGGAGTGGCTTGTGGTCGGTCACGATGGTGAAGGGTTGGCCACAGAGATACAAGTGAAAATGTTGGCAGGCCCACTTGATGGCTAGCGCCTCTCGCTCGATTTGAGCATATCGCGTTTCAGTGTCCGTGAGGGCCTTGCTCGCATAGGCGACAGGTTTCCAGTCGTTCTGGCCATATTCCTGCAGTAGAACGGCGCCGAGACCTACGGGGCTGGCGTCCACGACCAGTTCGGTCTTCCTGCGTGGCTGGAAGTAAGCCATCGTGGCTTTGTCCAGAAGGCTCGCTTTGATTTCCTGAAAAGCTTGGTTTGCTGCACCAGTTCATTCCCATTCATGGTCCTGTCTAATGAGTGCGCGGAGGGGCTCGGCCAGGTCGGCCAAGTTAGGTATAAATCGGCCACAGTACGTGGCCATCCCGAGGAAGCTTCTCACCTCGGTGGGGTTTCTGGGCGTGCTGGCATTCTGGATGGCTTCCGCCTTCTTTGGGTCAACTCGGAGCCCTTCGCGCGTGAACCGGTAGCCGAAGAAGTCCACCGCTTCTTGGTAGAACGAACACTTTTCCTTGTGGAGGGTTAGTCCATGTTCCTGTAACCTCTGTAAGGTGGCCCTCAGATGTGCATGGTGTTCCTCCAGCGTGTTCGAGTAGATCAGAATGTCGTCGCTCAAGTTGATGACCCCACTCAGCCCGGACAGAACTTCCCTTATTGCATTCTGAAACACTTCGGCCGCCGATGACACTCCAAAACTTAACCTCTTGTATCTCCGGAGCCCGACATGTGTGGAGAAAGTCGTGATGTATCGGCTGTTCTGATCAAGTTCGAACTGGTGGTAACCCGCGTTGAGATCAAGTTTAGAGAACCACTTCGCCCCGTTGAGGTCGGCGACGATGTCGTCCATGGTGGGCGTGATGTGGCGCTCCCTTTTCACGGCGGTGTTTGGCAGCCTCATGTCGACGCACAGCCTTATGGCACCAGGCTGCTTGGGCTTCGGGGCAACCACCAGTGGAGACACCCACGGAGTCGGTCCCGACACCTTCTCGATGACATTGAGGTCTTCGAGCTTCTTCAGCTCCTCTTCGACCTGAGCGCGGAGGTTAAACGGCACTCTTCTGTGATGCAAGGCGACGGGACGGATGGTGGTGTCTATGTGTAGTTTGATTTTCTTGTCTTTGAGCTTTCAGAGGCCGCTGAAAAGCGCAGGGAAGTCTCCTAGTATGGTCTCAGCGTGTGATTGGTGGACTTGGTTGGCGAAGAAGACCAGCCCGAGGTCTTCCGCTGTGTTGCAGCTGAGTAGTGTCCCTTTTTTTCCTTCAGTCACATGGAACCGGGCCTCCGTTGTGTACTCCCCATTACGAATGGTGGTGCTGATGACGCCGCGTAGCGGCATGGGTTCGGTGCCTCCATATGTGTATATCCGAGCGTTCGTCGGGGCTAGTGTGGGTTTAGGCGACATCTGTTCATACTGGTCAGAGTCCATGACATTCACGGAGGCTCCGGTGTCAATCAGCGCTCTGATCTCCGATCCTTCCACAGAGATCGTGCACATGGGTGGTGGTCTCTTCCGGGTGGATATCCTGCTGACATAGGATACTACATACACCTCATCATCTTCCTCGTCCTCATAATACGGCTTCCGTTCTTGGGCCTTCCTGTCGGACGGCGGGTGTTCTTGTTCCAGCGACAGCTGTCTCACTCTGGATGTCATCGACCGAGATCCATGTCCGCCTCGCGCCCTTTGGGCGTTGGGCCTGTATCGTCCTCCTTGGCACACCGCGGCAAAATGGTTGAGTCTGCCGCACTTCGAGCACGTCTTTCCTTTCGCGTTGCACACAGCTGTCGCTGCATGGTCTCCCCCACAGTAGGCACACTGAGCGTCCCGGGTCTGCCACTGTCGAGCTCTACCTCCCGCCGGTCTCCTCTGTATCGCGTCAACAGTTTCTTCCTTGATGGGCGCCATTTTGGGCGCGGCTTGCGGGGCTATGGGGGACCGGAGCGCCAGCTACATTTCGTCTGCTCTGGAATTCGACAGTTCATGGGAGCGGGCAAGGACGAGAATGGCATCCAACGTGATGCCTGGTTGTCTGAGGATGAGCTTCCGTAGAAGATTTGATTTGCTACCTACGATGATCTGGTCCCTGATTTCTTCACGTGGTTCTGTAAACGGGCAGCTGCTTGCCAGCCGGCGCAGCCTCGCATAATACATGTCCACTGATTCGGCCTCAGTTTGCCATGCCCGCTTAAACTTGAACTTCTCATAGTCTGTGTTGACCTGGGGGTCAAAGTGGGTATTCAGCGCGGCCACGGCCGCGTCATAGTCATTGTCCTCGCCAGTGTTCGGGAGAGACTCGAAGAGGTCATAGATTTCTGGGCCTCCATACAGGATCAGAAGTGATCTTTTCACTGTGTTATCTGTCTCTCTGGTGCCTCTAAAGTAGAGGTTCAAGCGCCCCAGCCACGCCTTCCATCGCGGCGCCGCTGTTGCTGGGTCCGCAGTCTTGCTGAATGGCGGAAGCGGGGCCACTCCGGTGTGGGCATGGCTGACTATGCGAGTGTCTTCTCCGCGCCGTGGAGGTGGGCGTGGCGTAGCGGTATGTGCGGCCGACCACGTGGGCGCACCCCCTGTGGCGGCGTCGTTCATGATGTTGACCCTCCCTTGGATCACACCCCACCTGCGCGGGCCGTGTAACGTGGAATGAAGCTGGGATGGTGAGCAATGATAGACCAGTTGCACTTGCCATTGCTTGATGGCACCGTTGATCCCTGTGTATTGACGTGCAAAATGATAGGACCGTTGCACTTGCCAATGCTTGATGGCACTGTTGATCCCTGTGTACCGACGTGCAATGGTCCACCGTGATGTTGTTTTATTTGCCTTTCACCTCTATCTATATTCGTTTTCCTCTCATGAGAGCCCAGGCGCGCAGGACACGGCAGGATGCTGCAGAGGGCCAGACACGCGTTGGAGGCACCACGTGTTCGTGCCTAGGGGCTGACGTGCAGCGTCTCCCCTGTTCACCCCTCCCCCTCCGGGGCAGCACGCTAAGGAAGCGCACTCGCGCTGGATGTAGAGCGGGGCAAGCCCGCGGACGGCAGCATGTACAGCGCGGGGGCCGGGCAAAGGCTGCGGGGCGAGGCACTCACCAGGCGGCTCCCGCCAGCTGAACGTGCTCCAACCAGGGAGGCGCGTGGGCGGGGAGCCGACTTCGAGCAGGTACAGCAGGCCGGCGGTCGAGCTCCGCGGCCCGGGAAAGCAGCTGAGCAGGGGCGGCCAGCAGCAGACGACAGGTGAGGAGCGGACAGCTCCGGCAGGGCGGCCAGGCACGCGTGGGAGCAGAACCGGCCTCGTCGCCAGTGTGGTGGGCGAGGTCAGGGCCTCGCGCACAGCGCTGATTAAAGAATGTGACACACACACAAAGTAGTTTGGTATGCCGGAAAGACCCCGAGCGGTCTTCCGCGCTTTTAATATATACCTCGGGGCGGACCCGTCCCGAGGGTGAGGGCGTGCATGTGTGTGTGTTGTAACAATGTAGGTGAGAGGCCGGGTGGCTCTCTACATCTGGGAAATGTAGTTGTTTATTGTTATTTAATGAAAATACGCATTTTCATTGGCTGCTGTGATGTTTGCAGTAAAGAATGAGAAGCATAATCTGAAGCCTCGGGTCCTGTAATAGAATTGTGAGGCTGTGGATTTAATTTTAATGAGGCATGTGGAACGGGGAGAGGTTTTTATGGTGTCCCAATAATTCCCATTATGTTATCTTTTTTCATGTGTTTAAATATTGCTTGATAAACCTTCTAGCTTTTTCATTACATTTTTTATTCAAATTTGCTTTAAAATGCAACATTTTCACCACTTTTTTTCAAAATATCCCGAGGGCAAGAAAACCCCTAAACCCTCCTTATGTTAGTTGGGATTGCTCATTTCGTTTTCTCACTACATAAACTTTTACGTCCTACCACTTTGAAATGTCACCAGCCACTACTGCCAAGGACAAGGTGAGTCGATTATATTGCTGTTCTACTCCGTCGCTATCTAATTGTATCGTGTGTGTCGTTTCAACAGGGGCTGTGTGTAAGCAATTACATGGGCAAGTACAGGACGGAGGTTCTGTACGAGGATCGTGAAAGAGAGCTGGGGAGAGTCGGTGCCCGGCTATACGAACCTCAACCTCTGAAAGTGTGATCTTTTTGTGCTGTTTTAGCGCAAACTCGACTAGTTTACGTAAGATCACATGCATTTTTAGGCACGGGGAGATTGATTTTCTCAGAATTACAAGATGTTGAACGGACGCTGACAGTGACAGTAACTGCACTCATGGTCCCCGGTTCTAAAGACTGCAGCTCAGTTCATTAGACTCAGACTCTAGGAAAAAGTCGTTCAATGAGGAGCCTGTATCCCTTCCTATTTGACGTCACGCAGCCCGCCCACTGATAGAAGCCAGAGATGTGCAGCAGCTAAACTGTGTGAGGCAAAGCTCTGCCTACCTGATCCTGCAGCCAACGGCGTGCAAGTGTCAGATTTTTCTCAGCCAATCTTAACCCACAGTAGAGCCTAGGAGGCACTACAACCAATGAAAAACTGACTACCAATAGTCATCCACCCAATTAAAGATTACTTTACTTTTCCCAAGTACTGGGATATGTTTTCACCTACTTGATTGGTTTTTGACTATTGGGCATCCACATGGTTTGACCCTGCTCACCGCGTAATACAAGAGAAAACGTCCTTTACAGGAGTAACAGCTAACAGAGGATTTTCATTTTAATTATTGGTTTGTCTGTGACGATACAGGACAACAGGCCTGTTCTAAATACGACCCAAGGGCATTTAACTCTTCGGCGTCCTTACGTTCTAGGATTATCTGCGGTCTTCCTGCACCATTGAATACAACCACAGAGATCCCTACAGAGGGCCGGCTCGTGTCTCATCGGCTGTGCCATGCTGCCCGTCTGCCACTGGGGTCGCTTTTGTCGGAGACTCAGGATAATACCCATCTTCCTACACAGGTAAGGCTGCTGTAGGTATTCAGTTTTTAACTACCCCACGTGTAGGCTTCCTGTTAACAAGTTATGTTAAATGGTTTGTATTATGCATGCTCACCCGATCTCCTAAAGTGTTCCTGATGCTATTAAACGAGGCAAGGTTAGTGATAGTATTATGCCGTATGTGGAACACTTCTGAATGCGAGGACAGGGCAAAAGGTGGTTTTGTGGATACAGGGACAGCTAAGTTACCTTTCTATCTTAAGCCCTAGAGTATATGCAACATTTCCCAAAATAAAACAAGTCTTATTTGCTGTTCTATCGCCAGTCCCAGCTATTTTGTGGATACTTTTAGATTTAGTTTAAAGTGTCCCATGTATTTTAAAGCTTAGTTGAAATGCTGTAATTAGTTATCTTTGCTCAGTCACTGCTGCTCTGCGTGTGTAGCTGAAAGAAAACCATTTATAAATACCGCTCTGAGATACAGATAAGCCAGACGAGGGGAAGGAAATTAGTAGTTAAAAGTGGGTGGCCCCAGAGAGAAGACATTGTGTCAGGGAGGGAGAGGGCCGTTAGAGTTTCATAGTCCCATTGTCTTGCCTGTGAAGTCAAGCTAAGGGCAACTGAAGTAGGATCAGCTTTACAGAATGAGGCAGAGTGCCAGTACATGGATGTGCTACGTCTTGTCTTCAAAAACCTTGGTTAACAACAAAACCTGGTCCTGATTGTCAGAGAAACTTATTTTTACCATCACCTGTCTATTTCTATGTGGAGATAGATTTTAATCTGCAACATAGATTTCATAAGTAAACAGAGTGTGCCTCACTATTTGCTTAAAAAATCCTGTGTACCTATGTCTGCGTATATAATTTCCTACCCAACATTGTGCTTGATGTTGTAGAAAAATATGTGCAAGGATGGAATTAGCATCACATTTTCTTTTAATCACTTACACTTCTTCACAACATTTTCAGTGTATAGGTTGGAAGGAACCAATGATAAGTGGAACAAACTGACGAGTACCAGTCAGCAGTTCCCCGGTGGTTGCTCCCGTGAGTTTCCTTCCTTCCAGAGCACTTTACACCACACACACATTGCACAGAGACATTTGTACATCAGTTTATAGGAAATGCTACATCATACAGGACATGTTGTAGTCTAGCAGTAACATGCCATCTATACTGGTAGGCAATAAAGTTTGAGTCCTTATTCTGGGAAAGCACGAAAAACAAAACTGCACAGAAGCAGTAACCCACTAACCTCTTTACATATGCACTTCGCTATGTGCATGCCTATGGCTCTCCTGGAACCAATGGTGGACCCCACAGAAATGCCCATATTTATTTTTATATATATATATATATATATATATATATATTCATTCATCATTGGCCCCACAGGGGGTCGGCCACTAGAAGGACCGACCCCCTGTCAGTTCAGTTCAAAAGCTTTATTCGATTTGTAAAACAAACTATACAAGCAGAACAAATTTACATATTTAACATTGGTTTCTAAAATTTCATCAAGGTCACTAAATCTAAGACCATCATGGACATAATATATTACAGTCTAAAAACATAATTTGACCATTAAAATTTGGATTTGGACGATACACAGCCTATTGCCTGATAAAAACGAAGTTCACTTGTAATACACACAAATATACAGACAGGAAGACATAGAGTTAAAACACAGTCAGATGTATCAAATGACTATGGCTTTCCTGGCAGCTATACATTTTAGTATATATGTCGCTACAAAGAAACATATATCCAGATCCTTTAAGGAGGATAGTAGCTGTAAAGCATTCTTTGTAGAACGAACATTATTTTTTAAAAAGATAGGTTTTAGATATAATATCCTAAAAGAATGATAAAATTTGCAAAACAGTAAAAAGTGGCAGCAACTCTGACGTGAGATGTTATCACAGGGGGATACGGTATCGGATCTGGCTTTCATTACAGGGAATGCAACAAGATGGTGTACGATTCCCAACCTTAGGCGTGTTAAAACAAACCGGTGAGAATTGCGAGTAACACCAGAAAGATATGGTTGGAAACCGGTGATTGGATTACAATCCCGGTAGAACATCACAGATTGTAACGTTCCAGACACACTGTCGCGACTCTCCTTATAATTTAAAAACCTGTGTTTTATGTCGTTTTTAGGGATAGATACAACAGATTTGGGGTCAAGGAATATGTCAAACTGAAATAGGAGGTAGAACCAGTGGTGTATGTACTTAAGCCACTTGATACGTGAAGAGTGGTCCAACCTGAGACAGTCGAGGATTATCTCCTGGGTAAATTGTGTTTCAGTCTTGGCCCAGATTGCCATAGCAGCAGGGGACGTAGTGCTGCTAAATCAGAGATAAATTTGATTCCGACTTCTTCATGGATCAGGTCTACTGATGCTGAGGGTGGTACACACAACAACTTTCTGAGGAACTTGTTTTCATCTCTCTGCACAGTTGGGCCAATGCAATGTCCCCGCACCGTACAGCGCTGATGTAACACATTTTACATTATAAATGTTCATCATGTCTTTGATACTCCTCACCCCAAGTTTAGATGAAAATGTAAAAATACTGTTAGTGGACCTCATCATTTTTAAACTGATATTGTCGAACTCGGGTTGCCATGTCCCGTTGCTTGCATAAGTAATTCCTAGATAGCAAAAGGTTTTAACTTGAGTCATCTTAAACTTTTCTATAAAGAAGCTACGGTTAGCCTTCTTAGCTTTCATCCCACAGGACATTACAAAAGTTTTAGATTTATTTACTAGTAGTCTCCTACTTTCAATAAACAAAATAAATCTGTCGATAAGACGCTGTAAACCAATCTGCGAGACAATAACACAGCGTCATCCGCACACAATAAAATTGGATCCGGTTTCCCTCCTATCAATGGTGCATCTGCGGGAATCTGGCACAGAATGGAATCAATTTGGTTAATAAAAAGAGAAAATAAAAGGGGAGCCAGTACACAGCCCTGACGAATGCCTCTTGAAACCTTAAAGAAGGGAGTGCATTCGCCTAGAGGACCGTAGCGCACCTTGCATGACAATCTCTCGTAGAGCCTGGCCAGGAAATGCACAATCTCCTTGGGTGCTCCCGACTCTATCAGAACCTGCCATAGTATAGAGTGATCAACCAGGTCAAACGCGCTACTCAGATCCGCGAAACAGAGGAACAGGCTGCCTTTTTTAACTTCTGTACATTTATTAATTAAAAGATCTAAATTGACACACTGTTCCAGTGTCCCCATGCCTTTCCTGAAACCGTATTGGACCTTAGTTAAAATATCCCTGTCATTTGCCCAGGTTTCCAGTCTCTTCAGCATGATTCGACTCATTACCTTGACTGATGCATCCAACAATGAAATGGGGCGATAATTACACGCCTCCGATTTGCTGCCTTTCTTGAAGAGTGGTATAATGACCGACTGGCCCCAGGAAGGTGGAAAGCAGCCCTCTACTGCTGCATTAAAGAGCCTCACTAAAATAGGCGCCCACAGATTCATTTCAGATTTGAGTATGTCTATGGGAACTCCGTCTGGGCCCGGAGCCTTTCCTCCTTTACTATTGGACAGACCATCGTAAACCTCATCCAGGCTAATTCCCAGTGGTAAGGGCAACCAAACAGAAACCTCATGGGCCAGGGTTTCTAAAGACTTCCCATCGGGATTGAAGATATTAGTATAATGTTCTATCCATGCATTGCAAGCTACATAAGAAGTTAGTTCCGGAATACCGTCTGTATTTAAAAAGGGGCTGTTAATAGTCTCCCAGTAGAGTTTGCTGTTTTGTGTTTCAGCTGCTAAGTTTAAATTATGCCATGCTTCTTCTTGCAGGACCTTTTTCCTATTGGAGAGGGCCACCTTTTAATTAGCACGCAATATTTTGATGTTAATATTATTGCGTGGTTTATTACTTAGTGCCTTTTTTAGTTCGCGTTGGGACGATGTACAATGTTTGTCAAACCAACCTAACCTGACCGCTCTAATTTTAGTCTGTTTCTTTGTGAATATTCCTTCGATGGTTGTGTTTATCCTAATAAAGCTTGAAAGCAGGGTTGCAGAATTGGTGACATCTCCAAGGCAATAGTTAATCTAATTTCTGCATTTTTCCACTACCTCCTTATGTTTTTTCGCTGGGTAGATTCCGGCCCATTTGATCCTTGGGACATTCGGTCTCGTGGGGGCTATGTCCGTGGAACAGATTTCGTTATTGGATGGCTTTGTTCCCCAACCCAATAGAGTCAAGGAGATACTATTATGATCACTAAGGATTTCTTCCCTAACCCACAAATTAGTGTATTCACTATTATTGGACATCAAAATGTGATCTATATTGGTGTTGGCGTTCCTACCTGTGAATGTAGGACACGTAAGATTGAGCTTGTTTTTGTTACAACTGAGCAAATCTAGGTCGAATTTGACTAACAGTTTGTTTAATATCGTGCCATAATTACAGTGTGGGAAGTGTAGACAATCCACACTCTCGGCCACGACACTGCTGCCCATCTCTTTTCTAAAACCACAAGGGTTACCCGTTGCTAAAGGGCATGGCTGAATATTAAAATCGCCAGTCCAAAGGATGACTGCCATTCTACATGAAGATGCCAATACCCTTTCGATTTCGCTTTCCAGGGGGAATAAAATATTTCCCCTAGAAGCGTCAAAATTGTTGTTATAGAAATTTACAAGAATTAGGTCTTTACCTTTGCTAGATTCCATCCGTAACACCTGACTGTGAGTTCCAACAACAGAGTAACTTTTGGTTTTAAAGTTAATCAATTTGTTGGAAATTAGTAACAATAGGCCACCCTTAGCTCTACCTGATGAGGAATTAGAGGCATTTAGACAATGAGATGAGTAGCCTTCTACATAAATAGGTTCTTGACACCACGTTTCTTGGAGACAGATAATGTCATGGCCAGCCCCAATAAACTCCTTCCAAGACGGGGTATTCAATTTACCTGCGATACCAGCTATATTCCAGGTAATAATTGTGTAACCCCCAGCTACAGCTGCAATTATGGTATCATTTTTTCGTTGTGGGGCAGACATTATATCAGGGACACCCAACTTGACACCTATGGACGCTATCAATGACTCCTGTCGAACCGCTAATAGGTCTACTTCTATATCCGATATCCTACCTGGGTTAGATGTACCCGCTATCTGTATAGAGATGGTTGGGTCATTGGGTGAATTTGGTGCTATAGGGAATTCAGAGTGAGTAGCTTAGGCGCTCCCTGGCTTCTCGTCTGGCCCTAAGACCACCTGGAACGAGTTACTACTATATAGGATGGCCGACGGTCAATCGACCATTTCCAGGCAATCGTATCTATTACTGACGGGAATGCCTCGCCATCCCTCCATTATATGCTGTTCTCTGCTAGGATACCACGGCCGAGGTTCCCACTCACTACTCCTATTCCTCTGTGTATACCAGGAACCCACATAGTTCCAGGGGCGCTCTGGTGGTTGCACCCAATTTGGAGCTATCGGGTACTGGTGGCTGCGCACATGTGGATAAAAAAAGGAGAGGCGATATGCGCCGATTTTCCCCCCCCCCCCCCCCCCCCCCCCCTTTCTTGGCCAGAACTGGCCAAGAACAAATATAATCCACAGTGTCTGGGTCATCGCAGGTTACTATGATAACAGTCTCCCTGTATATTTTTGGGTTCAGCCCCAATCCACGAGACTCTACGCACCGCTGAGATTAGACTAGAATGGGGGGGGGGGTGTATTTATTTATTTTTAAAGTTTTATATAGCGCGAACAAGATCTTTGCAGATATCAGAGCGCTTTACAGAAACAGTAGGTAGGGTAAACAAACTCTTGAAAACAATATAATATTCGGTAGTGAGTGAGTTGCAAAAAAGGGTAGCAATCGCACAAGAGTATGCACACTAATAACAATCAAGAAACAATAATATAGAAGCCGTGCAATGTCGACTCGAATAAGATCATAGCACCCCAGAGGGTGAGTAAACACACTGTTGAAAACAGAATAGTAGTCAGTAGTGAGTGAATTGCAAGTTAGTAAAGCACTCAAGTCATAGTGTACAGCCCTAATAAACAATCTGGAAACCAATAATATAGCATCTGTGCAATGATTTTGATCCAGTAGCAGTCATAAAAGAGTCTAACATAGATAAGCATTCAGGTAGCTGATAATATAGGAGCCATGTACTGTCATTGTTCCAGTAGCAATAGGGTTCAGGTGAACTTAGCCATAAGGATGGCTTTTACCTCTTTCTTGAAGAGTACAGTGGAGGGGATAAGCCTAGTTTCTGGCGGGAGTGCATTCCAGATCCTAGGTGCCATTCCTGAGAAGGAGCGTTTGTATGTTTTTTCCTTCCGGAATCTACAAGGTTTCAGGAGGAGATTCTTTGTGCTTCTGTTGGATCTTGAGCCTCCTGATATAGTCAGCTTGTGAGTGAGGTAGTTGGGTGACTTGTGGTGTACGGCCGTGTGTGTCATACAGGCAATTTTCAGCTGAACTCTGGCTTCAAAAGGCAGCCAGTTCAGGGCTTTAAAGTCAGGGGATATATGCTAGTGTTTTCTTGAACCAGTGATGAGTCTCGCGGCCGCGTTCAGGGAGGCTCGTAGGGGAGCCGTTGTTAGGGGGAGCCCGCTGAGAGCCACAATTCCGTAGTCTATGCGAGGAATGACTAGGGCTTGTACAACAGTTCGGAAGTCCTTGGGTGGTAGGAAGGGTTTGAGTTTTCTCAGCGTGTTGATTTGGAAGTTGGCTCCCTTAGTTGCTTTGCTAATATGCTGCTGCATGTCGAGATTGGAGTCAAGTGTGATGCCAAGGGATTTCGCAGAGTCCACGATGGTGGGCTGGACATTGAGTGCGGTTAGATGATTGAGCCAGGTTTGGGTTTATGGCCTTTTTCGCAGGAGGTGAGATCAGAAGGAACTCAGTTTTCAGAGCTTTTAGTTTGAGGTGATTGTCGGCCAGCCATGCTTGGGTGTTTCTTAGTGTGGCATTCAAAAGTTTGATGTCTTCAGGGGATTGAAGCTTGAGGTAGAGCTGAGTGTCATCGGCGTACATATGGAAGTGTACATTTGATGCTTGAAGCAAGGTGGTGAGTGGTTCCATGACGAGGTTGAACAATGTGGGGGATAGGGAGGAACCTTGAGGGACGCCTAGTGTTAAGGGCACAGGCCAGGACAATGCGTTGTTGATCTTGAACTTCTGAGACCGGTTGTGCAGAAAGGAAGTGAACCATTTGAGAACAGTCCCGGATATGCCCATTCTGGTATTTAACAGCTCCAGTAGATTCTCGTGTTTGACCGTATCAAATGCTGAGGAGAGGTCAAGAAGGATGAGGAGGCAGGACTCATTGTGATCAAGGATTTGGAGGGCGTCATCAATTATGTGTGTCATAGCCGTTTCCGTGCTATGTTTTGCTTTGAATCCTGATTGGTGAGGGTTGAGGAGGTCAAACTGCTCAATGTGTTTTGTCAGTTGGAGTTGTACGCATTTTTCTAGCAATTTGGCCAGAGTGGGGATATTGGTGATAGGTCGGTAATTGTTTAGGTCGGCCGGGTCAGCTGTGGGTTTCTTGAGTATAGGCGTGACTTGCCCTATTTTGAGGGAGTCTGGGATGAGTCCTTGTTGCAAGGAACAGTTGATGATTTTAGTCCAGAGTGGGAGGAGCAGGGGGGTGAGGGCTTTAACAGCATTGGCAGGTAGGGGGTCTGTGAGGTGATTGACGGGTTTCAAGGTGCTGAACAGCTTGTGAATTGATTCTTTAGTATAGGTGTCGAAGGACGTCCATGAAGCGTTGTTTTTAGGTTGAGTGTTAGTTATGCATATGGAGCAGGAGTATCGACTTACATCCTTGAGGAGATCACTTCTTATATTGTCGGTCTTTTGCTTGAAGAAAGCAGAAAAGTCTTCGCAACTTGGAATATCCTTTGTTGAGCTGTTAGGTTGTAGAGGTTGCATCTTGGTTTGGGTTTTGACTAACTCGAACAGTTTTCTTGGTCGTTTTTTTGCTTGATCCAGCTGTTGGCTAAAGAAGACTGATTTCGAGCGTTTGATTTTTCTGAAGTAAGCGTTTCTCTTACTCTTAAGCGCTCTAAGGTGCAGTGCTGAGGGGTCAGATCTCCACGTGCGCTCTGCCATGCGCATAGCACGTCTGTCTTCATTGAGTCTACCATCATACCATGGGTTCGAGTTCTTGGTGGCGACTCTCTTCATTTGCAGGGGTGCGGCTTCATTGATTATTGCAGACATAGTGTCTCGGTAGAGGTCGGTCAGTGAATGCACATCAGAGACGCCCGTCGGGGGAAGAAGGAGACTGCCTGTGTGGGCAGGCAAGGAGTTTGGGTTAAGATTCTTCATGTCCCTCTTCCAGATCTTGGTTTTGGCAGGTTGAGCCGGGTTAAGTTTGACCTTTTCGTTGATGAAGAAGGTGATGATGTGGTGGTCTGACCAGTCACAGGGTTCGATTGCCTCCAGCTGGGTAGAGTCTTCTTTGGCGATGATAAGGTCAAGGATAGAACCTTTTTCATGTGTTGGACGGTTGCAGATTTGGGTGAGGTCAAGCGCGTTGAGGAAAGTCTTAAGGCTATTCACCACAGCGTCTTTCTGGTCGTTCCAGTGGAGGTTGAAGTCTCCCAAGTAGATTTGATTGATCTGTCGACCGGCGTTGGTGGATATCGTGTCCATGAGTTGTTGGGAGAAGGTGAGGTTGTCCCCGGGTGGGTGGTAGATAACATGAAGGGAGCACACAGGTTTGCCCTCGCTAGTAATATCGAGGCAGATGAGTTCGCAGGAGGTGAGGGAGGGGGAGGGACCTTCAGTGACAATGAGGTTGCTCCTGTAGATGCATGCGATTCCCCCGCCCGTCTTGCCATTTCTGTCGAGTCTAATAATGTGATAGTTGGGGGGGACTAGTATGTCCATTATAGGTGTGGAGGCTTCAGTTAGCCACGTTTTCAGTCAGAATGGCTAGATCGAGGTCCATTGATAAGATGAGATCCGCGATGCCAGAGGAGTGTCTCGGGCCGATCTGCAGTTAAGCAGGATACACTTTAGTCTGGGGGTGAGGAGAGTGGGTGAGTGTTCTAGGGAGAGGGGGACTTTTCTGAGATTACAGGGGACGGAGTTTCTATTGCTCAGTGTGCGGGCCTGAGGGGATTTGTGAGCATCGTGGGTATGGGAAGGTGTGTGGTGGGTGGGAGTTTTGTGGGACCTGGGCCATATGAGCGGAGTAGAGTGTGTAAGTCTCGGTCAGAGAGGGGGTTTAGGGTGCGACGGAGGCGGCCGGTGGCCTTGCGATCGGGGATAGAGGGCCAGCGCGGGGAGTGATGAGTGAAAAGGTTTGAGGGGCGAGTGGTGTACTTGTTGGGCGCGGAAGTGGAGTTTAGGGGGTGTCTGGGGTGTGTGAAAAGAAGTTCTTTGATGGTGTGAAGATCTTTGACTTGTAGGAGGGTGGATATGATCATGTCCAGAGTTGGATTGGGGATGGTATTGGGAGTGAGAGCAGTGGGTGAGTGATTGAGTGGGGCAATGGGGTGGGCACTGGATCGAATGGGGCGGGAAGTGCACGCGATGGTGCAGGTCTCTGCGGCCGTAGTAGGTGGGGTGGCATTCGATGGATGAGAGAGTTTGTGAGCAAGGGGCGTGGATGAGGACAGGGGGAGGTTGGGAGCGTAGGTGATGGCGCTGGTGGAAGGCGGCGCAGGTGAGTTGAGGGATGAGTGTAGGCTGGAGAAGGAAGGAGTGACAGTAGGATGGTGGGGGCTAAGAATGGGGGGGGATAGAGGATAAGGGGTTGGGTTGAGGGAGGTGGTGTGTTCTGTGAGTCTGGCCGGTAGAGTGGGGTAGTGGGGAGTGAGAGTGGTGGGGGAGAAAGGGTGAGAGTTGGTCATGTCGCGGGGCGTGGGAGATATGCTCAGTGCGGTGGAGGTGGGTTCTGCGAGACTCGTGTGGGGTGGGGGGTAAGGAGGGTGGGGGTATAGGGATGTGTGAAGGGGGGTGATATTCGCCAGTGAATGAGGGGTGTGGGGAAGTGAGATCGGATGGGTGATTGATTACAGTGGGATCTGCGACGTTCGCAGGAGTCGTGAGGTGGGGGGTGAGGAGGGTGGGGGTATGGGGAATGTGCGAAGGGGGGTGATCTTCGCCAGTGCATGGGGGATTTTGGGAAGTATGATCGGGTGGGTGACTGATTACCGCGCTGGTCAGAGGGGAGAGGTGTGAGATGCTCCTCTGCTGTGATGGTTTAGGCAAGAAGTACTGACGCTTGGAGTTAGGGGGTGTTGTGTAGCCCGTGGTGTTAGGCGTGGCGGACCGCCTGTTGAATATATGATTTAGGAAGGTGTGGAACAGATTGTCGAGTAGGTCAAGGTTCCTATCTGTGGATTGGAATAGGATAATCCCATTGTTCTAGATGGAGATGGTCGCTCTGCCCGGGAAAAGTTGGGATGGTGTAATAGAGCGGTTTTTCTAGAGGTGGAGATGGTGAGGGTGGCGAGGAGCACTTTCCTCCACTGTGCTCTGCGTAGGGTGTAGAACAGTGGTCTTCAAACTTTTTGATGTCGAGACCCCCTTGTCAAACCTTTTTAGGCGTAAGGACCCCTTACTGACAAACTTTTCTAGAAACTGGTTCTTCTCGTCATCAACATTTATCGATAACTATAAATGCTCGTGTTATACCTGCCATCTTTTGGCATGTTTCTCCGGTTGTTTTCCTTTCTGACCTAGTCAATAGTAAAGTGCACTGACGGTGCCAGAACCTGTAACTCAAATGGTGCTGGTGGTCCTGCAGTACTGATTATGCCACTCACCCAAGCAGCCCATAAAAGAGTTATCAGACCTGCTGCAGTGTCTGCGTGAAGTTTGTAACTGCCATGTCGACCTGGCAAGTGCACCCACTTGCCAAGCCCTAATCTTCACTTTTCTTACCTGTAAGTCATTTACCCGGCATGCCATTACAACGCGGGGATTACAACGAAAGTCGTTACAACGACTTTCGCTGGAGGGCGCTGGATAGTGGAATAGTTTAATTTTCTATTCCAACTCCAGCCCACATTGACAATAGGGAATGTGTTGGATAGAAAATTAAACTATTCCCTATCCAACAGCGCCCTCCAGCGAAAGTCGTTGTAACGATTTTCGTTGTAATCCCTGCGTTGTAATGGCATCCGCGATTACTTGTTTTCCCCTGAGGCGGAAGCCGGGGGCATTTCTCTTGCTAATCTGCTTTAAACCTATCTTGTGTGAGAGTGTGTGAATTTAAAGCTTTTAACTGTATGTGTGGTGATTTTACGACCTCTTACAGTCACGCTGACCGGCATTTTTTAAAAAGTGTACATATCTTAATTGCTATATTTTAATTATCGGACACTGACCGCCTGCATGTTTTGACGAGATCTAGTCGTCACAGGGGTCCCGATCTTCAGTCCTTTACCCCGGTGCAGCCGAGCACAGCGCTCTCGCCGGCTGGGTAAAACGGAACCGCCATCTTGGGGGGAGGCAGGGTAGCGTTCCAGCTCCTGGACGCCTCCCGCCTTCCCTCACTACATAAGGAGTCCTGGTGATACTTCATTTAGATTACTTGTTTTCCCCTGAGGCGGAAGCCGGGGGCATTTCTCTTGCTAATCTGCTTTAAACCTATCTTGTGTGAGAGTGTGTGAATTTAAAGCTTTTAACTGTATGTGTGGTGATTTTACGACCTCTTACAGTCACGCTGACCGGCATTTTTAAAAAAGTGTACATTTCTTAATTGCTATATTTTAATTATCGGACACTGACCGCCTGCATGTTTTGACGAGATCTAGTCGTCACAGGGGTCCCGATCTTCAGTCCTTTACCGGTGCAGCCGAGCACAGCGCTCTCGCCGGCTGGGTAAAACGGAACCGCCATCTTGGGGGGAGGCAGGGTAGCATTCCAGCTCCTGGACGCCTCCCACCCGCAGCTAGATATGGATATAAGGAAGGGGCTTTCCCGTCTGCGCCCGTCCGCGCCGGACCCGCGCCCAGCGCCAGAACCCCTGCTCCACTTGCCTCAAAAATTCGCTGGTCCTCAGAACAACTGCTTCGCCTCCGTCCTGCTACTTGCGTCCCCTTCACCTGCTGTAATACTTCTAGCCTAGAAAATACTGCATATTCCTGCCCTCATTGCAACTTTTCTCTTCCTATGGTACCTAAAGCACCGCTACTATCCTCAATTATCAATGATCAGCCACCCACCATCTTAAAGGCCGCATTAGTCAATTGCAGATCTCTTCCAGCCCACGCCCATGACATCTGGCTATCTCTTGACACCCACAATTGGGATTTACTGAAACTTGGATAAAAGACTCCTCCAAACCGGACATCACTCTAGCTACTCCCCCTGGTTATTGTTTCACTGGAATCAATCGAGACAACTCCAATACAGGAGGGGGTCTTGCGATTATTGCTAAATCCCATCTCAAATTTAACCTCACGAAAATCCCCAATTTGGGCCTCATTGAAGCCGCTCACTTTACAATAATGGACCCCGCTGGTACCATCTGCGCAGGCATACTAGTCTATAACCCCCCTGCTGTTACCTCTTCCTCCCTTACTACTTTGATGCATTCTATCGCTGATTTCTCGCTCAAACACCCCCATTTTACTGTATTAGGAGACTTTAATATTCACATTGATAATCCTTCCTGTACACTAGCATCCTCTCTGTTAGAAACCTTACAAGGACTCACCCTGCCCCAATTAGTGACAGGCCCGACCCATATAGCAGGCCATACACTTGACCTCATTTTTTCTAATCTTCCTTCCCTCTCCACCCTCCCCCCCCACTCCTTTGACATGGACCGATCACTTCCTTATTCCTTTTTCTTTCACGGCCCCCACCCCTCCTCCCCCTATCCCCCTTAATCGAGTTAAAGGACGTAAATGGACCAAAGTTACTTGTGACTCCTTGGAAGCTCATTTTCATTTTCACCTTAATCAGCAAAATGACCTCAATTCAGAAACCTTGAGACTTAATTCGTCTCTCTCCGATGCACTTGACTTGGTTTCCCCTCTGGCTCCTGTCACTTCCTCCAGATCCCGCCCCTCTGCCCCTTGGTTTTCCCCTCTGCTACGTGAGGAAAAGAGCAAGTGTAAGCGGCTGGAACGCAAATGGAGACTGAACTATGACCCTTTAGCCAAATCGGCTTACAAATCTGCCCTGAATAAATTCCACAAACTTAAACGCTCCTCAATGAGAGCTTACTTTTCCAATCTTATTCAGCAGGCGCAGAATTCCTCTAAAACTATTTTCTCCATTGTGAAAGACTTCGTACACCCCCCTGCTTCGAAATCCCTTTGTACTCCCACTCAAGATCTTTGCAATGGATTGTCTGATTTCTTTCAAGAGAAGATAGTTAAACTCTCCTCCTCCTTTGCAGCGACGACTCCTGATCACCCTGATGATCGCCCCTGTCCCCCCTCTTGTTCTCTTAACTCCTTTAGCGAGCTAACTCCAGACCTTGCGTTAGCCTTGCTACGCAATGTTAAGTCTGGTTCCCCTCTGGACCCAGTCCCGGCCAAAGTCATGGGCATTCTTGCCCCTATTCTAGTGAACCCGTTTCTTTCCATCTGGAATGCCTCTTTGTCGCGTGGCCATTTCCCCTCAGTTTGGAAACAGGCCAGGCTTGTCCCCATACTGAAAAAACCCGGTGCCGACCCTCTACTTTTTAGCAACTATCGACCTATTTCGCTCTTGCCTAAACCTGCTAAGATTCTGGAGAAGGTGGTACAGAAACAAGTGGCACTGTACCTAGAGTCAAACCAGTTGCTACACGACTCTCAGTCCGGCTTTAGATCCGGCTATAGCACTGAGACTGCGCTGCTTGAAGTCTCTGAAATCATCAGGGAATCAGTGGATAGGGGCGAGGAGGCCATGCTGGTCCTCCTCGACCTATCCGCTGCTTTTGATACTGTCTCCCATAAAATACTTACCACCCGCTTACAACAGCTAGGGGTCGGTGGGACAGTGCTGGCCTGGATCACTTCTTTCCTGTCTAGTCGTTCTCATAGGGTTACGATGCACCCTTTTCAATCCGAGGACAAACCCCTCCTGTGCGGAGTGCCCCAGGGCTCTGCTTTGAGCCCTCTACTGTTTAATGCTTATGTGGCTCCTCTGGCCAAGGTAGTTGAGTCCTGGGGTGTCAGGGTGGTCTCCTATGCTGACGATACTCAGCTTATCTTTTCCTTTCGAGACCATTCTGACTCCCTCTTCTCCAACTTTAGAAACTGCCTTGGTAACATCTGCACCTGGATGTCAGCTAATCATCTTGCCCTTAACACCGACAAAACGGAGGTTCTTTTTTTCAGCAAGAAATCCCCCCCCCCCCCTGCAATCCTTTGGTGGCCTACCATCCTGAATCCCCCTCCCACTCCCATGCAGGCAGCTCGTAACCTTGGCTTCACTTTTGACAACTCCTTGTCTGGAAGTGCTCAAGTCAACAAAGTGGTAGGGTCCTGTTTCTCCAAATTACGTATGATCAGGAAAATCTTCCCCTTCCTCCCTCAATCTTCACGTAAAACTGTGGTTCAGGCTCTTATCACCACCTATCTAGACTATGCTAACAGTCTATATGCAGGTGCCCCCCTCTACCTCATTGACCGCCTGCAAATAGTTCAAAACGCGGCGGCCCGGCTCATTGGTAACATCCCTGCCCGTACTTCAGTCAGAGCCTACCGAGAAGAGCTTCACTGGCTCCCCATTCTACGACGCATCGACTTCAAAATTCTGACCCTGACATTTCGGGCTATTCATGGAATTGGCCCGCTATATCTGAGAAAGCGTCTCAAAATTTCTGTTTCAGTTAGACATCTCAGATCCAACAACCTTCGTCTGCTGACGGTTCCCAGATTCAAGCTTTCTCGGACTGGCGGCCGATCTTTCACCATCACTGCCGCCAAGCTCTGGAACAGCCTCCCCCTTGACCTCAGGTTTTGCGAATCCGAGCCAACCTTTCGTCGCAAACTCAAGACCTGGTTGTTCACTAAGCGGTAGGACCTGGCACGGTCAGATTCTCGCTTTTTCCCAGTCCCTTTGTGAGATATGATTCTGGTTTCTCTTCATGGGGACAATCATGTAATCTTAGCGCCGGGACACCTCCGTCGGAGGTAGCTGTGCGCTCTATAAGCTTCATAAATAAATAAAATAAATAAATAAAATCCCCGCATTGTCATGGCTGTTCCCCATGTGAAAGGGCAGGAATAAACTGTAATTATGAAATACGGTGCATTCCAGGGGCCTCATTTATGAGAAATGACGCATCGCTGCGTGAAAGCAGCGATGCGTCACTTCAGTGCGCCCTCCTTGCGACATTCCTAATGCGTCATATTTAATGTATGACGCATCATGTCGCAAGGAGTTACAGATACGTCAGTATTTCTGACGTATCTGTAGTCACAAAAATGACGCATTGCTGGAGTGTGTCACAAAAGTGACGCAACTCCAGCAATGCGTCCTTTCACATGGGGCAAGCCCCATGTGAAAGGGCCTGCGTCGGTCTTAGGCCTGCTGTGAGCCAGGCGCAAGATTTTGACGCAACGGCGTCCTAAAAGTTACGCAGTGAAATCTCATAGATTTCACTGCGTCTCTTCTACAACCCTTCCTTGTGTCAATACGCCCCCTTGCATACATTATACCTGGCAAAGGTATAATGTGGCGCAGGGATTTACAAAGTGACGCATCTACCTAGATGCGTCACTTTGTAAATATGGCGCAACAAGGTGCATTTTTTACGCCACTGGTGCATCACAAAAAGTGACGCACCGGCGGCGTAAAAGTGACGCACAGCCTCATAAATGAGGCCCCAGTTCTTTTCCCTTCATAAATTGCTGCCTAGCACTAACGTTGGCAGAATTGTTTTTGTACGGGAAGAGGCACCTTCCTTCACCAAAACAATCCTGAGGGGCGTTTTCCTATTTCTATGAGAGCTGAAGAATGCAGCACACATGGAAAGAGGAAAAAACAAGGAGAAATTAGAACATTTCTCCTCGTTACGCCTCCACCGGAGAGGCGTCAGTTTTTGGAGCTGCCCAGGTTTACATGATTTTGTAAATATGGGGCAGCATCAAAATCCATGGGCTTTGCTTGGGAACCCCATGCAGAGCCCATGGAATACCTCCTTGACGCAGAGTAAAGCAACACAGTGACTTGCGCTGCTATGTCTTACTGATTACTCCATATGAGGCAATGCAAAGCCATGCAGGGTGACTTTGCACTGTCTCATAGGTATGGTTGAGATGGTTGCGCCACCGGAGCAACAAAAAAAGTGATGCTCTGGCGATGCAAGCCTCTCATAAATAAGCCTAAAATATTCTAACGTTTTTTAGGTATTTCACTTTCAGATATCTACGTATAAAATAATTTCAAAGTGTAAATGAAAAATAAATGAAATGAGTTATTGCTTAGTGGGAAATGCACTGTAGTACATTGTGAAACATGTATTAGTTAATGTATTGCAGAGGTCTGTGTGTAACCAGAGACCCACATAATTCAATCTTGATTGGTGCAGTGGAGAATAGTGATGTGTATTTTTAGTGCTACAAAGTCACAGTCTGTGACAGAAAGCACTGTGAACATGCAAGTCAATTTTTTATTCTTGCATTACACACAGGGTAAGATAGAATGCTGCAAAACGTGTGAATAGGTTTGCAATAAAATGGTGCTTTGAAAATGTAGGTTTTTATAATACCAGACCATATGTAATGCAGTTTTCTTTTTTTACATACCTGCCCCTTCAATACCTCCTTAGGGGCACAAAGGGCTGTGTAAATGCAGTTTAAATTAAATGAAAGAACTTCCCAGCCCAGTAGTTAACTCTTTCCACTGCAACAAAAAAACACACATCTTTCGTCTTCAGAAAGAGCCAGAACTTCTCCCAAGCATCCTTTACACTTGCAGATTACCAGCGCATTTGCCTTTCATTCAGGCAAACAGCTGATAACGATCTCAATCAGCCGTCCCAGGAGGGCAGATGGCTGTCTCTTCACAGAAACAAGTAAAGCTGGGGAATCTGCGACCCCCTTCCTAGGGCTCCAGGACCCCCCAAGGGGTCGCGCCCCACAGTTTGAAGACCTCTGGTGTAGAAGATGATATCAGTGCTCGTGGCCCCATTAGTTAGCGAGAAGTAGGTGTCCACAAACGAGGTTTCAGGAAGTTGTGTTTGAAGCGTTTGGCGTTTTTTTTTGGTGAGCTCGGATGGATAGTTAATCTTGTATGTATGCTTGCCCATGCGTTCCATGACGGAAGAGGTGTAGGTAGAAGGGGGGGGGGGTGGAGTGTGTGGGTGGGTGGACGCGGTTATAGGGCGGGAGGCATGGAGAGAATAGAGGAGAGAAATAAAAGGTAGCTATAGGTGTGGTCACGGTTATAGGGCGGGAAGCGTGGAGAAAATAGAGGAGAGAAATAAAGTATAGTTATAGGTGTGAGTTAATGAGGAAGACTGACTAGTCTAAGATGGCCACCGCAGTGGTGTACTAGTCTAAGATGGCCGCCAAAAAGAGAATAGGGAGGCAGGAGTATGTCCTTTGTCTGTTGTTGTTGGGTTAGCAAGTCCAGTTTCCCTTTCTATTAATCGGCAGGTCCAGTTGGTCCAGCTTCTATGTTGCTGCTTCCATGTTGCTGCTTGGTGAAGATGAGAGAGGAGGAGGGAGCCTTATCTCAGTGCAGGTGAACCCTGACCGAGTTGGTATGCAGCCTCATGGTCAACTGTGGGCAGTGGGGCGATTTATTACTCTAGTTTATAGCCCCCGCCATTTTAGCCAAAAGAGAGACTCTGCCACGTCGACACAAAACCCTTTGTTAGGGGGAAATTTTGATTTGGTCAATCCAGGTAGCGATGGGGGAAACCGGCAGGGAAAACCGGCATACATGTGTATTATGGTGAAAGTGTTAAAAAGTTATGAGCACACACCTTTAGGGCTGCAGGCGGCCACTCGTAGCACCCCTGCATATACTGCAGCTCCGTGTTCGCCACCTCCCGGCGGCGGCAGGGGGGGGTGGGCGCGGGGAATGGCCGATGTCTCGGTGAAATGTGCTGCAGCTGTCGAAGGAGAGGGGTCAGAGGACGTCCCTTCAACAGGCTCGCGCCTGCAGTCGCCGATGTAGATGGGAGGGAGGTCCCCGGGTGAGCTCCAGTCAAGCTCCGCGGAGCCAGCTACCTCGTTGCCTGCGAGGGGTGGAGGGGGCGCCGCGGTGAAAAGGAGCCTGCTCCGGCGGATCCAATCGTCTGCGCTCCCGGCGCCCTCCAACCCCGCCCGACGGCGTTACCCGCTCCGCCGCAGGCGATGTGCATATGCAGGCGTGCTGCTCCCGGTCAGACCCGCCACCGCAGGAGCGCTCCGAGGTCGACGGGCGAGACCTCAAACAGCCAGGAGCCCTCCCGTGGGCAGCACAGCGCCCGTGGTACCAGACAAGGCCAGCAGCGCAAGACTCCCCAGTCCGGTGCAGTCCCGGGAGCCCTCCTGCGGCTCGCGCCCCTCAGGACCGCTCCGGTGGTGACGGGCAGGCCCCCAGACCGTCAGGAGCCCTCCCGTGGGTAGTAAAACACTCACTGTGTGGCTGTGGCGGTGCGGGACTCCCCAGCAGAACCACCCCAGGACCGGTGTGGCCACGGGTGCTCTCTGACCTCCAGGCGATCCCGGACTCCGGCTGCACAGATGTCCAGGGCCAGTGTGTAGCGCCAGAGCAGCAGCCTTCCGTCCAGCAGCCGATCACAGGTAGCTCCTACGATGTCCAGCGGTGCGCGGCTCCCCAGTGGAACCAGCACAGGTCCGGTACAGACACGGGAGCCCTCCTTCAACCTCACGGCGATCCCGGACTCCAGCACCTCCGAAGTCCAGCGCCAGAACAGCAGCCGCCCGCCCAGCAGCAGCAGCTGATCTCAAGGCAGCTCGTACGATGACCAGCGCCTGGGCAGCAGCCGTCCTCAAAACAGGTACATATAATATCTTGCATCTAGTTACTTGTTGTAGTAAGAATCCTCGAAGATGCGCGGGTGCTAACGGGGATTAAATCCAGATTTGGAATCCCAAGCACTCGGAGCTCTAACCAGGAGCTCCTACCCGGCGGCCATCTTCATCATATATCTTCTTCTTGTAGGGGCCTGTTTATGCTGAGCCACTGTAAGACCTTGTTCCGAAGGGACCAGGACGGCTCCTCTTTGCTTATGGGCAGTTCAGGGACCCCCGTAAGAATGACAGTGTAGGGAGACGCTTCTGGCGGTAAATGGACGGGGCGTTTGGACCTGAACCCTCTCTTTCCCTCACCCAGTGAATTCGATGGAGAGTACTGGGACAATAATGATGGGCCTCTGAATCGATGGCTGGGGAGGTCCCTTGTTGGAGATAGGTTGAGTGGGGGTGGGCTGGGAAGGGGTAGGCTGAGAGGAAATAGTAGCCAGAGTCTTAGCCTAGGCCTACTCCCGGGAATGGTTGAAGAGGGGGTTTCTGGCCTTTTGGGCTTGGTTTGGTTAAATTGAGCTTTTGTCGCCTTGGAAGGCTTAGCTCCACAGTCTAGTTGAGCCCCTTGATTTCCTGTTCTAGGGGGATTCGTTATACCCACCCCCGGGTTTGCTTGACCCAAGCTATGCTGATTCGATGGCTTCTGGGAAAGTATAGCAAGTTGTTTTTCTATCGACATTAAGCTCCGTTCTAAGGGTTGCAGAAAATGCTTTAATAATTCCCTGAAACTCGCTAAAAGCTGGGAGTTAGCACTACATGAGCTACAAGTACCCCCCTCCTTGCCCGTGGTCATTACATTTACTGTAGGTTCTAGTAAGTTAATAAGTGGAGTATTGGGGTCACTTGGGGCGCCCTGCGGCGGATGAGCAGTTGCCCCCTTCTTGTTAGTTGTTATAGCTTGTTTTTTTTTTTAATTGCCCTTCTTTTTATTTTTGCCCTGTTTAGGAACAGCACCCTCTTTTGCCCCCTTAAGCTGATTCTCGAGACCTAGGTCTTGAGTTAGAAGTAGCTGGAGGTCTGGGGTTTTCTCAAGATTCCCCGTGGAGTCAAAATCAGAAGTGAGGTTGGTAGCTGATAAATCAACAGTTTTCGGGATGGAGTGAACCTCTACTGAGAAGTTTGGTTGCAGTAGGACCGGAATGGACAAAGCTGATTGAAGTGGGGATAGCGCTGAGGCTAAGGGGCCCATAGAAGACCTCCTAGCAATTGCCAGGCCTTGTGACACCCTTCGCTCCAACAGGGAAATGCTTAGATCAATGGCCTCGTTAGTTCTGGAAATAAATTGGTCAAGTGGACCAGTGATCAAAGCAGTTTTCATCGCCGTCTTGCTTCTGATCCCCCTGGTCGTAAAGCCAAGGGGTGCGGCCCAGCCCATCCTAGCTCGGTCTAAAACGGGCCCGCGCTCGACTCGCGGGGCGAGAGGCGTTCCTCGTTTTTCTAGCGCCTCCGGGCGCTGCAATCGCGTCACTTGTGTGCCGTGGCCGCCGGGGCACCTGGGGATTGTGGTATGTGGCGTCCTCTGTCCACAGGTTCAGTGGGTGGTCACACTGCGCGCTCGGCGCTCCTCGTTTTTCTAGCGCCTCCGGGCGCTGCAATCGCGTCACACTTGTGCCGGGGCACCTGGGGATTGTGGTCCCTGCCCTGGCCACAGCGCTTTCAGCAGGAGAAAGCCGTTCCCCTCACGGCGATGTCGGGAAAGCACAGGACAGGTGTGCTACACCAGCTGTTCCCCTCACGGCAAAATGTAAGTGGTATGTGGCGTCCTCTGTCCACAGGTTCAGTGGGTGGTCACCCCCTGTCAATATCGGTACCATTTTTCTTTTACTTAAAAAAAAAATTGAGAATCTGGAAATCACTTACGCCTCAGCTCCGGACCACCACCTCCTCCCAGGCACTCAAATCTGACCTCAAAATTCTCCTCCTTCAAAGACACTTCCAAATTTAATTCACGTCCTCCCTTTTATCTGAAGGAACCCCTTCTATTATAGAAAATTCTATTCTCCATGACTATGTAAGTGCCTCCTGTGTATTCTTTTGGTTTGAGTGTCTGCCATTTATTGCAGTATTATCCTTCAACTTGTGTTTGGTACTCTTTTGTAACATGCACACTGTACTTTGTATGCTTCTGTAACCTGCACACATCACCTTTTCCATCCTGTAATAAACTGTTTGCTACTTCTTGCATTTGTTTGCTCACAATTGTCACTTTTGCCTCATGTAACCTAACGTTTGCTTTTGTAAATTATTCAGTTATAATTTTCACATCATGTATCCGTACTGATCCTATTGTGAAGCTCTCTGACTTTTGTAACATGCACACGTCACTTTTATCTTGTAACACATTTTTTTCTACTCTTACATTTTGTTTGCTTTCGATACTTGCACAAGTGCCACCATTGCCTACGTAACGTTTGATCTTGTTTGAGTATCTGCCATTTATTGCAGTATTATACCTCTACTTGTACTTTGTATGCTTCTGTAACCTGCACACATATCACCTTTTCCTCCTGTAATGTACTGTGTGCTACCTCTTGTATTTGTTTGCTCACAATTGGCACTTTTGCCTCATGTAACCTAATGTGAAGCGCTCCGACACCTTTGGGTAAAGTCCGCGCTATATGAAAATACATACATAAAATAAATGTCCCCCACAGGGGGTCGGCCACTGATCTAAAGGACCAACCCCCTGCCAATATCGCTGCCATTTTATTTTTTTTAAAAACTGCATATTTAACTTTTGGGGGTCGATCGCGCCCCCCAGGGAAAGCAAAGATAAATAAATAAAGGGAGGTAGTGCGTCTGTCGGCCATTGGCCGACAGAAGCACCAAAGGGGTTAAGGGAGACCGGCCCTCTTTGTTTCAGCTAGATATTTGTCACTGTTTTCGTAAAATGCTTCCAAAGACGTGCCTGGCATAGCGATCTCTTCCCCGGGACGGGCACCGATTGCCAGTTCAGCAATTTATGTCCTTCACCCTTGAACATTAGGCCACGGCTGGCATTCTGGGCAACTACATCGCCTTCCTAGTTGGCAACTTAAAAAAAAAAATCTTTTTTCTGTCACTTTTTTAGTTTTTGTTTAAAGAGACATGCTTGAGGCATCTGGTGGAGTGTGTGTGTGTGTGGGGGGGGGGGTTCTCCTTGGGCAGCATGAGGAGCAGGGGACAGACTCTGGCTGGCAGATCAGGTGCCTGCATGCCCCCTCTTCATTGCCTTCTTGCATGAGTGTGTATGTTTGTATGTGTGTGTGGATGTGCTTGGTTCTGTTTGATTTGTGTTGCACCAGCACAACCCCACATATGGTAGCTTTAAAGATTAGGGCAAAAAAAGTAAGCAAAGCAAACAGAAAGAATTAGGCACAACTGGAATTGGAAATAATTTTCACCAGGAGCCGACGAGAATGTTTGCATTGTAAAGTAGGCAAATCCCAGTGCGAAGTCCATGCCTGGCAGCTCGTGGTCTGCCAATAGTCAAATTACTTTAAACATAGGAGTTATTTTTTCAAACTTTGACTTGCAAACTCCTACTTTGCACCGCTCTCATATCAGCTGAGATGGACTCTGACACACCCTTAATGAAAAACACAATTTCGAGGAGGATTACTAGTGGAACTCTATTCCCCTGTGTCTAACCCATTTCCAGCCCAGTGGACAGGCCTTTACAACCTTGTGGACGGTGCTGAATGCGTGCTAGGTCTATTGTTTTCCGGGATAGAGTGCCAGATGCCTGTGACCAGGATAGATAATCTTGGGCATCCATAATTAGGGATCAAACGTTTGAAAGAATGATGAGATGTGGTGAGCTTAATGCGCGCTTCATTGGTTGGTAAAAGCGGGGCTTAAAGTCGCAGGGCCCTGTTGATGCTCGCCACCTGTAGTTCTAAAAACAAGGTGCCGAGACAGGTCCCTATCCGTCTCTCCATTTTTGCCCTCATCCTCAGGGTGAAGAAAAAACCTCAACTCTGCAGCAGTACTAACCTTCACCAGTGTTTGATGTAACTTCAAAGAGACTCCTTATGGTTGTTTCACAGTCCCATCATTTTAGAACTGAAGCATTTTCAATATCATATTCAACAAAGTAATTGTTGTTACTTATTTATCTTATGCAATTATAACCATTGACAAAGCCAATAGTCCTGGCTTGTTTTAGGTGTAATGTCAATTGTTGTATTACATAGCTGGATGCAATAGCAGAAAGACGTAGCAAAATACTAGTAAGGCAGCATACTTGTCTAAGCCCCCAAACCCTATTCTACTGCATGGCTAAACACTTATAAGGTCCAATTGGCGAGACCTATTGACTATGCCTATGCTTGTTACGTTTTTAATCTGAACAGCTTAGATCCATCACTGCCCAAGCAGTCAAATCTCTGAGATTCACAATTGACCTTGCCTTAGCGTTCATCCAACACATTAACATGCTTATCAAAGTTGCTAACTACTATCCTGTACATTACAGGAAATAAGGCACCTAATCCGTGTTTATCAACTTAAATCAGCAGTACATGCGCTTGCCATTTCAAGATCAAATTTCAGTAATGTTTTACATGCTGGAATCCCATATTCACACTTCAATCAAAGCAGTCTTGCACACAGATGCTAGATTGGTTTGCAAAGAAAGTAAATTTGACCTCCTCTTTTCTATCCTTTATGACCTTCATTGGATCCCTCTTCGGGGTTTGCTTTGCTTCAGACTTACAGGACAACATTCCACTGTTCTTAGTCGAACTCTTAACCATCTCGGGTGGATCCGGAGGCTTCAGAAACAAGAGCTCTGCTTCTTGAAATCCCCAAATTCAAGTTCTCAATAGCCAGCAAACTGTCCTACGTGGAAGCATGGAACTCTATCCCAGGTAATCTTAGAAAAACTACAATTTTCCTAATCTTGAAACGACCAGACAGAACATATCTAGCCAGAAAAGATCAGAATAAGAGTGGTCTCAAGCTATGCTCCCAGTATCTAATATATTATCCTGCCACAATTCAGACTTCCTCCTTCTTGCCATCTGCTTCAGAAAGGCCCTGACAAGTGATCTCTTTAAGGAGCAAATCATCCACAACAGCTAAGGAACCTCTCCGCTCCTCTTGTACACTGAGGGGTAATTGAAAATAATTCTTAGCCACCTCCTTACTATATAAACAAACTTAAATTGCTTCTAGGTCAAAACTATGTTCAGAGCTTCCCAGGTTCATACTTTTGAAGTTCCAAATCACACAACTACTTTAGGCCCATCTTCTACTTCAGCAACCTACCTGGTTTCTGATATAGTGTCCCACAATAAGTTACTTCAAAGATTGATTGAGATTGGATTCCATGGACTTGCTTTAAAATGGCTTTCGAGTTTTTTAGGCCAGCGTACTCAAACTGTTAACTTGAATCCTTTCCACTCCTGCATCATAGCACTCACGAAGGGGGTACCACAGGGCTCTTGTCTTAGACCTAACCTATTAAATGAGTATGTGACGCCTCTTATAAAGATCACTAGAGATCATGGGTTCACTCCTTTTTCTTATGCAGATGATACCCAACTCCTTTTATCATTTGATAATAGTACAGCCTCGACCAAATCTCTCTTTGCAGATGGTATGTGAGCAATTTTTGGCTGGATGACGGAAAACTTACTCCAGCTTAATGCTGATAAAACAGAAATGTTATTATTCATCAGTGCTCAAACTTTGTGGTCCTCAGATTGGTGGCCCCATGATTTGGGCTTAGCCCTTACCCCTAAGGTGGTGGCAAACAACTTGTTTCGACACGCTGAGTCTTCTACGTAGAGTGTTCCATCTTCTTCCTCTATCTGTACGTAGGACCCTGATTCAAGCCTTGGTAATTGGTTGCCTTGATTATTGTAATGCCCTTCTAACGGCCGCAAAGTAATCCTTCAAATATGTAGCCAAAGCCACTGTATTTGATGGTTATTGGTAAAGAAGCTCCAAAATAAATGTAGATTACTGTCTAATGTTGCAAGTGTTTGTATTTTATGACTGCCACTTTTGTGATCAGCCTTTGTAATTGTTTGGTGAAATTTACTTTCCTTTATGTACTGCTGTGTGTTGCGAACGCAGTCTCAGTAGACTGCAACTTCCTAATGTTAACGGATATAAGGGTGTTTAAAAATGAGCCTACAAACGAGAAAACGGGGATATTGATCTGGTGTCAATTGACTGCTATGTTCAATTGCCTCTCCTTGGGTATTTATTTTGAAATAGCAACCAGGAGCATAGCTGCTGCAGTGCTCGGGCAGCTTGGTTCTGCTCCTCTTTCAGCCTTGGGAAACTTATTTCAATTTGACCCTTGTCGGGAAAGTACTATTTGTACCAATGATAGATGAGGTACTTAATTGTTTTCGGACCGTGATGATGATGTTAAATTATTTTTGGTACATAAAATAGCCATTGGGCTACAGATGTGCCCATGGCCACCTTCAGTGTCAGTACACCTGTTGTAAAGCCAATAAGGTCAGACTCTTTTTAAGAAGGCAGAGACTCAATTTTCTGCCCAAGCCTCAGCATGTCTACCTTTGATGCAGCGGCCATCTGTCCTTATCTTTCTAAGAATCTGTGAAAATTGTAAAGTTATTCAAACCATTACATTGATAAGACACTAATGCAATATCAGTCTGGTACAAGCTTCTTGTTATAAATCATTCACGGTCAAATAACAACTATAACATTTCCAGTAGTCTGAATTTATGCATTTTTACCATATCTGTTTACACTAATGCATCTAAGACTATCATATCGATGCACACAGTTTGTCAGAAATTCCCCAGATAAGATCAGTGATCAGCCGTAGTACATCAAGCTCACCAAGTGGCCACTTAGGTAGAGAAGTCCTTTGCCCCAGTTTATCGTGAGAGAGGCTGCTAAATTGCCGTACTGCTGCAGCATCCTAAGAGATCTGATACCGAGCAAAATCAGGGAGGAGAGGAGCAGAGCTCAGTAGACGTTTGTTTTTTCCTTCGAGGGAACACTGTCTTTCAGATACTGTTAAAGATAGCTTCTTGCTGTAAACAGGTATGCAGTGCGATGATACCTCTTTAGAAATTCTAGATGCAAGTTAAGCTAATACACCCTATACCATATACTTCGTGAGTAGCTGGGCTCATGTTGACAATGAATCGCACATAGATGGGCAACACACCTACTGCACACAGTGTACAATCTGTATACTAAAGTAACTTCCTCCAGACACAGAAGCGCTGTTACATAACCAATGCCCTTTTACAGACGGCTTCAGCGTTTCAAACCCTTCACAGTTGGCAAACTAATTGTGAGATATGAAGCAGATCTAAATGGAAAAGTGGGTGCTGTAAATAGTGTTTACCCTATTCAGAGACTTTATCCTGTACCACACTGTTTTCAAAGAGTCAAACTCGCATGAGGAATACACCACAGATTATTAACAAGCATTTGCAATGCAATAGGTCTCGCATTAGGAAAGTTTGAGCTATTGGTATTGTAAATGACAAATATTTTATTTGTGTTGGTTTTGAAAATATCAAAATTAATAGCTTTGTCATTTACAATGCCAATAGTTGTAAGTTTAGCAAATGTGACACCCATATCATTTGTAATGCAATATGTGTTGTATTTACGTACCTTAGATGTATAAATATATCGTAAAATGTTTGTATTAACTATGTACAAATTGACCGAAATGATTTGGGCCAAGAAGATAAAGGTGCGAGTCGTAGGACATTGAGAAACATATGCAGGGCTTTTATTTATTCGTGTGATACACCAAGTTCTACAGACAACCACCAGAGGGCGCCCGAACACTTCCATTGTGATCCTTATCATGGGATTATTTTATAGCTTGGATGATCATTCAGGAAAAAGAATGTAATTTTATTTTAAATTACTGATTTTGTTTTGTTTGCCTCTGTTTGAAATGCTATCATAATTAAACACGTCATGTCTTAGCTTGCAGAAGGGAGGCAGGTTCTCATTGGATCTGTGATTGGCTTTATTGTCCTTAATCTAACCAGCACGTACTCAGAGGTGAGACCATTTAAACTTTGATAACAACTTGTAAACGTTTATGAGGGAAACGATCTAAACTTTGATAAACACTTATAAACATTTATGGCAGAGCAATATTTAGGGAAAGAGAGGTCTACCATTACGTTTCGGATATTAGCGCGCCTGCCTACCGTAAGGTTCAGCCTCCAAGTGACGTCAGGCAGGCGCACGCACAGGCGCAGTGTTCTTGGCAACTTCTCCGGCTCCGCTTGCTGATGGCGTACAAGAGGCGATGGACGGCACTGGAGCCCCTGGCCGCATCGCCCCCGCCCGCCCGCCCATCCATTGGGAGCCGGGCAGAATGAGCCCACAAGAAAACAGGGCAAGAAAAGAGCCTGGTTAGGTAGGAGGAGGGGGGGGGGGGGGCGTGTGTGTGTATGCAGTGTGTGTGTGCGCGCGCGTTTGTGTGTGTATGCGACGGCGGGGGTGGGTTCTCTGTATGTATGGGTGCTCATGTGTGTGTCTCTGGGTATGCGCATGCGTGTTGGAGCTTCTGAGGCAGGAGATGGGCACGGCGCCGTGCGCGCCCACGAGGTGAAATCTGCGCTCGTGCCCATCTCGTGTCCACATTCCCAAAAACGGCTGACAATAGTCGTCGAGCAGACACCAGCAATCAATGCTTCGTATTGAATGCAGGTCTGCTCGACCTAAAAATAATCTATTAAAAACAGGGTTCACTCTATGCAAAACCTCTCCAAAGAGCGACTACTCCTTGTAAACACCCAAAAGCTGAAGTTGTTCAAGGTCATACTACCTGTAGCCATCATAATCTGCTGAAAAAAACAGGTGACAATTTCAGTACCAAAATAACGTTTTGAACTTAAAAAAATAAAATGCTGAAAGGTTTATAGATCACCTACGTTGGGTAATCAAGCAGATCTACATGGGTAACTAATCTGGAACACACAGTTGTCTGTCCTATGTAGAATTGTAATGCTGCGACAACTGCCTCAAAATACTTAAAGCTGCTTACAGTACTTGGTATCAGTAACTACAAAAACCAAACTTCTATCGTCCAGCTCACTGTACACAACTTATCAAATATCATATGGACACAGTGTTAGTTGCTCTACACAGCTATGACCTATTAGGAGCACAAGCATTTTGTTAACACACCCATTAGTGGAGAAGAAGGTATACAAAATCAGATAAAAAATGTAGGAGGATACTTACCTGTCACTATGTAAAGTATAAAACAAACCTAACACTCTCATTGGATGAAGTCATCAGTGATCTCATTGGAGAATTCATCAGTGATATCATAAATTATATCCTAGAACATTTCATGACTGATGTAATATGCCAGGATAGAAGCAGTGCGTGGCAGGTGCACAAGTTAAAGTTAGCTCTGCTTACTATAACCTCTGAATTTCTGTGCTTTTTTTAGTTCAAAGCGTTACTTTGGCACTGCAATTTTAACCTTTGGGTTTAATTCCAGTGAATTTCTAAGTTTAAAATAAAAAAGGCAAAGTCAGATGTTACTAATCACACCTAATCATAACGTCACTTCAATCTTTTTTTTTCTCCAGGGAATTTCTAAGGTTTTTATGACATAAATGTATATATTTTTACCGTACTTAAAACAACCACCACCGGTACACAACCTTTGGCCTTGTTGGGCACGGGGTGTGTCGCAGGACTGGCAGCCAACCTGCCTCCCCTCCCTCCCCCACTCTATAGAGCCGTTGGTTGTGCATGTTGGGGGTGTTGGCACAGGCTAGGCCCTGCACCCAGCTCCCCTCAGGTAGCCAACCCCTAATGCAAGGGATGGAGTTGGCTGACTTCTACAACACCAAAATATAAACAATGAGCCAACTGGCTTTATTAAATTGTGAATATATATATATATATATATATATATATATATATATATATCCCCAAAAACACAAGGTTGCCCTCACAGAAAGAGCCACACATGAGGAGTTAACGCCGTTTATTCCTAGACAAAAGTAGAGGCGGCCTGCCCCCACAACACGAAATAAGATGCCAGCTTGACGCGTTTTGGACATGTAAAGTCCTTGATCACAGGCTATATGGCATAAAACAACTGTGCTTTGGAATGAGGAGGCTATTCATTTTGTAGGTTCAAGACAGCAGGAGCGATGCGCCAGATGCAACCCACCAATTGGGGCAAGAGTTTCAAACTATGTAGCAGCACCCACTATGGTTGATATTTTGCGGACTACCAGGACCAGGAGGCAATTTTGCTGACGCCCATGGGGGTGGGACTTGGACGATATTTAAATAACAGGTAGTCTGCAGCATGGCTGTTCTTATGCCATATAGCCTGTGTTCAAGGACTTTACATGTCAAACGCGTCACGCTGGCATCTTATTTTGTGTTATGGTGGCAGGCTACCTCTGCTGTTGTCCAGGAATAAACCGCGTTAACTCCTCATGTGTGGCTCCTTCTGTGAGGGCATCCTTGTGTTTTTGTATATATATATATATATATATATATATATATATATTCACTAAAAAAAACATAGGTTTCACATCAGTTATAGTTAGCTGGAATTGTTACTGACATAAAACCATTGAAATTCCACGTTATAGTTAGTTGGACTCACTATAACTTGCGCGTGTAATGCACTGCTGATGACGTCACATATTACATCACTCATGACATGGTCAGTGACATCACTCATGACATCACTGATGACACCATCCAGTGAATGTGTGCCTTTCTGAAAAATAAATATGTTTTATATATGTATATGTAAAGGTCGATGGAAGAATAAATGTTTAAATAAGTGTGTAAATGGATGTTTTTTTTTTTTTTAAATGATTGGTTAACTGGCTTATTAAGTGTATCATAGTGAATACATATATTAACGAGTAATGTTTAAATATTTAAATATATGTATCAGTGTTTCACTTTGTGTATAAATGGCTGCATGGGTTGGTGAGTAGCTACATGTGTGTGTATATGGGTTATTAGATGTTTTTTTAGTATCAGTATGAGTGTCTGTATGGTTTGGTGGGAGTGTTACTTAGCACATAGATGCATCAATGACTGACTCACTGTTTGTATGTGTTTTGAAGACGGCATATGTGCAGGACTGTATGGGTGGATGAGTGTGTATATGCGTGTGTTAGTGAGTGAATGACTGTCTCATTAGTGTCTTTATCAGTAACTACATATGTTTTAATCTAGTATATGTGAGTATTGATGTATATGAGTGAGTATATGTGAGAGAGAGATTGAAAGAGTTCTTGTTTAAATAAGTATGTGTTTCTATAAGTGATTATTTAAGAGAGTAAGTATGTGTACGTTTCCTTAGAAGTAAGGTGGTAGTGTGTGTATAGCTGTATATGCAAATAAATGGATGTTCAATAGTTTATTTGCATGTGTGAGTATGTGTGTGAGTAACTTTTGGATGACTGTCGGTGTGTAACAGGATGTATAGGTGTATCACTACATATGATGAGTGTGTATATGTATGAGTGACTATATAGAACTGTTGGTGAATGAGTGAATGTGTATATAGATGATGGAATTATTGAATTGGTTGTTGTAACTGGTATGGGTATCCATTTTAAAAATGTTTTAATTTATATTTTTCAATGTGTTTCATGGGTTACATTACAGTGAAAGGAGGTCTGTCACTCTGTCACAAGGATGATGTCATGAGTGATGTCATGAGTGATGTCACTGACCATGTCATGAGTGATGTAATATGTGACGTCATCAGCAGTGCATTACACGCGCAAGTTATAGTGAGTCCAACTAACTATAACGTGGAATTTCAATGGTTTTATGTCAGTAAAATTTCCAGCTAACTATAAATGATGTGAAACCTATGGTTTTTTTAGTGAATTTAATAGGTTTTTTAAATACTAATTCCTAACTAAAACTGGTGTGAAACCTATTTTTTTCAGTGAATTTCATAGGTTTTTTAAATGCTAATTCCTAACTATAACTGGTCTGAAACCTGTGGTTTTTTCTGTGAATTTCATAGGTTTTTTTAATGCTAATTCCTAACTATAAGACTCACTTTATAAGTAAGACTGTTAGCGCTCTAGTTGTTTAGAACACTCTGGTACATTCTGTCATTGGGCTACAGTTGGGCTATATTTGGGCTATATTTTTTTTTTTGTCTCTGGTGGCCATCTTTGGTCTACATTGGGTTACATTTGGGCTACATTTTGGCTCTAACATATATATATATAGCCCAATGTAGCACAATACATATTTTTTCAAAGTTAATTTTCGTAAAAACCACTTAAGAATAGGGCTACCAGTCCCTACAATTTTTCCCATTTTTTATTTTTTTATTTTTTATTTTTAGAGCGCTCCCGGGGAGCACCCCGAAAAGCGTACTTCTATAAAGCGCCCCGGGGCGCGCTCCGGGGAGCGTCCCGTAAGCGCCAATATCACGAACGAAAACATGATCGTGACGTATCTCGTAGCCACGTCCGCGTGATACGCACGGCGCAAGCGCACCCGGTCGTACTCGAGCGAATACGATCGCGCAGCGTAAACATCCGACGCGACCCGGGGCGCGCGCCCGGGGGCGCGTAGCGTAAGCGCGTCGGGTCATGTGACCTGAAAATAACACTTTTCATTGGTTCATAACAGTTTTGGTTTCATAATGATGAAGCCCCTGGTCTTGTGACCTGAAAATAACACTTCTCATTGGTTCAGGACAGTTTTGTTTTCTAAATGATGAAAGACCCCACCTTTTTTCCTTATTCTGACTTTGTCCTTTGACTTAGGAAGACCTGTTTGTACCTCTCTGTACCTTTTTAGGTCTCGCCTGTCGATGCGCATGCGCATCGAGCAAGCGAGACTATTGCGAGTTATCCACTCTTTATCCACACTGCAAGGAATCGTGGCGATTCCTTGCAGTGCCCGTGACTTTTAAGGTCAATGCGCATGCGCATTGAGCTTATGCGCATGCGCATTGACCTTAAAAGCGCGTGCGCGTGCACGTCCGTCTCCTAACAACACACACACACCCTCTCCCCCGCTCCGCCCCCTCCCGCCGTGTCGCATTTCTCTTTCTCCTCCCCCTCCCCTCTCTTCCTTCCGTCTAACGCCGTGTCGCACCTCTCCCCGCTCCGCCCCCTCCCCTTCCCTCCGTGTCGCATTTCTCCTCTCCGCTCTCCGCCCCCTCCCCTGCCCGCCGTCGCCGTGTCTCTGCTGCTTCCCCCTGTCCTGTCTCTCCTCCTCTCTCTCTCTATACCCTCCCCCTCCTCCCCACCACTCCCATCAAGTCCCTCTGGCCCTTCCCTCCTCCCCGGACCCCTCCTCCCCTGCCCCCTCCACCCTTTCTTGTTTAGTCTGGCGCTCGCCATTTATGCGCTTTTGTGGTCCACAAGTCTCTGGGTGTGACTTAGTGCTCATCGCTTTGTGCACTCAAGGCAGTTACACACTCTCTTTCTTCCAGGCCGCTGTGGATGCACCATGGGGACGCCCTTTTAGTGCCACGCAAGGTGTGAGTTCCAGTGCTGCTGCTTTAGGTGACAGCCTCTCACCCCCTAACTCTCTGTACGGCCTTGCGCTCTTTTCTGTGTGCCCCTCTGGCCGGGAGGTTCGGTGCCGTTTGTTGCCCTCGTCCTCTCGAGCCTCCTCTACGGGCCACTGCAAGCCACGCCGCGCCAAGCACTTTTTTGGCGTTTTAGCACTCCATGAGCTTTTGTTAAATAAAAGGAGATCTGCTTTTAAAGCAAGACGTGTGTATGTAGGCGTGCGGCTTTACATTAGCCACATAAAGACAGCCATTCCACCCGTATATCTCATGTGCACTGGCTTTTCAGTCTGGGAAACACCGTGAGAAAACTAGGTATACCTTGGCAACAAACGTTGGCCGTGGAGCCTTTTGCCCGTAGCCCAAAGCGCCGCACCGCTTTCACTTTTGAACATCCACATGGGCGGGGTACCCTGAGGGTAGTATCAGGCGATGGTACGAGACAGCTCTTTCCGCTGTTTTATCTCTCCCTGCAATCATGTGATGAAAAAATGCCATCCGGTGGGCAGGCATGGCAGATGTTTCTACCGAGTGCAGGCATGACTACCAATCGAACAGATAACGGGCATTACTTTACTACCACCATACTGTTGGGTTCAAAACACATCTTGCAGGCGTACATTCTTACATATAATGTCACCAGATGCTTCAGCTCTCAACGTTTACGAAATTATAACGGTTCAGATCCAGTCATCCGTCCACCCGTGCATGCATGCTGTCATCCGTCCACCCGTGCATGCATGCTGTCATCCGCCCATCCGTGCATGCATGCATGCAGCTTTCCGTCCATCCGTGCATGCATGCATGCTGCCTTCCGTCCACCCGTGCATGCATGCTGTCTTCCGGCCTTCCGTCCACCCCTTCATGCATGCGGTCATCCACCCACCCTTGCAGCATGCTGTCAGCCGCCCATCCGTGCATGCATGCTGCCTTCCGTCCACTCGTGCATGCATGCTGGCATTCGTCCACCGACCGCTCTGGCACAGACAAGCCCTTTCCGTCTTTCTCTTGCCGTCTCTCACTGTGATTAACCTTTACAACAAAAAAAAGTACTCACAGGAACATATTGCCACTAGTTTGAGGACCGCAGAGAGAGAGTTTAGCATCGATACACATTTATCTGCAGGGAGGCATTATATCTTCAATCTAGTCTGCAGGAAGACTTTTTAGAGTGAGAACTTTTACATTCTGTCTAGCTCCACCCCTGGGCCTGGTGACAGCTCCCCACACAACCATCTGAAAGCTGCACAAACGAGTTTACTTGTGATCTCTCCCATTTCAAGCGAAAAATCATCTTCAATTTCAAATATAGCAGAATGCAGATGAATCGTGCCTCCTCTCTGGCCACTATGCCGCATGTCATACAAGAAAGGTATAAGTGCATCCATTCCCTTGAACGTGGGATGATTCTACAGCACAAGCCTGTTGCCCAGGCATCAGGTCTGGAATCCAGCAGCCTTCTCCAGGACAGTCAATGATTAAACGGTCTCATGCGCCAGGGCACTCAGTGCTGGGGTGCTAACTGAAGCATCCAACAATGAAAGCTGTGCATATGGTAAGAACACACACAAACAAGTGCAAATCCACACAGATATGACCTCAAACACACACAGGCACATGCATACGTGCACGTGCACGCACAGATATGCACACACACAAACACACATCCACACATGCTCACACACAGATATGCACACACACACAAGCACACACACAAATACATGCACACAGATATGCACGCACATACATAGACATGTGCACACACAAGCACACATACATACATATGTGCGCGCGCACACATGTGCAGACACAAACAAATTCCTTATTGGCAATGACTTTTAAAAATTCTGATTCCACCAGAATCAGAGTCCTCCACAACACCCTGTTTTTTTGGCTGTCGGCTGTGAAAAGGAGACCAATATTGACCCCATTTTTATTATTCTGTATCCTCGGTTTAATTCTGGGGTGCTTTTTAGGTCTCACCCTCACTCTCACTCTCACCCTCACCCTCAACCCCTCACTCACCCTCACCCTCAACCCCTCACTCACCCTCACTCTCACCCTCACTCTCACCCTCACTCTCACCCTCACTCTCACCCTCACTCTCACCCTCACCCTCACTCTCACCCTCACCCTCACCCTCAACCCCTCACTCACCCTCAACCCCTCTCTCACCCTCACTCACCCTCACTCACCCTCACTCACCCTCACTCACCCTCACTCACCCTCACTCACCCTCACTCACCCTCACTCACCCTCACTCACCCTCACTCACCCTCACTCACCCTCACTCACCCTCACTCACCCTCACTCACCCTCACTCACCCTCACTCACCCTCAACCCCTCACCCTCACACAGTGCAATAGGTCTCGGAGCATTTGAGTTAGAGCTTTTAGAAATGTTTATGGCTTTTTTTTTTAATTCTTTAGCATTGGCTACAGGAAACAAAAATGTTAAAGATTTACAAAAAAAACCATAAACAATTCTAAAAGCACTAACTCTAATGCTGCGAGACCTATTGCATTTCCAATGCTTGTTGATCTTTATAATGGCTTCAGTAGCAGCAGCAGCTGGTGCATCTGCCCCACCACCACCACCACAACCACCAAGAGGACCAGCTCAAAATTACATTGGTGGTCAACAAGAGGAGGAGGAGGAAGAGGAGGATAGTGGAAGATGGCTGCCTGAACAAAATACCCCATACAAGCCCAAGTCACACATTGTATGGGAGTTTTTTTCACTCCCAGAGGGCAAGAAAAAAGTGAATGCGGCCAAGGTAACTTGCCTAATCTGTAAGGAAGAACTCTCAAGGGGCAACCCAAACAAAAAATATTCCTTTGGTGACAATACCATGATTCGACATATGACCCGTAAGCACCCTAACAACTATTCTCGTGCAGAGCTCAGGGAACTGGCCAGTAACCTCCCCCAGTCTTCAAGGACCACCTCCCAAAGAAACAAACCCACTTCATCGGGACCAGAAACATCAGAGATGATGCCTTGTATTCAGCCACGATTTGCTGATTTTAAAATCACTTGTACTGCATGTGGCAAGCTTATCGCCTATGGTGAAAAGAGCGTAAAGCTCATCGTCCTTGCAGGTGACAATCACAAGTGCCCCAAAAAGAAGTAATTTTTGGGGTTTTTAGGTCTCGCCTGTCGATGCGCATGCGCATCGAGCAAGCAAGACTATAGGGGCTCATCGACTCTTTATCTAACGCAAGGAATCGTGGCGATTCCTTGCAGTGCCCGTGACTTTTAAGGTCAATGCGCATGCGCATTAAGCTTATGCGCATGCGCATTGACCTTAAAAGTCACGGGCGCGTGCACGTCCGTGTTTGTTTACCCTTGCCTACTCTCTCTCTCCCCTCTCCGCCCCCGTTCCGCCCCCTCCCCTCCCCGCCGTGTCGCATTTCTCCTCCCCCCTCCCCTCTCTTCCGTCCGTCCGTCTTTCCCACTCTACAAATTTTTGTTTACCCGTGTCGCATTTCTCCTCCCCCTCCCCTCCCTTCCTTCGTCTCACCTCTCCCCTCTCCGCCCCCTCCCCGCTGATCCTGTCTGCAACAGAGGCTTCTCCGAGGCCCCATCTCCTGGCGCCGGTCCTGTCTGCCGTCTCTCTCAAAGGCCCCCCTTCCCTCGCTGTTTGCGTCAGCCTTAGCGCTTCCCCAATCACCCGCTGTCCCCCCATTGGCCTCTGCCCTCGCCATCGACATGCAGTACACACGGTTGTTGTTTATTTATTTCCTTCGTGGTTATTGACCTAAGCAGCCATGTGACACGCGTCGCATTTCTCCTCCCCCCTCCCCTCTCTTCCGTCCGTCCGTCTTTCCCACTCTACAAATTTTTGTTTACCCGTGTCGTATTTCTCCTCCCCCTCCCCTCCCTTCCTTCGTCTCACCTCTCCCCTCTCCGCCCCCTCCCCGCTGATCCTGTCTGCAACAGAGGCTTCTCCGAGGCCCCATCTCCTGGCGCCGGTCCTGTCTGCCGTCTCTCTCAAAGGCCCCCCTTCCCTCGCTGTTTGCGTCAGCCTTAGCGCTTCCCCAATCACCCGCTGTCCCCCCATTGGCCTCTGCCCTCGCCATCGACATGCAGTACACACGGTTGTTGTTTATTTATTTCCTTCGTGGTTATTGACCTAAGCAGCCATGTGACACGCATCTCATTAGCACGTTGCCAAGGAAACCCCGAAACATGAGGGGGCGGTAGGACGCCGGCAGCTTTCCTGGATTCTGCGACCTCCTCACACGGCAGAGGATGAAGAGAGCGCAGGGTGGCACGGCGCTCGCTATGCCCAGATGGGTGCCCAGGGCTGCGCGCACAGGGAGGTTGGCATGTTTTATTCCATGCTCTCAGGATCTGGCCGGAGTGCGTACACGGATCATGTCTCAGACGCTAAAAGTGTTCATCCGAAATAGTGAAACCATCTCAGCTTTTATTATATCCAAAGTGAATATGCATGGCCCATTTTTACATAACCACAACTTCTGTGGTGGTTATTTGCATATGCGTTGGTCATTCGGAAAGCAGGACTAGATTTTGGGTTCGTTGGCGATTAATAAACGCTCCATTAATGCAATTACAGTATATAACCCTCCTCGCCCACAATAATACCACAACACTCAGCTGCCAGGTAGTAGATTGTAACTCTAACAGGCTGCATAATAATGCCCTTATACCGCTTGTTTTCTTAACCTCCGAGTTCCTGCAGCCCAGCTCTGCCATGAGAGAGGAAGTGCCGTGAGAGAACAGCTGTTATTTATTTTTCGTCTCCTGTGACATAACTGGTTGGCTTCTCGTCACTGAAATGTCCTTACCTCCCAATATTGTGTAATTTATGAAAGCAATTGATAACATGCATCACCCTCACTCACCCTCACTCACCCTCACCCTCACTCACCCTCACTCACCCTCACCCTCACTCACCCTCACCCTCACTCACCCTCACCCTCACTCACCCTCACTCACCCTCACTCACCCTCACTCACCCTCACTCACCCTCACTCACCCTCACTCACCCTCACTCACCCTCACTCACCCTCACTCACCCTCACTCACCCTCACTCACCCTCACTCACCCTCACTCACCCTCACTCACCCTCACTCACCCTCACTCACCCTCACCCTCACTCACCCTCACTCTCACTCTCACTCTCACTCTCACTCTCACTCTCACTCTCACTCTCACTCTCACTCTCACTCTCACTCTCACTCTCACTCACCCTCACCCTCACTCTCACACAGTGCAATAGGTCTCGGAGCATTTGAGTTAGAGCTTTTAGATTTGTTTATGGCTTTTTTATTTGTAATTCTTTAGCATTGGCTACAGGAAACAAAAATGCTAAAGATTTACAAAAAAAACCCATAAACAATTCTAAACGCACTAACTCTAATGCTGCGAGACCTATTGCATTTCCAATGCTTGTTTGTTTTTTTGCTCCAGTTGAGCCAGTTTCAATTCCCTTTTTTTTTTGTTTCTCCCCCTAAAAAAATACAAAAAAAATATAAATGTTTTGAAAAGCCAAAAAAAGTACAAAATGTTCAAAAAACACACAAAAAATATAAAACAACAAAAAGAAGAAAAAAAAGTTCTTTTTAGAACTACCTCCAATTTCTAAAAAAAAGGCTTCATTTTTTAAAAACTGTCACTCTTTTTTCCTCATAGTACGCTCCCTGGTCTGCTCCCCGGTGCGCGTACCGGGCGCTACCCCCGCGCAAAACGGAAAAAAAAAATATTTTAAATGCCCCGCGGGGCCCTTTTATAGCCCCCACATCAAACCTAGGGGGTCAGAGGGGGTCTATCCCTGACGCCTTATGGTCATTTCCCCCTTTGTTTTAGCCACCTCTTGTGTCTCGATTTTACCGAGACACAAGATGGCGGCCGCTCCGGACTGTTTCGAATGTTTACAGACACCCGAGAGCCAATCAGCTTTCCGTGCGCACCAATATATATTTTTTTGGACCTAAATTACTCAGACCACTGGAGCACACATCATGAGACATAGCAAAGGCACATCGGGCTACCAGTCCCTACAATTTTGCCAAGTTTGGTGGAAATCCATTCAGCCGTTCGGGCTAAAAGTGAAATCGACCGCCCTATGGAAATTAACATGGGGAAAACGCGTTTTGGGTCCCCCCTTTTATCTCGGCCCCCGCTTGACGAATCCCCCCCAAAATTTCAGGGAAGGACCGGAACGCCGCGAGGCCATTTTGAGGATATTTTCAGTCAGATTCGACAACCGGCGCCAAAGTTATTCCAAATAGAATTTTGAGATTTAACATTGAAAAAAATCCTAACTATAACTACCTACTGGCGACCGCCAGTAGGTAATATAATATAATCTATCTATATCAGGTCTATCATATTTTCCTAAAACCACCAGCATTTTAAGTCAAATGCATATTTCAATAATTCACACAATGCAATCCTTATCAATATTAATTACTTTAAACATTTTTCATAAAACAGAACTGTGACTTTCTTTTTACATAGTTTTTATTGTTAGATTTTCTGGGTGAAAACTGTTAAAATAGTTAGACATTTATATTTTTTTATATTTAAAAAAACAAACAAGTCTATTAATATTTCTTTTAACATTTTTTCTACCAGAAAAGTGCAATCATAAAAACGACCACAAATGGCCTTGCACTCCAGCTGAAGAGCATATTGCTCCAGCTATGAGTGCTTTAAAAAAAATATAGTACGTTTTCCTGGGCCATGGATTTAATGACCCCAGGAGACTTCGTTTTTTTCCTCCTTATTCTCAGGGCACCAACACGCTCCAAAAAATATTAAAAAATAAAGCCCTTGTCTGGTATTCTGGGGCACTCCTTCAAAGAGTAGTAAATAATAAATGCACGGCTCCTGCCACTCATTTATTATTCACTTTGAAAACAAAAAGTTACTATTGGTGTCCTGGTGTCCACACGGTACACCTACACATTATTTAAATATGGGAAGGGGACGTGCAACCCTTCCTTTTCCTTAGCCTTTCACGGCCCTGGGGATCCCATCCGTTGAGATGTGTTTTTTTTAGATTAAGTAAAGGGGTGGGTGCGCTGCCCCCCTCCCTAGCCTTCAAAGATCTATCCCCAGTTATTCTGGTGAGTGCTCCAGGCATCCCACAAAACACAGTATTTAGGGGCAGGGCAAGTCTCAGGGCCCCCACAGCCCCAGATAAAGAGTGTGCTGGCGGGATCTGGCATTTTTCTACTGTTCCTAAACATTAGAGTTCTCTGCCTGGGAAAGGAGGACAGGGAACTAGAGTGTCCCAGGGATGGGCTCCCCTGGACTCAGCCAAGGGATGGGCTCACTGAGGAAGATAACGACATTAGGAGGGGCGTGTGGCCCCACTGCCTGCCTCAACACCCCCCCCCCCCCCCCCCCCAACCCCACACACACACACTCACACCACACACTCCTCTTCCGGGACCCATTGGCTGCTCGGGGTTTTAAAAATCTGCAATCCTACCGGAGTTTTTATTTTATTTTATTTTTATGAAAGTTTTGCAGATCACGATAATATATTTTTTTTAACAAATATTTATTTTATCCTCCACAGGGCTTAGCAGGGCAGGGTATCCTTACCCTACCACCTTTATATTAGTCCCCTGTCCTGAAGTTAAAAAATAGCAATGAGTCCCTGAGTCCTGTAATGGCTGCCACAACATTTTCAAAGATGTTGCAGCCAGCCAATCGGGCCCCGGGGGACCAAAGGGTAAAAACTCCAATTATTTAAAAAAAGTCTATGGAAAATGCATGTGGATTTTGCGTTTTGGGACCTCCCCCCCCCCCCCCCCCCCCCCCCCCTTTTTCCCCTTCCCAATAGATCACCCTAAAACATTCCATGCACAAACTTGGCAAAAATTGGCTTCTTTGGAACTTTTTGTGGAGGTTCGTCAAACGTTGCCTTAGTTATTAGCAAAACAAAAAAAAAGGCATTTTCTATTGAAACGCTGACCTAACTAAAACTAACAAGTGGCAACCCTCACTTGGAGATGGGGAGTATGATATTTTCCCAGCCCAAAGCTCTAATACTGTTTCTGGAACGTGAAAAGGCTTTTGTAATTTTTCGTCTCATCGTGGATGGCACTTATTTATCTTATGCTTAAAGTCTTTTCTATAAAAATCGCAAAAGGCTTTGGAGGTGTTATTTTCCAGTCTGCTCCACCAGGGTGCAGAAAGCTCTTTATCCAACAAGGTTGGCACATCCTCACATTGGGCAGTACCCTGGCCACACCACTCCTAAAGGCCAAATAGTCTTTCTGCCTCACTCGAGGGAAGATTGGGTGATATTAAAAAGCAGGAGGCAAAAGTCACACCAGCCACCAGGCTTATTTAAATATTTATTTTAAAAAATTGGATGAGGGTCATCCTGACATCAGGCTGTACACCACCCCTAGACTTTCAATGGTCTGGATTGTCTTGGCATCAGGCCCCCACCTCGAGCACAATACAGTATTTCTGTTCACAGGGGGAAGCAGAATGGTGGATTTAGCCCATGTGTCTAAACTAAGCCCAAGGAAATCCCAATTTCCTCTCACCTGCAGGGGGGAATGGCTGCATTATTGGGTCTCTGGGTCAGTCGTTATCCGGAGCACCTTACCAACCCTGGGTATTTCTTATACATAGAGACCCACGTGACATGAATCCTCAGATAGCGTATTGCTTTATTGCTAATAGATGATTGTATACACATTGCTAACACGTTTAGTGTACATTTGGATTTATTAATCTTGTAGTCTCCCAACTCCTGATGATGTGCAAACAGGTTAAACTTTCAGCTGTATTTCCAAATCCAGTTTTAAAAACAGCATGATGTCATCAGCATACAGTTTGATTTCCAACGTTTTTTGGTGGGTGCTTTTATAACTTACTGTTGGACCTGGGGTTACCAGATCACATGGGGTAGCCCAGCGCAGAGTAGGTAAGGCTAAACTCGGAGGCAAATTGTGTACAGCTTGCATCACACCATGAACAGTAACTCAGTGCACATCCACCAGAAAAAGAATGACTCTACACCAGGTTGGAAAAATGCGGATTGCTTTATAAAAGTTTTCTCAGTATCTTTCTCTTAGCAGGTTCAAAATTCAGTACAATCAATTTCACTCCATCTACTTTTTTACATCTGTGAGGTTACAATTTACATTCTTATCGTTTTATAAAGCGGAAAGCTTCTCAGTAATTAATCTTATACCTTTACTTTTTTATATTAATTTCACGGTTCAGATAAGTTGTAAATCTACATTTACGTTTTCAAAAGAGAAAGCTGACAGGTACTTTACCCAAGGGAACTCAGGGACAACAATTTGCTAGACGTCACAACAAGTCGGCATACCTTTCCCCACTGGCACACATGAAGAATGACTCAATCAGCTGTATGATTGAAAGAAAACAGGCAGGTTATCCAAACAATTACTTTAGCCATACGTTTACTCCTCTCTTGTAGAGAAGGTCCTGTATCTCATAAGCACACAGCCCTGCCCTGGGGATTCCCCTCTGGTATTTTCCCTGCGTTCTGTCTTTCTTGTCTCTTGCCTCAGCCCTATTGCCCTGTTCTCCAATGGCTGTGGAGTGAACAATGATCTGGTATGTTCCTTTCCACAATAGTCACTCCTGCTCAAATATACACTGGAACTAGCCGGTCCAGTCCTTAGGGGGTATTGCTGGTAAAGTCTATGTTCTGGTTTCTGTCATTCCCAGCCTGTTTAGTACTGCCTAGTTCTTGGCTTGCCACCAATTAAGGGCCAGTCATGTTTGTTCCTGCCGCCCCCACCTTCCCTGCTTACTTTGTATTGTTGTGTTGTCTTCGAGTCCTAGTCACTGCCCGTTCTATACCCTTGATCAAAGGCCGACTCCGCTGTTGACTGGTTTATCCCGCTTTCCTCTATTCTCGTGACCGGGGACAGGCGTTCTCCACCCCGCTGCTCGCAGAGGCGTTCGGCCGACTTCCGCAAGCTTCCTCACGCCGACTCCACCCATGACGAGCTCCCCCTTCGCCTGGCCTCTTCTGGCGTCTTCACGCCTCCTCCGACGTCACCGAAGCCTTGCCTCTGGACCTCCGAGAGCCCCCACTGCTCTCCGGCGGATCCCCGCTCTCTCACCTCAGCGGCAGGAATCCACAGCCCGATGAAGGACGGGGGCCACACCTCCACAGAAGGGATGCCAGATAGCGGGTCGGGGCCTCCGCGCGGTAAGCTTTGCTTCTGGTAATCAGGGTCCGGTCCTCACACAGCGCGCCAGCAATGGGCTGACCTCACAGCTCCGCCAGCTAGTTCTCCTCTGACAGTATCAGGGAAGAATCGAGTAACTCGCTGTGATCGTTATCACTTCAGAATTAGCTTCTCCTCACTCCTTAGTTCTTACTGGGCATTCAGAGTTAAGCAGGGGGGATATATTTTGGAGCTAGTGGAGTTACCACGGAGGCAGGGTTTGGTCGACAGGTAAGGGGTCACATCAGTACAGAAGGGCAGCCAGCACACAGGTCGATCTATCCCCTCACAGTGCGTGTTCCTCCTCACCAAGTTGCCATGCTCCTCACCAGTTCCGCCCCACACTCTCTCTGGACACCTCTAAAATGGCCGCCCTGGTTATGTCCCTTATATAGGCGGACCTCAGTCTCCCAGAATCAGCTGGAAGGTTCTGGAGATTTCCTATGTTGTCCTATGGGTCAATTCCCTGAGTTAATCAGTTACTAGCCACCATTTTGTGTGACTGAATTTCCACCATTATAGGGGTCACCTAGGCCTAAAAAAATTATAGGGACAAAGGAGCACCCATCTCCTAGGACAACACCCAAAGAATTTCCAGTGGACATGAAAAAATGAAAAGAACTAGGAGGCAAAAAGGGACAAAATAAATAAATAATAGGAGGGATCACCCAAAGGCCTACAGGTCTAACACTTACTCTTTCCTTATCTCAATTGCGAGATGTTATATAAAAAATAGCGAATAAAATCAGGAATAAGGAACAGCCATGTCTAGTCTCACGGTTGACGTTAAAGGTGTCAGTGTTTACTAAATTCAAAAGTAATCTGGGATTTGCACCAGTGTAAAGATCTATAAGGACTCTCATGAGCAGGGATTGAAAACCAAAGGTCTTTTATACAAAAAAAATGTTTACACTTTCCCAGCACACAGGGTAAAAGGCGTTCAGTGCATGCATAAAGATATAATTGCAGCATTTTGATGACTATAAAAAACGGTACTACTTGAATAAACTATTGGCATCTGCAGAAAATTGCCAGACAGCTATAAGGCCATTTTAAGCATTTTGATCCTTGCCTGTCAGATGCTGGCTACCTGGTTCATTCTGTGTGCAATTATGTTAGTTATTATTTTGTAATAGGTGCTGAGTAAACTGATCTACCTATAAGAATTAAAATCTTATGGCTTATCTTTTTTTGAAGAAAGCTGACCACTGTCCCCGATTCAAAAGAGGGGGGAATATTTCTTCCAACTAGTACATGATTTGGTAATATTAATAAATGAATATTTAACATACGTCATTTTTTTCTTTTTAAAGTCAGCAGAAAAAACAGTCCTCTCCATATGCTTTCTCATTAGACAATGGTATAATTACACAGTCTACCTCTTCAAGTGTAAAAATTGTTATCATGCTATGCACAGAGTCCTGAGTCAGTAAGTGTATGGGCAAGGTTTTAGGTACATTTGCTAATTTTATTGAGTATTTTTTTGACGGTTGCTATAAATATTTTTATATTGTTCTAATACCCTGTCGTTTTTCCACATTATTCATCTTTTGCCTGGAGGGCAGTATATTGCCATATTAGATTTTGGGTAGCTATTGTTGTGCACCTGCTTTACTATGAACATCCTGATACATTTTTTTCAAATACATTTTATTATTTAAATATACATTTTTATAATCACGAAGGTTTCTAATGTGGTTCAATTTGCATCATTTCTTTGTCCGAAAATATTTATTGTGAGCCTCCTTTACCAGTTTCTCAAGTTTAATTTTGATTTTCTTTTTACATCTTTTATCTATATCTTTCGTTATTGTTTGTGCTCTATCCCAAACCATATTGATTCTAGCGATCGCTTCGTTAAAAAAAATGGGCTATTTGCCTCCTCTTTCATATACATTTTATTAAAAGATCATCTTTTGGCCAAATGGGGTTTCATGACACCATACATGTTCAGTTCTGTTGCAGAATGATCAGAGAAGCCATTGGGATGACTTTGACATTGCTCCAACTTTAAATTTGACGTCACAAGAAAAAAATCTAATTGTGCTGATGATTTACGACTTGTGGACCCACAAGTATATCCGAGCTTACTCTGGAACCCCGATTTCTTGGGGTTAATTAAATCTAGATCCTCCTGATATGTGACAAAGACTTATGCAAGTTTCATTGTATTTGTCTTCTATTATATGTGGAAGAGTCTAGAGCTGTCTGTTCTGCTAGTGGCTTCTTTTTTTTAATTTTTTTTTATTGATACACGACAAACAATGATCAAATAATTCATATCGACATATATATATATATCACAAAATACACTTAATAATACATAAGGGCGTTAACAAAAACAGTAAGAAATGAGAAATATGGCATTAGGCGAAGGAACACATAAGTACAAACATAGAATTTCTTTTTTAAGCCTCATAGAAATCTGAAAAAGTCCCCCATATTTTCCATCCCAATTTCTTTCTCCGCCTTGATGTGGATAGCGAAAAAAGACTCCACTCTAACTTATAAAGTTTGTACAAACGTGCTTGCCACTGTTGAAATAGTGGACGTTTTTCTTGAAGCCAGTCTGTGACAATACAAAGCCGAGCTACAGTCATTGTGAAGAAAATAAAGTATCGAAAACGATAAGATTCATTAGTTCGACTATCATTAGGGATCTTCCCTAACATCATCATAGAAGGAGTGATCTTTAAATTAACATTAAGAATTAAGGACAAGAAATTTTCAATATCCTGAATAAATCTTCCTAATATAGGACAAGAAAAGAAGATATGTACGCTGTCTGCATTATCAGCTTTACAACGGAAGCATCTACCATCGAAACCTCTTCTCCTATTTAACATTCGAGCAGGTGTATAATACAAATCAAATAAGCTTTTGAAAAATTTAGCTTTCAGATTTGCTGACATCAGAACCTCTTTAGAAAGCAAAATCAGATTTTCAACAACAATCTCCTTATCTCCCAATAAATCCCCCGCACTTTGCCTGTATTTTATCCAGATCATCAGACTTGACTTCCGTAAACATACGATAAAGAATACCAATCTTGACTTGTCGTGCGATTCCCTCTACTATTTTATGCTTTTTTAAAGATAGTTTATATCTTATAAGGTAATCCCTTATTTGTAAACATTTTAAAAAATAGCTTCTGGATAAATCAAACTATTCACACATTTCAATAAACGATTTACATTTGCCTTCGCTCGAAAAAAAATCCCCTAAACAAGTCACCCCTTTTTTTTGCCAGTTTCTGGCTATACCATCCGAAAATATCATGGGTAATGATCTAGCAGAAAGATAGGGGGTATAGTATGACAATTTCCCTATATCAATGGTACGGGCCACCCATTTCCAAACTTTATGAGCACTAATGAGGACCTTAAATCGGGTCCTCTTGTAATAATTACCATCAATTTCATTAAAACAGATTAGTCTTGCATGTGTTCCTATCAAAATCTCAAATATAGAAGGATGATTATGTATAAACTCTGAAGAATCTCTTATTAACAAAATTCTCATTTTTAACAAAAAGCAAACTATATAATATATAAAAAAAATCAGGCACCCCTAGTCCTTCCCTTTCAATGGGCAGGGTAAGATACTTCATCGCCCGCCTAGGTTTACCAGGATTCCAAATAAATTTCCCACAAAGTGACTGTAAAGCCTGCAGCTTAGGTTTTGGAAATTCCATGGGGATAGACCGAAATAGATAAAGGATTTTAGGGAGGACATTCATTTTTATGATATTGGTCCTGCCTATAATGGTCAAGTATAACCGGTCCCACTTCTCCAAAGAAGTCTTAATTTTCTGATAGACAATGCTCCAATTTGCGTTGACCAATTCAACCATATCAGTTTTAATCCGTATCCCTAAATAGGTAACCTCTCCGACCACCCTCTCATCCTCCCATGTTATGGCATCTGAACAAAGAATCTGAGTTTTGGATGCATTAAGTTTATACCCAGTTATCATCCCGAAATCTTTAGCTATCCTCTCAATCTCTAGACTAGCAGTTTCAGGTGTATCTGTTACTACTGCTATATCATCCGCATATGCGAATACTGAAAAAGAAAAATCAGAGACAATAAAGGGAGGAATTAAAGGGTTACGACTTAATAATTCAATAAAAGGGTTAATGTATAATGAGAACAATAACGGGGAACAAGGGCAACCTTGACGTGTCCCTCTAGTGATATACAGTGAGTCGGAGAGTCCTCCCAAAGCAGATATTTTTGCAGTGGGATTAAGATAGTGTTTTTATGGCTTTAATGTATTTTTGACCAAAACCCATTTTATCCATTAAAGTCCAGAGATACTCCCAAGACACTCGGTCAAACGCTTTTTCCGCTTCTAATAAAAAAAGTGCTAATTTCCGTTTGTTCACCGCAGCCAGATCAAACAGTGTAATGACTTTATTAATGTGGTCAACAGTACTTCTTTTAGGGATAAACCCATGTTGGTATCTAGATACTAGTAATGCCACAACCCCGGATAGCCGATTAGCTAATATTTTTGAGTATATCTTGTTATCGACATTTAACAACGATATAGGTCTATAGGATCCCACGCTGTCAGTGGGCTTTTCTTTTTTACAAAACACAACTATCGTCGCTTCAGACCATGTAACGGGGTGGTTACCATCTTGAGCAGCTAGAATTACATGATATATCTCATTCTTTAAAATATGGAAAAAGCATTTATAGACTTCAGCTGGCAATCTATCAGGCCCCGCAGCTTTGCCTACTGCAAGACTATTCACTGCAGTCTCCACTTCGGTCATAGTTATAGGTAGATCTAATTCACCAGCTATTTCGGGGTCTAACATCTTCAACTCTATCAACATTCTATCGTACCATTGGTCATCTGAATGTAAGCCATCCTCCCTGGTATAAAGATTTGCGTAAAAGGTTTAAAATATTCCTAAGATTCGTTCTGGATCAGAATGTGAATCCCCTCAGGAGTCTTTCATTGAACTTATATTCTGAGCTGACTGCTTCATTCGAAGCCTTGTAGCCAAAGTTCTACCTATTCTTTCACCGAATTCATAACTCGTCAATTTAAAAGATAAAAATTTCCTGGCGATTTCCTTATCCCAGAATCCTAAGATATTCGTTCTAGCCTTGATAACATCATTTTCCTCTTTGATATCCCCGTATTTCCCAATGCAACTTTTTTGGTTAAGTGAATCTCAGCTTTTGTCAAAAGTTCATATAGATTATCCAATTCTTTTCTTAACTTCTTTCGTTGCCCTGTTACAAAGCTGATGCATTCCCCCCTAAACCCTGCTTTAAATGTATCCCATACTACCGGAATATTTGCAGTTCCACGATTTTCGTCAAAGAAGATTTGAATCCAGCCCTGCATATGTGCAATAAATTCTGTGTTTAACCCTAGCTTCCGATCATATGAAAAGCTGGATTGTATCTTCCGTTTAGCTAGACGATGGATGTCTACCACTATAGGAGAATGGTCTGAAGATATCCTGGGATAAATTCTAATGTTAGTGCCTTCTAATAGATTTCGAGGTATGAAAAAATAATCTAATCTTACAAGCTTTTTATGAGGATGAGAATAAAAAGTAAATCCATTGTCCTTCTCTCGCAACATACCCCGGGTATCAACCAGGCCATGATCTTGTAGTAGATTCACAAGTGCTCTGTACACCCTAGGCTTACGTCCTTTATAGGTTGCCTGCGAGTCCCCTAAAGCACTATTAGTCAGATTTATATTGATATCACCACATATTACTATGGGCTGTTGAAAGTTGACTAACTCCATATTGATCTCTACTAATGGATCGGGGTCATCTAGATTAGCCCTGTATACCGATACTAATGTAAATTGACTGTTTCCAGTTTTTAGTTCCACAATGACCCACCGGCCCTTTTTATCTTCTACCTTACGACCAACTATTATTGAGCTGTCTTTAATCAATATGTCCACCCCACGTATCATACTGGACTGTTTAGAAGCAGATACCAACGTAATTCCTGAGTCTTTAAAAATCTCCCTTTTAACCCATGGGATATGCGTTTCTTGTATACAAACAACATCAGGTTGTATATATTTTAACTCCGCTGCAACTTTGTTCTTTTTATTAGATTATTTAAGCCTGCAACATCCAGAGAACATATTCTTAAACTTTTTCCCGCCATTTCAACTCATAATCATAACTCCCAATTTTGCCAATTGCTGACTCATAAACATAAACATAACATTCACAGTTCATCCTTCCATGAAAAACAATATACTTTTCAATTGTAACGCCCTTATTCCTTTCGTCATGTCTTTCCCCCTGTATTTTCACCATGTATTTGTCGTGATCAATTTTTTCCCCCTTTTTTTCCCCCTTTTTTTCACCCCCCGTGCCCTGATACCACCCCAAAAAGCATTCCTCCCTCTCTCCCCCCCTGTCCCCCACCCTTCACAGAGGCTTTAGGACTTATGGTCCTGTGATGAAAGTTTGCCGCAACCCCCTACCGCCCCCCAACAGAATTTTGGACATCCTCTTCAACGAGCCCTTAATCCTTCACTATAGGTGAGAAGTTCTCAACTAATAGATCTATTTGAGGTTTTTGAACCCTTAAGCCGGATTATAAAGACAGCAAGAATTCTTTAGCAGCAATTTCGGTTGTAAAGAACCAGGTGCGCTCCTTGTGAATAACTTTGAGCTTTGCCGGAAACATTAAATATGCCTGCGCACCTTTACCTTGAAACTGTGTGATGAGCTGTCAAAACTGCCATCTTAACTCTACCGACTGCTTACATAAATCTGGTCTGACAAAAAATTCACAACCAAGACCCTTGCATTTTTTATCAGGGCGAGCCTTTATAAATAACTCCTCCCTTGCTTGGAAGCTATTGAAAGCTACTAATATTGCTCGTGGCTTTTTGTCTCTCATATTAGCCCTGAAGGGAAATCGGTGGGCCCTCTCTACCTCCCGGTCCCAATCCCATCTCCCGGACTCTGGCATAACCGCTTTCAAAAGAGACACTATAAAGCCTCATGCATCAGACCCTTCTTTCCCCTCTTCTATTTGCAAAAACATCAAGTTGTTCCTGCGCGATCTATTCTCAATGTCAGTTAGTTTCCAATTAACATCTTGCTTAATCGCCATATGTAGCTCCATAGTTTTTCGCTGCTGAGCCATCTCGTCTTCTAATGAGGATATACGTGCTTCTGCCTCAGTTGCTCTTGCTACAAATTCGGTGTGGGACTTGACTAATCTTCTCACAGAGTTTTGTAGCTTCTTGCATGAGTTCTGTACCTTGATGCTGTCCTCGCGATTTTCTTCCCTATGCTGCATCATAGTTTGATAAATCAAATCTAGTGAGATGTCCTCTATGCCCTCAGTGACCAAGCCCGTACTAGTATGGCCCGTATTGCTATTAGTATTCACAGCACCGTCTTGTTCTTGCTCTTTGCCACTCATGTCCAATCTGAGTCTACGAACGGTGTTTTGATCAGGGTATTCTCTATCCATATTTCCATCTAAACTGCTATGAGCGCTATAGCCACTTTCCTCCTCTAGTCCGCCATCTTCCATGCTTATCCGTGTGGCATATAGCTCTACCAAACTTTCCGAAGAGGACATAGAGTGCTCTGACATTGAGAAAAATTCCGCTGAATCAGTATCTCCAGCAAGTGATGCAACTATATCTGGGTTCGCTGCTTTTTCGTACTGCTTCTGAGGAGCAGAAAGAGAATTCACACCAAAGCAATCTTTAACAGTTTGTGTGGTCGAGTTTTCTAAAGCATTAAGAGCGTCCCCATTAGTGATTATATTCGGCGCTTACTCCTTATCTTTCTCCTTATCCATTAAGGTTGCTTCAGAGCTGGAGGTTAAACTCTGTGTCTGCATGTTTTCCAAAACTGATTCAAAGTCACTCCCTTGATAATTAACGGCCCCCTGCACCTCTGCCGCTTCAGCCACTGGTTGCCTTTTCTTTAGAGTTGATTTATCCACTTCTTTATTTTTCAAAGAAGTGAACATACCAGGAATCTTTTTACGAACCACGGCCTCCCCCTCTCTCCCTGCTGAATTCTCTCCTGAATTTTCTTGCCGTATACTGTCTATACTCACTGTGGGAGGAGAGGGGGTCAAAACTCCGGCCGATAATGCTGGTCCTTTACTCGACGCAGTCTCAGCTCGGTCATTCATCTCTGTACCAGCTCCCTGGCCTCGCGCTCTCCTTCCCTTCAGCCGCATATCCTTTCGCGATGCATCCGGAGCAGCGTTTTGATTCCGCTCGCTGTTCACCACGCCGTTCTCCACGCTGCCTTACTCCGCTCTGCCTTGCTTCGGGCGGCGGCGGGTCTTCCACCAGGTGAGCTGCGTTAGCCGGTCTAGCAGAAGCTGCTGAAGCGGCGTGTAGTGCGTCCTGGGCAGATACCGCTGCCAAACCTAGAGCCAAGCCGTCACTTGCCAGGTCATAAATGAATGATTATCAATTTTATTAGTAGTGAAGCACGTTTTCTTGACGGGTCTGAAAAATATCTCAGCTTCGCCGTATAATCCCGCTTTCTCTCCAGTCTCTCACCACTTAAACATCCAGTCTGCGGGGTTCGGCAGGAGCAACAAACTTATGCGTCCGACTCGGACGCCATCTTGCCTCCGAAGCACTGCTAGTGGCTTCTGGTAATTTATTAACAGTGGTTCTTATTTCATTTCTGATTGTACCATTAACTCGGGCCCATCTACATTCTTAATCGGTTTGCCAGCTGTTTATTTCCATTTGTAATGTTATCGTTTCCCAGGGCCAGGGAGTGTAGCATTAGAGATCGTTATACGGCTCCACCCATTTCTTTGATCTGAAGTAGTTATTGAGGTGGCCCGACCCACACAACTGTCGCAGAGTGGAGTAGCTCACTGAGATGTGCCTTGTTTATATGCTGGTATTAGTGCCTGGGCTAAGTACTCGTGTGCCCTCCCTACACATGTGTTTCCGTGCTTGCTTTCCATGTTGGACAACCAACATGTTTGCTATTTCTCCTGCCTGCTGAGCCTCCGGTTTTCACCTCGAAAGTACTATAATGTCAGGCAGAAGAGCCACTAGGGGTGCTTGAGCACCCCTGTTCTCTCCTTGGGTGCATGTGAGTCTAGCAGTGGGTGGCTAGATCCTAGCTTCAGTGCTCCCATTGCCAAGAGAACTGCTCTCGGTTTCTCCAATAGGCAGGATGACCTGCCCTTGCCAACACCCACTCCTGGAAGAAAGACATGGGATATGTGGCCAGGTGGGCTCTGCTGTTTCAGGCTCTGAGCCGATCACCCTTCATCTGCATGGGGTCTCTAGATGACAGTAGCGGCTGGTGTCAGGGAAATGTGGGGTGAGGCAGGTTTGTGGGGAGGCCGAGGTTGGAAAAGAAAAAACGTACCTGCCAGTCTCCTGCTTGCCGCTATGCTCGGAGGTTTTCTCCTCTTTTGGGCACAGGCTGAAGCTCCCAGCTTCTACTGTGGCCAATCCTAACTCTGTTCTCATCATGAGTGCAGTGTAGGGTTTGTGCGGGCGCACTGGTTTTACGCTTCATTGGGAGCTGGGATCCTGTGTCTTCTGGTCTCCCCGACCAGTATCACAGCTGGGCTGTAGCGATATCCGTGCACATGATGGTTTGCCCGACCTGAGATGGCCAGCCAAATGGTCATGCACGCTGACAGCAGGACCCACTCCTCCTCTCCCTGCTGCAGAGCTGTGGTCCCGCCCCCAAGACTCTGCTACAGGATGAAAAATAAAATGATCTGCATTTAAATCATTTAATTTTTCGTTTGCCTCTGAAGGCAGTGGGGTGACGATTTTCTGCCATAGCGAAGGAGCCACCATTGCAGGCGAGCCACTGATGTGCTGCGCACAAGTTTGATCTTCCTTGAGTAGCTATTCTTGTCTCCACTGTGCGTGGCTGTAGGGACAGGCTACCTGAGTCCCTACTGGTGGCTAATTACTGCACACCAAACATGTAGTCACTATTGGGATTGACCATGAGCTCCTATTCATATATCCCCTGGCCAAGCCCTGCCAGAGGGTGCTTGCTGCGGTCATTCCGTACCATTTGAACCTGGGTTACTCAATACAGGACCCTTCAATTATATAATATTACAATCATATGGCTACTCCCATGTGTATGGTCACTGTCGAGGAATTCTATTCAAAATCCGACCCATTATTAAGCGTCAAAAAACTACAAAGTTTTGAAAGCGGCTATGTGTCTCATGTAAGAGAATAATATTTGGGCTATGACTTAAAATCCATTTTTCTATAGCTTTTGGTTTGTGCCCTTTGTTAATGTCATTTTATGTAAATTACCTCATCTTCAAATTATCTTTTGTCCTAATTGGTTAACTCTAATTGTATAGAGCTTCATAATATAATTCCGTTATTCAATAGAGACCTCGTCTATCATATGACCATAAGATCATGGGAAGACCATGAATGGTTAAAGGGCAGGATTTGCTAATCTAAAGCTCCAAGCCTAAATATGTGCAAAATATCCTACACATGGTGAAAATACGTGTTAATAGGTGAATGTGCGTTAGACTTGTGTGCAAAAAAGCAGGCGTGCAAAAAATGCATCTGTTTAGATCTGAGAAAGAAAAACGCAAGTAGGCATCGATATCCGAATCAAACTGGTTTCTAAGCTCCCCCTGCCTGTAATGTTTCTGGAATCGTTCAACAGTCGTTCTGCCCCCGAACTCCTAAAACCTCAAAGGAGCAGTGGAAAGTATCTTGCTAGGCACAAGTTACTCCTTGCATCAGTAACAAGCATTGGCTTAGCCAAAAGGTCTCACCTTTGGGGCCTTATAAGTATTTAGCCATGCAGCACATTATCCTGGGTGCTACATCTACTGTTCGTTAACATGAAAGCTTTGACACTGATAGGCACATTATAGAACTACATTGAGAAGTACTTATTTAAAGTGTTATTTTTGTACAACTGGTAGCCTGAACTCGCATATCTGGGAGTGCTTTCATACGAGATAATGAAGAAAAGAGTTTTAGTAAGAAAATTATTTGCCTTATAAAACATTTTAAGCGAGGAAGCCACAATTGCTTCAGGTTTTCTGGTTTCACTTTACCAAGTGTGCATTGAGTTCTAAAGTGAGCAACGAAAATGAGACCCTATGACCTAGATCTGAGTAAAAAAAATAAAGACTGTGTATGGTGCAATGTGTCCCCCAAAATATGTGAGCCTGGTGCCGCTGCACCTGCTGCACTCTGGTGCAAGGACACCGGCCATGGTGTTGGAGGGCTGATTGTCACAGGCACAGCAGAGTGCTGGCTGATATACAAACTGGGGTGCAGGAGTAACCGCTATGGTGAAACTCAGCTGGTTATGGTATAAGACGTGCAGGAGTGATGGCTATGGTGTAGGAGTGCACTGACAGTGGTGCATTACCTGAACATTGACTGTGGTGAATGTCCGAGCCCTGAATGTGGTGTAAAAGTGCTGTCTGTGAAGCACAAGCACTCGCTGTGGTGTAGGAGCGCTGTGCAACTGGAGCGCTGTATCTGCTGTAGAAGTGCTGGCTGCAGTGCGTGGGCGCTGGCTGTGGTGAATGACTGGGTTGCAGCTTTCTGAATCAGCACCTGGGCTGTTTGCCATGAACCCCACAACGAGGTAAGCACGTTCAGATGTTTGTGCCTGCGGGGACCGACTTCTTTTCCTCACCAGGCTCTGATTGAAAGCAAGAGAGGGAGAGGACCAATAGAAAGAATAGGATAGCAACTCGAAAGAGAAAGCACTGATTAAAACAAGCATTGAAAATGCAATAGGTCTCGCGGTTTATTAAGTTAAAGCCATTCGCTTGGATAATGGTATTGTATAGCAAAGCAATTGGCTTTAACTTAATAAAAGGCGAGACCTATTGCATGTTTAATGCTTGTTTTATTCTTTTTTTTTTATTACACATTACAAAATGCTTAGGCACAGAGACTGTCCAGGCCTGGGCTGCAGGTATCTATTGGCTATGAAATGGCTACGTTATTGAATGTTAACCAAGTTTAATATGTTTTGTGCAAACATGTGGCAGTCTCGTTTTGGTCTTATTTTCCTTTTTGTAGCAATCGCTTGCAATAAATAAACTAATAATTTACTAATGTAAAGCTTGTGAGAGCACTGCATATGGATTTTGCCAATGCTTGTTATGAAAAGGCGCAACGGATCCAAAAAAAACCCCTTTTGAATCAAAGGTAAACCCCCAATTCCTCGCCCACCGCTTAATAGAACAGATTGAAACCCATGTAACGAGCACCCCAATGTGTCTGTCTGCCACGGAACTGAGGCATAATGGCAGTGCGACACTACTTACACACAAGTACCATGTGCAGACAAGTTTTTTTCCAAATAATGGCATGGGATAGATAGATGGATGGATGGAGAGAGAGAGGAAAGGGTGTTGTAAACGACATAACAGGGTGCCAAATATAGCTCGATACAGAATACACAATGCAGATCGGCAGAAAATTGCAGGCAGAGGGTAAAGAAAAAAAAAGTATATGGAGGTCATCCGTTGGATAAGATGCATGGTCGTAAACTGGTGTAGATGGTGACTGACAGCACGAGAGTAAGCAGAATCAGTCTAGCTAACACCAAAGGAAGACTGGGTGGGGGGGGGGGGGGGTTGCGGAACGAGGCAGTAGATTGCAGTTCAGTAATGCAGAGAAAAAAGGAGCTTACAGCAAGACGTGATGCAGAGAAAGTTACGCGCAATATAGGTGGGGGGAGAGAAACGTCCAGTGGGTGCACAGTAATCAGAACTACAACAGACGGGTGAGTAAAGTACAGAAGAGACCAAGGCAGAAATGCGGGTGAACAACCGTCAGTCAAAGCAATAAAATCTGCATTGTCAGAAGCGAGAGCGCACAAGCTTATTAAAGTAAACAAAGATGGCGTCGGGCTTTCCACATCTGTTTGTCCGTACGTGTGCATTTTTGTCCGTCCGTACAAGTGCACATATAGCTTTTAAATCTGAATTGATTGCAAAGGGCCCTCGCATGAAGAGGGCAGCGCTTGCGCGCTGCTAACACCAGGCGAGACCTAAAATGAACTTGCGACTGTGAAATGAAGAGAGCAGGTGTAAAACATGGTAGAAGAAAAATGCACTGGGTGGAATCTAGACCAGGTGGCATTGTTCTTCAATTACATGCAGTCAATCCTGTTATGCATTACAGCTTCTTAATATTAGGAATAAAATATCACAGTTTTTACAGTTCCTCTAAATATTTTAAAAGGGACGGATGAAACCCTACATTAGTCCTGTCATGTCAGGAATCCTTCAAATGTAAAGAGATCTCCCTGATAGATAACTTAATACAGTATATTGCCGGTTTCATTGTAAATGTGACTCTGAACAAATGAACATCACCAAACTAGAGCCAAGAGGCCACGTACATGTCAGGTACACTTTCCAATAACATGAAATCCAAAATATCTAAAGATCTTTCTCCACTATCCATATCCGCAATGAGGCATGGACCACCTGGACTCAAATAGATGAACACCCTAGATCCGTACGGAGAGGACGCCCGTGCTCAGGTGGCATTAAAAGGCTGCACAAGTGGCAGAAATATGTTCTACAAATATTCCCAAATACAAACAAATATTGAAAATATCTGGAAAACGCATCCTTGTCACTGTCAGTCAGTCAAGATATCTTTATTCGATTTAGTTAAAAATCATACAAAGAGATAAAAACATTTCAGACATTTTAAAATATGTACAATACAATTATTTACAAATCATTTACAACAGAGCGGACATCTTGCTTTTGAATCCTACCGCGGCAGGAGCAGCTCTTTTGTGCTGGGCACGGGCATTGGTGGATAACAAGTCTAGCTAACTGTTCCCTGCCTTGGGGATGATGTCTGGGAGTTAGAAAGGGGCCTAAAGTAAGCACAGGGAGGTGAATGCTCTGTCCCTAAAGAGAGAATACTAGCTGAATGATTGCACTGACCCCTGGGCAAACCACTCATCACCTGCCCTGCTGTGTGAGCAGCCCTGCCCCAGCTGAGCAAGGACATAAAAATAAAATGATAACAATGAGTTATCATTTTATTTTTACCTCTTTGGACTTCTCAGTGTGGCGACGCTCCTCCGCCTTAAAAGAGGAGGCGCCACCATTCAAAGAACTCTGGCGGGGGCCCGGTAGTTCCTGTCTTAGATTTGAGATGTCGAAGATTACCGGCATGGCCTTGAGGAGGCAATCACGATGTACATCCCTACCTGTGGTATGTGGCGGCGAGTAGGGTCCTTAATGGGTCGGGTCACAGGAACATTTGTGCTGCCTTTATTGGTGTACATAGGGAGTCGCAATGGTAGTAACTTGTACTTTTTTGTCTTGTGTTCTCTCAGATCCATGCGGGTTATGCAGGGATTCATTAATGAAGGTGAAGAACGCAGCTCATTAAATTATTTTGTTTGCATTTGCTAGGACAGAGTGGCAGAGTCTTGCTGCCCCGAGAACCCTCACAACCACCTGCACGTGGAGAAATGATGCATTGGCCACCCCTCCTTTAGACAATACCCCCAAGATGTATGCACCTAAAATCCAACAGCTAGTGGATGACATTGCTGGCCTGACGCTGCTTGAGATCTCCGAGCTGAATGAGCTGCTAAAGGTATGTGGGGTGGGGGCTATTCAGCATACACACCATTGCCTGTTACTAGGGAATTGAAGAATGTTTTTTATTTGACCCTCGGTGGCCAGGACACAGTTTACTACAAAGCGCCGCCTTGACCAATATGGTGGAAGAGATGGGGCCATAGTGGCTAAGGTGCTTACCTAGATAGTTGGATGACTGGATTCTAATCTCCTATCTAGACCAAAGATATTTATGTTTCTGGCCAACTTGCAAACGTGTAAAGAAAAACTGTCCATTGTAATGCCTAGAACTATTGGTTATGAAATCCATTACTGCCCACACACTCCTCATTTCACTCTAATTTCTGTATTTTAATGTCCGATGCCCTGCACCCTCAATATTTTTATATTTGCATCAGTGCATGTTGAGTTCTCCTGCCACAATGAAAATATCCTATTTATAAAATTCATTTGCTTCTGAAACTATATCTGCATTATATCAAGTTCACAAAATAAGTACATATGGTCAGCTACTACCTTAAAATAGCTGAAAAGGGCAAAGGGGTTTGAATAGCACTGAGCACTTCTTGGCTCGGGAGTCTATGGCTTGAGGTTTTACTTAAGTGTTCTCTTTCTCCACGTGAATTTGTAGATTTTTTTTTTCTTTTTTCTAGAAAACTCTGAAGATCCAGGATGTGGGAATGATGCCTATGGGAGCCACATTGCCAGGAGTGGGAAGACAGCAGGCCGCCGAGGTACTAACGAGCACTTATCGCTGCATCGCAACAGCATTACTCACTCAACCGAGTGTTGCCAAAATGGTCCGCAACTCGTAACTGTGTGTTCATTTCTGCAGGCCGAGGAGGAAGATACTCCAGTGAAGACTGAAAAGACTCAATTTACTGTGAAACTCACTGAGTTCAATGCAGCAGATAAAGTGAAGTTGATCAAAGAAGTTAAAAATTGCATGCAGGGTCTTAACCTGGTGCAGGTGAGTAGAGTGATGCAACAGTGTTCAGGGACCTTGTTGATGTGAGCACCATATTACACAAAAAGAGTAACAACACCTACAGTGGCATTTGTCCCCAGAAGTTAGCTCTGCTGACAAGAGGCTGCTCAGAGTGACACCCCAACCTGTTTTTTTTTTTTAACTCCAACTTTATTGCATTTTTATATACAAGGAAGTACTACCACCTGGTACCGATTAATGAAATGCATCCATATAGTCCACAAATGGATAAGATCAAATGCAGGACACAATTACAAATCCATCTAAGATCGACCTTTGGAAAATCAGGCTAGATTTACATTTTGTATTGAAACATCGGACAATGCAATCCTTAAAGTATAGCAAACAACCCCCCCCCCCCCTGACATTGTCCTGTATAAATAGGTATGTCTGTGTGATGTAAATGGATCGTGATGGCAAAATGAGAGCATAGCCCTTTGGGATGATGTTCGCTCCATGGCCTGACGTCCAAAGCGGGGTAACTCATGAGAGCTAGTCTGTGGCATGCAGTGACATATGTAGGCGTATCTGGGTGGTGCAGGTGAGTACAGGGGACACTACCTCTCTCGGTGTAAAGGCGGCAATAAGCTAGAAGGGTTTGGTCATCCGACAGATAATACACTGCTAGTGACTAATTAATCCTCATGGGATTCTTGAGCTTTGAAAGATTCCCATTCCAATGCTACAGGTCGCTTCCGTAAGTCCCCTATACTCCTCCCTACGTAAGGCATCGCTTTTCGCCAGTTCCAGTGCTCCATTTCTGTGTGACATTGGGAAACTAGGGACGTCGCCGAAGACTTTCAGTTACGCATCAATAGAATTTTAGCCAGTTAGAGCACTAGGTCTGCAAAGCGCACCATCACTGGTGCATTTGGGCAGTGGGTATAAGCCTAGGATGAACTGTTCCACCTTTTGCCAGCGATCCCAGTAAGCCAGTTCTGAAAGTGCAACTCAGATGTCTGTCCCGTAAGAGGATAGTGAGGGTCAGGCCAACAGCATCTGGAGCCCGACACTGCAGGGAATATAGAGTGTGGTCTGTGTGTTGTAAGGTATGGAGGATGGAAAACTGGATTAATTAGAATCCGGAGTTAAAGGTGACTTTTTTGGGGGTATTCAAGGAGGGAAGACCTGGTCCGTTTCTCACTTGGCTCACAGGGAGTTCTGGAAATCATCAGGTGTGAGCAGAGCCCTCTGTATAACCAGCGAACTAAATGGCTGCTGTGTGCAATTGTGTTGACAGCCTGTACAAGTTTTTTTTGTGCCTGGTTCGGCACCATCTGGCACCCAGTGTTGGCAAATTTAGCGCCTATGCTGGCATGTGTTAGAGCTTCTGGCAAACCCTGGACATGTGTTAAGTCCGAGTGGCACAGAATCTTGCCTTCTGCTAAAAGAGCCCCCACTGTTGTGACACTGTTGTTCCCAGGAACATAACCTTACTGGGATAGCACCTGAAGATGTTGGGAGGCTGCATAGTGGAATGTTGAGGGCCTACGGTACCCTGGGGGCAGTGTAGCTCAGTGCCATCCTTCAATATGCAAGGTCAACTCGCAGTAGTAAGGGTCCAGAAGAGGGTAGGGTGGAATCTGGAATGAGGAGCCTGTGCAGGGTGCCCTCATCGAGCATGGTGTTCGAGTAGCCGATTTGTGTAAGGTTATGCCCCTAACCAATAGGAGAGCCCATGCAGTTGGCCTGACAAGCAGTAGGATTTAAAATCTGGAGCACCAAGCCCGCCTTTGTCGGTGTGGTAGCTGTAATTTGGGCAGGCTAACCCTATGACAGCCATTTCCCCAAGCTAAATCAATCAATAACTTGTTCAGTAGTTTAAAAGTCCGGGCTAGAACAAGAACTGGGAGATTATCATAATTGTAAAGAGGTGGAGGTAGCAGGACCATCTTCGCTAGGGTCAGGCTGTGTACCACTAATATGGTAAAGTGATCCAGAAACTGTTTAGAGATTTAAGGGATGGGATTGTTTTTTGGAGTTTGCCTTCCAACAAGTCCAGTGCCCTATGATATATCTGTAGTCCTCAATTGCAAAAAGTGTGGGGTGCTACCTCGCCAAAGGGGAGAAAGGATCTATCATAGGTGTTCTCAAATGAAAGGGTGTGAGTTTTGTCAATGTTGAGGCGGAGGACGGAGAAATCCAAGAGTATGGAAAACAATCGGGAGATCTCAGCCATTACTTTTCGGAGGTCTCTCATATACAGTATCATATCATTGGCTTTTAACGATATTGCGTGTCTTGTGGGACCCTATAGGGATCCCCAACCCTGTGCATCTTGCCAAATTCCTTGCGTCATGGGCTCAGCCCAAAACAAAAAGTAATGGGTACATTGAACAGGCTTGTCTGGTGCCGTGAAATATCTAGTATGAAGGAGATATGTGGACCCGTCCATGCCCTCGAGGTGGGAGAGGATTTCCAAAAGTTGTACACAGCAAATTTAATTGGAGAGAATGCCAAAACCCTTGAGGGCTTCAAGCATAAAGTCCTAGCCCAGTGTTTTAAAAGCCTGTTGGAGATCTAAAGAGAGCTATCCGGCAATGATCTGATGTAAGCAGCATATGTTGAACGAGTTGTTCCGGCGTGAACCAAAGCCTCAATGATCCATGTGTAGGAATTTGAGAGTAGAGGAAGTTGCCTGCGTGCCCGAAGTAGCCTGCGTGCCAGAAGTAGCCTGCGCACCAGTACTTTGTTCAAGATTTTGTATTCAGTGTTAAGTGAAGATAAAGGCTTGTAAGAGTCCATGTCAGATGGTGCCATACCTGGTTTTAAAAGAGAGATGATCTATTCCTGTCTAGTAGTGGGTAGTAGTGTTCCCTCTGCCAGAGAGTACTTGTTGAGCCGTTCCAGTTGTGGAACCAGTAGTTTAGTGTAGGTTGTATAAAATATGATTGGCAGGCCATCGGAACCTTGTGTTTAAGGGCCTCACAAATTTCGCCTGTGGTGTTAGAGGTTCCCATGGTCTCCCTGTCCGTAGCTGATACTTTGGGCAGCGTCAACCGCTCTAAAAAGGAAGGTATAGCTGCTGGGTCCATAGGGGGGGGGGGGGGGTGGGGCTCGGACTGGGTAGTATAAAAATCACAAAATGCCACGTTGATCTTCACCTGGGTGTTGAGAGTGGCATGCTGCTGCGTGGTTATAGTGAGGATCGGAGTGGGTAGATGCACAGGGCGAATCACTCAAGCCACCAGTGCAGTGGACTTGTTGGCTTCGGAATTGCTCTTATGCACATAGGACTTATAGTCAACAATTGTCATGCCATCAAGTAGCTCAGCGTATCCGATCCTGGTCTCTTGTAGCCTTGGTGCGTGTACATCATCTGCCACTGCTGCCTGTTCAAGAGGGTCCAACTCTGGTAAGATCACGAAGAATCATTTTGCAGGTGCCTATGACTGCAATAATTGCTGTCCACTGCACCACCACCATGAATGCCTCCCATTTAACCAACAGAGAAGAGGCCGTATTAGAGTTTCCTGCGAAATGGATATTGATTGCTCTGGCCAGGGTCTCTCGGAAAACACCGTCCTATAGGAGCTGCGGCTATATGCGCCAGGTGGATATTGAAGTTGGTATTCTGCCCCATGATAATGTGATATCCACGGTGTTCTGGTCGGAAAGCGTTTTCCCTAGGTGTAACACTAATTTGGAGTGAGGTAGTGTTAAGTATTCTATCAAGACATGGGTGGAGAATAAAACAAGTATTCACCATGCCAGCGTTCTAACTACAGTGGTCCCATGCATAAGAGAATTTAGAGCACAGACTAAATATAGACACATTGGAAACTATATTAAGTACTGACTTGTCCAGCCGGACAGAGGTCCAATTTTTACTTTAGACAACAAATGGTTTGAAAGAATACCTTCAACAATTCCATAGAGAAGGGCACAAGCCTGTACCCAAACATATACAAATTGTCATAGTGAGAAAGGTGGACAGAGAATAGAGCAGAGTTTTTAGGCAAAAGCTGTTGTTTTCTGTAGATATTACAGTAACAGAAATTCCATTAACACCATTTCTAGCCTAACATAGTAATTTGTACATTTCACAGTATATGGTGTTTTAAATGTCGACGGCGTTTCGATCCCATTTAAAGAATCACAGGGATCATCATCAGGACTGAATAATGCCTAAATATTGCAAGCCATGATAGCCATAGGGGACAGCCTGAACACAGTTGGTGCCGGCCAGGTAGAGAACGGCGTGTTTAGGATCAAGGTCGGAACAACAGGTATTACGTTCCGATTAGTTATGGGGTATTAAATTCCGAATTGTGCCAGGGAAGTTATTGCAGCCCACTGACAAGGCTCCTTCCCCACGCGACCGAGCATACTGCTGGCGCGCCCTTGTTACTGTCTGCTGAACACGGGGAGATTGATCCCCGCACAAATCTGAATGCACTTCAGTGGTTCGTCCTGCTCCCGAGAGCCGTGCAGCAGTTCTACCCTGCATTGTAGATTGAGGGAAGGCTGTGGCGTCGGCAAGTTGTGCACTCACTGCCCGTCCGCACCAATCCAGATGTGTGCGAGTTTGACCAGTCGGTGTGCTGGGTTCTGTGGGGGCACAATTTGGCCTCAGATAGGGCAATCCCGGTCTCTAAGCCTGTAGTAGGTGTTGTCACCAGCCTCTGTGATCTCAGAAGCGGGGTCGGCAGGCGACTCACTCCCGTGCGGTCCTGTAGTTGTGGTAGAAATTGGGACAAAAAACATTGGGGCCGTGAGCCCGCAATGCCTTTAACCAGACTCCTGAGGCGAGGACTAGTGGTTGTTGCCTCGCCTGCTTGGCCACCTCCTTGCTTGGCTACAAATGATGACGCTTAGGCGCCCGCGCAGCCACCAGACTCCTGAGGCGTGAGCCGGGAGCTTTACCTAGCGCTTTGTTTAAATTTACAGCATTCTGTGTCTTTGATTTTAACTGTGCACTATTCCTAGCATAAATCCCTCACCTCATTTCGCCGCATTCTTTTTTTTTTAACACCTTGGCTGCTAGAGCAATTTTCCTCCAGTGCTGAATTATTTAAAAGCCCCTTGTTCATGACGAGCTCAGCTAGTCATCAGCACAGCTCCACTGTGCCTCATGACGAGCTGAGCTCGTCATGAGCATCGAAGGGGTTAAAGTTGCATTTTGCTGCTGCTATCGGGGAAACGCTGTTTGGGGCAAGGGTGGGAGTTGTGTCTGCCATCTTGGGGAGGAATTGACCAGGTCAGCGGACTAGTGGTTGTTGCCTCGCCTGCTTGGCCACCTCCTTGCTTGGCTACAAATGATGACGCTTAGGTGCCCGCGCCGCTGGCACGCCGAAGGTGCGCCAACGGAAAACCCGTCTGCGCCTGTCCGCGCCGCGGCCGGGCATGCGGCCAAATTGCACCCAAAACATCTGACCAGAACATTTATACTATCACTAAACAAACAGCCCAAATCGTGCCATCAGGCCCTGAACGTGGCTACGTGGGTGGGACCGATAGAGTTGCTACCACTGTAAAGCTTTTCTGGACCCCAAACAAGTACCAAAGGGAAAAAGCTGGCCTAAAGGCCTACGTGGGGGACTCATAAACGCCAGATCAATGTGTAAAAATGGGTTGCACATTTTTGATTTAATAATAGAGGGGGAACTCGACTGTCTCTTCATAACTGAGACATGGTTGAAGGCCTGGTGCAATCCTGATATTGTGCATGCCCTCCCACCAGGCTATCTAATCCAAAGGATGGACAGACAGGAACAACGTGGTGGGGGCCTCGCAATCATCTATCGCGATTTTATGAAATGAACTATAAATGAACTATCGGATATTAAAGGGGCAGAAAGTATGGGCTTCTGCCTAAAGGTTCGGGAGTCCTTCACCTTCTCAGGAGCACTTGTTTATCGCCCGCCAGGCCAGCAAAATGAGTTTTTGGGGAGGTGCTTAGTAACCTTATGCTCCGGTTCTCCAATTATACGCTTTTAGGCGATCTAAATCTTCACTTGGATTCAACCACAGACCCAGGGGTAGTTTGCTTTAGGGATATGATGAATGTGCTCGGACTAAGACTACTCACTCTGGATCCTACACACAGAGCTGGGCATATCCTGGACTGGATCTGTTCTAACTTGGACATGCTTAAAGTAAAACCCCTGCTCACGCAAACCTGGTCAGACCATAAATTCATCCCTTTTGATCTCTTAGTTGAATGTAGGGCTACAGGGAAAAACTTTGTGAAAACTGGTCGGCTGGCCAAACCCGGCTGGTAAAAGATCACAGAGCACCCTGATCTTCCGATGAGAGCCAATGAAAGTAAACCTATAATGACGGGCCACACTATAATAGACAATAAACGTATTAGAGACTGGATCTGTGAGCTAAGTGTGCGGGTGGACCTCACAGGTTTAGATAATATATCTTGCCGTAAGAAAATGTCTGCACCGTGGTTCTCTTGGTCCCTAAAGAAAAAACAAGGCGAAGTTAGGGCGCTAGAACGTAGGTGGCGTCGAAATTATGATAACAAGGAACTCCGCATCTATAAAACGGCCAGGAGACATTACCATGCCTTGATTAAACTTGCAAAAACTGCTTTTTATACGGCAACTATTGAAACTACCAAAAATAAACAGAAAGAGATTTTCAGGATCGTAAATGTTTTTAGGAACCCTAAAATACTGACGCAGGAAATTCCATCCTCTCAGATTCTCTGTAACACAATAGCCGACTTTTTTGAACAAAGGGTACTAGCCATTACCAAAGATTTCCCCTATCCTGTTTCATCTATCCCTGATGGGGGGGGACCTTGGAAGATACAACTATTGTCTGTATGAAGACTTTCGGCCCTATCAGTCTGGAGGAAACCCGCCAGGCCATATTATCTATTAAATCGGGCTCTCCTTTTGATCCCTGCCCCCCCTATGCTTTTACAAGCTATAGTGGATACGGCTAACCCCATTATTATTAGTATCATTAATTCCTCACTTTCCTCCGCCGAGATTCCGATGGAATGGAAACTCGCAGCAGTGAAACCACTCCAGAAAAACCCACTAGCGGACCCGACAATCCTCTTGAATCTACGGCCTATCTCACTACTTCCGGTACTATGTAAGCTAGTGGAAATATTTATTAACAGGCAACTTACCACGTTTCTTGAGGACAATAACATCTTACACACCATTCAATTGGGTTTTAGAGCCGAGCACTCGACAGAATCTGCTCTTCTGTTTACGGTGGAGACCCTAGGGGCCGCAATGGATCAAGGCAAGAAGGCTGTCCTGATTTTACTAGATTTATCTGCTGCCTTTGATACAGTCTCACATGCTATTCTTATAGACCGCCTAGCAACATCTGGCATAGCAGGAGTCCTACTGGAGTGGATGAAGAATTTTCTGAAACATAGACGGCAAGTGACTACCCTAGGACATTTCTGCTCAGAAGAAAAAGCTTTGACGACAGGGGTGCCTCAGGGCTCTAGTCGGAGCCCAACGCTTTTTAATCTTTATATAGTCCCCCTGATCAAATTAATTTCGTCCTTTAAGATCAGTACCATTTCTTATGCGGATGACACGCAGCTGATCCTAGTCCTGGACAATGATGTGATGGGTGCAGAAGAAAACCTTAAGCACTGTCTCTCAGCCACCTTCGAATGGATGAGAAACCATCACCTGAAATGTAATTCGGGTAAAACAGAAATCCTGCCATTTGGACAACCAAATGTGTTTGTCCCGAAACGGTGGTGGCCTAAGGATGCAGAAGCGCCCCCTAATACAATCAGTGCTGCCCGCAATGTGGGAATCAAGTTTGATGACATCTTGTCGTTTAAGCAACAGGCGCTGGCTGTGGCAAGCACCTGTTTCAACATCATTAAAGTACTGAGAAAATGTTTTGATCTACTTCCACTTGCAGCTAGACGAATGGTGGCGGTCGCACTGATAACATCGAGGTTGGACTATTGCAACAGCCTGTATGCGGGCTCGAACAAAGCGGTCCCACACAGGCTGCAGATGGTCCAGCATGCAGCCGCTTGCCTAGTGCTTGGATGGCCCAGGAAGTCCTCTGCCTCAGCAGGGCTTGACGCCCTTCATTGGTTACTCTTACACAAGGGCATCTTGGTTAAAGTATTGGTCATTACTTTTAGGGCATTTCATTCCCAAGGTCCTAAATATCTTCAGAAGGGTTTTAGGCGCTACTGTCTATCGCGTAACCTTGGATCCTCAAACGCGAATCTGCTAACCATCCCCAAGTTTAGGCTTGTCACTAAGGGAGGGAAATCCTTGGCAGTGATTGGGTCTAGGGCCTGGAATAAACTCCCTTCCCAACTACGCCAAATTCCCTCTGAAACTCGGTTCAGAAAATCACTTAAGACCTGGATATATAGTCTCACGGATACAGCATGCAAAGCGTTAGTATAAGTGTCGGGCCCCACTGATAAGAGCAGTTTGACCAGCCTTCCTCATCTGATTCTGGTTTTCATCGCCAAGATGCTCCTTGGAATGATAGGTGCGCTATAGAAATGTTCCCTTACATTAAATTACATTAAGCGTGCACTCCCCGCACAGATCTCTTGCCAAACTGGTCCAAAACTCTTCCCCGCCACTCCCAGGAGTGAGACCAAACTGCTTGCTTCTCCTAAAGCCATTCGCCTCGTCACTGCCGGCCACTCATCAGTCTTATACCCTACTAGACACCCTCAGAAATGCCTGTATTTATGTTTCAAAAACAACATTTAAACAATAGACATTGTCATTTACAATGCCAATAGCTCAAACTCGTAAATGCGAGACCTATTGCATTGCAAATATATATTTTTTTATTCTGCCATTGGGGGTTCAGTCATTTTTAGGTCTCGCCTACGCAGCGCGCATGTGCTGCTTAGGAGGACCTTTAGCTGTCGCTCTGCTGTTTTTGGAAGCTCATACTCGTGCTTGTTGTGGCATTCACCTTGCGAGAGCGAGCAGCGGCGCCCATACTAATTGGCTGTTGCTCGCTCCCACAAGGCGGATGGTGCCACAAGCTTAAAAAAACACAGCTGCTTCTAGCTTGATCACTTTCACAGCCGCGTGGCCAATGGTTGTATATGGGACACTTCCGTTCAATGCATCCTCTCGGTCACACTGCCCCTGTTCTGCCTAAGCTGCTCAGACACATTCTTACTTCATGCACAGACACTCATCAGCACTCACACCAATCAATCAGGTTTCCACAGCATCATCATGCCATTCTCCATCCAAGTTCTCGCTGCCACCATCAATGCCACTGTACCTCCCTTCTTCAGTCCATCAACTTTGGCACCTCCTTAACTTCTCACATGCTGACACTTGCACAAATACAGATATTAACCACGACCGAAAAGTAACTACAAAGGGAGAGAACTCGACGCCAATACCATGTACTCTTCACTCAACCAGCGGTGTTTTTAAAAAAAAAAAACTTCACAATAATGTTTCTCCTAACTTTTAAGACATGTTGCACTAGCTTCAGAAATGCACTATGCTAAACCCATCTCTGTAGCACACTCACTGTAGACAGGTCACCTGTCTGCCCCCGCAATAATCTAAGCCCCCTACAAACTAGATTTATATGCCCTGCCTTTATATTCTCTGCACCTATGCAGTACATACCCTACCCTGTTCATCACGCACATTGCAACACTATACCCTAATCCACTGAGTACACAACCAGGCTTAGCGCAACCTATCCTGACATGTCTGTGCTACTGCATTCCACCACATGCTCTCTGCACTTTGCCACTTTAGCCTCTGCTTGCTCTAAGTACTCTCCCCTATATACCAATGTGCACCCATGTTCCCTGCCCTTATCTTCGGTGCCCTTGTCTCCACAGCCCTCCCTCCCACAGGAACTGTATACGTGGGCCCTCGGGTTGCTTTTAGAGCAAACACATGCCTCCCTCAAACTCCGACAGCTGACACTGAATGTTTGTGTCCTTTCAGTAACCTCGCTCCTCTAGTGAGATGAACCAGTCCTTTTTTTTTTTACTTGTGTCTGTTTTTAGTAACTTTCACCCAACCCTTTCTTGCACTCAAACAGTTGTTAGAGTCCTTTTTTCCCAAACAAAGACACAGTTCGCTTTTTTGATAGTTTCGTTTTTTGAATCCACTTTTAACTTGGTTTCTATGCCAGAAAATAAACTATTGGCTGCAATAAGCCTTTTTCAAAACTTAGCAGCACAGAACTGACATAGGTATAAAGCTTCGGAGAAAAAGTCTCACAACACAGGCCGAGTATAACTTCACTTGAGTGTCTCAGAAATTCCAGACATTTCGGTGTAATGTCACTGTAGCGCCATTGGGGCTCATGGCATTTTGGTGTTATTATTGAAATACATAAGAGGACTTGTGATGTCAATGGAGTACCACAGGGCCTGAAGATCTTCTGGTTATACCAGAACACAAACCCGCATGTGTGATGTCATTGGAAGCCACGGGGGTCAAAGGCGCCTGGTGACGTCATAAAGTTAGGCAACACCTGCCAGACCAGCAAACGCAACAAGAATGTATTTAGTGACGATGGTCACTAAATAATTCTTTTAGCGCTAACCTGCATTAATTACGCAGTCTTTAGTTAGGAGCATCAACTGCCACGTGGAATGACTTGTGAACATCCTATGTTTGGCTGTGCTTATCGACTAATGATGACAACAAAAGAAACACACATTTGCAAAGCAATAGGACTTGTCTTTGTGAGAGTTTGAGCTATTGGCATTGTAAATGACAATGCCTTTCATTTATGTGTTTTGAAAACCTGTAAGCGGTGCGTAAACACACACTTTGCATTTATAGTCTTTGCTTACGAGAAGCAAGGCTGGCAGTAAAAGAGGCGTTGATACTGCCAGCCTTGCTTCTCGTAAGCAACAAGTATATATATACAAAGTGAGTGCTTACGCACCGCTTGCAGGTTTTTAAAACACATAAATTAAAGGCATTGTCATTTACAATGCCAATAGCTCAAACATTCGCAAAGGCAAGACCTATTGCATTGCACATGCTTGTTTCTCAAGCTATAGGATTGCTTACCAACTACCAGACATCATTTGACACTTCAGCAAACAACATCGGAGAACTCATCTTCGCCATTTGTACTTCGAATTCGACCAGGATTGGTCGGATATGTTGTACTCTAGGTTGCAAAAGAATGACCGTGGCAAAGGTGGGAGATGGAGAACACACTCTTTCAGTTCTTCTTGAGATGTAATGCAAAATTTCCATGGTTGGGCTATTGCTAAATGTGTAATCTTTGTCAGACGAGCACCAACGATACTCTTGTTCTGTCTGCAATTTCTTCAAGAACAGTAAGTCAAGTGAGTACAAAAGAGTTGCACTTGTTAACAGGACCTGTTTCAGAAACAGAGCCAACAGTTGTACTGAGGGCAACAGTCACCCGAACACCGGCAAACAACCTCCTACACCAGTGTACACCACCTTCTTCCACCGAAAGATCGCAGACCTCCACGACCGCTTCGACACTTAGTCACCGACGACAGACACAGACACCCCCAACTCAACACCCACCAAACACACCAACCTCCTGCTCTCCTAGAAGCACGTTAACAATGAAGACACCATCAAAATCATGCACACCATCCACTCCGGCTCCCCTTCCGACCCCTGCCCCCACCACATCTTCAACAAAGCAAGCTCCATCATCGCACCCCAACTCCGAAAGATCATCAACAGCTCTTTCGAGACAGCCACCTTTCCAGAGAGCTAGAAACACGCCGAGATCAGTGCCCTTCTCGAGAAACCTAAAGCGGACCCAAAGGACCTCAAGAACTTTCGACCCATCTCCCTGCTCCCGTTCCCGGCAAAAGTCATTGAGAAGACCAACATCCTGCACCCCTCCCAATCCGGCTTCCGCAGCAACAACAGCACCGAAACCGCCCTCATCGCCGCAACCGACAACATCAGGAGCCTGTTGGACAATAGTGAAACCGCGGCCCTCATCCACCTCGACCTCTCGACGGCCTTCAACACCGTCTGCCACTACACCCTACGCACATGCCTCCACGACGCAGGGATCTGCGACAAAACCCTGAAGTGGTCACCTCCTTCCTCACCAGCAGAACCGAGAGAGTCCACCTAACCCCCTTCCGATCCGAAGCCTCCACAATCACCTGCGGCGTACCCCCAAGGATCATCCCTCAGCCCGATCCTTTTCAACATCTACATGGCACCACTGGCCAACATCGTCCAAGCGCACCGCCTCAACATCATCTTGTATGCCGACGACACCCAGCTGATCCTCTCCCTCACCAAGGACCCAGCCACCGCCAAATCCAACCTCCACGAGGGAATTAAGGCCGTCGCAGAGTGGATGAAGACCAGCCGTCTGAAATTGAACTCTGACGAGACGGAGGTCCTTATCCTCAGCTCCATCCCCTCCGCATGGGACGACTCCTGGTGGCCGGCCACGTTGGGAGCTGCCCCGACACCCTCCAACCACGCACGCATCCTGGGTTTCATCCTGGACTCAACGCTCTCCATGACCCAGCAAGTCAACGCTGTCTCCTCCTCCTGCTTCAACACCCTCTGCATGCTCCGCAAGATCCTACTGATGGATCCCCACCGAAACCAGAAGGACGGTCACCCAAGCCCGCGTCCGCAGCAGGCTGGACTACTACAACGCCCTCTACGCGGGAACCACAGACAAACTCCAGAAAAGACTCCCAACGCATACAAAATGCCTAAGCACGCCTCATCCTCGGAATCCCTCGGCACAACCACGTCACCGCCCACCTGAGAGACCTGCACTGGCTCCCGGTCAACAAGAGGATCACCTTCAAGCTCCTCATCCATGCCCACAAAGCACTCTACAACGCCGGACCAGCATACCTCAACTAACGACTCGCCTTCTACACCCCGAACCGCCAGCTTTGCTCCGCTGACCTCGCCACCATCCCACGCATCCGCCGAGCGACCACCGGCGGCAGATCCTTCTCCCACCTCGCTGCCAAGACATGGAACACTCTCCCCATCCACCTGCTACAGACCCAGGACCTGCTGACCTTCATACGACTTCTTAAGACATGGCTGTTTGATCAGTAGCTTTTGTTTCAGGAAAGTCCTCAAGCCAAGAGACTTAAGCTGAAAAAAACACCGGGCAAATCGGTGCACAGTCATTTCCCTCAGTGTCAAAACCAGCACCAAAGTCTGCTCTGAAGAAGCCTATACGCCAGGCTCGCTGTCTAGCAAAGCCCCTTGTGCTCCTAGACCTGCTGTATATTCCAGGTGTAAAACATGGGAGGTTCTACAACCACCGCACATTCTGGTCTGACTTCTACCACCCTAGGAGGCAGGTCCCACTCCCTTGAAGATTAGGAGGCTTGTCTGCCAGGCGGCAGTCTTAAAGGAACTTAAGGTATACCCCATGCGTAAAAGACGCAAACAATGAGGGCCTTCTCCGCCATAGTTTCATCCACCACACTCTCTAAAACTGCAGCCAGCTACAGAACTGTCTTGTAGCCCAAGGTCACCAACACCATAGTTCCCACAAAGGTCCCCATCACCACGGATATCGCCCACATATTCTGATTACAATAGTCAGGATGATGTCCAGAAACCATATGAGCATCTGCTGCTGCCCTCACATGAGGAGGATGACACATTGTAAGATCTTGGTACTGACCCTCAGGATGGCTCCAGCTTGGTGCCTTACCCTGTTAAACTCTCCCACTCCCATAACGACACTGCAGCATATCATGCCGTCATTCAACAGGCCGCTGCACAGCATTGAGTTAAACTCCACATGGTAGAGAAAGATGAGGAGGTTCCTGTAGTCTCAATCCAAAACTGAACGCACCGTCCAGTTCCTGCCCATGCATAGGTGTGTGGCAGAGAACTTCAGAGAACCAGTAAAGTCTAGGATCGTCACTCCTAGAATAGAAAAAGGGTACATTGCGGTCCCAGAGAACCCCATTTATATCAAAGGTCATGTGCCTCCTGACTCCGGTGCATATGACTAAGAAGAGAACATTTGCGCGGGGCAAGGCAATTCTGTGCCTCCAGGCAAGGAGAACTGGAAGATTTCTGCTACTGGGAAACGCATGCCTGTTTTGGCTGCAAAACAGTGGCATATTGCCATGTCAGTGGTTTTCATGTCAAGGTATGGTAGGTACCATTGGGAGGAGATGGAGCGGCTGGTAAAGCATCTTCTCTGGAAGTCTACAGGAAGCACAGTAGGGAGCTGGTGCAGTAGGACAAGAACATGAATAGCCCATTTGTCTTAGATGCAGCAGACCGTGCTTCCAGAGAAATCAATGCAAGCTCGGTCCTATGCAGGCATGCACGGCTCAGGGTATCTGGGTTCTCCCTCAAGTACAGCAACATCTCATAAATGTCCCCCATCATGGGAAACATTTGTTTGGCCTTCAGGTTGCTGGAGAAACTCAGTCTACAGATAACGCAAAGGCCTTAAAGATGCTTCAGACCCAGTGTGGAGTTTGCTGTCAAGTAAAAGGATGAGGTGCATAGACTACTATTCCACTGCTACACTCTGATTACCCTCTGCAGCAATTCTATCAGGAGACTTTGGGTAAGAAGTTTTTTAGAGGGGAGTAATCAGAGGCAACAATAGAGATTGCCCCAGTAGAGGTGCCTCCACTTCCCAGCAGTGACTTGCCAGTATTTCCCTTCGATCACATAGTACCTGTAGGGGGGAGGATTGGGTTATTACTTCCTTAATGGAAGGGAATAAACTCAGACAAGTAGGTCCTGACCATGGTCCTGCAGGTTACTGCTTACGCTTCTACACCATGAAATATACCACCACTGTGCCATGCAATCAACTTCAATCACCAGCGACTGCTGAGGAAGGGAATCCAAGCTCTCTCCAGCAAGGCAACCCTCAAACACCTATCCTCACATTAAATCGCCAACCTGGGCAAGGCAGCCATATTTCTTGGCACTTACAGGATGCCTGCAAACTCCTTATGCAGACATGATATGCTGCAAAATTGAAGTGTTTTGTACAATACTGATTTAATAAAAACACACATCCTACAAAGCTCTTGTGCAAGAAATAATTTGTGATCTCTTGCACCCTCACAAGGCAGGATTAGCATACACATGGCTTCACCTACAATTAACAGCAATTGCTGCTTATATTCAAAACGGAGAACACATTTATTTATTTATAAAGTTTTATATAGCGCGAACAAGATCCCAAAGGATATAAGAGCGCTTTACAAAAATGATGGAAGGAAGGACATAAAAGCAAAGGCAAATAAAACAGGATGAGAAATATAATAAACAAGTATATAGCAGGCTACACAGGAAGGCACACTATGCGGTAAGGAAGAACAGCATCAAATGTTGGTACAATGAATGTGGGATCACTAGCTAAAAGCAGGAGAAACCTAGTCCAATTATGGTAAAAATGTATTCATTAGGACTCTTTTGGCTTCCAGTTTGAAAGCAGCCGTTGAGGAGATTCTGCGAATTTCTGGTGGAAGAGTTCCATATCTTTGGAGCCGCACCGGAGAATGCTCCGTGACAAGTTCTCTTTTTGCTATGGATGAGTAGTTTCTGCTTCAAAATTCCCATCGCAAAGGCATTCATTCAGAACTTTAAGAAAGTAATTCCTCCGAAGGCGCCACCATTCTCTGAGTGGGACCTTAACTGGTGCTTATGCAGCTCTTGAGGCCACTGTATCAGCCACTTAACACTTGCGCAATGCATTACCTTCCTGTTAGTGATCACTTCCCTATGAAGAGTCCGTGACTTGCAGGCTCTTACTGTGGAAGAGCCTTCCATTTGATTTCATACGGTTAGAGTTTTACTTGAGACTAATACTTTTTTACTTCCCAAGGTGGTCGTCCCGTTCGTATCAACCAAACCATTGGGTTACCAAGTTTCATCCTGCTCCCAGACAGTGGCAGAAATAGACACACAATAGGCACATCACTTGAATGTTGCCCATCTAGACACCTTGTCCTATATTTCATGCTATCAGTATTTCAACTTTGAGAGATCTTCGACATCCTGAGTATTCCATGGCTTGCACACGTTTAAAGTGGTTTTATGCTTAAACATATGTTTTACCTCAGATTTCATTTCTGATTGGAAAAAGTATTATGATTTACACAGGTTGCTTTACAGCGTGAATATGTTCTGAATTCACATGGTGTGCATTATTCTACTAACTAATGGTTTTGAAATGTCCTTTTTTTTCTTGGGGGGTGGAGCTTAGAGCTGGGCGGGGTCACCTTGCTCACGTGTTGACCAGTGGGTGGCCCCCTAATCCCCATGACGTAGGAGGAACCCCCTATAGCTCCTGAGTGTGATCTCCATCTACGTTTTCTGCTGTTGCATATGGTAGCAAGGTCCACAGCTCCATGGCAAGCCCCGTAAAGCACCAAAAGAACTCCAAAGACCACCTCTGAAAACTAAAAGCTTTTCTATGGGCTCTGACCACTTGGTTGGAAGATGAGCACCAGTTGTGTGGTATTGGTGGTAGGAATCCGGCTCGTGCCTTGAAGGGATAGAGAACACATTCTGTTAAATGTTCCCCAATTGCCACCAGGGTGTCGTGCTGAAAGACACACCCTATATGTGCAATTTGTGCTTATTTAAAGACCACCAGACAGAGGGGTGTTGAGCGTGTGCTGAGTTCCTTCCCCAAACCTTTAAGGTAAGGGAGAAGCAAAGGTTGTCACATTATGCCATGGCACAATTAAGACAGTCCCAAAAGTCGCTTAAGGACTGTAGACTGTCCATTGTGGAGAAAATTGGAGAAGACATAGAAGTTGCCCATAGAACAATAAAGAATTGACACAATCAAAGTCATGGGGGCGGGGGGGGCTGAGAACACATACAAGGGGGGTGGAACCAGACAGCTGAAAAAACTGAATTGTTACTGGACAGAGACATTTGTGTTTGAAATCCTCGAAAACCACCACATCAGCGAAACAAAAGGTAGTCCAATTCAGAGTCTTAAGACTACCATTGGTTCCAAACAAAGGACTGGTGAGTGTACTCCATCTTAACCTGGCTCCACGTTGAAAGGTGTTCAAGACAGGGTGAAGGACTAGGAGCCGATTGACTCTTTCAACTACAAAAAGCAGAGAGACGACAGTTGATTCTGAAACAAAGAGGAAAACACATTGACAAATCCCTCAAGGGAATGCGAATCCCACAAAAACCAGCAAGGAAAACAGAGAGGTACACCAATAGGAAGAGTTTGAACCCCCTCCAATACCTTAACCCCAGGAGCAGGAGAAGTTATAGGAACTTCTTTAGAAACCGAATGCTGGCGCAAAAAAAGGATCTAGAAGGATGAAATTATCTGGACACACTCACCAGAAGAAGGATTTATATCATATCCTTTTAGGCCTTACATGAGATGACCTCTCAATGAGCTAAGCTTTCCTCAATAGGTCAGTGGACACCTATGTAGTCCAATTGGAAGATAAGCAGGCAGAATAATGATTCCAACTCAAAATGTTATTACCAGCACAGAATAATAAATTGTGTCCATGCTACCCAGTAGTATTTATCAGGGAAAGGAAGCTTTTAGGCAGAATGATTCCTCCCACCCAAGACCAGTTGTATATTCAAAGCAGTATATTGGCAGAATTGTGTCCGGTGCAAGATAAAGGTTCAACGCTCCTTCCTCCACAGGTCCTTTCCCAGACAAGGAGAGCAAAAGAATTAATAAGGTGGGCAAAAAAACGCGCACATTGGAAATTCACCTGTTCTCCTTCAGGTGGTATGGCCACCAACAATGCGAGGAAATAGAAGAACTGATACAGCACCTCCCAGATCTGTATAACAAAACTTCAAAAGGCTCCTGCAGGAAGGCAAAACACTAACTAATACACATCTCAAATCTGCCTTGGTTGCTGCAGAAACTGCAGGCATATGTGCATGGGCATCACACTCTGGAGCATGCCTTGATCTGAGTGTCGGGCTTATGTAGGTGGTGCAAGCCTCCATAATTAACATGCCCTTCACATGAGAAAACTTGCTTGGGTTGGCCATGGACGAGTCACTTTAACAAATGAAGAAGGACAATGACACTGCTAAGACCATGGGCACCTTGAAATTGAGGAGACTTTTTAAAGAGCTAAAGCCCTCACAAGTAGTCCAGCTGACAGAAAATATTTCTGCGCCAGTTAACCGCAGATACAGATGGTACACCAACCATGACCCTAGGTTCTGCCACACCATGACACTACCAACAATATCAAAGGCAGCCCTTTTGAGAGAAGGCTAGAGTTCAGACCCCAAAAGGTTAAGCATCAACCTCCAAATGTCTAAAGCAGGAACTTCACAAATAGCTCCAGCAGAGGAGTGAAGTAAAATCAGCCCAACAAATAGGTACTAAATGTAATACAATACAGATATTGCAAATTGCAAAGCACGCACAACGAGGGAAAATGGGGGGCAGAAAATCGAGCACAACGAGGGAACGGGGGTGGCAGAAAAGCACGCACAACGAGGGAACGGGGGGCAGAAAAGCACGCACAACGAGGGAACGGGGGGCAGAAAAGCAAGCTCAACGAGGGAACAGGGGGGCAGAAAAGCACGCACAACGAGGGAACGGGGGGGGGGCAGAAAAGCACGCATAACGAGGGAACGGGGGGCAGTAAAGCAAGCACGACGAGGGAACGGGGGGCAGTAAAGCAAGCACGCCGAGGGAACGGGGGGCAGTAAAGCAAGCACGCCGAGGGAACAGGGGGGGCAGAAAAGCACGCACGACGAGGGAACGGGGGGGGACAGAAAAGCACGCACAACGAGGGAACAGGGGGGGCAGAAAAGCACGCACAATGAGGGAACGGGGGGCAGAAAAGCACGCACAACGAGGGAACAGGGGGGCAGAAAAGCACGCACAACGAGGGAACGGGCGGGGGAAGAAAAGCACGCACAACAAGTGAACGGGGGACAGAAAAATACGCACAACGAGGGAACAGGGGGGCAGAAAAGCACGCACAACGAGGGAACGGGCGGGGGGAAGAAAAGCACGCACAACAAGTGAACGGGGGGCAGTAAAGCATGCACTACGAGGGAACGGGGACAGTAAAGCATGCACTACGAGGGAACGGGGACAGTAAAGCATGCACTACGAGGGAACGGGGGCAGTAAAGCAAGCACGACGAGGGAACGGGGGGCAGAAAAGCACGCACGAGGGAACAGGGGGCAGAAAAGCAAGCACGAGGGAACAGGGGGCAGAAAAGCAAGCACAACGAGGGAACAGGGGTTGGCAGAAAAGCACGCACAACGAGGGAACGGGGGACAGAAAAGCAAGCACAAAGAGGGAACAGGGGGGCAGAAAAGCCCTCACAACGAGGGAACAGGGCAAAGTGTTATTTAACAATTCTGGGAGCACACACAGGACACACCCCTCACCCCAGAGTCTGACTATGACCGGCAATATACCTGGGGATTGAAATAAGTGACCCACATTAGCCATGAGATATCTAAAAAAAGTTCCCGACATTTACAAATCGGGCAGTATTGAACTTATAAAGACACTATGTAGGTGTTTTTGTTTTTCAAGGCATGTGTGCAGCTAATGTTTGATGTAGCTTTGGGGAAATCAACAGTAAAAACTGGCCCATGATGCCATAAAACAATCTCACAAACAAGGCAAAAAATGTATACCACGCTTAAAACCTACCGAGTGCTGTAGAAAGGAGGTAGACGGACAGAGCCGCTCTAAAAACTGCCAAGTTCAGTGCGAGAAAAGTACAGGCACTGTGCTCCTCTAAAAAAAAACGCCAAGTGGATTGCGAGAAAAGTACAGGCACTGTGCACCTCTAAAAACCACCAAGTGCAGTGCGAGGTATGTACACAGAGGGTACCCCTCTAAAAAACGCTAAGTGCAGTGCAAGGGATGTACACTGATTGCACCCCTCTTAAAAACGACAAGTGCAGTCCAAGGGAGGAACACGGACTTCCTAAAACCCCAAAGTGCAGTGCAAGTGAACTGCATGTTTACATCATGGTGCAGAAAACAATACCTCGATCATGGCTGCAGATTGCTGCACACTTAGTGCCGAAATTATTCCCGCTCTGACACTAACGTTACATTTTAAAAATCGTTGTTTTGCAATGTCTGTATTCATTGAAACAGCTGCGTCTTGTTTTCAGATGACCGTGCTCGCTCGTGTCACTTTAGGGATGTGAAATGGCGCTAGTGTACCAGGCCTTTGTCATTCACAGTGCGAGGGACCCTACTCAAAGTAACCCTGTCTTGACAGACTTGTGCTCTATGCCTTCTTTTAAGGGTACGCATGAATAGACCAGGAGAGCTACACAATGTGAGAAGTCTGGGTGCAAGCACGCCCGGGAACAGCCGCAACCCATCTCGAGCCCCCCTGGTTACCTCCAGTTTACCCAGTATTTGAAATGGGAAAATAGAAGTGCATGTATCATGTACCGGACAGCCTGCTTGTTTCAGATAAATGCTGGTACTCTCCAATGTAAAGTATTACTTCACTTTGGGAAGTGCAGGTGCTCTCCGTCTCGAAATAAAAAAGTGACTGTACTTTTACGTACCGGCCCCTTTAAACCAATGAGTTTAACTTGGAGACGCGCTCCACTTGCTAAGCACACGGGGCTCGTGCGCCATCAAATGGTGTCACCCACGAGGGGGCGGAAGTGGGTGCCAAGACGAAAGTTTAGCAATAGTTCCGACTGCTTCCTCACGCTCCTCTGAACGCCAATCACGGCGGCACTGCTCATTAACCAAGTCCAATTGCTTCCTGGACTAATGAAAAGTAAACAGTGGGAGCCTGCTCCGGACAAACTATTGGCCGGTCTGTTGGAGCATGAGAACTGAAGGCGCGCGTGCTCGTATCCACGTTTCAATGAAAATAATGTACCGCAATAACACGTTATTTTGGGCAAGCCTAATGATAAACACAGATTTAGACCTAGTTATCACCATAGTAGGAGGTAATGGACTGGTGAGTTATGCTATGCATGCGGTTAGCTGTAACATATAGTCACTGGCCTGCGATGAATTATTCACCCACTGCCTTTGTTGGCGGAAGCTGTCAGGAACCATCGGGAGGGCAGCCTGCCAATCACCCCCCCGGCCGCGCATCTCTTTCCATGACTGCACAGCAGCTCATGGGGGAGGAGGGTCAGCCCGTCATGTAGCGCTCGTGCAGCACGCCTGCACGCTGCGGAACCTCCAGAGGAGCAGACGCCGACTCGGCCCGACATTTACTGGAAGAGCACAATAACGGGGTGATGATTTCACTACCAAAGAATAGATGGCCACATTTCGATTTGTTTTTTTAAAGAGAATAACATTCTCAAAGACAACAGAATTCCACGGAAGTACCCACCTCAGAGCAACATGACTCCCCACCACAGCTCTCCCCTTGCCAGAAACCCGGATGGAACAGACCGTGGAGCAGAAAATCAACTGAGGGGGGGTGTGGGGGGGAGAGCGCAACTCAGGCTGTGAGACGGTGCAGCATGGAACAGCAAAGCACACCATCTTTCTCCAAGGTCCTGCAAAAATGGATCTCCAAAACGCCCCCGTCATTTTCGGATTCGGGCGTGTTTTCTTTCTCTTCTCTTCCCATTGGCTGGAAGGTAAAATTCCAGCTAATGGGAAGAGAAGAGAAAGAAAAGAGAAATAAACGTAAAAGGAACCCCCCCCCCCCCCCCCCCCCCCGAATCCCGGCTTAAACGGAGTGACGCCCCTCTCCTCCAATAGCTGGCCTCCGTTTAGGAAGCCAGACAATGGAGAAGAGGGGCGGGTTCATGTCCCACTCTGTAAAACATAAGATCTCCCCAGCGAGACTGCGCAAGCGTAGCCTTCGCTAGGCGGAGACCTAAAAACTAAGTAGAGACGCAAACACTGTTGTAGTGTTTAGCATTCTGGTAATACCAAGGCTGTTTAGGAAAGAAGTGATTCAGACTCTAATCACGTTCCTCTCTGTGTAAGACTTCGAGAGCAACAGCATAAGTAAAGTATTTCCCAGGGAATATGTAAAGGAGCACACATGCTTGAATATACCGAGATGACTGATAGGAAGACATAGCCACACGTGGGATCCAAATCCCAATAATCATCTGAGTGCCAATATTAAATAGCTCAAATTTTACCTATTCAGTGTTGGCTTTAAGTCTCCAGTTGATGTTGTGGTAAGAGACTACACTCCTTATCAAAAATCTCACAATTTAGCAGAGTTAACAGATTAAAATACGAAAGCAATAATAATTGAGTTATAGATTTAAAAAAATGGGTTTATTACAGAATTGTAAATACAATTCGGTACAGAGAAAAATACACGAATTGCCATGAAGGCTCACATACATAAATACAAAGTCATAAGTTTAAGAAAAATTCTAATTAAACAAATCTTTGCTAAACCCAAGAACCAAAATCAAAGAAAACTGACAGCATACCAAAAGAAAATCTAAGAACAAATGGACAGTCTCCTGAATAAAATAGAACAAAATCCCCAAAAGCCAACAGTGTCTCGATACCCAAGAGCTTTTATACGCAATTAAAATAAGCTCTTAATAGATTCTGCAAATTCAGCATGGTATGGTTATGGTGGCATTCACAAAGCTTCATTCACATTTACACACTTCCTAATGCAGCCGTGCATCCTCAGACCTTTGATGTCATTCACTTGCTATTTCATGAAAACGAAGAGGAGTGATTTGCAGCGGGACACTTATTGGGAACTGGGAAGGGCGGGAGCAAGACTAGCAGAAAACACAAGAATTGCTTCATTTTAAAATAATGTCTCAACCAAAAATGTGGCATAACTCTTCCCTGTATTAATTATGCTCCCAAATGTTTTAGCATATTGTTTCAAGTGAAATTTAATTAGTTCAACGGCCACGACTCCGTGTCAATTTTCACACGATATTTACACATTTTCTAAAAAAAAAAGCTACTTTACACACAAGTGGGAAAACGTGCTCACAATCACGGCTACGCGAGCATACCGTTCCTCTTCCAAGAATGGTGCTACTTGCTATACGCAAATATCACATGCCATTTAGCCACCAAAATAAAATGTAACCCTGTTGTAACCGCTGGATATCTGTCTTTTCCGCATTCCACGGGATGTTATCAGGCTGATCGATCTCATGCACTGATCTGAAACAAATAATCTAGAAAGTTGAATTTAGGAGTCATTGTAGTTGTACAGTCTGATTGCTGACATGCCCCCTACTTTCTTTTTCTAATCAAAACTTTAGGCCATTCCATTTCCTACCCCTAGATGGCAGCATAATGCAAAGACATTTCGGTATATAATATCGCAAGATCCCAAGCGAGTATTTCTAAATCATAAGATCCTCGTCATTTGATCGCTCCTAATGTGTTAAATAAATAAGTGCAGGGGAAATGTTTTACTGCGGAACCCACTACCAAATGTTCGGGTTGCCGAACACCAATGCTACCTAGTCTTGGTTCTCTCGCTCGCCTCTTCCGCCTCCCACTCCGCGCTTGTTGTTCGAGTCACTCTGAAGGTTATTTTTGAGACCTGCGTTCTCTGTTTGTCGCCGTTTTCCTTTATCCTCCTCCTTTTACTCTTGTCCGCCTTTCTCTCTCTTGCTTTGGTTCGAAGTCTGGTGATGAAAAATAGGTCCTGGTGCCCAGATAAGGGCGCTGCTCCCATTGCCACTAACGGACCCGCGGCATCTCTTAGCATCATTTCTGCTAGTCTAGCAGGATCCAGGAAGACTCTAAAACAAAATTTTAAAACACATCAATACCAAAATCCTTTCTAATCAAAGTATTTGAATAAATGTGTTTAATGAGAATTTAACATAGTCTGGACAGGGAAAATGGGGTACCTCTATAACCCTCCCATCCCTACAGCCCCCACAACTCCAGGAATTAACTTGTGTTCTATTTTTCGTTTTGCGAAACAAGATCCCTGACCACGCTGGTCCTTGGTTTTAGTCAAAACGGGAGAAGACCCTATACTCATTTAGCAACATTTTCTTCAGTTTCAGTTGCTTTTATTTGCAGTTTTATACAGCGCGAACTCGACCCGAAGGTATCGGAGCGCTTTACAGGAGCACCAGTTGCTCTACAGACGGACACTTTGATTCTTTGTTAGGCACGGGGAAATTAAGTCATTTTGCCCAGAATCCCAGGATGTTGAGCGTCCCTGCCGAGACTCGAACCCGGTTCCTCAGCTTCGAGGTATACACTCTAGCCGTTAGCGCGCATCCTTTGTTGTTCCAACTCGCTTTTATTGCTTTTTTCCAAACTTATACGAAGTGGGGGAGGAAGATGAATAAGAAAGAGCATGAAATATTTCTTTCTACTTGACTCACCCCCATGATGTGGAGAGCTGTGATCATAGCCACACCTTGATGGCCAGCCGCTTGTTCCTTACCTTGCTCAGATATCCTCAAGGCGTTCTTCGGGTTTGCAGGTACCTGACCATCGACTTCTAGTTGTGTGTTACCTCACTTACCAGCACTGAAGTATTCTTCAAATACAAACATGAGCCCTAGGATTGGTGTCAACGTTGATATTGGAACACGTGGATTCCCTATTCCGAGGGCTTCAGTGTTGAGCGATTCTTCCAGCTCGAGCCATACATATGTGTGGGAGAGACCTTCAGCATTACAAGTCTAGGAGCCACCTACCATTCTTCCATTTTTCGGTTCTAGAAAATATTTTGACACGTGATTTTAGGAGGGGACCTTTATACTCCTGATAGGCCTATGTCCTAAGGCAATGTTTCCCGAACTGTGGGTCGCGACCCACTGGTGGATCACAAGCGAATTTCTTGTGGGTCGCAAAAATAAAACCCTTTTTTTGTAATCCTGATGTGTGCTGGATAAAGAGATTTTAATAAGATCAAAACAAATCAAGATGCTTACTTGGTGATGCACAAATGAGAAATATTCATAGAATACAGATTTTCAAACATAATCATTTGTGTGGTCTATAGTTTTATTAGTAAAATTATTTGTGTGCATATTTAGGGCCATTTCAATGGAAAATGTGCTATCCGTAATGGACAATGAGCTTCCAATCCAGGCTTTAGTTGCATTAACCCTTTCCGTGCTCGTGACAGAACCGTTCCGTCACGAGCCTCGGGTGGGCTGTACTGGTGATGGAACGGTTCCGTCACGGCCCGCTTGCCGCACCTGCGCGGCGCGAATTCCGCACCGGCGCTGACGTTCTAAAGAGCGGGCGGGGCCGTGACGGAACCGTTCCGTCACAAGCACAGCCCACCCGAGGGCCGTTACAGAGCGGTTCCGTCATGAGTACGGGAGCGCCGTACGGCCCCGCCTCCCCCTTAGCACTGCGGCGGAATAGCCGCCGCAGATAAGGGGTTAAAAAATCGCCTGCCTCATGTGCATCAAAGGTAGGTGGGTCGCAAAAGTTTGTTGTTCTAAGAAGTGGGTAGTGGTTCTAAAAATGTTGGGAACCCCTGCCCTAAAGTTTTCCACACATTGCCCATTCTCTGGAAGCATGTGTTGATTATTTCTAAAATAGGTCAAATAAGGAATCTATAAGCTCAACTAAGAAAGAGGACTCCTCCGCCTGTTCAAAATCAAACTTTTATATTTTGTTTGAGTCTTTAATTGTATTCTTCTGGTGCAGACACATCTGAGACAGTGGGAAGATCTGTCTCATTGTGTCTGTCTGATCTGTCGGTGAGCCTTACTAAACCATTTCCTCCTGATAACCTGAACTGTCCTTCAGTGATAGCAGGGAAGGTGGCGGAGTTGTAAATATACCTGCTACCAGTCCGAGTTCAAGAGGAAGTATAAAGGCCCACCAGAGAATCCGTTTTTCCTTGAAGACCAGGAACCTGCGGATTCAGTAATTGTGTCTTCTACAATGCGAATGGGGCTTTTCAGCGGGGCTGTCTGAGAGGGACATCAAAAGGCTATGCCGCCTGGGCAAGAAAGCATGTGCTATAAGTTCTTTGGCCTTACAACGTCTACTGCCTTTCTGGAATGTTGCAATGGCTTTCTTCAGGATACAATGGATGTAAATAAATTACACAAAGAGAGGTATTCACCTTTCACAATGTGGGTGCTGGTGAACACGACGCCTGGAGGCTGAAATACCTATTAGTTTGGATGATTATATGATGTTAGTTTTTTGTTTTTTTTTAGGAAACCATGAGAATTCGACTCTACTACAATGGAATGAAAGAGATTCTTAAAAAATTGCGTATAATAGCTTAACTGGAAAGCAAATGATTGGTATAACACGCATGTAACGGGTAGGGGATGGCAGAAGTAATTTTGATCTCCGAATGAACTGGTGGACGACATCAAGTGGAAGTGGTCAATCAGAAACATTGTGGCTATTGTAGGACATGTTCTATGTAAATATTGAAAACCTAAAGGTATTCATTATTTGCTGGAATTATTTGCTGTTCTGGATAACTGGTTGGACAGTCTCATGAGGAAGAGTAGATAATTACCAAAAGTGTGTCATAATCAAACCAAAATGTGTGAAGAAAACATATGAAATTCTCTATGGGATACTAATATGGACCAATGCAGTGAACATTGGAAGGATTAACATTGATTAATTTGTTTAATGGATTATTGAAACTATTGTTTGAACAACGTAGAAAATGTTTACATAAGATCTCTTTGCGTGCCCTTAATGCAGGTTGTGGTTCAGGGACTGTGTGACACACCCAACAAACTACCGACACTTGTGGTAAACTTTGATCGTTGCCAGAGCTTTTCTAGTTATACTGTAACCTAATGTCTACTCATCGACCTGGACAACCTAGGAGCAGCAAACACTTCAGTCACCAATTGGCCATTCTTCTGTAAGTGCTGTAAAAGGTGAACAAGCAGACGTCCTTGAGTGTCTTGTTCCACACGAAAGCAACCTCACTTCTCACATAATAAAAAAGGAATTGTGGCTTGGTGACTTGAAGTTTCTAATCAGACAAAATCCCTCCTTCCTAAGATCATTCACAAATGCCACGTGTGTTTTCTGACTTTGTTTTCTTCTGGAACTTGCTCGTTGTGCGCCGTGGACAATATCGACGTATACACTGCAGCAGTCAAACCAATTACAGGCCTTGGTAAAGCACCCTGCCTGACACTATGAAAGAGCACAAACCTCAAAGAACCTCAGCCCTAAATGACTCGGAGGTACTCCAGAGGTAGCTTTAACTGGCTGTCCCTAAAAACAAAATCGGCCGTTCTCGGGTCTAGGGGAGCTCCTTCTAACAAGTTGTAATCTTTGCTCCTGAACCCCAGGAGATGGGTACAACTGGGAGTGTAGGAAAAGCCTATGACCTCCTCTTTGGGCCCATAGGTAGCAAGGGTGAGATGTCTAGGCTTACTCATGGAGCTAATAAAGTCTTAGAAACTCAGATATGCTTGACACATGAATGATAAACAATTTGGTTTTCTGGATTGTGCTACGCCAGTAGGCGCATATGTGATAGCTTTACAACTAGTTATGCTTCTACCCAATGAGAGGTCAGTGTATCTTCTCAAAAGCAGTCGCAGCCTGAACGTAGCACGTTTTAAAATATGGCACAGAGCATGTGAGTTGAAATCCTAAATGAGGCACAGGTGTAGCATGTCTGGTCGGTGCATACATCTTAGCAGTGTCAGTGAGCTTATCTTGGTGTTCCATGTCAAGCGTGTGGCATTGCAGGCGACTCTAGTGTAACTTAATGGTTGCAAAGCTGGTTGTTTAGTCCTAGTTGTCAGCCCAGTCAACAAAGGGGTAGGAGGGAGGGTTGCCAGAATTGGCCGTTTGTATCTGGGACAATGGAGCGAATATTGTAGGAGCCATTGGCTTATGGGAAAGTTGGTCATATTCTGCTGTGATGCACCCGTCGGGTCTGCACAAATAGGGCATTACAGTCTTGCAAGTGGGGGCCAGGTTGGTGGTGGTAGTTCCTCATCACATAAAGCGCAAGGAGCTGCGGAATAGGAAGAGCACCTGGGGCAATTCTCCAAAAGTTACAGAATTTCTCTGGATGTTCTTTAGCTCTTCACTCACTCCTGTCAATGATGTGCACAAAACAGTGGGTGGCTTACATACAAATGATTTAGAGGGGTTTGGTGAAGCTTTCCTTCGGGGTGTAGCCTGACCTCTGGCAGGATCCTCATTTTTAGGTCATGCGTGAGACCGCACATGCGCTGCCGCTGTGAGATCTATTGTACTATTTTTTTTTTTTAAACATCGAAAAAGGGCCTAGAGATCACCCCTTTCTTACCATCGGTTGGCTTCTTCCTCAGACTCACTTCTTTTGTTTTTATTAGCCAGCAGCTGGTTTCATTTTGCCAGTCCCTCCAGATGGCTCAGAGGGCTTTGGGGGGGATTTTGGTTTAACCTCTTCAGATTCGCCTCACTCGGAGACCACAGTTAGCATTCGCCTCTTTGTCACATTTACTTATTTGTCAGTTGTTTTATTCATCATCTAAAACTCAGTGATTTCAAAAGGTTTATATTTAACATCTACCCAACCCTAAAATCACTCTTACTTCTCTTTACCTCTATCCACTCCGAACACTAAATGCAGCCTTATCGCCTGTTACCTCAACCCCCCCCCCCACGAGCCCTCACCTCCCTTTACTGCCAAGCACCTCAAACCCTAAATTCAGCCTTTACCTCTACTCACTCCAACTCTAAAATCACCCTTGCCTCCCTTTACCGCTACCTATCCCTGACCAATAAATGACTCTTAACCTCCCTTTACCCACCCGCAAGTCACCCTCACCTCCCTCTACCTACACCCACTCCGAACCTTCAACTCACCTGTACCTCACTTTACCTCTACCCACCCCGAACCCTGGAGTCACCCTCACCTCCCTTTACTGAGCCCATAACTCTCAAGTCAGCTTCACATTCCCTCCACCCACCGATGAACTCTCAAGTCACCCTCACCTTTCTTTACCCACTACCGAACCCTCAAGTCATCCTCCCCTCCATTTATCCTCACATGAACACTCAAGTCACCCTGAACTCCCTTTACCTGTACTCAGCTTGAACCCTTAAGTCACCTGAACCTCTTTTACCTCTACTCATCCTGAACCCTCAAGGTGGCTGCACCTACCTTTACTTCGAGCCACCCAAACCCTCAAGTCACATGCTCCTCCCTTTACTTCTACCTACTCCTGAGCCATCAAGTCACTTTTACCTCTACCCACCCATAAACCTTCAAGTCACCCTCACCTCCCTTTACTTTTACCGAACCCATAGGCCTAAATTCACCCTCACCTCACCTCTAACCACCACCAAATCCTCAACTCCCTTTACCTCTGCCCACCCATGAACCCTCAAGTCACCCTCACCTCCCTTTACGTCTACTCACCCATAAACCCTCAAGTTACCCTCACCATTCTTTGTCTACTCACTCACGAGCCTTCGAATCACACTCCTCCTATTTCCTCTACCCACTCCTGAAACCTAAATCACCCTCAACTCCCTTTACCTCTATCCACCCCCAAACTCTCAAGTCACCTTCTTCTCCCTTTACCCAACCATGAACCCTCAAGTCACCCTTTACCACTACGCTACTCCCTTAGAAGTAGTTCTAATGTTTTGCCCTGAACTACGCCCTCAGGGCAACTCTATCTGCAAATCAAAATTACAGCTTTTAACCCCTTCCTAAAAATACTTGGGGACTTTATACCTATCCCCAAAATATTCCAGGACTGGAGTTAGAATAGTAAATAAGCCTCCTTGAATATTTGGAGGAAAGTTGGTCTTTCCCCAAATATTCCAAGACTGGAATAAGACTGGGAAATTTGACATTTCAGTGTTTGCCACAATCACTGTTGCCATGAGGGCGCAGTTCAAGGCAAGACACACAAACGTGCTGGCTTCACGTCCTTTTCATGTGTTTGTCCCTATCCAGGAGCATGTCCCAAGTACTGCTTCTCTTCCCCAGTGTACCTACACTGCTTTCTGTTTTCAGAGGTACTTATTTTCCTTTTACTTGCACCCCCTTATTGCTTGCCCTGCTGTGTTGCTTGCCCTATCCTATCACGCCAGAAAAAAGCAACCAAAAGTCCCACCTATAGGTTTCAAGATGCTACAAAGGTGCAGACTGTGCTGTGCTCTCTTTTCTGCATGGCCTAGGCACTTTCTTCATGTAGGGCCAACACTGAGAACTTCTGCTTGCATAACAGAAAATGTAACCGTTTATTTAATTTTTTAGCGAAGGCAGACTATAATCCCATGCTAAGAAAACTGGTCACTCCTCTGCATGATCATTGTTAGCCGTGTCCTGCCGCTTTTTTCTCCTCTAACTTTCAGCCAGGCTGCTGTACACATAGCTAAAAGAAATTGGCAAAGCATATAGTTCTCCTATAGGCGAGACCTATTGGCTTTGCCAATACTTGTTCAGATAGCAGGTCCTTGAATCGTGGCTCAAAACAGCTGAGCCTTTGCGGTTCCTGACAGAAGCAGGACTGGTTGTAAGCATGCAGGGTAATCACCCTTTGCGTTTAGGTCCAAGCAATAGTCCTTAAATTTATCCTTGACTCTTATAGGAAGTTACCAACCGAGGCCTTACCGGGTTCAAACTTTTCCCCTGTACTGGTGCACAGAGTTTCATGGAATTCAAGAGATAAACTTGCAAGCCAATTTGTGCTCAGAAGGTCAGCCTTTATCCAGTTACTAGCAATTCTTACAAGGCCAGCTAGCCACTCTGATCCTGTGCATCACTTGAAAATTATGAATAGTCTAATTTGACGGTACTCAAAGTACGGTCCGCGGGCCACTTGCAGCCCGCCAGGCCATTCGACCCCCATGGAAATCAGAAGGGCCAGAATAGTCACCATTTCTGCCTGTTGTAAATCTTCTGGGGCCGCATTTGCCGGAAAGAGCATGAACGGGACATGCGCTAACAACCAGTGTCTCGCATGTTCACCTGTAGCCCCCCCCCCCCCCCCCGCCCTTACCTGCGTCTCTGGCGTCACTTTCTCACCCTGCCATTGAGTGCATAGGCTGTGCTGCCTGTACGTGATGCTAACAGACAGTGTGTCTTCTTTAATCTCTCAATTGCTGCTGCTAATACAGAGCTGTCTTTGTAGTTACATTTATGTTTTTAAGGCCCTCGGTTAAGGTTTCAGCTGAACCTGGACTTTTCTTCCTCGTGTTATCAGAGGAGGCCCCCTGGTGTAAATAGAATAAATAAAATACGGATCCAGCAATGTCCTCACATGGATCCGTGGGCTGCGCCTAGCCTTTTGTTTTATGGGATGGCTTCACTTTAGATACATGGTATGCTACAGGCTCTCTGTTCACAGCAGTGGTGCTACTGAAAGTTTACAGATGGAATTGGGGGAGATGCAGTTTATACACAAAGTTATATGCCTCAGAAGCAGCCCAGCAGGATAATTATGTATAAATCACAGCTTCCCCACTTTATTAAATTGTGCGATTCTGAGTGAAACCTTTGTGTCTGTGTGGCGGACAATATTTCTAACATTTATTACAGGCAATTCTGCTTGCTTTTTGCATTACTTAAGTTAGTGTAATAATTTATAGTCATCCAACACTACCTGTTTGAGTCGTGGCATAGAAGATGCATCATGTCTTTTATGATGCAGAATTAAACAGCAAATCTTTATTCGTGTTGGCACTGTTGGAGAACGAAGCAGCATCTGTAAGGCCTACACAAATAACATGACATATTTGTCCTTCACTGGGAACCAAACACCCTAGGGCATCGCCTGACTCTCGGAGGGTACCGCTGCAGAGCAGTCGGAGGCTTACTCAAGGGAGGTGGTGTGGGCTAGTAATCGCCATTTGTAGTTGCGCAAAAATAACAATAATTGATTGTCCAGTCTGTACTTTGCTTTATAAAAGTAAGAGTATTAAACACACACACTACTCAATACTATACACTAATTTACAAATATACATAAGTTGATCAAATTACTTTGTGAAATTGCATAACTTCTCCACCCCTCCCGCAGGGGGGTGGGGTCTTGTACCACCACTCCCATGTATGCACATCATCTTGCCCCTCCAATGCAATTAGTTGAACATAACCTGGAGCGAGGGCCCTGCGCGCTGGAACCATCCCAGTGGCGTCCCCCCCATTACCTCATCAAGCATTAAACAGGGGTACACCTGCCTTGGTGACACATGACCCTGACTGAGCATCTCCTACTGACCATAAAGTATGCACCTCTACATCTTAAGGGCTAACAGTCTGGGGTCTTCACCTAAGTGCAGCAGCAATAATACATGTTTATGCACACTTTAGAATGACAGTAATCCTCACATTTGGATATCATTAAAAATGCATTGCAATTACAGCCCCTAAAGGCATCAAAGAAGATCACAGGATTATGCATATAAAGCCAGACACCCTAGTAGGAATGTCTGATAACATAATCCCACTTTGCTTATGACATCACGTTACACCAGTACTACACTTTACTCATGTGACCTTCAGTCCCTTTAAAGGAAATAACCATTAGTAAAAACATTTCAGGTGCAATTACACCTCTTAACCTGCAGAGGATGCCTTCTTCCAAACCTTCCCCCTCAGCCCTTCACTCCTTAACGCAATTATGCAAACACCCTCAGTTGAAGAACAAAGTTCCAGCCCAGAAGGTGAAAATTGTTGGCCGAGCCCTTGAGGGGTTATTCCTTTGAAATACTTAGGAAACTTTGGGTGATGTATCTCTTCGTGCAGGGGGGAAACTGCGCTTCTCCAGCAGCTCCCCCCAGCACCTTTTCACCATTGAGAGTGACCCACCTCCTCTGGGGAACCACCAAGGATGAAAACAGCAGGTTTCCAAATGCCTGGCAAGGCATTATGGGGCGATTGTGCTCCTTCTCTTGAATAATCGATGAGCGGCTCTCCCGCTGCGCCGGGGAGAGCCGCGCTGGTGGTACTGTCGGCTTTGCCGCATCTTCCTGCTTCGGTGGGGGGCCCGGTCCCACCGGGACCCCCAGGTGTTGGTTGGCGGCTCGGGGAGCCCACCCCCGGCTGTTCCTTCGGTTTTATGGGGCCCGGTCCCACCAGTGCCCCTGGCACCTTCCTCGATCTTCTGGGGGTCCTGGTTCCACCCGGGGCCCCTGCAAGCACATTCGATGGAGGGCAGCCTGGGGAGCCCACCCCCGGCGGCTGCCCCTGCCGGCTCCCCACCCAGCCAGCACTCCTGTGCTGCCACGGGAGCCGGCTCCGGTCCTCCGGTCTGCCCGCTCCAGCGGGTCCTCCTGGACCACAGGGGAGTGCGACGGCACTCCCCGCCTGTTCCTGCACATCAGGGCCCGCGGATGGGGCCCAGGGCCATTTTCATGGGGAGCGCGACAGCGCTCCCCGGCCTCCGTCTTAGGTGGGGGCCAGGGTGGGCTCCTGGCCCCCCTGCAGGGCACCTTCACGGGGAGCGCGACAGTGCTCCCTGGCTTTACTTCTTCTTGGGGGCAGCCCCCGGGACCTGACCCTCCCCGGGGGCATCTGAGACCGGCGGCGGAGCCCCACGCGCTTCGTCGTCTATCTTCTTAGGGGTCAAAGGTCGCCTACCTTCCGGGGGCCATATCTCAGCCCCTGGGGTTCCGATCTGCCCCATTTTTGCGTTTTCGCCCAGCCACTGGGAGCACTCTCCTACACCCTCCGGGTCTCCAAGAGGGTGCATTCTGCAGTGAGCGATCTTCACTTGCTCCCTGCGCCTCTCTTCTCCGTGCGCAGAGGCCCCTGCTTCTGCGCACCGGTCCTGGGCTCTTCTTCTGGTGCTGTTAGGGGCCTCGGGGGCAGTCAGGGGTGTCCTCCTTCCAACTGCCTATTGCCCGGCTCCAACACCTTCTGCCTCAGCAGACCACACCCCAGAGAGAGCTTCTCTTCCTGTGCAAGTACTTTTAAAAAATTTGAGTAGGGGGCTGGCAGGAAGTCTGTGTGTCCTATCAAACAGCGACACATCACTTCCCTGCCCCTGCTCCCTCCTTCTTGTCCAGCCTCTGGGTTGGTTCAAAATGGCCTCGTCCAGTGTCTCTAGCCACATGGCCTCTGAAACTCAACTCCTTCCTTCCTGCCTCCACTGTGGTTCAGCTTGGTGCTTGGCACCCAGCAACATCAGTTGATGGATTGGCTTGTACTCCACCTATCTTTTCTCCTTGGAGGGAAAGCCTTTGCTCTGGGAAGAAAGGTCATTAATCTAACTTGCCAGGGCCAGACCCCAGCAAGGGACTCGGAAAATATGGCATTTCTGGACGACCCAAAAGCAGTACAAATATGACTTTGGACTCTGCAGAATACTTATTTTCACATCCGCTACACATGACTTTAATGCGTGTCTGGAATCTGTAGGCCTCTTTGAAGTTACTCTAGCCATGGGTTCCACCTCCCCATAAGGGAATAATGAAGTGAAAAACACAGTAAAACACACTGACTTTCCGTGGCATGTTTCCTTCCAGTGTATAAAGCCTATTCCATATCACCACCCAACTCTGCATAGGTCCTGCCACACCATTCAGTCTGTAGCTGCTCCTGGACTTCGCACGCTAAGAATCTCCCCTGCGCAGCCCCAACACGTGTGCACACGCATGCGTCTGCATGTAACCAGCACAGTGCCCCCTACTCCAGCTGCTGCGCAGCGGCCTAGTCAAGCCAGGGGGACACCAGTAAAATCTCCATGCAGTCTCCTTCATTAGGAGTTCACTGTGGGTGAGTCTCAGATTATGAGGCTCCCCCACAGTAAAAGCTCAACACTTAGGTGCACAAAAAGCGAAAAATCCGGCCGGCCCCTAGCGTCAGAACCACCATCTAATAGGCACGCATTAGGTAGAGTCAGAGCTGAGGGGACAGGGGCACAGTGTGTATATAAAGATGGATGGGCAGGAGCAGAACGAAAGAGGAGAAGAGTAAGAGGCAGAGAAAGGAAAAACAGGGACTGGCAGACTCTGTATGAGTAAAGCATAAAAGCAGAATGAGACGCACAGTGAGGAAGTATGGAAAGGTTGTGAATATGAGCGCAGAGGATGGGTATTGCAGGTTATGAGTAGTGTTAGAATATGGCAGCCTGCTGTCACTGATGCTTGTATTGCCTGAGGTTACACATGTGTGTTAAGTTTCATGAGCTTAGGTTTGCACAGTGGGCTGGACAGAGGACAGGAAACCTACCTCTGTTAATGCCCTTTGGAGGAACGCTTCAGATTTTGCTGGATGATCTTGGGGCTTGGTACTGTAAACTCTCAATAGGGACATTAAGGGTTGTTCGGAGCGACTTAAGAGACATAGGGGTATGAATTGTGTTTTCTGAGAGACAAATGAAGGGTGTGTCCAAGTGTTTTCGCAACTGACAGCCTAAGAGCAGGGAACTAGGTGCCTGTCAAAACAAGGCAAAGATGTAAAACTATGGTCAGAAACACAAAGAGCCCATTAAAAATGAAAATATTGACCGTATCTATTCAGGGTACATACATACTTATATCACATTTGGAAATACAGCCTGGTCTAGTAATATTTTGAAAAGGGGGCGATTTTTTTTTTTTTTTTTAACCCAGTAGTCCTGCCTCCAGTGACCACTCCCACCAACCACGCCCTATTGCCAGGCCCATCTGTGTGGCCCTCGGCAACAAACCAGACTGCAATTTTGGCCCCTGAAAAAAGTTTGTGAGTACCCATGGTGTAATCCGATCTAAGTGAGTCTTTCCCATTGTACAGGCCAGTCCCTTGTTTCAGAAGAGCTGCCCGATCTATCCATCCCCTTTGCAAGAGTCACAGGTGATATTGGTTCCCATGATCCCCCGCAATCATTTCCTATGCTACTTTCAGAAAATGCAGCGGCTATATGCTATCACAAATATGATAAGACAAAGGAAATTAAAACCAAAAAACACTAACTCAGTACCAGTGGCGCTGTGTTCCGTTGCACCCCAGACCTGGCAGTGGTCTCCCTATGCAGGGTTTACCGGTGTGCCCCCCCCAGACCTTTTCTTTACTTCAAGACCATGTCTGAATATTTATACATTGGGTATGGGCCAAAGCCAACCAGAACTTTTTGTCAAAATTTGAATGCAACTTGCACACAAAAAAACGTATTAAAAACAGACTTTTTACATCTATTAAAATGGATTAGAAAAACGGTTCCTTCAACATTTATAAGTAATTCTTTCAAAACTTGGACACATTTGAGAATGCCCTAACGACGGTGCCACAGGTGACTGTTTTCTCCAACCTCACTCCCATCATTTGGCCAAGGAAAATGAGGCATGGTCCGGTAGTGGTATGCCGAGGATCATGCAGTTTAGTTGAGCTTAAACGCTGGTATTTGATCCCACAAATTGTTATTACATGTTCTACTTTAGCCACTGATTAGATGTCTTTCTCATTTCTTCTTAAAATGAAAACCTGCCTTCTGCCCCTCCTGCTCCTTACATGCTTTACTACGTCTTCGTTAAAAAAAAATGAATGTCTGTCCTTATGTATTGTAACTGGTGCTCATGTAAAGGGCTACCAAAGGGGATGATGGACGGAGTGCTTGAGCAAATCAAACACTCACCCCCAGTCAACTGATCTGGGTTTAATCCATCACCATTCTTGAGCTCACTCCACCACCCCGGTTCAGACATGGCCATATGAAAATCAGTCTGACCCTGTGCCTCATGGGAAGAGTCCAGCCTGAACTGCCAAGCCATGTCTTCCCTGGACCGGAAACAAGCATCATGGGACCGGTTTGGGGTTCATAACAGTCACAGCCAGGCTATCTTCAATCCAGTGGCAAAGTGAGCAAGATACCCACGTCTGGGCATACCCTGCCAACTTAGGGCGAACAAAGCGATACCAAAGGGGATGATGGACGGTGCGCTTGAGCAAATCATACACTCACCCCCAGTCAACTGATCTGGGTTTAATCCATCATCATTCTTTAGCTCACTCCACTATCCCCAGTTCAGACATGGCCATATGCAAATCAGTCTGATCCTGTGCCTCATGGGAACAGTCCAGCCCGAACTGCCAAGCCATGTTTTTCTGGACCGGAAACAAGCATCTTGAAACCGGTTTCGGGTTAATAACCCTCATCAGCCAGGCTATCTTGAATCCAGTGGCAAAGTGAGCAAGGGACCAACGTCTGGGCATACCCTGCTAACTTCGTAGAGTGTTCCAGTACGAAGGATCAAGTATGTGCTTTATAAAACTGCAACCATTTTTTTAAAAACAGATTGCAGTGCTCTGGCTACCCAACATGGCGGTTTCATCAGCTGTCGGAGACAGAAAGTAAGCTAGCAAGGATGTGGTGGTACAGCATCTGCTGCACGTAACTGAGGGTGGCAGGGGCACATCTATCCTGACACTGCCCTGGGGTCTTGAAGGCAGAAGTAAGGCAGCAAAGCAAATGAGGGTATAGAGAGTTATTTACTTTCATGCTGTTTATTCATTTCTTTTTTAGCAGTTTTTATTTAGTGCAGACTTGGCCAAAGGCATTTCCTAACAGGAAGGCCACACCTCTGTTCCCAGCAGCAGCCGATAACATAGCATGCAATCTTCTGTTTATGTAATGGCGGCGCGCGTGCAGCAGATTACCCACATGCACCGCGTGCTGGAGATTATCTCCCTGATTGGAGAGGATGAATGCCCGCGCGCTGTCCTGAATGTCGAGCCTGATGTTTGTGGCGGGAGGAGGGGTACGGAGCCCAGGGTAAAATGATGTACTTAAAGCTGACCGCTCTGCGTTGCCTTGCAGGCCAAGAAGCTGGTGGAGTCGCTCCCGCAGGAGATCAAGGCCAACGTTTCGAAAGAAGAAGCCGAGAAGGTGAAGGCTGCGCTGGAGGCCGCAGGGGGGAAGGTCTTGCTGGAGTAGAGCGGACTATCTGTTACCGGACATTATGCCGGCATGGACTCTGCCCGCTGCCCCCTCACGAGAGGGACTGGCCGCAGCAAGGGTGTTTGAGCACTGAAGCCGTGATTTTGAGTCCTTTTGGGCTGCTAATCTGTCTGGGCACCGGGCCAGGTCTCCCCACGCGAAGACAACGGAAGTGGCTGTGTACAGGAGCTGCAGTCCTGGGATGAGGGTGCGGGCTATATCATATCACAGAATCTGTGTTTTCTGGTGGTCTTTGCCACTCAAAAATATAAAAACAACATTTGTATACTGTCTAATAAGCAAGTTAGTCTTTATTTACTGCGTGTGCATAGTGTACACAACTTGCATTTGTATTTTTGTGTGTGGTTGGTTTATTAACTGCAGTAGTGTTCTGGTTATTACTGATGATCCGAGTGTCTTTTTTTTCCTGTTGATGTGCTCCATTTCACAGAAACATAACAAGTTCATGCTTTTTTTTATGCACTTGGGCCAACCTGATGCACACCAGAGATGTCTTCGTCTGACTATTGCTTGCGCTTCCTCCTACTTTAATAGATGCTTTTCAGGACTTGATGGCCTTAGCTGAGGACTGCTGTTTATCAAGATATGGAGTTTATTTAACGCTGTGGCTTGTAGTGGAAGATACAAGATAAGTGCCTGTGTGTCACTGACCTTCAATAGAATGAAACCCAAACATCATTGAACGGGAATGAGAGGAGGACTGGCCCGAAAGGAAGTGTGTTCTTTTCTTGACAGGTAAATGGCTGTAGTGCCGGACCTGAGTATGATTGCGTAAGATGTGCCCACTCCGCTCCAGCCAGACTGCCCTTCTCAAAGCACTGACCTGGCAGCGTTTGTCCTCTTTGTGGTCGCAGCTGCTCCTCCTCCAGTGGCACCCAGTTCACTTATTCTGTTATCCAAGTTTACAGTCGTGATTAACACCTGTTCCAGACTTCTGCCTTTCTTCCAAACCGTGCACGGCTATCCCAGAACCAAGCCACAGCACCACCTTGTGTGGCACTCGGCGAAGCAAAAGATGGAAATCCATGCATGGGGAAGCAGCTCGCCACAAAAAGCTTCTGTTGGGCTAGAAGGAAACATGGCGTTATCCAATCTGCATAGTTGTTCTGTCAAGCAGCCTATGAGGTTGGGCGGTGCCGAGGTCTTCTCCACCTCAGTACCAAACAACACTAAAAGGTCAGATTGTCTTCTCCACTTGAAGTGGAAGGGGACTTCTCACAGAGCCTTGATTTTTTCAAAACGTACATACTTCAATTTCAACATCTAGATGGACCTTTCTGTTTCTACGGACAAAATAACTTATCTGTTCTGATGCAAAACTTTTGGTCTCTTTTTTTTTTGCCTTTTTCCATGTAGCTCTACAGTTCACAGGCCTAGTTGAAGACTTCTGAGGCAGTCCCCAATGTCCTGCCTCTGGACTCTTGTTATGTGGCAAAGCTGATTATCTAATTTGCCATTTATCTATAAATAAAACTAAAACTTGGAGCAAGGCAGAAGTATTCATTCAAGGGTTTTCCATCTTCTGAGAAGAAGTTGTTTGTGTCAGTCTTTAGTGTCTAGGGTCTTACTCAGATACCCGTTGCAAGGGAGAGAGGCATCTGCAAATCTTTTTTTTTTTTTTTAAAAGAAGGAAGGCTGGTTTTTGCTTTCAAAGAACAACATCCTGTGGTTATCAGTTCATCTCATCATACTGCTACCATAAAACTGTCTGGGTCTCTTCTGCACAGTTTATTCATTAAAATTGTGGCATAATGACCACGACTCAGTATCTTCTAAAAGACAGTTTTGCCACTCAAGTCACCATCCATGTGGATACAGTCCACGTCATCAACAATTGGGTTGTCTGTCACACTCATTGACAAGCATGTTGTCAACAATAGCTGCCTTGTTGACTGCTTTTTCAACTGTCCTTCCTCTTTGGCACAAAACCAATCATCATCAATTTGAGTTTGAAGCAAATCATGCCATCGAGTCCACCTTACCAGAGGAACAGAATTCCACAGCAAATTCTCTAGGACATTAATGTAATCATCACCTTGACTCGCAAGTCTGTTTTTTAAATTTATTTTCTTATACATTTTAAATCCACGTGCACCTAAAAAAATGCAGCAGTATTTTCTTTTCCTTTTCAGTGGTAAAATCCTCTTCATCCTCTTCAAATGTGGATATATAATTTTCAAAGTACTCGCACCATTCTTCCCATTTGAGGATAGGTTGACCAGACATTGGTAAGAATGGTTGAGGAGGCGAAACATTCCAAATATTCCCTGATGCCATGAGTATTACTCAGAAAGGAAGAAAGTATTCTCCGGAAAAAAAAACATTTCCCTAAAAGGCACACTAAGAATATACAATACTTCTGTAGGTGTTCAAATTTGTTATAGCTGTACATAAATATGGTAGTAAATAATCATCACATGTGCTAATGCAATACGCATTGAAGTGAGTGTGGGCATCACTGATGTAGCATAAAGTACCAACAATTAGAAACTTGAAACCTTTAATTTGTAGTAAAGTGCGTATCACTGCATGCGCTGTATCTCTAAAATGAGTGAAAATACTTAGAATAAAGTGTGTGAGTCACTGAACATGCGCCCGAACTTCAACAAGATACTATTTACTCGCACCATGTGGAAAGTGTGCATATCATTGCACATGCACGTTCAAATTAGTTTAAAAATGATTATGAAGATTAAAGTGTGCACATCACTGACTATGCATGAAAACAAAACTATGCATTGCCCTGAAGCACCGTACACTAGTTCCAAAGTGCGCTTCAAAGCACATGCACTGAAAAATGATTATGATGTGTAAAGTATGCTCATCACTGAGCAAGCGCAATAGCAGAACGGTGTATTTATTCCTTCACAATACCGTACATTAGCCCCAATATGCACCTCACTGCACATGCGCAGGGATTGAATACTGAAATAGCTGCCCGAACTCAGTAAATTATACAAGGGGGTACACCGTAGGAATAATTCCAGCCCTTCAATAGTTAAAACGGCCACCAACATACTGTACGTTTTCCTTTATTAAAATGGCAGCCAATGTAATGCACTGAGAAGTGCTGAGCAGCTGATGAGTTCCAATAACGTAAGGCACTCCTCAGTCTGTATCGGATAGTTGACCCACCAGAGACCGGTAAAGGTATTTACAATGACTTTGACAGCGGAGGAACAGATAAATACTTATCACAAGAATTTCCCTTCCACATTCTTAATTAAGCCGATGGAAGCGAAACGGAATTCTGATCGCCAGTAGCAACAGAATTTTGGTAGCCTCAGTTTGATGCGTAGATTCTTCTCTGTCAGGGTCACCAGAATCCTGTCGCCAACTTTGCCCTTCAAGTCGTTGTTTAAGGCATCTTTCCAAAGTATTTTATTTGTATAAATACCCTGACACACCTTGTGGAAACAAGCCGTCCATCTAAACAGATCTAATCAACTGCCCCAACATTCCTTACCTATAAAGTTCTATTATGGAACCTATGACATACCCAACGGTGTATGAGAGGTAACTTGCCTCATAGACGTGGAACATACTATATTCATCACAACACTCCATCAACAATTGGGTTGTCTGTCACACTCATTCACAAGCATATTGTCAACTGTAGCTTCCTTTTTGACTGCTCCTTCAACTGTCCCTCCTCATTGGCACCTAACCCATCATCATCAACTTGAGTTTGAAGAGTCCAATGCCATCGAAGTCCACCTTACCAGAGGAACAGAATTCATGAGAAACTTCAATGGTGACGAGTAAGCCAAAGTTTAGTACTGCTACGTAATCAATTACTACCTCAGTGCTTTCAGCAACTAATGGTTTATTGCCTATACTTTCTACTATGTCATTGGTGTTGAAGATCACACCCATCAGATTCCATAGGAGTATTGTAGTGGGCTGGAATTGGAATGTTTGCACCGTTCCTTAGTGTTCCTCTGTGAAGATTCCAGATTTTTCAGTTATACTGGAGGCCTGGGATATTGACAGAGGGGCATCTTGTGCTGTTGTCCCATGATCAAATAAATTACATGAAATGACTTGATGAAGTTCTGCCTTTTCTCGTTTCATCGTCTCTGTGCAGGAGTGGTCAACGACCTCATATGCCAGGTGGGGCCACCGTGAAAATTACTGCTATGCCTATCATACCAAAGCCCGTGTGCCAGGTGGAACTGCTGTGAAGATTGTGGCTGTGCCGATTGGGCCAAAGCCTGAGTACAGAATGAGGACAGTGTCCCCGTATGTTAGGGGGGCAGCGAAACAAGGCAAGGAGCGTGGTATGGGCGGGACCCACGTCGTGAGGATGAGACCGCCGTAGTGACCCAAGCCCTCACTGAGAACCAGAACCAGGGGTATCGAACCCCTAGGCCATCACCTGTGGGAAGAATCCCAGGAAACTTAGTATCGTAGAAGCATCAAGGACTCTCCACCTCTGCAGGATATACGTGAGGAGCTCCAACTGCTGCACATTCCAGGCTGCAGATGAAGAACTTACTGGAGACAGCCGCTTCAGCTTCAGGACCCGTGAAACAGGACTGTTCAGAGACTCTGGATTTTCAGATCCGGCTTGGTACTGGTAAGACTGCTATAAAGGCCAGGCAGCCTCGGGGGAACTTGCATGCCACATAGTACTTTGACGCTGGAACACTTTTGACTTTAATGAGGAGTGGGGCTCCTGAGACTTTTCACTCCTGGTGGGATTTAACCTGAATGTCACCTATTATTAATGGGAAATAACTCTTACCACTAGCAAGAGGGAAATGCGACTCCGGAACCTATAAAACACTGGAGCCCTGACCTCAGAGGACTGTTTGCATTGTTTGTGAATGACATATTTTACTTTAGGTTCATATATAAATACTCATCTATATCTATACTACTATTATAAAGAGAGCTGAAACCTTTGAGACTGGTAAACTCAAGAAGTACAGCACCAATCACAACACCCAATACAGCATTGTAAAGGGGAGATGCAGCAGATGGACATAGGCTATACAGCTGGCCACCATATACATTACAAAGGTCAAACAACCTTAGGGGTAAAGTAGTCCCTTGTGGACGTTGGTGTGGGCGTCTCAAAGTACACTTGGGCATTGGCGTGTCAGACTACACTACATTATTCCTTTGTGGGCGTGCAGCGTTGTCAGAGGGGCGTGCCACAAATAAAACAAAAAATGGCCGTGTACTTCAGTAGCCGCTTTCAGAACCAATGTGCGTGCCCATTCACGCTCCACCTTCGAGTCTCAAACGTCCGTCTACAAACACCAAGCTGCGCCGCATTCATGCCCATTGCCATTCAGGCGCCATTAATCATATAGAGTGCGGCGCAACCTTTGTGGGCGTCAGCGTTGTCAGAGGGGGCTGCACCAAAATGTTAAAAAAGGGGGTGCGCCTTTCGCCAGCAATGTGCGCGCACATTCACGCTCCACCTTGGCGTTCTGATGACGCAACATTAATGATATATTGTGCGGCGCAAACTTTGTGGGCGTCAGCGTTGTCAGAGGGGGCTGCACTAAAATTAACAAAAACAGGGGCGTGGCTTTCGCCACCAATGTGCGCGCACATTCACGCTCCGCCTTGGCGTCTGATCCCTTCTCACACGGCTGTCTCAAAACACCAACGGGCGCCGCATTGACGGAACTTGCCATACTGCCTACAAAATTTCACTAACAAAACAAAACTTTACTCCTTTATGCACGTAAGATTTGTCAGAAGTGGTTGCAGGAAAAAAAAAGGGGCGCACAAGCGCACCATTCACTCACTGCGACATTCACGCTCCAACGGACACTGAAGGCAGGCAGCGCACCACATGATCAAAGCCACTTCACAATTAAAATTTTGTCCGGGGCTCAGGCGGGGCCTCAAACTAGCCCTCACAAGCACGGGATCACGCCGGGCACTGTCAGCGTACACACATTAACGTCAAAGACAACCCGCTTGGAAATTATATAACCAACACACTCCACAACACGCAAAAGCTGCAAAACTTAAAGCTGAGGACGCACACATAACGAAGGACATGCAAATACGGGACCGCTTAGGAGGCACATATGAAGAACGCTGTTACTAACAGTGCATGCACAATCGGACAAAGACGTTCCAAAACATTACACACATAAAATTTCATACCCGGACAACGTCGGGACGGGCTGTTAGTTTTTTCATAAAAGCAAGTGTCTGACTGGAGGTTCATTTGTTGCTGCTGAACCTTTTGAGTTGTGAGCATCTGTTCATCCCCTAGTGTCTACCTCTGACCCCTACCAGGGAAATATTTGGACTGCTTGGCCCACCCTACCACTGGGTCAAGTGCTGAAGGGTTACTTAGCCGGTTGTTTAGACTCTATAGAAGGTTAGGCCCTGGGACATCCGGCATAAAGGTAGTGAATCCCCACAGTTGGGCCCAGTAGCTCCTACTTTCCCCTTAGCCCTCTGAATGAGGTTCCTACACTGTTACTCTTAATCTTTGACGTCTCTGTAATTAACACTCATATCCAGCTGAATCCAAATTTACCTGTCTCTTTCCTTCCAAAATCAGGTGCTCCCACAATGAAATGGAAGCAATGGTACAATACTTTTGGATGATAATAATTAGCCATTGGTGGAATAGATGTTCCTGCCTTAAGGAAAAAGGCTGTATTTTGTAGTTGTTTGGGCGCAGAGGGGCAGAAACCTTTTAACCACCAGCTCCATTACTTCTACAGAATAGGATATGTTTACAGAAGTTGTGAAAAGAAAATCATTTCAAAGATGACCATATCATAATTGTGGAGAGGCACAGCTTTTCCAATTGTAAGTAGGCACAACATGAATCAATTCCTTCCTTTTTGGCCGAGTCGAGGATACTGGTTTCAATTTGAGTTTGTAGATACTCTAAACAAGTATTAGCAAGATCAACTGATAGTGAGTTGTTTTGACAGTCTCACACAGGAAAGAAGTCTGTGCTGTATAGACCATTCATTGGAAGAGACACTTGAGATTGCTAGGGAGATTGAGAAGTCGATCATGCTGTCCAAAGAATTAGGAAGAGTTAAAGTTCTCCTGAGAGTGTGTGCAATTGCTTCTGAACCTAAGCAAAATGTTTCTTCTACTGAACTGAGAAGATTAAATAAGAATGTCAATGCTGATGTATGCTTTAGGTGTGATACGAAAAAAATCACAATTGCTAGTTCCAAGAATTGCCCAACGACAGTGAAGACAAGCATGAAGTGTTAAAAAAGAAAGAAAACTGGTCACTTTGAAAGGGGTTTTAGAGGCCTCCAGAGAAATTTGTGTATGTTAATGAACAAAGAGAGTCCCCCTTAACAAATAGGATAATCTGAAACTTGACAGCAGGGTGGTTTTATCAATCAAAATGGGTTCTCCTGCTACTGATCAGGAAAAACAAGGTGATCCTGTATGTGAGATTATCATAGGAAAGGTCCCACTAATAGTCACAGTGGAGTCTGGGTTTCCCATTGTATGCAAAAGAGTAGGGCCATATTGATTTGTTACTGCCTGACATTTTCATTCTTATATTTGGAGGACAGGAAATTGAGATGATGGGTTAGTTTCGAGAAGACCTTAGTTAGAAAGACAGATTGACGAATTCAGAGGTTTATGTGGTGAAGAGAGGATACACCATCCTTGGATGGAAGGAAAAGAGAACATATGGGATGGTGTTAAAGCCTAGTACTGAGTTCTCCATTTCCTTGATGGACACATTGGGGAATGAGGTGTCTTCTTTACAAGAGGTGATATATAAACCTAAGCCCTTATTTGAAGACAGACTAGGTTTAAGAGTTTCAGGCATTACATTATTTTAAAGCCAGGCGCAGTTCCAGTTGTACACAAAGTGCAGAGTGTTCCTTTGACTATAAGCGTAAGATTGAGGGAACAATTCGGTAAGCGGTACCTGGATAATGTTGTTAAACCGATCACAATGGATTTCCCAATGGTAGTGGCCATGAAGAAGTCAGGGGCAACATAGGCTCTGTCGAATTTTAGGCCATAGAATAAACATTTTGGTGGTCTGCCTCCCAAGATTCATGAGATGTTAGGCTGGGTGATCAGGTAAGGATAAGAAAGCCTTTGGGAACCACAAAAGGTACTTCTAAGTTCTATCCCAAGACAGCGGTGGTGCAAGTGTCGAAACATTCAGTTAAGGTAGAAAATGGCAAATGGAGCAAGAGGAATGTTGCTAAAGTGTATGGTGGTCCAGAAAGCTTGTTGTCAGATGTTGAAGGTTTGTTGGAGTCTACCTGTGTTTTGTTTCCCATATGACATGGGCGGATTTGTCCCTGGTGAGGAAAGAGATAACATTGGTATGGGTGATTGTGTTGTTGCAAACTGCAATGCTATTTTTTGGGGATGTTGGTGGTACCCAGTCATCATAGGTCACATGAGCGTGGTACTTCTGAGGTGTCGAGTTGGGAAATGAATGGTTCCTTTAAGACCAAGACAATTGTTGTTAAATTCGGAGGATTCTGTTTTATTATAATATTTTTTTTCCTTACACTGTTTGAGGCTAATTTTATTGAATTGTTCTTCACTTTTTTTGTTGCTTTTAGTTTGGTTGTGGTTGGGGTATGAGGAGGTAGGTTTGTAGCGGGTTGGAATTGGAATGCTTAGTGTTCCTCTGGGAAGATTCCAGATTTTCTAGTTACACTGGAGGCCATGGTTATTGACAGAGGGACTTTTTGAGCTGTGGTCTCTTAGCCAAATAAACTACATGAAACAGTTTGACAGATTTCTGCCTTTTCTCTTCGTTTGGAACACCCCAAATATCCATCTCCGAGCTTAGAATGGAGGGAGCGGAATCAGGAGTAAGAAGCACACCGGAGCAAGTTTTGAACCGGTTCCCGATATGCTTAGAGGAGTTTGGCTTTCCCTACAAAGTTAAATGACCTTGCGTGATTTATGCCCGACACTGGAGCAAATGATTATTTTGACGAACTAGATCGCGTTTGCAGACCAATGCTGTTCATTTCATTGTTGTCTTATTAGTCTGACCCAGGCGCAAGACCGTATGCAAGTCAGTTGTCTGCCAACTCTAGTTTCTCTTGAAGTTATGTTGCTGGGTTTCTACAACACATTTGGTGCATGCTGGATGTCCCACCTGCTGCACACCAAACTCCTCATGATCTGGCACCAAGGACACCCGAGAAGAAAAAAACGCTGACCTAGAGCTCCTCTTCCCAGTGATACAAGAGGGGATGCACATAAGCTTCTCAAGGTTAATGAACACAAAGGGCCGATCCAGATACGAGTATAGAAAGTCTGAAGGAGTATGGGATGAATGGACATGGGTCATTCCTGATGAAGGACCATCAGATCCCCCATTTACAAGAGGAACATTTCTCTAGTTATTGATTATCTAACACGTTTGACATATTTTAGACAAGATAGGGAGTAGGGTTTCAAAATGTAAAACCGTACAACATTATCTTTCACTATGGGACAAATGGGAAAAAAAATAAGTGCGATAGAATGCGCCACTGTGCTTTCTCAGTTAGGGTAGTCCTTGCAGAACTTTAACTGTTATTTGGCACTTATTTTTCACATGGAGCACCGCTTCCTTAACAGCACCATTCCTAAAACATAAGAAGATATGAGCTTGTCTATAAAGGGGACGTTTCCACCATAAGAGAATTGTAGAAACAAGTTAGCTGTCTGTCAATCATTTTAGGTGCTATTGTAAATGCGCACATGTTTTCACAAAAGGACGGTGGTTCACATGCCTACGTCTACTGTGCTGTGACAAAATGTGACTATAATCCTTTGGGATATTTGGGACATGTCTTATACTAGAAATAGTGTTTTGTGTGCTTATAGGTTGGATGCGAAGTCCATTTGCTTCTGTTTTTGAATTTAAACTGTCTTGTAATCCTTTAATACAAATTGAGGAATTACTGTTCAAATTTTTTTTAATAAGTAAGTTGAAATTCACATTGCAGATCATTAAAAAATGACTGTACATAAAGCAACACAGAATTTATAACTGTGACATTCTTCACTAAGTAAATGTAACCCACACCAGTGTTTAAAAAAGGGATAAACTTCTTTTTACACTGGAAATATATTCAGAAATGGAGTACATAAGCACCAAATGTGAATGCAGTGCTGCACCAGTTTGACACCAACTTATACATGCCAGTGTGCCTTTCTTCAACAGGTTGCTGAAGAAATTACTATAAATATTAAAGTTGTTCTGAATGAATAGCCGGCCACATTATATATGGTTGTTGCAGGTATGTATATAGTACCCACAAAGTTAAAAAAACTGAACATCACTAAGCACTAAATGTAGTTGTGCATTACTTCATTTTGACCAAGATGTAGGTAAAAGTGCATAGCATGCCCTTAGCCTGCCAGTCACCTGTAGGAAAGCAAGTGAAAGATTCACTTCAGGTGATTAAGGCAGATATGGAAGCACAAAGTCAATGTGTTTAATACATGTTTTTAATGTAAGAGAAATTCTCCCTTGGAATAAACTAATGTATAAACCACAATCATATATCCAAAAAACGCATCATACTCACTAATATATATCAACAGGAGAGAAACCCAACACAATTATAGACTTACAGTTAATCATATAAAAACATCAAAGATATTTTTATTTGTTTCCCGTTAATGTAAACATTAATTAGTAATACAAATTATTGAAAACACAAATCCATATAACATATGTGCAATAGATCCTAATAAAAAACTACTAAAAGAGACAACAGCGCGTGATATCTTAAAAAAACATAAAAACATTAATTCGATCGGATCTATTACTGTAGAGTCATAACCAAGTAGGAAATTCCAGACTCAATAGGTCCGCGAATTTAAAACAACAAAGGCGTTGGCGCGTTTTGGTGTGCTGCTAAATAATGCACCACCTTCATAGGACTTTCCAGGGTAAGTGTCTCTTTCTTAGATTTAGCACAAAGACATATACATCTTATGGGGGTGAACTGGGTAAAGGCAATATAGGGAAGTATGTCCAGTGTCCACTTGGATACTTGAGAATGTGGGTTTGATATTCTAATTACAAATAGACGCACACGATCTTTTGAGTACAAATGTGCGGGGAAGGCAAAACTTCATGTTTGTTCATTTAGGAATCGTGGTGGATGTCTGTTTAGACACACACTCTGAGACTGAGGTCCGTACATGGGAACCAGATCGTTTTTATTATTCTGGACAACATCCATCTCAAAGAAAGGATCGTTGCATGTTCCAACCACAAGTGTCAATAGATACTGTTGTAGAGGTTTGATGCAAACATCAGTTCTTGATTCCGCGAAGTTCCATACTGTAAGGTGCCTTGGGTGCCCGCCTTTTGATTACATCCTACAAATTGAGAGGGGCAAGTTACACTTAACGGAGTTATTTATGAGTCCAAAGATGGCCGAACATGAAGTTTTGCCTTCCCCGCACATTTGTACTCGAAAGATTGTGTGCATCTATTTGTAACTAGAATATCGAACCCACATTCTCAAGTATCCAAAGTCTATAATCTGGTTGGGTTTCTCTCCTGTTGATATATATTTGTGAGTATGATGTGTATTTTGGATATATGATTGTGGTTTATACGTTAGTTCAATACAAGGGAGAATTTCTCTTACATTAAAGTCATTTCACTGGCACCCTGTCCCTTGGATAGTAGGGCCACTCCCTCCTTTTTGAATTTAATACATGTTTGAAACTATAATTTTGCAGTATTCTGGGCGTAGACCATCTTATACTGGGAGAGGCTTCTCCCACTATGGCATCTTTCGTTGCATTTGACAGCCTGCATACCAGTACGGAGATGATTGCCAATGTTTGCAGCAAAGACCACAAGATGTCCTAAACAATATGTTCCCATAAACAATATGTAATAAAGAAACGAGAACTTGAAGGATAAAGAAATCTTTATTCAAGAGTCCACACACTGCAGTGTAGGTAAGTAACAGTGGCAGTCAGCAACTGAATAAGAATTTAGAAAACACAGAAATGAACCCCACAGCAAACAATAGCAAGATAACAAGACTAAGGTTCCAAAGATCCTTACTTACAGAGAAAGTTCTGTAGCAGCACATACCACACGCTTGCTCATGCTGAAGGTTATTGCACATGCTGGACCTCAAAAGATATGTCGAGTTTATCTGGAAAGACCCATCTATTTTTAGATCAACTGTTCATCCATTTGGTCACAATAACAAAGGCCACACTGTATCAGGACGGTGATAATGTTTTTCAACAACAATGCAGAAAACCACTTGCCTCTAAAGTCATGGTGCACTACACAAGAGGGATGATGGCTATGGTCGCTCAAATTTCCAGTGCCCCCAAATGGACAGATTAATAATAGCATTGTGGAAGTTGTCACACACATTTGAAACAATACTGTCTGTGTGGCCAATCCAGGTCAGGGACCAAAGTAGGGCAGCTGCTGCTTGGGAACCTTTTTCATTATTAAAGCACTCCTCATCTCATCCACTGTTGTCGGTCCTAAAAATACTGCTTGCTTCAAGTTTGTGAATCAGTCCTGGAGAAAGTTTGTTGACTGTAACTGCAGGTCTCCAGCACTGGTTTCTTTGATAGATTCCGATGCAACCTGTCCTTATCCCTTGGCATGAAGCACCCATGTCTACTCTCCAGCTATATGGACATTTTTTAGGGTGCCTGAAAGGGAAGAAACTATGGAGTATCTCCACCTCATTGGTTGCCTCATAGACCAACCAATGAAATGGAAAGAAGCTGCGACATACTGTTAGATCAGTATTCTGACCCCAAAGACTTTGCCTATCTACCACTGATTCCAGTAATTCAGGCGTGTGAATCCATGAAAAATAAGAATGCTGGAAATAGTGTAGATCTAGGTAAGCAACCTTTTCCTCTTTTTGTGTTTGGAGATTTAATTTCATGCTCTGTTAGAGTTGTATGTGCTTTTGCTCTTACACTGCAGTGTGTGGACTCTTGAATAAAGACTTCTTTATCCTTCAAGGACTCGTTTCTTTATATGTATGTATACACCGGTGGCTGGCTGGTAGGAGAAGCTTACCCATTTTTCTTTTGTTCGGCTTTCCTTTCCTGGCACTACTTGAGATTGTCAAAGAGACTAAAACAAGCATTTACAATGCAATAGGTCTCGCAAAGACATTAGTTTGAGCTATTGCCATTGTAAATGGCAATCCCTTCAAAAAAAATAAGGCATTGTTATTTACAATACCAAAAGCAACACATTACATTGCATAGCTCAGTGTCGGAGAAGATGGTGTTGCGCCTATTAAAGTTTAAAAAAAAGTAGGCAGAGCCCTGTGGTGACTCACTGGAGAGCGAGAACGAGGGCCTTAGTGAGCCAAGCAATGTGAATTTAAACATAACATATGACAGAGAATACATTTAGAAAGGCGGTATGTACGTTTACACACTCCTAGTATGGCACAACACTCAATTAACAGACTCAACTGAACGTTGTGCTGCTAACATACGAAAGCAGAAAGGAACTTGAAAATATTCAAGAAAATTGCATTCTTATGAACTTCAGTGAGAAGCATGCACATTGCCTCCTGAAAGGGGGGATGGGGGACCGGGACCATCCAGTGTATCATGTCTCCGTGGGTCTCAGATTCCAAAAATCATCAAAGGGAAGCTGGATTAAAACATGTTGGTGGCGAATATATACATATATATACAACCAATCCTGCTTCCTCAGAACCAACCAACCAACAAAGTAGGCACGGACACGAGGCTGTAAGAATATGGCTTCTTTAATGGATCAGGTCACCCTCAACCCGGAGACAAGAGAGACGCGTTTCACCTGCACAGCAGGCTTTGTCAATCTGAGATATATATACACAAAATACCCTTTCAAGCATAGAGTGACAAACAAATTATGCAAAAAAGAAGCAGAGAACTCTGGGTAGTTCTCAAGTTTAGGTGGAAAGCAGCTCCTGTATAGAGCACTGTCAACACCAGCGACACTCTAGATCTGCTCACCTCAAATGTCTGCTTTTCTATCAAAGTCTTTAAGCATAGGATTAGCACAATGCTATCCACGCTGAGATAGAAATGAACAAAGTCTTTTGCCATTTCTTCAGCAAAGTTTTAAAGCATAGGACTAGCACAGTGCTGTCCCTGCCGAGCTGTAAAATGACAAAATCCATCTATCACTCCAGGGACAGTACCACAACTTTGAATTGGCGAAATACCAACCAAGCCAACCTGAAATGAATAATATATATACATCTATAAAAAAAGCGTATTTTGGAGCACATGCGTGCGATAACAAATCGGGACAAGAATTATCCGGTGGTACGCCACTTTGAAACACACCATAACAGTAACCGAGATCTTCTCACGTTCTTCTGCCTGGATCAGGTGGATAGAAAAGAGAGAGGTGGGGACCGGGTAAAAGCTTTAAGGGTGCTGGAATCTAAATATATAATGGACCTACAGAGCAGACATCCAATAGGGCTAAACAACGATTAGGAACTGTGGGTCCATTTAGAATAGAAACAAGATGTCGAAATCACAAGATAAAGGATGCATGCAAGTTTAATGAAAAGAAGAGAGAAAAAGATAGAAATGGAGATTTGGTTTTCGAGTGGGATCACATTGAAAACTCAATCTCAATAGGATAGAGCAACACCAATCACTCACTAGTCTCTGTAATAAAATAAAAACAAAAGATTTTGAACCTATTAATTAGCCAACTCCACTCTCACAAACCTGGAGTCCAAATGGAATTTGCACAACTGGCCCATACCTATCCCTAAACCCTAAAACTACCCCTGTACCCCATAACCCAAAACTATATCTGAACCCTTAAAATACCCAAACACCCGAAAACATATACCTCAGTACCCCAAAACATATACCCCTATACCCATACTTACCTTATCCAAACATTTAAAAAAAAACATGCTTTTACCATTCATGCATTTACAACGAATTTCGTTGTAAATGTATGCCTGGTAAAAGCATATAAAATGTAATGCCATGCATTATAATGGCATTGCGGAGTCATGGTACTTTCCTAATGAAAGTATGCGGAGTGATGGTATGCGGAAAGAAAGTTGCGGAATAATGGGTGTTTACCCTCCCCCGGTAAGTACATTGGTGGCACGGCGGCCCACATCTCCAGCAACATACTCCTATTTTTTCACCACCCATTTGAAAAATGCACAGGTCTCTCTCATTGATGGCCAGCACTGACATAGACTTTTAGACACACCTCCAGCCACAAGTTCTAGAATTGGAAACTTTAGAGCTGGGGAGCTATGTTCGAATCTCGGCATCAGCTCAACATCTTGTGATTGCAGGGAAATCGCTTTGTCTCCCCGTGCCTACCACAAATGAATGTGTTCTTCTGTAATGTAAATTGTGCTCATGCCATGTTGTCGAGTTCGCGCTATATAATATTGCAAGGAAAAATAAAGTAGGGAAACTCGAGTTCACACACTACTGAACGCGCACTCTTAAGTGCACCAGCAGTGCCCTGTGAATCGGAGCGTTTCACAGGCCTGTCACAGATTAGAAATGCTATCAAAACGAAATCCTACAAAACAATATACTACTGGCCGGCAGCAATTCATACCCGGACAACGTCGGGACGGGCTGCTAGTATATGTATATATAGATATATGTTCTCGAGCTTTGCTACGGGCTCCCTGCCTTGCGCCAGCCTGTGTTTTTCCGTCAGTAGGCTATGAATGCGAGAAAAGCTGATAGCTGATGTAAAGCAGGCTAAAGCGACTGTCAAAACATCTCATGAGTCATGCCAGAGAGAGGTGCACTGCAGACGCACTGCACTGCAAGCGGTGCCAGAGAACACAATACAACGTTCTCCTGCTGAGTGCAATAGAGCCTGCGTACTTTATCTTTTCCCGCATCGGCACAAGTGATGACGATATGGTAAGTTGTAAATACTTTAAAAATCTGTAAGTAATTTTCCTACCAACATCAGGCGCCGCTTCGCATCAAGTCATTCTTACGCCGTCCGTTCTCAGGAGGAATGTGTGTGGAGACCTGGAGACATCTGGTTGTTTCTACACAAGACTTTGTTGACCTGATGCACAAAGACGTTGCTCAAAGTGCAGTCTGACAAAGGCTCACTCACCATTAACACTGCGAGTGATTCTTGAATCCTTCATAGCACTAAGACACCTTTTGTAACAAGCGATAAACTAATTAGAAACACATGGCCCCCCTAAATCTCGATCTGCGGAATGACACAAGCGATGAACTAATTAGAAAAAGATGGGCCCCTAAAGATAAGAAATTGCTTCACGATAGCCGTGAAGTTGAAGATCCAGTCTGTATGGGCCGGACTGGATTGCCTCCCATTAGCTGTGCCAGGCCTCCTGGAGCTGCCGAGCCTCCCATCAGAGGCCAGAGCCGTATTCTCCACCCCCTGCGGGCACAGCAACAGGCCACTTAGAGCCAGTAAACAAGCTCCCCGGCCACACACACAGTGTACCGTGCAGCCAGTGATTTACCACCATGCAATTAGCTGTCCGTGCGGAGATCATTTGGGCTGTCGGGGTAAGCGTGGCAGTGAAACACGCAGCGCGAAACCGAAACAAATGCCCTGGAAGCAGCGGCAGCACCTTACAACACCCGAATCCCATCCACGGGGCAGAGGTGCGTCACCCTTTCTTCGGGAAAAAATTGTTTTCTAATATTCATTTTATTTATTGCTTATTCTACGTTGCTTACCACCATATACCAAGCGTTGCAAAATAAAATATTAAGAGAACAGCATATGCAATATTCAATAGCATCTCTTGCAACAAATAACATGATCAAAGTATATTATCAATTGAACGGTGCTACTAAAAGATCTGCACAACGCATGCAACACTTTATGTTTGCAACCCGGCTTTTCCTAAAGTAAATGGCTCCTGTAGCTGGAGTTTGCTCTGTGGAATGAAGCAAGCGATGAACTAATGAAACAGATGGCCCCCTAAAGAAAAGAAATTGCTTCACGACAGCCGTGAAGCAGACAATCCAGTCCGGATGGGCCAGACGAAAAGGGGAAAGGCGGCAACGAAAAAGGCTCTGTTCCTATCGGAGGCCAGCGTTTTACATAACCGCTGACGCCAACCAATGAAATAGAGGGGCGGGGCTTCAAGTCCCCTTCTGAAAAATCCTCATCTACCATATATATCGCCAGAGCGAGCAGCGCATCTGCAACGCTAAGCGAGATCTAAAAAGGCAGCATCATCTTACTTCTATTTCATCTTGCTCGAGCTCCAGATCATCTTTGTCTGCAAAAAAGAAGAAGCGAGGGTAAGTGTAAGAAAAGTAAGACACAATGTTTAAAACAATTACTATCAAGAAGAAAAAACTGGGCAGATTTCTGTATAGAAACATTGTGAAAATCATCAACAAGGCAAAATAACTTTGAGAACTAGCGGTACCACAGAATCAGAAAGGAAAATGCTTTGGGAGAGTCCTGTTGCCGAGAATCTTGGGGCCACATAAGACAAAATGTTAGATTTCCAGGTAAGAAGGTTCCTGGTACTTCTAATGACATTCTCCTTAGTCGGGCATCTCAATCCGTAGTCTCATTCTAGATGTAATTTTAAGATGGTGAAAATATCTATATAAAATAAGTATTCTCTGGGTTATGGCCAGGCTATATCCTTTGAAAGAAATTGATAGAAAACTGCTGGTTATGGCTCCAGTGGACTAACTGTTTGGAAGCCTAGTCGGTCACACATCGATGACTGAAGAAGCTGTCATTAAAGATGCAGCTTATTAAAAAAAATAGATTGAGCCTTCAAAAGTTTATCTAGAGCACATCTTGCAGTGAGGGCAGAAACATTCTATTCTGATTCATAGAGTGCATGGCTACCCCAATGGGATTTCCCAGCGCTAAATAAGCAGCGGAACTAGAATAGCCAGGTTTTCTATATCTTTTTAAACTTTGCAAATGAGGCACTAACATGTAGTGTCAGGGAAAGAGTATTCCACAGAGTGGGACCTAGGAAGGCAATAGAACTCCTCCCTTGTCTAGAAGTTTCACTTGTGGTATCGCTGCAAATGTCAGACTGCCTGATGGTAGAACGTGATTAGGGAACTATAAGTAGGGAGCTAATAAGTAGGCTTGCAACTGCGCAAGGCCTTGTGCATATAGCACAATGCTTTAAACAGGATACTTTTATTAATAAGAAGCTGGTGAAGAGTCCGTAAGTAGGGGAGAGCCAAGATTAAATTTGTAATATGTCCTAAAAGTTGAGCTGCTCCATTATTCACAATTCAAAGCCGATGCACTGCAGATCTATTAGCTCCTAAATAAACAACATTGCCATAGTCTATGCTCAAGATAATCAGAGACTGGAAAATTGTCATTTGAGAGGGGGAGCAGAGAAATGTCCTCGGACATTTAAGTGAGCCAAAGTAACAGGCTGCCACCTTATTTACTTGATGGTGTATGGTAAGCTTAGAGTCCAGCTAAAAGCCCATATTTTTGACAACGGTGCCAGGGGTGTGAAGGGGCCGCAATTCCTCCAGCCATCATTGTGGACTGCAATGTTGATTACTACTACATTTCAAACATTATTTCTCATCTATCCAGCGACCTCAACAAGGCAAAGTCTTAGATTAGGTGGACTCAGGCCATCCTGTGCACAGAGAGACAACAATGATCGGAGTGTCATCAGAATATGAGAACAGAGTTAAACCATGCGCGCCTACAATGTCGGCTAAAGGACGGGCATAGATATTGAACCCTCCGACACCCCATAAGGCAACTGAAAAACAGAAGACTCACGAGGCTTCGAGATCACTTAAAATTACTTATTTTACAGGAATGTACCAAGACTCAACCATGGACACCAATGTCTGCTCCCCTCATGAGCAAAACCAGAGGGGGCACTGTATTAACAGCTGCGCTCAAATACAGGAGGATGTGTGCAGCACTTCTGCTGCAGTCCAGCATCTGAGATGAGATGCTCATTACCACCTAACAGTGTGGTTTCAGTACTGAAACTCAGACGGAAGCCCAGCTGTCAAGTATGCAGCAGGTCGTGGTCCTCCAGAAAGGCTGACAGTTGGTAATTGATATGTTTTTCTAGAATTGTTGCACAGATGGGCAAGAGAGCATATAGGGTGATAATACCCCCAATCTGTAGTACCCAGATTTGTTTTTTTAAGGTGGGGGACCATAGCATGTTTCCAGGCCAACAGAACCAGTTCCTCTGATATTGAGGAATTAAACAGCTGAATCAAACGAGGGGCCAGTGTGGAGCACACCATTCTCATGATACCTGGTGGTAAAGGGCTGAGTGGAGCAACAAATGAATCCCTATCTAGTTGATGAATGATGTGGTTGAGGGGTGGATTGTACAGTGTTAGTGATATAGTTGTTCTAAGGGGTCTATGTTTCTTACTGAAGAGTGGCAGAGGTGCCAATGTTGGTTATGGGTCTCCTAAATCCGTCCTCAGATGGGTCTGACCTACCATGGAAAAGCCCAGTGGGGAAAAAAGGTCTTTCCAGCTATGAAGAAAGCATACAGAAATGCAGGTTTCAACGTTGCCTTTTACAGGTTCTAGAGTGGGAGAAGCACATTTGTCATGTAGCCTACAGAAGGCCTAAGCCAAGGTTGCCACTGTACTCTATAGCTGAGCTTGATGACATTACTGCCTCTCCCTTATAACATGAGATCCGAATATTTATTTATATAAACTTTACAGATTAATACTCCCATCCACCATGTGTCAAAGCTCACTAATTACTACTTAGGTTTGCTGATTGTTTTGGCTAAGTCTAGTAAGCGACCTTTGCAGACCTCTTGGGGACAATCTTGCTTACCAATGTCCTGTGTGTACTGTAACGCATCTAAATGAATTATGGCCATTAGGTGAGGGGCAGTGGGAGTAGCGGAATCTTTGGCTCTCTTTGTAGGTCCTGTCCGCGAACTGGAATACATCCCTGCCTCAAACTCTGATCAGTAAATATATTGTGGGATAGAGAATTACTTTGACATCCAGATCCCAATATATAGGCATTTTATAGGATTCAAGAAAGTGGGTGGGTTAGTACATTAAGGCAATTTCCACCACAGTGAAGCCCTATTAACTCCATCAAAGTCTGCCCTGTAGTCAAAGATACTGGCATATTACTCTGAATGCTTGCCATTGAAGTACTTGTGTATTGACATTAATATGGCCACAATGTTGTTTTGAGGTATCTCAGTTCCGCCTGAAACAACTTCGATACAATAAGATATATTTTTTATCCTCTCTACCCACCTATTTAACTTGTTTAGTAGAATGTTGTATACTCTTTGGCCTCTATATCTAGTAAGGTAAATAAATCCATAGACGGTACAGTTGGGTTGCCATTTTTTTAACACTGGGTTGAGGAATCGACCCCTTCCATGAGTCTGGTAAAATGTAATAAGGCATGAATGTATGTAAGGAGAGTATAACAAATATTTCGGATTGGACTTAAAAATGGCTGTGGTCGATTTGGCCTCACATAGCCCCCAGCTTGGTTGCCTCTAATCGGTTGCGTAGTTTGATATTTTGAGACAGGCACAACTGTGGAGTTATGTATGGGAGGATAGCCCTCCTCTTTATGCCGCTAACATAATGGGGTGAGAATATATTTGTCCTATTATTTATTTATGACATTATTTTGATTTGGTTTCCTGAAGCCATGGTCAAAGTTGTTCACGAAGTTCTAACATTTTCCAGCTTCTCAATCTTTTCATATTGCACAGATGGAAACCCGTTGCTCCTACGTGGTGCTATTCTTTGCGGTGTTTTTGTATATTCTATTCGGGGCATTGCTCCTGGTGAGGTTAAGATTTTAGCTACAGCTCTAATTTTTCGTTTTTAATAGGCGCTTTTGCTTTTTAGAGCCCCTATGTCTTACTAGTGACTTCTATTACAAATATCTTTCAGTTGGATGGATACCTCGCCTGCTGGATCTAGGGTGCCTTGTACTAAGCTGACTGTTTTCTTCCCTCAGAGCCCATACCTTCAACAGAACCTATTGCAGATTGAACTCTCTCTGTTCGCTCCGACCGGGCCACTAATTGCAACGTGGATGTGGCCCGCATCTTATCTGTTTTAACTTCTTGCCAGCCCTGATCACACCGAGGGCTGTAGATGTGTTGCCTTGTATGTAGTATGTATCTGGATTATTTGAGCAGTGTTGTCACCATTTATCCTAAGGTGGATTTCAAACCCGTGACAGTGATGGAAGGCTAGAATCATCAGAAAAGTGATATATGTCATTGACTTACAATTTTAGAAAAGGTGCGTAGTACGTTTGTGGAGCAAACCTCCCATTCAGGACTCTTGGCTTCAAATGATCAAGTAAATTAATTGTTCAGTGATTTGTGTATGGAGCAATGGGGTTCCAGACCGGGTGGCAGAGAAAGGAATTATCCCAGTTGTAATAGCTTTATTGAGCCGGCATTTGGCCACTCACACTGCCCAGTCATTCCACAGGTCTCACGAAACTAGCTTAGTGCTGTTTTAGTATGCAGATGAACCCGCGACTGGAACTGAAAGGTTCATATCTCATTTCCAAAACCCCTGGACCGTTCAGTCTTCAATCTATGTGACACTAGTAGAGCACGTTGGCAAACTGACCTTTGCTTCTATTAGTGTACACCCCTTGTCGAGGTGTGTCAGGTGCCAATGTGCTTCTTCTGAATGATTCACTGTGATTGGAGGAGGGGGAGGCGCGGTGGCAGCACGCGTTTCCCATCGTGAAACCAGGTGCACATGTCCAAAGGGCACTGCCTGCCAGAGCTCGGCCCCTCCTCTTTGGTCTCTGTCAGCAGGGTGTTGTGTCCATGCTTCTGTCTGCATTCATACCGAGGACTGGCGGTTTTGCTCCTTCACTTGTTTGTGACAGCTACCATCCATGCCAAGCAGCTAGCAGTGAAATCCTCTTTGTAGTAGGCAGTCAGCAGAGAAGTGTAGGAGGCGCCATGGAGAGGTTACTCCTATTTGTAACAGGCCTCCCTGGCTTGCTTACTTGTAAAGCTGGCGTAATTCCCTCCTAGTGCAAACATCATGGACTCCTTTATCACAGCCAGAGCACATACCCTTGGGAGACATCAGGGCAGCCTGAACCCCACTCAAACCATCCTCAACCCCCTCCAAAGGCTCTGGATTTGTGTAGGTGGTGCAGGCTTCACCCAGGAAGCTTTTGCCCCGCGTTGGAGGTATGTCAATGCCATCATCTAATCCCTGATCCCTAATCAGTGGCAGTGGTGTTCTCAATGGAGATCCTTATGTTGACCATAAAATGAAAGAATTCTGCATCAAATTTATGCCACGTCACCATCACGAAACTTCCATGTGAGATGTTTGTTATTGTTGTTCATGGATTTGCATTTTAGATACTCATCCATAAACAGTCATCCTTTTCAGAGATGTCTTGTTGCTCCTGAACTCCCAATTATTGGACATTACTAAATCTGCCACCTTGATTCAGTGAACAGTGCGAATCTTCTGTGCAGCGGTCGCTGCTGGAGCTCTTGCATGGAGGACTGTGCAGAATGATGATGACAAACGAGGTGTCTGCGTTGACTGGCTGTGTGATCCGAGACCCCAGTCTGTCACCACTGAGGCGCTCTAGCTCATGGAGGATCTAGAAATGCTGGTCCTTAACCCAAAGATGCTCTGATACTCTGCGGTCACTGTCAGCGCTAATGGCCACTCCAGCTTTTGAGTCTCTCGAAGCATGGATAAAAGCTGCAGTGCCCAGGATGTTTTGCGAGTAGGGTTTGGACCATGGGCTGGACCACTGGATGGACCTGTCCTTTAGACGGTGACCCCACCAATGACCCATCTGTGAGCCATTCAATAAGCTGTGAAGTTTCTCCATGCAAGCACGGTTTGATGCTGCTGAGAAGGCATGTCCTCTCAGCCCTTTCTAATGTCCACTCAAAAGCTGGTGCTGTTCATGAATGTAGCACCTCTTAGGCTGTGGTACACATTGTCCATTGGGGCACATTCAGTGCTATTCAGCGGCAGAGCTTGTGGTCATCCATGCATCATTCTAGAGGCTGGCACCTTGGCACCGTTGGGATCCCTCCATTCTTAAGGACACTGCCTGAATCCAGGCTCTTAATGGGTCTTACCAGGGTGGCCTCACCACAGATGAAACTTGTCTGTCCTTCAATTCAGGCTTCGCCCGCATTTCTGTGCGCTATAAGAAGTAAAGGCGTCTCTGTGGATAAGTGAAGATGTCAAGGGAGTGACTTTCTGGGGATTGTGGCAAAGAAGAGACCTTGAGGACACAATGTAAACTTCATTTTTTAAATTTTATGTAACTGTTGGTGTTCCATTGCCATCTCTGCAGGTGAGCACGCAGAGGCCTGAGGCACTCAGTACGAATGCCCCCTTGGCAGGGAAACTGGAAACAGCGCCCGAATGCCGCATTCTAGAGTCAAGGCACCCCTTGGGTCAACACAAACACAGAGGAGAAAGCGTACTGCTCGAAGCTGAGAGAACAACAGAGCTAGAGTCCTCCACGCTGCAGTGGGCAAAGCATGAGACAATGTAAAGTTGTCAAACTAGGGATTGATTCTTTTCGCCTAAGGGCGGAAAGGTGTCCGGGTGTTTATGGGTATAGATGTATGCTTGGCTTCTATTCTGTTGAAATGAGCCAGCGTGGTTTCCCCTGCCTTGTTCAACTTCCAAACCCCAATTTCCCGGTTGTGTGAGAAGTACTGCCTCTTCCAGATGCGGCAACAAGCTCCTGCGATTCTGCGCTTGCATTTCCAAGAATCTGATTTTGTAAGGAGCTGCTCTAACCAACAGAGAAAAGGCTCAGGAATAAATATCTGAGCACCAGGACATAACTAAACACTAATGCTGCTCCCAGCTTTTCGATGAAGGGGAAATATATTGTATCTAATGTATGATTCAAGCTCTGAAACAGATTACACTGAAGAACCTGGCAGGGAGAATGAATATGGCCTATGTGGGGCCCAGCGAGCATCCTGCCAACCACATTAAGTCAAAGCTCAGCCTCAGATCAAACATCAACACAATCCAAAATCCAACCAGATGGCTAGATGAGTACCCAAGAGCTCTTACTCCCACCAGGTAATGAAAACTCACACACTTGCCAAACAGCGGACGTGTGCAGACCAGGAAACTACCTAATAACAAGCCTTTACAATGCAATGGTCTCTGAATTCTTAAAGTTAGAGCTATTGGCATTGCTCATTACATTATTTTTAAATATGTTTTTGTTTTTAAAACACAAATAAATGGCATTGTCATTTACAATGCCAATAGCAGGGCAGGAGAGCAAGCACAAGCAACGAGGGGGCAGGAGAGCAAGCACAAGCAACGAGGGGGCAGGAGAGCAAGCACAAGCAATGAGGGGGCAGGACAGCAAGCACGAGCAACGAGGGGGGGCAGGAGAGCAAGCACAAGCAACGAGGGGACAGGACAGCAAGCACAAGCAACGAGGGGGCAGGAGAGCAAGCACAAGGAACGAGGGGGCAGGACAGCAAGCACCAGCAACGAGGGAGGCAGGAGAGCAAGCACAAGCAACAAGGGGGCAGGAGAGCAAGCACAAGCAACAAGGGGGCAGGAGAGCAAGCACAAGCAACGAGGGGGCAGGAGAGCAAGCACAAGCAACGAGGGTGCAGGAGAGCAAGCACAAGCAACGAGGGGGCAGGACAACAAGCACAAGCAACGAGAGGGCAGGACAGCAAGCACAAGCAAGCGGGGGCAGGAGAGCAAGCACAAGCAACGAGGGGGCAGGAGAGCAAGCACAAGCAACGAGGGGGCAGGACAACAAGCACAAGCAACGAGGGGGCAGGACAGCAAGCACAAGCAACGAGAGGGCAGGACAGCAAGCACAAGCAAGAGGGGGCATGAGAGAAAGCACAAGCAACAAGGGGGCAGGAGAGCAAGCACAAGCAACGAGGGGGTAGGACAGCACACACAGAGCCAGCAACACACACACACACACACAGAGCCAGCCAGACACACACACAGAGCCAGACACACACACACAGAGCCACACACACACAGAGCCAGACACACACACACCGGGCCACACACATACATAAAGCCACACACACACACAGAGCCACACACACACAAACCCCCCCACACACACAGAGCCACACACACACACGCAGAGCCCACACACACACACAGAGCCCCACACACTCTACGCATTCACTACAGGAGATGTCAGAAAGACAGCATCGTGTGCAGTAACCACCTCTCCCTTCATCAGAGTCCCCAGAGACCCCGCACCTTGTTGTTGTAATCCTCGACGAAGCTACCCAGGGTGAGTCGGAAGAGCTTGTCAGGACGGACGCTCCAATTCATGGTATAGACAGTCCACGGTGCCTCATACTTGTAGATTTCCTTACGTTTCCCGTGCAGGGATATTGTGAGCTCTTAAGCCGCCAGCAAGGCCCCTTGATCTCGGAAAGGGCGACTGGGAGGCCTGTTCGGTTGATAACTCCGGGGTGGGGCGACAGACGCAATCTCCAAATGTCACAAGCACCGTAAGGTCGGGCGACTGTTTGACACACAAAGGGGAGACGGCAGAGACCGTTAAGCGCATGAATACATACAGCAGCGAAGAACGAAAACCGAACCACTTGCGCAGGAGCTTCAGTGTGCGGTGGCGTATAGAGCTCCGAGACTTTCTAGTCACACGCGTCCGGGCAGGTTGGGGCATTTCCACGGTTACCTGCCCCAAGCTGTGGGTGTTACCGCAACCAGCTTTAGATGTAGGTAAAACTAAACCTGTTGGGTCACGCCCCTCTTTCCACAGGGACTATGTTAGAATTAGCTACAGCCAACCTTGTGCAGTGCAGTTTAACATGTCGTGCTACAACCAATAATGAACAAAAGAACGCACGTGCCACTATTTGCTTAACCTAAATGATTTTTTCAAAACATATGACCTAAAACACCATGTTTTGTGTGTATTAACACTTCTTTTATTTGTTTTTTATTTTATTTCATTTATAAATTTTCTACTTTGGTATCTTAGTTTGCCAAATTCACATTTTTAAGACCTTATGTACACAAAGAAAAACAATCATATTTACATAGACAAAAACAATTACAAAATACAATTCAAAAAAAGTGAACCATTCAAACCTCCATTCATTCGTCAGACGTACCACCACAAACAACAACAATAATATGCTTTTTAAATGAATACTGGAATAAAATTCTTCACAGTTAAGCCATCTCCAATTAATATTCTCAAAGAAAATTAGTTTTTCAGTTCTTGGAACCCTTTTTGTTTTTTTTGGCTTATTGAAAGGTCTACGCGTTTCAAACTCGTGTTATTTTAGAGTGATCATCAGGACCGTTGTCTCTGGGTTTAGACTGTGGACGACCTGCACAAAGCTCCCGACGTGTACAAGGTTATTTTTTGTTTATGGGTCCGTGTTGCATGTACGATGGTCTTGCTCCACCTCTCTGCGCGCTTCTGGCAGGAGAGCTCAGATATCTATCTCTGGGGTTCTGTTGCCTCCGCCTTAGTTGGACGGGGCACGGTGCATACAGCTTGTCTCCCCGCTGTCGCGTTGATTTCTGGGTCCGCACAGGATCAAGGGAGTCGTAGTCTAGATGGAGTTTCCTCATCAAGCCTAACCAGACTGGTCTGCGATGGAAACTAGTGCTCCCCAAAACTGTATGATGTCACATCATTGGGAGATTGAGCCCTTTATAATGCCAGCTAACTAAAACGATGTGCTTTGATTATCCAGTAAACTTGGCTCTGTCCTGTTCATTTTTATTAAAAAAAGGTGTGCATGTGTGTATGTTGGAATTTATAGGCAGGCACTTGTGTGATATTCATGTACCTAACCAGTTGATTCCTGGATTCCCTTTCAAATGGAAAGAACATATGCTTATGTCATTCAGCATACCACCATCCAGAGGGAGATTGCCCTTTTCAGGCAGAGAAGTTATAGGTCCACCCAGCAGCCATGATCAAAGAGAATGTGGGCTGGTGTTGCCACAAAATGGAGCTACACAACCCTCACAACAAACACATGAACACAGAGGAGCTGGGGAAACAAGAAAGGCGAGAATACTCTGGACATAGAGATGAAACCAAGAGCTTATCACAGCTAGACTACGCACAGTGGAAAAGGTGTACACTGCATCTGCACGTTTTGCACCTGTTGCTTGGGAGAGGAGACTACTATTGCTGCTACCAGTTTGCGGAAGTTCTGGACAAGCCACTGAAAGCTGTAGCTGGGCTCGAGTCAGAAGCCTGGCTCTGCTCGAGGTCCTCCTGGAACCTTGAGCCCAAAACGAGTCAACCTTTTACAGAAGATGATATGCCCTAATGACCAACGCTGCTGACCATGTACAAGGAGGAGCCAGGTTCGATTTCCCGGCTCCATTTAGCATCCTATAAATTGCCCTGCGCTGTAAACCTAAAACGCGTAACCTAATCTATGTCTGGTCTGGAGCCTGTCCTTTGAAAAACTGTCCATAATAAAATATGGAGTCTTCCTGTCACCCACACTCTAATCACATCCTCCAAACGTTAAGGACAAAGAACTAACCTTTGATGTCCGAGAGAGATACCCATCTAGTAGCTGAATTGCAAAGTGTGAAACCGGAAAATCAGTGCTTATTCACTGCTTCATTGCTTGACCAATCTGTGTGAGCCTAGACAAATACTTGATTTTAGCGAGATTATTTTCAATTCATTATCACCTGTGAGAGCACCTTCAAATATGTGAGTTCAGCATGTGTGCTATACAAAATCCCTCTTGTGTTTGATTTAATAGCCTCTAAAGTTGCTCCACTTATACTAAGAATCTAGGTCATGTATAGGAAGCATTGACAACTGACTTAGCTTTTAGCCCTCTAATGGCATTGTCATCAGGAAGGGGCTGGAAGGTTTCTCGGAGCATGTTTAAGTCTTTTAATAAATGCTTCTCAAAACAGAGATACAATCTACTGTGCTAAGGTGAGATAGCTCTGCGAGTTACATACATAGACTTTTTGAAGGTTGAATAGATTATCATATTTTACTTGATGCTTATTTCATGATTTACACACCAAATATTTTCAAAGCTCGACTCCTGTGCAGTCTCTTCGAGCCACAGCCGACCCTTGGCTCGGCTCTCTGTCAATATGTTAACATCCATGTGATTATCAATGTGTGTGAGTGGAGATTAGTCTGCTACTGTCATTCCATCCCAGTTTTCTGTGTGTGGGAAGCTTGTTACGAAGCTTTGTAATACATGACTGTAATGTTATGCAGTACCCAGCAATGATGACGATGCAATCATGTACGTTTAACAATCTTTATTCAGATACGTCTCTCCCTGACGAGCGCCGCGCCTCAACTGACCTAACGGTCTTCCCGCGCCAACCCCTTACGCAGCCGCGTATCCTTGCGCGGGCGCGGCACGTCACGTGGCCCACGTGACGTGCGTACACTAGTGCGCGCTACTACATATCTCCCCTTTTTACCCAACGTGGAGATAGTCTCTCATTGTCCACTGTTCAACTCATAGTTTTTGTATCTTACTGGTTTAACCACCACCCTTCCACTCCGGATCAGTCTTACCGGGGTGCTGGTGTTCTCACGTTCGTTACTTCCCTCTGACTCCTGCGCGACCGCGCCCCCTTCTCCTTCTCGACTACTTCCTCAGGCCATCCACTCCAATTCATTCCCTCTTATCTCCAGCTCCTGTGCATTTGCTCCATCCTCCTCGAGTGCCCCCTCCGGAGCCTCTTGCTCAACCAACTCTGTTCTTTCATCCTCCCAGTCTGTGGTTCTCTGATCCCAGTTCACTACTTTGTTACATCTTGCCATGCGGTCTTGTGACCAAACGTTGCCATCACTTAGTAGGGCCGCTCTGCCTCTTACTTCTCTCACTTGCATCGGCTTGCTGTACTTACTCGCTCCCTTCCTCTGCACGTTAGCCAACCTCACACGCACCCACTCTCCTTTCTCTAATCCTGTATCACATATATTCCGTCTGCGATTATAGTGTGCCGTGTAGATTGCTTGTGCTTTCTCGAGGTTGGCTCGCACCACTGCGGGTGACCATTCACTGGTAATTGTCTTTTCCTTCCACACACGATTGTCCTGTGTAAAGGGCTCTCTGCCCCGGAGTATTTGGAACGGGCTGTATCCAGTACTGGTAGGCGTTATCCTGTACGCCCAAATCATGTGCCAAATCTCCGCCTCCCAGTCTCTGGCGTCAGCTATGGCAGCCTGGATTGATCCCATCACCACTCTATTAAAGCGTTCGACTAGACCGTTGCCGGCTGGGTGATAGATAGCCGTGTGCCTGGCGTCTATGCCATTCCTTTCCATGAATCTGTTCCACTTCTCGGATTTAAACTGGGGTCCATTGTCACTAAGTACCACCTTGGGGATGCCTTCTCTCACAAAAGTGTCTGCCAGGAACCTGATTATCGCATCAGTGTCCATGGTCTCTCTTATCAAGATTTCAGGCCATTTCGAATACCTGTCTACCATGACACACACGTACTTCTGTACTCCTTGTATGTCCAGAACCGGGCCCAGTATGTCCACACTCAGTTCTTCCCACGGGTTCTTTGGTATCTCGAACTTCCCCATCTCAGGTCTGAGAAGTTTAAAGGTTTTATCTGCTCCTTGACACCTGGTGCAGTTCCTAACGTGCCTTTCTGCTTTCAAGTCCATTCCTGGCCACCAGTAGTTTTGTCTGGTCCTCAGCCTCAATTTGCAGATCCCCAGGTGTCCCTCATGGAGTGTGTCCATTAACCGGTCTATGAGGTTTGCGGGTGGTATCACTCTCTCACCCCTGTGCATAAATGTTCCATTATCTCCTATTGACAGTTCCTCTCTAACTTCGTAGTAGGGTCTGATTTCCTTCACCAGCACTCTTTTCTCAGGCCAGCCTTGTGTCACAAACTGCTTCACTTGCCTCAGCACAGCATCCTCTTCGTACGCTGTCCTCCATTCAGCAAGGCTGATGGCACTTTCTTGGTCCTCTGTGAGTGCCACCCATTCCTCTGATCCTTCTTCATCTCCTTCACTGGATTCCATCGCAGCGGCCCTGCTCAGGTAGTCTGCCACACGATTTCGGTTCCCGGGCACATGTTCCACATCATATCGGAACTCCATTAGTTTTAATGACATTTTTTATATTCTCGGTGTGGCTTCGGCATGCCCAATTGACGTCAGTACCTTGAGCAGGGGTTTATGGTCTGTTCTCAATAGGAACCGTGTCCCCCACAGAAACTGCCTGAATCTCGCGGTGGCCCATACTACTGCCAGCATCTCCTCTATCACGCTGTACCGTTTCTCTGTGTCCGACAGCGTGCGCGAGGCAAAACTTATGGTCTCCATCTGTCCTTGCCCTCTGTCCTGCATCAGGACTGCTCCCAAACCTTTATCACTGGCATCCGTGGTTAGGACCGTATTGCCTTGGGGGTCGTACCCTTGAAGGGGAACGGCTTCCGTGATCGCTTTCCTGATGTCATCGAACTCTTTTTGTGTCTCTGTGGACCACCTGAACTCAGTGTTCTCCTTCGTGAGTTGTCTCATGTGGTGGGTTCTGGAAGCGAAATGCTGCACGAATTTCCCATAGTATTCGGCCATGCCGAGAAACGATCTTATCTCCTCCTTGTTGGTTGGAGGCGGTGCTTCGCGGATCGCTTTGACGTTCTCCGTCTTGGGGGTCACTCCGTCTAGGGGGTCACTCCGTCTATGCCTATTTCGTGACCTAGATATGTCACTGACGACATTCCTATGCGGCATTTCGACCATTCCGCTGTAAGACCTTTCTTTTCCAAAATCCGCAGCACGTTCCCTAGTTTTGCATCATGATCCATCTTGTCTCGGCCCATTATCAAGATGTCATCTTGAAAGTACTGGTTGTCAGTGCTCCTATGGAAGAGTTGGTGCATACGTTTTTGGAACACTGCCGCTGCAGACGCCAGTCCAAATGGCATGCGGAGAAACTGGTAACACCCGAATGGGGTGATGAAGGACGTGAGCCGTCGGCTTTCTGGATGCAGGGCTATTTGGTGGTAGGCGGATGTCAGGTCGATGGTGGAATACCATTTAATGCCTCGGGTGTTGGTCAGCATCTCTTCTATCCTTGGCAGGGGGAATTTTTCCATGACTATATTCTTATTCAGCTCCCTGAGGTCCACGCACAGCCGTACCTTCCCGTTGGGCTTCTTGACCACCACCAAGGGCGACAGCCATTCCGCACATGTAATGGGTTGGATGATCCCCTTCCTCTCCAACTCTTGGAGCTCTTCTCGCACGGCCTCACGTACTGCTATGGGGACATTTCTGACTCGGTGGGCTACCGGTACTGCCCTGTCTTTCAGGATGATTTTATGAGCAAACTTTTCCAGCTTCCCCACCGTGCCTCCGAATACCTTGGGGAAGTTCTTCCTCCACCTGTCTGGGTCAGGCCATTCCTCATGTTCCGTTAACAAGATCTGTTCCACTCCTCCTGGGTCCAGCTTGATGCCCAGGTCGCCCTGGTCTAGCCATCCCAAAACGGATGGTCCTTTTTCTGCTACGTAGAGCTTGCAGTGGGCCGAACGGCCTCGGAATTCAAACCTCAGTGGTCGGAACCCCACCATGGGTATGCGGTCCCCGTTGTACGTGACCGGGCGTATATCTAGTTTCTCCAGTTCCGGGCCTAGTTGCGGCGCAAACTTCTCCTCCCACACGGCCCTCTGGACGATTGTGTACGGCGAGCCAGTGTCCGCTATTACGCTGATCGTGACTCCTCCCATAGTCATCTCCAGCACCGGTTTCATCGATCGTTTCCCATCCACGCTCATGACTTGCACGTCCGCTCCCAGTACCTGATCATATATCCCCAGTGCTGTGGTTACTGCCTCTTCTTGTGTGTCTTCCTGTGTATCACCGTCCTGACCGACTAGTCTCACTGTGTTCTTAGAGACTTTCTTTCTGCAAACCTTCTCGAAGTGTCCTGTTATACCGCAGTACATGCACTTGGCCCGGAACGCCGGGCATTTCCTGTCGTGCGCCTCGTGCGACCAGTTTCCGCACCTGTAGCATGGTTTCCGGTTGGCGGCCACGTGCCTTCCTGAGGGCCCGCCATTGCTGTTCCATTTGGCGCCATTACCCTCCGTGGTCTTTTTAGTCGATTTGTCTTTTTGGGTCACGTCTTCATCGATCTTGTTCACCATGGAACTCGTCACCGTCTCCTTTTTCGTTGCGTCCGCACATCTCCTTGCCAGCTCCGCTCTTTTAACAATGACCATGACCTCTTTCAGGGTGGTTTCTCCACTGGCCCACAACTTGTCCTGCACTGAAACGCACGTGGTGTGCATAATTACTTGGTCCTTTATGAATTCCTCCTCCCAGTTGTTGTATTTGCATGCGGCAGCCAGCCGTTTCAACGCCGCCACGTACTCCTCGACCGTCTCTCCTGGCCGCTGTTTCCTTTGCTGAAAGTTGAACCTGTCCACCGACACACACACCGCCGGTTTGAAATGTTCATCCAGGTCCTCAATTGCCTGGGCGTATACGTCGTCATCCGTGTCGTCTCTTTGCTTCGGCACCAGACTTTTGTATACTCTCAAACCTTCCGGGCCCAAGTTCAATAGCAGGATACGTTTTTTCCTCGCTGGTTTGAACGTCTCTTCGCTCTCGTCCTCCAGCACGCCAATAAAGTTGTCGATGTATTCCTTCCAGTCGTCCCACTTCATTAGCGGCTCTCCCGGCCTGGGCAGGAATTGCACTGGCGCCATCGCGTATCCTGTTTGGATGCTCATTCTTTCACTCTTGATCGTGGGCTGGTGGCTTATTTGTCCTTTGGGGCTTCCCGGGGCGCTCTCACTTTCAGCTTTGTACGTGTGGTTCTGAGGACCATCTGCGTCCGCCCCCTCAATCTTTACCAAGGTATCCAGCTCGTTCTTCGATTGACGGACAATACCTCGTGGCTAGCTGCTGTGCGTGTCTTCCTCGTTCCCTTCTCTGGGCTCTGGAGGAGATTGTAGTTGTTCGGCCCTGCCGCGCTCTCCAGGTGGTTGCTTGGTTGTCGTCGGTTCACTGCGGGGTAGGGATGTTGCATCCCACCCTCGTCGCCATTGTAATGTTATGCAGTACCCAGCAATGTTGACGATGCAATCATGTACGTTTAACAATCTTTATTCAGATACGTCTCTCCCTGACGAGCGCCGCGCCTCAACTGACCTAACGGTCTTCCCGCGCCAACCCCTTACGCAGCCGCGTATCCTTGCGCGGGCGCGGCACGTCACGTGGCCCACGTGACGTGCGTACACTAGTGCGCGCTACTACAATGACCTGTGGGAGGCGGCAGGCACTTCTATTCCCCATACTGTACCTGTTTTATGTGTAACGAAGCTTGCACTCACCGGTTTTTGTGTGTGAGGAGTTTGCATTACTGCTGCAGCTTGTGTGCGTGCATGCACATGTGAGGCGAGCTTGCTCTGCTGGTGTCTTTACTGCACTGATTTTTTTGTGTGAGAAGTTTCCACTGCTGCTGCAGCTTGTGTACGCACATGCTCATGTGAGGCGAGCTTGCTCTGCTGGTATCTGTATTGCACCTGTTCTTGTGTGTGAGAAGTTTGCATTACTTCTGCAGCTTGTGTGCACATGCAAGAAAAAGGCGAGCTTGCTCTGCTGGTATCTGTATTGCACCTGTTCTTGTATGTGAGAAGTTTGCATTACTTCTGCAGCTTGTGTGCACATGCAAGACAAAGGCGAGCTTGCTCTGCTGGTATCTGTATTGAACTTGTTTTTGTGTGAGAGAAGTTTGCATTATTGCTGCAGCTTGTGTGCGCACACGCATTAGAGAGACGAGCTTGCACTGCTGGTATCTGTACTGCACCTGTTTTTGTGTGGGAGAAGTTTGCACTGCTGCAGCTTGTGTGCGCGTGCATGAGAGAAGGGTGCTTGCACTGCTGGTATTTATACTGCACCGGTTTTTAGGTCGAGCTAGAATACGTATGCGAAGCATGCGTCTAGCTCGACAACTATTGTTTTCAGTTTCCTGGGAATCTGAGACAGCGTTCGGCCACGTGCTTCTGCTGTCTCAGATTTGTCCACGTGAGCGCGCTTTTGCTGCTGGCTGCCTGCTGTGTGTGCGCTGTTTTGCTTTCGTGTGCATCTTCTAGAAAGTGGCGTCATGCTATGCTAGGCAGACAGACACTCACGTACACACCCCCTCCCCCCCCCCACCAACCAGTCATCGGGCTCTTTTAACACACACACACGCATACATACACACGCATACACACACGCGCGCACACACAGACACATGCACGCACACATTACCCTCACACCCCACTCACCAGGTCCTTCTCGCATGTCCCTCGGCAGCCAGCGGTTCATTCTGGTTAACAGGCGGAGGCCGCGGGGCTCTTCACGAGCCGCAAATCTTCCGGCGGGCACAGGAGCGCGGGGTAGGCTCCCGTCTGCTTCCTGTATTTGTCAGGCCCCGCCCCCGTCCCAACAAAGGTTGCCTGGCTTCCTGTTGAAGCTGGGCTGCGGCGGTGAGTTTGTTTGTTCACCATGTGAACTGCCGCAGTAATAGGGCAAGGTGACAGACACCCGCACACCCCAATAAGGTAATATAATGGTAACTGCAGGTGACGCATGCTTTCTTTTTTAGTGGAGGTGCTGTGAAGTTTTTCCGATGATATAACCCGTTTCTATGTAATTTATGACTTTTAATTCATAATGTAGCATGCACTTCCTAAGTTTGATTTCAAACAGTGAAAGGGGGGATTTGTATTACATGGTGTTTGCATGTCCTCTTGCGAAGATCTCCACCTTCCGGCACCCAGGTTAGAATGAATTGGCAGTCCCACACAGGCCCCTTGCTGTGAGAGGAGCTCCCACTGATCTGCGATTGAGCGGCGGTCTGGCTGCTTCCACTGCACTGTGGTCATGCTAAAGTCAGTGGTCCACCCTGTGTTTGCGTCTCGCGTGACGTGTGCTGTCTTGGAGGAATGGCGGAGGGATTTGCGCCCATACCACCACCCTGTATGTCACCAGCCGTCAATGCACTGGACACGATTTTTAAAATACCAACAACAGAGGTATTTGCGCCTAGAGAGATTTTTGGGCCACAAGTCGGAAATGTAATTGAGTGCGGTGTTGGGCGTATGCAGCTAGAAAGATTTCTGAGATCGTTCCATGCCGATTAAAATATTGGATGGAGATTGACCGAGCAGTCAAACTGACCGTCCCTTAAGATTGAAAAGCCAGGCGAGTGTCAGGTTTGTGGAATTCTGGTGACTGCATAGATGAGAAATTATTTCATTTCTCATGGTAATTGCGGAGCTGCCAAGCGCTTAGACCTCGGAAAGCAGATTGCGCGATAAAGGTGAAGTCATACATGCCTCCCTCCGGGTGAGGGACACGGACACCCCTGCAGGCGTCAGTGCATATTTGCCTCGTCGCCGCGCGCTCTCGGTGGGAACGCAGCCTCGCGTTTCTGCCTTCTCAGGCATCAGCAGTCCGCCTTTGCCATTACATACTTTATTTAACCTTTGCAGCGATGTTTTCTTAGCACAGCTGAGCAGTTCAACTAAACTGCTTTCCCATGACTATTTTCTGGTGTTATTTACTGTTTTAAAAAAATTACCTGCTAGAAGCATTTTGAGGTCGTGACCGAACATATTAATATAGAGCTGCTTCGTTAATTAGGGCAATAAGGCACAACACTGCGAGTTTTTTTTGGTCATCGAGTATTGTAACATGTTTTCTGAAGTGCGTCAAAAAAGTGATATTATGTGCACCCTAACATAGTGACCTGTTGAACTCACCTTGCTCTGTATGGTCGAGAGGGTGCTGCTATTTTCACGACCTTCCTTGTCCAATGGCCGCCCTCCTCTGTCATGAGTGTTGCCACGAGCTGCAGCTGATGACTCTTCCAGCAGACGGTCACACTGTGCCTCGATTGGCAGCTCACATGTAGCCTTTTAGGGCCTAGGGTGCCGTGCTCTGCTCCCGCTTACTCACACTGACACTCTCCAACACTCACTCTCTCACTAACTAACTCTCCCACTCACTCACTCACTCACTCACTAACTGACTCTCCCACTCACTCACTCACTCACTGTCACTAAGAGACTCTCACTGACCGACTCGCCCACTCTCACTCACTCACTGTCTAGACTCTCACTGACCGACTCACCCACTCTCTCTCACTCACTAACTGACTCTCCCACTCACTGACTGACTCCCCCACTCACTGACTGACTCCCCCACTCATTCTCACGCACTGACTCACTCACTCACTCTCAACACATATTGCATTACAAATGCAATAGTTGTCACATTTGCAAAAGTTTAAGCTATTGGCATTGTAAATGACAATGCTACTAATGTATCTATTTTCAAAACCAACACATAAATACAAAATTTGTCATTTACAATGCCAATAGCTCAAACTTTCCTAATGCGAGACCTATTGCATTGAACATGCTTGTTGTATGTGAGAAGTTGCACTGCTGCTGCAACTTGTGTGCATGTGTGCGCCTGTGAGGCGAGCTTGCACTGCTGACATCTATACTGCACCTGTTTTTGTGTGTGAGAAATTTGCACTGGTGCTGCAGCTTGTGTGCGTGTGCATGAGCGGCGAGTTTGCTCTGCTGGTATCAGTATTGCACCTGTTTTTGTGTGTGAGACGTTTGCATTGCTGCTGCAGCTTGTGTGCGCACGTGCACGAGAGAGGTGAGCTTGCACTGCTGGTATCTGTACTGTACCTGTTTTTGTGTGTGAGAAGTTTGCATTACTGCTGTAGCTTGTGTGCACGTGCATGAGAGAGACGAGCTTACTCTGCTTTATCTGTATTGCACCAGTTTTAGTGTGTGAGAAGTTTGCATTACTGCTGCAGCTTGTGTGCGCACACGCATGAGAGAGGCGAGCTTGCACTGCAGGTATCTGTAATGCACCTGTTTTTCTTGTGTGAGAAGTTTGCACTGCTGCAGCTTGTGTGTGCGTGCATGAGAGAGGCGAGTTTGCACTGCTGGTATCTATACTGCACCGGTTTTTGTGTGTGAGAAGTTTGCACTGCTGCTGCAGCTTGTGTGAGCACATACATGAGAAGGCGAGCTTGCACTGCTGGTATATTTACTGCACCTGTTTGTGTGTGTGAGAAGTTTACATTACTGCTGCAGCTTGTGTACGCGCATGTACATGCGAGGCAAGCTTGCACTGCTGGTATCTATACTGCACTTGTTTTTGTGTGTGAGAAGTTTGCATTACTGCTGCAGCTTGTGTACGCGCATGTGCATGCCAGGCAAGCTTGCACTGCTGGTATCTATACTGCACCTGTTTTTGTGTGAGAAGTTTGCATTACTGCTGCAGCTTGTGTGCGCACATGCATGAGAGAGGTGAGCTTGCACTGCTGGTATCTATACTGCACCTGTTTGTGTGTGTGAGAAGTTTGCATTACTGCTGCAGCTTGTGTACGCGCATGTGCATGTGAGGCAAGCTTGCACTGCTGGTATCTATACTGCACCTGTTTTTGGGTGAGAAGTTTGCATTACTGCTGCAGCTTGTGTGCGCACACGCATTAGAGAGGCGAGCTTGCACTGCTGGTATCTGTACTGCACCTGTTTTTGTGTGGGAGAAGTTTGCACTGCTGCAGCTTGTGTGCGCGTGCATGAGAGAAGTGTGCTTGCACTGCTGGTATCTATACTGCACCGGTTTTTGTTTGTGAGAAGTTGCACTGCTGTTGCAGCTTGTGTGCATGTGTGCGCATGTGAGGCGAGCTTGCACTGCTGGCATCTATACTGCACCTGTTTTTGTGTGTGAGAAGTTGCACTGCTGTTGCAGCTTGTGTGTGCGTGCATGAGCAGCGAACTTGCTCTGCTGGTATCTGTATTGCACCTGTTTTTGTGTGGGAGAAGTTTGCACTGCTGCTGCAGCTTGTGTGCGAGCTTCCACTGCCGATATTTGTGTTGTACCTGTTGGTGTTCACTGAGCCTGCTCAATAGCTGGACCAAGCGTGTGGGAATGCTATGTAGATGCTGCTACTGTTTCGATTATAAACTGAGAGTTTTATTGCCATTTACATCTTTCTTTGACTTATGAATTTAAACGACGCAAATAAAACTTAGTGGTGGGTGGTTCCCTGTTTCTTAAAAACAAGTCCCCTCTCTCATCTGTGGTTTTGACTTAGTTTGTCGCGGTACCTTTGCTCTCCTGCCCCCAGAAGCTGTCAATGTGTAACCCGGGGACGCCAAGCAGGCCCCAAGCAGTAGGAGCCGGTATCCGAGGGCCGCAGGGGGTGTGAAGACCGCAGGTAAGGAGTGTACGTTGATGATGAAATGGCTGGGAGTTCACCGAAGACATGGCGGTGAACTGTTACAACACCCACCTTTTCAGGAACGCGATAGTGAGATGCCAATCGCGAGCGGACAGAATGTTCCCAGGATACGAAACTACGTATATTTATGACGTGAAGTTTACAAAATGTATTTTCCCTACTCCATTCGTTTTTTATTATTTAGAGTGAAGTTTGCACAAACTTCTCCTGCAATAATATAATTGGGTGGATCTTTTTCCTCCCAAAAACAAGACAGAGTTGTTTAAGAAGCAATCCTAAATTTTAAAAATGTTGCCACAATTATTTTCAAACTTTTTTTTATAAATAATTTCACACTTTTCTTTTGGTGTCTTAAATTATTTAGGAGTCATAAGTGTTAAATATATTCTTTAATCTTCAATTGCATTCACTGTTGAAAAAGTCAAACTTTTCACCGACTAGTTGATCCTTTGTTTGAAAAAATGACTACAAATTCTGATTTTAATGCTGTTTTCGTTGCCAGAGTGGAAGATTTACACATGGGGAGGAGCACAACACACAACATCCATGTGCTTCACTGAATGGAAATTCATATGTTGAGCAACGTGGCACATTGTATACATAAGCACACACTCACTGGGAAAGGTTGCATGACCCAAAGAACATACAGACTGTCATCGTTGTGTATCCCTAGTACACAACAAATTCACAGCTACAGAGCCGTGACTCACTGTTCAGGATCATCCACTAAAGAACTTACAGCCCATTGATCTACATAGATGATGGTAACAAGACCATATGGCTACAATGCTGGGGATACTCACATCCATGGCAACCTCATTTGCCGCTCGCCATGCACAGGAGTCAGGGAAGGTCACTAGACCGAGCCTTGCCTACAGTCACTCGTAAAAGAACCTCTGCCTGTCACTTAACATCATCAAGCACAATAGGTACTCAACTGCTCTAAGATCATGTCTTATTGACAATTAAATATGATTTGTAATTTGAAAAATATTTTCCCAGAAGACAATGGTCAAGAAATAAAATAGATTTCTGTGAAAGAGGTCATGATTTTTTCTGTCAAAGAAAGTCTTGAAAATTATCTTCAAGAAGTTGAAAATGACGAAAGTACGTTAGCCACCAAGTAAGATGAAAACACTGGCACACTATTATTATTTATTAATTACATTTATAAGGCGCATAGCTACCCGAAGGTTTACCGGCGCCATCGGACACAGCGCAAAAGAAAGAAAAAACATCTACTGGTTAAATAGCCAAGTTTTTAGGCCTTTGCGAAAGTTATTGTAACTGGTTTTGTGTCGGAGCGGGCGGGGAGCATATTCCACAATGAAGGGGCCAGGTAAGATAAAGAACGGCCATCCATGCGCGTCCGTTTGACCCTGGGGACTAGAAATTTGGCCTGAGAGTAGGATCAAAGCAGGCGTGTTGAAGATAGGAATTGAGCTAAGGCACTCAAATACAGAGGCGCTGTGCTCATCTTGATCTTATGCATGTAGCATAGGGCCTTAAATTTGGCCTACTGCAATAAAGTGCCCTTTTTTAGATGATCACTCCCCAAATTTCTGGATTAAAGCTGCTGGTTTTTTTTTATTCTGAAGTGCCGTGGGCCCTGCTGACCATGCCCCAGTGCACGTGTCCTGATCCCTCAAAGTTTGTATGCCATTGGCTAATTGCTGATTGACACTTACCTATAATTTCCTAGTATATGATCCAGAGTGCACCCTGGGCTAGTAAGTTAAATGTCACTAGTGGTCTGCAGCACTTATTATGCCACCACTACAATGACAAGATGAAAACAGGGTTCTACGAGTGCCAAGCTTTTAAACTGCCAACCGACGGGCAAAATAATTTGCCTGTTCAAAACCTTCCTTTTTTAATACTAGTAAGACACCCATAGGAAAGGTCTTAGTAGCTTACAATACAGTGTGCTAAATATTAACAAGGGCATGTATCTTTTATACTTTACTTATCCTGATGGGGGAAAATCAAAATTGTCGTTTTCAGTGTAGCAAGGCTGTTGGACCCATTGGCCAACATGGAGTTTCACTCGCCTACACGCTCAGTGCTAACTTCCATTTGGGACCACTAAACATAGTTCTGCAAGGTTTCAAATTAATCATTACATTAACACCGACATAATGTTGAAGTCAGATTTAAGATACATTTTAATACCAAGGTAACTTTAGAAAGTCACTGCTTTCTTGACCCAAACCTCTAGTAGCCACTTTTGATTAGCTGCAGGAGTTTTAACCTGAGACAGCTTGCTGCCCTCCTCCTAAGAGGTAGGGAGCACTTCCAGAAAGGGGAAGAAAGGGTCTGCCAGAGAGAGGATGTGTGACTTCTTCCAGCCAGGATGGCCAAGGGATGTAGCCATAGATGACCCAGCTTCAAAAGGGCTACTCCCTTGCAGAGGCAAACATGAGTCACACCTTAGCTTGACCGTTACGTTTTGTGGGTAGACAGGCTGGCATCTCGTCCAGAGGGGGAAAACCCATAGCATTACAGTTTTTCCAGGAGAGTGGCTCATCATGCTGGACACACCTCAGGGGTGTGCCCATGGCCTTTTCCCTGGGAGGAATTTGTCAGCACCCCTTTCAGACGGTCATGGGGCACTCAGCGGCTACTGGGCAGACTGTGAGGGTTGATGCCTTTTGATTCTGATGTCCAGGGGCCCAACCAACTATGGATCCTGAGCAAATGAGCCAAGTACCCCTTCTATACTTCACTCATGATAACGTAGTACAAGCAGTTCAAGTTTCTCTTGAGGGGGAGGTGTGGATACAAGATAGTGAGCACAGGCTCACAACGTAGCATGCGCGTTACAGCAGCAGTAAATCATTGTTCAGCTAAATCTCACTTTTATGACCAAAGAGAAGTATTTTATTTCTACAGCTACCCACACAAAGGAATAATATGACTTCCAGAAATAATTTCACAGCCCTCCTCTGACGTCGGGGCTCTAGTTTTTCTTGGCAGTTCCCTGTCCCACTCACTCCTCACATTAGTGATCACAGTTATTCCCCATTAACTATTGGTCACATCCATTGTATGCCCCACAAGTTGTCTGAGTCTCAAGAGTCCACTACAATTATAACTTTCAGTCAAAAGTGTCCCGGCACAGTCAAGCTACATTAGCAACAAGATACACCAAGGCCGACAGGCCCAAAACTAGTCTTACCATACAATTAGAAATTCCCTTGAGACACAATTAAAGGCTGGTGTACTTAAGCACACCTACTACTATCACAAGTGCAATATCATACAACACTAAAATTGAAAATGTAAAAATTAATTTATTTTTTAATATACTTTAAAAACACAATAAAAGGGCTAAACACTCTAGATCCCTAAAAAATATAAAACACATGAAAATAAAAAATAAAACAGTACAATCAATTGTGACCTGTACAATTGCAGAAAAAGGACAGAACAAGTACAACATAAAATTTGTTGAATACAATTTGTATATTCGGGCTCCGTTTTTGTTACACCGATATTGTGTTGCAAGAGAATCTGCGCATCAATTATGGTGCACGCGGTCCAGGCGACTGCACTCAGTAGATGCAGAGTCTCTCACTCATGGCTAATTTCATGGTGACCCTAAACTGGCATATGGGGGTCGCTGACTCTGTCCTGCACACTGGCAATGACTCAATCAGTACAGCAGCCAATTGACACTACTCTCCATAGGATCTCGCTTCCTCCAGTGCTCTCCTATTCCTCACAGTGCACTCTGATCTTGGAAAGCAGGCAGGCCCTGGTGCTCCAGGCTGTAAGGCAGGTGGTCATGTTATTCCCGGGTGACGTCCCCTCACCCAGCAGGGAGACTAGCAGGCCTTGGCCCCCAGTCCTGGTCACAGGCCGAATTCTTACAGAGCTCCCCCTCCTCACATAGCCCGCGTGGCTACTTGGCAGATGCCTATTTTTGGGCTCACAAGCTCCTCTTCGTATAGTCCATTTCCAGACACCAGATTTGATGTAGGATCTGACTCTTTAAAGTTTTATGCTGTAGTTCTGATTCTTTGAAGTGTCCACTCTTCTGCTCCTTCTTCCTCTTGAAAAATAGTCTGTCCCAGCAGGAGTTCCTCCTAAGCTGATAGTCCAACAAAACAGGTCAGGAGTGTAACTAGAGTGGAGGAGTGTGGCTCACTGATTAGAGCGGCAGACTCTGATGCAGAGGTCTGGCCCGGGACCAGGGTTCAATTCCCGACGCGGCAGGGTCCTGAGCCCAAAAATGTCCACGGACACGATAATTCTCGCCTCGGTGCCTACTCTAATAATGGGGTCCCACGCTGCAACTCTGGGCAATAGCTTGCTTAATCTCCACTGCGGCCCACCCGCTGTGGGATGCCTGGCTTTCACCTTGGGGATGCCCAGTAGGGGTTATCTCGCAGGGAAAAAGCCAGGACGGGTTCCCAAGGCAAGCGCCTTGATGCCTTCGGGTGATACGTGCGCTATATAAGTCGCAATACATACATCTGGATGTCCGCTACAGTGATATGTGCATCAAAAGGTTAGCCCAAGGACCCCAACCCTACTCTTTATGATTCTCTTATCAGCCCCATCTCCTGCGTGAGATGTGCCCAGGCCCCTTCCATGTGATCTCTCACTGAAGCAAAGAGCACCCTTTGAAGTGTACGGGGGAAGCCCAATATGTGTCCCACCGAGCTTACAGGGCTGCAGTAATAAACAAATCTGTCTGGGAAATCTCTCTACCTCCTGTCCATGTTTTACCATGCAGGCTCAGTCCCACAAAATGGAACCCAGGACCCTCCATGAAGTGTACCATTCATAGGAACACATAAACCCAGTGCATGTATACAGCATACACACATTACACAGGACTGTATCCTCCATGTGCTGTGCCACTCAAAGGCACACATACATACGCATTTATTTTTTTGTTGAACATTTTTTTATTGGGATTCTGTATTTCATTACATCAATCATAATATCAACAAAAATCATTTCATCTTGAACTACATTAACATATGTCTATTATCAATCGAGAGATCATGTTAAAAAAGAACAGATGTCATCGCTTATTACATGTTCCGACATTGCAGACATGGCACAATGAACATTCTGAGTGTTATCCCATGCCCGACCTCTGATTTGATGGTAGTATATGTACTAGCCTTCGGCTGAGTATGTCAATTTTAATCAGAGATCATTATGTTTTCTTTTCGTGTTCCTTTGTGGTGTGCTCTCGTTTGGCGTTGGACTTGTGTGTTCCATTTAAGGTACCATCGGAATCGGAACCACCGATGTAGGGGAAAAACCATTAACCTCGGGGGTGAACTGGGGAAACGGATGCGGAGCTACTACTGTAATATGGTTATGTGTTTGGTTGTGGTTGCAGTCTATGTTACAATATCAGATACATGGGGGGGGCGGTGGACATTTGGCTCTATGTGTCCTACGGAGGTCTGAGGTCATCTCATTGCAGTGCCCGTCCTAGGTGTCTGTGTCTGGTCGTATATTATCTTCCGTCGGCCTCTGGGGGGATGAAGGTCGAGTCTGTGATTGGGTGGCTGTCGGTGAAGACGATTGTGTTGTTTTGTGAGTAAATCGGTGCATCAGTTGTGCCCATTCTAGGGAGATTGGGTACTTCTGCATTTCACTCACTTCCTCATCCTGCAGTACCTCTTCCTCTGCTGGGCCCCATTTCTTCATGGCCTCTATTCAGGCTGCCTCGGGGGAGTCCTCCCAGGGCACGCCAGTGGATGACTTTGCCTATTTTTGCTAACAGAATGGCTAAGGAGGTGAAGCAGTACTGTACCTTCTCGGTTTTCCGCTTGGCACTGGCTTCCCATAAGGACAAGGTCAGAATGTTGGTTGTCTCTCGAGTGTTTGGTGTATCTGTCCCAGTATTGGTGTACAACGGGGCATTCCCAAAACATATGTTTAAAGTCCGCCACGAGAGTCTGGCATCGAGGGCAGGCAAAGTGTGTGTAAGGATAAAAAAAGTAGAGGCGTTGTGGGGAAAGGTATGCCCTATGGAGTATATTGAATCGAATGTTCCTAAAACGTGTGATTCTGGAAACCTTTTTGGGTACTCTAGGGCTTTTTCCCACTCTTTATTGTTGAATACCAGATCCACTTCATCTTCCCACGTCCGTCGTAATGAGTCCAATGAGGGGAGAATCAGTTCCCGAACAGCTTTGTATTGCCATGCCACTAAATGTCTACCTACCACATGTGTAGTATAGTGTGTATTACCTGGTGTGTCAGGGGCTCCCTTGCGTTTAGATCCCAATATGGACGGCTGCTGTCTAGTAGCTGCAGATGTAGTAGTAACTGCCCCAGGGGGAGGTCATATTGGTCAGTCAGTTGGGCATATGTCATTACCAGTCTGTCCTCGGAACAGGGACTCTATCTCCGTGATCGGTCCATACTTGGAGGGCGCTGGTTGTATAATATTTGTCGTTACAGGGAATCCCACTAGCGGGAGTAAGGGTGAGTAAGGGGGTCTCCCTCTGGACATGCAATGTATTTTCAGCTTACACGTGCGTGCTATGGTCACTTTCAAAGGGTAAGTGCAGAGGGGTTTGGTACCTGGCATCAGCAGTCTCGGTATGGCTGGGAGGAGTATCCGCCCCTCTTCCGTGATTGTTTCTCCTATATAGCGTTCCGCTGTCCAGTACGATTACCACTGGTGTTGCGCCGCAAGAACGTATGGTTCGAATGACAGGGCTCCCAGTCCTCCTTGTGTTGTGGGTAAGTAAAGTGTGGTTAAGGCCACTCTATGTCTTCCTCCTCCCCAGATCAAAGAGGTGAGGAGCGTGTCTAATTCTCGAAAAAATTAACGTGGTGGTATCACTGGAAGGTTGATGAAATGGTAAGAGGAGCCCAGGGACCATTATTATCTTTGCAAGGGCCACTTGTCTGATGGGGCGAGAGGTAATGTCTTCCAGAAGCTTACTGACGCGCGTAATCCCGCTAATACCTTGCAGTGATTTCTTTCGTACAAATCTGTGGGGGAGTGAAACAGTCTCACCCCCAGGTATCTAGGTGCTGCGGTGCTCCATTTGAGTGTGTGGGTTCCTACCGATATGTCGAGTGGGACCAAGTGCTGGCTCAGTGGGAATATTGTGGATTTGGCCCAATTGACCTTGAGGCCTGAGGCCTGAGGCCATCGCAAAGTCGCTCAGCGCCGTCCAGATGAGCGTGAGGTCACTTGTGACATCGCTGACATAGATCAGGAGATCATCTGCATATAGTGACATGCAGTGCAGTGGGTCTGCAATTGTATACCCCAAATGTCACCCTTCTGTCGCAACCTTATTGCTATGGGTTCTACTGCTAGGGCTAATAAGAGGTGGGACAAGGGGCACCCTTGCCAAGCCCCTCTTTCAACCGGGAAGGGAGCGGAGATATATTTACGTATCCCTCTCGTGACGTTAGGCCCTTGTAGAGAAGGTTTGTGTACTTCATCAGTATAGGTCCCACATTAAACCTGCGAAGAACAGCAAATAAGTACGGCCACAGTAGAGTATCTAAGGCTTTTTCGAGATCTAGTATCAGACACGCCACATTAGGGAAATGTATAATCGCCCTGTCTTGGACATGAAACAATCTGCGTATGTTCTGCGAGGTGTTATGCTTTGGAATGAATCCACTTTGGTCAGGGTGAACCAGCGGCACCAGAATCTGGGTGTATCGGTCCGCTAGGATTTTTCCTAATATTTTACAGTCTGCATTTAGCCGTGTTTTTCGTCTGTTTGAGGCTGGGAGGGTGGGGTCCCTATGGGGTTTGGGGAATGTAACCAGGGTGGATTCTCGAAGTGAGCCTGGGAGTTCCCCTCTATCTAGCACATCCTCATACATGGTTACCGCCCAGGGGATTAGGTGAGCAGTGAATGTACTGAAATATTTGAGCGGGAAGCCATCCATTCCCGGGGCTTTGTTTCGCGCCAGCGGTCTGATGTGGGTGACATCTGGGGCTTTGATCTTTGTCTCCAACTCTTCTTTGTCGGCGTGTGGTATACGGGGAATTTGCAACGTGCAGTGGAACTGAGTGATTACATGCTGATTTGTTTGTGCCGGGGCCCGGTAAATACTAGAGTAATAGTCGTGGAAAATATGCAAAATCTCTACTTGCAAATGTCTAGGGGTCCCCGTATCATCGAGAAGTTCCGTGATCGGTTTAATGTCTATGGCCTACTTGGCTAGCCACGCTAATAGTGTGCCCAATCGGTTACCCTCTTTATGTACTCTAGCGGCTTAAGCTCAGAAATTTTATTTGCGCAGGTCTTTAATTGCTTCCACCGCAGAGTTTTTGGCCGCTGCTATTTAGTCGGGGGTGGCCCCGGCAGCATCCTTTTATTTCGTGAGTGCCGCTAGCGCCATCTCCGAATTTTGTAGTGCTCTTTCGAGTGTCTGACGTACTCCCACTATTTGTTGTATGCAGTGCCCCCTAGCCGCGACTTTAAATGCATCCCATTCTATTAGCCTAGATGTTGCCGTATCTGAGTTGAGGGAGAAGTGTTCCTGTGTATAATCCCTGTGTTCATGACGAAACACCTGGTCTTTGAGACAGTCACGTGGCAATTTCCAGGTGGGTATTGGGGGGTGTGGAGGCCTCCACCTGAGAGTCATTATATGTGCATCATGGTCTGAGAGTACCCTACCCAGATAATCAGAATGTTGTACTTCCGGGAGCATTGTTGAGAGGAACCTATCTAGGCGTATTCGTAAGTTGTGTGCGATGGAGTGGAAGGAGTAACTTCTAGTGTCTGGGTTCCAATCTCGCCACCGGTCTGCCAATGTCCAGTGTTTCACCCATGTTTGATATTGGGCTGTCTGCTTCTGTGCTGGTGAGTGTATCGGTGGGGGATGGGACCTATCGAGATGAATGTCTAGAACGCAATTGTAATCACCCCCTAGGGGCCATGGGACTGAGGTGTGTTGAGTGAGTACTCCTGTGAGACGCTTCCAATACTGGTCCTCTTCTATATTGGGAGCGTGTATGCTCCCTAATAGAATGGACTATCCCTCCAATTTCCCCTCTATCAGCGAATATCAGCCTTCTTTATCTCCGGTGTGTGACTGTTCCTTAAATGGGATCCCGGGCCTAATCCAGATTAGGGTGCCCCTGGCGAATGCTGAGTATGTGTTGGCACAGACAATACCCCGCCACTTCCTACATAGACGATCCATCTCGATCGCTGATAAGTGCGTCTCCTGTAGGGGAGACATCTGTGCTTGTTGTCTTTTTATATATGCATAGACGACGTAGCGCTTGTTAGCTGTATACATACCCCTAACGTTTAACGTGATCCCCTCCCCCACCAATTGTCAACTGCCCAGTTGTGGCTTGTAATCTCACGAGTTTGCTCCGCTAAGGGTATTTGAGGAACCTGAAACAAAGGAAAATTAAACTTGGATAACAGGAAGTATTCCCAACTGAGGGATGGTTGTGCAGTAGCGCCCGTCTCCGGCGTCCCGGCTGCCCGCTTTGTGATGAGTCAGAGTGGCCAAAAGAGCCCCCTGTACCGCTGTTCGTACACCGTGAACCAGTTCAGTGTGTCGTGTTGTGCCGCTCCTGAGTTCTGGACTCGTTACCTCGTGTTCTCAAGACCTTGTTCATGGTTCAGGGGTTGATGTCGACTTGTGCAGTATGCTATTGTGATGACTTCGTAGTCAATTGGGGTCTATATCAGCGTATCTGCCGTTTGTGGAGTGACTATTGTGGGTGTGACTGAGCCATCATGGGAGGAGTGTGCATCGCTTACTTCTTCTTCTGAGGTGAACAGGTGGGGGGCTTTATCTGCATCTGAACTGTCCTCCGTCGATATCACTACTGCCGCCGCTTGCAGTGTTCTCCTGCGTTCCGCTATAATTTGCTCCAGGTCAGGAGAGTGCTGCGCGAGGGAATCCGAGCATGAGTTCAGCTGGGTGAGGGTCATTTGACGACTTTGGCAGCCAGTGGGTCGGTGGCTTTGTGTGTTTCTGTGGTCGTTTGATCCGGATAGTCGGCACTCCATCAAATCACTTGCCTCATTTTGGTCGTTGAAGAAATGTGCAGTTCCATCATGCAAGATTTTCAAGTGGGCCGGGAAAAGCAGAGCATAGTGTACGTTCCTTTGTCGTAGAGTTTGTTTGACTGCTAGGAAGGTGGCTCTTTGTTGCAGGACGGCACGGGGGAAATCTGGGAACAGCATTACTTGTTTGTCTTCCACTTGAAGCGGTCCTTTCTGTCTAGCCGCTCTAAGAAAAGTGTCTGCGCCCTGATGGTGGAGCAATTTCAGGAGGAATGGTCAAGGTGGCGAGCCCGGTGGCGGTCTAGGGGCCGGTACTCAATGTGCCCTCTCTATGGAGAAATATGGGGTCAGGTCCGTTGGTCGGGTGAATGTCTTGATCCACGTTTCCATGTATCGGATGGGGTTGGATCCTTCTGATCCATCCGGCAGGTTTAAAACGCGGATATTACTTCTTCGAGAGCAGCCTTCCAAATCGTCTGTTTTCCTTTCTAGGGACTTTACTCTTAGTTGAAGATCTTTTATGGTGTCTTAGTGTTTCAGTATTTTCGGCTCTATAGCTTGGAGTGTCTTCTCTCCCTGTTTGACTTTGTCCGCTAGTTTCCGATGGTCATCCCGAAGGAGGTTGAGGTCAGTGGCCAATTCTCCGAATTTGTTTTCCATGGTCACCCTGGAATGTTCAATCGCTGCGAGGACCTTGTCCAGTTTGTTGGACATGAACTCTGCACGGTCCCCTTCTGAGTGGGTGATCGTGAGATCTGGGTAGTTCTGTCTCTGATTCGGTACTTGCGGTGTTCCTGTGATGCGTTGGCACCCCATATTGCTAGAAGATTTCTAGATTCCGCCCAGCCCTAGTGGGGGTGGGGGGGCGCAAGTACACAACCTGCAGTCAGCTTCCGATGTTGACCCTGGATCGCAGTGAGCGGGCCATAGGCTTTAGTGCAGTTCTTGAGTCAGGATAGGGGTCACCAGTCTGAGAAGCGCTCCGTCCGGACGCCGCCTGCTGCCTTCGAACCCCCGGGTCCACGCTTCGAGTCCCAGCCACCATTCCTTAGATGTCCCTGGTTCTTTTAGGCCCTCCGACGCGCACCTCAAGACCCAGCACCGAGCAGGGTTTTTTTCTACTGCGCTGTGGTGCATACGGATGGCGAGTTCGGCGCTGTTGGCCGCATTTCACCCTGCGGGTTGCTGCTATGGCCTTATTGTCGTTGGACCCTTTTGCTGTGGGCTCGAAGCTCAGGAGCCGGCAGTCACTCCACAGTTGTCTCCAACACTCTGGGGTACCCCGCCGTGCACCTCGAGACCCAGCGCTGAGCGGGGTTGAGGGGGCTTAACTGTGGTGAGCTGTGGTATATTGGTGCTTAGCGTATTGCAGGCTGGTGATAGATTTAACGCTTTGGTGGAGGGTTGGTATTCACAGTCAGTCAGACCCCTTGTGAGGGGTGGCCGCTAGTTTTGGGCGTTATAGCCGTACTGCCTGTGGGCGCCTGTCTCCAATGATGGTGACCCACCGACAGTTTGTCTGGGCCTCCCACAGCGTGCTTCGAAATCCAGCGCCGAGCGGAGGGAGGTCGCTGTGTTGGGATGTGGGCAGTTGCTGGATGCAGCTCCGTGCGGTGGGGGGGGGGTTGGCAATCATTGACAGCCGGATCACTCGTTTCAGGCCGGTGGTGAGCGCTCCGGCCTCACCGTCGTTGAGCGCCTTCCCACCAGCGTGGAGCTTTAGTGTAGGCGGCCTCTCCGCAAACACCCCCATGTTTGGGCCTTTCACCGCACGCCCGAAACCCTGCACCGAGTAGGGGGGAGGCCGCTGCTCTGAAGTGTGGGTGGACGGCAAGTTCAATATCTCACAGTGTAGGGCTGGTGATCGCTGCTAGCTTGGATTTGGGTTTTGGAGTTGCCGCTAGCATGGGGTGCAATGGTCGCTATGGCTGTGTGCCTCTGCGTGCACGCGGAGCTCCGATGCAGACAACTGCACCACGGGCACTATTTGTGTGAATGCACCTCCCGCCATGCGCCTTGAGACCCAGCTCCAAGCAGGGGAGAGGTCACTGTGCTGTTGTGCTGGTAGAAGGCGAGTTTGGCACTTTGCTTTGGGGGTTGATGGTCGCTGCCAGCCGGGTCTCGTATGCAGGGTTGTCTTCCACTTTATGGCCACCCGGGATCACGCTATAATGGAGTTGTGCTCTCACCTTCAATCCCCGCAGTTGTAAGGGTGTCTGGACGGGCACCCACGATCACCCCTTCTATCACTGGACCAAGAAGCACTAGGAAGCATCCCGGGATCCCGCAGCGGGCCTCAGGTTCCCTCTCATCCCGCCTCACGGCGCCCAGCGCTCGGCGGGCGCCGCCATCTTGGCCTTGCTGCAGGTTCGTCGGAGGCCGCACACACGGCAGGGAGTGCCGCCCAGTCTCCCATTTCAGAGTCAGCAGAGGGCTCGAGGGATATTGTCCACATGGGCATTGGGGTCGGTGGGTTTGGGGAGAGTTTTGGCATAGATGAGCGCGGATTGCGCGGGCAGCCGGACGGAGCTCTAGAGATGCACGTCCGCCATCTTAGCTGGCCAGGCCACGCCCCCCATCAGCATGTGCATTTAATATGCACCCACTGCATCCTTGAGGTATTTTACCACTCCCAGGTACACATACACCCAGCACATGCACTTATCAAGCACATACAGCATCCTTCATGTACTGCACGTACCATTCACATGTACACATTCACCCAGCACATGCATTTATCCAGCATGCACTGCACAACATTACATCCTTAAGGTACAGCACCACTCAGAGGCACATATATACCCTGCATTTGCGTCCACCATGTACACATTGCTCAGTACTTGATTATCCCTGCATTGTACCCTTCACAGGCACACATACACTCAGTGCAGAAACACGACCTCTGCTCTGCACTTCACACCTATCTGATGTAGGTCAAGGATGAGTTAAGCACAATGCAGCTGAACTTTAAAAGTGAGTGAGCCTGTGGACCTCACTCCAGCGACACAGGTAAAAAGGCCTATTCTCTCCCACTGATGTCTACATGGTATGCAACACCACACTTGTGCTGATTAACTCCTGGACACGGCAGTAGCCTTCCACCACTATGAGGGTGGCACTTTGGGTGCCCCTCTTGGTCCAAAAAGACTGCAGTCCATGAGACAGGCTTATGTCACGCAACACATGCATGGTCCGTGTTTGTCTATATCTTAAAATATCAGCATTAGGGATTCAGACTTCAGTACAGTTGGGCCGTCAGGGCAGGGCTGCACGTCTATAAACCGGTAGAGTACTTTTCTTTCCCGACTGAAGGGTCCTGACATCTTGTATTTGGGCAGAGAAATGCACTGCAAGATTGTTCAGTGCCAATCCCGCAAGAAATTATGTAATACTGGATGGGTTGCTCTTTGGGAATTGTTGCCTAATAAGTCCTCCCTATCCGCTATCTCGAAAGTAGCATAAAATGGTACCCCTGGCTTCCAGCCTTAAAGCAATGCTGGACTCTGAAAGAGCAGAAGAAGAAGGACTGCACCTGCTGAAAATGTTGATCACGTAAAAAAAGGCTGTACCAAGGTATAGTGCACCTGCTGCACCTACTGAACTAACGCAGGACTTTAGAAAGAGAACGGCTGCTCCTGCTGTTCAACCTGTGGAGACCCCAAGCGCTCCTTTCATTTTCTGGACCCTTGACTAGTGCTGGAGTGTGCTGTTTCTCACCACAGATCTCCAACTCGGCAACTTAAAGCCAAAGATATACATTTCTGAGCCTAGGGCCTCGTCTCATAGACTACTGCTGCTTCCAAGTTCGTACGTAACCTCAAACGCCAGTGAGAACCAAGGCTTTCACTGGACACTTGGACTTTGCTAATCCGCTGATGTCAAACCCAAGGTCGGACTCTAGCTGCAGAGAACCAAGCAGACTTCACCACTGATGAGAAAGAAACCAGAAAACGTTACAAGTGCAAAGGTAAAATCTTGACCAGGACTAATCCGGTGCCTGCATTCGACCCCGACGTCCATTGCGCTTGGCCCAAAACTTGGCCTGAAACTTAGACTTTACCCCATACCTTCGAGTTTGAGGCTCATAGGCTACAGCTAAGAGTGAAAAGTAGTGAATTATAAACTTTTAAAAACTCTTCTAATTTAAATAAAATGAAAAGCAGTAAATTATGAAAAGTTTACAAAAACCATAACTCTGGTTCTCTTCAGCTGATTTTTGACATTTGGGCGTCTAATTAAAAATATATATTGTTTCATAAATTGGACTGGGTTTTTCTATTTTGCAGTGTTTCTTACTTATTGACTGCTTTGGTTCTGATAAATACTTTACACTTGTTTCATTTGACTTAAGCCTGACTGCTCTGTGGCACAGCTACCCAGAACTGAGCAGAGGTTAAACTTGAAGCAACATAACTGGACCTGATACAGAATAGTGACATTATTGCTTGGTGAAGTCTCACAATCACCTGAACTGGTCACTTTTCTCACAAATACAAATTTAAAATATCACAAAATTGCAATACGTATCAAATAAATCCTGAGAAATGATGAGGCATTAGCAACCTCATCAGCAGAAATAACTCATAAATTCCACAATTATTGTACTAGCTTATCTACAGCAGAAGAAACACCCCACAATTACTACCTAGCCAACATTAGATTTCCAGACATAACAAAGACTCAATAGAAGTACTCCCAAAGTTGTAATTCAGTCAAAAAAGTCCTCGTAATATGGGTGTGTGGACAAAATATTGAGTCAAAAATATTGTGAGGACAAAATATGTCAAGAATATCGAGGACAAGAATATTGTGAGGATAACTTTCTATGGGTATGCAAAGTTTTGGTATACTTAACTTCACGTAAATGTACCTTGTTGATGTGTATATCTTCAAGGTACCTTGATGTGGAGTTAAGAATAATAAATCTATACTTACCTATGTGCACTTATCTTCTCAATATTTGAATCCTCGATATTTTTGACACGTTAGTCTGTCCACACAGTATTTTTGTCCTCCATATTATGTCAGTGATACCATAATATGGCACTGGCCCGAATGCATTGCGCCCTCCTTTTACAAATTGTTCAAGAACTTTCTGGCAGAACCCTCAGCTCAATTGTTTTACTCATTCAAGGAAATGGGAAAAGTTATGAAGATTCCGAAAGAATCTGAAACTGATCTTATTCTAAAAACCTATAACGATCGATCTGCGTAGGAGTCGTATAGACTCACAACCCTCCTAAATGCAGATGTCAAACTATAACAACTCATTCGGGAAATATTTGGGCCCATGTAATACAGCCAGTCCTCTCAGGATTTGTAATAAAAACAGGCAAGCAATGGACTATATTGGAATTGACATTAAATTTAAGTGATTTAATGGGAAATAGAAAACACAAACACAACTTTTCTGGCTGGATATGGAGAAGGCATTTCACAGAACAGATAATATAATAATAAATTCTTAAAGAAATATTACTAATAGCTGAATTTTATCCAAACATAAGAAAATACATAGCCGACTGATCATTCTTTTAAGAGGCACCAGACAAGGCTGCTCCTTGTCACCCATACTGTTTACTCTAGGAATAGAGCCACAGGTGTAAAAATTAAATCCTAATCATAACAAAACTGGGGTGAAGGCAAAAATGGAAAATTATAAAGTTACACTATATGCCGATGAGACTTTATGTGTCATCACAAACCCAAGAAGCTGCCTCCCTACCTTGACACAAGAACTTGGAGACTTCTCCTCTCCTGAAGTAAATTATACTAAACAAACACAAGGAGGTGATGGACGGAGCGCTGAAACTTTTCAGATACTCACCGGCAGTCACAGATCTGGGTTGAATCCATCATCGTTCTTCAGCTCACTTCGCCACCCCAGTTTAGACACAGCTATATGCAAATTAGTCTTGACCCTGTGGCTCTTGGGAACAGTCCAGCCCGAACTGCCAAGCCATGTCTTCCCTGGACCAGAAACAAGCATTCTCGGACCAGGTTCGGGCTAACAGCCCCCATCAGCCAGGCTAGCTTGAACCCAGTGGCAAAGTGAGCAAGGGACCCACGTCTGGGCATACCCTGCCAACTTAGGGCGAACAAAGCAACACAAGGAGATGATGGACGAAGTGCTGAAACTTTTCAGACCCTCACCCCAAGTCATAGATCTGCGTTGAATCCATCATCGTTCTTCAGTTCACTTCACCACCCCAGTTCAGACATAGCTATATGCAAATCAGTCTTGACCCTGTGCCTCTTGGGAACAGTCCAGCCCGAACTGCCAAGCCATGTCTTCCCTGGACTGGAAACAAGCATTCTGGGACCGGTTTCGGGCTAACAGCCCTCATCAGCCAGGCTAGCTTGAACCCAGTGGCAAAGTGAGCAAGGGACCCACGTCTGGGCATACCCTGCCAACTTAGGGCGAACAAAGCAACACAAGGAGATGATGGACGAAGTGCTGAAACTTTTCAGACCCTCACCCCCAGTCATAGATCTGCGTTGAATCCATCATCGTTCTTCAGCTCACTTCACCACCCCAGTTCAGACATAGCTATATGCAAATCAGTCTTGACCCTGTGCCTCTTGGGAACAGTCCAGCCCGAACTGCCAAGCCATGTCTTCCCTGGACTGGAAACAAGCATCCTGGGGCCGGTTTCTGGCTGACAGCCCTCATCAGCCAGGCTAGCTTGATTCCAGTGGCATAGTGAGCAAGGGACCCACGTCTGGGCATACCCTGTCAACTTAGGGCGAACAAAGCAACACAAGGAGATGATGGAGGATGTGCTGAAACTTTTCAGACACTCACTGGAATGGCATGGTGAGCAAAAAAATGATGGATTTAGGCCCAGATATCTGTACTGGAGAGAATGTATGACATTATTCTGCATTCTGTCCATCAATAGTTCTTTTTGCATTTGTCACCCCGAGTGGTACTGGTATGCCCAGACGTAGGTCCTTTGCTCTCCATGACACTGGAGTCAAGCTATCCAGGCTGATGAGTGCTGAAAGCCCGAAACCGACTAGGATGCTTTTTTCCAGTCCAGGGAGGACCTGCCTGGCAGTTCGGGCTGGACTGTTCCCATTGGGTGCAGGGTCAAGACTGATTTGCATAAGGCTGGGTCCAAACTTGGTTGGCATGGTGAGCAAAACAACAATGGATTTAGGCCCAGATCCCTGTACTGGGGTGAATGTATGACTTTGTTCTGCATTCTGTCCATCAATTGTTCTTTTTGTAAATCATACTAAGTCTTATCGACCTGAGAATATCAAAAGCTACTCTTTTAATACTTATAAGCATACCATGGATTTACTCTCACCTCTTAGCCCATATGGTATCTAGGCATCAATGTCCCAGCGACTATGGACAAATATTTCATGTCAATATCCCACCGCTATTAAACATCCTATATGGGGATTTATATAGTTTGGAAGACTGCAGATTTCCTGCTCTGGCCCTACAGTCAGAATAAAAATAAACTATATAAAGAAGAGGCCATCTCAGCTATTTCCCGGCTAAAGCTAGAGAAATCTCCTGGCCAAGATGGCCTGCACATCTGCTTTTTACAAAACCTTTTGGCCCCTACTAGCTCCCCTCTTGACGAGGACCTTTAATTCGTTCGCCGCACCAGGAGCAATCCCGGCCTCTATGCTTACGGCCTCGATAATTGTGATTCCCAAACCTGGCAAAGATAAAACACACTGTGGCTTATATCACCCAATCTCCCTCCTAAACACCGACATTAAGTTCTTCACAGGAATCCTGACTAACAGATTGAACCCCCTTATACCCTTCTTGATCGACCTGGATCAAGCCGGTTTCATCACCCAAAGGCAGACGAGCAACAACACTAAACGGGTCCTACACATACTAGAGAAAGCATCCCGGGTGCCGGGCTATATGTTATTAGCAGTGGAAGCCGAGAAGGTCTTTGACCGGGTCCATTGGCCCTATCTAGAACAAACCCTGGCACACTTTGGGTTTGGAGAAACAATGGATCCTAAACTGCTATCGCTACCCGACGGCAGCGGTCTGGGCAAATGGGTATACTTCTGAACCCTTCTCCATTAGTAGGGGCACTCGACAGGGGTGCCTGCTCCCCCCCTTGTTGTTCACCCTCGACATGGAGCCGCTGGCGCAGAGAGTTAGAGATCCCCCCGATATTAAGGGAGTGCCCTTCGGGGGTGAGCATCACACGATTAGCCTCTACGCGGATGAAATCTTGATGACCCTCTCCAACCCGGACACAGCACTCGCAGCTTTTTTGCGAGAGCTCCAAAATTTTGGTACGGCATCCGGATTCAAGATTAAGGTCGGGAAATCATGGGCACGTAATCCTTCCCTTCTCCCCCAAATGGTCGACCATTTGAAGAGAAAGCACACCATCCAGTGGGCTGCAGAACACATGCCTTACCTCAGGTTTAAATCTTTTTATTGACAGTTCAGCAATAAACAAAACTAGCTTGTTGGAAATCGTTGGTGGGAAGAGGAGGTTTGACACCTTACCCATCACCAATACTATATAATCTCGACGTCACCCAGGGATTTGAGATACAGGCTGTATAAAATGGTTTTAGAAAGCTTAAGCAATTTTAAGAGGTATTTATGAGAGTTTTCCCTATATCATGCATTTATTTATACAAAAATGGGAGAGAGAATACCCAGATCGATATAAGTATAATCAAATGATTCAACAGGTGAGGCATAGAGACAAGAGAGAGAAGGAACAGGCAGCTACTAGACACTTAACAGATATTGAAACATGGTCGACGCGCTTGCACTCCACAGCCTATCAATGGATTGGGCACAGCGTCAGGATGTGTGGATGCTGTGTGGGATGTCGTCACTCTTGTGTGTCACATGCTATTACACTGCCCACAAGAGCTCCTTTCCCAGTCCTCGTAGACTATGTGACTACCTGCTAGACTGTCCTCAGCTGCCCAGTCCACTGAGGACCCTGGCAACTGCATTCAGTGCCTAGGTACTTAACTTATTTGCAGCTCAAGTACCTAACTGTTTCGTTTCAAGTAAAATATGAACTTTAAACCCTCCCCACTTGAAAGTGACCTAAACTTTTGCAGTAACCTTTATATCACACAGTACATGCATCATACATGCCAACTCACACTGTGCCACCGTGTGACACACAATATCTGCCCCCTACACACAATCTTCCATTGAGGAGCCGATATCACATGGTGGCCAGGAAAACGAGCTAGAAACCACTGTTACAGAGTGGATTCCATCTTGTTTTCCAAGGCTTTGAAGTGAAGACTGCCAATAAGGGGTGTAAAAACACCCCAGGACATCAGCACCAGCCTCAACAAGCTTCTTTTTGGGAGGAGGGTCTTGGGGATGGGTGGGTTTCAAAAGCGCCTCGTATGTACTTCTCAGTACAAGGCCCGCCCCCTTCAAGGCCCCAACCCCTCACGGTGAGATTGTTCTTCAAGTTGACAGGTATGATCCATATATTGTATTTTGAATTTGCAAGGCGCACAGCTACCCCAAGTGGTTTTACGGCTCTGGCCCGATAGGAGAGCTGAGAAAACTGGCAGAAGAACTAAGAGTTGAAGAGCGAAGTCTTCAAACTTTTACGGAATAAGCAATAAAGGGTTTCCTTACATAGTGAGAACTGTAAAGAGTTCCACAAGGTAGGTCTTAAATAAAAATAGGACCGTCCACGCATCCGGGAGAGTTTGAATTTAGGGACAGAGAACCTCATCTGATGGGTAGATCTAAGAGGATGCGAGGGTTGGAAACGCTGAGCTAATTTTTTTAAATATTTGGGGGCCACTCCAGTTTTGATTTTAAACATGTAGCAGAGGGCCTTAAATTTAATACGGTTCTCCACCTTCTGCCAATGAAGGCTCTGGAGCAGGCTGGAGACTGATGAAGATTTAGGTGCCTTACAAAGTAGTCTAGCGGCCGCATTCTGCACCACTTGAAGAAGTTGGGTTATAGCTTTATTGGAGCCCAGGTAAAGGACATTGCCGTAGTCCAGCCTAGAAGTAACTAGGGCATGGACTACCGTTTTTTGAGCAGAGAGGGGGATCATTCATAAGATTGTTTTCAGCCATTTTAATATGGTGAAGCAAATGGCAGATAACCTAGTGACTTGCTGTTTATTAGAAAGATGCTCGCCAATGATGAAACCCAGATTACGAACGTGATGTACTGGCAAAGGCAGCGTACCTAATTCAGGGGGCCAATGCTGAGGACCCTACAGATTATGTTCCTTTCCTAAAATCATAACCTCTGTTTTTCCTCCGTTCAGTTTGAGCAAATTGTTTTGCATCCAAGACGCAACTTTATTCAAACCTGACTGTAGGGCAAAGGGGTCAGACCCCTTAGCTGAGGAAAGAGAAAAAATCATCTGGGTGTCGTCAGCATAGGAAAAAAGGGAGAGACCAGCCTCTTCCACGACATCCGCCAAAGGGTGGACATACACATTACAAAGCAGATGGCTAAGCACCGACCCTTGAGGAACCCCATAAGGGGACAGATAGGAGCTGAAGTTAGCTGACACAGAGAAAACCTGAAAGGTTCCATCAGCTAAAAAAGATGCGATCCACTGCAAGGCTACTTCAGCTAAGCCCACCACCTGCAAAGCTCTTAACAGGATAGAGTGAGACACCGTGTCATAAGCGGCGCTGAGGTCCAATATTATAAGGGCCACGGTTTCACCCTCATCTAACCTGTGTCTTATCATTTCAGTCACTCCAAGAAGAGTAGATTCGGTAGAGAAACCCCCTCTAGAACCTGAGTGGGAGGGGTGGAGGGCTTTCTGGGATTCCAGAAATGCAGTCAATTGAACATTTATGTGCTTTTCCAAAATTTTGGGTAAGGCCGGGAGCAACAAAATGGCGTGGAAGTTAGATGGCATTGTCAGCTCAGCATTGGCCTTCGTATATATGTGCACACATTAACATTTGTTACTTTCAGTTTCCACGTTCCAGTTTCCTAGTAATGTAGTTTAGTAGCAGTGCTAGTATGCGTTCTGCCTATCACTGCAGCTAACTTGGAGGCTCTAGGTTCAAATCCTACTGTGATATATCAATGGCGCATAAGGTTGTTGTGGATTTCTTTTGTGTAATTTGCAGGTCACATGCTGCGATCCTAAAAAATAGTTCAGCGTTATGCGCTTTGTGCAAACACCAACAGCTTGGCAGAAGTTTGAGTTCTTGCAGTACTTCATCCTTTAAATGTTGATAAAAATTTTAATATGATTTACTTGGCTAGAAGGGATTATCCCTGCCCTTATAGTAAATGTCAGTCCTTCCACCCGCCCATGGCCCCCCTGAGCAGCCTCTCAGAGAAGTTCCTTTATCCAAAAATCCTCATTTGACACCAAGGAGTATTCTTAGTTGAGGGGAAGCACTATTTCTATATTCATTAGGTTTCGCCTGGCGAACAGCTGCGCAGCAGCGTTTCGCGCAGGCAAAATCTTTTGTTAGACAGATGTTGGCTTTGGCCCGCCTCTCTCTTCCATTGGCTAGCTCCATAAATGGAGGCTAGCTATTGGAAGAGAGATCTGTCCGTTATTGTGCGAGGCGATTCGTGGGGGTTCCGGCGATTTTTTCCCTCTCCACCCCTTTCTAAAACGTCATGCGGCGGTGGGCAGTGTTTTTTTTTCTTTCTTCAAGGTTTGTTTTGGTCATTTTTCTGATGATGGCGGCCGGGCAGTAGCTTACTTGAGAAGCTCCGCCGTGCCGTCTTGAACCAGCGTGTGCCCGTTCCCGTCCCCCCTCCCGCTGTTCGTGTGCCCGTTCCCGACCCCCCCTGCTGTCCTTGTGCCCGTTCCCGCCCCCCCTCCCGCTGTCCGTGTGCCCGTTCCTGCCCCACTTGATCAGTTAAAGTAACAATTACGGAGACATGCTAAAACCGTTGACCGTTCCAGCAAAAGGATAGACATTGGTGTTAAGAAAAGGTATACTTGAGTGCCGTTTTGTCGACGCACAATGCCCATGCTTATATTGCTGAAGACCATAGTGTACTTCTAACATGTACATGTGTTCTGTGTGTGCAGACTGGTCACGCATGTTAGATCATAAAAAAGAAATACTTTTTTCGCCTCCACTGAGACCGTACTATGCTGCCATGTCGCCTGTCCCCTTTGGAAATGCTGCAACCTACATAATTTATTGACCCACGCTCTGCCAACCGTAGGTCCGCTCCACTGGTTGTGAGTTTGTTTTCCTTTTAGCTCAGTATGTAGTGTGTGGTTGCATTCCGATAGTTTTAATGTGTGGTGTAGAGCTGTTTGCTGGAGCGCTCCGCCATTGCTCGTTGATGGCGAGGCCAGTCTTGCGCTGGCTGCTCATGGTGGTGTTTTCCTCAGCGGGTGAAGCAGCGCCCTCTCCTCTCCTCTCCTTTGGTGCCTCGTTCCGTGGGCGGCCCTCCCTCGCAGCCCCGCCGGGCATGACGTGTGCTCAGCCAGCAGAGCAGCGCTCTAGACAGGGCTGCCAAGTGTCCCTCCTCGTGTGATTAACACTGTGGGAGCGGGGCTCTGCCCCGGGCTGCTGCTGCTTCGTGCTGTCTGCCCGGCACTGGCTGTCAGAGCAGCGGCAGCGGCCACCAGCCTGGCTTGGGGAGAGGCGTACAGGGGTTATCACTAGCCCCGTGGTCTCAGAGCCTTTTGTACAACAGTATGGTAACCGGTTACTGCAGTTTAAATGAAAGGATACCCTCGCATCCTGCACTGTATTTATAACACTGCCAATAAGTGTAGTTTATACCGGTAGTACTTGTCACTGTATTACTAACGATGTGGCACTTGCGTCCGGTTCTCCATGCGCACTCCTGTTTCTTAGTATCTATAATTTAAATAATGTGTCTCGACTACCCAGGAGAAACACAGTAAACCACGCTTCTGAGAGACGTGTACGAGTAACCACATTCAGTGTGTTATTGGATTGCAGTGTGTGACAGCACTGCAGGAGAGAGAGAGACTTACACTGAGAGGCAAAGCTGCAAGCTCCTCCCGTGGCTCTGGAGACAGTGCGTGCTGTACCACCGTGGGAGGTGGGGGAGGGAGGATGGTGCATTGTAACCCTTCTCTGTGGCAGTTTGAGCATCGTGCGGCAGTGTGAGCCCCCAGGGTTACATGACAAAGGCGACCGCCCTCATTGCGGATGCCTGTTTGTGCCCCGCCTTTCCCCGGGGCGAGTAGACCTGTGATGTGCTTGGAGGGGGGTGGACTCCTCCACTCAACGAGGTTCCAGTCTCGCTTTTCCAGCTCTCCCGGCCGGATCTGCTTTCTCAGCCCTGCTCCCCTCCCCCTCGGCGTCTGCTTGGATCTCTGGCAGAAGTTGGTACGCCTGACGCTACCTCCCTGCCCTCACAGCTGGATCGTGGCTGTCAGGACTTGGACGGCCCCTTTCGATCAGTTGTTGTGTTAACCCCCCCCCCTCCCCTCGACTGGCTGAACTGGTCCCCAAGTGTTGGCCCTGGAGGTGACATGTCTGATCTCTGACACTGCATTTGCGTTTTTTCACAACGACATTTGGGCATGTAAAATGTGAGAGATGGCTACAGCCTGTTTTTCACCCCCTGCAAATACACATTTATGTACACATGCGCCGTTTTGTGTCTGGGCTCTGGTCAAACTTCATTCACCCTGAAAGGAGAGGACTTATGGCGCTAGATCGGTTTTGGAGATACCACACAGAAATGCATTTAAATTTATTGTCCAGCAGAGACCATAAAGCAGAGACCGTATGTAACAACTTCTTTCGCACTCACACAGAACGTGTCTTCATTAGTTCGAAGCACTATGCAAGACTTTTCCAACGCTCGCATTGTAAATTGTAGGTCAATATCTCTTCTTGTGCTCTTGTCATATTAACTTGAATGTCATTTCTGTTTCCTTTATTTCTAAAGGGCTACAACGTCTAATAATTTGCAACTGGTAGCACGCTTGCGCGAGGGATTTTGTTGTTGTGTATTATTTGTTCCACATTAGATCTTAATTATTTAATGATCCATAGATTTTGCAATCAAAGTAATCCTTTATCCCTATTGGCAGCCCTACCAATAACCTTGGCATGAGGAGGAGCGTGGCTGTGACTCTTTCCTGAACTCCCAAGCAAATGTTTATCAATATTACTAACATATACAAGAAAGTCAGTGTTCTAGCAGTTGAAACACCACCTTTGCGTGAAAAGCAACAATTGTATAGGTTTTCCTAGAAAACAACGTAGATCCTGTGGGGATTTATCCTCGTTATTCTTGGCCATTTACATATTGCACGTGAACAGCGTCCTGCCTGCATATTTAATGTTTTTTTTTACCCTAGTATTGATAACTATATTAAGGTCTGAAAGAGAGCATTAAATCACCAGACCTTCAAATATTAAATAGTAATAACAAAAGCTCTAACTTTTACAAAAGCGAAACCGTTGCATTGTAAATGCTTGTTTTTTAAAATGTATTTGTGCAATCTTATAAAGAGTAGCAAACCGCAGAGGGTGTCAGTGAGCTGTTCAAGGAACTAGAAGATAAAAAAAACTGAATGTATTTATTTATGAATCTTGCTAAAACTGTAAGCAGGAAGGGAGGATCTACCTATATCGATGAAAATAGCCACGTCTTAAGATGTACCCATATCATATATGACATATTTGTTTAGGAATAAGCGCATTTTCGGGCAATGCCTCAAAAAGTACGAGACTGAAGGACAGAAGACTTTAGAAGATGACAGAGAAACGATAAATAGGGAATGGGGAGCTAGAGAGAGTGGAAAAAATGTATGGCAGCAGGGAGTAAAGGTTGGGGTAGGGGAAGTGGAGGGGCGTGCATAGGACGCAAAAGAGGCAGAGGTGTGGGAACAGTGAGAAAGAGTGGGGAAGGAGCTGGTCAGGAGGCAGGTCTAAAGCTGCTCCAGATGTAGCTTCAACAAGTATACTGGTGCATCGCAATTTTGGCTACACCTTTACATGACACATATACATGACATGAACGTGCACTTGGCACATGTTTTTTAGTGTGGTCTAATGACATTAAACCTGAGTGTTGCACTTGACATTAATCCTAATGTGCATTCACTGAAGTATCATTGAATTTACTCATATTGTGCGCCTTAACCAAACTAAATGATATGTTCTTTGAAATCTTGATGAATAAACCATCCTTATTTAGTAGACGAAAATAAACGTGATTTACATAATGTGTGCCTTTATATCTAAATTAATATTTACATTTACTGTCTATATATTTGAGGAGTAACGAAACCATCCTAACATTATGAAGTTTCATTTGCATTAGAAACATATTTGATTCATGTAATGTGCACAATAATGTTTCATATATTGCATTAGAATGTAGTCCTGTAGGCTGAATGTAGTCCTGTAGGCTGAAACATTTTGTGATAGGCAATTTTGATGTTGGCTCAATAAGTTTTGGGCCCTTGCCTGTCGCGGGTACTTGGGTCTCCCACAGGAGTGCAGCACCATTTTTATCGGGAGACCTGGGGGCACACTGGGTGATAGGAAATTTGTGTCAGCCATTGATGCTACAACTTTCCCACACAAAAATGTGTGGAAAAGTGATTTTTTCAGCTAAAATTGAGGTTTGCAGGGGATTCTGGTAAGAAAACGTTGGGGGATCCACGCAAGCCATACCTCCCTGAAATCCCCTGGGTGTCTAGCTTTCAGAACTGTGTGGGCTTATTAGGTTTGCCTAGATGGCTGCCGAGCACGGGGCCAAAAACCCCCCTTGAGCCTAGAGAGCCATAAGACTTCATTACATTCAATAAAGATAACAGAAGCATAGGCATAAATCATAGAATAACAACAAATGAAGTAATCAATAAATTCACAAAAGTTTTAAAAGGGAGGAGGGAGGGATAATGTCAGCCGCCGTTTCTTTAATGAAATCCAGATTCTCTGGTCATGTTAATAGGAGAATCGCAATTTCATTACAAGACCGGAGGCTACATTATGCATGTTCTTAGCCCCGAAGGACAACATCAGACATATGCTCGATAGGCTTACAATAATGGCGAGCAAAGGTGTTAGCATTTGACCAGTCAGCAGCTTTCAGGATATCATCCAGCTTACCACCTGACCAGAAGGATTTACTGGCCATAGCTCCTCTGATAGAATGTGCTTGAAACTTAGAGAGGTCAATACCAGCAAGACTCATGGTAGATTTAACCCATCTAGCTATGGCGGTGGATGAAACAGGTTTAAAAGGTTTAACAAAAGAAACTAAAAGTTGATTTGCATCGTGGACGTAGGAGAGACATCCTCGTGTCATACTCTTTCATACAAGCAACCATACAAAGTTTAGGGAAACTGTCAAAACGAGGATAAAAAATAAAATCTGACATGGTTTTAGTTCTTCTTAGTAATTCAAACTTGACACCAAACATATTGTAACATCTATTTGAAATATCTAAGCTTCTGATGTCAGATACTCTCCTACAGGAGATTAAACACAAGAGAGTGGCGAGTTTGAAGAAGAGAAATTTTCTATTAAGGGAAGAGTTATCTTGCCAAGAACAAAAAAGGTCTAGAATACACTTGACATCACAAAGGGTCTGATATTTAGGTCTGGGGGTCTCCTTAGCCTTATACTCTTGAGGACTCTACAAATGATAGCATTTTTACCTACCGATTTACAATTGATAGGGGAATGGCCCGCGGAGATTGCGGATCTAAAGCAATTAATAGTACGATAGGATAGGCCTCTGTCAAATTGTTCGACCAGAAAATTTACGATATTGACGACAGGAGCCTCTACGGGATCCAGACTCCTTTCCAGGCACCAATGAAACCATTTTTTCCAAATGTTGTTATACCTAAGGTGTGTTCCGGGTGCCCAAGATTCTCCGAGAAGAGTGAGAGCTGTCGACGAAAGTCCAGACAACTCGTTAGATTGCCTGACACTTTCCAGGCAAGAAGATTCAAATTCCCCTCGAGAATAAGATGAAGATCTTCCCCGTCTGCGTTTGAGACCAGGCCTGGAGACGCTGGCATCAGAAAGGGAATGTCGCATGCTAGTTCCAGGGCTGTCGGGAACCAAGCTTGGGACGGCCAAAAAGGAGTTATTAGGATCAGAAGGCATTCTTCCCTCCTGACTTTCTGAAGGACGCTCTGAATCATGGAAAAAGGAGGGAAGGCATAACCCAGGAAGTGAGACCATGTTTGGAGAAAGGCGTTCACAGCAAGTGCGCCCGGGTCTGGCATCCAACTGAAGTAGTTGGGTAACTGGAAGGTTAGCCTGCTGGCAAATAAGTCCACGTCTATGGGACCCCAAAATGGAAGAGGACATTGAAGACGTTCACATTGAGTTTCCAGTCTGAGAAGTCTAGAAGGAATCTCGAATTCCAATCTGCAGAAATGTTCGATTTCCCGGGAAGATGTTCCGCCCTGAGAGAAATTTTGTGTTCCAGACAGAACATCAAAAGTTTCCTGGCAAGATTGGAGAGATCTGCAGATCTCGTTCCTCCAAGACGATTGATATAGGCCACAGCAGAAATGTTGTCCATTTTCAGAACAACAGACCTCCGTTCGAATGGAGTGTTTGAAGCTCATAAGAGCGTATAAACCAGCTGTCAATTCCAGAAAATGTATGTGTTGAGAAGATTCCGTGAGGGTCCAAACCCCTCCCGTGTTCTGGTCTTCCAAACGTGCACCCCAGCCATGAAGACTGGCATCTGATTCTAGGTCGAAATCCGGGGATGAACCGAAGATAGCTTTGCCGTTCCAGGCGTCTAAGTTCTCCAGCCACCAAAAGAGCTCTGCTCTGGGATCTGGGTCCAGAGAAACAAGATCCCCATACCAGAGACCTGAATTGAGCGCTTTTCTCTTTATCCTCTGAAGCGCGCGGTAATTCAGAGGACCGGGGAAAATGGCCTGGATAGAAGAAGAAAGAAGCCCAAGAAGTCTGGCTAGTTCGCGGAGTGTTAAAGACGGATCTGATCTCCTTTCTGATCTTGGCAATCTTCTTGGCAGGAAGAAGGAGAATACATTTCAAGGTGTCTACCGTGAAACCAAGGAATTCTATCGTCTTGCAGGGAGATAGGATGGACTTTTCTCTGTTTATAATGAAGCCTAGGCTCTCTATTAGATTCATGGAAGTATTCAGATCTCTCAGGAGGTCTGAGTGGGATTGGGACATGATAAGGATATCGTCCAGGTAGATGATGAGTTGGATTTCCCTTTCTCTGAGAATAATAACGATACAATTCATAATCTTGGTGAAACACCAAGGGGTGGATGAGAGGCCAAAGGGAAGTGCTTGAAATTTGAATTGACGATCCTTCCAAGCAAATTGAAGGAAAGCTTGGTGGTCTTGGTACAAAGGGATGGTGAAGTAAGCATCCTTCAAGTCCAGCTTGACTAGCCAATCTCCTTTGAGGAGAAGATCCCTCAGGAGGTGGATACCCTCCATTTTGAAGTGGCGATAGACAAGAATTTGTTGACTTCTCAAAGGTTTATTACTGGTCTCCACCCTTTGTCCTTTTTCTGAACTAAGAAGTGTGCTTATGAATCCTGCCTTGGACCAGAGAACCTCCAGAATTGCGCCCTTTTTGAGCATAGAAAGAATTTCTTCTTCCACAATCTTTTCTTGTTCCTCTGAAAGGACAAAGGGTTGGGGTAAATGAGTTTGGAAAGGGAACTGTACAAAGTCTATTTTGAAGCCCATAACTGTTTCTAGAACCCAAGGGTCCTGGGTGATTGACTCCCAAACATGATAGAATTGTTGAGTCTGCCCCCTACTATTGGAGGGGAGGAAGAAGAAGGAGTAGTACTTACTTGTAGTATTGGAGGTGTTGGGAGTACCACGAGCTCTTGAACCTCAGTTTCCCGGACCTCTTCCTCTTTGGGGAAAGAACGGTTGTCTAGGCGGGTAGAAACCTCTTCTGGTACCTCTGAATGATGAGTAGGGTCGTTGGGAGCCTCGGCCGGAAGAAAGACCCCTTTTCCCGGCCTGACCAAAAAGGTTAGTGTTAAACACACTACTAAGGCTGTTTTGTGCCCTATCAAGGGCAGTGAAGGTCGACACATATTTGCCAATCTCCTTAATTATATCCTCTCCGAAAAGGAGACCCTAGGGGTTCTCGGAGGGTTCTCCATCTGCTATGTCTCCTAGTTTGGGATTTATTTTGTTTAAAATAGATCTCCTTCTTTCGACATTTAAACTAGAGTTGGCGTTGCCGAGGAGAACGACAGCCCTTGGCTCCAGCCTCGGATCAGGTCAACGTTTAAGGGGGAGAGGAGAGGTGAGACTGCTCAGCCATGTCTAAGATTCTAACTAGAGGTCCAAGGACATCTAAAAGTCGGTCTTGACAGCCTTTAAGAGCTCTCCACAGTCCTTTTCTAGGGTCTCGTCCTAACTTGAATAAAAATTTGATAAGGTCTGGATCCAGGTGAGGAGTCTGACAGACCTTTTCCCCGATAGTAGGTCTTGGAGATTCAGATCTCATGGTGTTTCGTGTATCCCTATCGAGAAGGTTTCTTAACCAACGAGTAACAAAGCGGGAAACATGTTCCTGAGGGAAACACTTTGAACTATTTGGTCGTGAGATATTAAGTGGAGAGAACATCTCCTCACCAATAGGGTTAAGAATATTATTTCTAGAGGCTGGCTCATCAGGTTGTAGAATAAAATCAGGATCAACCTCATCTAGGTCGAAGATGGACTCGTCGTCGGGATCCCTGGAGACGCAGCCTTCAGAGGAAGAGGTATCAAATTCATTGTTATCATTTTTATTAGCACTACTACATAATGTGCCGCGAGGGACACCGTCCAAGTTTGTGCCGCCATGGGCACCGTTCAAGGCAGTGCCGCGAGGAACATCAAGGTCAAGTGAGGCGCGATGGCCTCCCATCCAAAGTGAGGTGCTAGGACCTCCTGTACTGAGAGAGGCGCAAGGGCCTGTAGTGCTTTCGCAATGTTTGGTCTTTTTAGACCTCTTACCCTGTTTAGAGGGGAGGTCTTGGGACTCACACGGTCTCTTAGTGGACATAACTTCCTTCAAGGACGAGATCATACAGGATTTAATCTCCTGTTGAAGGAATTTCCTAAATGAATGGTCCATAGGCGCAGGTGAGCTAGCAGTAACATCATCTGAATCCATGTCGGGCATGGTGAATCTCCAAGAACCTTGAGTAGGGGTTTATGTGATTAACAACAGAGAATAACGAGTTAAAATGAATATTAATGAGTATCCAATATAATACAATTAATAATAAAGAATTTCGAAAATGTAAAAGTCCTCTATCCTCTTCCTTTCTTTTTTTTTTTTAATATAAAACTTCAATTTCTATAAACCTATTCTTTTCTTTTATTATTATTATTTTTTTTAATTTTATGCAAAGGGGGGTGTAAGGGTTAGGTAAGTGAGTTGAAAGGTAACTAACTCTAAAACTCACGAATCTGAGAAACTAATTTATAATTGTAATAATATTCTTATTAATGTAAATAAAAGCGAAAGAAGTGCTAAAAAAGGGGGGCAAGTCTCCAGAGGTATTGTGTCCGAAACCGGAATCTCAGCAAGTATCTCCGGCAGCGGCTGAAATCAAGCAACTGACAAGGAGCGATAAACGCTCGAGCTCAGCCGCTGCCGGAGGAGAGAGGAAAGGCGCTTTGGGGGCGAGGCACGCAACACGGGTGTTGCTAATGTCCGCTCCTCTAAAGCGCAGTGTCCAAAACATATGGGGAAGGAAAGAGCGGACGTGAAAGGAGAAGTCCCGTTTCCGAAGTGCTGAGAGAAACGGTGAGACAAGCGCGCGCTCGTGCAAGGGGTAAAGTTAAAAGAGGGTTCATATTAAGGAAAGCGACAGACAACCATAAATTGGAAGTCGGTAGGGAGGGGGGGGGGTGGGAGGGGGGAGCCTGCGCCACCCACGTAAACGAGGGCAATGAAGAGAAGGTGAAAGAGCAGAGGCAATCCAGATATTAGGTTAAACACCCAATCAAAAGGCTAAAACTAGCGTAAAATATAAAGCTAATCATTCACAATGACAAGATAATGAAATACAAGAGCATAAATATACAAAATATACGCTTAAAGTGCATAACAAAAAGAAATCAGGGAGAAGTAGGGAGTAGTGACTTATCTGCTGGCGAGCCGCTTTTAAAAGAGGCAGATCATCTCCTGGATACATCCTTTGTCCACTGTTGTGTAAACTCTAGAGCTTTATCCTTTATGATGTAGTGCGGCTGCTGTGAGTTGCTATTAAAGGATAATGCATAATGTAGCCTCTGGTCTTGTAATAAAATTTGTTATTACTCTCTGCAGCCTGAAAGGTTTGGAAAATAATGCAAGGAAAATGTGACAGACACATTTTGAGGTTTGCAGGACATTGTGGGTAAGATAACTTGTTAGGATTCACAAAAGAGACATCACCATGTACTCCCATGGGTGTTTAGTTTAAGACAATATCTACAGTTGGTAGGTTATTCTTAGATGTAATGTACACCTTGGCAGAGAGACAAATAAGACAAAGATTACTACACAGCCATCTTTTCCTCAAGCACACACACATACTGGTTGGATTGGCACGAGGGCGAGTGATGGTTCAGTATATAACATTTTATTAACAAGAGATTTCACAAAAATGAAATGCACTGTCAATAATTGAAAGTACAAAAAAGTGAACCAGTGACTCTCAGCTCGTGAGCTGTAAAGCCACATCCTGGCCCCAACTGCTTTACAGGCCATTCACACACCTTTCATACGTGATACACACAAGATCATTCACACCACCAGGCACGAAACCAAAACATTACAACATTCACAAAAAGGGAAAAGGTACACCCTGCTGCAGAAAGACAGAAAATAAAAATATTTCTGCACAACCACCTATTCCTCAAGCACACAGACATACTAGTTGGATTTGGCACGAGGATGAGTGATGGTTCAGTATATACAGTTGTATTAACCAGAAATTTCACGAAAATGAAATGCACTGTTAATAATTGAAAGGACGAGAAACTGAACCATTGACTCACAGCTTGTGAGCTGGAAAGCCACGAATAAGCACCATCCTCTTTACAGGCCATTCATACACCTTTCATATGTGTACCACATACAAAATCATTCATACCGCCAGCTGCGGCCCATCACATTACAACACTCACATCAGCAGACAGCGCCATTCAAGGGACCATGACTTTCACACGCCCACATTCCTGAGAAAGCAACCACACCAGCTGATGAATTGCTTGGAGTGGCGTTTGGCAGCAGTGTGTGTAGTGACCAGCAGCTAGTCACTACTCACTCTCTGCCAGCCAAGCGCCAGTCCACGCACACCACCAGCCAAGCGCCAGTCCACGCACACCGCCAGCCAAGCACCAGTCCACGCACACAGCCAGCCAAGCGCCAGTCAATGCACACCGCCAGCCAAGCACCAGTCCACGCACACCACCAGCCAAGCGCCAGTCCACGGACACCGCCCGCCATGCGCCAGTCCACGCACACCACCAGCCAAGCGCCGGTCCACGCACACAGCCAGCCTAGCGCCAGTCAAAGCACACCCCCAGCCAAGCACCAGTCCATGCACACCGCCATCCAAGTACCAGTCCAGGCACACCGCCAACCAAGCGCCAGTCCACACACACCGCCATCACATATTTTATGCAACAAAAAAAACACAAACCAATTGGCAATAGATACAAACCTTTAACTACAAGCACAACATCTCTAACTGAATACATCACACTTTTGCCAACCATGAAATCTGAACAAAAATATAAAATAATACAGACCTGTCACTTTACTTTTATGCTCACGGTTGTAACCAAGAACTCTGTTTTGTGTGGTACAATTTAAAGCATGTGGGCACACAGCCCAGAATTGGAAGGGCAATAGGGGCAGTACATATGACTCTCTTTCCGCTCACCTCTTTGCGCACACACACTACTTTTTGCGGGAAAGTCTTTTTTAGCCGTGGGAGGAAGGTGATCAGGAAAGTGGCGATCTTTCAATCTAGCCAAATCCTACACCATTGCTTCTCTCAGAACTCCTGCCTGTTCTACTAAAACAAGGCTGCCTATCAAAGACTGCTGTAACTGAACAAACGTCATCTTTGACTCTGGAGAGCAAACCTTAAATACAACAAAGGCATTGTAGCTTGATAAATGGAATAAATGGATAGCCAACTTCTTATACCAAACGGATGCCTTACAAACAGCAGTTTAAGATTCCAACCTCTGATCTACTTGATCTACACCACCCATGTGCTTATTGTAGTCTAAAATGCACACAGGTTTGTGCACTTCAGCAACCTGGCCCCAAACAGTCACAGGTGAAGTACTTTCTTCATGGATGGTAGTCAGCATATAGACATCTCTCCTGTCAGAAAATTTCAAAGCTAGAATCTCATACCTATTCAAGGCACTGCACTGTCCCTTCACTAGTTTTTTTTTACAAACCAGCTCTTTTGGGTAACGTTTATGGTTAGAGTGGATTGTGCCACAAGCAACAGTGTCCACTTTGAACAATTCCTTGAACAATGGTACAGCAGTCTAAAAGTTATCTACATATATATGGTGACCTTATTTAAAAAGTCCACTGCTCAGTTCCCACACAATTTTCTCTGCAACTCCAAAAGTGGATGGACAACCAGGGGGGGGTCAATACTGAAATTCCTACCAGTGTAGACCCTGAAATTATAGACATATCCAGTAATACTCTCAGACAGCATATACATCTTAATTCCATAGCATGCCCTCTTGCTAGGAATGTACTGCCTAAAAACCAATCGACCCTTGAACAGAACCAAAGGCTCATCCACAGCTATTTCTTTCCCGGGCACATAGATCTCTGAAAATCGATCAACTAAGTGATCAAGTACAGGCCAAACCTTAAAAGACAGTCACAATCGGGGTGATTGTGGGGCAACGCAAAAGCATTATCAACAAACTGCAACATCCGAAGAAAAAGCAAATACAGATTACGACTCATGGTTGCAGGAAATATAGCTGTTGCCCTCAAGGGATTAGTAGACCAATATGAAGACAGAGATGGCTTCCTAACCAGGTCCATCAAAAAAGTTAAACCCAAGAACTTCTTCAGCTCATCCAGATTTGTGGGAGTCCACCGGGTAGCTCTAGAGTGGGGCCTACGCCTGGCACAGTTGTCCCTCAAACACTGTTCAGCATACAAATTAGTCTGCTAAACAATCTGAGCCAAAAATACATCATCCAAAAACAACTGAAAGAAATGTATAGGCAACATTTTTTCACAATTCACTCTACAACCTGCAACACCATTAAAGACAGGCAGCACCGGCTGCACCATGTTTGGGTCAACCCATAGTCCGGCACATCCAATGGGAAGCCTCGCAGACTCAATCTGCAATCCAGATGCCTTTTGCTGCACTATCGGCACATCAATGTCCTCCTCTAAAACAGGCACTTCATCCGCACTGAGAGTAGCTTCATCTGCACTTAGAGTAACTTCATAATCAGATGATTTCCTTTGGAGAGAAAACTCACAGTCTGAATCTTCCCCTCCCTCTTCTGCCTCAGATGCAGCACCAGTCTCATAATCATGGTCAGAAAAAGCCAGGGCCGGACTGGGAACCACAACCGGCCCTGGCAAAGTGTTCGACCGGCCCCCCCTCCCTGTGGGGGAGGGTGAGTGGGGGTTTGAGGTGCCGCCGAGCTCTTTGCCGGGGCCGGTTTTCGGACGATTTTGGTACAGGGCCGATTTTGCAGCTATGCTGCAAAACGGCCCTGTAACAAAAACGGCCCCCAGGGGCCCAAAACCGGCCCTCACCCATGCGGCGCACCGGGGTATTGCCCGGTGCCCGCTATGGCCAGTCCGGCCCTGGAAGAAGACTCGAAAAGGATCTAATCAACCTACTGAGCGGTAATCCTGCGGCTAGCCATAATCCTTACTTGACAAATAAGTCAACAGTACCCAAAGTGTATAAAAAAGTAATAAACATAGTGTGGAATCATAAAACTAAAAGAAAAACTACAAGCATATAGCAGTAGCAAGGCAAAGTCTATCAATACAAAGCACACAAAGACCTATTTACTATAAAACAATACCACTCACTTGCCAGAGGCAGCTAGACTCACCAGTAACTACTCTGCACTGGCACAGCAAGCACCAATATCCCACTAAAAAATAAAACACAAAATAGATTACACAAAGGCAGCGTGCATGTGCTGTCGCTTGTGAGGATCTACTGTTTCTAAAAATAAAAAAACTCTAAAAAGGGGTTTCTAGGTCGCAGTTTACTTACCATTCGATGGTTTAATTGTCACTCTCATTTCCTTGCTTCTCATTGATAGGTATGTGCAAACTTCATGTCCACTTCATGTATTCATTCATTCGTTTGAGCATAGACCAAGTCTCAATCAATCAGGGAATTATAAGTGTACTACTCACCCGTGAGGTTTTCAAATAGAGAGCTTGTCATTAAAGATCAGCTCAACACAGTAAATGTATCTCACTCTACAAGACACGAGAAATTAAAATGCATTTGGAAAAAAGCAGCAGCAAAAGACAAAATATATTCAAAAAACACCCAAGTTATATTTAATATTACCAGGTCAGCAAATTACTCATTTCAATTTTTTTTTGTTTATATAAATAGCAAAGGTTGCCCCAATACGAGCGTGCAGATAGAAAAGCTCTGGGTGAAAAGGTGTGTGAAAGATAAAGACGGGAAAAGAAATTCACAGAAAATATTTGTGACATAAAATAATCGTAACTGTTTTTATATATACCATACGAAGAAATTAATTGATCGTAGTATACAACCTGGCCACATACAAAAACAAATTAGGTCAAATGTTTATCTTTGAATGCTCATGACTACTCAGTGTCAACAATAAGGTCTGCACATAAATATACAGAGACAGAATGGTCCAGGTATTTGTTATTAAGGGCGTCCAATTTTCATAATTTATGCAATATTGGGCTTTGATGCTATTTCGAACTTTTTGTAGGGCCCCCATCGGGCTAATACATATTAATGCCCCAGCAGTAAGGTCTTGCGCGTCTCTACTACGCGAGTCCTCTTTCTGTTTCAACTTCCGAAAACGCGGAAGTTATACACAGCCCGGTTAACAGCTGCTCCCTAGCTGGAGGCGTACTCGGTTGCAGAACGTGGATTATACACACGGTAAGCACCGGTACTAGATTTGGGAATACCGGGTATTCGTATTGGGGCAACCTTTGCTATTTATATAAACAAAACAATTTTGAAATGAGTAATTTGCTGACCTGGTAATATTAAATATTACTTGTGTGTTTTTTTAATATATTTTGTCTTTTGCTGCTGCTTTTTTCCAAATGCGTTTTAATTTCTCATGTCTTGTAGAGTGAGATACATTTACTGTGTTGAGATGATCTTTAATGACAAGCTCTCTATTTGAAAATGTACTGATTAATTCAGGTATATATGTAAATATAGAGGTCTTGGACCATTTGTTTTGTATCGTCAATAACCCAGGTCCAGTACCTTTTGGGTCACCCCATTACATTAATACTCACCCATGAGGGTCTCAAGGCGCTGGGGGTGGGGGGTACGCAACTCCGTTCAGCCGAAGAGCCAGGTCTTGAGAATTTTCCTGAAGGTGTTCAGGGAGGGGGCGAGTTTGATGTCTGCAGGTAGCTCGTTCCAGGTCTTGGCTGCAATGCGAGGGAACGATCTTCCGCCTGCTCTGGCTCTGTCGATGCGTGGGGTTTCCACCAGTGCGAGGTTGGCCGATCGCAGGTTTCTTTTGGGTGCGTGGAAGTTTATTCTATTGTTGTGGTATTTGGGTCCATTGTTGTGTAGGCATTAGTAGGCGTGAGTGAGGATCTTGAAGGTGACTCTCTTGTCCACGGGGAGCCAGTTGAGTCGCCGAAGGTGATGGCTGATGTGCTTGCGCCGTTGGATGCCAAGGACTAGTCTGGCCGCGGTGTTCTGTATGGTTTAGAGTTTGCGGAGTAGGGACTTGTTGATGCCGGCGTAGAGAGCGTTGCCATAGTCCAGTCTGCTGGTGATCAGTGCATGAGTGACAGTTTTCTTGACTCAATGAAGATTCATTTGAAGGTTTTGCGGAGGATGCTGAGGGTGTTGAAGCAGCTGGAGGTGACGGTGTTGACCTGGCGGTTCATGGCGAGGGATGAATCAAGTACGATGCCGAGGTTTTTGACGTGGTCTGTGGGAGTTGGTGGGCTTCCGAGGGTGGTGGGCCACCAGGTGTTGTCCCACGCTGAAGGGCTGGTTCTAAAGATGAGGACTTCTGTCTTCTCTGCTTTGAGTTTGAGGCAGCTCCTGGTCATCCAGACTGCGACTTCTTGCATTCCTCTCTGGAAGTTAAGTTTCGCGGTGGTGAGGTCTTTGGTGAGGGAGAGGATGAACTAGGTGTCGTCGGCATAGGATATGATGTTAAGGCCATGTTGTCGACAATGTGTGCGAGGGGGCAATGTAGATGATGAAGAGGGTTGGGCTCAGAGACGATCCCTGAGGGACTCCGCAGGTGATTTCTGTGGCGGCAGAGAGAAATGGCAGTAATCTGATCCTCTGGGTTCTTCCTGTGAGGAACGAGCAGATGTAGTTCAGGGCAGTTCCTTGTATGTCCACGTCGTGTAGTCTGGTGATCAGTGTGCGGTTCGAGACAGTGTTGAATGCTGCAAACAGGTCGAGGAGAATGAGGGCTGCAGAGTGGCTTTGGTCGAGGAGACTGCGTATGTCGTCCGTGGCTGGTAGGAGGGCGGTCTTGGTGCTGTGGTTGGCTCGGAATCCGGATTGTGTTGGGTTTGGTCTAGGGCGGCGTGCTCTTCAATGAATCATGTCAGTTCCCTGTTGACTGTTTTCTCTGCCATTATAACTGCGAATGAGGGAGCGAGATGGGCCACTAGTTTTTTAGGTCGGTGGGGTCGGCTGTGGCCTTCTTGAGCAGGGGCCTGACTTTGGCGCGTTTCCACTCGTCTGGGAAGGCACCTGTTTTAAAGGTGGTTTGTTAAAGTTCAGGTGCGATTGTTTCTGTCGCTCTGAGGTAGATGTGCGGGGTAGGGGTCGGTGGGGGCCCCCGAGGGGATGCCTTTCATGACCTCGGCTGTGTCCTCGGGCGTGATTGGTGTCCAGTTGGACATGGTGGGCTGGATGGTGTCTTGGGCAGGCGATGGGCTGGTTGTGGTTTCGATAATGTTGTCGTAGAGAGTTCTGATCTTGGGGTAGAAGTAGGTTCCCAGTTTGTCGCAGAGGTCTTGGGACAGGGTGATGTCTGTGGCTTTGCAGTGTGGGTTGGTGAATTGCTGAATGACACTGAAGAGTTCCTTGGCGTTGTGGAGTTGGCGAGGATTTTATCGTGGATGAAGTTCCTTTTGGTCATTCTGATCAGAACATGGTAGTCCGTCATGGCCTTCTTGTAGGTTGAGTAGTCGTTGGTTGTCTTGGAGTTTCTCCAGTTCTTTTCCAGGCGTCTGCAGGTGCGCCTGGCTTCTTGGAGGTCGGTGGTGAACCAGGCGGCTTTTCTGGAGCATTGTCTGCTGGGGTTGCGTAGTTTGTCTGCGCTGTTGAAGATCCACATGTGAAGTCCTCTGGCTGCGGTGTTGGAGTCGGATGTCCGGGTGTGGTAGCCTCGGGAGAGGGTGGAGTTCAGTTGTTCGTCTGTGACCTTGCTTCAGTTTCTTTGTGGTGGGCGGGCGGCTGGTTTGGGTGTTTTGGGTTTGTCGATGGTGAAGTGGACGCAGTGGTGGTCAGTCCATGGTGGTTGAGTTGTGTGGCTGAAATGGACGCTCTTGCCTGCAGCGAAGATGGGGTCGAGGGTGTGCCCTGCTCTGTGTGTCGGTGTGGTGACGAGTTGGTTGAGTCAGATGTTGGAGAGGTTGTTTCAAAGGGTGGTGGAATTGAGGTCGCTGGGGTTATCGAGGTGAAAGTTGAGGTCTCCAATGAGTATGTAGTTCATTAATGCGATGGCGTGGGGTGCGATGAACTCGGTGATGGTCATGGCGAAGGTTGTCCGGGGGGGTCTGTACAGGAGTGTTCCCTGAAGAGTGGTTTTCGGGCTGGTCTGGATCTGGAAATGCAGGTGTTTGGCGGCGGGAAGGTTTTGCTGGAGGTGGTGAGGCGGAGGGAGCTTTTGTGGGCAATGGCGAGGCCTCTTCCTGGGTGGCTGGGGCGGTCCTTCCTCTAGATCTTGTATTTGTCCTGGATTGTGGAGTTAATGTTATGTTGGTCCAGGTCTCATTGAAGAAGGCAATGTCGGGCGAGAGAGAGGCGAGTAGGTTCCAGATTTCTATGGCGTGTTTGTGTACAGAGCGTACGTTGAGGAAGATGATCCGACGGTGTAGTTGGTGCTGGCATCTGTGGCGTTGAGGGTCGGAGTGGTGGTGAAGGTCTGGCGGCAGCAGAGGCAGGAGAACTGGCTGTGAGTCATTCTAGGGGAGGCCTCCTGGCAGTTTGTGGGCCTTCGGGGTTTGAGTGCGAGGAGGGCGGTGGAATCGTAGCGATGGATGGTCGTAGGACCAGGGTTCTTGGCGCTGGTCGCAGTCGGGTACGGGCGCAGACGGGCTTGCCTCGCAGCTGCCACCATTATGTAGGGGAGAGGGGAGGGACGAGCAGCTGGGAGACGGGAGTGGTTGTGTGCAGGGGGCGGGCCACATAGGCAGCAGAGGCAGGAGGCGGAAGCGGGAAAACAGTGCAAAAGGGCACACACGTGAATGACAGTGAACAGTGGCCAAAATACAATAAAATACAATACAGTACAGGGAATGAAAAACAACACCAGGAAAAGAAGTCATCCCACATGATAACACCCAATTTTACGGGCTCCCGAAGTCAGACAGGTGGAGTCAGGCCGGGCAGCAGGCAGAGGTACAAGGGGTGCACTGCAGGCAGGGGTCTCAAACACATCCCAGGAGGAGGCTCGAGGCTCAGGGCGGTGTCCTAGGAGTGGAGCTGCTGGGGAGTAGACCTTTGACTGAGGTCAGAGGTCTTACTCTGTACTTATTAATGCCTTTACTGGTGTCCTTTCGCTGTTGCGCTCAAATGGAGGTACATTTTGTTGCTTCTCTGTAGCTTTGCTTCCTCCTTCCTTCTTGTTGCTACTTCATTCCCGCGGCTCGCCCCCTTCTTACCAAGGGCGTAACACAGGCCCCTGCAGCCCCCGCGGTGCGGGGGGCCCTAAGCTCCAGGGGGCCCGCTCGGCACTGCACTCTGTCCGGAGAGCTCCTGATTGAGCTTGGAGGGCGCCCCTCTACGTACCGTGCAGGGAGGCCCCCTCGATTGTCGTTACGCCAGTGCTTCTTACCCTGTTGTTGCTGCTGTAGAGAGCCACTCGGGCTCTCTCCTACATTGTATCCATTGCCTCCACGCACGCACGCACACCCCGGGGCGGGCTCGCGCCGGGGGTATAAATAAACATGCGGAAGACCGCTCGTGGTCTTTCCGGCTAACTGCATTGCTGTGTCCGTGTCCATTTGTGCATGCCGCTCACCCACGTGTTGGGCTTTGTTGTAACGTCACATTGGCGACGAGGCCGGCCTACCTTCACGCGTGCCGTGCAGTGTACCGGTGGCACCGTGTTGCCTGCTTCCAGTTGCGGTGCCCACCCGCGTTGCTGTGCCGACCCCGGCTCCCGAGACCCGCCCACGCGTCTCCCTGGAGGGAGCGCCTTCAGCCGGCGGGGCTCGCGGGGAGTCAGGGTGCTGTCCGACGGACCTGCGGGTGAGTCTTTCCTCTGCCACGCCTGCGCGACACCCCTGTGTGTCCCTCCCTCGGCCTGCGCAGAGGCGTGCACCCAGAGGCCGGTTTTTCAGCCGACGCGAGGCTGGAACTCCTCACGCGGCAGCACCACGTGGCCCGGCGAGGCCTATCGCAGCCCCAGCCTTCTCAGCAGCGAGCGTGTGTGAAGCTCGCGGAGGACAGTGTCGATCTCCGGCCTTGCATCACACCGTAAAGGCCCAGGGAACATTAATATAAAACGGAGCAGCGACGCGCACCAGTCAACACTGCCTGCATTCAATAAAACAAGCACATGCAAAGGCAAACAGCCCCAGTGACACGCCTGGTATCCAAAGCTCCCTATCTACTGCATACACGGCCAAAGAGGCTCCCTGCCTGCAACAAACACGGCCAAAAAGGATAAGGGACACGTACTACACCCAGTGGACCAAGCCACAACAAGCATTGGCAAAGCCAAGAGGCGGAAACTCAACAGGGCAGATTCACCACATTAGGGACCACGGAACAGTAGAGTAACCCTAGCTGCACATAGAAACACAGCACCGGAAGGCTCCAGAAAAGTGAAACGAAGGCCACACAATGTCTATAGTGGCGACAGGAGCGGCCCAAGACGGGGCGGGTCAAAACCCACCTCCAGCAGTCCTGCCACCACCAGTGATACCTGCACCACAGCCACAGGCCCAAGCCCAAGCAGGGGCCCCCATGCTAGCGGCGTCCACCCACCTCTACTCCGGCGCAGCACCCATTCCACCATTTAGCGAGGCGTCAGACCCGGCAACAGCGGCACTGAGATGGAAAGCGTGGGTTGGGAGGCTCAACCTCTACTTTAAAGGCACAAAGGAAACGGATGGAACAGTGAAAAGGTCACTCCTTATCTTATATGGGGGGCCAGAAATTTACGAACTATTCGAATCACTCCCCAACACAGGACCTGAGCACGACTACGACGCTGCGGTCGCAGCCTTAAACGCGCACTTTGACCCCCAACTCAATAATGACTTTGAAAAGTTTAAATTCAAGCGAGCCTGGCAGACAGACTCCGAGTCGGTTGATATGTACTACGCCCGGCTCCGCCGGCTCGCAAGCACGTGCCCGTTCACCAACCCACAGGAGGAAATCAGGGACCAGATCATAGTGGGGTGCAAGTCAAAGCTGCTGAGAAAGCTCATCCTCTGCCAACCGGGCATATCGCTTGACGAGATATTAATTCTAGCCAGATCACATGAGTTGTCTGACGCAAGGGCAGAGGAGATGGAAGCAGCTTTACGCACGCCGGTGATTGCCCCGGCTACCGTGAGGACAATGCCAATCAAAGAAGAGAGAGTCGACGCGGTACAAAGGAGATTCCCGTCAACGCGCCCACGAAGCACCCAGCCTAGAGGGAATCAGTGCGGATATTGCGGGGAAGACCACCCAGCCACTGCCACATGTGGCGCGAAAGGAAAGACGTGCCTTAAGTGCGGGCGCCTGAACCATTTTGCTGCTGTCTGTCGGGGAGGAAAGTTCAAGTCAGCCGGTCCGCGAGCCAGGGCAGTGACGCAGCGCATCCGACAGCTGTCCCTCGACCACGAACCACCTCCTCCGGACCATCAGGCTCAGGAAAGACGGCCAAGGTATGAAGACGACGAGGTGTACGTTGTCTCTTACGTAAGCAGAGCGTCCACGAGAAGGAGGCCGCCTTCTATACTCCATAGCAGTGGACGGCACTGAAGTCAAAGCCCTGATAGACACGGGGGCATCCGTGAACGTCATGGATTCTGACCAATACGAGAAGATGTCTCCAAAGCCCCTACTGACACCCTCCATAGCGAGGATCTACACCTACGGAGGCACGGAACCACTACCACTCAGAGGGGTGATCTAAACGACGGTAGTCAACGGCGAGTATTCCACAGAGACCAAGTTCCACATCACCGAAGGAAAAAAAGGTACACTTCTGAGCTGCCACACGGCAGAGGACCTTGGCCTGGTATTCTTTGCCAATCAGGTGCATCAGGCGCACGCGGACTTCATGCTGAAGGACTTTCCAGAGCTATTCCAGGGCCTAGGAAAACTTAAAGGGCGGAAGTTCAAGCTACATATAGACACGTCAGTCAGGCCAGTAGCACTCCGACACAGGAGAGTGCCCTTCAACTTAAGGCCACAAGTCGAAGAGGAGCTCCGGAAGCTAGAAGACCTTGGTGTAATCGAGAAAGTGTCGGGCCCGACACCCTGGGTTTCCCCACTGGTGGTCGCACCAAAGCCGAAGCAACCAGGGGCAATCCGACTAAGTGTGGACATGAGGCTGCCCAATACAGCCGTCAAACGCGAACGACATATCACTCCCACCATGGATGATATAGTGGCGGATCTAAACGGGGCGAAATGGTTTTTAAAGTTAGACCTCAACTCGGGATACCATCAGCTCGAGCTGGAACCAGCCAGCAGGTATATCACCACCTTTTCGACCCACGTGGGGTTGCAACGCTACACCCGGCTCAGCTTTGGAGTCTCCACCGCAGCGGAAGTTTTCCAAAATGCCTTACGAGAAGTACTATCGGGACTGAGGGGGGTGATCAACCTCAGCGATGATATCCTAGTGTACTCTGCAACCCTAGAAGAACATCATACCAATCTGAGGGCCACCCTCCAAAGCAGGCCCGGACTGGCCGTTGAGGGCACCGGGAAATCCCCCGGTGGGCCGCATGGTTGGGGCCGGTTTTGGGCCCATGGGGGCCGTTTTTGTTACAGGGCCGTTATGCTGGAAAAACGGCCCTGTAACAAAAACGGCCGAAAACCGGCCCTGTCACAGAGCACGGTCGCACCTCTCCCCCCTCCCCTCTCCTCCCGGAGGGGGGAGGGGGGCCGGCCGAGCACTTTGCCAGGGCCGGTTCTGGTTCCCAGTCCGGCCCTGCTCCAAAGACTTGCGGACAGCGGACTGACCCTACACAGAGCAAAGTGCTCCTTCTACCAGGAGTCAATAGACTTTTTTGGATACATTTTCACAAGGGAAGGCCTGAAAGTAGACCCCAAGAAGGCGGAGGCGATCAAGGCAGCCAGCACTCCCAGAAACCCCACCGAAGTGCACAGCTTCTTGGGCATGGCCACTTACTGTGGTCGGTTTATACCCAATTTGGCCGCGATTGCAGAACCCCTCAGAGCTCTCACCAGAGCCGACCACAAGTGGGACTGGACAGGAACCGCCAATAAAGCTTTCCAAACGATCAAGGCCAGCCTTCTCGATGACACTACCATGGCATACTTCCAACCACGACGCCGAACTGAACTAATAGTCGACGCCAGCCCTGTGGGTCTGGGAGCTGTGCTCCTGCAAGAGTACGGACCCGAAGAGTGGAAACCAGTCGCATATGCCAGTAAAGCACTGTCAGACACCGAGACCAGGTATGCGCAAATCGAAAGAGAAGCCCTGGCCATCAAGTGGGCGTGCCAACACTTTCACCTTTACCTTTGCGGGCAACAGTTCACTGTGGTAACAGATCACAAGCCACTGCTGCCACTCTTTGCAGGGTCATCCCGGCTGGCACCACCACGCATCGAACGCTGGGCCGTTCAGTTACAGGGGTACCATTTCAAAATCGTGTTCCGCCCGGGTGCGCACAACCCGGCCGACTACCTGTCCCGACACCCGGACGTCATCAACCAATATCCGCCCAAAGAAGAAGGCGTGGAAGCCGAGGAATTTGTCCATATGATCTCGCAAGCTGCATGCCCAGAAAATATGTCACTCAAAGAAATCGGAGAAGCAACCGCCATGGATGAGACATTGGTGAGAGTTCACCAGGCCCTAGAAGGGAACCGGTGGGCTCATTTCCTCGATGGTGCCTCGAGCCTCCGGCCGTAGGTGAGCCACGCACGACAACAATTGTGGCAAATACGCAGCGAATTGAGCGTGGGAGATGAAGGAATCATCCTCCGAGGGCACCTCATCGTCATACCGGAGAGTCTCCAACAGAGAGCCTTAAGTCTGGCGCACGTAGGCCATCAGGGCATGGCCAAGACAAAAGCACGCCTTAGGAGCAAAGTGTGGTTTCCCGCCATGGACAGCCAAGTAGATGCCATGATACGATCTTGCCATGCCTGCACAATCACGGGCAGTGATCCGGCCCCGGCACCTGTGATCACGGAGGAAGCGCCTCAGACGCCCTGGACACACCTCAGCATAGACTTTGGCAGTTTCCCTGACGGAAGACACATGCTAGTCCTGATTGACTCGTTTTCAAAATTTCCAATAGTCGAAGTCATATCCTCAACCGCATTTCCACAAGTCAAAAGAGTGCTGAGCCGCGTCTTTGCAATGATGGGGCTCCCGGAGGAAATCAAGTCCGACAACGGACCCCCCTTTCAAGGGAGAGAATTTCAATCGTACCTTGAGAACCTCCGGATCAAGCACAGAAAGATCACCCCGCTGTGGCCCCAGGCAAACGGGGAAGTCGAAAGACTAATGCGAACACTGGACAGAGCACTAAGGATTGCGGTGGACAATGGGGAGGATCTGGAAATAGCCCTCGACCAATTTCTAGGAGCCTACCGACAAACGCCTCACAGCACGACTAAATGTGCTCCCTCCCATGTGTTGTTTAAACGAGCACCCCGGGACAGTATCCCGACCAATAGCACCTGGGTACCGGAAGAGAGAGATGCTGTGACCATTCAAGCCCGGAGACAAAGCACCAACATGAAGGCGAGCGAGCATCGTCATGCAAAAGAACTCAATTTGAAAGAAGGAGACATGGTAGTTGTGAAAGACGGCCATCCAGGATGGAAGTTCTGCACACCATACGAGTCGGAAGTGTGGAGAGTGGACAAGATCCAAGGGACAATGGTAACTGCAAGGCGAAATGGACAAGTAGTGACGCGGAATGTGTCATGCTTTAAGAAATTAGCTGAGACAGCTGGAGGACACCGAACCGAGGAGGAAACGGAGGCTGTGGAATATGAAGATCTGGACCTAGGCGGGAGCCTGCCAAGGTCAACAGTGAACCAGCAACGTGGCGAGAGTCCACCCAGAACGACACCATAGAATCTCATCGCAGAACGAGTTCGGCCAAGGGCGACCATCGCGGGTGAAAGTGCTGTGTCCGTGTCCATTTGTGCATGCTGCTCACCCACGTGTTGGGCCTTGTTGTAACGCCACAGCTGCCACCACCACTCTTGCCCCTCCCACTCCGTTGCTTGTTACCCCGTTACTTGATGCCCCCGTTCCTCACCCCTCCCACCATGTGACTTGTTTTAAAGCTCCAAGAGGAGACTGAAAATGAGCGCTTTCCGCCCGCAAGTAAAGTGCTGCATTCATGCTGGTTTACAGTTTGTTATTCTGAAATAACAAACCATCTGAAGCACTCTGCTTTGAGAGTACTCTCATGCTGCAAAAGTAAAATGCAAGCAAATCTGAAGCCCTCTGTTGACTCTCAGCCTTAGCAGCCTTCATAGCAGAATTAAAGCTTATGTACTCTACAAAAAACATAGTTTCAGGTAATTTACATATCAAATTGGTTTATTTCCCTGAAGACAAAGGATTTGTTGAATACTTATCCAAGAGGGGAGGAACCAGCGTTAGAGGTGGGTGAACAAGGGAGTAGCTATTAACAGTGCAATAGGTGCAGTAACACCGGTGTCCAGTGGTCACCAATTATAACTCTTTTATAATATTAAACCATTAAGAGCCATGGCACTTTTGTTATTCCACTGTAGACGAGTCAGAGAATTTATGATAAGAGCTGAATCAGAGGTGTAGCTTGGCTCCAACAGACAAATCACGAGCCACGTCCTCAAAAGAACACCATGTCAATCCAGAAAATAGTTTGTACAGCACAGAAATAAGAGTCATAGTACTTTGAGGGTGCCTACCCTGTTGATCATTCACTGAACAATGCACGACTGAAACCAAGTATCTTATGCAGCTTCGACTTGGAGATCATGCAGAGTGAGGACGGGGAGTAGACAGGTGACGTAGAAGAAAGTCCCCAAGCAAGGAACGTGCTGATCCACCATTTACCTTTATGTGTGTTCCTAGACAAAAAACAGCACACTGCAGGAAAAAAACTATGTTCCCCAAAGCCTGACACTCGCCGAAAAAGTGTGTTGATGGCTCGTCAAGGGTAGTAAGCGCTATATAAATGCAATTACAATACCATACAAATATACATAGTGATACCCCCAATCCTATAGGGTCATTCGGAAGTTGAGACAATATTTTTCCTGACCTCATGTGTTGTTTCTTTTACAGTCAAGAAGCTCATGCTGATAAGAACAAACGCCAAACAAAAAACATGCTCTAATTAGAGTGTGCTCTGTTTGCACTCTGCCCAACACTTTCCTAGAAATTTGCTCCTAAGTACTCTTTTCTGCAAAAAGCGTTTTACTCACTTTTTCCCATGATCTATTCCAAGTTTGGCATCCTCAATCTTTTTTTATTTTATTTTTATTGAGCAGAGTATAAACACAAAAAGAGTGTTTAAGAAGGAATGCTGATACAAATAGCCAAATTCATACTTATACAATCATTTCCATTAGAAATTATTCTCAAAACAGACATTATTGCGTTATCAAAAACTATTACTTAAATAGGAAACTGCAGGTGCTAAAGTGCCAATTTTTCCCAAACGTCCTCTCCACTAAATTGTCCATATATACTTTCCGTTACATTCATCTATAACTTTAATTAATCTTCTATCCAGTACTATTACCAAAGTGCAAATATGCTTACATAGATTGCTGTAAAGTCAGCTGGTTGAGTTTACACTTGGAGATCTTTTTCCATCTGATCGAAATATTTCCATATTGAGATAAATCTTTTAGTAGCTCCCACCCTTTTCACATAAGCTTCTTCATGCTTTTTTACTTGACTAATTTTAATAAACTATTCTAAAAAAGTCGGTACTTGTTTTTTTTTCCAATTCTGGAGGATCAGCGAATGTGCCGCCAAGGAAGAATTTGATAAAAACATTTGTCCCCCTCTGGTTTGTAACTGGGTGTGGCTCTGTTGTAATAAACCAAAAAGTGCAAACTTAGGCTCGGGTTTTACCCTACTCGAGAGGGCACGGCTAAGTTCCACACACATTTTCTCCCAGAACTGACTTAGCCTTGGACATATAAAACAAACATGCAGCCAACAACCCTCTCCCATCTGTTGACACCAGAAAATGTATTCTCCACCTCAGGATACATATTGAAGAGTGCCTTAGGTTTGTAAAAAGCCATCCAGCTAGATATAAACGCCATTCTTTTAAAATTTGCTGCTCTCAGTGCATTGTGAAATGGTTTGCCACTCCTCATCTGAAAATTCACATTGTACTTCTTGTTTTATCTTTTCAAGAAAATTGGTAACCAAAAGGGGCTCCCCCTGATTTCGAAACAATCGGTACCAATTCCCTATACCTCGCAGTTTAGTTCTAAACAGAGAGGGTAAAACCAAAAGGGTACCTGCATTGACTAGAAGTAGAAATGTATTTACTAGTAGTCTAATCTGGAGGAAGCTAAAAAAAAACATACTCTGATTTCCACATCTAGCTTGAGCCTCCTCCCAATTAATACATCTACCTCCTATTAAAAAGTGGTCTAATTCCTTAAACCCCTTTGATTCCCAGAATTTTTACATGATTATTCTGAATATGAAGGCCCAAACTTGTGCTTTCTGTAAGCCGAAGATATTCATATCCTGAAGACTGAGCCTTTAAAGAATAAATATTCTGGAGTCTACTAGTAAACACCTGGAGCGTCATGTATCTCCCTTTTTTGGGGCGTTTTGATGTTTTTATAAAAACAGGAAGCTGTGATCCAGCTTCCTGAATCATCTTGTTCAGGAAAAAGCTATCCAAGAATCCCTTCTTATCAATTAATCGAACAATTATGTCCAAAAATCCTGCTACATAGTAGGTACGAATATGAGGAAGTGAAAGCCCACCCCAGCTAGTATTAAGTTGAGGTATAGATAATTTCACCCTTGACACTTTTTTATTCCAAATAAATTGACCAAAGATTTTTTCCAGTTCTTTAAAATATATTGTGTTGATTTTAATCGGAACATTAGAAAAGAAAAAAATTAATAGTGGTAATATCGACATCTTTCAGGGTGAGATACGGCCAATCAAAGTAAGGGGAACTGATGGAGCTGGGATTCGCGTGCAAGCGCCCTACTCTCAGGGCTTTAAGTGGGCCGGGTCTCAAGGGGTCTGAGCACCGGCAGTTTTTTAAAGGGGGCCTCGAAACGGGTCTCTATCGGGCTCTGTTTTGAGCCCTGGCACAGGCGCTCCGTTTTTTTCCGGACTGCAGTGACAGCAATTTACTGTCAGTGCAGTCCGGAAAAAAGTGCCAGGGCGCACAGAGCCTGATAGAGACCCGTTTCGAGACAGCAAGCACATCGATGTGCACTGCTCACATTGCTCACTTCTCACTAGGGGAAGAAGTTACGGCATGACGTCATGCCGGGTGAGCGGTGTAGGGGAAGGGAAATCATTTAAAGAGTAATTTTCTTTCTGGATATCCCTTTCTATTTCTGAAACGCAAGAGCAGCGGCATTGCGGTAGGGTCACCAGGGCTTCAATTGGAAGCTTTTTCAATGTTCTATGTAACAAGCCATAGTCGCAGCGTATTTATCTTAAGCAACTAATAACCATTGACGAAGCCAATACTCCTTACTTGTTGTAGGTGTAATGTGACTTGTTGTCTCACATATTTGGATGCAATGACAGGAACAGCAAAATACAAGTCGGGCGGCATACTATGCTAAACACAAATTTTTAGCGTAAGTGTGTTAAAGCCACGCCCCTAATTACATTGACCACGCCCCTTTGAGAGACCCCCCAGTTTTTTCATCCCACTTAAAGCCCTGCCTACTCTCATGCAAAACCCTTGTCTAAATTGCATAATCGTATTAACACTGTTGTTCGTCATTTATAAAGTGTTTTTCCCAACACGCGGGTGTCCCCAGGATGCTTGCTTGTATGTCTTTTCCTGTACTAACGAAGCTTGCACTAAAAGCGGCTGCTTCGCTGAAATTCAGTCTGCGCATGCGTCGGTCATACCCATGTGATGTGACGCACTCGCATTCTGGAGGGAGTTTGTGCTCATGCGCACTGTTGCAAATATGGCTGCTTGACTCTCACCACGCTCTCCGCTTGTTGCTGCTGCTTTTGCTTATCTGTCCTTTCGCACTAAACAATAATGCTATAGTCATTATAAAGTAAGGGTTGGTTAATATCTCATCATGGTATACAGTGTGATCATTTTATATATGATTTTAATTTGTTCTCGCTTACTTTTCATGTACCGCGTCTTTGTGGGCTGGGGCATACGTGAGCAACGCCATACTGAGGCTCCTCTGAACCCTGTCAGCTGACCAGGGAAAGTCCTAACTGCGCAGAAGCTAAAACTAGCCAGCTGGCTCCTGAAGCCCGATGCGCCTGGGAACCCATCCCGAAGATGCAAGATTGTACCTTGAACTGTCATACACTGTTGCTATATACTGAACTCTTGTATTGTATTCTGTATTCCTATGCCTGGGAACGTGAACCCGGGGGGCGGGTATGCAAACCTGAATATTAAATATGGGAAAGCTGAATTTTAGGAGGTGGTAATGATCGCACCACCTCTCTTGACCAATCATAATATGAGAAGCTGTCACTTGCAACATTAGTGGGTGGTCTGAGGGTCCCCAAAACTGTATAATTGCCCTAGTTTAGCTTAGGAAAATTGTCCGACTTGTCCGAGTAGCAGACCTGTCACTGACCCTACGAACTCTATAGGTGCTCAAATCTGAAGTGCTGCGGAGCACTCTGTCCATACTTTCCACAAACTCCTAAGGGGTGGAAAAATCCTAAGTGCTGGCGAAGCACTTTGCTGGGAAATTCGAAACCCAAATCGGGGTTATTGGCGGATTACTTGCAGAGAGGGGTAACGCAGGCGTTGCTGTCCGAAGCTGTGGGTGTTGGTCGTACCCTGGGAGGCCCAGTCCTTTTGACCCGAACCTGAGGGGTATCCTGTCCTGATCTGTCCGCGGGCTGTACCTGCTCGCATTCTGGCATTCCTTCCTGAGGGTCCTTGTCCCCGTCTTCCCATCTGACCCGTGGCCAGGGTTAGACTTCAATCTGAACTTAGGTAATTATTAGACCGAGGGTTTGCATCTCTCTCTCTCTTCTCTCTCTCTCTCTCTCTCTTAAAATTTTTTCAGTAAAGCATTACTTGCCAATGATATTGCTCTATTCCTTTTTATGCGAACTATACGTGATTGTTTAATAGGTTTGTTCCACTTCTCTCCCCACCCTTAGTAAATTGTCAATCCGTTTTTATTAATAGTATGTTCCCGTTTTTCCCTTACCTTTAGTTGGTTGCAGTGAATTTAGTAAGAATAGTTTGAGGATAAGTACATGTTTTAGGTCCCAACCTTAAACTTGTGTCCTAGTATAAAGTTGCAGTGATTAGTTCTGTTCTAAAATTCCTACCCTTAGTCTTCTCATATATTCTAATGGTTATAATTCTAATACAAAGTTACTTATTGGTGTTAATGTTGATGTTTGATATATTATTCTGCATATCGCTTATTGTCTTGGCATCTTCTCTTTGAATCTTTACATAAAGTTTAAAACTTCATCAGGTGTCTGTGGTCATTTTACAGAAATTGTGGATAAGTATGGTAATAATTGTAAAGAGTATTTGATCTAGACCTGTCTGCCCTTTTCCCTGCTAAGCTCCAGATCTGTCGTAGGAATTGTACCTGGGGTAAGTCAGGTACATGGTAAGCAGAGGTGAAACCAACCTTAATTACTCATAAGAGCGTGTAGCAGAAGCCAAATCACCCAGTTCACCCCGAAAGTAAATGGTGTATTAAATCTCGTGCACGCCGTGGGCCCAGTGCGTGTAGGAAATAGGTGAACTCGGAGACCCGGGTGAACTGCGCGCTCTATCAGTAATTTTCTGGCAGCCAGAGGATGGTTTGGACTAGTTAGATTAGGTAGACAGGATAAGTCATAAACAAACCGTAAAAATGAAAAGTGCTGCTGATTTGCTACTGTATTAGGTTCAAATATTTTGAAATGTTTTAAGGATTTATACGTAAATGTATATGATTTTCATTGCTGCTATAAATGTTATATTAACCTGAAAATTGTTTGTGAATGTTCAGTGTAGTCCGAATCCCCGGGGAAGTATTTTAGCTAACGGTGAGCAGAATCCGGTTAGCTGTTCAAGTCACTAGGGTTTGAATCATTAGTGCAGGGTTAGGATAACTGGAAGCACTAATTAGGACCTTTTGTTTTCTGAAGTGAATGGTGGCTACGAGTCCTTTATAAAACTTTCATTGCGATATCACCTAGTAAGGGTCGCATACGGGAGGAGTAGTAGGGTCTCCAAGGCTTGTCTGGTAAGTAAGATAGTTCGCTGGTGAAATCCTGGCTCAGTACATATCCCCGACTAAGGTGGATGAGTCAGAAGAATAACGGGTTCTATGTTGCTAGTGTGAAGGGACAGGCAAAGAAGTCTATCCAGAGTGAATGAAAAGTAGACAGAAGTGGTTTACTTGTAGCGAGAGAAAGTTTTTCTATCTTTTTAGAACACTCAGACATAGTGGCAAACGTTGCGTGTTGGTAAATAAACTCTGTATTCGCACTTTAGGGAGAGTAAAAAGTTTCCGTTACCTTGTGAAGGAGGGAGTCAGTCGGAGAGCTGCTCTGACGTCACTCCGTGCCGCGCTGGTTTTGGTCAAAACAGCGGGTGTGTAGCGGAGCTGAATTTGTGAAGGAGGGGTGAGTGCCGAAGCGTGAGACTCTGTCTTGCAAAAAGGCCGCGCACCCATTGGACAAGGGAATTTGTAATCACTGACCTGATTGGGTATTGTGAAATAAAAGTCGCGCTAGCATTGGAAGCACAAAGGTAGACAAAATTAATCAAGCCGAGTTAGAAGAGAGTCTGGAAAATTATATGTGGTATCCAGATTTTATACCGAATCCAAAGCACCTAGGATTTTACAAGGATCAGCTTATACGAGGTAGACCGCACATGATGTATGGAGTAAAGAGGAAATTGTCATTTGCTGACAAAGTAAAGAATTTTTTCAAAACCGACAAGCCCATTAGAACGAGGGAAGGTGTGCTTATTCCCCCGCCGAATACCCCTGCTTCTTTCATGTTGTTTGATAAAGGGTATCACACTTGTGTCTGGTTAGAAAATTGGGCAAAGTATACTGTAGATGACGGAGTCCTAGCATTCCCTGTTGAAGGTACATTTAATGGTCGGATCCTGTTTAACCTAAGGACCCGCATGAATGAATTACACCCCAGACCTAGGTTGACCCAGTACGAAGCTCTGGAGGAATGGGAGATTGAGGCTGCAGAGCGAGATAAACCCAGGATGGATAAGGGAGTGAGTAAATGGTATCCCAGGCTTCCTACACCAACTAAAGAGCAGAAAATGAAACAGTGGAGGCAATCTATATTGACGGAAGGATTGTTTCCCATGATGGGGGGTAGTAGAAGAAAAAGGAGGTAAATGTAAAGAAAAGACCCATCACCTAATGACTGTAGGGGACTCAGAAGATGAGCACCTGGAAGATTTGTTAATGAAAAATCCACCTCCCTATGTTGCAGAGTCAGAACCTGTGCATTCCCAAAATCCCTTTTCAAAATATCCCAGGTGTAGGAGGGATAGTGATACAGATGGAACAGGTACAGACAGTAAAACCAGTGACGGGGATGGGTTTTGCAGACCTAAATCTGCGGTCCCAAATTATCAGCCGTTCGGAGAAGGTCCACCTCGAGTGGTCACTCCGACTGCCCCGAGTATTTATCCGCCCTTAGTGCCACAGGTATTGCATGACAATTCTGCCGAAAAGGCATTGCGGGAAAAAGAGAAAGAAGCCCTGGCTAGACAGCGGGAAGATTTAGTTCGAACTATTGCCCAGATACATCCCCATCCTGATTCTCTGACTATTCCAGTTACGATTGGCCCAGCTATTCCACTGTATAGAAATGACCTGACTTGTCCCCATCCTCCTGTTATTCCCCCCATACCGACTACTCCTAGTGTCCCTTCCTCGAAGAAAGAAGTATTCATAGATGAGGACCAGGAAAGTGAATGTGAGTCTGTGGTGCTGATGGATTTGCCCATTAGAGAACCTAGGACTAGTACAATAGGGGCAAGAAGTCAGCCTAGAATAAGAGAGGTGTCGATTGAAGGCGCAACTGGGATTAGGAGTGCTACTGTAGTAACCCCAGAAGAATTAGACAGATGGTCAAAGGAGCTGGAGAAGGAGACTACCCCCCAACCCAAAGCATTAGAGATATATAAATTGAGAATAGAAATAGAAGAAATGATGGCTGGAAATGTAGGAGTTGAACGCCTAAGCTCGTACAATGAAGAAGAGTTACTGTTCATCAGCAAAAATCTTACCCGGAGTGCTAGATTGCTCCATGAAAGGATAATGGATACAGCCACAGAAATGGGAATTGATGTTAGTCGTTCCAAAATTCTTCAGAAACCCTACAGAGTAGACTTTTCAGACAAGGATCTAGAAAGCCTGAATGTGATGGGGAAACAGATCCAAGTAAAAGAGTTGTTGAAGCTCCTGCAAAAGTGGGGAGAGGTGGGAAAATGGAGAACCCGGTGGGCAAAGAAAAGGGAAGACAGCAGGGCGAAGTCACAGGCTTCAGAATTTATGTTAAAGGAAGTAACACCAACAGAAAAATTGTGCCCCATGAGAGAGGTCCCGGGAGGGAAATATGTCCATGTCCCTTGGTCCCGACAGGATATTGTGTCTTTTACAAATGACTTCCCGAAATTACGAGAGAAGCCAGTTGACTGGTACAGGCAGGTAGAACGCTTCATAAAGGTTCAGAAATGCCTCTTGAAAGACCTGGATGGGTTTTTCGACATTGTTGTCCCTGTAGACCTGTGGACTGAATGTAAAATAGAAATTGATTGGCCTAATGATGAATATCCCAGAGATGAGAAAACGGGAGCCCCTTCACCTGATGTAATGAGGAAATATGACCAGGTCATACAGTACCTTAAGAAAAAGGTGCCAGCAAAGGAGACAGATTGGACCAGAATAGATAGAACCACCCAAGAACGTGATGAAACGGTGCATTCATTTTATGAAAAGCTGTTGCAGGTATTTAAAACTTACAGTGGTATTGATAACGTAGACATGAAAGACATGACTCACTTTAGCTACAGATTCGTGCTAGGATTGAGACCTGAAATCTCACAATGGATTCGAGATAACAAAATCAGTTGGCAGGGAAAGCCCATAGACGATGTCCTGAAATATGCTAAGTACTGCGAAGATGAAATCGAAAATAAAAAGAAGGCCCTCAAGGAAAAGGTCATGTGGGCACAGGTAAAATTAGCTGAACAACAAGAAAAACAGTTAAGTCAGTTGACCTCTGGTAACAATGCTCAAAATGCCACTGCTGGGGGAGGAGGGAAACCCCGCACTAAAATGAGTAGGGAAGAGGCCATGAAGAAATTTCCGTGCCATGGGTGCGGCCAGATGGGGCATTGGCGAGACGAGTGTCCACACCTGCAGGCCGGTAATGCCCCTGTAAATGGTTTAAATCCACAGGTGCCGAAAGAGGGGACAAGAAAGAATCAGCAACAGGTAAAACTACCTCCAGTACCTCGCGCTCCAAGACAGAATTTTAAGAATCAGGGTCAGCAGAATGAGAGGGCGGAAGTATGGGAAGTCGAGAGTGAAAGAAACGCAGTCATTCCACAGTATTTGTTAAATGATACCTTCCTCTGTGAAGATCAAGATTGACGGGGCCTGAGGGGGGAGGATGAGGAGTGCGTACTTGGCGCCTCCTTACCGGTAGACCAGACTGGACCATACATTGAAGGAAAGGTTGAAGGAAAAGATGTCACCTTTCTGTTGGACACTGGTGCTACCAGATCTACTGTAAGCACAGTGGATGTTCCTAACCTACCCCTCTCGGGAGAAGCGATCCAAGTAGTGGGCGTCTCAAATCAGATAATAAGTACTCCAGTAACTGAACCAATGGAAATTTCTATAGGAAATTTCAAAGAAATGCACAGATTTGTGGTCTGTGATTCCAGTCCTGTAAACCTGTTGGGACGTGATTTGTTGTGCAAGATGCGTTGTACCATTTTCTGCACACCAAATGGCGTCGAAATTCAGACCCCTGATGAAGATGGCCTGTACAAACTGATGTTAGTCAGACAAGATTCTGATATTAAGCCTTTGACAATTGAGGATTTACCTGAAGAGCTCCAGTTAAGAGTAGTTCCAGAAGTATGGGATTTCACAGGAAAAGATGTAGGCTTAATGGCAAATGTGGACCCAGTTAAAATAGCAATAAAAGCAAATGCTATATACCCGAAAACCAGACAGTACAAAATGAGTGCGGAAGTAAAAGCTGGAGTGGCGACTGAAATTACCAGGCTGCTCGAAGCAGAAATAATAGAGGAAGTGATGAGCAGTCCCTGTAATTCGCCAATCATTGGGATAAAAAAGCCTAGTGGAAAGTACAGGGTAGTGCAAGATTTGCGCAAGGTAAACCAAATTGTTGTGCCTTGCTGTCCTGTTGTGCCCAACCCTGCAGTGATTCTATATCAGATTCCCTGGAATGCAGAATGGTTCACTGTCATCGACCTGTGCCATGCGTTCTTTTCCATCCCATTGCATCCAGAAAGCAAATTCCTTTTCAGTTTTGAATTTGACAGCCATATCTATGTCTGGAATCGTGTCCCCCAGGGGTACACCGAAAGTCCATCGATTTTCAATCAGATACTAAAAAAGTGCCTTGAATCCCTAGTGCTGCCAAGAGAGTCTGTTTTAGTGCAGTACATAGATGACCTGTTGGTGGCGTCTAAAACCCAGACTGACTGTGTCACTGACACAATTGCCTTACTGAATCACTTAGGAAAGGGAGGACATAAAGTGTCGCCTGACAAGTTACAATTCTGTAAAAACTCAGTGAAGTATCTGGGGCACCAGATAGAAAAAGGAATCAGGAAAGTCACTTCTGAAAGGATTAAAATAATTAAAGCAATGGAACTACCCAGAACTCAGAAAGAGGTGAGAATGTTCTTGGGAGTCGTGGGTTACTGCAGACAATGGATTGTAGGATTTGCGGCTCTAGCAAGACCCCTGATAAAAATGACAAAGAAAGGAGTAGAAGACCCCGTCAGCTGGGACAACGAAAGCATGAATGCTTGGGTAACTTTGAGAAACTGTCTATGTACCGCTCCTGCATTGGGTATGCCTGATTACACCAAGCCTTTTGAACTATTCTGTGACACAAGAGAGAATTGCGCTCTTTCAGTCCTGACCCAGGAGCACGGGCTGGTTAGAAGGCCAGTGGCCTATTTTTCAGCCACTCTAGATCCGGTGGCTGCTGGATTACCTGGATGCTTGAAGGCAGTGGCTGCTACTTGCGTCAGCCTGGAACAGAGTGAGAACATTGTCATGGGACATCACGTCACTGTATATGTTCCTCATTCCGTTGTAATCCTACTGACCAGAACTAAGACCCAGTACCTCACGCCTAGTCGGCTGACTAAGTATGAGAGAATTTTAATTGGCGCCGAAAATATAACTATTTCTCGGTGCAACGTCCTGAACCCTGCAACCCTGTTACCGGTCCCTCTGGATGTAGAAACTGAAGAGGGGGGGGAACATAATTGCATCGATTTTACTGAGTACAGTACAAAGCCCCGTCCGGATATCCGTGAAATAGCATTACTTGATGGGGATAAGACAATGTTCGTGGATGGCTCGTGTTTAAGACATGAGAGTGGGAGTCTGAGTGCTGCCTATGCTGTGGTTACATTGACAGAAACAATAGAAGCATCCTACCTGAGCGAGGTGAAATCTGCACAAGTGGCAGAGCTCATCGCGTTAACTCGAGCATGTAAGAGGGGAAAGAACAAAAGAATTACTTTACACAGACAGTCAGTACTGTTTCGGGGTTACTGGAAGCTATCCAATTGCCCAAAGAATTGGCTGTGGTCAAGTGTGCGGCTCACAGATCTGGAAATGATGATGTGACTGCCGGTAATAGGTACGCTGACCAAATTGCACAATTTTGTGCCCGACACCAGATGTCACTCCAAATTGCCTTGTGGAGTGGAACCAGCTGCCAACTTATGTTGTTTGAGAATGTGTCAACGTGGGAAGAATTGAAAGAGTTGCAACAGGCTACAGACAGACAAGAGAAGGGAAAATGGGCAGCAGAAGGATGCAAATTGAGAGATGATGGTGTGGTGGTAAACCCGACTGGTGTGCCCGTACTGCCTGATAGCTTGATTGACCCCATGATCAGAATGATACATGAACCCACACATATGGGAAGAGACGCAATGTGCCGAGTGTTTGACAAGGTGTTCTGTAACTCAAAGTTCAGGAACCAGGCGGAAAGGCTGTGCCAGAGGTGCCTAGTGTGTCAGCAATTCAACGCAGGAAAGAGGACTGTAGTAGAGCAAAGTACTGTTGGAAAGGCAGTAGGTCCCTTTGTTAGAATGCAGGCAGATTTTGTAACCATGCCCAAATGCAAAGGATATAGATATATCCTAGTCATAGTTTGCCTGTTCTCCAGGTGGGTGGAGGCTTACCCAGCAAAGAAAAATGATGCCCTAACTACTGCCAAGCTATTGCTCAGGGAGTTGATACCTAGGTATGGAATCCCAGAGACTATCGAAACGGACCAAGGTGGGCATTTTGCCAACGATGTCCTAGAAGAACTCTGTAAAGCATTCAAAATGAAGCAAAGACTGCATTGTGCCTACCGTCCAGAGGCTTCTGGGGTAGTGGAACAAATAAATGGCACCCTGAAATCCAGATTGGGAAAAATGTGTGACTCCACAAAGATGAACTGGATAGAGGCTTTACCCCTTGTGCTGATGAGTCTGAGGAGTATCCCGAACAGAAAAACTGGCCTAAGTCCCCATGAAGTGTTGATGGGAAGAGTGATGCGACAGGCATGGGTACCCGGACACAAACTGCTAAGCATTTCTGATGATATGGTATTAGAATACTGCAAGCAGCTGGGTGACCAAGTGCGTTCTCTCTCTCAGCAGATTGGAGAGACAGAAGACGAGTGGCCAGAGACTCCAGCACATAAACTGCGACCAGGAGATTGGGTGGCGTTAAAGAAACACACCCGGAGCAGTTGCCTGAAGCCAAGGTGGGGAAAGCCACGACAAGTGATCCTCGTCACTACTACTGCTGTAAAGTGTGCTGGTGTACCGAAGTGGATCCACGCCAGCCACACGAAGCGGGTATCTGGAGAAAACGCGACTGGAGCTGAAGGCAGCACAGCTGAAGACGCTTCTGAGGAAGAGAGTCCGGAGCTAGCTGACATTGAACTGCCGAGCACAAGTCGAGACGTTGAATGGTATCCCGCCGACGAACAGGTTCATGATCCAATACGAACCAGGAAATATTCCTACTTAGACAGTGAGTGGGATAGTCCAGGTGAGCTAGAACTAGAAGAAGAAGGTCAGGTCAACGAGAATCACATCACACCTGATCAGGAAGTAGGCCAAGTAGGGTCAGATCGAGACCTCGAGAACTCTCCTGAGACTCCAGAGAGTGGAGAGGGACAGTTAGAAATTAGAGCTGACGTTCATGCAGAAGAAAGCGAAGAGATCGAAGAGCATGAACAGGAACAGATAGAACTAGATCAAAGTGCTCAGACAACGGAAACAACAATAACCAAAAATAAAAAGAAAGCGCGATTTGAATCTGAGCAGGGTCAGAATAGGGACCAGGCAGAAGAAGTAGATGAAAGACCTGGAACTAGTCAGACAGGCAGGAAAACAGAGGTGCCACAACAAAAAGTGAAAAGAGTGCACGAAGAAGGCCAAGTCTCCTCAACCACTGGGAGGCACGGAGGAAGAAGTGCACCCCGATACGTAAAGAGACTAAGGCTCAGACTAAAGACAGTCGACGAAAACGATAAAGACCGAAAAAGGGCTCAAAGTGAAAGAAATGCAGCCCAAGGCAAATCGCTGAGAAAAAGCGACAGACTAAAGAAACAGAACCGACGGTATCGAAGCCCTGAGTGGACTTACTTTGTGTTGGAAGAAATAGACGAACCACACCACAGTGGCAACAGTGACGAAGAGTCCATTGCTGATCGGAGCTCTGACGAAGACCCTCCTTGAAAAAGCCCAGAAGTGAGCCTGTGGTGCAAAGAAATGAAGAGGGGTAGCGAAAGCCACCTGTAAGCTAAAAATGTCTGATCCGAGTGTCTCTGGGAGATCCCGGTGTGGGTGTCTCAAAACCTGTTGTAAGATATGCTTGTGTAGTATAGCCATGCTAATAGTAATGTGGATAGGACTAACCGTTTTTCTACCTTTTATGATAAGTAAAAATCCTAACTTGTCCCCCACTGAACCCGAAGCAGTAGACGTAGGAGATGTACAGACTGCAGAAACACCACGAAGCTTAGAAAGACGCGACAACCAAATCAGACTGACACACACACGACCTAATTTAGAAGCATCAGATGAGGATGGACTACATTTTCACAAAATGAAAAACAGGACGCATCTAAATGTTTTTGCTAACTTATTAGTGCATTACGTAGAAGCCATGGAAATAGAGGACTGTTATGTCTGCATGAAGCTGCCAACTTCAGTGGCTGAAGGCGTGACATACCACCATCTACCTTTAACCTATGGAATCTCCTGTAGTATATTAGCTAGCTTGTTCTATAGAAGCACCTTGCAGTACTATTATTCAAATGATGACGTAGTATTTTCTGAACTGCCTATTAGAGGACACTTGAACCGTGTACATACTACAAGTGACGTGACCCGTTATATGGGAGAATATTTTCTGACTATAGGTAACATAGATTTAAATGAAGCTAGAGAATCTAATCTGACCTGTTCTCTGCAAGAGCAGGAAAAGATGTTCATTAAGATGGCAGACAGAAGGAGAGAAAAGTTTCAGAAGAAAGCAAATGACGAAAAGGATAGAGTCCCTAGGTGGGCTGAGCACATGGATAACACCTCGCAAGGCGAAGCTAATCCTGCCTTGTTGCTGGATTTTGAACGAAAGGGGAAACTTTGTATCCATAGGGAAAAGACAGAGTACTATAACAATGTATTCATCGGTTCCAGCGAGTGTGAACATAATTACAAGGTAATTGGAGGTTGGGGTTTCAAAAATGGGTCAGAACCTGTGTTTCCCGGAATATATTATATATGTGGGAACAAGGCTTACTTTAAATTGCCGGATCACTGGTATGGAAGCTGCTACTTTGGCATTGTTTTCCCGAAAATATACCATGTGAATAATGCAGCTGGAAGCGATGAAGGTACTAATGGCTTAGTGCGTAGTAGACGTGAAAGTGTAGGTGAAATTATAGGTGATATTTTTAGTGCACTGATACCTGGAATGGGGGTAGTTCTGAACACCCATAGAATCTGCAAATTGTCTACAGTAGTGGACCGGTTATCAACGGACACTGCTGCAGGATTCCTGATGGTCAATACCGAAATGGTTGCGATCAGATCAATGGTTTTACAAAATCGTCTTGCCCTTGACACCCTATTAGCAAAAGAGGGCGGAGTCTGTAGAATGCTGAAGGCGCAACATTGTTGCACTTACATTCCAGATAAAAGTATCGAATTAAAACAATATGTGAAAAACATAACTAATTTGGAAAAAGAACTCAAACCATTAGAGGTTGACAGTGCCTGGACGAGACTGACTGGAGGTCTCTCCTCTATAGGTAGTTGGTTTGCTAACCTAGGTAGAAATCTTTTGTGGAAAATACTGATGCCAATAGTTGTAATAGGTGTAATTGTATTGATCATTTTTATCTGCTGCAAATGCCAGAAGTGTAAAAAGAAATATACAGTAAATAAGAGGGGGGTGAAAAGAAATATTGATGATTTAGAATTGGAAGAATTGAAGAGTGAAATTTACAAGAAAGTGAAAAATCACCACTCTCATAGAGAAGCTGCAAGGAAACTCAACGAAAAATTTGTTGAGATCCCGATGAGTGACATGGATGAGTGAGAAAAAGTTGGCATCTGTTTCCTTCTGTGTGGTGATGATAGTAAATATCATCAAAGAGGGGATTGATGGAGCTGGGATTCGCGTGCAAGCGCCCTACTCTCATGCAAAACCCTTGTCTAAATTGCATAATCGTATTAACACTGTTGTTCGTCATTTATAAAGTGTTTTTCCCAACACGCGGGTGTCCCCAGGATGCTTGCTTGTATGTCTTTTCCTGTACTAACGAAGCTTGCACTAAAAGCGGCTGCTTCGCTGAAATTCAGTCTGCGCATGCGTCGGTCATACCCATGTGATGTGACGCACTCGCATTCTGGAGGGAGTTTGTGCTCATGCGCACTGTTGCAAATATGGCTGCTTGACTCTCACCACGCTCTCCGCTTGTTGCTGCTGCTTTTGCTTATCTGTCCTTTCGCACTAAACAATAATGCTATAGTCATTATAAAGTAAGGGTTGGTTAATATCTCATCATGGTATACAGTGTGATCATTTTATATATGATTTTAATTTGTTCTCGCTTACTTTTCATGTACCGCGTCTTTGTGGGCTGGGGCATACATGAGCAACGCCATACTGAGGCTCCTCTGAACCCTGTCAGCTGACCAGGGAAAGTCCTAACTGCGCAGAAGCTAAAACTAGCCAGCTGGCTCCTGAAGCCCGATGCGCCTGGGAACCCATCCCGAAGATGCAAGATTGTACCTTGAACTGTCATACACTGTTGCTATATACTGAACTCTTGTATTGTATTCTGTATTCCTATGCCTGGGAACGTGAACCCGGGGGGCGGGTATGCAAACCTGAATATTAAATATGGGAAAGCTGAATTTTAGGAGGTGGTAATGATCGCACCACCTCTCTTGACCAATCATAATATGAGAAGCTGTCACTTGCAACATTAGTGGGTGGTCTGAGGGTCCCCAAAACTGTATAATTGCCCTAGTTTAGCTTAGGAAAATTGTCCGACTTGTCCGAGTAGCAGACCTGTCACTGACCCTACGAACTCTATAGGTGCTCAAATCTGAAGTGCTGCGGAGCACTCTGTCCATACTTTCCACAAACTCCTAAGGGGTGGAAAAATCCTAAGTGCTGGCGAAGCACTTTGCTGGGAAATTCGAAACCCAAATCGGGGTTATTGGCGGATTACTTGCAGAGAGGGGTAACGCAGGCGTTGCTGTCCGAAGCTGTGGGTGTTGGTCGTACCCTGGGAGGCCCAGTCCTTTTGACCCGAACCTGAGGGGTATCCTGTCCTGATCTGTCCGCGGGCTGTACCTGCTCGCATTCTGGCATTCCTTCCTGAGGGTCCTTGTCCCCGTCTTCCCATCTGACCCGTGGCCAGGGTTAGACTTCAATCTGAACTTAGGTAATTATTAGACCGAGGGTTTGCATCTCTCTCTCTCTTCTCTCTCTCTCTCTCTCTCTTAAAATTCTTTCAGTAAAGCATTACTTGCCAATGATATTGCTCTATTCCTTTTTATGCGAACTATACGTGATTGTTTAATAGGTTTGTTCCACTTCTCTCCCCACCCTTAGTAAATTGTCAATCCGTTTTTATTAATAGTATGTTCCCGTTTTTCCCTTACCTTTAGTTGGTTGCAGTGAATTTAGTAAGAATAGTTTGAGGATAAGTACATGTTTTAGGTCCCAACCTTAAACTCGTGTCCTAGTATAAAGTTGCAGTGATTAGTTCTGTTCTAAAATTCCTACCCTTAGTCTTCTCATATATTCTAATGGTTATAATTCTAATACAAAGTTACTTATTGGTGTTAATGTTGATGTTTGATATATTATTCTGCATATCGCTTATTGTCTTGGCATCTTCTCTTTGAATCTTTACATAAAGTTTAAAACTTCATCAGGTGTCTGTGGTCATTTTACAGAAATTGTGGATAAGTATGGTAATAATTGTAAAGAGTATTTGATCTAGACCTGTCTGCCCTTTTCCCTGCTAAGCTCCAGATCTGTCGTAGGAATTGTACCTGAGGTAAGTCAGGTACATGGTAAGCAGAGGTGAAACCAACCTTAATTACTCATAAGAGCGTGTAGCAGAAGCCAAATCACCCAGTTCACCCCGAAAGTAAATGGTGTATTAAATCTCGTGCACGCCGTGGGCCCAGTGCGTGTAGGAAATAGGTGAACTCGGAGACCCGGGTGAACTGCGCGCTCTATCAGAACTAGTATCCATCTATATAATAAATCTTTAAATTTTCTCAACATGGTTTCATAATTTAACCTAAATAGATCCACAAATTGATTTGAAACATAAATCCGCAGATATTGCTTCGGTTCCAGAGAAAGAGCTTGTTGTTTTAGATTATCTGGGAATAAATGGCTACAGACGTTTAGGGTCAGGACTTCAGTTTTTTGTCTTTCATTTTGTATCCTCCTATTGCCTCAAACTCTGTGAATTCTCTCAAAATAGTTTCGATGCTCTGCCTTGCAGGTTTAAGGTGGTATCCTCAATCTTAAAGTGGAAATTTAAAAAACAATGGCTGTCTTGCTGTAGGTCATCACACTAAGGTGGTCTTAGTGTCATGACTGGTAGATGTGCATGCATGCACTTAAAGCATCACACTGGGGGCCAGACACTAAACAACATCTGCAAAACCACTAGCAAATCCAAAAGGCCAGACCTGCCGGCTTTGCAAATGCTTGTTTCACTTCTTTATTTTCTTTCTCTTTTTTCTGATACTTTCTTTCTTTTTCCTTCTGTATTATTCCTGCTTCTTTCTTCTGTTCCTTCAATTCCCATTTCTTTCTTTAGACTTCTTTTTTCTTTAGTTCATTCTTCCTTTTTCTGCTGCTTTGTTTTCTATTTTTCTGCTTCTTTTTTCAACTTTCTTCATTTCTCTTTCTTCATTCCTATTTCTTTATTTTCTTTTATCTGCTCCTTTCCTTTTCTTTATTTCTTTGTTACTCCTGTCTCCCCTTTTGTGATACAGCTATTGGGACAATGCTGTAATGCTTACTGGAGCACAAATGGGGAACCTCAAATCACGATTTTTAAGTTCTGTACTCTTTAGGAATTCTTATGTTGGGCAATGTCTCTGGAACATTGTCAATGATCAAAAATAGCTCTCACTATAGAAAAGATTGGAGGTTCCTGCTTGAATTCTTTACTTCTGCCTTGCTTTTTGTCATTTTCTTCTTTTCTTTCTCTTCCATGCTGTTATATTTCTTTCTCTATTTTTTCTTTCTTCCTCTGCTTTTATCATTACTCCGTATTCCTTTTTTGAGTTTCTCTCTACTTTCTCTTTATTTTTCCTTGCTCATTCCCTCCTTACTTATCCTTCTTCCTAACCTTTCATTCACTCCATTTTGTTTTTTTCTTCTTTTTTCACTTTCTCCTTGTGCTGCAGTCCATCTTTTTCAACATAATAGAAGTGCCACAAGCAAGAAACTTGCTGATCCACCATTTACTTCTATATGTGATTCTGGGCAAAAAAGCAGCACACTCATGAAACAGCTCTTCTCTCTAAACCCTGAACACTGTCAAATATACATAGGGCCCTATTGCGAGTTTGATGATGCGATCACGGAACCGCCCTGGTGCCGCACCGCCAAACCGGTGTGCAGACCACCTGCACTATTATGACTTTTTAAGTCATGGGTGGGCTTTTCCTTTGGTGTTCCCATGGCGATGCCTATAAAATAGACCCCACAATGGGAACTGCAATGAAAGTTCCAGAATGACATGGCCTGAAAAGCCCATGCTTTGCTGGAACTTCTGTGCACGCATACAGGGGGCACATTTGTGCCCCCCTGTGAGCATCCACAAGGCGTGAGGCACAAGAGGGCCGTGCAGGGCCCCCTCTCTTTCCTCACCCCAGTGTTTTCATCGAGCAAATACCGCCATGAAAACAGTGGTGGTGATGAAAGTCGTAATATGCTTGGCGGGACCGTGGCGGTCCAACAGTTCAAACATTACTCGTAGATATAGCGACGGAGCTCTCTGAATTTGAAAGGCCACAGCTCAAATATTACTCATATATAGAGTGAAGAAACTATCTAAGTTTAAAAGCCACAACTCAAGCAATACCGAGGTTAAATCAGTGTGTATGATCACTAAGATTTCGTTTGGGAATACAAAGGTTTACTGTGGGAGCAACAATTGTATTATAGAAGAAGTGCACCTAGTAACAGTTTCTTCCACAGATCTCCCTCACCGCAATACCCTCTCTAATTCCCTTCCCGTCTTCTGGCCACACGGAAACTCTGGAATTTTCAATTGCAATGCCGGTGCTGCCAGAAGGTGGGCATTTTGGGGTATTGCTCCCAAGGAATGTGACAAGTCTGACACCTATGGTGTGAATGTCCACTCATATTATGAGGCCGACCCCAGGTCAGCACCAATCCTTGTAGAGTCCCTTCTGAAGGATGGAAACAGGGTGTTTGTGCAAACTTACCAGATTGTGTATGACGGTAGTCTCACATGCACACCCCACACATGTGTGGACTTGTGTTCATGTGTAACCAGCCCAGAATCTCTTCCTCTAGTTGTGTTGTGGTGTCCTGATCTTAAAAGGCAGACATTGCTAGTAAACCTGCTCAGTCCAATTTCAGTGAATTTCCAGTCAGTGAGATGCATTCACAGTAAAGTTCCAAAAATCGGGTAGTCATAAGTGAAAAATCCTGTTGGGCTAAATGGGCGGAACCATTTGCTACAAAAAGCTACACATTTCTCAAATGTTAGCTGACAGAATTGAGCTATCTTTTAGTTGACAGATCTCACAAGCTCAGACAGTAGAGGTGTGGCACAGTGGCCAGAGCAGCTGACTCCGGAGCCCTGGGATTACGGTCAGCTCAGTGTCATGTGACTCTGGGCAATAGCTCACTTAATCTCCCCGATGGGCCTTGAAACCTTAAGGGGTGATATGTACGCACTTTACAAATATGGATTATTATTATTATTAGTAGTAGTAGTACTAGAGCTAATGGTCAGATGTAAGAGAACCGTACAGTTTTAGACGGCAGACCGTTCCATAAATTCACTTCAATCTTACAGGCCCCACCATCAGACAGCAGTTGGGATGATTTTATCATAAACATTCTCAATACAGATGATGAAAAGCCTCCCCATGACTTGTTAACAAGCAGCAAGTGTGCTCTGCCACAAAAGAAATATCATCAGCAATATGTTTCTACCACTCGGCATGAATTATCACGCAATTATAAGCTTTAAATATATTATAGAAGTGCAGTATTCTGTCCTCAAATATCAGCTTGACATTTTCTCAAACTGAACACATTTTGCTCCCAAATGCCATCTTTCCGCTGTAGGTAAATGAACATATTTCCCCAAGAATAAAAAATAATATAAATGTTAATGGATTTATGCCCTTCTGCTACCAAATAGCTTTTGATTTTTACAAAACCCACAAGTCCTTCCCATGTTAGTACTGTCATTTCATGATGTATTCCTATGAGCGACTGCCTCTCAAGGACATAACTGCAATATGTCAGTATGCTACTCAGTCATGTGTCAGAAATGATCATCGTATGCTAGATGTCTATTGTTGGGGGTAGGAATATTTCCTGCAATATAGATGGAAGTGCACCCCTGCCCTGGGTTACCCAACCGTGAGTCAATTTGGTATCCTGACATTCTTTTGGCACAGCATCCACGAAATTCTGTGAGTGCACTGAGGCCTTGTATTGAATTTGACCATGAGACCCAGAGCCTGGCTCTGAGATCAAGAGGAGAACACCAGTAGATTACCCGTTAAATGACAAGAGACTACTGTCTGTGTCTCAGGGACACGTACAGTGTGCTGTGGTGCAAACACACTGTTTTTGAAACCATAATGTTTGGATAGGTTTTTTTCCCAAGTTCTAAAAAAGAGTGCAATGCCCGCAGGCCTTGGTATAAAGTTCCGCTGGTGAGTCTTGTGCCGACCCTGTGTTGACATCTCTATGGGTACGTCAAGTGGATGCTGAATGTATGCTGCCTGCTGGTAGTACCCGGTGTTTTAGTCCTTTGTGAGTACTGCCATGTGTATGATGTTAGGGGAATGGAGGTGACTCAACAGATACTGTTTTTAGAGGGAGAACAGTTTCTAGATAGCTTCTGGGCCTTTGTCTTTCTTTGAGTGGCCCACCCAGCAAGGATGATGATAGCCCGATGCAGAGTTTTAAACCTACTGTGCTTCGGGTATAGGTCAGCCTCCGATCGGGGAGATGAAATTGATTCACATCTGCATGTCATTCTGGAGAACCTGTGGGTGTGCCTGAGATGTGGGAGCTTCATGCCACCTGAGTGGGGCAAAGGGAGTGCATTGTCCTACCAGTCTGCCTAAGGAAGAAAAAACAGTGCTTGAGTATGGGGAGAGTAGCAGCCAAAAAGATGGTTGGCAATGAAGTGGGTCCAGAGCCTCTGTCTGTGAACCCAATGGTCTTCCAGTCTCTCTGCCCGACCAAGAAACAAAGCTCATAAGAGATGATCCACCAAAGTGTCCACTCCAGCAACAGCCACACAGGAAAACGGAGGACTCTGGTGACTTTACCTTGCTCCATCACCATGACCCTGCAGGAGAGGATTTTCCCCCTCGAGGGCTGGAACTACTTGTCCGAAGTGCCTTCACTGAGCCAATGTAGTCTTTACTGTTCAACACGGAGAGAAGGACGCAGGGCCACTGAAACAATTTCCGGTGAAAGAGAGCCTGACTGCTTCCCCTCTCTGGGTACCAGCTGCACACCTGTACTTGGAAGTTAAAAGTGTGCATAATAATCGGATAAAATAACGCCTGAGAGACAGTGACTTTGATTTGGCTAAAATACTTTTGGTGGAACTTTGGAACGATAACTTTAAGCTCCATACAAGAACTGCCTAGACAGGGATTACTGACTGACCTACGAGTCACAGGTTAGAAAAAATCTGCTCCACTCTGTCTTAGTGATCCTGCACCTTCACTTATGTCTGATATTTTCTGATTCTCCAGCAGTGCTACTTCATTATGTATCTTATAACATTTTTTTTGTGATTAAATTACTTATATTTTCTTAAATGACAAGCCACTGTTTACTGTGTCTATTGTTTGGTGGCTAGAGTTCTGGATCTCTATCCCCTACTCTACCTCCCTGAGATGCCTTGGATTAGTTACCCTTGCTACCCTGAGAGTCAGTTGCAGTAGAGGTCCACTTTGCCCAGTTTGTAGTACCATAGTAGAGTGGATCCCACAATACTCTTGATAAATGGCCCCAACTACAAAGGTTGAGGCTTAGCAACCCTTGTGTCAGTATGCCTTTCAGAGGGCCACAGTGCAAGCAGTAGTTACTGGGCCCGACCACGGTGGGTGAGGCCTTTTACTCATGATATCCCGGGACCCGGCCTACTACGGCCGGGTTCCGGGATTACTGGGTCAAAAACCTACAGCACCTCTCAGTGATGGAGCAGGCTGATCAGTCCAATGCTTCACTGTAAGGAGGTAGGTGTAAGGTGAGCCAAAACTCACAACTCAAAATACACCCAGCAACCTCAATAAATGATTGCCCAGTCAAATACTTCCTTTTATGTCAAAATGAGTATTAATCTGCTGACACAGAGTACAATATGACATACTGCAAATAATATATACAGTTTTCCTAAGGCAGGCCTGCTAGCATTACCTGGATCTGCTTTTCAGTCTCACTTCCCCATCTGTGGATGACAGTTATTTTCCATTCACATGTGGGGACATCCATGGTAGGTTCTGCTGGTGAGTTCCCTTGGGGCTCAACGGCCTGGTGAATAGCTTATTTTTTAAATCTTTTTATTGAAAATTAGCATTAAAGAACAATAGGACAATACAAAGTTAGCAGAGTCTGGTGAATTTATCAATCAGTGTTACAGGCCATATTAATCATTCTAAAGAGTAGGGAATCAGCTGCGATGCCCCACCATAGAAAGACAGTGAAACAATAAAAAAGAGGGATAAGATGGGGAGGAGGAAAGAACGAAACAAAAGAAGGCAAAGAGTAGTAGGAAGGGCACTCAGCCAGGACGCACCAAGGAAAATACAACAAAAAGTGAACGTGGACTGTAAGTTAAGGCAACAACGCATGAGGGCAGGACATTGGTGAAAATGAAAATGCACCAGTTAACCTCGCCAGGATTGTCGACGTTTCTGCTTCATTTGCACTCAAGTAGAGGGGTCCATATGTCTCGCGGGCGGGAACCCGCCGGCATTAACTCCTAATATGTCTGTAATTGCTCCCGGCAGAAAACTGCATCCCGCATCCATCAGTAACTATTTTTACCAACACTCGTTGGGATAGTTGTTCGGAGTTCCCAGGCATCCATTCATGGTCCGGCGTTGAGCAAAACTCTGGAATCTGATGGGGCAGACGGTATTAAGATAGAATATCGACGGGAAAATATCGACTAGCATTAATATCGTGGTAAGAATATCGATAGAAAAAAATATCGTCCTAGTAAATATCGTCGAAAAAAATATCGTTTTGTTAGAATGACATAAATATCGTCAAACAAAAATATCGATGAATAGAATATCGTTGACTAAAAAGGTCGTTGTATATAATATCGACAAAAAAATATAATGTGTTAAAAAAAAAAAAAAAATCAGTATTATGTGTTAAAAAAACGTAGAAAAATACTCTTAGTAATAATAATTAAAAAAAAATGTTTTTTACAAAAGATTTGTTAAAATTTTAGTAGCGGGTTATTGGTATTATAGGGGATAAGGGTGGGTAGTAATTTAAAATTAAAATGTTAAAATTTATAAAAATAAAACAAAATAGAAATTTAATCAGAATTCGAAATTTAAAATTTAAAAATAGAAAATGTCACGAAATTTTGTTTTTTTAATCATTAATTAATAAGTCATATTTAACTTTTAGTAGTGGGTAATTGGTATATTAGGGGCTAAGGGTGGGTAGTAATTAGAATTTTATTAAAAAAAAAAAATTTAAAAATATAATAAATCGAAAATACTCTTAGTAATAATAATAAAAAAAAAATGTTTTTTACAAAACATTTGTTAAAATTCTAGTAGCGGGTTATTGGTATTATAGGGGATAAGGGTGGGTAGTAATTTAAAATTAAAAAGTTAAAATTTATAAAAATAAAACAAAATAGAAATTTAATCAGAATTCGAAATTTAAAATTTCAAAAAAGAAATTTTCACGAAATTTTATTTTTAATCATTAATTAATAAGTCATATTTAACTTTTAGTAGTGGGTCATTTGTATATTAGGGGCTAAGGGTGGGTAGTAAATAGAATTTTATTTAAAAAAAAAAATTTAAAAATATAATAAATCGAAAAAAAATCAGAAATAGAAATTTAACAATAAATTTTAAAAATTTAAACGAAATTATTATTGTAATGATAGTGTAAAATTTTATATTAATATTTTAGTAGCGGGTTATTGGTATAATAGGGGATAAGGGTGGGTAGTAAATTAAACATTATGTATTAAAAAAAACTGAAAATTAAGAACAAATTAGAATTTTAAGCAGAATTCGAAATATAAAAATCAAATTTTGAATTTGTCACGAAATTTTAATTGTAATATGTATATTGTTTACTATCCTGCACATTCCCGAATTTAAGTTTCATTGGAGTTAGAAGAGTAATTATTTTAAATTTATTGTCCAGCACATTCCCTGAGTTAAGTAATGTTTGGAGTTAGAATAGTAATTTATTATTGTTTACTATCCAGCACTTTCCCTGACATATGTTGTATTGGAGTTAGAATAGTAATTTATTATGGTTTACTATCCAGCACTTTCCCTGACTTATGTTGGATTGGAGTTAGAATAGTAATTTATTATGGTTTACTATCCAGCACTTTCCCTGACTTATGTAGGATTGGAGTTAGAATAGTAAATTATTATAGTTTATTATCCAGCACTTTCCCCAACTTATGTTGAATTGGAGTTAGAATAGTAAATTATTATAGTTTATTATCCAGCACTTTCCCTGACTTATGTTGGATTGGAGTTAGAATAGTAATTTATTATTGTTTATTATCCAGCACTTTCCCTGACTTATGTTGAATTGGAGTTAGAATAGTAAATTATTATAGTTTATTATCCAGCACTTTCCCTGACTTATGTTGGATTGGAGTTAGAATATTAATTTATTATGGTTTATTATCCTGCACTTTCCCTGACTTATGTTGAATTGGAGTTAGAATAGTAAATTATTATGGTTTATTATCCAGCACTTTCCCTGACTTATGTTGGATTGGAGTTAGAATAGTAATTTATTATGGTTTATTATCCAGCACTTTCCCTGACTTATGTTGGATTGGAGTTAGAATAGTAATTTATTATGGTTTACTATCCAGCACATTCCCTGAGTTAAGTTATGTTTGGAGTTAGAATAGTAATTTATTATGGTTTACTATCCGGCACATTCCCTGAGTTAAGTTATATTTGGAGTTAGAATAGTAATTTCATATGGTTTACTTTCCAGCACTTTCCCTGACTTATGTTGGATTGGAGTTAGAATAGTAAATTATTATGGTTTATTATCCAGCACTTTCCCTGACTTATGTTGGATTGGAGTTAGAATAGTAATTTATTATGGTTTACTATCCAGCACATTCCCTGAGTTAAGTTATATTTGGAGTTGGAATAGTAATTTAATATGGTTTACTATCCAGCACTTTTCCTGACTTATGTTGGATTGGAGTTAGAATAGTAATTTATTATGGTTTATTATCCAGGACTTTCTCTGAGTTATGTTGAATTGGAGTTAGAATAGTAATTTATTATGGTTTATTATCCAGGACTTTCCCAGAGTTATGTTGAATTGGAGTTAGAATAGTAATTTATTATGGTTTACTATCCAGCACAATTATTAATATTTTTTATTCTGCAGTATCTATTTATTATTTTTAATAAGAATCATATATGTAATGTAGTAATATTCATTTCATAAATATACATTAAAAAATTTTTATAACATTTTTACATTAATATGAGAAGTCTAAATTAAGAAACACATTTTTAATAATTTTATTTTATTGAGATTTTAATTTGGTATTGCAAAGATTTTACACTTTTTCATAAAACATTTTACATAATTTTTGGTCACAAATTATATAGCATTTTTAAACATAAATACAGTTTGTATTATAGATACATTATTATATTAAATTTTAATAATTATTATTAAAATTTAATATATTACATATTTATTATGGCATTGTTTTTATCAAGATATGTACATAACATAAATTTACATTTTGTAACATCAGAGAAAAATATTTAACAATGAAATAAATTTTTTTCATAAATAACAATTAATACATAACTCTTTTAAACATATTAATGTATGTTTTACAATATTCATATGTTTTTTAACAAGGAAAAAATATTTATTATTACATATTGCATATATTATGCTATTTAATAGAATTTATTTTTTATTTAAAGGCTATTTTGTCCTATTTTAGTTTTTATTATGCAGCCATTTTGTTTTTGGAACTTCACTTTTTATTCTATCAACATCGTTGTTTGGGTCATTTTAGAAAACGGAACCTCGCGGTTGGGAGCTGTTTGTTGTTGGTGAAGGTAAGTTTGTTTCACATTACTTTTAAAGATATTTAACTTAAGTTTAGTGATAGTTGTAGTGTGTACGTGTCGATATGTGTAGTACTTTACATATTATGTGCGAATTACGTGTTATTTAGCGTTGTTATGGAGAACGTACTTTGTGAGGTATTTCGAACAAATGTAACGTTTACTGTTGTATTAATGGATGAATTCAGATTGTTTTTATGTGTTATATGCTATGTGTAGGCTATGCGTATTTCCAATGTTTTGAGGTTGTTTTTTATTTCAATAATTTACAGGTCTTCGTTTTGGTGACCAGATGGACTGTGACGTTTTTTTTTAAGCAGGTACATATTTTTAATAATGTCCTGCATTTTCGGGGTCTATAATTTTTTTACTCGTGAAGATTTATCTTCTTTTTTATGGTTTCAAATTCGAGAGGATTGCTACGGGAGTATTATCAAACAGTTGCATTTTTTGCATTTTGTTGGGATTTTTCGATATTGGATATGGATAGCTTTTGGTATTATTCCTGTGGAAATCATCACCATGGAACATATTCTACAGCAGCAGAACCGTAAGTAAAAGTGATATTTAATTTTGGGTTGCATTGTGGTATAGTGTACTATTTAGTTAAATGTTATGTTATTATGTCTTGTAAAAATATATTATTGATAATTTTACATGACATAATATTACGACATTTAACTACATATTATCTTTAATTATGCTTTGCTCACTTTTTTGGAATTTATATTTAAAGGATTGATTTAGCTATTAGATCTAAGTATGCTAGACCTTCTATACTTGGGTACATTCTAGTTTTTTGCTGCAGATATTCGTACATGTTTAATGTTTGTTTACTTAGTTTAGGGCCAATTTTAGAAAGGGATTGCTCTATTCTGAGTTCTTGGTAGCTTTGCTCCTTTTTAATGCTTTGGATCAGTTTGTGAAGTGTTGGTTGACTTCTTCCTAAAGTGGCTTGGAAGGCATTATGCCATCCTTCAACTGCATTATTAGTTTTAGCTTTCTGGGCTATTGTACTAGCATATACATTCCACCATGGAATTTGAAATTTAGGTTGTCTACGGTGGCCTGAACGATGTAATCTTCCAACCCAGGTATCTTCAAAGTAGTCTAAGAAGGGAGTTAGTATTTTTTCATTGGTGCGGTAGAAAGGGCTGTCAATTAATAAATTGTAGTAGTTAGCTACTTCTGTTGTTGGTACATATGCTAATGCTATCAACTTCTTTATTTGATAAGCAAAATTACTGTTTGTACAATATTCAATGCTTAAAGTTGATTTTTGTAAGTGCCTCCATATGCTTTGGTTGTAGTGATAATAACAACCTTGTATGGAGGTATGGGGATATATTTTAAGGATAGCTTGAATCATGGCCATTTCAAAGTCTATTACAATTCTTTGAGGATAGTAATTATCAGTTAATTCTTTGATCGTTGTTAAAATTTCAACGTAGGTAGTATTTGTTTTGTTTGGCAGCAGAGTATAAATTAGAGGGATATTTGTATCTTGGTATTCCCCATGAATGGTGTAAAGTTGATAGAAAGGTTTGGGACAAACTTTAAAAGTCCCGTCCATCATCCATGTTTCACATGATTTAAGCTTTTGCAAATTACTATTAGTAGCAAAAAGTAAAATTCTTTTGTCATGACTGTTGTTGTCATACATTAAGAATTTATCCTCATTATGTGTAATGGTATATTCTGGATATATTTTTATATCCTGAAAACTTTCTGGTGTTGGTGGAGTTGGATCAGAAGCACGTTTAGTTTTTGCAATTAATCTCTTTAAGTTGGGAATAGAAGGTAGCTGTCCTGTCACATGTTCAGGCACTTTGCTTAAAACATTTTTCAAAATGCTAGTGCTTGTTTCTTGTGATCCTGTACTAGCATCTTTCAATGTTTCTAGTGCTTCTCTCACTTCCACTTCAGTTACATTTGGTGGGTGGTTATGCTCACGTACATTTATCACATTGTTATCAACAGTTGTTGCTCTACCATAGCATGCATTTGAGTAATATTTACTACATTTCCAATGGGTCTTATTAGCTTTCACTCTTTCTTGGGTGTAGGTGTAACCCATGTAGCTCAGCATTAGTTTTCCTTTTTGCGAAGTAATGAAAGTAGCTCCAGTTGCCATGTCTAAGGTAGATCTGTGGAAATATATATATGTCTTTTTTAGAACATTAAACACCATTTTAGTGATGTGTATAGGACTAGGCAAAAGTGTGAACATATACTTACTATGTGGCTTCACTGGTAAACCTTTTATTCTTATTTCTTTTTCAGAATTGTCTCCCTTTTAAGTTCTGTAGTAGTGTTAAAGAATAATAGAAAGAAATACTTTAGTGTAATAGGTGTATCATTTTACTTTCTGAATTGTTATACATATAGTGACTATACTTACTTGATGTAGTAGAGGATGTTGGTAGTGTAGTTGTAGATAGGCAAATAATTTTGTAGAGTCTGTGGAAAAAATTAGCATTGTGTTACTTGTAGCATTTGGATGATAGTAGTTGGATACATATTATTTACATTGTACATTTACTTAGCAAGTTTAAATAATTTTTATCAGGTATCTAAATAGACATGGATAAGGTATTTTAGAAATGTTTTTACATATAATTGTATTGTCGTTGTTGATAGGTTCCAAATGTTTAGTTTTCACTCTAAAGATCAACAGTTTTAAAAATAGGGATTTCATCTACTTATAGTAACTTCGAAGGAAAAATGGTATTTAACTTACTTGAAGTGTAGTGTGATGTATTGTAGTTGTAGTCGTTGGTTTGTATTCTCTTCTCTCAGCAAAGTAACCGTTTTTCTCCAAGGTTGGGCCAAAAATGGTAAATTACGTTAAGGGTGTCATTGTATTTATATTAGTGAGTTAATTAATGGGACTTTTTGATTGGTTCAATTAGTGAAAATTCAAAATCATTGGTTGAAAACGTTATTTGCCATGGGAAAACCGTTATTTTCGTAAGACTATGTTGTTTCACTATTTGTTTGTAAAAGAATATAGTAAGATGTTTTATAAGTTACATTTTTGTGTAATATTTAAATCCTTTATATTTTGAAAATAAAGAAATGTTTTTCATATTTAGGCCATCGGAGTGTAATATTGTATCTGTAAAAGTAAAAAATGTTTCCCTATATAAATATTTTATGTTACAAATAAGTTATAGGAAAACCAAAAAATAATATGTTTTAATAGTTTTGTAAATCAAATACCAAAAAAAAGTGAACAAAATCAAGAATAGTGCATTTTGAGTGGTAAAAAAAAAGACGATATTTTTTGTATTTTTTTAGAGCACATAGGTCGTCGATGTTAGTGTAGTCGATATATATGTTAAAGGTAATGTTATTTAAAAAAAAGTCGATAATGTAGTAGTCGATATTTAAGTAGTCGATATTAGTGTGAACGATATTAGGGTTGTCGATAAAAAAATATCGATATTTGTGTGAATTTTAGTTTAAGTATAGGATGACGATATTTATGTAAGCAATGTTTTAGTGACGATATTTTTATCAGACGATATTTATGTTGACGATATTTGAACATGGAACCGGGGCAGACGTACACAGTTCTCTAATACAGCAGATATGTCTTTTTCTTCGTCTGGGAGTGAGTTTTGTGTGCTCCCAGACTCAGTCAGGTGAAACTTGATTTGAACTCCAACTATGCAGGTCACAACCTACTAGCCAATTATGACTGCACACTGTCCTAGGTAAATGGCCCTCTTCCTGCACTATGGCTACATAATGATGTGCAGAGAGTCTTCACAGCGCACACAGGGTGACAGCCCTTAGTCTTCTTTGCAATTCCCCCCTTGCATAATGGGATCGCTAAGCAGCATCAGTAAGGTAACGGCCCTCTTCAGGTCGCAGCACTAATAGGGGTAATGGTCCTCCTTTCGTTGCAGCATGGCACCAGAGCAGTAACCAATTCTCTCAGCAGCTGGCCCAACTTGCCATTAAGGGGAGTCACACAACGCACACAGGCTAGTGGCCACATCGGTACGACAAACCAGTCTTCTCTGTGGCCCCCACCTGGCATATTGGGGGTCTTTCAGCTCACAATGGCAGACAAACTGATTAGCATGCTGTTCTAAATGGACCAGAAATGTATACTCTGCACACGGGATCCTCTTAGTAGGCCTCTCACTGTACCTCGCTCCCTCCAGGTAATCTCCTTCTCCTCACAGGGCCCACTGCTCTTGGGTCAGGCAGAAAGTGCCACTCCAGGCACCAAGACAAATGTTATTGTTGGTCCTGGGTGATGTCCCCATACCGAGCATGGGAGACTGGCAGACCCGGAGTTCCCAGTCATGGTCACAACAGGCAGAACTCGCAGTGAGCTTCTCCACGCTGATGTACAGCTTCCGTTTGACAAATTGGGAGTCTCAAGCTGCCTTTTTTTATAATCAATTTCCAGACACATTTGTGACTTAGTGTCTTTGTCTTTCAAGTTTATGTTCTGGGGTTTGCCCTCTTTGAAGGCCCCACTCCTTTGATGCACTCTTCCTTCATAGAGCAGCCTTTCACAGTAGCACAGTCTCCAATCTTGATAGTGCTAAACACAAGCCATGGGAGTGACTACACGTTCATATCTGGATGTAAGTAATGTGGAGTAATATGTGCATCAAAAGGTTACCACAAGGCCAAGTCCTCCTCTTTATGATTCCCTTATCAGCCCCATCTCCTTCCTCAGAATCGCTTAGGTCCCTTTTACCATAGACCTCTGGCAGAACCAAGAGTCCCTTTTTTATTTTCAAATCTGTTTACTGAATTTCTGGGAGAAAACAGAGGTCACCACAAACAGCGTAAAACGCTGGATAAGCATTAAGTCATTGAAAGGGTTCCTACAATAGCGAAAGGGTTGAGCAGTGAGTAGGAATCATACATCAGCAGGTACATTTTAAATAGGAGGGAGTGCCGTATAATAGCTGTATCACTTTTTATAATCCCCTCCCACTAATCACAGGACTGAAATTTATCCGTGAGGGTTTTTGCTTGGAGGTTAAAATATCTAGTTTTGCTGCCAATCCTCCTGAGTCTGAAGAACTACCCATAGTGAAGATTGTTTCTCAGAGGTCTAGGATCGAAGCTGTGGAACTTTAGAAGTGTGGTCCTGTCAGTGGGTTTGTGATACGTTTTCATGTGCAGTTTGCCCTCTTTGGCAAAAATAGTTACATTCAGAAGGCTCCTTTGCATGTGTTTGTTATATTCTATAGGGAAGTAAAGCAAGCCTTTACTCTTCTCACTCTCTTTTTGTTATTGTTTATAGCAAAACATGCCCAAACTTTTGCACAATAAAGTGAGACCCAATTTTATTTCAAAAAGCACACTGCAGGATAGGGACGTCACTCATATTACATATATATCCACACAATCCCATACTAGGATATGTCCATGGGGTCGGATATATGATCACTAAAGTGCATGGGTTTTTATTCTTACCTAATTTAGGCTTTTTTTGGGCCCCATCGCCTCTGAGTGGGTACGCACTTCCATATAGTCTCACTCTTGGGAATAAATATGTAATTAAAAGTTAAATCATCGCTACCAAGTGCCTTTGTATGTTATAGCTGATAATTAACTACAGACATTGAGGTAATCTTATTACTTATCGCTGATGGCTGCTTCTATTTTCTCCATAAAAGTGGGGGTGCTATCCACTGTTGGAGAGGCTCAAATCCAAATATCATATTGGCCAACTTGAAGAACAATCTTACTGTGTGAGGAGGGGCCTTGAAAGGGGCAGGCCCCTGTGCCGAGAAGTACCTGCGAGTCACTGCTGAACCCCATCTGGCTCCCTCCCACCCACCCCATAAAAGCTCTCTGAGGCTGGTACTGAGGTCTTGTGGTGTTTTCACACCTCTAATGGTAGTCTGCAGTTCAAAGCCTTGTAAAATGAGCTTGGAAAACCAATATTTACAATGGTTTTCAGCTCGTTTTCCCTGCCACCATGCGATATCTGCTCCTCACCAGGAGACCAAGTGGCGTAACATAGGCCTAGCTCTAGGGGGGCCCTTCAGCACAGTACCTTGGCCTGAGAGCTCCTGACTGACTCCAGAGGGTGGGTCCCTCCATGTACTTTGCAGGGGGCCCCCTCAAGTTTTGTTACGCCACTGGGGAGACAGTGTGATGGGAGCTGATACCGTGTGTCACACTAGGTATGAAATATCCTGATGTATTGAACATCAAAATGACTCTCCTCCACACTCATGATAGTGATCGATGGGTACTTATTGATTCTGTGGGGCTTTTGAACCGCGTTAAGGGTACTGTGTTGTGTCAATGTGCCAGAATATAATCACATCGTAGGTATTTCGAATCTCAGACACTATGAATTTGTGTCAACACCCAGGTGCAGAAATACACAAGCACTGCCATAATGCAAAGTTGTATGTTAATCACATAGAAAGTATTTCAAATCATTATATGTGATGCTTTCATCTCACTGGAGAAAAGATAACATACAAATATGAGGTATGATCCCGTAAGGTGAAAAAGACTAACTGTATTTGTTTGCTGACATTGGTATGCACAATGAAAGACCCAAGACAAACATATATGCCTTTAGTATCTCGATGCTAAGCCATGAATACTCTTCAGTACATATACTGTTTAAAAAAAAACAATGATAACGCATGCCACCATGTATATGGCGAGTGAGACGTTTTTTCTTAATATTTGAACATTCCTGTAGGATTTGGCATTAAATACACATAGTTATACATTTCATCGATAAATCCTTGTATGTTCACTGTTTAGATTCAGATAGTACGTGCAAAGGACTAATTTTCCTCCATGAAGTAACCGAAAGGAAAACAGACAGCGGTATACCTAAATGATACAATCGTTGGCATACGTGCCCCCCCTCCCCAGAAAGAAAAAATAATCTTGATGCGTTAAGGTAAGGTAAATTTATTGATTTATTTTCTTTTAGTTCAATTTCAATGTATTTATTTATTTGTTTTGGTACTCTTACGGAGGTCCACAAAAACACATCATCAATTTAAAAAGACAATTACATACAATACAAAAATGTCTTCCTTATACATTACTATAAAAATTGTATCAGACATACTGAAAAATTTGCAAATAATGCTATAATACGTAAAACAATCACATAACCGACCGATAAAAATTCTTATATCAAACATGCGTTTACTTCGTTAGCGCGTGTATGAGTTTTCATGAGAACATAATACTGTATTTTCAAATATCTTATTAAATCAGAGGGCCATTTATTGCCGTACTATACCTCTACTTGTACTTTGTAACCTGCACAAATGTCACTTTTTCCTCCTGTAATGCACCGTTTGCTACCTCTTGTATTTGTTAGCTCACGATTGTCACTTTTGCCTCATGTAACTTAACGTTTGCTTTTGTAATTTGTTCACTTGTAATTTTCTCCGCGTGTATCAGTTCTGTTCCTATTGTGAAGCGTTTACCTTCGGATAAAGTTTGCTGACCACGACCAGCCCATGACGCCTGTCCTGAAAATGGCAGAATTTGAGACCTCGACGCCGCGCGCAGCGCGCACCTGCACGCCTAATTACCGAGCTGTAATTAGTAAGTCCACAGCCTGTCTTCCAGATGTTTCATCTTCACTGGCCAGTGCCACGGCCAGTGCTTCCTGCAGCAATCGGACAGCTCTGCGGGCGTCTGCGAGTAATGCATTCCTCCATCAAAATCGCCATCCGCTTAACTCGTTAATTGTGTGGTTTTTATTTTGAACACTTTTACAGCTGCGCAGCAAATAGTGCCAGCTGCACCGTTTAGGCCTTTTACAGCTGCGCAGCAAGTAGTGCCAGCTGCACCGTTTAGGCCTTTTACAGCTGCGCAGCAAGTAGTGCCAGCTGCATCATTTAGGCCTTTTTACAGCCTGACGGCACATTAATCTCGGTTATTCCACCATAAACATTTGGATTATGCGCCCCCTTTTTGCCCTCTTATTTCTCCTCACTACCGCTCTCCCAGTAACACCCCTCTCATCTCTCCCTCACCCTCCTTCGCCTCATCTTCCCAACATGGCCACCTCTCGAGTTAAGTCTGGAGCCAATTGCTACAAAATCATTTATCCTCCCGAACAGACTAAAGCTACAATAAAACGACTGAAGCATAACACTATTGAACGTTTCCCGGACTCCCTTTTTGTCGATCAATTCTACAATGGTCGTCTTGGGAGGCTCAAAAACGATTTCATCTTCTTCACTCGCGACACCCCCTCTTGGTCCAACAGTTTTTACAATTCCCTTAACGTCACCTCCTCCTCCTCTATCCCTTATGGGAAACAACTAAAAATCTCCCCCTCTGAGTGCTTCAATGGCTACCTCACTATCTCACTCTTTAACAACGGTACTGTCATGATCCAAGGCAAAGACTCCTGCCTCTCGCTCTTTGACCACCTCTTCCCCTCCTTACTCCCCTTCTCTGCAACCGGGTCTCCCCTTGACTCTCCTTCCAGCTCCACCCATTACTCCCTTTCTCCTCCGCCGACCCCTCCTCACTCCAATTGGCTGCACTCTCGAGAAGCGCAGGTCGGCCCTCTTCCCTCCCCCGCCCAACTTACCTCATCTCCTATTCCTCCTCCCTCACATTATGTCCCCTCCCACATTACTTCAGCCTTACCACTAGCTAACACGCTCCTCGTCCCATCTGCACTATCATGATACTCCAATCTCTTCTCCTCCCCCATACTTCTTCCCATCACCCCCCTTTTTAGTCCACCTCTCTTCCAACCCTCTCCCCCAATTAACTTTCCCTATGCTCCCCTTATCCCTCCTTCCATCACTCCTCTCCACCCCTTCATCCCCTCGTCATTCACCCCGTTTTTGCCACATTCCCACTGCATCTCTCTCCTCCCTCCTACTCCTCCAGTACTGCTGCACTACCCCCTTTCCCCTCCTAGTTACCCCTTCCATCTCCCTCCCTCTGGCCCAGCAGAACCACTTCCCCTCCTCAACTTCCCTTTCTCTCAACCCCCCTCACCCTGCCAGATGACGTTCCCTCACTGCTACCTCTCCTAACTGATAGGACCCCCGCAACCACTGCACCTCTTTTCCTCCCAAACCTCCTACATTCCCATGACGCCACACAGGCCTCCCCCCTCCTACTTCCCTACCGATGTGTTCCGCACCTTTCTCCCTCTAAATTTGTCCTTAATTCCTCTCCCTCTTGCAACACCAACAATGACAACTTTCCCTTAACCCCCTATTCACTTACTCCCGCTCCCAACCTCCACCTTTCCCCACCTGTGAACCCCACCCCCCAACTCACCTCCTGTCCCCCCACCTCTCCCTGCCTTCCACCACCAATTCAACCCCCCCTTATTTCAATCGAGCCACCCAACCTTCCGTGCTCTGCCTCTTTTTCACTGGAAAATACGCTAGGCTCTCTGATCACCTCCATCTCTCAGCTTACAGCTGCCATTTCACTTTTATGCTCTAAGATCTCCACCCCTCCATGCACCTCTACTCCCTCCCAACTTCCCCGGAGATGCACCTCGCCCCCTCACCCCAATACAGCCAAGCTCAACCTTTTGTCTGCAAACGTCGTTAACTCACACAAGCCCTTGAACGCCACCCTTCTTCAACAGGCATACCCTAGCAACCCCACTATCTACACTATTCCGACCATCACCTCTGTCAGAACAAAGCGTCCACCTAAACCCTCCCGAGCACCCCCGCAAATGTACAATATCCCGATCACCCTTCAGAGCCCAAGTGCCCCTGTCACCAAAACAGTCTTGACAGAGCTGCGCTGTATGCTTCACAACTGCAGATCTGCAGTAAAACACAAACTTGAAATCTCCGACACCATCACCCTTCACAAATTTGACATGCTCTTCCTCACAGAGACCTCGTTCAAAGATACCTCTCACTCTATGTTTGATCTCCTATTACCCACAGGTTATTCCATATTTAGTAATGACAGAACTGAAAACACGGGGGGGGGTGTTGCAGTCATCTTCCGAAACGCCCTCCAACTTAAGGCGTCTCCTATCAGCTCCTCCCACACCTTTGAATGCCTTTCTCTTGAGCTTCAATTGCAACACCGTTCACCGCTCAGATTCCATATCATTTACCGCCCGCCTCGTAATGGCTCTTCGTTTATAGAAGATCTCAAAGACTTCATCAGTGACCAATACTCTCAAAGTGACAATCCGACCATCGTGGGTGACTTCAATCTCCACTGGGGCGTTCCGCAAGACTCCTCTGCGAACTCACTGGCCACCTTCCTCTCTGCAAATTATCTTATCCAACACTGCACTGAATCAACATACTCCAAAGGCGCTATCCTGGACCTTGTCATTTCTAAAGCAGGCATGCTTTCTACTACGACCCCAATTCATGTAGATTGGTCTGACCACCACCTCATCCCATTCTCTCTTCAACTTTCACACTCTATAACTCTTGGCCAACCCAAGAGGGCCATCTCCTGGTTCCGTGATGCCAAAAACATTGATGTCGGTCCCCTCTGTGAATCAGCTTTGCTATCACTTCCAAGGCTAGACCCGAACATAGCTGTTGACGATCTCACCTCCCAATGCCTCACAGTTCTTGCAGCTGAAATTAATAACGTCGCTCCACTCAAAAGCAAAAGGATAAGGCCCACTCCCTCAGCACCTTGGTTCAACAAATCCTTTTATGAGGAAAGGAAGTAGCTAAGATTCCTGGAGAAGCAATGGAGGCAATTGCCCTCCACTGACAATTTAGCCATGCTTCGCTCAGCAAGATCCAAGTACCACAAGCACATCTTCCTTGAGAAAGCGACGCACTTCAAAACCCTCCTTGATTCCGCCAAAAATAGACCCAAAAAACTATTCGATCTCATCAAGACTCCGAGCTGCTCTCCCCCAACCTCCAAGGTGGAGGATTCTACAAAGAGAGCAGCTGATTTCGCTATTTTCTTCGATGGAAAAGTGAAATCACTTGTGGATCAGGTTGCTCATCCTACACCTCCAGAGGAGCGTAAATCCTTAGCCATTTGGCAGAGCTTTGACCCTATATCTGAAGATGCCCTTCTCAAGTGCATACGCGAAACAAAGCCCTCCAACCATTCTCTTGACCCTATCCCCAGTGCCATTGCCGTTGACTTCTATACCCATTCCCTTTCCTATTGGACCACTCTGATCAACCTCTCCCTCTGGCAAGGCTCCCTTCCTGTCTCCTTCAAAACTGGGCAGGTCACCCCTCTGCTTAAAAAGCCCACTGCTGATGCGAATGACCTCAACAACTTCCGCCCCATCACTAACCTTCCCTTTCTTGCGAAGATCACAGAAAGACGTGTAGCAAAAAAACTCTCTCGTCATATCAAGGACAATGATCTACTTGACCATTGTCAGTCCGGCTTCATCCAAAACTGCAGCACTGAAACAGCCCTACTGCAAGTGGTTGATGATGCGCTGAGGATACTCGACTCAGGGGGGTCCTGTCTGCTAATTCTCCTTGACCTTTCCGCAGCCTTCGACACTGTTAATCACAACACCCTCCTCAATATTCTTCAACAGAGAATGGGCATGGAGGGCACTGTGCTTAAATGGTTTGCATCCTTCCTCTCTGACAGATCTCAAATGATCAAAATAGCGAACAGTCTTTCTTCTCCTGTGGCGGTGGTTCAAGGTGTTCCCCAAGGCTCTATGCTTGCACCCTCATTGTTCAATCTCTACTTAGAACCACTGGGAAACCTCCTAAGCAAATCCGGGATTCACTATCATCTCTATGCAGACGACACTCAACTCTACCTCAAGGTTGCCTCCACTCATGATCTCTCCATCCTAAGATCTACTCTTGACTCCATTCAAAACTGGATGTCAACTCATCAATTGATTCTGAATCCCTCCAAAACTGAATTCCTCCTCTTCTCCTCCTCACTCTCTCCTCCCCCGGTTCAATCATGGATGGATCAGATGAATCTACTAAACAATAAACCCATCATTGTCGACAGCGCAAAATCCCTTGGTGTCATTCTAGACAAAAAACTCAATCTAACTCCCCACATCAATTCTATTGCAAAATCTGCTCGCTACCAACTGCGCCTTCTTTGGGGAATCCGTCGCTTCTTCCCGGAGCAGGACCTTATAACCCTGGTGCAATCGCTGGTCCTCTCCAGACTAGACTACTGCAATTCTCTTCTTACTGGCCTCCCCAAATCTCACCTGTCCCTACTTAAGTCTGTCTTCCATTCAGCAGCTCGTTTCATTTATGGGGCCAAAAGAAGCGATCACATCACACCGATGTTATCCACCCTCCGCTGGCTTCCCTTCGAGGCTAGAGCTATCTACAAGACCGCTTGTATCACCCACAAAGCCTTGCACTCCTCCTCTCCCCGCTACCTGGCGAATAAACTGAAACTCTCTGGAGGCTCTAGGCCTTCACGCAATGCGGAGAATCTACTGCTTGAACCTCCCACTTTCAAGAAGGAAAGAACAATGGCCCAATCCTTTTCAGGCAACGTAGTGAGAATCTGGAACTCCTTTCCGCCTCAGCTCCGGACCACCGCCTCCTCCCAGGCCTTCAAAAGGGACCTCAAAGTTCTCCTCCTCCACAGACACCTCCAAAAGTAATTCACGTCCTCTTGCTATTTGGAGGAAGACTTCCCACTACTGATAGTTTCCACTTTCCATGACCATGGAAGTGCCTTCCCAATGTATTCCTGTGGTTGGAGTGTCTGCCTTTTTGCAGTATTTTCCATGTACCTGTGTTCGGTGCCCTTTGTAACTTGCACACACCACTTTGCCCTTGTAACACACGGTTGCTACCTCTCACATGTTTTTACCTTTGATACTTGCACAAGTGCAACCTTGCCTACGTAACGCTTGTTCTTGTGCCTGAGTGTCTAGCACTTATTGCAGTATTATACCTCAAATTATACTTTGTTTTCTCTTATAACTGCACACTTGTCACTTTTCCTCTTGTGCACCTTTGACTACCTCATGTATTTTTGACTGCTCACTATTTTTACTACCTCATGTATTTTGTTTGCTCACAATTGTCACTATTAACTTTACTACCTCATGTATTTTTGGCTGCTCACAATTTTTACTACCTCATGTATTTTGTTTGCTCACAATTGTCACTATTACCTTATGTAACGTAACGTAACGTATGCTTTTGTAATCTGTTCTTTTGCAATGTTTCTCATTATGTTTCATTTCTGTTCCTAATGTGAAGCGCTCTGACGCCTTCGGGTAAAGTCCGCGCTATATAAAAATGCATAAATAAATAAATAAAATAAAAAGTCCGCGCTATATAAAAAACGCATAAAATAAAAATAAATTAATAAGGAGACCAGCCTCAGTGAGGTAGGCCAGGACTGGGGAGGTGGTCGGTGCATGGGCTGGCAGTGCCAGTAAGAGCGCGGGGAGGGATGCAGTGTGGGTGGGGTTGCAGGAGTGGAGGTCATTTCAGCGCCTGGCTAACGGGCCTGGAGACGGAGCCATGGAGGCACAGACACGGATGCAAGAAGAGGGCTTCACAGGGCAATGACGCCCGGTCAAGGCTAACACTCTGGCCGAGGGCTGCAAGTTCCATGAGCCTGCCTCCCACGTGGTTACTATCTGCACCCTACAGGCCTATCTCCGGACCGCGGGGCGTATCCTGGCTCAGCCCCGCCCACACCCACAGTCAGCCCCGCCCCCCTCGCCCGGGCCTATACCCGCTGCTTCCACCGCCTCACGCTCGATTCCCCGCCCAGGCCACCTCACAGCAGCAGCAGGCCGAGCACGGCTGGCTCCCTGCCCCTGCCAGGCGCACACGCTGACTGCTGCACTATGGCGGAACGCCGGGTGTCTCGCTGGTACTTCGGGGGTATCGCCTCGTGCGGTGCGGCCTGCTGCACCCACCCTCTGGACCTGCTCAAGGTGAGGAGACGCAGGAGGGTGCAGCCTGGGGACCCGGGACAGTGGTGGCACCCATACGGCCAGGGATAGCTGGGGAGAATTAGTGCACAGGGGTGGGCTGTTGTTCATGGGGCTGTAAGTCTTTAACCATAGTGAGCGCTGGTGCAGCGGGAGGCACAAGGGTCGGTTCCACGGGGTGGGAGATAAGTGGCCCGTACCCCAGGAGCTCAGTGACCGCTGTGGAATCTGGCAGGCAGGGGGTCAGGGAATTTTCTCTGAGAGGTTGGTGGATGGTCCATTGCCTAATGCTATCTGTGGGCGTCAGGTGACTTGTCGAGAAACTTGCTGTGGCACGACTTGTGTGATGACCCCGTTTTGTAGGAGACTGACCTTTATGGTTGGCTGTATTCAGTTCATTATGGAAGTGGCCTACCCAGCGATTTGCGATTTAGACCAGTTATGGAGGCGACTGGTTTGTATCCAACCATTGGTATTTTTGTGGATGGTGCGCAGCACAATTTTGCAAATGGAAGGCTTGCACAAAACTGTCACCGCTGCACATGGCCAGAACTGTTTATGACTGGCCTCGGTACATCTCTGGACATTGTGCAAGTAGTTCTAATGCTCCCTTACCTTCCAGTGGGTTGTACGCATGCCGCGTTTTGCAAGGAACTGATTTCTGTCCCTGCTGTGGGCTTTGCCAGTTCTAATGCTGTGGGCTTTGCCAGTTCTGCCTGTGCTCAGCTGAGGGGATATCCAGGTTTGTAGGCAACTGATTATACTAAGTATGTGTCCACTTTCAGCTTGATGTGTGTTTAGTTTTTACCCACCTATGACTTGAGGAGAAGCACAGATCTGCAGGTGGCTGGTCTGTACTCAGCCGTAGGGTGTGTGATTGCACACACTGGTCAAGGTAAGATTTTGAAGTGAGAATAGTTTCCCCCTTGCTTTTGCAATTCGAGAGTGAATTGATTCCTTAAGGGGGTAACTGTTTAATTCCCATTTCTAACGTGAGTATCTGAAGCCTGTAAAATCTATATCTATACTACTAGTATAAAGAGAGAACAGAAACCTTTTGGCAAGGTAAACACGGGAACCACAGCGCCAATCTACACACCCAATACATTGTTGGAATCCTCAGGGTGTGTAGATGGACATAGGCGACATAAAATAAAATAAAAAAAACGTAAATTAAAAAATAAAAATGTCAAAACAAAGTAGTCCCCTAAAACTAGCGCTGGCCGCGACCTAGACATGATGACGACATGCAGGGGAGGAGCGGTGACGTGCGGCGAGGAGTGGCGGTGGAGTCTGGAGTGGGTGGCTCAGGTAAGGCAAAGAGCGGCAAGGAGAGGTGGTGAAGTCCGTTGCGGGCGGCTCAGGTAAGGCAATGGCAGGCTGGAGGCGGGCGGGCGGGAGGATCGAGGCAGGCGGGAGGCGGGCTGGGTAATGTCGGGGCGGGAGGCGGGCTGGGCAATGTCGGGGCGGTGGCGAGGCGGGAGGGATGCGGTCTGAGCAATGTCGGTGTGGGCGGGAGTGCATAGAGTCTTAAAATGCTGCCCCCAGCCCCCTTCTGCCCCGGGCAACGCCGGGGCGGGCTGCTAGTATTATATATAGTGATTTCAAATCAGATGTATTTGTGTTACAATCCAAGCATTCTTTGTTGCTCGAAATTCAGCGAATAATGCATTTCCATTGAAAATATCACTCTTTAGATAAAGCAACAACAGTAGTAGAACTTCTTCTTGTTGCATATCAGTACCAGTACTACTCGTACTCTGCAGTGAATCCATCATTGCGTATTTAGTTCCTATGGTAGTATTTGCCTAATGGCAGATTAAAACAGACCACTAAGTTGTTTATCTTTTTGGGCACCATACACAGTTCGCTTTGTGACCATCCTATTCCTTTACCTACCAGAATGGCCATGTGTACCTTTAATTTTGTTTGTGACTAGACTGGCAATGAACCCAGCCATGGTTGCAGGCCCAATACTGATTGGCTGTTTAGTTATGGTCTCTACGCAAGTCAGTGCTGCTGCTAACTAGTATGTACCCAGTAATTGGTTGGTTACACACTCCGTTATCTAGGTGACTAGGTTGTACACCTGTGAGGGCTTGCACCTGTACTAGTCTTTATGTGACTGAGCTGTATCCAGCTACAGGTTCTGCTGCTGCCAAGCCAAGGTCCTTAGGTATGATGCAGGTGAGCAGACCGTGCTTACAGCCTGCGTACACATTTACTTTGGTTAGACTGACCTGTGGCCAGCAGTTGGTTGTGCAGACGCCCAGTTCTGCAGGTGATTGATCTGTGTCTAGTCACGGTTTTATGTGTGCTGAGCTCTACAGCGTGACTGTGGTGATCCTGATGGCTGACGTTTGATACTGACTTGAAACATTTGTAACATTTAAAATGCAGAGGGTTTCTTCATGCACCGACATTAGAAGAGTGCCACAAAGCTTAAATGATTAAGCCTGCATACACAATTGTATATGTAGTAGAACTGGAAGCAGTCCAATAATTGAGATATGATAGCATTCTAATACCAAAACCTGCTGAAAAGCAGAGAGCTCAGTAGTTGTAATATACCCCAACAAGTAGGCAATCTGCTACAAGAAAGTGATTGTACAGTAGACAGGAAGTCATGTGTGTAAAACTCAGAGAGAGATTTAATTTCTAGTATCGCTGTTATTAGCGTCGGGGAATAACCAGAACAAGGTTATTTTTAATACAAGAAACCCTTTTGAATTCTTGTATTAAATGCAGTGTTGAAAATCCTTAAAGATGAATGGAGACCCTCAGTTATTATCCATGGTATCTGGGTTTGCGGGTTATAATTTACAGAAGATATTAGTGTAATAAATGCACGCACCTGCACTGCTGAAAGACACAGCACACCGGCTACTGCGAGGAATTGAGAATCATTCAAGGAACACTTTTCACATGTGTTGTGGTTAATCTATATACATCTTAAGCATAAACGAATATATTTGTATATTTTATACATAATATATATATTTGTTAAGTAGACCTAAATAATATCTATATATTGTTAAACCACAAGTAATATATATATTTGTGCAAAGAAATGCACATATCTAAATACATGTAATCAAATTATACATGTTTAAATACACAGGGATATGCTGTATGTTCAAGTATGGTGGTATTGTGCAAGCTCGTATGTATGTTGGAGTGAGGCAAAGGACACAACTCCTTCAGATCCCCATAGGTCTCTGATATGGGAGATCCCAATTAAGTCCAAATTACGGAACCCTTTAGTTCGGTTCAGGGTGCCCAGTCGTTGTGAAACCCATAGCGGGGTAGCCATAGTTAGAGTGTCAGCCCATCCCAGGTTACGTTGCACTGCGTGCCATACTTGGACTGAGTGTTTGGTTGGTCCAGTTAACTGGTACCTGCCAGGTTTAGAGTACAGGGCCGCTTCAAAGTTCCAGCCCGGCAAGAGCCACCTGTCCATTCCATACCCCGGGTCATTGCCATCACAATACCTGATTAATGGCGAGAGGTGTGCAGTAGTCTTTACGAATGTCCGGGAGTGCTATACCTCTGTCAAACCAGCCCAATGGGAGTTTCTGCAAGGAGATGCCGGGCGCTCCGGACCAAAGTAGTTCCCTCAGTGCGGTTTCAATAGCCTTGAAGTAAGACTGCGCGACCAAGTCTGGATGGTTTTGCAGGGCGTATAAAAATCTCGGCAACGCCATCATTTTCCATCATTTTAAAAAGCGACGCCTTTCCTAGCATGGACAGTGGGAGCTTCCTCCAGGAGACAGAGTCCCTCTTGAACCGCTGTAGTGGGGGTAGGAGGTTCCTGTCATACCTGGTAGCCCCTTCTTTGGAAACAAAGATACCCAGGTACTTAAACCCGTCTGTGGCCACCTTAATTGGGCCGTATTGCGATGTGGCATAAAGCCCGACTGGTCCGGGTGGACTAGTGTCGGCAGGACTGGCTTGAGCCTGTTGGCCAGTACCCTTGCTAGGATTTTGGGCTCCGCGTTCAGTAAGGATATAGGCCGGTAAGAGGCACATGAGTCTCTTGGCTTGCCGTCTTTGGGGATGGTCACGCGGCAATGTACCCCTCTCCCTGCTCTCCTCGAACATTCGTTTCAAAAAGGGGCTGAGGCCGTCCGGTTGGAGCTTATAAAGCTCGATAGGTAACCCGTTGGGCCCCATGGCTTTCCCCGAATGAAGATCACAAATATCTTGAGCCAGCTCCTCAACCGTGAGTGGCGCCTCAAGAGTGTCACGTTCTGCCTCCGCAAGGGTAAGAAGACGGATGTCGGTGAGCAGGTTAACGGGGTCCTCCTCAGGCAGGTCGGACCCTCTACCATAGACTTTCCGGTAGTGCCGCTCAAACTCCCCAACTACCTCACAGGGTTCCGTGATAGTAGCCCCTGATTCTGTCTTAAGCTCTGCCACCACCTTCTGCAATTGTTGCTTTTTATCCAGCCACGCTATAAGCTTGCCTGCCTTGTCTCCCTGGTCGTAGATTCTACCCTCCCTGTCTCTGAGTACGTGTTTAGTAGCCTCTGTGGCCAATGCCCTATATTCCGCCCTCTTAAGTGGCAGCTGATGTGGTGCTTCTGGAGCGCTCTCGGCGAGTGCCGCAGCTTCCAATTCCTGGAGATCCTTCTCCAGAGTGACCATTTACGCCTCCCTTTCCCTGCGGTGACCCGCAATCACCGAGAGGGCCTCCCCTCTAAGCACTGTCTTGAAAGCCTCCCCACAGCACTACCGAGGAGTCGACCGTGCCGCCATTGTCCTCGAAGTAGCGAGCAATCGCCAGAGTTAGTTTCTTTCTTGTGTCCTCAATTACGGAGATACCAAGCGTTGATCGGCGTTACGATCCCCTCCCTCCTTTCTCCTATCGTGAGATGCACCATTAATGGGGAGTGGTCCGAAATGCCTCTTGCCAAATGTGTGGCTGCCTGCACGGTGGTGCCCTGATGTATAGGTGCCAACATGTAATCTGTGCGAGAGAAGGTACAATGAGGGCCTGAAAAGAAGGTGTACTGGTTGTCCGTTGGGTGCTTGAATCTCCATATGCCAGTGAGGCCAAATGTCTCGGTGAAGTCAACCAACCATGTGTGGCCCTGTGGTATGTCTCTGGGGGGGTGTCTGTCGAGGTGCCCTGAGATTACTGCATTGAAATCTCCTCCCACTATAAGCTGCCCTTCCGGAAGGGATAAGAGCAGTTTCCCCAAATCTAGGTATGATTGAGTTTGGAGCCCAGGTGGGATGTAGCTAGTGACTAGATTAACTTTGAGGCCTTCCCATCTGCCCGATATAGCAGTGTAGCGACCAAGAGGGTCAGAATCTGTGCGTTCTACGACCAGTGGGAGGTTGCGGCGTGTCATTATGCCCACCCCACAGGATCCTGAGGTAAATCCGGCATGGATCACAAGTGAGTACCCCCATCTGTTAAGTGCATGGCATGAATTACACAGTAGGTGGGTCTCCTGGAGGAGCACCACGTCTGGCAAGTGACGTTTGATAAATTGCAGCACTATGGTTCTCTTGAGTTTGTTTCCCAGTCCGTTGACCTTCCAGCTCATAATCTTGAGGCTTTTATCCCACCTCATAGTAATGCTCACTACTAACTGCAATGAATACCCTGAGGTTCCTGGTACAACGCACCCTGATATTAGCAAAACGCTGTCGTGACAACACCAAACATTTCCCAATCCCTCCACCCAACCCCCACCCCTTCATTCCACCCCCCCCATTGTGCCCCCAACAATCCCCAAACAGGCAAGTCCCCCCCCCCCCCCTCCCCAAAGATCCCCCCACCCCGCTACCCTGCACTGCAGGCTTTGAACTACCCACATCCCCAATTAGCAGAGCGCCTTTCGCCCAGACCCAACCCGGAAGTGAGGAATCCTCCCCCTCCCGCTAGAACTCTGAAAGGGGAGGAGTGCACCGGCCCCAGCTCCAGCCGCCGCCTACGCCTGTCCCCTTCAGTACATAATATAGCTGTACCCAAGAGTACACTCTCATCACGTGAATACATTCTTCCAACTGTTCATGCCCCTTCTCTAGTGTTACTGCATGTGGGCCCCCCAACAGGGCCACCGACCCTCTCTCTTAGATCAGGAATGCCTTAGGTCGCCTCCCTACAGCGTCACCCTTAAAGGCAGTCGCCGCACTGTTTGTGGCGGGGGAGCCCCCCACCCAATTAGGAGCAGCCCAGAGTCTCATTAGTTCCATACAGTGTACGTTACAGTTTGTAAGGGCTGCTTCCGCCTTCGCCACCACTGAGCCGGTGTTAATGTCCGTGTGAGTCCCACTTGGGGCTAGCTGATCTCGACCGCCATGAGCGTTGACTCTGGACATCATTGTCCGATCTCCCTGCTGTGGATCCCGGCGAGGCGGCCTGGGCACCCCTCAAAGTATCGCTCTCCGTCCGAGGCTGTGTCTGAGATGACTCTCTGTCTAGCCAGTCCTGCACTTCCGATGGCGCTGTGAAGAACAGCGATTTTACCCGACAGCAATAACTTTCAGTTTGGCTGGGAAGAACATCATATATTTTAATCCCTTGTCTCGGAGGGCTGCTTTCACGCCCGCAAAGGAGCGCCGCTCCCGCTTAACTTGGATCGTGAAGTCAGGGAAGAAGCGGATAGTTGCGTTTTCGTATTTCAAGTCACCCATCTGCCTAGCCACTTGGAGTATTGCGTCCCTGTCCCTAAAGTTCAAGATTTTGGCAATTATGGTTCTGGGTGGCGCCCCCGTCTTGGGTTTCGGAACCGGTGCTCCTTGGGTGCGTTCCACCGTGAAGATAGTAGAGAGCCACTTCGGCTTCAGATGGGCGGTGATGAGGTCCTCCAGAAAAAGCTCCGCGCTGGTTCCCTCCGGCAGACCCACCACGCGGATGTTGCTCCTGCGGGCCCTTCCTTCCTGGTCCTCGAGTTTAAGGGCCATTTGTCGGTGTTGATAAACCAGATCGTTCACCCACCGTTCCAGTTTTTCAGTGGAGGTCTGGATCTCCTGTATAGCAGCCTCATTGGCCTTGGCCCTGTCCGTGGTCTTTCCGAGATCTGTCTTGAGGAGGTTCACCTCTATAGAGATCTTATCCATTTTAGTCTCAAGATTGGTTCCCAACGTTTGAATCGCCGCCATAATGGAGGTCAGAGACGGCCCACTCTTTCCTGCTTGGACCTCGGCCGTGCTTCCCCCGTGGGCCTGACCCACAGGGACTGCATATTTGTCCAATTTGTTAACCTATGTGGCGGCAATACCCTTGGGCCTCATGGTGGCGGCTCGCCCATCCAGTCCCAGCTGCAGTCTGAGGGGGTCCGTTATTTCAGTTCCCGCTCTCACTATGTGGCGCCCTTCTGTAGGCAGAGCCCGTCCGTCTCTTCAGGCCCACTGATGCCCAGTAAAGGATTGCAGACACATGCCAATGAGGGCCGCGTTCTCAGTTGGGTGCCGTCGCGCCCACAGGTCCGGCTCCGGTCCTTCAACCTCTGTAGGCAAGTCTAGGCCCGTCTCCTCAATTATGGGCGCCCTCTGCACAGCTACACCTCCTCCCTGACGGCACTAGTTCCCCGGGCTCCGGATGGCTGGCGCGCCCCGGGCCAGGATAACACAGGGGCCCCCTCACCTACCCCCTCCACGATGTCTGGCCTTTCAAATTCTGTGTGGTTTCCGGCGGTGGCTGATTTTGCAGGCCTCACCACGAGGCTTGACCGGTGTCCAGTGTGGGCTGGGCCTTCACTCGGCCCCAGTTTTGAATGTGGTCTGAATAAAACCTCTTTCGTTTTTTTTATTGTTGACTTGTATATTCTATTGCGTTTGTGTAGGGGAAGTTTGTCGTGATTGCTATTTGTTTTGAGCCAGATGCATTCAGCTTTTTGTATCTCTTTTAATTCTGCATTTCTCCAAGATGCTTGTTTAATTTTGTCATGTTTGTTGTTCTTAGTGGTATTGGGATATCAAAACCTTCCTGGAGCACTTCCTTAAGTTTTTCAACTGAATTTATTGTTTCTAGATCAGTGTTGGATGTTAGTTGTTTCTAAGTACTCAAAATTGAGTTTGGTCAATGGGTGGATGCATGCAAGGTGGCATTGGGTGTGTTGATTTGCGGTGTGCTGTGTTGGAAAGCTACAAAATCTGACCATGTGACTTGAGTAATCCTTTCAAAGGATTTGGGTTTGCAAAAATGACATTTAGGATTTGTCTAGAGATGTGTGTGGGATTTGTGGACGATCTGATGTAGGTTCAGTGTGTCTAGGCCAGGGATAATAGTTTTTGGATGTGGCATATTGGGTTTGTCTAACCATATATTTTTTTTCAATTCCCTGAATTTAACGGGATTACTATTCAATATGGAATGTGCCACTTATTTGAAAATGGATTGTGAAATCGCAAGCACTCTGATACCTTTCCCCATTGACTGCCTGAAGGCTGATGATGAATGTGTGTTATGCATTTGCCAAACCCTGTTGTAAAAGAGGAGATGGAGAAGACTCCAGTGAAACTGTTCCATTTTTGAGTGAATTTTGGGAAGTAGATCGTTTGAAATAACATGCAGTTGCACTTCTCTGCTTGATATCCGAGCAGCAAGGTCAACCAGGGAACCAGGTTTATACTTCCACTGGACAAGTAAAATATTTGGTGTGTGCCTTGGACTGCAGCTTGACTACTGAGGCTTTCAGTTCACTCCACCCAGCAGCAGTGGAGCAGCAAGTGGTCACTTAAAGAACTCACATATAGTATTCCACGTGCCAAACGGCAGGTCTTAATCGGTGGCCCCAGTGTGCTTTTCAGGTCGATCTCTCATTCCAGTGACTTCACAGGAATTCAATGTTTGCACCATTTCGAGATATACACGATTTTGACCCATTTGTAAGCCATTTCCACACTTAAAGTAGAGCCACTGGAAAATTAAAATGTGATTGTAAAGTTGGTGCAACATCACGTCTGACTCTAAACAAGCATTGGGATAGCCAATAGGTCTCGACTTTGGGACCTTATAAGTATTTAGTTATGCAGCACAATATACTTACTGCAACAACATTAACTGTTGCATGGCTAAACACTTATAAGGTCCCAAAGGGGGACCTATTGGCTATGCCAATGCTTGTTATTACTAAGAGCCATGTATCTGCCTAGTGGAGTATTACATGCCTGGAGTGTCAAATTGAAAAGACCATCTGTTCCACTATTGAATATTCTAATACATCCGCCCCATCCAAGCTAAGGGTTAATATTGCCGTATGCGTTGAAATTGAACCCTTAAGATATTGTGGCCCTTAAATGTAGCAGCATATCTTGTAAACGGTTAAATGAGAAGGTATTTTTAGCATTGTCTAAACTAAAGAAAGAAAAATCTATCATAGGACACACTGCAAACACGCAGACTGGCTATTACACTTTAAAAGGACAGGAGAAGCATTTTAGGAATAGCCCCTTTGCATGTTTATGGCGTGCAGTACGGGGTATGCAAGCAGCATTTATGTAAACTATATTAGTTTTATTGTCTCATTTATTGTGGCGCCCAACGCGCTCCCTTTCAATTCAGTCCGCTGTTACCACTAAAACAAAAACAGTAATAAACACAAATATTTCAATTATTGTGTCCACACATCAATTTTATTATAGCATCCGTGGTCAAAACATTTTTTTCAAAGTGCCCCAACCCCCTCCCTTGCGCTGCATTAAACCCACCAACCAATAGATGATTTCCACAGACTGTGTGTGCTATGGCAGCTCTGTAGATTAAGCGCCTGCTGCGCAGCTAAGTGTGAAACAGGAACTGAAGAGCATGAAACTAAAAATGCTTTGTGAAAAAGTAGGTGCACTGTGGTGGCCCAGGGGGTGGGGGGGCCTGCTGTGCAAGTCAGTGTGCAACAATTAAAGCACAGATCAGGTGCGAGCAGGGCTGCCCCCTCCCTTCATAGTTTCAATAGTGAAAGTAAACTAGAAGGCAAGTTTTTCTTTCGTGTGCTGTCGCTTTAAAACCAGATGAAGAGAGGTTTCAGGAAGTAGAGCCTGGGCTTTTGCAGATAAGAAACAAAACTTCTGCGCCCTTGTTGATGCCAATGGACGAAGAAAAGAAGAGAACTGACTGCTACGCTCAGTAAGTTTTTCCATGTTTGAAAGAATGATCACAGAGAGAAACATTGCAGGAACATGGTTTTAAACCATACACAGTCCACAGGCTGCAGCTTGAGTATGCTTGTAGGTAATGCGGCCTCGCTCCGTGTGACACTAAAACCTGCGTTGCGTGTACGTGCATCTTTTCAGGTCTACAAAATTGTGCACTAATGAATTCGTCTAAATGTTAACATAAGAATTTTGGAAAATACTCCATGCGGCAGCGGGGCAGTGAAGAACTCGGGCCAGTGACAAGATGCTTCATGTGTGTAAACTCGGCATCAACCACCACTTGTAACTCAAAAGTAGCCAATGAAGCAACCCATCTCTCAGCAGAGATAGAAAACATGACCGGAGGGGTGAGGAAGAGCAGGAGTAATGTCAACACCTCCTCCCTATGACTGAGGAGTGGAAAAAGATCTGAGGGAGAGTGTGTGATTCTGCTCTTGAACTGTGAGCAGGATACTCATATAAACAAGCATTGGCCGCGTTGCCGTGAAAGTAACACGGCCGCGCGACTGTAAAAGCGAAAGTGATGGCAGGGACGCGCTCTGTGGTAGGGAAGGGGCAGAGCAAGGCTCTTGGGAGAGCAAGGCTTAATGAGCCATGAAAGCCACATGGCGGCTGCGCACATGCTCGTGAACGCAAGCGATAGGCCAGACAAACCTTGTGGTAGCACTTTTTAAAGCCCCTACTAAATGTCTCTCCGAGTAGCGCATGCATTGGCATGCATTGGCTCAGCGAGACCTAAAAATTACAGGTCCTCTGTTAGCTGTTGTTTGCTGTATTCAGGCATCTAAATAGGTGACGATTTTTCCCATTTATGGTTCGATTCTGAGTTAGCTGGTTACATTGTGTACAAAAAACTCTCCAGGGCTAATCATTTGTGCACAGTATCTGGTGCACTTTCACGCCATGATAACATTTGCAAAAGTATTGAACTGTAGAAAATTATTTTTGGACAACTTTTGTGCACGATATTACCTCTAACGCACACTTATGCTTGAGCAATCTTCTCCAGGTAGGACTTGGAAGATATTGCCTCCGCGAAAATCAGATATGAGAGGTTTTTGTACTCGTCCTGTAATTGGCACTCGTTCAAACTTCTCGCAGGTGTCGGGCGTTCCGCAGATTTCAAAAACTTTGAAGACCTATGGGTAATTCCCTGAAGTGGAAATAATCATGCCTCTTTGTCATAAAACGGCCTTGCTTAACTGTTTACACAACCGTTCTAAAAACAGCAGTTGTTTCGAGAGAACTCAGATTTCAGAAGAATCTCGAATGTCCTGTAATAGGAACACAGGGTAAACTTTAGCTCAACTAAAACCAGTATTAGAATATAAACGGGATTAAATGAGAATTATCTGTTTCCTGCAAAAGGCCTTGTTTCTACAGAGTGCAATATTGGATGTGTTCCACTCAAACTAGTCTTGCGTGCTTCCATGCGAAACAAAAGTATTTATTTGGTGACTAACCTTTTAAATAGGGTCTGCATTTTTGTAATGTACTTTCTTATGAAATCACTGTACCGTTCAAAGCGCTGGACTTGGTATTTGGTGAGTGTTAAAATGTCAACATAGATAATGGTGCCCCAGAATGTGGTGATGCATAATTTGCCCCATGCTGCACAGTGTGCCTCCCCTCCCATGCGGCATACTTTTGACCATTTGCAGAAGTGGTTGCAATTTGCACACTGACGTTTTGTGTTGTGGATTGCAAGTGATGGCAGACCACCATTTCTGTGATTACATTCTCTAAAGGGAAAGTTTTATTTTTTATTTTTTTTAAAGCGGCCCTAGTTTTTTAACGAACTGGTGCGTCTTTAAAAAAACACAAGTTCCCATTTTGGAAGCGGGGGGGAGGGGGGGGGGGAAGCAGGCGGTGGTCCAAAGTACCAATGCGTACTACTCCCCTTGATGCTGCAACATGATTCCCATAGTGGGACGAGTCACAAGAGACCACCCTCCCCTTTGTGAATCAGTAACCACCTCCTTTGAGGAATCGGTAACTGGTTGCGTCCAGAAATGCTGTTGCAGACCATTGACGAATACCATTACAAGTCGCAATTTGTAAGGAATACCCTTGCCAGGCCCCTCACAAATTATAATTCTGTATGGACCACAAAAACAATTTTATGAGTACAAGCCTTAACACTTTACAGACCCGCAAAATGAGTTTGGTACATTTGGAATGGACGTTTTGCCCTCACAAACCCTGTGTGATTTGCCAATCGTAGGATATGCGATCGCAGAATGTTTCGTACATCTGGACTTTGTCCTTAATCGCTGTCTAGCTCTAAATAAATTTAACTACAATATGAAATAAGATAGGTGGACCTACGAATAAACATAGTGTTTGCATTTACACCTTCCAAGCCAGAGTTCTGCTCCACAATCTAATCTACTTTTGTGAGCCTTTGTGCGTATCATGTGAGAGGACAGGCCTGGGTGTGTTATTTCAACACTCGGCCCTGTCGCCGCCCACTGCCACGGGCGATGCACGTAAGCATGTGGTGCAATGCTAAACCAGAGCAAGCGCGGCTGCAGATGTGTTAATGTGTAACGTGACCACGTACGAGAAGCGTCCGCATCCGAGAGTTGCATTGGCTATACCTTTTTTTTTTTTTTTTTTTTTTTATTTCTGTAATTTTTTTATTGTATATAAAAAAATATACATTAATGGGGTAATTGAGCTGCCAACTCATGGGTACATTCAGGGCTTTAAATGGGATGAAAAAACTTGGGGGCTCTCAAAGTGCGCGGCCGAAGTAATTTAGGGCATGGCTTAAAAACACCTAAACTAACAAGCATTTACAATGCAATGGTCTCGGCATTATTAAAGGTAGAGCTATCAGCATTGCTCATGACTTTTTTAAAATCATAAATAAATGGCATTGTCATTTACATTGCCAATAGTCATTATTTGTTAGGTGAATGTATTTTGGTCAGCAGCGGTTTCCCAAAACACGTTGGTGAGCCTTTTTCACTTGAGTGAAATGCAGTACCTATGGAATTGATTGATCATGAAATCAGTTCCTTGTTTTTAATCCCGGTGGAATCCTTTAAGGGGGTCTGATAGAATAACTGCAATGCTTTTTTTCATTATGGGCGAGTGCAACTATTAGCCACTTGCATTTGTTCATTAATCAAGAGTGACAAAGCGAGTAACTTGATAAAAAAAAAAACAAAAAAAAAACATTATTGGTTACCCGTTCTAAGGAGCCATTTCGCCTAAACTGTTTAACTGAAAGTATTTTCCCTTTACTCATTCACATTTGTTCCCCCTTTATCTGTGGGTGGCCCCTACATACTGTCAGTGCTCCTAGAACCCATTATTATCCCACCTCCCTCTCTGTCTTGTTACCTCCATTTTCCACTTACATTTTTCAACCAGATTGCGTCACTGGGATTATCTATTGGGTTTCTTTGTTATTTTTAGCAAATTATATTTCTATTAATGTGCTTGTCCCCTTTAAACGGTATTACATTATGTTTTGTCTCATAAACCAACTACTTCTTTAGGAATGTGTCTGAGAAATTGCATTCTGCAGGCAAATTACCTGTCACTGATTTGGTCTATTTGACATTATTTTGCAGAATGTTTCTACTTTGCAGCCTGTAGGCGGCTGTGTGACAGTGTGGTGAGTGGCGGCTGTGTGACAGTGTGGTGAGTGGCGGCTGTGTGACAGTGTGGTGAGTGGCGGCTGTGTCAGATTGGTGAGTGGTGGCTGTGTGTCAGATAGGTATTCCGCCTCCAGGGGTACAGCTTGCTGTGCGAACGCTGCGTGCCAGGGTCGGAGGCATAGCCTGAGGCCGTGTAGTGGGAGGCCACGTTGGGTGGGGGGGGGGGGGGGGTTAAGAAAGAGCCGCCGGCTGTGGGGGGGGGGGTGAAGAGGCCGTCTGAGGGCAGAGCTGAGGTGTGGGGGGAGAGCAGTTGCTGCGGAAAGCGTGGAGGGGACCCCGGGGCATTATGTTACGGGGCACTAAGTGGTTATTACAGTACAATTAGATTTAAACAAGCATATAACCAAAAAAATTGCATTCTTTAAAAAAAAAAAAATCAGAGGTAATAATGAAGGGCAAAACATTATTTCCTTGACAAATTGGGCTGATATTTTAAGTAGTCAGCATTTTGAAAGTCAGCTTTATTACCTGTGGCCACATATTGTCGCAAACACGGTTAAAGTCAGTTAACTAGAGAGTCCACCCTTTTGAGCTTAAAACATCAGCACGTGTTGGAGTGATTATGAGGTACAAATTAATGGGGCAGTGACAAAATCTGAGTGATTATAGTATAGCGGTCCAGTGTCACCCATGCGACACACTTTAGCCTGTCCTGGCATTTTAACCATCAGCACTTTGAAGGCCAGGATTCACATGCCTAAAATGTGAACTGCAAGTCCCAGAATGCAATCTTCCTGCTAAGCCAGAACTGACCGATGGAGCCACACGAGTGGCTTAGTAGAAATGATGTAGATACATATGCAAAAGGGAACGCCTAGCGATTGGGTGTTATACAGCACAAACCACGGCAGTGGCGCACATCTGGCCTTGAGCCAGAGGTTGGTGTCTGGAGAATGTCTGAAACATTACTGAGAAATCATAATCGCTGCATTGAATGTAAACACGCACTGTGCAGCTAAAAACCTATAGATCAAAGCAACATCTGCGACCGGTACCACAAGGCCTGCTTTAGGACAATGATAAACTGTTGACAAACAAGTCTCTCCGAAACAGGTGTTATGTTTGTTTGCTGCTCAGCAAAGTCCGTGTGCACGCAGTGATCCTGCCACAGGCCGCATGATTAATTAATATTACACATGTTGCCAACCTCGGAGAAATAAACGTATGAGAAGGCTCGTCCGTACCTATTGTACATTAACCCGCTGAGCTATCCCACCAGTCTCCAACGAATAGCATCAAGGACGGAAATGCACATCATAAAGTGTCTGCGCTTGCATGAAAAAGAGAAATGGCACTCGGATAGGTAATACCCTACTCTTCAAACCACCCCCTTCCTCCCACCGCTCGCCCCCCTTACGCCCACCCTCTCACCCGTCCTTCTACCCCATCGGTAAGAAACTAACACTAACATATTTTAAAGTCAAAATATTTTATTTAGACCCTCTGGTATGGGTCTCGTTTCCAAGCTTGTCCTGGCTGAGTCCGGTGGTCCGAGGATCCGTCCAGGGGCAGTCAGGCGTGTCATGTGCTCGCGATCTCGAGGCCCTGGTCATCTCCCATCATCTTTCCACTATCTCTTTATGGGTTTGTCTAAGCAACAGTCCCGGGCTCGTCATGGGTGGCGGGACAGGTGGTTCTTTCCCTGGTCCTTGTGTAAACCCACCCCTCTGTTTTTCCACTTTTAAGCCTCTATTTAGCAGGGGCAAAAGTCAGATTGTCCAGGGTCAGAGGCAGACGTGCGCTTTCATACCGGGGCACAGTGCAGCCCCCCACCTCCTGTTATACACTGTCTTTCTTTAAGGAGGCGGAAGTCCATGTGGCTGAGGCAGACACGCACCCCCTGCCGTGCGCCCCGAAGCCCTAGGCCCTGTTCTCGGCACTCAGCTGCTTCATCAGCTCCTTGATGTAGTGGATGCTGCACCAATTTGCGTGTAGATAGATCACTGCATTCCTTCCTCATTCTTCCTCTATCTGGCCGCGAAGCGTCCCTCGAGGAAACCAGCTCCTCTACTAAGCCTGCGCTGCAAAAGACAGACCAGCGCATAACGGACGGACCCCCGTCCTCAAAAAGCCCACACCCAGGCCCACCCCCCACATCCCAGCACTGTGTAAGCGACCCCACAGGACCCGGTCTCCCCGCCCAAAGCCCGCAACCCATCCCCCGCACAGAAAGCCAGCTCCGACATCGAGAAAACATGGAAGGACCCAGGAAAAGGGAGAAGGAGGGGGGGGCGAGGGAATCACTCACCACACGGAAAAACAGCGTCCGGGGGCACTGGAGGAGATACTGCTGCTGTAGGTGCCATTGCCGTCGAGCTCCGTCTCTGCCTGCTGCTGCGTCTGTCAGGGCGAGTCACCTCCATAGTGAAAAGAGCTCTTTTAATGTATATCCAAGTGTGTTTGTCGCCCTGACTGAATCCCGTCAGTTAAGGCCACGGCAATTATGCGGTTGTGCGTCCGATGTGCTGGGGTACCATTTAACTCAGGGAAATGCGAAGCCCGCTCTCTGACCTCGACTCGCGTGCATTCTTAACAAGCATGAAGCATGGCGGACAGGGGGGGGGGCGAACGGCGCACAGACAGCAGGAGGGGGGGGGCGGGAACTTGCGTGCATGCAGGGGCTTTCGATTCGATTCTCTCTCGCAAATAGAAAATGGGCTCACAGACTGCCAGGTGGAGGAGGCTGCGACTTCTTGGGGCGGCTGTTGTCGAGAAATGGCCTAAAGAAAAGCGCCGCCATTTTCCGATTTGGGGGCGTGTTTTTTGCGCCCTGAGTGACAGACGACGTCACAGGGCTAAAGAATGCAAAAAATCACGCCCCCGAATCCGAAAAAGACGGAGCTTATTTGGAGGGACGGCTCTCTCCTCCAATGGCTGGCCTCCTTTTAGGAAGCCAGCCAATGGAGGTGAGACGGGCGAGGGAGGCGGGTTCCAGATACCTACTAAGTAGCATACGATCTCCTCCCGGAAATGCTGGCAAGCCAGCATTTCCGGTCCTCGACCGAAAAACCTGTACTTGGCATCGTTTGCCGCCCGACTGGTATTTTGCAGATTCTGTCATTGCATACAACGTGAAAGAACTATGGGCTTTGTCAGTGGTTGTTAGTTGCATACAAATAAGCAACAACAATGGCTTCATTGTATATACTATTGAAAACGCTTCCGTTCTGAAATGATGGAACTGTGAAAGAACTAAAGGAGTCTCTGAGATTACATCAAAGGCTCCGAGCAGTGGTACTGCTGCAGAGTTAAGATTTTTTTTTCACTGTGAGGTTAAGGGCAACAATGGAGAGCTAGATAGGGACCCGTCTCGGCACCTGCTTTTAAGGACACGGCCCACTTAAAGCCCTGGGTACCTTCTCAGCATGACGATGTCGTAAGAGCGCACAGGAGAGGCAGCGATTAGGAAAACCAAGACAATGGATACTAGTTCAGCAATGACGCGTGTAACGGAGATCCGGAATTCAGCGATAAGATTATATTCATACTTTTTTGACCAAGGCATCAAACGTTGACATCCCAGAATTGTTGTTCAAATTATAGTTGTGTGCTGTCCTATGGGAAACGCATATTTGTCACATCGAGGTGGACTTGGTTGTGAGCCAGACCCTCAGTGCATGTGCAGGAGGGAATTGAAGCTGGATATATCACATACGTGCAGTGCTTTAAATGGGGAAAAAGTGCAGGTACTCATCACATTGAGCTGTGGACATGGGCGGGACTTTGGGTGGGGTTAGGGGCGGTGCAAGGTGCCAGCATCCAATGAGATCAAGATATTCTCGGAGTACATCTGGGAATGTTGATGGAGAAATAGATACTGTTTGTTTGTATATTACTTCACCGACACTGGCACTGAAATATAAGTTATATAAACTGCATTGTGGATATAAGATATATGGTTGCATATAGAGCTCAAAGGGTTGAAGCCCTTTGAGCTCTACGGGCGTTGCGCGCCCGATAGCCAGTCTCATCAGAAACAGCAAGGCCTGTCCAAGCAACATTGCTACACCTTCGTAATATTAGCCTAGCTACTGCCCCAGAGTACCGGTACTCTCCCTGGCTAAGGAGAAGTTCCGGTACTCAAGGTGGAACAATTTGGAAGTGCCGGTACTCAGGACTGGTCCATTTAAAGCACTGCAAACGAGAGATAGCTCAGAGGCTGACTTTGGTACTACGTGTTGGCTGCTTCTCCGTTCATTTGCTCACACTTACGATATCTTCCTTTTAGTGCAACCCTCTGGTAGCATTGTGTCTGTCAGAGCAGCCCGAGGGCTTAATTAGCCCCGGTGGGTGCCAACACCATGTTTGGGGACTGGCACTTATTTTGCCTCTTCAACATTTCAGTTCCCAAGGGCAACCGAGGAAAACACTCAGAATAGAGAAAGAAACAAGAAGAGAAAGACGGAAACCAGGCACAAAGTAAGAAAGAAGGAAAGCAACAAGGCTGAGATAAAGGGGCAAGGGGTGGATTGAAGAGGGTCTGACACGCCACCTTCGATTCATGGACATTTACTAGCACGGACCTCGGGCTTCTGAGCAGAACTTTGACTACCAGCATTGCATCTTTTACAAATGAAGCACTGCAGCTCTCTGGAAACATTTCGCCACTCATTTTGAACTAATTGTTGGAATTTTTTGGTTCCAATGACTGTGGGCACGATTACGATACCGGTAGGATGAGCGTCCGACCAGCATCGCTGGGGTAAAGGGACTGGCCGAAAGGTAGTCTACGATCCCAAATTAGGATCCAATCGCTGTAGAGGCGGTCGTAAACATGCCTCTTTGCATTGAGGCTTGTGCGGCGGCCTGGAAAACGGGCGCAGCACAAGTCCCAATGCTAACAAGCATTTACAATGCAACGGTTTCGCCTTTGGAAAAGTTAGAGCTATTGGCATTGCTCATGACATTTCTTTTTTTTTTTTTACTTATAAATAAATGGCATTGTTATTTACATTGCCAACAGCTCTCTCAGCCCACACAGCTCTCACAGCTCACACAGCTTTCACAGCCCACACAGCCCACACAGCTCTCACAGCCCACACAGCTCTCACAGCCCACACAGCTCTCACAGCCCACACAGCTCTCACAGCCCACACAGCTCTCACAGCCCACACAGCTCTCACAGCCCACACAGCTCTCGCAGCCCACACAGCTCTCGCAGCCCACCCAGCTCTCACAGCCCACACAGCTCTCACAGCCCACACAGCCCACACAGCTCTCACAGCCCACACAGCTCTCACAGCCCACACAGCTCTCACAGCTCTCACAGCCCACATCTTAGTTAAGGGATGTTTCTTGGAATTATCAGTTTGTAAAGAGGAGCTAATTTAATCGTTTCTACAACTTATTGGGACACTCAGCAAGTTCCTATGTAAGTAACGCAGGACATTCTAGAAAATTCGGACGTGTTTGTTCCGGGGTGACTTATTTAAATATAAATATTTTCAGATTGGTAGAGTGCTGAACGCACACCTAGGAGACTGGATTCATGTCCGAATGTCTGGCTAGTACTATGTAAAATGTTGCCATTTAGGTTAATTTAATGTAAATATTCTTTGTGGATATCTCATAAATATTGCATGGAACCGTTCCTCCTGGACCTATAGTGGATGCCCATATGTAATCGAAAATGTACATAACAAATCCTTTGGCAGGGCAGACCAGTTAAATTAATCTAAAAACAGTCTCCCACAAACAAATATTATCCCAATACACATTTCGTAGCAGGAGAACCTCTTACACTGCAAGAAAAGCCTATTGCCTATAACTTTACCTCCGAGGATAACAGAGGGCTTACTTACCCACTCATGTCATAAGTGCAGCCCGGGCCACACAGTGGTTTCTTGTGGGTCCTGGTTAGTGCATGGGATTACTTTCAGGGTTATGAGCATGGCTGTTGATTTCTTCAAAGACAAGCAACGGAGAGTGAAAGGGAAGGGGGGGCGGGAACGGGCACACGGGGAGGGGGGCGGAACAGACACACGGACAGCGGAGGGGGGCGGGAACGGGCGCAGGACAGCGGGAGGGGGGGCGGGAACGGCGCACGGACAGCGGGAGGGGGGGGCGGGAACGGGCACAAAATGCGTAAACTTACAAAGTGAAAACACATTTATAAACAAAATGCTCCTTACCTGATCGCTTCGTGGGAACTCGAATCTTGCAGCCAACTCCAACAACAGACCCTTGTAAAAGGAAGAAAAAAGCCGACTCGAACAAAAAAAATAACACACACCCACCGCCGCGATGACGAACAGAAGTGGGCGGAGAGGGAAAAAATCACGGAACGCCCCCGAATCTGGTCCGGCCTTGACGGACAGATCCGGTTCCCAATGGCTAGCCTCCATTTATGGAGCTAGCCAATGGGAGCCGGGGGACGTTCCCGAAGCCCAGATTGTAAACAAAAGATTTCACCTGCGCCGAAAAGCTGCGCACAAGTGCGCAGCCTTCGGCCAGGCGAAACCTAAAAACTGGCTACTTTTTCCCTTGAAAAAGGCTTTTGTAGTACAAATTCTTCCACAATTTTGTTTTTAGAAAATGTTGTTCTTGGGTAACAGTTTTCCAAAGTCGACAAAGTTTGCAACTTTGTGAAGTTTCAGAGTAACGTTTCAGGATGGTATCAGCGATACAAAACTTTAATTGCAAAATGTTCATTTTTCATATATATATTATATGCTATCATTTTAATATCTGCATTTAAAAATAAGCACATTTTTACTAATACAGCAGTTTGAGACAAAACGTTTTCTGCTAGTTGCTAGCTGTCCACTCCCACGCTCAAACACACTGAATATGTTTGGTTGTGCATCAAATAAATACGGAAAATGACATGTAACACTTACTACACTCTTGCACTAAAAAGGGACTCATTAAGCAATATTCAAGAGTGCCCTACCACTTCCTGTTGGCTCAGGATGACAAGCAGTAATGAAGAAATGATGTAACAACACTACCCTGGTAAAGCGAAAGCACAAAGTGCAATAAAGCAGTTTCCACCGCTCAAAGTAATAAAACATTGGAAATCCCCTCCGTGTCACTGTGGAGAGAATCACGTGACTCCACGAGGCAGGACAAAATGGATAGTCCCTCTGCTTGCTCCAGGGCTGGGCAAGGCCTGATCCTTCAGAACAGGACTAATATCTCGAAAAAAGGCGGTAAACAACGCCAGGTAAACATAGCCATGATGGCAGAACAAATTCCAGCCGCCTAGCCACAGGACTCGTAGGGCAGAGCAGGGCAAATGGCAGCAGACGACGGTAGCATAACCCTGAGACCAGGCAAACAACAGCAAACAGTTCCACGAGAGAAGCACAGTTAACAGACCAGGAAAGACCTTCAGTGCCACTGGGGTTTGAAATACCCAGAAGCCTCCAGGAAGTGTAAACGAGGCACAGGGCATCGGGACGATAAACAGCACAGAACTATGGTCAACATTATACTGAAAGACAGCAACGCATGAAGGAGGGACAGACAAAACCAGGGAAATAAATAATACACATATACCGCAGACAGGAAGCACATGGCATCAGGGCGCTACACAGGGCATGCACCTGAAAGAACCACAGATCATTAGGGTATGTGGAGCACATAGTTGTCAGAGGGAAGGGCACATGCAGAAGGGCTGGTAGACATTGCATACGTAGCGCAGTGCAAGGCGCACAGCATCAGGGCGATGAACAGCGCTCGCATTCTTGGTAGAGGCCTGATATCTTCAGGGCAGTGGGCAGTAGATATGTGCACCCCAGACTGCAGGTAAGTAACACCCAAATGATAGAAAGAACACCACCAACAATGGAGGCCCAGCACTACTGCTAGGAACAGTACACATGAACCACCAACCAGGGTGCATGCCACCAGGAGCATAACATGCACTAATATGCTGGAAAGCAAATCCAATTATATCAGGCTCGCGGACAGTGCACGTATACTGCAGAGCAAGTCTAACTATATTAGGCTCACGGTCACTGCGTGTATACCATTGCTGCAGAGCCAATCCAATTATGTCAGGCTCACGGACAGTGCACGCATACTGCAGAGCCGATCCAATGATATCAGGCTCATGGACAGTGTACGTACACTACACAGCAGATCTAATTATATCAGGCCCATGAGCAATCATGGTCAGTGCACGTATACTGCAGAGCCAATCCAATTATATCTGGTTTACGGACAGTGCACATATGCTGCAGAGTCAATCCAATTAGGTCAGGCTCACGGACAGTCCACGTATACTGCAGAGCAGATCTAATTACATCAAGCTCATGGAGAGTGACCGTATACTGTAGAGCCAATGCAATTATATCAGGCTCACGGATAGTGCATGTAAACTGCAGTGCAAATCCAATTATATCAGGCTCATGGACACTGCACATGCACTAAAGAGCAGATCCAATGGAATCAGGCTCATAGACAGTGCACATACACTGCAGAGCAGGTCCATTTATATCAGGCTCATGGACAGTGCGCGTATGCTGCAGAGAAGCGCCAATTATTTCAGGCTCTTGGACAGTGCACATATACTGCAGTGCCAAGTCAATTATATCAGGCTCTCGGACAGAACTTGTATATTTCAGAGTCAATCCAATTATATCAGGCTAATGGACAGTCGGTCCCGGTTGCTCTCCCGCCCGCTCTCGACAATCCTACGAGCGGCGGGGGAGTTATGCAGGCACTCGGCAGTTGGGACAGCAGGCCGGGGGCACAGGGGCACTCACGGTCTCCTCGGCGGGGATGGGTCTCCTCCGGGAGGCTCTTCGTCGTGCTTCAGGTGCAGCTCCTCCGCCGATGGCCCAATCAGGTCGCTGCTTTGCAGGCGAGCCCTCACAACCACCCGGGAGTCAGCCAACGGCAGTGCGGCTCCCGGGGCAACCCACGATGACGAACCTTGAGCGGCCAATCCCTGCACAGCTTCAGTAGTGACGCGACGGCGCACGGGCCAATCCCGTCGCGGCGTCAGTGAGGGGGCTCGACTCCTGTGGCCAATGGGAGCGCGGCGGCTTCGATCTCAGCTACCGCAGCTCCCGGTCACGAACACAGCTTGCAGAGGGTGTTTCTGGCCCCGGGCCGCAACGGTGATTTAGCGGCCAGAGATTTTCGGGCCGCAGATCGCGGTCAGCCTGCTTCCTCGCCAGCAGATCGACACGGGGGATTATAAGGCACAGGGAAACACCACGGGTCTCCCCTCACCCCTGAATCTGTGCCGATGAGCACAGCGATCGGGCCAGCTCTTCTCGGGGGCGTTCCCGGCTTTTGGCTGACGTATCATGACGTAGCCAAAAGCCAAAGATTCTCGGGAACGCCCCCGTGTCTGGTCCGGCATTGACGGACGCCTCTCTGTTCCAATGGCTAGCCTCCATTTATGGAGCTAGCCAATGAAGCAGAGAGGCGTGTTCAAGTCACCCATACTAGAAACTACAGATTTCTCTGGAGGAGGAGCCTAACGGCTCCGCCCCCCAGCGAAACCTAAAAAGCATGTTTATAAACATCTCTGCACCCTGTGGCAGGCACCATGCAATGCCTGCCACACGATTCAGGGATAGTTACGGGGGTACCACTGCAGAGGGCCACAGGGGCCTTGCTAGGGGCTCCAATACAGTTTTTCCGCCAGCCTTGTCAGAAGAACCAACATGACTGGTGGAAAGGTGGATCGTAATACCCATGGCGGGGCCTGAGAAGGCACTACCTCCACTGTGGAGAATGTGATCCGACAGACGGTTTCAGACAGGCTCAAGGAACACTTTGGGCAGCCGGTCGGTCCCTGGAGCTATGCGGTCCGACCGACTGCTTTGTAATGTGGCGGTCTGGCCGCAGATGTAGATGTTGATGGGACCGACACTGATGGCACGTCGGAGTCTGTCCCACCGACATCGTAATTGGCCCCTGCTTGGATCAAGGTGGCCTTGTAAACACTTAGTTTTGTGAAGTGGATGGGCATCAAGCAGGCCGTTACTAACAGGAGAATGCACATGAGTAGATTGTCTGGTTGCTTTGGTTACCTGTACAGACTCTGTAGTATCTGTTTATCAGCATGACATGAGTCCTTCAAGTGCCTGCTGGTCCGTGAGAAGGAGTCTGTTTGCACCTCCGCCTCAGACAGTTAAATATTTCAGTCGCCTCAGGATTATTTAGTGGTGAAGTGGAATGGGAACTAGACTGTGATGTCCCTGCTCAACTCCCTGTTAGAGCCCGCATAGGGGCTTGTAAAAACTGAATACGCTCCATACGTGCATAAACAACACACCCACAGAATGCTGTGTTTGCACTAGGAACATTTGAAGACTAGTGCTGATTCAGGAAGAGAGAGAAAGCAATTCAGATGACTGCAAAAAATATTTTACTTTCTAAATTGAGAGAGAATGAGAAGGAATCTTCCATTGCAGGTTCCAATCTCCCTGGCACCCCCGGCCTGACTTGGCATGGGCTATGTATGCCCTTCTCTAGGGGGCAAAAGTAAAGTATCCATTTAATGAGACTGCACTGGTAGGGCGGGCGTCAAGAAAAATTGAGGCCGTGCCTATCACAATCAAACTAAATGGTCAAGTTAGGGTGTTGGTTTGTGTGGCTGTAATATGTCATGTGGGGCTGTGCTTTTGATGGCTACTACCGGACATATGGTGGCTACATCTTGAAAGGTGAGCCAGCCACTGGGCGAATGATAGCTATTTCTTGGTCAATGAAGCCATACCTGGGCATATGGTAAGATTTTTTTTTTTGTAAAGAGATGCAATTCTGTCTTCCTTAGATAGCATATGATTGCCTTTTTGTATAACATGGCAACACATCAGTTTAGTAGGCAGTGCCAAGTGTATGATGGCTAGGCAATATAATATAGTCACACTGTGTGACTGTCAGTGCTTATTTATGCAGGCTGCTCTGTCAGTCTTGATGTCTGTGGTTTTGGAAGGATTCCCATGATTTAGTTTTTGCAGCTGGACATTTGAGCCTGTCACAGGGCGTGCAGTGAAGTTGACTGAAATATGAGGGGAGTGCCTGTAATGTGATGGCTGTACTGGGCAGTGCAAGGCTGCGCCTCGCACATTAGAATGTACCCAGCATTTGATGGCTATGCCTTGTCATATTTGGCTGTACCGTGGCAAATTATGTTTAGGTCATATTGATACTGTGATTGGGTACATTGGCTGCACCTGGCAACAAAATAAACTCTAAACGATTGACTTGGTCATTGCTTTTACACATAGCTCCTTTGCCAGAGACTGGCTGCTTTGTATTGCTGCAGTGAACAGCAAACTTAACTTAATTTCCTTTATTTTGCTGTTTGCGGAAGGGCAGCATGTATGGATGTTATTCGAGTCGGTGGCCTGCAGTTTTCCCAGTCTTTCCCACAGCCGTTGCATTGATCCCCTTTGCAATTTTATCAGCTGCATAGGCCAGGAAAGTAGCAGAAGGAATGTGCTTGGTCACTTCCGTTTTTTTGTTTTAAGGAAGCATTGGCCATTTATCTGCAGTAATTGGAAGCAAAGTAGTTACTGATGAGGACAGCAAGAGGATGAAGACTCTTCGGTGCAGATGTTTTGTTTTTGTATTGTTTTGTATTCATGCCTGTTCTGCTGTTTGAGCAAGCGCACCCCATTTCGGGGTGTGTGAGGTTAGACCAGGGGGGGGCCATGGATCCCTATTCCTTCCATGCTCTTGTGATTCTATGCCTGAAGGCTGTTGTTTGTGGAATCACACAGGTGCCCGGCTGAGTACTTCCTGCCCTCTTGCTGTGTGCAAGAGTTCACTAGGCGCTTCGGGCAGGGAAGACAGAAAGTTGGTGGCTTGAACTTTGCATCAAGGTAGGCTGGCATCGCGGGAAGGAAGGGGTTATTTAGACAGGGATCATCTTGTTCTTTGCATTTTCCTTCCCGCTATCGCAGACCAGAAGGCCTGTCATGATTTACTCCCCACCCTCCCAGTCCCCAGGCATGTGAGTGAACTGCGCAGTGGTGGCTGGGAGTTGCAAGTGGATCTTATTGTGGGATAGAGGCCAATAGCAGCAGGCAATTAAAAAAAATCCTATCTACAGCGAAGGAACGTTTTCAATTCTATTAAGGAAATGGAGGCTAGGATTATGCTTTAAACTTTCTTCTTAATTAGCGCAGCAACCCAACATATACGATGGAGCAAAACATTAGACACAAGGGACTTCAAATCCTGTGAGTCCAAGCAAAAGTTTTTAAGTCAACCAATCTGGTAAGTCCGGCACCAAATATTAACGCCCCCCCCACCCCCCAAGGAACTGCACTTGCTCATTCTTTGTGTGATAAAGTCAGCTATGAGATTTTCTGCAATTAAATTGTTGCTTCTTGCAGTGCCTGTCAACAATAAAAAAGAATCAAAACTCTACACTACAATTAATCCATACAATTCAATTTACCATAATCATCAGAATAAAAGGAACCAAAAGTACAGGCACATCTCTTCTACTCTTTGTAATTGTACACTTGTACAAAAAAATGCTATCTTACCCAACGAAGAATTCAACCTTGGTACGTAGGGAAGGGATTAACTGGCAAATCTATCTTAGGTGAAATGCTCTTCGCCTACGTGTCCTTAATAGAATTGGAACTTTCCTTCATGGTAGCTAGGAAATTTGTATTGCAGGTCTGGAACGGAGGTTCAGATTATGATTGTTTCAATCTTACTTACCACAACTAAAGGCATTTGCATAACAGGCTTAAAATAGAACTTCTTAAAAGTGGAGTCATGTGATCAGTCTGCCACCTTCAAAATGTCCTCCAGAGTTCCACCCACAGAAAAGCCCGTAACCCTTTCGGTGCTCATGACAGAATGGTTCCATCATGAGCACCAGTGCTCCTGTGCTCATGATGGGACCATTCTGCCATGAGTACAGGGGCACGAAATTCCTCTGCAGCAGACAGCGGAGGGATTTCCTTTTTAGGTCGAGCTGGTGTAAGCAGTGCGAAGCGCTGTGTCCAGCGAAGCCTCTATTGTTATCTACTTTCTCTGGAACTGGGACAGGGGATGGGCACGCGCAGGGCCGTCGGCGATTTCAGCATGTGTGTGCGCGCACATACACCCATGCGCTGTGCCCATCTCCTGTCCTGCTTCTAAAGCAAGTCAGCCTCCTTCAATAGAGCACGCGCGCAGACACTCATACACACACACTCACCCACACACACGTATACACACACACCTACACACACGCATACACACACACACAACCCCACACACACACCCCCCCACCCCCACCCCCCAAACAGCACAATCATTAGACTAATGGAGATTCCCCCACTCACCCGGTCTGCGGGGGGAACTGCTCAGCAGCTGGCTGCGGCACTTTTCAGGAGCACTCCAGCTCCTCTGCCGGCACGACGCAGTGCTATCCGCTGGTCTTCACCCGGGCCCCCTCCTGGGACCCGGGACTTCAGCTCCCGCACTTCGCTTTGGCGCCGGTGCTCCCTCTTCTTAACGAAAGTTAGACATGGCGCGCATGTGCAGGAAGCCCCCGCCCTCCCAGGTCTCCTCACAGCTCTTATACTAAGCTGCTTTCTGTTTCGCTTATCTCCCTGCCTCAGCTTGTTGTCAATAGTGGTCTTCCGTGCTCGCTGCGGTGGCTGCTGTCTCTTTATTTATTTATTTAATGCGTTTTTATATAGCGCAGATTTTACCCGAAGGTGTCAAAGCGCTTGTTTGCTTGTTGTTACACAACAGCTCCGTCTGTTCGCTCTGACCCTGCATCTTCTTACTGTTGAAGTCTGTGGCTCTGCGGCATGAGGGACTTGGAGTGAATAGTTGAGGAAAACTTCGCCGATTGAAAGGACAGTAAGTATTCATCATTGTAGTATCAGAGTGCATCCTGGGACATGTAGTTCTATGGACTCTCGTTCAATGGCAGACCGATTACTCAGATGAATTTTCATGACGTCTGTAGACTTGCTGCAGAAAGAGATTGGAATGAGTTGGTGAATCCTATGGCGGAGCACATATTAGTGTTTGGAGACAACATTATTTTAAAAGTGGGAATCACTGGCTGATGTCCGATGGCAACAGGTGACAAAAAAACGTTCATGCAGTACTGCAAGCAGGGATGTCTGTCCAGGCTTTGCAAATTCTTATTGACATAAATGTAGACAACAGGTAATCAAATAGGTTTCTTAGGTTCTGAGATTATGCGGTTCCGTCATCTCATTGAGACCAAGAATGGCTGTGCTTAAATCAAGGGTTAAATAAAACTCTTTGCTAATCGGGCGGTTATCAACGGCCCCTCCCCGAGGGTCCGGTTCAATAACTGACCCCGGTACACAACGTACATCATCCTCTGTGTGTTGTTTTTCGGTAAAGTGGTTGACCAACTGTGCTGCCATAACTTTCTTACGTATTTATGTTGGATGATTCTTTGGAATAGTGCAAAGCTTTATTGTAATATGTAGGTTTTGTGTGTAGTGTTGACAATTTCCTGTCTCTAACAAATTCTTCTACGTGATTGTTTCACTGTTGCTATTCATTGAAGAAATTGATGTCAAGTTCTGCCGTAATAGCAACAGTGAAACAATTACATTTTTGGACGTTGAAGTATTTGTAAGAGACAGGAGCTTATTGACAACCTACAGATTGCAATAAAGCTTTGCACTGTTCCAGTGACCGTCCTCTCCGCCTCCGGGACAACTTGCCATATGGGCAATTTAAAAAAATTAGGCAGAATTGTACATGCAAAGACGACTATTTCCATCATGTGACATTATTGTTTGAGAAACGCAAAGACAGAGGCTATCCACGAAAGCTATTAAAGAATTCAATGAAGTGAGCATGGTTCACTTCTTGTTTTTCTTGCTTATACTTCATTGCTTAGCATTTGAAAGCTACAAAAGAAGTAGTCAATTTCTGGCGCCATTTATAACACCTCTTCTTCTTTGTTTAGTACTTTAGGCTACAAGTTAAAAATAAGTAGGATTAAAAGTGGCGCCATGTTTTTTACATGGCTTACTTTGTACGCTTTCCATTAAAAAAAGTTAGCTTAGTTTGTACGCTATCCATTAAAAAAAAGTTTGTTGTACAGCGCACAATTGCAGTGTAAATAATACCACTTGTGCGTGCATGCAAAACAATGCGCATGAACACAATGTTAAGCAATGTGCATGTATTTAGGTGTGCTATGTAAATGCTATCGCACTGCTGTCCCTCTTACACACTATGCTCTATCTAGAACACACACACATTGTTGTCTCTTACACTGCTGTCTTCCTCACGCACACTGCTGTCTCTTTCACACACACACACACACACTGCTGTTTCTCACACAATGCTGTCTTTTTTACATACAATGCTGTCTCTCATACTGACACTAACATACACCCCTCTCTCGACACCCATCTCTCGACACCCCTCTCTCGACACCCCTCTCTCGACGCCCCTCTCTCGACACCCCTCTCTCGACGCCCCTCTCTCGACGCCCCTCTCTCGACGCCCCTCTCTCGACGCCCCTCTCTCGACGCCCCTCTCTCGACGCCCCTCTCTCGACGCCCCTCTCTCGACGCCCCTCTCTCGACGCCCCTCTCTCGACGCCCCTCTCTCGACGCCCCTCTCTCGACGCCCCTCTCTCGACGCCCCTCTCTCGACGCCCCTCTCTCTCTCTCGACGCCCCTCTCTCTCTCTCGACGCCCCTCTCTCTCTCTCGACGCCCCTCTCTCTCTCTCGACGCCCCTCTCTCTCTCTACACCCCCTCTCTCTACACCCCTTTCTCTACACCCCTCTCTCTCTCTCTACACCTCTCTACACACCCCTCTCTCTCTCTCTCTCTACACCTCTCTACACACCCCTCTCTCTCTCTCTCTCTACACCTCTCTACACACCCCTCTCTCTCTCTCTCTCTACACCTCTCTACACACCTCTCTCTCTCTCTCTCTACACCTCTCTACACACCCCTCTCTCTCTCTCTACACCTCTCTACACTCCCCTCTCTCTCTCTCTGCACACCCCTCTCTCTCTACACCCCTTTCTCTACACCCCTCTCTCTCTCTCTACACCTCTCTACACACCCCTCTCTCTCTCTCTCTCTACACCTCTCTACACACCTCTCTCTCTCTACACCTCTCTACACACCCCTCTCTCTCTCTCTACACCTCTCTACACTCCCCTCTCTCTCTGCACACCCCTCTCTCTCTACACCTCTATCTATTGCCCTCACTCTATCTATTGCCCTCACTCTATCTATCGCCCTCACTCTATCTATCGCCCTCACTCTATCTATCGCCCTCACTCTATCTATCGCCCTCCCCCACTCTATCTATCGCCCTCCCTCACTCTATCTATCGCCCTCCCTCACTCTATCGCCCTCCCTCTATCTATCTATTTCACTCACTCTTTCTATATATTGCACCACCACAGCATCACTCAGCACCACCGCAGCATCACTCAGGGGCACCACAACATCACTATGCGCTACCACAGCATCACTGAACGCCACAGCATCACTCGTCCCCACCACAACATCAATCGGCGCCACCACAGCATCAATCTGTGCAACCATTCAACAACAACTAGTTCAAATATGTTCTCTCAATGTTTCAAGCTTTATTACAAATGTCACAAAAAGATGTTAATATTTCACTTCTGTTCTTGGAATTTCGTCACAATAACATACACTGAACATAATCTCCACAAAAGTTATTTACCAAAGTTTAAGCTATTGCCCTTATAAATTACAATAACTTTTATTTAAGTATTAATTATTAAAAATAAATAAAAGCCATTGTTATTTGTAATATCAATACATCAATGCTAAAGGTGTTACATTTGTGAAAGTTAAAACTATTGGCATTGGAAATGACAAAGCTATTAATTTAGCTATTTTCAAAACCAACACATAAATACAAAATTTGTCATTTACAATACCAATAGCTCAAACTTTCCTAATGCGAGACCTTTTGCATTGCCAATGCTTGTTTTTTTTGTTGGCCTCAGAAGGTTGAGGAAGAGCTTCCACATCCTCCTGAGGCGGTTTTGCATTTCCACTACAATGACAATTGCGTGCTGATGTCATTGCATTGAAAATTAAACTGAAACTTAGTTTCAGATTCACTGTTTGGTTGCTCGTGGGGCTGTCTCAGCAAAAGGTATTGTTGGAAAGGGGAGAAGCTCCCCTTTCCAATGGTACCCTTCCCTAGTGGATTCCTGCTTGGGGATCGCCCCAGGAAGGTGATCACCAAGCAGGGATCCACCCACTAGCCACCAGGAAGGGGGGGAACAGCCCCTTGGGCAAGGGCCTTTGCTCCCCCCTATAAAATGTGCCATGTCCAGTCTTTCTGCCCCCCGGGGGGGGCAGATGGGGCAGAAAGCACCCTAAATGCCAGGGATTCTTTTTTATTGGCATGTGGTGGGGGCTGCCCAGAAAGGGCATCCCAATGCCCTCACCCTACCCCCCGTAAAGAAGGCAGAAAGCCCACAAGGCACCAGAGATTTTTTTCCTCCAACGTTCTGGGTGGGGGCTTCCCAGAATGGGCATGCCAGTGCCCCCTCCCCTCCCAAAAAAATGCCAGTCTTTCTGCCCCCCCCCGGGAGGCAGATGGGGGTTGTAGCCCCTGAACTGCCCCCCCGGGGGGGGGGGGGAAATCCCACAAGGGACCAGGGATTATTTTAATTATATGCGTAGGGGTGGGGGCAATAGGCCCTTATCTGCCTTATTGGGGGGGGGGACAGAAAGCCCACTAGGCACCTGGGGTACTTATGTTTCAAAATTCAGGGATGGGGTTGCCCACAATGGGTATAATGCCCCACCTCCCAAAAACAATGCCACAGTCTTTCTGCCCCCCAGGAGGCCGATGGGGGAAGTAGCCCCTGAACTGCCCGGGGGGTCGGGGGGGAAGAGAGCCCACTAGGCGCCAGCGATTAAGCTGGCTTTTTTATATGTAGGGGTGGGGGCTGCTCTGAATGGGCATCCCAATGTCCCCCAACCCCCAAAAATAGCCAAGGTCTTTCTGGCCCCCGTGGGGGCATATTGGGCCAATAGCCTTCCGATTCTCCTCCCTCCCCAGGGCGATAGAAAGCCCACTAGGCCCCAACTTTTTTTTCGGAATGTGCCTACCTGTGGATTTCGGGTTCTTGTGCAGCTAGCACCCGAGGAAAGCTAGCAAACCTATGCATTTTTGAAAAGTAGACACCCAGGGGAATCCGGGATGTAGTGACCTGTGTGGCTCTCACTAGGTTCTGTTACCCAGAATCGCTTGCAAACCTCAGACGTTGTAAAATATACAATACATTTTCCCCACAGTTCTGTGATGGAAAGTTCTAGACTCTGCGCAGATCCGCAAACTTCCACCCACCCAGCATTCCCCAAAGTTGCCCGATAAAAATGGTACCTCACTTATTTGGGCAGTCCTATACCCGCGACAGGAAATGGCCCAAAACGCAACATGGACACACCACATTTTACAGTGAAAATTTACCCTTTTTTTGCAAAGTGCCTAGCTGTAGATTTTGAACCCTAGCTCTGCCGGCACCCAGGGAAACATAGCAAACATATAAATGTTTGAAAACTACACACCCAGGGGAATCCAGGATGGGGTGACTTGTGTGGCTATTAAGGAAAACAAGGGACCCCTATATGAATAACTAGCTATAACATAGGGAAATGAACTAAAGTAAGAAAAGTTATAGCTAGAAGAGGATATCTATCTACATACCTATAACACAAATACCAACTTGCTAGTGAAACCTAGCAAACCTATACATTTTTGAACACTAGACACCCAGGGGAATCCAGGATAGGGTGAATTGTCTGGCTCTCACCAGGTTCTGTTTAGTTTTCAAAAATGTGTGGGTTGGTAGGTTTCCCTAGATGGCCACTGAACCCGAGGCCAAAACCCAGGTGCCCCAAACAACCAGGTAGTTTTGTGATAGGTAATTTTGATGTCTCCACAATACATTTTGGGCCCTTGCCTGTCATGTGTACTTGGCCCACCCATACGAGTGCTGTACCATTTTTATCAGGAGACTTTGGAGAATGCGGGGTGGGTGGAAGTTTGCGAACCAACGCAGATTCCAGAACTTTCCATCACACAATTGTGTTTTTTTTGCAAGGGATTCTGGGTAACAAAACCTGGTGAGAGCCACACGTCACCCCATCCTGAATACCTCTGGGTATCTAGATTTAAAAAATGTATAGGTTTGTTAGGTTTCCCTAGGTGGCGGCAGAGCTAGGGTTCAAAAACTACAGCTAGGCACTTTGCCAACAAGAGGGTCAGTTTTCAATCTAAAAATGTGGTGTGCCCATGTCGCATTTTGGGCTATTTCCTGTCAAAGGCACTAGACCTACCCACACAAGTGAGGGATCAATTTTATCAAAAGATTTTGGGGAATGTGGGGTGGATGGAATTTTGTGAATCCAATCAGATTCCAGAACTTTCCATCACAGAAATGTGGGGGAAATGTGTGTTTTTTTAAAAAGAAATTAACAAAGTTTGAGGTTTGCAAGGGATTCTAGGTAACAAAACCTGATGAGAGCCACACAAGTCACCCCATCCTTGATTCCCCTGGGTTTCTAGTTTAAGAAAATGTATAGGTTTTCTCACTTTCCCTAGGTGCCTGCAGAGTTAGAGTTCAAAATCCACAGCTAGACACTTTGCAAAAAAAGGGTCTGATTTCACTGTAAAAATGTGGAGTGTCCACATTGCGTTTTGGGCCGTTTCCTGTTGCTGGCTCTAAGCCTACCCACACAATGGAGGCACCATTGTTATCAGGAGACTTAGGGGAACTCAGAATTGTAGAGCAACTATTATTACCTATTGACTTTCGATGCATTTTTGCCTACCAAATGTAAGACCATGTGTATAAAAATAAGTCACTTTAAAAAATATCCTATTATCCAAATGCTCGAAGGAGGTTGAAACACAAAAAATAGCAGAGAATAGGCTATGTCCCTGTAAAATGCGAAAACTGTGTAAAAAAGTTTGGTTCTCTGACAAAAGTCTGCCAGTCCCTGAAAGCTGGGAAGATGGTGATTTCAGCACGACAAACCCTTTGTTGATGCCATTTGCAGTGAAAAAAAATAGAAGCTTTCTTCTGCAGCATTTTTTTCCCATTTAAAAAAAACAACAAAATGTAGCTGTATCTCGCCTAATTTCTGGGTCTCCTCCAGGGGAATCAACAAACCCTGGATACCTTTAAAATCTCCATGATGTTGGAAGAAAAGGACGCACATTTGGCGTGGATATGTGGTCAAAAACGTACAAGGACCTAAGCACAAACTACCCAAAATAGCCAAACAAAAAGGCTTAGCACAGGGGGAGAAAAGACCTAGCAGCTAAGGGGTTAAAGGCCATTGTGCCACAGATTGAAAGATGTAGGGATCGATGCCCGCTTCAGTCATCACCCAACAGGCCCATCTGGCTATTGTGGAGATAGAGCCAGGCTGTAAAGGGTTTTCAGTGCAATCAATAAATGATTGACCCCAGCCTGTCGTACATTTGTGGTGAGCGCTTCATGAGCCCTAATACACCGCACTTCACACAATTTTGGGAGATCTGGGACAGCTGGTTAATGCACTGTTCTTATACTGGTCTTTGTGTTAGGTCCCACTGTCAAGGTGATGACTTCTGAGGTAAAAAGTCTCGCAGACACATCTAAGGCCCTTACACAGGATACACATTTGCATGAAATCAAACATAGAAGCATGGCTAGCTTACCTGCAAGTTCTTTCATTGAAAGGTATGCATTTTCCTGCCAGGAATCAAAAGGCATGGTACCGTATTGACGTCCCATAGTTGAGAATACCTTCATTGAGGAGTATTGGGCAGTTTTAAAAGTTTACATACCAAAGGATTCTCTTCCCTCAGGGATACCATACCAGGACTCATGGCCTGTGCAAATCGCTGAATGGGCTGCATTGATCCTCCTGTAGGTCAGACCTGCGGAAGCCACCTTCAACAAGAAATTCAGGATGTGGACTACATCTGACCCCATGGGATCCAGATCCCATTCGATACACCAAAGGGACCATCTGCGTCAAGCTGCACAATACTGCGGAGGGTGAATCTGCCCATGCTCTTCTGATTATATTTGCAGCCTGTCTCAAAAGTCCTGGGATGTCCCAAAGTACCCTGAAATCGTCAACACCATCAGCAAAAGTGACCCGTCCACGAGCAACAGATGTAAGTTTTCCACAGGTTCCTATAGCATATTCAGACTTTGGGGAAGTAGGGTTGGAAAATCTGTAGAATGTTCTAGAAGAACTGGAAACCACACTTGTGACCCTCAAATCAGAGTTACCAGGACCACAGAGGCTTTTTTTTTTATTTTAACAGACTTTATTGATGACTACATTATCTTATACAATGCAATACAATTGTACAGAGGCAGTCTTTTTTTCCTTTTATAGTAGTTACATTGCATATGCTGTATACAGATTCTGCGTATATCATTCTGTGTAAGTTATATTACCAATGATCACGATCTCAAGAATCCCGTTGGCAGTATAAGCTGAAAAACTAGATATAGGATTCGTCAAACACAAAGCCATGTACATTTCTAGTGAACAACAAAAACCTTTGTAACCCCAACTTCCCCCTCCCTAACCCACCCGCTCCCACTCCTGACCAGTACTGCTCTCACTGCGAAGGTAACCAGGGTAAATCATTCTAAACAGCACACTCTACAGGCTGTAGCTTCCTTGGGGTATAAAGTGCAGGCCTAGATCAGAGTCCGAGGTTGGGGAGCTACTAGGTGGGATTATGCGCTATGGAGTAGGGGTATCCTGCGGGGGTACTAAGTCCATTGATTCCAAATCAATCAGCATAGCCTCCCATTCCAACGAGATAGGCTGTTTTCTCAGGCCCCTCTCTTCCTTTCTATGAAGAGCTGAGCCCTCCGCTCTTCCCCACTAAATCAGGTCAACTTGCCAAATGGAGATCGCAGGACATCTGGGGGATTTCCACCTCATGGTGAGAGCTCGCACTACCAATATGAGGGCTAAGTCTAGAAATTGTAGCCGTACCTTCTGTACTCCTGAGCGCTTACGAAGACCTATGAGGCAGTTCAAAGCGTCAGTTGGGACCGGTAATTGTGTGACTGTATTCACTGTGTGGCACATACCCACCCAGTAGGCTCGGAGACAGGGGCAAGACCATAACATATGCAGGAAATCTGCCTCATCTCCTCTGCAGTGGGGGCAGCAATGAGGGGAGTCCGGGAACATGCGATGGCTCCTCTTAGGAGTAAGGATTGATCTATGAAGAATCCTCAATTGGATGAACTTCAGCTTTGCGTTATGGAATACCTTCTTGGGATGTTCCAGCAAACATTTCCAAGCCTTATCAGTGTGGTCAACATTAGTACAGAGGCTTGTTGACCTCTTGTGAGAAGTTGGCCCGATATGCAACGTTCGCTATTCTAGCGACCGCTATGTATCGTTCCAACGTCCCTTATGGTGTTTGGTTGTAAGCCAACCTATAGACCAGCTATCCTAGTAGCGTGGATACGAGCAGTCTAAGGCTAAAGACTCGAGAGGGCGTGTTAAGCCAGCTGTTTACCACACATGTACCCCTTGAACACCAAGTGAAAGGACACCACACAAGTGTTATGAAAATAAACAGGATATTTATTAAGAATCACAACAGCCCTGTACTCTTTATGAGGACAGGGTACTAAGCACAAACCAAATCTCTTTAGCAAATACTTCAAGTGCACAATAACAACAAGTGTCCGAGGACACGGAAAGGTTAAGGTCTCGGGCGGACCCGATAAGGCAAGTCGGAAGCGAGGGACTCGGGACCCTAGAGTAAGGAGGCAATGCAGGCACCGAAATGCCGAGTTACCTAGCCACGAGGGCTGCGGCTGCACAAGTCTTACAGGCGTCGGGGTCTTCGCTGACGAGCCAGGAGCCGGAAGAAAGGAGTTTGCTGGCCGGCGACCAGTGCTGAATAGTTCGTAGAGATCCAAGCCTGGATTGGAGATTGATGAAACCTGAAAGCAGAGGGGACCAAGTTCGTACTACTAGCCAGTAGTCAGAGGGTACCAGGAAGGCACCGGTTGGCCGTCACCTCGACCAGGTGAGTGGGCGACGCTAGGCTCTGCAGTCTCACGGACCAGGAGGCGTTGTCGGCGACCACGGTGGAGGTGCGAGCTGTCCCACGAAGGATGATGCTGTCGGCGTCGCTGGGCCCAGGATGGGGCAACAAGCCTTGGCAGATCTCAGGGCCACGTGGTGGGCCTAAGATGGCGTCTTGAGTGGACCAGGAGGGTCCGGGGTGCTTCTCGCAAAGATGGAAGCAAGGGCCAGTCTGGAGCAACCAAACCAGCAAGGATGATTCTCGGATGTCGTCACAGAAGGGCACAAGCCAGCGGCTAGTGACCAGACAACGTGCTGAGCAGCGAGCAGAAGGGCCCCACGCAGATCGTGGAGATGCTGGGAGACTGTACTTCGGTGCTGGAGCGGCTCAGGGTCGGGGCTTCTCGGACCCCAGAGCACTCACCAGAGAGTTACCTCGATGGTCGTGCTGGTTTTTAAGAGCGTGCAGGTTCTGATGATGGCCGGTCCCTCGAGGTCTCGTCGCACCCACAGATCACAGCTGAGCTGATGACGTGGGTAGAGGTCAGAGGTGCCAGGGAAGCCGGTTCTCGTCGAGCTGGGCCGTCGGATTCCTTGAGGAAGGACTTACAGCAAACCGCAGAGTTCTTAGTTGGTGCCCGCTGATGCAGGGTGACTACTCCTTAGTCACAAGGGAGAAATCTTGAGAAGAGTCTTGAATGTCCTTTCGTAGAAAGTAGTTCTTGAATCAAAGATGATCTAATTTGGAAGGGTCCCCGCTCCGGTCTTTATTCTAAAGAAAGGGGTGGGTACATGACTAGGTCCTGCCCTAAGGGTGGGACCAGGAAGGGAGGTAGTTACACCCCTCTCCCCTGCCGGGCTTTCCCCCAGGCCAGGGCTGTCGCCCCTGGAACTGGTTCTAACCGGCAGATGCGCAGTGAGCACCGGGGTGCCACTCCGCAGTCACCTTCTCGCCAAAGCCCTACCTACCCAGAATACACAAACCCTGTCTGGGACGGTGCGAACACCGCCCTCGACAGGAAACCCTTTGTCCAAGTGCTCCTCGCTGGAAGGACTCCCAGCAGCAGGAGGTCAGACTCGTGTCTGTGGTGGCAGCATCCATTTTGTGGAGCTGAGGCTTCAGTTAACTTTAACCGGGGTTCACAGTTACGTACATGTCGTGTCCCTCTAGAAGGGTGGGATGCTAACCTCATCGCCAGAATTGGTGAGAGGGGAGCACCCCGATTCATATGACACCTTACTCGACATGCCTTGATAGCGCGACACCGGAGTTACCGATATGGTACGCGTTATCATGGAACAGCTATTGGGTCTTGATTCCGCAAGCTGCAACCGGGCTCGGCTCGGGCCTGAACCTAGCTCACACGAGCCCACGCACTCTGCCTTCAGGATTGTTAAGGCCTGCCATAGGAGTGACTGATAGGAACTCGGGTGTCCATTGTATGGTTAGGTATAGAGCTACTATACCTAAAGCAAAGTGTGATTACACGACTTCGCCCCAGCTGTCATGCAGCCAGTTGTGTCAAATTTAGGAGGCCAGCCAGGGGTGGCATAATACATGCTGCAGCCCCTGGCGGCCCTGGGTACACCTATGCCCTGCGTTACGGGGTCTGATAAGGTGGCCCAGTACCAATTGGCAAATGCACCTAGGGTACATATCGTAATTTAGAAAGAGAACAGCCAGGCTGTGGGTCTGATTAGCAGGCCCACAGCCAGAGAAAGTCGTAAACCAGTGAAACAAAAGCAAAAAATCTGGGTGATCATAGGATTGCAGACCCTACTCTCCTACATGACCCCCCCCCCCCCAAACGTCGGAACAATAAGCTAACCTTGACCAGGTGAGTCTTCTTGTTCCAAGTGGAAATATCTGGAGAGCCCATCGGCATTGCCATGATCAGTACCAGGTCTATGCTCCACTGTAAAGTCCATCCCCTGTAGGGAAATGGACCACCTAAGCAGTTTGGTGTTTTCACCCTTCATCTGATTTAGCCACAAGAGGGGCTTATGGTCGGTCTGAATCTTGAAGTGAGTGCCAAACAAGTATGGCCTCAGCTTCTTCAGGGCCCAAACCACAGCAAAGGCCTCCCTCTCAATAGCTGACCAATTCTTCTCTCTAGGGGTCAGCCTTCTGCTTATAAAAGCAATGGGCTGGTCTTGACCATCAAAATTCAGTTGAGAAAGAACAGCTCCCACACCCAACTCAGAAGCATCTGTTTGGACAATGAATGGTTTGCAGTAGTCCGGACTCTTGAGGATAGGCGCCGTGCACATGGCCTGCTTTAGGTCATCGAATGCTTTTTGACAGCTCGCTGTCCACTGAACTTTTTTTGGCATTTTCTTACTTGTCAGCTCGTTTAATGGTGTCACAATTGAACCATAGTTCCTGACAAACTTCCTATAGTAACCAGTCAGGCCCAAGAAAGCTCGAACCCTAGTCTGGGTGGTTGGAGGAGCCCAGTCCCTGATTGACTGTATCTTGCTCTCCAGTGGCTGAACCTGACCTCCACCTACAAGGTGGCCCAGGTATACAACCTGTGTCTGCCCTATCTGGCACTTGGTGGCCTTGATAGTGAGACCCGCTGCTTGCAGTGCCTCTAACGTCTTCCGCAGGTGGACCAGGTGATCCTCCCAGGTGGAGCTAAAGACAGCAATATCGTCAAGATACGCCGCACAGAAGTCATCCAGCCCAGTAAGGACTTGATTCACCAACCGTTGGAAGGTGGCAGGTGCATTTTTCAGACCAAAGGGCATCACCACGAACTGATAATGCCCACCAGGGGTTGAAAATGCGGTTTTAGGCTTGGCGTCCTCAGCTAACCTGATTTGCCAATACCCAGCTGTCAGGTCAAACGTACTTAAGTAGTTGGCCGAAGCCAATCTATCGATAAGCTCGTCTGCCCTTGGTATTGGGTGGGCGTCAGTCTTAGTGACTGCATTGAGACCCCTGTAGTCTACGCAAAACCTCATCTCTCTCTTACCACCCTGGGTGTGAGGTTTCGGCACTAGAACTACGGGACTAGCCCAAGGGCTATCCGAGGGTTCAATGACTCCCAACTCCAACATTTTCTGCACTTCACTCTTGATGCAGTCTCTAACGTGATCAGGCTGCCGGTAGATTTTACTCTTAACGGGCAAGCTGTCGCCAGTGTCAACCTCATGGGTACACCAATTGGTCTGGCTGGGTGTTAGAGAAAACATATGTCTGAAAGACTGAAGAACCTGTTTACAGTCTCTCTGTTGATGTTCGGAGAGGCTGCCACAAAAGACAACACCATCTACCGATCCATCGTCAGGATTCTGAGTGAGCAGGTCGGGGAGAGGGTCACTCTCCTCCTCCTGTCCCTCATCTAGGGCCATGAGCAAACTCATGTCCTTCCTGTCGACATATGCTTTTAGCCTGTTAACATGAAGCACCCTGTGGGGGCTCCGGGGAGTTCCCAGGTCGACCAAGTAGGTGACCTCTCCCTTTTTCTCCAGGATGGTGTAGGGCCCGGACCATTTGTCCTTGAGTGCTGCTGGGGCCACTGGCTCCAACACCCACACCTTCTGTCCGGGCTGGTAAACAGTCAAGACAGCCTTTTGGTCATGCCAAGCTTTCTGGAGTTCTTGGCTGGCCTTAAGGTTTTCAGATGCTCTTTCCATGTATTCAGCCATCCGCGAGCGGAGGCCGAGCACATAGTCCACTATGTTGGCTGCAGGCTTTTTGAGAGGTCTCTCCCATCCTTCCTTCACCAAACACAGGGGTCCCCTTACAGGATGCCCGTACAAAAGTTCAAAAGGGCTGTAGCCAACCCCCTTCTGCGGGACTTCTCTGTAGGCGAACAAGAGGCAGGGGATCAGGACGTCCCATCTACGCCGAAGCTTTTCCGGTAGTCCATGAATCATCCCTTTTAGGGTCCTGTTGAATCTCTCAACAAGCCCATTGCATTGTGGATGATAGGGTGTAGTGAACTTGTAGTTAACACCACATTCCTTCCACATAGCAGTTAAGTAGCTCGACATAAAGTTTGCACCTCTGTCGGAGACGACCTCCTTAGGGAAGCCCACTCTGGAGAACACTCCAACTAGGGCTCTTGCTACAACAGGTGCTGTAGTGGTCCTAAGGGGAATAGCTTCAGGATACCTGGTGGCATGATCCACTACCACCAGTATAAACTTGTGCCCTGATGCTGTAGGTGGTTCCATGGGACCGACGATGTCGATCCCCACCCGTTCAAAGGGCACCCCCACCACAGGCATTGGTATAAGGGGGCATTTGTCGTGCCACCTGACTTACCACTGGCTTGGCAAGTGACACAGGAGCGGCAAAACTCCTTGGTATCTTCGTTCATGTGAGGCCAGTGAAAGTGTGAGACAAGCCTGTCCCACGTTTTCGTCTGGCCTAAGTGACCTGCTAAGGGAATCTCGTGGGCCAAGGTAAGTAGGAAACCACGCTGAGACAAGGGTACGACCAGCCTCCTGGTCATGCCAGGCTTGGGGTCTCTTGATTCAGTGTACAGGAGTCCATCTTCCCAGTATACCTTGTGGGTACCTGTGGCGTTCCCAGCAGCCTCAGCAGCAGCCTGCTGTCTGAGGGGTTCAAGAGAAGGGCAGTCTAACTGGTCCTTCCCCAGGTCTTCCCTTGAGGGTCCCCCCGAACCCAAGAATTCAACTTGATCAAGTTCGAATTCCCTAGGCTCAGTTTCCCTCAATTCCTGTAGGTCAGCCTCCTCTGAGACTTGATCCTCGACCTGGGGCAAGGGGGAAGGCGCAGCCTTAACCCTACTGCTCTTTTTCTTGGGAGGTGTCTGGTCCGTTGTTCCAGGATCCAGCACCTGTTCAGTGGGGCATTTCCTGACCTGTGACCTAGTCACAGCGAACACATGTGCTGGCAAACCTAACATTTCCATGTGAGTCCGGTGCTCCACTTCTGACCATTGTGACGACTCCAAATCATTGCCCAACAAACAATCCACTGGGAGGTCTGGACTAACTACAACCTTCTTTTGGCCAGTTACCCCTCCCCAGGAGAAAGCTACAATTGCCATACTGTGATTGGTAGTGACATTGCTTGCATTGGTCACCAGGAATTCTGTACCTGGCATGATCTGTCCAGGGTCCACAAAGTTAGGCGTCACCATGGTGACGCTGGCACAAGTGTCCCTATAGGCCTGAGCCATCTTTCCATTTATGAAAGGCGTCTGTCGGTATTTGCCCAAAGTATTGGGGCTTACGTCAGGGGATACGTCCGCGTCCCCTGTACTGACAAGGACAGCCTGAGTGAGTGTGCCAACTAAGTTGTCACGCCCCTCAGAACCCAGGGTTAACCCTACTAAACCCTTGGGAGGCGCACTACCACTGCTGACTGTACTAGGGGGCACAGGTGCCTTAGGGGCTGAAGTGGCAGGAGTCTGCCCTCCTCCTTTCTTGGTGCACTCACTAAACCAGTGAGATTTACTTTTACAGTACTGGCACCATCTTTTGGAGTGGCCTTCTTTCTTCTTTTGGGGAGCCTGACCCCCACCCTCTTTGGGTTGTTGGGGACCTGTCGAAGACTTCTGGTCATTTTGTTCCCCTTTAGAATCTTTACCCTTCTAGTCTGCTTTCTTCTGACCACCTTGATTCTGGCCCTGGTTCTGTTTAACTCTTGTACGAACCCATCTGTCTGCCTTCTTTCCCAATTCTTGGGGAGAGGTCAGATCCGAGTCGACAAGATGCTGATGCAACAACTGGTTCTGACAATTGTTTAAAATTTGTTCTCTCATCATCAAATTATACAATCCTTGATAATCAGTAACCTTACTGCCCAGCAACCAGCCCTCAAAAGCCTTAGTGGCACAATCGACAAAATCAGACCAATCTTGAGACTGCGTTTTCTGGGTATCCCTGAACAGCACCCTGTACTGCTCAGTGGTTAGGCCGAACCCTTCAACGAGTGTATTTTTCAAGATTTGGTAATTGTTAGCATCCTCCACCCTTGTGGTGAGGAGCTTGTCTCTTCCTTTACCTTCAAAGGAGAGCCACAAGATAGCTGCCCACTGACTCTGGGGAACACCCTGCACAGTGCAGGCCCTCTCCAAAGCAGTAATCCATTTGTGGATGTCGTCCCCTTGTTTAAAGGGGGGCACTATCTTACCAAGGTGTTTCGTATCGAAACTCTTTTCCCTATTACTAGGTACATTGCTGCCACCAGTGGGGACTGCCCCACTCAACTGTTGCTCTCTAGCAAAGGCAAGCCTCTCTTTGGCCAGGGCAAGTTCTTCCCTTTCGATCCTCAGATTAGCTGCCCTTTCCTTAGCTTCGTACACTCTCCGCTGAGGGGACGTCATCCCTCTTTGAGAAGAGTTGTGAGAGCCATTGGTTTGAAGGGATCTGCCAGAGTCTCTTGACAGAGATCGGGCTCGTCCATTCCCAATGTTAAGCTGACCTGATAGTGGCCCCAGGGGTCCCCCAGTACCGCTATCATGTTTGCTTAAGTTGGACCTGCTTAGTCTGACGACTTCTACCTGTCCCTTATCTGCCTCATCCCCAGAGAGGTCCTCATCCTCATCCTCCTCCACATCTTCGTTCTCAGTTGCGAGGTGGATGAGGTCAGGATCGTCTCGGGTTCCCTCGAGGGGAGGCATGTCTCCTTCTGGATTAGAAGAGCTACGAAGTTTCTCAGCTCTCCTGGCATCATAAGTCTCCAAGAGACCAATCAGAAAGGACGTTGTGGGGTTAGACCCCTGCTGAATCTTCCTGGAGTGACACAGTCGTCTTAACTCCTTGAAGCTCAGCACAGTATATCCTGAAGGGATGACCTGTGGAGGGTCAACTGACACAAGGGGAGACTCAGAGTTTCCTCCTTTGTCCGACATACTGCTTCTAGTGTGGTGTAAGTGATGCACCTACCTACACTACGTGTTTACCTACTGCACCCTTGCTAAGAGTTGTAGCCAAGGTGTGCTAAGCCTTGAGGAGCTACAACAGCTGGTTCAGTAGAACTCAGAGTATTCTAAGCTTTTAGTTATATGTACTAACAGTACTTGCGCGATCTTTCAACAAGATATTCTTAGGATACGTGTGGCAAAACAACAGCAAGCTCAAATCCCAACCGCTGCTCACCAATGTGAGAAGTTGGCCCGATATGCAACGTTCGCTATTCTAGCGACCGCTATGTATCGTTCCAACGTCCCTTATGGTGTTTGGTTGTAAGCCAACCTATAGACCAGCTATCCTAGTAGCGTGGATACGAGCAGTCTAAGGCTAAAGACTCGAGAGGGCGTGTTAAGCCAGCTGTTTACCACACATGTACCCCTTGAACACCAAGTGAAAGGACACCACACAAGTGTTATGAAAATAAACAGGATATTTATTAAGAATCACAACAGCCCTGTACTCTTTATGAGGACAGGGTACTAAGCACAAACCAAATCTCTTTAGCAAATACTTCAAGTGCACAATAACAACAAGTGTCCGAGGACACGGAAAGGTTAAGGTCTCGGGCGGACCCGATAAGGCAAGTCGGAAGCGAGGGACTCGGGACCCTAGAGTAAGGAGGCAATGCAGGCACCGAAATGCCGAGTTACCTAGCCACGAGGGCTGCGGCTGCACAAGTCTTACAGGCGTCGGGGTCTTCGCTGACGAGCCAGGAGCCGGAAGAAAGGAGTTTGCTGGCCGGCGACCAGTGCTGAATAGTTCGTAGAGATCCAAGCCTGGATCGGAGATTGATGAAACCTGAAAGCAGAGGGGACCAAGTTCGTACTACTAGCCAGTAGTCAGAGGGTACCAGGAAGGCACCGGTTGGCCGTCACCTCGACCAGGTGAGTGGGCGACGCTAGGCTCTGCAGTCTCACGGACCAGGAGGCGTTGTCGGCGACCACGGTGGAGGTGCGAGCTGTCCCACGAAGGATGATGCTTTCGGCGTCGCTGGGCCCAGGATGGGGCAACAAGCCTTGGCAGATCTCAGGGCCACGTGGTGGGCCTAAGATGGCGTCTTGAGTGGACCAGGAGGGTCCGGGGTGCTTCTTGCAAAGATGGAAGCAAGGGCCAGTCTGGAGCAACCAGACCAGCAAGGATGATTCTCGGATGTCGTCACAGAAGGGCACAAGCCAGCGGCTAGTGACCAGACAACGTGCTGAGCAGCGAGCAGAAGGGCCCCACGCAGATCGTGGAGATGCTGGGAGACTGTACTTCGGTGCTGGAGCGGCTCAGGGTCGGGGCTTCTCGGACCCCAGAGCACTCACCAGAGAGTTACCTCGATGGTCGTGCTGGTTTTTAAGAGCGTGCAGGTTCTGATGATGGCCGGTCCCTCGAGGTCTCGTCGCACCCACAGATCACAGCTGAGCTGATGACGTGGGTAGAGGTCAGAGGTGCCAGGGAAGCCGGTTCTCGTCGAGCTGGGCCGTCGGATTCCTTGAGGAAGGACTTACAGCAAACCGCAGAGTTCTTAGTTGGTGCCCGCTGATGCAGGGTGACTACTCCTTAGTCACAAGGGAGAAATCTTGAGAAGAGTCTTGAATGTCCTTTCGTAGAAAGTAGTTCTTGAATCAAAGATGATCTAATTTGGAAGGGTCCCCGCTCCGGTCTTTATTCTAAAGAAAGGGGTGGGTACATGACTAGGTCCTGCCCTAAGGGTGGGACCAGGAAGGGAGGTAGTTACACCCCTCTCCCCTGCCGGGCTTTCCCCCAGGCCAGGGCTGTCGCCCCTGGAACTGGTTCTAACCGGCAGATGCGCAGTGAGCACCGGGGTGCCACTCCGCAGTCACCTTCTCGCCAAAGCCCTACCTACCCAGAATACACAAACCCTGTCTGGGACGGTGCGAACACCGCCCTCGACAGGAAACCCTTTGTCCAAGTGCTCCTCGCTGGAAGGACTCCCAGCAGCAGGAGGTCAGACTCGTGTCTGTGGTGGCAGCATCCATTTTGTGGAGCTGAGGCTTCAGTTAACTTTAACCGGGGTTCACAGTTACGTACATGTCGTGTCCCTCTAGAAGGGTGGGATGCTAACCTCATCGCCAGAATTGGTGAGAGGGGAGCACCCCGATTCGTATGACACCTTACTCGACATGCCTTGATAGCGCGACACCGGAGTTACCGATATGGTACGCGTTATCATGGAACAGCTATTGGGTCTTGATTCCGCAAGCTGCAACCGGGCTCGGCTCGGGCCTGAACCTAGCTCACACGAGCCCACGCACTCTGCCTTCAGGATTTTTAAGGCCTGCCATAGGAGTGACTGATAGGAACTCGGGTGTCCATTGTATGGTTAGGTATAGAGCTACTATACCTAAAGCAAAGTGTGATTACACGACTTCGCCCCAGCTGTCATGCAGCCAGTTGTGTCAAATTTAGGAGGCCAGCCAGGGGTGGCATAATACATGCTGCAGCCCCTGGCGGCCCTGGGTACACCTATGCCCTGCGTTACGGGGTCTGATAAGGTGGCCCAGTACCAATTGGCAAATGCACCTAGGGTACATATCGTAATTTAGAAAGAGAACAGCCAGGCTGTGGGTCTGATTAGCAGGCCCACAGCCAGAGAAAGTCGTAAACCAGTGAAACAAAAGCAAAAAATCTGGGTGATCATAGGATTGCAGACCCTACTCTCCTACACCTCTGACCTGAGCCGTCAGCCTGGTGATCATAGATAGGGCTCCCAGTTTTATGGTATTTATTTTTTTGCCATTTCCGTCTGTATTCATATTTATTTTTTGGGCATTTTATCTGTATTTATCCACATTTATTTTTGCCACAAGCAAAAGTCGACGCTGCTGCTAGTATTTTCCCACGTTTATTTAAATTGAAAATGCACACATGCACTCGGTTGTTATTGGCCAACACATTACATTCATTTGAAAAAATTGCCATTTGCAGAATGTCCCAAATTTGCTTAAAAGTGCTATCACAAGCCATTTGTGTCAGAGCCTTGCAGTTTCTGTCATCGGCACAGAGTGCCAGATCCTCTCCCTCACTGAACACCATACTGCCCCACTGAGAGAAACACACTGCCTTCAGCTACAACCCAATTGTGCCCCGCTATAAATACATGGAAGCAACTCAATTCAAATTATTCACTAGACTAGAGTAATATGCTGCCTGAAAAAAAAGTAAAGGTGTACTGGAAAAAAGCAAACACTCACAGAGAATACACCATAATGCTTTTACACTCATTATTCAGAAATCAACGAGTGTATTTGCTTGAAAAGCGAACGACATGAAAATAAAAGTAGCGCTTCAATGGCAAACTCTAAAAGGAGGCGCTAATGTGTTTGGGTGTAAATAAAACCAAACTGGCCACTTTGCGATTACTCTGTCTTGTTTTATTTAGTTATGTATTTATTGCTTGCACCCTAAAAGCTTTTTTCTCTCCTCCTGAGGCTGCATTTTGGTGTAGAAAAATGTCAGACAAAGACATTTGCAGCAAACGTGTTTCTCCTTTTTTGGATCCATATCACAGAGAAACGAATGACAGAAAGGAGAGGAAAGAACAATCACGGTTTTCTCAAGTGAGGAGGAGCATGACAGAAAGAGAGGGAAGAAGAGGAAGAAAGAGGGTAGGGGGGCAGCAGAAGTGGACACTGTCCTTATCTTGTCCAGTAAAAAGGAAGAGACCGCAACGGTTATGGGCTATGCAGTCCAGCCACAAACTCTGCATACACTTCAGTCTGTGGCGTCAAAGGCTTAGAGTTTGTGGGCAGATTGTTCTTGCAGCCACACATACACAGTGTACTGCTCTGCAGTCCTGCCACAAACTCGGCAACACTCCACTGATGTAGCTAGACTTAGGCACACCAGGGGTTGCTGGCATTCGATTCCTGCTTTTGCCACCCCCAAAACTGCATACGCCACTGACTCCAGCCCCACCCCTCCCCTATTCCCCGAGGGCACTTACTTTTGTTTACGAAAGGCTGGTGCAGAGCTCACTCCAGGGGATGAGCGGAGCCCCGGAAATGGATTGGTCATCTACAAAAACGTTTCATGTTACTGTAGGCAGGCACTGCCCTGGAATCAGGAAGAGGGCTTGGCAACTCTGCGGGGAGCATGGCAATAGTATTTTCCCGTGTTTACATATAAATACAGACCAAGGTAAACTGCAAGGCTCTGACACATTTATATTTATATGTTTAAACGGAAAACCGGGAGCCTTGATCATAGAGAAGGGGGAAAGATAACTGTGTATCCGGCTTCAGTCCTGTAAGAATGTGTCTGTCGCCACAGCATCTACTCTCCAATTGAAGAATTGTGGAAACCTGAAGATCTATATGAGGCACCAACGGGTGTACCTGGCAAGGGCGCCATCTGTCCATGGCCAAAAGGAGACTTGGATCGAGCTTCCACAAGCTGAAATCCAACAGGTGTCACAAGTGCCAACCTGCAATGTGATTAGCTTCCCTGAGCGGTGCTCCACCTTGATCAAGATCCTCTTGTCCAGGCAGAAATGCCAAAACTCCTTGGTGTGATCAGCCAGCACCTTTGATCTCGTCCCTCTGAAATAATTGATGTATCGACTGCTGATACGTTGTCCATCTTTTACAGATTAGAACACAAGACCCTGTCTCTTTGAGAGACAGAACCGCGAAGGACCCTGCGAGCAGTTAAAAGCAGTTGACATGCAACTCTTTCCTCTTCATACCACACGCCTCATGTGGTAATGTCTCATGACGAGCTCTCTAGCCCGATCACCACATCTGGGAACGACCTGAAAATTGCACTTCCATTCCAGACCATTGTATGGTCTATCCACCATTGCATTTCCAACTTGGCCTCTGAGGACAGTATCACCATGGCTGTGTAGGAAAACCCTTTCCCAAGATAAACAGCTTTCAATCTCTGAAGAACACTGTAGTAATGGGAAACTGGGAAAATTGCCAGTATCGATGATTCAAAGAGACATACAATCCTGGCCAGATAGCACACAGATATGCGGACCTTCTAAAAGGCATGTCTCGAACTTTTATTATTAGGGATAACTTCTTGTGGGGAATATTCTGTGATGAAACCTAGCAAAAGCATGCACTGGGAGGGAGTGAATTCCGACTTCTGCTTGTTGATAATAAAACCCACATTTTGCAATAGTGATGGGCTCAGGGCAAGTATTGAAGAAGTGTTGACTGATCCTAATGCATCAATAGATTGTTGTTCCGGTACATAATTAGCTGGACCCATCTGGAGCACAGAGGCAGTACCGGAGTGCAGTGAATAGAGGAGTTGGCCTAACTGCTAGGGCGGTCGACCTCGAATCTGGGGAACTGGGTTCGAGTCTCGGCAATGACGCTGAATATCCTGTGATTCTGGACAAATCACTTAATCCCCCTGTGCCTAACAAAAATGTCCTCATGTAATGCAACTGGTGCTATGTAAGGTGCTCTGATACCCGATTCGGGTCACGTTCGTGCTATATAAAATGCTGTTAAAAAAATACGTAAACCTAGCTGTTTCACACACTGCAAAATTAGCAATGCTTAGGAAAGATTGGGATGGTGAAGTGAGTGTCCCGAAAGTCCAATCTTAGCATCCAGTCATTTGGTAAGAGAATATCTCTTACAAGATGAAGGTCTTTCATCTTGAAGGGGCTGTACACCAGCCATTGGTTGCAGTGGCGGTTCTTACATGGGGGCGTTTGGGCGCCGCCCCCCTGCTTTCTCGCCGTGCGAGAAGGCAGAACAAATGCTAGTTATCATATTATATAATTTATATAATATGATAACTAGCATTTGTTTGTGCCTTCTCGCACGGCGAGAAAGCAGAACAGTTTCCTTGTTTACGGTGGGAGTGACTGTGTTACTCGAGGGCAGGGGGAGTGGCTTGGGGGAGTGGCTTGCTCAATATTGTTAATACTGACTGTTTGGACAGCCTGAGGCCGGCGCCCAAACAGACAGTATTAACTACAGTGGGAAAGCCACTCCCCCAAGCCACCCCCCCCCCCCTGGCCTCAACTCTCCCTGTTCTCTGTATGCTGCAGCAGCAGCATACGACAGAAAATGACGTCACCTGGGGGCAGCCGGCCGCACCAATCAATCTGCGGCAGTGGAGAGGGAGGCTGCCTGCCGCCGCCGCCTTCCTGATGACGTGCTGCAGCGCAGGACAGGACTTGAAAACGAGGATGGCGGGAATCGGGACGGAGTCTCTGGTAAGTTTATACTAGTATTTTATTTAAAATATATTGGTTGTCGTTTCGTTTGTTTCCAAACCCCTCCCACCTCATCCCCTCAGGACCCCATTTGGAATCCCCCCAAACCCCCCCACCCCCACCCCGTAATGCCGGCGAATTAGAGTTCGCCATTAAAGGCTGTTCACCCTTCACGTCTCTTCAGCATATGACAAATTATATGGGAACAGGATCAGGGTAAGGCTAAAAACATCTTGATAAATGTATCATGAATTTGCTAAATGTCACCAGCATTCACCATGCCCCATACAGCCACCCCATAGGTAACTGTGGTAACAGATTTCACGGAGTAATGCTAGGGTGCAGCATGTGATAGGATCATTAGGTGCATACATGATGTCATGGATATAATGCTCAGCGTAGGTCAAAGCTATCAAAATCCAACACATCACGCTCCTCTGCCAGCTGAACTGTTTAACCGGGATGAACAATAAAACTCTGAAATTCCATTTAAACGCATAACTGAGTAACACATGTCTGCACAGGAGGAGAGCACACATGGCTGGCGCTGATTGTGCAAATGAGGAGTTAGTCGGGGAGTTAAGAATAATTATCGGTCACCATTTGCAAAGCACAAGTTTGGAGAATATTGCCAGTTGGCGCTACATTATTTTCAAGCGCTGTGCAGCCTACAAATTGTAGCCTTTTTAGAGTTATGCACACAGTTGGTTTACACAGACAGCAGCAATATTGTAGTGAAACAGTGCAGTGTCGTATCTGCAAAACGTGTGTACCCATGATGTCGTCTGTGATGCAAACAGTGCTGCACTAATGTAATGGTCGGCCTGATTTAGTGTTGTGCCGATGAGCACAGGTCTTGATAAAGCGCTATTTTGCAGTTGAGCGCTATCGTCACTTATATGGCCCCCCTGAGAGTGATTTAGGTGCTATATGCAACTTCCACAAAGGTTACACATGACGCAATGTTACCCATCCCGAATCATGGTCATTGTTTGGACCTGTTATCTTTTGGAGCTAGGAATTCCACGCACAGCCGGGTCACGCCACATTGCATGACCAGCTGACGTGTCACTGCATGGATGTGTTTGTGCTGTTTCAAGTCCTAGGGGGGTGTTTGTGCTGTTCCTGGGGGTGTGTGCTGTTCCTGGGGGTGTTTGTGCTGTTCCTAGGAGTGTTTGTGCTGTTCGTGGTGTGTCTTTTTGCTGTTCCTAGTCCTAGTGGTGTTTTTAGTGTTCCTGGGGGTGTTTGTGCTGTTCACTAGAAAGCAATTGCAGTTTTTATCGGTCTATGCTTTGTGTGTTTTTTTGGATCCATCCCTGGGAGTGAATCCCTGGAACCCCGTAGGTGGTTCAGGCTCGCCTGCTCCGCCCGCCACTTTCAAATGTCACCAGCCGCCACTGATTGGTTGAAATCTTTCATATTGATTACCAGGCGGAAACCCTTGTCTTTCTTCTCTTTGAGAAATAGATTGCTGAGAAACCCTCTCAAGTGTATGACTGAAAAACAAGAGTCCACCTCCCAGGAAATAAGAAACATGTCCTTGAACTGACAAATATGAGGTTGGGCCTTCTGGTTCGGGATATGGGTGTCGTAGAACTCTGTGAAAAACTGAAATTGTTTGTAAGACCCAAGCGTCCCCTGTGATGTCCCTCCACTTGTGGAGAAAAAGAGCCACACGACCCCCTACCCTTCGTGGGGTAGAATGGATATGCCTTACCTGAGGATCCACCTGGGTGTTTGCAGCTCCTCAGAAGCCTTCTGTGCCGCCGCAGACACAGGTCAGAAAAAAACTGTTAAAGCGCTGTTGGTCCTTGAATTGTTAGTTGAACTGCAAATTACCCTGCGACCAATGGGAGACTGTGGGGAGTATAGGTAGCCAAAAGGGCACCCCCCTGCGGGCCCCTCCAAAAGCCCATTTGCAGAAAAGGTTTTTCATGAATTGCTGGGCTTTGTCCAGCAAGGAGATGGTTGTGACAACTTTTTTTCAGTTCCTATATGAACCACTTCCCGAAGACGCCGCCATCTGCAACTGCCCCCCCCAACTTCATGTCGATAAGTAGGGAACATCTCTCATTAAAGAGGGCATAATTAGTGTTCAAAAGGAACCATATTGTTCTCTGTGGCCAGCCCAACAGTATTTCCAGGGAGAGTAGGTTGCCAGTCCCTTTAGCTTCCTAGGCCATGTCTAAAATTTTTGTTAAGGGTCTGAGAATCTCTATCAACTTGTCCTGGCAGGCCTTCCAGGAACTATCAATGCCATTTTAGGGTCTTTAATAAACTTTGTAATGAAAGTGCCCATTTAGCCATCTATCTCCAGTGTACGAGCAACTTTCCTGTCAAGGCATGGTGTGGACACTTCGCCCTAAGGTGGCTATAACTTCCTTGTCCAAGGGTTTCTGGACTTAGTTACCACATACTGGGATCTTTAACGACTGGAGCCCACACAGCAGAACACGGGAGCTAGAAAACATTTGTGTGTAGCATACCTCTATTTCCATTGCCGCCATCTTACTTACTAGGGGATGGCTCCAACCTGGGGCATTTTGAAATGCCCTCTGATCTCTAAGGTCTGCAAGGCCCACGTTCATTATTTGAATCCTTCTGGTCAGGGTCACTGTATTCTTTCCCATCAGCCTGGTCCTCACATAAAGTATGCTCTTCATTATCGATGGGTGTTAACCTAGGTCAGAGGGGATTCAAAGGATCCACTGAGGTCTTGGCTCTGAATTTTATAAACGCCAATCTGAGTTTCTAGATTGGTGTCCGAAGGAGAGGAGGAAAACATTTTAGACTGAGCCCTGCTTTGTGGTGGTGTGGCTAGGGGTTGAGGTGCCTCTTGAGGTACAAGTGACGTCTAGGGACTTATAGCTTCCACCAGTGGGAGGGTTCATGCTGCGCTAGCAACCACCATCAATAGTTTTCCCCTCATGGGCTGTAGTGCTAATGTCGGGGCTCTCTGAAAGGTGGCGTTTACTGCATCTACAAATTCCTCATCAAGAGGGAAGGGAATCTGGAGAGATGTGAGTGAGACAAACTCCCCCCCTCTGTGTTTCTGCCATTGATTGCCCTGGAACTAATATATTTTATTCAGGCCAAGGTGAGAAAATGATATCAATAGCCCAAACACATCAACGTAGATGTAGTGGGTAAATGAAGGGTATAACTGAGCCCGATAAGCCCTCACCAGTATACAATATCTCCCGGGTGGTTCAGACCGAGTTACAGAGAAAGGAGGGCCCAAAGCAAAAGCGTGTTGCCCTGTCTAATAAAATGCCCGTGGGTAGGGAAAGAAAAACCTGAATCATTGTGAGGCCTTGGCAGACATGAGATCACGCAGCTCGTTTCACTCCTTCTGGATAGCAATGAGACGCAACTCACATGAGTGTCTCCTATCGAGTAGTGTCCCTAGCTGCCAAAACTGGGCCCTGCACCCTGCAGTCTCTGTCCGCTCTGCCGACTTGCTTGGTAGACACAGCACAGAAAGCGGGAAGCCTTAGTGAGGCTCAGACACCACGCAGACCCCAATGGCAGCCTCTGGCTTGCCAAGATGTGTAATAGGCAACCTAATAGAAAGGCCTAGCTAGTATAAGAAAAACACCTGCATCGGGTATCCCGCTCATTGGACACAGTGCACCTGAATGAGTGCCAGTAAAATCATGTGCAATTAAAGCAAACGGACCATTAACTGGAGAACATAAGCACTAACGTTATGAAAACAAACATTATCAAAACTTGTAAATATCCTTAAACGTTTCCAAGAAAGAGCACTTATATGGCTGTTGAGCAGCGAAGAATGAGTAAGTCCTGCTCATTGGGGAAGTTATGTGGTGCCTGACTTACCGGATTGATTGGTTGACCTTAGCAAGCGTTTGCTTCTACTCATGGAATCTGAAGTCTCTAGTGTTTGATGCTTTGCTCTATCATACATGTTGGGCTTCTGAGCTATTCAAAAATATCCTTTAAAGCATAATCTGTAGCCAGGACAGGAATCCGGTTGGGCAGAGGTCCGGGACCGACTCTGGATGCAGGTGGTTTCCACTTGTGTATGTATTTGAGGTCGAGGACCTAAAGGCTGCGCTTGCGCAGTCTGGGGTCGGAGATTTAATGTCTCTTAGTAGCGCTTTGGAACCCGCCTCCCTGCCCTGTCTCTCCTCCGTTGGCTGGCTTCCTAAACGGAGGCCAGCCATTGGAGGAGAGATGCGTCACGCCGATTTAGCCCCGTCTTTTTCGGATTTGGGGGCGTAAGTTTTGCTGTTCTTTAGACAGTGACGTTGTCTGTCACTCAAAACCACGCCCCCGAATCCGAAAAATTCGGAAGCTGGCGGGCGCCATTTTTTCTCGTCTGCGGTGAGGTGAGGATCGATCGTCTTATGCCGCAGGACCTTGCCGCCGCCTCTTCTACCCAGTCCCCCACCCTCCTGTCCCCTGGGCACCCGGAGATCACTGCTGCCGCCGGCTCCGTTTGAAGGTAAAGCACATGATTTTTGATCTCGCGGGTCTGTCTCTTATTTTCTGCCCCGGTCTGTTAAGCTTTCGTGGACTACACTGCATGTCTTGCGCACCTCTCAGCCCTGCAAAATGGTAATGCTGCCAAATCCGCTGTAGGCTGCAAAAAACACCACACCCTACCCTCCTAGGTTTCCAATACATTTCAAATGTATTATCTGCCCGTTATTTTGAAGCTGAACACATCAAGGCTATGGGTCCAATTGCGCATATCTACCCTCAGATTGCACTGTTTACACCGATTGGGTGTAAGAACATCGTCTGCCCGGATCTACAAGAGGCCCCGTCATGCCGCAGGACCCTGCCGCCGCCTCTTCTACCCAGTCCCCCACCCTCCTGTCCGCCCGGAGATCACTGCTGCCGCCGGCTCCGTTTGAAGGTAAAGCACATGATTTTTGATCTCACGGGTCTGTCTCTTATTTTCTGCCCCGGTCTGTTACTACACTGCATGTCTCGCGCACCTCTCAGCTTTGTGTGCTTCGTCGAAAACCATGAACCATTTCATTCCCGGAGTAATTCATCAGTGGGCGTATTACCACCAGAACAAACTACTGCTTTGGATGTACTCTTAACTGCTATTTGGTTGGCCGTGACAGCAAAATTCCTTAGCTCTTCTTTTGTAGACTCTCTTCCTAGACGACTGCATGGAGTGAGCCTATTTTTGTCTCCCGTAAATAAGGTTTCCAATATCAGCAGAGCGTGCTTCAGATTGTCACTCGTGCACTAGACTATTTGTCGGCGTGTTTTCATGATTTGGTTTCGGTAGCTTTTGTTGACTGTAACCAAGGGGATCTTCCTTGGTCTGGAAAAGCAAGTCACAAATGTATAGCGGGGGCAAAGGAGTGGCTGTTTGCCATGTACATGGTGTGTTAGAGCACACATTTCTATTTCTTCCGTGATTACGCAAGAAAGGCAGTCGGTCTGCTCAAAGGGATGTGACATTTTTTTATTCCTGCTTTTACTTATGCACTTTGATACGATCGCCTGCTTGAGATGGTCGATTTTACATTTGCTTTACCCCTAATTTATTTTTAATTATCACAATTTTACTACATGATTGTGTTAAATCTAATTCTAATTCAAGCAGCTTCCATTAAAGCCAGGTGTTAGAGAAAAGACCATAAAATAGTGGTTCAAGCAACAAGCTTCAAAGGTAATCATTGCGTCAGTGTACCCGACCTACTATCTTTTCCTACCAGGTGAAGAACGTCTACTCTTTCTTTACGTGTCTTAATACCAACAAGTAAAAGAAGAGTAAGATGTAGAGAAAATGGTATACACAAGTCAGTTGTGCATTGACCATATTATATGTATGTCTGTTATTGCTAATTTGTGTGATGCTTTTTATATTAATAATTTTTTTATTCTTAAAACCATTTTAAACGTGCTTATTTTTTATTTACATTGTGTATAGGTTTTTTTATATTATAGCTGCTAGTTTATTTATTATCTAGTAATAATGTTTGTATGTATTTGAGTTTGATGTTTTTGACGAAAGTGCTGTAACGCGTTTATTACGGGGAGTACCTTATTTGAATACGTGCGGGTGGGGCACGTTTTTCACGGAAATGTCAGTTGGCGATATCTTCCGGCAAGTTCTGCAGGTAAGAACACCTTTTCTGTGATGTTAATGTAATATTTTTGGTTCTATGTGTGTAGCTGTGCGTGTGTGTAGCTCAGTGTATGTGTAGCTGCCTGTGTGTGTGTGTGTGTGTGTGTGTGTGTGTGTGTATAGATGGCTCAGTATCTTTATGTGGCTGGCTCACTATGTGTGTTAGGTGACTCTATGTCTGTGGCTAGCTCTGTATGAAGTCAGTGGCTATGTATGTGGATGTCTGTAGCTCTGTATATTTGTGTGCATAGCTCTGTGTGTCTAGCTGATTCTGTATGTGTGGCTCTGTATGTATGTCTGCGTGATACACTTTGTATGTGTGTGGCTCTGTGTGGGTGGGTCTGTATGTGTGTGGGGTTGGCTCGCTCTCTCACTACGTCACTCTCTCTCTCTCCCTAACTCTCTCTCTCTCTCACTACCTCACTCTCTCGCTCACTAACTCACTATCTCTCACACTACTACACTATCTCTCACTAACTCACTCTCTCTCTACCTCAATCTCTACCTCACTACTCAACTCTCTCTTTCTCACAGCATCACAATATCACTACCACAGTAAATATCTCTCTCTAACACACTACTTCACAACTTCATTCTCTCTCTACATCACTACCTCACTCTCTCCACATCACTACCTCACTATCTATTTCTATCTCACTATCTCTCTCACTACATCACTATATCACGACACTCTCTCTAAAGTTCACTACGTCACTCTCTCACTACCTCACAACTTCACTCTCTCTCTATCTCACTACCTCACTCTCTCTCTCTCAAATACAATAACTCACTTTCACTCTCTCATTCACTACCTCACTCTCTCTCTAGCTCACTACTTCACAACATCACTCTCTGTTTCTATCTCAATACATCACAACAACTCTCACCCTCACTACCTCATTCTTTCACTACCTCACTCTCTCTATCTCTCACTACCTCACTCTCTATCTACTTCACTCTCTCACAAAAAAAACTCTCACTACATCACTACTCAAAATATATCTATAACACTATCTCACTCTCTCTCTCCCTAACTCTCTCCCTAACATCACTCTATCTATTTCGATATCACTCTCACTACCTCACTATAACACAACTCACTCCCTCAAAATATCACTACATCACTCTCTCGCTAACTCACTCTCTATCTCACTACCTCACAACTTCACTCTCTCTCCAACTCACTACATCACTCTCTATCTCACTAACTCACTCTCTCTCTTTCTATCTCACTAAGTCACTTTTACTCTCTTTCACTATCTCAATCTTTCTCTATCTCACTACGTCACAACATCACTCACTGTTTCTATCTCACTACCTCACAAAATCCCTCTCCCTCACTAACTCACTCTTTCACTACCTCACTCTCTCTGTCTCTCACTACCTCACTCTCTATCTACCTCACTCTCTCTCACTACATAACTCTCAATACATCACTACTCGCCTCTATCTATATCTACCTCACTATCTCACAACTTCTCTCTCTAAAAACATCACTACCTCACTCTCTCACTACCTCACTCTCTATCTCACAACATCACAACTTCACTCTCTCTCTCTCTAACTCACTACATCACTCACTCTCTATCTCTCTACCTCACTCTTTCTATCTCACTAACTCACTTTCACTGTCTCTTTCACTACCTCTCTCTCTATCTCACTACATCACAACATCACTCTCTGCTTACATCTGACTACCTCACAACATCCCTCTCCCTCACTACATCACTGTTTCAATACCTCACTCACTCTCTCTCACTACCTCACTCTCTCTCACTACCTCACTCTCTCTCACTACCTCACTCGCTCTCTATATCTCACTACCTCACTCTCTCTCTGCTAATGCAATAGGTATCACATATGCAAAATATTACGCTAATGCCAACAGAAATGACAATGCCATTTATTTAGGGATAAAAAAAAAGCAATACCAATAGCTCTACCTATAATATTGCCGAGACCATTGCATTGTAAATGCTTGTTTTTAATTAACTTTGTACCAGAGTGCAGTATTATTCAAACATGCAACCAGCAAGTGTAAATAGGAGAGGGGGAACTGTGAATTAAGATGTGTTGAGTTGTTTTTGTGTTTTGGTGTGTAGCGTGTGGGTTGGCTTGCAGATGATGTCTTTGTTGGACTTACAGCTACCTGGATTTTACCTGGTGGTTCCCGCTTGGTTTCACTCACTTTCCTCCTGGAGTTTTGATTCTGCCTTCTTGCTTTGGATTTTGTGCCACCTCCAACCTTTTTATGTTTTAATGTTGGGGGGGGGTGGGGGAGGGTTCTGTCCCTCTCACTTTGCAGCTTGATCAAAGGAATTACCTTTTTTGCTCCAGTCTGCCATCTTCATCTCTGGTTTCCTTGTGCCTTTCCGTTCTCCTGTGGGTATGCCTCTCTTACTCCTTTTGGGTTTAGACCTTGTGGGTAGGTGTACCTTTCTGCTGTTTCCTACCCTTCTGCCCAGGTTTTGTTGCTTCCTCACTGCTGTAGAAATTAGAGAAATGTGGCCCGTAGACTCGCTATTCGACTCTTCTGTTGCTGTTGTGATTTCTTGTTTTTCTTTAGTGGTTTTTGCCCTATCCCACTTGTCTGGGTATTGGGCTATCCTGTGTGCTTCTTGTTGAAACGTGACCTTATCAAGGGGTGGGGTGTCTTTGTACTTTTAGTGGTGCTCCCTTTGCTACCTTATGGGGACATTGGTCCGGTGTTCTCCATGAGTTATTCTCGCTGGAATGTTGGCTTTGCAACACCTTCCACCCACCTTATTTCCTCTATTAGGGGTTGATAATGCCTAAATGTGTGACCCTGTCTGCCTTAATTGGCATTGCCTGCCTTTCGAATGTGGAAGTTGTGCCTGGTCACACTACTTTTTAGGTCTCGCAGACCTGCGTTGCAGCGCGCATGCACTGCTCGCTCGGCGAGGCTTCTTGTAATCGGGATACTTCAGAAGTGAAGTTTAAGCCCCCCCATCTTTTTGATTGGCTGACTTCATTGTCCATGCTAAACTCTAGCTTCTGATTGAAAAGGAGGCTTCTTAGTCCCTTCTTGTTACCGCCCTGTCTCCTTTTGGGACGGCCCATCCGGACTGGATCTTTTACTTGCAAATGTTACACAGTCTTCTTCATTAGTCGGTAAGCACGCACTATTTGGGAGATGGACACTGATGGGCACCACGGCGGCTGCACGCTATGCGCTCTAAAGTGTATATTTTTTTATTACTTTAATGAGCGTGGCACCCGATAGGGACAACGCGCTCACTTTATATTTGACATTTCTGTTGAGCGTGCCGCCCGCTTCAGGGACACTGCGCTCGTTTATATAGTCAATACTGTGATAATGTTGTTTTCTGTGCTGCTTGTGTGAAGAGAAGAAGAGAAAGAGGTGGAAGATTAATATAAACATCTCACTACATAAAATCCAATGCTGCTAGCCTTGCCTGTTTTGTTTTCCCTTGCACCTCTTAAGTAAATTGCATTTTCTCTCGTGTTCTTCCTTTATCGTTCTCTGCTGTAATCTAAACCTGCGCGTCTCCTTAATCTCGGCGCTTGTATGCAAAATTGCTTCAGGAGTAAACTCTTTAAAATGAAATAAGTAAACACGTTCCTCCTGACTGATTACAGACGGTTGAAAAGAGGAGCGGCGCAATCACGGCTCAGCACCAGCAGGAATTGTTTTGTGCAAGAGGTGCAAAACCACCAAGTGAAAAGTTAGAGATGAGAAAATGTCTGTTTTATATTCATTGTGATAATTTTGAGTGTTTCCGTTTGTGTTTCTCACTTAGAACCTCTGTCCTCCCAGCGTGTGCTGAAACACGTTAATTGCTTTCTCACTTTAGAGCATTGATTGAATGAATTAGGTATTTTAAGAGTTAGTTGATATCCGTGTTGTATGAACTTAGCAGAATGTCCTCATAATTACAGCCAGCAATGGTATTTTCAGGAAGGCCATTGTTTGGGCTTGGCCCTACTTAACAGAAAAATACAGACTCGTCAGTGTCCGTCACCCAACAAATAAAACAAGCATTTGCAATGCAATAGGTTTCGCATTTACGCAAGTTTAAGCTGTTGACATTGTAAATGACAATGCCTTTTATTTTTGTTTTAAAAACGAAAACAAAAATTAAATGCATTGTTATTTGCATTGTCAATAGCTTAAACTCGCGTAAATGTGAGAGTTATTGCATTGCAAATGCTTGTTCTCTTTGGGCCTGCCCTGGGTTTCCTCATTCTTGGGACTGGGACTCTGTTTTTTGTGTGATTGATCCTCGCACCATTGTTCCATGCTGGACTTGGAGTTTTGATTGGCGATCTCTTTGGACTCACTGGTTTGTTCTCTCCTTGCTTTCCCTCTCTCCTTCTCCCATTGCTGTTTGCCTTTAGGTGTGTGAGGTTGATTTAGACTGCCGTGGCGAAACTTTTTTCATTTTGCTTCTGTGACCTCACACCACCTTTTGTCTTTCGGATGGGGCATGCAACTCCAGCTGTGGGGTTCCACATGCTTGTGGCTTGTGCGGTTTTTGTGCCCCTCTTCTCCTTTGTTGTTGGTACTGTTTGCAATACTTTCTTGCCCTTCCTACTCTTCTCATCTCTGCTTGCTTGGCCTTTGCTTTAAAGGGTGGCTTCCTCTGCTGTTCCAGTACATTAATCCTCAGGTTTTGGTGATGACTCAAGTCGGGCCTCAGATCAGGGCAGTGGCTGATCTTGCTGGAGGATGAGGCTGTTTAGTTGTTTGCTTCTTGTCCTCTTTTATTTGTCTACCTATTCTTGTTTTTTGGAGGTCCTGCACTTGGCTGGTCTCGTTGTGCTGTGGTGTGGGTAAATGTGCTTTGGTGCATTGCATGCATGTATTTTCCATATCAGCTTGATTTCTTCATTATAATGCTGGGACCTGGCCTTTGTGTAAGGCGTGCCTCCCCTAGGTTGTTCTTGGCTTTTTTTTCCTGTCACGCTTTGTTCCTCTGGGATGGGTCTTCCCTTTCTGTGTGTTTGACACTGTTCAGCTGCGTTTGGTTGACTGTGGCCCTGCTTCTGAATTAACACTGTGATTGGTTGATGTGTTATTGTGTCTTGCTTCAGGTGTGTATAGTGTTTGTTTTTGGTCATGACTCTGTAATTATGGAAGTTGGATTCGTTTTGTGGGGCTCGGTCTCCTGTCTTGCATCTGGGCTTTTTGCTTGGCATTCCTATCCACCCTGTTGGTGAGTTTTGGTGTCAATTGGACTCTGGTTTCTGCATGTGCTAGGGCATGGTTCCTCTAATGGAGAGCCTTTGTGCTGTTGCATTTTTGCCGTGTCTGTCTCTTTCCAGTGTTGCTAACTGGGTTTGTTGACTGCCGCTGTGTTGGACTTGGCCCTTCTGGCAGGTTCACCCCTGAACTTTTTGCCTGGTATTATTAAATAATTATAGTGATTTCTGGTCTTTGCGCACTTTGACACTGTGGCGCAGTGTAAAGTGCGTGCGCTCCCTGAGTGCATGTGTGAGATTGGCCTGGCCTCCCATAGGAATGCATGGGGAATGTGTGTGTCCCTGGTAGTTCCTGATGCGTGGGGATTGCAGATGCGAGTTTGGTATGTGCGGACTTGTGTGATTAAATGCTGTGCGATGATGTGTGCGGCGTTATTGTGTCTAGTGTGGAAGTGCCACTTCTAGAAGTTGGTGTACCTGTGCAGTGAAGGTGCTGGCTTGTGATTGGCTGGAGCTGTCTGGTGTGCCAGGCTCCAGGAGTCAGGATGGGTCTGCCCCAGTGGTGAATGGGAGATCTGCATGTGTGATCGCTGGGGAGGAGTGCACCTGGGACCTGAATAGGGCTGGGCTTTCCCCACACAATGCTGGCTCCGCCCCTGTGGTGCATCTAATGGCCCTAGCATGGCCAGTGAATAGTGAGAGGGGCTGAGGCCATCAAGAGTGCTCCCAAACCAGCTGCGCCTGGTTTTGCCCCCACCCTGCACCTTTAGACAAAGGGATTTTTGTGTATAAAAAGAGGCTGTGACCTCTTGTAAAATGTTCTTGTTCCTGACTTGAATCTGCCAGGGGCGTACTGCTGCTGGGGCCCAGGGAAAGGCTTGCCTCCCTGGGCCCTGCCCAGCTCCTGGATGCCCTCCCCCTGGATGCTGGAGGACGTCTTCCTATGCTGGGAGTTGTTGTGCTCCACCTTGATGCTCCAAGGTTTCTGGGATCCTGTTAGGGCTCTGTTACTTAGCGCCCTGGTAGGACTTCACTTTTCCTACAGGACTGCGCTCTGATGGCAAGAAGGAGTGCTTTATTTCTACTGGTAATTTGCCCAGCTACGTAGGAGTCAGGGCTGCGCAGCACGATGATGCTCGCCTGGAGGGAATGCCCGGCGTAGGGATTCCCCCAAGATTGCCGGGACTTTGCGGGTGCCCACCCCGCTTTATCGGTGTGTTTATTAATGGCAGGTGCCCACCCTGCATTCTGACTGGTTTTATTTAAAAATGGAGCCCTGCGATGGGCCCCTGATTGTAGAGGGAACCTACCCCTGGTTATTGCGCCAAGAAAGGTGCCGCTGCTGCCGCTGCAGCGAAACCGGAAGTCAGGCTGGCCGTGACGGGGGCGGGGCCTGCCATCAGGCGGAAGTGCAGCCGGGAGGGAGAGGAAGTCTTCGGAAGAGGAGGCCGGGAGCCCACGCCGCCTCCTCAAGTGCCAAGATGTCCAACGTGGGAGGCTGGGAGCCCACCCCGCCTCCCGGAGCACAACTGCAGATTCCCGGGTGAAGAGGGAGGCGGGGCTCTCCTATGGAGAGAGAGCCCCGCACGCACCGCCGCACTGAGGAACCCCACAGGACCGGGTGAAGCGGTCCGGGTGCCTTATCGAAGCGGGGCTCTCGTGGTGAGAGAGCCCCGCAAAGCGCTACCGCGACACCGGGCAAAGGAGGAAAGCCGCCGAGAGGAGATGCCGCAGGAAAGGAGACGCCGCCTCCCAACCAGCAGGTGAGTGCAGGCGTCCCCGCGGGTCGTTCCTCTGCGCTCCCTCTGCCTCTGAGTCCCCGAGGGACTCCAGGGGGCATGATTTGGTCTTTGAGTCCCCCGAGCGGGACTCCAACAAGGGGCATATTTTACTTAAGAGCCCACGAGAGGCTCCTACAAACCCAGGGGGCATTTCACGGGGTAGAGCAGCCCCGGTTGGCAGCGGGTCGCTCCCCCACGTGGCCAGCATTTCTTTAGAGCCCACTAGGCTCCCGGGGGCATTATTGTGTTTAGAGCCCATGGCTCTGAGGCCCCAGTTTGTTCCTAGAGCCAGAGGGCTCCCATGTGCGCAGTAGAATGTGTTCTGAGCCTGGAGAGTCCCCAAAAATGCGTATTCTTTATGCCAGAGCCTAGAGGGCTCCAACCTGTGGCGCGGTTTGGTTCCTGAGGGGCTAGTAAGAGGCCCTGTCGCAATTTGCTACAGCTGCCCAGCAAGTAGTGGGCAGCTGCACCGTTTAGGGTTCTTTTCTTTCTAGGGACTTGTTCTTGGACTTAGGAGTGAGACGCACTCCTTCATCCCTACCTTGGCCTTCCCCAGCTGCGCAGCACTTAGTGCCAACTGCAGCGTTTAGGCCCTGTTCTGTCCCATGTCCTCAGCTGCCCAGCAAGTAGTGGGCAGCTGCTACGTTTAGGTTGTGGCGCGACCTGGACTTGGATGTGAGTTATGGGCTACATGTGATTTCTGCGCTAAATGTGATTTATATGCTATTATGATTCATGCGCTAATGCTTTGGGTGATAAAAAAACGCCACGCGTAGCACTGCGCATGCGTCACTCCCCGGTAGAAGTACGAGCACTTTTGACCCCGGCGTCAGTAAGAAAAATCACAGCGGAGTTCGCGTAAGCGTATTGAGCTGAGAGCAACGATTTTAAGGTGAGCGACATCGGCGTTTCACATAGATCACATAAAGTGCATGCTTAAAGAGTAAAGTCAGATCAGGCAAGCGTTTGGGCGGCCGACTAACACTGTGGCATCATTAATAAATGTTTGAACAAACGCGCTACACATTTTTCTGATTACACCAGATACGGAAGGCTGGCTAAGTGGAACACAAGAATAATTGAGCACCGAGCATTGTTCGGCTAGCGCGTAATGATTAACACGACTCTATAAAGCAGGAGCTTGTGAATAAACACCGCCATAATACTAATCCCTTATTTACGCTATTATTGTTTGTTTATGTGAACAGGACAGGTTGAAGCAAGTTTTATTTGTAAATTCACAGGTTTCCCTGATGAAGGTGCTGAGGGCACCGAAATGCATTGGAATTGATAAAATTGGGGACAAGATCAAAACATTTTTGAAGAAAAGAATACACATGTGAATACAACATGAACATATTGAAAAGTGATGCTGAATAAATTTGATTGAACCATTTTTTAAAGCAAAACAGAATCACGTTTGAATTTCATTCGCTGAAGTATCAGCCACTTCCTTGTGCCCAGGGTGAGAGGACTATGGGGTAATAGTCCTGCGACCAGTAGAATATTCATTTACACTCCAGGAGGAGAGTGATACCCAGGAGGCACGGACAACTATAGACAGAAACTAGGCTGTGCACATCCTATACTTTGTAGTAAATCCTGTTACTCAGATTCTACATCATCCCAGTCCTTACAACCTTCTCTACTGTGTGACCAGCTTTGATTGTGGTTTGTTGGGCCTCCTTTTAAGTGAACTCCAGCGGTTTCTGGGATAGGTTGTCCTCAGTTGGCGCACCAGTGTGGGAGGTGCAGGAGTTTGATTTTTGTTCTTTCTTTTTCTGGGTAGGCACCCTGTCTCAAGATGTGGACATATATCATGACTTCCCACACCAGCTCCGCAGCCGCACAAACTACTGTTTGCTCCCATCTTCCTTTGATTTTGCTTGCTTTGCTTTTTCCTGTTTTTCACTGCTTAGCTGTAACTGTGATATTTACCACATGTGACATTTACATAAAATGTCTTTATTTTTTTTTTTTTTTTTTTTTTTAATTTTTGAAAACCTTTATTTAAGAGCACAACACACAGCTATTTAGCCCAACATCCCGGAGGCAGGGCAGCCAAATATGAAGGAGGTCAATAGTGTGCAACATCAGAACATAATCATCAAAGGTTAATTTTATAAGAAAGAGAAAACAACTGGCGCCCGTGGGCGCGAAAGTGGCAGTAAGCAAAAAGTGTGAGACGCTGGGTGTCTGGGGACGGGTAGGGAGTAAGGCAGTAATACTATCGAAAAAGGAAAGAAGCAGGATGGGATAGAGGGAGAAGGGGGAGGGCTTCAGGAGAAAGAAACAATTCAAAGCTCAGTTGGTGTCACAGGTCAGGGCAATGCAGCCTCCTGCTGGTCAATTGGTTCAGGCGGTTGGCACACATCCCCCCTATATTCATTCCACGCCCCCCAGACCTTCATCCAATTCCGTGGCCTCCCCCTGGCTACATAGACTGTCTTTTCCATGAACATACACCAATCCATGTTGGCCTTCCACTGCACCAGCAGGGGGGCCGTGGTAGCGCCCCACCGCTGGGCTATGTCCCTCTTCGCCACCATGTTCCCCAGGGTAACCCACCTAGTCTGCGCGACATTATGATCGGACGGTTCCCAGACATTCAGGAGGCACCGACGGGCCTCCGCATGGGAAGCCACGCCAGTAACCTCCGCCATCACGCGGTGGATCCTCCTCCAATAGGAGGCGATCACCGGGCAATCCCAAAGGATATGGAGGAAGGTGGCAGGGGCCCCACACCCTCTGCGGCAAAGACCATCCGGGGAGAAACCCATGCGCATCAATCGGGGCCCAGTCATGTACACCCGGTGGAGGATCTTAAACTGCACGAGGCGAAGACGGGAAGAGATGGCAACCTCCTTAGGAGAGGAAACCGCACTTTGCCAGTCCTCGTCGTCCAGCTCAAGGCCATCCGCCACCCACTGATCTCGCAAGCCAAGAAGGAGGTCTGTACGTACATTTATCAGCTTCTTGTAGGCAAGGGAGATCGCACTGTCTGGCACATGCCCGTCTAGGATCCTATCCTCCAGCGGGGAACTTTCAGGAATGACGCCATCTGGCGGGGAGGCCGAGAGTAGCGCATGTCTCAACTGTGCGTAGCGGAAGAACTCCGTCGCGCCCAGCTGGTACTCAGTCTGTAACTGGGGGAAGGTCTTAATCAAACCCCTAGAAATCATGTCCTCAACCCTGCTGATGCCAATGAGGTCCCACTTGTCAAAACCTTTGGTGTGCCACAGCCTACCCAGGATGTCGGAGTCAAAGAGGGGAGTGAACTTCGTGAGCCTGCCCTGCCATCCCTGCGCCTTGGTAACCGTTTTCCAAATGCGAACCGCCGTGCGGGTGGGGCCAGTCAGTTTGCGGTCAAAGGACCTGGAATATAGGGCACGATAATAATTCCCGCCGCCCATCAGCCATCTGTCCATGGCGTATCCAGGGTTCTCCACTGGGCCGTAGAAACCATGGTTCAGGGCAGCGAGCTGCGACGACCAATAGTACCGGCGCACATCCGGGAGGGCTATGCCTCCATCATACCAAGGAAGCGTGAGTTTGTGGAGGGCCACACGGGGGCGGCCCTCCCAAAGGAGGTTACGAAGAAGGCCTTCGATGTCGCGGAAGTATCGGGCCGGGACAGGGTCCTGCGCATTCTGTAGTGCATAGAGGAATCTGGGAAGTGCCATCATCTTAAAAAGGGCAGCACGGCCCAGGAGAGAGAGTGGCAGGTGGCACCAGCTTTCGACGTCACGGCGCAGCCTCTGAAGAGGAGGGAGCAGATTATTGTCATACCGGAACTTGGCGTTGCTGGATATGTATATGCCCAGATATTTAAAGCCGCGCGACGCAATCTGGATGCCGCAGCCCCCGGGGAGGCGCGGGGTATCCCCTTTGAGGACATAGAGGGACGATTTGGCCCAGTTAATAACCAGGCCAGAGTATCGCCCAAACAGTTCGATGACATCGCAAGCCACAATAAGGGATCTACCCGGTGAAGACATGTATAACAGGATGTCATCAGCGTATAGAGAGACCCTGTCCTCAAAGCCGGGGGCCCATTCAATACCTCTCAGGTCGGGATGGGAACGCAGCTGTGCCGCAAGGGGTTCAAGAGCCAGAGCAAACAACAGGGGGGACAAGGGACAACCCTGCCTTGTGCCACGGCGCAAAGGGAAGGGCGCCGACAGGCGACCATTGACCGTGACATTGGCCATCGGGTCCGCATAGAGGAGTCTCACCCAACTGATGAAGACCGGTCCGAATCCGAATTTAGCCAGAACCGCCCATAAGTAAGGCCATTCTAGTGAATCAAAGGCCATGGTGGCGTCCAGGGACGCCAACACCGCTGGATCTCTGAGAGTGTGGGCCCGGGCCATAACCCCATGAAGGCGGCGCAAGTTCAGGGCGGTGTTACGGTGGGGAATGAATCCAGATTGATCGGGATGCACGAGGTCGCTAATAACTCCAATTAACCGATTAGCCAGGAGTTTGGCAAGGACCTTGGGTTCCACGTTAAGGAGGGAAATAGGACGGTAAGAGCGACATACTTCCCGTGGTTTACCTTCCTTGTGGATGACCACGATGGTAGCCAGTCGTTGGTCCAGGGGAAGGGAGCCTCTTTCAAAGGATTCAAGGTACATCTTGCGGAGATGCGGGGAAACCGCATCCGATCGGATTTTGTACAGTTCCACTGGAATTCCATTGGGCCCAGAAGCCTTGCCCGAATTAAGGGAGCGGATAGCAAGGTCAATCTCGTCCGCGGTGATGTCCCTATCCAGGTCTTCCCTTTCTTCCTCGGAGAGACTGGGGAGGTCGATATCAGCGAGGAAGGTCGTCGTTTCCGCCTCCGAGAACTCCGAGACAGACTCATAGACTCCGCGGAAGTAGTCCGCGAAAGAGTCCACAATGGCGCTGGGGTCCGTCAGGATCGTACCGTCCCCACCAAGGAGCTCCGGCACCACTCGGCTGGCCATCTCTCTCTTATCGAGCCATGCCAACAGTTTCCCGGCTTTATCACCCACATCGTAGATGCGGCCTTGCTGTTCCTTGGCGAGGACAAGAGCGGCATCAGTGGCCAAAGCTTGGTACTCCGCTTGTTTCAACGAGAGATTGTGGAGGGCCAAAGGGTCAGGGCCGGAGCGCAGCTGGGTCTCGAGGTGTAGCACCTCCTGTTCAACAGCCAGCATAGCCGAGTCTCTCTCACGGCGGGTGGCCGCAATGAGTGCCTGGGCCTCCCCACGGAGCACCGTCTTAAAAGCCTCCCACAGTGTGACGGCCGACTCCACCGAGCCCACATTTTCGATAAAGTAAAGGTCGATAGATTTGGCCAAAAGGGTGCGGGTCTTAAAATCGCGAAAATACCAAGGATTGACCGCCGCCGGGCGTTCCGACAGAGTCACGCCAAAGTCAAAGGAGACCCATAGCGGGGAATGATCAGAAATGCCCCGGGCAAGGAAGCGGGCCTCCGACACAGCTAGTGCGTCCGAGGCCAGCGTAAGGACATAGTCAATCCGCGAGAGACTCCCGTGCGCACCCGACAAGAAAGAGAATTGACGAAGCGTGGGGTGCAAAAGCCGCCACGTATCCACCAGCCCAGTAGAATCTAGAAAGGACGGCAGCCACATTTGCGGTCCACGTAGGTCTCGAGGCGGCTGGCGATCAAGGAGCCCAGAGCAAACCGAATTAAAGTCGCCCCCCACTATCAAACGACCAACCGGCATAGACAAAATGGCACCACCAAGGTCTCGAAAAGTACTGGACTGCAGCCCTGGGGGGACGTACACAGACAACAACGTGAGGGAACGCCCTTCCCATCTCCCGGACACAGCGGCGTACCTCCCCCTATCATCTATCAAAGTGGTATCTATCTCTAAGGGAAGGGATGAGCGCACAAGAATCCCCGCCCCCCTGGAGCCGGAAGAGAACCCCGAATGGGCCACCATTTTATAACCTTTGCGATTCAGGGCTTTACAGGCATTGCCCACCAAGTGCGTCTCTTGCAAAAGTACAACATCCGGCTTATGCCGTTTAACCAGTTGAATAACCACCCCTCTCTTGATGCGATCACCCAACCCGTTAACGTTCCAACTAAGAATCTTCAACACCCTACCCCTCATCCCTCCACCACCCGCCCCACCCATCACCCAAAGACACTTGCATCAATAAAAGTCCAGGATCACCATTGTCCGTGTGCCACAAAAAAGAAGAAAAGAGAAACACACAACAAACAAAAACTGTACCCAACCAACCCCCCACCCTGCACCCCTGCGTTAGACTAAAAAGCCCTCCCAACCTGCAGTGTGCCTGTCGCCCCATTAACTATTCTACCAAAGACCCAGAGGAGGAAGGAATCCCCGTGGAATCGTCCCGCCACCCACCATATGAATAAAGGAGAGAATAATCACACCAAAACAGTAGTCCGGCGGTCATTCGAGGCAAGGGTAGCCCCGGCTCCCAGTTCATTCCTGCCGTTCCGCTCCGCCCGAGGCGCCTCCAACATCTTCCTCTCGCTCTTCCCGTTCTGGTGTTACAGTGTCCAGCCACTCGCTCACATTGTCCGGGTAGTCAAAAAAGTATGCGCGGCCCTTATATTCCACACGGAGCTTCGCAGGGAATTGCATCGAGTATTTGAGACCCATGTCCCTGAGGCGTCTCTTAACTCCTGCGTAACTCAGCCTTTGGCGTTGCACCTGTCTGGTGAAATCAGGGTAAAAATGCACCTCCGCGTTCTGGTAGTGCAGTGGTCCGTGCGATCTGGACGCCTGGAGGATCGCATCTCGATCCCTGAAGTTAAGAAGGCGCGCCACAATGGGTCGTGGCGTCGCCCCCGTTTTAGGTGGACCACCCGGTACACGGTGGGCCCGTTCCACCGAAAAGAAGTTGCTCAGTCCAGAGGGCGCCAAATGCGTCTTGACCAATTCCTCCACAAAGAGGTCCGCCGCTCCATCCTCGGCCCCTTCCGGAACACCCACTAAGCGGACGTTCTGCCGCCTGGCTCGCCCCTCAAAATCCTCCAGCCGTTTCGAGAACTGATCGGCAGCCGATCGTAGGTCCCGGACCTCCGTTTGCAGTTCAGAGACATCCGAGGTCAGACTAGTGGTCTTAATGTCCAGCGCTCTCACACGGTCGTTCGTCTTGCCCAAGTCGGTCCTGATCAGAGCAATATCGATGGCCATGGAATCCACCTTGTGAGACAGGATCTCGTGCTGGTGTTGTGCGTCAGCACGGAGACTGGTGATGGCACCCATAATGTCCGTCAGAGTAGGATCCGATCCGTCCGGCAGGGCAGTAGCTGGGGTCCCCTTGGAGACCGCACCCGACGTAGGTGGCGATTTGAGGTTAACATACCGCTCCATGCGGTTGTTCTGCGTCTGTGGTTTGCCACGACTACCTTTATTAGATGCCCTCTCCGAATCGCCTCTGCCCGCCATGTTGGGTCCCCGAGAACAAAGGACCGGAGGTCTCAGGCAAGGGTCCACAGCCAGGAGTCAATCAGATCAGAAAAACCCCAGTCAGGTCGACCAGGGCAAGGCCAGATCACAGCGACTGCACCCAGGAGATGGCAGGCAAGGCCCCTTCCGTGCGATCGAGCGAAGTGGCGAAGTGACGAAGTCCGGATGGACAATGGCACCGTTACGGAGCGGAGTTCAGCTCGACGTAACTTCACTCAGGAGCCACCGATTTGGAATCCGATCGCAGCCCCCGCCTCAGCAGGCCGCCAGCCATACAATGCCACCAACGTGGACCAGGATTCTAAGCAGGATAATTGCGGTGGATCGGACGGTCCACGGAGCTCCGAGCTTACGCGGCCATCTTGGTCGCCCGCTAAGCTCCTCCTCCAAAAAATGTCTTTATTTTTGTTGTAATAAGTGTACTCTTCTATTAGCCACTTAAATTAGCATCTTTGTAAACACTGTAACTGTTACATTGTGTCATTGCTGCCTCAGTTACGCTTGCGCTGCATTCGCACCATTTTTCTAACTGCCGCTCATCACCTACTGCCTCAGTGCCCCTCCCTCTTCACAACCTTCTTAAGGGAGGCTGCAGCACGAGTGTGCTAAAGGCAAGCCCGTCTGCAAACCGTTGTGCCAGGATCGCGACCAGTGCCAGGAACCCTGGCTAGCCCACCACCTGAAGATATACCACAACCGAACTCGGAACCCTGGACTCCGCAACAACTGCTGTCTCACCTCGCCTTGATCCACAATAGGATTGTTCACCTGCCGGCACTGCCTCTTCTCCTGCAACACTGAAGCAACCACATGCACGGCGACCACCACAACGCCAAATCAACTTCACTGCCTCCTGCTCAACACTTACTCTATCTGCAAGCAAGCCACAGAGATCTGGGACACCATCCCTTCCCTCACCCTGATAGCATCTTCTCACCGAAATCTGTTTCAAGCTTGCATCCATGCCAGACATCGCCTCTGCAACATCAGCCTCAGAACAAGATTGCATCCTGAGACCGCATCAACAAACATGGAGGTGGAATTGATGTCATCCACAAAGAGACCATCCTCTACACCACCGTGGATGACGCCATCAAGATCATAGAACACCTCAAATCACCATGAGAGGTACCCTCACCTACAGACATCCAGAACCTTGCCCCAGCTTCTGCCTGCGACGCCATTCCTGAATTCATCGCCCTGCTAGTCATTGACTCCAAGCACTACATCTTCCTCTGAGACCTCAACTTTCACCTCAACCACACCAACACCGCAAACCTGCTACAAAGCATGAACAACATAGGCCTCTCCCAGCTAGTCACCAACAAGACACACATCGCAGGGCACACGCTTGACCCCCATCTTAACAGCCAGTGACAGTCAGTTACAGCCACATCACCAAGTTCAACTGAACAGACCACTCAATTGTCTATTTCGCAATTACAGGTTCCTCTGGCTTTTGCCACAAAGCTGTCCAGCACCCATCACCGCAGCTGGAACAAAGTATCTAAGAGTCAGTGGACCGACATCCTCAACACCTCCCACCCTCACGCCTCGAACCTAGATCAAGCTGTCAAGAATCTCCCCAACTGGATCACCGACTGTGCTGACAAAGTCGCCCCCATCAAACCCAGCATACTCAAGAGACCCTCTAAAAAAGCCGGCTGGTACACTGCAGAACTGAGAACCACCAAACAGAAATGCAAACGGCTTGAAAGGAGATGGCGCACTAGCAAAGAGCCCACGGACCAAGCCAAAGAAAGCCCTTTCCGACCGCATCGAAACCTGTTCCAACCACAGCAAAGAACTCTTCAACATAGAGAGTTCATCAACCCCTCAGCCACCGAAACATTGTCACCCCCTCACAAGGAACTCTGGGACTCCTTTGCAAACTTTTTTATGGCATCACCACCATCTACAAAAACTTCTAACCCCTACTCACTGCCGCCAACACCCCCAACCTCCTCGATCACACAAGAACAAATTACGACCACCTGTGACCAGCTCAACATTGCAAAGCACCACCACCATCATGAAATATATCCACTCTGGAGCATCCTCGAACCCCTGTCTCAACCACATCTATGATCTTGGGAGCAAGATAATCAGCCACTAATTCACCCTATCCTCATCGCCACGGCCACATTCCCCAATGAATGGAAACACGCATAAGTCAAACCCCTTCTCAAGAAACCTACTGCCGACCACAGCGACCTCAAGAATTACCATCTCCCTGCTCCCCTTCCCACGCAAAGACCTGGAAAAGGCCATTAACCAATGAACTCCTGGAGGACCGGGGGAACAACAGTCTTCTGGACACCTCCCAATCTGGATTCCACAACCACCACAGCACCAAAACTGCCTTAATCACTGCCACCGACGACATCAGAACCCCCTTGACCAGAGAGAAATGCCGGCCCTGATCCTCCTTGACCTCTCAGCTGCATTCGACACCATGCCCCACCACATTCTCATCAAGATATTCCACCACATTGAAATCTAAGGAACCACCCTCAAGTGGATCACTTCTTTCCTCATCAGAAGAACCCAGAGAGTCTACCTACCTCTTTGACCTCCGAACCCAAGAACATCATCGGCGGCATCCCTCAAGGCTTGTTCCTCAGCCCCACTCTGTTCAACACCTACATGACCCCTTGGCCTAACTCGTCAGAACCCACAAACTTAACATCATATCCTACACCGTAAACACCCAACTCATCTTCTCGCTATCTGAAGATCCCTCTACCATCCTGGCCAGCTTCCACAGATGCATGACTAGCAGTGCCCCAAAGATGAAAAACAACTGTCTAAAACTCAATATAGACAAAACAGAAGTGCTGATCTGGACAGCAAGCTCACCATGAAAAACCAGATCAATGCAGTTTACCCGCCTGCTTCTTCAGCCTTCGCATGCTCTGTGAGATCTTCAATGGCTCCACGTCAAAACAAGAACAGTCACTCAAGCCTTTGTCACCAGCCGGTTGGACTACGGCAATGCTCTCTACGTATGAATCACTGCACACCTCCTGAAAAGAATACAGACCATACAGAACTCCGTGGCCAGACTCATCCTCGACCGTCCCAGATATACCCACATCACCCCCCACCTCAGGAAGCTACACTGGCTTCCCATTCAGAAGATATGTCAATTCAAGATACTGACTCACATCTACAAAGCCCTAGACAACCAAGAACCACCAAACATCAACCATCACCTGAGCTTCCATTAACCCACCAGATATCTGCGCTTCACCTCCCTTGCTCACCCCACTACCCCCATCTGCCGAAACAACAGTGAACGACAGTCCTCCTGCTGCCAAGTCTTGGAACGACCTCGTCCTTCACCTCCGAACTTCATCCTCATTCAAGAAAGAACTCGAGACCCAGCTGTTCAACAGAACCCCCCTCCCCCCACACCGCCTCAGGGTTCAGAGTGTCTGGATACCCTCATGGCTGATTAACCACACTATACAACTCCTGAATTAGAGTAATGGGATCAACAGGTGGTCCTCAAAGCATTACTAAGTAATAACAAAAAACGTGGTCTATAGATCACTGGGAATCCCAGAACCATAATAGGTGGCCAGACTCAGAAAACATGACAGAACTATACTGATAGTAGAAACTGTTGTGATTACGGGTGTCCCTTCCAGGACAAACACTGCGCAAATGTTTGTAAGTACTTGACACAGCATAATATCTAACTTATTTCCGAAGATCCAAGATATGGCCGGTACTACTCTTTCTTGCTTTTCAACGTCTCCCTAACCTGCGGATCAAATTTTAACTTTATTTTAAAATAGTTGTACAGGTGCGCTCAGAGTCCCTGTGCCAACAGTATACCTGGATGTGCACTTCTTCAGCTTTTAAGTAGGAAGTCTGCTGGTCTTCCTTTAATCCTTTCGTGAAAGTGGTCCATTAGGTCTTCAGTTTCCTTTATTTTTGTTGCTTTGGAGAATAGTAGGTTTGTGTGTGGGATTCACGATCACGCAGATTAGTGGGAGCACCGCGCAGGTGTTTTATGTTGAGGGTCAGTGAGCTGTGCAGTATTTGATCGTTGCATATTTTCGTCGTAAGGTCTTCATGCATGCTGTTAACGTGGTAGAGCACGTAACTGCTTACTAAGTCTGCGTTGTGATTTTGACAAGTCAGCACGGGCGCGGTGGAAGTGAGTGCGTGCGTGCCGGCACGACGTTCACTTGTGAAATGAAGGAGGCCGGTAAGTCAAACAGGACCTTTTGATTTCTGACGTTCTTTGCCGTTGTCCCAGTGACCCCCTTTGCACCCATGTCACTGTAAATACTTGTAGCTTGGAGTAACCATGCAAAGTGGGAACGTGTTTACAGTCGCTTTCGCTCAGGCACGAGATTTGGCGGTTGTTTGCGTCAGGGTGGTGAAGAGGTCGTACCCTCTGCGGATCGGCACGTGCAGCCAGCGAAGCAGGAGTGACTCGAAGGTCACTGTGGAACGGCGCGAGTTTGAGTTGCTTAGTGAATGGTTGTAGTGCTCGTAAAATCCACATGTATTTATGTCAAGTTGCTGACTGGCCTGCCAGCACAGAGTTCTATTTTCTCCTGTGATGTTTGCTTTTCGGAACTGTTATTTTCTGAACAATTTAGGGTAATTTACTCTGTGTCCACGTGGTTCTTTGGTGGTGCTATGTTTGCATACCTTGCATAATGTTACCAATAGAGCTCACATTTTAATATGAAGACCATTGAAAACAACACTAGGAAAATCCATGCTTTCACGTTGAAGCCAATAGGAATAACCGGAAAAAGCACTTAAGGATTGTGTGCCCTGACTGAAGCAACGTTCAAGGCAAGGAATGTGTCTGCATTGGGGATGTCAAACTTCTAACAGGGAGGTGTGATTGACTCGGGGTTCTTATAACCTGCCTTGCTCTGAAGATGGGAAGTGTTTGACCTGACGGAGATGGTCTTGGAGTTCTGGGAAACCTGGGAGTTTTGGATGTCGTGTGCTACTGTAGATGCTTTGGGCTGCCTGAGAAGCTCCACTCTGTTTCCTTTTCGTACGGTTTCCTTGCTGAAACCAGTGTGGATTAGCAGGGTATGTATCCACCAGCCCCCTCAAAATGATGTCCTCAGTTCACAACAAAGATTTTAATATGCCGTGTACATCAGCTCATAGAACACTAGTCAGTGGAATGTTGTCAGTGTTTTTCTGCGCTATCTTCCTTACTTACTTGAAAACCAGTCTGTTCTTTGTTTCTTACTGTTGCTCTCCGAGCCCAAATCGATTTACAAAAGGGGGTGGTGATGAACAGAGTGTCTGAATTGAGCAGACCACTCTTACCCAGTCCAAAGATCAGGGCTTGATCCATCACCGTTATTTATCTCACTGCCCCATCCCAGCTCAGAACCTGGCTATATGCAAATCAGTCTGTCCCTGGCCCAGTGCATCATGGGAACAGGGCAGACTAAACTACCAAGCCAATTCTTTACCAGAAAGGAGACAAGCTACCGGGGACCGGTTTCTGGCATTTCAGCCTCTTCGGCCCGGCTTGCTTGAATCCTGATGGAGCAGTGAGAAAGGGACTCATGTCTGAGTATACCCTGCCACACCTATAGTGGCCAAAATCGATTTACAAAAGGGGGTGGTGATGAACAGAGTGTCTGAATTGAGCAGACCACTCTTACCCAGTCCAAAGATCAGGGCTTGATCCATCACCGTTATTTATCTCACTGCCCCATCCCAGCTCAGAACCTGGCTATATGCAAATCAGTCTGTCCCTGGCCCAGTGCATCATGGGAACAGGGCAGACTAAACTACCAAGCCAATTCTTTACCAGAAAGGAGACAAGCTACCGGGGACCGGTTTCTGGCATTTCAGCCTCTTCGGCCCGGCTTGCTTGAATCCTGATGGAGCAGTGAGAAAGGGACTCATGTCTGAGTATACCCTGCCACACCTATAGTGGCCAAAATCGATTTACAAAAGGGGGTGGTGATGAACAGAGTGTCTGAATTGAGCACACCACTCTTACCCAGTCCAAAGATCAGGGCTTGATCCATCACCGTTATTTATCTCACTGCCCCATCCCAGCTCAGAACCTGGCTATATGCAAATCAGTCTGTCCCTGGCCCAGTGCATCATGGGAACAGGGCAGACTAAACTACCAAGCCAATTCTTTACCAGAAAGGAGACAAGCTACCGGGGACCGGTTTCTGGCATTTCAGCCTCTTCGGCCCGGCTTGCTTGAATCCTGATGGAGCAGTGAGAAAGGGACTCATGTCTGAGTATACCCTGCCACACCTATAGTGGCCAAAATCGATTTACAAAAGGGGGTGGTGATGAACAGAGTGTCTGAATTGAGCACACCACTCTTACCCAGTCCAAAGATCAGGGCTTGATCCATCACCGTTATTTATCTCACTGCCCCATCCCAGCTCAGAACCTGGCTATATGCAAATCAGTCTGTCCCTGGCCCAGTGCATCATGGGAACAGGGCAGACTAAACTACCAAGCCAATTCTTTACCAGAAAGGAGACAAGCTACCGGGGACCGGTTTCTGGCATTTCAGCCTCTTCGGCCCGGCTTGCTTGAATCCTGATGGAGCAGTGAGAAAGGGACTCATGTCTGAGTATACCCTGCCACACCTATAGTGGCCAAAATCGATTTACAAAAGGGGGTGGTGATGAACAGAGTGTCTGAATTGAGCAGACCACTCTTACCCAGTCCAAAGATCAGGGCTTGATCCATCACCGTTATTTATCTCACTGCCCCATCCCAGCTCAGAACCTGGCTATATGCAAATCAGTCTGTCCCTGGCCCAGTGCATCATGGGAACAGGGCAGACTAAACTACCAAGCCAATTCTTTACCAGAAAGGAGACAAGCTACCGGGGACCGGTTTCTGGCATTTCAGCCTCTTCGGCCCGGCTTGCTTGAATCCTGATGGAGCAGTGAGAAAGGGACTCATGTCTGAGTATACCCTGCCACACCTATAGTGGCCAAAATCGATTTACAAAAGGGGGTGGTGATGAACAGAGTGTCTGAATTGAGCAGACCACTCTTACCCAGTCCAAAGATCAGGGCTTGATCCATCAGAGCCCAGATAGTTGTGTGGACGTCTTCTCCTTTGCTGATTCGTAATCCATCTGCTGCATAGAATTTTAATGGAAGGTAATCGAGTTGATCCAACTTTATTTACCCCCTCCCTTCTAGTTTTTGCCCAGCAGAGGTGGGAAGGTGTCCACCTGCTTCCTGTTTAACAGTTTTGCGGTGTTGCTCTTGCATATAAATTGTGACAGATCTGATATTCCTCATCGGCATTTGCTGAGAGGACGTTCGCCTCAACCCACTGGCGGGTTAGTGATTCTCTGCCCCACATGTATCCCATAACAGCAAGGGATAGAGACCAGCCCCTCACAAAGATTACAGTCGAGATCTCCTATTTACTGACTCTCTTGAATGAAGCTACCTGAGCTCTCAACCCACTGCAGAGACAAAACCACCGCTCTCAGACCCTAGATAGCTAGAGAACAGTGAATACCAATTAATAAAGGATAAAAAGTGGGGTCTGTACACATGGGCACCACCACACTTTGCTGAAAGAAACACTGACACAGTTGGAGCTGGGTCTTTAGTTATGGAAATATAATCCAGGCTGTACTCTTTCACATGTTGGAAGCAAACTAAAAGAGCAGAACCTTTCCTGCCTTAATTTGAAAAAGTCTAGATTGCATCGCAAGGGCCAGAATCCCAACGAAAGCCTTGTGACCAGTTATCAGAACCTAATCAAACAGGATACGGTACCCTAATCGGAATTGGAATGATTGGAGATATTTGGGTACTTAATCAATCAATCAATCATGAGATTTGTAGAGCGCGCTACTCACCCGCTAGGGTCTCAAGGCGCTGGGGGGAGGGGAGGGGTCGCTACTGCTCGAACAGCCAGGTCTTGAGTTGTTTCCTTAAGGAGAGATGGTCCTGGGTCAGCCATAGGTGGGTGGGGAGGGAGTTCCATGTCTTGGCCATCAGGTATGAGAAGGATCTTCCTCCGGCGGTGGATCTTCGAAAACGTGGGACGGTGGCGAGGGCGAGGCTGGCGGATCGGAGCTGGCGAGTGGGTGTGTAGAATGCGAGGCGGCTGTTGAGGAACTTGGGGCCCATATCGTGGAGAGCCTTGTGTGCGTGGGTGAGGAGTCTGAACGTGATCCTCTTGTTGACGGGGAGCCAGTGAAGGTCTTTCAGATGGGCAGAGATGTGGCTGCAACGGGGGATGTCCAGGATGAGTCGTGCAGAAGCGTTCCGTATGCGCTGGAGTCTTTTCTGGAGTTTGGCTGTGGTTCCCGCGTAGAGGGTGTTCCCGTAGTCCAGTCGGCTGGTGACGAGGGCCTGGGTGACCGTCTTCCTGGTTTCGGTGGGGATCCACCGGAAGATCTTACGGAGCATGCGCAGGGTGTTGAAGCAGGACGATGAGACGGCGTTGACTTGCTTGGACATCGTGAGGGAGGAGTCCAGGATGAAGCCCAGGTTGCGGTCATGGTCTGTTGGCTTGGGGGCGGTGCCCAGGGCAGGGGGCCACCAGGAGTCGTCCCAGGCCGAGGGAAACTGTCCCAGGATGAGGACTTCCGTCTTGTCTGAGTTCAGTTTCAGACGGCTGATCTTCATCCATTCCGCGACATCTTTCATTCCTTCCTGGAGGCTGGCTCTGGCGGTGGTGGGGTCGTTGGTGAGGGAGAGGATCAGCTGGGTGTCGTCGGCGTAGGAGATGATGTTAAGGTTGTGTTGGCGTGCGATGGCTGCGAGGGGGCTCATGTAGACGTTAAAGAAGGTGGGGCTGAGCCAGGATCCTTGAGGTACGCCGCAGATGACTTCGGTGGCCGCGGATCGGAACGGGGGAGGCGGACTATCTGGGTTCTTCCGACGAGGAACGAGATGATCCACCCCAGTGCCTTCCCTTGGATTCAGGTGTTGCTGAGGCGCTGTATTAGTGTGCGGTGGCATACTGTGTCGAACGCTGCCGAGAGATCCAGGAGGATGAGGGCAGCTGTTCCCTGTTGACAAGCAGCGATCTGATGTCGTCGGTAGCTGCGATGAGGGCGGTCTCGGTGCTGTGGTTAGCTCGGAAACCGGACTGTGAGGGGTTGAGTGATCCGTTTGTCTCGAGGAAGGCGGCGAGTTGTTTGACTGTTTTCTCGATGACCTTGGCAGGAAAAGGGAGGAGCGAGATGGGGCGGACGTTCTTGAGGTCCGTGGGGTCCGCAGTGGGTTTCTTCAGGAGTGCGCTGAGCTCGGCATGCTTCCAGCTCTCCAGGAAGGTGGCGGTGGCGAAGGAGATGTTGATGATGTCCCGGAGTTGGGGTGCGATGATGGAGTCGGCCTTGTTGAAGACGTGGTGAGGGCAGGGGTCGGTTGGGGATCCGGAGTGGATGGTGTTCATTGTGCGGGTGGTATCTTCGGTGCTGACCGGGGTCCAATTGCAGAGGGTGGTGGTGGGGGGCCTTGGTTCGGTGGTTGGGTGCGTGGTCTGTGCGCCGAAGCTGTTGTGTATGTCGGCAATCTTGCGGTGGAAGAACGAGGCGAGTGAGTCACATGGGTCTTGCGAGGGTGTGATGTCGTTGTTGCAGGCGCTGGGGTTGGCTAGCTCTTTGACGATGCTGAAGAGTTCCTTGCAGTTGTGGGTGTTGTTGTCCAGTCGTTCTTTGAATGTTGTCCTGTTGGTCGTGCGGATCAGCTGGTGGTGTGTGCGGATGGCATTCTTGCGGGCTGTCATGTTTTCTGTAGTCTGGTCATGTCGCCAGGCTTTCTCGAGGGTGCGGCAGTTTTTCTTGGAGGTTTTGAGTTTGTTGGTGAACCACGAGGCTTTCTTGCTGCCGGGTCTGCTGGGAGGGTTTTCCAGTGGTGCGAGGTCATCGGCGCAATTGGTGAGCCACTGTGTGAAGTTGCGGGCTGCTTCGTTGCGGTCCATTGTGTTGGCGGGAGGGTTCTGGCTGAGGGAGGTGGTGAGCTGGTCGGCAGTGATCTTGCTCCAGTTCCTGCGGGGAACCTGTTGCGGGTGGTGGTGGGTCGTGGTTCTCCTGAAGTTGAAGTGGATGCAGCTGTGATCAGTCCAGTGTAGTCCGGTGGAGTGGCTGAAGGAGATGTGCTTGCTGGAGGAGAAGACGGGGTCAAGCATGTGGCCGGCGTAGTGGGTGGGGGTGTTCACTAGTTGCTTGAGTCAGAGTTGGCGAGGTTGTCCAGTGGGGCGGCGGTGTTGCTGTCATTGTTGTTTTCCAGGTGGAAGTTGAGGTCCCCTAGGAGGATGTAGTCTGAGGAGGTGAGGGCGTGCGGGCTGATGAAGTCTGCGATGGCTTCGCTGAATTGTGTGCATGGTCCCGGGGGTCTGTAGATGAGAGTGCCTCTGAGGGTGGTCTTGGGGTCGGTGTGTATCTGGAAGTGAAGGTGCTCGGCGGCGGTGAGGGTGTCGTCAGAGTTGGTCGTGATGCGGATGGTGTTTCTGTGGACGATGGCAATGCCTTCTCCGGTTTGGTTGATGCGGTCCCTCCGGGTGATCTTGTAGCGTTCCGGGATATCTATGGCGATGTCGGGGGATGAGGAGGCGTTCATCCAGGTTTCCGTGAGGAAGGCGACGTCTGGTGATGTTGTGTCGAGGAGGTTCCAGAGTTCGACGGCGTGTCTGTGGACGGAGCAGGTGTTGAGCAGGATGCACTTGAGATGATTGTTGCTGGTGCCTGGCCTTGCGGATGCGGTGCATGTTCGGAGGCAGGTGAACTTGCCGGCTTGGCAGGTGAAGGGTCCGTGGGTGCGTTTCGGGGTGGCTCGGTAGCAGGCGGGGTTCTGGCCGGCGTTGAGTGCATGGAGGGTGGCGGCATCGTAAATCCGTTGTGTGGGTTGGCATAGTCGGGGGCCAGGGGTCCTGGCGCTGGGCGCGGTCCAGGCGCGGCCACGCAGCGGCCTGCATTATGAAGGGGTCGAGGGAGGGAGGAGCAGCTGGGAGGGGGAGCGGGGACCAATTGGGGGGCGGGGCCGCGGGGGACGCAGCAGCGGGAACGAGGGGGAGCAAGTGGCACAGAAACGTGGAGGGAAACAACCAACGTGAACAGAACGCAAAGGGGCACAAACGAAAAAGCGCTCTGGGAGTACAGGCAACACAGTACAGTCAATGGGGCACAGAACGTGAATCAAAAGAAAGGGTAACACAGTGGAGACAGTACAATTGGCAGCAGAATAAAGCAATAAAGTGCAGAAAAGAGAGCAAGCTCACGCCCACTGGACCACCAGGGAACGAACCGGCGGCAGCAGCGGGGCACAGGGCAGACACAGCGCTAGCACGGCAGGCTAACGCGTCGGGGGAGCGACCTGGCCTGAATCCATGGTCAAGGGTCGCTGCTAGGATAACCCATTTGAATTACAAAGGGACCCACACTCCCCGGATGCCTTATGGCATGCTTTATCATTGGGTCCCTTACCTAGAATGATGGTACATAGGGAGTTCTTGATATTGTAAGGATAAGGTATATGTTAAAAATGATCTATGGCATAACCCTACTTTGCCATTTAATAAGTGTCACCCTGATGAGATTAAACACAAATGAGTACTTCCTTAGTACTGAACCAGAACATTGGAGGCTGTCTACAGCCTTCATGGGTCTACATGTTACGCCCACCAATAGTTTGCCATTGTAGGTCAGGTTACGGAATACTAGAATATTGCTAAACAGTATTCACTGAATCTTGTTGTGATTCACATTTTGTAGTTAAAAAAAAAAAATAAAAAACATACATGCACACACTTTTGGCTTTTGGACGCTTACATATGATTTGCAGGAGACTCACTGGTCATCCTTGGTAAAGGCACACAAAAGCCTATAGAGTGCGTCGTGGGACCGGCTCTGTAGTCCCACTTGAAAGAGGACCTTGACATTGCATAGTGTCAGCCATGGTTGTGCTTGCACTTGTTGTGCAGCCAGTGGTCCAGGGATCAGTACAAATAGCCAATCCTCCCTGGGTTCACTAGGAATGGCCTATGTTTGGTTTTCTGAATGAATAGCTATATATAATACACCCAAAACCGTATGTATTTGTGTTATGTTGCTTACGGGTCTTCCTCCACATACCTTAGAGACTTTCTCTCTTGTGATTTATGGTAGTCTGAACAGTTCTTGAATGAGAACGTAGAAAGAATTCCTCGCAGCATCTATGCAATTCTTTAGTGCTCCTAACTGGCTGCAATTTTACTGACGGAGCTCTCATTTTTATGACAGGCCTATTGATAATTAACAGATACAAGCACATTTCTGGGTGGTGGATGCCACACGATTACAGTAACACTTCTCGTGCTGGGACACCTCTTGCCAAAGATTTTGTTTATGTTCCACTGATTTATAAAGCTCTTTGGGGCGGGTGGGGGGGGCTTCAGATCTGATCTACTACGACTATTGAGAAGTGTGGCTCACTGGTTAGAGGAGGCAGACCTGAAAGCAGAGGTCAGCCCAGGACCAGGGTTCAATTCCTGGCTCGGCGGGGTCTTGAGTCCTAAAATGTCCATGGACTCGACAATTCTCGCTCCGGTGCCTACTCGATTCACGAGTTCACACTCTGCGACTCTGGGCAATAGCTTGCTTAATCTCCACAACGGCCCCTCGCGGCGGGATGCCTGGCTTTCACCTTGCGGATACCCTGTCGGGGCTATCTCACAGGGGAATACCAGGATGGGTTCCCTAAGCAAGCGCTTAGAAACCGCTCGGTGATTTGCGCTATATAAATTCCAGTACATTTACATTTACATTTACATTGATCTGCTACAACCGAGAACTCCTAACCGAAACGGATCTATGCTGCAAACAGCCACCGGTCTTCAGCTGCTTTCTAAAGCATAGGTGATTGGAAGTTTTCCATAGATTTAAAGGCAAGTTGTTACACAGTGCCGGAGCTATTGCTCGGAAAGAGTGTCCTCCCTGCCTGACCAGATTGATGCTGGGTATCTCCACCAAATTCAAGACTGCCGAATGTAGAGACCTGGTAGGTTTATGGGGCAGAAGCACGGACTAAAAACTTGACACACCCTGCTTATTCATAATCTGGGGAGCACAGAGTTTTCAACTGAATGCTTTTCTCTTTTTGGAGCCAGTGCAATTTACAAAGTAGCTTAGAGGCTGAGCTGAACTTTGGCAGGTGGAAAAATAATCTCGCCACCGTGTTCTGAACAGTCTCCAGCCTGTTTTTTACATATCTGGTGGCACCCAAATGCAGGATTTTACAGTTGTCAAGGCGAGAGGTGATTCAGGACTGAATGACCATCCTCTGGGCCTGGGGGTGGAAGAAGCCAATGATAGTTTTTAAGGCTTCTAAGGATACCAAAGCAGGCAGCACACAGTTCCTTAACTTGTTGCTTGCAACATAATGCTTCATCAAACCAGACACCCAGATTATTTACAACCAGTTTTGGCTGCGGGTGGGAGGGGGTAGCAAACTAGACCACCAAAGATATCCCCATTCATGCTTATTTGCCCAACAAGAGGAGCTCCGTTTTATTGCTATTCGGCTTAGGCAGTTAGAGTGCATCCAGTCAGCAACATGAACATTGACCACGCTCTCTGTAGACCCCACCGACTGCGAAACCATAAACAATGTGTTGTCTACATAAGGCACTAAGGAAATACCAAAAGATTTCACTACGTCAGCCAACTACTTTACATAAATGTTAAAGAGGATGGGACTTAAGGCAGAGTTCTGAGGGACGGCGTATTCTAGAGTTCGCTCAGTAGATGAAAAAAATGGAGGCGATATCACCTGAAAGTATCGATCTCTTAAGAAAGGAGCACACCAGGCCAAAGCCTTGCCCCGAACTCTAATCTCTTGTAATCGCTGTAGGAGCACCTCAAGGGTCACTGTATCAAAAGTGACGCTCAAGTCTAATAGCAGTGCACCAAACCCCATAGTTACTAGGGACCGGGATATTATTCCATTATGGTGTTGAGTCTTTCACAGGGGCCTGATGGTGCAGTGGCACCGACATCATGGGACTGACAAACAAAGCAAAGAGCGGGTGGCACAACATGACTACCTGTTCATCTAGAAAAGGAGTCCATACCTTTAGCCTCAGCAGTGTTGTGGTAGGCACTTTATTATGGTGACATTTTACAGAAACTCGTTTTCTAACATTATCCAAATTTATAACTTTCCCTACTTTGCGGATTACTTCCACGAGCCAGTTGGGCAATAAATTCGATTCAGACCGCCTTACTTCTCATCAATTTAAATTGTATTACTCCTGTGTTTGAATGAGCTGTTATGATATGTTAAGATTTTCCTCCTCACAAAAACATCTACGTCAATTGCACATGTCATTGCTGTTTGCATGCCTTCCTTTAAAATAAACGGTTGACCTTTTCTGCTGCACCATTGAATTGTGGGCTACACATGGAAACCGTATAATGATTGTATACTCTACTCTTAAAAAAGGAAACAATTGTGCACCATTGTCCAATAAAACTTTGTTAAGCAGTCAATTTAAGTAAAAACGTAAGCTAAAAAATCATATGCTACCTCAGTATACATATCACCTACAAAATAATTGTAGACCCACTTTAAGAAGTAAACCATTAATACAATCAAATTATGCTTATCCGGTTGCAATTGCTATGCAAAATATATGGCTACTTTCTCCCACACTTAAATGGGGTACTCACTCGGGAGTACAGGAGTAACCCTCATCTTCCAACGCTTGTTAGATAACAAGCACTCCTCACAGTTGTTCACATACTCCTACACCTGCCTATCGTTGCCAGATCACCAAATGTTTTCCTCAAAGTTTTCTCTGAAGATTTACACTTACCCCCCAAATTACCACTACCTTGCAGAAGAATGCATTTCATACCATAAATATCCTGGAGGAACACATTTTTCATTTTGAAGTAACGAACCTGATTCCATGTAATCAAAGCCACTTAACCAGAACTATGCAGATCACTGCAAAGATTCTTATCTTTTGGCCACTCATTCGCCAAAAATTCAGGAGTACTCTCTAAAACCTTGTACTTCTGCTTCTTCATCACATACAGCACTTTTGCAACATTTACCAACATCTACGGCAGCAATTACACACTCTTCTTCATTTGTGTCTTAAATGTTGACAAACAGTCAGCTCTCACATTAGTTCAACCTGTAACATACCTTACATTGAAATTGTACTCTTCTAACTTAGACAGAATACAGGTCATCAATGGTGAGGCAATTTTTCTAAGAGATATGTTAAAGGCTTGTAGAGTGTGGGAAGAAAATGAAATGTGTACCCCCCACAAATGGCTCTTGAATTTTTCTATACCCCATGAACAAGTTAGCGCCTCCCGTTTGATGGTTCTGTGTTTTTTCTCAGCCACTTTCAATGTCCTGGATGCAAATGCAGTGGTATTATGTACACTGCCTACATGTTGGGATAGTACTGCACCCAAGCCTACACCACTTGCTTCGCCAGATAATGTGTATTCTCTCCCGTAAATATATTCATTTTCAAGGCTGGAACTTAGTCAGGATCCTCTTAATGTGTTCAAAAAACCATTGCTCAATCTCAGACCAAACACAATTCCCCATAAAAAACCTCCACTGACTTTTATCTGATGGAGAAGGAGATTCTCTTATGGCTTTTACCAGCTCATCCTTAGGCCCTCTCATTGCTCTAGATAAAAATTAGGCCAAAGTAATCCAGGGATTAAGTTAAGAATTTACATTTGTCTGTAGTAAACCAAGGCATGCCAAATGTATTTGTTTTTACTGAAGACCTCTTCCAACATGTGAAAATGCTCATTTTGATTTTCAACAAATATCAAAATATCTTCTTGAAATGCATAAATACCCACAACATCCTTAAAGAAGTAACTCCTCAACGGTTGAAAAACGCGCCGGCAGGGCCAAAAGGCATTTGTTGATAATTGCAGGCACCAAATGGTGTTCTGAATTAGGTAATTTACTGTGAATTCCTTTTTTAAAGGAAGTGGTAATGTGCAACATACAAATAGATTGCAGTGAAAAACGTGGCCTTACCAATCATTTATAACATTTCCTGAATTTTTAGTAGCAGAAATACTCCACAACAATACAGCTGTTTGAGGGGTGAAGATCTGCACATAATCAAAGTGGACTTCCAATTTTTTGCTATAATCGCAGCACTGATCCACTCGGATGCATCCACCAGTTCAATTATTCCTTGGTCACATATGTCTTTTAGATTTTTTTTTTTTAAATTCTTGCACTTGTGGGAAAGACCTGAACCTTGTGAGCTACAGGAACTATTCATTTCATCAAAATAATTTATGTTCAAATCCTTTAACTTTTCAATTTTTTCTGAGAACACATCCTCATATTTGCATAAAATATCTTCAGTCTTGTAATTGCTTACCCAATATTATTGGAGCGGTAGTGCCAGGCTTCAAAGTTATCACCAAATGGTCCTAAACAAACCAACCCTTAATATGCCTAACATTTATAGCTACTTAAGTGTTTTAAGGTATTGATCTACTCCTGAATTGAAGATTATCTTAAAAAGAAATTCAATCATTTTTATGTAATGGCTTCCATAAGCCAGTGTTTTGATATCAACCTGTTGCAATATTTTTCCAGATCCAATACTTGTTAAATGTTGTTTATGATTTTATAGTGATTGGGGACCCAGAATCCGCCATAATAAAATCCAACTTGCCAATGAGTACCTCTCAGTTTGGACATTTGGTAGTGGCCATTACACAGCAAGAATTATTTGTGTATTTTAATTTACTTTAATTTTCTTTACTATTCCTTGTGCTCTCAAAGTTTGATACACTGCTTACTCTTATAAGTCCGATACCTGTCTTAAAACTCTAATGAAATGACCCCCTTTTGAGCAGTTATTACATATTTTTCTAATTGCTGGACAATTGGAGTTCTTCCTCTTATGGTTGCGAGAACTACACTTGCATCGTGTTGCACTACTAATATTGGTCCTCTCCCTAAATCTATATCTAACTTTCATACCTTTCACGTTGGTCACCACACTTGCATTTGTGTTCCCAGATGTTTCACCTACACCTGAAATAGCCCATACAGACTCTGCTGATAGCTCTATTTCCTTAGCAAGCTTGAAAGACTCTGCAAAGGAAGGATTGCTGGAACATAGTAAGTTCTCTTGTACTAGAATGACAATTAAATACAGTTTGATCTCTGAAAACTTCTATTAATATATTAAAGTCACACATTTGCATGGACAGCCACATACTCGTCAATACTCTCCATACTGGTCTGTTTATGTGAACACAAATGTAACTTTTTCACAACAATGCTAGGTTCATCATAAAAATATTTTTCTAAAGGTTTCACTGCTTTGTTGTTTTCATCCCACCTCCTGAAATCCTCTTGTGTAGGTTGCAATTCAGGGAGATGATCAAAAACTCTTAGTTCTTCTGACCCCAAAGCGCAAAATAATACTGCCATCTTCTTTTTGGGGTTACTCATTTTTTGCATCTATGGCCACCAAATAATTCTAAAATACACAATATCATTACATTTTTTGAAACTGTGCACCAAGATTTTGTAAAAGATAAGAAGATAGTTGCTGGATGTCACTATTATTTGCCGTAGTTACAACTGGAGGCAAAGATAACTGGCATTGAAACATAGCTCAAAGCTTCGTAGAAGTACATCTATTTTTGGATCCTCTGTTACTTGCTTTGAGGGCCAACCAGCTTCCTGCTTAACCCCTTGAATGTTGATGGATGGCTAGGTGGTGTGGGGGAGCAATGGTCTGACTTAGGGGTGGCCACCCCCCTCTCCACAGCTGATCGTTATTTCTATAGCCGGATGTGGGTATGTAGGAAAGTAGGATCTGATTTCATGGTCATCCTCATTTTTTTTTTGCTGGTGTCATTATGTTTTACTGACCAGTCCGACTGGGATCCTGCTAATCAGGACCCCAGTCATTTTGCCACGTCCCTAAATTGGACATGGTGAGTATTGGACATGGTGAGTATTTGGGTACATGCTAGATTGCCTACTGGTGTTCCCCTTGTAAGTTTCAACAGTAACAACAGAGGGTCCCTGAAGACTAATAAAGTGAGGGGGGGGGGGCAGGGAAAAATAAACAGCCAGCAGCCTGAGCCCAGCAGACGTCCGACGGTCCACACCACAACACAGTCACGACTGAGACACAGTCAGTAGCACCTGGTAAAGCCTGACAACCTGAAACATTACGGCATTTTGGGGCAATTTTTCAGCAAACAATAAGAGGACCCCAACCTTCTTTGGTGCTCTTTCACCCTGGCTACCACCCAGCAAACACCAGTGTTAAAGCTTTGAAATTATCTGACCCGGTAGCGGACGTAGATGAAATGACCCTGACCCCGTGGAATTGAATCTGTGGGACGCTAGAGCCGGCCCGGTGGTACATACTATTTGCGAATCAACACTTGCTCTGCCTATTCCTCAGTTGGGCAGTACATTTTCTACATCTGGGAGCTTTTTTGCTCTTTATACTGAACGTCTGAACTTACAAGATCTGGTGTTCGTGACTCGTGCCCTTTCCCATTTATTTGGATCTGAATTCAGGTTACTCCTCAGAATCAGGAGTGTACCCCTGCATAACCATTTATTTGGATTTTTGACCTGGTATCCTAATATCCAGAATAAGAAACATTTATATGGAACCTATGATGTATTTGCGCCCTGACGAAGGAGTTTAGGACTAATAAGTTCCTTTTCCGAAACGCGCGTCAGCGCTTCTTTTTGTTTCTTCTTATGATTTTGTATTATTGATTGAAATGGACTGTTATTTACTGTTTACTTTTTGAATATTATGTGTGATGAGTTCGTGATTGTGACGAAGCTGTTTGTTTAGATGAAGTGTATGAGTGGTAGTGACTGACTGGGTATGTCTGTTTGTGTTCCTGGTTTATGGGGGTGCTTTTGTGTGTATATAATATAAATATGTATATATAGGATATTTGTTGTGTATTGTGGTCACGAATATTAATTTATATTATGCTCTAAAGTATCAGAAAAATGTGTGAATAAAAAGTGACAACATCTTTTGAATAACTTCTGTGTGTGGGACAATGTTCTTTGGCATATATATCTAGGATGTACCACCTAGTCTAAAATATTATTAAGTGAGGGGTCTGTTTTTGCTGTTCCCCTTGTAAGTCACTAGTATATGGTGCTAAGGTACCCAGGGCATAGGTACACCAGGGTTTCCCCCATGGGCTGAAGCATGTATTATGCCATCCACGGGAGACCACTCAAATTGTGACTACAGGCCTGCCATTGCAGCCTGTGTAAGCTGGTGCTAGCATACAGATATACGTTTCCTTATATCTGAGGTCACTTCACTTAAAACCTATAAGTCACCCCTAAGGCAGGCCTTTCAATCCTGATGGCAGGGTCCTCCTTTCTAGGTGTGAGGGTGTCCCTGCATGAGCAGGACACCCCTACAACCCTCAGAGTCCATTCTCCAGGGATGTAAGTGCATCAGTCATTAAGATACATAGAGTGGCCAAGCGTCATTATGCGATGACCATCTCTAAACTGGCTGTAACAAACCTTGTCGTGTTTGGTATCAAACATGTTGAAATCATACCCCCCCACACCGTTTAGGTAGGATTCCATGAATTGTAAATCTCCTTCAGGAACCCCTCAGTGCTCCCTGTACCAGTCTTCTAGACCTGGACAGCAAACTATGGGTGCTGCCGACCAGAGACATGATTCTTTCCTTCTGCTGTTGAGCCAAACTCGAGCAGGGGCAGGCGGGACAATAGGTATCCTGTCACAGGGAGGTGTGACCATCTCCCAGACAGGACTTAGTGTATTGGGACAGGGTTGAGCACCACTCACACTGCTTGAAGGGCACATTTGGTGCCCTCCTAGCATACTCTAGTCCAAACCAGTTCAGGGAGCCATTGGCTCCCACTCTGGAGCAAAACTGGACAAAGGACATGGGAGCATCCTCTCCACTGTCCAGCCCCACCTCTTGGAGGGAACCCAGAATCGTTCTAACCCTTTCCTTAGGGTACTTAAGGGCTTACCTGTGGGTGGGTCCCTAGATTTGTCGTGGTACAAGAGTCCAATCACATACCACTTCAGCTTTGACCATCTGGGCACTCTGTACCTTGCTGGACTTAGTGTTGGGAACCGAGACTGCAACTGGGAAGACTCCTGCTGCTCCTGGTCTCATCGTCCTGCATGTCTGCTGCATAGTCTGTCCCTGTGATCTACGGCGGTTTCCAATGTCACTTAACACCTATACACCGGCTTCCCTGGTGTAGGTAACCTGGTTCCTGGGGTATCCATGGGTGGGGTGACTCCCCAACCTTTCATCTTCCACTGGGTTTCTTCAGGGTCTGCTGGGAAGGGTCTTTCTTCTGTAAAATTGCAACCGCCACTTACCTACTGACTAACATTTAGCATGCAGTCATGTTCCCACTCCGCACATGATCTCCGTGGGGTTCCTAGATACTCACCTTGGGTGGTTCTTTGGGTCCCTGGCTCTTCTATGTCTTCTGGGTCCAGTCTCGACTTGGTTTGCATTCCACCATTTTAGTATATGGTTTGGTCTCTGCCTGGGGACCACTGTGTATTCTGTGCTATTTATCAATTCAATTGAAAAAGTATTGTGTGTGTTGTGTTTGTATTTCTGGGTAGGAGATAAAACATTGTGTTAGTGAGTGTTAATAATAAATACCTATTTTTTTTATAACTGCACTGTGTGGTTCTTGTTGAGTGCAAACAAGCTCTGTTCCGCTCGTGTGTCCTCGAGAGTATGAGCGTGATCAGTATCGCACTCATGCTCACCATTCTCATGATGTACGTTCTCGTGGAGAAGAATGTGGGGAATGTTATCATTAGAAAATGTGCGTTGTTCATTAACTGGTACAATATTTATTTTCGCCATTCTGCAACTGACTTGATGTTTCTGCATTGACTGGATTAAAGAGGATCTTCATCCACTCTGCGAGGGTTCATTCTTCTTTATTTTAATTGACAGAAGTAGGCTTTCTCACACTGGCGACGAGCGGGCACGAAGCGGTTTCATTTCTACATATTTTTTTTTATGATTTATAATCTTAAGGATATATTCTCCGATTCTGTTCCATACCTCCAGCGTGCAGTGTGTATCCTGTCTTCAGCGCTTCACGTTCAGCGTTTCACAAACATTCAGCGTTGTTTCCGCTGTTGTTTTCTCCATTGGCACAAGATTTAGAAAAATTTGGTTGCGACGTCGTTGCCGATGACCTCACTCCTGCTACCATAGGACGGAATTTGTTTTCCGATGTTAGCAGCCATTTCCTGACCAGCTGAATTGCGGTAGTTTTTCTACAATAGTTTTGCCTTCTCTCTCACTCGCTACCGAGTCACAGCTGCAACGTTCACGATTCTGCCCTGATCAGCTGTACTTTGATAGCGTTTCAACAAGAAATAATTGAACCTGCTATCAATCCTCACACCTGCAACACTTCATTTGTGGTAACGATTTTTGCTGACAAATATATTTCTGAATTATTTCTTCTACATTGCGTTCCTGAGCTTGTCTTTTGCGGTGACAAGCACACCTTTTTTTTTTTTTTTTGCTCATTACTCTTTTTGCACTATAAAATGGCTGGCATTGTTCCTCTGTCTTCGTTTTTCTCTTCTCCCGGTGAACCACCAATCGATTGGGAGGCATGGGAACCAGCATTTCTAGCTTATGTGCGAACCAGAAAGGAAACTAGCATTATTGAAACATTGTTTAGGTGGTATAGGTCTCAGGAATTAAAACAATTTCCAACTCTTATTGACCCTGGTAACATTAATGTGTATCAATACACATCTAAACAATTACGTTTGAGATATGGGAAAAAGAAAAATGTTGTTATGGAAAGGTTTATATTTTATTCTAGAAAACAACAATCCGATGAGTCCATCGAAGATTTTGTTTCCGCACTTAGGTCTCTTGCAGTAACTTGTGACTTTGAACACATCACCTACGAACAAGTACTTCGAGATCAAATTTTTATGAGGACTAACAATAAAAAAATTCAGGAGAGATCATGGACTACGTCTGACATGTCATTAAGTGCTGCCATCGACATAACTAAATCCATTGAGCACTCTGAGAAATTTGTGAAAGAGATCAGAGGTAATGAAAAGGTGAAGTATTTACAATTCCTAAAAAAATAGACAAATCCAAGAGAACCAATCCAGAAAATCTGAAAACTTTCAAAAATATGATAGGAAGTATAGAAGTTTTGGTGTTAACAATAGAAAACATGTATTTGTTTGTTATAGGTATCGAAGGCCTCGGCATTTGGGTAATTCAAAATTGTGCCCAGCTACTGATAAAATGTGTTCCAAATGTGGAAAAAAGGAAATTTCAGTAAAGTTTGCAAATCTAGTTCAAAAAGGGTAAATTATATTCAAATCTATCCTGATTACGAGAATCCTTATGATGATTATGAAAACAATATCAACTCTGTTATTAATATTTGTGGCAGTGAAACTTTCCTTCATGCACTATTTGTATTGATGTACAGATATTAGTAGATTCATGTGCTGCTTACACTATTATTGTAAAACAAATAATTGATAGCAAATGGCAAAACAAAAAATTGATTTCTCCTGATGTTACACCCCGTGGATATGCAGGTCATAATATTGGATTTAGTGGGATCTTTTTGGGCAAATTTGGAATTTTCAGGACGCCACACTTATGTAGCGAAATCCGGGCAATCTCTTCTGGATTGACCACAACAAGAACAAATGAATATCAAAATCGATCCTAAAGCAAACCCTCCTGTTTATGTGGTTGATGTACCTCCAACCCCTCATAATGACCATTTTATTTCTAATTTTAAAAAAAATCCTGAAGTTTTCACTGATAAGTTGGGAAAGTACCAAGGATTTAAACATTGTATTAAATTATGTGACAATGCTATTCCTATTTGTCACAAAGTAAGGAAAGTTCCATTATCCTATAGATCAAAACTTAAAGTAATTTTAAAAGATTTATGTTCCAAAGGTATAATTGAGCCCATTGAATCATCACCATTGGTTTCTCCGATTGTTATTTCGGTTAAATCCACAGGTGAGCTCAGATTATGTGTGGATTTACGCAGTCTTAATAATGTCATTTGGGTTGATGCCCATCCCTCACCTAATCGACATGAAATGGTTGCTATGTTAGCTGGTGCACAAGTATTTTCCACCATCGATTTAGCCAGTGCCTACTATCAGGTTGTCTTAGATGATGAATCTAAAAATTTCACAGCTTGCATAACCCCTGAAGATCTCTACAGGTATTGCGGTATGCCATTTGGTCTTGCCAGTGCCACTTCAGTCTTTCAAAGATTGATGAAAGAAACACTTGAAGGTCTGGCAGGCTCAATAGCTTTCCAAGGTGACATTCTTGTGTATGGTAAAAATCCTGAAGAACATTACCACAATTTGAACCATGTTCTTTCTGCCTTGTCTTCCAATGGCCTTACTCTTCACACAGATAAATGCAAATTCAAAGAGTCTCAAGTAGAATATTTGGGGCACACTATTAGTGGTGCTGGTATCAAACCCAAGAGTAACCATGTGGAGAATATCACTAATGCTGAAATTCCCAAATCCAAGAAACAATTAGTTCCTTTCCTAGGACTCGCCAAATTCTATGCTGAATTTTTAACCCCAATTATGCATCCAAAGTTTAACCTTTTTAGATGTTTTTTTTTTTAATGCAAAATTTGAATGGACCAATGATATGTCTACTGCTTTTGCTTCTTTGAAGTCCTGCATAGTTAATGCTCCTTGTCTACAACGCTTTGTAAGCGGAAAAAAATGCATAATAATGGTTGATGCTAGCAGTTCTGGTTTAGGTGGAGTTCTGATGCAGAGGGATTGTACCAAAGAATGGATTGTCGCCTATGCATCCAGAGAGTTACGCGATACAAAGAAACATTATTCTGTAATAGAGAGGGAATTGTTAGCTTGCTTGTGGGGTGCTGAACACTTCAGAACATTTATATGGGGGACCAAGTTTGTCATTAAAACTGACCATAAACCCCTCATGTTCATGATGGCACCTGGTGGTGGTCGTATTATGTCTGCAAGATTAGCTAGATTGGCTTCTAGGTTGCAAAGTTTTCAGTTTCAATTGGAGTATATTCAAGGTAAATCTAATGTTCATGCTTATTGCATGTCTAGGTCTCCTCCCTCTACCCCGGACACTGATGAAGTGATGAATTAATACTGTGAAGTAGCTTTTACTATGCATGACATTAATTCACTTTACGGTAAACAATCCATTGTTCAAGAAAATGTATGGTTAGAAGAAATGAATAAAGATGAGGAAATAAAGAGTTAAGCATCACATTCTACATGGGTGGTCTGAAGAAAGGAAATTATGTGGTGAATTGACAAGTTACTTCAAAGTTAAGGAGGAATTGGCTTTTGAAAATGATATTATTTTAAGAGGCGATAAATTTGTACCTCCTTATAATTTAAGGAAGAGCATTATTGGTTTAGCTCATGAGGGACACTTAGGGATTTCAAGTACAAGAAGACGTGTTCGGGAATCCGTTTGGTGGCCAGGAGTTGATGTGTCTGTAGATCATTTTGTTAGAAATTTTTTTAAATGTTCTTTTTGTGATAAGTTTGCAGTCTCTTTACATCCTGAATCACATCCTGTGAACTTTCCAGAGGATCCCTGGCGTAAGTTAGGTTTGGATATAATAGGACCTTTTTCTGTTTTACCTAAATAAGAATCCTTTGGGATTGTTTTAATTGATAATTTTTCAAAATGGTAAAAGAAATCACCTCAGAAAAGATAATAGAGTTTTTGGATAAGGTTTTTTGTAGAGAGGGTATTCCACAAGAAATTGTTACCGATAATGGGCCTCAGTTTATTAGTAATATATGGAATTATTCTTTCAAAAATTTTGAGTTATCCATAAGAAGATTGCAGTGTTCCATCCAGAAGCTAATGGCCAAGTTGAGAGGTTTGACAGGGTCATAAAGGAGGCCATTCAACTTTCAGTAAAAAGCGGACTTAATTGGAAAAATTCATTACAATCAATGCTATTAGCATACAGAACTTCTCCTAATTCTGTGGCTTTAATTAGTTCTTTTGAATTACTAAGAGGACGTAAAGCCAGTACCAAACTTGTTCCTTGGTGGCTAAAGGGAAAGCAAAGTAAATTAAGTGATTTTTCTGATGTAGACTATGAAAAGGTCCGGTGTAGAGTTGAAGAATACAAAGAAAAGATGAAACACAATGTGAGTAAAAAGCAGGGCTCTGTCAGCAAACAATCTGTTGAAACTGGAAACTTGGTACGTATCAAAAGGACAGATACTGTGGGGAAAGGTTATCCAATGTGGTCATCTCCCAGAAAAGTAATTCTTGTTTTTAGAAATGCTGGGAGAATAGATGGAGGTAGTGCTTGGAATCTCAACAGTATTTCCTTGTTCAAATGAAGAGCAATTCCCAATAGTGATAACGAGAGCAATGTTTTCCTTCATGTTAAGGAACAAAAATGCACCAAAGCTTCAGATTCTTGTATTACACAAATTGTTAATAGTTCTCAAAAGTACTTTCGTTCTTGTCGTCGTCCTGTGAGATTCCAAGACTGTCATGTCTTAAATTCAACATTTAATGTTTTAAACTTTTCTTTCTTTATTTTTATTATTATTTTTTTAAGGGGGGAAGGTGTGTTGAGTGCACACGAGCTCTGTTCCGCTTGTGTGTCCTCGAATATGAGCGCGATCAGTATCGCGCTCATGCTCACAATTCTCATGATGTATGTTCTTGTGGGGAAGAATGTGGGGAATGTTATCATTAGAAAATGTGCGTTGTGCATTAACTGGTACAGTAGCGATTTTCGCCATTCTGTAACTGACTCTTGATGTTTCCGCACTGACTGGATTAAAGAGGATCTTCATCCACTCTACGAAGACTCATTCTTCTTTATTTTAATTGATAGAAGTGTGCTTTCTCACAGTTCTTTTCCAATTAGCCTATACCATAAGATTAAGTGCTGGTAAAACAAGCTATTTTACACTCCTGGACTAAGCCCGAAGGCTGCTCTCCACATCTTTCTATGGTTGTTATAGACCACTAAAATCACCATAAGGGTTGACTGGATTAGTGCAGGTTGCTACAATTCCATAAGTAAGCAACAGAAACTAAGTCAGCCTCTCACACATGGTAACCCAGTTGCCACAATGGACCACTGTTAGAACTGGCTATTTCTGGTAGGCTAAGGCTGACGCCAAAGCCAGGCAGAAACCACCATTCTAGTCAGGGCAAGGAAGTCACACGCCAAGATAACCCCTGCTCACCCCCTTGGTAGCTTGGCACAAGCAGTAAGGCTAAACTCGGAGGCAATGTGTAAAGCATTTGCGCCAGCGCACAACAGCAACAACATACTAGGCACACCACAAAAGAAACTCCACACAAGGTTATTATAAAATAACTTTTGTATTGTCAAAGCATATCAGATAGTATCACACAAATTACATGGTGCCAACTTGCAAGGGCAATATTCACAAGGAATTATGTACAAGACAGGGCCACATGGGCCACTGTCATAATCAACACTTTCAGAAATAGAAATACGTGTCAAAAATTAGAATAAAAGGATATAAAATCACTGTAGCATAACATAACAGTTATAACTCACATCCAGTAACTACTGGGAACAGGTACCAGGACCTCACTAGGACCACCTATACTAAAAGAACAACCACCTAAGAATAAAATACATTTAGGGGTATAAACAAGAACACATTACCCATGATGCATGAAACATATTCAGAGGAGTAATAAAAGGAAACACATGATGTCTAAAACATTCAGAGGTGTAAGGACAGAGAACACATGATGCATTAACCTACACATCCAGCGGGGTTCAGAACAGAGCACATGATGCAATAAACTACATTCAGAGGTGCAGCGCAAGAAGACACATGATGACTAAACATTCAGAGGTGCAGCGCATGAAAAGAAAGACACATAATGCATAAGAGCATTCAGAGGTGCCAGAGCCATACAATAGCGCAAGAATCACATGATGTCTAAAAACATTCAGAGGTGCAGGAATAACACATGATGCAAGAAATCACATTCATAGGTGCAATAACCATACAATTGCGCAAAACTTACATAAGCCACCACCTGTGGCAGTCCCTAGGCCAACTGGCCTTGTGGGGCAAAGATGCCCTGAGTCCAAAGTCAGGGTGCGCTGCCATGCAGCGCCAGTCTCAAAGTACAAAAAGCCTAAACGTAGCAGGTGCCCACTACTTGCTGGGCACCTGGAATCATGAAGGAAACTGCGACAGGGTCCTCACTGACCCTTGGGCGCAACTGCACCCACTGTGGGAGCCACACAGGCTCCAAAAACACCTTCCTCGCAGGTAGGAGAGGGCGGGCACCGGCAATGTGCCCCAACGCCCCCTCTAACTAAATCTGGCCAAACGCTGGAGCCAAACAGGCTCTTAAACAAAATATGGCCCCTCTGAGCCACACAGGCTCTGTAAACAATGATGCCCCTCACGTTGGAGCCTACACAGGCTCTGACCTATTCACCACCGTTGGAGCCACACAGGCTCTAAAAACACTGATGCCCCTTGTCAACCAGGCATCGGCATCACTGGCCGTGGGGAACCCCCACTGGGGCTCTTAAATAGCATCAGACTGGCCCTCGAGCCTCTCGCGGGCTCTGCATCCACGGTGGGGCGACCCACTGCCATTCGGGGCCGCCCTTACTCAGTGCCTTGAAGCGGCACCAGCATTCAGCAGTGCGGGCCCTCAAGAGCCCCTCGCGGGCTCTGCAACCACGGTGGGGCGACCCACTGTCATTCGGGGCCGCCCTTCCTCAGTGCCTCGACCGGCACCAACAGCAGCCCCTCTGGAGCCCCCCCGGCCCTTTTGACTCACCGGGCCGCTCTCGCTGGGGACTCCACTCCTCCTCGGGCTTCACCGGCGGCGGGGGCGGGCACCGACAATGTGCCCCGCGCCCCCTCCGCTCTCTCTCCTCTTGTTGCAGGGCTCCCTCGACACACGGGAGCCCTGTTCACCGGCCATCTTTCTTCCTTGCCGCCACTCCGGTCTCACTTCTCCGAAGCAGGGCCCTCGTCATCACGGCTGGTCCAATCCCAGCGCGGCTCCTTCCTCGAGCCCCTGGTGACGACGTCAGTCCCGGAAAGAATTGGCCAATCCCTGCGCGGCTCCCGGACGAGCCCCTGATGACGCGTGGAATTCTTGGAAGCGCTCAGCCAATCCGAGCGCGGCCCCTCGCGAGCAGCCTGCCTCAGCACCCAATCAGGTCGCGGCCCCTTCGGTTCCTTCTCTGCGGCCGTGCACATGCGAACGGCGGCTTCTGGTCACCTTCAGGCCCCCGGGCAGCGGCAATCACGGCGTGGGCAGCCGAAGTTAAATAAAATTAAAAATAAGCGAGGTGGGCACTCGCCAGGTCAAATAAAGCGCTCCCAGCGCTACTGGCCAGAATAAGCGCTCCCAGCGCTACTGGCCAGAATAAGCGCTCCCAAGCGCTAGAGCCCCTCCCAAAGTCCAGGATCATCCCAAGATGGAGCAAGTAGCTCCCAAGAACCAGGGAAAGGTCCATCAGGTGCCCAGGGGCTGGGCAGAGCCCAGGGATTCCCCTGAGCCCAAGCAGCAGCAGCCCCTGGCAGATTCAAGTTGAAAACAAGAACATTTTGGAAGGGGACACAGCCCCTTCTTATACACAGAAAAGTCTTTGAAGTCCTTTGAAGTCTTTGTGCAAGGGGGCCCTGAGCCCGGTCTAAACCAGTTCTGGGGTTGCTGGAGCACTGAGGTATGTCTGGTTTCCCTCTGCCTGTCAGTATCCGGGTCAGAGGTGACAGTTGGCCCGCAGGAGGGGGAGCCAGCAGGGTGGTCAGGCAGGCACAGCCCGGCACTATCAGAGGCGATCTCCTCCCACCCCCCTGGCAGCAGATGCGGCCTTTCATCCACGGGCTAACCCCTTGGAGGCCCTGCAGACCCTGTCATCCTTAACCCAGGCAGTCAATCCACAACCGGGCCCAGGCACTCTGGGCCAGGCTCACCAGCCAATCACACGCCAGAACCAACTTACACAAATATGCCAACTTCTAAAAGTGGCGCTTCTAGACTAGACACAATCATGCCGCATATATCATCTTGCAGCATTCAATCCCACGAGTTCGTACATATCAAACTCGACCTTGCACTCCCCACACATCAGGAACTACCATGGGCATACATATTCCCCATTCATTCCTATGGGAGGGCAGGCCACTCACCACGCAGACACAGAGAGCTCAAGCACTTTACACTGTACCACAGTGAACAAGCATTAGAAATGCAATAGGTCTCGCAGCATTAGAGTTAGTGCTTTTAGAATTGTTAATGGGTTTTTTTGTAAATCTTTAGCATGAGGGTGAGGGTGAGTGAGGGTGAGTGAGGGTGAGGGTGAGTGAGGGTGGGTGAGTGTGAGTGTGGGTGAGTGGGGGTGAGTGTGAGTGGGGGTGAGTGTGGGTGAGTGTGGGTGAGGGTGAGGGATTGAGGGTGAGGGGTTGAGGGTGAGTGAGGGTGAGGGGTTGAGGGTGAGTGAGGGTGAGGGGTTGAGGGTGAATGAGGGCGAGGGAGGGTGAGGGGTTGAGGGGTTGAGGGTGAGTGGGGGTGAGTGAGGGTGAGGGGTTGAAGGTGAGTGAGGGTGAAGGTGAGTGAGGGTGGGTGAGGGTGGGTGAGTGTGGGTGAGTGTGGGTGAGTGTGGGTGAGGGATTGAGGGTGAGGGGTTGAGGGTGAGGGGTTGAGGGTGGGTGAGGGGTTGAGGGTGAGTGAGGGTGAGGGTGAGTGAGGGTGAGGGGTTGAGGGTGAGGGGTTGAGGGTGAGTGGGGGTGAGTGAGGGTGAGGGGTTGAGGGTGAGTGAGGGTGAGGGGTTGAGGGTGAGTGAGGGTGAAGGTGAGTGTGGGTGAGTGTGGGTGAGTGTGGGTGAGTGTGGGTGAGTGTGGGTGAGTGTGGGTGAGTGTGGGTGAGGGATTGAGGGTGAGGGATTGAGGGTGAGGGGTTGAGGGTGAGGGGTTGAGGGTGGGTGAGGGGTTGAGGGTGAGTGAGGGTGAGGGTGAGTGAGGGTGAGGGGTTGAGGGTGAGGGGTTGAGGGTGAGGGGGGGTGAGTGAGGGTGAGGGGTTGAGGGTGAGTGAGGGTGAGGGGTTGAGGGTGAGTGAGGGTGAGGGGTTGAGGGTGAGTGAGGATGAGGGGTTGAGGGTGAGTGAGGATGAGGGGTTGAGGGTGGGTGAGGGTGAGTGTGAGTGAGGGTGAGTGAGGGTGAGGGTGAGTGAAGGTGGGTGAGGGTGAGGGGTTGAGGGTCTTGAATATTAATATAGATATACCCGTTTGTGTGTATATTTTGCACTACTGCTGTACTTGAAATCAATTGTTTTATGTATTGATCAATTGACAAATGTATTACAAAATCTGCAGAATGTAAGGGGTTGAGGCAACACACTGGGTTATAAGGGGTGACTATTATTTACACTTCGCTGTGTTGAAAGTATATAAATAAGATACTAGGACAAACATTTTATTTTTATGTGTTTATATTTGGTATAATTCAGATTTTTTAAATTCATTCTGGGTAAACTGAGGCATATTCGAGTATTTGCGTGTTATAAACTTGGATATATTACTTTACTTAGAGCACTGCCATGATGAGTGAGTTTAGAGGTATTCGCGGCGCTAGTCCTTTTTTAGTTTCCGCTCTAAAGTTGGGATTGTGTGCCCCGGTTTAAGTCTAGTTGGTCCGCCCTCTATTTCTAAGCCCTAATATGGCGCGAGAGACAAACGCCTAAACGCAAACTTTTACTCTGGATTGTTGACGGGAGGGAATCCTCTTACCGTGTGATCCTTCCCCGTTGGATTTAATCTTCTACCCAGCAGTGACTTGAGTTGCGCTGACTGTGTAGAGCCCATTGAAAAAATGTGATCGACTCGGGACGCTTTAAATCAGACGGTCCCATTATTCGGTAAGGATTGGTAATATACGAATGACACGCTGTGTGTTATTCTTACGGGTTAATTTAGCTTTGATAGACGTGTAAGTTCCTTGTTTGGTTTAATGAGTATACTTCAATTATTCTTTACAGAAGATCGAGGAGGCGGAGAGTTGAGGCAGGCAGGCAGGCATGGGAGGAGAGGAGGAGGGGGGAGGAGAGTAGGGGAGGCACGGCCTAGCGGCCGTGCAATCAAGTAGTGAGGGGGCGGAGTTGTGGGAAGGCTGAGAGAGAGAGTAGGCGGCTGGGGGCATGTGCACGCGCATTTAAGCTCAATGCGCATGCGCATTGAGCTTAAATTTATCGTGCACTGCAAGGAATCGCCACGATTCCTTGCAGTGTGGATAAAGAGCGGATAAGTGCCAATACTCTCGCCTTGCTCGATGCGCATGCGCATCGACAGGCGAGACCTAAAAAGTGCGCAGAGGCCTAAAATCACCAACACCAGGTTCCATAAACAGGCTAGGAAAAAGCAAAAAGTCTAGGGGTGAACCTGCCCAAAGGGCCGGGTCCAACAACCACTGAGAGACCTTTTGACATTGATAAACTCCGCACTACTGATTCGTCTCACAAATGAAAAATGAAGACCCATGCGGATAGACGTTGCTGTGCTGGAGCACTTAGTTCAAAAGAGGAGACCAAGTCATTGTCAGACAGAAACGAAAACACAAGTCTAATGCTCCTTTTGATGCTGACCCTCTGAGGGTTGTGACTAAAGGACAAATGGTGATTGTTTGGTCATCATCCTGGAAAGTCTGTATGAAAGATTCTTCCTATCCCAAGTACCTGCCTCGACATTTGTCAACTTGAAATGTCGGAAGTGAGACTTATCAACCTGAGAATCCAGAAAGCCCAATGATTGTACAAATGTCTGTTGCCAGTACCAGTCCCGGACACTTGTCCGATATTTCCTCAGCCTCACGTGACAAGATCTGGGTGATTGATTCGAGCACCGAAATTACTTATTGAAGAGTTGTGATGTGTGTGTATGTGTGTATATATGGGTTATTTGTACTTTCTATTTAACAAATGGGGGGATGTAGTGTCTTGTGAGTTAAACATGATTGGATCCTTTTGGTTCCTGGTGGACTCCGTAGAACAGTGACTTGTGCGTGGATTATAGAATTCTTGATGTAGAATGTTCAGGTAATGGTTACACGCTGAGGAATAAAGATGTGTAATACTAAGCTCAGTGTGTGGCATGATCATTTAGCTGTACGCAGGCTGGGGAGGACTCTACATTGTGTATTTCTTGAGGGTGTCTATGCGACCCAAGTAGAGTGATTGCAACCCATCCTTTCCATAGCAACCTGAAGAACTGTGATAGCCTTAACTTTAAATTTATTTATGCTTGTTAACTTTTTTATATAGCGCAAACACACCCCATGGGCTTTATAGTGCTTTAGAAGAGAATAAAAACCATATATATATATAAAAAATCTATAGATTTTCTTGCAGTGGTAAAATTTTAACTTTCAGTAGGAGAGTTTTGAATGGATATGAAAAACAATGTTGATATTGATCATTGGATTTGAAGGGGGAGATGTTCATTTAACTATTTATTTATTCACTCATATATTTATTACAATCATTCTAATATATCCATTGCAAATTTGCACAATCTCTATGTATCATGAGGATAGAATATCTTTGATACACTGAAATAAATTACCTCTGGTCCAAATTCAATGAAAGGGGTGGTCAAGAACTAAAACAAAACTGAAAAGGTCAGTAAAGCCTATATATCAATCCAGAATATGTGTGTCTAATCTACTTCTGGTTAAAGTAGCAAACTGAGGACATTTATAAATGAAATTATGATGAAAAACTATGCAAGACAGACCATCAATTAGCCATCAATGAGACTAATAGATTGATCTTTGAACTGTATATACACTTTTTTTAAGGACATTTTGCACAACACTTTGTTATTTTTTGCACATTTGGGTTAGAAGTTCACAATGTTGTCAAAGTATATAGAGGAAGAAGACACAAATCAACAAGGGATTGAACCCGTTATCAGATGTTCAAGCAATTGAAAACAGGGTAAAGCATGATTGTCTGGTATTTTACCAATATTATGGAAAATCAATGCACATACCAAATCATCATTTGATATACTCAATCAACGTTTTAAAGCATCATGATATTTATTGAAATGTATTTTATAAATTGTAATAATTATGATTGCTTGGAAATGTGTATTTTGACATGATGAGGAATTAATAACTAGAAGTCTGTTTCTGTGTCTATTTGGATTAACAACATGTGACCAATTTTTGAGGCACTGTCACTTTAAATATTGCACTAGTACAACTTGCCACTGTCATGTGATCAAGGCTTAAGAGAGCCGAAATGCGTAATGGCAACTGGTGAGGAGGAATAAAATTACCTTTGCACGATATTTGGGTCGGTGTCCGTCTTTGGAGGCAAGCCTGCATCATACGGAAGGAGTGATCTATAAAAACTGCAAAACAAATGCACACAGAGGTAGAAACAAAGCTTTACTATAAGGAAAGACAGGCTGGTTTTTACAAAGTGAAACCAGAAAACCCGGATAAATTACAGCTTCCAGCTTAAATTGTGTGGTCTTAGGCAAATAATTTACTTCACCAAAACTCCTTGTTCTTCATTAGAACTTATTAGAAAATTGGAATGTTGGGAGCTCCATTGAAAACAATGGAGTGCTCTGGGCTTATAATGGCTGGTATAAGCCTGGAGCTCCAACATTCCAATGTTTCTTTGCTCACAGCTCTGGCTGTGAACAAAGGCTTCAGGGAACCTGAGGGGATTCCGATCCCCTCACGCTCCCAAAAGGCTTTGTTTTTTTTGTTAGAACATTCTGCCCTCTAGTGACAGAATGTTCTAATAGCCTTATAGCCCTTCATAGACGGGCTATACCGCTATTAAAGTCCCCCTCCCTTGTTAAAGGCCCTCGCCTTCGGCTCGGGGCCTTTAACGCTGGAGAGGGCCTTTAATAGCCGGTATAGCCCTCTACGGCGGGCTATAAGGCTATATGAAAACACTTTAAAATATGTAAATTCAGAATACTAGTTGTACAAAGCACTATTGTGTTTGATTAAAAAGTGTATTATTTTGTTCTGTTATAATCTGAGATACTTACAGTGTTTACATGACAACTGTTTTGTCTTAGTTCACTAATGGTTCATGTTCAAAAACTCACTTTTAATAAGTGCTTCTCAGTGCAGTTCTATAATGTAATGCATTAATGTCATAGCTTTCACTTGTTAAATAATTTTTTTGAATTTTGAAGAGACTTTGTCATATTTTACATTATGTTTGCGGTAAGATATACATTTCAAGCATCTTCAGGCTCGGCTCGTGTAGGAGCTCTAAGAGCCGGGTCAGAACCGTGGCTGAGCTCTCCTTGTTCGTTTGTTGGCTCGACACCTTTATGAGCAAGCAATAAAAAAAATCAGAAATAGGGCCAGGAGAATTTTAAGTAACTGAGTGATCTTAATCCCTTCAGAGGAAGTCAAGCTTTGAGCTTGCTGTTGAAATTTCTCTGTTGCTGACAAACACACATTCATAAACCCCATCTTCCCCCTTATTTCTCAACCCCACACTGTGTCTGCAGCACACCTTAGGATGCCTCCTCTCCACACCCCAACATTCAGTTTGGGGTCGTTGTGATAGAAATCCTAAAGGCCCCTGCCTCCTTTATGCTTCAAAAGGTATAGGGTGCCTATCTGCTCTAAAGTATTTTGTCCCTCTTGTCTCCCTGTTATTAATATTCACACCCAGAGTCCCGAAGGGCCCATCGAACTTGCATGCAAACTGCAAGGGGTGAGTTTAGAACCTTATTGTTTTTTTTCTCAATTTGGTATTATAAGGCAGCTCACTATCCCCCTCTCAGCTTCACAGCATAGAGCCCTTCGCCCTTAGTGAGTGGCCACTGGCCCGAGTTATGGCTGCCTTACTATGAAAAGGAACTTGGAGGTGCATTTTCTTTGCTAGCATTAGCTCCCATGTCACCATTACTACTCATGGAACCGGGCCCAAGCAACAGACCTTACAGGAATAGATTTTTTTGTTCTTCAGAAAGCAGCAAAAAACCTGTAATGGCCCAGTGAGTGGGCAGAGTGGGACAGCCTGCTAAGTGGAGCTTTGGGCTAGTTGCTGCAGAGTTAAAGCTGTTTTATTCTCTTTCCTTGCTTGCATTAGATGCCCAGGGCGTACTTCCTGGGCCGGTGTCGCGGGCAACCTCGGAGCAATGCCCCAAGTGATGAGAAAAATGAAGCAGAAGCGGCGAGGGACACACAATAGCACTATTATGAATGTTTTACTTTAGAAAGTAGGCATGGTGCTCATTTTCCTTGCAAGCATCATGGCAGATGCACCCTTGCTAGAAAAAAAGAATGGGGGTTAGCATGTGAGAGCTCACATTTTTTTTTTTCTTCAGAAAGGGTTTTTTTTCAAGATTAAAGTGATGGTCCGGCATGACGGAGAAGGAGTGAAAAAGGAGGAAGCCCGCTTCTCAGAACTGCAGACGTCTTTAGGTGCTGTTGCATTGGACCCACTGCACCCCAATTATTGGGAGTAGTGTTTCTGCTTTTGTTTGATGCCATGGCCCTTTTATTGGTCTCGCATTCCGTGTGGATTACGAGCTACAGAAATGCCCCCTGGAACGATCTGAAAATCCCTTCCTCCTGCAACGAGCCCTGCACCGCCCGATTCCCAAATCCTACCCATATCGTTTTCGAGGGGGCCCACCTCAAATCATTTTGCTTTGCGGGGGCTCAGAGCACAGCCAATTGAAGCGCTCTGCTCTATAGTTTGCACTGGGTAGATATTTGGGGAGGAATGCGGCGGGTAGGAGTGAAGTTCACACCTGACAGTCTAGACTTGCACCGTCGGTTCCACCCTCGGTGCTCTCAGCCGGCCCTGCAGCGCGTGCGGCGGATCCCACTGCTCAGCCTGTTCTACCTGCTCGGGAGCCGCAGTGAAGCCAGCGTCAGGATGAGATGGCGTATTCTGCACGGCGGGGGGAGGGCTGGAGGGAAGAGCACCCTGCCTGTTTCCATGTACCACGAGGATTGCTTCCCGCAGGCAGTCACCGTGACGCCCAGCACCTAGCACGTTATTGGCACACGTGCACACGCTTGGGTTTGCCAAACTCAATACAGCCCGGAGGCTGAGAGCGAGGGTGCAGGAGCCGACACGCACGTGCAGTGGGTACAGCGAGTCGGTAACTAAACTGCCTCCGCCCCAAGAAACGTGTGCTGATTGTGTCATTCTCTTCCCTGCACTCTCTCTGCTCCATCTTGAACGGTTTCCTTTTCGTGACTGTCACTCCCTTGCAGTTCTATTATACCTGTCCGTCATGCCTAACATTAATGGGCACATTTCTGTGACCATGGGCACAGTTTGTAGTCTTTCACCACTCGGCATACTGACATACTATATTAGTGTTGCATTAATATCTGCCGTTTATGTTACTACAATACATATCTAACTATTGGCTGCATTTTTTGCAATGGCTGTCACTGTGTACTCCTATCCGCCATGCCTGTCATTATTGGTCACGTCACAGGTATTCCTCGTACTAGTGAGCAAGCTTCAGGCATGTTTATAATTCCTTTAATGAATGGCCCTAGGCTCGCATGTATATCAAGTATGTCACCAGTGGACCCATTTCGGTGTTGCTTGTCACTATTGCACACATTCCCGAAAGCTTCTTATTGGCTGATAAGTTTCTGCCTTTCTGTCTCTATTCCACACCTTCTTGTCCTGTGTGCCAGTATAGGACACATTCATGACACATTTATACCATTGCACAAATTAATGTAACGCCTATTACTATTGTGCACAGTCCCATTCACTATTGCACAATGATTTCTCATGCCTGTGACTATAAAACACGTCATGGTTATGCCATGTCTGTCGTTGGCATGCGCATGTGTCATGTCTGTCGCTGTTTCACTCCTTTCTGTCATGTTTGGCAATTAATATACACATTGGCTGCCATTATTATAGAGTGCATGTTAAGCCTGTCCCCTTTTCTCTCGTATCATCACTGCTCTTCTATTAGAAACGGTTATGCTATGCTTGTTAATAACATTCCTTGAATGCCTGTCACACCTGAACATGTACTTTTCATGTCTGTCCTTATTACAGTCATACCGGATACAACGGCACCACCATAACGTTTCAACTATGCCTGTTACTGCACATATGTATGCAGAGGCTCTTTATAACACATTTCTTTCGGTTATGCTTGCACATACTGTACATATTTTTGTCGCTATGGACACATTCTTATCATGTTTGTTGCTATTGGACACACATCTGCCATGTATGCCCAATAGTGCACAGTCTTGCCAGGCCTCTCACTACGTCAAAGGCTTGTGCTGTTCCTTTTGCTGGTTCACACATTGCTGTTGTTGGACCTAGATTACCCAAGCCTACATATGGTAGCTTGGCACAGTAGTGGTCTACAGCTAACTCCAAGCGTTGGCTAAGTACTTACAATTCTTACCCACAGTAACACAGTGATGAACCACTAAAATAAAGACACAACACCTCTGTTTGGAAAAATACCGTTACCTTTTATAAAAATAATATGCTCTTCTTGTTATGCTTTTTAGTCAGGGATAAAAGACAATCAAATTACACATCTACATGAAATTTAAATCACTCTTCAATATTTTTCCTGCTCAGACTTTGAGAATCAAAGGTACATTTAGGTTCTGTAGTTATTTAGGGCACAAGACACTTCACTAATAGTTTTACAGGAAGGCAAAATACAAACTGGCAGAGTAATATATGTTTAAAGACACATTTGCAGGTACATTACCCCACAGCTCTTAAGCACTTTTCAGCCCCACTGAATGACCTGGTTGTAGGACCTCACAGCATTACCCACCAGTAATGTGGCTAGAAGGAAAGACACAATAATATTAGCAAGGTACACCTAACTGGTAGAGGATCTACTCCCTCTGCTACAAAAGCTCTGTAAGGGCTTTAGCCCAGGAACCCTGTGGTTCCCTTTACCACTTTCACTTCTCTCCCCCTTACACAGTTAATGGAAAGGTTTGACTCTTTATTGGCCAGTTCACTAGCTTGTTTTCCCTTCAAGTAGGTTTTGCTCTGTTCAGTTACTTGTTGGGGTTCCCTCCCCACTGTCTGGCTCCTTCGGCATTCAACACTGCCGACTCCCGCTTCCCCCTCCACTACCCGGCTTACTTGTGGGGCTTGAGGAGCTCTCACTGATCCAGGCGCGACCACACTGTGTAGCGCTGGGCTGAAGGGTCCGGGTTGGTAGTCAGCGCGTTGCACTGACTCTGGTGACTGGGGCTTGAAGGGGCAGTGCGCGCTTCTCTCTACTCGTTGTGACTCCGCTTTTCAACGCTGGCGGTGGGGAGGGGGCCTCGCTGCCGATCGGCGCCTTCGCTTCTTGCTCTCCTGGTGAGAGGCTGTCCCGCCGGATCTCCTCCGCTTCTTCCGTGAGGAGTCGACACTCCACTGGGCGTGCGCGACGCTCTCCTGAACTCTGCCTCCCACGACGCTCTACTCCTCGGCGCCTGCGCGGACCTCGCCTCTCGAGGTAGACGCTACTCTCCTGGGCCTGGTCGAACCTAGGCCCCTCCTGCCTCACCACAGCGTCTAGCTGCGGGACATGCGCGGACGCGCCTCCTCCTTCACTTGACGCGGCCGGTGCCCCTGGGGTCCCGATGCCGGTCGGAACAGCGCCGCTGCTTCCCTTCAGTTCCTCTTCACCTTGGCCTCACAGGAAGGATGTCCCCACACGGCGCCCTCGCTCCTCAGGTCGCCAGGGTGCCACAGTTCCCCAACTTCACCAAGGCGCTTCAAGGGGTTCACCACTGACTCGACACCCTGGTAGGTGCAGCGCTGGGCAGGGAATATGGTATTAGGTTTCAGAAGGAAGGTCCTGTCAGTTTTTACAGGAATGCTGATTAAGAAGAGTCTTTCTTCTCACGTAGCTCGACTTCCTTAGCAATAGTTGATGTCTTGGGAGAGGGATCGGTCAAAGGCTGAAGGGGGAACAATCCTCTGAAGTAACTGTCAGCCTCAGTGACAAACTAGCTGCTCTCAGTGTGTCCACCTCCTCTCACCACTGCCTCACTCCTCTACTCTGGTCAGCACAAAATGGCTGCTGGTCACTGGCCTTATATAGGTTGGCCTCAGACCTGCAGAAGTCTCTAGTAGATTCTGGAAAGTTCCTTAATGCTATCCTATGGGCCTATCCTCCAGTGGTGTCCGTTATGACAGTTGGTGGACACCATTTTAGGTCCCTGGAGATCCCTAAGGTTTCAAGGGGGTGACTAGGCCTCACAAGTGATGAGGGAAAAATGGCGTCATCGCCAAGGAACACCTAGCCCCCTGACAGCATAAAAAAACCTCCTGATGGACACATGAAAAATAAAAATAGAAAGTCTGGGAGGCTAAGGGGGACAAAAATAAATCATGGTGGTTAGAGTCTTCCCAGAAACAGACAGGTCTAACAGCTGTCATGTCGATTACTGTCACACACACTTTCACTCGGGTCACTAGTTACGATTATACACATTTATGCCATGCATGTCGCAATTGTACTACTTTCATGAATGTGTCACTTGTAACTGTAGAAAATAAGGTAATAAAACATAATGCAAAGTTCTACAAATAACGCAATACAAGTAAAATATAACATCAAGAAAAAATATAGAAAAATACCTAATTGGGGGGGGGGGCGGGGGAGGGGGAGGCTAGGGCGTCTGACATAAGCCAATATTGTGTGTGTGTGTGTTTAGCTTTTTTGGTAGGTGGCTCTGTGTGTGTGTGTGGCTCTGTCTGTCTGTGTGTGTCTAGCTTTTTGGGTAGGTGGCTCTGTGTGTGGGTGGCTCTGTGTGTAGGTGGCTCTGTGTGTTGTTGGCTCTGTGAATGACTGTGGGTGGCTCTGTATGTGTGTGTGGGTGGCTTTGTATGTGTGGCTCTGTGTGGGTGCAAATGCAATAGGTCTCGCATTTGCAAGCGATTTAAGCTATTGGCATTGTAAATGACAATGCCATTTACAATACTAATACCTCTAACTTTACTAATGCGAGCCCTATTGCATTGCCATTTATTTATGATCTAAAAACAACAACAAAAATTGTCATGAGCAATGCCAATAGCTCTACCTTTAATAATATAAATAACAATGCCACTTTTTTATGATGTAAAAACGAAAAAAATAAAAAAAAGTCATAAGCAATGCCAATAGCTCTACCTTTAACCCTTTCCATGCTCATGACGAGCTCAGCTCGTCATGAGGCACAGTGGAGCTGTGCTGATGACGAGCTGAGCTCGTCATGAAACGATGTAAATCTGAAACCTTCAGCACCGGAGGGGAAAATGTGCAGCAGCGATGTGGTTAATAATGCCGAGACTATTGCATTGTAAATGCTTGTTATCCTTCCAACATCTCTAGCGTCATTTTATTTCCCTTCGAATTCCAAAGGCTGTAGCTGTAGGACCATCTTCTGAGGTCCCAAGCCGGTCGGGGGTTAGGGTGAGTGCTCATTGGCGACTATGGTTATATACACTGGTTTACTAGTAGCTTTTTTGGTAGCTGGGTGAAATAGAAAATAAAAAAAGATTCAATGATAGACGTGTATTAATTAAAAAGAAGTACATTTATAACGCTGTAAGTACCCGTGGCAAGAGTGAGCACTACCTGTCTTAATAGGGTGTAGTATGGTTCAAATGAAGAAATCCAGACGAGGAAGTAAAATATCCAAGTTTGTTTATTCCAAATACAGGACCCACGACCTCCTGCTTCCAGACACGACCGTGCTACCACATTTGAATATTACTAACCTGTACGTTCCTTAAAGTAACACCACATGAAATACATTACCCCGCATTACATGGGGCCACGCGGAAACGAGCGAGGGATGAACAAAAAATATAGAATTCAACTGAAAGGTGCTCCGTTTAGGCCAGGTCCCATTTTATATATGATGTGAGAATGCAGCCTGTGTTGTAAAACACTGTTTGGGAGCCCCACAATAAGTTCATGGCCGAAGAAGCCTGTTGCATCATGATCTGACAGACTGCGCCATATAAATCGAAGTCTGAAACCCTTAACAGGTGCCAGTCTTCTATATAATACTTCTAATCCTTACCTGGTTAGCGGCGAAGAGAGTAGCAGGTGATAGTGTGCATTTCGGGGCAAGACACAGACGGGTTTTGTGGATTCCGTGTCCCCTGGTATTCAGATCAAAGGGGAAAAGCCTACCTCACCCATATTGATGCGAGAATCTTAGTTGTACAACACTGAAGTAAAGTTGGACAGCAGACTTTTTAAGTTGACTCCTTCATAAGGTGGATATACTTTTTAAAATCGTAAAACTCAGTGGGACGGCCCCTGAAGCCAGTGGTTAAAGCAAGCAACTTGTTCTTGATGTTTGGGCCTCGAGGAAACATTCCAACAACTGTTGAACATGGTAATGAAGTTGGCCCATTATCTGTTTAACAGCAATAAAGTTGGAAAGTTTTAATGAAGCGACCTCGTGGTTTCAATGTTTTTGATCAGGTCATGTCTGTGCTGTTATATAGTAAATTATTACTGGGTCTCCTTCAGGATGGTTTTGTGTAAGTTGCAGATGGTATAAATTCTAGTAATCCACAGGCTGAAGAATTGTGTTGTGTTCTCGCATCTGCAGGGAGCCTGGCACCAGTCTCTACAGATTGCTATTAATCTCAGCTGAAGGTGGCATGTGCAGTAGACATGCATGATGTGACCGAGTTAAAAAAAATCTCCGTACAGAAATATTGGCCTGCGCTTGAACCATCAATCACACATTTTCCCTCAGATATGCTAGAGGTGGAGATAGTAAACTGACCCAGTTGAACATCCGTTGGAAAATGTGCTTGACGGAATTTAAGAATTTAATGCAGGTCAAATTTAATGTAAGGAGGTACTTCTATTTTGAAAAATGTTGATAGTAGGTGTTTTTAGTCTGTTTTTGCAGGTTATCTTTCGGTCTGTGTTTTCACATTGAATTGATGTTTTCTGTGATAAGAAAAGGATGTTGCCTTCTCCCAGTTCTCTGTCCCTGTGGTGAGTGCTGTAAGTGGGCCGGGTACTGCCGGTACTGAGCACCAGCAGTTTTTAAAAGGGGACCTCGAAACGAGTCGCTATCGGGCTCTGATTTGTGCCCTGGCGAAGGCGGTCCGTTTTTGTCCGGACTCGACTCCAGTGCCAACAGGCAGCTGCTCACACTGCTAACTTCTCACTAGTGGAGAAGTTACGGCATGAGGTCATGCCAGGGGAGCGTTGTAGGGAAAGGGAAAGACAGTCATTTTCTCTCTGGATTTCCCTTTTCTTTTTGAAACTCAGGAGCAGCAACACTGTCGTGCTGTCACCAGGGCTTTAAGTGGAAGCTTTTCAATATTCTATGCAAACCATAGTTGCTTCTTATTTATCTTATGCAACTAACAACCACTGACAAAGCCAATAGTCCTGACTTGTTGTGGGTATGATGTTACTTGTTGTATCATATATCTGGATGCTATGACAGAAACAGCAAAATGCAAGTTGGGCGGCACACTATGCTAAGCAGAGATTTTTAGCTTGCGAGTTTTTAAGCCAAGCCCTTAATTACATTGGCCACACCCCTTTGAGAGACCCCCCCCCCCCCCCAGTTTTTTCATCCCACTTAAAGTCCTGCCTGTGGTGATACTCTGCATAGGGCCTGCAGCATGCTATAGAGTTGCGGCATAATGCAGGCTGCACAATGCCGCTGCCAGTGCTGATTGATCTGATTTCAGAGGGACGTGTGCTGGACGCTCTTGATTTCTGTGTACCTGCCATTGTGCTCATACTGCCATGTTTTGGGGATGGTGGCGGTTGCTCCAGAATTCTCAAGTGCCCTAAAATCATCAGTAAATCTGAGCTTACGGTGGCAAGGGGGAAGCAAGCCTACCAGCCTTCCTGTCCACCAACAAGGGTACATTTTAAAATCTTGGAAAGAATATCAAGAATTCTTCCTTAGGTACTGCCCCGGCAGAGGTAAAGGCAATCACATGTCACAGGCACAATATCAACAGCTTTTGGCATCTAGCATTTCCAGGCTGGAGACACCCATGAGACCTGTTGACTTTGTGTCCACAGTGACACGGCTGTGATGGCCCCGAGTTCTTCTAAGAGATCTCCCTCACAGTATTCATTCTCATTGGTCAACGGACTGAGTGTAGACGGGAATATGGGAAAAGGTATAATGCCCAAACCCCAACAAATGTTCCAAAAGGGGCCCATAGTACTTTGTGTAAGACTTGAAAAGGACCGTGCAAAATACTGTCCCTCCCCCCTCCAGACAAGACAGGAAGCAAGCATTGCCAAAAGGTCTCTCCCTTGGGACCTTCTAAGTTTTTAGCCTTGAAGCACATTATCCTGGGTGCTACAACATTTATTGTTCTTTAACGTGGAAGCTTTAACAGTAATCTGCATATGTGCTGCATAGGCGAGACCTAACCACGTCTAAAAACGTTCCTGCATTCTAAAACTGCTGCTTGTGCGCCCTCCTCAACCAAACTGCTCGTCACGCAGTCGTTCTTCAATGGGGGTATATACGGAAGACAAATAACAGCCCTCAGTAAAATCGATACATTTGCTATACAGGACCTTCTTAACACTTTAGCCGCAGCCGTTATTTTGTGGCAGTGCAGCGGTTCCGCGGAATGGGCGGGGCCGCGTCGGCCGTTGGACGTTCGCAGCACCAGCGAGGTAGTGCTCGCAACGGCCGACGGCAGCAGTTAAAGGGTTAAAGTAAATTTATATCAACGTAAATATTTGTTTTTATGCTGTGTGGGCGTTTCGTAGCTTTCTTTTACCCTCTTTTTCTGAAAGACAACATACCCAATTCTTACTTCTCGCTTACAATTGGGTTTTATTTCTTTTTTAACTTAGGGATGGCATTTATATAGATTCACGCATTCAAAGTTCTGCCTGCTTGATGATTTATTGAGCGCTGAAAGTGGGTTGTCTGGCATTGGACAGGGATTTCGCATAACTGGCAGCATAAAATGACGATTTTCGGCGCATGCGCACTACTGTGTCCAAGATGTAAGCGATCCGAAGGTATGCTTCCTGGCTGACTGGAAACTTTTTTGCCACAGGATATTTTTTTATTCCGCTAACCCGAAGAGCATCCGCACTGCTGTGCTTAATTTGTAAAAAATGAAGTGCAGGTGCTGAAAATTTTGCCCAGGAGGCCACAGCTCACTTCTTCCTCCGGTGACCCCACTTTCAGCACTCTCACTGCCTCAGTCTCTATCTTCTAACCTTGATCTGTTGTCTATGCCCTAAGTCTTTGCTCAAAGAGTCTATCCTCTCACCTCTCTAATTATTTCTATCATCTTTGTCACACCTGGTGTGTTACCTTATTCCCTGTATTTCTGAATTGCCTTCTATTCATTCTAGCCTGCCCTTTTTCCTCTTCACTTTTATCCATGCGCTGCTCTCTCTCCACTCGATCTTGGCTCTTTACTATCACTCTTCTAGAAGTGATTAGCTGTTTCTCCGTTTTATCATATGTCTGCTTTTTTTCCTCTATCCTCTCCTCTACGTCCTTTCATTCGATCTTCTCTCTTCCTAATGCTCTCTTCTTCACGTCATGGCTGCTTTCTCTTTGTATCTGATTTGCTCTCCTATTCTTCTACTAAGCTCTGTCTTATCTATCTCCTGTCCTGTTGTTTCTTTCTCCTCTTTACTCCTGCTCTCTCTCATCTATAACCATCCATCTCTGCCTGGTGACTCCTGTCATCAGCCTGTACATGTCCCTGCTATTTTGAACTCTGCGTTTTCCTGTTGTCATTCCTAAAGAAGTGTAAGATGGCGTGTTTTACTTTCTTACCTACAGAGTGCAAAAAACAAAATGTACACCAAATGAAAATGCTTTTTTTGCATATATTAATCAGTGCGGTATGACTGGATTTATTGCGGAACAGATGGCTGATCGAGCACAGCAGGTGATGTCACTGCTAGTGGTGCCTGTAATTATTAGGTCCGGGGATGGCGACTGCATCGGCATCTACTGCTCAGCTTGCTGTGACCATGCCTGCTACAGCACAGGCATTGTCCCCAGCCATAATTCTGCCAATGCCGGTAAGTATGGCTGTGGTGCCTACTGGACTCACACATGCTCAGCAATTACCATGCTGGGGTGCAGCGCATAGAATCTACAGGTGACGCCATGGCGCACAATAGTTGTGTTGGGCCACAGCCGCATCAAGCACGTTGAGGATAGCAGCAATGCAGGGCTGCAGTATATGCTACTCTGGCTACGCAGCAAGTGGAAAGTCCACACTTACTTTTGTATATTTTTCCTCAAGAGCCCTCACTCCCAAGTTCCAAATGCGCTCTCGCAGCTTCCTTGCCTCAACTCCGTCATGAGCCAGCCCCAAGCTACAATTAACCAATGGGAGGCTTAGGCTCAGGCAGTGGCAGGGTGCAGCAGACTCTGGGAATAGAATGTAAGCCATAGTTTGTTGATGACTTCTTGGATTTGTGATCGGCGTGATGACATCATCAATAACGTGGTGATACACAATCATGCCTGCCTGGACAGGCGTATGCTGGGCTGTCAATGAACATTTACCAGCCAGTCACCATGCAATGTATGTTATTCTTTTTATTTTGCATTTGTACTATTAACATTGAGACCACCACCTGCAGGGTCAGGAATTGTAGCCCCGGCCCTGTGAAAGAAGTGCCGGTGCTGATCACCTGAAAGCACCTGCTGAAATTAAGCACTGCCGCACTGGTTGATGATAACTGGCACATTTACATTTCTGACTGTTGCAACACCCATTTGTACGGAAATGGAGTGGCTTGATTGTGGAGCGTTGGAAAAAGTAACAAGTAATGACTGGGGGGTGGAGCAAGAGAGATGGACGGGGGTGGGGGTGATGGGTAAAGCAGAAACAAGGGAGGGTGTGGGGATGAAAACCGCAACGTAAAAAAGCAAGGGAGGTGAATTTGAGGGCAAGTAAAACGGGTTGTAAAACATGCCAACCGGGAAGAAAAGTGCAACACGCTGTGAGGCTACAGACTAAAAAAATACTTGTTTTACTTGAACACTCAGCAAGAAGCTGCAGATTAAGGCCAATCAGGGTAAAACCATGGATGGAAGAGTTTCAATATGCTCAGCTGAATATACTCTCTCCCTCTCTTTCTCTCCCCCCCAAGCCCCCCCCCCACCACCCGGAGCTCTGCACCAACAAGAGGAAGGAGCTGCATGTCCGAAATTCAGTGAGAAGCTGCTTTACAGATGACAATACCCACTCTAATAGAACTGCAATCAAATGCAAAATTAATTGTAGATTCTGGGTCATTACTCCTTGCCCTTCATGGTCCATTTTACAAAGAGCTGGCAGCCCCTTGTAGCATCCCAGCGGTAGGGCTTGAGAAGTGCTCAATATGTAAATATAAATAAATAACTGGCAGGCCCAAGATATTTCTCAGAAGCCCACTACAATTGCAGCCATCCACTATCCCCGGTAGCACTGTAAAATACCAGTGCTGACGCTACCTGTAAACCATCACACTCATGCGAAGCTGGCAGTTTGGTCTATTCCAGGTCACCCAAACCTATAAGAATAGCCTGGCTGCTGTGGTCACCCAAACCTATAAGAATAGCCTGGCTGCTGTGGTCCTGCTTTTTTTTTTTTTTTTTAACCTCTTCGATGCTCGCGTCGGCCAACGGTCGTCGCGAGCACTACCTTGGTAGTGCTGCACACGTCCATTGGCCGACGTGGCCCTCCCACTCGTTCAAACCGCCGCACCGTGGCGGAATTCATGCTGTGATTAAGCGGTTAAAAGGGATATTAATTTGTTAAAGCTGCTGCTGTTGTACTGCGTTTAAAATTATAGGGACAGTGGTACCATTTGGTGGAATGCCATAAAAATATACCTTTGCTTAGAAATAAGTATCCGTGCTGAGCGCCGACAAACACCTGCTCAAATTAAGTATTGCCATTGAGAGGCTGCAGGAAGTGCTGATTGGTATGTCAGTGACTAAGAACACACTTTGTGGACACAAGTAACACTGTGTGACCCAGACAATCATGATACACTTCATGTAATTGAAAGACCAAAACTCCAAGCTGGCACTCAACCACCACTAGGTCTGTTTTTTTTTTTTTTTTACGTTACCAACAGATTACAAAGTCGATTATTTCATCTTCAAACATCATCCCCCCCACCCCGGGTCCAAAAGAGGAAAAAAAAAAAAAGATACCACATATTATATTTACAAACATTGAGGCATAGTCATATGATAAAAGTAAAAGTTTCCAACATTATCTACAACCAACAGTGAAGAAGGGGAGAAAAAAAGAAAGAAAATATCCAATCCTAAAGAGAAGAGCAGAGGCACATACAGCACTAGAGAAGGTCAGGGGGGAGGAAGGAGGCAGCAAACGGAGGGGAGGGGAGCCAAATGGAGAGGCGGGGAGGAGGGGGACATAGGCAGGGAGTAAAAATGGGAATACCAAAAACAGTTCATTATTCATCTTAAATATTCAGAGTATCGAGCCATCTGGTCAGATGGTCTGAAACCATCAAGCCTTTTTTTCATTTCCCTTCTGCCCTTTTTAGCATAGATCGCTCTCTCTAATCTATAAGTAGCAAGTAATCTGGCTTGCCATTGACCGAAGGATGGAGGATTCAGGTCCTTCCAGTACATAGCAATACATATCCGCAAGATGGTCATTGCAACAAACAATAGTGCGCCCCCCCCTCATTAAGGTCAAGCCGATCATAAAGTCCTAACATAATAGTGGTTGGCGTAAGTTGAATATTTGAAAAGAGTATTCTGCCTGAAAACCGTTGCAACGGCCGTCGCGAGCTCTACCTTCGTAGTGCTGCACACATCTGTTGGCCGATGCGGCCCACCCACTTGTTCAAACCGCCGCACCGCGGTGGAATTCACGCTGTGGTTAAGCGGTTAAAAGGTCTATTAATTTGTTAAAGCTGCTGCTGTTGTACTGCGTTTAAAATTAGAGGGACAGTGGTACCATTTTGTGGAATGCCATAAAAATATACCTTTGCTTAGAAATAAGTATCCGTGCTGAGTGCCGACAAACACCTGCTCAAATTAAGTATTGCCATTAAGAGGCTGCAGGAAGTTCTGCTTGGTACGTCAGGGACTAAGAGCACACTTTGTAGACACAAGTAACACTGTGTGACCCAGACAATCGTGATACACTTCATGTAATTGAAAGGCCAAAATTCCAAGTTGGCACTCAACCACCACTAGGTCTGAGAGTGATTACATTCAGGTATGTAACTGCACTGGATGTTCATGGACGAGTGTAACTTTGATGGTTTATTCCATTGTTCTTCTGTTTCAGCCAAACTACTTTCCCCAAAGATCATACCTATTTAGTGCATCAGCAATAAAACACCCTGGAGCCTGTGCTTCCTCCTCCCTTGTTTCACTTCAGCCAATGTTCTGAAAATAGAGTATAGAATCGCGTCCTGCCCATAGTGATGGACAAGAAGATCAGAGCTGATGGAAGGGGCGGCCACCATTAAAGGAGGAGCACCGTGTGGGGCCCCAAGCAAGAGACAAACAACTCAAGAATTGACTTGAGACAGAATTCTTTGAGTAAAGGTAAACATCTTAGGCCCTATTTATGAACAAAAAAATATATTTTTGCAATAGTTAAAATAACAAACAATGTCTTGACAATATGAATGTTTGCCATGCAGTGTACGATAGACCTCATCATCCTAAACGTCTGACCATCCTGATGCACAATCTGTTGAGAATTTATAGACTGACTCCTCCCCAGGTCCTCTCGGCATCCACCGGAACCAATCCAAGACCCTATCCAACTCACACCTGCCAAACTGCCATGCTACCTTCTCGGGTTATTAGTGCGCTGTACAAATCAACATAATATAACTACCAGTAGTATGAAAGCTCAACAAAATTTGATTCCTCAGCTGCCCTAGAAAGGTTACTATTCAATTCTCTATACCCAGGCCTGCCTAATCAGAAGCTCCAGAAATTCGTGATTTGCTAAAAACTCACAAAATCAGCTGTTTTGTAAAAAGGCTGTGCATTTTACAAAATTGCCAGCGAAATTTTGGAGAATTTGCAGATTTTTTCCTCTCTCTATTCCCAACTCTTTGGAAACGAGGACATCTTTTGGCCAGGGATGTAAAATGATTTTTTTTGTTCCCATCTCTCTTTCAACCTTTGGTTGTGCGCAGCTTAAAAGGAGGAAATCTCATGCAGGGAAGTCTGCTCCATGACTGGTGCCAGATCCAATGAATCACGGGGGCCATCAAAAAGCACCTGTCTATTTCTGGGCTGATTTGTTGCAAACTATCTGTACAGCAAAAATATGCTTCATACTATGAGACTCGTCAGACGAAGGTGAAACAGCAGTCAACACTGCTTCATCCTGTCCTCAGAGTAGACAAGAAATGTATTATCAATCTTGCCCGCCCATAAATATAATTTTAATGTCGCTCTGCACAGATAGGAGACTAATTAAATATATGGATCTGCATATGGATTTGTACTACATTGTGACTAAGTATCTGAGTGACTTAATCCGGACAAGACCAAACTCAATGATAGGAAGCACTCAGAACCCTTGGAGCTCCCATTTCTGGCCAACTGAGTTGGGCTCCCCCCCCCCCCCCATCCCATCCCCATCGACCAAGAGCCTTGGGGTGATCATCAACAGCGACCTAACTATGAAAACTCAAATTGATTGGTTCAGTTACCCGAACTTGCTTTCTTCCAGTTGAGAAAAATAAGGAAGATCAGTAGACTCCTTACTAGGGAGGCTTGATACAGGCTGTCCTGGCTAAGGTCATATCACACATAGATTATGTCAACTCTCTATAATTTGGCATTCCACTATATCTTATGAAAAGACTGCAACTGGTGAAGAACTAGGCAGCAAACTATTTTTCCAACAGCCTAGATGGCAACAAGTCTCCCCTCTTATGAGGAAGCTGCACTGGCTCCCCCATCCCACAACGATCAGCATTCAAAGTCGGCTGCCTTCTCTTTAAGGCCTTGCACGGCACAAGCCCAAAATTGATCTCCAGCATCATTCAAAGGCACATACCTACTCACAATCTGCGCTCATCCTATATGAACCTTTTGGCCATATCCTTCTACAAACTCAAGCGCCAAGGTGGATGAAGGTCTTCTGTGCTTGCACCTAGACTCTGGAACTCCCTTCCAGCTGATATTAGAGCCTGTACTGATCTTCTGAGATTCGAAAGCTCCTTAAAATATGGTTATTCATCCAAGCCTATGACTGAAACTTAGCACATGATAAACTAACAGGACTCCAGCAGATCCTATCATCAGTGCCAAGAAACCAATTGGTGTACGTGCACTTTAAAATCATTTAACACAACGTAACAGTGACACAGCATTGAAATACTTTTTTTTTTTTGGTGACCGTATTAGTATTTTGTGAAAGCATTTGGGATTGGTGGGCTTCAGCAGTCGTCCCTTGTGTGTTTTTGTCTCGGTCTACAGAGAGATTCCTTGGGCCCCTAAAGTTTCTTTTTGTTATATGCAGATTATTGTACCAGTATACTTGCAAAAGCACAGGTAATACCAGGAACTAACAATCTGTTAAGGTTCTATGGGACATTTCAAATGCCATTTTGTCCTACAAAAATATATTTTCAAAAAGTGAACTGAAAGAAATGATGAAAGAGTGGGTAACAGAGGGCGACTTTACTGTCTGAACATAGATGAGAATCACAAAGGGAGTAGCCAACAAGAGATTGTGTTGGACAACTTTTACTGAGGCATCGGGAACACATTATGGACGAGGACACTTTGTAGCCTGGGATGGAAAGTGATTTCAAATGGTCTCCATTATAAAGATCAAAGGTGGGCAGTATATTGTACTTTTTAAATAGGAATGAATTTGAGGTACAGCAGTTCAGGAGTGCAGTTTATGCAGAATAGCACACAAAAAGTGCTGCAGAAGTAACAAATTTGTGCCTCAAAATGTGCTAATCCTTGCCGCAAAATGTGCTAATCCATGCTGCAAAATCCTAGGGGGTCTGCCTAATAAGCGAATTCGGAAATGTCCGCTGATCCAAAATTCGGGGGCCAGGCAGCTCTTAAACCTCCTTAAACGTTGCCATATCTCCCCTAAGCTTAGGGATCTTCATGCGCGATTGGCTGCAAGCATTGGACTGCTTGAAAGGTAAAGTTGCAGATGCAAGCCTTTGCTGGAAACTACTCACGCGGAATGCCCCAACGTTGCCTGCTGTGGTCCAGTATTTCTGTAGTAGGGGATCTCTGTGTATAGTCATAATCTAGAGAATAGTCCCGCCCATGTGCGTGGACCCCGGCAATCAAAAATAATCTCTTAAATTGTCAAAATAATGCAGAAACTGCAAAGACACTTAAGAGAGAATTTAAAGACAAATAATGCAGCCTATATCCACAGGCTACACTGTCCAGTACTTCAACTAGAAATTCCACCAAAACAACACCACAAACAGAACAGCCTGCTAGTTTCTACCATAGAGAAACCTGCCTCCCCCAGTCAAAGCCTCAGGAATGATAGAGAGGAAGGTAGGGACAGACAAGCCCCATAGGCTGCCATTATGTGGCTTAAATAGGATACTGTGCCTTTAAGAGAACTTTCCAGACTTCTCCCAGTATCCCAGAATGCATAGCAGGTCCAACTTACTTTCAGTTCTTTTTTCCGGCTCCTGCTTACAGGACCCTGGCATTGAGCTCTCCCTTTTTCAAGGGTTTATTGAAATTGTTTTTGCACTTTTGACTTTTAAAAGTGTTGCAGTTACTGCTTGGTGTTCTCTTCTCCCTTTTGTGCTGTTTTTTAGGCGTTTTGGGGCTCCGAAATGCCTGGCCTTTTTGTTAAGTGCCCAGCATGTGAGAGGAAGAAGGCCAAAAGTGACCCCCATGATGTCTGCATCGTGTGCCTTCCAGAAGATCATGGCCCTGAGGAGTGTGTTATCTGCCAGCAGCTTTCTGCTCGGACCCTCAGGGACAGATTGAAGATCAGGCTGGCTGGCCTGGAGGATAGGCGTCTACGAGCTGCAGGTGGGTCTGGGCAGCCTGGGAGGGATCCCTCTGCCTCTGCTGAGGCCCCTGGGGGGCTCCCCGGGGGCAGGAAGTCCAGCAAACGATCCCATTCTCCGTCGACGTCGAGGGCTTCGACGACGACGTCGAGAGGGATGACGACGGCGTGCTCCCCTTCTCCCCGGGGCTCCGGGTCGAGACGGCGTGACGGCTCGACGACGAAGGAGAAGCCGACGTCGAAGCCGCCGTCGACGTCATCGTCTTCGTCGAGGTCTTCATACCGACGCCGAAGGCGCAGGGACGTGTATCGACGCTCGCCGTCGAAGCGGCACCGACGCTCGCCGTCGAGGCGACACCGTCGGTCGTCGTCGAGGCGACACCGTCGATCGCCGTCGAGGCGACACCGCCGATCGACGTCGAGGGGCTCCTCGACGTCGGGAACATCGAGACGACGGCGGCGGTCGACGTCGAGGGCGGACCGCCCGACGTCGAGAGGGCGACGTGAGAGGTCGCGGAAGAGGAGATCGACGTCGAGCAGTCGGCGTTCGACGCCGAGGATGAGAGGGTCGACGTCGAGGGGACGGCGTTCAACGCCGGAGTCCTGGAAGCGCCATTCGACGCCGGAGAAGCGTCGTTCTGCGTCCAGCAGACAGCGGTCAGCGTCGAGGAGTAGGTCACCCTCTCCAAAACGACACAGAGGGGGCTCTAGTCCCAGGAGTCACGCTACTTCCAGTGGACGCAAGAGGAAGCGGTCGCCTGCGGATGGGGATGGCTCTCCGCACCCGTCCCCTAAAGGGTCACCGGGCTCGGTGTACTCGGAAGTGTACACTCCATCTCGGCCCAGGACTCCTACTCCTCCACCCATACCTAGGGAGGACCCTCCGCCCAAACCACCACTGCCTTCGGGGGATCCTTCTCCACCTCCGGTCCCTCCGCATGGGCCCACCCCGCAGCCGAAGGTTCCTCCGCCGAGGTCCACTTCACTGCCGTCCCTGCCTGCTCCTCCCAAGGGGACTCCGAAACCGAAACCCCGGGAGGATCCGAAGAGACCCCGTGAGGAACCACGGAAGACCCCTCCTCGCAAACCGAAGGAGCGCCCACGAGCTGGGAGGTCTCGTTCTCGCTCTAGGCGCAGATCTTCCACGAGATCGAGACACCGCCATAGGAGGCGCGAATCTCGCTCTCGCACGAGATCATCTGGGACCAGGGACTATTCCCCTACTCTATCGGGGTCGTCGGACACCAGAGTGTCCCCGATAGATGACCTGGTTGCCTTTCAGGACGTCCTGTTGAGGGGCGCGGCGAAGCTAGGCATTACACTGACAGTGCCTACTCCGAAGACGTCTGTCATTTTCGAGACTCTACATCAGAGGCACATGTCTCGTCCTCTCCTGCCCTTGGTGCCGGGCCTGGAAGAACCGGCTATGGCTCTGTTTCTCACCCTGGCGGTGACGAGAGCAGCCCCGTCCAGATTACTAAAGAAGTACCGGGCTCCCGACTCGGATCCGGCCTTTTTGAGAGCGGAGCCTCCGCCTGACTCCGTCATCGTCACGGCGGCCCGCAAACAGCATGCCACCACTCCGACCTCCACGGTTCCCCCGGACAAGGAGTCTAGGTGGATGGACTCGGCGGGGCGAAAAGTCTGTGGAACTTCCGCAACATCCATGAAAGCGGCGAGTGCCACGGCTCTGTTGGGACGTTACGACCGCGCCCTCTGGGACTCCCTCGAGCGCTTTGCGGAGCAGTTGCCTCGGGAGCAGCGTGAAGACTTCATGGAAGTCCTGAGTGAGGGGATACTGGTGGCCAACCAGATAATCAGCGCGGCTGCGGACTCTTCCCTGTTGGCGGCTTACGGATTCTGCCACGGGATCAACCAACGGCGCCACGCATGGCTCCGGCTAACGTCCCTGAAACCGGACGCACAGCAGAGGGTGGCCAATCTGCCGTTTTCCGGTGAGACCCTCTTCGGGAAGCATGCGGATGATGAAATGGCCCGCATGAAGGCGGAAGCCGAAACGCTGACGGCTGTGGGCCTGGAAAAGCCCAAGGAGACCAAGAAGCAGTACCACCCTTTCCAACGGCGGTTCGGCGGACAAGGCCGAGGACGAGGACAGGCTTCGGGGCACTCAACAGCAGCAGCCGTTCCGTAAGCCGTTCCAGAAGCGGCAGAAGGGCAGAGGAGGCCAGCAGTCGGCTCCGGCGCCCAAGGGCCAGGCGGGGTCTAGGCCCTAGGAACTTACTTCCCCCGGATCCGTTACCCACTCCGGTAGGGGGAAGCATCCAACTTTTTCTGGCAGAGTGGAGAAAAATTACTCAGGACAAGTGGGTGCTGAATATTGTTTGCAATGGATACAGTCTTCGGTTCACCAGCCCTCCTCCAGCGATTTCCCCCCGGTCGGCTCGCAGTTTCAGATGCGCGAGCTTCAGGCGGAAGCGGATGTCCTGTTAAGGAAAAGGGCGATAGAAGACGTACCTCTGTCTCAGAGAGGAAAAGGTCTGTACTCCCGGTTCTTTCTGGTTCGCAAGAAGGACAAGAACGAGTTCAGGCCCATTCTGGATTTGCGACAAGCAAACAAATGGATTCGCAGAGAAAAGTTCCGCATGCTGTCGTTGCACCAGATCTACCCTCAGTTGCAACAGGGAGACTGGCTTTGCGCTATAGACCTACAGGATGCTTACTTCCATGTGCCCATTGCACGCAAACACAGGAAGTTCCTGCGGTTCCAAGTCGGCACCAATCACTATCAATACACACTACTCCCATTTGGACTGAAGTCTGCGCCAAGAACATTCTCGAAGTGCATGGCGGTGGTAGCGGCGCACCTGAGGAAGAACAAGGTGTTTGTCTACCCTTACTTGGACGATTGGTTGATCAAGGCATCCTCCTTCTCGGAAGCGCGAGCACACTTCCAGAAGACGTGCGTTCTCTTGAACAAGCTGGGGTTGCACATCAACATGGCCAAGTCTGTCCCGACTCCGGTCCAATGCATACAGTACTTGGGAGCCTCCATCAATACGCTGTCAGCAAGCGTGTCTCCTTCGGAAGAGCGACGATTATCACTCCTTCGGAAGGCTCAGGCTCTTATAACGACTCCATCTACAACAGGGAGGACGGTGTTTTCTCTACTGGGATCGATGGCCTCTTGTATCTTCCTGACGCCACACGCACGGCTGCACATGAGACCGTTGCAGGAGTGCTTGGAGGACCAGTGGGATCAGAGGAAAGGATCTTGGGACGACAAGATTCGCCTGCCGCTGCATGCTCTTCAGTCTCTGAAGTGGTGGTGTTCGGCGGAGAATCTCCTCAGAGGGGTTCCCTTTCACAAGGACATTCCCACGCAGACTGTCGTGACGGATGCGTCTCTTCTGGGATGGGGAGCGCACTCCGGGACTCTACAGATTCAAGGCACGTGGTCACCGATGGAGACCACGTATCACATCAATTTCCTGGAACTCAGGGCTGTTCACTTGGCGCTGAAGGCCTTTCTTCCGTCCTTCCGGACCAACTCTCTGCTTGTACAGACGGACAATACCACCACGATGTATTACCTCAACAAGCAGGGGGGGTCGAGATCGCGCACTCTGTCACAGGAGGCGCAGACGATCTGGCACTGGCTCCTGGCCAGAGGACTGATGATAACGGCCACCCATCTACCAGGTGTGCAGAATGTTCAGGCAGACGCACTGAGCAGACTGCTTCAGGAAAACCACGAATGGGTCATAAACGACTAAGTACTAGGAGAAGTCTTCGCAAGGTGGGGAACTCCAGACATAGATTTGTTCGCCACCGCCGAAAACAGCAAGTGCAGAGACTTCGCCTCCAGGTACTTCCAGAAAGGGACGCTGGGGAATGCGTTATGGATCGACTGGACGAACAACTTTCTGTACGCCTTTCCTCCCATTCCCCTGATTCCGGCGGTGCTCATCAAGCTGGCCCGGTCCAGAGCTCGGATGATACTCATCGCCCCGGAGTGGCCCAGGCAGTGGTGGTTCACGGACCTACTTCACCGGTCTCTCCTTCCTCACATTCGGTTGCCGTGCAGGCCGGACCTTCTCACGAAGTTCGGGGGTCGGATTTTACACCCCAACCTCTCGTCTTTGAGTTTGGCGGCATGGCTCCTGAGATAGTGCAGTATGGCCATCTTAATCTGCCCGATGATTGCATGGACATTCTGAAGGAATCCAAGAGACCCTCCACTAGGACTTCATATGCTTACAAGTGGAAGAGGTTTTGTATCTGGTGCCAGTCTAAGAACCTTGATCCTACGACCTGTAAGGAGGATGTCATCCTTCCTTACCTTTTGCATTTGGCGCAGTCTGGCCTTAATGTGCATTCCATTAAGGTTCATCTGGCTGCATTGACTGCCTACAGGAAATGCCCTTCACAGACTTCCTTTTTCCAGATCCCCGTGATCAAAGATTTTCTGGAAGGATTGAAGAAAGTATTCCCTCCTGTCAGGCTTCCCTCGCCTTCATGGAAATTGAATGTGGTGCTGTCCAGATTGATGAAGGAACCTTTTGAACCTATTCATAAGGCTTCGTTGCAGCACCTGTCCTGGAAGGCGGCGTTCCTCGTGGCCATTACATCGGCCCGCAGGCGTTGTGTTGTAATGAACCTTATACTGTATTTCATGCTGCTAAGGTTGTTATGCGTACTCACCCTAAATTTCTTCCCAAGGTTATTTCTGACTTTCATGTCAACCAGACTATAACTTTACCTACGTTTTTTCAGAACCCTTCATCTCCAGCGGAGAGGTCTCTCCATTCTCTGGATGTCAGGAGGGTGTTAAAATTTTATCTGGATAAAACCAAAGATATTCGTAGGTCTGACCAGTTGTTTATCAATTATGGATCGGTAAGGACAGGTCTTGCGACCTCTAAGCAGTCCATCTCTAGGTGGATTGTGTCCTGCATACAATTGTGTTATCAGAAAGCTAATAAGACCTTAGGAGGTAAGCCTAAGGCTCATTCCACCAGGGGCAAAGCTGCCACGACGGCTCTGCTCCGTAACGTGCCGATTGCTGAAATCTGCAAGGCAGCCACTTGGAAGTCGGTTCATACCTTTGCTAAGCATTACTGCCTGGACACGGATGCCAGGGCAGACGCTCAGGTTGGACAGGCTTCGCTGCGGAATTTGTTCGCACAATAGTGGCATTAGGTATTTACTCTCCACCGCCGCTTAGTTGTGGGGATGGGCTTGCCATTCTATTCACTAGATTATGACTATACACAGAGATCCCCTACTACAGAAGGAGTAGTTTCTGTCCTGTAACTCCAGTTCTGTAGTAGGGGTATCTCTGTTATAGTCATAAGCGCCCTCCCGCCTCCCCGGTGGAGAATTCTTCATGTAAACAATGCTACAGGTCTGGCGTTTTTTACGCCTTCAAAAAGAACTGAAAGTAAGTTGGACCTGCTATGCATTCTGGGATACTGGGAGAAGTCTGGAAAGTTCTCTTAAAGGCACAGTATCCTATTTAAGCCACATAATGGCAGCCTATGGGGCTTGTCTGTCCCTACCTTCCTCTCTATCATTCCTGAGGCTTTGACTGGGGGAGGCAGGTTTCTCTATGGTAGAAACTAGCAGGCTGTTCTGTTTGTGGTGTTGTTTTGGTGGAATTTCTAGTTGAAGTACTGGACAGTGTAGCCTGTGGATATAGGCTGCATTATTTGTCTTTAAATTCTCTCTTAAGTGTCTTTGCAGTTTCTGCATTATTTTGACAACTTAAGAGATTATTTTTGATTGCCGGGGTCCACGCACATGGGCGGGACTATTCTCTAGATTATGACTATAACAGAGATACCCCTACTACAGAACTGGAGTTACAGGACAGAAACTACTCCTTCATTGGGGATGATTGTGAGAGTGTGCCTCTACACCAGGCTGTTCCATAGCTCATCACACAGGCGAGGCACCAGCAGGGAGGATGAGTTTGGTGTGCATTAGGAAACGCATTGTGCAAACTTCTGCGAACAGTCATTCAAAAGCAGGTATCATTTGAAAGCAATTTTCCTGAAAGGTGCACATGCATGTCAAGCTCTGTCTCCACTTGTTGAATGGGATAACTTGGGAGGGAAGAAATACATATCTGGATTGGCATATTGAAGGGGACCCAGGTGTTCATTCCCCTTTTATTTATTAATTCTTGCAAAACATAAACCAACCTAGTTACGCCTATGCCCAGAAGTCTCTGAATGCCATTGCAACAGATGGCACCAGGCACAGTACCAAAGAGGCATTGTGCACCCGAGAATGTTTAATCTAGGTTTCAACTGCAGTACATGAGTGATCGAAGAGTGGCCCTTCTAGGCCTATGATATGCATGTTGATTTAAAACACATCATGAAGTACCCACGTCGCGAGCCGGCCTATCGTAATCCGATAGGTCTTTTTACCCCTGGGGGACCTTTATTCAGTTTTTTGGTCCTTTTGCATACCATTTATTCTGGGTCTGTGATTTTCAAAAGAAACGGTTCATTAAAGCCCTGATTAAATTTTAAGCCACTGCTTACTTCAGCTGGTCGACTGATCAGTTACCCATTTAGGATCATTCCTTATCTACAGTGTGAGTTGATTTAACTCTTGTTGGAGTTACTTGCTGATGCTATCTGTATGCCCTCTTCATGTGCTTCTCCCTTATTGTAGTAATAACAAGAAACAAAGGTCCTTAATTTAGCAAAATGGAGCACTTAATGAATTATAGACAACAATGTGTACTATAAGAAAGATTTTCCAGCCTCACAATTTAATCAATGGTAATAATTCAAAAAAATAAGGTGAACAATTATACAATGGGATACAGTCCTGTATCCAGTACATATAACACAAGAAGGACAAACCAAGAAAATTACATAAAGGGGTAATTGGCAGGCAATTGTAAGGTAGGGGGACGTTGGTAGTGAGTTAGAATTTAACCAAGCTGACCACATGTAGTAAACACAGTTGAGTAACACAATGGGAAACTGGCGTGAAAACTACATAAACTGTCGACGTTTCGATCCTATATAAAATAAAGGATCATCATCAGGACTGAGGATGCATTGCCTGAAGGTTAACCATAACCCTTCCAATTGTGAGGGCTGAGAAGGAAGCAGGGACACACAACCAGTGTAGTTGTTGTCCGGGTGGATTGCTGGGCTTCTGGATTACCTGAGGGATGGTGTATTAGTCGTAGCTCCGCGGTTCTGCGGGGCGCCAACGCGTAATTAACGCACGATTACGGAAAGGCTCCAGGGCCTCTAGAGCAGTGAGGGAGTCATTGCCTCAATGGTTCCAGGGGGCGGGAAGGGTTAATTCCGAGACCTATTAATCCGGGACACAAGGTCCAATTGCCCAGGATCGGGATGGATGTGCGGCCAGCGTAGATTCGTTTCTGGCAGCGCAGGTGGTAAAGGATTCCTTGGTGATCCCGATCGGTCAACCAACGAACGCGACCAGGCGCAATGGCTTGTGTCTGCCATCTCCCTTATTGTAGGGCACCCCAGGAGCCCTAGAATCTTCTCCTTCATTACGCTGCAGGGATCACTTGCATTGGGATTGACTCCCGCCCTTCTGTTAACCTGGGAAATTCCTACCCCTTTTTTAAATAATATTTGTACCTTAGACAGGCCCCATCATGCTCCTTTCAGAGCCTTACCTGTACATTTTATTTCCAGATACTGGGTGCTCATGCCCGTCCTGATGATGACCTCACATTGGGAGAGTTCGAAACGCCATCGACAATAGACGTGTTTAGACTCCGTTCCTCAAATTGCAATAATAGCAAAAAGGAGTTGTATGTATTTTCATTTGTGATGCACGTTTTTTTATATCACTTATCACTGCACGTTAGTTCACTTATGTGTAGGCACTGGATCTCTTTACAAAAAAAATGTAAATGCATAATAACGATAAAAAGAATGCTGTTACTGAATAAACTGCTATACAGCATTTACTGCCTGCCTTTCCCCTTGTTTTGTCTTGCCTTCGGTACTTCAGTATGTGTCTTAAATCAATGAAGACTGTATTCTCTCATTTTGATTGATATCATAGCGAACAGTTGTGTTTTTTTCTATATATACTTTTTCCCGAGGTACTCAAAACCTTTTGGGTTAACCTTTGTTTATAGCACCATCCTATGCACATGACTGCATTCGAACTCACTTTCCAATGTTAGTTTCTTTATCTGTCCGTGGTCTGAAGTGGCCTAGATGACACGTGGCGCTATATAAAACATTTCAGAAGCTACTATAAAAATTATGTGTGTTGGAAAGTATGAAGAGAAGACCTGTGCACTGTTTTCGTTCTGTGGGTATTCTTTCGTGATGAAATAGCCTAGGTTTCTTAAGAATACCCATTGAAAACATGAGTTGAAAAAAAAGCATAACATCACCAACAAGCATTTACAATGCAATGGTTTTGCCTTTGTTAAAGTTAGAGCTGTTGGCATTGCTCTTGACACTCTGAAGCTCCACTCTGCATTCTGAAGCTCCACTCTGCACTCTGAAGCTCCACTCTGCACTCTGAAGCTCCACTCTGAAGCTCCACTCTGAAGCTCCACTCTGAAGCTCCACTCTGAAGCTCCACTCTGCACTCTGAAGCTCCACTCTGAATCTGAACTCTGAAGCTCCACTCTGAATCTGCACTCTGCACTCTGAATCTGCACTCTGAATCTCCACTCTGCACTCTGAAGCTCCACTCTGCACTCTGAAGCTCCACTCTGAATCTCCACTCTGCACTCTGAAGCTCCACTCTGAAGCTCCACTCTGAAGCTCCACTCTGAAGCTCCACTCTGCACTCTGAAGCTCCACTCTGAAGCTCCACTCTGAAGCTCCACTCTGAAGCTCCACTCTGAAGCTCCACTCTGAAGCTCCACTCTGAAGCTCCACTCTGCACTCTGAAGCTCCACTCTGAAGCTCCACTCTGCACTCTGAAGCTCCACTCTGCACTCTGAAGCTCCACTCTGCACTCTGAAGCTCCACTCTGCACTCTGAAGCTCCACTCTGCACTCTGAAGCTCCACTCTGCACTCTGAAGCTCCACTCTGCACTCTGAAGCTCCACTCTGCACTCTGAAGCTCCACTCTGCACTCTGAAGCTCCACTCTGCACTCTGAAGCTCCACTCTCCACTCTGCACTCTGAAGCTCCACTCTCCACTCTGCACTCTGAAGCTCCACTCTCCACTCTGCACTCTGAAGCTCCACTCTCCACTCTCCACTCTGAAGCTCCACTCTCCACTCTCCACTCTGAAGCTCCACTCTCCACTCTCCACTCTGAAGCTCCACTCTGAAGCTCCACTCTGCACTCTGAAGCTCCACTCTGAAGCTCCACTCTCCACTCTGCACTCTGAAGCTCCACTCTCCACTCTGCACTCTGAAGCTCCACTCTCCACTCTGCACTCTGAAGCTCCACTCTCCACTCTGCACTCTGAAGCTCCACTCTCCACTCTCCACTCTGAAGCTCCACTCTCCACTCTCCACTCTGAAGCTCCACTCTCCACTCTCCACTCTGAAGCTCCACTCTGCACTCTGAAGCTCCACTCTGAAGCTCCACTCTGCACTCTGAAGCTCCACTCTGAAGCTCCACTCTGCACTCTGAAGCTCCACTCTGAAGCTCCACTCTGAAGCTCCACTCTGAAGCTCCACTCTGAAGCTCCACTCTGAAGCTCCACTCTGAAGCTCCACTCTGCACTCTGAAGCTCCACTCTGCACTCTGAAGCTCCACTCTGAAGCTCCACTCTGCACTCTGAAGCTCCACTCTGCACTCTGAAGCTCCACTCTGCACTCTGAAGCTCCACTCTGCACTCTGAAGCTCCACTCTGCACTCTGAAGCTCCACTCTGAAGCCCCACTCTGCACTCTGAAGCTCCACTCTGCAGCTCCACTCTCCACTCTGCACTCTGAAGCTCCACTCTCCACTCTGCACTCTGAAGCTCCACTCTCCACTCTGCACTCTGAAGCTCCACTCTCCACTCTGCACTCTGAAGCTCCACTCTCCACTCTGCACTCTGAAGCTCCACTCTCCACTCTCCACTCTGAAGCTCCACTCTCCACTCTGAAGCTCCACTCTGAAGCTCCACTCTGCACTCTGAAGCTCCACTCTGAAGCTCCACTCTGAAGCTCCACTCTGAAGCTCCACTCTGAAGCTCCACTCTGAAGCTCCACTCTGAAGCTCCACTCTGAAGCTCCACTCTGCACTCTGAAGCTCCACTCTGCACTCTGAAGCTCCACTCTGAAGCTCCACTCTGCACTCTGAAGCTCCACTCTGCACTCTGAAGCTCCACTCTGCACTCTGAAGCTCCACTCTGCACTCTGAAGCTCCACTCTGCACTCTGAAGCTCCACTCTGCACTCTGAAGCTCCACTCTGCACTCTGAAGCTCCACTCTGAAGCTCCACTCTGCACTCTGAAGCTCCACTCTGAAGCTCCACTCTGAAGCTCCACTCTGCACTCTGAAGCTCCACTCTGAAGCTCCACTCTGAAGCTCCACTCTGAAGCTCCACTCTGAAGCTCCACTCTGAAGCTCCACTCTGAAGCTCCACTCTGAAGCTCCACTCTGAAGCTCCACTCTGAAGCTCCACTCTGCACTCTGAAGCTCCACTCTGCACTCTGAAGCTCCACTCTGCACTCTGAAGCTCCACTCTGAAGCTGCACTCTGAAGCTCCACTCTGCACTCTGAAGCTCCACTCTGAAGCTCCACTCTGAAGCTCCACTCTGAAGCTCCACTCTGAAGCTCCACTCTGCACTCTGAAGCTCCACTCTGAAGCTCCACTCTGCACTCTGAAGCTCCACTCTGAAGCTCCACTCTGCACTCTGAAGCTCCACTCTGAAGCTCCACTCTGAAGCTCCACTCTGAAGCTCCACTCTGAAGCTCCACTCTGAAGCTCCACTCTGCACTCTGAAGCTCCACTCTGAAGCTCCACTCTGCACTCTGAAGCTCCACTCTGAAGCTCCACTCTGCACTCTGAAGCTCCACTCTGAAGCTCCACTCTGAAGCTCCACTCTGAAGCTCCACTCTGAAGCTCCACTCTGAAGCTCCACTCTGAAGCTCCACTCTGAAGCTCCACTCTGCACTCTGAAGCTCCACTCTGCACTCTGAAGCTCCACTCTGAAGCTCCACTCTGAAGCTCCACTCTGAAGCTCCACTCTGAAGCTGCACTCTGAAGCTCCACTCTGAAGCTCCACTCTGAAGCTCCACTCTGAAGCTCCACTCTGCACTCTGAAGCTCCACTCTGAAGCTCCACTCTGAAGCTCCACTCTGCACTCTGAAGCTCCACTCTGAAGCTCCACTCTGCACTCTGAAGCTCCACTCTGAAGCTCCACTCTGAAGCTCCACTCTGAAGCTCCACTCTGAAGCTCCACTCTGAAGCTCCACTCTGCACTCTGAAGCTCCACTCTGAAGCTCCACTCTGCACTCTGAAGCTCCACTCTGAAGCTCCACTCTGCACTCTGAAGCTCCACTCTGCACTCTGAAGCTCCACTCTGCACTCTGAAGCTCCACTCTGAAGCTCCACTCTGAAGCTCCACTCTGAAGCTCCACTCTGAAGCTCCACTCTGAAGCTCCACTCTGAAGCTCCACTCTGCACTCTGAAGCTCCACTCTGAAGCTCCACTCTGAAGCTCCACTCTGCACTCTGAAGCTCCACTCTGAAGCTCCACTCTGCACTCTGAAGCTCCACTCTGAAGCTCCACTCTGAAGCTCCACTCTGAAGCTCCACTCTGAAGCTCCACTCTGAAGCTCCACTCTGCACTCTGAAGCTCCACTCTGAAGCTCCACTCTGCACTCTGAAGCTCCACTCTGAAGCTCCACTCTGCACTCTGAAGCTCCACTCTGCACTCTGAAGCTCCACTCTGCACTCTGAAGCTCCACTCTGAAGCTCCACTCTGAAGCTCCACTCTGAAGCTCCACTCTGAAGCTCCACTCTGAAGCTCCACTCTGAAGCTCCACTCTGAAGCTCCACTCTGAAGCTCCACTCTGCACTCTGAAGCTCCACTCTGAAGCTCCACTCTGAAGCTCCACTCTGAAGCTCCACTCTGAAGCTCCACTCTGAAGCTCCACTCTGCACTCTGAAGCTCCACTCTGAAGCTCCACTCTGAAGCTCCACTCTGAAGCTCCACTCTGAAGCTCCACTCTGAAGCTCCACTCTGCACTCTGAAGCTCCACTCTCCACTCTGAAGCTCCACTCTGAAGCTGCACTCTGAAGCTGCACTCTGAAGCTGCACTCTGAAGCTCCACTCTGCACTCTGAAGCTCCACTCTGAAGCTCCACTCTGAAGCTCCACTCTGAAGCTCCACTCTGAAGCTCCACTCTGAAGCTCCACTCTGAAGCTCCACTCTGCACTCTGAAGCTCCACTCTGCACTCTGAAGCTCCACTCTGAAGCTCCACTCTGAAGCTCCACTTTGAAGCTCCACTCTGAAGCTCCACTCTGCACTCTGAAGCTCCACTCTGAAGCTCCACTCTGCACTCTGAAGCTCCACTCTGAAGCTCCACTCTGCACTCTGAAGCTCCACTCTGAAGCTCCACTCTGAAGCTCCACTCTGAAGCTCCACTCTGAAGCTCCACTCTGAAGCTCCACTCTGAAGCTCCACTCTGCACTCTGAAGCTCCACTCTGAAGCTCCACTCTGAAGCTCCACTCTGAAGCTCCACTCTGAAGCTCCACTCTGCACTCGGTATAATCTTCATGCCTCCTACTTTCCCTGCAGCCAACCATCTCCTCGGATGACGGGCTGCCGGCGATACCTCCCTGCAGCTTGGTTTGACCTTCATGCCCTTTCCCGGCGGGTGCCCTCAATCCCGGACCAGATTCGGGGGTGTTCCCGAGAAGAGGCTTTCGGCTGACGTAGCCAAAAGCCAAAGAATCTCGGGAACGCCCCCGTGTCTGGTCCGGCATTGACGGACAGGCCCCTCGTCCAATGGCTAGGCTCCATTTATGGAGCCAGCCAATGAATGACGAGGGCCGACCCAAAGCCACACTACAGTACTCATTAGTTTTTGCCTGCGCAAAAAAGATGCGCAGAGCGCATCTTTTTGGCGAGGCAAAACCTAAAAAGGAGGTGGTGGTATTGGATTGATGGATCTGTGGCACACCTGTTGTTAGACTTGGCTACGAACGAGTAGTCTTATGCAGCGCATAACAGGAAGGCTGACCCATCCTTCTAACAGGGGCAAGGAGCATGGGATTAGGGAAATGGGGTTGACCCGAATCTTCCAGTCATCATGAGACCCACAGAGTAGTGTGAAAGGAAAACCGTCAGGACATCCGGTATGAGGGTCCTTCAAATAGCTGCAAGGGGAAAATGGAAATGTCTCCATATAGGATGGACTGAACAGCCATCGCACAGCTGGAGTCGATCATAGGATCTAGAAGAGTCCATAACAGATCCTGAGCCCAGGGAAAGCACGCTGGAAGAAGCCTCTGACCAGCATAGACACAGCGTGAACTAAACTAAACAACACGCATTGGCTAAGCCCATAAAACACCTGGCACGACGTGCTTCTGTTATTTGCTGCCAGTCCCCTACAGTAACACAAGATTTTATTTTTACTTGTGATACATATTTTGTTTACGGATTCCTCACATATCCGAGCCTCCATTGCATTCATCACCTGTGCCATTCCGATAGTGTTTTGTTATATCTGCTCAATAAAAAGAATGTCACAAAGTACTTCAACTTGTGAGTAAATGTAAAATAAATATCTCCTTTTTTAGGTCTCGCCTGTCGATGCGCATGCGCATCGAGCTAGCGAGACTATGGGGGCTTATCCACTCTTTATCCAACTTGCAAGGAATCGTGGCGATTCCTTGCAGTGCCCGTGACTTTTAAGCTCAATGCGCATGCGCATTGAGCTTAAAAGCGCGTGCACATGCCCCCAGCCGCCTGCCTTGCCTACTCTCCCGCCCCCTCACTTCTTGATTGCACGGCCGCTAGGCCGTGCCTCCCCTACTCTCCTCCTCCTACTCTCCTCCCCTCGCCGTCTGTTCCCGCACTCCTCCCACACCCCCGCTCCGCCCCCTCCCCTGCCTGCCGTGTCGCATTTTTTTTTTCAGTGTAACTGCGATCTGTGTGTTCTTTCTGCCACGTCTCCTTGATTCACATTCTGCAATATTGGTGGTCTTCGAGGACTGTGCGGTCTCTACAGCATTTTGACTCTTTGATTTGGGTTTCCTGATAGACTTGTAGTCCCAGATGCCATCTTCTTCTAAAAGACCCTCTTCTGACATCTCACAAAGACCACAGAAACTGAGAAACCAGCACTGTACGTGCTTCACCTAGATCTACGGCTGCAATTGTATACAAGCTGTAATTAATACACATTCGAATGTAATTAGTAAAGTAAACGAAAGTGTTGATTTGCTTCGAAAAGTAAACATTAAGGAGGGGATACAATACATTTATTATCAGAAAGGGCTTGCTGATAAGTTACCCGTATGTCCATTCTAGTAAAAGACATACTGAAAAATGGCCGCCAGGGCTAGACAATGCAAAGGATGAGCAGGGCACTATAACGTGGTGAAAAATGTACGAACATGGTTTTCAACTATAGTCAGTCTTTTGATCTACTACCTATAAATTCCTCTTTTTTAGTGAATTTTTATAAAGCGCGGACATTACCCGAAGGTATCAAACCTCTTGTGGAATCTAACACGGGAGATACACATACAGCCAAAAACACAGCTATTGCATGTCATATTCCCTATCCCAGTCTAAATAATCATTTGGTACCTAAAACAAAACGTGACGCCGAGCACAAGTATGTTCTATCATCCCTCCTTAGGGTATTGTATTTTTCTCGGAGAAAAGACCACTGTACTTTACCTTTTATACAAATTCCACTCTTCTCGGGAGCAACAACCCAAGCTCAAATGTACAGATGCCCTAGTAAAATCGCGCACTTTTTCTTTCTTTTCGAACAACGTCTACGAACTGTGTAGTATTTTGCTGCATTAACAATTCATACAGTTTAAATTTTGCCCAGGTGCTCAGAAATTGATGGAAAGCAGCCATTCGTTTTTTTCAAATACAGGAAATTAATTTTAGGGAGGAAATTAACGAGACCGTAGCAAAAGGCTGTGACAAAAATGTTTTACTTTTTGAATATAGAGTATTTTGCCATAAATGTTACAGTTAAAGTCCGTTATAAACTCCACTTCAGGGGCAACATCAGCGAACCCTACTTCCTCCGTGCATACGGCCGGTCAGTACTGAATAAAGAGAAGGACTGTCGGGGGGGGGGGGAGGGGGTGTAAGGCGCGCAGGCGCAATCCTAGTCTCCATTCCTGATCCAAAATGGCGGCCGCTGTCACTTCTCATTCGCTGCTTTACCGCCAGGCTGATTTGGAAGCCGCTCTTCTCGAAGTTACAGCTTCAGCAGATCGAAACGACCTAGTCCTGCAGTACGTAAGAGAGGCGGACAGCCGTCGCCAAGAGCTTCTGGTACCGGAATTCACAGAAGGTGGGTTAACGGGTAGTGGGTGTGACCGTATATAGTCACTTCCTGTTATAGACATAAAAGATGTACTAGACGTCATTTGTAACTCCTGCCATGAAATTGCTTTTCAAAGGAAACACCCTATGTTCTTTAAGCTCCCGAGAGTTAATAAAGTAATTCTACCATACAACTTATTACGTTTTCCAGACGTAAATAGGAATAGCTACTAACTTCTTTATGTACTGATAGTCTTATGGTTGGCATTTTTAGGTCTCACCCTCAACCCCTCACCCTCACTCACCCTCACCCTCACCCTCACTCACCCTCAACCCCTCACCCTCACTCACCCTCAACCCCTCACCCTCAACCCCTCACCCTCAACCCCTCACCCTCACTCACCCTCACCCTCACTCACCCTCACCCACCCTCAACACCTCATCCTCACTCACCCTCACCCTCACTCACCCTCAACCCCTCACCCTCACTCACCCTCACTCACCCTCACCCACCCTCAACCCCTCACCCTCAATCCCTCACCCTCACTCACCCTCACCCTCACCCACCCTCAACCCCTCACCCTCAATCCCTCACCCTCACTCACCCTCACCCACCCTCACCCACCCTCACCCTCACCCACCCTCACCCTCACTCACCCTCAACCCCTCACCCACACTCACCCTCACTCACCCTCACTCACCCTCACTCACCCTCACTCACCCTCACTCACCCTCACTCACCCTCACTCACCCTCACTCACCCTCACTCACCCTCACTCACCCTCACTCACCCTTACTCACCCTCAACCCCTCACCCACCCTCAACCCCTCACCCACCCTCAACCCCTCACCCTCACTCACCCTCAACCCCTCACTCACCCTCAACCCCTCACTCACCCTCACCCTCACTCACCCTCACCCACCCTCACCCTCACTCAGCGCAACCACAGCATCTTCACTAAATATATTTAATAAACTTTAAGCTATTGGCAATATAAAATAAAATCCATTTTATTTACGCATTAATTATTAATTTTTTTTTAAAGCCATTGATTTTTTTTATATCAATACATATAAGTCACATATAAGTCCCGTTAATACAAAACATGTTGCTTTACAAATGCTAGAGGTGTCACATTTACAAAAATTATAACTATTGGCTTTGTAAAGAAGAAAGCTATTAATTTAGCTATTTAGAAAAAACAACACATAAATAAAAAACAAAAAAATAAATAACACCTATAGCTCAAACTTTACTACTGCGAGACCTATTGCATTTCCAATGCTTGTTTAAATTACCCACCTGCTCCCACCGTGTTTATTTGCCTTGGGCTTGCTCAAGTCCATGAGATAAGGGCCACCTGAACTCTGTGCTGAAGGTTTCAGCTCATCTCATGTGCTTTAGGCTCAAGAGGAAGACAAGCGCAGGCTTACACAGACTGTGCACTGATGGGACAAAGCGCACTGAGAGGGCGAGGGCCGACGGATCCGGATATACTGACCGAGTAGAGTAGGTCATTTAAAGGGTCTAGCAGGGCTACAGGGGTACACTGCGCGTCATATACTTGGGGCATAAGAGCACACTGAGGGGTTATGGCACACTGAGGAATTTCAGAGGTGGGCTCTAGGCTACACTATTTCACCTGTTCTGTTTTTCCTGTTCCAGGTTCATCTTCAGACACAGCAGGAAGTGAAGCTTCGTATGACGGGCATGGCGCTCTCTGTAATACGCAATGATGGGTTCCTGGCTCTCTATAACGGGCTCAGTGCCTCTCTCTTCAGGCAGGTGAGTGATAAAGGAGCACTGGGTTTGTGGGTATGACTTCATAATGTGCAGCAAAAGTGGTAGCTGAGGTGTTTGCATTGTACAAAAAAGTAATAAAACTGTCTCCTAAAGGATTCATTAGCAAATCATATACCAATTCAATTTTATATGGAAATGAAATTGAGCAAATCAATTGCACTTCTCTTGATTTTCTAATGGTTGCTATTCTAATGTGATATGAACCAAAGACTTACATTATGTGTCAAACAAAGGTCACTATAAATGATTCCCATTAGCAATCTAATGGGAGCGTATTCCCTTGAAAGAGAATCTCAAAACTTGTTACCATTTGCCCTTTTATTGCCTATGAGGACAAAGCTGAAAAAAACCTGACATTTTTTAAATTTGTTTTTAATGTGGCTGTTTGTTTCACACAGAATCTAAGGTAAACTTTACAGCTGCCAAATAGTTCCATAGCTTGTTACATCTTAAGCCGGTTCTAGATATTTAGCAAGCATACTTTGCTTTCAGGGATTTGTAGTTTTGCTTTTTTCTTTATACACATGGGTGTAGAAATCCCAACATGCAAAAAGTTGCTAGCTAAAAACCTATTACTGGCTGAATGTGAATGAGAGATCAGTGTCATCTAGGTTATCCTAGATCTCTGCAGCAAGTGCTTAATCCGCAGAGAATGTGGGGCGGACAGGTTTATTAATGACTGTGTGAATACTGCTGACCATCTCATCCTGTTATTCCCTGTCAATCTACCTTTTAACTTCTTTTGTACTCCTGTTTTCACTTGCTATGAGGTCAGTGATTGAGAACATGAAAGGGTTAGAGAAAAATTACTTGACTTAAAGAATATAATGAGGCAAAGGGCAGGAACCCACCTGCATGTTATGCACTTTTTAAAATAGGCAACTGGTTTAAATACTAGTGTATGTGTGCAGGTCAAAATCGGGGTGCAACACGGGAACACTGTAAATGTATCTGTAATAAGATATCCGTGTTTGATGCCAGTCAAGTCCCATGACTTTCCCAGTACTTGGATATAAGTGCACTTTGCAGATCACAAAAGAGATGCCTCGAGTGACTCGCGATGTCTTAGGAGAGAGGTAGCCGTCCATGCTCCAGGTCAGGTTTTGCAATCATTATGCGCATGACCAAAATGAGGAAAACCGACAAGCTCAGGAAACGCTCCGAAGGGTGCCCCAAAATAAGGGCAACATTGCTGCACCTAAAAATCCAATAGGTGTAGTACAAAACTGCTAGGAAGATAAACTACTGTTGCTGTCACTAAGTATAATTTGAATGACCTTCAAAATGGAACCTAAGCACAGAAGAGAGCCCAGGAGCCAAAACACAAACCAAGAAGCCAGTAAGAAAAACAATAGCAATTTACAGCTAGGATAGGAACGGGATAGTGCCTAAGCCTTCCTTAAATGTCCACACTGGCCGTCATACAGTTGAGGGAATTTGAATACTAAGGAACATGAGGGTTCAGGCAGACCAGTCTGTAATCAATTGACGTGTCTGTTCACTGCTAAAACAGGCCCTTTGTGCGGCTTTTGGAGTTAATGTGAAGGCAGTGGCATTTCTCAGTAAGTGAGACTTATAGTGGGTATGAGATTTCTGAAAAGGCAGGGATTAGGTGGCAAGGGGATTAGGAGAGTAGAGAGTTTAGCGTACCATTGGAGAGTGTTTTCCGTGCCAATGTTAGGGAATACAACATTCTGAAAAGTTATTCAAATTTACTCAAGCATTGAGGTCTGTCTTGCATTAAAGCAATGTCACTGCAGGTTACAAGCTGCAAACCACATGGAATAACTCACCCAGCAGGTTGAGTGTCTGCTTCATTGATCTGTGTTGTACTTGCAGACCAGAGGTTCCAGTGACCGCAAGTGGGCGTAAGATAGCTTGACTGATTAATTCACACGTGTGTTTATGACCTCAAGGTTGTTTTATTCTATTTTTTGATGTAATGTGTACTTAAGTCAAAGAAACCGAGTGTGTTAGATGTAGCATTTTATGCCCTGCTGCTACATGTAGCATTTTTATATCCTGCTACTACACTTGTAAAAGTGGTTCAAGTGTTCTCACACATCCCCTTTGAAACATTTTGTTTTGTTTGTTAGAGCAACATAAGTCAATCAAGAATGGCCAATTGAGCTCCTTGATTCCTCAGGTACCAGAATATGTTTTGGGGCAACAGCCCACCGCTTCCTAAAGTCTGAATTATAAAGAGTTGGCAGCACACCACAATATTTAATTGCTGTAAAATTGTCAAAATAAAGAATCAAAAGAAAATAATTATTTTGTAGAATCATATTTATTCTATTACGTGTTGTAAAGTCAGCAGTTGAAGCTGAAAGTAACCTAATCATGTGGTGCGGTTGGGTAGCAGATACTTGCTTCATTCTTTCTAGTGAGACCTCACGGTACATTATGATCTTTAAATGTAGAAGGTCACAGGTGGAAAAAGTTAAGAATCAATGCTGTGGTGTTTAATTGTTGTATCAAAAAGGCATTTACTCCCTAAGTAACAAATATTCATTTTATCAAAATCAAATGAATGCAGTGGTAAAAATCAGCAGTAGTGCTGGTGTAGAGATTAATCTGCAGTTAAAGACAGGAAAAAGAAAATGCCAGGTTTGCTTCCAAGTTTTGGGTAAGGGCCGTGGAAATGCAGCTTTGAGAGGAGTTGGCGAATGCTTGTAGCCCTTCAAAAGTAGGTCCTGGTGGATCAGTTTTGACCTATAAAATGTCCATGATACAACATAAAAGTGTTACTTTGATGCTTTTTGATGAATGCCATTGTCTATAGACATCAATTTATGTCTGCAGATCATCTTAAGCTTGAGGCGTTTTACAGAGAACAGGATTGTATTTGTCTGGCTGACACCAAAACCAGAATAAGATAAGGGCATGTGAGATAGCAATATCTTATTGAGGCGTTTCTAATGGGCGCATATTACAATTATTTGTTATGTATTTGTATAGTTTAAATTTGAACAACAGAGATACACTGATGTGCCTACAATTGCACAATTTTTGGTCAAGTGTTAAAACTGGAATTGGGACCAGGTGTTCAGGCTTGTGGATCAAAATGTGTGCATTTGAATGTGCTAATAGAACTGATTCTCTTATTGGGATGTAGGATGCAGGAGTCTTCTGATAGTTAGCATGCTTCTTGGTCTAGCAGTTCATTGTCCAACAATAGATAAACACCTTAAAGCCTTGGGAGAATGAATTTTTAAGATTAAAAAGGAGTATAATATTTTCTCCCTTACTAAATAGAGGTATGAAATTTAGGATTGTCCTTCTAGGAAGGATGAACCGATATTAACAGATACTTGTAGGGCTGCTCCTATGGTTCTCGTGGTAAATTCATATTTACCATCTTTAAAAGGAGAAAAATAGAAGGGATGTCCGTTACTTCAACCCTGCTATTTCTCGCTCCCCCAACCTCCCTACTGCTAAAAAGTAAAGTGGATGCTGAAGTACTATTGGCATTTCTGCTGACCTTGTACCTACTGTCCTTCACAGCAAAAATATTTAACGCAGTGTGTCTGTGAAGCTGGTTGAAAACTAAATGTGTGAAAACAAATTATCTGGGCAGAAAGGGCAGGTATCATAGTTTAAAAACTGAAACGTTTTTGTGGACCAGTGTGTTAATGCACCGTCAGGTCTCCGTTTCATCCGTTGTTTTCCTCTCCTTGGTTTGTGTGAAAGAGGTAGGAGGCAACGGTCTAAACATTTTTGCTTGGGGTCGGCATGCGTCTATGCCTCTATTGTTGATGGTAGATGAAATCCAACATGAACACTCCTAAATCAGAGTCCCTGGGTTCCTGGATCAACTCTCAACCTCAGAAAGCATTTCTTGTGTGATTTGATGCTCCCTTACACCAAGGTAGGCTCATGATTCCAGTATAGAATGGTCTTCTGACCTTAACCCTTAAAGGAATCCCATTTGAAGTTTAGTATTGCTAAGTCAATTTGGAATTCTAAGCAGCTGGGCAGTTCTAATTCTAGGCCTGGATTTTCTTCCTCGAATACTTCACCTAGTTTCATGTTAACTCTAGCAGGCCTAATGAAGAACTTGGCATGCTGAGATGTAACCTGACACTGACATACATACCCGCTTGGTGGTAGTGATGTCCAATTCCGATACTCTCATGGTGATGTTCTATCCATCCACTCAACCGAACCTGCTCTTCTTCCTACTTGTAAAGCTGCCTCTACCCCCGGAGAGCACCCACGATAACTCCCTTCCTCTTCTATTCCTCAGATGACGTACTCCATGACAAGATTTGCCATTTACGAAACTGTGAGGGACAGACTGTCCAAAAACAACAATGGCCCCCTCCCATTCTACCAGAAGGTGATGCTGGGAGCCTTTGGAGGTGAGAAGACTTCACAGGGGAGGGGAAGAGAGTGGCTGTAGGAGAGAGGAGAACGCGAGAGAAGGCAATCGGTAGAAGGACCAATGGGAATGTCAGGGAAGGGCTTTGGGTACGAGCTGAGGATATAATTGGTTAGAACACAGGATATGAGGCAAAGCATGGGTTCAGGAAAGTGTATCAGAAGAAGAGGAAAAGGGCTAATTAAAGTAATGGAGAAGAATGTGCATGTGATGCGGGGGAATGCCTTTGGTGCTAATAGTGTCTCAGATTTCTTTGAACGTATTAGAGGCGTGAATGTGTTAAGGTGAAATATGTGTTCGAGGCATATGAGCTGCAGATACTACACTATGCATTAGATCGCCACCTGGTGTTGTATTCGAGGTGTGAATGTGTTAAGGTGAAATATGTTTTAGAGGCAGATTGATTGGTGGATTGATTTAGTACATTTCTGTAAGGTCTGCATAGATTCCTTTTATAAGTGGTGGTGAACAACCATAACCTAGTACGCAAGAGCAAATCAGATGGTTATGCTGGGAGTTCCATATTTTGGCCCAGAGAGGAACTTGAAGGAGGTGTCTGAGTCGATTTTGTGAAGTAGAAAGGTTATGGTAATGGTTGAGAAGGGTGTTCAGGAGGCACTGGTTAAGGGTTTGAGTTGGGTGTCGGATCGGAGATGAGTTATTCAATCTTTTTCTTGTGCTTTCAGGATTCACAGGTGGCTTTGTTGGGACTCCCGCAGACATGGTGAATGTCAGGTCAGTTTGCCGTGCTGTGTTCCTATTATCTTCCCTCTACATACTAGTCTCCATTTCCGCATGTTCTCTACACCTTTGCTCACAGCTCTTCCATCTTTTTTCTTCATCGTTTCTCCCATCCTGGTATCTCCTCATCCCCAAGCGCTAAGGATTCAGACCATATAATTCCTGCTTGAAAAGTGGCACACAGCTAAGCACTAGCATCTGATATCTATTGTTATTTGCAGGTCGTTAGTTTGAATCGCATCAGGGCCATCTCATCTTTTTACTATATCAGTTGTCTCCCCTTTCTCGTTTGTCTTTTTCTCACTTGTAGTGGACTCTTTGTCACCTCATCTATCTCTAGTGTCTGTAAGCTGTATCGCTCTCCTTTGTTTATCACCTCTCTGGCCTGTTTCTCCCTCTTCCGCTCAGATGCAGCATCTCGCCTTTATCTGCCTCTCTGTTATGTCACTCTCTCCTACCTCTCTCTGTGCTTTCTTTCTTACGTATCTGTCAGTCAAATCTCTAATCTCTCTGCCCTTTCTCTCCGTTCTCTATCTTTATAATCTTTCCATTTCTTCCTTATCACCCCTGTCTCAGTTGTCTTTCTAACTTGTTTCTGTCTCTTTATTGCCTTGCTTCTCTCTCTCTCTCTCTCTCTCTCTCTCTCTCTCTCTCTCTCTCTCTCTCTCTCTCTCTCTCTCTCTCTCTCTCTCTCTCTCTCATATCAACGCTGTCTTTGGCAACCTCTGTCTTAATAAATTCTCTCATCTGCATCTCTTGCTTTCTCTCTGTTGCCCCCTCGTCACATATCTTATTTCTCCCCTGTCAATGTTTCTCAACTCTTTACATGTCTCTCTTTACCATCTGTTCTCTCTTTCACCACTCTCTCCTCTGTCCCTTTTTATCCATCTATTACGCGGTCTATCACACTTGTCTCCTCTCTCATTGTTTTCTCACCATCCACCTTTGATATCCTTCCTCACCTATTTTCCTTTTTGAATGGATTTGCAGAGCGCCATGGATACTCCAAGGAGTGTCCCGGCTCTATCCTAAAGGCACAGAATCCAGTCGCCAATTCTGATTAATCCGCAGCAAATAGTGCTGTTTTCAGAATTTCTGAAACAGTCTCTCACTGCTGGTGCAGCAAAAGTACAAAGGGGGCATGTTCCACTCCTGAGCAGCCAAAACAGAAAATGAGCAGCCCCCACATCTGTTGTGATTGAACCTGGGCATCAGACGATGTGAGATCTGATGGGCCTGCATTGCAGGATGCGATCTGAAAGATATTTGAGCTCAGACCTGCAAAAACGCAAGATGGACCACAAATGGCCGCCGCACTAGCAACAAACGATCCTTAATGTTGTGACCATGGATAGCCAATGAAGGGTTTTAAGATGCTGTGAGACAGAGTCCCCTTTCGGGATCTTCAAAATGAGATGCACAGCAGCATTGTGAACTGTCTGTAGCCTGCTGATCAACCTATATGAGGCCCAGGTAGAAAATGTTGACATAGTCCTAGTTGTGATCAAGGCGTAGACCACAGTTTTACGTGATTATGTAGACAGGAATACAGAAATGTTTTCAAGGGTCGCAGCACTGCCAAATATGTGGCAACCACCGACATCACTAGAGGCTGAAAAGACAGGTTAGAATCAAATTCTACTCCCTGATTTCTGGCCACCGTTCTGGGCTGCGGTTGACTGGGGAAGATGTTCGGGCCAAAGTTCGCAAACCAGTTCTTTTTGTTCTGACCAAAAAGTAAGCTCTGTGCATTCCTAGGTTTGGACTACTAATAATTTATTCTCCTCCTCTTAAAGATCCTGGATAAACCGAATTTAAATGCGGTCTGTGTACAGGCTGACAATCGATCATTGGAGGGAATCAGCTGAGTGTTGTCTGCAAAAGAAACAACCTTAAAGCCAAAAGACTCGAACAGGACAGCTAATGGGGCCATTTATAAATGTTGAATAGGGTCGGGTCTAAGGAAGAACCCTGTGGCACCCCAAGTATTTATTTATTTATTTATTTTAAGTTTTGTATAGCGCTAGCTGGACCCGAAGGTATCAGAGCGCTTCATATCAAATACAAATAAGCATCAACAAGACAGATAGGTCGAAGTAGGGTAGGGAGAACATGGGGAAGTAAGTCATTACAATATCGGCATGAGGGCACAACATGGCGGAGATCAAGGGAGAGTCATCTGGTTCTCTCTAGGACCATAGAGATAGTGAACTATCAAAGTCAGACGAGAGTTTTAGAGATGTGTTCTTTCATGTCCAGTTTTGGGTCCAGAGTGATCCCCAGTGATTTGGCGGAGGTTGTAGGTACAAGAAGAACATTGAGGGCGTTTAAGGCTTTGAGCCATTCAAGTATTTGGGGATTTTCACTTTTGTTTGAGATGAGGAGCACTTCTGTCTTTTCTTCATTAAGTTTGAGGTGGTTGGATGAGAGCCAATGTTGGACCTCTGTGAGTGTGCCATTTAGTCTGTGTATGTCTGCGATCGAAGTGGTTTCCAGGTAGAGTTGTGTGTCGTCCGCATAGAGGTGAAAGGGGCTGTTGGAGTTCCTTAGAATTGTAGTGAGGGGCTCCATGTAGATGTTGAAAAGTTGTGGAGAGAGTACTGACCCCTGTGGGACTCCTCTAGTAATGGGGAGGGGGTCCGACTCGAAGCTTTTAATTTTGATTATTTGTGCGCGGTTGTTGAGAAAGGAGGCGAACCATTTGAGAACTGTCTTTTCCAAACCCGCTCTCTTCTGGAGGACATTGAGTAGTAGGTTATGATCCACTGTGTCAAACGCTGCCGATCGGTCTAAGAGGATGAGGAGGCTACATCGGTTGGAGTAGAGAGACATGTGTAGGTCATCCATCACATTGAGGATTGCGGTCTCTGTGCTGCAGCCCTTTCTGAACCCAGATTGGTGTGGGTCAAGAAGATTCAAGATCTCTAGGTGATGGGTTAGCTGAGACAGCACGCATTTTTCCAAAATTTTAGATAAGAGCGGAAGGTTCGAAACTGGTCTGAAGTTGTTCATGACCATAGGGTCGAGGCCGGGTTTTTTTTTAGGAGTGGCGTGACTTGACCTAGTTTAAGGCAGTCAGGAATGGAGCCATCGCTCAAAGAGCTGTTGATGATCTTGGCCCAGATCGGGGCTAGAGTAAGTTTTAGGTCTTTGGTCAGTCTTGAGGGTAGCTGATCAAGGGAGTGTGACGAGGGATTAGCGGTGGCAATGAGATCACTTATCGCTTCAATTTGGATGGGTTGGAAGGAAGACCAGCTAGTGGCTGCGGTTGTTAGTCTTGAGTGGGTAGAAGCAGTGGGGAGCAACTCTGTAAGGGCGGAGGGCATGTCTCTGAAAGATCGGTCAATTGAGGCAATTTTTTCGTTGAAGAACTTAGGAAAGTCATCGCACTGGGATTTGGACGCTGTTAAGCTGTCTGTCATAGGCATGGAGGTTTGGTTCCTGATGATATTGAAGAGATCTTTGGGGCGGTTTTTAGCCTTGTCTAGAGCAGAGCAAAAGTATGATGACTTTTTGTTCTTGATATGATTAAGGTAGGTTTTGCGAGCTGCCTTGAGTTGGTCCCGGTTGAGGGCAGTGGGGTTGTTCCTCCAGGATCTTTCCATGGCTCTTAGGAGTCTACGCTCATCGTTGATGTCAGTGGAGAACCAAGACCTGGAGGGAATGCTTCTGTTTTTTTTTTTTTAGCTTTCTAGGTGCTAGCTGATCCAGGACGCGCTCCAGGTTGGAATGATAGAGCGTGGTGAGTTCCTTGGTTGAGAGGAGCTCCGTCGAGTTCGGGAGGAGTGAGCTAAGAGCATCTTCTAGCTTGTCAGGGGGGACTTTCGATATGTTTCTGACCCACTTGGGGGAGGTTTGGGTGGGTGAGAGGTGGAGAGCCGAATGGTTGATATGAAAGAGGATGGCGTGATGGTCTGACCAGTCCACTGGGATGATGTGGTCAATTGAAATTGTCTTTTTGTCCGCAATGATTGCATCCAAGATCGCACCTCTATGGTGTGTTTCTTCTGAGCAGTGTTGGATCATATCGTGGTCTTGTAGAAGGGAGGTGATAGATTAGAGGAGCGGGTTATTGGTAAGTGGTTTGGTGCTTGATGAGTAAAGGGCCTTCCAAACAGCTTGCTCTTTGTTCTCTAGGAACGTCTTAATCCAACCAAGACCAGAACCACCCACCCCTATGTCAGCCAGTGTTTCAGAAAAATGGAATGGGATTCTCTATCCGGTGTCTTTTTCACCTGTCTTGTTGTCGCCTCTGTCCAGTCCCTACTCTGTCTCCCTCACCTATCACCTGCTCCCCTGTATGTCTCCTTATCACTTGTTTCTTTCTCTCTCATACCTTTCCTGTAATTTCTCTGATTTTTCAAATGTGAAGTAGGAGTTCCTGGAGATGGGCAGGCCAACCAGTTAATATGGAGAGCTGTGCCAAAGGTCTGGCTTGGCTCTGAGAACCAGTGTGGTCTGGTTTGGCTCTGAGAACCAGTGTAGGGTGTACGAGCAGAGTGCTCAAAATATCTGATGTGTAAACCATGCCGCAAACGTCCTGTATAAATATGATCGACTATAAAATTCAAGAAAGTGCACTCCTTTCGTCTGTGGAAGCTTTTCATTGCAATCCATGACATTGTATCATTATATTGAGTGGCATTTATTAAAAGTGATAGTTTCTAGACATAGACTTAAAAACATTAACGAACCGCTGGCCACCGCCCTCACTACTATGCCATGAGTGAGCCAAGTGACAAGTCAGTTGTCACGTGCTCCCTAAAGATGACCATTATTGTTATTATTGATGTAGCAACATAATGTTTAGATATATACAAATACAAGAATTATATTTGTTCAGAGCTCATCCAGAACTGAATTATTTGTAGGAGCTCTCAAATGTGATTACCAGGAAAAGGATTACTGTGTAGTAACTTAATTTTTAGGATCACACAATTTGGTCAAGCCGGGAGTGCACTCTGGTTTCTCATTACAGTGTGTGCAGTTCATCTGCTGCATGGATATCTCGGCCTTTTCCCCATTTAATACCAAAGGACAGGGCTCTGTGTTTAATTGTTGAAGAGCTGAATCAATACATTGTGTTGAATAACATTTATCGTAGCTTCAAGCAAGCGACACAAGAAGTCTTTCTAGAAGTAGGTAAAGAGTTGAAGGCAGGACACTCCTTTTTAGGTCTCGGCTTCGAGACCTATTGTGATCGAGTTCGCTCTCAAGGGAGCTAGAGCAGGGCACGAGCGCCGATTTCCCATCGTGGGCGCGCACGCCCAGCCCCGCCCCCCCCAGCCGTGCACATCTCTTGCTCCAACTGTGCACAGCAAGGCAGCCTCTCGCCTCTCAATCACGCGCACACACAGGAGCGCACAGACACCCCCCCCCTTACAACTAAGCGGCACACTCGGACACATGCACACACACATTCCCGCCCCCCCAGCCGACCGGGGTCTATGGACGTGCACACACACAGGCAGGCAGTCACGAGCCGTGCACACACAGACACACACGCACACACACACCCCCTCCCTCTCTGCCCACTCCCTCTCTGCCGCCCCCCCACTCACCGGGCTCTTTCCCTCGCAGCGGGTCAGTTATGGCAGCAGGACGACTCAGTGTCTTTTCCGGCAATCTTCAGCTGATGTGCACGCCCACGCTGCGTCTCGTGCGCGCCCATCACGCTGTTTCGCGCCCGTTGATCCTCAGCTTGTTGCTTAGAGCCAGTGGGTTGAACTTGAATGTACTCGACAAAATATCCTTATATAACTAAAAACTGAGCATCATCTTCATCTCACGTTTGTAAAGGTAACCATGAACACCAATTGTGTTAAAATATATTGAATACGATAGATCACCTTCCACTCGCCCATACATATACTTTAAATTCCTTATTCCTGATTTATTAGAACAAAGCAACGCAGAAGATAATTTTTGGTTGTCTGTGGTTGGGGAGATGGGGTTAGCACTCTCTGTCCTCTTTTCCTATCATTGACTCTTTGGCGCTTATAGGAAAAACCCAAGCTGCTTATACTGTAGAGGAATTCTGCATAAGGATTATTATAGTGTGAGTGCAGAGTGCGCACAGTTCAGAGTGCGCAGACTGCAGAGTGTGAAGTAGTGAGTGCAGAGTGAGTGAGCAGAGTGTGAGTGCAGAGTGTGAAGTAGTGAGTGCAGAGTGTGAGTGCAGTGAGTAGTGAGTGCAGTGAGTGCAGAGTAGTGAGTAGTGAGTGCAGAGTAGTGAGTGCAGAGTAGTGAGTAGTGAGTAGTGAGTGCAGAGTAGTGAGTAGTGAGTGCAGAGTAGTGAGTGCAGAGTAGTTAGTAGTGAGTGCAGAGTAGTGAGTAGTGAGTGCTGAGTAGTGAGTGCAGAGTAGTGAGTAGTGAGTGCAGAGTAGTGAGTGCAGAGTAGTGAGTAGTGAGTAGTGAGTGCAGAGTAGTGAGTAGTGAGTAGTGAGTGCAGAGTAGTGAGTAGTGAGTAGTGAGTGCAGAGTAGTGAGTAGTGAGTGCAGAGTAGTGAGTAGTGAGTGCAGAGTAGTGAGTAGTGAGTGCAGAGTAGTGAGTGCAGAGTAGTGAGTAGTGAGTGCAGGGTAGTGAGTGCAGAGTAGTGAGTAGTGAGTGCAGAGTAGTGAGTAGTGAGTAGTGAGTGCAGAGTAGTGAGTAGTGAGTGCAGAGTAGTGAGTAGTGAGTGCAGAGTAGTGAGTAGTGAGTAGTGAGTGCAGAGTAGTGAGTAGTGAGTGCAGAGTAGTGAGTAGTGAGTGCAGAGTAGTTAGTAGTGAGTGCAGAGTAGTGAGTAGTGAGTGCAGAGTAGTGAGTAGTGAGTGCAGAGTAGTGAGTAGTGAGTGCAGAGTAGTGAGTAGTGAGTAGTGAGTGCAGAGTAGTGAGTAGTGAGTGCAGAGTAGTGAGTAGTGAGTAGTGAGTGCAGAGTAGTGAGTAGTGAGTAGTGAGTAGTGAGTAGTGAGTGCAGATTAGTGAGTAGTGAGTGCAGAGTAGTGAGTAGTGAGTGCAGAGTAGTGAGTAGTGAGTGCAGAGTAGTGAGTGAGTGCAGAGTAGTGAGTAGTGAGTGCAGAGTAGTGAGTAGTGAGTAGTGAGTAGTGAGTAGTGAGTAGTGAGTAGTGAGTAGTGAGTAGTGAGTGCAGAGTAGTGAGTGCAGAGTAGTGAGTGCAGAGTAGTGAGTGCAGAGTAGTGAGTGCAGAGTAGTGAGTAGTGAGTAGTGAGTGCAGAGTAGTGAGTGCAGAGTAGTGAGTGCAGAGTAGTGAGTGCAGAGTAGTGAGTGCAGAGTAGTGAGTGCAGAGTAGTGAGTGCAGAGTAGTGAGTGCAGAGTAGTGAGTAGTGAGTGCAGAGTAGTGAGTGCAGAGTAGTGAGTAGTGAGTGCAGAGTAGTGAGTGCAGAGTAGTGAGTGCAGAGTAGTGAGTGCAGAGTAGTGAGTGCAGAGTAGTGAGTGCAGAGTAGTGAGTGCAGAGTAGTGAGTGCAGAGTAGTGAGTGCAGAGTAGTGAGTGCAGAGTAGTGAGTGCAGAGTAGTGAGTGCAGAGTAGTGAGTAGTGAGTGCAGAGTAGTGAGTAGTGAGTGCAGAGTAGTGAGTAGTGAGTGCAGAGTAGTGAGTAGTGAGTGCAGAGTAGTGAGTAGTGAGTGCAGAGTAGTGAGTAGTGAGTGCAGAGTAGTGAGTAGTGAGTAGTGAGTGCAGAGTAGTGAGTAGTGAGTGCAGAGTAGTTAGTAGTGAGTGCAGAGTAGTTAGTAGTGAGTGCAGAGTAGTGAGTAGTGAGTGCAGAGTAGTGAGTGCAGAGTAGTGAGTAGTGAGTGCAGAGTAGTGAGTGCAGAGTAGTGAGTGCAGAGTAGTGAGTGCAGAGTAGTGAGTGCAGAGTAGTGAGTGCAGAGTAGTGAGTGCAGAGTAGTGAGTGCAGAGTAGTGAGTAGTGAGTGCAGAGTAGTGAGTAGTGAGTAGTGAGTGCAGAGTAGTGAGTAGTGAGTAGTGAGTGCAGAGTAGTGAGTAGTGAGTAGTGAGTAGTGAGTAGTGAGTGCAGAGTAGTGAGTAGGGAGTAGTGAGTGCAGAGTAGTGAGTAGGGAGTAGTGAGTGCAGAGTAGTGAGTAGTGAGTGCAGAGTAGTGAGTGCAGAGTAGTGAGTAGGGAGTAGTGAGTGCAGAGTAGTGAGTAGGGAGTAGTGAGTGCAGAGTAGTGAGTAGGGAGTAGTGAGTGCAGCGTAGTGAGTAGGGAGTAGTGAGTGCAGCGTAGTGAGTAGTGAGTGCAGCGTAGTGAGTAGTGAGTGCAGCGTAGTGAGTAGTGAGTGCAGCGTAGTGAGTAGTGAGTGCAGCGTAGTGAGTAGTGAGTGCAGAGTAGTGAGTAGTGAGTGCAGAGTAGTGAGTAGTGAGTGCAGAGTAGTGAGTAGTGAGTGCAGAGTAGTGAGTAGTGCGTGCAGAGTAGTGAGTAGTGAGTGCAGAGTAGTGAGTAGTGAGTAGTGAGTGCAGAGTAGTGAGTAGTGAGTAGTGAGTGCAGAGTAGTGAGTAGTGAGTAGTGAGTAGTGAGTAGTGAGTGCAGAGTAGTGAGTAGGGAGTAGTGAGTGCAGAGTAGTGAGTAGGGAGTAGTGAGTGCAGAGTAGTGAGTGCAGAGTAGTGAGTAGTGAGTGCAGAGTAGTGAGTAGTGAGTGCAGAGTAGTGAGTGCAGAGTAGTGAGTAGGGAGTAGTGAGTGCAGAGTAGTGAGTAGGGAGTAGTGAGTGCAGAGTAGTGAGTAGGGAGTAGTGAGTGCAGCGTAGTGAGTAGGGAGTAGTGAGTGCAGCGTAGTGAGTAGTGAGTGCAGCGTAGTGAGTAGTGAGTGCAGCGTAGTGAGTAGTGAGTGCAGCGTAGTGAGTAGTGAGTGCAGCGTAGTGAGTAGTGAGTGCAGCGTAGTGAGTAGTGAGTGCAGAGTAGTGAGTAGTGAGTGCAGAGTAGTGAGTAGTGAGTGCAGAGTAGTGAGTAGTGAGTGCAGAGTAGTGAGTAGTGCGTGCAGAGTAGTGAGTAGTGAGTGCAGAGTAGTGAGTAGTGCGTGCAGAGTAGTGCGTGCAGAGTAGTGCGTGCAGAGTAGTGCGTGCAGAGTAGTGCGTGCAGAGTAGTGCGTGCAGAGTAGTGCGTGCAGAGTAGTGCGTGCAGAGTAGTGCGTGCAGAGTAGTGATTGTGCAGAGTAGTGAGTGCAGGTGCAGAGTGGTGTGTGCTGTTGAGTGCAGAGTGGTGTGTGCTGTTGAGTGCAGAGTGGTGTGTGCTGTTGAGTGCAGAGTGGTGTGTGCTGTTGAGTGCAGAGTGGTGTGTGCTGTTGAGTGCAGAGTGGTGTGTGCTGTTGAGTGCAGAGTGGTGTGTGCTGTTGAGTGCAGAGTGGTGTGTATTGGCAATGTAAATGACAATGCCATTTATTTATGATTTAAAGAAAAAAAAGAAATGTCATGAGCAATGCAATAGCTCCACCTTTAATAATGCCGAGATCATTGCATTGTAAATGCTTGTTATGTTTGTATCACGTTTCTGCTTAATATTGACACACATTATAGATGTAACTTATAAGGCGTACTTATTACGTCCTTGTGTTTGTGGCTGTTCGCACATGACTTTCAGTTGCAGTTAATCAAATGAGGGTGGTGAATATTAAACCTCACCTAACCACAGGAAACCAACCCTCATTTAATTGTAAGATTCCAAGTATTTAGCAACCGAGTGAGCAAAGGCTCTGCTTTTGAAAGAAAGGAATTGACAAGTATAAGTAAAGTGAAGTTTGGGCTGTTTGTGGGACAGTGAGAATTAGTTCCAATAAATGGCTTTCGTAAGAATATAACAGGAAACGAAAGGTCAAAACAGGAATTCTCTAAAGTATAACCCAATGTATGAAGAAGAACAAACAAAACGCAAATTACCAACCCCCCCCAAAAAAACTAGTAGCAGTTGGGACTTTACGGAAAGGATTCCTTGCAGCACACTGCCCCTGGACAGATGTGACATTTGTAACCACACATGTATGGCTCACATGTCCGTTTTCAAAGTAAAGTGTCTCACTGCACGCTGACTCGGTTTGCTTTATATACACTCTCAATTTAGCAAATGGATTAAAATAAATTGTTCAAAGGAAAAGCTGGTATTTCACTCAGTCAGAGTTTCTGTCATCGTTTAGTGTTTTGGATAAAACTGTGTGGCAAGGAACTTACAGGTATGCCTCAGCAGCCTTTTTCATTGGAGCTCACACTGTGAAGGGCATGGCCTACCTGAGGTGCATCCTAGAACAAACTCCGCTCAGCGAGTGGCAGAAGCCATCATTTTTTTCAATCGCCCTCTGTGTGGAGGTGTCCCACAGGGCTTTGTCTCTAAATGGACACATTGCACCTATGGAGGCTCCGTGCAGTCATTGCATTCGCTTTAACCCAAGTCTCACCGGTGTGGAGCATCAGACATGTAATGCAGAGGTTAGCTCTCCAAACAGTGTGCTTCTGACACTTCACCTCCAGAAGGATAAATAATCACAACAGGCCTGAATGCCCAGCTGCTGGAAGGCATTCCCTGAAGTTCAACACTGATTTCTAAAAACATCTAGGGCAGAGTATGTTCCTTCAGGATAAAAACAAAATTACAGTCAGTATTGCAAATTAATTTATCTGCTACCTGTAGTTAATTACAGCGCTGAAACCGGGTTACTGTCACAGTTGTGACTTTGGAGTCTAAAAGGCATCCATAATGCTAGCCAGCCAGTAACCATTGAGGATCCCTGTTGGGTATCCTCAGCCACCCGTCATGTGGGAGAGGGTCAGCCTTCCCCCACCCCACCTAACACTAAGGATCCATGGTCACAACATGAAGGATCGTTCGTTGCTACTGGGGCAGCCATTGTTGGTGTTTTGAGAGTGTAAATGCATGCTCGGGAGAGGGGTCAGTCTACTCTGGGTGTGTCCTTTCCCACGGTTGTCGGAGTGCCCACTGATAATGGGTTATTCTGGAGAGGTGGAGTGCCTCTTTCGTGCTGACTGATTATTTTTTTCTCTTTTGTTTTCAGGATGCAGAATGATATGAAGCTGCCGGCGCACCTGCGGCGCAAGTAAGGAGTGACTGTATGCAACTGTGGTGGGGAGGGCAGGTTCCTGCATAGACAGTCTGATTCCGTCCCACCCACAGTAGTGGGAATGATCAGTGCCAAGAAGACCCACTTATCCCTTTCCCGTTCGCAAGGGGAATTTTTGGCATTACCAGGGATAGCAAACCCCAAAATGTGTTGTTTCTGTGCTTTGTTCTTCCTGTGTTTGGACTGATATATATATGTATCCAGTATTTGTAAAGTGTGAACTACTCATCCCTACGGGTCTCAAGGGGCTGGGGGCCGTTGTGGAAATTAAATGAGCGATTGCCCAGAGTCACACAGTGCTCAGTTGATCTGCCGCGGGAGCCAGGGATCGAACCGTGAGCTCCGAAGTCAGCTGCCCTGGCCGCTGCACCACACCTCTCCATATATGTGTGTGTGTATATATATATGTATATTTTCTGTGTATATATATATGTCCGTTCCACACTCCTACTAATCGGCAATGGACACCGACTCCACAGACGTAGGTACAGACCACAAAACTGCGCTTTTTTTTCAGATTAAAGGTGGTTTATTAATCTTCTGTCCCCAGCATGACGCGTTTCGGCTGCAACACGGCAGCCTTGATCACATGACCAAAAGAACCAATAAGTGCAATTTATATACTGTGTGTGTCCCCAATAGTGAAACTTAAGCAAAACATAGACATAGAGAAAATACTACATGATCGGAGATATTGTCTACAACCCCATTTACAATTTTCATAGGTCTATATACAAAGGGAAAGGTAAATTGATATATATATATATATATATACAAACAATATATATATATATGTGTGTATATTTTCTGTATATATACAGAAAAGGATTGCTGTTTAAATTCTCCACCCCACATATCTCCGTCTAAGGCCCCTGATCATGAGTGCATTGCTGAGAAAGTGTCTTGTTGGTGTGGGTGAAGTGTTGTGGTCACCGTGTGTTTAAGCCATGGTTAATGGTCCAGCTCACAAGCATTTGGGTTTAAAAAGCCATCCCGCTGACTGCTTTATGTGATGGTACCTACCTGTAAACTGATTCTGGTGGGTTAGTACACACAGGGGCCTTTAATATTGAAGCCCCAGATCGAGGCAGCCTGACAGTAGAATTACCTGCCCTATGTGTGCCACCTCCCCTTATGCCCACCCTCAAGCAAATGTGTTCTGAAGCCAATTATTAGTGAAAGTAATTCTGGTCAGTGTAGCACACCGGGCTTTAACGTGCATACATTATATACATGAATCCCCTTTTGCTATGCAACACCATCTTTTTTGATTCTGCATTTTGACTGCTTGTCTTGTGCAGTCTTCCCAGGAAACCTTTTGACTTCCTAAAGTCGAGGTGGGGATTAGAATAGTTTGCCACGTTAGTGCATAAATTGCTTGTATTACCAGTACCACTAACCCGTTTTTCAATTTGTGCCCTGCAGTTACGCCCATGCGCTGGATGGAATGTACCAGGTGCTGCGCAATGGTAAGGAAGTAGTACAGAACTTAAAACAAGCGAGAATAAGGGAGACTTGAAGGGGACAAGCGGACATGTGAAAAGCCTCGTGTGGGTTACAGCAGAATGAGTAAATAAAACAGCATTCAGGATCTCCAGTGGTAAAATGTGGTGCCTATTGCTGGCTGGGAGTTCTACTGGATAGTTAAGATTTTCGTCGGTCTTGATCCTTCCTTTTTATCTGGCTATTCAGTCGGCCGTCAGACCCATGTAGTAGAATTTCCACAGTGACCTGTGGTCTTTTTCAGTGAATATATTTGCTCGCTGCTTGGAAGGTCTCTTTAGTCAGAGGGTTCCTCAGAGTAGAGGGAAATCTTGTAGATGATGTTCTTTTACTTGCGTACAGTCTCCCTGATGTAAGAGGGAGTAGATATTCTTGGCGGTTTGGGAAGGAGGTCCCTGGTGGATGGTGGTCACTCTTGGTGATTTATGTCTACAGTACATGTTTGGGTCCCTAGTGATTGGTAGGGGAAGTCTCCAGTGGGCAGGAGATGCCTTTGGTGATTCAGATTACTGATATGCGGATGTGGCTTTTCTCTTGTAGTTAGTCATCTCTAATGGATCATTAGGTAGTTGGAGAATCTGTCTTGTAAACGGGCTATATCCCGGGATCTGTTTTGTGGTTTGGAAGGCATCTCTTTTTTTGTTGTTTGTTTGTTTGGGTTCACATGGTGCCTGGTTGTGTCTTTGTACTGGCTTTGGTTATACCAGTACTTGGGCCAGTGAGTCTGGGATCTCTGGAAATATTTCTGAAAATCTCACATTAGCCACAAAGAAAGCCATAGGTATGAAAAACAAATCTGGGATTTTACACTTGAGGTGAATACATAATCATGTGGCAAAGCCACATTTAAACTATAAATAAATGTGTGTTACTGTCTGACCCCCACACGTTGGGCCATAGGATAAGTAGTGGCTACCAGGCCTCAACCATGAGGGTTGAGGTACTTTGCCTCTGATGTCCTGGGATCCGTGTGACTATGGCTCTGAAACATGGTCCACGTATCGTCCTTTCTACACTTAAACCTCAGGATAGCAAGGGCAAACAGTCACAGCCTACTCAGGGAGGTAGTGAGGGAGTGCTTGACCTCAGAGCTCAAAACTCAGTGAACAATCCAATAATGTGAATGTGCTGCCCAACGTTTGTCTTTACAAGGAAGAAAATGCTTTATTACACACTGGTTACTTAATACTACATACTTAATACTACAAGCTACGAGCAGCAAATTACAAGTGCGTGTTTCTGTGAGCTGTTTAGGCAGGTGCGGTTTGGTTTCCTCCGTGCTCCTTCTCTGTCCCTAGGTTCTCTCTCTCCCGGATCAAGGTGGCACCCCCTCACCATTTGCAAGGGCAATGGAGTAGTGTGAATCAGGCACAGATGCAGATTAAACAAGTCAAAAACAGTTTGTGTGCTTAGTCATTCAGTTCTGACCTGCTTGCAGGTGATTATCAGTTTATCCAAAGGAAACCCTCCATACCTGGTACGTCAAGCAGCTGTCGGTTCGGTGGCAACGTACCAGCAGGCAGTCTGAAAGTTTGTACTGTCTTGGTGATGAACTATATTTAGCTTCACACCAGCTTTGGCTCTACAGGTGTGCAGGGGCAGGGTCGAAGCAGTCCGGATACGTCTCTGTCCCACTGGACCAATGATGAGTGTCTGGGGCCTCTGGGTCTTGGAAACGGGCCCATGCAGGGACCAAGTGGTCCTCTGAAGAAACCCCCCGAAAGTGACTTGTGATACTCAGGAAATATACAAACCCACTTGGGTGATCACGAATTTGGAAGTAGCAACAGGGTATATGCTGCTACACACGAGCCAACACAACTTGAGCAATTGCAGTCCCACATGGGTGAAACTCTGCGCAATTGTAGATTTGTGGTTCCCGTTGGATCGTTGGGAGACTCTTGGAGGCCCTTGAATGTCTGGATCCTCCCGGATCGCTCTCCAGCAGTCTGCTCTTTTGGGTACCCCACAGCCACCTGGAATGTACAGTACCTCCTTCTTCCTGGATTGTCTCTCCTCTTTCAGGGGAGGCAGACTAATTTCCTCTCTCAGCAAGCGGGCATGCCGTTAAGCCCTTTAGAACTGGTAAACAGCTTGTTCAGGAAGAGATGCAGACTTCAAGTGATGTCCCCTCATCTCCAGGCGACTGGTAGTCTGGCAGACTCCAATCCTGGTTCACAACAGCTTGCTCAGTGCTCTGCGAAGTGATACCTTTCTTGGCCATAGAGTTCTCGCAGCTAGAATCGCGTGTGGGATAGTAGGGCCCCAACTTTATATGCAACAAGCAGTCGGGAATGGGGTTCTACTGTTTGAAATGGTGGAACTTGTTTAATGTTGTTTACCTTTCAAGTGTCCTTTTCAGAATGTTCTGTACTAGACACAGCCTTTGTGTGCACTGACTTATGCCTTGCACAACAGGATAGTCTCAAACCTGGAGCACCCACAACAGAAGCCGAAAGAGGTGTGAGGTTTCTACAACTAATGGTCATCAGCCCAACTGAAGGAGTATTCGGAGAAAGACAAACTAGCAGGCCTCACTTAAAAGCTTCTTCATCTTACACTACAAACCCATGCCAGCCACTAAATGGCAGCCTTCATGGAGGCTAATCAGCATATTCTTTATAACCAAAATGCTTCATTGAATAACTAAAGGAGTGCTTTCTCCTCACTTCACTGTTAAGCCTCCTTTCTCCTTCCAGCTTCAGGCATGTGAGCAATTCACTTACATTGTCGAGGAGCACAGTTTTCACCTTTATTTTATTTGTAAGGGTAGGTCAGGGGCATTCAAAATGGATTCCACTGGCCTCCATTACACTGGTTTGTTTGCACGCCATGCAGGCTACATACATGACATTCATTTTGAATGTTAGCATAAACAACTGTGTAATGGTATAGAAGTGGTGGAAATTTACATGAGTGCGCCCCGTAGGCCTCCACTCCAGTAACTCAGAAAACAAAGTTCTTGTCACAATTTTAATTTTCAAACCACTATATCCTGTTACCCCCAACTGTAAGTAATAAACCCATTAACATATGCAGGAGCTGACAGTCGCCAGTTGACAGGACACTTGTTGGACCCCTCCAGGTCACAGTATGAGTCCATGACCTACTCATGCCAAGAGCAGACATAGGCCTTTGTGCACATGCTCGATTTGCGTGGTACCAGAGCCAAAATCAAGTGCAGATACTAGATACATGCAATCGGGTCCTCCGAGCAGGGGAATACTTCTGTATACCGTTCAGGGAACATGTGTTTTTGTAGTAGGGGATCTCTGTGTATAGTCATAATCTAGTGAATAGTCCAGCTCATGAGCGTGGACCCTGGAGCAATCAAAAATAATCTCTTAAGCTGTCTAACAATGCAGCCCTGCACAGACACTTAAGAGAGAATTTAAAGACATATAATGCAGCCTATATCCACAGGCTGCACTGTCCAGTACTTCAACTAGACATTCCACCAAAACCACACACAGCACAGCCTGCCAAGTTTTCTCCATAGAGAAAAATTTCCCCTTTAAACAGCAAAGCCTCTGGAATGATAGAGAGGAAGGGAAGGACAGACAAGCCCCATAGGCTGCCATTATGTGGCTCAAAAAAGGGATACCGTGCCTTTAAGGAAACTTTCCAGAACTTTCTTAGTATCCCAGAATGCCCAGCAGGTCCCATTTACTTTCAGTTCTTTTTTCCAGCTCCTGCTAGCAGGACCCTGGAGCATTGAGCTCTCCCTTTTTGGGTTTAGTTTAAGAATTTTGCACTTTTAAAGTGTGTGAGTGTTTACACTTGACGTGTTTTTTGTGCCCTCTTCCTTCTCTGGTATCTGAGCACTCCCGTTTTGTCTAAAATGCCAGCATTATTTGATAAATGCCCGGAGTGCTCAAGGAAGAAGGCCAAGTCGGACCCACACTGTGTGCATCCTGTGCCTCCCTTCTACTCACCTTCCTGAGAAGTGTGAGATTTGCCAGACCTTCACCTCCAGGACCCTGAGAGACCGAAAGAAGATCAGGCTCCAAGGAATGGAAGAGAGAAGGCTGCAGAGTCAAGGTGGGTCTGGGCAGGCTGTATCTGCTTCCTCTAGGGTGCTCCCAAGCGTCAAGAAGGCCAGAAAACGTCGCTGTTCTCTGTCGACGTCGATCCCATCGACAACGGCGTCGAGAGGCATGACAGCGGTATGCTCCCTTCTCCCCAGGGCTCTGGGTCGAGGCGACTTCGGCGTGAGGGGACTGTCGAGACCGCCGTCGAGGTCGCCGCCGAAGACTTCATCGTCGGCGTCATCATCTTCGACGTCATCGTCGACACCTCGACGTCGTAAGGATTCCAGTCTGCGTCGGCGCTCGCCGTCGAGGTGACACCGTTCGGCGTCGGCTCGGCGCTCAGCGTCGAGAAGGCGCTCGCCGTTGAGGCGACTACGCCGTTCGCCCTCGACGTCGACTCGGTGATCGGGGTCGAGAAGGACCGGTTCGCCGTCAAGGCGCAGATCTTCAGCGTCGAGGAGGCGACACCCGTCGACGTCGAGACAGCGTTCGTCAATGCCGAGGAGGTGTTCTTCGACGCCGAAAAGGCGTTCGACACCTAAGAGGAAGAGATCATCCTCCAGGAGGCGTTCTGGAGCCAGGAGTCCATCCCGATCTTCAGGGGCACGACAGCAACATCGGTCACCGACGGGGGGCCTTGCCTCTCGGTCGCCTACGCCGAAGAAGATGAGGTCACCGGGCTCGGTGTACTCTGTGGTGTACTCTCTTCCCAAGCCGAGGTCACCTACTCCTCCTCCTCCACTGCCTAAGGAGCAGCTGTCGCGCAATCCTTCGCCACCACCTCCTCCTGTGCCTCCACATGCACCACCACGGCCTCCGAGATCGGTTTCACTGCCACTCCTCCCTACGCTGCCAAAGGGGGCACCTCGGCCGAGGTCCCCGGTCAGGCCACCGCCGCAGATCCCGCCGCAGGCACCAGCAAAGCCGGCGCCGCCGCAAGCACCTGCGGGAAGTCCAAGGCCTAGGAGACCTAGATCTCGCTCCGGACGGAGAGGGAGATCAAGGAGTCGCCGTCGCTCATCAACAAGATCAAGACCACGCCATAGGAGGGGCCGATCTAGATACAGCACGGAGTCGTCCAGTGCCAGGGATTACTCTCCGACTCTATCGGGATCCCCACGGACGAGGGTATCCCCTGTGGATGACGTGGTTTCCTTTCAGGAAGTCTTGTTGGGGGGTGCGAGCAAACTGGGCATCCAACTGACTGTGCCCATGCCGACGACCTCGGTAATATTCGAGACTCTCCACAAGAAGCACCTGTCGAGACCTCTGTTGCCTTTGGTACCGGGGTTAGTGGCGCCCGCCATGAAGCTCTTCCTCACTCCGGCGGTTACGAAAGTAGCTCCCTCCAGGTTACAAAAGAAGTACAAGGCTCCTGATGCGGACCCGGCTTTCCTCCGATTGGATCCAACCCCGGATTCCGTAATTGTGACGGCGGCAAGGAAACATGCCACCACCCCGTCCTCCAATGTGCCTCCGGACAAGGAGAGTCGCTGGTTGGATTCAGCGGGCAGGAAGGTGTGCGGGACGGCCGCTACCTCTATGAAGGCTGCCAGTGCATCTGCGCTGTTGGGGCGCTATGACCGGGCCCTTTGGGAGTCCCTCCAGCAGTTCGCCAACCTCCTCCCACGGGAAAAGGAGGATTTTATTGAGATCCTGAATGAGGGATTGCTGGTGTCGAACCAGCTGATCAGCGCTGCTGCGGACTCATCGCTTCTGGCAGCCCACGGGTACTGTCATGGAGTGAATCAGAGACACCACGCTTGGCTCAGATTGACATCACTGAAGCCGGAAGCCCAACAGAGGGTGGCCAACCTGCCCTTCTCGGGCGAGACCCTTTTCGGGAAACACGCCGACGATGAAATGGCCCGCATGAAGGCGGAGGCTGAGACTCTGACGGCGGTGGGCTTGGAGAAGCCCAAGGACCAGAAGAAAAACTACCGCCCGTTCCAGAGACGGTACAGGGCGCAGGGCAGAGGGCGAGGTCAACAGTCTGGACAGCAGCAACAGCAGCATCAGTTCCAGACGAAGCCCTTCCAGAAACGGCAGAGGGGCAGGGGTGGTCAGCAGTCGGCCACCGCGACCAAAGGCCCAGCCGGGTCTAGGCCCGGAGCGATTACTTCCCTTCATCAGTTACCCGCTCCGGTGGGGGGAAGCGTTCAATATTTTCTGGCAGAGTGGAGAAAAATTACTCAGGACAAGTGGGTGCTGAATATTGTTTGCAATGGATACAGTCTTCGGTTTGTCAGCCCGCCTCCAGCAATTCCACCGGTTTGCTCGCAGTTTCAGCTGCGCGAGCTCCAGGCGGAGGCCGATACCCTGTTAAGAAAACGGGCGAGAGCAGACGTCCCTCTGTCTCAAAGGGGAAGAGGTCTATACTCACGGTTCTTTCTAGTCCGAAAAAAGGACAAGAACGAGTTCAGGCCTATTCTGGATTTGCGGCAAGCAAAAGTGGATTCGCAGAGAAAGGTTTCGCATGCTGTCTTTGCACCAGATTTACCCTCAGCTGCAAAGGGGAGACTGGTTGTGCGCGATAGACGTACAGGATGCGTACTTCCACGTGCCCATCGCACAGAAACACCGGAAGTTCCTGTGATTCCAAGTCGGCGCCAATCACTATCAATACACAGTGTTGCCGTTCGGGCTGAAGCCAGCGCCTCGGACGTTTTCCAAATGCATGGCAGTGGTGGCGGCACACCTGAGAAAGAACAAGGTGTTTGTCTACCCGTACCTGGACGATTGGTTGATCAAAGCATCCTCCTTCTCGGAAGCTCAAGCGCACTTCCAGAAGACGTCCGTTCTCTTGAACAAGCTGGGGTTGCACATCAACATGTCCAAGTCTGTCCCGACTCTGGTCCAATGCCTACAGCACTTGGGAGCCTCCATCAATACGCTGTCAGCAAGCGTGTCTCCTTCGGAGGAAAGACGTTTATCACTCCTTCGGAAGGCTCAGGCTCTTATGACCGCTCCATCTACGACAGTGAGGACGGTGTCTTCTCTACTGGGTTTGATGGACTCTTGTATCTTCCTCACGCCACACACACAGCTACACATGAGACCGTTGCAGGAGTGTCTGGAGGATCAGTGGGACCAGAGGAGAGGAAACTGGGACGACAAGATACGACTGTCTCTGCATGCTCTACAGTCTCTGAAATGGTGATATTCAGCTGAGAATCTCCTCAAGGGGGTTCCCTTCCACAAGGACATTCCCACTCAGACTATCGTGACGGATTATTCTCTCCACGGCTGGGGAGCACATTCCGGGGAGTTACAGATCCAGGGAACGTGGTCTCCGACGGAGTCCACATATCACATCAATTTTCTGGAACTGTTCACTTGGCACTGAAGGCCTTTCATCCGTCCTTCCAGACCAACTCTCTGCTTGTACAGACGGATAACACGACCACGATGTATTACCTCAACAAGCAGGGGGGGCTCGAGATCACGCACCCTGTCGCAGGAGGTGCAGGCGATCTGGCACTGGCTTCTTGCCAGAGGACTGACGATAACGGCTACTCATCTACCAAGTGTGCATAGTGTTCAGGCAGACGCACTGAGCAGACTGATCCAGGAAAACCATGAATGGGTCATAAACGACAAAGTGCTCGGAGACGTCTTCGACAGGTGGGGCACTCCAGACGTGGATCTGTTCGCCACCGCCGAAAACAGCAAATGCCGAAACATCGCATCCAGGTACTACCAGTAGGGGACGCTGGGGAATGCGTTATGGATCAACAGGTCGAACAGCTTTCTGTACGCATTTCCACCCATTCCCCTGATTCCAGCGGTGCTCATCAAGCTGGCCCAGTCCGGGGCGCGGATGATCCTGATTGCCCCGGAATGGCCCAGGCAGTGGTGGTTCACGGACCTGCTTCACCGGTCTCTCCTTCCTCGCATTCGGCTGACGTGCCGGCAGGACCTTCTCACGAAGTTCGGGGGGCAGATGGTGCACCCCAATCTATCGTCTTTGAGTTTGGCGGCATGGCTCCTGGGATAGTGCAATGTGGCCATTTTTAATCTCCCTGCAGAGTGTATGGACATACCGAAGGAAGCTAAGAGACCTTCCACTAGGACTTCTTATGCGTACAAGTGGAAGAGATTTTGCATCTGGTGCAAGTCCAAGAATTATGATCCAACGACGTGTAAGGAAGATGTCATCCTCCGTACCTTTTACATTTGGCGCAGTCTGGCCTTAATGTTCATTCTATTAAGGTTCATCTCGCTGCGCTGACTGCCTACAGGAAATGCCCTTCACAGACCTCCATTTACAAAAGGGGGTGGTGATGAACAGAGTGTCTGAATTGAGCAGACCACTCTTACCCAGTCCAAAGATCAGGGCTTGATCCATCACCGTTATTTATCTCACTGCCCCATCCCAGCTCAGAACCTGGCTATATGCAAATCAGTCTGTCCCTGGCCCAGTGCATCATGGGAACAGGGCAGACTAAACTACCAAGCCAATTCTTTACCAGAAAGGAGACAAGCTACCGGGGACCGGTTTCTGGCATTTCAGCCTCTTCGGCCCGGCTTGCTTGAATCCTGATGGAGCAGTGAGAAAGGGACTCATGTCTGAGTATACCCTGCCACACCTATAGTGGCCAAAATCGATTTACAAAAGGGGGTGGTGATGAACAGAGTGTCTGAATTGAGCAGACCACTCTTACCCAGTCCAAAGATCAGGGCTTGATCCATCACCGTTATTTATCTCTATGCCCCATCCCAGCTCAGAACCTGGCTATATGCAAATCAGTCTGTCCCTGGCCCAGTGCATCATGGGAACAGGGCAGACTAAACTACCAAGCCAATTCTTTACCAGAAAGGAGACAAGCTACCGGGGACCGGTTTCTGGCATTTCAGCCTCTTCGGCCCGGCTTGCTTGAATCCTGATGGAGCAGTGAGAAAGGGACTCATGTCTGAGTATACCCTGCCACACCTATAGTGGCCAAAATCGATTTACAAAAGGGGGTGGTGATGAACAGAGTGTCTGAATTGAGCAGACCACTCTTACCCAGTCCAAAGATCAGGGCTTGATCCATCACCGTTATTTATCTCACTGCCCCATGCCAGCTCAGAACCTGGCTATATGCAAATCAGTCTGTCCCTGGCCCAGTGCATCATGGGAACAGGGCAGACTAAACTACCAAGCCAATTCTTTACCAGAAAGGAGACAAGCTACCGGGGACCGGTTTCTGGCATTTCAGCCTCACAGACCTCCTTCTTCCAGATCCCTGTGATCAAGGATTTTTTGGAAGGCTTGAAGAAAGTGTTTCCTCCTGTACGACTTCCCTCGCCTTCATGGGAATTGAATGTGGTGCTGTCCAGATTGATGAAGGAACCTTTTGAACCTATTCATAAGGCTTCATTGCAGCACCTGTCCTGGAAGGCGGCGTTCCTCGTGGCCATTACATCGGCCCGCAGGGTGAGTGAAATTCAGGCGTTGTGTTGCCAAGAACCTTATACTGTATATCATGCTGCTAAGGTTGTTATGCGTACTCACCCTAAATTTCTTCCTAAGGTTATTTCTGATTTCCATGTTAACCAGACCATAACTTTACCTAAGTTTTTTCAGAATCCTTCCTCTCCAGCGGAAAGGTCTCTACATTCCCTGGATGTCAGAAGGGTGTTGAAATTTTATCTGGATAAAACCAAGGATATTCGTAGGTCAGACCAATTGTTTATCAACTATGAATCAGTCAGGACAGGTCTTGCTACTTCGAAACAGTCTATTTCTAGGTGGATTGTGTCCTGTATACAGTTGTGTTATCAAAAGGCTAATAAGACCTTAGTGGGTAAACCTAAGGCTCATTCCACCAGGGGCAAGGCTGCCACGACTGCTTTGTTACGTAATGTTCCCATTGCAGAAATCTGCAGGGCGTCCACTTGGAAGTCGGTCCATACCTTTGCTAAGCATTACTGTCTGGACACTGACTCCAGGGCAGACGCTCAGGTTGGGCAGGCTTCGCTGCGAAATCTGTTCGCACAGTAGTGGTATGGTACTGATTTTTTCTCCACCGCCGATTTGGTGTGGGGATGGGCTTGCCATTCTATTCACTAGATTATGACTATACACAGATATCCCCTACTACAGAAGGAGTAACTCCAGTTCTGTAGTAGGGGTATCTCTGTTATAGTCATAAGCGCCCGCCCTCCTCCCCGGTGGAGACAGATGTTTATGTTCGGAATGCTACTGGTCTGGCGTTATACGCCTTCAAAAAGAACTGAAAGTAAATGGGACCTGCTGGGCATTCTGGGATACTGAGAAAGTTCTTGAAAGTTTCCTTAAAGGCACGGTATCCCTTTTTTGAGCCACATAATGGCAGCCTATGGGGCTTGTCTGTACTTCCCTTCCTCTCTATCATTCCAGAGGCTTTGCTGTTTAAAAGGGGAAATTTTTCTCTATGGAGAAAACTTGGCAGGCTGTGCTGTGTGTGGTTTTGGTGGAATGTCTAGTTTATTTATTTATTTATTTATTTATTTGCGGGTTTATATCGCGCTCGAATCGACTCCCGAAGGAGTAACTCTGCGCCCTAAGAACACCACAAGCACAATCAGGGAGAACATTTAAGAAGAGTTAGTTTTGAAACAGGAAAGTTTTAAGCTTTTTCCTGAACAGCAGATGTTCCGGACATTGCCTGAGCGCCAAGGGGAGTTTGTTCCATAACGTGGGCCCGACCACTGATAGAGCTTTACCTCCCTGTCTGGCCTTCTATGCACGAGGCACACGCAATAGAAGCTGGTTACTAGACCTAAGGGAGCGAACAGGATTATAGGGTACAAATTTGTCTCTCAGATTTGAGGGACCTAGTCCGTTGAGACTCTTGTGAATTAGACAGCACGTCTTAAACTTTATCCTTTGGCGAACCGACAACCAATGTAGCTTGTCCTTGGAGTGTGTCTAATACTCCCTCATTTGCCGATAACAGCCCATTACAATAGTCAAGACGACTAAGGACGAGAACCTGCACCAATGTTTTCCTGGTAGAGTCAGGATGCAAGGGAAACATTTTGCGTAAAAGGCCTATGATGTGAAAACAGGAGCCCACACTGTGGTTACCATGCTGCTTCAGCAAGAGCTCCTGATCCAATCGTACTCCCAAGTTCTTCACGAGCTGTTTGGGGTCGGGGACTGGCCCAAGATCTTGTGGCCACCAGTCCGGGGTCCATAGGATTTTGGCTTCCCCGAAGAGCATGACTTCAGTCTTACCTACATTACATTGTAGGCAGTTCGATGACATCCACTGGGCCACAGCCTTCATACCCTCGGAGAAGGAGGTTTTGACCTCGGTGGTGAGAGACTTGAAAGGAAAAAGGAGCTGTGTGTCATCCGCGTATGACACTGGGATGAAACCAAAAGCTCTCATAATTCTAGCCAGGGGGGCCACATAGATGTTAAAGAGTCGGGCTCAAACAAGAGCCCTGTGGCACCCCCTTGGTGATCTCTACCTCCACCGAGCGAAACGGGCCCATGGTGACACATTGGGTGCGGTTGGATAAAAAGCTCCTTAACCAGGCCAGTTCCTTGTTATCAAGACTGATGTTTGCGAGCTGTCCAATCAAGATGTTATGGGACACAGTATCGAACGCAGCCGATAAGTCTAACAGTATCAGGACAACAAAATAACCCCTGTCCTGATACATATGCAGATCGTCCGTGACTGACAGTAATGCTGACTCCGTACTGTATTTCGGTCTAAAGCCGGATTGAGAATAATCCAGGCCACCTGCCTGTTCGATAAAGTTCGATAGATGTCTATTCACATGTTTTTCTGTGAGTTTACCTAAGAATGGGAGCAAAGATATTGGTCTGAGATTGGACAGGTCTGTCCAGGGAATTGTAGAGTTTTTCCGAATGGGTCTTACCAGAGCCTTTTTCCACCTCCTAGGAACCTCGCCTTCAGCCAATGAAAGATTCACAAGTCGCTGGATCCCAGGACCCAGCGTACTGCCAACCACAGGCGTTATTCTGGCTGGGATGGTATCAGATGGACAGCCACTCTTAATCTGGCTCATTATCATTTCTACCTCTTCTAAAGAAATGGGAGGGAATTTAGCGAGGGTGAGAGTCGCAGAGTTGGATTCTTCCATGACTTGTAGTCGTGTTGCATCTCCACTAAAACACAGATCGGAGTTAATGATATTTTATATATCCTATCTATCTTATCAGTAAAGAACTGAGAAATTTCATCACACAATTGCTGTGATGCTAACTCAGAGCTCTCGCAAGCCACGGGTTTGACAAAGGACTGCAAAATTTGATATAAGACCCTCGGAGCATTACCAGCAGCTGTGAGTTGGGACGCAATGTGATTCTTGCACGCCGCTCGAATGGCTTTATGATAGCTGGTAAGGGCCTTCCAGTAACGGTTCTTATCGTCATCCAGATGGGATGATATCCATGTCTTCAAGTTTTCTGGCGACTTGTTTCAGGGACCTTAAATGCTCCGAAAACCATACTTCCTGCTTATGTGCCGGACGTGGTTTAAACAGTTTTAGGGGGACAATGGTATCCACCGCAGTAGTGATTGCCCATTCATACTTGGAGCCACCTCAATGCCCTCCATAGGAATAATGGGGGGTTCAGCAAACCTCTAATTGAAGGCTTCCTGGGACATTTTATGCCATTGTCTCCGTCTAATAGGCAGTGCCAATGGATGTGAAGGTAATTTGCAAATATTAGGAGTGTAAAATTCCAAAATGAAATGATCTGTCCAGTTGACCTGTGTCGGAGGTAGGCAGTTAATCATGGGGGAGTTGGAAAGGATTAGGTCCAGGGTATGTCCTGCCTGATGCGTCGGACCAATGTTCGCCTGCGTTAGGCCCAGTAAAGACAGGTCAGTCAATAACGACTGCACCTCTCTACACTCCTTTAATTCACTATGAACATTAAAATCCCCCAGAAGTATAAAATCACTGTCTAAATTGACATGCGGGGCCAGCGCCTCCACTAGCGAAATTGAAAAGTTTGCACATGGACCGGGAGGGCGATACACCAATGCCCCTTTCCGGCTGACCTTAGACGAGATGTTAATTTTAAAGATCAGTAATTCCAGATCCGGGGTACAATATTCATCTGGAATGGAGATATCTATTTCCTGCCTATGGACAATAGCTATCCCTCCCCCTATCTTGATGGGACGATCTAGTCTGACTATTTTATAGCCGTTCGGGATCCCTAAGGTGATGGCAGGGACTGAATGAGGTTTCAGCCATGTTTCTGTTAAGAAGCATAGGTCAGGTTCTACTGATGAAATTAGTTCCCATACCTCTGTAAAATGCTTTGGCAATGATCTAATATTGCAAAGCAAATTCTTGCAACCTAATAGCATATTAGCGCCTACCCCTCTTGTTGGTGCCTGATGAAAAACAGCAACCTCATCAAGTTGGGCCTGAAACTGAGTCTGGCAATGACGACAAGAGAAAGGGCCCTCCAGATAAGAATCCACCTCCCTTAGGCAGCCCACCTGGGGGAATGTCCGCAAGCCTAAAAGTACTTGTGAGGAGTAACTCACCCGAGTGATAGGATGACAGCCTGGGTCAGCAAATGTAAGTGCTATGGCCCCTAGCCCCGTCCGGGCGCAGACGGGCTTCTCTTTGGCTTGTCTTAGGCGCGTCCTTAGGCACTCCCCTGCGCGCGACCGCTGCGCGCTCAGAGCGACGAGGGGGCTAAATAGCCCTTCCTGTTCGAGAGCTAGAGCGCGGACCGCTCGTGTAGGTGGAAGTGTCTGGCTCTGCCTGTCCCGCCCTCCGCTCTACGGTACTAATTACCGAGTCGGACCGGCGCGGTCAGGCTGGAAATCAAGCGTAGACTTCACACAGTCAATGGAGTAAGTGACATTAAAATACGGCGATAAGTTCGACAATTTAATTTTCAGCACATTTTAAAATAATCAAATCAGGCTTCGAACAACCAAAACCACTCCTCTTCAAGTATTATGCTCTGAGAGTGCTTACTGGCATCAAGCGGGTCTGGGAAGACACTGCCACCGTCCTCCCTTAGTTGAAGTACTGGACAGTGTAACCTGTGGATATAGGCTGCATTATATGTCTTTACATTCTCTCTTAAGTGTCTGTGCAGGACTGCATTGTTAGACAGCTCCTGACTGCTTTCCCGGCAGTGCTGCATGTGCATCACTCACCGGAGAAAGCAGTTACAGCTTTAGTGCCCACAAGGGGGTGCTCTCAAAGACTCCGGTCGTGCAGGTCCTGCTGATGCAGGTAGACTGATTAATAGCCAAGAAGGCCCCAGGTGAACTTGTGTGCCATTTAGCGCTTCAGTGCTGGGAGACTTTATACTTTTATTGGAGTTGGAGTGGGACTTCTGAAACTCTGACTATTTGTAGGGCTTAATCTGAATGTCGCCTATAGTAAATGGGGAATAACCAGTACTGTTGGTGTGAGGTGAGTGGGACTCAGGAGCTGCCTATTGAAACACTAGAGCTCTGACCTCGGGGTACCGTGTATTACTTGTGAATGCCATATTTTACTTTGTGTTGGTATATAGATATAGTATTTGAGTGGACAATCATTCATCGCTGCTATTGAACGTATTTTGAGTTGTGAGCCTTGTGCCTACCCCCCACCCTTTTCCTGGGAAGCCTTGGACTGCTCAACCTGCTCTACCACTGAAAGTCGTGTTAAAGGGGCACTTGGGCTAATTGCTCAGGATCTACATTAGGTCGGGCGCAGAGAAATTGAAAGTATAAGAACTCAACCCCCAAGGTTAAGCCCAGTAACTCCTGCTTGCGCTGTGACCCTCGGAACGGGGTTCTGACAGCATCCATGCTAGTTGGGCTTGGGTGTGGTAACACTGGTGGTTGGGGGGGAGTCTCCAAGGGGACTGGAGTATGGCTCCGTAACATCTCTAGTTGTTGGGGGTTGTCTTATGGTTGGTAGTCTGTGATGTTAGTCAAGTTCTGGTAGTTTGGAGTGTCTCTGTGATGGTTTTGAATACCCAAGTATGCCCAGATGTCTCTCTGGTGAATTAGCTGCCTCTCTCTGGTGGGTCAGAAGTGCCTCTAGTTTGTTGGGGTTGGAACTGTCTCTCTAGTATGCTGGGGATCTCTCTGGTAGTTGTGTGGTTTCTCATCTGGTTCTGTGATGGTTGTCGTGAGAAATGCCCATGGTAGTTGGGGGTAGTGCTAATGTGTCTCTGGTGGTTTTGGAGGGGCTGTCTCTCTGCTTGGGTCTCTTGGAATTTGAGCGCCTTGCTAGAAATTAGGCTGGTCTCTTGGAATTTGAGCGCCTTGCTAGAAATTACTTTGATAGTTGGAGTGCCTTTCTAGGGCTGGGTAATCTGTCTGGGATCTGAGGCTAGATGTCTCTCTGGGGCCTACTGAGTCTTTCTTGGAGATGTCGGTTCATCTGGAGCTTGCAGGATCTCTGAGGTTCTCGATGGGTGGAAGTGAATTTATTGTGACATTGTGATATCTAGATGGCTGAGGTAGTTGTTGGGGGCAAGGGGGTCTCCGGTTTGTGAGGGGCTTTGGTGGATAGAGGTGTGGTTCTAGTTGCTGAATGGTTGTTCAGGAGAGCTTTTCATTTTATTGTGGGGTCTTTGTGTCCAAGTCATGTGGTTTGGAAAGTTACTCTTTTGATTGCGATGTTGTTCTCATGGCTTGCAGTAGAACTGGTAACTCGAGAATTCTCTGGTGGTTGTGGAGATAGTTTTGGTGTATAGGGTCAGGTCTTATAAGCTCTTGTGAGCGGCATCCTATCAAAGTCTGTAGAAGTCTGCAGAGCTAAACAGAGGCAATTAAACATGTGGATCATGATATAAGAGGCTTAATGCAGAGCTTAATGCAGGGCTTTGCGTTCTGCAAGCAGTGATTAAATACAATCCTTCTCTGGTTTCTCTTCAGAGGGCCTAAAGAAGTTATTCTCTGGTGGAAGCATGGCGTCCAGCCGTGGAGCCCTGGTCACAGTGGGACAGGTGAGGGTCTCTTCTTGAATACCCATCTACATTTGCTTGCACCATGTCTGCCACTTGGCATGATCGCTTCTCCTTACAGCTTAAATCTTTTTACCTGATCCCCTTCACTCTCTATCACCTCCTTTATTTACGCTGTCTCTGCTTCATTCTTTCCTTATTTATTATATTTCCCTTTCCTTTGCATTCTTCCTCTTAATTACTATTTCTGATTTATTTAGGCTTTCATTCTTTCCTTTAATGTTTCTTCCTTTCCTATTAAATCTCTTCTAAATTCTAACTGATTACCCTGTTCCTCTATCTCCTGTACTCAAGTATGCTTTCTCACTCCACCTAAACCTCTTCCTTATCTCCTTCTAGCTGGCATGCTATGACCAGGCTAAACAGCTTGTGTTGACCACAGGAATTCTGTCAGACAACATATTCACTCATTTCCTGGCCAGCTTCATCGCTGTAAGTATAAGGCTTGCCTTTTTAACTGACATTTGTATGACATTAGATTTTTAGCTCCCTTTTTTTAAAGTAACCTTCTCTTGATTTGGTAGGGAATGCTGGCCTTAAGAGAGTTGTGCAAGACCCAGTGTTGAACTTGGTAGTAGTGTTATCTTTCAGTTCTGACAGGTTATATCCTTAAAATGAAGTTTTCAAGTGATTTGATCCTGGACTCTTCGAAAAGCTCTTCAGCCTCAGGCTGCCTTTAAGTTCTAGGTTAGCAAATGTTCCTCCTGTTACCAGGGAAAAATGAGGATGACCTATTTATGTAGTATGGGAAAGGAGAGCGGCACACCTGCACTGCAACCCTGTCCCACATCGTAATGCCGCTCTCGTTATGGGCGATGAGTCCCCAAGCTCTGTTTGTTTCCCACCCATCAGTTCGTTCACAACGCGCCAGGCTCTGGCCTTTTCCCTTCCACTACAAACCAAAGTTGGGTCTCCTTCACGAATCTTGCACTGTGGAGAAGTACCAAGCCTCTTTCTTTGGGTATACAGTGCAATAGGCGCCTAACTTACCTCCCTTTTTGTCCTTGTCCACATTTTCTGTTGCTCCTTGATGTGTTGTAAGCTGTGCATTCAGAACCGGATGTAGAAGAGTTTGAAACACAAAGAGCATGTTGGGCAGCGTTGTTATTTTGTAGCTGCAAGGCTGCCCAGAAAGACCACCCAAATGCGAAGAGATCGTGTCCATCTCTTTTACAAGCAGGGCACAGGCAGTCTGTAATCTGCTTTACGGTGGGTACTCCACTGGAAAGGGAACCATGCCTTCACCAATGCCATCTAATCTTGTGAGACGGAGGTGTTTAGGAGCTAGGATTTTTTTATGTGATTTTCATTCCAGTGACCCTAAGGCAGTGTTCTTCTAACTTTTTAATGCAGTGCATTAGTAATTCATCAGCTTCTAAATAGACAAACATTTTTTCCTTTATAATTATTCTATAAACTTTGCCTTTCTGAATATAATTAACAATATAAACATCGCCATTATGTTCAGTTATCCCTTATACAAATGCAATCATGCAATCAAATACATGATTGCCAGCATGCCAGTGGCAGCCTGGACTCCCTAAAAGTGTCGGATATCCATAGTTTTACCCTTTAACTGAAACTTTGGGATGATATTTGAAGGTTATTTGGAGAGCTCATAATTCTGATATTAGAAACAAAATGTCAAATCAACTGTAGCGAAACAGTAAATGGCAATGAAACAATGTTAGCCAAATTAGATTTCAAGTGTTGGAAGTGGTCAGCAAGTCAAGAAAAAGAAGCGATTTTCACAAAAACCTTTTACAATGAGAGCTGAGTGGATAGAATTTCTACAATCATATGTTCTAAAAGGGTTAAATGAATACGTTTCTCATAGTAGCTTCCTTTAAATAGTATTAGCAAATGATTAGGAGGTTGAAAAAATCTCTTGGTTCAGAAACTGAGACACTGGGGCATTATAGGAAGACTTTCCAAATTCCAGTTAACATGAAGGAAAGACTATATGGCCTAAAATTGGGTCATAACTGTTTCATTGTTTTTATATCACTTTTCAGCATATAAATATTGTAGATTGAATATATAATCGGTAGTTGTCATTGGTGATGATTGATTGCTGAATAAAATAAGAGTCTTGTGACCGTGACGCGCCCGATATTATTAGGATGCCGCAGTACCACCATGTCTTTAAAGAGAAACGTTGAGGAAACGTGGGGAAAGTTGAATTAGAGCAATGTTAATGAAAGATGCTGGGTACGGTAAGGTTACTAAATTCATGGTTGCTGCATGAATTGCAATGTCGAAAGAAGGAGGCGGCCCCATGACCGATCATTACGTGATATCTTGGTTGTTGTTTATTTTTGGTTTTGTTGTCTTGAGTGAAATGCTGCTTTCTGGAAGATGGAACATCTGTCTTGAAACATGGCGGGGAGTACATAAAAGATAGCGCTGTAAATATATGCAAAATGTAAGATCCAGAATTGCAAAATTTAAAGAAATCAGTGAATATTTGTAGATGAAAGCTTAAATTCTCCCTTCCTTCATCCTCATCGTGTGCAGCAAGTTTAATACGGATATTCTTTTCTTTGAGGAATTGAGACAGCTGGCATTGAAGCTTACAGTTTTAACCATTGCAAAGTGTAGTAATATTGCTGTGCCTAGAGCTATATGGGCAGCCTGCTCACCCCAGATCTGTTTTTCTTTGCGTTAATAACTCTTCTGCAATTCTCTCCTTTTGCTGTGCAGTAAGCCTATGAAACCCCAAAATAAAATTCTACCATAGTCTATCCCACAGAACAAAAGAACTTTACCTTGAAAACACCTTTCCATTTCTTGTGGAGTATACCAACATAATCTCCACAAATTCTGACTTACGACATGCATCTCTTTTTTTTTTACCCCAGGCTTTCATAACACTTAATGTTCACATTACTGATAAGCATGATTATGTTTCTCTTTCTTCTTGTAAATATATCAGAGTCCTCTGCTGTAGATTTGAGTTCTGTCTGGCTCAAATCCTTTAGACTTATCACCACATCCACCTTGACTGCAACTACTGACTTTGGGGACAGTCTTGTCTTCTTATCAGCTGCTCTCACTACCACTGCCTTATCGCTTCTGGAGTAGCTTACTGTTATAACCCTTAGAGGCAGGATCTTTCAGTCCCAGGATTTTCCCAACGTCTAATTTTCTGGCGATGGTGCGTCTGTGGTTCCATCGTACAGTGATACATATGGGGCTCCACGACTTGAAAGGAAGTCTCTGTGATCTAAGATAGCCTGTGATCTGTTTAAACTTCTCCTTCGTAGAGTTTATCTTGCCGATTCGTGACACAATTGGAGTCTGACTTTGTAATATTAGCTCTTCTTTAGCTCCGACTAGATTCACCAGCTCTTCCTTCTTGAATATGTGGTTTCTTCTTAAGGCGCCTGGATGGGCAACATTCTTGGTTCTTTGGAAGCCACTTTGTGAATACAATATACTCTTAATGGAGGGTTTTGGGGCCTGTCTTTAACAGAATGCAGCATGTCACGGATGAAGCTATGAGTTTCTGATGGATACTTCTATCTGCAGATTCCCCACCTTTTGAATATTCACCAGCCATTACACTGGATCCGGAACCTTTGAAGCACTATCCCTGTGCACCGGTAGATGGCGTCATGCATCTCTGCACCAACATTGTTCTGCTTCAGAAGTTACATGTAGAACCTAATATAGGCCCCACTCGCAAGCATTGACTTTAGGTTCGAGGCATGTGGGCTGCTGAATTCATATCTGTGCATAGTCCGCCACCTAGTGTTGGGTCCGGATGATTGCACATTGTTGTCCTGGAAGAGTCTTCGAAGTATCACGAGATAGGTGGCTCCTCCCCTGGACTACAGTGCGCATGGGCATCGCCTCCATCCCCAGATTGTTTTTTTCCGCCATTGGGTTCGGATGTGTTTCGGTTCCCTCTGTCGGAACCGATAGTTGTTCTAACTTTTACTCGAGACCAAAAGGTCTTTAGGCTGGGCGTCGGTATAGTTGCGTTCGGGTTTCTTACTGACTCTCAGCTCCTATCTCTCGCTGCCCTTCCACGTGCTTTCGACGCGGACGGGCCTACACTACACCCTTTACTATGGAGCGGACTCCGTTCAAAAAGTGTCCGCTGTGTCATTCTAAATATTCGCACCTCGACGTGCAACCCGTGTGCAATACATGCTTGTCACCGGATCACCGTGAAGACACCTGCATGGCGTGTTCGAAATTTAGAAGTAAGAAGACTTTGAAGATTCGCCGGGCTAATCGGCTCCAGGCACAATTGTCGGCTTCGGCACCCCCACCCGATGACATCTTCCAGGAATCGGTCGAGGAGGAAGACGACGTACAAGGGTCGGACCCTGGCCCCGCGTCCGAGGAAGAAACCTACGACGCGGATGAGGAGGCCGGCGACGAAGCCTCCGACGAGGTAGGGGACGACGAACTGGTTTGTGCCACGATGGGAGATAGCTCGGAGGAAGAGCATCCCCAACCGGACTCTGGGGTTACTCCCCATCATACGGCCCAGGTCGAGGGATCGCCTCCGGGCCTTACCCAAGATCTAACTATAAGTCCTACGTCCCCGCCTCCGGGCCCGGTCACGGACATTTCAAATAAGAAACCGAAAGTGAAGCCAACTGGTCACGCACCCTCGGATGCGAAACCGAAACCGAAAGTGGCGTTGGTGAAGAAGGTTCTGGAGGCGTCAACTTCCACGAAGCCCAAAATGGCCGACTTGAAGAGCCACGCCAAAATGGCCGACCACAAGAGCCGCGCCAAAATGGCCGACCCGAAGCCCTCGGGGTCGGCGCCGAAAGCAAAAGCGTCCGACGCGGCTGCGTCGGCACCGAAAGGGGTCGCGGACCCGAAGACGGCTTCGAAGAAACGTCCCGCCGACGGTGCGTCAGGCCATGGGGCGTCGGCGCCGAAGAAGAAGCCTACCGGCAGCCGGGCTATCGGAGACGAAGAGTCGCTCGAGACGGTTCAGCCCTCGGCATCCCTTACAAAGAAGGTGGGAGAATCCTTAAGGCGGATCCAACAGTCCACTGTGGTTCCCAGCCAGGACACTGTGGTGCCTAGGCCCACGCCGAAGACTGCTACAGAGCAACAGCCCATTCGTTTTACCCTTCCTCCCAAGTCGGCGCCGAAGGCTTTCGCGCCTAAGCAGAGCGGACACTCTCAGGAAGTATTGACGCCGAAGGCGGCCTTGGTCGTGTCGAAGCTTCGGCTCCAGCCGCTTGCGGTGGAGGAACGTCGTGAGGTGCTCATCGACGCCAACACCGGAAAATTGTCGCTCCTCAAACGAAAGATTACGTCGGAGCCGGCCTTGGAACCTTTTAGGATTCCGCTCAAGAACAAAAGGTACTCTGCGGACTCTTCGGCTCTGATGGAACCTCTGTCTCCACAAGCCCTGGAACACTCGCCGGCCCATTCCCCCGTGCCTGATGTGGACGAGGAAGAAGCCGAGTACACCTATCCTGCGTACTCGGATCCGGACGAGGAGCATGTGCCCTGGACAGCAGGGGGCGACGCAGACGACCCGCAGTCGGGGCAGGACACTCAACTTTTCGCCGCTAAGACGTCCCCAACGGAGGACTCGGCGGCCTTCAATGCTTTAATAGAGAGAGCTGCAGCAAACCATGACGTAGAACTGCACTCAGACCCCGTGGATGCGGACTTCTTGGTCGACACCTTCTCGGTGGCCGAAAAGCAAGTCAAGACACTACCAATGCTTAAAGGGGTGCTGAAGCATGCGCAGGAGGTATTCAAAGAGCCCACCCGGGCGCGGGTGGTCAATCCTCGCATCGACAGAAAATATAAAGCGGCGCCCACGGATCCCACATATATTAAGGGACACCTGCCATTGGACTCCCTGGTGGTTTCCAACGCTCGAAAGAGGGCGAATTCGCAGACTACCGGTGACGCTCCTCCCCCAGACAAAGAGTCTAAGATCTTTGAGGCATCAGGCAAACGCATTGCTGCTCAGGCAGCAAACATCTGGAGGATCTCTAACACTCAAGCCCTGCTTGCACGTTATGATCGGGCCCATTATGACACATTAGAGGCCATCCTGCAACACTTGCCTGACCAATACAAGGAGGCGGGGGAGATGCTCATTCAGGAGGGTAAATTAATTACAAATGCATCCATCAAGTGCGCCCTAGATGTAGCAGACACTGCCTCCAGGGCTATCAATACAAGTGTGTTACTTAGACGCCATGCCTGGCTTCGCATCTCAGGGTTCAAACCCGACATACAAACCACAATATTGGGTCAAACAGTGAATCCTGACCACCTGTTCGGACCTGAGGTGGATGCCTCCCTAGAAAAAATGGAAAAAGATACCGAAACTGCCAAATCTATGGGGGCGTTACAAAGTCAGCAGTTTCGGGGTGGTTCTTTTCGCCGCTCCAATTCAAGAGGCGCCTCAAGGGGGCAGGCATCCCAGTCCACTCAATACTTCAAGGGTAACACCCAGTCCTCGTACAACCACAACAAGGGCAGGGGTGGATACAGAGGCAATAATATCAAAGGCAGGGGACGTGGAAACAATGCATCCAGGTCCGCCGCCACCAACAAGCAGTGACGTCTTGTCACTCCCCCCCGATCACACGACACCTGTCGGGGGGAGACTCCAGCAGTTCCTGTCGGCGTGGAGGTCCATCACCACGGACAGGTGGGTGAGATCTCTTATCCAGTACGGGTACTGTCTAGAACTTACGTCCATTCCACCGGACATACCGCCAAGAAGCCGTGCTATGTCCAACGAGCACTTGACCTTGTTGCAGCAGGAGGTTCTGGTCATGCTGCAAAAAGGGGCAATAGAGCTCGTTCCATTGCAAGAACGGGGAAAGGGGGTTTACTCCCTATATTTTCTAATCCCCAAAAAGGACGGTTCACTCAGGCCGATCCTGGACCTCAGGCCCCTGAACTGGTACATCAATTCGGAGCACTTCCATATGCTCACATTGCAGCAGGTGCTTCCCCTGCTTCAGCAGGGGGACTTCCTAGCGACGCTGGATCTGAAGGATGCATATTTTCATATTCCCCTGCATCCTTCCCACAGAAAGTATCTCAGATTCACAATCTTGGACCAGCATTACCAGTTCAGAGTCCTGCCGTTCGGGGTCACCACGGCACCAAGAGTATTTACAAAATGCCTAGCGACTGTGGCGGCGCATCTCCGTCGCCAGCACGTCCATGTCTTTCCATACCTAGACGACTGGCTTATTCAGGCAAAGACGGAACAGCAGTGCGTAGACCACGTGTCCCGCACCATTCACCTCCTGCACGATCTGGGATTTTCTCTGAACTACCCAAAGTCCCATCTCCAGCCCGCCCATGTGCGACAGTATCTGGGCGCCACAATCGACACTCTGGCAGCCACTGCGCAGCCGAGTTCAGTGAGAATCGCCAGTATCCAGGCGCTGATCCAACGGTTCAGACCCCAACACTCGCTTCCAGCAAGGGTGTTCATGCAGTTGATAGGCATGATGGCCTCCTGCATCTCCATTGTCCCGCACGCGAGACTACATATGCGTCCGCTTCAGGAGTGCCTGGCACGTCAGTGGACTCAGGCTCATGGGCAACTGACAGACCTAGTGTTGGTGAGCGGTCGGGCATACAACTCTCTGCATTGGTGGAATCCACAAAACCTTTGCAAGGGCCGACCATTCCAAGAGCCTGTCCCACAGATCATCCTGACGACGGACGCCTCTCTCCAGGGATGGGGAGCGCATGTACTCCACTACACTGTGCAGGGACTATGGACACTTCAGCAAAGGAAGATGCACATCAATGTGTTGGAACTGATGGCAATCTTCATGGCCTTAAAGGCGTTCAAAGTACATCTGTGCAACCAGGTCGTGTTGATCCGGACGGACAACATGACGGCCATGTACTACATCCAAAAGCAGGGAGGTACACACTCTCCACAGCTGTCTCATCTGGCTCAGAGCATGTGGAAGTGGGCCATTCAGAGGGACATCTTCCTCATGGCGGAGCATCTCCCGGGCAAGGACAATCAAATGGCGGATCTGCTCAGCAGACACAGCCATCAAATGCACGAGTGGGAGATACATCCATCAGTACTCCAACCGTACTTCCAAATGTGGGGTCATCCAGAGATAGACCTGTTCGCCACAAAGGAGAACGCAAAATGCCAAAGCTTCGCCGCCAGGTTCCCACACCCCCAATCACAGGGCAATGCGATGTGGATGAACTGGTCAGGCAGATTTGCGTACGCTTTTCCCCCAGCACCTCTGATACCGCTGGTGGCACGCAAGCTCAGGCAACACTCGATGACGCTCATCCTAGTTGCTCCAACGTGGGCTCGCCAACCATGGTACACCACGTTTCTGGAACTCTCCGTGGTACCGCATCAAAGGCTCCATCTCACTCCCAGCCTTCTGACGCAGAGCCATGGCGACATTCAGCACCCAGATCCGCAACAGCTCAACCTGGCGATCTGGCTCCTGAAGTCCTAGAGTTTGGCTACCTCAATCTTCCTCCCGATTGCATGGACATCATTCGGGAGGCAAGGAAGCCCACTACTAGAGCTTGTTATGCGGCTAAATGGAAGAGGTTTGTCATCTACTGTGTGAACCACAACATTGACCCGCTAGATGCTTCCATTCAAAACATTATATGTTACCTTTTTCACCTCTATCAATGTAATCTAGCGTACTCTTCCATCCGCATTCACCTGTCTGCTATGGCAGCATACCTCCAGAATAGGCAGCACCTGTCACTCTTTAAGGTCCCTGCTATCAAGGCTTTTCTGGAAGGACTCAAAAGAGTCATTCCACCAAGGACCCCACCAGCTCCAGAATGGAACCTCAATGTGGTTCTTACAAGACTGATGGGTCCTCCCTTCGAGCCACTGCACTCTTGTGAGCTTCAATTTCTGACTTGGAAGGTTGCGTTCTTAGTAGCAATTACATCGCTACGGAGGGTTAGCGAGCTGCAGGCGCTCACCATCCAAGAACCTTTCTTCCAAGTGCATGCTAACAGGGTTGTGCTCCGCACTAACCCTAAATTCTTACCCAAAGTGGTCTCACAATTCCACATAAACCAAACAATCGAATTGCCGGTGTTTTTCCAAAACCCAGAGACGCTGGCGGAGCACATGCTCCACACTCTTGATGTGAAAAGGGCCTTGATGTACTATGTGGACAGGACAAAAGATTTCCGCAAAACCAAACAACTCTTTGTTGCTTTTGCCACACAACACAAGGGAAACACAAGGGAAACGCTATCTCCAAAGCAGGAATTGCTAGATGGATAGTAAAGTGCATTCAGATCTGTTACGCTAAAGCTAAGCGCACTCTCACTATCCCACCAAGGGCCCACTCCACTAGGAAGTTGGGGGCCTCTATGGCTTTCCTAGGTAACATTCCCTTAGAAGACATCTGTAGAGCAGCCACTTGGTCTACCACTCATACTTTCACTAAGCACTACTGTGTAGACGTGCATTCCAAACAGCAGGCAGCTGTTGGTCAGGCTGTTCTCAAAACACTTTTTCAGACTGCTGCAGCTGGCACGGGCGGCCGCCGCTAATGGAGGGACTGCTATGTATTCTATGCACAGATATGAATTCAGCAGCCCACATGCCTCGAACTGCAAATGCTACTTACCAGTATGCATCTGTTCTTGGCATGTAGGGCTGCTGATATTCATATCGCCCACCCTCCTCCCCGGCGCCTGTAGCAGCTGCAGTTTTTATTCATATATACACATATGCTCATAGCATGGTCATCACTCACATTCTTCACTCCATCTCTGCCAATGGCTAAAAACAATCTGGGGATGGAGGCGATGCCCATGCGCACTGTAGTCCAGGGGAGGAGCCACCTATCTCGTGATACTTCGAAGACTCTTCCAGGACAACAATGTGCAATCATCCGGACCCAACACTAGGTGGCGGACTATGCACAGATATGAATATCAGCAGCCCTACATGCCAAGAACAGATGCATACTGGTAAGTAGCATTTGCATTCCTTCCTATCTGCTCCACCAGATGGGGATCCGGAGCTACTCAATATCTTAGAGGTGTTTTTTCTCAGAAATGCTATTTAAACTCCAGCGTGCAAGGGAAAATGTAATCTCCTAAGACTACAGGGTTTATACTTTGTAAGGAGTGTTTCAAACAAATGTCTGTGACCGATCCCCATCAGGTGGTTAGGGCCACAGCACGACTCCAAGGCCTGGAGTGACTGCGCCTTGCAGAATATTAAGGCCACACAGAACTACGAGGCGAAGCTCTATGCTGTCCAACACCAAAAGATTCCATGCCATAATCAGTCGTAGTTGATGGGAAGGTCCCTTTCCTTCTCCTTTAGTCATTCCCATGACCAATCATAGTCATTGGGTAAGTCCAAGAAAAAGCAAATAAAGATTAAGTGGGGCTCTGCCTCTTCCCTCCAATTGCAAACAAAAGAGGGTGTGAATGTGTCACCTGGTATCACTTCTGGAGTCGTTCCCCTTTGAGTCAATTTCGACCATTGTGCTGAGGCAACCAAAATTTCCGGGGAAGTCTGCAGTGCCGCTGCAAATTAAAGATTTCCATGAAGCCATGCTGCAGCCCATTGGCACATTACAGGCTCCCTCTAGCACACCTTTGGGCTCCAAGGAACCGCAAGGGCTTCCCCCTGGGACTCCACTGTAGGCCTACTTTGGTGCCAAGGGACCTTCTATACCCAGCATGGGCTCCGCACAAGCTTCGCTGCCTACTCCGATCTTAAGGGCATGACACACTCCAGACCCAGTAGCATCAACAATGGATTACAAATCCCAACTTATTGTGGCCTAGCGCAGTTTTGACTTTTATCGAGGCCGCAGCCTAATCCCCATGAGCTGCAGCCCTTAGTGAAATCTTCAGATTCCGATTCGTTGCCCCTGCCTCAATGAATGGCCCAAGCCCTTTATTCTCGATTAAGAACGTACACTGGCAATTATGCGTATGATGCTTGCGATGAATTTGCTCAACCTTATACAGAGGATAGTTGGTATGAGAACCTTCAGAATGCAGGTGGTCTTAACACCTCACAAGACAATGGGCTAGTTTCACCTCAGGCCCTGCCATGGAAGAAATTGCCTCCTTTGCCGTAGTCATGTGAAGGGCGGCCGAGGTTCATGACCTCCCAGTTACCATATTTGGAGGTGAAAAACATTGTCCTCACTGAGGTACTTCAGTCTGGGCAAATAAATACTGAACCCCTGCTACCATTCTGAAGCCCTCACAGACCACCATCTTGGGGCATTTGCAAAACCCAGTTCCGGGCCACCAATGAACGGTTCATGGAAGAAATGCTGTGCTCAAACCTGAACAAAGACAACGGGTCTGTTGCTTTCACTAGACAGAAACTGTTGTAATGTGCTAAAAAAATGCTGCATTTTGAGATGCCATGAAGTTTATAAAATAGTGATGGGTGAAATGCATAAATTAATCTTGGCCACTGGTAATTACTCAGGCGTGTGTCCCAGTCCATCATTATTTTGCACACTTGGCACCTCAATTTTGACCCAGCCACATGGAAACCAGTCTTTTCCCTGCTCCAATAAGAACAGTCTAGGCTGAACTGCTAGGACAGGTCTTCCCTGCACCAGAACCCAAGCAACCCAAGGCTGGTTTTGCCCTGATTGGGTCTCTTCTGTTCGTTACCAGGAACACAGTGGCCCGTGGGTGAAACACCAAGGCTCTCATACCTTAAGATTACCGACGCACGAGGAGTTATCCGTTCCTCTTGTACTTCTCTCCCCCACAGCTTCTGCCTAGACCGAACTGCCATACTCTGTGTCGGCTTGGCCACAGGCTTTTCCGGTTCATCCTACCGATACCTTTGGTTTTTTACCAACAACGAAGCACATTCGAAGCGTTTCACATTACTTGATACTGATCCTCTGATTCCCTTGGTTACTTTTGAAGCTGACCAGTTTGTCTTGGGCCCGGCCGGGTCAGCATTATCACTGGCTGTGTGACAATCCATCGATCTAATACTCTTGAATTCAGCCCTGAGGAAGTCGCTGAAAGATTGTTCCGAATGCGACGAAACACGTGCCGGCTGGTTTTTCTCGAAAATTAAAGGACTGAACAAATTCAAACCCACCAAGAGATCATCTCTATATTTGTTGGCTTACACAATGTACTATATATGTCTTCACTAACGGACTGTTATATCAAATTTATGTGTGCCTAGGTTTATGTTCTACTTCTGTCAGGTGTAGCTTGGTTTCAGTGGCACAGTGAGCACAGCATCAATGTCTAGGCACACCCATCACCTATATGGCTTCACACTGAAGTATACAAAAAAGTGATGAGTAGACTGCATCATTTAATCACAGCCACTGGTAATTTCACTGGGCTTCATTCTAGTGGTATAGGCCACCATATCAATCTGCTGGAGTTACGACCCATTCAATTGGATCTTTAGACTGTCCATTAAGGGCAAGGTTACTCAAGTCCTGATGCACAAAACTACCGCCATGTAGCACTGCAGCAAGCTGGGTGTTCGGGCGTCTCGTGCTGTGCCAGGAAGTGCTGCAACTGTGAAAGTTGCTGTGTCTTCAAGGAATACCCATAAAAGTCAGCCAGTTGGCGGGCTTCCTGAGCTCAGCAGATGTCCTTTAGCCAACCGCAAGTTTTGTCTGCACCTGGATGTATGTACCTTGAGTACATTTATTTTGCTAACGCCGAGAATGCTAAGTGTTGCATCTTACTGTGCTCAGATGGTTTGTTACTCTAATCTGCTGAGTCTGTGCCTCTGTCCTCTTTGCAAGGGCTTACTGTCCCAGCAAATGCTCAAAGTTCTTCATTCGATCTACCACAATCTGCATTTCCTTTCGTGGAGATTGAGTGGAACCAAATAAGTGGTTTTGAGCTGCTTGAGGAAATGGTGGAGGTCATATCTGGCTGCTCGTCATGCATCCACAAAGTTCATTCATTGATGGCGAGCTATCTCTCAAAGCCCAAGTGAGTGCGGCGACTTCCTCCTGTATGCACCAACTCTGGAAAATTCGCAAAGTCAGCCACTTACTGCCCCATGCCGCACTGGTTCAGGTCATCCTTTCACTGGTAATATCCAGATTGGATTTTTCCAATTCCCTGTACTATGGACTTCCTCAATCTCTGCTTCGCCGCCTCCAGGTAGTACAGAACCAGGCGGCCCGCCTCATTTACAAAATTCCCAAGTGGCAATCGGCTAAGCCTATGCTTCACAAACTCCACTGGTTGCCGATGGAACAAAGGGCGGCTTTCAAACTGGGCTGCCTTACGTTCAAAGCCCTTCACTGCACCAGTCCTGTTTTTCTGAATACACTCATCACCCCACACCAACCTACGCGCAACCTTCGATCTGCCCATCTTCATCTGCTAACCGCCCCTAAAATCAAAACCAAGAAATTTGGCGGTTGTCGTTTCGCCCACCTAGCCCCCGCCTACTGGAACTTTCTTCCTCTCACCATCAAGTCCAGCCCAACTCTGCTTCAATTCAGGAAACTGCTCAAAACTCACCTTTTTCCATCCCTAGGCTAATTCCTCCTCCTCTGGCCTTACACTCATTTACTTACTCTGTCATGCAGCGCCAGGAAACCTCCGGTGTCAGCGCGCTTTAAAAGAGTCATTTAACATAACATAACATCCTTTATGAACTCTGGGCAAAGTTTATGGCCTAGTGTGAGAACAAACTGCTGTTTGGTCTGTGAGTGGCAATGCAGGGTCTGGTCGAATTGCTGTTTGTTCCGTCAGTGGCACAGCAAGGTCTTGCTGTAGGTACTGTTAGATTTTTAGACGGGTTGGTCCGCTTTTTGCATATTCTCGATGGGCCCTCATTATTTAAGTCACCTTTTGTGATGCATTTTTTGAAAAGGCCTATATACATCTTTCCTCCTGAGCCTCTTTTTATGCCATATGGAAGGAATGCTGGACAATGCAATCATTCACCCCCCAGTTACAAGAATCTGGGTTAAATCCATCATTATTTTGCTCACCACACCACCCCAGTTTGGACCCAGCCATATGCAAATCAGTCTTGACCCTGTTCCTTGTGGGAACAGTCCAGCCCAAACTGCCAAGCCAGGTCCCTCCCTGGACCGGAAATCAGCCCCCTGGGACTAGTTTCAGGGCATCACCCTTCTTCAGCCAGGCTAGCTTGAATTCAGTGGTGTAGTGAGCACGGGACCCACGTCTGGGCATACCCTTCCCACTTAGGGTGACATATGAAAAATAAATAATTGATGGACAGAATGCTGGACAATGCAATAATTTATTTATTTTATCTGTTTTTATTGTTTTATAAATCCACACATGATCTTCATACAGCAATAAATAACGTTACTCTACACATCATATCATCAATGACTATGTCCCCGTAGGCCTACCAGATGAGCTCTTTCTCCTGCCACAATCGATACAATATAAGGTAAATCTCGATACTGGTCCCATCGTATTTCTAACTACCCCGACAGGGACACTGTATCAACATTTTTTCGTTTACCTTCTACTGATGTGAGTCTATAAATGAACAATAGAACCACCCAATCAAACTCCCCGCCCCCCTCCCTCTGCCTCCGGCGCACCCAGTCTTCCAATCTCAGTCTCCAGTATGCATAGCAAATACTCCATATTACATATCAATATATCTTGGGGACCTTACCCGCCCTTCACCCTGCACTACCCTTTCTCCCATTCACCCATCATTGAACCAAGCCCCCACCCTCCTTCCCTACTCCAGGTTCGAACAGAGCCCACCTCCGAGTCAGTCTCAGGCATCCGAAGTGCTGCCACTAACGCTTCCCACTCTCTGGCTGACTGCAGCGCCTTCTCTTTATTAGTATGCTTAGCCTGCTGCAATCTAAATGTGCTCTCACTTGTGGCCCATTTAAATAACTCCGATTTCCACCTCCCTATCGCAGGCCCCCGTCGCGACTTCAATTGGGCCGTAATCTCTGTCTTAGTGAGCAGCAATCCCAGGTCCAGAAACGTGCTCGTGATTTTTGTCTTAGGGGTGTGCAGGAACCAATGTAATATACAGGTACCCATGTCAGTGTCTATTTGGCGCTCTGTAATACCGCAAAGCAGTTTGACTACCTCCTCCCAATATGTTCCCAATTGTCCACAAGTCCACAGCATGTGAGGTAACTCTGCCCCCTCTAGACCGCAACGAGGACATCGTGCGGTATCCAATATCGGTTGATTCTGGCTGGGGTTAAATAGGCCCTATGCAATATAAAGAAATGTATTAATTGAAACCAAGCATTCAGTGAGCTCTTCCAGGACCTTCGAATCAATTGAGCCCACTTCGTTTCTGGTATTTCCTTCCCGAAATCCACCTCTCATTTTCTTCGCAACTCCGTCAATGGGCTCAAGCCGTCTGTGCTCAAGCGCCTATAGAGACACGTAATCGCCTTGAATGCCCCCGCAGCCATCACCACATATTGACACGTCACAGAGGTTTGGGGCTCCAAAAGCCCTACCTTCCAGTGGCGCTGTATGGCAGAGATCAGGGCTGCATGCAGCAAATTATCCCCTCGCGGCAGACCATACCTCTCCTGCAATGTCTGAAAAGGTAGCAGCACCCCATTGTCATATAAATCCCCCATGACCTGGACTCCTGCTGTCTCCCAGTCTGCTGGCGCTGACCAGTCCCCCCGTGTGAGAGGGCAGTGCACATGTCCAGGGGAATCTCCGGTGCATATAGGCGATCAACGTTGACTCTGCGGCGGCACCAATTCCAACATTATCGAATGTCCGCTCCTCAACAGTGAGCGACCTAAGGTGCAAGGGTTGTTGTAACATAGTAAATGAAAGGACATGCCGTAATATCCACCGACCCTCTTGGTCCTCAGGGCCCCGAAATTCTCGAGCCACTGCTTGTGTCAGCCACTGCAGCTGAGCTGCCAGGTAATAAAGTTCAAAACCTGGTACTGCTAGACCCCCGTCCACTCTAGGTCTCATCATGGTGGTTAATTTCACCCTTTTCCTGCCATTATCCCACAAGAAGACGCTAACCATCGACCTGATCTGCCCAAAGATTGCCCCCGGTATCCAAATCGGCAATGCCCGAAAGTAATATAGTAGGCGGGGCAGAGCCACCATCTTCAGGAGTGCCACCCTGCCAGCTACCGAAAGTAGCAGAGCGCTCCAAAATGTCAGATTCCCTCGTAGCCCACGTAGGGCCCTTCCCACGTTCCCATCCAGCAAATCAGCAGGGGCATGATAAATCTTGGTCCCAAGATTGAGCAGGCAGGACGGTTCCCACCGAATGCCCGCCACTCGATCAGGGCTTCCAGTGTCAGGAACCACCGGGAAGAGGCAAGTCTTCTCCCAGTTAACCCCCAGTCCCGACATCTCTCCGAACACCCGCAATAAGCGTGTCTCCCCTTCTAGCACCACCCCCGTATTGGCCAAAAACATTAGCAAATCATCTTCATACAGGGAGATGTATTGCTCAATGCCCCGCAAGGTCAGCCCCTGAAAATGGCACCCCAACCTGGCCCGCAGAACCAACTGCTCAATAGCCAACGCGAATAAAAGCAGGGACAGCGGAAGCCCTGTAGCGTTCCTCGACCCACTGCACAGGGGGAGGATATAGTCGACCATGTCTACACCCTAGCCGCTGCGTCCCGGTACAATAATCCCATCCACCCTACAAATGCCTCCCCAAGGCCGAACGCACACATAGTGTGATACAAATACGGCCACTCCAGGCTATCAAAAGCCTTTTCTATATCCACCGAGAGCACCGCAGCTCTGGGAGCATCTCCATGATCTGCATCCAGTATGCGGAGGAGGCGCCGTATATTAACAGCTGTGTTCCGAGTTGGAATGAAACCCACCTGATCACGATGAACCAAGTGCACCATATGGGGCAAGAGCCGAGTCGCCAGAATTCTGCTTAATACCTTCTAGTCGAACGTCAGCATGGATAACTGGCGGTACGCTGACCTATCCATTGTATCCCGTCCTGGTTTTGGAAGAGGGACAACAACTGCCTCCCTCATAGAGGCTGGGAGCCTCCCTGCTGCTCGGGCTTCTTTATAAATCCTCACCAGTTTTGGAACAAGGATGTCAATGTAAGTTAAGTAAAATTCAATTGGGAGACTATCTGATCCTGATGTCTTATTACACGCCATGTGCTTAATGGCACTTCGTATTTCCCCCAGTGTAATATCTTGCCCTAGCAGCTCTGCTTGTTCCTCCTCCAACCGGGGCAACGACATACCCGCAAAAAATTCCCCCAGTGTGTCATCGGGGCCCCTTGGACGACTCTTATACAACCCATCATAATATTCTAGAAACAGGTCATTAATCCCTCTTTGGGTATAGACCGGAATCCCCAGCGAAGTTCAACGCCAATATAGGCGGGTGCCGGGTTAGCCATCCAAGCCAGCAGCGTACTCGCTTTGTCGCGTTCCACGTGCGCCCGTGCCAGGTAGGCTCTATAATCATAGCAACGCAACCTCTCTGTTTGACTCGCCATCTCTTCCCTTGCCCCCACCAATTCATCTTGCACTTCCGGGCGTTCAGGTCATTCCCTTATCACACCTCGCAACCGGGTTTCCGCCGCTTCCACCTCCAAGAGCAACGTCTTCCTTACACCTGCCTGTTTAGCAATACACATTCCCCTCACCACCACCTTAAAAGCATCCCACTCTATTGCTACATCAGATGCTGTCCCTTCATTCTCAGCAAAATATTGCTCAATGCCCGCTTCTATATCCCAGCGGAAGACCGAGTCCTCCAGCGTCTTTGGTCTCAAGCTCCACATCGGGATTGCAGTCCTCTCCTGATCCCACCTAACCGTTAGAAGTAGTGGGTTGTGATCCAATATTGTTCTAGCCAAGTACTCGCTGTTGAGAACCTTCGCATGTATGTCAGGTGTGCACAATATGGCATCCAAGCACACATGCAGGTCGTGCAATGCTGAAAAGAAAGAATAGTCACGATCCTCAAGATGTTGCACTCGCCAGGTATCCACCAGACCCCATCTATCCTGCCATTCTCTTCTCATCTTAGATATTCTATGTACAGAGGCCTCCGGCAATGGGGGATGTGACCTATCCATAACAACATCGACTATGGAGTTGAAATCCCCACCCATTATCACAGGGCCAGTCATGTAAGGCGCCAACTTCCCAGATAGGTAGGCAAAAAAGGCCCTTTCGTCAACATTAGGGGCGTATACACTACATAGTGTGACATCTAAGCCATTCAGTCGACCCCACCACTACAACCTCCCTTCCGGATCCGCAAACTGACGAGTCATTTGGAAGGGCACCCCCGCTCTAACCCATATCAGTGTGCCTCTAGCAAACGCTGAATACGTGGTACCGTAGACCTTCCCCTGCCACTTCCGCTGCAACGCCCAGCTCTCAGCTCTATTTATGTGAGTCTCCTGCAGGAAGGCTATGTGTACCCCCCTCCGCACCAGATAGGCAGGCACCTTGTGTCTCTTCCGCATTGTATGCATCCCTCTCACATTCCACGTTAGGCATTTAACATCAAGTAGGGTCCCCATAGTAGGCTTCCACTTCCTGGCATCTCTGCTTCTTCACCATGGACACACCGGTGGGGTTGCGCTGAGTGATGCTGGGGTGGCGCTGAGTGATGCTGGGGTGGCACTGAGTGATGCTGGGGTGGCGCTGAGTGTTGCTGGGGTGGCGCTGAGTGTTGCTGGGGTGGCGCTGAGTGATGCTGGGGTGGCGCTGAGTGATGCTGGGGTGGCGCTGAGTGATGCTGGGGTGGCGCTGAGTGATGCTGGGGTGGCGCTGAGTGATGCTGGGGTGGCGCTGAGTGATGCTGGGGTGGCGCTGAGTGATGCTGGGGTGGCGCTGAGTGATGCTGGGGTGGCGCTGAGTGATGCTGGGGTGGCGCTGAGCGATGCTGGGGTAGCGCTGAGTGATGATGTGGTGATGCTGAGTGGTGTTGTGGTGGTGCGGGGTGATGGTGAGTGGTGCTGAGTGGTGATGGTGAGTGGTGATGGTGAGTGGTGCTGAGTGGTGATGGTGAGTGGTGATGGTGAGTGGTGCTGAGTGATGCTGTGGTGGTGCTGAGTGATGCTGTGGTGGTGCTGAGTGGGAGATGGGGAGAGGGAGAAAAAGGAGAGCAGGGAGAGGGAGAGAGGAGAGAGATGGAGAGAGGAGCGAGAGAGGAGCGAGAGAGGAGCGAGAGGGGAGCGAAAGGGGGGAGAGAGGAGAGAGACTGAGACGGGAGAGGGGAGAGAGGGAAAGGGAGAGCGGGTAGAGGGAGAGAGGGGGAGGACAAGAGCGAAGGACGGAGGGGAGAGAGAGGGGAGGGAGAGAGGGGGAGGACAAGAGCGAAGGACGGAGGGGAGAGAGAGGGGAGGGAGAGAGGGGGAGGACAAGAGCGAAGGACGGAGGGGAGAGAGAGGGGAGGGAGAGAGGGGGAGGACAAGAGCGAACGACGGAGGGGAGAGAGAGGGGAGGGAGAGAGAGAGAGAGGAGAGCAGGCAGAGGGGGAGATGGGGAGAGGATGAAAAAGGAGAGCAGGGGGAAGGTAAATAGAGGGAGAGAGGGGGAGAGAGGAGAGAGAGAGGGAGAGGGTGAGAGAGGAGAGAGGGAAGTGAGGGAAAGGGAGAGAGGTAGACGGAAAGAGGGAGAGTGAGAGTGAGGGGAGGGAGAGAGAGGGAGGACGAGAGGGAAGGAGGGAGAGGAGAGGGAGTGGAGTGAGAGAGGGAGAGAGGTAAAGAAAAATAGAAAACTGGGAAGCCTTGCTACAAAAAGAGGCATACCTTATGTTTTACTTATTTGTAACACAATACTGATATTGCCGACCACATTAAACATGTTAGGATGTTGTCAGAGCATGTGATTTCATAAGAGTTCCATCTATTAATTGGAGAACTTCAAATTGTCACCCTACATAAATCTAAATGAAACAAACGTATGTTCGACATGATATAGACTACCGATTTAAGGTGTGCATTGGTCACACAGACAGGCAGTTAGGTGTCAATCGAAGAGAGGGCGCTACTGCACGCTTAAACAAAAGACTAATCTTAATATTGCCACATAAATCTGCAGCCGCATGTGACTTTATTGCACCAGCTAACCCATAAAAATCACACGTTGATTTACTAATACATGTACACATAAAACGTAATAACCCCATGTAAAACATGTTAGCCAAACTACTAACTTTAGTAAAACATATAATTCAGTGGATCTATAGAAGCATAACATGCACACCTGAAAGCAGAAGAAATCGACAAGCAGCAATGTTGGCAATGCTAGTGCAAGAGAAATATGTATATGCAAGTCATCGCTCTGCTCTATTCTAAAATCTAAAGACCTAACTGTGTACAATATTTGGTCGAAGACGTTACTATAGGAGCAATGTGCCCGAGAAAGCATACATTTCCTCTTAGCTGCACAGCATTTGTAAGTAGTTGGCTCAAAGGATGGTAAAAGAGAAGCTACGCTTCCTAAAAAGTATTGCGTTTTAACCAGAACAAAAGTTTGCTATTACTGTAATAGGCGCAATTACATATATTAACACGTTTGCCTCCTCTTCATGGTTTGAATGTGATTGCGACATACTGTTACTCATAGTCTTTTAATGTTACTCTTAATTGCACTGAAATTATAACAATGTTACACACAAGCAAATCGAAAGTTTGGTAGCTATGTGTAAACAACAACAGAATTAGCATGGGCAGAGTATATGGCTGTACGAAGGGTCACTACCTGCCGTAATCAGTACATTTTAACACACTGCACTTTTGTTGCGCAGCGAATCTGACTGCATGCAAGTGTGCATGCAAAAGATGAATATGATCACAGCTAAGCTGCATAGGAATGCTAAGCTACGATAACAATTGACATGACAGGAAATGCATGCGGCGTATAGAAATATGTGATGGCATTTTAAAAAAATATTAAAAGCGATTTTTCAATATGTTGAATTTTAAATGAATGCTAGCATTGAAGTTTAGGTAATGCTTCGATCTCGAACCTGGAGACCTAGGTTCCAGTCTCAGTAAGGGCACTAAACAAAATGAACATCCTGTGCATATGCTCAAATGAAGTAATCTGCTTGTGCCTAACAAAAATGAATGCGTGTCCTCATGTAACGTAACTGATGGTATATAAAGCGCTCTGATATTAGATTGGTTCAGGTGTAATTCGCACTATATATATAAAACTCTAAAAACAATTGTTATTAATTGTTCATTTGCATGTGGCACTATGCATTCAAAAGCAATGCATGAAAGCACGCTCATGTTACTTACTACACAATATGTACTTAGTGAGTTTAGAACAATGTAAACAAGTTAAATAAGGAGACACGGCCTGGCGGCCGTGAAACTGAAAGCACGGCCGGCCGTGAAAGCCTTTGATGCAGCAGGGGGTGGAGCGGGAAGAGCTGCTGGCGGCACCAAGCTGGGCAACAGATGGCTGGCGATTTAATGCTGTGCACGCGCATTTTAACTCATTGCGCTTGCGCATTGAGCTAAAAGCGCGCATGCACTGCATCAAATCGCCAGTCTAGTTAAACTCTGTTTAAGCCCCTATAGTCTCGCAAGCTCAATGCGCATGCGCATTGACAGGCGAGACCTAAAAAAGGGAACCCCCACCCTTAGGGGAATGTCAATACACCAAAGCGCAGCCCAGTTCTGGTGAATGTCTTACTCCGCTATGCGTCAACCAACTCGTCTGCAGCTCCTGGCATGACCTGAGGCAGATCGACGCTCACCGAATACGATTCCTCTGATATCTTGCTCTTGCGATATCTCCGTCACTGCCTTGAGCGCCGCCGTTCTTTCTTGCACCGTCTGAGACGTCGTTGGTCTCCGGGAACGCAGCCGCCGTCTCTCCGACCGCCACGGCCAAGGGGAGCGCAGCATCTCCTTTGGCGCTGCATCTCCTCGGCGGTCCCTGTCCTGCCTCTCCCTGACCCGCCTTGTAGGCCTCCAGCCAGTCCCATGCCTCCTGAGGGGTGCTAAAGAAAAAGGTTTTACCATCCATGGCCAAACGCAAGCGCCGGAAACATCAGAGAGTTGCTCGCTCGGAGTTCCTTCTTAACCTCCAAGAAGGAGGATCGCTGCCGCTGCACATCGAAGGTATAGTCGGGGAACAGCATCACACTACTGTTATCCACCTTGAAGGGACCCACGTTGCACGCTCTATTCAAAAGTAGATCTCTGTCCTTGTAATGAAGCAGGCGTGCCACCACGGGCCTGGGTGGCCTCCCAGGATTCAACGGCCGCGCAGGCACACTGTGAGCTCTTTCCAAGGTGAAAAAAGGGGATAGTCCCTCTGGGGCTACTTCTGACTTCAGCCAGCCTTCCAGATAGGTCGCCATATCCGTTCCTTCCACCTCTTCCGGCAGTCCAACCACCCGAATGTTGTTCCGTCTATTCCGTCCTTCAGCTTCCTCAGCTCTCTTTTCTAGGACGTGCAAGCGGCGACCTACGTCCCCCATCTGTGTCTCGAGCGCCTAGCTTGCTGGTTCCAGTACACCCAAAGCGGCCTCGGTTTGCTTCACTCGGTCTGCCAATTTCACATGGTCCGCCCGGAGAAGGCCCAGTCCCGCTGACACCTGTGCTATGTCCTGCTGTAGGGTATCCCTGGTGTCCGCGATGGCCTTGAGTATCATTTCTACCTGCTGCTGAGCCATCCCCTCAGGTCGCGCCTCCGACGCCTCCATCCTCCGATTATCCGATGTCTCCGCTTCCTGTTCTGGGGGTGCTCCTCCTTGCTTGCCCCACAGTTTCCCCATTATCATCAGTTTCGCTGGTCCGGTGAGTATGGTAGCTCACCACCAGATCCCCATCAGTGCTCAGCTCCTGCCAGTGATAATGCCCTATATTCCTCCCTACGGGGCGTCTTCCCCCCACCTTCAGTGTGAGTCTGACTTCCCACAGTCCACCAGGCTCACAGAGCCCTCTCCCGGGCTCCCTTTGCTGGCTTCGACTCTATCTGGCGCTGTGCTCCGTTAGGCTCCTGGTCCCCCCGGCAGGCCCACCTCCATGAGCACCCCCTCAGTGCCCGGCATGATGGCGATGGCTGCAACCATCCGCCAAGCTCCTGGAGCAGTATGCTCAACTTGTCCGCTACCTTGCCTGGCAACCTATGGTGTTCCAGGGTCCTCAATCCCCACATTCTGGTCGGAGCCCTCAGTCTGTAACCTCCGTTCCCTTCTTTGCGCCGCATTGGAAGCGGGCCCCCCACGGCTGAGCAGACGTCAATACTCCTGAGCCTCGGGTAATAGAGACCGCCCACACCTCTCCACCACCGGTGGGCAGACCCAGTATCAGCACCAACCAGCTCGCCTCAGATCCCAGCGCAGCTGCTCCTATTGTCTCACCACCTTCTCTCCCCACTGCAGCGACAAGCTGAGCAAGTCCTCAAGCCCTGGGCCTTTAACTGGGGCCCCTACGTGCTGCGCCGGTGCTCTGCCTCGCCTTGTAGACTCCAATGTTGCAGGGAACTTCCCCCAGCTATCCAAAACATAGAACCAGCCACAGCCTCTCGCGGCAGTCAGCTGTCCTGCTGCACTGCTCCTATGAGGCTCGAAACAGCTGTTGCACAGGGACCGCAAGCACTGCGTGTCCAGTACCACCAAGAGAGCCCCTCTTTAATACGCCCCAATATAGTCCTGTGGCGCGCCGGGGCCCCCGCGAGAACACTCACCCCACCGCTGGCTTCCCCTCGGGGCCTCTGCAAAGCAATCGGAACGGAGAGAGGAGGGGACGGGGGGAGGCTCCGCTTCTTCTTGTGGCCGTCGCCGCTGCATCAGCCCCAAAGCACTCCAGAGGTCCCTAGCACTTATCAGGCAGCAGCGGTCAACAGTACACTCGCTCCGCCGCCGCCCCAAACCTCTGCCTCTTTTGTCACCACTCCTTTCACTGCGGCCGGACCCAGCACCATTTTGCGTGACCAGGGTCCTGCCGCATTTCTATCTCCGATTCGGGACAGCGAGGGCACGCCTGAGGGCACGCCTTCCAGCAAGCGGCACTGGGACCCTCAGAGGCTCGTGCCACGTCGCCAGCTGCTGTCGTGGCCCAAAACCATGGCCCCCAACCAGGATAAATGATGGGGTTGTCGTGGAGCACTCAGCTCACGCTGCCATCCGCATCAGTCTCATAGCCATGCCCCCCTGGACAATGCAATCATTACCCCCAGTTACAAGGATCTGGGTTAAATCCATTGTTCTTTTGCTCACCACACCACCCCAGTTTGGACCCAGCCATATGCAAATCAGTCTTGACCCTGTTCCTTGTGGGAACACACCAGCCCGAACTGCCAAGCCAGGTCCTCCCCGGAAGCAAGCATCCTGAGAACGGTTTCCGGGCATCACCCTTTTTTCAGCCAGGCTACATGGGATGGGTATGCCCAGACGTGGTCCCTTGCTCACTGTGCCACTGGATTCAAGCTAGCCTGGCTGATAAAGGGTAATACCCAGAAATCGGTCCTTGGATGCTTGATTCCGGTCCAGGAAGGACCTTGCTTGGCAGTTTGGTCTGAACTGTTCCCATGAGGCACAGGGTCAACAGATTTGCATATGGCTGGGTTTAAACTGGGATGACATGGTGAGCAAAAAAATGATGGATTTAACAGAGATCTCTTAAATGGGGTTGAATGTATGATTCATTCAGCAGTCCGTCCATCATTTGTTTGCGTAGCACTTTTCATCCTAAGTGGGATGGGTATGCCCAGACGTGGGTCCCTTGCTCACTGCCACTGGATTCAAGCTAGCCTGGCTGATGAAGGGTCATACCCAGAAATCAGTCCGAGGATGCTTGTTTCCGGTCCAGGGAGGACCTAGCTTGGCAGTTCGGTCTGGACTGTTCCCATGAGGCACAGGGTCAAGACTGATTTGCATATGGCTGGGTATAAACTGGGGTGGCATGGTGGGCAAAAGAACGATGGATTTAACTCTGATCTCTTGACTGGGGGTGAAGGTATGATATATTCAGCATTCCGTCCATCATTTGTTTGCGTAGCACTCTTTTTATGCTATAGCAGGACCTCAATTTGGTTCTTATGTTCTTGATGTGCGCAGCTGTTCTTTGAGGTTGCTGGCTCTTAAGACTGCACCTTCTCCATTGCTATTACTTCTGCACACTGTCAGCCAACTGCAGACGTTGTTTGTACAACCACCATATACCACCTGTTTTACGTTCGGGCTGGTGCTTAGACTCTGGCTACCTTTCTGCCAAAGGTGGTGGCGCCTTTCCTTGTGGCGCAGTTCATCACACTGCTGCCTGTTTCTCTCCACCTCATCCATTTAAAGAGGAGTGGCTTCACCTGCTGCACCCCAATATAGTTTTTAGCTTCTCCATCAGTCAGACGAAAGAGCACCGGGTGAACATCCAATTTGTTATTGGATTTGCTGTTTCAGAAATGAACCCTTTCAAGATGTGTTGTCCTCTGCACCAATTTGTCCTGGCAGAGAAAAGACTCCTAAGAGCTTTTGGGCTTATTCCACCAGAGCCAAAGTCACCACTAGTGTTTTAGATTGAGTGTTCCAGTGTTCCACCTCTACCTGGGTGTCCATCAACATCTTCATCAAGCAGGCTACTGTGTTGCAGGGAGGGCAATTTTGCGAGTACTGTCCTGCTTAACTTTCTTATGCAAAGTTGATTCCTCAGTTTCACCACCTTTCAGGAGGTATTCATTTGATAACTATTCAAAAAGTGATGAATTTGCAGTCAGAAGTGTCCATCAGAAGAACAAGTAACTTACCTTTGATAGTGCTTTTTTCTGGTGGATACTTTATCTAACCACAGATTCCTCACCACTTCCCCTCCCTGTCCTGTTGAGTGGACTGCTAGGTGTTAATAATGTTCCATGTTATCTCAGCACACTGTCACTGTTGGAATTCAGATTTAAACTGACCGCCATGCATAGGTGGGACGAGGCTGCAGCAGAGTCCAATGGTGCCACCTACTGGCAAGGTAGAGCAATTGCTGGAAAAAGTTCTGGATCCATTTAGGCGTCTCGAGGGATTTCGGAAGGTGAGGTACCTATGGTTTGATTGCGTATCCACCAGAAAGAGCAATACCAAAGCGAAGTAGTGTTCTCCTGTTCTCTCTGGGCAGCAGCTTCTAAACATATTTATTTAGACAAAGCTATAGTTTTTATCAAACGTCCAAGACTTTATAGAAAATGACTTTTTACAGCATCAGCATAATACTGCGTTCTAGTGGTTGGTCAGGCTACATGCATAAAAAAGTAAAGATTCCCTCTGGTAGTCGGCCTTGATGGCATATTTGAAACAGACACGCTTCATGACTTTTAAGTGTAGCCCATCAATGCCCTCGGTCTGTCCAGCGTCTCATTCCGTTTGGGAATTTTTGCAACTTGGAGACATTTCTGCACAGATGAATCATCAGGAATCTCACTTTCGACCATGAACTGGTCCCTCCTCTGACCTGGATCTTGACTATTCCCTTTCTGCTTAGAGTGGCACCGGATCAGCAGATGTGTTATTTAAGGCTCCTCCTTTTCACCGACCATGTTCTGTACTTTTCTTTAGCCTCTTGGCCTCATGATTTGCACATGTCTTCCAGTTGTATTTCCTTGATAATAATACCCAGGTCAAGGTAAGGCCCTTACAGCAGTTAGTTTTAGGATTGCTTGCTGTCAGGGTAGAGTGGATGAGAATGAACTCTTACGTAAATGCCAACAAATTCAGGCTTTGGTGATCAGGGGCAGCGTAGATCTCTGTAACACCGCAGTCTGGCCTTTACCACGTGGTGATTCCCCTGTGACCATTTCCCTGATTTAAAAAAAAACAGTGCTTCCAACCCCTTGATACGTGACTGAATGGTAGAATTAACTAACTTTTGTTAGCTAAATCTGTTCACATGGCTCCTGCTCATTATTCCCCTTGACAAACAGGTGCTGACTATAGAGACAACCTTCATCTTTGGCTTCTAGTCACAAAGATACTGTGCAGACATTCAACGGGCCGGGATTCAGCCATCCATAGGCGATGTGACGTCGTGAATTATGATCACGTCTCTGGCGCACAACACCGTTTTCATAGTCTTCTGGTCCAATAACTCATCTATTGTAAGACTCTCATTTTATCAATGTGCCCACGCTTTTTCGCAGAATAAACTTGAACCCAAATAAGATTGTGTTAGGCATCCATATTTCTTCTGTCATTTACCCATTTAAGGAGGCTTCGACTTTTTTGTTATTGGTGTCCTGACATTAGAATGCCTTCCGGAACGGTCCAGATCACCAGGCCTTCAGAAAGTCCATCTTATAGCATTTTGTCATGCTTTTCGGCTTCTGTCTACGCTAAGCATTTCCTCTAGCCATGCTTTATTGTCAAAGAAGCCTTGGGTGCATTGATGTATGTGCACTTCTCAACTTTAAACTCCTACTCGTACCCATGCATTGTCTTTTTTACATATGGTATCTCACAAACACAGTAAGAAGCCAAGGGCTTTGCAGTTAACTATGGCAGCAAAGCTCAGAGCCTTTTCTACTTGGGTGATAGGTTTTATAATCATTCTTTGATGATCGCACTTTCCTGTCATAGATAAAAATGGAAAATCTTTCTTTTCTCAAATGCATCATATTTGTATGTTATTGGCGGAAGTTTATTTGGAAAGCCCTCTTAGTTCGAAGCATGGAACGTATAGCAATTAGAGGGCTTCCCATTTTGGATGATTGGTGCTTGTAGAATTAACCTTTTTATTTCTAGTTTAACAGCGCTGCTGTCCTTTACCTTTTCTTACCAATTTTGTGCAAGCTTCTCAAGTTATTTGCAGGCTACTGTGCTCACTTTTGGTGCTAGGCTTCCTTTTGGAACTGCTCACTTTTGGTGCGAAGCTTCTTCCTGGAGGGTTCATTGGGAGTTCTTTGTCTTCTTGCTGTAATTTTTTTCCAAATGTTCTCTTGGTGGACCTTTTAGCTATGGCACTTTTTAAGTCCCGGGACAGTGGTTTGTGCTCCTTTGCATTTGGGGGCTTTCTCCCAGGTTATCAGGGGTCAGTGATTCCTTAATGCTTTTAGACTCGGTCTCTTTCTCCATTTTATCAGTCAGGTCTATGTTTTTTACTTGGCCTCTTCAGTGTTAGGGGCCTGTGTTTTTTTTCTGGATGTTTTTCTCCTGATCCCTCCAGACTCTGGTGTTGCGGTCTTGACCTGGCTTTAGCTTAGATTTAGGTCTCATTTCTACTGGGAGCGTGACATTCTTCTGACAGAATGTTGTATTTGGTCTTCCCTGTTTCCTGGGAGGGTTGCTTGTCCTAACTTGGTGGGGTGCTTGGGTTGCTAATTCCTCTAACCCAGGCTGGGTCCTTTCGCTCCTGGTAGCCTTTATTGGTAGTTTAAGTGCCGAAATGATGCATATAAAATCTTCCACTGTGACCTTTATTTTTCAGAGTTGGGAGGCTGGCGGTGGCCTTGGTGGTTTGCTGTTACCACAGGTGATGGCTGTGTTCTAGACCAATGCTGGGAAGTTGACTGTTCGTATTCTGAGAATTTGGCTGCTTTGTGTCTCTGTGGATGCAACAATTTACTCCACATCTCTCCTCGTCCTTATATGTTCTTTAATGGCGTTTTACCTCTGTCACTGTGGGCCGCTGCCTTGTTGTGTCCACTACTTGTTCCATCCTTTTGAAGTAAAGACTGTGATGAGGATGACTAGATAAGATGGCAATGCCACATTTCCCTACTCAAGCCGCGAGAATCCACTTGCCCGCTCGCATTTGTGAGCTAGATTTAATTAGGATGAGCTATTTTTAGGTCCTACTTGCCCTTTCTGGCGAGTAGGAAGACAAACTGACTTTTGAACTCTGCCTTTGAAAGCAGACCAAAGACAAGATAACAAGTTTTAAAGGCATCTTTATTGCTCACAAAGTAAATGAGCAATAAAAATGCCTTTAAATCTTGTTAACTTGTCACATTTGGTCGACTTTCAGAGACCGAGGTTAAGTGCATTACAGTTAGGCTGAGCAGCTGTTTCAAGTTACTAGACCTGCGGGTCTAGTGAAATGTTATGATTTTTCTAGCCCTGCTACTCATCTTCACCACTCTGAGTCTGCCTCAGCCTTGCCGCAGTCTCTCTTCTCCCCAGTCTGCTTCCAGCTGGGCTTGATAATTTTAGACCTTTCTGGTGGCTGATGGAGCTTTATGGGTAGTGATTAGGAGGAGCCATTGTCAGCAAAACAGTAAAATAACTTTCCTAAGATTTTAGAATTAAGGATTTCTAAAATTCTTGTCTTGTGGTTAAGGACTCAGCCTCATGTGCTGAGGACTGATGGCTTCAATTGTAAGTAATTTGGGAGTCAAACCACAAACAAAAATGTTTATTCCACACTATCCAAGTTGCTTTGTTCAAAGTTGCACAAAATTGGCCAAACCACAGTCTAAATAAAAAGATATTTCATACAGATACACATGATGTACTTAGTTCTGACGAATATGTTGAGTTCTGTTCACCACTGGAACTTGACACAAGATTTGATACTGACATTTTCAATCAGACAAAAGTTCCTTTCATATCAAAAACACTGGACACAGACCCCTGCCTTCACCCCAAAAGACAGTGGAGGACTTGAAATAGAGTTAAAAAAAATAGATGGTAGGAATGATGCACTGGCCAAGGATGGTGTCTTGAGCTTAGAATAGCTAACTTGATGGTATTTCTGACTTGGTATCACATAGAGGTTCTCAGAGCAGGGGGTGACAGAGGTCCATACTGAGGAGAAAGTTGTCCCAACTGCATTTGGACAGCACTGGATGCATGTAATTATATCCAAAGATACCAAACCTCGATACTACTGTCTCTTCCAAACATAAAGTTTCTGATAAGTGTCTTTAACATGCCTTTTATTGACAACACACTCTTCGAGATTAATGTGACAATGCCATGGTGACAGTGTTGTCCACATGGGGCGCACAATTACTGATGGGAGTTGTTGGGTAAAATTGTACTTTCCAGAGAAAACTGCTCTCTTTCACACAAAGGGCAAAGTTCTAAAAGATATTGGACCCCTTCCAGTCTCCTAGCCTTTTTTGGAAGCCGTACGAAAGATCATATTGTGCTGCACTTGGTGTCTATGGGACGAGGTAAAGCTGCAAGAGGAGTAACCATGAGAAAGGTCAGACACTGTAAGGAAGATGTTACAACCTCAAACTGCATTGCAAGGCATAAAGAGGGAAATGAGATCTGGGCAAAGTCACTGGTGGTTTCAGGGTCCAGTTTGCCAAGACTTTCGTGTCGCTTCCACCCCATAAACACCTCTCCCTGTTTCATCCACTCCTTCACCTTCAGCTGAGCCAACACTCCGCTAAAAAGGATGTTGGGGTCTGTTTATAGTACAAAAAAGATGGCAAGCTATGGCCCTTCCTAGACCTTTGACAGCTAAAGCAGTGAACCAAGAAAATGAAATTTCAAATAGCCACACTGCATTGGTTGTATGACAGAATCTAGTAGTCAGAATTGCATGCTGACAGATATTGTTCCCTACTAATTGTTTATAAAAATGTTGTCCCAATGGGTGTTGATTTCTTACTTTAACGCCATTGGGGAGCTTTTATGTAAAATGTATTTAGGACACAATTTTTATGTTGGTTGATCTTGCGACTGTGATGTTCTGGTACTAAACCCACTGCCTGACATAATCCCTACCACTCAAGAAGGAAATGAACCTGATTCGTGTACATCACATACCCCCATACACCCAAAGGGCTAGAAGTGAGAAATGAAAGTGATGAGGATTGTGTGGGGCATTTGATGTAGCCAGTAGGCTTTCAGCTTTGATGAGTGTTTGTGCATTAGGAGATGCATGGGAACGCATGCGGAGTTGACTTGTCTCAAGTTTCTTCATTTCAAGTATGGCCCAAGGGCTTGCCTTCAGGTGCATTTGCATCATGAGGTGCAGAATCCCCACTTAGTGTTCCCCTCCCTGTCAACTAGAATTTGGTGTATGCCTGATATCAAACTTCTGCTACTTAGCAGCTTACTAGCGAACTTTTCCATGGGTGTTAGTTCTCTTGTTGCCCCAGCCCTAATTTGCAGATGTAGAACCCAGTGCCTTAACTGCTGATATTGAAATCTGTCTCTCAGTGTTGTAGGTGTAAATTATGGATTTTCAGGTATTGAGTCCTCTTGCTTCATGGGAGATTTCATAATTTTGCAAACACAAGGAGATGATGGACGGAACACTGACACTTTTCAGACACTCACCCCCAGTCACAGATCTGGGTTGAATCCATCATCATTCTTTAGCTCACTTCGCCACCTCAGTTCAGACCCAGCCATATGCAAATCAGTCTTGACCCTGTGCCTCATGGGAACAGTCCAGACCGAACTGCCAAGCCAGGTCTTCCCTGAACCGGAATTAAGCATCCTGGACTGGGTTCTGGGTAACACCCTTTATCAGGCAGGATAGCTTGAATCCAACTCTAGCCAGTAAGTATTGGACCATTTCTCAAGTTTATTAGTTTTATTGAGACCTGGGTATTTAATCAATTTTGATGTCCATTAAACGTGTGCAATTTGTTCAGTTTGTGTGTCTGAAAAGATTACATTTAATATTTCATTACTTTAAACACAGACACTTTTTTCAGGCTCTTAATATCTCCACTATAGTGCCAGCGATGCATCTTGATCAGTTAATGTTAAAATAATGTTGTCTGCAAAGAGACATATCTTATACTGTTCTCACAGACGTATGCATCGGAATGCTTTATGCTGTCATATTTGTATTGCACAGGGTTCATTTATTAGGTCAAAGAGGAGGAGAGGTAAGGGGGTTAGTCTGTCTGGTCTCACTGTGTAATGCAAATTGTTTTGACTGCAAACTATTTACTCTTATTATCACTTCTGGCTCTTTATAACCTTTATCTTGGGATCCACTCAATTTTGTGTAACACTTCTTCTAAATATGCTTAGCTAACATGGTCAAAAGTCTTTTCCACACCAAACATTAATAAGACTGCTGGGATTCATTTACACTTCAAATTTTCCATTAGATGTACCATCCGTTGTTCCTTCCTTCATTGCCTCTCTTTAACAAATCCCAGCGGGTCTATGTCAATGAGGTAAAGCAATTTCTCTGCTAGTCTGTAGCCCATTATTTTGGCGAAGGGTAGTTGGTTAAAAGAATAAACCATCTTCTTGGTTCTTCCTACATTTGTTGATCAAGAAGATATCTGCACCTCTCATTGAGGTTGTAACACCTGTTTCATCATGATCAGAGGAGTTGAAAAAAAAGAATAGGCTCTGCTAAGTTTGAGATTTTTTTGTGTGAAAAATATTAATGTGTAATGGTCTGGCCCCGCCACTTTCCTCACTTTCATGTCTTTGAGTATGCTAAACAGTTCAGTTATTATTATAGCTCTTTCTTCCTACCTTGAGGTTGAGTTACCTTCTCTCAGGTGGCCAAGAAGTCCCTGATCTTCACTACGAGTACAGTCCCTGAAAGAACCCTCCAAAGGCATGCCTCTGCTCTTCTTCCCGAATTGGCCATATTACTTCAGATGTTGTAATATGTTCCCGAAGGCCCTTCAGATCCTCAACTGTTTGAGAAAATAGAGATCCTGCTTTGTTTCCCCTCTCAGATATTGCATGTCCTAAACTTAATAGCATATGTTTTGCTTGTTCACCCTAATTCCGTTCAGCCGGTGCAGTTCTCATTGTAGATGTCACTGAGGTCTGTGTCTCTGGTAGTGACTGTGTAACATATTACGGTCTGGTAAAGGTGGATGTTCACCACGTATAGTCAAGTCAAGTCAAATGATCTTTATTCGGATATAAGATATCATTAAAAGTGCAAATCATCACCACCAATAGGACATAAAATATACAATTATCAGGAACAAAATACATTAAAAGTAATAAAAATAGGTTTGGGTAAGTCAGGTCTAACATCATTAATAACATACAGCCAAGGTGCAAAGGATAGCAATAAAGTGCAAATAAAGTGCTGTATATACATTTGACAAGCAGCAAGACTAAGAGTACCATTGTGCAAAATCGCAGGTTATAAACTTTGGACTAAGTGCAAAGTAGGCAGTTACATGTTAATTGAATCCTTTTAGACAGGCATTACATGTGCAAAAACAGCAATATTCTATAAATAAAATGCTACAGCGTGCAGTATAAAAGACCGATTCAAAGGCGATTGCAAATATATTACATGTTTTTAAGGTATATTCATAGAGGCGCGTGAGCGTACCACAGATTGCAAGAATAAGCTTACTCGGAAAATCATATTGTCACTTCCTAACCGTAATATTTCACGGTATGCCAAATTAAAGTCGATAATGGCATGTACCTTAAAGTAGGGCATTAAATACTGTTTGGTGTATCTGACATAAAATTTACAAAAGAATAAAAAATTTAGCAGTGTTTGTTTGCTACCTATGCCTCATGGACAGCACAACTTCTCCAAATTATTATTAAAACCAATTGGGAAACAAAGTGAGTATTTTATGCTGCCATCCCTGAGACGAAAAAGTAAACTCCTATTCCATCTCCCGATGTTTTTCCTGAGATATTCCTGTGGCATATGATATTCGTTGCCTGATAACACCTGAATAGGGATATATCTAATAATTGATGGTTTACAGAGCTCGATATTTCCTCTTTCCTTACGGTATAAATCATACAATGCCCCCCTCACTGTTTTTAGATTTATACCGTCTGTGGCTACAGGGTGGAGGAAGGTGTGCTCCAGCTTCACACTGGCTAGGCTATTTTTAACTGCGCCAAGCCAAGGTATACTGCTACCCCTATCACACTTAAGGCAATCTGCGATTATCTCTTGTGTTAAAATTGCAGCTGGGTTTTGCCATTTTAACCAGAATAATGCTGGCCGGGATTTGATAAAATCCTCCACATAATGTAAATTCAATTCTTTATGGCATATATAATTGGACGATGAGATTTGTGCCCCTAGTACCTTTCTACAAAATCTATTTTCCTCGGTTTGGATCCCGCTACAATTTGCATACCCCCACACTTCGGCGCCATAAGTTGCCGTTGGTACACATTGGTATTTATAAATCTGTAATAAGGGTATCACCACCTCTACCTGCTTAGGCTGATGATAGAATTAACCGCCTTACCAAGTTTATTTCTGCCATGGGCTACATGTGTTAGCCATGATCCCGAATCTGAAAAAACTAAACCCAGGTAAGGGAAAGTGCTAGTGCTTTTTAGGGAATCGTTTCCCGACGTTATATGATTAATGCTGTGCTTTTTTGGCCCACAGGACATTATATATGATTTTTTTAAATTAGTACAAAGGTCCAAGTCTGCCATGAATGATACAAAACCCGTAATTAAAGTGCGAAGTGCTTTTGGTGTGCGGCCCATAAGGACCGCATCGTCCGCATATAAAAGTACAGGGAACAATTTACCATTAATTTTAGGAACATCACATGTCAGTTTGGACAGGGAGTTATTTAATTCGTTTATATAAAGAATAAAAAGTAGAGGGGCCAAGACACAACCTTGTCTAACCCCTCTACCGATTAAAATGTCCCCGGAGACCCCTCCTTCATTGCTTATCCTGACCCGTACTTTCAGATCTCTGTGCAAAAACGCCAAGAAGTGAACAAGTGCCTCATTCAACCCATAATTTAAAAGAATCTCCCATAAACGTGATCGATTAACAAAATCAAAGGCTGAAGTTAAATCCATAAAACCCAAATATAGTGGAACTTTTTTAGCAATAGTGTATTTACCCAATATAAGATTTAAATTCAGACACTGTTCCACAGTTCCAACATTACTCCTAAAACCCAACTGACAGCAATTTAAAATTTGAATATCCTCTGCCCAGTTCCTAATCTTATTAAAAACAACCCTGCCCAAAATCTTCAGGGTATTATCTATCAGGGATATTGGGCGATAACAGCTAGGGTTGGATCTGTCACCCTTCTTAAAAATGGGCACAATAATACTAGTTGACCAAGTTGTTGGGATTGTAGTATTGGTCAAATTATTAAAAACATTACTTAAAAGAGGGGACCAAAAGTCGGGTTCAGATTTGATAAGATCGTGATAGTCCATCAGGACCTGGGGCTTTATTCCCTGCACTTTGATGTATGGCATCTTCAACTTCAATTATTGATATACCAACCTTTGTAACTGGGAGATAACTATCAATGGTCGTTATGGGAGCTGTGTATATTCTTGAAAAATGCTCCTCCCATGACTCACTAGATATATTGCAGCTTATAGGAGTGATATTTAATCCCATGGACCTCCTAGTTTTTACCTCACTCTAAAACCCGGTTACATCTTTAAGTGCGGCAGCGCAGGCGAGAGAGTCCCACTGGCCCTTCAGTATCTCCTCTGAGCGTAATTTAGTTGCTTTCTTATAGCGCTCTCTCAATGCTCTAACCAAAGTCATGTCCCTGTGTTTCCCCAGCTAATGCTTCACGAAGGTCTCTATTGGCCCGGAAATAAGTGCCATTGAACCATCTAGGGTTCTTACTCAGGTTCGTGACAGGTTTAGAGATTTCGTTTTTAATGCCAGCGCATAACCCGGTAAAGGCCTGGACAATCTCTGTGCCTGAGCAGCTACTAGACAAACATGTCTCCACCAATAGGTAGTACGGTTTTATAATTCGTGCAAATAGGGCCTTGTTATCTATGCCCTTCCAGATCACTTTAAGTTTGTCAGTCGATGCTACCAGGTTCTTTGCCCCTTTTTCCTTCCATTTTATAAATTTGTCAAAAAATCTGATAGTTGTCAGAATTGGGTTGTGATCACTATAACTAGTTCCTAAAACTTCAGCCTTGACTAGACAATTCTCAAGAGAGGAGGATATAAAAACATAATCAATGGTTGAAGAACAGCCACGTCCTCTATAGGTAGGCAATAGGCCTTTGTCTGACACGCATCCAACCTTATCCATTACATTGATTAAATCCCGAGTGGATAGATGATTGTGCAGTTCTTCCCCTATTTTGCAAGGAATTACCCGAACAGGTGTAGCAACAGGGTTATCGATTCCGTTGTACAAATGTGCATTGAAATCCCCCCCAAACAGATTCCGTCCAATTTGCCATACCTCTGTTCATCTACCAAGTTGTCAATAAATTCTAACAAATTAATAAAATTCCTATTGGGCAGTGATGTAAAATCATTGTTATAAAAATTGATCAAACAAAGCGTGATCCCATTTGAATAGATCATAGCCTGAAAATTTTCATCATTTGTCTCCAAGGGGTTTTATACTACTTCCTGCTGTAATCTTTATCCATGTGGATAATCCCCCGCTAGGTCGACCAAATTCAGGGCTGGGTACAATATTGTTGTGGCAAACAAATCCATCAAGAAACAAATCACTGGTACACCATGTCTCTTGGAACATTAAGATGTCAAAATTACCAACCAAGTCAATCCACTCCGCTATATTCAATTTAGATTTTAGACCTGCGATATTCCAGCTAAGTATATTTAAGTTATGGTCTAAAAGTCTGGGTTCCATAATGACAGGACAGATCGATTGCGGTTCTACCGGGGAATCTTTTTGAAAGGTATCTGTGGGCCTAGGTTCGGTATCAGCCGACGGGCCATTAGTAAATCCATTGGCCCTACTACAGTAGTCAAAGATTTATTCTGTAATCAGTCCTGTCTCTCCAGGTAAGACAGAGCGGTAAATCGGTTATGTGTGAATATGTCGGGTGACTAAGTTACGAGCTCTCTGGGGGGGGTCTATAGAAAAAACCCAATGGTAACGAAGTTATGAGAGTTGGAGTACTAAAGTGGTCGGTTTGGCTTTTCAGTATCCATTTCACCAGGGAGGGGTGCCTAAAGTTCACAACTATACAGTCACCCATAATATTCTTAACTGAAGGTCCTACCCATCCCACCCGTCGCACCATCAGAATTTCATTAGCAATCTCCCACCCTGTCCCCTTATACTTTGATAACCAATCAATACACTTATTTTTAAGTTGGTCCCAGGACTCGATTTGATCTTCTTTCAATGGAGGTACACCAGCTAAAATTATGACAAAGGGGCATTCTTCCGGGGGTAAATGAAGAACAGCCTCAGCGTGTTTTTTAACCTGTATATCGAGAATGGGGTTATTACTTAAGCCCAACATCGATTTTGTGGAGTCTGGCACAGGCAATGCCGGCGGGGCCGATGTGAGTGATGAATTATTACTAGAGGACCTGTTCTCGATGGGTGCATTTAACAAAGGCAACATGCTAGCCATGGTACTGGACGTGAGATTGGGTGACAGGCTGTTCTTTTTACCATCACACTTTTCACATACATCATTAGTACCAGAAGGTATACGAGTACCATTTCCCCACGCAATGCCCTTATTAATTGCTTCCATGTCTTTTAAGAGCCGTTCACCCCTAATTTGGTCAATAATAGTAACCCCTTTTCTTTTAGTATCCTCTTTCTTCACCAAGCTTTCCAATCTATCCAAGGGTTTAAAAATAGCATTAAATTGTTTATCCATTAGACTTTTCAAACAATTAAAAGTAGAGTCCACTATAGTGTCAATTAAATTTCCATTTGGCCTTCCTTGTGCTCCGTTTACAGATGTTATCTCAGTTTGGGTGCAGATAGAATTAAATACAGCTTCTGTTGTGGTCAAATCTACAGTGCTGTCATTTAATTGCACAGTCGGACTAACTGATGTCCCACTTGTTCCAGTCGCTCCTCGTGGGGGTAGGTTGAGATTTGTTGCAGGTGGTTGTTTCCTCTTACTATTAGTCGTTTTTGATGGTCCTCTCTTCCTTTACTCCCACACATTTTTTGTAGTTAAAGCTGGGTTGGGAACACTGGTATTAACTTGAGACCCCTGTTGTATCTACTGCATTTTTATCAATCACAGAGCCCACAGGTAGCTTTACATGATGGGCAGAATTATTAATTATTGCAGTAGGTGATAACGGGGGAAGCACCATTGGACCACCCCTCTCTGGTCCATCAAACATGTGCGGATGAGATATTAGTTGGCCCATAGAGAGTCTCCTCTCAGTAACTTCAATTTCCGAGGTGACCATGTTGACGGCATTTTCAAGCATACTTTCAAAGGAGAAGGTGATAATAGTAGCACTCTTAGGGCCCGAGGTGGTTGTAGTAGCTATACGTTTCCCCATAGTACGTAGTTTGCACTCACCTCACTCAGGAGCTAAAAGGGGGGGGGGGGGCCCAGCCCAGCCTCTGCCTGCCCCTGACGGCCACAGACGGCCCGCCTTTTGCCTGGGCTTAGCCCGGTGTCACCCGCGCGCGTCCCGCGGGACGGGAGGCACTCTGCTTGTAAATAGCACCTCCAGGCGCTGGCTGTGGCGTCACCGGTGCGCCGATAGTTTATGGGGCACCTGGGGGGTGTGGTTTTCTCCCGTTGCCATTACGGCGCCTCGAAAGCCACAGAGCCACAGAGTAGCCCTGCCGCCGTTTCCCTCACGGCCGGAGCTTGCTGCAAAGTTCGTGTGCCAAGCGTATTCTTTTCTCAACCCCCTTGAGCGCTCGGCGCTCGGCTGTTAAATGACGCCTCCGGGCGCTGGCTGTGGCGTCACCGGTGCGCCGGTAGTTGCTGGGGCACCTGGGGGATGTGGTTTTCTGCCGTTGCCCTCATGGCGCCTCGAAAGCCACAGAGCCACGGAGTAGCCCCGCCGCCGTTTCCCTCACTGCCGGAGCTTGCTGCAAAGTTCGTGTGCCAAGCGTATTCTTTCACCACGTATACTAATACCCCTGTCACAATCTGTGAGCACTATCGATGTAAATGCTATCTGTGCCACTGTGTTCATCATGAATGCTAATGTTGCATGTGCCAAGGTTATTGGTTCCCATTACAGTTGTTATGGGTGAAGGTTTCCACTCTGAATGTCACTAGTTTCTGTGTCATCTGTAATGGTGGGTGTGCCCTAGATGAATAGCATTGTTTTCTGTGTCACACAGCATGCCAGGACCACCTATACCAATATGTTGTACCAACTGTCTCCTGATGATTTTTTCTCTTGCTATTTAGGGCGGATGTGCCACATTCCTGTGCCAACCCATGGACGTGCTTAAGACCCGCCTGATGAATTCCAAGGGGGAGTACCGGGTAAGTGTGCGAACAGAGAGTTAATGCCACTTCACTATCTGCTCGCTCAAACACATACTATTACAGGAAGTGTGAGTGCCTCCCCATCTTTGTCACTCTCACAGTGCTGTACAGACACTGCACATACCACAGGAGAATTGGTTCCTACAAGCATGTGCAACTGCACACACTTTAAGTGCAGTAAAACAATCCGCAACCACACAATTTAATTACGACCCAGCTTCCCCACACTTGAATAATTGCAGAGACCCTGAGTGCAGCACAAACTCTAGCATTAACTCGCTCCTGCACAAATACCTCGAACATGGCAGTGCCTTCATTGCTCGCAAGCACATTTACTTCTACTCACGTAACTGCTACAAAACTGCAAGGGCAACCTCACCAACCGTTCACATACAGTGCTGCAAACCACTAGGAGCGCAGTAACACATTCAGTATCCTCAAAGCATGCAGCCATAATGGATGACTACTGGTGGTTCAGAGCATCCTAGTGAACGTGGAAGGCTGACCTTTAAATTAGGCTCTCTGTTCACTGGATCTTCACTTCTGGCAAGCTTATCATAGCAAATTTTCCAGAACATGGTTATGAGTAATCCACAGGATAAGTTGTACAGGAACATCAGAAGATCATCTGATAAAGTTAATCATCAATATAGAGTCAAATCTGTACACAGCATTACAGGGATGGTGGCTCCAACCACTGCCCAAGAAAAACCTGGAATGTATTTGGAAGATAACATTTCACACTGACAGCCAAGATCTTGCACATGTCTTGTGCTTGATACCTGCTCATTTCACAAGTCCCCCGCCTCCTCAAATGGTACATACACGCTACACTCCCCTCCACACACCCTCCCACCATAATAATCCTAACTTTAAAAGCTAAATGTGCCATCGTGTTATGCACACATCATTTTGTAACAATTTGTTTTTTAGCAGGTCTAGCTGTAGTTCACATTATTTGGAGAATCTTGCCACCTTGTGTTGGGCACAGCTGTTTCAAGTAGTTTTCCTTTTGAAGTTTAAGTTTCGGTTTCGAGGTGACTTGTGACCCCTCCCTAAAACCTACAATGCGCTAGGTAAAGACTATCTCACACGTTCCCCCCCCCCCCCCCCCCACCCCCCCCCCCCCACCATCTGGTTCAGATGTGCATTCAAAGGTCTGGGGCCGTTGAGCAACGAAAGATCAGTGGTCCTTCGCCAAACACTGGGCTCTTACCTTACGACTAGAGAAGACACCACCAGACAAAGTCTCAGAATCAAGTCTGGAGGTTTTCTCTTGGAGACATGCCATATGATGACTCATTTGGGGAAAGAGTGGGGCGGTTATGGAGAACATTCCCTCACAGTTTTGTCCCAAGCGCTCATAGTATCTGTAACCTCTGGTTACCCAGAGGCCATGAGCAATGAAGTTATTTCACGTGCCAGGTCTTCAAAGATAAAAAGACTCTTCAATATTGGAGGGCATGCCAATGAGATCTTTATAAGATACAGCACCGAATTTGACCATCACCATTGATTTTCCTCTGTGATGAGGACTTCGTAGGAACCTACTCTGTTTGGGAGAGGCAAGGCCCAGCTGGGAGAGGCAAAGCCCAGCTGGTATGTGCCTAGTGAAATCTCCACCCAGGACACAGACCGCATCGCAAACCTCCACAGCATTTACGCCATCCGAGGATGATTCCCTCTGAGCTTGACCCAGACAGAGTCTTGAATCCAGGCTAAGTACCAGGGCTGCAAGCCCTGAGACTGCACTGAAGAGGCCTTGACTGGCCGCCAACCACTGTCCCCGAGCCCTTTAGACACCACCAGCCCACCTCTGCTTCAGAGTGCTATGAGCTCATGGCCCAAAGCCTTAACCCGTTGGCTGCGTCGAACGTTCAGCTCCAGTGCTGAACGTTCGAAAAACGGGTTGGGCACCGTCGGCCAACGGACGTGCGCAGCACTACCAAAGTAGTGCACGCGACGACCGTTGGCTGAAGGAAGCAGCCAACGGGTTAAAGCCTAACCAGGCCTTCTCGACCTGAGGCACCAATTTACCGGATTCGAAATTGAAATTGACTCGAAAGTCTGCTTCTAAACAAGTTTCATTGCCAACCTCAATGTTGAGTGGACCAATTCCTTTGGTCGAGCTGCCCAAACAGCCTTATGTTAGGTCGTTAAAGATGTTACTCCATTCTCGGACTGGACAAATGCTTGTTCATCCATCACAGCAAGATATAGCCCTGGCACCTACAATGAAGAGATTAACTTTTGAGTAAACCATATCTGAGAAACTCATCATGTTTCCCATTCTTAAGTAACACAGAAACATCACCTTAAGCACCCAATCCTGTACTTCTCAGCAGCTCTCTTGACTTCACCACCTCACTAACCTCACACTTACCCAGGCCAGGAGTATAAGCTAGATTCCCAAGACCCTTATTATGAGCCAGTCCCCCATTAAAAATGGAGGCGGTTCCTAGCAGGACTATAAGGTGGACCTCCAGGAGGATCCACCCTTCACTGTACCCAGTGCAGACTTAATCAATGGATGACACAATAATTTACCATGCTGTCGTCCATAGGACTGCATTTCTCCATAAAGCAAAAATGCATGTCATTGAAGAAGAGGAGGATTTATTGGGGTAAAACTTGTCTAATGAAGATGTGTCTGACCAGATCTTGCACCTGCTGAAGACCACGACCAAGTGTGCGGCAGACCATGTGACAACAATGCTGGTAAACTTTAGATTCGAAAAAATGTAAAGCTGGTACCTGACAATCTGCTGTCAGTTAGATTTTTATAATATATTATGCCCCCCCCCCAACCCATCCCACAAGACCCATCTGGGTGAAACCTAAAGATTCCCAGCTATGAGGAAAACACCTCAGGTCAGTGGGTCTTAGCAGTAGTCCAGTCAGGCTTTTACCCTGAATTCCAGCCCTAGCCCCCAGAATACCACCGCCATTAAATCCTTTGCCAAGGCAACGTCAAACTTCTTTAAGAGGAGGTTCAAGTACTTCCACAAAAGGGTGCGATAGATGTGGTGCGACAACTCCAATTGGAAAGAGACATGTACTTACTTTACTTCATCATTCCAAAGAAGAGCGGATCACTCTGACCCATCCTAGACCTAAGGCCACTAAGTCTATACATTCTGTCGGAGCACTTCCATATGACAACCCTGCAGGATGTTATCCTGGTGCTCTGGCAAGGAGGCTTCATAATGGAGCTAGAACTGAAGGACATCTACTTTCATATCCCCAGCCACCCTTCCCATCACTGGTACCTTTGTTTCGTGGTAAGTGGAAAGCACTACCAATTCATCGTATGCAGAGGCAGCATCCATGTCTTTCCATACCTCAAATACTGGCTCATCAAGAGCAACAGCAGACAACAATGACCTGGAGACTCTCAGACAGTGGTGTCCATGCTTCTCAACCTAGGGTTCCCCTTAAACGTAAAGAAATGTAACCAATACTTCCACCAGATCAAGCTCTTTCTGGCTCTGTAATAAACACTATTACAGGTTAAGCATATCTTAATGAGCACGGGTTGATAGCTCTTTTTCAGTCTGGTCGTCCTATCACTGTAAGGACTGTGATGACACTTTTAGGTATGATGGCTTCTTGCATACCAAGTATACCACACTACACTCTGTGAAAAGATATTTAGACCCAAACCAGAAGGCCAGGTTTTCGGTGCCAATAGGCGAGAGGGCTAAGACAGCAGCAACACTGTAAGGGACTGCAGCAGTCCTGCTTCAGGAGGGAAGCCTTGAAAAACATTCCAGAGGAGGCCAATGAGGCAAATGGCAAGGAAAGGGTAGAGGAGTCCAAGGAAAGGGGCACCTCTGTCTCCAAGCAACGGCATGCTCACTATATCTGTCGACCGGATCGCGCAACACCTGTCTGGGGAAGGGTAAGTTATTCCGTAATGGGAGGAAATAACCTCAGGCAAGTGGGTCCTGTCAGTCAACCAACAGGAAAATTGCTTGTAATTTCACACAGTACCACCAAATATTCCACCTCGCAATCATTCAGCTAAGTGGCAGACTGCTGCGTTAGGAGGTGCAATCACTTCTCAGTCAGGGTGCACTAGCACCTGTTCCACTGTCTCACTGAGTACAAAGAGTGAACTCTCTATACTCCCTCATCCCAAAGTAATACTTAATTCTAAGGCCAATACTAAAGCTCAGGCCTCTCAACCATTACACTGTGTCCGACCACTTAAGGATGACCCTGAATTATGTCATTCTGATGCTCTGTATAAATCATATGGTGTCCTTTGATCTCAAGGAGGTCTACTTTAGCATCCTTTTCCATCCGCACATTGTTACCTCGGGCAGGTTCTTGGCTGATTAGGAGCAGCTACCATCAACAATAACTAGCACACACTCAAGACGTTGTTCCTGCCTTAGCAGGTTAGGATTCACATTGAATGCCAAACAAACTCTGCCTCCAACAAATGGAACATTGTTTTTGGAGCAATATGGAGCACAGTGGCAGGCAAAATCTATCCTAATCAAGCGAGCAATGTCATTTCAGAGACTGCTTCTTGTTCAGTAATTGTGGCATCATCTAACAATGAAAACGATCGTGAAATTGTTCAGGATGATGATGTGTTGCATTGTGATAGTTCCAAATGCTTGCCTTCACACGCACCCGCTTCAGAACCATCTGTCTTGGAAATGGTTCAAAACGATGGGTCAGTAGGACGATGCAATGTTGTTGGAAACCATAGTTCAGCACAATTTGTAATGGTGGAACACCAAGAACATGTGTCTGGGCAGGTCATTTATTGTCCCTCAAATTTGGGTTACCATTAATACGGATGCATCCCTCCTGAAGTGTAGCGGCACATGTGAGAACTTGTGGAACCAAGGTACTCAAACGACCCAACAAGAGAAAATGCACATCATTATCTTAGAGCTGACAGCAGTGCAGTTGTCACTCAAAGCGTTTTACACACTAATGTGCAACATGATTTTACACACTAATTCGAACAGACCATGACTGCTGGGGCTACATTCAAAATAGGCTCAAACAATATGGCATTGGTCTATGCGTCATCCAGTTTTGCTCCAAGCAGAACATCTGCCGGGGATGGACAATTTTGTGGAACTGCTAAGCAGGACACATCAATAAACATATAAGTGGGAGATAAGGCCCAAAGTACTTCACAGTACTTTCAGAAGTGGGGGACACCTGCAGTCAATTTGTTCTTCACAGTAGAAAACACAAAATGCCCAAGCTTAGCCTCTAGGTACTTGCATCCGTAGCCCCTGGGCAATGCTCTTCGGATGAACTAGTCCGTTATACTTGCCTTCACTATCTCTGATTTTATACTTGGTGAGAAAGATTAAACAAACGTCCATGAGATGCATTCAAATCATTCCACCATTGGTGAGCAAACCAAGGTATTCCGTGCTGCAGGACTGCCCATGAGAGCAGACCTTCTAACTCCACATCACTGTCCACTAAGACATTCGATTCTCAGGACAATGAACCTTATGATTTGGCAACTGAGGTCTTGGAGTTTGGTTACCTTTAGCTTCCGGACAAGTGTATGCTCATTTTGCGGGATGCTTGTGTAGGACAGTAGGGTCTGCTTCCTATGGTCACCCCCACTTTTTGCTGTGATACTCTGGTTTTCCGGCTTTAGTGTGGCTGTGGGCCTGCTAATCAGACCCACAGCCCAGCTGTTCTCTCTTTAAATTGATACCATGTACTTTAGGTACATACCTAATTGGGAGTTGGGTCACCTTTGTGAGGCACTGTATAGTGTACCATAGGTACCCTGGGCATAGGTGCATCCAAGGCCTACCATGGGCTGCAGCATGTATTATGCCACCCCTGGCTGGCCATCCAAACTGACACCTCAGGCTGCTCACTCAGCTTGGGCAAGGTGGTGTAATCACTGCTTGCTTAGATATAGTATACCTATATCTACCCTTATATATAGACACATATATACCTATAAGTCACTCCTATGGCAGACCTTGACAATCCTGGAGGCAGAGTGCTTGGTTTTATGTGAGAGGGTGCTCTAGCATCAGCTGAGCCCTTCTGCAGCTTTAGGAACCATGTCCTTAAAGCTGTTCTATGATATAGCCATACCATATACTCTTAAGTGCATTATAATCCTTGCGGTTAATGCTAACTTTGGTTTGGCTTTACCAAAACATGTCGTGTAAGGTGTCAATCACTTTGGAATACTACCCCCTGCCAGTTCTGGCGGCGGGGGTAGCATTCCACCCTTCTAGAGGGAGAAGACATGTAGTTACTGCTTTACCCGGTTAAAGTTAAACAGAGCCTCAGCCTCACAAAATGGATGCTGCTGCCACAGACACGAGTCTGACCTCCTGCAGCTGGCTGAAACTCCGGCAAGGGAGGCCTGGGCAATAGGTTTCCTGTCAGGGGAGGTGCTAGCACCTCCCCAGACAGCCTGTAGTGTATTGGGGCAGGGTGGGTTCAATGGAAAGATGCTTTTCCAGGCACTGCCTGGGGCACACAAGGTGCTCCATGCATAGCCCGGTTCAAACCAGTTGCTGGGGCACTCCAGTCCCAGCTCTGGCGCGAAACTGGACAAAGGGAAAGGGGTGTAACCACCCCTTCCCAGGTTCAACCCATAGGAGGGACCTAGCAGGTAATCCAGCCCCTTAGATTAGTATAAAGATAGGAGCTGTGTCTAGAGACATTAGATTATCCTGGACTGAAACTCTGAAACTAAACTCTTGGACCTTCGACGTTCCATATCGACTTGAAGACTGAAGACATCTCGCTTATGGTCAAGGAGTGATCACCCTGTGCAAACGGGCACCACCAGTAACTTGCCGGTTTGCTTTGTCGAACCTCCCGCCGGAACTCGAAGACTCAGCGACCAAGGAACTGGACTTCCAGACTTCTCCGACTCCGATCCACAGCAAAGCTGAGACCCGTGGCGGACACGAGAGACGTGGGACCGGACACCCGGACTACCTGCTTTTTGCTAACCGTGCAGCTTCAGAGGTATCCTCGAAGTTGTGCATTGGGGTTTGAGAAGCCCCAGACCCGAGCGCCATTTGCACCGAAGCTCAGCCCTCCACACTCCACGAGTGCCGCGTGGGGCCTGCTCCTGTATTTCAGCTCGACGCGTCTTCCTGGTTGCTAGCCCGTTGGCTAGTGAGCCCTCCGAAGACTTCCTTTTGAAACTACACCGTTTGCCTGGTTGCTCCAGCTTCCCTGCGAAGGAGAAGCTCCCCAGACCTTGCTGGTCTGACCTGAAGCCAATCTTCCCATCTTGCGTGGATTGCATTTGCCAAGGCTTGTTGGGTCCAATCTGGATACCGACACCGCAGTCAACAAGATCCTTCGTGGGACAGCTCGAATCCAGGTCCTGGTCATCGTCGACACCTCCTGGTCCTCGTGGCTGCAGAGACAAGCTTCACCTTCACCTGAAACACTCGACATCGCCTGGTTCCTTCCTGGTTCCTTCCTGGTCACTGGCTAGTGACCCAGACTCTGTCCCCTCTGCTTTCAGGTTCTTCACATCTTCGATCCACCCTTGGATCCACCCGGACACTTTTCTCCTGGTCGCTTGCAGCACTTCTTTGTAGCTCTCCATAGGAAACAGCGACTAAACCCGACACAAAAAGACACCTATGCACCCGGCTTCCCTGGGTGAGGTAAATCGAGTACTCCGGTGCTCCCGTAGGTTAGGCACTGCACGCGTCTCCCCTGGGCCTCCTACTTCCAATGTCTTGGTTGTTCAGTGTAGCCCCAGCGATTCCCTAGGCTCTAGGCCTATTCACTATTCCTGAAGTGGTTCTTATACCACTTACTTAGTATATGGTTCGTGAGGCCCCTAGAGCAGAATTGTATTTGTGCAACTTAAAGTATGTTTAATGAGTAACTTGTGATGCATCTCGATCTCTGACCTCATAAAGAGTTCAGAGGGGTTGTGTTAGTAATAAATACATATATATTTTGATATATACCTTGTGTGGTGTCCTTTCATTTGGTATTCAAGGGATTATAATTGGTAAAACAGCTTGCTTCACATGCTCTCTGAAGTTTTAGCCTAAGACTGCTGGTCCATGCTACCACTAGGATAGCTGATCTATAAGGTTGACTTTACAACCACCATCATAAGGGTCGTTTAGACTGGTGCAAGGTGCCCACTAGAATAGTGGACATCATATACCAGGCTAACTTCTCACAGCTTGTAGACCTACCACACTGGTTTATGCATCAAAATGGAAAATAATTTTACATTACCATTGCAGATTACACAAACAGCTTCTTCATAACTCCGTACAATACATGGCTTTCCATTCATGTACACAAATTAGGCTAGAATACACTTCTGTTAGGCTCCATTTAGCATCTGTGGCTTATTATAAACAGAATAGATTATTGGGGTCCCTGTTTAAGAACCTCCATGAATGCTGAAACTGGGATCTTTAATACGTTTTTCTTCCTAAGACCCCATCAGTGCCTTCATGCAACATTAATATATTCCTTCTACGACTCCCGAGTTCTCTGTTTGAACCCTTACATTCTTGCCAAGTGCACTTTTTTGTCATGGAAAGTGGCCTTCCTAGTGGCAATTGCTTCCTTCCATAGAGAATTGCAAGCGTTAACCCTTTCGCTGTTAACCCCTGTTGGACTTGGCCCTTTTCCCCCAAACTTTTTCGCTTTTTGCCCCCCCTAATTTGAAATGTCTCCCCCATGGTAATAAACCTGTATAGGCCATGTGTGGTGTGAGACACCTTGTTAATATGTAATGGTGTGAGCACTTGTCAATTTCCCCCATTGTAAAATGTGGTGTTTTTAAAATGGCTGCCATGGCTGTGCGTTGTGCCACCTGACTGCAGGAGGTTAGTAGTCTAGTTGTTAGGTACCCAGCCACCCCTGCATTTGGAGGGAAAGCCTGGCACCCATGGTGCTCTACTCCTCCCTCTGAGCCAGTTAGAACTAGTTCGCCTGTCTGAGGTGGGTTAGCGGTCTAGTTGTCTGGTACCCAGCAATCCCAGCATTTGGAGGGACCTTCTAGAAGCTTCCAGCCTTTCTGGTACAGGGAGAGCAGTAGAGATGCGATGAGGAGAGACAGAGCTTGGACAGGAATGTGAGGGGACCTGCTGCAAGGGGATACCGCCACTTGGGCCTGTGTGCTGGACCCTGCACCCATCTAAAACCCCTCTACTGTCCCCAGGGCTTGTGAAGCCCTACTTCAGGAGTTCAGGCTGCCATGTGGGAGGAGGGCCACGCTGCAGTGGGGATGGTGAAAGCCTACCACCCTGCTTTGATGATGCCCCCACTACCTGCTGACCTGACCCAGTAGTGCTACTGCTCTGTCCCCCGGGCCCCTGAGGAAGGAGGGCCCCCCTAGGTCCCAGGAGCTGTCGGGACCCTGCACTACGCAAGTGCTGCGCCAAGAAGCGCCGAGAAGGGAAGGAGTGTTGTGGACTGGACCCCCCAGGAGGTGAGAAGAGTTACCCTGGGACCCCTGGATGTGTTACTGGGACTGTCCGCCCCCCCTTGCGCTGTGTGCCTGGAAGCGCTGGCCTGCGGAAGACTGCTCGTGTCCCCAGAGTGCTGTGACCAAGACTGCACTGCTGATTGCCTGCCAAGCGCTATAATCTGGAAAGCGCTGTGCTGCAGAAGCGCTGTATGGGGAGGATTGTACCCCCAAGGAGCTGTGCTGTGAGGAGCTGTCTGTTAAGCGCTATAACTTCAAAGCGCTGGAGAAGTGCTGCTGGCCCTTTGAGCCCCAGGGCCCTGAAAGCTTTGTGGCCCGAGTGGCCTGCGCAGGATTGAGGAGCTGAGAACCAAGTGCAGCCAGTGAGTGGGGTCTTGGTCAGACTGTGGAGGGTAGAGGGCAACGGGGCACAGGGTCGGTGTCCGCCCCCCCCATGACTTGGAATATTAGAGACCTTGGGATGGAGCCCAAAGTGTGAGCCCCCCCCCCCAGTTGGCCCTGCTTGGATGGTAAACATACCCTGAACTGGGCGACGGCCTGAAGTGCGAACTGGTGTAGGCTGGATGTCAATGCTTTGCCCCTGGGTCCCCCAAGGAGGTATTAAAGCCCCAAGAGCTAGGGCCAGGACTTATGTTAATGCTGGGTTGATGTTCAGGCCGATGGTTTCGCGCCCAGTGTGCTTATGGCCTAGTGTTAATGCCCCTGTCAATGGTGGGCATCCCCATGCGTTATACTGCTGAGGCCGACTGCCCCTCTAGGGAAGTGTTAGTCGCTTGAGAAGATATTTAGGGTTTCCCTAATGAAATGTTTATTCCTGCCCAGTGACCAGGTCATAGGAAACGTTTGATTGGTTGTGACCGGTTATTTCCGTTACTGATGCCAATGTATGTTGATGTTTCACGCCTGCTAGGTGATCCTACGCTGATTCCAGGCGGTTATACAAATAAGGTTGTGGGCCCCTGCGGATGTTATTTACCTGCCTAAGTGAGCCGAAAGTACGCACTGGTGAGGTGCGCAATGTGTTGGATGCCCAGGGTATTGCTCAGGAATAAAGCGCCAGTGTTGATATGCTTATGGTTAAATGCCTAATGTCACAGCGTAATGTGTATGCCTAAGGTTCTATTGCATACAAGGTGCCTACTACCCTGATGAGATGGTCATCCCCCTGGCCTAAGGTGATGAGACCGATATCTAAATGTTGATGTGCCCTTTTACTGCAGGTGTCCTGCCCCTGTGCTGGCCTGACGTGTCATTCCAGGCCCCGGTTTACATCCCATGTTTATGAGAAAACCTGCTGCTTTATTACAGGTGCTCCTGTCTGTTGGGATTTGCTGTGATGCCATGAAGATTTCCTTTACAGGGGTCGGGTTGGAGTTATACTGCATGGGGTGTCCTGATGCTAAACTTGTACTTTGTAGTTACAGTCTACTGCTAAGGATGAGAGCCTGAGTTGGCCCCGCCATAGTGACCCCAGGTTTAATGACAAATTTAATCACCTTCTTTATTTCAGCCATGGACTTACGGACTCAGCCCTTACTTCCCATGTAAATAATCCCCCCTGATACACTTGGCTCCGGTGCCAGTTGGCGCCCACTGTTGATGCATTTTTGCCTTGCAGGTTGGAGATATACTAAACTACTTATTGATTTTCCAACTCAAACTGGTGTCCTGCCTCTTTTGTGGTGTGCCTGGTGTGTCGTCTGTGGGTACTGCGTGAGTGCTTCACATGTCCTCCGAAGTTTGGCCTGCCCGCTTGGTTCCGTGCTACCCCGCTGGAGATTTGGTAACCCCATTTCTTACAACCCCCCACCCCTCCGCAGTGCTAAACCTTAGATCTCCACAACCTTCTTTCCACATAGCCTATCCACTCCAAATGTGTGTCCTTTTTTCCAGCATCCTTGGAATCCAGAGTTTGGAGATTCCCCTGGAGGGGACCGAGAAATTAGCCAAAATATAGCAGCATTTTAGTTTTTTTGAGGACAACAGTGCTCCAGAAGAAAGTGTTTTTATCCCCTCAAAATGGCATCAACGAAAGTTTTACAGTGCTAAAATCACCATTTTCCCAGCTGTAGAAACAGGCAGTCTTGATTCAGAAAACCACAGTTTTGACATTTTATTGGGAGATAGCCCATTTTTCCTATTTTTTGTGCTTGTAACCTCCTTCCAGTTTCTGGTAAAAACAAATGAGCTTCTAGTCCTTGAGTATAGTATTGATGAATTTATACACACTTTTAATTCCTTGTGGCAAAAGATGTAATATGATAGGCCTTATTCATGTGTTTATTATCTTTTTGTAATGTTTGCTTTTAGTGCTTTTATGCCGCAGGAATGTGGCGAAATAAAGCTTTTTTGATTGTGTGTGAAACCTATGGTGGATCCTAGAAAGCTATACATTTCTGAAAACTAGACACAACTCTGAATTCAGCAAGGGGTCATTTGTGTTAATTCTTCAACGTTTTCCTAAAGCAACTGTGTTGAAATAAACAAATATTGAAAATTTGTAGCAATAAAACGTCCAATTGTAACAAAGTTTTCACTTGTAACTTTTCATCACTATGGCAGAGTTACAAAAGCAATATATCATTACATCTGCTGGACCCTTCTGGTTGTGGAGATATATCGGGTTTGTGGGTTTTTCAAAAACTCGAGGTACCCAGAGCCAATAACTGAGCTGCAACTTGCAATGCTTTTTCATACCGGGTATAGAGCAATTCATATAGTAAAATACCAAGAGTTAAAAATTAGGTATTAAGGAAACCTGTTTATTTCCGAAATGGGCACAAGATAAGGAGTTTAAAAGCAGTGGTTACTTGCACATCTCTGAATTTCTGGGTAACCGTACTAGCGTGTGAATTAGAGGGCATTTCTTAAAATTTCTTCTTTCTTACACACTGGCTTACAATTGGAACGCACACATGTAGAGAAATACAATTGGTAATAACACTCATTCTACTATTCTGAGTTCCCCTAACTCTCCCGATAAAAATGTTACTTCACTTGTGTGGGTAGGGCAAGTGGCTGTGACACAAAAGGCGCCAAAATGCAACATTAATACATTGCATTTTCCAATGAAAGCTGTAGATTTTTGGCCCTAGCTCGACCAGCATCTTGAGAAACCGAGTAAACCTGCACATTTTTTTAAAACGACACCTTTGGGAATCCAGGGTGGGGTGACTTGTGGCTCTCACCAGGTTTTCCTACCCAGAAACCCTTGCAAACCTCAAATGTTTATTAAAAAAACAAATTTTCTCATCTCTGTGGTGGAAAGTTCTGGAATCAGCAGGAATCCACAACTTTGCTTCCATCCAGCGTTCTCCCAATAATGGGGAGCAAGCTTTGCCAAGGGGCCGCTCCCAGCAAGAAAACAAAATCCCTGGCGGCTAAGGGGTGCAATCCTGCTGCGTGATTGCAGCCCCACCTGCGATCCTGCAGCAGGAATGCACGGCAGAGAGACAGCGAGAGAAAGGAAAAACTTTCATTTCCCTCAGTACTTTTCTGCCCTCCTTGATCCCACTCCGGAGGAAAAACGTACCTTCCTCCTGGACGCACTGGAAGCAATTGCTTCCAGCGTGTCCCCAGCGTGTTTTAATGACGATGTCATCATATCACCGGGCGAGGGTTGGGGGTGGCAGTGGAAGCGCTTCCGCTGCCATCCCTGGTGTGGGCATGTGGCAGGAGGGCCTGTGGGGAAAGCGTCAACGCTCCCAACACCGGTGGGTGCCAAGATGGCTTGAAGCCCTTCTCTGCACACCCCCACCATAGCGGAGGACTGCTCCACGTCATTCTGAGCACCCAAGGGGCCTCTCATTCAGGGAGGGTCAATCAAACCATTTACTTGCCAATTTTCTTTCCACAACCGTTGTCCGCTGCAGCAAGAGCATTATGCATATTGGGTATAAAGAGGACACTAATGTATTGTATTGACTGTACCAAATTCATTTGTAAAATAGAACAACTGTTTGTGGCATTGTTCAAACCTCACATTGCTAACCCTAGTTTCAAATCTGGCCTTGCAAGAGGACCATGAAGTGTTACGCTAAAGCTGAGCGTATTCCTCTCACTATTCCTAGAGCACATCCCACTTACAAAAAGTGAGCCACAATTTATTTTCGTGGAAACATTCTTGCAGACATTTGCAGAGCAGCTAAATTGTCTATACTGGTCACTTTCACAAAGTATTACATTGTGGACAATCATGTCCAGTAAGCGGCACAGGTTGTGCAAACGGTGCTTAAAACATTATTGCAAACATCTGCTTTATCTGCTTGCAAATCTTGGTTTTAAGGGGGAGAGCACTTCTTTTCAGTCAATGAAAAGCATGTGGACTACAGCTACAAACTGAAATTGTTACTTGCCTTTAACTATCGTTTTTTTCAGCTTGTAGTGCTGTAGATTTACATGTGCCCTCCCACCTCCTCAGATGGGAGCCAGATGGTCTTTATTATATCTATTACTAAGTATTTCTCAGCGCACCTTTTACTTCCTGCTTAGCTTCTTTCCACTTACATTTGGGGGTTTAAAGCAATCTGAGGTGTAGTCTTTGTGCTTGTGCATTGTGGAATTTGGTGAGAGATTGAGTCATCTGAAAATTAAAACTTATATTTCTTAGAAAAGCAACTTGCCACGAATGTACACAAAACTAAATTGAAGTGTTCAAAGCATGCAAATCTACACTACGAGCTACAAACCAATAGTTACAGAGAAGTAACATTTTCCAGTCCAGCCAGTGAGAAAATACTTAATATGTATGTACTGAAATGCACTTTTTGCATCATCTCCCAGCCCATTAATCTGAGAGGCATGTAAGTTTGTGCATTGGTATATAATACTTAGACACACATCGACTACTTATCTGTTTGACATAGACACACCTCCACAGCCAAATCTGTCCACCAACTGCAGCTTAGAATGTGCAAGAACACAACAGCCAGTCTATATGACCTCCATGAAAGCACATGTGCACCAGTCAACTCTGCATCTGAGACCATGGGTGAAGCGGCACTTACAGAAGTGACAGGTGCCGCATCATATTGGGCTCTTGTGCAGCACACCACATCACATTAGTGCCTTTAGGAAGGGCACATATGACTTGCGCACGTGTACACACAGCAGTGTTAATCTTCACACTATGTTTGCTTTGCTTTCAGGGTGTTGGTCACTGTGCACTTGAGACTGCCAGGCTGGGACCCATGGCGTTCTACAAGGTGAGAGCATCTACAGGGTGCAGAGGGCTTTTCCTGTCCTCTTGGATGGAAGGCAACTGCGCTTTTTTTCTGGGTATCTGGGCAGTGTGAGTGATGTGAGATCTGCTGGGTTGATGTATTCCAATAATGAAAATACCCCTACGGTAGTGTTAATAGAAAAATGGACACTCTTTAATGTACAACAAAGAACTTCTAGAGTAACCCTTGACCTGTTACGGGTTCCATGTAACACCTGTCTACACCTCCTATTATATCTATGCATTTACAGTTTAAGGCAAGAAGGGTGAATGAAATAATATTAAATCCAAATACTTTTAAAAGGTTTGAGATAAGAAACTTTAAAGGAAATCTTCAAAAGGGTCAGAGATTGCATGACAACCCTAGCAATAATTTCCAGTCCCATACCTGATTCTCCAACCAAGTATACACACACACCTTTGGGACGTACCACTGTAGCTCTGTCGGTTTACGCGAGGGAGTTGGAACACTCAGGGGATTTCCGCTATAAAAGTTCATTAGTGAGTATTTATTCAAACATACTGACAACAGTGCAAAGTTCTCTCACCGGTACAGGACTACTGATAGGTTAATCTTGTGCTAGAGCCCGCGTAATAGACTTGACTTGTGTGACGTTTCTGGGCCATTGAGTCTGGATAAGATGGTACTGCAAGTGCTGTCATATTAGAGGAGAAAAAATAGGTGATAATGAGGAAATTAGTCACTGGAATGACACAGGACCATAGCTGATCTGACTATAACAAATGTTCATTGTAATTCAGGCTTCCTGTTTCCTTTGCTAATGTCAGTGGCCTACAGAGAACTGAAAAATCCTATTTAATGACCGTTAATGGTCATTCAGAGCAGTACCCCACCACCAATCAACCGAAGTTCCCTCCAAACAAGGCAAACATGACATAACTAAGTCCGGTGGTAATCGTCCATGCAGCAGGCAGAGACCTACCTGTTATGGGATGTTGTTCTGGGTCCTAACCACCTGGGATTGATGAGCAGCGAGGCTTCTAGGAAGCAGGAGATTGAATGTTTAGTGCCACGGTTAAGAAGGTCGAAGAACTGCCACGAAATGACTCCGCGTTTGAGGGGTATATGATGGAGTCTCCGCCATGGAAACCACTGCAGCAGCGCAGTGTCTATTCCCTAGCAAATAAACTGTGCTTGGAAGGACCAGCCCATTTCTTTCATTTAGGTTTGTGTATGTGCAGTTAAACTCTTTTCTAATCTGACAGCAGTTGTGCAATTAGAATGCATCCATCAGCCCCCATTGAAGCCCATTAATGTTGATAGGCATAGGTTGGCCATGCAGGCATGCATTACAATCCTATTTCCCTATGCTGGATTCCCCAGACAAAGGGAGCTAAGCGCGTATTAAAGCACATGATTTACAGGCTGTTCTGATCCTACGCTGCAGCTAATTCACACCTACAAGGAGACCCCACGTATCAGACCCCGACAGTCAGCACATGAACTGTTGCTCTCACGACAGACACCGAGGATGGAAATGGGCAAGGATTCATAGGAATACACTTCGCCTCCTTGAAGCGGCCTCCCAAACAACAATAACCGAGCCCGAGTACACGTTATTTAATCTGTAAAATGACCAGTGCAGAATCGCGTCTGTTTCCTCACCCACGCCTTTCTATTGGGTAGGACTATAGGCAACCCTGGGGTTTCAAGACCCTGTTTTCATTGTACCTCTGAAATGTACGCGTGTTTTCTCTGGTTCTTCTACCCTGTGAACATCCAGTAGAGAAAAATTTGATTTCCAAATGTAGCAAAACTTACTCTTAAAAAGACTATACTTACTTCGAACATATACGTCTTGTGTTTGAAACTTCATGGTTTATTTTCTCTCTTTCCAGGGCTTTGTCCCAGCCGCCATCCGATTGGTCCCTCACACTGTTCTTACTTTCATCTTCCTGGAGCAACTGAGGAAGTATTTTGGCATTATAGTCCCGGCTTGATCGGGTCCGAGTTTGGACCAGTGTTGTCAAAAACCAAGACGTGGACTCCAGAACTGCACTTGTGCCCGGTGTGCGTGTGCAAGGGCAGAGTATGTTTGCCAAAACACGTGTGCATCACACGTGGCAGAGAGTGCTTACCTGTGCTATATACACTTGCAGACAGGTGTATGTACATAGTTCCACTAACGAATAGACGCTAGTGCTTCCAGTGTGTGTTGTGCATGTGAGATCTTTTAATTATCACTTAGTGAATGTGAGAGAGTGTATGTGAATGTGCTAATGGATGTCTGTATAACATTAAACCTGTGAAAGACCATAATCGAGCTGATGTGCTTGGAAGCCATCTTTGCTCAAGGAGCTATTGCAGAGCCTGACATTTCAAGATTTCCATACCCTGGTGGAAGAGTATGGACTTCCATTTCTCCTTGTGAACTTCAAGACACGAGAATCCTTGTTCCTTTGCTTTCACCACCGCCCCTCTTCATGCCTTAGGGGAGGCTCCCGACCATTCCACCCACCATGCAGCCAGTACAGTTTGTTGAGCCTCACCCGTCTCCCCCGCTGTATGTCTTACATGTTCCCCATCGTGATACTGGGATACTTGTGTTTAATGGAGCATTGAAGAATGAACCATGCAGGGCAGCCTGTGGACGCACTAATGATGCCCAAACACATGGGGACAGTTTCCTGAGTCTTAATTGGAAAGGGATGAATTCAGGGAGAGATGCAGATTGGAGGGCAACAATACAGAGATACTAGGGGCAGTTATTAAACACAGGGAGAGCAGGAATACAGGGGGACTGTGGTCAGGGATTGGTTCCAGACTGTGAAGCAAGAGTACAGGAAGAATGAAGTCAGGCTACAGAGACCGAGGACACATATTAGAGGCTCACATGGGAGGGCACGAATACATGAACTGGTTTTAAAGACGCGCTGGGCATGACAGGATGGTTCAATATACAGTCTGTGTGCACCGCAGTGAGCCCCTGTGTGCGAGCCTTGCACAGAACAGTGGCTGCGATGATGAGAGGCTGGATGCATTAAGGCTATCCTCAGGCAAATGCTTGGTGAGAATACATGGGATGTTACCTGGAGAAGCAGAGCACCTCCGTACACTCTTCCCTCCTCCCCCCTTATTCACATCAGGCTATGCCGCCTTCCTCTGCAGCCCCTCTGTCTCCAGGCCACCCTCATTCTTGTCGCCCATTTTAGCTTCCTTTTGCAAAATGCTGGCTTAGCATTTTTTGCTGGAGTCATTTTCTGTTCATTATTGTCCAGCAAGACATCTGAAACACTTGACCTCCTTATCCTGGTCCTAGTTACCCCAGTAACCTTGCCTTAATTCTTCCTTGTTCTTCGTGATCTCTGGATCCCTAGACCTTCCTTATCCCTGCACTTCATCACTGCAACCTTTATCATCCCTGCTTTTCGTTGCCTCTTTTTTTTTTTTATATACCTACTCCGCACTTTGTAAAGTACTGGACCTATCACTTCCTAGCTAGTCCTTACCACTAAAGCCCTAATGTTTATATGTTGAAAGAAATCCATTTCTACGCACAATGTGGAATCAAGTTTCGGTCACTTAATTCGAAATTGTAAAAACGAACTAATAAATCATGATGAACAAACTGTTTTTGCTTGTTTTGCTTTTGAAAACGAATCCTAACTTTATAAAAGTGTATGATGAAAACACTTCCCATCATTTACTCTAGTGTGCGTGAGAAACCTGCAGATCTGAGTGAAAGGCCGTGAATTAACTCAAAATGACAATGTCCCTGTAGAATGTGGTGGGACCCCTTAAACTTTTGGGTTTCTAAAGATGCATTAGATATGACGAGATGGTCAATACTTGATAGGTTTAAAAAACTACTTGCAACGTGATCAGGAGTAGGAAATGTCTTTATCAAAACTATGTTTAGAAATACGTTGTCCAGTAAGCTTTAGATCAACTTTATGTGATTTTAAAAAACAATACATGTATACTGTCAGTCCTTGGGCAGTCACACAGTTCCCCTTTGGCATTTGCATGAATAAGCTCTCTGCACTTACACTAAGCAAGGGTTGTACCCTTGATAATGACTGTGTAACAGTAGGGGTTTAAAAGACTATTTAAATGGTTCCACAATCAGGGAGACAGCCTTCAGGATTATTATTATTATTATTATTAAATGAAATTTGTAGAGCGCGCTGACACCATGGGTTTCCTGGCGCTATGGGACATCGAATTCCGGGACTGAGGTAAAGTGCAGAGTTAGCAGGGTGAGGGAAAAAGAAAAGTTTTAAGCAACTTCCTAAAATGAAGGAGGGAGCTGCTTGATTTGATGTTCAGAGGAAGGGAGTTCCAGAGTTTCGGAGCTAAAAAGGCAAATCTTCGTCCACCGAATTTGTTAGTTCTGGTTTTGGGTGTGATAAGTGATTTTTGATAGGTGGAACGGAGGTTGCGGTTTGGACAGTAAGGAATGATAAGGGAACTCAAAAAGACAGGGCTGGGGCAGTTTAGGGTTTTGTACGTGAGACAGCCCAACTTAAAGGCCACCCTTTGTTCAATTGGTAACCAGTGAAGTTTGTGTATCATTGGTTTGGCAGATTGCCATTTGGGAGATTTAAAGATGATTCGGGCCGCCTGATTTTGGACCACCTGAAGGCGGTGGAGGAGAGTTTTTGGAAGTCCATGATAGATAGAGTTGGAAAAGTCCAAACGGGAAAGCACAAGAGAGATGATAACCTGGGTCAGGGCAGGTGTGGGAAGCAGATGGCTGACCTTCCGGATTTTCCTGAGCTGGAAGGAGCAGGATGAGATCACGGAGCCGATATGAGGTCGGAGGGAGAGTTCGGCATCAATAATTACGCCGAGGCTTTTTACAGAGGTGGAAGGGATCGGCGAGGGGCCCAGTTCGGAAGGCCAGAACTGGGTTCCCCAGGAAGAAAAGCTGGAGCCCGGGAGGAGGAGCTCGGTTTTCCCGGGGTTTAGCTTCAACTGGTTGGAGTTCATCCAATCTTGGATGTGAAGCATAGCAGAGTGAAAATTATCTATTGCATTGGGAGAATTGAGTGGAAAAATAATCTGCAAATCGTCGGCGTAGTTAAAAACTGTAATGTCCCAGTTACGGAGTGAAAGGAGTAGGGGCTGGAGGTACAGATTGAACAGGAGGGGAGACAGGGAGGATCCCTGGGGGACTCCGCAGGTTGTGGGGGTCTTGGGAGCTGTGTAGGGGCCCAGGCGGACGGCTTGGGATCTGTCAGATAGAAAAGAGCAGATCCAGTTGAAGGCGGAGCCCTGGATGCCAGCCTGTTCGACACGGTTGAGCAAGATATTATGGTCAACCGTGTCGAACGCGGCCGAGAGGTCCAGGAGAACGAGAGCCTGGGGGGTTCCTGAGTCGGCATTTCTCCTTAGTGTGTCGAGGACAGCTAGGATGACGGCTTCAGTAGAGAATGACGGCCTGAAGCCGGCCTGATTAGGCTCCAAATAACCAGAGGACTCAATGAAATTGGAGAGGCAACTGGTGACATGTGCTTCGAGGAGTTTAGAGAAGTAAGGCAGAAGCGATATAGGGCGATAATTGGAGAGTTCCGCTGGGTCCGCGCCTGGTTTTTTTAATAGTGGGACAAGGATGGCTTCTTTGAAGGATCTCGGGACAGTTCCTGTGCTGAGTGAGCTGTTCAAGAGAGGTAGTATGCATTCAGGTAAGGAGTGACATACTGTGCGCAGGACTGAGGGTGGGCAGCCATCGTTTGGGGAACCTGATTTTAACCGGGATGCGAGCTGTACTAGGGAGATCGGATTGATGGGGGGGAATTCAGTGAAAACAGAAGGGTTGTTGAAAAAAGATTCTAGGGGGGCGATCTGAGGGGTGGTGGAGATCGATGCCTTAATTTTGTTGATTTTTTGGACGAAAAAAAGGTTGAGGGCGTCGCAGGTTTCTTGGGTGGGAGTCTGGCCTGGGAGGGTTCTGTCGTCAGAAGTCAGTTCATTCATAATTTTAAAAATTTCTTTGGATTTGTTGTCCGAGGAAGAGATTCTGTCCGAGAAGTGAGTAGATTTGGCAGAAACTATGGCAATTTTATAGTCTCTGCGAGCTGAGGTATATTGTAATCTAGCTGTTTCGGAGTAGTTACGTCTCCATGCCCTTTCTGATTGACATACCTTCATTTTTAGTTTTTTGAGGTCATCCGAAAACCATCTGTGGGAGTTTTGATGTCTAGTCGGGGGAAATTTGGTAAGGGGGGCGAATTTGTCACTGGCTGACTGCAGCCAGAGGGAGATGTCATTTTCTAGTATGTCCACGTTAGTGGATGGGATAGGGGCAGGGCGGGTGTCTGATAGGTTCGCGAGAAATCCTTCCGCATCATAAGCGTTCCATTTGCGAGACAGACCTCCGGCCATCAGCGAGATGGGGGGTTTGCCACTGATCGTGAGAGTGGTGTCTATTAAATGGTGGTCTGACCAAGTGCAAGGTGAAACGGAGGGGGGGGATAGAGTGAGGTTTTGGGTCCATATTTGGTCTAGAATATGGCCCTTGATGTGTGTGGGCAGAGTAATTTGTTGGGACAGATTGAGACTAGTGAGGGCCTCGAAGGCCTCCGAGGCATGGGGCCCGGCATTGATGTCATTGAACCAGTAATTTAAATCGCCAAATAGTGCGAAACTGGGATGGGAAGTGAGGAGATTGATCAACTGATCAGACAAAGTGGCCGCGAAAGTTGGCATCGGTTGAGGGGGGCGGTAGAGAAGAAGGAAAGTTAAGGCCCCGCTATCCATGTTTAAGCTGAAGATGAGATTGTCGGCTCCCAGGAGGGATATGGATGAGGTGGAAGTGGAGTTTAGATGTTTGGAAATTATGTAGGATGTAGTGGATGTAGTGGAAACGCCTTCCTGTCACTCAGGTGCTGTATTAGGGCAGATTGAGACTCGCCATGGATAGACAGTGGGTTTCGTGCTGTCTCGCCACACTTCCAGCGATGGAGTGCCTCTTTGCAGATCCTCAGTCTCTGACATAGATTATCACTTCTTGCATTGATTTTGCTGATCTTGGCTCCTCGGTACAGCCTTCTACATCACCAACCATCGAATGCAAGCCTGCCAGATTTGTAGATAGGATAAAACTCTTCACCAATCCCATCACCATGTTTGGTGTCCAACAAACACATCAAATCCAACTCGGAAGAGACCAAAGAACCTTCAGTTCTTCAAGTAGTTTCTCCCTAGACAACCTAAAGCTCAAACTTAACTCTAGCTCTGCCATCTCTGTATCGTTCATCAACACCCTTCTTAACACCTACAACTCAGTTCTAGAAAACCATATGAACATCTTCTCTCCAGCAAAAACACATTTGGGCAAGCCTAAACCTTCAGCAACCTGCTACTCCATAGCTCTTGCTGACCGCAAACTCTTCATCTGCGGATAGGCAAGAATATGGACGAAAAACAACCCCGACAGTCTCATGCTACTGAAGCCCCTCTGCACACAGAGAACTCATCACAGCAGCTAAATGCTATATCGCCACCATCCCTGAAGCGACCCGCAGAAACCGAACGTTGTTCATTACAATCCAGCACTGCATCAACTCCTGCCAGACCCTCTTTTTCCACACTTCACACATAAGTGCAATGCTGTTAACCACTTCAATGAAAAATACAGAGAATCCAAGAGCCTATCAACAACAGCCTTATCTCTCCTCTGATTCCCACTCCTTCGCAGTGTTTATCCTTCAAACCCGCCATTCATAGTCCATGCTGAAATCCTCAACTCCCTCAAAGCCACCACCTAGAAGACATCTTACACTTATCCTTCATCAAAGCTCATTTTGGAGAAGCTCTTTCACCCATGCTCACCATCATCGACATGTCCCTCACTCAATGCATCTTCTCCAGAGCTCTCAATACATGCTAGATCTTCCCAATCCTGAAGAAACTCTCATTAAACCCTTATATCCTTGTTAACTACCGGTTCATCGCGCATCCACCCTTTATCGGCGAGATTATCAAAGAAGAACGCCTCAAAATCATATTAACACCAGTCATCTCCTGCACGACTGTCTGGCTTTAGGTCACACTGAGCACTGAGATAGCTTACTTTACAAATCCTACACAATGCCCTTCTGACCGAGATAAAAATGACCCCGCCTCCTGATGTTACTGGATCTCTTCGCTATCTTCGACACTTTCGACCGCCCCGCCCTCATCAGTAACCGGAAGTCTCAAATGGGATTCACAGGAAACATCCTTCATTGGTTGTTCTCCTAATTATCGACTGACAGCAATTAGTTCACATGGGCACCTCGGAGTTCTTCTTGGTTCCCGCTTGTCACCTTCTGCAAGGAGCAATATGGGGCTCTACTCGCATTCACTAGTACACAGACCCCTATCTGTATCCAAACACTGATTATACCACATCAAGGCCTAGGTGTCCTGCATCTATTTTAAACATAACCCACCAGAACAGAAATCCTGAACAACATGCAACAACTAGTTCAAACCTGGCTCAGTGACATGACATAGATACATGAAAGGGTCAGGGGGAATTTCAGATATTGTTGAAGGATTTTTGTTTTAGCAAGGGAACAGATTTATTGCCTCATTACACCAAACAGCTATAGTTTTGTGGCAGAGGCCAAGGAAAGAAAGTGCATGAGCAACCACATCTACAGGAAGACAGAGGCATTATGCAAGGTAATTTACTCAAACCGAAAAGGGGGGCAGCAAACGAACATGTATATCCAAAGTTTGATCCAAAGTAAAACTAGTAGATCCATTTCATGTACATTTATCTTTATTCGAGTTTTTCATCTGAGAATACAAGCGCAGCCAATGCGTTTCACCTTAAATGCTATTTCAGGACTGCAAACATGCAAAAGACATACATGTAACAAAATGCAAAATCAGTGAATGACGCATATAAACATTAAACCAAGAACATATTATTAAATCAGAATTTTAAGAAATAGTTTAAAAACCCACACCCTATAGACCAATCCATAGACCATGTGAACAACCAGGAAAAAATCACGCACAAACATGTTGAAAGCAAAATGAAGTTGGTCTAAAGACATCAATATGCACATGTATGAAATTCACAGGACAATTGACCATGCGAACTACACAAATAAACTGTATAAAAAAACAGCAATAAAGACCCGGTTCACCAAAAGATTTAAAAAAAGAGCAATTCAAAAAAGGCCACCAACAAACCCTTGTTATTGTACGAAGATACAAGTGCCACAAAGCGCAAAACATAAAAGAGAGAAAAAAAGACAAAGTAAATGCATAAAAGGAGAACAAATAAAGAAAAGGACAATAAAGGCAGTGTAAAGGCATTCATAAAGCCTCACTTTGGTGCAAGCTTGAATGGTGGGCTCCCTCTTAGCTAGTAAACCTAGAACCATACCAGTTTACTACATCTGCTAATGTCAACCAACTGTACACGCAATGTCACAAAGCACAATCAAACCTCCGGGTTATAAATGAAAATGAATACCATGAAATGAAACACACTAGCACATTACCGATGGCATAGCTTGATGAAATAGACTCTGTGGTGTCTGACTCTCTAAGGCAGCTATTGCAACCCACCCCAACGACATCCGTGCCAGTCAAAGAGTAAAATCCATTTCACGTTTGTATAGTGCTCCCACATTTAATGCCATACCCAAGTGCGAGTGTTCTATGGACCCAGACTTTCAAGGATCCAAGGGTAATACCTTGCAACTAAGCATGTATGTATCCCTCAATCCGTCCATTCCAAGAACATGTACTTCTTAATGTCGTTAGGTAAGTCCTTCCAGCTAGTACAACAAGAAGACGAGAACAGTTAAAATAACATCCATTCAGGGTCACTTGGCCCAGTTCATAATGAAAATCTCCACACCTAATTCATTGTGTCCCAATCGACCACAACATCTATTATACTCTAACACGCGGCGTGCCTCACAGCTAGTAGGCTCACGCGCACACGCAGGTCAAGTAATCCATTTAAATATGTCATTTATAACATAGTACAGAAAAAAGCACTTAATTTGGCCATGAAATAACAATTCATCATTCAAGCAGTGGTATAAGCATAAGTGTTGACGACACTTACAAAAATCCTCCACAGGTTTTAAAACTAAAGACCGTTACGTTAGTGGTCTAAGCATAGACGTTGCCTTAAACTCTGGACAGCCCGTCATATTGCTAGTGGGCACACGTGCCCATGCAAAGCACGCAATTTGTTCAACCATTCGTTCTTTAGCAGCTAAATGGGGGATCAGGATTAACCCTCCATCTAAACCTCAGACTCCACCATTATCAACGTAAAGCTATCTCCCTCTTACCCAGTAGCAACGCCATGGAAACAAGAGGGCGGGATGTGGGGGGTACATTTTGTGTATATCCCATTAGGTCTTGGGTCATTACTTTTTTGATCATGCCGGATATGTGTGTATACAGCCAGTCCAGAGCATGTCCAAGTTAAATATGCAAAATCCACTCCAGGAGCATAGCATTTCAGACATCTGTCGGAACTGGTGTGATCCAATATAGCTATATTTAATGGGGAAAGGTAGTATTGCTGTATGTATTTGAAATGTAGTAGTTTGTGCCTCTGGTTGATGGAGATGCGCTGTATTTGCTCACAGCAGTAATTCCATACCTGATCAGTGAGTGGGATCCGCAGCTCCATCTCACAGACCCCCACCCATGCAGTTGTGTCCGGCTTCAGGAACATACATTAATGATAAAGTCTAGATGTCATGTGTCCTCCATCCGCGGCTGTGACCACCATTTTCAGGGGCAGGAAATCATCTCAGGAGAGTGGGTAGGAGGGTAAAGCGGACCGTAAAGTATTCTGGAGTCTCCGAAAAAATAGAGATCCATGTAGGGGATGTCCTGTGTCTGTGCGTTGCTGTCAGGTGTAGGATGTGACTATCTGGAAACAGGTCGGCCATAGTGGATAAGGAGTATCGGTCAAGTGTGCGTTTGACCAGTGCTTCTCCTGTGAGTGGGCATCATGGGTTATCATGAAGGAGAAGAGCATTAGAGTACAGAGGTCCTAGCATGCCCGTAACCTGTGCTAGGCCCTGCACGTCATAGAGACTGTCTGAACATTCTGGATCTCCAGCGGTATGCCCTTGCGTAGGATCTGTGAGTGTAGGAGTCTGTCCAGTTGGGCGCTCTTGGAGGCGAGTAAATGGAATGCGGATGTCAGGATGATACCACCTGTAGGTGTAGTAGCATTGGGTGGCCAGGTAATAAAGACAGAAATCTGGAACTCCAAGGCCTCCACGTTTGTAAGGGAGAATCATGGTGTCCCAACTGACTCGTGTGCAGCCTCCGGCTCATACCAGACATAAAAGGATGCCATGTAGGGTGCGAAAGAAAGTCTGAGGCAGTGGGATACGGATGTTGCTGAAAAGATATAGAAAGCTGGGTAGTACAACCGTATTGATAATGGCCTCTCATTCCGCCATAGAGAGGGGCAGTCTGATCCCACTGTCTACTTGCGCTGTAAAAGCTGCCATTGCCGGGCCGTAATTGAGCTGTAGAATCTGGTCTCTACTTCAATGAAGGTGCATACCCAGGTACTTGGTGCCATCTTCCGGCCATCTGAGGGGGTGGTGTGCGAGTGGTGATTGAGATGCATCTGTTAATGGGAAAGGTCAGATTTTGACCAATTAATGTGGAGTCCTGACCGTTCTCTGGATCTCGCTATCTCCTGCATGATTGAGGGTAAATTGTCCTGCGGATGTTTAAAGAATAGCAGGATGTCGTCTGCATATAGAGATAACAAGAGGGCTGTGTGTGAGTTGTAGCCTCGTTGCGCGTGCGGATATTGCAGTGCGTGGACTAACCGGTCCATCGCGATTATGAAAAAGAGTGGGGATAGCTGGCAATCCTGCCTGGTGCCTCCTAAGTACAGGGAACGCGTCACTAAGCGCACTGTTTACCCCAGAGGGGGACCATTGGTTTAGTATATAGGAGTACGATTAATGCAAGAAACAGTGGTGGTATATCCAATTTCCAGATAACCGCTCTCAGAAAAGGCCATTCAAGTGAATCGAATGCCATCTCGGCGTCTAACCGAGCCACAACCAACGGTGTGGCAGGGGCGACTTTATTGAGCACTGCAAATATGGTGCGGAGATTGAGTAAGGTCAAGCTTGATGTGGCACGAAGCCAGACTGGGCTGGGGAGATGATCTGCTCCATCAACAGAGCGATACTAGTGGTGAGTATTTTTGCTAACATTTTATTATCTAAGTTTATCCAGCATAGGAGGCGGTAAGAGACTTATTGACTCAGATCTTTACCTGGTTTCAGCAGTATCATCAGAACTACCTCGCGAAGTGTGGGTGGTAACGCGCCCGTTGTTAATGATTAGGTTGTATAATGCATGGAGCTACAGAGCCAGCTGTTGCTTGAAAGCTTTATAGAAAGCTCCAGTCAATCCATCTAGTCCCGTTGCAATAGTTCCATCTAGAGCAGCGATCGCCTGTGTCGCTTCCTCCAAGGTTCACTAAGAAATTCCTGTTGGCCATTCGATAGCCAAACCATCATGACCTCCTCAAAAAATGTGGTGATCTCAGAGGGGTTATCTGTGATATGAGAGGCATACAACTCCTGGTAATACCTCTTGAACCCTTTCAGGATGTGTTCTCCACCTGTTATAGTGGCTCCTGAGTCAGAGCAGAGCCTGGCTATGTAATTTTGCTGCCTGTCCGGGCGTAGTAAAGGAGCTAGGATGCAGCCAGATTGTTGTCCCTCCCCATAGCGGCAGGCCTTGGCATGTTTGCCCAGGTATGCAATCTCTGTCCATAAAATCATAGCATTCTGCCAGGAGAACCGAGCATTGATGCCACAGGGCCGTACCTTCATTCACAGCCGCCTGCTCCAAGTCTTGCAGTGCATCCTAGACTCGTTGAAATTAGGTGCGAATGTCACAAAGTATGCCACCATGTTTGAAGACGCACACTCCACGAATGTATGCCTTGAAGGCCTCCCACAGGGTGGTCTGCGTGGATACCGGACCTGTATTCAGTGTGAAATATTCGGTAAGGGAGTTTAGTAATTCGCTACGTAAGACAGTCTTATAGAGCTTCTCCCCGCAACCTCCAGTTATATGCAGTGGTACAGCTGTATGGGATCTCTAATTTAAGTAAGACTGGGTATGGTCTGACAGTGTCCGGGAGAGGACTGCAATGTCTGAGATCCATAGATGGACACTGGCTGATAGGAACCAGTAGTGAAGTCGGGTCCAGGTGGAATGGGTGGTAGGAGTAAATTGTGAATATGGGACTGGGCAGGTGTGCCAGTAAAGCCTATGTATTGTGATTTGTCTAAATACTTCTCTAGCCTGAGTCCTATCGGTGGGTTGTGAACTAGTTGAGTCCGTCTGTAAGCAGTGTGGCATATTAAGGTCACCTCCCAATATTAAATGGTCTACCTCAAAGTTGTCTAACCGGGCATATAAGGCCTGAAAAAAGTCAAGGTCGTCGATGTATGGGGCATAAATGTTTACCAATAAGATATTTTTGTCTGTTAGAGTACCCTGTAGGAGTAGATAACGGCAGTTTGTGTCTGAGGGGCAGGCATGTTGGAGAAACAGAATGCTTTTATTGATCAGGATGCAGGTGCCTTGGGAATAGAAACTATAACATGAGAAGTATCCATGGGAGCCCCATCATTTGGCAAAAACTGGATCAGTGTGGGGGGATAGGTGGGTCTCTTGTAAGAAAGCAATTTTGATATTGTGTCTATTCAAATAGGAAAATGCCTGCTTCCCTTTCCGCGGGTTAATGCCACAAATGTTCCATGATATAACAGAGAGATCAATTATTCTGGTCATTACGGAAACTGTGGGCATCCTGCAGTAATAGGCGACCATGTGTGTGATGGCATGCAGTTGGTTATATGCGCTGTAGCATAAGACAAAAGAACTTCTAACAAAAACATACAATTCCCCAAGCGACCTTTCTCCCACCCACACCAGATTAAATGTCATCCAGTGAAACAAAAGCAAACTAATAAAACAAGCAGATAAGAAAAATCCCAGTACACAACAATTGGGGATCACCATGTGGGCACAATAGCAACACTGCCGCCGACGGTCCATCTGAAGTTTGTTATACAATGCCGTGTGTAAGTAACCGCTAATAGAGAATAACAATGTGAACCAATAACAGAACCATTGGTGCTGTCTTCATATAGTAGAAAACTCAGCTGTACCGGCACAGGGCTCACAAACTACATGGGATGGCGCTCATCAAGTCATGGTGTCGTGGGCCACGTAGGGTGAGTGTCTCGAATGTCTGGCCCTGGGTGTGCCGGCGATGATCACCGAGACGAGGACTCCGCACGGATCGCCCTACAAAACGCAACCACATCTGCGGGGGTATCCATGATTTTGGCATGTCCTTTATATTCCACCACAAAGACGTGCCGGGTACAGAATGACACATTGGATGCCCACCTTACTAAGAGTGTTCTTAACGTAGCTGAATTTTCATCTAGCCTCTTGTACCATGGGAGTGAAGTTGGGAAAGAACGAGATGTTGGCACCCTGGTGTAGGAAGGTGGATACCTGACTATGGTTACCCCAGATTTTTTGCCTAGTGTTTAGCTGGTTTTTCGACTTAGTTGGCCTGGGATCCCGCTAATCAGGGCCCCAGGCTATCTGCTCTGACTTTAAAATGGACTCCATGTACCCTAGGTACATCTCCAATTGGATACTGGGTCACCTTATGAGCCCCTGTACAGTGTACTATAGGTTCCCAGGGCATAGGTGCACCCAAGGCCTACCAGGGGCTGCAGCATGTATTATGCCACCCCTGGCTGGCCACTCACATTGACACAACTGGCTGATCACTCAGCTGGGGCAAGGTTGTGTAATCACCCCTTGCTTAGATATAGTATACCTATATCTAACCTTATATCTAGACGCATATACACCTATAAGTCACTCCTATGGCAGGCCTTAACAATCCTGGAGGCAGAGTGCTTGGTTTTATGTGAGATGGTGCTCTAGCATGAGCTGAGCCTGTCTGCAGCTTTCAGAACCATGTCTTTATAGCTGTTCTAGGATATTGCCATACCATATACTCTTAAGTGCATTATGAACCTCGCGGTTAAATGCTAACTCTGGTTTGGCTTTATCAAAACATGTCGAGTAAGGTGTCATACGATTTGGAATACTACCCCCTCGCCAGTTCTGGCGACGGGGGTAGCATTCCGCCCTTCTAGAGGGAGAAGACATGTTGTTCCTACTAATCCCACCGCTGCCACCAATGCGAGAAGTTGGCCTGGTATATGATGTTCACTATTCTAGTGAGCACCTTGCACCAGTTCAAACAACCCTTATGGTGATGGTTGTAAAGTCAACCTCATAGACCAGCTATCCTAGTGGCAGCATGTCCAAAGCAGTCTTAGGCTAAACTCAAGAGGGCATGTGAAGCCAGCTGTTTTACCATATGTAACCCCTTTAATACCAAATGAAAGGACACCACACAGGATATATATATATATATATATAAAATATATATGTTATTTATTTCTAGACAATCCCTCTGAACTCTTTATGAGGTCAGAGGCACAATACAAGATATTTAATTAAAATACAATAATTTGCACAAAATACAGTAGGGCCCTAGGGGCACGCTAAACCATATACTAAAATAGTGGTATAAGGACCACCGGACAAAAAGTAAATAGGCCTAGGGAATCGCTGGGGCTACGCTGAACGACCAAGAGGTAGGAAGCAGGAGGCCCACAGGATGCGTGTGCAGTGTCAAAACATACATGCGCGAGTTACCATAGAGAATGAATGGGAACGTAAAAGATGGAAACTAGTTCTTTTAGGGCACTTCTGACTGGACTCGATGAAGTTACTTGAAACCTAGACAGTTGGATAGTCAATACCCACAGGAGCACAAGAGTACTCGCGTTACCTCACCCACAGGAAGCGGGTGCATAGGTGTCAAAGTGTGTCGGGTTTCGTCGCTAAATCCTATGGAGCCTTGAAGAAAAATGCTGCAGGCGACCAGGAGAGAAGTGTCCGGTTGGATCCAAGGGCGGATCGAGGATGAAGAGGACCTGAAAGCAGAGGGGACAGAGTCTGGGTCACTAGCCAGTGACCAGGAAGGAACTTTTGCCTCTGACCTCATAAAGAGTTCAGAGGGATTGTCTAGAAATAAATAACATATATTTTATATATATATCCTGTGTGGTGTCCTTTCATTTGGTATTAAAGGGGTTACATATGGTAAAACAGCTGGCTTCACATGCCCTCTTGAGTTTAGCCTAAGACTGCTTTGTCCATGCAACCACTAGGATTGCTGGTCTAGAAGGTTGACTTTACAACCATCACCATAAGGGTTGTTTGGACTGGTGCAAGGTGCTCACTAGAATAGTGAACTTCATATACCAGGCCAACTTCTCACACCTGGTGACTGAGGGGACCTCTCTCATGCACCAGTCGGAGGGCGTTATCCCTTTCTCTGAACTTGAGAAGGTATGCTAATATATACCTTGGCGGGGTGCCCTCCAGGCGTAGAACTAGCCGCGGATGCTGGCCGAACCAGTGCTTTTGAAAATGGCAGCCCTTATGGTACCAGGTTCCTAGCCAGCCATGTATATTTTGATGTGCTCCTCCTGAGTTCCACTGCGCAGGACGGCAACCACTATAGCCCAATGGAGTAGATAATATTCTGGGCTGATAGAGTGGTGACACATGGGCATTGCACTTACCGCTGCGGGCCTGTCTCTGCATTCGGACCATAACCACGGGAAGCCTATTGCCTGTCCAAATCAGGGCCTAACTCGCAGGATCTCCAGCAAGTTCCGCATCTGCCTGTCAGGCGCCATGAACCAGGCCCCAGCAACCACCACCCGCCTTCTCCTGCTGGCCGTCTCGGTCACCAACCGGTAATGCCGGGATGGGGGCAGGGCTCCAGGCACCATCATCCTCTGGCCGCTTTTCTCAGTCTTAGGTCCCTCGGGGTGGATCCAAGGGGGAAAGGGAAGGAGAGGAGCTAGTGCGTGCACCAACGGGACTGGGTGATCTCTGCCTCAGGCTTGCCTGTGACCCCTCTCACTGTGGGGCTTCAGAGGCGGTGTTGGTTGCACTTCACTCCCCTTGCCACATCTGCATCAGCCAGGCCTCCACTCAATGATACAGCTCCGCGGTTACACCAGGTCCCCCGCTGGCACAGCATGGCTCACACAATGAGCTGCAAGCGGGTTCGGCAGTGGCTGAGGTCTGATTCAGGCCACCGGTGCCGGAGCCTCACAAGAGTGTGGCCATCTTGGTAGCGGTCACGATACGCCCCTCTTGAAATACTTAAATTACAATCCAACACTGTATCTCAGGACATTCAAAAGGCTCTACGAGAAATGAAGAAAATTATACACTTCACTGAAACTACTCAATCTAAAATTTAAGTTATTCACATGATTTCCAACTCAAGCTAAAATGGATGTCCATGCCTCTAACCAATAGAGCAAATCGACCACGAAAACATCTTAAATATCGTTTGGAGGATGAAAAACAAGCCTTACTTTGATCCTATGAGTCGGCATCCACTCTCCTCATCACTAGAGATGATAAAATGTGATCATTCCCAATAAATGCAAATAGAGCCACGTTGTCCAATTATAGAAAGCTTTACCGTAATAATTTGAAAGGAGTACCTATAACCTCAAGTAATCAAGACATAAATCCTTGAAAAACCATGTAACCGCTAATATGCCTACTACTCAACTGCCGATCAGCAGTGAAACCTATCTCAGACAATGTTGCCCTCATCATTAGTCATGAAGTCGACAAGGCAATCCTAACTGAATCATGGCTTACCAAATCATCTTCCCCTTGCATAGATTTATTGCTTCCTCCCTACTATAACATTGTGAGACTAGATGGACTAAACAAAACGGGGGGAGGTATAGTTTGCATACATGGTTCGTTTCTCTTAGTTACCCAATTGCACCCTGGTCTTCTGGACTTTCTATACGATCTGTACATAATCAACAATGTCAATAACATGCATTCTATCATCCCCCAGGTATCAATGCTCCTTTCATAGGTCAGTTAATTGAGATCATTACTGCAAAGTCTTTCCCTAACTCCAATGATATATTCCTAGCTGACTTTAATCTGCATTTGGATGATCTTAATGATAAACAGGTTAATGTCCTAAAAGATTGCCTAGTAGACCTGAATCTTACACAAGCCTGCACAAGGCCCATACATTCAAAAGGCTCTACATTAGACTGGATTAAATCTAGAGACCGATTGTAGAAATAACCCTAATTGATCCATGCAAGTGGCCGGATCACATATCTGGCAATAAAAATAAAAAAATACTACTCAATCCATCACAATCTAACAGTAAGTACGAGACAATAGAGATGTAAGTAGTGAGCAACTAGTAGCACAGTGTGAGAAGGAGCTACTTTCACCTAGTAACATGTTAAACGTTCACAAACTTACAGAGCACTATAATTCAATGATGATGAAGAAATGGAGATAGCATATTTCATCGCCATAGCTAAAGCTCCTTAGAAGATAAGAAACACATACAACAAAAGTGTTCTCAAATCCAAATAAGCATTATTTAGAATGTAACTGGATAGTGCTAAAAACATACCCCGTAAAATCTTCAAAATAGTAAAACAACTATCAGCATAGTATCATAACAAAAAGTGATCTAAGAAAAGAGTCTTCAAATTGTGTCTCCAAGCAATATTAATGTCACAGGTTTATGTAGAGACTAAGGCCACAGGAACCAATAATTTAGGTAGTGTAATCATTTTAGCTCTGATGTTTCACTGGATTAATCCGGCTGTAAATAGAAGATGGTGCCTATCAAGCGCCTTCCTCCCCTCAGTCCGGATCGCTTTTTGTTATAATATTATGCTGATATATTTCTAAAATTGAATACTAAGGACCCCTTCTAATTGGACTAGGGTTTCTGTCTTTTGGACATAGCAATATTTGCCCTGAAAAGTGCCTATGTGGTGGAAGGAAAAGTGTTGGCTGTACTGTTGTGTCTAATGTGAAACAACTATTAAAAGAAAGAATACAACTAACATACAAGTCAATGTGATGCCTTATTTGTTTTTCCTCTAACATACTGTTTTGTTTGATGGATTTATTGAAATTGAAAGAGACGTGACTTCAGTGATAAAGCCTGTCTTATTAACTAAATAGTAGGGTAAGATACTGCTCCTTCTCCTATTAGTTTTGTGAGTTTTACTATTGGGGTGTTTTCAACGGTTGACCCTGGAAGAGAGCACATCTAAATCAGGAACTACAGTGTGCTGCATTATATAGTCTTCCACAGGCAATACTTGCTACTCAGGAGCTGTGAAGCTACCTAAATAGCCTATTTATCTGCTGAAAGAGGAAAGGGGTGTGCCTGGCCCTGCAGAAGGACATGCTGTTCAGGAGGAGAAGCCCAGCATGTTCCTGGTGTGAGGAGACCCTGAAAAAGCTGATAACTCGAGAATGATCCAGGAATTACTTTTACAGTTACAGTATCTCTAGTCTTCCTGTACAGTTCGGGGTCAGAGCTGTATCAGGATTGAAGCATGGTATGTATTCCCATAAAGCCTACCAGTCTGCCATGGACTCAAAAGACTAGTGCTGCCATTGCCAAACAAGGAGAGGAAAACCATGTTGTTCCTGAACTGAAGAACCTTGATCGGCCTACAGGCTGCAACTGCCCCCAAAGACATCACCATGAGTAGTTCAGCCTGGAGGCCCACAAACGCTAAAGCTGAGCATTTGACTGTAGCCAACCAGGGGCCCTTATACACATAGGGTGCACTCTCCGTGTTTGCACCACGGCGCACCTTAAAACGTGTGTGCCGGGCGCATACAGGGAAAGTGAGCCCTATTCTATTGGAAGCGCTGCCCCCTGGGCAGCCGCGATTCCGTGCTTCCCTTGGGTGGTAACGCATTAAAATTAAATGTGGAGCGACTTTGAAGCAGCCGCTGCTTATTTCACACTGCATGTGGGAGCCCACCTGTACTTTTAAAAAGTAGAGAGATCCCCTTGCAGGTGGGTGCAATGAGGGACTGTAACCGCCTGAAAGGAAATGTCTAGAGGGTCCATAGTAAACCTGGGCAGAGTTCATGGAGTTCTGCTACGCGGAACTCTGCGGAGTGCAAAAAACATTACGCTACGCGGAGCTCCGCAATCGGTGGAATGCGATAGATAACTGCCATTTGCCGTGATTTTCAGTGCCAGGTGCTTATCCGCACTGCGCAATCATTGCAAATGAAACCATGCACAGCGCAAGCAGACAATGCTTCCTTTCTGCCACTGAAGTAGATTTTTACCCGAGGGGCAGCTTTCTTAACGCAAACAGACGGTTTCTCAAAGCAAGCGGTCGCTAGCATACGCGACCACTTGCAATGAGAAATCTAACCGCCCGCGTTGAGAAATCTCGCCAGGAGGTTGATTTTCCGAGCTCGCCAGCTTGATGTTTACAATCACGAATGAGGGAAAATCTCACCGGGAGATGGATTTTCCTCACTCGCGCTCGCCAACTTGACGTTGACTAACGCAAGCAAGGGAAAAACTCCGCTCCGCATACTCCGTGAGTGGATCGGAGTTCACCACCTGGACTTAGTTCACAGGACCCCTCTCTCCTGCCTCCAGAGGGCTGCCACCAGGGGGCTGACTGACAGTGCGCCTCCTGATAGCTTCTTTGCCTCTGCGCACATCAATAATATGGCACAGGTGCAGAGGCAAAGAGATTCCCTCATTTGCATCGGGGTACGAAGCCATGCAATTGAGGGAATGCCCTCTTGAGAAAACGCTAGCGTTACATGTGTACCAGGCTTTCGATATTACAGAACGGACCACACAAGTTTCTGCGGCCCCTTCTATAATACCCAAGTGTCCGGTGGGTGCACAAAGCAGGCGTACGTGTCGTTGCTCCACTGGGGCATGTTCTATAATACAGCCTCAGGAGGGTTACCAGGGTTGGAGTTCAGTGCTGTCACAGATCCGCCTCCCAGAACATGTCTTTCAAATGTTGTCCTGAGTGTGGACACTGCTGCAGTTCCCTGCGAAAGGAGAGTCAAGTCATGAGGGCAGGAGTATCCATGTGTCCACCACACAGTCCTGAATGCTGCAAACAACCAGCAAGTACACCACAGGGCTTATTCTGTGCCAGGAAGTGCTTAATTTGAGCTGGTGTTTTCCAGTACTCAGCACCTGCACTTAATCATCGATACCAGCACTTTTCATGAACACCAGCTAAGGACACATTCATTTATGGCAGGCATGGGAAGATTAAGGTGTAGTAAAGAAAACAAGGGTATCCCAATATTTGAACCTGGGGTGGAGAATTGTTTATGGAAACAATGGTTCTTAGGAGGCCAAAAGATTGGTCCAAGAACGACGCAAGAGTTGCGCCAGAAATTTATGAGCAAAAAGCCTAAGTCTAGAAAGGCATATAATGCCACAAAGGAGCAATAATTAGTGTGACCAGGGACACAAAACATTCAAAATAACATTTGTTATTTAATTTTCGATAATGTGCAAAAGATCATTCAGGTGCACACATGAAAAAGTGACAACAAGCTTGAAGTAAGAAGTGGGGGTGACTTTAAAATATGTACATCGCATTGACAACACATAAGAGAACTCCTAAAAGATAGATTGTACAGCATGTATGGAGTTCTTGTTGTAGGGGGTCGACTATGTTTCAATCTCTGTTATTAGAGATCATTTTCAGGACATAGCATGTGTGAGCAGGATGAATCTAAAAAAAAATATATTACATTTATTAAGATAAGGTCTGCTTTTCAGATGCAGCAAACCCTATTTTGCGATTCGGTAACCTGTTACCGAATCGCAAAATGGGTTTGCTATTCGCAATTAGGAATGGGTGTGTTTAGGGCGTCACTTCCTAATACCTAATCGCATCGGTATGTAGGAATGTTTGTGACCGAAATGTGTTTGAAAAACATTTGCATTTTGCTACCTACTTTAAGGAGGTGGTAACCCATTCGCAAATGGAAAGGGGTCCTCTTTGTGAATGTTCGTTACAGCGTTTTTATACTCTTAAAAAACTTAAAAGAAAACTTTTCATTTTTGTTTTAGAAGCACATCCCATTTTCCTTTAAGTAAAATGGGCTGCATTACAAAAAAAAATCTTTATTTAAAAGCAATCACAGACATTTTTGCTATTCCTAGGGGATCGCAAATTGCGACCTACCTCATTGAAATTCATGAGGTAGGTCATTTGCGATCCCATAGGAGATGCAAAAAGTGTTCAACACACTTTCATGAAATGAAATGAAAGCAGATTTATAACGCGCAGACTCAGCCCCATGGGCATCAAGGCGCCTAACCAAAATTATTTACATTCCCGAGAGCTAATTACTAGTAGGCTTTCTTGAAGCACCATGTTTTAAGGGCCTTTTTAAAGAGGGGCAATGAGGATAAGGACTTAAGCTCAAAGGGAAGTGCATTCCAGAGACGCGGGGCAACTGTAGAGAAGGCTCTTCCTCCCCATCTGTCTTCTTATTCCGAGGGATCACCAAAAGATTCTGATGTGATGAGCGTAAACATCTGCTGGGGACATAGCCAGAGAGAAGTGATCCCAGCCCATCCGATGTTCCAGCTTTCAGGGCCCTATGCACTAGACAGATGATTTTAAAGGAGATACGGTGCTCTATAGGAAGCCAGTGGAGGCTCTTTCTGGCTAGTGTCGCAGAGGAGGAGCAGGGAATATCTAGTACAAATCTTGCTGCAGCATTCTGTACTATTTGGAGGCGCTGGATCAGTCCCTTATTGATCTCTGCATACAGTGAGTTGCAATAGTCCAATCTTGAACCGACCAACGCAACCACTGTGTTTCCTAGCTTGCGGGGAAAGGTAATGCACTATTCGACTGAGAATTTTGATGACTCCCCAACAAGTAGCCACCGTTCTATTGACCTGAAGGGTCATTGCCAGCGAGGTATCGAAGATGACCCCTAGGTTTCTGGCTGGATGAGAGGGGACCGGGCAGGTTCCCAAAGATGGCGGCCACCATTCATTTGACCACACATCCTGGTCCCTTCCAAAGATCAGCACCTCGATTGATTTGATTTGATTTGATTTTGGGTTTTGTAGAGCGCTCAGCTACCCTTAGGCATCCCGGCGCTGGTGAACACAACCTGAGAGGTGGGAAGTCAAGTGGGGGAGTGCTCAAGGGAAGAGTAGGGTCTTCAGTCTTTTCCTAAATCTGAGGTGGTTATGTTCCTGCCTAAGGGAGAGCGGGAGGGCGTTCCATAGTCTGGGGGCATTGTACGAGAACCGGCGACCACCTGTTCTGGCCTTCCAAATTCTGGGGATTTTTGCCAGGGAGAGGGAGTTAGATCTAAGATGTCTGCTAGATTTTTGGTGGGACACCAGAGGCCTGAGTATGGGAGGGCCTTCATTGTGCAGTATTCTATGGGTAATGCACAGGGTCTTGAAGTTGACCCGTTCCTTGACTGGTAGCCAGTGCAGACTTTTGAGAGCTGGCTTAGCCGAGTTCCTTGCTGCGGTTCCTGTAAGTATTCTGGCCGCCGCGTTTTGTGCACATTGGAGTCTGTGGAGTACAGAGACTGGGGCCCCCAGATATAGGACATTGCCATAGTCCAATCTGGAGTTCACCAGCCCCTGCATCAAGAGCTTCCTGGATTGAGGGGGGAGAAGATGGAGAATCTTTCGTGCCATCCTCATGAGGCCGAAGCACGTTCCCGCAGTTTTCCTCGCTTGTGTTTTGAAACTGAGCTCCTGGTCTAGCCATATCCCTAGGCTTTTTACTTCAGATTTTGGGGGTGGTGGAGATCCCATGCATGGTGGCCAGGGAAGAGGGGTGGGAATTTTATTTGGGTTTCCTAAGAGGAGTATTTCCGATTTTTCCCCGTTCAGTTTCAACCGGGACTCGCACATCCACTGGTGCACTTTTTCCAGACAGCTACATAAGTTGGTGAGGGCGTTGTCTGATTGGTTTAGGGAAACGACGAGCTGGGTGTCATCGGCGTACATTATAGATTTAATCCCAAAAGGTTTGACAACCTCCTAGAGGGGTGCCATGTACACGTTAAAAAGTGTGGGGCTCAGGGAGGACCCCTGGGGCACCCCACACTTGAGTGCCTGAGCTTTGGAGATGGAATGCCCATCTGTCACTTGAAAAGACCTGTTTTCAAGAAAAGATGAGATCCAGGCTAAGGCGGAGCCCGCCACTCCTGTTAGTTCAAGACGGTGAACAAGAGTTGCGTGGTCAACCGTGTCGAAGGCGGCACTTAGATCGAGGAGGATCACTGCCACTGATCCTCCTACGTCAAGTATGCCCCTAGCTTCTTCGACCACGGCTAACAGTGCGGTATCCGTCCCTTGTCCTGGTCTGAAACCCGTCTGGGTTTGGCGGAGGAGGTGGTTGGATTCTAGGAACTCAGAAAGATGTTGGTTCGCTACTCTCTCTGCGACTTTGCTCATCGCCGGCAGCAGTGAGATCGGTCTGAAGTTTGATGGGTCTGCGGGATCAAGATGAGGTTTTTTTATAAGAGCCTTAACCGTGGCTTTTTTCCAGTTTGCTGGGACTATGCCAAGCTCGAAGGAGGCGTCGATCAAGTTGGTGAGAGGAGGGGCTATAGTGGAAGCAACTTGTTTCAGTTTACTGATAGGAGCTGGGTCTGACGGGGCGCCGCTTTTGACTTTGTGCAGGACGTTGAGAAACGTTTCGGTGGAGATTTGGGGGAAGGAGAGCAACCTCGGGGTGTCTTGGGAGACCGGGTGGTGAGGGCCTCTTAGTGTGGTAGACGCCGCTGGAAGGGAGTTGAGAATTTTTTTCGAAAAAAATTCGGCCATCTGGTTGCATTTTGAGCCATCCAGGTCGGGCGGTGAAGGGGGTTCCTGAATTTTGGAGAGGCATTTGACTATCCGATAGGTCTCTTTTGCGGAGTTGGTTGCGGCTGCAATTTGGTCCTCAAAGTAGGCGGCCTGTGCCGTTTTTAAGGCATTTTTGTAGAGCCTAATGTGGGCTTTGTATCCACTTCTGTCATCTGTGTTCCAGTTCTTTCTCCATTGGCGTTCAAGCCTTTTGCCTTTCCGTCTTAATTCGCGCAGTTCCTCGGTGAACCATGGCAGTTTGGAGGATCTCCTATTGGGAGGGAGGATTTTTAACGGTAGAACTATATTGAGAGAGTCGCTAATCCAGTTGTGTAGTTGAATTTCGGCTTTGGAGGGGTCGGGGTCAGCTATGGGTAGAGTGGAGGACAGAGAGCGTTCCCATAGGCTAGCGTCCAGTTTTTTCCATGGGCGTGACGGGGCCCGGGGGCGAGGGGTATCCGTGATCTTCCCTGGGAGTTGGAATTTAAAAGGGACCAAGAAGTGATCAGACCAGGTCTTGTCGCCATTCAGCCTCAAGGAGTTGAGTATCATCCAGTCAGAGACTGATTGCATACAACTCCTGAAGTTGAACGCGGAGGTGCTAACCGATTGGGCCAGTGACACCATGATCTGAGTGTCGTCTGCGTACGACACTACTTCCATTCCCTGCGCTTTTACTAATCTCGCTAGAGGGGCCACATAAATGTTGAATAGGGTCGGGCTTAGAGCCGACCCCTGTGGTACCCCACATTGCAGAGATGTAGCAGGGGAGAGGTATTCTCCCAGTTTGACCCTCTGTTCTCTAAGGTCTAAAAAAGAGGACAGAAGGCTCAAAGCTGGCCCCTCCACTCCTATCTCCCTCAAACGAGATGTTAAAATCGAGGGAGATAAGGTGTCGAATGCTGCGGTCAGATTGAGTAAGACCAGTAGCGTTGTCTGTCCCTGATCCACTTTCATTCTGATGTTATTTGTCACCATGGTGAGTGCAGACTCCGTACTATGGAGTTTCCTGAACCCATGCTGGGTCTGATCTAAAAACCCAGAGGAGTCCAGGAAGGCAGACAGATGCGAGTTCAGGTGGGACTCAAGCATTTTGGCGGGGGCAGGAAGTAAGGAAATGGGTCTAAAATTTATTACGATTGTGGGGTCAAGGGAGGACTTCTTAACCACTTGGATGCTAATGACAAGGGTAACTTGTCATGCACTGCCCATTCATTTCAATTGAAATATCATTAAAAGGGTCTGATTCCCTTAGCGTCCAAGTGGTTAAGTAGTGGCTTGACAATCGCCTTCTTCCAAGCTGAGGGAAAAACCCCGTGCATTACCTCCAATAGAGGAGGAAGTAGTGTGTCCCTACACTCCTTCATCACTTTGAGAGGACAGGGGTCCAAAGGAGAAGAAGATTTGGTCCTATTCAGCAGTGAATTAAGATTGTCAAGTGTGATCGATGGGAAGTTGGAGAGAGTCTGGTAGGATCTTTAGACCAGGTTTCTAAGTTTGTGAGGGCCTGGATAGTGTGGTTCCCGAGGGATTTTTTCTGCATTTCTAGATTGACAGCGATCTCATCGATTTTAGTATAGAAAAAGGTTGAGATCTTGTCACAGAGCTCCTGCGATCCTATCACTGGGTCTGGGACTTGTAGAGAGCAGAGGGAATCCACTACCTTGAACAACTCCTTCGACGAAGTGAGAGAAGCTGTGAGGTCGGCGAAGAATTTTTGCTTAGTCTTAATGACCATGGACTTATATTCACCTAACATTCGTTTGTGAGTCTCTCTGTCCATGTTATCCCATGTTTTCCTCCATTTCCTCTCCTGTCTCCTGCACCCCTGTCTCATCAGCCTAAGTGGCTCAGAGAACCAGGGGGCGGAGGGCTTGCGCCTCGCTGAATATCGGCGTGTAGCTGGGGCTAGAACATCTATTGCCCCGATGATGGAGTTGGCCAGATTTTGTGCTGCCTTCTCTGGGTCTGACGGCAGGGAGACAGAACTAATGAGAGGGGCCAGAGAATCGTTAGTGATGCTTTTATAGTTCCTTTTGCCCTCTCCCTGAGCCTGTCCCTTCTTGGGGGGATCTAAGTGAGGGAGGGTCAGTTCTATAGGTATTGCCAGATGGTCTGTCCAGACCAGCGGTTCAGGAGTACCCGTCTTAACCCTGGAATCGTTGGAAAAAACTCCATCCAGTGTGTGGCCTGCCCGGTGAGTTGGACCTTTTACCAGTTGAAAAAAGCCACAAGCTTCAAGGGGATCGACCAAGGAGGAGGTGTCTTTAGAGGTAAGGTCATCTAAATGAAAATTTAAGTCTCCTAAGATAGTGAAGTGGGGCTTGCCAACATAAGGCTCCAGGATTCTAAACAGGTCACTGCTAAAATTGGATCTAGGGCCTGGGGGCCTATACACAAGAAGGCCTACAAAGGATGCTGATGGAGATGAAGAGATAAAGAAATGCATTACCTGGAAGGGGTCGGATGGTGCCAACATAGCATTAATACGGCAGGTAAGATGCGACTGGTAGAGAACCGCTAATCCTCCGCCCCTTCGCTTGGCTCTGTCAAATCTGTGCAGTGCATAACCCTCAGGAATTGCCATTAAGAGGTCATGTCCTGAGGTCTCCGTGGCCAAGGTTTCCGTAACAAAGACCCATGCCGGCCTTCTAGACAACACAAAGTCATGGAAAGCTACATTGTTTTTAATTACGGAGCGAGCATTAATAAGGTATCCTTTCTCCGAATGAATACTTTTAGACGAGGGGTGAATATTTTGAGGTAGATAGTTAATCATGGAGTAAGTGTCAGGGCTCCGAGTACATGCGTTATGTGAGGCCATGAGCAGTAATTCCTCTGGGGTATACCTATGGTGGGATAGGAGGTCACTCGGTTTCCAGACCAACATTTCCTCCAAAGTGTAGGAATGTAATACCTGAGGGGGAGGCTCGGGGAACCCGGAGCGCAGCCCGTCCTGCAGCCCGTCCTCAGCGTGGACGGGCGCAGACGGGCTGAACTCTGGCGTAACTCCGGCGCTAATACGGCGCGTCCGCTGCGCGGAGCCATGGCCGTATGTTTTTATGCTGGTGACTCACCCAAGATGGCCGCCGCTATCACTCCGCCCGATTCCCAGGTATCTCAGCCCTAATATCGGCCGGACACTCTGTGGGGAGGCAGCGCTGAATGTAGTAAGTGCAAATTGTATTTTTAAAATCCACAATTAAAAAGATGCCTGCACCCTAAAATCTGTGAGGCAACGAACGACGCGCTAAATCGGCGCGCTAGTGCTGGGGGGGGAGAGGACACACGGGGCAAGTGCAAGTGCTCACAAGTAAAGAGTTCGATCAGGACAAAGGATAGACCGCCCGGCTCAAGCCTCAGGCGTCAAGTGCTGTAATCTCGCGAATGGGGCGCTCTACCTGATTTTATGCTGGTGACTCACCCAAGATGGCCGCCGCTATCACTCCGCCCGATTCCCAGGTATCTCAGCCCTAATATCGGCCGGACACTCTGTGGGGAGGCAGCGCTGAATGTAGTAAGTGCAAATTGTATTTTTAAAATCCACAATTAAAAAGATGCCTTCACCCTAAAATCGGTGAGGCAACGAACGACGCGCTAAATCGGCGCGCTAGTGCTGGGGGGGAGAGGACACACGGGGCAAGTGCAAGTACTCAAAAGTAAAGAGTTCGATCAGGACAAAGGAAAGACCGCCCGGCTCAAGCCTCAGGCGTCAAGTGCTGTAATCTCGCGAATGGGGAGCTCTACCTGATTTTATGCTGGTGACTCACCCAAGATGGCCGCCGCTATCACTCAGCCCGATTCCCAGGTATCTCAGCCCTAATATCGGCCAGACACTCTGTGGGGAGGCAGCGCTGAATGTAGTAAGTGCAAATTGTATTTTTTAAATCCACAATTAAAAAGATGCCTTCACCCTAAAATCGGTGAGGCAACGAACGACGCGCTAAATCGGCGCGCTAGTGCTGGGGGGGAGAGGACACACGGGGCAAGTGCAAGTGCTCACAAGTAAAGAGTTCGATCAGGACAAAGGATAGACCGCCCGGCTCAAGCCTCAGGCGTCAAGTGCTGTAATCTCATGCATGCCGTTTTGCGATTTCCTGATTGCAAATTGCAAGGATTTGCAATTAGGAAATAGCAAAACGGTTTCTTCATGCTTCTGGCCCTAAGTGATTTGCCTAGAATCACAGGATTTTGAGCTGACACCGAGACTCGAACCTGGTTCCCCAGCTCCGAAGTCGAAGACTGGCCATTATGCCACACCGCTCCCCACATTCATGGCTAGTAGTTGATTCTGTTTTAGGTGTTGTAACAGGAAAATGGGTTGGTGCAAACTGGCTCCTGACGAGAGCCCCAGCACTTATATTTTTTTTTACAAATTATCCACTGGTGCCAGGGTACAAGAGACTCGCTACTCTGCAACCCAAAAAGGATTTGTGGTGAATTAGTATAGGGCAATAGGAAATTAGTTTGAGCGGTGGCCATGTTAGTCTGTTATGTGGATTGAAAAGGATAGTGGCGGGATAGAAGAAGCAAGGGTTTGCATTTATATAGTGCTTGCTACCCCTGATGAGGTGTTAAAGCATTTTTCGGCGGGCAGCACGCTACTCAAGAATCCAAAACCGTATTAGTGGGTGTACAGGGGTGGCCGGGGCCAAAGAGATGGAGTCGGAGGCCTTAAGTAGAGATTTTAACGAGGGCTTTATTTTTAAATATGATCTTCTTTTTCTGCTGGTTATTCGCTCTCGAGAAAATGCTTCCGGGTCTGTTGCAGGCTTCCGTAGAGGATCCAGGATGTCTTTAGATGGGTGGATCAGTCCTCCGTCAGGCACGGCAACCGGGAGACAAGGAAAAGAAATAGGATCGGGTTAGGGAAGGTTTGGGCTAGGGAGAGTTCAGGGCCGGGTGTGAGGAAAACCACGTGTGCAAGTGCCTTTAACCCTCGGTAGGTGTGATTCACTAGTGCTCGTGAGGAGGGAGGGGGGATTATGAGACTATACACGGGACTGTACAATATGTACAGGTTACTCCGAAGGTTGGACACGCCATCCCACCCAACCCGCTACTTTGCCCCGTACCTGTTGGAGCCACGCTTCTCCCGTGGGAGCGTGGCGGGGCGACTCGTGAAGTCGGTAGCCTCCTGGCTTCTCCGGGTCCTCCTCGTACTTCTCCGCTTCCTCGCTCAAACTTCTCCAACTCCTTCCTTTTTAAACATAGAATAATATGCCTATAAATAATATAGTCATCTATAGTCCAAATAAATGCTAATATACAGAGGGATAAGCTGTATATTTATGTTTGAGTGGGGTGGTTGTGTGGGGAAGAGCCAACTCTTGAGTAGTCGTCTGAAGATAATGTTGTTAGCCGTGAATCATATGTTTGGGGTAAAGAGTTACATAGTTTGTTTGCTTGAACAGAGAATGATGTGTCGCCTATGTTTTTTTATTGTAAGGTGGGATTTTGAGGCAAGGTGCTAATCTAGAGCGGAGGTACCTTTGTTGAATGTATTTGGTCATTTTGTTCCTGATTAAGAGTGGTCCTTTTCCATTTATTGCTTTGTGGGTGATACACAGCAGTTTCAATGTGGATCTTTTGGCAACCGGTAACCAATGTAGGGCCTTCAAGGCAAGGGAGATGTGGACTTGTGGATTTATATGTAAGAGTAGTCTGGCAGCGATTTCTGAATCCGTTGCAGTCTTTTCACAGTTGTTAAAGATGACCTGTGCTAGAGGCTATTGGCGTAATCAAATTTTGACTGAACAAGAGAGAAAGTAGCTGAACCTTGTGCGGAAATCGCAGGTGGGGGAAGATGTGTCGTAGAGGGTTTATATTAACAAAGGTTGAGCATACTAGCTTGTCCACTTAGGCATTCATTGGTAGCTTGGAGTCCATGGTAATTCTGAGGTTTCTTACTTTATTTGATACTTTAGGCTGAGGTTCCCAGATCAACAGGCCAGGCGGTGAGTGGGTCATAATTTTACCAATCGCAACATATGAGTATTTTCGTTTTGGAAGCATTCAATTTGAGATTGCTCCATGTCATCGATTGATCCACGGCTCTTAGACAACTGAAAATTGGTGCATTTCCAATGTTTTGGGGGCTTTCCAGTTTAAGGAGTATTTGTGTGTCATCTGCATAGTTCTAGCATATGAAGTTAAATTGGTTGATCAGTGTCAGTAATAACTTCATGTAAATGTTGAAAAGCATGGGTGAGATGATAAAGCCTAGAGGGACCCCTGCTTTTGTGAAATGCGGTTTGGACGAGAAAGGGGGAGTACGGGTGACATTAGTTCTGTTTAGAAGATAGGTTGTGATACAGTAGAGAGCAATCCCCTCTCTGCCTGCTTCGTAGAGTCTTTGTATTAGAGTGTCATGGTCCACTGTGTCAAAGGCAGATGAGAGATAAAAGAGAAGTAGTGCTGCAACCCCGTTATGGTTAACTGTGTTTTTAGAGTCATCTCAGATGGCAATGAGGGCAGATTCTGTGCCTCTTCCTGGACAGAATCCTGTCTGGAAGTCTGAAAGTATGGAGTTATCTTCAGTGAATTGTGACATCTGGGCGAATACTGCTCTATTAGTTTCCCCAGGAAAGGTCCATTTCTAATTGGTCTGTTGTTGTCGGGGTTAAGCAGGTCCAGTTTTGTTTTCTAATGGGTGTATGTATGACTTTTTGAGATCTTCTAGAATATATTCCAGTAGCTGAGATTAATTCAAACATCTGTTTTAGAAGCATCAAATATGACCCTCATTGCTCAGAATGAAGGCAACAGTCCCGTTGCATTGGAAGCTACAGATGTTTGCAGCTGCAAGTAAAGCAGAGGTGATACCCAGACAGAGGTGAAATCCAAACAGAACATATCAACCTAATCCAGGAGGATTCTAAGACTTCTGTCTGGATCCCATTGCTGGACTATGCTGAAATCAATGACTGAGTTCATTTCCAAAGACGTTCACGACTATTCTAGAAACAGCCCACTAGGTGGCAGGAGTGTGCAAAGAATGGGAAATGGTAACACACGTTAAAGCTTTACTATCCGCTTTACAGTTCTGTGATGTATTTCAGTATAACTAATAGGTGATGCTTCTGCAATAGTGTACAGCCAGGGCGATACACAGTTGCCTCGATATACTATTGGTTTACATGGACACTTAATTGATACCAAGTGGCACCAAGCAACACTCCATGATTAAAACGATTGCATCAATCAGCGTTTGCGTGCAAATAGGGTGACCAACCGTCCGTAAATTTCACGGACAGTCCGTAAATTGGACCTCACGTCCGTTGTCCATGAAGATCCTTTTTACGGATGCCTTTTGTCTGTAATTTTAGGCATTGCAGGGGAATAGAGCTGTTCCCCTGTGAGAGGCCTCAGCTCCCTGATGGGCCGCCTCACACTCCTCCTGGGAGCACAAGAGCAGCCCCATTCTGCCCATTGTCATTCTGTGTGCGGCTGATTGCCACATACAGAATGACAATGGGCCAGTTTGAGCTCTTACAGCATGTGGTGGCCTCCTCCAGCCTCAGTCCAGGGCAGTGCATTCTGTCACATGGAAGTGCAAAAACGCCCATGCTGCTGCTAGGTGACAATCCTGTTAACCAAAGGAAGGGATTATAGTTATAGTATAGCAGCCTGCTGCTTTTTTTATTTTATGCAACTAAAACCATTGACAAAGGCAATAATTCTGGCTTATTGTAGGTGTAATGTTACTTGTTCTACTTGTTTTATTATATATTTGGATGCAATGACAGAAGCAACAAAAATACCAGTCTGGCGGCACATTGTATTAAGCACAGATTTTTAGCTTATGTGTTTTAATCCACGCATTTTATTACATTAAAAACCCTTTTGGAGAGACCCCCTTAGTTTTTACATCCCACTTAAAGCCCTGGAAACAACACCATGTCACAGTCGCCCCACCTCCAGGCAGTGGCATCACTAGGGTTGGTGTCACCCGGTACAGGTAACTCAGAACTTACCGGATGGACCAACTCACCCTCTGCCTGCACCATCTCCCCTCCGCCTGCACCATCTCCCCCTCAGCCTGCACCATCTCTCCCTTTGTCCACACCATTTCCCCTCCGCCTGCATCATCTCTCCCTCTGCCTGCACAATTTCTCTGTCTGCCTGCACCATCTCTCCGTCTGCCTGCACCATCTCTTCCTATGCCTGCACCATCTCTCCCTCTGCCTGCACCATCTCTCCATCTGCCTGCACCATCTCTCCCTCTGCCTGCACCATCTCTTCCTCTGCCTAGACCATCTCCCCTCCGCCTGCACCATCTCACCCTCTGCCTGCACCATCTCACCCTCTGCCTGCACCATCTCACCCTCTGCCTGCACCATCTCACCCTCTGCCTGCACCATCTCCCATCCGCCTGCACCATCTCACCCTCTGCCTGCACCATCTCACCCTCTGCCTGCACCATCTCACCCTCTGCCTGCACCATCTCCCCACCACCTGCACCATCTCCCCTCCGCCTGCACCATCTCCCCTCCGCCTGCACCATCTCCCCTCCGCCTGCACCATCTTCCCTCCGTCTGCACCATCTTCCCTCCGTCTGCACCATCTCACCCCCTGCCTGCACCATCTCACCCCCTGCCTGCACCATCTCACCCCCTGCCTGCACCATTTCTCCCTCAGCCTGCAGCATCTCACACTCTGCTTGCACCATCTTACCCTCTGCCTGCACCATCTCTCCCTTTGTCCACACCATCTCCCCTCCGCCTGCACCATCTCTCCCTCCACCTGCACCATCTCCCCCTCTGCCTGCACCATCTCCCCCTCTGCCTGCACCATCTCCCCCTCTGACTGCACCATCTCCCCTCTGCCTGCACCATCTCTCCCTTTGTCCACACCATTTCCCCTCCGCCTGCACCATCTCTCCCTCTGCCTGCACCATTTCTCTGTCTGCCTGTACCATCTCTCCGTCTGCCTGCACCATCTCTCCCTCTGCCTGCACCATCTCTCCATCTGCCTGCACCATCTCTCCCTCTGCCTGCACCATCTCTTCCTCTGCCTAGACCATCTCCCCTCTGCCTGCACCATCTCACCCTCTGCCTGCACCATCTCACCCTCTGCCTGCACCATCTCACCCTCTGTCTGCACCATCTCCCATCTGCCTGCACCATCTCACCCTCTGCCTGCACCATCTCACCCTCTGCCTGCACCATCTCACCCTCTGCCTGCACCATCTCACCCTCTGCCTGCACCATCTTACCCTCTGCCTGCACCATCTCCCCACCGCCTGCACCATCTCCCCTCCGCCTGCACCATCTTCCCTCCGTCTGCACCATCTCACCCCCTGCCTGCACCATCTCACCCCCTGCCTGCACCATCTCACCCCCTGCCTGCACCATTTCTCCCTCAGCCTGCACCATCTCACACTCTGCTTGCACCATCTTACCCTCTGCCTGCACCATCTCACCCCCTGCCTGCACCATTTCTCCCTCAGCCTGCACCATCTCACACTCTGCTTGCACCATCTTACCCTCTGCCTGCACCATCTCTCCCTTTGTCCACACCATCTCCCCTCCGCCTGCACCATCTCTCCCTCCGCCTGCACCATCTCTCCCTCCGCCTGCACCATCTCCCCCTCTGCCTGCACCATCTCCCCCTCTGCCTGCACCATCTCCCCCTCCGCCTGCACGATCTCACCCTCTGACTGCACCATCTCCCCTCTGCCTGCACCATCTCTCCCTTTGTCCACACCATTTCCCCTCCGCCTGCACCATCTCTCCCTCTGCCTGCACCATTTCTCTGTCTGCCTGCACCATCTCTCCCTTTGTCCACACCATCTCCCCTCCGCCTGCACCATCTCTCCCTCCGCCTGCACCATCTCCCCCTCTGCCTGCACCATCTCCCCCTCTGCCTGCACCATCTCCCCCTCCGCATGCACCATCTCACCCTCTGACTGCACCATCTCCCCTCTGCCTGCACCATCTCTCCCTTTGTCCACACCATTTCCCCTCCGCCTGCACCATCTCTCCCTCTGCCTGCACCATTTCTCCGTCTGCCTGCACCATCTCTCCCTCTGCCTGCACCATCTCTCCATCTGCCTGCACCATCTCTCCCTCTGCCTGCACCATCTCTTCCTCTGCCTAGACCATCTCCCCTCCGCCTGCACCATCTCACCCTCTGCCTGCACCATCTCACCCTCTGCCTGCACCATCTCACACTCTGCTTGCACCATCTCACCCTCTGCCTGCACCATCTCACCCTCTGTCTGCACCATCTCCCATCCGCCTGCACCATCTCACCCTCTGCCTGCACCATCTCACCCTCTGCCTGCACCATCTCACCCTCTGCCTGCACCATCTCCCCTCCGCCTGCACCATCTCCCCTCCGCCTGCACCATCTCCCCTCCGCCTGCACCATCTTCCCTCCGCCTGCACCATCTCACCCCTGCACCATCTCACCCCCTGCCTGCACCATTTCTCCCCCAGCCTGCACCATCTCACACTCTGCTTGCACCATCTTACCCTCTGCCTGCACCATCTCCCTCTCTGCCTGCACCATCCCTCCCCCTCCGCCTGCACCCCGCCCCCGCCTGCTGTTCTTTTAACCCTTTCCACATTGCCTTCTCCACCCCCCCCCCCATGGTTTCTCCCTCACAGTTCTTGGCTTTTCTCAAAGTGACTGAAATAAACTCATGAAATATGCTTTGAATTTGTGCAAGCGACACTGAGGATAAGTTTAAATAGACACAGAAGACACACTCGTCCTCACATTCGAGCACAGTAGGGACGAGGTTGGGGGGGGGGGGTGTCCAGCAGGATGGGGTTGCAGAGAACATCTAAAATGAGGGTTTTACAGAGAAAACATGACCAAAAAACATAGTGCGTCTTGCAGTGGATATAAACACAGGAGAAGCCTATTAATCAAAAGTCAAACTTAGTTTGCATTATAATTCTGAGTAAGGTGTTTGCATTGCTGCTCACTCGGCTCTCTACCCAGCAACAACAAGCTTTTTCTGCGGCAACATTAGTTGTCTGTGGAGCATGCTAGAGAGGCACCGAGTCCAGGGTGGGCAGGCAGCACGGGGTTCACATGAAGAAATCCACTTGTGAATTGTAACATAAGCAAAGCGGCCTTCTGAGGCCTAGCCGGGCAACTTCCTTTGAGCCTGACCTGTGACAGTGCTTACAGCGCGCTGGTGGCTGCAGGAACTGACTGCAGCTGCGCTAATCTATTGATCTGATCCCGCTCAGGTGAGCCCATCAACATCAAATAACCAGCAGAGGGGCGTGGCTGATACTCACTGATGACGTCAAGGAGCCTGGGAGAGCAGCCTCTGCGCTTGTCAGAGAGGCTCAACGTTTCATTAGGCTCAGGGTTCCTCCTGATGATAAAGCAAAGCAGAGCAGAGGTGAGGCTGCAGAGCTGTGTTACATACACAGCGTAAGCAGATGGGTCACCCCATGTGAGGGTGTCACCCGGTGCAGTCCGCACCCCCCGCACCCCCCTAGTGACGCCACTGCCTCCAGGCACTGTGCATCATGCACGACTCATGACTCAGATTGCCTATGTGCAGGGGCATAGTGAATCCTGCCGCACCCGATCCCTTGCTTTAGGAACTACAGCGAGAGTGGAGTTCTTGATGGGTCTCATAATTAATGTGAAATGGTGAGTGTGTGAGTGAGTAAGTAAGTGAAGGGATGGATGGATGGATGGCTGGATAGATGAGTGAAATGATGGATGGATGGATGGATGAGTGAAAGGGTGGATTACGGGAGAGTGAATGGGTGGAGGGAGGAGTGAAATGATTGATGAATTGATAAGTGAAAGGGTGGATTGATGAATTGATAAGTGAAAGGGTGAATGGATGGACGGATGAGTGAAAGGGTGAATGTGAAGCTGGATGAGTGGGTAGATGGAAAATAGGATTTTTGCGCCAAAAGTGAACACGTGCGCAGCTCTGCTACATTGCATTGTGTCACGTGCCGCGAAACCCCGCTCATTCAAACAAACCAGGCATAAAGGGGTTTGAAGAACACAAGAACCCCCAGGAGCTCACACAAAGCAGTAGCAACTTGAAGTCCCGCTAAGTATCGCATTGTGGGTTTTGAGGGGAATACTTGTTCACCTGCTGCCATTGGTGCAGCAGGTGCAATGGCAAAAGGGCTCAGAGCACTGCGGGGCACAGGGAACATTGATAATTGCTGTGTTTACTTCTTCAGAGGGGTCAGTGTGCCCATTTCCTGTCCCTGCATCGGTGCCCACGGTAGCCTCGCTACAACACTACTCGTGCTAAAAAAAAGGTTCACAAATTGCAGAGGGAACTTGTGTGATATTTCCATGAGTGACGCGTGCACTTTTTGTAAAAACAGAACGTAAGTGATATGTCCATGGGTGGTTGTTTGCGTGAAGAGAACTAACTGTATGGACGAAACCCAAGCAAACCCCTGGTCCCTCTGCTGCCTTTGCACCATGGCACAGCGCTAAATCGTGTTTAGCTTCAGGCAGATACAGCATTATACAGCAATACGCACATTTTGACCATGTGTGCAACCTACGTTGAGATATCTTCACAGCGTTCTCTTACGGGAATCTTGATAACTGTGCTCCTTTGTCTTTCTTGTAATATGGCAGAGGCGATTGTTGTGATATTGACATATATTATGCTGCATAATTAGCCGTTTCTAGCCGCAGTATTTAGTCAACCCTGCTGTAAAAGTTGGTCTTCCCTTACCACATAATTTCAGTGTCCCTGCTTAAAGCTTGCCTATGTAGTGGAAAGGTAACGTATTTGTAGTTGTTTTTATAAAGTAAAAACATAACCCATACGGGCTTTAGGGCATGGTACATCATATAAAGCATGCTATATAACTGTAGGTAACAACTCTATACAAAAGTGCAAGAGAACAGTATAAAGTCTTTGGTTAAAAACAAAAATATAATTAGTAACAGTGAATGTCAAAAAAGGCTTAGAATTAGCCAACTGCATTTTACCAAGACCTTAGGAAAGGGAGGAAAGTTGTAATTGGATTAAATTGGGTCGAAATTATTCCCAAATAATGTGCATACTGGAGATGTGAACTGCTATACATTTCTAATAACGAGACAGTAGTAAGATCGGCGGATCCCTTGAGAATCCAGGCTGCTTCAGTGAGATGGAAGACAAGTGAGTGTGTTCTACGGACCTCCTTTGTTGGCCACTACCATTCCTCACTGTGTGTTTTTCAGTTCTCCCAGTGAGCATGGTGTCGCAATAGCTTTCCTACACCCACCGAGCAAGATATTGTATTTATATTTATTTTATGATGTTTTCATCACTTTGATTCAGCGCTGTAACTGGCCCTTACATGGAAGGGTTGAACCATGGGGCGCTGCCAACCTGGAATCCGAGTTGATGTGGCAGTAGGGGGCCTATTTCAGAAATCCTTTTACCCATCGAGTGCTTACAGCATGTAATAGCCTCCTGCCATGTGGAACTCTCACTTTTTAAAGTAGTTCACGGGGTGTGAGGTAGGGTTTGAGCTTTTGACAGAGTAGGCCAAGACCTCTTTACCACTGAGATGCTCAGAGGTGGGGCAGCAATGGTTTGGGTATCGCTGACAGGAGGTAAAACGCACATGGAACGAGGGATAGCGTGAAGTCCTTGTGTGCATCCTCATTTTGCTCTAAGCAAATATCGCTAAATGCTGGCAGTAAGTTGAGGAAGAATCCTACCCCATGAGAAGATTTAGTGAGCATGACAGGCTGCCCACACTCGCTATGTGTGTTCTGCTGCATTTAGCTCTATTTCTCAATGCAAAAGTCATTCTCGCTCCCATTTTGGACACGAGGAGAAATTTTTGCGCTAAAAAATATCACGAAATGCAGAATTACTCTTCGTGCCTGATTGAGCGCAGTCTTGCAGAATCCTCGGGTAATTGTACTTGATTCCCCTACACTGAATTACACGAGTTATGCCCACACCCTAATCACCGTAAGTACCCCCAGAAGAATAATCGGCCCCTTTAACTCTCTACTGGTACCTGGCGTTATCATTTGAGGTATCCTAACATCCTGTTTTAATGTCCTTATTCTCCAGGTTCATTCATGGCATCCCTTTATACAGTTCCTTACTCTCAATAACTTAATCAGATAGATCCTAGACTAGCCATACTGTGCATGGGCATTTAGAGGAGCCCAAACATCACATGGCCTGGATGGAATTGGCAGTGTCATGCTCTACAGTTTTGACTTTTCATTGTGATAGATCGAGTCTTCAATCCATTCTTTCACCATTGAAACTGGTCCTCTTACCCAACAAAGCGCCACTCTTCTCTTTGCCAACAGCAGTGCATAGGAGACAAGTTCGCCTACTCCAGCCGAACGTAAGCTCCCTACCCTATCACCGCTGGGCATGCGCCGCCTGTGCTACGCAACTGTAGTACTCAAAATCAGGTGCAGCAAATCCCCCCACATTTGTAAGGCAGTGTAAGTGTTTTCCATTTTGTGTGAAGTTATTTATCTGCCCATGCAGTGTAATCTTCACAAGAGTTAAGTTCCTGAGAGATTTAACAGTTTAGTGGAATAGGTATATTCAGGAATATGTATAGCGGTTTAGGCAATACAGCGATCTTCACAGGCCACTGGATTCAAGATAGCCTGGCTGATGAGGGTTATGAACCTGAAACTGGTTCCAGGATGCTTGCTTCCGGTTCAGGTAAGACATTGCTTGTCAGTTCGGGCTGAACTGTTCCCATGAGGTTCTAGCGAAAAATGATAACTTAGTATTTCAATTGTAAATACATGCACAATGGCGATACATTCGTAAGGGACAAGGATAATGCAAGTGGAAAAAATAAGTTCTCTACATAGCTAGACTTGATAATTATTTATATACATAATAGAAGTATAAGTATACAAGAATAAATCACTTTCTTAAATTCAAAAAGCAGTATACTTTGTGCAGTGAATCCCCAAGTGAAGTATGGAACCATAAGTGAATATATATAGTGAATTGTGTAGAACAAGGTTTCCATATGTACAAGAAGCGACCAACTGTAACACGCGTAACGTAGGCCAGACCCAACAACCTATAAAGGCCAGAATTAGCCAGCACAGGAGCCGCATACGTAGATCAGTCCCCTATGCACCTCTGGTGGCCCACTACACAGAGAAACACCACACGGCTGACCAAATAAGATGGCAAGTAATAGCCGTCGCCAGCCTCCCAGTAAGGGGCGGTGACATAACCACTATCCTCAGTCTATCCTCCAACGCATAGAGTGCAGGTGGATAGACCGAGTTAACTCAATTGAAGCAGGACTCAATTCTGCCGATGAGTGGCGAAGATTTATAATTAATCTACACTGATTCCAGATCCAGCCTGCATCATAAGTACAGCTATCACACAGAGCGAATGCATCACAGGCATTCACATCAGGAGGCCCCCGCATGCATACATTACCTAGATTTGTCACTTCAGGTAATTCCGTAGGACCAAGAATGTGAACATGAACAGCGGTTCATGACAGCTGTGGCCCAATGTAATAAAAATTACTTTAAAATTACTGTAAAATGTGAAATGCATATGCATGCGAAATGATAGTGTATATTTGTAAATGTGCATTGGCAAATGCTGCGCCCCTTTCACAGTAGCTAACTGCACACCAGTGTCACTATGCCAATACGGATCAGAAAATTCATACGACAAAGATAGGGTTGATCCAATTCCCAATAGTACCAAAATGAGCATTGTTACTTAATAACAAATTGACACTGCCGATCCCTTTACTCACAGTGTAATGTACCTTTGCATACACGCATATAACACTAACGTTGCAAACACGGGTCCACAAACCCGCCGCAAGAGCACCGATACACTTGCCCCGGACATTTCCATATCATTCGTAACTCAATCCGCAAGCACTGCGAATGACGTATTCCCAATACAGGCGAGCGCCGGCAGACCTGAAAACTGTTGCCATAACAACGCGGCACCGATCGCTCGCTTGAACGGTGCCGCGACGCTCATCCCCACAGCATGCCTAGCGATTTTCGCGGGCTTTATCCACTCAAAAGAAGCATGCGATGCAGCAACACACTGTCATCGCACCAAGAGCCGCATGAACCGGGGAGACGCCCACCTCATCGGAGTGGGCGCCGATACCAGATACCGCACGGAGACAGATCCAAAGTAAGTCCCCACCCCCCCAACCCCTACCAAGCCCATCGCAATTTTCTAAACCTAATATTCCTGCTCCCAGCACCCAGACATCACCGTATGTCAACAATCAGCTACCGAAGCAAGACCGACAGCGTGCACCACAATAATTTACAGATGCAAAAACAACAATTGATGGACAGAATGCAGAACAATGTCATACTTTCACCCCAGTACAGAGATCTGGGCCTAAATCCATCGTTTTTTTGCACTCCACACCACCCCAGTTCAGACATGGCCATATGCAAATCAGCCTTGACCCTGTGCCTCATGGGAACAGTCCAGCCCGAACTGCCAAGCCATGTCTTTCCTGGACCGGAATCAAGCATCCTAGGACCGGTTTCTGGCTATCAGCAGTCTTCAGCCAGGATAGCTTGACTCCAGTGGTGTGGAGAGCATGGGACTCACGTCTGAGCATACCCATCCCACTCGGGGTGACAAATGCAAAAACAACAATTGATGGACAGAATGCAGAACAATGTCATACATTCACCCCAGTACAGAGATCTGGGTCTAAATCCATTGTTTTTTTGCACTCCACACCACCCCAGTTCAGACATGGCCATATGCAAATCAGTCTGACCCTGTGCCTCATGGGAACAGTCCAGCCGAACTGCCAAGCTATGCCTTCCCTGGACCGGAAACAAGCTTCCTAGGACCGGTTTCTGGCATTCCAGCCATCTTCAGCCAGGCTTGCTTGAATTCAGTGGCAAAGTGAGCAAGGGACTCACGTCTGAACATACCCTGCCAACTTATGGCGAACAAAGCGGTACAAAAGGGGGTGGTGATGGACGGAGCATCTGAACCAATCAAACACTCACACCCAGTCAACAGATCTGGGTTTAATCCATCACCGTTCTTTAGCCCACTCTGCCACCATAGTTCAGACATGGCCATATGCAAATCAGTCTGACCCTGGTCCAGGGAAGGCATGGCTTGGCAGTTCGGGTTGGACTGTTCCAATGAGGCACAGGGTCAGACTGATTTGCATATTTGCATAGTTGCTCTGTGGTCGCCGGGGGTCATCCTGTGTTTGTTGTCTCTCTGTTCACGGTTAAGGCGGGGTAGTTTGGGCCAAAGGAGTCAGAGTCCATCAAAGTCCTATTTGAGCCAGCACAAGTCAAAGGACAGCTTGTTTCCCTTCTCTGTTCCCGCTGCTTGCTCGTCAACCTGAACAAAGAGGCAGCCCCTCTCAGGTAGGGTTGTCATTTGCCCATCAAAGACCGCTTTCCTTTTGAAGCTTGCTTTTTGGGTCATCCCCCTATGTTACTTCCTGGAAGGGAGATGTAACACCTCTCTGCGGTAGGCCTATATGGTTCGCAGGCTGGGGAGTTGTTCACACCACTCCCCAAGAAGACTGTCTGGTGGCCAGCAACTGCAAATGGCTACTGGATAAACTGAGCAAGAGCGTAGCAACTTTCTAAAAGTTGCTTTTCCTTAACAGTGACATTAAAATTGACTTGGGCATCCAGTTGAGTTTAATGCCACGGTTTATTTGATGCTTTGAAGTACCATTTTAGTAATCCCACTTAGAAATTATCATGGCTGAGAGGTCACCCTGTACTAGCCACCGGGGCAACTAGATTTTTCACAGTAAAAACAATAATTTGGGGGTATTACTGTTACGTATTAAAGTACATGTCCTACTTAATAATATACAACTCCCTGCTTTAGAGCTCGATTGGCTTTCCTTAGGGGAGACATATATGTATATTGTAAAGGGAAGTGGGAGCTTTGCCATAAGTTTAACTGGCAAAGTCAAACTAGCCATTTAAAACTGCCCCTCCAGGATGCAGTAGCCATGTTGTAGTTTGTCGCACTCAGGGAGTGCAATCAGTTCTTAAGCCCTGGGTGGAAACCTTAACTCGCATGCACTGAGTACCTCTGGTACCACAAACCAGGGACTTATAAGTAAGCCAGTCTATGCAAATTGAGGGTAGCAAATTCAACATACATTTTTAAAGGGGTTGAGCACTGGCACTGAGGTCTACTTATCAGGCCTCAGTGCACTCTGAGTCAAAAAACCAGCAGCATCAGTCCAAAGCTTTTGGGGGTGATCATGCAAAAAAGGCTTTTCCTTCAATATTCACCTAGAAAGCTTCTCTGTGTTTCTATAGCTATGGCAAATAGTAATCAGAAGAGTGTGCAACCAGGACGAATACCTCTTTTAATAAGACTGGGCAATGAAACCGCATAGTTTACTTTGATGACTGTGATGGGTAGTGTATAGAATAGTTTTTCCCATGACACTAATTCTCCCCACCCCCTCATTCTTTCCAGCACGAAAAGCAAAAGAGCCCACTCTATTGCGTCAAATGTTTTGGCTCCATCCAGGAATACAGCCACCACCTGTACCGCTGGTCTCAGGTGCTATATTACTTAAAATAAGGTACATAGGTTGTTAGAATACCCGGTATAAAACCTGATTGCTCTGGTTGTGCCCATCCTGGTTTAAGTGGTTGCAACTGGAAAGGTAGGCTTGTAGCTAATATTTTCATATCCGTATCCATTAATAATAATGTACAGTAATACTCGCATCTGGATGGAGATGGGTTTAAGCAGCATCACAAGCAATGCTTCACGTTATCTAGGGGCAAATGTCTGTCTTGATCATACCTTTTCAGTATATGTGGCGCTAGCAGATCTATGTATTCTTTATAGCAGAGGTCTTCAAACTTTTTGATGCAGAGACCGCCTTGTCAACATTTTTTAGGAGTTGGGAACCTCCTCCTGGCAAACATTTCTAGAACTGGGTACTCCTCATCATCGACACGCATAAATGCCCCCAATTCTCATATCAAATCATTTTTTCAGTGGGGAAATATTATTAAACAGTGTTTAGCAAACCAAAGGTCAGTGAGCATGGGGGCATGGTCAAAGGTGTAGCTCAAAACAAAGGGCCTAGATTTTTAGGAATTGGCATAGGGCAGTGCCGCAAGTCTTCTTGCTGCACTGCCCTGCGGCAATGTGAAAGGGCAGGAATGCACTGTATTTATGGAATATGGTCCATTCCTGTCCTTTCCACTTGCTTTGGTGCACACATTGCTGCCTAGCACCATTGTAGGCAGGATTGATTTGTGCAGGGAGGGGTACCTTCCTTCACAAAAACAATCCTGAGAGGCGTTTTCCTCTATGTGAGCTGCAGAATGCAGCATATATGGAAAGAGGAAAAATTAGGAGAAATGAAACATTTCTCCTTGTTACGCCTCTGCTGGGGGAGGCGTAAGGTGTTGGTGCTGCCCCAGGTTTATGTGATTTTTGTAAATCTGGGTCAGCATCAAAATCCATGGTTGTTGCGTGGGAACAACCATGCAATGCCCATGGAACGCCTCCTTGATGCAGAGTAAGGCAATGCAGTGACGTGCGCTGCTTTATCTTACTCCATATCTATGAGGCCATGCAGAGTGACTTTGTGTCACCTCATAGGTATGGTTGAGATCCTTGTGCACCGGGAGCATCAAAAAAAGTGATGCTCTGGTGGTGCAAGCCTCATAAATAAGCCTCAAAGTATTCTGAACGTTTTTTGAGTGTTTCACCATTAGGTAGGTACATATTAAATAATGAGATTAAATACAAAATAAATGTAGGGGTATTAAGGGCTGTGTAAATACAATTATGATTAAAAGCATGATTAAAAGAAGGGACTTCACAGTTCTGTTGTTAACTCTTTGATACGTGGGTGACTTCTGCACCCTGGTATAGGAACTTTGTCCTCTTTTTGCGAACAGATTTGATTTAGGAGCATAGACACTGGACCTTTATTGGCTCCTCGGTCCGCCCCTCTCCTTTGTTGAATTGATTATGCACGGCTGCACGGCCGTGGGACCTACCCTATTTCCTTCCCTTCTCAAGTGGGCACACGATACGGGTCCTTGGGGTCGTTGGGTGCTGACTTTATGTTATGCCCTGAATTGGTAACTTTGGATAATTCCGGGTGATTAATTCTTTGCAATAAAATGCGTTAGGACTTACATTATAGTCCTCTGTGTTAGGCAATTTGGCTGTATCCTCTTAGCCCCAATTTTATGGCCTAATCATCAACTATGTGTTGATGATTGTGAATCTGGAAACATCCACATAGATTTAAGTTATTTTTCGAGGTGTGGTCCAGTCATGATATCAGGACCTGTTTCATACGGGAAATATCTACATAGATTGAAGTTAATTTTCGAGGTGTGGTCCAGTCATGATACTAGGACCTTTTTCATACAGGAAGGCCTGAACTAGTGAGGAGTAACTAAAACCGGAGTAATTTTGCAGATTGTTGTGAACTCTTAATCATGACCGGCATTGTTATTTTCCTTGACTATGAAGCCAGTGCGCAGAAGTGAGGGAGCAGTGTGCATGGCTAATACGCATGCGCCGCTGCTTCGCTGTGTCGCACATGTGCATTTTAGCACTTCCTTGTGAGGCTTCACCGTAAAGAGTTACCGCCTCTCCCCCCGCCCATTTATTTAAACTCTGCATTTCGCCGCTTTTAATTCATTCTCAGCGTTTGGACAGAGGTAGGTGTACTAGAGGCTACACCCGCATTACTTAGTAAGTACCATTTCAATTAAGTCCACCTTACTCCACTGGTGCTTTTTTCCCTTGTGTTTATGTACCTGGTCTGTGTCTATTGTTTCCACAGCCCGATTTTTTCGCGGGCGTCCATTCGCTTGACCACTGGAGGAGAGCTCAAATTAGTATTTGGTAAGCATTTTGATGTGAACTACCCGCCTTACGGTTTGGTACTTTTACCAATTTTCAACATTGGCAGATCTCTGCCCCATAGTTGTTATACGTTTAATCAACCCCATACAGCCATGTCTAGTTGCCTTTTAACACCATTATATGCGTTATTTGAGCCAAAGGGCTCCCTGAACTAGAAGCCCCGACTTACTGTGGACTAGTCTTGTGTGCCCGCGTAATCTTTCTATTTGAAGCGCTGTGTACACATAAGTGGCACTTTGTGATGCATCAAGTTGTTACTGACGCTCACATGCGGCTTACTTTGCTTTCTCTTTCTCTAGGTATCATCTAGGAGCAGCTTCTATGTAGCAGCTACAACCACATAGTGGGGACACAAGTCCTCTGACCCGCCCTGGCTGAGATAAGAGGGTTCTCATTTTAACTTTTATGTATTTTGTTCACGTGCACTTCACTGTTTTTGTTTTTGGTCCTGAAGAAGCGCAAATGACCTATAGGCGATAGAGGCGCGAAACATGTTGACCTCGACTAGTGACACCCAGGCATAGTGGGCCTTGTGGGGTCAGTCAATTTTTTAAGCAGTACTTCTAACTGCCAATGGTTACCTAGACAATCTTGTCGCTGCTTCCATACCCTTGATTTTACTACACTATCATGTTTGCACGTAATTGATTTACCCTCTCTTACCCTTCCCCACACACCCGCATGCAACATCCGGCTAATCCTCTAAAAGATCTCCGACAAAGTGACCCTTCGGGGGACCCGTAGGGAATTGCAGCACCGGCCCTACGAGGAGCAAAATGCCCGATGATGAAGCATGACATCCTCCGGGGTGTGTGAGGGCAGCAGAGGATGTAGAATATCTTTCCCTCTCTCATTAGGGTACTTTTTACTTTTTACCTAGGATTACTATTCCTCATTCTTCCCTGTTTTTAATATATGGGTGACTGTATGCACCCTGATACGTGGGTGACTTCTGCACCCTGGTATAGGAACTTTGTCCTCTTTTTGCGAACAACTCTTTGCACTACCATTAAAAAAAAACAAATATTTGCCATCCCAAAGCTTGGAGTGATTGGATCAATTAATGCCAGAACCCCTCCCAAGCAACCTTTACACTTGCAGATTTTTCACTGCACAGGAGACTCAATTAATGAAACTTCTGCGTAAGCATTTTAATGATCGGCGCACACCCCCTCCCCGGGACCCCATGGCCCTCCTGGGGGATGCGCCCCACAGATTAAAGACCTCTGCTTTATAGTATTCTACTGATACATTGTCCCCAACAGGTTCTCTATGCTCTGCATGGACTGCACCACTACTTTTATCTTCTCTACTGAGTGGGGCCAATAACACTAACCTGTGCTCATCTTCCAACCATGCTAATATGACTGTCTAGATATGATCCTATTTCCTCCTCTGGGACTTCAAGGCATGATGAGTACAGCATATTATAGAATGCCCTTAACCGCTTCAGTATATTAACAGTGTCATATGTCCACTCACCATCTAGCTCCTCTATTTCACAATATTATTAGTAGTCAATGGCTGTCTCACCACCGTAGCAAACATTTTAATAGGGCGCTCTCCCTGTTCATAGTTCCTTGCTAATGCATATTTCCCATGACAGTGCACTTGGCGTTCTGCGACCTGCATTCGGTACTTACGACATCAAGGGCTAGATGTACGAAACTTAGGAATAGTTATTTTCTAATTGCGATTTTTTGCAAATCGCAATTAGGAAATCGCTATTCCTAATGTATGAAACAGTTTTGAGTTTTATTAGTGATTTGTAGTGGGTCGCAAATAGACCTACCTCATGAATATTAATGAGGTAGGTTGCAATTTGTGACCCACTACGATTCGCTGCCACCACAGGGATGGTGGCCTACTGGGATCAGCAGATCACCATGTCTGTGATTGCTTTTAAATCAAGCAATATATTTTTTTAAGCACAGTCCGTTTTTCTTAATGGAAAATGGGATCCATTTAGAACGAAAGAAAGAAATGAAACTTAAGTTTTGGACCACTGCCTGCTCTTAAAAGATATTTATTCATTCATTCTCAAGGAAGAAGGGGTCCCTTGGGGACCTCAGCACCATTTGCGAATGGGTTACCACCAACTTTGAGTTTACGGTAAAGTGCAAATGTTTTGCGATTGCAATTCAGTTGCAAAACATTCATACAAACCAATGCGAATCAGTATTTGGAAGGGATGCCCAAAACACTCCCCTACCAAATACTCAGTTGTTCACCCAAATTGTGATTCAGTAGCAAGTTACTGATCGCAATTTGGGCTTTGTACATCAGAAAAGGCATTTTTGTATTCGCTAATGGTCCAATTCTGCGAATCGGGCCTTTTGCAAATGCAAGAATGTTTAGCACATCTACTCCTTAGTTCTATCACTAGACCACTATCTCCAGTGGCTCTGAAGTCCCCCTCCAGACCTATCGTCCTGCTCAGCCGACGCAGGTGGGTTCTTATAGTTTTTAATACCCCAGCATGTTTAGCAATGCAGTCACCCCATATTTATATAGTAAATGCTTTCCAAAGCACCCCACTTCTATTGTCTGAGCCTTCATTATGTTTAAAATTTAAAGTACTCTGCAATCAATGGCTCCAATTCTACTGTCCAACAAAACGAAGGAGAGGAATTGCCACATGCGGCTTCTTTTGTGTGGTCCTGGGAAGTTGTGCAGCAACTGTCCTGGGGTGTGACCAGAAAGAGTTCAACTGCATCAATCCAGCCTCGGATGTTTTTGCTACCCACCCCATAATCCAGTTGCGTGAAGGTACCATGTACGAAAGAGTAAAGTGTATAGCCTTCTTCTCTGCAGTGTCTATGATGCCATATGTCAACTGCTGCAGCTCCTCCAGAATGGCAGAGGAACACTGCTGCACTGAGAATGAAAAATAAAACATCAATCAAACAATTTTATGTTGTTTTATTTTTCATTGGCAGCTGGTGCTGCCGAGTCTAGGACAGGGCCAGGTAATCCTTTTGACACTAGCGAGGTGCTGGGAGGAGGAGTGGAGGGCACTTGTAAGTGCGCATGTCTGTTTGGCCGGCTGCCTTATGCTGGCCAACCAGACATGCACACTTAGAATTTCTCCACCCAGCTGTATTGTACAACTGGGTGGGGAAATGGCACAGGCTCCCAGTTCCTTCGTGAGTGCCTAACCAAGCTGCTCAGATCAATCAAGGCGCTACTCTCACAGCATGAGAGCAGCATCTGAATTGGGTGGGGAGTTTGGGAGCCTGTGCTGACCCAGGACTCCCGAAAGAAGAGCTCCCAGGCGTCCAGCAGACAGAGTGGCAGCGGGAGAAACAGGTACGTGTTTTTTCTATAATTTTTTTTATTTGTCCCTGCTCTGCCATACCATTTTATTTTGGCAGCAGGCTCTGCTGTATGTCAAGTGAGTCATGTTGTGCCATTGTTTGCTTCACTGCTGTGGCTGTCATCACTGGCTGAACACTGGGACCTAGGTAGCTCTGGATAAAGCTCTGGACCACTCCATACTGCCTGTGGTTACTTTATGATAACTATAAACATTAACATAGTAATAAACTCTTTCAGCTGCCCTTGAACAATCACATTAAATAATTCATCATCTGTGGGTACATGTATTGTATGGAAAGCAGTATTTTGTTTAATAATTATCACCACCCATCTTGCATAGACAGGGAATGACACAAAAATATCTATGCACACTCCATGTAGGGCCCTCGTTATGAGTGAAATCTTGATTCTGATGGAGTCTGTAGCAGCAACATTTCCTAACTGCACAAACTCTCTAGAAAATAGTGTAATGAAGCCCAACCACCCCACATATTTACTATATATAGTAAATAAATGTGTAGGCCACTGTATCTCAAATGCTCCTGCACACCCCCAACCACACTGGCTCTCAGCTCATCACCAGGCTTCCAAATACCATAATCATTCTTTACTTCCATAATTCCTGTCCAGCAAAACCCTGCTGAAGAGAAATCCTGTATATATTCTGGAACATAGTAGCTCTTTGCATGAGGGGGGCCTGGAGGAGAAATAAGCACCCACCAGACTCCGGTGGTGACCAGTCACCCCATGTAACAGGCTTGTTAATATCATGTATTATTTAAGTCAACCTACCTAAGTACATAAAGTATTAGACCAATAGAACACACTCTCAAAGTAGCACTGGTGCAATATGGCTGCCCCACTTAACTCCGTGCCTACAAATCACTAGGCAAATATTATCATCAGTCATTTTCATTTGACTCAGAGTTGTGAGTTCCCACTTCGTCATGTGAAAACGGCGAAGCACCAGTCTTCATTTTCATTAAAAAAAGAGGGAAGGGGTGGAAGAAGAATTGCACCCTCCACTGAATCATTCTAAATCTGGCAGGGTATAGCATTGCGTACTCAATAGTCTCTTGATTTTGCATTCTCCTACTGAAACTTTTAGGTAATGGGGTTTAGGCTCTTTAAGCATCCTGTACTTCCTATGTAAAGTCAGGGAAGAAGGTAATCCTGGATCTTGCCTATTATAAACTTTCTTCAAACTATATCCTGATCTCTTTAACTTAATAGCTGAGCCACAATAGGTTGTGCTGGTGTGCACGGTTGCAGCTTTGGCGCCAGTAATCTACGCACTCTCTCCACTACAAATAGGTGTAAAAAAATTGATCTATCAACTATATTCATGAGCAGGCTTTCCATAAATGTTTCCATTATACCAGTATTTGTTATTTTAGTAATATCACGTAAACATAGGTTATTCCTTTTTAGGTTGAGCCTAGGCAGCACATGCGCTACTTTGTGAGGCATGCTGTATCCAGAATATGTGCTTCAAGTACCTCCTATCTTTTCTGTTGGCTCCTGTTAGTGCCCTTCCTAAATGCCTGCTTTTGTTTGGTGGATATGCTTAATTAATCCCGCCTTTTGGTGTTTTGGACCCTCCCAGCCAATTGCCCTGTTACACATGGTCTTACTCTTTTTTTATGTATGTTCCTAACTGAGCACTATATATTTTTTCTTCCTGCAGCTCGTGTATCAACAGGGCACCCGCTTCAAAGATGCCTTGCTTCACGTTTTGGACAAGCAAGAATGTTTTATTTATTTGTATACGTTTTGTCATAATGTACGTCTTTGGTCCACTCACAATAAATCCAACCCATCACATGGATTATCTGCCTCACCTTGGTGCAGGAGTCCCTACTTATTATGATGAACCTCACCCCTCTCCCCCTTCACCAGACTCATCTCACACCGCCTACCTCCTGTTCACTTCCTCTTATTTTCTCTCTTTCTGTCTCACTCCTCAATTGCTGAAAACCGTAACTTCGACAAACAGCTTTTACCCTCTCTTTCCTCCCCTTTCCTTTTTGTGTTCCCTTGTGAAATGGATCCAAAAAAGAAAGAAACACTTTAGCTGCAAATGTTGCCTTTTTTCTGATATTTTTCTATTTCAAATTGCAGCTCCGGGAACGATGAGGAACAAAAAGGTTGAAAATACGAAAAATAAATAAAAATCCAAATAAAGCAAGACTGAGTGGTAGCAAAGTGGCCAGATTGGTTTTATTCACACACATTAGTGCAACTTTACAGAGTTTACCAGTGAAGTGCTACTTTAGTTTTCTGATCTTTCTTTAAACAACACAGTTTTCCCTGGGTCGGGAAGTGCACCATTCCTGGAGGTACTGCAGTAGCTGGTTGATGTGTAGAATGGAAAACGTTTAATGTGATACCTATCAGCTGTTTTCCTTATTTTAGTTTATAAAATGTGTACCACTGTTCTGTGTTCAGGGATGTGGTCTTTTTAAACCATACTGCTTACGTTTTGTAAGGATATAAGCAATGGACATTGAAACGGGTCCCTTCCAGGCCCTGTAGTCATGTCCTTAACTTTTCAGGCAAAAAAATCTATTGATTTCTGTATAATTAGTGTAAAAGCGATAAGGTAACCATGTTGTTCCTGCTTACATTTCACATGCTTTACTTCATCTTGCAATCCCTATCTATGAGTGTTTGCTTTTTCTAGGATATTACTTTCTTTTTCCAGGCAGCACATATAACTCTAGTCACCCCCCTCCCTAATAACCTATTTCCCATTTTCTGGTTCTCCAGCGCCGTGAGGTCATAAGAATGGCAATAGCACTATGTAAATATGATCACTGTACTGCATATAAAAAGAAAAAAGTGAAAAACATTTTCATTTTCAACACCAAGAGCTCTAACTTTCACAAATTTGAGACCGATTGTATTGCAAATGCTTGCTGATCTAGCTTCCAAATCTTCATTATTGACCCTAGCTACTTTTAAGAACAACATTTTCTGATAGCTTGTTACAAAATCTTCTTTAAAATCCGATTTCCTCAGCTCTACATATCAATCCTGGTGACTTGCTTGTGCAGATCTTCAGGCATATGATCAAAGTAAGTCATGAGGATATCAATATTTCCATCAATAATAGGCCGGCTGTGTTTCATATTCAGCAGCAATATTTTGACATACAAGTCATCAGAATGCTGTCCTCTGCAATCTGTCCTAAATGTTTTTTCTTGAATTGAAAGGTAATTTTGTTAAGCTTTGGTCTCTTTTCCCCATCTTTATCATGGTTTGCAATTGATCACCACTGTGTGCCTTTCATTGTGATCTGCAGCCTCTTTGTAGTTAATTAGCCCTCTAGCAAAACAGTTTACTATTACCCATGTCTCTTCACGTGCAACATTGAATTATTACAGATCACGTTGGATCGCGGCTGCTTGGCTAGCTCTCGGGGGACAATGAGCCATCCCTGTATTTATAAAATATATACTTCAGTCTTCCAACTTGCTGAATCAGTGTGCCTTTCAAGCATCTTGCGAATATGTGATGTCTTTCGTCATCATTTACAACACTGCGCTCAGTTGTAAGTAAGACCATCTGTAATGCTCTTGTGCACAAAGGTAGGATTACTATCCATGCATAGTGGTACCAAGCATTCATATTCACAGCAGCTATGCCCTGGTGGTTTATCTCCAATTTACATATTTGGACCTCAACAACATTCCACAAGATGTAGCGTACAGTGCACAAAGTGATCTTACTAGTGCACTCGATGCCAACTAAACTAGGCGGGGACCATCCTCACTCGTTTACACTGCCCTAGGGATCCTTCTTTTCCCCAGCCTCCGCACAGTTAGTATTTAGCTCTGGTGATGGACGATGAACAAATCTGCTGACATAGTGTTGCTCTATAGTCACTTCAGTGGGATATTCATTCTGCACATGGCGGTATGCCGTGTACCTCTAAACTGCCTGGTCAGTCACAACACTCTGTGTGACCCTACATCATGTGCAAAGTGAGCTCACTCCATTTTCATTACTCTGTCATTGTGTAGCCACGTCATCACCTATTTACGAAGGATGTTATCGGGTCCAAGGAGAATCACAAGTGCAGCCATCTTGGCTTCAGACGCTCTGCCCCCACCCCCACCCCCTTCGTAAGAATAGTTAAGATAAAAATGATGTCCATTCACTCACTTCCATGGTGGGTCCTACTGGATCTCCGAGCAGTGTATTCTTTTTTTTTTATTGATGACCGCAGTATGACATGGGCAGTAGCAGAGTAATTCGTTAGGTACAGTCTTTTTCCAATACAACAACCCCCTAAGTCAAATTACATAACAAGTCTGTTCTCAGCATTCTGTGTGTTATAAAAGGATAATCAGTATCGCATCTTGTAATAACAACGCTACCAATCAAACAATGGACACGTTACATCCTTAGCGCCACTTCAAGGTTGTGCATATTTACATTCAACTAGCGAGAACTTATACAAACCCCCTTCTACCCCCCACCCCGCCCCTCCCCTGGTCTGTCTTGCTTCAGCTTCCACGGTGGCCGCAGGAGTTCTATACATAATCATCTTTCTAGAGACTACAGTGTCCAGGGTGAAATAATATCTTGGGTCTACAGAGCCTACTGCCCGAAAATCTCTGAGCGCCCGCTTGTGTTACTGGGTCGCGGCATCTTGTGTGGAGGACAAATCAAGTGCTTCCAATTCAATCATCATGGCCTCCCAATCCAGTGCACTGGAAAAAAGAAGAAATGAGGTGCACTCACTAGTAAATCTTATATCTTTTCTAAATCATATTCTGTAACCCGTGTTTCGTTGTGGGTGCTACACTACATAAATGTGTTGGTTACACGGTCTACATAAGAATATGAAGATGCAGACTTCGGCCTGCAAGCAGTGTGCACTGTTCCCTGGAAAACTATATTCCTCTATATGTTGAAATTACTTAAATAATAATAAACTCTATCGTTTGTTTTTGTACATACGTTTATCTCAAATATTCCAATATTTCATATAAGTCCAACACTTACATCATTGTGACTGTGGATTTTATGCATTTCTAACAACATTTCTATTTTCATGTAGGTTCAGCATAAAATTAATGTAAGGGTACATTTTAACAGTCAATAATTCATATTTGTGATAACATCAAAAATTCATAACATTATATTTCTTTCAGTTTCATATGACTTATGGTATTAGGAAGTCCGAAGCCCAATGCATTTCGGGAAATGGGTTTTTCCCTTCCTCAGGGGCAAATTCCTAAAACAAAAGAACTTTAGTATATTTCTGTTTTTTGGAGATTAGTGTAAAATAGACACTCAGAAGGGTGTTCCTGGGGGTAATGTGCCTATGGATATAGGTGTCATGCTTTATAATCATCAGGAAGTGTTCTGAAAGAAGAGAGGGTACTAGAGCTGTTTAAGGTTACCATCCTGTGGTGCTCTTATGTTAAATGTGTCTCAATAAGTGCTCAAAAAATAAAGAGTTCTGAAAGACAACTGGTGCCGACACCTATAAGTATCTATGCTGCCCATGCTAAAATGTAGTCATGAGATTATTCACGCGTGATTAAAACACTTGTGCTCGGTTATCAACTATGTAGCCAGCCGATATAATGATCTACCTGTACTCCTCGATCCTAAGTCAATCTTCAAATGTAGCGTAATCGTGGCAAGACTATGCGCAGACCAAATTCCGTTTGTTAAAAAATGAAACATACAGGGTGTGGACATTAAACTCACTGCAATGTTCCTATTGCGCACAATTAGCATCACTGTTGCTGAAACATCAATTAACTACGAGGCTCACTGTGTGCTGTCAAAATGGCATTCTTTGTCAATCCTGTTTTAATAAAACACGGTATGTGACGAACCTGTCTCAATGTCCTGTTGTTTTCTCACTCGGAAACGAAAGTGATAACTTACCAAGTAGACATCTGAATAATATACTGAATGCACTAATCTTATAAGTGATAATAAACAACTGTCGAGAAAAATTCCACTTTCTATCAGCATTACAGTAAACGAGCAGTGCGTGCCAACCGGTATCTCTGTTGAAGAATATGATGACAATGAGTAAGACTGCAACTGTTTATGTGGCGTAAATGTTATCACCCACAATCTTAACCAAGTTATTATACCTGCGTATATGTATTAGTCCGGTTGACGTCAATTTCTGCACTTTCTATCTTGAATAAAGGAATGCTGCGGGAACCGTTTCTGTGGAGAAGTAATTGCAATCTACTAATCATACTGTTCATAATTGAAAACTGCACTACTTATTGCTGAAAAATGACTAATAATAAACGTACCTTTGAAGGTCCATGCAACGTCAGCAAAAACTCCGTACACTCTCTACAATTCGAAAACCTGTTCAAGTTACCGCGGAGGGATACAATACACGCCTAAAAGAGTGCAAGACCTCTACTTTGCTGACGCGTTAATGTGAGGATTATGGGGGTGGTAGTTGTTCGAAATAGTGAAGACTTTCACTATATATCTCTGTTACTAACACAAAACCAAGCTGTGATGCTAAAACAAATATTCCAATAATAGACTGCCATTATGCAGGGGTATCCTTCTGTGGAATTAAATAGTACCACCAAGATATTAAACTAAACTTCGGGCGTCCGATCCATAACTTTATCTGATCCGTTTGCGAAAAAAACCTGGCTGTTTGTGTGTGGCCATCTGTATGTATCTTCTATAAGTGCAGAAAAGTCAGAAAAACGTGTTACTAGAATACCCCTCTATCAAAGTGTTAATGTGTATATCTTAGTGGTAGGTAGGTGATGGTGGTAAATAAGTATTGAAAGATTCCAGATATCATTAACTACAACTCTTAGGTACTAAATGGTGATAACTAAGGGGGTAAATGAACACACATTCACTACTACAAATAATCCAATGGTATAAAATTGACGATAAGACCCAGATCAATTATATTGTCATGTCCTATGTGTACATACAGAAATAGTAGTGCATACATTAAATCATGTCTAATGCGTTCTAGATACTCTACCAATTGTGATACAACATAGATAAAACGTCTGATAGTATAAACATTTCTGAAATGCAAACCTCTAATGTAACGACTGTAAATCATGATACAGATAAATGTGCAAATTTAGGGACAATAACTGACGTTACATCATAAATCATTATAAACATATGATCTCTGTGAGTGTAGATTGCATATAAACACTTGTGTTTTAAATTCACATATGTGCCTGATACTCTTTACAGAAATACTAAGGATCACTCTCTGATAAATCCCTGTGTTGAACAATGTAGTAAATCACAGGTAACAACTATCCTATCATTAAGACCCTGTGGTATCAATGTTTGTAGGTAATCTATCCAGAATACCTCTCTTTGTAATAGCTTAGCGCTATTGTCCTGACCTTCCACTTTCGCCACTACTTCCACAATTTGTGCTCGCAGTTGGGCTATATTGTGATGCTCATCCAACCAATGATTTGCTACTGATGTTGATCTGCTTTTCGTGCGTATGGTGCTTTTATGTTCTGACAGTCTTATTTTAAATTTGCGTTCAGTTTTGCCTATGTAGGCTTTGCCGCAAGGACATTTTAAACAGTAAATTAAGTGGGTAGTGTTGCAGTCTGCTGAATGTTTCAAGGGTATCTTTTTGCCAGTAATGGGGTATAGTAGTGTGTTTCCCAGAATGATATTGTTGCAATGTATGCAATTGTGGCATTTAAGAGTTCCTCTGTGGGTATCTGGCTCTATTAGTTTTGCTGGTGTTCTCACAATGTCCAGTACATTTCTACCTCGTGTGTAGGCAAATATGGGTTTTTCATCATATATTCCGTTGAATTCTTTTTCATTTTGTAAAAGTTCCCATCTTTTGAGAATGATACTCTTAATACGATTGGAAGCTGTCGAAAACTTAGATACAAAGGTGAAAGCAGTACTTTGTTTCTTCTGTGACGTAGCCAACTTGTCAATACTTTGTTGAAGGATATCTGTGGGATACCCAAGTTGTTCAAATCTGGTTTGATGGGCTTTTAGTTGCTGTGATAAAGTGTCTTCTTCCGTGCAAATCCTCTTAATCCTCAAAAAATGTGAGTATGGTAAATTGGAAATCAAACTTCTGGGGTGAAAACTAGAAAATAATAATGTGCTGTTCCTGTCGGTGGGTTTGGTGTATATGTCTGTTACAAGTTTAACTGTCAGCTCTTTTTTGATCAGTACATCCAGAAAGTTGACTTGTGTCGTACTTATTGAATAGGTGAATTGGATCCTGGGATTTTTGGTATTTAATTGGTGAATCAGGTGTTCCAATTCCATTTGGTCCTTGGACCAAATAAGTATGATGTCATCAATGAAATGACAATATTGAACTAGACCTTCACTCCATCTGTCCGCGGTCAATATATGTTCATGCTCGAATTTGGACATATAGATATTCGCGTAAGCTGGTGCTCCAGAGAATCCCATGCTGGTACCTGCTAGTTGTCCATAAAATTTCTCTTTCCATTGAAAATAACTGTTATTCAAACAAAAATGTAATAACTTTAATAGAAAGATACTCATGTCTTGTGACAGATCCAATTGTAACAGAGCCCACTCAGTGGCCTCCATTCCTTCTGAATGGACAATGGAAGTATATAACGCCGTGACGTCTATGGTACATAGTACCCACTCCTTGTTGAAAAACTGTGGCATGATTTCAAGTTTGTTAAAAAAATCAGTGGTATCTTTGATGTAAGTACACCATCCTTGTACGAATTGTTGTAAATGGAAATCAAGAAATTTGCGGAGTGGATCAAATATTGATTCGCACCCCGAAACTATGGGGCGAAACGGAGGATCTGTGGGGTGTTTGTGTATCTTCGGTGTCATATACAACTTGGGTCTTCTGGGATTTTGTGTGGTCAGGTACAATCTCAATTGTGTGTTAATAATCCCCATGGTTTCGGCTTCTTGGAGTAGTTCTTTCAATATTTCTTGCAGACGAGGAGTAGGATCATTGTCAAGGATAATATATGTGTTGATGTCTTGGACATGTTCATCCACTTTTCGAGTGTAGTATGTGGTGTCCATTATCACCAGGGCGCCGTCCTTATCTGCTGGTTTCAATGTCAGGTTGTTGTTTTGCGCAATAGATTGAATTGTACGCTGATCATGCTTGGTAAAATTGGTTTTACTAGGAGTATTGTACTTGATCTCCGCAAGATCTCGTTTGACTGTATCTTCAAAAAAGTAAAGTATTTTGTGCGAGAGGGGTGACTGATATTTGCTCTTGGGTTTAAATTTAGGGTAGGCGTGCTCTTCTTGCTCTTGTGCTTCTTGCATCACATTGGAAAAATAGTGTTTCCCAATCCAGTGCTATAGGTTGCTTCCTCCGCCCCCTCTCTTCCTCCCTTCGAAGAGCTGCACCCTCCGCCCATCCCCATTGAAGCATGTCAGTATGCCAAGTAGTAACCGCAGGACATCTGGGGGATTTCCACCTCATCGTGAGAACCCTAATCGCTAAGATGAGTGCCAGGTCTAGGAATCTCAACCGCACCTTTTGTACCCCTGAGCGTCTACAAAGGCCTACAAGGCAGTGTAGGGCCTCGTCCGGGACCGGTAGTTGTGTCACTACAGTTAGGGCGTGGCGAACTCCTCCCAGTATTCCCGTAGTCGAGGGCAAGACCACATCATATGAACAAAGACTGCCTCGTCTCCTTTACAACAGGGGCAGCAATGAGGGGAATCCGGGAACATACGATGTATTTTTTTCGGGGTAAGATATGATCTATGGAGTACCATTGTCTGGATGAATTTAAGTCTTGCATTACGCAATACTTTTTGGGGTGTTCCAGCATACTCTTCCATGCTCTGTCTGTGATCTCGGCCCCAGAGTCGTCAGCCAAGTGTGCCCTGAGGGATGTGAGTGAAATTGCTGCATGTGCCCGGACCCCAGTATACAGCCAGCACACCAAGTGCCCCCCCAGGTCCCATATAATATAGGAGGTGTACTAAGTCATGTTCTGTGGGTTAATTCCTCTGTGGGGCCCATGTGGTTCTAATAAAGTGCGTCACAGTGGCGTGTAACAGATACAGGTGCTGTGGTGCCCCTGTGGCCTGCAAGAAGGAGTTGTGGTCCAACATAGTACCATCACCAAAGAACGCCCCCACCTCTTCCACCCCACTGTCCGTCCAGTCCTGTAATCTGGCCCGTGTAAGTCTCCTCTGTGGTGTAGGGATGCCCAATATGGGAATATTCATGGCGTATGGGGTCACTGCAGATGTGTAGGATAGGGCCTTCCTCCAACAGAGCAGGGCAGTCTTCAACAGGGGGGGCAATCAGGGGGATCAGAGCCTTCGGCAGCAGCAAAGAATGCAGCTCGCCTCGGTCCAGCCTCTGCGGCGTGAATCCAATTTCCTGCTGATTCCTTCTGGCTGTCCAGTATGAGAGCCACTGGAGTTGACTAGCGTAATAGTACCCTCGAAAGTCGGGAACCCCCAGGCCGCCATTTGACATCCCTAGTTGGAGTTTCCGAAGGCTTATTTGTCTTCGGCCAGCGCCCCAGATGAGACCAATCAGTATGGTATTCAGCGTATTAAAAATGGACTGTGGGAGGACCACAGGTAGATTCACAAAGTAGTATAACAGGCGAAGCAGCATCACCATTTTTGAGATAGCGATCCTTCCCATCACTGATAAGCGTAGGGAGGACCAGAACCCGACGCTAGAACAGAGCCTTGTTATCGCCCGTAGAATATTGCCCTCTATTTGATCCTCCTGTGTTCTGTAGACGTGTATGCCTAGGTATTTGAAAGTGGTGGGGGCCACTGGTAAAGAGTAAGTGCCGAACAGCAGGTGGGTTAGGTTTGGCGTCTCTCGGAAGAAATAACTTGTTGACTTTTCAGGGTTCATGACCAGGCCCCACAATCGTTCGAAAGTGACAAATATGGCAGGGAGGGGGGGCGTTGTCAGCATTCAGGTCCCGTAAATATAGGAGTATATCATCTGCATATATAGATATTAGATGATGAACTCCGTCGATGTGGATGCCCAGTCGGTCCGCTGATGCCCGATGGGCCAGTGCCAGGGGCTCTAGTGCAAGTACAAACAACAAGGGGGACAGGGGGCACCCCTGTCTCATGCCTCTGTGGAAAGTGTATTGGTCGGAGATGTAGCGGCCCATGCGAGCCCTGGCACTTGGGGACGTGTATAGTAAGCGAACCCATTTAAGGTATTTATCTGGGAGTCCAAACCGTTTCAATGTGACAAACATGACATCCTATGATAGGGAATCAATTGCCTGTCTAAGCTCTAGTGCTATGCATCCTGCATGTCGGTAAGCTCGTGGGGTGGCTGTCATTACAGAGTGCAATTGCTGGGTGTTCAGAGAGGTGCTGCGGTTTGGGAGGAAACCACATTGATCACTGTGAATAAGTGTAGGAAGGTGTGGCTGTATGCGGTTGGCAAGGGCCTTACTTAGGATTTTATATTCAGTAGATATCATAGAGAGGGGTCTATAATTAGACATCTCTAACCCATCCCGCCCTGGCTTGGGTACGGACATAACCAGTGCTTGCATGGTGGAAGCAGGCAGACGGCCAATCTCAAATGCCGCAGTGAAGACAGCCTCCAGTGTAGGTATTAAAGACTCTGAGTAGGTAACATAGAATTCCACGGGGAGCCCATCCATCCCAGGTGTCTTATTATGGTTTAGACCCTTAATCGCATTGCGTATCTCTTGTTGGGTTATGGGGCCATCAATATCTTTCTGTACAGCCTCTGATAGCACCGGGAAAGGGAGATCCTGTAAAAACTCGGCAATCGAGGAGCTTTCTACTGGAGCGGGGGTTGCATAGAGTGCTTCAAGGTGGTCGTGAAAGGCTGTATTTATTTCTGCTTGTGTCTGGACTGAATGTCCCGCCAGGGTGCGAATGCTAGATATGATTGGCGGGCCAGGTCTATCCCGGACTATGCGGGCAAGCAGTGTACCGGATCTATCCGCCTCAGTGTGTTTTCTTTGAAGGAACGCCCTGTAGTCTATCGTCCGCAGTATCTCCAGTGTCTCCGCATGGTCTATGTGGGCGGATTGCAACGCCTCCCATTTGTAAGGGTCTAGTGCTGCCTCCCTCTCCAGTATTTGTAACCTGTCCTCAATGCCCTTTACCTCTGGTGTGTCTCCTGTCTGGCCCCTACTAACTGTTTGATCGTCGCCCCCCTAACTACCACTTTCAGAGCGTCAATCAGGTTAGAGGATGCTGTGTTCCAGTTTTCGGCTAAGTAGTTGGTAATAGTATTGGACAGGGTCGTACGAAAGGGGTGTCCTTAAGTAGGTGTGGGTGCAATTTGCAGGTGGGTATGGGGTGGGCACCACTCCCCAGCGAAGTGTAAGTTCTAGGGACCTATGATCGGAAGAGGTCTTGGCCAGGTACATAGATTTGTGGATTTTCGTGGTGATGGATCTCGAGCAAAGGAACCGGTCTATTCTGGTATGAAGGCTGTGCACCAGAGAGTAAAAGGAGTATTCCTTGTGATTTGGTTAAAGACATCGCCACACGTCAAAGAGTGTCCACCCACTTGCCCATGTAGTGAATTGTTCTGCCAGCTTGCCAGTGGTTGCACCCTGAAGGGGTGGGTGTGATCTATCTAGTCCAGCGTCCAGCACTGCATTCCAATCCCCTCCCAGCACCCAGGGGATCCCGTCCCAATCCGCACCCAGCCTACTCAAGAAGCGATCTTGGTCAAGGTTGGGGGCATAAACGCTTCCGAAGACCACCAGGGAGCGATCAAGAGTGCCCTTCACTAATATGTATCAACCCTGGTCATCTGCCCGACGCTCTAGTTCAACAAATGGGACTCCATGACGAACCCAGATAGTCGCCCCCCTAGCGAAGGCAGAATAATTAGTGGAATAAATATGTCCCTTCCATTTCTTCCACATCATTTGTATTTCGGAATCGGTTAGGTGGGATTCCTGGAGGAACGCTACCTGTGTTTTACGTCTAAGAAGAAATGCATAAATTTGGTGCCATTTCTGAATTGCTCCCAGTCCCTGTACTTTCCATGTGAGTAGGTTGTATGAACCTATTATTTTAGCGTTCCCTGTCATATTCCAGTGTGCATTGTGTTGTTCTCATCAGTGTGGAGCAGCAGAGCAGATCTGACCAGGAGCCCCATTTCCCCATAACTGTAACAAAACCCTGCACAGCGCCTAAACTGCACTGGGCCCAACAGTGGCATACCAAAAGTACAGAACAAATAACGGTGCATACGCTAATAGGGAGGTAGCCAACCTTATACCTGATCATAGTCCATGAAGGGTCTGCAACCCGGTGGCTCAACGGTACCCCACCCCGTGAGGGGGGGGACTATATAGATATGGTGGGAGCGGCATTAAGAACATAAGCATATATAACCATGAGTGCCGAGGAACCCCCCAACCAGCAGTGCATATCTTCGACATATCGGAGTATGGCAAGTGTAGGAATAAGACACAGAGCTATTGACCTATACGCTGCTAAGCTGCACAGAGGAGTTGACCAGTTTACACAGTAAGCAATACAACCGAAAGGATACAGGAGTCTCTCCGGTGCTGAGTATATGTCAGCTACATGAGTAAATACCACAACAGTAGTCCCAAGCGTCCATGGCTCAACCTCTATGTTCAGCTATCGATCAAGTCGTCGGGTGCCCTGGGTGTAATGGTGGGGAAAAGAATTGCACTCTGTTCGGAAGAGTACTGTCCTCTGAGTCAGTAGAGATTTTGTGCAAGTCTTCATGGAAGGCACCGGCCACCGCAAACGCTCCTTCCTGGTCTCGTCTCTGCTGCTCTCTCGATGGGCTGGCACTCCCCCCCCCCGCCTCAGTTGGGGTTCTGGGACCGTCGAGAGGTCCGCCTCGGGAGTCCGTCCGAGCCCTGCGTGGGAACATCCGGAAGACTAGTTTAGCTAGAGCCAATGCACATCACCTCCATACAATCCTCAACATCGGCTGGGCTTTCGATAAAGTGAGTCTTCTAATTGTATATAATCTTAAACCGGGCAGGATACAGAAGTGCATACTTGAGTTGTGCGTTCTGTAGTTTTTTCTTCACCGCTTGATATGACGATCTCTGTCTCTGTACCAGCACTGTGTAGTCGGGATATAAGGTTCTGCGTGAGTGTAGTAACCTGTTGCTGGAGTTGTTGCAAGGTGGAGGAGTGCTCCGCCACTCTGGGAGGGAGGTCAGCTATAGATTGACCGTGGTCCTTAACCATGTCCGCAAGCTTGTTGTGGTCCGCCTTCAGCAACGTAAGTCCTGTGGTGAGCGCACCCATTTGTAGTTCCATCGCCGTCTGGAGTCCCGAATCTCCTTGAGGATGAGGTCCAGTTTGTCCGGTGTCCCCTCCGCATGTCTAGTCGAGGTAGCCCCGGGCGAGGAGGGCCTACTAGTGTGATCCGTCATGGTGTGTGAAGAGTCGGATCCTTTTTGCACTTCCTGTGTCTTCGCCCGGGGTCTACCCATGGCGCAGCGTCGCTCCCAGTCCCCCCGTGAGGTGACTCCTTTGGGCAGTTCCAAGGGGTGTCGGTAGTACCTACAGTGGTGGTGTGGCGCAGGCCTATTGTTCCGCAGTGCTCCCTGGACAGGTCTCGGTAAGGGGGGCCCGGGGTAGGCAAGCCTGTGCCCTTTTGCGTGGGTTCAATCAAAGCTGGTGGCCATTTGTTAGTGGGCTGAGGGGCAGTCAAGTTGCCACACAGGGTGTTCGGGCTGCATCCGTCAGTGTGGTCCTGCCGGTAGCCTGCCCATAGGAGTGATCCACCACTGCCCCCCCCGGTGTGTCGGGAATCAGGGGAAATTGCAGTGCACTGTGTGGGGGGGGGCCTATGAATTGCCACCACTCACCTCCGCTGCACTGCAGGAGCCTTTTCACCCGGTTTCTCCACGTACTCCCGGCACTGCCCTGTTCTCAGGCCCAGCAGGCACTGTTGTATGCCCCCAAGCTCGCTGGCGTAGTCCCCGATGCGCAGGCAGGCCACCGAGTGTCCGAGATGCAGAGTTCAGGCCGCAGATAGGCCCAGACGTGGCTCACGTTCCAGAGCGGCTAAACAGGCGCATCACATGCGGGCCTCACACAGCCGCAACCTCCGCTCTACGCCAAGGCCCGTAATGCATCCGTGTTCCTGGGATCACCGCACCTGCAGCCCCGGTGTCTGCGCCGGAGAACAGGAATCGGGGCGGGTCACAGACATCAGTGTAGGACCGTGCGGTTTCCCAACTCACCGCGGCAGTCCTCAGCGTACTCCCGCGGCGCCCCTCCTCCGCTCGCGCACTGCGAGCCACCAAGCTGCCGCACCGCTGGGCAGCATGTTCCTCCAGATGGCACCTCCGAGGCCCTTGGCTGATTCTCCACGATCCTGGTTAGGAGTCCGGAGCAGAAACTCCAGGGAGGAGACTTAGTCCACCGGTCCGTGGGGGGAGGTCCCCGGCCGCAGCCCTCGCAGGCAGATCCACCACACACGAATCTCCGCCCCATGCCAGGTCCCGGCCTCATGAAGCGAGGAGCGTCTGGCAGGCCCCGATCTGTCTCGGCGGCACGGAGCAGGAACAGGCGCCGTTCGAGTCACTCCGCTACTGTGGGGGCCCCAGCACTACTTCATCCGCACTCCCCTTCAGGTCTTAGCCGGGTGTACGGCGTGTACAGGGTAATTACCCTCCGGGAGGGTCCGGAGCTCTATCGGTCCACAACCGCCATGTTAGATGGCTAGCCACGCCCCCCTCCGAGCAGTGTGTTCTTGTTGTTGCTCTAAACAATGGGAAGACCAATGTGTGCCCAGCCTAGTTTCAACATTCTCTCAACCAAGCAACATCACATGCAAATAGATCAGGTCAATGACTCAGATGACCCCTGCCTGTTGATTATTCTATCAGCAATCAGCATAGTTAACCAGCTAATTTTGAAGTAAACTTTTAGTGCAAATGACAAATTGCCAAAATGAAATAGATTAATTGAATTCAATTATTGACGTAGAAGAAAGCTAATCAAAGTAACAGGATACAAAATACAATCAACGTATGTTCAAGGATATTCAAAGAAGCTTAAAAAATCACGACTATGGTGATAATAGTGTCACATTTTAAGTCTGTTTCTCCTTGTAATAGTTTCCGTCATAGTCACCACCGCTTTGGAATGGTTTAACCACCTTCAGGAACTGTTCATGAAAGAATCCCTTTCCGTTGATTGACATTTCATCGCAAAAGTCTCTTCAGGTGAATTAGTTGAGCAAAAAGATGAAAAAATACAGACGGGTCCAGGGGCAAATGCTGGGTTAGGGAAAACTGATTGGTAAGCACGGTTCACTAAGAATGACTGACACCAATGTAGGCCTGCACTATTACTCCAGATAATTTTTCCAAGGGCTAAAGTAGAAATGTGTGATTTACTTGATCTCTCCTCCGCTTTCGACACGGTCAACCACGAGATGCTACTCGAACGCCTTAAACTGAGAATGGGATTAGATGTTACAGTCCTCGACTGGTTTAGCTCCTACCTTCAAAACCGATCACAGAGATTCTTAATCAACGGTGAACTGTTCGCCCCCTCCATGGTCACGATGGGAGTTCCGCAAGGATCAACGTTGTCCCCCACCCTCTTCAATCTCTATCTCGAACCCCTTGCCGAAGTCCTCCGCACTGCAAATATCTCCTTCCATATGTACGCTGATGACACTCAGATCTACATAAAAATCTCCTCCCTTGCGGAGATCCTCACCTTGAATGAGGCCCTGAAGCTGACCGTTAGATGGCTCTCCTCAAACCAACTTAAACTCAATGCTAAGAAAACTGAGTTCCTTTTAATCTCCCTGCCCAAGAACAACCCTGAGATCCAGACATGGATGAAAGCCATCACTGCCTTAAACTGTTCTCCAACCATTGTGGATTCTGCCAAATCTCTGGGTATTACCTTGGACCTCAATTTGAACATGCGAGACCATGTCAACGCAATGGCCAAATATGCCAGATTCCACCTGAGCTATCTATGGAAATTGAAACCTTTTCTTGACGCTCCTGACCTAAAACTAGCAGTCCAATCGTTAGTTATTTCTCGACTGGAATATGGTTGCTCCACCCTCTCCGGATTACCTAAAATCTCGCTGGCACCCTTAAAAACCTGCCTCAGTGCAGCCGCCAGACTTCTTACAGGCTCTAGAAAATTCGATCACATCACTTCTCACTTGAAAGCTTTGAACTGGCTTCCCGTCGAGGCTAGGATCCACCTCAAACTGGCATGCATCACGCACAAGGCCTTACACTCTAACTCCCCTGCGTATCTTGCACAGAAGCTGGTGTTATCTGGAGGAAGCAGAAACTCACGATCGGCTAACACCCTCCTCCTTCGGCCTGCACGCTTTAGGAAAACAAAAACTTACAACCGAGCCTTCGCCGGATCTGCACCAAGAATATGGAACTCCCACCCTCCTGACATCAGAACAATCCCCTCCCTTGCACGCTTCAAAAAAGAGGCCAAATCCTTCCTCATGGGTAAATTCCTTGGATAAACCTGCTCCTCAGCTAGCTAAGAGACTATTGCCTCATCCTGCGACCTTGTACAGTACTTGTGTGATTTCCTGCCTATTGTATGACTCTTGTCTCTGTAAAATGCCTCGATGTATAGTCTCTCCTTCCCCAAATGTATAGTATTGTAGGAATCTCCTGCCTACCTTATGACCCCTCAACTCTGTAAGCTCTATTATGTACAGGTCCTGTGATATACTACCCTTTGAATATGTAAAGCGCTCTGATACCCTCACGGGTCAAGTACGCTCTCTATAAAACTTTAAAATAAATAAATAACTATAGAGAGGATAAGGGTTTCTGACTAGTCTGCTTACAAAAAGGATTGCAATTCCTCCCTTATGTCCACTACAGCACATTCACTGTCCCTTGGTGTGCTGAAGCCAAACTGGTAGCTATGTTGATAAAAGGCCACGCCCTTTAAAATGTTACTTTTTCTGGAAAGGGGATGTTAGGAAAATGGATCGTATTTTGCCAAATCTTTATTGTCTTTAATAGTGAGATTATTATAGCGTGCTTTTAGAGCGCTGGAGGCCACATTTTGTATGTATGTCTGAAGTATTTGTATAGCACCATCCTAGCCAAAAGGCAGAGGAACCCTGTACAGGGCCAAAGACTATGACCCTGGCAATGTATAATAGGAAGGGTAGATGGTTTGTGGACTGTTACTTATTAATGATGTAATGTTCTTTAAAAGATGAGTCTACAGCTCTTTGCGGCATTGATGCAGAGCTGGGCCAGTCTTGATGAACATAAGGATGTTGATCCAGAACCTCCGTGCATAGACAGAGGACTCCTGTTGTCTTGTTTTTTCCTCTAAGTTTTGTCTCCTTGTTGAAGAGACACATTGCTGACCACTATGATCCCAAGTGTCAGCACGTCCATGTGGGCTTTGAAGGAGGACATCTAAAATAATTCAGTTGGAAGGCTTTAGCCATTGATTTTTTTTTGGAAACCTTAATGATTTAGCCACAATATGGTGTGGAGAAGGTGGAAACCGCGTGTCGCGTCCTCTGGCCCAGCGCCGCAATAAAAGACACAGGAAGGCTGATGGGTGAGTGCAAAGGCTTTTTCATTCTTCCGTAGGGTGCAGCCTGTGCAGGCATGTCTTCCCCGCCTCGTGTCCCCACCGCAATGTGTAGTGACCAGTTCCTGCTGGCTGACCGGAAGTGTTGTCCGGTGTCTAGTCCCCTGTGCAGGTGCCTAGTGCCCACTGTACACCCTGTCATTGCAACACCGTGGACTAGATCTTCTTTGGTAATAGGGGGTTTGAAAGTAGATGTCTTTGTGTTTTCTTGGATTTGGTCACCACACCAGGATTGCAAAAGAGTTTCTGGCTGCAGCTGGCTGATTCAACCCATCTAGTGTGCTTTTCTGCCCCTTGAATAGCCATATTTCGTATCAATTTTACATCTTGCTTTCTCAGATGTTAGCTACATTTTCCCCCACTCCCTTTCCAAGTTGTGTCCAGTGTCTCACCTTTTTAGATTCGCCAATTGTGTCTTAAACAACTCGTTATCTAACTTGGAGTTTACTCCCATTATTGCAAGAGAGGTTAAACTGTTGTTGGCAGTGTCTCTTTGTTTCCTGGAAGCAAAAAGAAGCCTATTTTTTCACTAATACATCATCGCTTTCCGCTCTAATCGTCTTAGTATCCAACTGTGGCGAAAAGCCTGTTAGAAAGTTAGGACATTTCTCAGCTGAATACTGCCACTGAAGAGCTAATGGGGCCTGGGCATGCTTCTTAGAACAGCCAGGAAGCAACTGCATTTATGCCAACCCTTTCTGAAATATATGTATGTCCCTTTAGCTTAGGGTATGCGAAGCTGAATTGTTTTTAAACCTTTTTCCTGCTCTATGGAAACTTTCATAACATTTTGCTGTTGTTATTTTTGCAACAATTTATTTTACATGTATCATTATTTGACACTATGAAATGATACTGTACAATATATAGTTCCCACGAGACAGTTGCTCACAGGTAGCTCTAAAGGTAATCCTGCATACATTTTTTAGCCTCAGTACAGCTAAGGGCCTGATGTAAGAATATCTGATGTCAAAATACAAGTTGCAAACAGCAACAAATATTAGTTGCAAACTGCAACCACTCTTTTTGTGACCAGTAAAGATTTTTAAGAACCTACCTATGTACCAATAGGTCGATTCCCATAAATCTGATTCATTGTGGGTTGGAATCAGACTTACGTAACGAATATTGATGGGGTAGGTCACAAATTGCGACTCTCTATACTTGATGCAATATATTGTTTGTGGCCTGTTTAGGTCATCAGATCACCGTGTTTCTGATCACATTTCAATAAAGTAAACCTTTTTTTTTAATGTAGCACATTTTTATTAAAGGAAACGAAGTTACATTTGAAAACAAAAGTTTACTTTCTTTTTTTAGTTTGAGAGTTTGCAATGGTCCCATGGACCACTGCCTACTCCGAAACAAAAACTATTTTTTAACATTCACAAATGGGAAAGGAACCCCTTCCCTTTTGAGAATGTCTTACCACCCTAATTTGGGGGAGGCAGGTGGATAACTTTTGAGTGCTTTATGACTGCTATTTCGGTACTCAACCATTGATACATATGGCTAGGAATCACTATTTGGAACAACAAAATCTTTTCCAATAGGGATTCTTTAATCTATTTTAGGAGTCGGTAAAAAGTTACAGACTCTTAAAATGGGTTTAGTACAGTGCTTTAAATGGACATGTACTGAGTACCTACACTTCTTTATTTTGAAAGAGTGAGTACTTTCACATCTTAGCAGAGATACAAAACTTTTAATTGGAGACTACCAGTATTTCTCAGAAGCAAGTACTCTGGCATAGGGTTCCACAGGTACCTGCACTTTTATTTTTTTCATTTCAAGCACTGGTTTAGTATATTGCGAAAAGAGTGTTTGCAGCCAAAAAACTGTTTTGTACATCTAGGGCCAGATGTATGAGGCATTTTTCCGGTCACAAAGGGCCCATCGGGCCCTTTGCGACTGGTAAAATGCATTTTGCCGTGTACAGACGGCAAAATGCGACTCAGTAACTTGTTACCGAATCTCATTTTCCTTTTGCGATTCGTTATTTGGAAGGGGCATGTTTAGGGCATCCCTTCCTAATACTGAAAAGCACTGTATCTATGAATGTTTTGCAACTGGGAATGCGGTTGCAAAACATTTGCAATTACCACCAACTTTAAGTTGGTTGTAACCCATTCGCAATCGGGAAGTGATCGCCAAAGGACCCCTACCCATTTGTGAATATGGTTGCCAAAATTTTTAAGAGCAGGCAGTGGCCCCGGGACCTCTGCCTACTCTTAAAAAATGAAAAAGTAACTTTTAATTTTTATTTTTAAATACATCCAGTTTTCCATTAATGAAAAAGGGCTACACTACCAAAAATAAATATTGCTTTATTTAAAAAGCAATGACAGACATGGTGGTCTGCTGACCCCAACAGGCCACCATCCCTGTGATTGTAGTCATTCACAATTGGTTGCATATTGTGACCTGCCTCATGAATATTAATGAGGCAGGTCCATTTGCGGCTCACTGCTAATCCTTAACAAAGTCAAAAACATTATTGTACATCGTAGTTCTAAAATTTGTTATTAGGAGATCGCAAATTCGTACATCTAGCCCCTATCCCTTTAGTATGCACGTTGCGAATAACATGAGTCCTGTTAGGCTTCACTGCTTTCTGTGACACTGAAAATTCTTGCTAAAATGTAAGTGCAAGCGAAGCAGGTGATGGAAAATCAGCACATTTTGCAAATCTTAAAGGACGAAAACCTGGAATTTCACAAAAGTGTGTCAATGTGCGCCATACATGTCAAAAACCCCTATTCAGCGGGATACACACGATTTTAGATGCCTAAAATGGCTTAATTTGGGTTGTCTCCTACCTCGAATTGCCTCTCCTTCAACAGACGTCAATGGAAGAAACACATTCTTCTGATTATTATTTTTTTTTAATCTCCCACTTTCTTCTTCTAATCTGTTGGCATGTATGCGGCACACACAGCTTCTTTTAGCCCGATGAGGCTCCATATTTAACAGGTTATATTCCTCTTCCAAAAATACTTTCCAACGCGTGGAGGCCTTGCTGATGGAAGGGCCCTCCCAGGTCAGCACGCCACCTGTTGCCAGGTTACCAGAAGTGGCGCGCACCGGGTCCGCCCAGAGCTGGGCTCCAGATTTACAGCCGGGCACAGGCTGCGCTCCTGATACGATTGTGTCTGCGAGGAGGGCTGGCATCGCAGCATTTCGTCTTGCCAGTTTTTGTTGCTTTTTATGGGGGCTCCTAAAACTGTCACTCCCATACTTGGGGGAATCACGCACGCTGCTTCTGGCAGTTCAAATAGACCAGGAGGAACAGGCTTTGTTTCAGGAAAGTCATAAAAAAGAATTATCAATATTTCCTCTGTAAATTTTAAGCTGATGGTAAGTGCTCCCTAGGTCCTAAAGCCCAACTCGTGTGCTCATCTGTTGGGCACTCCATCCCTGTGTGCCACTGCATTCTGTACCCTTCTGCGTGCCCCTCGGGTCTGTACCCGTGGAGTGCCCTTGGTGTAACAGCAGTGGCGTTGGCACTGTGATATATGGGGTGTTATATGGTTGCTGGGAGCATTACCGGGTTAGCATTCCAAAGGCCTAGGCCAGAGGTCCTCAAACTTTTGGATGCCGAGACCCCCCTGTCAACATTTTCAAGCGTAAGGACCCCCTCCTGATAAAAATTTCTAAACCTCTAGGTTGTGAGGAAGGTGAGGACCAAATTATGCGACAGGCTTCACTAAATTGTGTGAGTAGAAAATGTGAATAATGTTCTGTGATGCTGTGTATTTTGGGGTAGCATTGCTTTATTATTTTGAATTTTTTTAAACACAGTAATACTGAGGAAAGATTTCACCCCATCAGTACCAGTTTATAACCAAAATACAGCAATTAACATTAGAAAGGTGTCTAGTCAACCTCTGTGAAGGGCCTCCCAATCCGCAGGAATACGCGCTGCCACATTAGAAGCTCACCTGGCCATGGCCAGGAGCAGCAAGGGTGCGTTCAAACCGTGGCGGTCTTGTGCAGAGTTAGGCATTTTACCCATGCCCCTTTCCTCTCACCCCCTTCCTTCCATCCCTCTCTTCTCCCCTCTCCCAACCATGGATCCCTCTCTCACATTGCAGGCAGATGGTTATTAGCCCCAGGACACCTTTTGGTAACAGTAGCGCACTACAAATGTAAATAATAGGCAGAAGCAGGGGATCCACTAGACCCGAACTTCAGGGGTGGGGGGGGTAACACTCCCAGCCAGGGCTTGTCCAAGCACTGGTCGCACACGGTGCAACAGTCTTTCCACCTTCTCCATGAATTCCCTCACTACCACTCACCAACAATAAACCTCATCTCTCTATAGCACCTGTCTGACAAACATTTCATTTTTTTATAGCGCTACTCATAGTTTACTCACACTCAGTTCTGTGATGTGCATGGTACATCTTCTTTGTACCAGGCACTTTAACCTTCTGCACTGTGTGGGTGACAAGAGTGCCCATGTGACTGCACGGTAAGCAATGCAACAGTGTGAGAGTAGGGTAAAAGGAGTGACTGCAGGGTGAGTGATGTGACCATATGAATTTGGGTTCGGCTGTAAGTGCAGAGTGGGACGAATTAGTGCATGGTTAGTGATGTCTTTGTTTGAGTGAGCTACAGATTGAGCAGTAAGGGGGGACAGGTGAGTGAAGTGTCACATGAGTGTAGGGTGAGAAGTGTGCTCGTGTGACTGCAGGGTGGGGTACAGAGTGAACAATGCAAGCAAAGTTTTAGTGCAGAGTGATCACTGTGAGAGCAGGGTGAGCGGGTGAATGTTGTGAGTGCATGGTGATCAGTGTGAGTGCATTGTGATCACTGTGAGTACATCATGATCACTGTGAGTGCAGGGTCAGTGGGTGAATGTTGTGAGTGCGTGGTGATTAGTGTGAGTGCATTGTGATCACTGTGAGTAAATTATGATCACTGTGAGTGCAGGGTGAGCGGGTGAATGTTGTGAGTGCATGGTGATCAGTGTGAGTGCATTGTGCTCACTGTGCGTACATTATGATCACGGTGAGTGCAGGGTGAGTGGGTGAATGTTGTGAGTGCATGGTGATCAGTTTGAGTGCATTGTGATCAGTGTGAGTGCATTGTGATCAGTGTGAGTGCATTATGATCACTGTGAGAGCAGGGTGAGCGCGTGAATGTTGTGAGAGCATGGTGATCAGTGTGAGTGCATTGTGATCACTGTGAGCACATTATGATCACTGTGAGTGCAGGGTGAGTGGGTGAATGTTGCGAGTGCATTGTGATCAGTGTGAGTGCATTGTGATCACTGTGAGGGCATTGTGATCAGTGAGAGTGCATTATGAACACTGTGAGTGCAGGGTGAGCGGGTGAATGGTGTGAGTGCATGGTGATTGGTGTGAGTGCAGGGTGAGCGGGTGAATGATGTGAGTGCATTGTGATCAGTGTGAGTGCATTGTGATCACTGTGAGTGCAGGGTGAGTGGGTGAATGTTGTGAGTGCATGGCGATCAGTGGGAGTGCACTGTAATCGGTGTGAGTGCATTGTGATCACTGAGTGCAGGGTGAGCGGGTGAATGGTGTGAGTGCATGGTGATTGGTGTGAGTGCATGGTGATTGGTGTGAGTGCATGGTGATTGGTGTGAGTGCATGGTGATCAGTGTGAGTGCATGGTAATCAGTGTGAGTGCATTGTGATCGCTATGAGTGCATGGTGATCGCTATGAGTGCATGGTGATCAGTGTGAGTGCATTGCGATCGCTGGGAGTGCAGGGTGAACGTGAAAGTGAAGGCGAGAATGAGAGGTGAGTAGTCTGAAAGCAGGGTGCATTCCCAGAAACTTGAAGCGTAGGGTTTCAGATATAAGTTAAACTATTGCTATAATGGCATTAATCAGGGTTCGAGGGTTGACGAAATAAATAATGTGCTGATCCTGCAACAAACTTCCAGTCTAATGATTAGGGTTACCAGCTCATTATTTTAATGGCCCAGAAATAATGAGTCACATACAGCTGTATTTTTTGCACTTATCTGTGAATATTTAGAACAGCAAAAAAAATAGAAAGCACTTTTAATTGTTTTCTAGGGATGCCTCAATGATCCATGACTAATAACTAAAGAGAATAAAGACAGAAAAGTCACATAACTAATGAATACATACTTTTTTATTTATTACTCAATTTAGTGTCAAGAGCAGGTCTCTGCAGGATCTTTAAACAATACATAGCAGGCATGTTTCTTTTGGCAACCCAACTTTATATTTCTTTTCATTAAATGCATTCTCACACTACAGCAGTAGGTGTAAAAATACAAATGTAAGGAATAGGCAGAGTGGGGGCCCAGGGGGTACTGGAACCATAAAAAACTAAGCTTTGGTAATCAAATAACAAAGGCATGTAAATATGCTAATGGTCTTTAAAGACCTGTGAAAAACTCGGGCGGAGATAAGACTCCAGACACTGCCCAGATGAGGCCCCAGGAACGCGAGCTGCACTGCAGCAGCCCGGGCTGAGACACAGGATGGGGGAGGAGGGGGGCTGAAGCCCTGGAGGCCAGGGCAGAAGTGACACTGTGAAGGCGCGACCCCCTTTGCATCACTCCACGGCCCCCCTGGGGGTCGCGCCCCACAGTTTGAATACCCCTGGCCTAGGCAGAGACATTTTAAGACATGGACAAAGTGGGCTCTACCCCTGGGCTCCAGTCTATTAGGGGGACGCCTGATAGAGTCAGCTCTGTTCTGCAGAGTCTTGCCCTGATGACCTTAAATTGTTCTTAGACAGATGGAATACCATGTTCCTTTAATTTATCTTTAATGTGGTTGTTGTGTGAGTCTCTTTTACAGATATTTTCCTGAAAAATGTGTGTTTCAGGCAACATCCATAAAAAAAAGCTTCTTTAGATCAAAATAGGACCTCACATATGAGAAATGGAATGGTGTTACATAGATTATTTGCTGCTGCTGTGTTACAATATTGAAAACACATGTCACTATCCCTCAATATTAGATGTAAACATTAAGAATGTGGAAACATGTGACTGTGCACTGTCAGTGACCTGGTCAAAGACGGCATAACGAGCAGAACCGAATCATACATCCAAAGCTGGTCCGAACAGGGGCTCCAAAATACGTTTTGCCCAGGTTCCCCAAAATCCTTAAGATGTCCCTGGGCCCAGGAATTCTTCACCCAAAGTTCACAGGTGAAACGTCACTCAAATTACAGGAGTTGCAAACAGTGGCGGGATCTGCGAGTGTAGCAAGAGGGCAACCCCTCAGGGTAGCACCCCCTAGAAATGTTTTAGTACAAATTAAGAAAAATGACAGGTGCCTTTTCTTGTGTTTAAAGTAAAGAGGCAAAAAGCCTCTGAGGGATTTTGAACCAAAAGTCAAGGATGAGCCATATGTTGTATCCAGAGTTGCAGAGAGATTGACAAATTTACAATTGTAACAATTTTCAAAAACAATACCTAAAAGAATTTTAAGCAAAAACAGTACATCAAAGATTATTACACAAAAAGACTGATGAGAATATACACACACAAAGGAATTTTTCTTACAAAAATTTATTGTATATTGGTACCGACCATTAGGTTAAACAAATGTATCACATTTATTCATAAAAACATAAAAAATTTTAGGGAAACAAAATATAGCGAAATATGTCGACGCGGCGTTTCGGTGATGTGAATCGTCATCTTCTTCAGGACAATATTTCAATTAAAAGCACTATAAATTAAAAAACACAAAATATACAATTACTCCATATCTCAAATCAAGAATAGTTATAATTAAAAAACAGAACTCAATAATTTTAGACTAATCGGCACGAAAATTCCTGTTATATTCTAGTGTGATCCATCAGGGTTTCTAACATGTACATTCTCATCGATTTTTCAAATGTTCTCTAGGAAATCTTTGTATAAAGATGAACAAAAATTTTGGGTAAAAACATTTCTAAGTCGGATAACAGGCCTATACCACATTTGTTAATCCTCAAAACGTGCTACAAATTTAGTAACCTTGCGTTGAGGGACGCCAAAGAAAGGTATGATCATAGCAGGTTGCGAGATTAACAAATGTGGTATAGGCCTGTTATCCGACTTAGAAATGTTTTTGCCCAAACTTTTTGTTCATCTTTATACAAAGATTTTTGGTTCAAAATCCCTCAGAGGCTTTTTGCCTCTCTACTTTAAACACAAGAAAAGGGACCTGTCATTTTTTTAGAGTACCTAAAACCCTATCCCTTTTCTTAGAAAGGGTTTCTCCTTTAAATTTTCTCTATTAGTACAAATGGCCACATGGTGCATGGAACAGCAGCGTATGCCACAGAGACCGACTATAGAGTCAAAGGTTAGAGAGAGTCTTTTCAGTGCTGGTCTCGATCGCCAGGAGCTAGTCTAAGGGAGTGTCACAAAAGTCTGTGCTGCAGCTGAGGACACAGACTTCTTAGCCACTGATGGAGAGAGGCAGCTCTGAGAGGGAGCCCGGGAACTCCCCAGAACTCCTGGTCTGCTGCACTTCAAGGGAGCTTCATCCATGTGTAGGTGAAAAGGCCTCTGCGCACGAGAGAGATGAATGCACTGGGTTAAACTAAAGCATACATGGAATATTCACAGTGACTACCAGATTCCTTACAGGCAGCACCGGTGCGTGTAAAACACCATCAGTGTTGAAACACAGTGATAAACTATTAATACCCCTGCGCAGGTCCTGCCCGAGTGAGTGCCCATCAGCACTCAAATGTCATGAAATAAAATACATTCTGAAGCGCCCTGCCTGCCCACTTCTCCCGCCCTGGGCCGCACCTGCTCACACCATACTTAGAAGATGCTGCCATTTTGATATTCTTCATTTAATCTCACCCTGTCCTCTTTACCACTCCTGCTTTACATGCAGAATGTACCATTTAGCCTCAGTGTATTACTGAGATCTTTACTGTTCTCATGCCCGCCTTTGTGTTTCACCTCAAAGGTTCATTCTCTCTACCTAGCAGCACCTTTGCTTTACCGCTTCTCTGCCCAATCTCTCTTGGGTTTTTCACCTTTTCCTGCTTTTTATTCGTCCCTCTGTGTTTTCCCGATTTCCCATTTTCTTACTAATCAAAATACATTTCTAATTATGGTGAAACTGGACTTGAATTGCTTGTTTTCCGGTTCAGGGAAGACCCAGCCTGGCAGTTCAGGCAGGGCTGTTCCTGCCGGAGTAGGGTTCAGGGTGATTTGCATATGGCTGGATCCAAACTGAGGTGGCATAGTGAGCAAAAGAACGATGGGTTGGAATGCTCCCCAAACGATTGCTAGTGGTTAGATTTATTGCAAGCAGTCCTCCATCACCTTTTGTGTATTTGATGCAATGCCTGAAGTGGCAAGGGTTTGTCCAGACGTGGCTCACATGATCACTATGACACTGGAACCAAGCTATGCCCAACTGACTAGCCAATTCAGGGCAAAACTAGTCTTGGATTGTTTTGATTCGAGGAGGACCTGGCCTAGCAATTCGGGCTGGACTGCTCCTATTGGTGAAGACTGATTTGCATATGGCCGGGTCAAAACTGAGGTGGCATGGTGGGCAAAAGAACATTGCCCATGTGTTTGCCAGTGGTTTGACGTAGTGCAAGAATTCCTCCCAACACCTTTTGTGTGAAAGCTGCTGCATGATCAACATCTGGGTTCGCCTCTCTGGAACCAGCACCTGGATTTCCCATTTTAGCCACATTGTTCTAGACCAAAGCCTGCCTGATGTCTGCTCCAGACTGCTTATCAGGGCACCAGGTCACTGCTAAGGTCATCACATCTTAGCAGATTCAAAAACAAAGTGGTTGTAGAGGTGGGGAAGGTAGGCAAACTGGGGTCTCATGTAAGCAAACCGGCTGATTTTAAAAATATACTTCTGCCTATATCACTTCAATAGGACAATGAAAAAATTGACTGCACAGGGTAAGTTTTCAGTGGTCCATGGACAGCTCTGAGGTCCTTCTCATATATAAGTCACAGACATTTTTTGCGTAAATCATGGAAGGGCATGTGTGATCTACCAGATTGCTGAAAGAACAGCAAATAGATGTCTTATTATTTCAACCTCCAGAACAGGTCGCTGTGTTAGAGCCACAGCTAATCAGAGTTGCCATTGTTTGGCCAGACCTCCGTGGCACACACTTTAAGGTCCAGTGGGATGCTGGCAACTGAACACATATAGTTTTCAGTGTTTGGGCACAAAATCTGCCCCTTTTCTGTTAGTTCAATTGTAGTGCAGATTTTGGCTTTTCCTAATACAAATTCTCTTCACAGGTGGGCTAACAATAAGTGCTTGTATCTCCTGCATTGGTTTTCAGTGAATTTCTATAACCTGCCCCATTTCATTAATAATGCTAACCAAGCGATGATACAGAACCATGACGATACTGAGATACTTGCTAGTACTCAGCAAGTGATGATAGAAAACATCTGTTATTACCAAACCATTGTTAATGCTGACCCAGTGATAATACTGAGCCGTTGATGATAATGAGCTGTTTATGATACTGAGCTGTTTCTGATACTGAGCCGTTGATGATACTGAGCCATTGATGATATCGAGCCATTGATGATATCGAGCCGTTGATGAGATCGAGCCGATGATGAGATCAAACCGATGATGATACTGAGACATTAAAGATACTAAGCCGTTGATGATACTGAGCTGTTGAAGATACTGAGCCATTGAAGATACTGAGCCATTGAAGATACTGAGCCGTTGATGATACTGAGCTGTTTATGATACTGATCCATTGATGATAGCAAGCCGTTGATAATACTGACCCGTTGATGAAACTGAGCCATTGAAGATACTGAGCCGTTGATATTACTGAGCCATTTGTGATACTGAGCTGTTGATGATACTATGCCGTTGATGATACCATGCTGTTGATGATACCAAACAATTAATAATACTGAGGTATTAATAATAATGAACCATTGATTATACAGAGCCATTGACGATACTGAGCCGTTGATGATACTGAGCCGTTGATGATACTGAACCGTTGATGATACTGAACCATTGATGATACTGAGCCATTGGTGATACTGAACAATTAATAATACTGGGTTATTAATAATAATGAACCATTGATGATACTGAGCCATTGATGAAACTGAGCCATTGATGAAACTGAGCCATTTGTGATACTGAGCAATTAATAATGCTAAGGCATTAATAATAATGAACCATTGATAAGATTGAGCTACTAAAATATGAATCCTTTAATTATACTCAGTCAATGATTATTTTGAGACGCTGGTAGTGCAGTCACGACAAAGGCTGAATGATGTCACATTAGGTCTCGAAGGCCATGCAGACACCATCAAACAAAGCAATATTCTCCAATGTCTATTCTTGGGTATCATTAGCGGTGCATGAGTCCTTAAGAGAACTGTGTAGTTCCTCTACATTGAGAGGCCCTCTTTAAAGGTGAGTGTGATTCTAGGAGGATGCCAGGGGTCAATGAGGCAATTATCATAGCGTGGTATTTATGTAAACTATCACCCTCTACTTGATTGTGGATGCTCTCCACTCCTCCCCAAAGGAGTAATGAGTGGAGTCTAGAAGGGAGGTGATCATCGCCTGCCTACCTTCACAAGGAAAAGGATATGTCTTGCATCGTCCCTTCACTCTGCAAGGAAGGCTACATCCCCCGTCCATAGGACAGCTCCCTGCTGACGAATGCCAATCATCGTGAAACAGGTGCTCAGTGATGTCCAGCAGTGGCTGCGCTGATATCAGGTGGTGAACACTTACTTGATGGTGAGGCGAAACACCATCGAGAACTGCGTATACTATAATGCACTGGCAGGGCTGGTCCACGCAGAATTGCAGAGTGCACACACACCTCCTGCCTGTTCTTAGACCACTTCTCATCCAGTCTGGCCAATGAAAGACGCTCCAGACAAAGTCAACTGGTAAAAAGTCTAGACTTTTGTGTGGGGAGGAGATCGAGGGAATTCTCCAAACCCACAAGAGACATTATGTTATGTTATGTTATTGTTATTTGTTGTGCGCACAGCTACTCCAGCTAAGGAGCGTCCTGGCGCATTGACAAGGTAGAACATAACATAACAGGAACTAAACAGAAAACTTGAGGGGGCTAACTAAAACAGAAAGGTTTTTATGGCTTTCCGGAAAGCCATGAGGTCCTCCAGCAGGCGAATTTCATCCGGGAGAGAGTTTCAAGTTGTTGCAGCTTTGACGCTGAAGGAACGTCCCCCCACACGGCAAAGCCTGTATCTAGGAACCACAGCAAGGGCCTGGCCTTGGGAACGGAGGGTGCGCGTAGGGACATAGAAAGAAAGAAAGCTGGACATAATTTCAGGGCCTATACCTCTCAAAATCTTAAAGGTCAAACAAAGGACCTTGAAGAGGATACGCTTCCTCACTGGAAGCCAGTGCAAGGAGCGAAGGACACTTGACACCGAGCAAAATCTGGGCAGGCCGACAATCGCTCTGGCCACAGCATTTTGTACCCGTTGCAAGCGGGTAAGCTCAGCCTGATTGGCCCCGACCAGGAGAGAGCTAGCGTAATCCAGGCGAGAGATGACAGTGGCCTGGATTACTAGCTGCCTGGTTGGGGCGTCAAAATATTTGAGGACAGGTCGTAAGCCTCTCAGCAGGCCAAAACAACAGGCAACTGTTTTTTTGGTGTGTCCTACGAAGGTAAGACCAGCATCCAGCCAGACTCCCAGGTTTTTCAGCTCCGACACCGGAGTCGGAGTTGGTCCCAACTCTGGCGGCCACCATTGATCACCCCATAGTTCCACTCCCCTTCCGACAATCATGACCTCTGTCTTAGTGGCATTAAGCTGGAGACAGTTCCCCATCAACCAGCTAGCCACCGCCTTCAGTCCATCCTGAAACCTGGGGGCATCTTGTTCCGCATCCCCGCTGAGAGTAACCGCTAGCTGTGTGTCGTCGGCATATGAGACCAAGGTTAGGCCCCACTGCCTGGCGACCTCAGCCAGTGGTCTCACGTACAGGTTGAACAACGTGGGGCTCAGCGAGGATCCCTGCGGAATCCCCATGGCCAGTGGCTGGAAATTGGACTTGAAGGGAGGGATGGAAACACAGAAGGAACGATTGCCGAGGAAGGAGCGGAACCACTGCAGCGCCTGGCCCTCGACACCAATCTCCTCGAGCCGATGCAGAAGGATACTGTGAGAGACCGTGTCAAAGGCGGCGCTGAGATCTAGCAGTATCAGCGCCGCCGTCTGACCAGCATCCAACACCGCACGGAGATGTTCTACCATCACGAGGAGGGCGGTCTCCGTGCTGTGCCCAGCACGGAAGCCATTTTGTGTGGGATCAAGGGCGTTGGTCCGGGCGAGATGTTCTGACAGGGCCAAGTTGACATGAGCCTCTGTTATCTTTGCCGGCCAGGGTAGCAGTGAGATGGGGCGGTAGCTTTCGGGCTTCGATGGGTCCATGGTGGGCTTCTTGATAATTGGGGACACCACCGCCTGCTTCCACTTAGTTGGAACCACACCCGACTCCAGTGAGAGGTTGACTAGGGAACATACAACAGAACGTCCCATAAAGGCCTGATCTCTAAAAAGAGCAGGTCTTACTGGATCCGATGGAGAACCAGATTTAACTTGCAAGCAAGTTTGTCAAACCCCTCCGGGGAAAGAGGGGGAAATGAAAGCAGGGTAGTATGGGGTAATGCCCCATTGGAACTTCCCAGGTCAATCCCTGTGCTGGGGAATGCCCGGTAAATAGCTTGGACTTTTCCCAGAAAGTAAGAAGCAAGGGATTCACAGTGGGAGATAGAGCCCACAGCCACAGAGGAAGTCCGCTTCGCCAAAAGATCTTTCACGGCCTTGAAGATGGGCTTTGACGGGTTTGGGCTGTTACGAATTTCTGCAGCATAAAATGCCGCACGGGCTCGACAAATTGCCCGGTGATAGATCTTGACGGAAGCAGCATATGCAGCTTTCAAATCAGCCTCATACGTCTTCCGCCATGCTCTCTCCGCCCGTCTACAGGTTCCCTTCAAGGCACGTAAGGCGCTGTCATACCAGGGACTCGACTCTCTGGTGCTGATTTTACTTGATACGATAGGGATCAGAGAGTCCAGAGCCCTGGCAATCCAAGAGCAAAAATGGTCATAGCCCTCTTCCACGCCATTCAGTGGGCCCAGCGGATCTTCAGCTAGAAGGCGGTGAAAGTCTTCTAGCCTGAGTTTGTTCCAGAGCCTCCTAGATACCCGTCTGACCGAAGGGATGGAAGGGGTCACGGGTATAGGACATTGGATAGTCACCAGGGAGTGGTCGGTCCACGCTAACGGAGAGATAGATATGATTTTAGTCTCCGGCAGATTAGTAAAGAAGGGGTCCAGGATATGTCCCCCCATATGAGTAGGCTGAGAGACCAGCTGGGAGAGCTGAAAGGCCTCTAAGTCAGCAGAAATGCTGCGTACCGTCAGGTTGGAAGGAGTATCAAAATGTAGGTTCAGATCACCCAGGATGGAATAGTTGGCACAATCTATAACTAGTGTGCCAACAGCGTCGGGGAATGAATTTCTGAACACCACATCGCTACCCGGCGGACGATACACAACCATCCCAGAGAACGTAAACTGGGGGCTGACTAAGATCTTGAAAGAGGCGCTTTCACACCCGGCAATGTTGAGGCCGCTCCACACGCAGGTAAAACAAGACCTAACTATGAGAGCTATACCACCGCCTCTGGATGATCTATTAAGAGTGAACATAGAATAGTCAGGGGGGCATGCTAGATTGAAAATAGCAGCATCCGCGTCCTGAAGCCAGGTTTCAGTAATGGCAAAGACATCGGGGGCTTCATCCTCAATTAGATCGTAGATGTCTTGATGGTGTTTCAATGCCGATCTAACATTCAGGGTTAGAACCCGCAGAAAGAGTAGAGAGCCCTTAATGCGGTGGGCAGCTAACGAGCCCTTCCAGAGGATGGATCCCGGGGGGTCAAGCGCCCAACCGTTGCAGCGGCAACGGTACGGGCCACAGAGCGGATGAACAGGTGGAAGCCTACACCGCTGACTGACCTGACCGATGGAGTATAGACTCTCTCTGGAGTATGTCAGCATCGCGGCTTGCGGAGAGTTGTCTCACCTGACACAGCCCACCTGCCCGCAGCGTCCCGCACGGCCTTAGCGCGGACGGGCGCAGATGGGCAGGACTCTGGCACGACTCCGGCCACGCAAAGGCACGCCCGCTACGCTACGCTACGAGTTAATGGGTAATGAAATGTTTACTTTAAGCTAAGAAAACTCCCCAGAGGTCTTCTTTACAACATTTTTTGCAGTCTTTACCAACTCGGTTAGAACTGATGAAGATGTACAAGATGAAGATTAATTAGTTTCCTTCCATCATGGGAGAGCCATGGAAAATATATTGGAATACCATGTTTTATTACGTTCATTAGCAGTGCATGGGAAGTGGACCCGGCCTATTTTGCAAGAACCCTATGTAGAAAGGTTGTCTAGCTCCAAAAAGATGGAATGTTATTTAAAATAGGCACTCCTTTAGGTTTCTCGAGGTATATAATTTGGTCAATCTAAGTGACAGTGAAATCGATGTAACCCTAGACGTCCACAGTAAACATCAGAGGCCATCACAGTATCCCTACACTATGTTCCCTGCCTCAGCCAGAGTCATCACAAACATTAGTGTAAGGCTGTTCCGCCCTCCTTTTGAGAAACATGACCTAAATGGTAATAATTTGGGACCACGTCCACCCTTTCCTCAAAGTAAGATGTCCATTTGAAGACTTACCTGGCTGTGACAATCATTATTTTACATTTGGCAATCGTGGGTACAAGGATTTGTGTAGGCTAAAGTCGAAGATAAGCTAAACGGGTAAAACAGTAATCTTCTGTTTTGGTGTCTGGCACAATATCACTGTGGGGAGCAGTAAGAGTACTTTTTTTTCCTTAATTCTACGCACATTTGGCTCTTCTTTCTGAAGGGTCTTACAGAGGCCATTAAAGTATACATGAAAAAATAGACAGGTGCTACATCACAGCCTTGGTGCATCCCTTCACAAACCTGAAGCAACACATTTAGTTGGACATTTTCCCTTAGAGTATATACGCTATATATCCTGAATAAATCTTAAGACTGTTCATAACAGGACTAACTCATCCCGCAGCTCTCTTCACACTATCCACTGCAGTGATCTAAAGATAGAACCTGAAGTGTAACAGAAGTCCATAAAGGTTACAAACAGCTGTGTCTTCGACAGTGTCGCGAGAGATTGATGGAATCTTATTTCTAATGCCGTTATGAGACTCTACCTTTGCCTCCCTCCCCAGACTCTTTACCAATTTCCATATCTCTAACCAATCCTGGTTGAATATGGTTCATCATTCATCATTTCCATAGGCCTCAAGGCGGGTATTGCACACCAGAATCATGAGAGTGCACCTGCTCGTTTACATAGCACATAAAAAGTTCGACCCTCTTAATAATCCTTAGTCTTGCAGGATTGTGTAGACCTTGGGGGCATAACACAGGCCCCTGCGGTAAAGCGGAACCCAACCATCCAGGACCCCCAATTCAGCCCAGATCTAATGAATATCTACAAACTATGGGTGACTTGTGGGGCCCTCACAACATTCATCATGGGGGCACATCATTTTGCGTAACGTCACTCGTAGACCTTTGCCAGCCTTAGGTATGTAAGTGGTTTGAATTCCATTGATAGGGAGGACAGGACTGCAGCCCACATCTACATCAACCTTCAACCTTCATCAACCTAATGAGTTAAAGATTACATTGAATTATATTTTCTCAATTTCCAATCAGTGGTGTTTAAGAATTAACCAATCGTTAATGGTTGCGATTTTGGTTCTCACCAATGGGAGGGATCCTTAGAAGCATGAAAGAGGTTAGTTACCTCTGCCTGAGTTCCCCTGGAAACTCCCATCTACCGGAAGGTGTGGTAATGTGTTCAAAAGGATAACCTCTCAGGTCCAAGATCAACCAATGTCAAACATGGTGTTAGTATTTTGCAGCCTCTCATTCCACAAGCAATTTCATTTTATTCACTATCAGAAGATGTAGAGAAGCTTGCCCTTGTCCCCACGTTCATCAAAGTCGAGGTGATATTTCATATCGATTGTATGCAGCTTGATATGTGTGATCCCATCTACCCATGATTCTCACCAGTAACTCGCTCACCGGTGAAATCTCTGCGGTTGTGTTGCTTCTTTTATGCTCTATGTTCCTATCTACTTCTCCAAGGGAAGCTTCGGTTTTGATTCCAGACCTCTGGTGTGGTCCGGGCCTGGGGTCTGTGTTCGTGTACAGATCTACGTACAAGCCTGGAGCTCATTTCACGGTCAGGATGCGCCTTTCCTTTCTTGGTTACTGGGTTTGTGATCCAGCATCTAACCATGTTTTCGAGTGTCCTCTCAATGTGACTCTGAGTTGTTAAGAGTTGTTATCCATCAAAGCACTGCACAGATCACGAGCATGTGTATGATGCGCCAAATGCTTGTGATGGAGAATGGTCCTAATTTATTTATTTATTGAGTTTTATGTAGCGCTGGCTAGACCCGGAGGTATCAGAGCGCATTACATGAGGAAGAAACATTGTTTCAGAGCATGGTTACAGAGTTACATCAGTTACTGGAGCGTAGTTACAAGAATTACATGAGTACAAAAGCATAGCATAAGCATGAGGGGAAAAAAAATAACAGGCAAGGGGAGAGAAGATTATGGGAGAGAGGGAAGGAATTGGGGAGGTAGACGGAGAATAATGGAGGGAAGAGGAGGGGGAGGGTGTAGGAGGCACAACGGGGAGATGAGGAAAAACAGTGTCCGACGTCCGGCTGTGTAAGTGGCGGCCAAGGGGTGAACCAGAGCCAAACTCCTCTATAACTGCGTGGGACAGCTCCACCGGTCATCTGCCAAAGGTCCTAAAATTATCAACTTTCAGAATTACACAGATAATACACTGCAAGGACATGTAGCATAAGGTGAATATCTTTTAAATATTTTTGACATTGTGTCAAACATTTAATACTATGATCATATAATGCCAGATTGCTCTGCTGTGTTCCCTTCTCTATTTATTTGTTATTTATGGGTTTAAAAACCAAACTTAGATTTCCACCAATTTCAACATCATTGTACAATAAAGATGTTTACGCACTGTGTTTAAGAATCAACTTCAAACTCTTTCAGTGACTCCGTTTTTAGGTCCCTCCTCAGACAGTGCATGGCTGCCTGTTGTGAGACACCATGTTACCTTACTGAGGGCTTGCAGCCTGCCCATTACTTACCATTGACTGGCTTCATTGCTGCGCTCATTTATTTGCTTCTGATTTGTTAGCTTGTTTCAGTTGCTACTTTTTTCCTTTTAAGTTCTCTGTGAGAATGTGTATTTTCCTACTTTCTCCATCATGAACAGCTACCCCTCTACTGCTCTCCCTCCCCTCATGAGCTTGTTCCACCCGCGTTGCTTTTTCACCCTTCTGCTTCTCCTCCACCTCTGCGTTGCACTTTCTCTCATTTGTTTGCTCCCCTAGGTTCCTCCCTCTTTCAGTTTGCTCACCCGTTTTCCTTCCCTGGGCCCTCCATGTTGCTTCCTCCCACCCGCACCCTCATGCTGCTTCATGTCCGCTCCTGTTGCTTCCTGTCCTCTTGTTGATTCCCCTGTTTTGCCCTCCTCTCTTTGATTCCCTTCCCTTCACACTTCCTGTGTTGCTTTTCACAATTCCTCGCACAACCCCTCCGGTTGCTTTGCCCCTCATTTAGCTTTCCCCCAAAAACTGTGTTGCCCTCCTCTTTGCTTCACCCCACCCACACTATTTTATTTTAACCAATCCAACTTGGATTGGCAAGCAAAAAAAGTATTGCATCCTTTTTGAGACACGTGTATGGTTGGTGTGTACAAATACCTGGACCACTGTTAGAAGCAGCAGCACATGACATATGTAGCTATCTGTCACTGGTAGGCCAGACCCTGTCACTGTCACAACTCCACTTACCATCGTGGCTGAACAATGAACCCAGGCCATCATTCCTGCCATCACAACCCTCAAAGCAGCAGCTACCATGAAGGCCTATCACTCAGGGGCCCCATCAGACCCTTGCCTCCTCCTCGCATTCACAAAAAGACTCTGACAGATCATTGAAGCTCTAACCGCCGTCCTCAATGCCTCCATCGACTCAGCCACATTTCCTATTACCTGGAAACATGCCACCATCATGTCCCTAGTCAAGAAACCATAGTCTAACTCAGCCACACTCTCCAACTACAGACCCATCTCCCTCCTACCATTCCCAGCCAAGGTCTTAGAGAAATTAATCAACTGACCCCTCACTGACCACCCCAGCAGCCGCCAGCTCCTCGATGCAACACAGTCCAGATTCAGACTCAACCATAATACAGAAGCAGTGCTCATCGCTGCTACAGGTGACATCTCTATGATCCTTCCCAGAGGAAACACAGCAGCTCTCATTCTCCTGAACTCTGTGCAATATTTGACACAGTCTAACGTACCTTCCTCGCCAGGAGCCTGCATAAGGGATCCATGCTAAAATATCGATGAAAAAATATCGATGTAAAAATATCGATAACAAAAATATTGCCTCCCTATACTTAACAAGCATTTACAATGCAATGGTTTCGCCTTTGGAAAAGTTAGAGTTATTGGCATTGCTCATGACATTTCTTTTTTTTTTTTACTTATAAATAAATGGCATTGTTATTTACATTGCCAACAGCTCTCACAGCCCACACAGCTCTCTCAGCCCACACAGCCCACACAGCTCTCAGCCCACACAGCCCACACAGCCCGCACAGCCCTCACTGGCCACACAGGCCACACAGGCCTCACAGCCCTCACAGCCCTCACTGGCCACACAGGCCACACAGGCCTCACAGCCCTCACAGCCCACACAGCCCACACAGCCCACACAGCCCACACAGCTCTCACAGCCCACACAGCTCTCACAGCCCACACAGCTCTCACAGCCCACACAGCTCTCACAGCCCACACAGCCCACACAGCTCTCACAGCCCACACAGCTCTCACAGCCCACACAGCTCTCACAGCCCACACAACTCTCACAGCTCTCACAGCCCACACAGCTCTCACAGCCCACACAGCTCTCACAGCCCACACAGCTCCCACAGCCCACACAGCTCTCACAGCCCACACAGCTCTCACAGCCATCCGCCCACACAGCTGTCACAGCACAGCAGTTGCTCTCAGTGCAAGTGTGCACTGAAGCAGGTACTGTAGTAGAATTGGCCTATACCATGTACTGCACTGTAACATTTACACAGCACTTCATCCCCGGGCTGTGGAGCGCTCTGGTTTGCATGGAGACCCTAGGTGCAAAGGTTTAAGATGGCGTGGGTTCGAGCGTGACCAGTGCCTGTGATGCTGGGTGACGCGTGTGAGGTCTGGAGATGGGGACTCTGCGCAAGCGCAGATCGGCCCTCTTACGTGGCTGGTTATAATATACTACTTTGCACAAGCGCAGACATGCCCTGCCTCTTACATGGCTGCGCAGCCAAGTTTTAATGTGCTCCAGTTTTTTTTGCTGTTTGCAAAGTCGTCTTATTCCTGCTGGCACGGAATGGCGCATCTTCGGCGTTTCACCCTGTGCGAGATTTGTTGAAGGAAGGAACAGATTGGAGAGGGGCTGCTCCATGACACTGTGGTTGCCTTGACAGTGGTTGCTCACTTCCTTTTTATGGGGGAACGAACAGACAGGCTGACATTGCAGCACGCACCCAGAAAGACGGACCTTAGACACTGCAGGCACACAGACAGACAGAGACTGCAGGCACACAGATAGACGTACACTGGAGGCACACAGACAGACAGACGGACCTTGGACACTACAGACACACAGACAGGCTGACACTGCATGCACACAGACAGACGGACACTGCAGGCACACACACAGACAGACGGACCACGGACACTGCAGGCAGGCAGACAGCCGATCACCGCAGGCACACAGATAGACGGACATTGCAATCGGACAGATGGACACTGCAGGCGCAGAGACAGTGGGACACTACAGGCACACAGACAGACGGACACTACAGGCACACAGACAGGTGGACACTACAGGCACACAGACAGGCACCGTATCCTGGCCGGTTGATATTGTAAACCTAGACACAAGGGTTGTTTCTTATTCCTGCTGGCACGGAGTGGCGCATCTTCGGCGTTTCACCCTGTGCGAGATTTGTTGAAGGAAGGAACAGATAGGAGAGGGGCTGCTCCATGACACTGTGGTTGCCTTGACAGTGGTTGCTCACTTTTTTTTGCTGGGGGAACGAACAGACAGGCTGACATTGCAGCACGCACACAGAAAGACGGACCTTAGACACTGCAGGCACACAGATAGACAGAGACTGCAGGCACACAGATAGACGGACACTGGAGGCACACAGACAGACGGACCTCGGACACTGCAGACACACAGACAGGCTGACACTGCACGCACACAGAGAGACGGACACTGCAGGCACACACACAGACAGACAGACCACGGACACTGCAGGCAGGCAGACAGCCGATCATCGCAGGCACACAGACAGACGGACATTGCAATCAGTTTCGTCTGAATTAGATCAGAGCTGTGGGAAACGGCACCTCCCAAACACACACTCACGCACACACGCGGGGCGGGCAGCTGTGCTCCACTATTAAGGGCATCTCGCAGGAGCTAACTGCGAACTTAATTACTGTCTAACTCACCACAAGATGCGTGCCAGCATTTACCGTCTCCAGCGCCTACGATTAAAAGGCTCCACCGGCCATAAACTATTCTTGGAGAGGGCGACACGCACAATGATGGCGGCATCCCTAACTCAATTAAAACGCGAATTTCTCGACCATAATCATTTTCAAACCTACTATTCACATAATACCCACCCGTCCTAGAACCAACGGAAGAAAGCATTGAGCCCCTTCCTGTGCTAAATAAAGTGTTCACGCCGTTCTAAAAGGATTAGTCGCAGCCATTATCCACGCCTCCGGTCGCTTTGTAGCACATGCGTATCCCTTACCTGGAAAAAAAGAGCAATTCCATTCATTGTGCCATAAGAGCAGAAGTGTACAGCGTGCAGTACGCGGGTGCATTGCTCGCAACAACGTGTCTGTAAAATACTAAATACAGTAGCATTTAATCATTAGGATGCCGGAATCTGCTATTGATTGCTTCTGCGCTATTTGAATTACAATGTGCAAGCTGCTGCACAGCGCTCACCAAGCAGAATGCGAATTCAATGAACACCGATGTCTTTTTCTCAGCCAGCTGGTGTATCGTGGAGGACAAAGTCCAGTAACTAACACACTGCAGACAATTAGGAAAGTACCTCTCTTAAAAAGCGCTTACCCTGGCCGGATCAGAATTTTTTTTGACTGGCACTATTTTACGTCCTTGGCTGTAGCGCCTGCTTCAACACGTTTTACCACCTATAAAATCAAGATAATGGAAGTAGAACTATGTGACGGCGGGAGGGGGGCGGGAGAAGACGAGGGGGGCGGGAGAGGACACAAACGGCGGGAGAGGACACGGACGGCGGGAGGGAGGCGGGAAACGTGCACAGGACAGCGAGGAGGGGGGAGGGGGGACGGCGGGAGGAGGGACACGGAGGAAGGCAGGACAGCAGCAAGCACGGCCCGGCCGGACCATATTTGGGGGCGTTCCCGGCTTTTGGCTGACGTAGCATGACGTAGCCAAAAGCCAAAAATTCTCGGGAACGCCCCCGAATCTGGTCCGGCCATGACGGACGCCTCTCTGTTCCAATGGCTAGCCTCCATTTATGGAGCTAGCCAATGAAACAGAGGGCGGATTCCAGAGCCACATACTGTAACTCAATAGATTTCTCCTGCGCAAAAGCTGCTTGCGCAGCTTTTTTGCAGCCGAAACCTAGAAAATGAGTCTTACCCATAAAGATCTAAAAAATCAAAGTTGCATTACATAACTTCCTTGATTTACTATTTCCGAAAACAACGAGCCTACTATTTTGCAAAATATCTCAACTGATACAGTGAGTGAATGAGTTGATAAAGAACGGACCGAAGATGAAAAGGTGCAAAGTGAGAGGGTCAAAATTAAAAGTGTTGAAAGCGAAAGCTTTCAATTGTTTTTTTTTTTTAAGTGGGTCATTTATTGAAGGAGAAAAAAAAAAACGAAATACGTGCAATGAACTGTGAAGGGGAAACTTTCCAGAAAATTGTGCAGGGAGTAAAACTAACAATTCCAATTAATTCTTTTGGCGACGTTCTCACGCAAAAGTCCTACATTTTGTCTAGTCAATTTTTCGAGTAAAGAGTTTTGACTATGTTTCCATAAAGACAATGGTGACAAGGCACCTGCTAATTGAAACCCTGCATCCGAGCACGTGAACTGAAGGTTAGCCATCTATCTCTGCCCCCGAAGGCCTGCCCCCACCTTCCCTCTCCCGCTGACCCCGATGTATTTATTTGTTTGCAGGGTTAATCGCAGCCCACCCGTCCCAAATCTCTCTGCGTTGTCACTCTCCCCGCACGGAATATCTGGAGAGAGGGCTGCGCGGCTTATCTGTGAAAACAGTTTGCTCGCAGGTTGAGCGGATTATTGGACTGCGCAAAATATTATCTCCCTGCTCGGCCGTCTGCGCGCGGGGGATTATCGCAATACCCGCAGAGAGAGAGATAGCCTTCATCCCCACAGACGGGGGCTGGGGGGGGATTAATGCCCCCACCCCTGCGTCCCCTATTACCGGGAGGCTTCCCTCCCCTCGATTAACCATCCGATCCTTCCGGCAGCCCCATTGGCTGCGGAGGATCCGGTCCTCCCCTGCGCCCGCTGTTCTCGGCATCCATTTTCAGAGACGCTCCATTTCGATGGTGACTCCGAGTCCTTGTGCGAGGCTGCGGGCGGTCCGGCCTACAGGGACGGCCGGCGGAATTATGCGGCAGTGGAGAAGCAATCTATGCGGCAGTGCAGATTAAATTATGCGGCAATAGAAGAGAAATGAAGCGGCACGGTGTAGCTATACATGTGTCGAGGAGCTCCTGTAAATGTATACACGGTGGCCTTCCATTTGCTGGCACAAAAACCAGCCCTTAGAAGGACATTAGTTTCCAAACAAATGCATAAAATGGCTCTTTCAATATATTTGACTAAACTCCTCCTGCTCATATACATAAAATGACCTGTCCGTGAAAATTAGCGTAATATGGACATGTGTATAGGTCACCTCTTTATATGAATGCTTATATTAATCCTTTGCTATGCATGTGCGTTATCTGGCCATTCAAACTCTCAAACACGAACGGCGGGAGAGGACACGGGCGGCGGGAGGGAGGCGGGAAACGTGCACAGGACAGCGAGGAGGGGGGAGGGGGGACGGCGGGAGGAGGGACACGGAGGAAGGCAGGACAGCAGCAAGCACGGCCCGGCCGGACAAGATTCGGGGGCGTTCCCGGCTTTTGGCTGACGTAGCAAGACGTAGCCAAAAGCCAAAAATTCTCGGGAACGCCCCCGAATCTGGTCCGGCCATGACGGACGCCTCTCTGTTCCAATGGCTAGCCTCCATATATGGAGCTAGCCAATGAAACAGAGGGCGTATTCCAAGAGTCCCTTACTGAAGACTAGAGATTTCTCTGGGGGCGGAACTTACGCTCCGTTCCCCAGTCGAAACCTAAAAAAGGTAAGTATAGTAATATCGACTCAAAAATATTGATGTTAAAAATATAGATGTAAAAAATATCGACTTTAAAAAATAACATAACTTACATTACATTATTTAAATAATATTATTATTAACAAATTAAATTAATTTTAATATATATTTTAACTAATTATAACAAATAAACTAAATGTAATTGATATAAACACAAAAAAGTGTACATATACATATATTTACTTAAATACATTGTATTAACTATTATCTTTATTTAATTTATAAACTTTATTAATTATATAAAAATAAAATAAAAACCTATATAAATAATTTAAAATAAATAAAAATATTTAATATATTCTATATTTAATTAACACATTAAACGATTAAAAAAACATACATTTAATAACAAAATAAAAACATTAATAGTTAAAACATTAGATAGTGCGAGGGTAAAAATTAATATTCCCACTTCAGTGGGTGCAACAGTAGGGAAAATGCTGGATAGCGTAGGGGTAAAAATTACTATTCCCACTCCAGTGAGTGCAACAGTAGGGAAAGCGCTGGATAGCTAGGGGTAAAAATTACCATTCCCACTCCAGTGAGTGCAACAGTAGGGAAAGCGCTGGATAGTGTAGGGGTAAAATGTACTATTCCCTCTCCAGAGAGTGCAACAGTAGGGAAAGCTCTGGATAGCGTAGGGGTCAAATTTACTATTCCCACTCCAGTGAGTGCAACAGTAGAGAAAGCGCTGGATAGCGTAGGGGTAAAATTTACTATTCCCACTCCAGTGAGTGCAACAGTAGGGAAAGCGCTGGATCCCAAAACAATAAAAAATAAAAATATCAACATTTTCAATACATTTTATTTCTAATTTTAACATAATTAATATAGAAATAGAAATATATTATTAACAAAGATAAAAATAATAATTATTTAGCACTTTAAAATCCACAATTACCTAAATTTAATTACACAATTATATTTAATATTTACTAATTATTAGACATTTCTTTTTTTATTATTTATTAATTAAACTATTAATTACTTACCAGTTTTGACACCATTACACATATAAACACCACAACACACACCTAAAATTAATTATACAATTAATAATTACTAATTAATTATTCAACATTAATGTTTTATTATTTTTTAATAAAAAAAATAATTACTTACCAGCTTTCACACCATTTACACATATATACACCACAACACACACCTAAAATTAATTACAAAATTACAATTAATAATTACTAAATAATTAATAGAAATTAATTTTAAACTATTTAATAATTAATCAATAACAAATTAATTACTTACCACCCTGCACACCATTTACATATATAAATACCACAACACACATCTAAAATAAATTAAACAATTAACATACGTAATTATTAATTGACTAATTGAAATTAATTAACAACGAATTGTTAAACTATAATTAATTAATAATACAACACATTAATTAAGTAATTAATTAATTAATTTTACATAATTAAATTACTTCCCACCCTATTCCCCTGTAAACCCACAACCTATGGAACTAATAATGAAAAATTAAACTTAAAATAAATTAATAAGTAGAAAAATTCTAAAACATATAATAAAATGACAAACAATTCTTATTAAAAACACTAAAATACATAACATTATTACAAAATCGATATTTTAGTTAACTATATTTTTGTAAACGATATTTATTACAACAATATTTTTGTAATCTATATTACTAACCCGTCAGTCGATATTGTTGTCATCTATATTGTTGTTGTCGATATTTATTCCAAACGATATTTCTGCGGCGATATTTTTGTCCCACAATATATCTTTTCGATATTCCTGCTCTACACCTGCATAAGATTGGTATCTAAGCACCCACACTCCGCTGGATCTGCTCCCTTTGAACGGATAGAACACAAAAGGGCACATTAGGATGACGGACGGACTTTGTCCACCCGCCATCCTGTTGTAACAAGGGACCGCCCGCCATAAGGGCAGGGGTCCGGTGCCTGCAATTAGGATGCACCTGCCACAGTGGTGGGCGCATCCAGCATTCCTGGCATTGTGGCGGGCGGTGCACTCAGCACCAACCACCACAATGCCAGGAAGGCATGCTGTGCACTTCCATGCACAACATGGCAGGCACCGCGCTGTGCCTGCCATGTTGTGCATGGAACTGCTGGGGGGTACCCAGCACACCCTGCACACCCCACCCCCCGGAGTCCCTGGGGGCCTGCAACGGGCCCCCAAAGCAAACTCTGCATGCATTGGAAAATTCCCATTCTAATATGGCTGGCGGTGTCTGATAGACACCGTCAGCATATAGAACCCTTTTCCGCCCGTTCACAAAGCGACCGGGGCGTAAAAGTGGTGGACGGGCTTTCCGCTCGAGCCAGGCCGGTGGTGGCTGCCGCCAGCCTGGCGGGGGCTATCCGCCGCCATCCTAATGAGGCCCTAACTGTCAACCTGGCACCTTATACCTTGGAAACCGGCAAACTCATCTGTGGAGTGCTTCAAGGTTACTCACTCAGCCCCACCCTCTTCAATGCATAGTTGATCCTTTTGGTCAACGTCAACAGCGCACAGGTCATCAGTCAGTCAATCTGGGATTTGTGAAGCATGCTACTCACCCGTGAGGGTCTCAAGGTACTGGAGAGGGGGGATGTCATGCAGCTCCAATTCAACCAAAGAGCCAGCATCAACATCCTCAGCTATGCCGAAGAAATACAACTCATACTCTCACTCTTGGACAAGACCACCAACACATTAAACAAGTTAATCGTCTGTATCACCAAAGTTGATAACTGGATGAAAGCCAACTGTTTCAAGCTCAAAACTGACAAGGCAGAAGTAGTGATCTTTGGCAAGAACAGCTCACCATGGGATTCCAACTAGTGGCAAATCAAACTAGGACCCACATCCACACCAAGCACCCACCCAGGAACGTTGGAAATACCATCAACAGCAAACTGAATATGACTGCACAAATCATCAATCTAACTCCATCCTGCTTCCACATGTTGAAGATGCTGAGGAATATCTTCTAATGGCTTCCAAGCAACACCAGAAGAAACGTCACTCATGCCGTAGTCACAAGAAAGTTGGAATGCAGGAACACCATCTACTCCGGGATCACCAAGCAACTTGCTAGAAGATCACAAACCGCTCAGAACTCTGCAGCCATACTCATTCTCAACCTCCCACAGAGAACTCACATCCCATCACACGCCAGGGAGCTCCACTATCTCTCGATATACTAATGCTAAATGTAGTAACTGACTCCACGAAGGTTGGTGATGTTCAGATAGATTTATTGAAGATAGATGGTAGATCAGTAGTACATCAGTATATAGCCCCACCAGGAGCACCCAGCTAGGCACTCAGCCCTACTCCAACTGACTGCTTCATAGAACAACATTCCAAATGACATCACACCAGAGTGTTCTACAGATGGAGTAGTGGGAAATATGCATACACACAATATACAGGATACTACACACTCATTGCAAATTCCTCATCCAGTTATTCATGGCGCTACACAACGAAGGCCCCTCCTACCTAAATAGTTGCATCTCCTTCCAGCAACCACCCAGACATCTCCGCTTCCCATGACCCCTACTAAGACACAACCCACACATACACAGAACTATTATTTTATTTATAAAATTACTACAATAAAGTCCAGTATCCCTGCTGCTGCTACTATGCTGCACCCTTCCACTGCCCCCCCCTAACCATGCACACTATCTCGCGTTCCCCATTCTCACCGATGACATCTTCTTCTCTTTTCTCTTAGGGAAAGTGAAGTCGGGTTCGCCTGAGGACTGTTGCCCTCCTCACATCAGCCGCGAGATCTACCACAATATCCCAACGCCCCCCCCTCGCCCTTCTGAACAATTCCCTTTCTTCAGGAGTGGTTCCCCTCCCCTTCAAAACTGCGATGGTCTCTCCCATTCTGATAAAAACAGGATCAGATCCCAACACCCCTTACAATTTCCGTCCAATCTCCCTTCTTCCCTACCTGGGCAAAGTCCTGTGGGTAGCTGCTTGAGTTCCTTTATTGAATCTTCTGACTTCCTTGATCCTCATCAGGACGGATTTAGACCTCAGCATTCCACTGAGTCCATCGCCTTGGCCGTCCATGAGGAGCTAAGAAGGGGGGCAGATCAGAACATCTCCCAGGCTCTGGTGCTCCTGGATTTGTCGGCGGCGTTCGACACGGTAGACCACTCCATCCTACTTGAATGTGTTGAGAACGCCGGCATCCGGGGGCTACCACTGAAGTGGATTGCCTCCTTTCTTCAGGACCGTACTCGGGCAGTGTTCCTCCCACCTTTCTCTTCGGTGGGAAAGCACCTTGCATGTGGAGTCCCGCAGGGCTCCTTGCTTTCGCCATTTCTTTTTAATCTCTATATCCGTCCTCTCATCTCGGAGCTCCAAAAAAATCTGTCACTATTTTCAACTACGCGGATGATCTCCAGCTAATCTTCAGCATCGACCCCTTCTCTATACAACACATCCACTCTGTAATGAACTTCATAAGCTCCTGGATGAATCTTAATCAGTTCAAACTTAACCCTGACAAAACGGAGTTAGTTCTCACCGGCCCCCATAATAACCCTTGGAATTCTTTCTTCTGGCCACGCTCACTCGGCCCCTCTCCCTCCTCTGTTGACACTGTCAGGTGTCTAGGGATTACCATCTCTAAAGACCTCTCTATGAGGGCACAAATTAAGTCAGTGGTTTCTACTTGTTTCTACAATCTGCGACGCATACGAAAAATTAGTAGATTTCTTTCTCACGAAGCTCTTGTCCAGATCACCCTGGGCCTTGTTGTCTCCCACATTGATTATGCGAACTCTTCATATGTGGGCATACCAGCATATCAAACCAAAAGTCTTCAACTTATCCAGAATCAGGCAGCCAGGTTGGTCTATGGACTGCCAAAATCCACCCATACTAAGCCCCTGCTGAAGCGCCTCCATTGGCTCCCAGTGGCTCAGCGCAGCCTCTTCAAACTTGGCTGCCTGATTCACAAAGTTCTTTACTCTCAGGGACCTTCTTTCATTTCTTCTCTTTTTCACCGATATGCTCCCCAGCGTGACCTTCGCTCCTCCACCCACAATCTTCTCACCCCTTGCTGTTTTAGGTGGAAAAAACATGGAGGATTGCGGCTTCCCACACAGGCCCCTCTCTTTTGGAACTCCCTCCTCCCTGCACTCCGTCTGCTTCCTTCCCACACTCACTTCAGAAAATCCCTTAAAACATGGCTCTTTTCGTTAGCTTTCATCTACGCTCTCCTGTTCAGTATCAGATAGCCTTCCCACCCTAGCGCCAAGATACCGTAGGGGAACGTGCGCTTGACAAATATCATTTTTCATTTCATTTCATTTCAACCTGCAAGGCTTCTGTGTATGTTTCTGCAGTGAGTAGTCAGGGCTTGCATTGTGTTGCTGTAAAATCATGAATCACAATGGTAGGGAACTAAAATCTAATGATGTAAAGATCCTCAACAAGAATGTAACAGACAAATCGACAATAAGAGAGAGGGACTCTATCACCAAAGCACAAACCTGTACAATTGTGTGCCACCCTTTGTTAGTAAACCAAGACACTCTTTACCAGATTGAGTAAAGCAAAGGGCTTTGGCTCATCCTCCTTCAGCCATTGGCTTCTTTGGCTCACAAGCTTTCTGCCATTAGTTTGGGACATTGTCAATCACATCTTCAACCAGCCCATAGAGCCTTTTGACCTTTACTTTCTTTCTATTTGCTGATTGTATTCTTCCGCCACCACTGGAATGCAAGACAGACTGTTTTATATCTGTAAAGTGCACTCTGTCATTACAGTTTCAGCAAATCTTTTTTAATTGTTTTCACTGCAACATACATTATTTTTGATGTTGTCAGCGCTCACGTGCAAGCGTCAAACTTATTGACTTTGACAGTACATGTTCTCTGTTTATTCAAGTGCTTTTAGCTTTGCTTTTCACTAATGTAAACAAAATGCTGGATTGTAAAAGAGGCTCAGACCGGACATGGGCAATGTGATATATTTGTATGTCTTTCCTTATCGTTTACTATTCTCTGGTTCTCTATATAGTGGACTAGTCTGATGCCCTCTTGTTTGGATTCCGCGATCAAAAAATGGAAGCAGTATTTGCCATTTTCCAAAACAAAGCTTTACTGCTTGGAGCTGCCAGGCCTCACTCAGCTTCCTCTTGGGCTTTCTAGCACATGGTGGGAACCTGCCACTGCTTGGACCCCTGCTCAAAGATCAAAGGCATGCGGACAAATGTGCGCGTTCCCCCCTGAGAAGTGAAGGCTTATCACCCTAATACGAACTAATGAGCCTAGCAAGAACCATGTGTACGTGGGCTGGCGGTCACCTTAGTCCTAGACCGTGGCCCTCAGGTCTCACAGGAAGGCTCAGACCTGGCGGGGAGGAAGTAAGACCATGGTTGCAGTTTGGAGCTATGAGGGTATTGGCCGAACCCCCCACAGACAGACTAGGACATATAAACAGGCTAAGCCTCAGCAGGCGGCTGAGAACAAGGAACATTCCAAGTCCTTTCCATGATGGAGGTGCACACTGGAATAAGTGTGGAAATGAAGACAAGAATTCCTGCCCAGCTGGGACTCTACAGAGAAATTAGGCAGTGGGGTGAGTTTAATGCAGCGGGGAAAGGCTCAAGACAAATCCTGAAGAAGGACAGAGCAGGAAGGAGTTAGAGGGGACTGCAAGGTACTGAATAAACTGAAAGAAGGGGTGGTAGTGCTGAAGGCAGTGTGGGTGGGTCGTACTTAGCTGGGGGTTGGGGACGAGGAAGGCAGATGAAGGGGCAGGGATCATTTGAATGAATAGATTAGAGGTTGGTCAGATGTATGTTTCTGCAATGAGTTATCAGGGTTAGCGTTATGTCACTGTAAAATGTGGCATATGACGTTAGAAAGCCTTTTCTCACAAAGTGAGCATGTTTCCTGTGGTCTTTGTGGAAGAGCCCCACCAGCATGCAAACATAGCACTCCCAAGGAGTCTGGTGAGGGCCATCTGGACCACATTTGGCACTTGTCTCCACTTTCCAAGTGTAAAGGACCTTCCATTATATGTGATCCATTGGGTCGAGAACTGGTCCAGAACCTGCACTCTTTCGGCACTACTTGTGCTGCTGCGTCCCTGAAAGAGTTCTTTAGAAGCTTGTTGAGGCCTTGGTTTGAGAGAAGGTACAGACTTACTGCATTTAACATCTCCGCTGCACCCCTGTTGGACTTGGCCCTTTTTGCAGGGTTATCCCCAAACTTGTTGCTTCTTCCTCCTATTTTTTCCTTACCTGTTGTTGTTGGCTACAGGACTCTGGGGACTTTACCACTGCTAATCAGGGCTAAAGTGCATATGCTCTCTGTGTAAATTGTGAACATGATTGGTTATTCACGATTGGCATATTTGATTTACTGGTAAGTCCCTAATAAAGTGCAATGAGTGTGCCAAGGCCTGTAAATCAAACACTTCTAATGGGCCTGCAGCACTGATTGTGCCACCAACATGAGTAGCCCTGAAATGTTATCGCAGACCAGCCATTACAGTGTCTGTGCGCAGTTTGTTGACTGTCATGTCCACTTGGCAAGTGCACCCACTTGCCAGGCCCTAACCTGCCCTTTTCTTACATGTAAAGCACCCCTATTGTAGGCCCGAGATACGCCCCTGGGCAGGGTGCAGTGTATGTTAAAGGCATGACATGTACTGGTTTAACACACAGTGAACCGGCACTCCATTTAGTAATAAGGATATTTATAAAGAAATACATTTTCAAACACAGAAGGAGCAGGTCGTAGTATAACTTCTTTATTTAAGATTCTTCCTTTCTATCAAAACACGAGGTAGCCAACGAGTTTCGTCCTTTTTTAGGGCCAATATGTTCTTAAATACGTTCATTTCAATCTTTAGGTAGGTAATTTTCATCGGTAAAAACTTTGAATATATCAAATGTTTACATTAGCTTCCTCAGTAGAATAAATAAGAAGCGTTGTAAACAATGATGATGGCTATAAAGGTCGCATCCATTGAAGTTAGCGGTGCTATGTTTATATATTTCAAACCCTGTAGATCAGCACCCTGGTCGACCAACGGTTCAGCGTCACGGCGGCATTTCGCTTACACTATGACATGTACTAGTGTGTGTGACATGTCCTGATAGTGAAATACTGCCAATTTCATTTTTCACTACTGAAAGGCTATCTTGCTCATAGGATAGAATTGGTAATGGAAATGCTTTGTAACATTTTATAGTATAAATTCCCATTGGAACAAGATAGAGAAATAATGTTTAGGCTCTCTGAATTAAGAAATGAATAACCCATCTTTGAGTAAAGATGGTTTCTAAACTGTGTGTTTGAAAATCCCTCTTTTAGAAAGTAGGCATTTTATTGTTTAACCATTCTGTGTGAGTCTGCCTGTTTGTGTATTGACTGGTTTTGGAGTGACATGGGCTGGGGATGTGCACTCTCCCAGACAGCCACGGGGGTTGATGTGTGTCCTGCCTTTCCTGAATGGGTCAGGGCTGGCCTGAATAGGCCTGGTCTGCATTTAGAGTGGTGGGAAGAGATTTTCCTTGCACCTGAATAGGGCCTGTCCCCCTTGGACAATGCTGTCTTCATCCACTGTGGCCAGAAATTTAGACTACTTCTGGAATCAAGAGGAACCTTTGCCAAGGAGAAGAGCTGAAGAAACTGCCAAGGAAAGGACCAGGACTTTGGTGTGTTCCCCCTGCTTGAGGAAGATCTCCAAGGGCTCGTGTAGAGCTTGCCTCCTGTTCTGAAGTCTCAGGGACACAAAGACTTTGCCCCCAGCTCCTCTGAACTTCCTTGCTGGGGGTTCTAACCTGCTAAGAGTTGCCTGTGACTGTGTTGGGCCTCTGGAGGTTGTTCCTGCTGTTGGGAGCTAGAAAAGCCAAGCAACTACAGACAAATCGATGCATCCCTCTTCTTGCGGCTGTTTTTCCGATGCAGCACCGCTGTGTGAGAAGAATCTCCACGCATCGCCACGACACAGCTGAAAGCGATGCAGCACATGTTGCCGCCATAAGAACGGACGCATTGAGGAATCGCGGCTGAAGAAACAGACACAACGCCGCTCGACACCGCTGCATCGATCGCCAATGCATCCAGTATTTCCACGCATCGTACCTGTGCAGCAAGTTTTCCCAATGCATAACCCACGGACCAGAACAGTCTCGGAATCAACGCATCACTTCCCCCTACAGACCGGATTCGACTCATCACTTCTACTGCTTGCAGCAAAACTGTCGCATTGCCTCCCAATGGTCTCAGAAACTGACACATCTCTTTGTTTTTCCCCTGCATCACTTTGCAAATATCCCTACAAAGAAACCAAAGAAGGTGATATGGCTACACTTTTCCCACCCTAAATGTAATAAGTACCTCCTCTAATAGTTAGTCAACTGGGCATCCACACCTCCTGTGGACACACGCCCTGCAGTTCCACCCTCTTCACCTGAAGTGGGTACGAGCTAAATTTAGGCTCATCGACTATTCCTCTGCTCTTGCAGCTATTTTCTCTTGAGGACTAGCTGGCCTTAACTGGATTCTTTATTTGAGCAACGGGCCTAGCTTTCTCCTCTCATGAGTGAGGTGTCTGGGTGAGGAGGTGGTGGAGAGGGAACCGTCTCTGACAGAACACTGCAGATCCTTGTGCATGTAAAGGATTGCTTATGGTCATTGGTCTCCTGGATTAGGAGCCCCCGGTAGCACTGAGGAACTCTGACCCCTGCCAAATGTACTATGAGCCCTCTGGCTGCGGGGGAGGGTGCTTATTAACATGAGAGTATACATGACCACGGTGACGGTCCTCTTCTTTCGACTGCCGAAGAAGGGAATGAAGTTGATGACATGATGATATTGCTGATCTGGCCTCCCTTGGACCACTTCCACTATCCCTTACCCTTGTCTATGAGATCCTCCCTGTGCTTAGGGTTTGGACTGAGAGTCCAGGCTCAGCCCCAGAATGACTACTCCTCCTGTGCCAGATTGCCCTTCCCTCTCAGTTGCTGTCTGGAGGGCTTGTTCAGGCACATCACACGCTAGTTCACAGATGGCTCTTTCTCACTTTTCTAGGAAGGTCTTGCATAATTACACTGCGTCAGATGAGACTTGATCATCGTGGAAGTGGGTTGCTAGGGATTGCAGTCATATCAACTAAACTCCGGTAAATCCTCGTCTCTTCCATATGGTCATACAAGCCTTCTTCCACCTGAGGACCAAGTGTCGCCTCATCTTCATGCCCAGCTGCTTGGTTCTTCCCTCGTGTTATGGCCATCCTTACCTCTGCCGTAGCACATGTCATATATCCCAGGGCAAAGATTGATCTTATTGGAAACCATCTGAGCTAGGGTTTTGAAGGCTTCCTAGTTACTCCCCTTCCTTAGCACAGGTCCCTAAGGGTGTTAGGGCTGGTCCCCCAAGCTCTGGAGTTTGGTTTGGATTGCCACCTATTTTTTTGCAAACTGATAGCTTTAATATGCAAGGAAATGCGATGATTGCTTTATTAATGACGGGCAACAAGTTCACCTCTAACTCTACGTGTTCCCGCCATCGTGATACATGGGCTCTCTAGGAACAGAGCCTCCCCTGGTCTGTACCCCCCTCTCTGAGATAACAGCACCACATCTGTCAAAGGGTTTATTTGATCAATTATTTTGGGGTTTTGCTCGATGCAATAAAGAATGAACAAACACAAGTGTTACATCAAAATAGAGTGTGCATTACTTAACTCAGAAGTAATTATATACACACGCCAACAGTCACCTTGAAAAAGGTCTCCTAAATTAGCTCATATATATATTTATAATTAGCAAGGAGTATAAAGGTGCGGGGGGAAACACCTCCTGACCCCAGAGAACATGTGGGAAGATTGCAGAATAGCAGATCCTCTGTAAAAAATGGCATGGCTGGATCTGTGATCCAGACAAAGGAGCCATGGACGTTTGCAAAGCTGTGGCTGCAGGAAAACAACTAGGAGGAATCTTAAGGGGGTGGATGAGCACCCATGACTCGAAGATAATGTGGATCCATCGGGCTCTCTTGAAATCCAGAGAATAACAAATATTCAACAAGAAGTCTACAGTGCTGATAAGGGCACTAGGGACAGGGGCATTGTCAAAAGGGCATGACCAAGCCCGCTGCCCATGGCTGAAGTACCCACAGCAGGTGCACAGGGGATGGGTGCAGGATGCTGCCAACGTGGGCTCTGAGCTCAGCAACTCCTCACACAACTCAGAGTTGTGTGAGCCCAGAGACTTCTTTAGGTGCATGCTTGATGTGGACAGCGATTGGGCACAGCAAATGCTGGTGTTTAGGGCCGCTAGGGGACATTAAATGATGTGAAATCAGACCATACCCTGCTCTTCGTTGGGGCAGGGCATGGCTGAAAATCACATCTTGTATCAAGTGCCTTGTGTGCAAGGCGGAAGAGTGGGCACAACTGATCCTGCTTTTCCAGGGTGAAAGCTGTGGATAGCAGTGTTTCGCTGTTGACAGAGGCCAAAGTATATCATTTAAAAAAAAGATACACAATACAGTGAAAACACTGTGATATGGGGAAATGAGTGTTCCTTACAACAGAAAATAACGAAAGCTATTACGAATGGGGCAACATTGCAGTGTATTAAATCAAATATAAGAGGTGCTTGTACAGCGCACATCCTAAAATCAAGTATGTAAAAGTGTGATGATATGTTATGATAAAGAAAAAGGAGTTTCTGTGAAATAAAACACGTGCCTGTGAAATAAAGCATCTGCCTAAGATCACATAATTTTGACAAGCAGGGAAGCTGGTATTGATTCCCAGTTGTCTTGTTTCACATTTTGAAATTCAGCCACAAGAAGGGAATCTCTGTCTCCAAATTTACTTCAAAAGTCGCCGTTTTGTCTTTCATTCTTGGCGACGAGAAAACCCGGCCGATACATGCCCTACAGAACCGACTCAAGGCCCCCAGAAGCAACTACAAACACAATAATGCATTTACTTGGTGTAGGGGGGGGGGGGGGGAATCATACCCAAAACACCCTCTTAAAGCTTTACCCCTCGATGCTGGAAGGAGAGGGTGGCATGTATTGGGTGATAGGATGAAGGGGGCTATTGACAGTAGCAACAGACGACGGTTGGCACTTCCGGATATTGGCGCCCAGATAAGACAGGCCTGCTGATAACGCTTGTTGATGAGGTGAAGGCTGAAAGTTGGGGCTGGTGGTTTTAGCGCTGTTCCGAGGGGCAATTGATGAGGGCAGGAGACGCTTGAAGCGCTGTTTCTGGGCCACTGGGGTTGTTCATGATACGGGCAGAGTGGGGGTCGAGGGCTGCTCCCCTTGATAGGAGTAGGCGCTAAGAAGGGCTCTCTGTGGAGGACAGTGGGGTGCAGAGAGGGCTCCGTGACCTTTGCTCGTCGGCTCACCCCAGATACGTCCTCGGTAATGTAAGTGTGTGACAGGCTCGTGGCTCCGCTGGCCGCGGGGCCTGGCTTTGGTGCCCGCTGCCTGCCCTCTTACACTAATGACCCCATTGCGCACCGCTCGGCTCCGAAATTGAACAGATTTCTGCGCCTCGTAATGTGCTTAGGACGGCGCGGTCCTGGGGTTAGCGATGGCGCCGAGGGGAGAAGGGCCTCGAGGCGCCTCAGACGGTGTGAAGAGAGGAGCTAACCCACTTACCTGCTGCGGCCGATGTCCCCGTCTTTATCTGTATTTACTGCCCCGTGAAACGTGCTGGACAGGAGATGAAGTCAGAGTGGGGTTAGGAATAGTTTGAAGGTTGTCGTGGTTCGACGTCGGTGGTGGCTCGTGGAGTGTTTGGAGAGAATGATGTGGTTCAGTGTTTTGGTTGGCTAGAGGTAGATGTCGCTGGCAGGATGTGTGAGTGAGTAAAACGCGGACTACCATTGCACTGCACCATGCTAATTCATAAAATCGGCTAGTAACAGCGCGTAGAAGCTGCTCCTGTGCCCTAAGTCATTCAGGGAGCGCTATACAAGTAACTAGTGCTTATGTCGCGCAGACTCAGACTTGATGGAACTTTTCCTCTCCACGGAACCTCTCAGCCTTAGGTGGCTTCATCCTAATAAACTATCGAGATCTATGGGCCCATCATCTGCTGGAGAAGGCCTGGTGGCTTCTTCATAAAATCACTCAAACTGGCTGAGGTGGAGCTGGGTCCGGCGTGTACTCGGATTCCAAAAAGGGGTGGGGCCCGGCGCATTATTGCTGGAAGTCTGATGAGGATCGCCTGGCTTTGGCAGTGTCTTTGCATGCTCGAAAGAAATGAACATACATAACAATACAGTTTTGCGTCCTGGTGAAATAACAGACACATTTCTTTTGTAACAAAGAATCCCTACGGAATTCCTTGCCTGATTTTTCAGACTTCAAATCCGGTCCATTTTTATAATTTAACAAAACATTTAATCCCCTAGAAAAGTATCAACCACTAGTGGGGCGAAGACAGACTGAGCACCTGGCGCAATATCTTGTGAACGGAGGAGAGATGGCCTAGCTTTTCCCGCACTGGTTACCTACTGTCAGTCTTCATACTTCAGTTTTCATTCTCCTCGCTGTCCTCTCGTGTTGAGGTGGTCCCTTCCACAGACACCTCGTGATCCAAGCAAAGAGCCCCAGGCCCGGCTCTAGGAATTTTTATTTGGGTGGGCCAAGGGTGCTTTTGGGTGGGCCACTGCCGGCCCAATTTGTCGCTTCTGGAGGTAGTCTACAAGCCATAGATTACATCATATCTACCTGCAAACAGTCACCAAGATACAAGGATTGCTTCTGTGTGTATACAGAGCATGTGGTGAGTTATTTCTTGGTGCCTCACCACTAACCTCTTTCTCTGTAGATACCTTTACTACCATCCTCCAGTAGTGCACTCCATCTATCTGTAGCCCCCCCTCATGACCTCCTCCTCAGACTCCCTCACTACCACCCTCCACCAGTGCCCCTCATCTCTCCGTATCTCCCACCCTCCCCCAATGACCTCCTCCTCGTATTCCCTCACTGCTACCCTCCAACAGTGCCCTTCATCTCTCCAAAGCCCCTCCCCCTCATGACTTCGTCCTCGAATCCCCTCAGTACCACCCTCCAACTGCACCCTCCTCTCTCCAAAGGCCCTCCTCCTAATGACCTCCTCCTTGGATTCCCTCATTGCCACCCTCCACCAGTGTCCCTCATCGCCCCATAGCCTCTCCCTCTATTGACTTCTTCCTTGGATTCCCTCATTGCCACCCTCCAACAGTGAGTGACCCTCATCACCCCTCCCCCTCATGACCTCCTCCTCGCATGCCCTCACTGGCAGCCTTCAACAGTGCCCCTCACAATCTCTCCATAGCCCCCCCTCATGACCTCCTCCTTAGTCTCCCTCTTTACCACCCTCCACCAGTGCCCCTCATCTCTCCGAATCTCCCACCCTCCCCCATGACCTCCTACTTAGATTGACTAATTGCCACCCTCCACCAGTGCCCCTCATCGCTCCATAGCCTCTCCCCTTTTTGACCTCCTCCTCTGATTCCCTAATTGCCACCCTCCCCCAGTGCCCCTCATCACTCCATAGTCTCTCCCCCTCATCACCTCCTCCTCAGACTCCCTCCAACAATTCACTTCATCTCTCCGTAGCCCCCATGACATTCTCCTTGGATTCCCTCACTGCCACCCTCCACCAGTGTCCCTCATCGCTCCATAGCCTCTCCCCCTCATCACCGCCTCCTCAGACTTCCTCACTACCACCCTCCAACATTTCACTTCATCTCTCCATAGCCCCCCAATGACATACTCCTTGGATTTCCTCACTGCCACCCTTCACCAGTGCCCCTCATAGCTCCATAGCCTCCCGCCCTATTGACCTCCTCTTCGGATTCCCTAATTGCCACCCTCCCCCAGTGCCCCTCATCGCTCCATAGCCTCTCCCCCTCATCACCTCCTCCTCAGACTTCCTCACTACCACCCTCCAACAGAGCACTTCATCTTTCTGTAGCCCCCCATGACCTCCTCCTCGGATTCCCTAATTGTCACCCTCCAACTGTGTCCTTCATCTCTCTGTAGCCCCTCTCTCATGTTCGATTTCATTTGTTGTATAGCGCTACGTATAGTGTAGGGTGTCACAGTACTTACATCATGCAGAGACAATGAATCATACAAGTATGTAAATCAATCTATAGGGAATGTCACATAAGCCAATGAGGATTACAAGGTGTGGGTATCACATGTCATCAATACTGGTGGGCAGCATGTTTTAAGAAGATTTGGTCTGGAGAAGCACAAACACAGGACTTAACGCATACCCCAGTGGTTGCGGAGATGGCTTTACTGATTAAAATGTATATCTGCCAAAACAAACTCGTTATAGCAACATTAGAGTAATGAAAGACAGGGTAAATTCTAACTATATTGCAACACAAAAAAAATAAGTTCTAACTATACCATTCAGGTTTGTAGGCGGCTCTTTGATGTCAGTTCATAGGTCACTGTCCTATTTTAGGATTGTAACTTCTGTACTGCAAGTACCCCACTGAGCTATCCACATAAATACAGTTTATCTGCATTTAAAAATTAGGAACAGACAAAATATTGCTATCCAGCAGGATCATTAATCACCAGAGTTATCTGGACATTTTAGTAGTTGTGTCTACCATCCGTCATGATAACGATACAACGATATAAAATATACACAGCATACACGAATTATGTGTCATGCTGGGCCCTCATAGATTTTAAAAAAAATAACTAATACACACATCCTCGAAGCATACATATAGCTGGGCCTTTACAGATTAGAAAAACGGAACATTAGCAACACATTCTCTTAACTGCTCCGTTCAAACTCTGTGGCACAGCCCGATCTCAAACAACTGAAGGGGTCAGGAAAGGTGAATGTGGATCAACAAACTTCTTTTCTCCAGCGCTGAAATATACATGCATTAGGACAGTGCGCACACATTACCCGGTGCCAAAGAGGATTTCTCCCCTTCCCCATGCCCCTGTACCTGCACAAGTGGGCGGGGACACAACCCACCTTCCTACAAGAAGATACGTGATTGGTGGTGCCTGTGAGAAAAAGCCCAGGCCCAATCACGCAACTCCTAGAAAAATAAGAAAAATAACGTTCAAATGAACGTTTTAATTGCCGTGGCCATTTGCTGTTGCCCCCCGACGTCAGGGCCACGGTTCATGTTTGGGTGGGCCAGGCTCATGTTTGGGTGGGCCTGGCCCACCCGGCCCACTCGCTAGAACCGGGCCTGAAGAGCCCCCTTCCCTGTCCTTCCGGACCCTCTCCGTAGGCTGCGCCCCTCAGTGTGCGCACAACAATCACCACCACCCAACAGGGCCCATTCTGCCTTCAATCGTGACTTGTATCAAATGAGAAGCAACCATGGTGGCAGGGAAAGGTTTAGAGCACTGGTGCGAGGGAGGAAAAAATGGAGCGATGGAGATAATCAATAGGTGATTGGCGAATTAGTGACTCAAACTCATTCTTGTTCCAGGCCTTATGTATTGAGAATATTCATATAAAGTGTGCCCTGAATCTGACCCCCCCTCCACCTCCTCCAAAAGTCACCAAATCCAGAAGTAAGCAACATATCAGCTTACTCAAGGAGCTTGTCCAGAATAGGCACCCCTCCTTCAGACGAGGGGCTGTCTATCTCTGGGAGACCTGTCTCCCACCGTATCTGGCAAAGTAGCAGCAACCAACATAACTATTGACATAACATAACAAACTCTTGATCTGACAGTTTAAATCCAACCGGTCAGAGTCACAGCAGTGGCCTCTGGACCCTGATGAGATTGCCCAAAGGTGATAAATCATCTGCTGCAGATCTTTACATTGAGGACCTTGAAAGGTAACATTGAACTGCTCTTGTGACATCTTATAGATCATGGGGCGGAAAAAAACATGAAGGTGGCAAAGGCGAGGGAGTCGGCTATTAAATAACATTCACGTGGCCTCCTGGCTGAATTCATTTCAACAAGAAGGGTCTTCAGCATGAGAAGTGTTTTCACCACCACAGCCGGAATAGAAAGAGATTTCCGAAGCATGAGAGATCGGGGCAAATCCCAGGACATCGCAGAGTGAAGCAGTTCAAGACATAACTGCTCCACCCTTCAGTAGATAATCCCCAAGGCCTTACATGCAACAATGGGCATGCATTGCAGCCAGAGAGGAGATACTAGACCTCCATAAAATCAATTCAACACCCTGAGTGGCTGGCTGAGAAATTTTTCATCTCACGAAGACAACACCACACTGGAAACAAGGACTTCTCCGGATTGAAAACATTAAGATTAACAAAGTCAATCTGGGAAAGCGATTTCTACCTTATGGACAGAAACTGTGCTCTCTGGAAGTTGCAGTTACACTTTTCGCCCTAAGTGGAATGTGTATGCCCAGACGTGGGTCCCTTGCTAACTGCGCCACTGGATTCAAGCTAGCCTGGCTGATGAAGGGTGACATACCCCGAAACCGGTCGCAGGATGTTTGTTTCCGGTCCAGGGAAGGCCTGGCTTGGCAGTTCAGTCTGGACAGTTCCCATGAGGCACAGGGTCAAGACTGATTTGCATGTGGCTGGGTCCAAACTGGAAGGGAGGGGCGTAGTGGGCAAAAGAATAATGGATTTATCCCAGATCTCTTGACTGGGGGAGAATGTTTGAGTCATTCAGCATTCCGTCCATCATTTGTTGCAGTTACACATTTCGCCCTAAGTGGGACGGGTATGCCCAGATGTGAGTTCCTTGCTCACCGTGCCACTGGGTTCAAGCTAGCCTGACTAATGAAGGGTGACATACCCAGAAACCAGTCCCAGGATGCTTGTTTCTGGTCCAAGGAGGACCTCGTTTGGTTGTTCAGTCTGGACTGTTCCCATGAGGCACAGGATCAAGACTAATTTGCATATGACTGGTTCCAAACTGGGTTGGCATATTGGGCAAAAGAACGATGGATTTAACCCAGATCTCTTGACTGGGGAAAAATGTTTGAATCATTCAGCATTCCGTTCATCATTTGTTGCAGTTACACTTTTCGCCCTAAGTGGGATGTGTATGCCCAGACGTGGGTCCCTTGCTCACTCTGCCACTGGATTCAAGTTAGCCTGGCTGATGAAGGGTGACATACCCCGAAACCGGTCCCAGGATGCTTGTTTCCGGTCCAGGGAGGACCTGGCTTGGCAGTTTGGTCTGGACTGTTCCCATGAGGCACAGGATCAAGACTGATTTGCATATGACTGGGCCCAAACTGGGCTGGCGTAGTGCGCAAAATAACGATGGATTTAACCCAGATCGCTTGACTGGGGGAGAATGTTTGAATCATTCAGCATTCTGTCCACCATTTGTTGCAGTTACACTCTGGAAGAGTATGTCATGAGGCGAAGGCTCCTCAATGGGCATGGGATCAATGGCAGCAGTCAATCCAGAAGTTAAAGTACAGGGTTCACATAGAGCCATTGGCGGCTCCTCGGAGGAGTGTCGCCCCACTGCATTCTTGCAGTGCAAGAAGCAAAAACATAAAATGGTAATAACTTATAAATATTACCCTTTTATGTTTTTTTTGGGTCGGCTGCTCTGCTTACGGAACAGGGCAGGCACTGGCGTAACGAAAAGTGAGGGGGCCTCCCTGCACGGTACTTAGAGGGGCCCCCTCTGGGCTCAATCAGGAGCTCTTCGGCCAGAGTGCAGTGCCGAGGGGGCCCCTTTGAGCTAGAGGCCCCCCGCACCGCAGGGGCTGCGGGGGCCTGTGTTACGCCCCTGAGGGCAGGGGAGGAGTGGTTTGCCCACTCCTGAGAGCGCAGTGACTGTTTGGTCGGCCTTCTCGGGGCGCCCAAACCAGTCCTGAGCATTCCCCTGTTTTCCATGCAGGCTGCAGTACAGCCTGCATGGAGAACATGCCCACCCCTCCAGCCCCCGACTAATCACAATGCTCCATTGGAGCATTGTCATTAGTTTAGGGGTGGGCTTCTTGTTCCGACCTGGAGTCGGACACAGGTAAGCAGGAAAGAAGACTCGGGACCCGGTGGCGGCAAGGTAAGTTTTATATATTCATTTTTTTTTTTTATGCAGCTGGCTTACCGCTAAAACTAGCGATGCAATGTCCAACAATTACACATACAATACTTTCATAAACCCATTTACTTCACCCAATGATAACAATTCCAAGAATGGCGGGTGTTAATCGAGGCCATCATTAGCTAAGAACGAATGTGTTAAGGTTCACAAATGGTGGGCGGTTTCTGGTGGCGAGCATTGGTGATCTGTCAAATATTTGTAGTCGTGCTACAGACTAGCTCTTGCATTCTCTAGGAAGCTTCTCCATGCAGTGCATTGTTTTTAGGTCTCGCCTGTCGATGCGCATGCGCATCGAGCAAGCGAGAGTATTGGGACTTATCCACTCTTTATCCACTGCAAGGAATCGTGGCGATTCCTTGCAGTGCACGAGAAATTTAAGCTCAATGCGCATGCGCATTGAGCTTAAATGCGCGTGCACATGCCCCCAGCCGCCTGCCTTGCCTACTCTCTCCCTCACAGCCTCCCCCAGCTCCGCCCCCTCACTTCTTGATTGCACGGCCGCTAGGCCGTGCCTCCCCTACTCTCCTCCCCCCTCCTCCTCCTGCCCCCTCCCCTGACCGCCGTGTCGCATTTCTCCTCCCCCCTCCCCTTATCTGTCTTCCCTTCGTCTGTTCCCTCTCCCCGCTCCGCCCCCTCCCCTGCCCGCCGTGTCGCATTTCTCCTCCCCCCTCCCCTTATCTGGCCTTCCCTCCGTCTGTTCCCTCTCCCCGCTCCGCCCCCTCCCCTGCCCACCGTGTCGCATTTTTTTTTAATTTGTAAAGCTCTCTGGCGCCCTGTTCGCGCAATGGGAAATTTCCTACACTGCCGTACTTACTTCTTACTTCTTAATCTTATTGTAATGCTCTGTCAAAATTAGGTATCTATTTGTTTCTGAATAGCACTCAACCCTGCGGCTTAAACTATTTCCTCGCGCTCCCAATTGAGTGAGTTGAGAGAACTGCGGTGCAGGCGACTGAAGTCAAATTAGCCCAGGATCACACAATTGGTTCAAGGCGGGAAGTTGGGATTAAAACGCGCTTTTCCCGGTTCAGCAGCCAACAATTTACCCACTAGACCATGTTTCATGTATGAGACAAATAGAATATGCTCCCGGTGGGCGCTGCACTGGCACGGGCTCATCTCTTCATGATACAGGGCGCCCTGGAGATCTGAATGTTCATTGGCTGCCAGCGAGCTTCGCCTGGGCTTGCTCGCGTTTATCTTCCTAATGCGCAGCCTAGCATTGGATACCCCATGTATCCCCATCTCCCCCGGGGCCTGCGACGTCCCTGCCAAACAACCATGTACAAAATAAATTATTCCACGCCACCCGGTGCCGGCCAGCCCTCAGGTAGCGCCGCTGCTGCTCCGCACGTAAGTGCCAACATCAAAGATTCCGAACGTTTAAGTTGACAATTTTTAACTCGTGCCGCACCGACTGCAGGCTCCGAGCTCTTCCGTGGACTGCGTTTGAATACTGGCTTCCACCAAGGAAGAGCCGTATGGACTTACAAAGGAACCAGGGCTTGTGGGCTAGCCGTGTCTCTCAAATTGTTGCAGGGCTGGGGCAGAGTCAGTCTCATTTGCAAAAGGCTCATGCGTGGCTTTCAGATCAGTCCACAGTTAAAAAAAAAAAGTCAGTCATAGTGCCAGTTTGTTGTGAAAAACGTCCTAAACATTTGTTTTTAATATCAGCCAGACCAAATGTGTGAACGCTCAGATACGGAGTGGCTAATTTGACACAAAACAGTGTATTGTGTGAGGTGAGCTCTTAATGTGAACAAACATTCCACTAGAGAAAAAAAAGAATTAGGAATCCCAGGCAGTCTCACTTTGCCTTTGCTTGTTTGTCAGTATTGGCTTTGACAATGCTTCTGAAGCATTGGTAAAACCAATAGTGGTGAGCGGCCATGTTGAACTGATATTTTCTATACTTCCAAGACTCAAAACCACTCACCCTCACTCACCCTCACTCACCCTCACTCACCCTCACTCTCACTCACCCTCAACCCCTCACCCTTACTCACCCTCACTCACCCTCAACCCCTCACCCTCACTCACCCACCCTCACCCTCACTCACCCTCCCTCACCCTCACTCACCCTCAACCCCTCACTCACCCTCAACCCCTCACCCTCACTCACCCTCACTCACCCTCACTCACCCTCACTCAACCTCACCCTCACCCTCACTCACCCTCACTCTCACTCACCCTCAACCCCTCAACCCCTCACTCACCCTCAACCCCTCACTCACCCTCACCCACCCTCACCCACCCTCATTCACCCTCAACCCCTCACCCTCACTCAACCACCCTCACCCTCACTCACCCACCCTCACCCTCACTCACCCTCAACCCCTCACTCACCCTCAACCCCTCACCCTCACTCACCCTCACTCACCCTCACTCACCCTCACTCACCCTCACCCTCACTCACCCTCACTCTCACCCTCACTCACCCTCACTCACCCTCACTCTCCCTCACCCTCAACCCCTCAACCCCTCAACCCCTCACTCACCTTCAACCCCTCACTCACCCTCACCCACCCTCACCCACCCTCACTCACCCTCAACCCCTCACCCTCACACAGTGCAATAGGTCTCGGAGCATTTGAGTTAGAGCTTTTTAGAAATGTTTATGGCTTTTTTTTTTATTCTTTAGCATTGGCTACAGGAAACAAAAATGCTAAAGATTTACAAAAAAAACCCATAAACAATTCTAAAAGCACTAACTCTAATGCTGCGAGACCTATTGCATTTCCAATGCTTGTTTTATTAACTGTTAAATGTGTGATCTGTAGTGCTGGTAAAATTCAGTATAAAGCTCGCCTTGGATCCCAACACAAAACTACTGACTGTCTTGTTTATTAACTGTTAAATGTGTGATCTGTAGTGCTGGTAAAATTCAGTATAAAGCTCGCCTTGGATCCCAACACAAAACTACTGACTGTCTTGTTTTTTAAAGTACCCAGCAGGTGGCGGCCTAGTACTACTATTCGGGTACAATCTATTTTAGTACTAGTTTCAATGTTCGTGTGATCACCGTTCTATTTCGCTGAAACAACTGCGTCCAAAGGTGTTACTCCTCATGCGAGGAAGGTGGATTTCAGGATAAAACCCCTCCATCCTGGTCTAGATGCAGCGGAGTGGGAGTGGTGGCATGGGCCCTAAAGCAAGGGCAGGGAACCTGCCTGGAGGCATCTCACACCCTTGTGCCCCGGTGCCAATGCACCTGCTGCACTATTGGCATTTAAGACCCTGTCCTAATGAACTTTAGCCAGAGGGCCTGTTTCTGGCTGAAAGAACATGTAAAGGGTAACATTAGCTAAGGAAACACTATATATATATTAAATGATAACATGTTAGTGTGTTGATTATCATGTTTGTGTTCAGGGAAAGGGACGTATGTGTGACAGGGCCGACTCGGTCGTTTTCTCCCCGGTAACAAAAGCTCAAGAGGTGGTCCAGTGTATCACTAGCACAGAGCGCTCCACACATTTTAACTCAGAGCAGTGGAAGATAAGCCACCCCGACATACAATGTAGTGATCGAGGAATGTTTCATGTAAACCCTCACATATACTTAACTAGTACAACCACAAATATCGACAACACAAATATCTTTATTAAAAATATAGCTGTAAACCTATATCGAAAAAAGAAATATCTGAAGCAAAAAGATCATTACCTTTAACCCCTCCCATGCTCGTGACGGAACCGTTCCGTCACGAGCCTCAGGTGGGCTGTGCTGGTGACGGAACGGTTCCGTCACGGCCCGCTCGCCGCGCCTGTGCGGTGCGAATTCCGCGCCTGCGCTGGGCATTCTAAAGAGAGGGCGGGGCCGTGACGGAACCCTTCCGTCACAAGCACAGCTCACCCAAGGCTCGTGACGGAGCGGTTCCGTCACGAGCACGGGAGCGCCATGCGGCCCCGCCTCCCCCTTAGCGCTGCAGCGGAATAGCCGCCACAGCAAAGGGGTTAAATAAACATACAATATGTCAAAAATATTGATTCACACAACATCAGATACAATATTATTGTCAAAATATTGAAAAAAAACACTTTGGACGTTAAATAATTACTAGAAATAAATCTAAGACATTTCATAGACATTCTCAAATTAAATATAAATATATATCGTCAACAAAATAGTTACCAATCAATCCTTTCATTCATTCATACTAATACAATTGAAATAAATATTATTATTAACTGCAAACATTTAAACAACACCCTAAATTTTAATAAATACATACATATAAATACATTTATGTTTTAAACTGTAAAACTATATATTATACATTAGAATAGAAACCTACATTAGCTAAACTACACTAAATCAACCAATAAAATATAAACAACTTTAAATCACACAATTAAATAAGCAATTTAAAAAAGGCACACTAACTTTAAAAAAATGTAGGGGCTTATTTACAAGCCCCTTGCGCCACTGGTGCGTCACTGTTAATATGGGAAAAAGTAATGACTGCAGCTTAAGGGGCTTGTAGATAAGCCCCTAAATACTTTAAACAAAAAAAAAGCTGCAAGATGAAGAAACACTGCCGGATTCTCTCACCAAACCATTAAATAAAAAATATATACATCTCAACAACTACCTAACCAAGTAAGCAAAACTTAAATTTAACCTAAATTGTACTTGTTGAGAAACTTAAAAATATGAAATAACAATTAATGAATAAAATACTTCTATCTCTTTTTTAAATAGACTATCTACAAGACAAAACATGACTACCACAAAATGACAAAATAAAGCAAGTGTACATAAATGATTGCAAAATTGTCAACTCACCCAAATAGTGAATAAAGGTCTACCTCTTGACCTCAGCTTCTACAAACTACCACCAAATTGACATTAAAAATCAAATAAATGTTTTTTTTCATCCAACAGAAAAGAAAATACCTGCTCCACATTAGAACACCTCCAACAGAAAAGCTGCAAAACCGTGTAAAACATATTAACAGAATATACATGTAAATATACAAAATAGAAGTGATTGCATAATTTTACACAAATATACGAAACATACAAACTTTAAATTATTGTATATATTTAGGATATTAAAAACGCAAAACAATGGACAGTGGACCAAACACTAACAATTGCGGCACCAATCACAAGAAATCACCAAGGAAATCAAAGTGTTTATTTAGGATATTACTCTTCTTTCGGATACAATGACCGAGTCAGCAAAGTACATATCCTCTGAGAAAGAACCAAATGTTTTTTTTCATCCAACAGAAAAGAAAATACCTGCTCCACATTAGAACACCTCCAACAGAAAAGCTGCAAAACCGATTAAAACATATTAACAGAATATACATGTAAATATACAAAATAGAAGTGATTGCCTAATTTTACACAAATATATACGAAACATACAAATTTTAAATTATTGTATATATTTAGGATATTAAAAACGCAAAACAATAGACAGTGGACCAAACAGCAACAATTGCGGCACCAATCAGAAGAAATCGCCAAGGAAATCAAAGTGTTTATTTAGGCTATTACACTACTTTCAGATACAATGACTGAGTCAGCAAAACAATGGACAGTGGACCAAACAGCAACAATTGCGGCACCAATCACAAGAAATTGCCAAGGAAATCAAAGTGTTTATTTAGGCTATTACACTACTTTCAGATACAATGACCGAGTCAGCAAAGTACATCTCCTCTGAGAAAGAAACATGGTTGCTAAATCACCTGTGCTACACCCACAGCCAAGAAAGTGCATCAACAGAAAATATAAACTTAAATATACCAAATATTATTCTAATGGATGCTATGAGAGGGCAAATACAAAAATTATGTTGTAATCCGTGTAACAGAGTACAACCACCCCTCAAATGTGACCCAAATAGAAGTAAGGGAGGTGTTACAAGACATAAGCAAGACAAGCACCATCTCCCAGGAACCCAGAGATACTCCTACTGCCCTCAAAATATATCAAGACATAGAAATACCTGAATATTTAACAATGACACATAATGAAGAACCTTTCCTTTTACAGGACAACCTACATAGTGAGAAACAAATCCTAATAATCTCAGCCACTGGCATTCACTTGTGCTGCATCAAAATCAATAATTGTTCTCCCGCCATGCCAACTCAGTTTGGACCCGGCCATATGTAAATCAGTCTTGACCCTGTTCCTCACGAGAAGAGTCTTGCTGGAACTGCCAGGCCAGGTCACTACACAAGCAACAATAAATTACATACAAATGAACACTGACAAATTATATTACATACAATTTTTTCTACATAAATATTCTTTCACAACAATATTAAAAAGAATTCTAAAAACAATATTTTTACCTTCAATATTCCCGCCAACAATATTTCTGTATAGCCAATATTCTTGACACAATATTTTTGTATCACAATATTTTTTTCTTGATATTTTGTATAAATACAGTTATTTTACTTACGGCAAAATGGGATTCCTTGCTAGTGATTACCAGATAGAGAATCTCTATTGGGATGTACCAAAGATCCACATCTTGTGAATAGTCGCGTAACAGGCATTTTGTATGTCCAATTTACCACCAAATGGAAACAGGTAGTAATCAGGTGCAAACTATAATAATCAGGTGCAAACAATATAAATGGGCACAGACTGCAGCAGTGTCCTACACAATGGCTGCTCTACATTCAGTTGCAATGAGGATGCAGATACTGAGTGGATAGCAGAGAAGGAAAAGAAGACAGGAGAGGGCAGTACTTAATTTGCAAAAGAAAATGTGTTGTGCCCAAAACTCAGTTAAGAAGCCTGCGGCCAATGCAATTAAATGTTTGCATGCCCAATAACAAGGCTGCATACTCTTTATTCCATCTTGGGCCTCTTTAATCCACTGCAAATGCTTCCTGCGCATCTATCTCACTCTTGCAGGCTTCTGCTTTCTCCGTAATGACGTTTCTTTCCATCTTTCTCTTCCTCCATGTTTCCACTCTGTTGTTTTTCTCTCTCTTTCTCTAGGTTAATATCTGAAGCTGAAAAATTAGTTCCAGCCCACAAAAATGAGTACCAGTGGCACCCACCAGCGACTACTGGCTCAAATTAAGCACTGGGAGAGGGTTGGGGCTACACTGTTGAAGCAGACAGAGGCGGAGATCTATAGAAAATCTTGACTCTGTAGTTAGGCCATATAAAACCTCATTGATGAGCTGGAATAAGAGCTAGGGAGAGGCACTTTCACAGGGCCGCCATACCTGCACATGTTCAGGAACTGTGGCCACTGCACCTCACGGCCGCCAGTAGCTGCCAGAATGCCATTACTGTAGCTGGGGGAGTTTTCGAAAGCGAGCTATGCATATTTTTTCTAATTCTCTCTATTGTGTCTAGAATCACCAAGCTCATTCTATTTCCTTACAACCCACCCATAAGAGGTGGCCTGAGATTGGTCCGTACCTTCTCCCAGTAGAGCCAGGAAGGTAAGGGTCTTCAAATTCTACTCTTTCGAAAGTCTTAGAAGAAGGGTATCAGGAAAGTGAATCCAATTTGAGTGCCAAAAAGGAAAATAACATATACTAAGTCGCACAAGGAAGATGCAGAACACAGTACCTAAGAGAGAGAAAAAAAGAAGTAAAGCTTTAAAAACTATTCAAAATGTACAATGCAACAAACAACCAAAGCAGTATTACAAAACACACAAAACACACAAATGCCCCCCTATGAGAAAGATGTGGTCTACCCTTGACAGTTATTTTACCACCCATAAACCACCTTAGTCATTATCTCCCCCCTCCGTTCCACTTGACGCCATCACAATCCAACAGTGTGGAGCTAATCTGTTACTTCAATTCACCCTGAATTCCTGAGCCCCACCTACATATCTTTGGCGCTCTAATTTACATGCAAATGCCCGGACACACCGCCTACGGAAGTATGTATTATCGTGTAACCTATTATGTATTGCTTTTTACCCCTTTTCGCTTTATTGTACTGTACTGTTCATTTGTATTAATGTATGCTTTTTAAGTCTGTATATTTTTGTATTTGTTTAATACTGAAACACCCAATAAAAACCTATTTGAATTGAAAAAAAACCACACAATAAAGGCACCAAGCCTGATTAAGAGTACGGCGGTCCATAGGATTGCTGCACTCGCGGTGTTGGCCTGACCAGACAGCGGGCCTGCCCACAGTACTATGAGTGAGGTAGTCGGACAGCCACAAAACCACTGGCTCTGCCAGGATCAAGGATCCTGCTGGGCGGCAGGCTTTGACCGACACAAATATACTGGCTGTGCCACTGCCAGCATCAACAGCACCACCAAGCATATTCTGAGTTGCCTTTTCACTGTCCTTTCCATGGCAGTGAGGCCGCCATAAAAAGTGTGGGGGAAAGCAACCAAGGGATTTGGAACTGAGGGGTGCATACGGAGGCACATGTTTTGCCCCTCTGTAATTGCACCCTAGTTCCTGCACGGTGTGGCATGCATGCCACACCATGCAGGAACATGCTGCAGATGCTGTCACAGCAGCGGGCTGTATTTTAGGCTCTCTTTTGAGCTTCACAGCCCACCGCTGCAGCACAAACCACCCAAACTTGATTCCACTTGTAATCCGGCGGGTGGGCACCCCATAGCTTTGGCGGTCCTCCAGCAGACGCTGCAGTGTCGACACCTCTGGAGGACTGCCAAAGTCATAATATGGCCATAAGAATAAATTCTTCATACAAGGGATGTTGAATGCAAGTGCTCGACGAAAGAATAATCTTGAAGTGCTGTGACACATCAAATGTATGACTTCATATTTTAGTATCTTTAGTGACTACTTCTTGTGGTATTCCAGAAGTACTTGTGCCAGCCATTTTGCTTCGGGAAGATTATGGGAAAAGTGTCACATTTCTCAATGATAGAATGGCTGTAATACTACTGATGTCCAGATGACATCATGTATCATTTCAAAAGAGATTGGCAGTCAGCATGTGACACATGCATCATGCAAAGAAAAACATTTCCCCAGAGCTTTCTTACAGGGGCGTAGCTACCATTGGTGCAACTGGTGCACTGCACTGGGGCCCAGACCTGGGTGGGGGCACAAATACAACAGCTGAGCACTGAGAGGACACCTAAATAACCTTTGCTGAATGTATGAAGATGAAGGAGCATTAAAGAGGACTTTACATTTTTATTTTTGTAATGTCAAACTTTTATGTTACTTCAAAAACAGAGATCAATGTCAATTTAATCTTCTGACAAAGTGCTGCTTACTTTTTTTTAATGGAGACTGGTGTTTACTTTTTTTCTAGCTCACTGCAAAGTTTGAGGATTTTGTAAAGTGAACTGTCTGAATACCTTGTTGGTGTGCAAGGTAAGGCTGAAAGATGCCTTTTTAATCTACACACAAAAATATTTAAATACCTAAAAATGAAATGTGCAAATATTTAACAAATAAATAAACAGCATAAGTGAAGTGGTTTTTCTAATTCTAGCCTGTGATGGAAACAAAGATTTTAATAGGGTCAAAACAAATCAAGACATGTTAATTGGTAATGCGCAAATTACAAATATTCACTGAAACCCAATTTCACACATTATCGTTTGAGCACTATATTGTTTTATTATGTAAAATTGTATGTCTGTGCAAATTTAGTGGTCATTACAATGGGAACTGTGTTGTCTGTAAATGACAGTGGGTCTCACACCATGCTTCAGTAATATAATTATGACAGCGCGCTCCTAATTGCAACACCAGCTATATACCACCCCCTTACCATTTGCCTGTGGAATGGATAAGGCTCGTTTGAGACACTTGTTCTTTGTGTGATGCTTGGATTTTTTAGAATCCCTTTGAGTTCAGTGATGTAACATTGATGGTAGCGCCCTCAGTCTGAAAGTTGTTCCAGCATCACTGCCTAGTTGGGCCACAGAGGCTCTTACAGGACTGGGGCCATGCTGTCAACTCTGTTCAATTCCCTCAGCTGCAGGAGTCAGACTCTGGGCTGCAGAATCTACTGAACACCTGTGGGCTAACGGCAAAGGCCTTATTGCTTGCACACTGAATGGCCGAGCAGTGTGCATGCTCACTTTTGTAAATGCAGAGTGCACCATTTGGCTCTGGCTGAGATAAGGGTCTGTCTTGCTGAGGCATGGAAATTGTGCAACAAATATAAGGTGAAAAAATTAGATAAAGTGTACTCAAAATTCAAAGAAATATATTTCTTTGACAAGCGTTTCACCTTAGTACATCAGATTATATCACAGAATTGAGAGGCATTTATTAAACGTGATGGTTTTGAAACAAGAACTTAGAAACATTCATGTGCACAGCACTCATTCCGATGACAGTACCATTAGTGAGCACATGTCCTCACTTATTTTAAGGTTCTCTTAAATGCAGTAATAAAATAATTATTGTCTATAATCACACAGTTTAGTCAGGCTTCTAAATTGGGATTGATCCCAGATTTTCTGGTCTCAAGTTGTGCAATTCAACCACGAGATTTGTATCCCTTTTCTCGCTCCTGTTTGACATCAACGTTTAATGCTTTGTCTTTCATTTCTGGTGCTTGGGGTTTGAGCCTGGGTAGCATACAGACGTCACGAAAAACTCAGCTCATTTGGACTTAGAAGCCCAGAGGACCTCAATCTGAATCAGAACCTAGCTTGAGACTTCAGTAGCTCACCCACTTCTATATTTTATTCTGGGCATGCTGTGAGGAAAATAAAGTTAGATGCTGCTGCCAATGTGAAACTGTTTTGTATATGAGCATACCTTAGCTTCCACTGCGGATGACCATCTTGTATCTGTGATGTGTGTGACGGGAACTTACATTGTTGTGTGTGTTTACACACAAGCTTTGACTGCTGATGCAGATGGTGTCCATGTTCTTTGCATACGAGGGAAGCTTTAATTGTTTCTGACCAGAACAGTATGCGTTCTAAAGGTGTGAAGGAAGTGTGTACTCCTGCCTGATGCTGTACCAGTTTTGTGTATGGAATCTTGCTATGTTTGTGAGTCCCTGAGCTCCTGCTCCCTGTGTTCTATCTATATCTGTGTGTTTAAGGTCTGACTAAAAGGCTGTTTGCCTCACCAACCTCATGTTTTCTCAAAATAAATACATAATCTTGCTTGAAGAAAATGGGCTTCAGGTAAGCCCACTTCAGTTATATGTCATCAGAGTGTCATTCACATATTAGATCACCTCTTCTGAACAGCATACATGCAATTGGATAGTAATTCCTCTTCAGCCATTGAATTGTTGCCAATGTTTGGTTCTGCCTAGTAGACAATTGCTGGTCTTAAGGATGCAAGGTAGTCTGAGTAACAATAGTTTGCCTGCTTTCTCTGTGTTTCTCTGCATCCAGGGAAGTCTGACCTCAGGAGATGTTTCCTCTAGAACTGGTATTCTTTATACTGAATCATTTTTTATTGTTCCAAGATGGCACACCAGTGCAAAGCTGTAATTTTTTATTTTGTTATTGAATATCAAACTGTAAACATGTAGGGCCTGATTTAGAACTTGGTAGATCAGGTCCAGCCGAAGATTTTCTAATGGTCTTCCCACCTGCCAACTTGACGGTCCGCCCACCTGATTTAGATGTTAGGGGTTCCACAGACGAAGGATCGCCAGAGTCCTTCTGTCTCTGCCAGGAATTTTCAGCCAAGTTGACGGAGGCATAGGCAGAAGTGGCTGTAGGTAGGACTCCAACTGAGATTCCCACCATCTCGATTACGAAATGCCTTTCCGCCATGGCAACTGTGGCAGGAACCGTTCCTACTTCAAGTTGGCAGAATCAAAGGAAATGAGGTAAAAACATATTTTTACTTCTTGCTTCCCTCTTCTGTTTCCATCTTGTACCTCATCCTGCAGGTCCCTGCCTGGTCCGACTCTACCATGACGCCAAACAACTTCATCGTCACTGAGATCTATGGTAAGCTATTTGTACAATTGTCCTATGTATCGAGTATTTACAATTGCTCATCCTCATGTACTTCTGCATTGCTCTTAAATGCAATAATTTTCTTAAGTGTAATGCAGTAGTGTTCATTTTTCTTACTTATCAAGGTAAATTGAACATACCTGGATTGACACTTAAAAAAATATTTGTTGTTTGGTACTTGGGGGTGTTGTGCTTGTGGGTGTGCATTCAATAGCATGTGCATGTTGTTTGTGTGGCATGCAAAGTGTACCAAAAGTGCATAACACATCACCTACATATACATTATGAGACGTTATTAACAAATATGTTTAGTAAGATAATGATGAGTAGAACTTACCTGTCTCCATACTACCTTGGCCTCACTCTGTCAGTACTCTGCTGCCAGGACACTGCCAGCACAATGGCAACATCTAAATTGGCTCAGCGCAAATCCATTGGCATGAATTTGAATTTAAAAGCATTTATTCAGCGCTCTTTTACCAAGCGGTTTCATGGCGCTATGTGTGATGCAGTGGACGGCAACAGCTGGAAGAGGCTAGGCAGTGTAAGCTCGCACAAATAGGAAGGTTGTGACAGCAATGGAGTACTGTTAGTCAGCAGAGAAGACCGCAGCTGCTACCGTCTACTGTCTATTGCTGCTACACCTAAATGTGGCGGACAGACTGACGTCAACTTGACGGAGCGCTTGGAACCACCGTAGCAAAAGTCCACAAAGATCAGACTCACATCATCTGCAGTGCTAGTCCAAGTGTGGCTTCTGGGAGATTAGATAACCTCAGTGAAAATTCAGCTTTTAGTGTAGCTTACTTCAAGAGCTTTGAATTACACTAGTGGACCAGTGCACCAGATATTCAATCTGTGTCTCTTTTGCCACCATCTGTCTGAACTTTGCTCCTTCCTACTGAGTGTGTGAGCAGTGTGCTTCAATGAGTCTAGGATAGCCACCATGTTTTGTGAGTGCATTGTGAGGGATGGACCTGTGTGAATGTAGGATTACCATTGTCTTTTGTGAGTGCAGAGTAAGTGGGCTATAGGTTGAAGGTTGTGCCTGTGTGAGTGCAGAGTGAGACATAAGCCTGTGTGAATGCAGTGTGATGGATGTGCCTCAGTGAGGGCGCATTATGAGGGTTGGGGTCCCTGCATGTTGGATGCACTTTACAAGGGCCAAACCTAATGGCTTTGGCAATGCTTTCTAGGGTTATGGCTTTGACTTGCAGAAATGCAGTGGAGGCAGTGTGTGTATGAAAATAGTACTGAGTTTTGATATGGCAAATGCAGACTCTGTCAAAGGAGGGTACTAATGGCAGCTTACAGACTGAAATATCACCCTAGTAAGGGGAGTCAATTAGTTTGCGTGCACTAGAGCGTATTGCAACCTAGCTATGCACATGTACCAATATGTCCACCATCTTTACCAGAAAGAATCAACACTTTCTCAACATACACTTGGCTTCTGATGCAGGGGGTCTGATCACAAACAACATTTTGCCAGTTGTACCCATGGCTGTTGCGTGTTCAGGCACAGTGGCATTTATAACCATCTGGCAAGAGGAGACTTTGCTCTTGGTGTTTTACTTGGTAAGTAAAGCTATCATTGTAGAACACTCTTGTGCCATAGCACAGATGTGTTACATGAACATCTCTATTTTTGTGAGGTGACAGTGCGCATGCCTTGCATTCTTGTATACCCACTTTGTACATAAATCCCAAAACCTCAAATGAAAGCAGATATAACAGTGCTGACAAGAGAATCCACTCTTGTGAAAAAACAGCTCTTGAAGGAAATAGTCTGATGTCATCGTAAGAGTGGAGGTGCACTGCAATTCAGCTGTGAGACCCCATCATGCAAGATCCCAAAGAAAAGGGAGGGGATGAATTGTGAAGTAAGGCACAGACTACTTTGGAGAGAGAGCTAAGTGTTTATTAATTAGTGGGTTAAATGAGTCAGATGGTGCATTTGTGGGATTACCTGGGTTGAGAATGGGAATGTGTTTGTCCTGTGAAGTAAAACAGAAGTCTGAGAGTAGTGGAGCAAGGTGTAGGGAGGTGATGATAGTGAAGGTGAAGGAGGAAGAGGGTGGGGCAATAAGTTAAGTAGTGGCAGTGTTTCTGAGTGTGGAGATCTTGGAGAAGCATGCTGCAGAGACAGTAAAAGGACTGAGGCTTGAGTGGTAGGTGGTTGTAATGGAGTCATCAATTTGTTAATTGTATGTGAGGGAAATTGGGGAGAAGGTGCATTGTTGAGATCATGTTTTGAAAGTGCAAGGACTTATCATTGTCATGAGATGTAGAATTTAAATCAAGTTTTATGAAAAGCCATAGTAATATATTTACTATAATTTTCTAAAGAGATCTGTCCCCACACAGAAAGCTGGAGAGTGAGCAATAGCAAGACAGACGGCGGCACAGAGAGTGGGGGGAATGGGGAGAACTAGACATAGGCAAGATATAAAGATAAGTACAGGGATAAGGGAGGAAGTAGGACAGAACTAGAGAGGGTGAGTAAATAGGGACAGGCCAGGGGTTTAAGGAGGATGCAAAAAGTTAAGGGTCTTTAAAAAGAGAGTGGCATATGTAATTAAGGGCTATGCTTAAACGTGTCAACTAAATGTTTGTGATTTCCAATAATGTGTCACAAGACCAATGGTATTTTGGTTCCACTCAGAGCTTTCTATTATTACATCATGATATTTTTCACAAAAACTGACATACCACGAAAACAAGCCAGGACTATTGGCTTTGTCAGTGGATGTTAGCTGATTAGGATAAATGAGTAACAACAATGATTTTGTTGTAAATGATTAGCATTGAAAACGTTTTCATTCTGAAATTTGTTGAAACTGTGAATAACAAATTGCTGTGTCCTGTGGAAGGGGTAGTGATCTTCAGAGTGTATCAGTCACTGTAATTCTCACTATGTGTTAGACATGTACCCCCTTTTTCTATGCACAATTTATCCATCTGCATATCTTATACCTAGGCTTTCCTGTTTTCAGTTTCTATTTTTGGTAAATTCTGCTGGGTTTTTTTCCCAGTGTTTTCAAGAGATTTCAATACCTTAAAAAAAAGTTGTTTTCAGTGGTTATACATTTTCGCACCACTAAAAACAACAGAAAAATACAGTGTACGTATAGTGTATATGAGGTCCATATAGATTTTTGCAAATTAAACTTATTGTAGTACACCATACAATACTTCTTCAGTGAGTCTTTAGTCATGTGCGCTCACTCTTTCTTTACCATGTATACTTCTGTGAAAAGGCCCTCTCAACTTTGGCACTTGAGACGGGCAATGCCAAAATAGCCAGTACACAATTTGTTAACCTTGGCCACTGACATAACTTTCCACGCAAATACTGGTGCACTTGAAGATTGCGATTCTCAGGGCAGGTTCTGCAACATTTGCATTGAGCTGGGCGCTTATTCCCTCAGAGGTATTGAAGCGGTCAAAAATGAAGCAGCACTTTTGCAACTAAGGAGGAAATTCCCCTTTTCTGAAGGGATATAGAACTTGTACAGAGTACCACAGTGAGATTTCATTGACTTCAAATGCCATTGGTGGTGAAGGGACATTTCTATGCATCATTGTAAGCCATTACTCATACATTGTCAAATAAACGTTCCTGGATTGCTCTTCCACATTCTTTGCTTACCAAGTGGCAAGCACTCTAACATGGAACATGTTGCAGTGCCAAAGTCACTAAAGGTGTTTTCCAGCCTACACTCAAGGAGAGGTTTCACATCTACACCAACTATGCTGAATACTTGGCAGACAAGGGTTTTTTCAGACTCTAGTTTTTTTTATTATGTCCACTATTGCAGTTATGTTTTCCTGTAAAAATCTAATAATGCAGTAGAGTGTACTTTTTTCACATCACTATCAATATGCGACCAAAGATCCTCACATTTCTTGCCTTTGGCATCATCACTCAGCAAAAAGTCTGAAAACGGTTGCCACATGGATAATATAGCATTCCTAGCCCTTTGGACTGAGAACCATCAGCCAAGGGACACAGTTGGGATGACTCTTTCTTTGATGTCACACAAAGCACAAAATGATCCTTTGAATGGCATTAAGTTTGTGGTTGTGCAGGTGTTATTTCAGTGTTTACATGTTTTCACTGGTGAGGGCTATTTCTCTTTCAGTGGAGTTTTATCAGTTATTATAGGGTTAAACCTAAAACCCCACAGACTACTTATACCATATATGCCAAAATAGCCAGTACACAATTTGTTAACCTTGGCCACTGACATAACTTTCCACGCAAATACTGGTGCACTTGAAGATTGCGATTCTCAGGGCAGGTTCTGCAACATTTGCATTGAGCTGGGCGCCTATTCCCTCAGAGGTATTGAATCGGTCAAAAATGAAGCAGCACTTTTGAAACTAAGGAGGAAATTCCCCTTTTCTGAAGGGATATAGAACTTGTACAGAGTACCACAGTGAGATTTCATTGACTTCAAATGCCATTGGTGGTGAAGGGACATTTCTATGCATCATTGTAAGCCATTACTCATACATTGTCAAATAAACGTTCCTGGATTGCTCTTCCACATTCTTTGCTTACCAAGTGGCAAGCACTCTAACATGGAACATGTTGCAGTGCCAAAGTCACTAAAGGTGTTTTCCAGCCTACACTCAAGGAGAGGTTTCACATCTACACCAACTATGCTGAATACTTGGCAGACAAGGGTTTTTTCAGACTCTAGTTTTTTTATTATGTCCACTATTGCAGTTATGTTTTCCTGTAAAAATCTAATAATGCAGTAGAGTGTACTTTTTTCACATCACTATCAATATGCGACCAAAGATCCTCACATTTCTTGCCTTTGGCATCATCACTCAGCAAAAAGTCTGAAAACGGTTGCCACATGGATAATATAGCATTCCTAGCCCTTTGGACTGAGAACCATCAGCCAAGGGACACAGTTGGGATGACCCTTTCTTTGATGTCACACAAAGCACAAAATGATCCTTTGAATGGCATTAAGTTTGTGGTTGTGCAGGTGTTATTTCAGTGTTTACATGTTTTCACTGGTGAGGGCTATTTCTCTTTCAGTGGAGTTTTATCAGTTATTATAGGGTTAAACCTAAAACCCCACAGACTACTTATACCTCATCTCTTTCGTTTTCAGCACCCTCAGTTAACTCTCCCCAAAATGTACTTCCCTGCATCTCCTTCGCTTCACCACCCCATAAACACAACACACCCAATCATCTGTAAGCACTGTATTTTCTATTACATTTGCTGCGTCATTATTTTGACAACTGAGTGCCTTCTTTACGCATATTTGCACAGAATCACAATTGCAACTGGAATACGTGACCACTGATATGTGCACTCTACAGAGAGGCCATCGATTGGATGAGAATGCAATCTGAACCCCCTTATGACCCACTGACAGGAACTATGAGAAACTCGCGCTACTATCAGCCTCCGCTCCACAGCTCTCACACTTGGCCCATTATATACACCTGGAGGCGACTCAGTCCAAAGTATGCACTATACAAAGGTAGTATGTTACAAACCAAAAACACAGAATCACAACATCCTAAAGGTAGCTGACACTCTTAGCGAATAGAAGATTAAATAAAATGTGAAATATAAACAAGAGCTACATTACTGTCATGGATCGCATTAAGGTTTTTTACATTGATTGATCAGAATCCGATCAGTGTTATTGGCAGTAGAGGGAAGGACATGAAAGAAGGGCCGACAGGGACCCGTTTCAATGTCCATTTTAAATTACTACTCGGTCTGAAACCCAGAGCGACCCAGTGCACTTAAAGCCCTGCATGGGGTGAAGGCAAGCTATCAAGACAAAATATACAGAGTGAAGGGGATGGCATAATGGCAGGGTATAGAGATGGGGCATGGAGGTAGGGGGATATGGGATAGGCAGGGCACAGAGACAGGGGCATGGAGGGTAGAGACAGGCACACCAGGGATATGCGGCGGCAGTACATTGGAGCCAAGGGGCGCCGAGGGAACACGGGTAGAGAGGAGAGGTGAGGAGGAGAACATGAGAGAGATAGAAACACAGTCAAAGTATAGATCTGGGTGAGCAGAGAGAAGAGAATGGGGCAGAAGCACATAGAGGAAGTAGGGACAAAAATCAAAAACAGAGCTGAGGAGCAAAGAGGAGCCTCAGTGAAAGAGGCACACAGGGGTGTAGGCAGGACATGCAGACAAAGGTACAGAGTGGCAGAGATGGAGCACCGGCAAGAGAGAGGCAGACGAACAGAAGCAGGGGAAGGAGCGACAGTGACAAACAGAGATAGAGATGGGGTCGGGGAGATGTAAAAATAGACAGGGGCTTGTTGTCGGGGAGGAAAACACAAAGTAACACACCAGGCAGCAGAACATACGAATAAGATACTTATCTGGATGGCCCTGTATCTCAAAAAGTCAAGCAGCAAAACCACCGAAAAGTACACTGAGAGAAAGAACTTAACGTTCAACGGTGAGCAGTCAAAATATCTTTTTTTTTTATATCGACCTACACTAATATCGAGTTTTTAATATCGTAGGGACAGAATGTCAATGTCAAGAATATCGTTGACCAGAATATCGACCTTAAGGTAAGTAATATTGTTTTTTTAATATCAAAGTAAGTAATATCGAAGTAAGTAATATCGAAGTAAGTAATATCAATAGCAAAAATATTGTGGTTAATAATATCGATATTTGTATTAGTGTTATGTATTTTACTGTGTATTATATATGTATGTTTACAACATTTTGTAATGCACTTTTAATATTTTTAAATATATGTATTAAATGTTTAGAAATTATTAATTTTTTGAAGTAAATTTTGCTTTTTATTATCAGAGCAGGTTGTAGGTTTATAGGGGAATAAGGTGAGAAGTTTTTTAATTATTATTAATTAATTAATTAATTAATTTGTATTTATTTCTATTGATTATTAATGTATTGATAATTAATTATTAATTGGTATTTAATTGTTATTATTCGATTAATTTATCATTATATTAATTATTATAATTATTTATTTGTTTATTTATTGTTATTGTTAAGTAATTCATTGTTAATTAATTATTATTTGGTGATTACTTTTTATTAATTGATTAATTGATAATTAAGTTAATTATGTTCATTTTTATGTGTAGCGGGTTGTAGGTTTATAGGGGAATAGGGTGGGAAGTAATCTAATTATAATTAACTAATTAATATTTATTTTATTTATTGTTATTGATCATACAGTTTGTGTTAATTATTAATTGGTAACTAATTTGTATTAATTGATTAATTTATAATTATATTAATTATAATTAATGTATTATGTTTTATTTATTATTATGTTTTGTTTATTGTTATTGTTAATTCATTTATTGTTAATTTATTACTAATTGGTGATTAATATGTATTAATTGATTAATTGACAATTACATTATCTGTATATTTCTTATGTGTAGCGGGTTGTGTGTTTATGGGGGAATAGGGTGGGAAGTAACTTAATATTATTTAAGTAATTATTAAATTTTATTGGTATTTATTATTAATTTTTTAGTTAATGAATTTTTTCTATGTTATTTATTTTATAAACATTCTTTAATTGATAAGTATGTTAATTTAACCCCTATGCTATCCTACATTTTCCACACTGTTACATTCAATAGAGTTGGAATATTAATTTTAACTCCTACGCTATCTAACACTTTCCCTTCTGTTGCTCTCACTGGAGTGAGAATAGTAATTTTTACCCCTACTCTATCCCACCCTTTCCCTACTGTTGCACTCCCTAAAGTGGGAATAGCAATTTTAACCCCTACGCTATTCAACACTTTCCCTACTGTTGCACTCGCTCCAGTGGGAATAGTAATTTTACCCCTACACTATCCAACACTTTCCCTACTGTTGCACTCACTGGAGTGTGAATAGTAATTTTTACGCCTACGCTTTCCAACACTTTCCCTACTGTGGCCATAAAAGTAATATGCATTGTAATGGTATGCGCTGTAATGGAATGCGTTTTAAATGTAGTTTCTAAAAATGCATTGGGATGGCATGCGTTTATATGTATTTATAATTTATATAATTTTTTATACGTTATTAAAATAATTATTAACAATTATTAGTAAGTATATATATTATATGTATATATTTAATTTATTTTTACATTTTACATATTACTTATAATTTTTAAACATTTTTAAATATTTATAACTATGTTTATTTTAATTACATATATTATTTACTGTATTTTACATTATTTAACTTACATAAAAAACGATATTTTTGACATCAATTTTTTTTCTCTATATTTTTGTACTTACCATAATGTAGATAGGATGTCGAGATTCTTACTTCGATATTTTTGTGGGTCGATATTCTGACCTTCGATATTTTGTCAGTTATTCATGTGCAACAAACCTGAAACCATCAGCAGCAAGAAAGTGCAATACACGACTGCAAACTGTCGGAGATCACGGTTAACACCTCATTCTGAAACCCTGGGAGAAATACGGAGCACGCAGCTACTGCAGAGTGACTGACCCCTGAAGGCAGGGCCGGTGCTAGGCATGGGCAGTGTGAGCAGCTGCCCGGAGCCCTGTAGTCAGCCCTCCAATGTGGGGCCCGCACCAGTGCCTAAATGCAAGATGTGAAGGTGCACTGCCTATGGTTCTTAACTCTGTTTCCTGTGCGTTTGTGATAGCGTTTATTCAAAAGTTTTAAGCTTGGGTGCTCACAAGGTGGCGTGTCCGTCCACCACATCCAAGTCAATCAATCAAAAGTCTGCTTCCAAGCACTGGAAGCATCCCTTGTCTAGGCACACCTTTGGTTCTTTATAAAAGACTCCTTTAGTTCATTAATCGAGTTGTATTCCAATTATTTATGACATTCACAAAAATACTTATTCAAACAGTTTCATTTGGAGTTAGAATTATATTTCATTCCATTTTCAAGTTTTGCATCGTTATTACATGTGAAGAATCTTTACACAATTGCTCCAATGCATTTCGGGCAGAATGCCCTTCTTCCGGGAGCTTATCTGTAAATAAAGGATATAGCGTCTTAACGTTTTATACATGCATTCATCTCAACATATTAACATGGTTTTGTGCAGTGTTCAGTGATTCACCGTGTGACTCGGTGTGTACGTGTACCCGTTAGTGTCGTGTGGAACGTTAAACAAACGATAAGTTTACACTTACGTGTCTTCAAGACAAAATAGCATCTAGAAACTGTGAATGAAACGAAAAATTAACGAGTGCAGGTTCCAAAGGGACGCAAAGCATCTCACACTTGGTGATCAAACAGTGAACTTACTTTGTATAACGACGCCAAATTATTACGCGTTCTTCACCCTTTGGGAAAGTTTACCGGTATGCGTCTGCAGTTTCCGTGTGAATAAAGGACACGGACCCACGTGATGCTTAGAGTGTGGACATCGAGATAGGACTAGGTTGTACTAAAATAATATATATAGTGGCCATATTAGAATGGCAAAATGATATCAACAAACAGGCTTGTGTAAATTAAAAAACGCTCAGGTCAAAAAAACCTGTGGCAAAAATAGTGTGTGGTGGTGGGGTCATGTTATGTGTATCATGTTATGTGTGGAATGCATCTAATGTCAATCGATGAATAATATAAACAGCAACATAGGAACATTACATCATATGCCCAAAAGGGCTTCAGAATCAGTTCATAATCATAGGTAACAGGTAAATTCCAGACGGTCATTCAATCCAAAAAGTTTCATGGAATTTAATTTGAATATCCAACAGTTCTCTCTTTGGAGTAAAAATGTATTATTGTCTCTGCCTTCTTGTTTCAGCACATTTTCCAGAACCAAAAACTTCAGCTGCGATATCTGGTGTTTTAGTTCATTAAAATGGGATGCAATGGATGATTTCTCGTTTTTGGTCCTTATGTTGGATTTGTGCTCGTTGATACGAGTCTTTATTTTTCTCTCAGTCTTCCCAACGTAAGTTTTCCCACATGGGCATTTAACAAGGTAAATAACATTCATAGAATCACATGTGGCATTGGTTCTTAATTTGATGTCAAATCCCTTCATGGGGTGAGTTATTGTGTTTCCCTTAATGATATTATTGCAGTTATTGCAATTCATGCAAACTTGGGTGCCCTTGTATACTTCAGGATTCAATGTAACTTTATTGAGTAGTTCTCCTAGATTCTTGTTCCTGGTATATGCAAAGATTGGAGGTAGTTTAAACAATGTTTTGAAGTCGGGTTCCATGCTAAGGATTGGCCAGTGTTTTAAAATAATTTTTTTGAACGCTGGGCTCATTGTCGAACATTTTGACACCATGACCATCCTGTCGTCTTGTTTTTTATTTGTGCTTTTCAATAGGTCCATTCTAGCAATTAATACTACCCGTTCCTTAGCTTGTTCCACGATTTCTTTTGGGTAACCCTTCATCTCAAATCTCTGTCCCATTTCGTCAATCCTGATGATGGCCTTTGTTTCATTAGATGTGATTCTTTTAGCTCTTAGCATTTGGGAAAACGGTAAGTGGTTTTTTAAGGACATTTGGTGAAAGCTTGAATAGTGTAACGCATTGTTTCTGTCAGTGTCCTTTCTGAAAAGGTCTGTTTCTATGCCAGTGTTGGTTAAGGTGATCTCCACGTCTAGGAAGGTTATGTTTTCATTTTGTATATACCAAGTGAGTTGAATTCTGTCATCCATGGCATTTAGTTATACAAGTGCTTCCTGAAGTTTTTCTCTAGTGTTGTTCCATAATATGAAGACATCGTCGATGTATCTTACTAGGAGTTTTGTGTTGTTCTTTTAGATCGGGTTAGGGTATATATGCGCCTCTTCATATTGCTTCATGTAAATGTTAGCGTATATGGGCGCCGCACAATTCCCCATAGACGTGCCAGACAGTTGGAGATACCACTCATTTTGATATTCAAAATAGATTTGGTATAGGGTAAAGAACAGTAGTTCCATTAGGATTTTTTGTATGGAGGGTTCTATTTCAGCCACATTTTGCCACGGTTTTTTTTGACCCGAGCGTTTTTTAATTTACACAAGCCTGTTTGTGCATATCATTTTGCCATTTTAATATGGCCGCTATATACATTTTTTTAGTACAACCTAGTCCTATCTCGATGTCCACACTCTAAGCATCACGTGGGTCTGTGTCCTTTATTGACACGGAAACTGCAGACGCGTACCGGTAAACTTTCCCGAAGGGTGAAGAACACGTAATAATTTGGCGTCGTTATACAATGTAAGTTCATTGATTGATCACCAAGTGTGAGACGCTACGCGTCCCTTTGGAACCTGCACTCGTTAATTTTTCATTTCATTCACAGTTTTTAGATGCTATTTTGTCTTGAAGACATGTAAGTGTAAACTTATCGTTTGTTTAACGTTCCACACGGCACGGCACTAACGGGTACACGTACACACCGAGTCACATGGTGAATCACTGAACACTGCCCAAAACCATGTTAATATGTTGAGATGAATGCATGTATAAAACGTTAAGACGCTATATCCTTTATTTACAGATAAGCTCCCAGAAGAAGGGCATTCTGCCCGAAATGCATTGGAGCAGTTGTGTAAAGATTCTTCACATGTAATAACGATGCAAAACTTGAAAATGGAATGAAATATAATTCTAACTTAAAATGAAACTGTTTGAATAAGTATTTTTGTGAATGTCATAAATAATTGGAATACAACTCGATTAATGAACTAAAGGAGTCTTTTATAAAGAACCAAAGGTGTGCCTAGACAAGGGATGCTTCCAGTGCTTGGAAGCACACATTTAATTGCCCGCACCAATGCAACAGTCAGACTTTGGCATGAAAGTTGCCACCTTGCAAGTGCACCACCTTAGGAGGCCCCCTCCCCTCATTACTATGGTGTAGCACCACCCGGAACGCGGGCACGCCGCGCATATAGCGGTTGTGACGGGCCCTGGGAGTTGCCTCCTGTGGGGGTGGGGTCAGCCAAGGATTGTGACGCGGCTGGTGCCTGCCGCCCGTGGGCAGTGATTGGACGTGTGGGTGAATGCCCCTGAAGTGCAAGAAGCACTTCCGGGGAAAAGTAGGAAGAACAGGTCCCGGATCCTGCCGGGACCTCTTCCAACCAGATTTTGGACAAAAGACCCTTTATAAAGGAGCGTGGTCTTTTCCTCGCCGCTCCACCTTGGGGAAGATCTGCACGCCTCTATCCACGTGGCAGATGACACCATAATTGCACCATCGGAGACCCGCCCACTCCAGGTCCCTGCCTGGATTGTAGGTCATTCATATGTGAGCAGGCTGAAACAACACTTTTTCACAGGAGACTTCACGGACAAGGCCCGCCAGGTGGGTTTCAAGGTGCCACTGACTGGACAAGGGGGATTGCAATTATGCCAATTTCGTAATGTTTTTGGTGCTTGGTTAGCCAAGACTCGAGCCTCGCCCGCTGTGGTAATAGTGCTCTTGGGAGGTAATGACCGGTTACACCTGGGTATTAAAGGCGTGGTGAAGGCCCTGGTCACGGAAATGGTATAATTTGCCAAGAGGTGCCCACAGATAGTGCTGCTGTGGTCCCACTGGATCCCGTGCATTTAATGGCGGGCGCGAGTCAGTGTAGTCTCTGAATCACTCCGTGAAGAGAATTAACAACAGGATTGATAGGCTTTTCTGGTCTCCCATGTTGCAGACGATGGCACATGGGTGCATCCGGGGGGGGGGGAGCGTTTTTTTTCTCCAGGACGGGGTTCACCTCTCTAAACTGGGCAATGAGTATTTCATTGAGAACGCACTAGCCTGGATGTTAGGGGCTAAGGACAGAGCATGACCTTTGTCAGCAGGTGGAGGGGGGCCAGATAGTCAACTATACTGGCATGTGGCGGTAAGGTCATGATTGGTCTGTCAAAATTTCCATCTCTTAGTAGGCATCCCATTATTTAATGGGGACGCCTTTGGGAGGGGGTGGGGAAGTGGTCTCTCATCACACCCCAGTGGGTGTTTATGTGCGGAAGGCTGAAGGGTGCTGAGGTAGGAAGTTCCACTTCCAGCAGGCCCTTGGGCCAATCCCCGCACAGACGCATGGGTGCCAAGTTTGCATAACATCAGTCCCTGGGAGGCAGTATTGGAGGGCGTAGGGGGAGCCCGAGTGAAGGAATCTGATGGGCAACCGGGCCTCCTGTGCAAAGTCACTCCGGTAAGAAGGGGGACCTAGCAAGTAGTTGGGACCAGTCATGACCTTGCCCATAGGCTCATCCGGGATACGCAGAAAACAAATTTGTATATATTTCAATTTATGTTAGGTATGGCTATGTATTATGTGAATACCTTGTATACGAAATGTATAAGGATATTTAATATGTGTGGGTTTTATGCGTATTGAAATGTGTTATTAAAAATTTCAGTATGATTTTTTATTTTACTAAAATACGGCTGGAATTCTACGACCCCTAATCCAAGATCTGTGTTGAATGATTAAATAGCTATGCCTTGGGGGAAAGGCAAGGGGGGGTACAGGAAGTACCCCTGGGTCTCTGGAGGGAAGGTTGGGGTCAACCTGCTGGTAGGAGACTCTGCAATACCTGGCCTTATTGAGATAGGCTACCCTAACACTTTCAGCCCTTGACGAGCTGTTGAGAGGTGGTTGTAGGTGAATGAGAGGGGCTGCAGCTTCAGGGGCATCTATTCAGATGCAGACAGCCCTGAATGTGTCACGTCTATGAAATTTAGAGGGGCCTCACACTTTCCCTTTCTGCCCAGGGCCCCAAAAATCCCTGAACCAGTCCTGCCCCCACTGATACCCCCACTTACCCCAAGCAGCTGTCGGCTTGGGCAGTACTGGAAACTGTGATGCTGCAGCAAGCGAAGTAAGCATCTTTCCCAAGTGCTGTTCGAGAAGGCGGGGTGAGGTGCGTTGTACACCCCGATGTACACCTCTGCCTGCTTTGAAAGGACTCTGAATACCCCAGCACCTTCATGGTCTGGTGTAGAAGGAAGGCAACGGTTGATCTGTGCAGGGGCGGCTCTAGGCTCATGGCAGCCCTGGGCAGGGAGCGTAGGTAGGGGGCCCCCTGGAGGAACGTAAGTGCGGAGGCCAGTGAAGGGGGGGGGGGGGGGGGTCAGGTGGTTTGGAAGTGGAACAGAGCCGGAGGCCGCCAAATCCCTGCCAGGGGCCGTCATGCAAATATGTATCTATCCTCAGAGGATTATTATATTAAGGATATATATTGGCGTGGCAGACCCTGGGGTTTGGCGGCCCTGTGCAGGTGCACAGCTTGCACATGCCTAAGGCCACCCCTGATCTGTGGGACCCTCGTTTTATTCCCAAGCCGAGCCTTAGATGAAGCAAATGTCATTATATTAAGTAACCCGTCCTCATCCTTTGGAAGAAATACCAAGTCTCGCTTGAAGATACTGTCTCTCGTTATAACCGCGGCAATGGAGTCAAACAGACTCTAAGAGCACTTTGGTGCAACCAAAAGGTCCTCAGCAGTGCCTTTCATTCACCAGCCTGTCCTGGTGGGAGGTGTTATGGGGTGTGTTTATTTAGTGGCCTTGTATCACCAAGTTTGCAGAACCGCTGCTCGGCGTGAATATTACACACTCTACTGGAGTCCCCTATTAAAATGCTGCACCCCTAAAAATGCCCCTCAGAATTTTGCGCCTGAGGCAACAGTCCCTGTGGTCACCACCCCTACACTACGCCACTGCCTGGAGGACCCACTTAGGAAAAGTAAAGGTGCTGGAAAGGATGACAACAAACCATCTCCGATCAGAGAACTCGTCCTACAAGTTAAAAGGAGGGTGCAAAAAATAATATCTGGAAATGAGATGCTGAAATATCGCTCAGAAGCAGGTGAAAAGTCCTGATAAAAGTATATAATTTCATAAGGCGAGCAGCACACGTCGAGACGTGTGGCTGGAAAGGCTGATCAGCCCCCCCCCCCCACCTCGTAAAGATGGGGGCGCCATGAACTCTGGGGTGTACATCAGCACTCGCAAACCGGTGTGCAGCCCAAGGAGCCACAGAATACTGGACACCCCTCAACCACAACTGTTTGTTCCAAAGCCAAGCAGGCTCTTTCCCAAACACAGTCACAGATCATATCCTCCCCTTCCAGACACTGTATGGAAATATCAACAGGGCTCATAGATGGAAAGCATCTGATTGTTTCCCAAACTTCAGAGAAGTATTTGACTCGACCAGATGCCCAAGAGTAAACATCACAGCAGCTGAATCGAGGAGAGCAGAGGGGCCTATCTTATGGGAACTAAAATGCTTCCTCCAGCACAACCCAGCTTCCAGGAGCTTTACTGTATGACGGCTGTGAGTGCAGGTCGAAATTCACAGCCCTCTAAAAATACACATCTAAATAGAGTTTCTTTATAGCTCTTATAGCGGTTCAGAACTGTCTTTTTACCTGGGCTTGAAATAAGCTCGGAAGTAAATTCCTGCAAGTGATGAAACCCCCCTGCGAGCACCGATCAGTGGATGTGTAGAGCTCCTCTTGTCACTGTGAGGTCTGCTCTGGACCTTACGCCACCTGGCAAGTGTTGTCACCTGAGTCCTTCAGGCATTATCAGGAGGCGGAGAGCGTGGAATCGGTGGGATGTGGATGGAGGGAGATCCAGACTTTTCAGAGGGGGGATGGGGTCAGAAGGGGCAATATTCCCAGGCCGCACTCTTTTTCAGGGCGCTGGGCTCCTAACATAACATCTAGTTACAGATTTTGAAGAAGGCTTGATTATTAATGACGAGGCTGCTACAGCATAAACCCACTAGATAATGGCAAATGGCACAGCTGTCGATGTACCTCTTTACATGGTGGCTTTTAAAAATCGAAATAGGTGCTTGTGGCATTTAGGGCCACAAAGGGTTTGGAGGAAAGGGAGGCAGATACAGAAAGAGCAGGGAAGGACTAGAGATGAGAGAGAGGAGGAGGTCAGGCCGAAGGCACAGGGATAGTGCAAAAGAGCAGAGATAGAGGAGAACAAGCATCTGCAATGCAATAGGTCTCGCATTTACGAGAGTTTAAGCAATTGGCATTGCAAATAACAATGCCTTTTATTTATGTTTTGGTTTTCAAAACATAAATAAAAGGCATTGTCATTTACAATGCCAAAAGCTTAAACTATTTCAAATGTGAGACCTATGGTATTGCAGATGCTTGAAGGCATCACTGAGTTGCCTCCTTCTGTCTCCCATAGCCCCTGAAGTGCTCCCCATTTGCGCCTGCCCGAGGCCACGCAGTGGCCATCAAGAGGGCGGGTACCTAGTCAAGGAGGGCGGTCCCGCCCCCACTTGCCTGTCCGGCACATCCGCCTCACCGGTTGGAGGAGGCGGCCTGCCGAGAATCTCGTCCGGGCGGCGGGGAGGGGCTTCTGGGGTACTTATGCTGTGGTGCCCCTATCCTAAGCCTCTTTGCCGCCCGGACGCCGTACGATCTTGCGGGACACTCTTTTGGGACAATCTTGTCGTGTTGAGGTGAGCGAGGCCTTGGGCCTACCCTCTCCCCCCCTTATCGTAGCCGCCTGCTCCCTCCTTGGAGGTGTGAGCCTGGCGAGGCTGCCCGCTAGAGCGGGCTGCTGTGGGGGGGACGTCTTGTAAGACCTATTCGCTAGTCATTCAATATATGCTTTGCGCACTGCAATAGACTCTGTATCCGGGGGAGGATTAGTCGCTTATGCGTAATCTTGCAGTTGATTATTTCCTGTGACAGCGCTTGTTTTCCGGGGGAGAGTCTCTGCAGGGGGGGCCCTTCCCATCACCTGGTCCCTTGCCTGGGATAGTCTTCCCTCATGGGGCAGTGGGACTGTTCCCGGGTGGTTAGGCACATTGGTGTCGTGGTGGCTGGTACTTCCCATACATGCCCCGGCGCAGGTCAGCCTTGGGGGCTCCCTGCCAAGCTAACTTAAACAATATCTTGTCGGTAGCCGCTCCCAGCCTAAATCCCAAGGGGGGCAGGGGATACCGGCTGCTTGAAGCCAGACCTGGGTATCATTGCCAGCATGTTCCGCGAATGCGAGGTCTGGTGGTCTGAAACAGTGCCTAGAAGACACTGGCGGGGCGCTAAGTCCAGCAAGGCTATCGTGAGAGCAGGAAGGCGCATATATGCGGCCATGACAAAGTTACGCAGCGCAGTGGGCTGTTTTTCATTAACCATGACGTGATCCAGGAAAAGGTCAAGGGGTACTTTGAGGAAGATGGTGTTCTCCTCTCGCCTGTTGGCTTAGACCTCTTTCTGCTGGACTTGAAATAAGAACTCATGAGCAGAGGTTGCAGGTAGCACAGGTAGCAATGGTGGGGGGCCTGTGCGGCAGCGGTGACCACCGCACAGGCTGTGGCGGAGTTACGGGGCGATCCGGAAGAAGAGAGGTGCAAATGATGTACTTCAGCGGGCACATAGGGGTGCCAGAGCCTAACCTGTAACCTCATGGGAGGTGCAGGAATCCGTGTCGGCACCCCAGTAGTCCTTCGGGCGGTTGTGGGCCTGTGCAGCCGGGGGTTTGCCTAGTCACGCCCAGCAAATGGGTGTGTCAGTATTTAATTATATTCTACAGCAGTTGGGTGGTTCGCCACTGTGCTGTTTGGCTCAAACAGGCGGACAGGTGGCGAGAATGCGGCCTGTCCTGGATCGCCCGTAAGCTAACCCACCATCTTTACATATGTTGTATGTAAATAAATCCTGCAGCAATTTTTTACCCAAACTCTAATTGTCTGTGTTTCCTTTGCGGGTTTGGGTATGTGGGGCGGGGGAATGTTATGTAGCCCTGAGTTGACTATGCGCCTGCCCGAGGCCACGCAGTGGCCATCAAGAGGGCGGGTACCTAGTCAAGGAGGGCGGTCCCGCCCCCACTTGCCTGTCCGGCACATCCGCCTCACCGGTTGGAGGAGGCGGCCTGCCGAGAATCTCGTCCGGGCGGCGGGGAGGGGCTTCTGGGGTACTTATGCTGTGGTGCCCCTATCCTAAGCCTCTTTGCCGCCCGGACGCCGTACGATCTTGCGGGACACTCTTTTCCCTCCCGTCCTCTTACCCAGAGTGTCATGAGTAGGGGCTGGGGGGGTGTTTTAATGTGTCTTGTTTTTCGTTGCAGGCGGAGTTACGGGGCGATCCGGAAGAAGAGAGGTGCAAATGATGTACTTCAGCGGGCACATAGGGGTGCCAGAGCCTAACCTGTAACCTCATGGGAGGTGCAGGAATCCGTGTCGGCACCCCAGTAGTCCTTCGGGCGGTTGTGGGCCTGTGCAGCCGGGGGTTTGCCTAGTCACGCCCAGCAAATGGGTGTGTCAGTATTTAATTATATTCTACAGCAGTTGGGTGGTTCGCCACTGTGCTGTTTGGCTCAAACAGGCGGACAGGTGGCGAGAATGCGGCCTGTCCTGGATCGCCCGTAAGCTAACCCACCATCTTTACATATGTTGTATGTAAATAAATCCTGCAGCAATTTTTTACCCAAACTCTAATTGTCTGTGTTTCCTTTGCGGGTTTGGGTATGTGGGGCGGGGGAATGTTATGTAGCCCTGAGTTGACTATGCTACAAGTTACAAAATAAACAAGCCGGTAGCGGTGGGCACAACTGCGCATGAGAGACCCTCCAGCCCTCCTGCAGAAGGAGAAACTCATTAAAGAAAATAGCGCTTACAGACTAAAGAAGACGTGCCGTGTAACTACCAAAGTTAAAGGGCCAGCCATCATGGGAGGTTACATATGAAGACAAGGCGGTACTAAGGAGTGACTAGCAAGCCTAATAACAAATCAGAATCAGCATTTACGAAGGACAATGACGCAAGCCAATGACAAATATGGGCAGAGAGGGGGCGGGGCTTCAAGTATATACTCCACTACAGCATGGAGTACATACTTGAAGCCCAAGCTCAACATAAAAAGGAGAGAAAGATGCCACTCGGAAGATGCAGTGGTAAAAAGGGCGAAATACAAACGGTGCAGAGAGAGAAAAGGAGAGGGAGAACGAGAGCTTAAGAAGAAAAGATGAAAAAAGGGACTCAAACGAGGGAAATACAGATGAGGAGAGACAGAAGGGGGAGAGAAGTGGTGAAAGACCAACGGAGAGCAAAGGATATGTAGAGCACACCAGAAGTCTGGAGGAGAGGAAAGAGAGAATGACTACCTCCCTGTCCTCGTGCAACTCATGCACCATTTCAAGTTCTTTAACCCTGATGCTCTGCACCCTAATAGGGAGACCACGGCCTAGGGGTCACCTCTGCATTGTTCCTGGTAGGCAGAGCTGATCTTTGCTAACGTAGCTTCCTGGGGTGGGTGGAGAAAAATATGGCGCCCTTGCTGATGGTAGTGAAATAAATGAGGCAGCAGGGGTTCCCTTTGTGCTCGCTGGCCAGTACCTGGATAAGCAGGGACTGCCCCTGAACACAAACATCCCTGGACCTCCCACAGCGCACCTATATAATCAATAGCTTTGCTGCCTCACCCAGATGATGGCTTTGTTGATGTGTGCAGTGCTGAATTTGTAAAATAGTAAGTGCAAGGCCTACCCAGGAGGCCACTGCAGGTTGCACCACCCATCGCCCCCTCATTGCTGCCAAGGACGGTACCAAAACAACTACTAACCATCTCTCTTGCCTGAAAATGTGACAGTTCAGAATATTCCAGGTTCCACATCTGAAGGAATGACTGGGAAGGCAGGTATTATTAATTTTTAATGTATATTGTATTCATGAATGAACCTTTTTCTGCTCATCTCTAAATTAGAGGAGCAGCACCACCATGTGGCAGACTGTGATAAGTGCAGTGTTAACAATTAAGTGCTGGTGCTGAGCACTGGAAACCAATTAAGTTCTGGTGCAGACCACCGGAAACCACCGGCTCAAATTAAGCACTGCATGTGTGTCAGCAGTGGTCAGAGGGTGAAGAATGCTAAAGGGGGGTTAAAAACATAGCCCGCTATATGATAATTAAGGACTAAAACCATTTTAAATAGGCAAGTCAGACCGAAACAAAAAGGCAGGGACAAGGCTGGGCGCTCTGTTTGGCATAAGCTTAATGCATACAGCTCTGTGCGCCCCTCAGAATATAGGCGCCCTGAGTCTGGGCCCAGCTTGCCCACGCTAAAGGGCCCTGCTGGTAAGGCAATGCAACCAACTCAGCCTACAACTCGAGCACCTTTTGCCAAACACAAATCATTGTCTCTGAGCTCTTCTAAGTGTACACGAAGGACAATAGGGCTTTTCGAAACAAAATTGTCTGGTTTGACACAACTTCCCCTACATTTACATGCAGATTATACAAGCAGGATATTATCAGGGCACATTGGTTCAGACACTTCAACATTAGGAAATGTGCCTTCATTGTCAACCCCAGGACAGTGGATGCATTGTGTGACCTCTCCCTATCGATGGTAGTGAGGTTGAGTGGGAGGGCCAGATATCTTTATGTCCTCAGTGACTGCCTGATGCGGGCATGGACTTTCTGGGGGGAAGGTCTAATGCTTCCTGATTTTGTGCTTTAGGTGCATGCATGTTGGTTGGCTAATTTGCTATAAACTTCACTTATGCCAGTTTCACAACTCCACAAGCTAATGCAAAATTGCAACAATGGGATTCTGTTTTGTTTGTACGGTTATATGTTGATTGTCTTAGCTGGGGTGTTCACCACAAGTTTTACACTGACCGAGGAGATTGTGACGCTCACACTGGTTGCTCACTGTCACCGCAGATATCCTGGGATTCGTTTTACACTGCAGCACTACTACCCCAAGCACATTATAGACACTAGCTTGATGTAAGACAAACTCTCATGCTATTTTCAAAATGTTTCCCATTTCATTTCCATTTTTTTCCTGGGCTGCAGGAGGAATGGGGGAGGGTTCCTCACTCCTGGGTCTTTTCCCCGCCATCACTATGATGCAACAATACAGCTTTCTGTCATGGAATGTCAAGGGGTTGGGCTCTCCTACTAAGCGTCAACATGCACACTCCTTTCTTAGATGCAGGAGGGTGCAGATCGCCTGTTTGCAGGAAACCCACATGACATTACTCGAACTAAGTTCATTGGCAGGGCCAGATTGAGGGCACTACATATTCAGGCTTTTCAGTGGGTGCACTGGCTGGGTTGGTACCTGGGATACCTTACACTATCAGCCAAATGATTGTGAGTGCCCAGGGCAGGTTCACTATTATCGAATTGTCCCTGGATGGCAGTCACCTTCCGATTGCTACAATATATGCACCTAATACGGGACAAATATGTTTTTGGATAATTTGGTGCTATTGTGATCTAAGACATTAGGGGACGCCTACCTTCTAAGGAGGAGATTATAGCTTGGTCTCAGATTGCGAGACTGAGTGCTCACTTCCACCAGGCCTTATTGCACCATAAAGGACTTTGACTCACAGGTTGTGGCGGTGGATGGGTCAGTGGGGTATCTGGACTTGCAGAGAGAGCAACAGCCAGAAGACCTGGAATATTCTTTTGACTCCCCGGTACATGCTATCAGGCCCGGCCCGTGCAGGGCGTTATACCGGGGCGGTGACGTCAGGCGGGGGAGGGGGAGGGGCAGGGTGGGGGGTTTGAAAATGCGGGATATGGACCATTACAGGTAAGTAACGAAAAAAATAAATAAAACGAATTTCGTTGCCCGCGCTGCATCACATTTGGCGATGCAGAGCGGGCAACGAAATTCGTTTTATTCATTTTTTTCGTTACTTACCTGTAATGGTCCATATCCCGCATTTTCAAACCCCCCACCCTGACGTCACCGCCCGGTATAACGCCCTGCAAGGGCCGGGCCTGCATGCTACCCACACACGTCTAGACATGTATTTAGGAACACCTGTTCCAGCTTTACAGCTATACGTTGCGGAATACCTGTGTCGCACTGACTCCATTTATTACCCGTTGTTAATATCACTGCAGTATAAGGGGGAGGGGGGGTCTTTAGTGGTACCAGCATGACGTTTACACCCAGATGCGTTCCTTGAACTCCCCTTTAGGGAGAACATAGGGAGGGAAATAGTTCTGTATTTTACAGAGAGTGACTGGACAGTGCCCCATTCCAGTGTTGAATGAGTTGCCTTTAGACTTGTGATCCTGGGTCGTTGCACAAAAACATCACAAGTCATAAAATCAACACTGACTAGAGAAATTCCAGAGGCAGAACTGGTTTTATGTGCTCTCGAAATTCAGAGATAACTATTGCGAGGGATAGACCTCGATTTATGGAGATGAGTAAAGAATACCTGGTCTAGGCCTTAGAGCATTTGCAAACTTTTAATGATAAGAAATATCTGAGACGCCAACACAACAAGGGAGACAGATTGGGCCAGTTTTTGGCATGGCCCATGCCGCACCTCCCCGCCTCACAGCATTACCTTTGCAAGCTGCCACTTGCTTGTGCACGTGGAAATACTGCGAAAGCCTCTCTGCTCCATACGTGCACCGGAAGGACACAGTAGAGACCAAATCCCGGGCTTCATTTACAGTAAGTCACTTTGCTGCGCTGCTCTGCATCAGAATGAAAGGGCAGGAATGTATCGTAATTACGATAAATGGCAAATTCCTGTTCTTTGCTACTGTGCTGGCGCTGTTCTGGCTGCCTTGCACCAATGCTGGCACCCTTGCACCATGGTGCAAGGGTGTCTACATTGTAGGAATGATTGTTGTTGTGCAGAAAGGGACACCTACCTGCACAAAGCAATCAAAAGAGGCGTTGTCAGTCAGTCAAAACAAACTTTATTTGGTTTGTTACAACCATAAAAGTACAATTTGCATCTTATCTTACTAAACAGGAAAAGTAAAAGCAACAGAAAATACCTAACACGGCGGTATCGATAAACATATTACAACTTAATATACATATACATAACTATCATTTTTAAAATCGAGATGTTATCACAATTAATTTAAAAAACACTTAATTCACATCTATACATCAACTTCTTAATCATACAGCGCTATTTTAAACACTAATTGTTTCACATTATTTGATGTCAGGGACCTATATTTTTAGATCTTACTCTGTGCAACTGAGGAATACCTTAACTTTTTTCATATATTTCCCCAAGGCACAGGCTATGTCTAAGTTCTCCATTTCCATCAACAATTTTACGGCTTGCATCCTATTTGTAATACTATAATTTTTAAAAATCGGACATAAAATCTCCTTCCGCAAATCTAAAAACCACATACAATCTAATAAAATGTGTATAATATTACAGGTAGTGCCTAAAGTGCAAGTGCAGAACCCGTTATAACTTATCATTTGATTTCGGGCTCCATTATTCGCGTAACATGGGTTTATTCCGATTCTCATTTTTAGGACTTCCCGCCTTAAGTTATGACTTGGTAGCCGGTCCACATATGGAAAGTGCTGGTCAAGCTCCCAGGCAGATGTCAATCAAAAGAGGCGTTTTCCTCCTTCTATGTGTGCTGCATGTAGCACACATGGAAAGAGGAAAAAATGAGGAGAAATGAAAACGTTACGGCTGCTCTGGGGAGGCGTACGTTTTTGGCACTGCCCAAGTTTATGTGATTTTGTAAATCCGGGGCAGCATCAAAATCCATAGGTGTTGCAGGGAACACCCAACGCAGTGCCCATGAAATGCATAGTAATGAAACCCAGCACTTTGCACTGCCTTGTCTTACTCCATATATATGAGGCCCTGCAAAGCTACGCGGGTGGCTTAGAGTCACCTCATGGATATGTTTGAGAGGCCTGCGCCACTGAAGCGTCAAGAGAATTGATGCTCTGGTGGTGCAAGTCTCTTGTAAATAACCCCCCCCCCCCAATGTTTGCAACATATTATCAAACTATATGGGCTGTGGGGATGGCTCCAAGTCTTTGTACTTTGTATATGGAGGCCTATTGAGCCCAGGAGACTGTTATCACGCTGGGCCATGAACCCCTTGGTGTGTCATGTAGACCGCTTTCGTTTCCAAACTCAGGTTTTGGATAAAATTATTGCAAATAGATTACTTACCTACCCAGGTTTATCTACCCGTATCAGTGAGGTTTTATACCAGGGAGGAACACTCATGTCAATATATGTAATTTAAAGCATGTTATGGACTGCCCGCGGGATACCTTGACGTGGCCATTTTTTTTTGCGGTATTGAGAAGGGTAGGGTTACTGGTCAGCCTCTTACATTAGATTAAATTGTTGTATACGAAACGGATGGGATGTGTTCAAATGGGAAAAGGGTTTTTAACTAGGAAGCAGGTATCCTGGAGCACTAGACAAGGATGCCCGATGTCACCCATCGTATCTGTAATGGCGCTGAAACTATTGACGTCACTGCTGCGCTCCAAAGGGGGTGATTGGGGCATCGTTATTCATGATACAGTACATGCAGCTGCATGGTATGAGGACAATCTGTTATTCCTGAGTGAGACAAAACCAGCCAAGTGCCTCTGATTTTACTATTGACAGAATTTGGGGGGATTCCTGGTCTCAAAGTTATTTGAGATACATCCAGCTTATTGCCATTGAGAGAATCCAGCATGTTGAATAGGATTATTTTCATCGGGCCTCTATACGTGAATTACTAACACATCATGCAGACACTAAACTAAAAGGTGGTAAATGCACAAAAGTGTATCTGGGATCAGAAGATCAATTTCATTTTGGACTGGGCTGCCTTATCCTGGCTGGGCAGGCTGGCAATGGCAAAGATAAGTGTATTGCCAAGATTACTTTTATTCTTTATGGTACTCCCATTGCTCCTTTATAATTATTTTTTTGAACCGTATGTCTTCCCTGTTAGGTCAGATCTGGGCACATCAGAGGCAGCGTCTCTCTTTTGAAATGGTGATGTGCCCGATAGATGGTGGTGGAATGGAGGTCTCTGATATGGACATATGTTAGTTAGCTGCAGTGCCTCTTTCAAAGGCAGTGGTGCCTTTGAACTGCACGGTATGAACTCGAAAGTCCATGCCATGCAGGAACCTGGGTGCATGCACACTGGGGGGCACATGTTGTGCCCCCCTGCATGCATCGCCAGGCTGAGGGGGAACAGAGGGTCCTGTCTGGCCCCCTTTGTTTTAGCACCACCAGCCATTTCATGGAGGAAAGATCTCCATGAAACTGCTGGCAGTCCTGAAACTTGTAATGTGCATGGCAGTGCCACAGCAGCACCACCTGCACATTACATAGTCCCTGGACGCCATGCCACCACCAGGGAATGGCTGCTGCCTGCCAGAGCTGGTGGTCTAAATATGATCTGACCGTCCAAGTAGTAATAGGGCGGTCGAACTGCCTGTGTGGCGATGTGTGGACCACCACTGCCACGCCACCATGGGTCTGGTGGTTCTTGACAAATTAGGCCCTTAGTGGATAACTATGGTCTTCATGTTGGCCAATTCTATAAATATATGGCCACAGTGGCAGCTGTCCATATGATATAGAATGGTGGCACAAAAAAAGCTCTGAAATCTGAAGTATTAGGTACATTGACTTACATGGATAGAGCACACGCCCCACTTTTTATCCCGATTTAGCCACACTTAGAATGAAAAGGGAGAACATCTGGTGGTGTCTAGTGTTTCTTACATTGACATTATTGTTTTCCCTATGTTTTCCAAACTGTGCATGTTGTAGGTCGCTTCTTCTTTGCACACATTACTAAAGCACATGCTTGTTTTTTTTGGAACATTGAATTTTCACATGTAGTTAGCACATGTTTTAGTATTTTGTACTTTACCTGGGATTTGGTCTGCACAGCCTAGGCACGGTCAAACAACACTACTCTTTGTTATTCTCTGTGGTCAGACTCTGGCACCTAGACATAATAGAGACACCCAGCTGCTATTTTCGAAAACACATGTTTTATCATATAACCCAGGACATGTCGTTCTTAACACTCAGAGGGCGGAGACTGGCAGGCAGAAAAAAGGTCCTGAGACAAGAGAGCTGCATCAGCTGAGATGTAGAAGAACTATATATGAATGTTAAGGTATGGGATCCCCTGCTAAGTACAGAGATCTTTAATCTATAATCATTTTGCTTTCGTGGTGAGGGTGGGTTTAGGCAAATCTGTCATATAATATGACAGGGCTTTTTAATTGTATATGGTCTCATCGTCATGCAATGAGATTACTGACCTGTATTTGTTTACTAGTTATGGTGCAGCCTTTGTGCATTAGAGCACTATAGTTTAAATAAATATTATAAACTTCATGTCTCTTTTCTGTTTGTTTTGGACAAGTTCAAGTGAGATAACGAAAGGAGGTGACCTGAGAGGGTAGGGAGTGTGGTGCTATCACTTATCTCTCTAGATAGGTTAGGTTGGCAAATGAGACACTATGAGCTAGTCAGATTCTGTCCCATAGATGCTGATCGGGTATGGTGGCTCAGTCTCTACATGCTGACCTTCTATGGTCCCAAGCATAGTTCTGTTCCTAAGCAGAATCTCTGCAACAGTGGAGGACATACAAGATACAGAAAGGGTGTAGATTTTGAAATACACCAAAGTGGTCAAGAGAAACCCCTATTTAAAATACACACCGCTGAATTACCTTCATCGTATGTATCTGTCCCCAGCATGCATTGATAATATATACAAGGGGGGAGGGAGTTCATTTGCCCTAGATGCACTGCTGTTGACACAGATTGCTTTCATATGGTGTGGTATTGCCCACAAATATGGCAGTATTGGTAGCTGTTGCTTACTGTTATTCACAAATATACAGGGCGATGCCTAGATAAGCATATGGTGATATATCTTTTCGGATTAATCCCTAGACTGAAACAAGCTAAGGTGTTTTCCAAATGTATTGATTTGGCCATATTGATTGGTAAATGTTGCATTCCAATCCAGTGTAAGGCATTTGCCATTCCCACAACTCGAGCATGGTAGGAGGATCTTCTAAAATGGATGACTGCTGAAATCTGAGTACTGACCCACTTACGAAAGCAAAGATGGGAGGGAATGATGGTAACAGAATTGGATGCCATACTCCTGGAAAAGCAAGCGAATTCGGACGAGATGCCCCCTTGAGATGAGGTGCACCTTTCATACTTAACTTGTTACATAATATTAATGATTTTATATGACATGTATGGGAAGACTGCAAGGAATGGTTTATTTGATTTTGTATTCCAGTCCCACTGGATGTAAAATGACTTTGAAAGCTATAACAAGGATACAGAACTTGGTGATTTTGTTGCTGTTAGTCTGTCCATTTCTTAATTTGTGAATCAATAAGTGCCGGTTCCCAAAGCACTGCCCATAAGCCCGCTGCTGGTGCGATTAAATGCCAGCTAACCGAATACTAAAGGTGTGTAGTCTTCAATTCAGCTCAGGCCTCTTTAATCCACTACCAGACACTCTCTCCACCTTTATCTCACTCCTGCCGGTCCCTGCTTTCTTCCTTTATGACAGACTTTCCATATTTCTCTTTTGCCTTCTTTCTGCTTTGTGTGTTTTCCCCTCTCCTGCTCTAGGTAACTGTCTGACACGGAAACATTTGTGCCGGTCCCCAAAAATAAGTGTGGGTGGCTCCCGCTGGCAACCACTAGGTCAAATTAAGCACTGTTTGTGTCTAATGGATTATCAGTGCCGGGATATCTGTGATAAATATAACTTAGCCGAGAGGATGAATAAATGGGGTGAACGAAGAATACAGAATTTACTGGGACAACTTAATTTTCCTGCCCAGTGGTGATACCAAGTGGTACAAAAGGGGGTGGTGATGGACGGAGCATCTGAACCAATCAAACTCTCACACCCAGTCAACAGATCTGGGTTTAATCCATCACCGTTCTTTAGCCCACTCTGCCACCTCAGTTCAGACATGGCCATATGCAAATCAGTCTGGCCCTGTGCCTCATAGGAACAGTCCAGCCCAAACTGCCAAGCCATGCCTTCCCTGGACCGGAAACAAGCTTCCTAGGACCGGTTTCTGGCAACTTATGGCGAACAAAGTGGTACAAAAGGGGGTGGTGATGGACGGAGCATCTGCACCAATCAAACACTCACACCCAGTCAACAGATCTGGGTTTAATCCATCACCGTTCTTTAGCCCACTCTGCCACCCCAGTTCAGGCATGGCCATAAGTTTGCAGGGTATGCTCAGACGTGAGTCCCTTGCTGACTTTGCCACTGGCTTCAAGCAAGCCTGGCTGAAGACGGATGTATTGCCAGAAACCGGTCCTAGGAAGCTTGTTTCCGGTCCAGGGAAGGCATGGCTTGGCAGTTCGGGTTGGACTGTTCCCATGAGACACAGGGTCAGACTGATTTTCTTATGGCCATGTCTGAACCTTTTGTACCGCTTTGTTCGCCAAAAGTTGGCAGGGTATGCTCAGACGTGAGTCCCTTGCTCACTTTGCCACTGGATTCAAGCAAGCAGCCTGGCTGAAGATGGCTGTAATGCCAGAAACCGGTCCTAGGAAGCTTGTTTCCGGTCCAGGGAAGGCATGGCTTGGCAGTTCGGGCTGGACTATTCCCATGAGGCACAGGGTCAGGCTGATTTGCATATGGCCATGTCTGAACTGGGGTGGCAGAGTGGGCTAAAGAACGGTGATTGATTAAACCCAGATCTGTTGACTGGGTGTGAGTGTTTGATTGGTTCAGATGCTCCGTCCATCACCACCCCCTTTTGTACCGAGTGGTGATACCAGGCACAGTCTTTAGGAGATTAGTAAATGTGATGAAAAGTACCCAACAACTGCTTCACAGAGTGAGACTAATTAATGGGTGAGAGAAGACTCTGAGGTGTGTCGGCAGCATTTGAAACTGTGGATCACAAACTCTGCTGTACAGTTTAGAGCATTTGCGGGTAACAGGTTCTACACTGAGCTGGCTGGACTCCTTCTGGGAAGGACATGAGCCAGTGGTATGGATGAAGCCATATGCCTCAGGAGGAAACATGTTGAAGTGAGGGGTGCTGCCAGGCTCCTCCCTTAGTCCCACTCTCTTCAACATTTACATGCCTCCTTTGGGATATTTGGTGGAATCATATGACATCAAGATCTTATCATATGCAGATGATACTCAACTTCTGCTCACGTATGATGGGGATCCTATAAGGGTTGCATTTGCTAGTTGCATGGTAGACCTCCTCGAGTCATTGAAGAGCAATAGATTGCAGTGCAACCCTGATAAGACGTAAGTCTTATTGTTTGGGCGGGACCCCCTTCCAGGATGTGCCAGGGCCTGACAGGACAGTATATCATCTCCACCCTCACCAGGGGTTGAGGCTAGCAGTTTGAGTGTGATATTTGATGTCCATCTCTCATTTGGGGCACAGGTGTCGGCAGTAGTGAAAACTTGTTTTTGGATTCTGTGCGTGTTAAAGACATTTCTTCACTTGCTTATCCACGAGGCCCAAGTTACAGTAGTCAGGACTCTGATTTTATCGAGGCTGGATTATGCCAATGCCTTGTGCCTTGGTCTACCAGAATACCTAATTCAGTGGCAACAGGTGCTACAGATAATGATAATTTGTTTACTCTTCAAGATTCCAAAATGTACCTCTCTGTCACCATTTTGGGAAAGACTTAATTGGGTGTCCGTCCAGCATTGTTTTAGGTATAAAGCACTGACTCTAACAAACCAAGCCTTCCCCAAAAGAGGACCTATGTACCTGAATAAATGCATGGTGGCATAAAACCTGGGTATGCTTTTGCATTCACGTTTTGCGAATCGTATGGTGGTCTCCCGCTTTAAGAAACAATGGAGGAGAGGTTCCTTCTTTACTGTGAAAGCGACAGGTTTGTGGAACAAACTGCCTGAATATTTGAGATTTATCTCTGAGGGAGCTAAATTAAACAAAGTCTGAGTTTGTTTTATTTAGTGTTTAGTAATAATTGACGGTGGACGTAATCTCAGTGTAATGCCCTACTGGATGCCTAAAAGCAGCAAGACACTCTTCCGAGTAGCTGTGCGCTATAGAAAATATTTTGAGATGAGAAGTCGAGAACTTTTCAATTTGAAGTTTGCTAAGATACGATTGATGCATTTGTTTTAGGGGTGCACTGAAACAGAGCATTGTGCATGACATGTGGAAAGGTGGCCCCAAGAAAGGTTTATGTAAAAACAGAATAGCATTCCTGGAGCATTTCCTGTTGTTGTTAGCAGTGGAGTTGGGATGAGAATTTAGCAACAACAGAGCAAAGTTTTAATTAAAAGCAAAATAGTAGTGGAGGTGTTGAGCAGGTTGTCTACTAAAGAGAAGTGGTTGATCACACTGCAGCGAAGAGTGGTGCTAAGTCGCCTTCCATTGAATATTTTGCTGTGATGGTAACATGTGGCTGGTTTGAGAAACCATGTCTCTGATGTATTATTTCATTCACAGTGGACGAGGTTCTGTGGGCTGTTACCAGAAGCAAATTTGTGGCTCAGCGTGATGCCAGAGAAGCTGTAGGTGTTGTCGTGTTGAGCACCTGCCAGGTGAAATACTGCTGGAAGTATCTTTAGTACCTACTGCACAGCCTGGCTAGAAAGAGTGGATCGTGGGCAAAATAGAGGGGAAGTGATGACACAGGAAGGGTTAGGAGAAAAGATAATATGGAGCAATACGTACCAAGCATGGTAAGCAAAAGCTTGGCTCCAGTTACAACTGCGGTGAAGTTAGCATTGGGCAAGATGTTGGGGGACAAGAAGGGGGGAAGTAGAAGGCTGGGCACGGATAGGAAAATATTAGAATGTCAAACAACTGATAACACGATTAAGGCTTAGGTAGCTGGTGGTCTGTTTGAGAGAGAAATGCTATTCAGAGTGGGGATGTGAGTTGTTTAGAATGTAGATGGTGGTTTTCTTCTTCGCACCTTTCAGGATTCCAGAAATGAGCGGATAAAGTTCAGACTTAAAAGCATGAAGCTGTGCAGAGGGGCGAGCTTTGGAAAGAGCAGGACAGACTAAGGGAGAGAGGGGATGGCAGTGTGAATGGTGAAAATGGAAAGAAGTGAGTATGCCCTTGGGTGAGGATTGAAAGATGTAGGACATGGAGGGGGAAAGGAGGGAGGTGCTTCTTTCATGAGAATGGTGACAGAATGAAAATGGTGAGGTGTTAGGAGTACTGAGGAAAGTTTTACTTAGTGTGGTGTGTGGGAAAAAGAATTTGGAAAACTCTTCTTCCACATAGGGGCGGCTACAGTTGAGTAAGGATTGGGCAGAGCAAGAAGGAAGTCGTGAGATTGGGTTAATGGAAGTCGTGTTGAAGATGATGACAGAGATCGAAGGACCAGGTTTTAGAACCTAGCGGCGCCAGGGAAAACGCCCGATGCCTTCGAGTTCCCCTGCCTTGGCAAACAGAGACACGGGACGCTTCTTGATGACGTCAAAGACCAAATTTTAGGGGGCGTGGCTAGCAGCCGAGCATGGCGGCAGCGTGAAGTGGGAGCTCCTCACGGCATAACGGCCTTTCGTAAAATCCGATAATCTAATCCGCCACATCACCTGCCCGAAGCGGCGGTACCTGCTCAGGAACCGAAACAGTACCACCTGATCCGACTCCGGCGAAAATCGAGTGCCGGGAACTGCACTTTTCAACTTGTGCGCAGTGAGGCCTACGACGGACCGGCGACACCGGCCTGACGTATTCATCGAACCCCGGCGGAAGTGTGATCTGCCCGGATTGAACTCAGTAGCGACTGCCGGCCCCCCACGGAACGGAACGTGGTGATAGACGCTCCAGTGCAAGCACTACTGGTGAGAGTCTCTGGTGGGGCCGTTGAGACCTGTGGACGAGGGGGGCTGCTCAGGGCGGTGAGCACCCGCAGAGAAACCGCAGCGGTGCCGGAACAGTAAAAGTTTTCACACGGAGGGCGGCACCTTGAGACCCCATCTGGCACCATTTTGGGCCTTGCAACGGTCGGATGCAGATCGTGATCCTGAGGCTGCAATCGTAGAGACTTGAAGCGGGCATTGCTGCCGCCCAGCTGACTCCTAAGCTCACGCGACAGTGGGACATGAGGCTGCTCTGCCTCAAGTCATGGCGGGCAAAGGGACCAGAAGCGCTTCGACGCAGGCAAAATTGGATAAATTTGCCTATAGCCAACACGGCCACACACAAGTCAGCGGGCGAAACTCCTCAGGCGCTACTCCGGACATGGATGGTACCAAAAAAGTGACGCTGGAAGATATTATGAAGACCCTCTCGGAGGTGCAAACAACGGTGGGCTCCATTTCCTCTGAAGTAACTCTGCTGCGGGCGGACTTTCAGAAGATGACCGAGAGGGTATCTCAGGTTGAAGTGGTTACCAAATCCCTTGTTGAAGACACTTCCGAACTGCAAATAGCGATGGAACGTATGGAAAAAGTTACCAAGATGTTAAAAGAAAAGCTGGACGACCAGGAAGGGCGTTCCCGCAGGAACAACATACGCATTCTTGGCCTACCGGAAACAGAAGGAAAGGGTGCAATGGACCTCTATGTCGAAGACCTCATCAAAAATAAACTGCAGCCTAAAGGTCTGTCCCATTTTTTCTCCGTGGAGAGGGCGCACCGGGTGCCAGGTGGGACGCCCAAACCGGGAGCGACGCCGCGGCCTGTACTGGCTAGACTGTTTAACTTCAGAGAAAGGGATGCCATCTTGCTGGCGGCAAGAGTTTCGCCGCCAATCAAGCTCCAGAACTCCACTTTGGCCTTCTTTCCAGACTACACGGCGGAGGTGGCTAGGCGCCGGAAGTCTTTTACGGAGGTAATGAAGACACTCAGAGACAAAGGCTTGCAATATTCAATGCTATTCCCCGCCAAATTACGAATTGTAGCCGATGGAAAAGCATGGTTCTTTGATACGCCGGAAGTGGCGCGAGACTGGCTTGACGGCTGGAGACAGGCAGGGCAGCAGCAGCGTCCACACAGAGATCAGCCAAACCATCGTAACGATAAGCATACGGACGGCCAGAACGATTATCCTTCACAACACACTGATGCTGTGGGACTGGAATCTGACTTGGAGCGGGACCCTCTTGACTCTGGGCGGCCGGCCCCGATCTAGAGGTGGACTTCATAAGAGACAACACGTACAAACTGCAGAGACCTGAGGTTGGTTAAGCTGAGTAGGGTGGGCATTAGCCGGTGCCTGTAGGGGACTCACCAACCCCACGAGCAAGTAAGATAGTAGGGAATGGGGAAAAGCACTCTGCCAAGTTGGGGAAGCGGGCGGGGAGCGGTCCGTGGAGCAGGGGAGCAGGGAGGGGGGATGGAGGGGGAGTTCGAATGTTAATGTTATCGTTATTTGTCATCACTTCTACTCTATGGTACGCTACAATGACAAAAGCCACACGATTGTGGTGCACTACCACACGGCGCAACATCTGTGTTGATGTCGGCCACCGATCGCTTGCGACAATGATTACACGACCCAATGGCCCAACAGTTAAACGTAGCACCTGTTGAGGTCGCGCCTGCGACGGCTGACGTGCCCCCCCTGCGTATGCTAACCTGGAATGTTCGGGGCTTGGGGGATAAAATTAAAAGAGGTCTGGTCCTTCAAGCAGTTAAACGTCAGGGACCTGACCTAGTGCTGCTCCAGGAGACACACCTTGCAGGGTCGACGTGCAAAGCACTTAACAGACGTGGGTATGTTGTGGCAGTACATGCAGAATTCACAACGGGATCCAGGGGAACGGGGATACTTATGAAAAACTCATCACCATTTCTGGTGGAGTGCCGCAGGAAGGACGACCAGGGACGCTTTGCGGCACTGCACGGACAATGGGAGGGGAGACCTTTGAATGTGGTCTCCGTGTATATCCCCCCGGCACTTCACTCAACGGTACTACCAGCGCTTGGTAAATTTCTCCTAGACCTCCCGGAGGGTGACACAATCCTTGGAGGGGACTTCAATGCAATATTAGACCCCGCGCTAGACACCTTTCCTGTGAGAGACCGCCCGAGGGGTTCTGCCGCACTTCCTGGTTTTATAGAGGCGATGGGCCTTACGGATGTATGGCGACAGTTGAACCCAGCGGCTACCAACTACACATACTATTCTGCAGTTCACAATAGCCTTTCGCGCATAGACTATTTTCTGTTTCTGGGGGTGGGTCTGGGAGCAATAGATAAAATAGATATCCTGCCTAGGGGTGTATCTGACCACTCCCCGATATCTCTGTCACTCACCACCAAAGGGAAGAAATGTGCTAGAACATACCCAATATATCCCAACTATTTGAAAATCCCTAAGATCAGGAAGAAACCTAAACTGGCAACCACGCAATATTTCACAGAAAATGAAGGGACCGTCTCCTCGCCCTCAGTACTCTGGGAAGCCTATAAAACAGTCCTCAGGGGGGAAGCGATAGCAGCGATAACAGGACACAAACGGGATTCCAGACGTGAACTCACGGAACTAGAACTAGCACTCCACAACGCGAACGTTGCACACATGCCAAATCCCACAACAGAAACAACACACTTCTTACAGCTCCGCCAACAGCAATACCGGGATCATCTCACAACAACAGTCAAAAGTTATCAGGCAAACACGTTACATAGAATATACGATGTGGGAGACAAGGCAGGGAAAATGCTAGCGTGGCTGGACAGGAGAGGGGGCAGTAACAGAGGCATACAGAGACTTTACACGCATGATGGTCAACTACAGACACACCCTGAACAAATAGTGCACACCCTGGCACGTCACTTTCAGGACATATATACCCCAGAACGTGACGTCACTACACAGACGGCGACAACTTCACTAGAGAACATTACCATCCCCGCGCTCACACAAGAGGCACAGCAAGAATTGGAAACTGACCTTTCTGAAGAAGAAATTCAATTGGCGATACAAAATTTGCAATCCGGTAAGGCATTAGGCCCCAACGGATTGCCTGTGGAGTGGTATAAAGCGATGGCCCCTATGCTAAGTAAACCGTTGCTAAATATGTACACCGACAGTCTTGAAAGGGCGGTACTACCGCTTGACCAGTGCACTGCCACCATAGTGGCTATACCTAAGCCGGATAAACCACCGACTGCATGCACCTCCTATCGCCCCATATCATTGCTTAACGTGGAGGCTAAAATCCTGGCGAAAATCCTGGCCGGCCGTTTGACACAGCACCTGCACACACTGATCCACCCTGATCAGTCGGGCTTCATGCCTCACAGAAGCACAACAATGAATCTCAGGAGGGTCCATGGGGTGATGGCACGTGCACACCTTTTTGCTGAGCAGGCGGTGATCCTTTCCCTCGATGCCAAAATGGCTTTCGACCTAGTGGAATGGGAATATCTATTTGCAGTGCTTACTCGTATGGGCTTTGGTCCAAAATTTAGAGCATGGGTGCGCCTGCTGTACACGTTACCAGTAGCGCAGGTGGTGGCGAACGGACACATTTCAGCGTCGTTCCCACTGAAACGGGGGACTCGACAGGGATGCCCGTTGTCTCCTTTGCTCTTCGCCCTGGTGCTTGAACCACTGGCAATCCTGATTAGAACAACGCCACTGTTTCGAGGTATCAGGTGGGAGGAGGGGTGGGAAGATAAGATCTCCCTATATGCTGACGATATGCTCATATACATGGTTGACCCTGACGACGGGATCCCTGCCCTGTTGCGCCTCTGTAACACACACGGAGAGTCGTCAGGCTATACCCTGAACTGGTCAAAATCAGTGGTGTATGTACTCAAAGGACCGCAGCCATTGTTGCGGGAGGATTGCCCCTTGGCCTTAACGACAACCTCCTTTAAATACTTGGGTATTTTCATTACGGGTACTGCCGCTGACTTCCTTGACACAAACTTAAAGCCACCTATGGAACGTCTACGTGCTGACGTTAAGCACTGGGCGACTTTGCCCCTGACCCTCCTGGGAAGGGCGGCTTTGTATAAAATGATGGCACTCCCTCGGTTCCTATATGTGTTGGAAAATACTCCTTATTTGGTTGCACCGCGCTATTTTAAGCAGATTGCAGCGCTGGTCTCCAGCTTACTCTGGAATAATGGCCCGGCACGTATTGCACATGATAAACTGGTGAAGAGCTGGTATGAGGGGGGGATTGCACTACCCAATGTCCAATTATACTACTGGGCGGCCCAACTTAAAATAATCAATCAATGGATCCACGCCCCACGAGAGGACCCAGCATATAAAGCGGACTGGTCTCAACTGGGGATAGACGGCATGCTCTCCGTCCTATACAACAAATCCCAGGTTAGCAAACTGATTGGCCCGACGCAACACACAGCAGCATTATGGCATAAAGCACAAACACGACTGGGTTGGGCGGGGAAACTCACCAAGCTAACGCCACTGTGGGATACAAAATTATTGGGGAACCTCAGATTGTGCAAAGGTTTTACACAGTGGGACCGCATAGGAATCTCCACGATAGTGGACCTATGGGAGAAAGGCACAGTGATTGCATTACCGCAACTCCAACAACAATACGGTTTAGGCCCCAACGAGACGTTTAAGTACGTACAGATACGCCACGCACTACTCCAAGCAATTCCACCAGACACTGATCTACCAGAGTCTTCACCTTTAGAAGATAGACTGCTGACGGATTTTATGCCTCAAAGTGCAACTTCTCTTACATATAAAAAGTTAGTCAACAACCTGGCGGACCCCACACTACACCTTAAGGAGAAATGGGTAAGAGAAATAGGAGAGGTTGATGAAACAGAATGGAATGAAGCACTAGCCTCACCGAGGGAAGTAGGCATATCGGCGAAATTCAGATTGGTGCAACTCAAAATTCTGCACCGAGTTTACTACACTAGAACATTACTTCACAGGATACAAAGGACACCACACCCATTCTGCCTCAGGGGATGCGGGGAGGAAGGGACTCTGTATCACACCCTGTGGGAATGCCCGCTGATACAGGAATACTGGAAACAAATTATGCGCACTGTCTCTCAAGTACTTAAGATTTCTGTCTTGCCTGAACCGCGAAAGTGTCTTCTGAATATTTGGGAGCCCAATGATTTGGACAGGTATGGACTGTTGTGGGTCACGTTAGCCATTACAGTAGCCAAAAGGGACATAGCACAAAAATGGGGTGTTCCGTAACTGCCTACAGCAACTCGATGGGCCAAAAATATGGACTTGTTGATGGTAACAGAAAGGGCGGTGTATGTGCTTAGGGCTTGCCCCCGGAAATGGAACAAGATCTGGGCTCCCTGGAACACGTATAGAGGAGAGATCTGTGAACCTTTGCCAGAGAACGATGATCTAGATTCTGAGGAGGAGGATGATTAGAAGGGTGGGTGTTTAGTTCTTCATACACCGGGCTGTTGCACGATTGTGGCTTATTCATGTGCCGGATTGTAATTACACTGAATGGCTGATAACTATTGAAGTGTACAAGAAGATATACTACATATGATGACAAAGAGTTAGATTTTCTTTTCTCTTTATTATTGTCATTAAAACTTTCACGCATTGTTGAACAGGACATTGAGGGTTAGAGGGGTATACATTACGTATAAATGAGACAGAATAGTTACACTCCAACTACTGTACTAAGGACGATCACTGCTACAAATGCATGTACTTGTTGGGACTATCTTTACTACATGTTTAAATACGCATTGCCATACTGTGTTACCAATCTATTGTTAAGTAGAACAACACTGAATCCTTGTACAAGATTGTATATGTCAATGATGCCTTAATGACAATAAAGATTTTCAAAAAAAAAAAAGACCAAAGTTTCTTGGCTGCAACCAGGAACAGAGATCTACGAAGCACAACACGGGTGGTTCGCTAGAGACTGCACAAATTCAATGAGCGGAGCATGGTCTTTTATGCCAAAAATCACATTCCAAAGGTGGCATCGGTTACACTCAAACTAGCCAATCACATGGTGACATTTCAAACATATCGCATGACGACAATCCCACTTTCCGTTGTCAAGCCCACCAGAAATGACCAAGCACATTCCAATTTCTTGTTCGATCAGGCCGGACAAACCCATCATAAAACCTCAACCCAAATCAGTGATTATGTCGTAAAGGAAGGAGCAGAAACAGATTGGAAGCAAGATAGAAAGGTGGGTGTAGTGTACTGTAAACTTCGGCACGTCCTGCTCTTTGATCTTTATCTGACCAGCTGCTGAACAAGGAACTGGCTCAGCGAGGTCAGCCTCGGGCAAGGGAGTCAGTTCGGCCAGGTCATTTAGAAGTCAGCTAAGGTGTACGTGTCCCAAGAACTCGTTCGGCCGTAGTCATCGGCCTATTTGAGGGCAACCACACAAAATGGCTGCCGTTCACAAAATGGAACCCGAAGGTTCAAACGAAATCCCTAAATACATAGTGTTCTTATTGATCGATTAATGCGAAAACACTCGTACATACCGCACTCGTGATTTGCGGTCCGCTGACACCAGAATCGTCGCTATTTCCGACGACCTTTATTGAACGGGCTCGGAACCACCGAATCTCAGACCCTTAAACTACAGAACTACAGCCCTCCTTTTTCCCTTACATAGGCAACAAACCCAAACCCATGTCAGTCTGAATCTAGGTCTATCATCATCAGATCATCGATATGTTGCTGTAGCATCATCCTAGTACTTAGTACCTCTCTCTGGACAGGTCTCCTTGCACCCGAAGTAGCACAGAGGCCACAAATAGCAGGAGCGCACTGTACACAGAGACAGAACAGGAAAAGGATAGCTAAGACCATCCCAATGACCATCAGAATCTTCCATCCCCAAGTGGATATCAATCCCCAGAACCATCCGATCAACGACCAATGTCCTTTATCTATTTGTACAGAATCGGAGATCTTATGTAGCTTGGAAATGGCCTGGAAGACGGTCGGAGCGTTGTCTGGAATGAAAACGCAGCAGCTCGATTGAATCAGTTTACATACTCCACCTCGGTTTGCTAGTATGACATCAAGGGCAACTCTATTCTGAAGTGTCATAAGTCTATCCGACTGGAGCTCAGCCGTCAAGTTACTAAGGGCACCAGCAGTTTCGACTATGGTGGACTCAACCACTCTCGTCAACTGGCGAATATTCCTGCTGTTTGCCATCGGTCCCCAGAACAGCAGAAAACCCTTAAAGAAATCTGCCAACTCTTGCCCTACAGTGTCTTCCTGACTGAAGACACCTCTAGCAACTCTCGTCTTATGGTAATCTGCCACAGCTGTAAAAGTGGGAGGCAACAGGAAGGAAACAAAACATGTGCCCGAAAAATCAGGGAGCAACCATGTATATGCTTTATCGTAGCAAACAAAATAAGTACCCTTAGCGGCTAGAAATGCTGGGGAAGTCTGAGACGTAAATACATAGGTGTCAGTACAAACACTCTTCCCTAGCTGAGCTCTCGGATTCTTGCCATTACCCTGCAGACAATAGCTTAATGGGGCACTATCCAAATCGGTGGAGAACTTTTCGCTCGCTGGTTAACACTCAGACTAACTCCATATCCAGTAACGTCCCAACCACTATATGGTTGCTTCTCATCTGTCGGAATAGTTTCAACGGCATTAGTCCCTTTAACCATGTTGACTATGCCTCTAGCTACAGCACTATTCTTCGGATTGTCCTTCGGTGAACGCTGGGGATAGACACTATCGGCATAAATGAACATCGTTCTGTAAGCCCAATTAACCATTTAAGCTGAAAGGCAAAACCAAGTACGGAATACCTTTATCGGTCGTATGGGGCATTAGACCACAAATCCAACAATTTGTTGTATTCATTACTAATTGGTGCTGGTGCAAAAGTTGGATAAAGGAATTATTGGCAAATTCCAATCGTTTAACTACCTCCTGTTCAGGCAAAGGGTGAAAAGAATGAGAAGAAATAGTAGGTGGAGGTGTAGGTTGCACAGTGGGAATAAACGTCACTTTAAAAGAGAATGTCACATAACCAATTATAAATATCATTAAACTCAATAGCAAAAACAAACACAGTATTAAAAATCTTTTCCGTGTGATTAGTTTGTGTATCTTATTCTTGAAATTCATTGTCCTTACAGGTCTCTCCAACTCGAAGAAATCCATCCTAACTAAATATGCTGCTCGCGATGGTAGGGTGTTCTATGCTAAGGAATGCCTCTGTCAACCCAGGGCAACTCCCTTAGGCCAACTAGAACCTTCGACCTAGTGTCTCAGGCTTGCACTCCAAAGACTTATCAACGGTGACCCTACAGCTGAACCCGGATGGCGGTTCGAAAAACAAAAATAAGTAGATCCTCGGTGGAGAGTTAACCTGTAAACAGAAAAATCATGAAAACGTCATTTATTTTATTAGTCCCACGACTCTTGGTCGCAAATTATAACAATCTTTTCCAGGCAATGTTTGTTCTTTGAACAGAAGCTCAGATTCAGTAGTATTCAATCGATTCAAAGGAGGCACAGCTTTTTGTAAAAAATCGTAACTTTCTTTCTCCAATCAGACGAGCATCGCTGAATGGCAAAAATCGTGGCACAGTTTCTGTTTCAGAGTCTGGGAGTCCTTCCTGGACCCACCGGTCGTACAGTAAGGGCAATGGAGCCCGTTTGCAGTGTACGCCATGGATCCAGTGTTTCTTGCCTTGCACTCGAACTGCAGAACGTGTAGACAGGAGAACTAGATGTGGTCCTGTCCAACGGGGCTGATCGTTCTTGTTCCGCTGGAAGTTTTTGATGAAGACCCAATTGCCGGGTTCAATGGCGTGGCCTGGGTCTTCAGAAGCTTGTGGCAAACTCTCATAAAAATGTTGGTGTAAAACACGCAGTTTAGTCGTCAGTTCGTGCAAGTAATCAAGCAACACAGGGTACTCGAGGTCACTAAACCTTGTTGGTCTTGGTACGCCCCAAATATTCGCCGGGCGACCAAACACAACCTCATACGGACTCAAACCCATTTGTGAATGCACAGTCATTCTTGTGGACAAGAGCGCTAAAGGCAAAGCATCTGGCCATTGTAAACCAGTGCTCGCTTGAATTTTGTCCAACTTTAATTTCAGAGTGCCATTATAGCACTCGACTAAACCAGCTGATTGGGGGTGATTTGCAGCATGGAACATCTGCCGGATTCCTAATCCCTCGCATACTCTCTTCATCACTTGACCCACAAATTCACTCCCATTGTCACTCCAGATAATTCTCGGCAAACCAAATCTCGGGAAAAATTCCTTTATTAGGGCTTTCGCTGTGGACAAGGCAGTATTGTCCTTCAAAGGATAAGTTTCCACCCATCTAGAAAAGGAGCAAACAACCACCAAAACATATTTCAGGTTGTTGCACCTCTCCATGTGGATGAAATCAAGCTGCAAAACCTTGAACGGATACGTAGGAGGAGCAAAATGACCAGCTGGTGTTGGAGTTCCCTTACCAGGATTGTGCATCAAACACACCATAAAGTTTTTAACCAAATTCTCTGCACATTTGGGAATGCCCACATTCTGCCAAACCGGAGCCAACAACTTGCAAATCCCTTTCACGCTGATATGTGCCATCCCATGAGCCATTGTAACAACTGGAAGCACATACGCGTCAGGCAACAACCATCTTTGATGCTCAGACAAATCAGTCCAACAACCATTGGAATCCAATCTACCCTTACTTTCTCTCCATTCATTCAACTCTTTCTCTGTAGCCTCAGCTTGGATGGATTTCACACTCTCAATCGTATCTTCACACATACTTTTCTCTGGAACCCATCTCGCCGGACCTACAACATACATTCGGCTCATCACATTTCTCGCAGTTTCTTTCGCAACTTCATCCGCAAACGCATTTCCGCGACCAACATCACCCGTAACTTTCTTATGGGCACTGCATTTCACAATCGCTACTTGTAACGGAAAAGTAAGTGATTCAAGGAGCTCATTCACCAACTGCCCATGTTGAATCTTCGTTCCATGCGAAGTCAAAAATCCACGTTCACGCCACAAACGTCCAAAGCTATGACCCACACCAAACGCATACTGGCTGTCGGTGTACACATTCACTCGTTTTCCTTTCGCCAACACACATGCTCTCGTTAATGCAATCAACTCTGCTGCTTGCGCTGAATTATGTGGGATACGTGCAGCTTCAACAATCGTATGCAAAGTCATAACAGCATATTCCGCAGTCGTATCACCATTCGGCAACTTAAAGCACGAACCATCAACTCACAAAGTACCATCACACTCTGGAAGAGGAGTATCCCTAAGGTCTATTCTCCCTTTCGTTTCTTCCTCAGGTCTCAGAAAACAATCATGCTGTTCTGTGTCATTATCTGTCTCAGCTGAAATCGGCAACAACGTGGCTGGATTCAACGTGTTGCATCGTTTAATGTGCACATGACTCGCTAACAAGGTCAACTCGTAACCCGACAACCGAACACTAGTTAAGTGCTGTGTCTTGGTACGGTTCAACAAGGTATCCACTGCATGTGGAACCATTACGTTTAACATGTTGTCCATAACCAAACCAGCAGACTGTCGAATCGAAACAGCCGCTGCCGCTGTAGCTCTCAAGCAACTCGGCAACGCTCTAGCTACCGGATCTAAAATCGACGAAAAATACGCACATGGACGTTGCTTATTGCCAAACTGTTGAGTCAAAACTGATAATGCACATCCTTCTCTCTCATGGAAATACAATGTGAAAGGCTTACTGTAGTCGGGGGTACCCAACACAGGAGCCGAACACAACGCATTGCGTAATTCTGAAAAGCTCTTCTGACATTCGTCAGTCCAAGGAATAGGATTTGGAGTATCCTTAACAGTAAGAGCTATCAAAGGTTTTGCTAACAAAGAAAAATTAGGGATCCACTGTCTACAGTACGACGTAATACCCAAAAACACACGTACTTCTCTCTGTGTCGTAGGAACACTCATTTTCGCAATAGCTTGAATTCTCTCTAGGGTCAGTTTCCTTCCCTCCTTCGATAAGAGGTGACCTAAATAGGTTACTTCTTGTCGACAATATTGCAACTTGGAGTCAGAAACTTTGTGATGAAAATCAGACAAGTGGCGTAACAACGACAATGTGGCTTCTCAACAAATCTCTTTATTGTCAGCCGCAACTAACAGATCGTCAACATACTGAATAAGGGCAGCACCATCTGGTAAAACCAACAGATCAAGTTGTGTCTTCAGAGCTTGGCTATAGATCGATGGACTATCGCAATAGCCTTGAGGAGCGCGCTTAAAGCGGAAACTTCGTCCTCCTAAAGAGAATCCAAAGATATCTCTACTCTCCATGGCAATCGGGATGCTGAAGAAAGCATTCTTCAAGTCTATCACCGAAAACCATGTGGCCGTAGCCGGAATCAGAGTCAACAAAGCGGTAATATCAGGCACAACAGGAAACTGTGGAACAGCAATCTTGTTCACTTCGCGAAGATCGATCACAAACCTATATACAGGAGGCTGTTAAGAATCAGTTCTCTTCAGAACAGGCAAAACAGGACTATTGCACACATTACCTCTCGTTTCCTCAATCACACCTTTTTCGATCAGATCATAAATAATCGCTAAAAGTGCACGTTCACCATCACTGGAAATACGGTACTGTGGAATGCGCGGTAACTGAGCATTCGCCTTCAGTGTCACAACATACGGAGGAATCTCTAACAGACCGACATCGTTTGGACCAGTAGCCCACAATGAATCCGGTAAGGAAGACTATTCAGATGGAAGTCTGTCTTTCGATATGTACATCGGAGAGATCACTCTCTCACCCAACGTAAGATGTACTCCTAACGGAGAACAATACAACGTCGCATACAATCTCTTCAATAATTCCAATCCCAACAAGTTCTCACCACAACCTGTAGTCAAAATGAGGGGTGCTTCAAATTTACGAGTTCCAACAATAAGAGACAACGGAGCAGAAATCGGATTCGTAACCGGGGCGCCAGAAAAACCTACAGAAACATTCTCAAAGCCAGACAAAGGTGCGCCAGGGAGTTTAGAGTGCATAATTGAACTCTTCGTAGCACCAGTATCTAACAGAAAAGGCTCTGACACACCTGATGCAATCACTTCAACATAAGGTCCACTCTGATCTCCTGGAACTGAAACAATTCCCTCTCTTTGTCCATGGCTGTCCTAGCAATCGTTACCATCCACTTCCTCACCTTCAACGTAGTAATCATCCGTATAGCACTGAGCTGTCCTACCAGATGAACCTTGCTGCTGATCAAAACTATTCATGAGTTCTGTGGAGGCAAAGAACGCCCATTTTGTCTGCGACCTCCACCTCTAGGTGCTTGTTGAGCACCTCGACCTCTCACACCAGAAGCACCGTTCGTGCGCTGCAACAAAACCGGACAACTATTCTTGAAATGGCCCTCTTCTTTACAATACGCACACTGATTAGGCCCATATGGGAAACGCTGTTGAGAAGACTCGTTCCTTTGCGAGTTTCTCGAATATTGCTGATTCTGCTGATCATCGCGTTGATTATTAGTACGAGGTGGATAAGCTTGTTGTAGAAGAACTTTAGTCTTCAATTCCTTAGTCTTCTTATCCGCTTTCTCTATCTCATCTTTGTGCCTATTTTCATAGTACTGGGCTGTAGCTAAAATCTGCGCTGACGTGGAAACAGCCCAAGCACTCTCAGAATCTTTCAGTTTAGTGCACAACTCGGGAAGCAGATTATGTACAAATTTGTCAACAAACAATCGCTGGCCACCCTCAGTAGCCATATCCTGACCACTATGATCTACAAAGGTCTCTTCAAACCGTGTGAAAAAGTCAGATACCGTCTCATCTTTCTTCTGCTTGCAAGCAGACAACTTGTCCCAATTAACATGCACTTTAGGCATTAAAGTCTTCATATAATTAATTATCCTACCAGGGAGTAGAGTAATGATATCTTCAGGCTTAGCACCTCCTACTTGTCTATCATTCGCAGCACGAAGGTTAACCCATGTGTCGCCCAATTCTTGGTCATGATCCGTATGTGGAATCGTACTCCAAATAGGCTGTGGAACAACATTTCCAAACAGCATATCTATGTCTGCTAAGTTCATGATACACGAACCCACAGTCTGAGTGAGCTCTTTATAATATCCTGCTGGATTTTTGCGCAGGTCAAGCAAAGACTGCTTAGTTGCCAAAACTTCAACACGCTTCCAAGGAACATGTACCCAAACACGCTGGAAGTGTCCAGGGACAGGTGGATTAACAGTTGCATCAGTAGGCCTCCAAACTGGAGGAACCTCACGCATCGGATATTGACGCACTTTTCTCCCTACTGACGAATCAGGCTCAAACAATCGCTCAGAAGGAGTATCACTACGGAATGACAAGATGGTCGCAACTGCTCTCCCAACATCATGAGGACCCACCACGGTCCCTTTCGCAAATTCGGAACGTATTCGGTACAACTCATTAGGAGCTTTACCTACTTCTTCAACCCATTGTTCATGGAGGAACACACACATCATGTCAAAGACGTACCGTTGCTTAGGTGCTTCCCATTGAAGGAAGACATCCATAACACCCTCAAGTCATACTGAGAAGCGTACGCAATCCATTTACGTGCCAGATGATCCAAAACTGTACGTTCATCTGTATCAGGCAACTGACTACGTGATTGTCTACGCTCACTAACAGGAGACATACCCAATTGTCCCAACAAAGGGGAAAATAAACCAGAAACTGCAGCAGTCATTCTCTGTCTAGCAGAAGGAGAAGATGAAAGAATAAGAGAAGACGGAACAATAGTGGAGGAATCCAAAGTCGGAACAGAAGGAGCATTACAGATAGGCGTAGGAGTAGCAGACGAAGAAGGAAGCAAAGTTGGCGGCCCCTGAGGAGGCTGCGCCAAAGGAATAGTAACCAACGGAAGAGGAGCTGGCTGTGGAGGAATTGCAGGTGGCACAACAACCGGAGGTTGTGGAACTACAACTGGTAGTGGCGGTGCCGTAGCATTTTGTGCATAAGGGGGTGGCGAACTCAACAGATGCGACATTAAAGGATCTTTCTCAAGATCTTTCTTTTCTTCCTGATCTTTACGCGGCAAAACTGGGTAGCATTTATCTACCTCTAACTTCCTAACCCTAAGCATCTGTTCGCTCTCTTGCTCTTCCTCATTATCCCTATACGCTATAGCAGCTTACACCATTGACAAACCTCGTTCTCGTTTATTCTTTTTTGCTAATTTGATTTCTTTCTGTTTGGCTTCTTTGCGCCAGATGCGGAAAGAGTCAAACATTGCCGGCCGGGCTTTCTTTTTGAACAGTTTAACTTCGAGATTATCTAAAATCTCAGTTTCAAAGCTACCATAACGGGGCCACTGTAGGACACCGTCTTTCTTCGTATATTTTACCCAGATGTCATTATAACTAATAGGACCCACACCTTGCTTCACATAAAGATCATATGTAGGAGTTCCGATCGGAGGAACCGGACACGAATCCTCTAACCGGGAATCCTTAGAACAACCACACCCAAATATCTTTCCAAGTCTGCTAAAACCAGGCATCTTCACTCACTAGTCTAGCTTCAAACTTCAAGGGAAATCTAAAAACAATAGTCTCGTGAATACACAAGTCCCTTGGCTTTGGGGCCTGCAGGTACCAAATCAAAGCGATCCACGAAGGGATTCCAAAATCAAACTAAGGACTGGGAGACGCTCCACTCATACTTAACTGAAATGTCGATGGCATAACCAGAAGACCCGTCAAACATCTCGCTCTACAAATCGTCTAGGGCTCCAAGACAGGGCGACAGTCAGTGCAGCAGTCCTTCGTAGCCGTCGGAAAGCGGGGAACCTCGCAGCAAAGTCTTTCGGACCACGACGACATACAGGGGTCGATGAAGTCGCAGGCCTTCCTCCAGAATTTCCACACGAAGCTCTCCGCGATCTTCGGGCTTGGACCGGTACCGTTGAAGTCGCCCCACGTTGGGCGCCAACTGAAGGACCAGATTTTAGAACCTAGCGGCGCCAGGGAAAACGCCTGATGCCTTCGAGTTCCCCTGCCTTGGCAAACAGAGACACAGGACGCTTCTTGATGACGTCAAAGACCAAAGTTTATTGGCTGCAACCAGGAACAGAGATCTATGAAGCACAACACGGGTGGTTCGCTAGAGACTGCACACATTCAATGAGCGGAGCATGGTCTTTTATGCCAAATATCACATTCCAAAGGTGGCATTGGTTACACTCAAACTAGCCAATCACATGGTGACATTTCAAACATATCGCATGACGACAATCCCACTTTCCGTTGTCCAGCCCACCAGAAATGACCAAGCACATTCCAATTTCTTGTTCGATCAGGCCGGACAAACCCATCATAAAACCTCAACCCAAATCAGTGATTATGTTGTAAAGGAAGGAGCAGAAACAGATTGGAAGCAAGATAGAAAGGTGGGTGCAGTGTACTGTAAACTTCGGCACGTCCTGCTCTTTGATCTTTATCTGACCAGCTGCTTAACAAGGAACTGGCTCAGCGAGGTCAGCCTCGGGCAAGGGAGTCAGTTCGGCCAGGTCATTCAGAAGTCAGCTAAGGTGTACGTGTCCCAAGGACTCGTTTGGCCGTAGTCATCGGTCTATGTGAGGGCAACCACACAAAATGGCTGCCGTTCACAAAATGGAACCCGAAGGTTCAAACGAAATCCCTAAATACATAGTGTTCTTATTGATCGATTAATGCAAAAACACTCGTACATACCGCACCAGCATCGTCTATTCCCGACGACCTTTATTGAACGGGTTCGGAACCACCGAACCTCAGACCCTTAACCTACAGAACTACAAGATTTGATGGAGGTTGGTAGAATGTTGCCAGCATGCAGAATTTGGTGAAGTTGTCTGCTGCTGAGACGAGTGTGGGGAGGCGGCAGGAAACCGGCAGCAGTAGACAAAGCTGGAAGAGAACTGAATGGGGAAACGAAGGGTTTTTGCGAAATGCTAAGATTTGGAGTAGTGGAGCGCTTTTTGATAAAATATAACACACCAGAACTATTTGGACAGGACAGTGTACACCTAACGTTCAGAAGGACAGAGGTTTACCTGTCAGTACTAATGCAGGCAGTGGGAGAATTTGTGCAAGAGAAAAGAAAGATCAGAGCCAGTGCTTAATTTGCAAAAGAATGAGTGCAGTGTCCAAAGCTCTGCACTGGCTGTGCTATTAAAAATCAGCACGCCGAATACCAGGCTGTGTAGTGTTGAATTCAACTCAGGCCTCTTCAATCCACTACCAGACAGTGCTGCCCCTTTATCTCACACTTTTTGGCCCTGCTTTCTCCCTTTGTGCCCTTTTTAGGTTTCGCCTGGCCGTAGCACTGCGCAGCAGTGCTCGCGCAGGCGAAATCCTTTGATCGTGTGTTTGCTGTATTGCCTCACGACAGCCTCTACGTAACTAGCGCGTAGAACACATTGTCAGTAGCGTGGAGCAAATACTGCTCTGTTGATTGGCTGATTTTGCTCGAAATTTTTCTTTTTGATTGGCCGCAAATGTTACAGCTTATCCTCAGTGGTTGCCTTCTTCAGTGCGGTAGATGATTGGTAGTTGAGATTTGAGGGGCGGGCGGACTCGCCTCATACCGCCTCTTTTTTTGCAGGAGATATTCGTTTGGGTCGCCATCTTCTCTTTCCTTGGCTATGGCAGGAGGGGTCGAGAGAAGCCCCCGGCAGCGGCGACCCCACCACCACCATCAGGGTGTCCAACATGTCCGAATTGGACGAGTTTTAGCGGCAACTGAACGAAAACAAACAAGGTGAGGCGCGCAGTAGAGGGGGAACTTAAGCGGTCCCAACAATCGATGTGCGCAGCGGCCTATTGAGGGAAAATGGAGGACGCTCTAGGCCTAAAGCCTGTTCTCGAGTAGTTTGGGGGATTTTTTTCTTAGTATTTCTAGGCTAATTACGCACGCTGCAGAGACTTGACAAGGGCATCTGTGAATGAAAGTTGGTCGTGGGGCACGAAATGCGTTTTTATAAGTGCACCGTGGTCAAGCTCACGTACTTGACCGACGGGATGTTTCATTGTTCACCCCATTCCCTCTTACCAGCAATGACTAAGCCAGCCCTCCACTTTAAGCGCATTGGTTGTAGCACCGTGGGAGAGCACTGATGCTAGAGCTCTGCCCCGGTCTCTTTCATCCTTTTTTCCACCCTTTTTCCTGGCGACTCGCTGCACATGGCTTTTGGTCTAGGCACGCGAGCACATAAACAGTGTTTTGCCTTGAAAACTTTCAACGGGTAGGGGTGCAGGCTTTGAGGTGTTAATATAACTTTCCACTTTTATTAGTAAAGTATGATAATGTTTTAGATCTTTATATAGCACACTCGTTAAGTGACATTTTAAATACTGTAATGTGTTATTTGGATCGGATAGCGATAGATACTTGAAAGTATGAGGTCTGAAAACATTGGCTTGTGTTCATAGTGCATTTAATGCCATTGAAGCAAATTGCATTTTGAAATGAGCACTGAGGTTTACTGTGGAAACCTGATGAAGGCACGGCTACTTTTATATTAGTCTCGCAAAGCAGTACGGTTGCACTCGTGCGCTCTCTCTGATTACCGTATTTTATGCCAGGCAGTTAGTCAGAGAACTTTATTCGGTCTTTACGACTGTCAAAAGTGCAAAGACGTACAAAACAGTGCATTTACCAACGCATGCATTGCCATAATTCTTTCTGCAAACAAATGTTAACTGACAGATTAAAATATATCAACTTCATAAACTGTTAAAATAGGGACGTGTGTGGTGAGTAAGCCGAATGATGCTCGCACATAATAAAACCATACGAAGCATAGCGTTAATGCATTATAAGTGCAACGTCCGAATTCCTTTTAGGTGGATCCATCAGCTAGACTGACCGCTAAAAACGATGATTTATAAAAAATCCATTTATAACTCTGTATGCCGGTAGAATAAAACCTAGACAGAATTACACTAAGGAGATTGCTCTCACGGGTTGGACCTCATAGGTAGATGTAAAAAAAGTGCAAGTGCGTTTAGTGTAAGGGTACCATAATGCATACATGTTAGGAAAACCAATGGGAGCACAACTTGCATTGTTGTTGGTCACTTAGCTTCGTTAGAAATGAGCATTGGTAAGATAAATGAAGCAATGTGTACAAAATAGTTCGGTAGTGTTGCCGTTCTAAATTGCAATTGTACGAACACTTGAGTTCCTCAGTGGTCCCATGGATAAGCAATGGCTTGCCTATCTATGAACTCTTAAGTTCATCCGAGCCTACCTCGTCTTGCTCATTGTTACTACGTTGCTTTTTGCTCGAAACTAAATCCTTTTTTTCACTTTATAGAACGTGACAAGGAGAACCGTCACAGGAAACGAAGTCACAGTCAGCTCTAGGAGCCGCGAGCAAAAGTGTCGTAGCCGCAGTAGGGAAAGGCGTGGCAGAGACCAGCGTAGTGGCTCCCGGGACCGAAGACGTCGCAGGTATGGGTGTGCCGTTCGTTGGCTTAGACCAGTGAAAGGGCGGGACCACCGTGTTTATTTCCATATCTTTTAAAAGTCTATTGCATGCTTTTTTGGTCAGTCCACGTTCGCATAATTCCTTTGCCACAAATCTCCACCCCCGCCGCCTTCATCGGTTTCCTCAATCTATATATACATTGTGCATTCTACCTATGCGTTTTAATTGCTTTGTTAAAGACTGCTTATTCCTTTCTGATGTATGTTTTGTGACTCACAATGGAAAACTGATTGTTAACCACTCGTTTTACTCCTTATCGATTTTTGTCTAGGGATAACCTTGAAGAACACATACAGCCATTGTTTGATAAAAGGTTAGCATACCAATTCCGGGCTCCTGACATAGTTGGGTGCTTTCACACATTTCGCTGTTTCTGTCTCAGCCACTGTAAGTCTTTATTGTTTATCCTGTTCACAGCAGGTCTCCCAGGCATGAGAAGAAAAAGAAGATCCACAAGTACTAGGATGTCCCACCTCCTGGGTTTGAACACATCACACCAATGCAGTATAAAGCCATGCAAGGTATATATTTTAACGAGCATCCCACGCCAACATACCAAATCGCTTGTTGTATAGATGTATGTGCATGTATGTACACTACCACAATTAGCTATTTCCCTTTGGGCATCATTGGTGGGCTTTGGGAAACAACCTTTACAACGCAACTTTTACAACGCAACTTTTACAACGCACTACCAGTACAACGAAACTTTTACAACACAACATCCATTACAACGCATGCATTTACAACGCAACCATTACAACGCATGACACTACAACGCACACCACTACAAAGCATTCCATTGCAACGCAGTCATTACAATGCATACCATTACAACGCATAGCATTATAACAGATAGTACCCTTACACTATCCAACACTTACCCTACTGTTGCACCCCCTGGAGTTAGAATAGTAATTTTTACCCCTACACTATCCAACACTTACCCTACTGTTGCACCCCCTGGAGTTAGAATATTATTTTTACCCCTACAGTATTCAATACTTTCCTTACATGCAATGTAATGTTATGCGTTGTAATGGTATGCGTTGTAAATGTAGTATGCGTTGTAGTGGAATGCGTTGTAAAGGTAGTTTCAAAGAATTCGTTGTAATGACATGCGTTGTAATGGTATGCGTTGTAATGGATGTTGCGGTGTAAAAAATGCGTTGTAAAGGTAGGCGTTGTAAAAGTATACGTTGTAACGTCATACATCCGTGGGCTTTAGTATGTGTCTACGAAAGCAACGTTTAAGCATATATGCAATTAAATTGGGCTTCTTGAACAGTGCCCTAGCAAACCGCAGCTCGGTGGAGTGTCTGTGTATATATACACATTGTACAGACATACATACACGCAACTGGAGGAATCCTCTGGTATTCATTTTGTATTCACGCTACACCCATGTTTTGTGTGTATGAACCCTTTTGATATTTGGAAAAAAAAACTTGCTTCCCTTGGTCCATAGTCTTTTTCTTTATAACAGGTTCTCTCTTGTCTTGCTTCCTTCGGTGACTCGTATCCACCTCTGGTACAGGGATAGTGTTTGTTTTGAATGTTTGGATTGGTGTTTCTCTCTCCTAGCCGCGGGTCAGATTCGAGCAACAGCTCTCCTTCCGACCATGACCCCAGATGGACTGGCCGTGACCCCTACCCCTGTGCCCGTCGTCGGCAGCCAGATGACCAGGCAGGCCCGCCGACTCTACGTTGGAAATATCCCCTTCGGAATCACTGAGGTACCCGTGGTTTCCATATGCCGTCCTCCGTTCTCTCCTAACGAGAAGCTTTGTGCGCAGTAGGTGTATAGTAAAGATTGCATTGGAACCTGGTCACAAAACTAACTACCGTTTCCCCCCATTTTCAGCTCCCTCCTCGTATCTTATATTTCAGGTTTTGTGGCCGTTCAGTTAGTCCCACCAGGATTCTGTCCGTGTTTCACTTTCCTCTAGCGGTGCATGTTTCAGATGAACAGGCTTTTTTTCTGCCCCAGAATTTGATGGGTATATACACGAGGAAATGGAATCTTCTTTGGAAGCCAAGCTGTTGCATTTTAATTAAGCTTGGTGCACTGAAGCTCTATTATTGTGTTCTTTTGTTTGAACCGGCTGCCACGTGTTGGAATCGAGCTGTGCATCTCGGCGGCTGTTTTCAGCCTTTATACCCCGATTCTCTGTAAACTATTTGTGTAATGGCCGCCGTTCAAATAATAAAACCTGCCATGGCTAGACTGTCAAGGCTTCGTTCACTGAGTGAGTCAACCGCCACCTTTAGAAGTTGTGCAAGATACATTAAACCAAAAAAAGGACAGAGAAAGTCTGATCGTAAATAGTGTGCATAATATAGAACATGCACTTTTAGTAGGCCAAGAGGCAGCCTGTCGGGGCAATTCATTGAATACAAATACCTCTGCACAAAAAGAGGATGCAGGGATTCAGGGTTTAACAGTATATATTTAATCGTGCAGTAGTTACTTTTAGGGAGCGGTGATGTTGCTGCTAGACTTCCTGGACGGTTCCCATTGGTCTAGGTTTGTTTGTATTCCCCTGCCCATGGTGGCTGGTGAGGGTGGGCGTTAGTTGTTCCTTTTCTTGTGCACCTGGAAATAACCATGTAATGGACTGCATCAGGATAACCCGTTCCAAAATTACATGGCGGACTAATGTGTTATTTGATCATAAGCTTCTTTTGCAGCTGGCGATCAAAGGTCGATTGGTGTTAGATTTGTCTTTTAAAATGCAAAGTATACAAATAAAATTGACTCCCGCTTAATAAAAACAAAGATCAAAGAGTTGTTTCCATTTCTTTTTTAAGTGAATTGTGGGGCTGAAATCCCTTCGTAGCAAAATAAGTTTGCTGCCATCGTCCAAGGCAAGTAGGAGCATCTAGATGTTAAGCCTGCTCTTTGTTATATATTCAGCGGGTTGCTGCCACATTAACCCTATATCATGGTGGTGTTATTTTGTGTTTCCTTCTTCATTTTCTGCCTCCTCTGCAGGAAGCCATGATGGATTTCTTCAACGCCCAGATGCGCCTTGGAGGTCTGACACAGGCCCCAGGAAACCCTGTGCTGGCTGTGCAAATAAACCAAGACAAAAACTTTGCATTTCTGGAGGTGAGATTCTAATTCGGGATCTATTCCACGTCTTGTCTTAATCTCCTCCCACTCACACCCACCTCTGCCACTTAAGCGATCTCGGCATGGTCTTAGAGAAGGTACACTTTTCGAAAGGGAGTTGGGGCTGCGTGTGACTTAATTCATGCCTGTACCACAGCGGGCCTTCGTTGACTCTTTACTAACGATTGGCTCCGGTATAACTTCCCGTAGAATCATTTGTGGTTTATCACACATTGCCCAATTTGCTTCTGTAACACATGTCCTAGTAATGTAGATGTTGAGCATGACTTGAGTTGATATTGAATGAGCAGTGATACTTCTGGGATTGTCATCGCTCACTGTCGTGTTTACAGCCGGGATCCTGGTTGGCAGTCCGCATAATAACTCTCATTGCTTTTGACTATCCACGTGCAATGGTGTCGAGTTTGAGTTGTGGCATACACTCGTTTCTTCTTTTTAAGGTCCTTGAAGTACACCTCACTTTTTTGCCTTGCACCGTTGTATCTCTGGTGGGTATGAAACGTTTGTATATATGCCAGATTTTCCCTCTTTTGCAGTTCCGCTCGGTGGATGAAACGACCCAGGCCATGGCTTTCGTTGATATCGTTTCCAGGGGCAGTCTTTAAAGATCCGTCGACCACACGATTATCAGCCACTTCCTGGCATGTCTGAAAATCCTTCCGTATACGTACCAGGTAAGACTAATTACAAAATGCATGTCGGTGTCAGTAATTCGGTACAGTTTTAATTAGCGTGTGATTGTCATAGCATGCTGGACGACTTGAGTGCACAACTAGCCTGCAAATAAGTGGTACTTCCCATTTAACCCAAGTATTTGCTAATCGCATGGTCTCTTCCTACGGGTGTGGTATCTACTGTGGTGCCAGACTCTGCACACAAGCTGTTTATTGGAGGTTTACCCAACTATCTGAATGATGACCAGGTAACCATGGCATAATTTGTAACATTTGCTGTACTGGTTTTTCTCTGTACATTGAATATTTATTATGGTCAGCTCAAGTTGGTATTAAGTTTCCGGCTAGAAGAGGAGTTAAGTGGTAGGGCATAGAGCATCCCATAAACTGTACTGCAGAAACCAAATCTTCAAATATGTTTTTACCCATGGCGGCCAAAACAATCAATAATACATATGAAACCGTGGTGAATTCATAAGATTACATGAAGTTAAAATGCAAATAGTTCAAAACATTCAGCAATTTTGAGGGTTGCTGTTACCATTTACCGTCTTGCCGTCTTATAGTTGTGCTTTCTTAGGTTTCGCTGAGCCAGCGCATGCGCTGCTCTGCGAGACATTTAGTGTGTGTGTGGGCTTTTAAAAGTACTACCACACGCTATTGGCTGGCATAGAGCATGCGGCTAAGCGCACAATGACTAGCAGAGGCGCCATATGGCTTTACTCTAAGCATGGGCGGAAAATCCGTTACGCTCGCGGATTTTCTGTAAATTCGCAAACGCTCGCGAATTTACCGAAAATCCGCAAATTCGCACGCAGCAGATTTTTTTTTCTTGGAGATACAATTTTGCGGCGCGCGGCGTTTACTTACCGTCATTCAGCGTTTGCCGAGTTGTTTTTCTTGACATTTTGCGAGTGCTGCGCCATTTTGGATCTAGTTGCTGTGGGATCCCGCGGGAATTTGGCGAGAGCGATTACGTAATCGCGGCTTGCCAACTTGCACAGCAAGAGTTTGTCAACGCGAGTACGCCGTGATCACGTATCGCGGGACTTCGCAATTGCGAGCTTGTAGATGCGGCAAGCAGCAACAATCTCGCACTCGGGAAAATACAAAATTTGCAATTCTGCACAAGAAATCCACCAGCAAGCAGCATAAACCTTCTGGAAATGATGATTTTTATCTGAATAACTCCTCAGGTTGACATTTGCCTGCACTTTTTTTGCGAGGAGTCCATTTTGGGAAGGGGGGGGTGGGAGGAAGGAAGTGCCCCACAGTCTTCAACTTCCTGTTCCTGTCCAGCAGGCTCTTCCCAGTGCTTTGTCCATCTCCTGGTCACTTTTCATTTGGATCTGGAGCTGGAAGGATTACTTTTTGTGGATGCTGCTGGATATTTGGATTTGAGGCCTATTTGACTTTCTTTGGATCACTTTTGGATTAGAAATTTCACAAGTAAGTTTGTTTGGGGCATTACAGTTGCTGCAACTACAATTTTGGAATTTTCGATTTTTGGGCAGTTTTGGGGCCTTTTGCCCAGGGGTACTCAGTGGTGGGTGCACTGAGTCTTTCTGTGGGGTGTCTTGAATTTAAACATCATGGAGGGCCTGGATGGTTTGGGATTGTGCTGATTTTTCTGTGATTTTCGTATTTTTGGCTTGTTGTTGTGGCTTTTTCAGCAGGGGTAGTGAGTGTTGCATGGGCCTAGTCTTTCTGTGGGGTGTCTTGAATTTAAACATCATGGAGGGCCTGGATGGCTTGGGATTGTGCTGATTTTTCTGTGTTTTTCGATTTTTTGGGGCTGTTCATGGGGACAGGCCATATGGGTGGGGGCCATTTTGAGTGCTGGTACAGGCAGGCCATGTGCTGGGAGGCAAGTGGCCATTTTGAATGCAGTCAGTGTTGTTAGGCCTGCAACCATTTTGCCTACTTTTCAACCTTTATGCCCAGGGGTAGTGAGTGTTGCATGGGCCTATTCTTTCTGTGGGGTGTCTTGAATTTAAACATCATGGAGGGCCTGGATGGTTTGGGATTATGCTGATTTTTCTGTGATTTTCGTTTTTTTGGCCTGTTGTTGTGGCCTTTTCACCAGGGGTAGTGAGTGTTGCATGGGCCTAGTCTTTCTGTGGGGTGTCTTGAATTTAAACATCATGGAGGGCCTGGATGGCTTGGGATTGTCCTGATTTTTCTGTGTTTTTCGATTTATTGGGGTGTTCATGGGGACAGGCCATGTGGGTGGGGGCCATTTTGAGTGCTGGTACAGGCAGGCCATGTGCTGGGAGGCAAGTGGCCATTTTGAATGCAGTCAGTGTTGTTAGGCCTGCAACCATTTTGCCTACTTTTCAACCTTTATGCCCAGGGGTAGTGAGTGTTGCATGGGCCTAGTCTTTCTGTGGGGTGTCTTGAATTTAAACATCATGGAGGGCCTGGATGGTTTGGGATTGTGCTGATGTTTCTGTGATTTTCGTTTTTTTGGCCTGTTGTGGCCTTTTCACCAGGGATAGTGAGTGGTGCATGTGCCTAGTCTTTCTGTGGGGTGTCTTGAATTTAAACATCATGGAGGGCATGGGATTGTGCTGATTTTTCTGTGTTTTTTCGATTTTTTTGGGGTGTATAACTGAACTGATGTTCCTCTGTCTTCCATTGCTTTTAGGTGCACAAGACTCAAGAGAACCACCAGTGCCAGGAAGAAGTCCTGCAGCGGTGTGTGTGTGCAGCTTAACGTCACGCGACGTCACGTCTGGCCACAGACAACTCTGCAACTCGTGCAACTGCGGCCTGCTGTTCTGACCTGCTCCGAAGAAGATGGCCCCAAAAAGAGTTCCCCGTAGCTCCTCTAGCAAGAAAGTTGCCAGTAAGGAGCAGAAGAAGCAAGTTACCAAGGAGGCTGGTGTGCCGGCCGCCACGTTTTTTGGGAGTAAAAAAAAAAGTACGCCTGCAGCAGCAGCAGGATCTGCTGGGGACCAAGCTGGGAGCAGCACCCCCGCTCCATTGGGCTCAGTGCCGCCACCACCACCACCACGCCAACTTAAGTCCAAGCCCTTGAGTGCTGCAGAGGCAGTCAGTGTCCTTCTTCAATCACCATCGACCAGTGATGTTGGCTCATCGCAAGAAAGTAGCAGCAATGTCCCTGAATCAACACAGGTTGTTGTAACTCATCTGACAAGTGTTGAACAACCACAGCCGCAACAACAACCACATGTGCAAGTACAAGCCCAAGTACATGTGGAAGGAGAGGCAGCGCAAGCAGAGGTGCATGGAGGGTCACAAGTGCCCACAATAGTTGTTCCTCCCGAAGTAGGGGCACATCAGGAAATCGACAATCAAACCGAGGTATAATTTGAGGAAGACACTTCTCCTGATGATCATTCATTGTCTTCCACATCCCTAGCAAGGAAAGGATCAAGGGGGTGTCTACATCTTCTTCAAGCCCACCTCCTTCTGATGATCTGGATGAAGATTGGGAACCATCACGGCCGTCTGAGAGTGAGGCACACCATGATCTGACAAAGGTACTTAAGCGTAAAAGGAAGGTCGTCGAAAAACGCATAGTTATGGAGTGTGATGAGGCTCAACAAGAAGTGGCGGATACTGCTGCTGATGAAGCCTCTCACGATGACGAACCAGTCATCATAAAGGTCACTGCAGCCCCAGCGGGCATGCAGCAAAGAGACATTTTGACCCTAGCCAGAGAAGCTTCTGAGCGTGATGATGATGTCGACGAGGAGGCAATGGAAAAACAACAATCATTGGAGTTAACTAGTACACCAACACCTACCGCTTCCATATTTCTTCCTCGCAAGAAGGGACCTCCATCCACCTCGACCTCAATTAGTGGTGGTGAAAGTGCACAACGTCTAAAGTTCGGCAATCCACATCCTCCACTTCATCTGGCATTAGCAGCAAGACCACCGCCACCAGTATCGCCGCCTCCTCCGGCCCCCACAGACAATTCAAGTCCCCAGCTTGGGACTTCTTTAGTGTTTGCCCAAAAAGGGAAACTTTCGCCATTTGTAGCATTTGTAAGGTTGCAGTTAGTCGTGGTAAGTTTGGTACCAACTATGGTACCGGAGGCCAGAGAGGGCATCTTAAGAGACAGCACCCTGTCCAATGGTTTGGGCACCTACAGGTGATCAAGGAAGCCCTAATTGCACATAATGAAAATGTTGATTTTTCATCTGATGATGACGAGGAGGAAGAAGACGTGTGAAACACTTCTCTTACACCCAGTACCCCTGTCAGCAGCACACCCCATGTGAGCCACACTAAGAGTGTGGGAGAGAGTGAGACACCAATGCGAAAAAGTTCATCAGCGAGCGTAACTGGGTCGAAGATATCATCATCATCATCATTATCCCGTAAATGCTTGGTCCAGGGCAACATTAAAAAGATGTTGTTTACAGAAGCGCAATATGAACGCAACCACCCACTGACGCGTCTGTATAACACTAAGCTGGCTAAAATGCTAGCTCTGGACCTTCTCCCTTTTTCTTTTGTAGAAGGGGTTGGTTTTCTAGAATTAGTGGCAGCGCTCTGCCCTAAATGGAAGGTTCCTAGCCGGTTCTATTTTGCCCGAGTTGCGGTTCCAGCACTACAGGTCGAAGTTCTGGAGGTGATTGGGGCAGCTTTGCAGAAGAGTGCTTTTCACACTATACATCTGACAACAGACATGTGAACCAGTGGCGCAGGCGCTGATTACATGTGCATCACTGCACACTGGGTCTCTTTTTCAGGGGTTAAAGCAAAGCTAAACGCAGGTGTTGACCCAGACCAAGTTTTTAAAGCTGCTCGGAAACATGCAACACTAGCCATGTTTGGTTTGGAGAAACGTCACACAGCAGAAAACATTTTGGATGAGTTTAACACAAAGGTCCTTGACTGGCTGTCCCCAAAAAAACGCCAGATTGGTTATGTTTCCACGGATAATGGCCCCAATGTAGTTATGGCCATGGATCTGGGTGACTATTTCAGAGTGCCGTGTTTGGCGCAATGTATAAACCTGGTTGTCAAAAAATTCTCGAGTGATAAAGACAGTGCAGCGTACAGTGTAGTGGACACCTGCCAAAAAATGTGCAAGCATTTCAGCCATTCTTTTAAGGCCCAGAAGCATCTGAGGAGCCTGCTATATGAACGTCGAATGCCAGTGAAAGCACTCATCCAGGAGGTGGCAACACGTTGGAACTCAACCTTCTACATGCTTGAGCGTCTGTATGAGCAGTATACGGTACTCGATCACTATTTCTTAACACAGGGTACAGCTCAGAAGGAGGACCTGAGGAGGGGTGCGGCACAATGGGACATAGTTAAAAGCCTGACACGCATGCTTCGTCCTTTTGAGGTCTTCACGCGTGCAGTCAGCAAGGAGGACTGTAATTTGGGAAAAGCTATCCCATTGTTGTACATGCTGGAGCACCAACTGAAGGAGGTGTGTTCTGTGTTTCAAAAAGATGAAAAAAACCAAGACTCTTTTGTTTTGGCGGAGAAATTATTAGAGCGCCTACAAGGTGATGAACGTCTTAAAATGATCCACTCAAACCAGCATTACATTTGTGCTACTATTCTGGATCCACG